>NC_052153.1:21177567-23577567 GCF_902713615.1 Scyliorhinus canicula | reverse complement strand
AATGCTAACCACTGTGAGGTTTTGAGAACTGCAGTATATGCAGTCCTTAAAATATAACACTTATTTTAGTTCTCATTCATGTTCAAAGTGAAAGCTGCGAAAAGTGGGATCTTGCCGGCAATTTCTTAATTGCAGGGTCATTCAGCAAATTTGATTATTTGTTTATGTTTCCCTCACGGGGATCACAACAACACAAACACATCTATCATTCCTCATATTTCTCCCAGTACTCAAAAGCATCTGAAAATCTTTCGAAACCTTGGATCATAAACATCCATTTCAAGTACCTCAGTATATCAAGATCAAATAGCCTGAACGGTCAAACACAATTCAATAAGATTGGGTCTCCAATTAAAACTGGATAATCACACTTGTACGATGAGAAATAGATCATTTGCATGCATTTATAAAGCTGCCTCTGCACGTTGGTAGCTCTGCTTGCTGTCAAGAAGATGCAAAGAAGGATTCTTAATCTGATTGAAATATTTACTTAATTGCATTCTCTTTAGAGAAACCAGGGATACATCACAGTTAAAATAACACAATCCATTAGCAATCTGACTAAATTTATCTCTGCAGGTACTTCTCACTGTACGCAATGAAAAATTACCAAAGTGCAAATTATTGTTGTTTGAACCATTCCGAATCCTAACTTAGCTGCTTATGAATGGAACCAAGATGCTCCTTTGAATGACCGGCACTATCTCACTCATCTCTAATTGGGTTTGAGTACACTTTGGTCAGCAATTTGCCTCATCCTGTGGGAAAGTTAGCCATGTATTATTGGATATGCTGTATTAGCTTTAGGATCGACACAGAACCTTACTGATTTGGAACTTGAATAAAAGTATGCTTGCCATATTCAGAATAACCAGCTCCCTGTAGAGACCGATAGCTTTTAAAAAGGAAAGATCCCGGGCTGGATTCTCTGTCCTACAACGCCCGGATCGCGTATATCGATGGAACGGAGAATCGGGCGAGGGGGTAATATTGGGATTGACGGCGGGCACTGACCCGATCGCGATGCTCCGACCCCCTGTTGGCACCGGAATCAAAGTTTGTGATCGTGCAACAGCAGGAGGAAGTAAATGAATGCAAATGGGTCTGAATGACCCATTGCATCCATTTAGTGGGCCCGGCACGCTATGGTCTGGCCCTCCCTGATTTTTGGTCCCCGGAGCTGGCAATCACATGGCCACGGATCACTTGTCATCTCGACCAGCGTGCCCCTGGCATGGTGGACCTCACAGTGGGCCAAAGGGGTAACTCCTTAGGGGTATTGCCTCCAGAATCAATCTGAGGGCCACACTGCCCCCTTCCCCCACAATGCACTACCTACCGATACCTCCTCTCCAAGAACCACCCACGCCCCCCCAAGAGATCCCTGTAATAGGGGGGCATCCCGGGGACCCTGTAATGGGGAGACCCCTGAGCGACCCCTGTAAAAGGAATACCCAAGGGACCTCTGTAATAGGGACTCCCCACCCACCAGGGACCCTCTGATTGAAGCAACCCCACAGGGTCCCCCTGATGAGGACAACACCTCACAGGGACTCCCTGACTAAAGAGACCCTCCTGCCATGGACACCACCTCACCCCCCCCCCCCTCCCAGGAAAGAGACCCCTGTCTGGAAGCTACAGGCAGTCCAGACAGGGACAGTGCAAAGACTTACAGCTATAATAATACACTTGAATGATTGGAATGCACTTAGTGCTTGAAATGCACTTATATCTCTTTGGTGTGGTTTTGAGGGGGCGGAGCATTCGAAAAACGACGGCGCCCCCGAATTTGGCGTAAAAACGGATTCTCCGGCCAATCGCCGAGCTCGATTTCGGCTTCGGCAATCGGAGAATCCCGCCTTTAGTTTCACGAACGGAGAAATCCACCGACGGTATTTTCACTGAATCGAGATTTTGTCCAGTGCGGGAATTTGGGATACTTTTCGCAAGACATTCCCAACTCCCTGATAGCCAATGACATGTGGAGGAGTTAACAAGTAAAAGAACAGCAGTCACTTCAGCCTCACATCCAGCGAAAGATGTGGGAGTTTTGCATGGTGTTGCTACAAGATGTGCATGGCTTTCACTGAGGGAGGGTAAGAGCTAATGCATTATCAAAATTACACCAGCCTTTAACTCCAACCATCTGTGTGGCTGAAGTTTACCGTACAAAAATGCTTGATTCTTACACCAGCGGCAGAAGATTTGGAACCACAGCCAAGATTGAAGGTAAGCCGGGGAAAATCAAACGCAGGTTTGAGATTAAAAAGAGCTTACATTTTAGAAACATACATGCTTATGGAGCAGAAAAGGACCAAATCAGATTGTGCCGAAGGTTTTTTCTTGGTAGTTATCTGTAACAAATTCCTCTCCCCTATTTTCTCCCTGAAGACTTACATTTGTTCTCTTTCAAATATTTTTCCACTTTTTCCAAAGATCGCAAAGATCTCTATCTCAGTCATCTTTGTAACAAAGCATTCAATGTTCCACTCACTGCGTGATGTAGCAGTGAAGATGTTTCAGTCACGTTTGCAAAATTGGCCAGGAGCGTCTGTCATCATTATCAATTAAACAGTATGGATAGAATCACCTCTTTGTTATCTCCTTGCATTTGTAGAACGATCAAATATTTAGGCTTTGGGCTCAAATTTAATCTTTGTTGGCCTCAGATTCAAATGAACTGAATCCAAAATCTGAATGTGAATTTGATAGTTTAAAAATGCTAGCAGCTCTACCTGTTCCTTATACAGTTGGAGAGTAGCTCCAGCAATGGAAGAGAAGTGTGGGTAGGATTTTCCACCTGGAATCATGTTTAAGGTTTGCTTGGAAATGGCTTTTGTATTTGTGGAATTGCTCGACAATGCGCTTCCAATTGATTGAAGTTATGCTATAGCATGATATAGTGCTAAACAAAGGTTGGACAAAAGGGGAGGCGGTGTTGTGGTGGTATTATCACTGGAGTAGTAATCCAGAGACCCAGGGTAATGCTCTGCGATCCCAGGTTCAAATCCCGCCACTGCAGAAGGTGAAATTCGAATTCAATAAAAATCTGGAATTAAAAGCCTAATGATGACCATGAAACCATTGTCGATTGTCGTAAAAAGCAGTCTGGTTCACCAACATCCTTCAGGGGAGGAAATCTGCCGTCCTTACCCGGTCTGGCCCGACATGTGGCTCCAGGCCCACACAGCGATACGGTTGACTCTGAACTGCCCCCACCCCCCCCCCCCCCCCCCCCCCCCCCCCCATTGCAATGGCCGGTCAAGCCACTCAGTTCAGGACAATTGAGGGTGGGCAACAAATGCTGGCCTGACCTGCGACACCCACTTTCCAAGAACGAATAAAAAATACAAATTCAGCAAATTGACACTCTTTCAAAAGCAAAAGAAAATGCACGTCCCCTTTTTATTGTCGCTCAGATACAGATGAGAAGTCCTTTCCTCAACAAGTATTGTGATACCAGAAATACGTGCAGTAGCAGCAGGCATCCCCCCCACCCCCCCCCCACCCCCCCCACCCCCCACCCCCCCACCCCCCCTCCCCCCCACCCCCCACCCCCCCCCACCCCCCACCCCCCACCCCCCCCACCCCCCCCCCACCCCCCACCCCACCCCCCCACCCCCACCCCCCCACCCCCCCCACCCCCACCCCCCCACCCCGCATGTGGAAAACCTCTAAATCTTATGAGAACACATGCGTGTGAAGAAACTGGTCTAAATTCATGATCTTGGCAAATTGATAGTAATATGTGGCTTGGGTTAAGATGTCAGTTCGTTATTCACTCTTACTGTGGTCTGAAGGTAAAAGTCAACATTTATTTTGTACAGGTCTGCCTTGCATTTCCCTCGCCGGAAAGATTATTCTTTACACAGAAAACATGGTGCTCAGGAACTCTCCGTTACCGTCTGACAAACATAATCCTGTGAGTTGTGTCTGTGAACCAGTCTGCAGCTTATTACTTACTATCCAGGCGAATTCCAGGCAGACAATGGGGGTCAAACTGGGCCACATCCCTCCCATTTCTAGGGGCTGCAAAGCTTGTTAAAGTCTCCAAATGGCAGAATAGAGGCAAACGAGAGGCATAATATGTTATTGTCTGATTCAGACATTTCTCCCATTGCACAGGCCTCATGCCTGCCTCAGGCCCCGCTTAAACCAACACTCAACTTCTCACAAATAGCAAAAAGGTAAATGCTTATGGCAATCACCATGTCCACCGTCACTAATCATCATCCCAAGATCCCTGATCTCCACGCCCTGATCACAATCAATGAACCCCCCCCCTCCACGCCAGCCCACCCCCACCCCCAACCACTAATTTCAATTACCTCGACCCCTGATCACAGCCCACTGCCCCCATTCAATCATTCCACATCCCCCAATTACCCCACTGACAAATCGCATTGTTTGCATAGTTCCCAATTACTCCCTCCATGGCCATCAATGGCACTGCCCCCCAACCAATCTCCTTTGATGCAACCTGTCCACATACTTGTTGGCTGCTGCTCTAACGGCCCAGCTGTGGATCACTCATAGAACAGATATCGAATTTACAGTGCAGAAGGAGGCCATCTGGCCCATCGAGTCTGCAACGAGCCACTGAAAGAGCACCCTATTTAAGCCCACGCCTCCACCCTATCCCTGTAACCCAGGAACCCCACCTGACCTTTTTGACACTGAGGGGCAATTTAGCCTGGCCAATCCACCTAATCTGCACATCTTTGGACGATGGGAGGAAACGGAACACCCGGAGGAAACCCACACAGACACAGGGAGAACGTGAAGACTCCACACAGGCAGTCACCTGAGACTGGAATTGAACTCGGGTCCCTGGAACCGTGAGACAACAGTGCTAACCACTGTGCCACCGTGCCGCCCCTACTTCCTACCTCCACACCACCTTTTTTATGGTCTCACCATTTGTGTGCATGGCACTAACACCTAAACTTGGGCCTTGTGAATTGAACCTCCTGCATGCTTTAACTCATCCTGAACTGTCCTGTTACTGAAGTATAAGACAATCTAGGAGACGTCACAGATGAATTCAACAGGTCTCATAGGCGTATTCGGGCTGGAACAAAGGAATTCTCCTGGTTCCCTGGCCGATATTTATCAACTAACATCACAAAGACAGATTAGGCTGCTCATTTATTCCGTTGGTTTTGCCGTGTGAAATTTTGGCTGCTGCAACAGTGACCACTTTGGGAAACTGTTTGCTGAGATGGAATGCTGATTTTTGTCGAGTAAGACTGGAATTTTATGGGTGGGGTAGTCAATGCTCCATCTCCAGAAAGCCCAATTTAGACTACACCGGAGTACTATGAGTAGATTTGGGCTTCATTCCTTATGAAGGGCATATTGGCCTTGGAGGTAATATAGCAAAGATTTACTGGAATGATGACTGGAGTCCAAAGGTTCAATTACCTGGAGAGATTACACAAACAAGGATTGCAATCCCTGTAATTTAGATTGTTAAGGAGTGGCAAGGACCCAGGTTCAATTCTGGCCTCGGGCGACTGCCTGTGTGGAGTTTGCACGTTCTCCCCATGTCTGCGTGGGTTTCCTCCGGGTGCTCTAGTTCCCTCCCACAGTCCAAAGATGTGCAGGTTAGGTGGATTGGGCCATACTAAATTGCCCCTGAGTATCCAAAAGGTTAGGTGGGGTTACAGGTTTACCGGGATATGGTGGGGCCTGACCCTAGGCAGTGTGCTCTTTCAGTGTTACAGACTCAATGGGCCGAATGGCCTCCTTCTGCACTGTAGAGATTCTATGATTCTAATCTCAGAATGTCTGAAAGTCCTTCTCAGCTAATGAAGGGGAAGTTGCAAATTAGGACAGAGAGATCTCATTGATATGCACAGTGAACAAAGAGGTCTCGAATATTATACAATATTAAACTAATTAACTAGTCTGAACAACCCACAAACACTGACCACATAAAATCATTAAATCACTAGTCAGGTTAGTTAGCAAGAAAACCCACAAAAGGACTTCCTTGACTTGATAAAGATGTGAAAGATAAGGGTCTATTCCAATATGAATGGGAGGAACTGTGATAATTGGGTTATCTCTGAACATTTGCCTCAAGCTCTCAGGAAAATGGCAGTTTCCGGGGCACAAAGTCTCCTATAAATGGCAGCATGCCACTCACGCCATGATTAGAGTAGAGAAGGAAGAAACTGTTTGCATTGGTGATGGATCGAGAACCATAAGGCATGCATTTAGGGTAATTGTCAAAAGAAGCAATAGCGACATGAGGAAAAAACATTTTCAGGCATAGAACATAGAACAGTACAGCACAGAACAGGCCCTTCGGCCCTCAATGTTGTGCCGAGCCATGATCACCCTACTCAAACCCACGTATCCACCCTATACCCGTAACCCAACAACCCCCCCCTCCTTAACCTTACTTTTATTAGGACACTACGGGCAATTTAGCATGGCCAATCCACCTAACCCGCACATCTTTGGACTGTGGGAGGAAACCGGAGCACCCGGAGGAAACCCACGCACACAGGGGGAGAACGTGCAGACTCCACACAGACAGTGACCCAGCCGGGAATCGAACCTGGGACCCTGGAGCTGTGAAGCATTTATGCTAACCACCATGCTACCCTGCTGCCCTGCAGCGAGTGGTTAGGATCTGGAATGCACTGCCTGAGAGTGTGGTGGAGGAAGGGTCAATTGAGGCTTTCGAAAAGGGGATTAGACCATTATCTACAGAGCAAACATTTGAAGGAGAAAATACTGGGGAGTGGCACTAGATGAATTGTTTCTTCAGAGGGCCAGTACGGGCACTAAGGACCAAATGGTCTCCAGCATCTGCTGTAACCATTCTATGAACCATTCTATGAGTCTTTGTGTGGCCATGATTAACAATTCATCTTCAGTGTGATACCAGCTACTGGGAAAGTGCCATGTCAAGTTTTTTACAAAATAGTGTTTGCCAGAGACAATCAGTATGGACACTGGACTGCCATTTGCTTCCAGTCGGTTCCCAGAGTTCGTAGCAGACGATGGAACTTACCGTCCTCTGACATCGCGATCGAACGCTGGTAGTGAACAATCAAACAGGGTGATCAAGAACAGAAAAATGGATGTGAGACCACAATCAAATCAGCCAAGATCTTAATGAATGGCAGGGCAGGCTCCAAGCGCTGAGCTGCACACTCCCGCACCAACACCCTGTGTTCCTGTAGCAGTTTGAGCTGAATTTATGTCTGGTGGTAGCTTTCACATGCCACTGACCATTCGAAGAAGAACTAAAGCACAGGAAATCGCAAAGCCACAAGGTGAAGCAAATGCATTCTTGGACATGTGAAAGGATGTTGGGGATCGGGTTCGCCTCAAATGGCCAAATCCCGACCACAAACTTGAATCACCTCCACCAGGACCAAAGCAGACCAAATGGTTGCTTGGTACCAGCCCTCCTCTGTTAGAAAGCAGCACAAAGAGGAATGGAAGATGCTCGGGGGAGGTCCAGGATACTTCGAGGACAGTGATTATCAGGATAGATTTCCTGCCCCAATGAGTGAAAGCCACATTGATCATCCAGTTCATCGAGAACCACAACCTCAAATTCGTATACCACAGCGTCTTCATCATCAGAGACCTTCAAAACTCAAGACCATGTCTGGACATGGATGAAATGGACACGTTGGGCTCTATGAAATGACTCAAAGCACATAAGTTTGTTGTTTAAGATGGTTTGATTTAAAATAAGGGGCGCGATTCTCCGCACCCGCGGAAAATCGCAAAGTTGGCCGTGAAAACGGCCGAGTTTTGCGTCGGCCCGACACGACCCATTTCCCGAGGTATTCACGTACGGGAAATGGGCTAGGAACGGGGCCGCTTCAATCACGTGCGCGATGATGCCGGAACGCGGCGACGCTACAAACACGCCCACGTGACACCGCCCGACGCTGTAAAAAGGCGCGGGCGAGCTCAGAAACTGTAGGCCAAGATGTCGGAGCTGAGGAGAGCAGCCCCGCGATTTGTGGAGGCTGATGTGGAGATGCTGCTCGATTCCATCGAGCAGAGGAGGGGCATCATCTGCCCGCGTAGAGGGCATCGCCACCCTGCCAGCGCGGTGCGCCAGGCCTGGCGTGAGGTTGCTGCTGCCGTCAGTGCTGTGGGGCAGACCCCTCGTTCAGCTGACCAGTGTCGGAAGAAGATGCACGACCTCACCAGGGCTGCCAGGGTAAGTGCCAAGAGGGTGCCCCCGGGTCACAACCATCCCTCCCCCCCCTTTACTTAATCACCCACCTCCCCCCCTGGCATGGGGGGTGGAGGGGGATTGTGGCAGAGTGAGTTGAGGGTGGTTCACAAAGCTGTCACAGACCCAGCGCTCTGGCCCCCGTGGAGAGATGCAATGGTCTTATTACAACTTGACCCCCAAACTGTACCAGTATCTGAACGGACTGCTGATACCTGCCGTATTGTAATGATCTACCTATGCCCCCTCCCACAACAGGCCAAGACCGCTCACAACACCTGTGAGCGGAACAAGACGGGAGGGGGTTCGCCCATCCTGCGGCCCCTCACCACTTTTGAGCAGAGGGCCCTGGACCTTGTTGGCGGATCTGCTACTCGGGAGATTGCGCAATGCGAGGTTGGCAGAGTTGCAACAAGTTAGAAAACCCTCCTTGACAAACACCCACCCCCTCCCCCATCCTCTGTCCCTTCACACACCCTTCCCACTGGGATACCTCCCCCATCCTCTGTCCCTTCACACACCCTGCCCACTGGGATACCTCCCCCATCCTCTGTCCCTTCACACACCCTGCCCACTGGGATACCTCCCCATCCTCTGTCCCTTCACACACCCTGCCCACTGGGATACCTCCCCATCCTCTGTCCCTTCACACACCCTGCCCACTGGGATACCTCCCCCATCCTCTGTCCCTTCACACACCCTGCCCACTGGGATACCTCCCCCATCCTCTGTCCCTTCACACACCCTGCCCACTGGGATACCTCCCCCATCCTCTGTCCCTTCACACACCCTGCCCACTGGGATACCTCCCCCATCCTCTGTCCCTTCACACACCCTGCCCACTGGGATACCTCCCCATCCTCTGTCCCTTCACACACCCTGCCCACTGGGATACCTCCCCATCCTCTGTCCCTTCACACACCCTGCCCACTGGGATACCTCCCCCATCCTCTGTCCCTTCACACACCCTGCCCACTGGGATACCTCCCCCATCCTCTGTCCCTTCACACACCCTGCCCACTGGGATACCTCCCCATCCTCTGTCCCTTCACACACCCTGCCCACTGGGATACCTCCCCATCCTCTGTCCCTTCACACACCCTGCCCACTGGGATACCTCCCCCATCCTCTGTCCCTTCACACACCCTGCCCACTGGGACCGTCCAGCGCCCGGCCGAGCGTCTCTAAATAACCCGTTTCATTCTCTTCCCTTGGACGTGATGCCGAACGACCAGGGCCGTCTGGCTCCAGACGGACCCAGGCACCTGCCCCCACCTCACCTGGGGCTGCACGACAGAGGGTGCCCGATCAGTGGGGAGTCCCATCCTCCCCAACAGAATCTGTGGAGCAGGCGCCGACACCGCTAGATAAAGAAATGGCCTGCGAACGCCCTGCGGCCTCTCAGGGGGCCGATGACATCATAAGACCATAAGACCATAAGACATAGGAGCGGAAGTAAGGCCATTCGGCCCATCGAGTCCACTCCACCATTCAATCATGGTTGATTTCAACTCCATTTACCCGCTCTCTCCCCATAGCCCTTAATTCCTCGAGAAATCAAGAATTTATCAATTTCTGTCTTAAAGACACTCAACGTCCCGGCCTCCACCGCCCTCTGTGGCAATGAATTCCACAGACCTACCACTCTCTGGCTGAAGAAATTTCTCCTCATCTCTGTTCTAAAGTGACTCCCTTTTATTCTAAGGCTGTGCCCCCGCGTCCTAGTCTCCCCTGCTAATGGAAACAACTTCCCTACGTCCATCCTATCCAAGCCATTCATTATCTTGTAAGTTTCTATTAGATCTCCCCTCAACCTCCTAAACTCCAATGAA
Organism: Scyliorhinus canicula; assembly: GCF_902713615.1. Taxonomy (NCBI): domain Eukaryota; kingdom Metazoa; phylum Chordata; class Chondrichthyes; order Carcharhiniformes; family Scyliorhinidae; genus Scyliorhinus; species Scyliorhinus canicula. The sequence continues at coordinate 23,567,520 of NC_052153.1, read as the reverse complement.
TATAATCCCACGATCCTCAGACGTTCATCGTATGTTAGGCCTACCATTCCTGGGATCATCCGTGTGAATCTCCGCTGGACCCGCTCCAGTGCCAATATGTCCTTCCTGAGGTGTGGGGCCCAAAATTGCTCACAGTATTCTAAATGGGGCCTAACTAGTGCTTTATAAAGCCTCAGAAGTACATCCCTGCTTTTATATTCCAAGCCTCTTGAGATAAATGACAACATTACATTTGCTTTCTTAATTACGGACTCAACCTGCAAGTTTACCTTTAGAGAATCCTGGACTAGGACTCCCAAGTCCCTTTGCACTTTAGCATTATGAATTTTGTCACCGTTTAGAAAATAGTCCATGCCTCTATTCTTTTTTCCAAAGTGCAAGACCTCGCACTTGCCCACGTTGAATTTCATCAGCCACTTCTTGGACCATTCTCCTAAACTGTCTAAATCTTTCTGCAGCCTCCCCACCTCCTCAATACTACCTGCCCCTCCACCTATCTTTGTATCATCGGCAAACTTGGCCAGAATGCCCCCAGTCCCGTCATCTAGATCGTTAATATATAAAGAGAACATCTGTGGCCCCAACACTGAACACTGCGGGACACCACTTGTCACCGGTTGCCATTCCAAAAAAGAACCTTTTATCCCAACTCTCTGCCTTCTGTCTGACAGCCAATCGTCAATCCATGTTAGTACCTTGCCTCGAATACCATGGGCCCTTATTTTACTCAGCAGTCTCCCGTGAGGCACCTTGTCAAAGGCCTTTTGGAAGTCAAGATAGATAACATCCATTGGCTCTCCTTGGTCTAACCTATTTGTTATCTCTTCAAAGAACTCTAACAGGTTTGTCAGGCACGACCTCCCCTTACTAAATCCATGCTGACTTGTCCTAATCCGACCCTGCACTTCCAAGAATTTAGAAATCTCATCCTTAACGATGAATTCTAGAATTTTGCCAACAACCGAGGTTAGGCTAATTGGCCTATAATTTTCCATCTTTTTTCTTGTTCCCTTCTTGAACAGGGGGGTTACAACAGCGATTTTCCAATCCTCTGGGACTTTCCCTGATTCCAGTGACTTTTGAAAGATCATAACTAATGCCTCCACTATTTCTTCAGCTATCTCCTTTAGAATTCTAGGATGTAGCCCATCTGGGCCCGGAGATTTATCAATTTTCAGACCTTTTAGATTCTCTAGCACTTTCTCCTTTGTGATGGCAACCATATTCAACTCTGCCCCCTGACTTTCCTGAATTGTTGGGATATTACTCATGTCTTCTACTGTGAAGACTGACGCAAAGTACTTATTAAGTTCCTCAGCTATTTCCTTGTCTCCCATCACTAGATTACCAGCGTCATTTTGGAGCGGCCCAATGTCTACTTTTGCCTCCCGTTTGTTTTTAATGTATTTAAAGAAACTTTTACTATCTTTCCTAATGTTACTGGCTAGCCTACCTTCATATTTGATCCTCTCCTTCCTTATTTCTCTCTTTGTTATCCTCTGTTTGTTTTTGTAGCCTTCCCAATCTTCTGACTTCCCACTACTCTTTGCAACATTATAGGCTCTCTCTTTTGCCTTGATGCATTCCCTGACTTCCTTTGTCAGCCATGGCTGCCTAATCCTCCCTCTGATAACCTTTCTTTTCTTTGGGATGAACCTCTGCACTGTGTCCTCAATTACTCCCAGAAACTCCTGCCATTGCTGTTCTACTGTCTTTCCCACTAGGCTCTGCTTCCAGTCGATTTTCTTCAGTTCCTCCCTCATGCGCCTGTAATTACCTTTATTTAACTGTAAAACCTTTACATCTGATTCTACCTTCCTTCTTTCAAATTGCAGACTGAATTCTACCATATTATGATCACTGCTTCCTAAGTGTTCCCTTACTTTAAGATCTTTTATCAATTCTGGCTCATTACATAACACTAAGTCCAGAATAGCCTGTTCCCTCGTGGGCTCCATCACAAGCTGTTCCAAAAAGCCATCCTGTAAACATTCAATGAATTCCCTTTCTTTGGGTCCACTGGCAACATTATTTACCCAGTCCACCTGCATATTGAAGTCCCCCATGATCACTGTGACCTTGCCTTTCTGACATGCCCTTTCTATTTCGTGGTGCATTTTGTGCCCCAGGTCCTGACCACTGTCAGGAGGCCTGTACATAACTCCCATTATGGTTATTTTGCCTTTGTGGTTCCTCAACTCTACCCACACAGACTCCACATCGTCTGACCCTATGTCGTTTAGTGCTATTGATTTAATTTCATTTCTAATTAACAAGGCAACCCCGCCCCCTCTACCCACCTCTCTGTCTTTTCGATAGGTTGTAAATCCCTGGGTGTTTAACTGCCAGTCCTGAACCCCCTGCAACCACGTCTCTGTGATGCCTACCACATCATACCTGCCAGTCACAATCTGGGCCACAAGCTCATCTACCTTGTTCCGTACACTGCGGGCATTTAAATATAGCACCTTTAATTCCCTATTGACTGTCCCTTTTTGTTTTCTTAGTGTGGTGGACCTTGGTTTACTGAGCCTTTCCATACACTGTGTCATATTTTGTGAGATGGGGACTATCGTAACCTCTCCTGAGCTCTGTCTTTTCGTGATTTTTTGTAATCCTAAGCAGCTACGCTTCCCACTGATTCCTTCACCTCTTGGTTCCCTGACTTTCCCTTCCCCCCCAATCTCTAGTTTAAAGTCCTATTGACCACCCTATTTACTCTTTTCGCCAGAACACTGGTCCCAGCTCGGTTCAGGTGGAGACCATCCCAACGGTATAGGTCCCCCCTGTCCCAAAACTGATGCCAGTGTCCCATGAAAAGGAACCCCTCTTTCCCACACCACTCTTTCAGCCACGTGTTAACTTCCCTTATTCTTGCCTCCCTATGCCAATTTGCACGTGGCTCGGGCAGTAATCCGGAGATTATGACCCTTGAGGACATGTTTTTAAATTTGAATCCTAGCTCTTTATAATCTCTAAACAGGTCCTCTTTTATAGACTTGCCTATGTTGTTGGTACCGACATGGACCTCAACAACTGGATCCTCCCCCTCCCTCTCCAATATCCTTTCAAGCCGGTCAGAGATGTCCCGCACCCTAGCACCGGGCAGGCAACATACCATGCGGGACCCTCTATCCTGCTCACAAAGGATACTATCTATCCCTCTGATAATAGAATCCCCTACAACTACAACTTGCCTATTTACTTCCTCCCCTTGAATGGCCTGCTGAACCATGGTGCCTTGGTCAGCTGACTCATCCTTCCTGCAGCCCTGTTCGCCATCCACACAGGGAGCAAGTGCCTCGTACCTGTTGGACAGGGTCAAGGGCTGAGGCTCCTGAGTTCCTGACTGCTGGTTCCCTTTACCTGCCTGACTTGCAGTCACACCCTGCTGTCCCTGGCCACTGGCAGGATTTAAACTATTTACTCTGACAGGTGTGACTGCCTCCTGAAACAAAGTTTCCAGGTAAGCCTCCCCCTTCCGGATGTGCCTCAGTGTGTGAAGCTCAGACTCCAGCTCATCAACTCTGAGCCGGAGTTCTTCGAGCAGCCAACACTTACTGCAGATGTGGTCGCTGCAGCTCGCAATGGGATCTGCCAGCTCCCACATCAAGCAGCCTAAGCACATCACCTGACCAGCCATCTCTAATTAATTAATTTGTTTAATTTAAGTTTACGAGTTTTAAATTTGGGGCAGATTGGTTATCAACCAATCAGATCACAGCTTCCCTCTGATGTCACTTTTGAAAAAAAAAAAGTGGAAAACAGGAAGTTACCGTTAGGTCTGGATACTCACCCAGAGACTGCTCCTCCTCCTCTGAACGGCTCCCAAAACTAGTCCTCGATCCCCGGGTTAAAGTGAGTTTTTATACTCATCCAGAGACTGCTCCTCCTCCTCTGAACGGCTCCCGAAACTAGGCCTCGATCCCCGGGTTAAAGTGAGTTTTTATACTCACCCAGAGACTGCTCCTCCTCCTCTGAACGGCTCCCGAAACTAGACATCAAGGATGCGTCCACCCAAGACGACCTCGAGATTGCGGCACAGCTATCTCCCACACCATCCACCATCCCAGAGACACTCACCCGGGCTGGCCTATTTAGTGATGAGGCTCCTGGGTCACAGTCTGGGTCGCACATCACAGCTGAGCAGGTACAGCAGGTGGAGGTCGGAGCAGCCGAGGGCCCGGACTGGCGGAGGGCAGGCCAGGCCCAGCATCCAGCTGGCTCCCAGTTCCTGGAGTTTCTCAACCCACCCGCACAGCCGATGCATATAGAAACCCAGGGACACAATGACGGGATGAGGACTGTCTTCCAGACTCTGCAGACGCTGTTAGAGGAGTCGAACCGCGTCCACGAGCAGGGACTGGTGCCGCTCATGGCAGAAACCCAGGCCGACACCGCACGGGTGGCATCCGCGGTGGAGGCAATGGGTGAAACGGTTTCGGCCATGGGTCAGGTTATGCAAGACATTGGGCTTCACGTGCAGGCGTCATCCTCGGCCCTGGACAGGGTTGCCCTCTCACAGGCAGCAATGCGCCAGAGCCAAAACGACGTTGCCGGTGCGCTGCGGGCCTTGGCCGAGTCTCAGCAGGTCATGGCCCAGTCGCAGTAGTCAGTCGCGGAGAGCATCAACCGCCTGACACACATGCTGGATGGCGTCGTGCACTCACAGGTTGAGGTTGCACAGTCCCTGGCGGGAATGTCTAACTCCCTGGACTCCGTCTCTGCAAACCTTCGGATCCTGGTGGATACTGTGGCAGGCCTCCAGGACTGGCAGCACCAGGTGTCGGTGGTGCGACGGGGCACCTCCCCGCTCGCAACTCTGTCCCAAAGTGAGGCCCGGGGGCCACCGGGCTCCCCGAGGGAGGAGGAGGTTTCGGGGCACGTCCCATTAACTCCATCACGGGACGTCGCGGAATTCTCGGCCTCCCCCCGCCCCATCCCTGGTGCATCGGGTGGGCAGCAGGCAGAGCAGGGTGGCACAACGTCACCCGAGATGCCCGCAGAGCAGCCTGGCCCATCAAGGCCGGGTCGCCCCAGGAAACGCATAGCCAAGGAGAAACGAGTCGAAGGGGGCGATTCGCAGCAGTCCTCCTCCACTCCTGCTGTATCATCTGGGGATTCACTTAGACGTAGTGGTAGGGCCCGTAAGGCAACAAAGATAGACACTGAGTAAGTTGGCACGGGTGAAGGGCACAGTTTAGTTGTAGGGGCTAGGGCACCTGTAAATGTTTGTTCACATTAAATGCACTGTTCCACCTTACTTGTAATACCGTGTGATTGTTCCACAGCCACAGGATTCGTGATGGTGACCGAGTGTCGCTGGGGTTGACGAGCGGTGAAACTTCGGTGCCGGGTGTGCAGTCCCTTCCCCCCCCCACCCCCTCCCACAGCTAGCCCACGCGGGCACGTGATGGAGTGTCCATGACGAACTCAGCGGCCACCAAGGTGGATGGTTCAGCTATTGCCATGGGTCAGACTCTCTCTAACGATTCTGAGCTCACAGCTCTTCGCAGAGCGGGCTGTCATCATTCCACATGGCACTGATCACACCCGCTGACACAGCCAGCAATGTTGTGCCATACCGTCTGGACCCAGTGGTAACGGTGATGTTGAAGTGGAGCAGTGTACACTGAAACGGGGTAGGGGGGGCTGTGGTGGTGGCAGTTGTGTGTTGACCCTCTGCACGACTAGCGATGCAGGTGGTGGTTTGGTGTTCAGTGGGGACGTCGCATGCGATGCGTGAACCGTGCTGCCACCAAGGCGTCGCATGCCCACCGTCCTCGCCGGGTCCGTCGTGCCGCCTCATGGACATCACCAGCACCTGGGTCGTGTCTGCGTGCTGCGCCCACCACTCCGCCAGCCTCCTCCTCCTCCTCCCTCTCCTCCTCCTCCTCCTCCTCCTCCTCTGTGCTGGCACCACTGCCACTGGCTTCTCCCTCCGCCTCCTGCAGCAGGTCATCTCCCCTCTGTATCGCGATGTTGTGCAGCGCACAGCAGACCACAACAATGCGAGCGACCCTGTCGGGCTGGTACTGTAAGGCCCCTCCGGAGCGGTCCAGGCACCTGAATCTCATCTTCAGGAGGCCAAGGCAGCGCTCCACCACACCCCTGGTTGCTGCATGGGCCTCGTTGTATCGTGTTTCCGCATTTGTCTGAGGCCTCCGTATAGGCGTCATCAGCCAAGACCTCAGCAGATAACCCCTGTCGCCTAGCAACCAGCCCCTCAGCCGGGGGGGGATGCCCCTCAAACATCGCAGGGATGTACGACTGCGCCAGTATGTAGGAGTCATGCACACTCCCTGGGAACCTTGCACAGACATTCATGATCCTCATGTGGGGGTCGCATACCACCTGGATATTCATGGAGTATGTCCCCCTCCTGTTTGTGAACACCTCCCTGTCCCCTGCAGGCGGGCGCATAGGGGACGTGAACACAATCGATTGCCCCCTGAACCATCGGTATCCCGGCCACGCTGGCAAATCGACGAGCTCGTGAGTCTTGAGTTGCTCGGTCCTCGGGAAAGGTGATGTAGCGATCGGCGACGGCATAGAGGGCGTCGGTCACATCCCGGATACACCTGTGGACCGATGACTGGGAGATCCTGGAGAGGTCCCCGCTCGGAGACTGGAAGGAGCCGGTCGCATAGAAGTTAAGAGCGACCGTCACCTTGATGGCAACCGGGATCGCGTGTCCTCCCCCCGTTCCACGTGGGGCGAGGTGCGCCACGAGGTGACAGATGTGTATCACCGTCCGCCTACTCAGCCGGAGTCTCCTCCTGCAGGTGATGTCCGTCATTGTTAGGAAAGAGATCCGGACACGGTACACCCTCGGCCTTGGTCGTCACCTCTGGTGCCGTGGCTGCACCCTCACTCTCTCCTCCTCCCCCTCCTCCTCCTCCTCCCCCCCATGCTGCTCGACGACTGGCTACTCCTCGGCCCTTCCCTCTGCTGCTGCAGCTGGCCCTGCATCCACTGCGGGTTGTGGGTGTGGATGCTGCTGCATCTCCAAATGCAGTGCAGCGGCCCCAACCACTGCGCAGAACATAGCCGTTCTGTTCACAGACAGTGTGCTAACCTACAGAAGGGTGGTGGGGGGCAGAGAAACGGGACATGTTAGACGGAGGTTAGTCGACACCTCGGCAGCCGCCTGCCACGGGATACCTGTGTGTCCCGGTGGCCTGGACGCGCTGCTGACACGCGGGCAGCCTAACCCCTGATCACTTTCTGCATCCAACGGGCAGTTAACTATGTCCTCTTCACCGGTGCGTCAGTGGCCTGTGTCCGTAAGCCACAGGGCAACCAGCGGCCGTGTCCTCGTGACCGGCACGCCATGGCATGGTGGCAGACACTTTGTAACCGGGGTTGGACGGGTCACTCGCTCACTCTCACCCTACCCCCCCCACTCCCACTCCCCCCCCTCCGTCTCCCCCACCCCCCCCCCTCCGTCTCCCCCACTCCCCCCTCCATCTCCCCCACTCCCCCCTCAGACTCCCCCCTCAGTCTCCCCCACTCCCCCCCTCCATCTCCCCCACTCCCCCTCCGTCTCCCACATTCCCCACCCCTCCGTCTCCCCCACTCCCCCCTCCGTCTCCCCCACTCCCCCCCTCAGACTCCCCACTCCGTCTCCCCCACTCCCCCCTCCGACTCCCCACTCCGTCTCCCCCACTCCCCCCCTCTGTCTCCCCCACTCCCCCCCTCCGACTCCCCCCTCCGTCTCCCCCACTCCCCCCTCCATCTCCCCACACTCCCCCCCCCCCCCCCCCCCGCTCTGGACCGCCTCCCGTTCTCGGGGATGCCTTCCCCGTTGTTGCCCGACTCCAGCAGTGCGCTGAGCGGTGCGCTGAGCGGTGTGCTCACCTAATCGAAGCTCTCGTCAGCCAGCACGACTAGTTGACGAACTTGAAAAGCAGGTGTGTTGGCCGGCGTGAAAACATTGCGTGATGACGTCGGGTCTTCGGCCCATCCGGGCCGGAGAATAGCGGGGGGCCAATAAGTAGCGATTCTGGTCGTGTCGGGGGGGCGATCGAGGCCTTTGCCGGGAATGCCGACATGTAGTTTGTGGGGGGTTCGGAGAATAGCGGGAGGGTGTCGGACCAGCGTCGCCGTGAAAATTTGCGCGGCCCGCTATTCTCCGACCCGGCGTGAGTGCGGAGAATCGCGCCCAAGCTCTTTTAGCTTTGCAAGGGGGAAAAGATGCAATATTCAATTACATAGAACAGTACAGCACAGAACAGGCCCTCGATGTTGTGCCGAGCAATGATCACCCTACTCAAACCCACGTATCCACCCTATACCCGTAACCCAATAACCCTTAACCTTACTTTTTAGGACACTACGGACAATTTAGCATGGCCAATCCACCTAACCCGCACATCTTTGGACTGTGGGAGGAAACCGGAGCACCCGGAGGAAACCCACGCACACACGGGGAGGACGTGCAGACTCCGCACATACAGTGACCCAGCCGGGAATCGAACCTGGGACCTTAGAGCTGTGAAGCATTTATGCTAACCACCATGCTACCGTGCTGCATCAAACATTGTTTGATGTTTGATGAGATGTGTCTGCTCACAGTTCACTGTGTGCTGTTAGTGAAGTCTGTGGATGCGGTTACAGGGACTTAGAACCTAAAAGCAAACAGAAGCTTATGGTTGCTGGGATGCATTTGAAAGCATCAAATACGCCTCTGTGCCCATAGGAACTGGTGGGGCTATCTCTGCATATCTCCAAGGCATTTAACACAACTATGGATCTAACTTGAGTGCATACATAAGGAAAGGGACATTAATTCGAGAGCTCTGATGAGTGCTGTTGAAGGGTTTGCAACTTGAATGGCGATGATGGCACAAAAGACCTTTCTTTCATCAGTTGCTGGCAGAATTTATTCTTTGCCTTCCAGGAGCATAGGTGACGAGTGGAGGAATGCCAGTGATTCTGGAAACCATCTACTCGGCTGCCAAAATGCAGCAGGATGAGCAGCAGCAACGTCAGGAGCAGCATAGCGAGATGTTAGGGCTGCAACAGGTGGTGTCACCATTCTCCCTGTTCCTTGGCTGTCCCAGCAAAAGAAATAGGTTCTCAACTCTGCCAACATGTTCAATCAACTCAAACCCTTCAACTAAATCTCCCCTTAATCTTCTTTTCTCAAAGGAATACAAAGCGCGTCTATGCCACCTGCCCTCATAACTCTTTTAGTACTTTCATAGAATCAATTCGGAGAATCATTGATTGATAGTGCTCACAAATATTTTGGGTGGCATGGTAGCACATTCTGCCTCTGTCTGCCTTACAGCACCAGGGACCCGGGTTCAATTCCGGCCTCGGGTCACTGTCTGTGGGGAGTTTGCTCTTTCTTGCCGTGTCTGAGTGGGTTTCCTCCGGGTGCTCCGGTTTCCTCCCACAGTCCAAAGATGTGCAGGTTAGGTGGATTGGTCATGCTAAATTGTCCCTTCGTGTCCAAATTGTGTAGTTTGGATGGAGGTACAGGGATAGGGCAGGGAGTGGTCCTGGCTTGGGTGCTCTTTGGAGGGTCGGTGCAGACTCAATGGGCCAAATGGCCGCCTTGTGCACTGTAGGGATTCTATGATTTTTTGATTACGTTTGACGAGGTTGTCAATGGGCTTCATTGCCTGTTTAATTGGCGGCAGGTGTGGTTCCATCTCCCATGTGTGCCCATCAACCATAATATTGCATGTGAGCATGGTGGCATCAGGATGCAGACCCAATGTCCTCTTGCATGATGTAATTTCATGTCAGGCAGGTGTCTGCTTAAAGAACGTAAAACTCTGGTCCCTGTTTCCCACAAAGTTAAACTTCGAAAAAGCTGCCAGTCTTTCAGTGTACAATTACAAAATGTGGGCATTACTAGTTAGGCTAGCACTTATCGCCCATCCTATTTCATTTTTTATAAATTTAGAGTACCTCCAACTCACCAAACAACAAAGTAAAATAATCCACTCCCTGAGAGACAAGCAACATGATCCTCTCCCTGAGAGACAGTAACATAATCCTCTGCAGAGAGATAGTAACATAATTCTCTCCCGAAGAGACAGTAACATAATCCTCTCCCTGAGAGACAGTAACATAATCTTCTGCAGAGAGACAAGTAACATAATCCTCTCCCTGAGAGACAGTAACATAATCCTCTGCAGAGAGATAGTAACATAATCCTCTCTCTGAGAGACAGTAATATAATCCTCTCCCGGAGACACAGTAACATAATCCTCTCCCTGAGGGACAGTAACATAATCCTCTCCCTGAGAGACAGTAACATAATCCTCTCCCGGAGAGACAGTAACATAATCCTCTCCCTGAGAGACAGTAACATAATCCTCTCCCGGAGAGACAGTAACATAATCCTCTCCCTGAGAGACAGTAACATAATCCTCTCCCTGAGCGACAGTAACATAATCCTCTCTCTGAGAGACAGTAACATAATCCTCTCCCTGAGAGACAGTAACATAATCCTCTCCCTGAGCGACAGTAACATAATCCTCTCCCGGAGAGACAGTAACATAATCCTCTCCCTGAGAGACAGTAACATAATCCTCTCCCTGAGAGACAGTAACATAATCCTCTCCCTGAGACATCGTAACATAATCCTCTCCCTGAGCGACAGTAACATAATCAGCTCCCTGAGAGACAGTAACATAATCCTCTCCCTGAGCGACAGTAACATAATCAGCTCCCTGAGAGACAGTAACATAATACTCTCCCTGAGAGACAGTAACATAATCAGCTCCCTGAGAGACAGTAACATAATCCTCTCTCTGAGAGACAGTAACATAATCTGCTCACTGAGAGACAGTAACATAATCCTCTCCCTGAGAGACAGTAATATAATCCTCTCCCTGAGAGACAGTAACATAATCCTCTCCCTGAGAGACAGTAACATAATCCTCTCCCTGAGAGACAGTAACATAATCTTCTGCAGAGAGACAAGTAACATAATCCTTATCGCCCATCCTATTTCATTTTTTATAAATTTAGAGTACCTCCAACTCACCAAACAACAAAGTAAAATAATCCACTCCCTGAGAGACAAGCAACATGATCCTCTCCCTGAGAGACAGTAAAATAATCCTCTGCAGAGAGATAGTAACATAATTCTCTCCCGAAGAGACAGTAACATAATCCTCTCCCTGAGAGACAGTAACATAATCTTCTGCAGAGAGACAAGTAACATAATCCTCTCCCTGAGAGACAGTAACATAATCCTCTGCAGAGAGATAGTAACATAATCCTCTCTCTGAGAGACAGTAATATAATCCTCTCCCGGAGACACAGTAACATAATCCTCTCCCTGAGGGACAGTAACATAATCCTCTCCCTGAGAGACAGTAACATAATCCTCTCCCGGAGAGACAGTAACATAATCCTCTCCCTGAGAGACAGTAACATAATCCTCTCCCGGAGAGACAGTAACATAATCCTCTCCCTGAGAGACAGTAACATAATCCTCTCCCTGAGCGACAGTAACATAATCCTCTCTCTGAGAGACAGTAACATAATCCTCTCCCTGAGAGACAGTAACATAATCCTCTCCCTGAGCGACAGTAACATAATCCTCTCCCGGAGAGACAGTAACATAATCCTCTCCCTGAGAGACAGTAACATAATCCTCTCCCTGAGAGACAGTAACATAATCCTCTCCCTGAGACATCGTAACATAATCCTCTCCCTGAGAGACAGTAACATAATCCTCTCCCGGAGAGACAGTAACATAATCCTCTCCCTGAGAGACAGTAACATAATCCTCTCCCTGAGCGACAGTAACATAATCCTCTCCCGGAGAGACAGTAACATAATCCTCTCCCGGAGAGACAGTAACATAATCCTCTCCCTGAGAGACAGTAACATAATCATCTCCCTGAGAGACAGTAACATAATCCTCTCCCTGAGAGACAGTAACATAATCCTCTCCCTGAGGGACAGTAACATAATCCTCTCCCTGAGACATCGTAACATAATCAGCTCCCTGAGAGACAGTAACATAATCCTCTCCCGGAGAGACAGTAACATAATCCTCTCCCTGAGAAACAGTAACATAATCCTCTCCCTGAGAGACAGTAACATAATCCTCTCCCAGAGAGACAGTAACATAATCCTCACCCTGAGAGACAGTAACATAATCCTCTCCCTGAGACATCGTAACATAATCAGCTCCCTGAGAGACAGTAACATAATCCTCTCCCTGAGGGACAGTAACATAATCCTCTCCCTGAGAGACAGTAACATAATCCTCTCCCGGAGAGACAGTAACATAATCCTCTCCCTGAGAGACAGTAACATAATCCTCTCCCTGAGCGACAGTAACATAATCCTCTCCCGGAGAGACAGTAACATAATCCTCTCCCTGAGAGACAGTAACATAATCCTCTCCCTGAGAGACAGTAACATAATCCTCTCCCTGAGACATCGTAACATAATCAGCTCCCTGAGAGACAGTAACATAATCCTCTCCCTGAGGGACAGTAACATAATCCTCTCCCTGAGAGACAGTAACATAATCCTCTCCCGGAGAGACAGTAACATAATCCTCTCCCTGAGAGACAGTAACATAATCCTCTCCCTGAGCGACAGTAACATAATCCTCTCCCGGAGAGACAGTAACATAATCCTCTCCCTGAGAGACAGTAACATAATCCTCTCCCTGAGAGACAGTAACATAACCCTCTCCCTGATACACGGTACATAATCCTCTCCCTGAGAGACAGTAACATAATCCTCTCCCTGAGAGACAGTAACATAATCCTCTCTCTGAGAGACAGTAACATAATCCTCTCCCTGAGACATCGTAACATAATCCTCTCCCTGAGAGACAGTAACATAATCCTCTCTCTGAGACATCGTAACATAATCAGCTCCCTGAGAGACAGTAACATAATCCTCTCCCTGAGCGACAGTAACATAATCAGCTCCCTGAGAGACAGTAACATAATCCTCTCCCTGAGCGACAGTAACATAATCAGCTCCCTGAGAGACAGTAACATAATACTCTCCCTGAGAGACAGTAACATAATCAGCTCCCTGAGAGACAGTAACATAATCCTCTCTCTGAGAGACAGTAACATAATCTGCTCACTGAGAGACAGTAACATAATCCTCTCCCTGAGAGACAGTAATATAATCCTCTCCCTGAGAGACAGTAACATAATCCTCTCCCTGAGAGACAGTAACATAATCCTCTCCCTGAGAGACAGTAACATAATCCTCTCCCTGAGAGACAGTAACATAATCCTCTCCCTGAGAGACAGTAACATATTCCTCTCCCGGAGAGACAGTAACATAATCCTCTCCCTGAGAGACAGTAACATAATCCTCTCCCTGAGAGACAGTAACATAATCCTCTCCCTGAGCGACAGTAACATAATCCTCTCCCTGAGAGACAGTAACATAATCCTCTCCCTGAGAGACAGTAACATAATCCTCTCCCGGAGAGACAGTAACATAATCCTCTCCCTGAGAGACAGTAACATAATCCTCTCTCTGAGAGACAGTAACATAATCCTCTCCCTGAGAGACAGTAACATATTCCTCTCCCGGAGAGACAGTAACATATTCCTCTCCCGGAGAGACAGTAACATAATCCTCTCCCTGAGAGACAGTAACATAATCCTCTCCCGGAGAGACAGTAACATAATCCTCTCCCGGAGAGACAGTAACATAATCCTCTCCCGGAGAGACAGTAACATAATCCTCTCCCTGAGGGACAGTAACATAATCCTCTCCCTGAGAGACAGTAACATAATCCTCTCCCTGAGGGACAGTAACATAATCAGCTCCCTGAGAGACAGTAACATAATCCTCTCCCTGAGAAACAGTAACATAATCCTCTCCCTGAGGGACAGTAACATAATCTTCTCCCGGAGAGACAGTGACATAATCCTCTCCCTGAGGGACAGTAACATAATCCTCTCCCTGAGAGACAGTAACCTAATCAGCTCCCTGAGAGACAGTAACATATTCCTCTCCTTGAGACATCGTAACATAATCCTCTCCCTGAGAGACAGTAACATAATCCTCTCCCTGAGAGACAGTAACATAATCCTCTCCCTGAGACATCGTAACATAATCCTCTCCCTGAGAGACAGTAACATAATCCTCTCCCTGAGAGACAGTAACATAATCCTCTCCCTGAGAGACAGTAACATAATCCTCTCCCTGAGACATCGTAACATAATCCTCTCCCTGAGAGACAGTAACATAATCCTCTCCCTGAGAGACAGTAACATAATCCTCTCTCTGAGAGACAGTAACATAATGCTCTCCCTGAGACATCGTAACATAATCCTCTCTCTGAGAGACAGTAACATAATGCTCTCCCTGAGACATCGTAACATAATCCTCTCCCTGAGGGACAGTAACATAATCCTCTCCCTGAGAAACAGTAACATAATCCTCTCCCTGAGACATCGTAACATAATCAGCTCCCTGAGAGACAGTAACATAATCCTCTCCCTGAGAGACAGTAACATAATCCTCTCCCTGAGGGACAGTAACATAATCCTCTCCCTGAGAGACAGTAACATAATCCTCTCCCGGAGAGACAGTAACATAATCCTCTCCCTGAGAGACAGTAACATAATCCTCTCCCTGAGCGACAGTAACATAATCCTCTCCCGGAGAGACAGTAACATAATCCTCTCCCTGAGAGACAGTAACATAATCCTCTCCCTGAGAGACAGTAACATAATCCTCTCCCGGAGAGACAGTAACATAATCCTCTCCCTGAGAGACAGTAACATAATCCTCTCCCTGAGAGACAGTAACATAATCCTCTCCCTGAGAGACAGTAACATAATCCTCTCCCTGAGAGACAGTAACATAATCCTCTCCCTGATACACGGTACATAATCCTCTCCCTGAGAGACAGTAACATAATCCTCTCTCTGAGAGACAGTAACATAATCCTCTCCCTGAGACATCGTAACATAATCCTCTCCCTGAGAGACAGTAACATAATCCTCTCCCTGAGAGACAGTAACATAATCCTCTCCCTGAGAGACAGTAACATAATCCTCTCCCTGAGAAACAGTAACATAATCCTCTCCCTGAGACATCGTAACATAATCTGCTCACTGAGAGACAGTAACATAATCCTCTCCCGGAGAGACAGTAACATAATCCTCTCCCTGAGAGACAGTAACATAATCCTCTCCCTGAGAGACAGTAACATAATCCTCTCCCTGAGAGACAGTAACATAATCCTCTCCCTGAGAGACAGTAACATAATCCTCTCCCTGAGGGACAGTAACATAATCCTCTCCCTGAGCGACAGTAACATAATCCTCTCCCGGAGAGACAGTAACATAATCCTCTCCCGGAGAGACAGTAACATATTCCTCTCCCGGAGAGACAGTAACATAATCCTCTCCCTGAGAGACAGTAACATAATCCTCTCCCTGAGAGACAGTAACATAATCAGCTCCCTGAGAGACAGTAACATAATCCTCTCCCGGAGAGACAGTAACATAATCCTCTCCCGGAGAGACAGTAACATAATCCTCTCCCGGAGAGACAGTAACATAATCCTCTCCCTGAGGGACAGTAACATAATCTTCTCCCGGAGAGACAGTAACATAATCCACTCCCTGAGAGACAGTAACATAATCCTCTCCCTGAGAGACAGTAACATAATCCTCTCCCGGAGAGACAGTAACATAATCCTCTCCCTGAGAGACAGTAACATAATCCTCTCCCGGAGAGACAGTAACATAATCCTCTCCCTGAGAGACAGTAACATAATCCTCTCTCTGAGAGACAGTAACATAATCCACTCCCTGAGAGACAGTAACATAATCCTCTCCCTGAGGGACAGTAACATAATCCTCTCCCTGAGAGACAGTAACATAATCCTCTCCCTGAGGGACAGTAACATAATCAGCTCCCTGAGAGACAGTAACATAATCCTCTCCCTGAGAAACAGTAACATAATCCTCTCCCTGAGAGACAGTAACATAATCCTCTCCCTGAGAGACAGTAACATAATCCTCTCCCTGAGAGACAGTAACATAATCCTCTCCCTGAGAGACAGTAACATAATCCTCTCCCTGAGAGACAGTAACATAATCCTCTCCCTGAGAGACAGTAACATAATCCTCTCCCTGAGCGACAGTAACATAATCCTCTCCCGGAGAGACAGTAACATAATCCTCTCCCGGAGAGACAGTAACATATTCCTCTCCCGGAGAGACAGTAACATAATCCTCTCCCTGAGAGACAGTAACATAATCCTCTCCCTGAGAGACAGTAACATAATCAGCTCCCTGAGAGACAGTAACATAATCCTCTCCCGGAGAGACAGTAACATAATCCTCTCCCGGAGAGACAGTAACATAATCCTCTCCCGGAGAGACAGTAACATAATCCTCTCCCTGAGGGACAGTAACATAATCTTCTCCCGGAGAGACAGTAACATAATCCTCTCCCTGAGAGACAGTAACATAATCCTCTCCCTGAGAGACAGTAACATAATCCTCTCCCGGAGAGACAGTAACATAATCCTCTCCCTGAGAGACAGTAACATAATCCTCTCCCGGAGAGACAGTAACATAATCCTCTCCCTGAGAGACAGTAACATAATCCTCTCTCTGAGAGACAGTAACATAATCCTCTCCCTGAGAGACAGTAACATAATCCTCTCCCTGAGGGACAGTAACATAATCCTCTCCCTGAGAGACAGTAACATAATCCTCTCCCTGAGGGACAGTAACATAATCAGCTCCCTGAGAGACAGTAACATAATCCTCTCCCTGAGAAACAGTAACATAATCCTCTCCCTGGGGGACAGTAACATAATCTTCTCCCGGAGAGACAGTGACATAATCCTCTCCCTGAGGGACAGTAACATAATCCTCTCCCTGAGAGACAGTAACCTAATCAGCTCCCTGAGAGACAGTAACATAATCCTCTCCCTGAGACATCGTAACATAATCCTCTCCCTGAGGGACAGTAACATAATCCTCTCCCTGAGAGACAGTAACATATTCCTCTCCCTGAGAGACAGTAACATAATCCTCTCCCTGAGAGACAGTAACATAATCCTCTCCCTGAGAAACAGTAACATAATCCTCTCCCTGAGAGACAGTAACATAATCCTCTCCCTGAGACATCGTAACATAATCAGCTCCCTGAGAGACAGTAACATAATCCTCTCCCTGAGGGACAGTAACATAATCCTCTCCCTGAGAGACAGTAACATAATCCTCTCCCGGAGAGACAGTAACATAATCCTCTCCCTGAGAGACAGTAACATAATCCTCTCCCTGAGCGACAGTAACATAATCCTCTCCCGGAGAGACAGTAACATAATCCTCTCCCTGAGAGACAGTAACATAATCCTCTCCCTGAGAGACAGTAACATAATCCTCTCCCGGAGCGACAGTAACATAATCCTCTCCCTGAGAGACAGTAACATAATCCTCTCCCTGAGCGACAGTAACATAATCCTCTCCCGGAGAGACAGTAACATAATCCTCTCCCTGAGAGACAGTAACATAATCCTCTCCCTGAGAGACAGTAACATAATCCTCTCCCTGAGCGACAGTAACATAATCCTCTCCCTGAGAGACAGTAACATAATCCTCTCCCTGAGCGACAGTAACATAATCCTCTCCCTGATACACGGTACATAATCCTCTCCCTGAGAGACAGTAACATAATCCTCTCTCTGAGAGACAGTAACATAATCCTCTCCCTGAGAGACAGTAACATAATCCTCTCCCTGAGAGACAGTAACATAATCCTCTCCCTGAGACATCGTAACATAATCCTCTCCCTGAGAGACAGTAACATAATCCTCTCCCTGAGAGACAGTAACATAATGCTCTCTCTGAGAGACAGTAACATAATCCTCTCCCGGAGAGACAGTAACATAATCCTCTCCCTGAGACATCGTAAAATAATCCTCTCCCTGAGAGACAGTAACATAATCCTCTCCCTGAGAGACAGTAACATAATCCTCTCCCTGAGAGACAGTAACATAATCCTCTCTCTGAGAGACAGTAACATAATCCTCTCCCTGAGAGACAGTAACATAATCCTCTCTCTGAGAGACAGTAACATAATCCTCTCCCTGAGAGACAGTAACATAATCCTCTCCCGGAGAGACAGTAACATAATCCTCTCCCTGAGCGACAGTAACATAATCAGCTCCCTGAGAGACAGTAACATAATACTCTCCCTGAGAGACAGTAACATAATCAGCTCCCTGAGAGACAGTAACATAATCCTCTCTCTGAGAGACAGTAACATAATCTGCTCACTGAGAGACAGTAACATAATCCTCTCCTCTGAGAGACAGTAACATAATCCTGCTCACTGAGAGACAGTAACATAATCCTCTCCCTGAGAGACAGTAATATAATCCTCTCCCTGAGAGACAGTAACATAATCCTCTCCCGGAACATGGTGGCATCAGGATGCAGACCCAATGTCCTCTTGCATGATGTAATTTCATGTCAGGCAGGTCTGCTTAAAGAACGTAAAACTCTGGTCCCTGTTTCCCACAAAGTTAAACTTCGAAAAGCTGCCAGTCTTTCAGTGTACAATTACAAATGTGGGCATTACTAGTTAGGCTAGCACTTATCGCCCATCCTATTTCATTTTATAATTTAGAGTACCTCCAACTCACCAAACAACAAAGTAAAATAATCCACTCCCTGAGACAAGCAACATGATCCTCTCCCTGAGAGACAGTAACATAATCCTCTGCAGAGAGATAGTAACATAATTCTCTCCCAAGAGACAGTAACATAATCCTCTCCCTGAGAGACAGTAACATAATCTTCTGCAGAGAGACAAGTAACATATCCTCTCCCTGAGACAGTAACATAATCCTCTGCAGAGAGATAGTAACATAATCCTCTCTCTGAGAGACAGTAATATAATCCTCTCCCGAGACACAGTAACATAATCCTCTCCCTGAGAGACAGTAACATAATCCTCTCCCGGAGAGACAGTAACATAATCCTCTCCCGGAGAGACAGTAACATAATCCTCTCCCTGAGAGACAGTAACATAATCCTCTCCCTGAGAGACAGTAACATAATCCTCTCCCTGAGAGACAGTAACATATCCTCTCCCTGAGAGACAGTAACATAATCCTCTCCCTGAGAGACAGTAACATAATCCTCTCCCTGAGAGACAGTAACATAATCCTCTCCCTGAGAGACAGTAACATAATCCTCTCCTGAGAGACAGTAACATAATCCTCTCCCTGAGAGACAGTAACATAATCCTCTCCCTGAGAGACAGTAACATAATCCTCTCCCTGAGAGACCGTAACATAATCCTCTCCCTGAGAGACAGTAACATAATCCTCTCCTGAGAGGACAGTAACATAATCCTCTCCCTGAGAGACAGTAACATAATCCTCTCCCTGAGAGACAGTAACATAATCCTCTCCCTGAGAGACAGTAACATAATCATCTCCCTGAGAGACAGTAACATAATCCTCTCCCTGAGCGACCGTTAACATAATCCTCTCCCCTGAGAGACAGAACATAATCCTCTCCCTGAGAGACAGTAACATAATCCTCTCCCTGAGCGACAGTACATTTAATCCTCTCCCTGTAGGAACAGTAACATAAGTTCCTCTCCCTGAGGACAGCGTAACATAATCCTCGTACCCGGGACGTAACATAATCTCTCCGGAGAACAGTACATACCTCTCCCTGAGAGGACAGTAACATACTCCTCTCTCTGAGAGACAGTAACATAATCCCTCTCCCATGCGAGACAGTAACATAATCCTCTCCCTGAGAGACAGTAACATAATCCTTCCCTGATACATCGTAACATAATCCTCTCCCTGAGAGACAGTAACCAATATCCTCTCCACTGCGAGACAGAACACATAAGCCTCTCTCTGAGAGACAGTAACATAATCCTCTCCCGGAGACACGTAAACATAATCCTCTCCCTGAGAGACAGTAACATAATCCTCTCCCTGAGAGACAGTAACATATCCTCTCCCTGAGAGACAGTAACATAATCCTCTCCTGAGAGACAGTAAACATAATCCTCTCCCGGAGAGACAGTACCATAATCCTCTCCCTGAGAGACAGTAACATAATCCTCTCCCTGAGAGACAGTAACATAATCCTCTCTCTGAGAGACAGTAACATAATCCTCTCCCTGAGAGACAGTAACATAATCCTCTCCCTGAGCGACAGTAACATAATCCTCTCCCGGAGAGACAGTAACATAATCCTCTCCCTGAGAGACAGTAACATAATCCTCTCCCTGAGAGACAGTAACATAATCCTCTCCCGGAGAGACACGTAACATAATCCTCTCCCTGAGAGACAGTAACATAATCCTCTCCCGGAGAGACAGTAACATAATCCTCTCCCTGAGAGACAGTAACATAATCCTCTCCCTGAGCGACAGTAACATAATCCTCTCCCTGAGAGACAGTAACATAATCCTCTCCCTGAGAGACAGTAACATATCCTCTCCCTGAGAGACAGTAACATAATCCTCTCCCTGAGAGACAGTAACATAATCCTCTCCCTGAGAGACAGTAACATAATCCTCTCCCTGAGAGACAGTAACATAATCCTCTCCCTGAGACATCGTAACATAATCACTCCCTGAGAGACAGTAACATAATCCTCTCCCGGAGAGACAGTAACATAATCCTCTCCCTGAGAACAGTAACATAATCCTCTCCCTGAGAGACAGTAACATAATCCTCTCCCGAGAGACAGTAACATAATCCTCCCCTGAGAGACAGTAACATAATCCTCTCCCTGAGACATCGTACATAATCATCTCCCTGAGAGACAGTAACATAATCCTCTCCCTGAGGGACAGTAACATAATCCTCTCCCTGAGAGACAGTAACATAATCCTCTCCCTGAGAGACAGTAACATAATCCTCTCCCTGAGAGACAGTAACATAATCCTCTCCCTGAGCGACAGTAACATAATCCTCTCCCGGAGAGACAGTAACATAATCCTCTCCCTGAGAGACAGTAACATAATCCTCTCCCTGAGAGACAGTAACATAATCCTCTCCCTGAGACATCGTAACATAATCAGCTCCCTGAGAGACAGTAACATAATCCTCTCCCTGAGAGACAGTAACATAATCCTCTCCCTGAGAGACAGTAACATAATCCTCTCCCGGAGAGACAGTAACATAATCCTCTCCCTGAGAGACAGTACATAATCCTCTCCCCTGAGCGACAGTAACATAATCCTCTCCCGGAGAGACAGTAACATAATCCTCTCCCTGAGAGACAGTAACATAATCCTCTCCCTGAGAGACAGTAACATAATCCTCTCCCTGATACACGGTACATAATCCTCTCCCTGAGAGACAGTAACATAATCCTCTCCCTGAGAGACAGTAACATAATCCTCTCTCTGAGAGACAGTAACATAATCCTCTCCCTGAGACAGCTTAACATAATCCTCTCCCTGAGAGACAGTAACATAATCCTCTCTCTGAGACATCGTAACATAATCCTCCCTGAGAGACAGTAACATAATCCTCTCCCTGAGAGACAGTAACATAATCATCTCCCTGAGAGACAGTAACATAATCCGCTCCCTGAGAGACAGTAAACATAATCTCTCCTGAGAGGACGTACCATATCCTCTCCCTTGAGAGACAGTAACATAATCGCTCCTGAGAGACAGTAACAAATGCCTCTCCCTGAGACACAGTAACATAATCCTCTCCTGAGAGACAGTAACATAATCCTCTCCTGAGAGACAGTAAATAATCCTCTCCCTGAGAGACAGTAACATAATCCTCTCCCTGAGAGAACAGTAACATAATCCTCTCCCTAGAGACAGTAACATAATCCGCTCCCTGAGAGACAGTAACATATCCTCTCCCTGAGAGACAGTAACATAATCCTCTCCCTGAGGACAGTAACATAATCCTCTCCCTGAGAGACAGTAACATAATCCTCTCCTGAGAGACAGTAACATAATCCTCTCCCTGAGCGACAGTAACATAATCCTCTCCCTGAGAGACAGTAACATAATCCTCTCCCTGAGAGACAGTAACATAATCCTCTCCCGGAGAGACAGTAACATAATCCTTCCCTGAGAGACAGTAACATAATCCTCTCTCTGAGAGACAGTAACATAATCCTCTCCCTGAGAGACAGTAACATAATCCTCTCCCTGAGAGGACAGTAACATAATCCTCTCCCTGAGAGACAGTAACATAATCCTCTCCCGGAGAGACAGTAACATAATCCTCTCCCTGAGAGACAGTAACATAATCCTCTCCCGGAGAGACAGTAACATAATCCTCTCCCTGAGAGACAGTAACATAATCCTCTCCCTGAGAGACAGTAACATAATCCTCTCCCTGAGGGACAGTAACATAATCCTCTCCCTGAGAGACAGTAACATAATCCTCTCCCTGAGAGACAGTAACATAATCCTCTCCCTGAGGGACAGTAACATAATCTTCTCCCGGAGAGACAGTGACATAATCCTCTCCCTGAGGGACAGTAACATAATCCTCTCCCTGAGAGACAGTAACCTAATCAGCTCCCTGAGAGACAGTAACATATTCCTCTCCTTGAGACATCGTAACATAATCCTCTCCCTGAGAGACAGTAACATAATCCTCTCCCTGAGAGACAGTAACATAATCCTCTCCCTGAGACATCGTAACATAATCCTCTCCCTGAGAGACAGTAACATAATCCTCTCCCTGAGAGACAGTAACATAATCCTCTCCCTGAGAGACGTAACATAATCCTCTCCCTGAGACATCGTAACATAATCCTCTCCCTGAGAGACAGTAACATAATCCTCTCCTGAGAGACAGTAACATAATCCTCTCTCTGAGAGACAGTAACATAATGCTCTCCCTGAGACATAGTAACATAATCCTCTCTCTGAGAGACAGTAACATAATGCTCTCCCTGAGACATCGTAACATAATCCTCTCCCTGAGGGACAGTAACATAATCCTCTCCCTGAGAGACAGTAACATAATCCTCTCCCTGAGACATCGTAACATAATCAGCTCCCTGAGAGACAGTAACATAATCCTCTCCCTGAGAGACAGTAACATAATCCTCTCCCTGAGGACAGTAACATAATCCTCTCCCTGAGAGACAGTAACATAATCCTCTCCCGGAGAGACAGTAACATAATCCTCTCCCTGAGAGACAGTAACATAATCCTCTCCCTGAGCGACAGTAACATAATCCTCTCCCGGAGAGACAGTAACATAATCCTCTCCCTGAGAGACAGTAACATAATCCTCTCCCTGAGAGACAGTAACATAATCCTCTCCCGGAGAGACAGTAACATAATCCTCTCCCTGAGAGACAGTAACATAATCCTCTCCCTGAGAGACAGTAACATAATCCTCTCCCTGAGAGACAGTAACATAATCCTCTCCCTGAGAGACAGTAACATAATCCTCTCCCTGATACACGGTACATAATCCTCTCCCTGAGAGACAGTAACATAATCCTCTCTCTGAGAGACAGTAACATAATCCTCTCCCTGAGACATCGTAACATAATCCTCTCCCTGAGAGACAGTAACATAATCCTCTCCCTGAGAGACAGTAACATAATCCTCTCCCTGAGAGACAGTAACATAATCCTCTCCCTGAGAAACAGTAACATAATCCTCTCCCTGAGACATCGTAACATAATCTGCTCACTGAGAGACAGTAACATAATCCTCTCCCGGAGAGACAGTAACATAATCCTCTCCCTGAGAGACAGTAACATAATCCTCTCCCTGAGAGACAGTAACATAATCCTCTCCCTGAGAGACAGTAACATAATCCTCTCCCTGAGAGACAGTAACATAATCCTCTCCCTGAGGGACAGTAACATAATCCTCTCCCTGAGCGACAGTAACATAATCCTCTCCCGGAGAGACAGTAACATAATCCTCTCCCGGAGAGACAGTAACATATTCCTCTCCCGGAGAGACAGTAACATAATCCTCTCCCTGAGAGACAGTAACATAATCCTCTCCCTGAGAGACAGTAACATAATCAGCTCCCTGAGAGACAGTAACATAATCCTCTCCCGGAGAGACAGTAACATAATCCTCTCCCGGAGAGACAGTAACATAATCCTCTCCCGGAGAGACAGTAACATAATCCTCTCCCTGAGGGACAGTAACATAATCTTCTCCCGGAGAGACAGTAACATAATCCACTCCCTGAGAGACAGTAACATAATCCTCTCCCTGAGAGACAGTAACATAATCCTCTCCCGGAGAGACAGTAACATAATCCTCTCCCTGAGAGACAGTAACATAATCCTCTCCCGGAGAGACAGTAACATAATCCTCTCCCTGAGAGACAGTAACATAATCCTCTCTCTGAGAGACAGTAACATAATCCACTCCCTGAGAGACAGTAACATAATCCTCTCCCTGAGGGACAGTAACATAATCCTCTCCCTGAGAGACAGTAACATAATCCTCTCCCTGAGGGACAGTAACATAATCAGCTCCCTGAGAGACAGTAACATAATCCTCTCCCTGAGAAACAGTAACATAATCCTCTCCCTGAGAGACAGTAACATAATCCTCTCCCTGAGAGACAGTAACATAATCCTCTCCCTGAGAGACAGTAACATAATCCTCTCCCTGAGAGACAGTAACATAATCCTCTCCCTGAGAGACAGTAACATAATCCTCTCCCTGAGAGACAGTAACATAATCCTCTCCTGAGCGCAGTACATAATCCTCTCCCGGAGAGACAGTAACATAATCCTCTCCCGGAGAGACAGTAACATATTCCTCTCCCGGAGAGACAGTAACATAATCCTCTCCCTGAGAGACAGTAACATAATCCTCTCCCTGAGAGACAGTAACATAATCAGCTCCCTGAGAGACAGTAACATAATCCTCTCCCGGAGAGACAGTAACATAATCCTCTCCCGGAGAGACAGTAACATAATCCTCTCCCGGAGAGACAGTAACATAATCCTCTCCCTGAGGGACAGTAACATAATCTTCTCCCGGAGAGACAGTAACATAATCCTCTCCCTGAGAGACAGTAACATAATCCTCTCCTGAGAGACAGTAACATAATCCTCTCCCGGAGAGACAGTAACATAATCCTCTCCCTGAGAGACAGTAACATAATCCTCTCCCGGAGAGACAGTAACATAATCCTCTCCCTGAGAGACAGTAACATAATCCTCTCTCTGAGAGACAGTAACATAATCCTCTCCCTGAGAGACAGTAACATAATCCTCTCCCTGAGGGACAGTAACATAATCCTCTCCCTGAGAGACAGTAACATAATCCTCTCCCTGAGGGACAGTAACATAATCAGCTCCCTGAGAGACAGTAACATAATCCTCTCCCTGAGAAACAGTAACATAATCCTCTCCCTGAGGGACAGTAACATAATCTTCTCCCGGAGAGACAGTGACATAATCCTCTCCCTGAGGGACAGTAACATAATCCTCTCCCTGAGAGACAGTAACCTAATCAGCTCCCTGAGAGACAGTAACATAATCCTCTCCCTGAGACATCGTAACATAATCCTCTCCCTGAGGGACAGTAACATAATCCTCTCCCTGAGAGACAGTAACATAATCCTCTCCCTGAGAGACAGTAACATAATCCTCTCCCTGAGAGACAGTAACATAATCCTCTCCCTGAGAAACAGTAACATAATCCTCTCCCTGAGAGACAGTAACATAATCCTCTCCCTGAGGACATCGTAACATAATCAGCTCCCTGAGAGACAGTAACATAATCCTCTCCCTGAGGGACAGTAACATAATCCTCTCCCTGAGAGACAGTAACATAATCCTCTCCCGGAGAGGACAGTAACATAATGCTCTCCCTGAGAGACAGTAACATAATCCTCTCCCTGAGCGACAGTAACATAATCCTCTCCCGGAGAGACAGTAACATAATCCTCTCCCTGAGAGACAGTAACATAATCCTCTCCCTGAGAGACAGTAACATAATCCTCTCCCTGAGCGACAGTAACATAATCCTCTCCCTGAGAGACAGTAACATAATCCTCTCCCTGAGCGACAGTAACATAATCCTCTCCCGGAGAGACAGTAACATAATCCTCTCCCTGAGAGACAGTAACATAATCCTCTCCCTGAGAGACAGTAACATGATCTCTCCCTGAGCGACAGTAACATAATCCTCTCCCTGAGAGACAGTAACATAATCCTCTCCCTGAGAGACAGTAACATAATCCTCTCCCTGATACACGGTACATAATCCTCTCCCTGAGAGACAGTAACATAATCCTCTCCCTGAGAGACAGTAACATAATCCTCTCCCTGAGAGACAGTAACATAATCCTCTCCCTGAGAGACAGTAACATAATCCTCTCCCTGAGACATCGTAACATAATCCTCTCCCTGAGAGACAGTAACATAATCCTCTCCCTGAGAGACAGTAACATAATCCTCTCTCTGAGAGACAGTAACATAATCCTCTCCGGAGAGACAGTAACATAATCCTCTCCCTGAGACATCGTAACATAATCCTCTCCCTGAGAGACAGTAACATAATCCTCTCCCTGAGAGACAGTAACATAATCCTCTCCCTGAGAGACAGTAACATAATCCTCTCTCTGAGAGACAGTAACATAATCCTCTCCCTGAGAGACAGTAACATAATCCTCTCTCTGAGAGACAGTAACATAATCCTCTCCCTGAGAGACAGTAACATAATCCTCTCCCGGAGAGACAGTAACATAATCCTCTCCCTGAGCGACAGTAACATAATCAGCTCCCTGAGAGACAGTAACATAATACTCTCCCTGAGAGACAGTAACATAATCAGCTCCCTGAGAGACAGTAACATAATCCTCTCTCTGAGAGACAGTAACATAATCTGCTCACTGAGAGACAGTAACATAATCCTCTCTCTGAGAGACAGTAACATAATCTGCTCACTGAGAGACAGTAACATAATCCTCTCCCTGAGAGACAGTAATATAATCCTCTCCCTGAGAGACAGTAACATAATCCTCTCCCGGAGAGACAGTAACATAATCCTCTCCCGGAGAGACAGTAACATAATCCTCTCCCGGAGAGACAGTAACATAATCCTCTCCCGGAGAGACAGTAACATAATCCTCTCCCTGAGGGACAGTAACATAATCTTCTCCCGGAGAGACAGTAACATAATCCTCTCCCTGAGAGACAGTAACATAATCCTTTCCCGGAGAGACAGTAACATAATCCTCTCCTTGAGAGACAGTAACATAATCCTCTCCCTGAGGGACAGTAACATAATCCTCTCCCGGAGAGACAGTAACATAATCCTCTCCCGGAGAGACAGTAACATAATCCTCTCCCTGAGGGACAGTAACATAATCTTCTCCCGGAGAGACAGTAACATAATCCTCTCCCTGAGAGACAGTAACATAATCCTCTCCCTGAGAGACCAGTACATAATCCTCTCCCGAGAGACAGTAACATAATCCTCTCCCTGAGAGACAGTAACATAATCCTCTCCCGGAGAGACAGTAACATAATCCTCTCCCTGAGAGACAGTAACATAATCCTCTCCTCTGAGAGACAGTAACATAATCCTCTCCCTGAGAGACAGTAACATAATCCTCTCCCTGAGAGACAGTAACATAATCCTCTCCCTGAGAGACAGTAACATAATCCTCTCCCTGAGGGACAGTAACATAATCAGCTCCCTGAGAGACAGTAACATAATCCTCTCCCTGAGAAACAGTAACATAATCCTCTCCCTGAGGGACAGTAACATAATCTTCTCCCGGAGAGACAGTGACATAATCCTCTCCCTGAGGGACAGTAACATAATCCTCTCCCTGAGAGACAGTAACCTAATCAGCTCCCTGAGAGACAGTAACATAATCCTCTCCCTGAGACATCGTAACATAATCCTCTCCCTGAGGGACAGTAACATAATCCTCTCCCTGAGAGACAGTAACATAATCCTCTCCCTGAGAGACAGTAACATAATCCTCTCCCTGAGAGACAGTAACATAATCCTCTCCCTGAGAAACAGTAACATAATCCTCTCCCTGAGAGACAGTAACATAATCCTCTCCCTGAGACATCGTAACATAATCAGCTCCCTGAGAGACAGTAACATAATCCTCTCCCTGAGGGACAGTAACATAATCCTCTCCCTGAGAGACAGTAACATAATCCTCTCCCGGAGAGACAGTAACATAATCCTCTCCCTGAGAGACAGTAACATAATCCTCTCCCTGAGCGACAGTAACATAATCCTCTCCCGGAGAGACAGTAACATAATCCTCTCCCTGAGAGACAGTAACATAATCCCTCTCCCTGAGAGACAGTAACATAATCCTCTCCCTGAGCGACAGTAACATAATCCTCTCCCTGAGAGACAGTAACATAATCCTCTCCCTGAGCGACAGTAACATAATCCTCTCCCTGATACACGGTACATAATCCTCTCCCTGAGAGACAGTAACATAATCCTCTCTCTGAGAGACAGTAACATAATCCTCTCCCTGAGAGACAGTAACATAATCCTCTCCCTGAGAGACAGTAACATAATCCTCTCCCTGAGACATCGTAACATAATCCTCTCCCTGAGAGACAGTAACATAATCCTCTCCCTGAGAGACAGTAACATAATGCTCTCTCTGAGAGACAGTAACATAATCCTCTCCCGGAGAGAAAGTAACATAATCCTCTCCCTGAGACATCGTAACATAATCCTCTCCCTGAGAGACAGTAACATAATCCTCTCCCTGAGAGACAGTAACATAATCAGCTCCCTGAGAGACAGTAACATAATCCTCTCTCTGAGAGACAGTAACATAATCTGCTCACTGAGAGACAGTAACATAATCCTCTCTCTGAGAGACAGTAACATAATCTGCTCACTGAGAGACAGTAACATAATCCTCTCCCTGAGAGACAGTAATATAATCCTCTCCCTGAGAGACAGTAACATAATCCTCTCCCGGAGAGACAGTAACATAATCCTCTCCCGTAGAGACAGTAACATAATCCTCTCCCGGAGAGACAGTAACATAATCCTCTCCCGGAGAGACAGTAACTTAATCCTCTCCCTGAGGGACAGTAACATAATCTTCTCCCGGAGAGACAGTAACATAATCCTCTCCCTGAGAGACAGTAACATAATCCTTTCCCGGAGAGACAGTAACATAATCCTCTCCTTGAGAGACAGTAACATAATCCTCTCCCTGAGGGACAGTAACATAATCCTCTCCCGGAGAGACAGTAACATAATCCTCTCCCTGAGAGACAGTAACATAATCCTCTCCCGGAGAGACAGTAACATAATCCTTTCCCGGAGAGACAGTAACATAATCCTCTCCTTGAGAGACAGTAACATAATCCTCTCCCTGAGGGACAGTAACATAATCCTCTCCCTGAGGGACAGTAACATAATCCTCTCCCTGAGCGACAGTAACATAATCCTCTCCCTGAGAGACAGTAACATAATCCTCTCCCTGAGAGACAGTAACATAATCCTCTCCCGGAGAGACAGTAACATAATCCTCTCCCTGAGAGACAGTAACATAATCCTCTCTCTGAGAGACAGTAACATAATCCTCTCCCTGAGAGACAGTAACATAATCCTCTCCCGGAGAGACAGTAACATAATCCTCTCCCGGAGAGACAGTAACATAATCCTCTCCCTGAGGGACAGTAACATAATCCTCTCCCTGAGAGACAGTAACATAATCCTCTCCCTGAGGGACAGTAACATAATCAGCTCCCTGAGAGACAGTAACATAATCCTCTCCCTGAGAAACAGTAACATAATCCTCTCCCTGAGGGACAGTAACATAATCTTCTCCCGGAGAGACAGTGACATAATCCTCTCCCTGAGGGGCAGTAACATAATCCTCTCCCTGAGAGACAGTAACATAATCCTCTCCTTGAGACATCGTAACATAATGCTCTCCCTGAGACATCGTAACATAATCCTCTCCCTGAGGGACAGTAACATAATCCTCTCCCTGAGAGACAGTAACATAATCCTCTCCCTGAGACATCGTAACATAATCCTCTCCCTGAGAGACAGTAACCTAATCAGCTCCCTGAGAGACAGTAACATAATCCTCTCCCTGAGACATCGTAACATAATCCTCTCCCTGAGAGACAGTAACATAATCCTCTCCCTGAGAGACAGTAACATAATCCTCTCCCTGAGAGACAGTAATATAATCCTCTCTCTGAGAGACAGTAACATAATCCTCTCCCTGAGAAACAGTAACATAATCCTCTCCCTGAGACACCATAACATAATCCTCTCCCTGAGACATCGTAACATAATCCTCTCCCTGAGGGACAGTAACATAATCCTCTCCCTGAGAGACAGTAACATAATCCTCTCCCTGAGACATCGTAACATAATCCTCTCCCTGAGAGACAGTAACCTAATCAGCTCCCTGAGAGACAGTAACATAATCCTCTCCCTGAGACATCGTAACATAATCCTCTCCCTGAGAGACAGTAACATAATCCTCTCCCTGAGAGACAGTAACATAATCCTCTCCCTGAGAGACAGTAATATAATCCTCTCTCTGAGAGACAGTAACATAATCCTCTCCCTGAGGGACAGTAACATAATCCTCTCTCTGAGAGACAGTAACATAATCTTCTCCCTGAGAGACAGTAACATAATCCTCTCTCTGAGAGACAGTAACATAATCTTCTCCCTGAGGGACAGTAACATAATCTTCTCCCGGAGAGACAGTAACATAATCCTCTCCCTGAGAGACAGTAACATAATCCTCTCCCTGAGACATCGTAACATAATCCTGTCCCTGAGAGACAGTAACATAATCCTCTCTCTGAGAGACAGTAACATAATCCTCTCCCTGAGACATCGTAACATAATGCTGGGACAGTAACATAATCCTCTCCCTGTGACATCGTAACAAAATCCTGTCCCTGAGGGACAGTAACATAATCCTCTCCCTGAGATATCGTAACATAATCCTGTCCCTGAGAGAGAGGAACATTATCCTCTCCCTTTCGAGACAGTAACATAATTATCTCCCGAGACCCAGGAACATAATCCTCTCCCTGAGAGACACTAAAATAATCCTCTCCCTGAGAGACAGTAACATAATCCTCTCTCTGAGAGACAGTAACATAATCCTCTCTCTGAGAGACAGTAACATAATCTGCTCACTGAGAGACAGTAAAATAATCCTCTCCCTGAGAGACAGTAGCAGGGTTTTTAATTCTCTGACCGGCCAAAAACCGGCGCTGTGCAAATCCCGCCGGCAGCCTCTGAAAACAGCTGGCGCCGGCGGGATTTCATTATAGTTTTGTTTCCACAAATCTCCGGCCCGGATGGGCCGAAGTCCCGCCGACGTGGCCACGGGTCACGTCGGCGAAAATCACAGTAGCTTTAAAACGGCGTCAACCATTGAGGATGGTTGACGCCGGTCAGTGTCGGGGGGGGGGGGGGGGGGGGGGTTGCGGCATCGGGGGGGGGGGGGGGGGGGGGGGTTGCAGCATCGGGGGGGGTTGCGGCATTGGGGGGGGGGGGGTTGCGGCATCGGGGGGGGGGGTTGCGGCATCGGGGGGGGGTTGCGGCATCGAGGGGGGTTGCGGCATCGGGGGGGGGGTTTGGGGGCAGCGGCGTGCAGAGAGGGGGGGCGACGGATGCCCGGGGCCAACGCACCGTCGCCCCCCCCCCTCTGAACGCCGCTGCCCCCTACCCCAACCAACCCCACCTCACCACCCCTACCTCCCTCCAACGCCCCTACCCCCCTCCCCACCACCCCTACCCCCCTCCCCACCACCCCACCCCCCTTCCCACCACCCCTACACCCCTCCAACGCCACCCCCCCATCTCTCGCAACGCCGCAACCCCCCACCCTCAACGCCGCAACCCCCCCTCATCGCCGCAACCCCCCCCTCTCTCAACGCCGGATTCCCCCCCTCTCAACGCCGGGTCCCCCACCCCCTCACGCCGGTAACCCACACCCCGTCCCCCCTCCCTCTGAATGCCGGTACCACACCCCGTCCCCCTCCTCTGAAGGCCGGTACCCACACCCCCCCCCCCCCCCCTCTGAAGGCCGGTACCCAACGCCCCCCCTCCCTCTGAAGGCCGGTACCCACACCCCCCCTCCCTCTGAAGGCCGGTACCCACACCCCCCCCTCCCTCTGAAGGCCGGTACCCACACCCCCCCTCTCCTCCTCCCCCCTTCCTTCCTCCTCCCCCCCTCCTTCCTCCTCCCCCCTTCCTTCCTCCTCCCCCCCTTCCTTCCTCCCCCCCCTTCCTCCTCCCCCCTTCCTTCCTCCTCCCCCCCTTCCTTCCTCCGTTAGTGGGGGGGGAGGGGTGCGGCGTTAGTGGGGGGGGTGCGGCGTTGGAGGGGGGTAGGGGTGGTGAAGGGGGTAGGGGTGGTGAGGGGAGGGGGTTGGGGTAGGGGCAGCTGCGTGCAGAGGGGGGGCGTGCATTGGCCCCGGGCATCCGTCGCCCCCCTCCTCTGCACGCGCCGCTGCCCCTACCCCAACCCCCCCCTCACCACCCCTACCCCCCTCCACCGCCCCCCCCCTCTCTCAACTCAACGCCGCAAACCCCCCCCCCCCCTCCTCTCAACTCAACGCCGCAAACCCCCCAACGCCGGGTCTGTCTCTCTCCTCCTCCCCCCCACCCCCCCCCCCCAAATGCCGGGTCTGTCTCTCTCCTCCTCCTCCCCCCCCCCCCCCCCCCCCAATGCCGGTCTGTCTCTCTCTCTCCCCCCCCGTCCCCAAATGCTGGGTCTGTCTCTCCTCTCCTCCCCCCCCCCCCCCCCAAATGCCGGTCTGTCTCTCTCCTCCTCCTCCCCCCCCCCCCAAAGCCGGTCTGTCTCTCTCTCTCCCCAACCCGCCCAAAATGCCGGTCTGTCTCTCTCCTCCTCCCCCCCCCCCACCCACAAACGCCGGGCTGTCTCTCTCCTCCTCCACCCCCCCCCCCCCCAAAACCGCCGGGTCTCACCACTTCCGCAGCTGGTGAAACTGACGCGTATCGCGTCAGTCCGCTGCTGGCCCCTCCGGGAACGGAGAATCGCCGCCTAAAAGAAGGCCCCGACGCCGGAGTCATCTACTCCAATTTTGCTCGCCGGAAATCGGCGTTACGACGTCTGTAGAGAATTTCGCTCCAGGTTAAAGTCCATCAGGTTTGTTTCAAACACGAGCTTTCGGAGCACTGCTCCTTCCTCAGGTGACTCTCTTCCTGAGAGTCAGTAACATAATCTTCTCTGTGAGAGACAGTAACATAATCCTCTCCCTTTTATTTTTACCTAAGAAGTAACAAAATTCTCGAAAGGACTGTGTTTAATAAGTGTGTCCAGCAGCCAGGAGAACCTGTCGACTGATTCATTATTGATCTGTACAGGATTACTGAAGTCTGCGAATATGGAGATCTAAAATCCGAACTATCAGGGATATGATAGTTGTTGGAGTAGCGAACTATGTACTCTCAGCCGTGCTGCAAGCGAAAGAAGATTTAACCTCGAGAAAGCTATCCAGATTGAGAGACAGTCTGGACTCCGTGTGCAGCATAGTTCCATTTTGAGAGGATAAAATAAATCTTGGAACAAAGGAAACCCCACAGTCTGGTTCGTACAACAGCCCAGAAACAGGTTCATACCAGGCCAAGGGAAGCAATACCCTCGCCAACCAGTAGAGTGAGTATGCTAATGCTGTGGAGTAAAGCTCACCCACAGGAGAGATAACTGACCTAAAATTTCAGCCCAATGCTTTTAATGTAATGGAATTGGACACTTTGGCAATCTGTGCAAAGCCAAAACATCTAAATGCACAGAAGACCCAAAGAAGATTCATGAGGTTGAGACTGCACACCAAGAGGACACAAAGCCACCCTTTTCTGGGTGAGGTCAAAGATTCTGTTGTTCTGTGACTGCTTTGAGTCTCTTATCATATTTCTCCACTATTGTACCGTGCACCAACAGATCATACATGTGGCAAATGACCCCAGATAGGCCCTACAAATTAGCCAAAATCATACTTTGAAATATATTCTGGTGCTGAAGTGATTCCAGGCAGGTGGGCAGTTAAAGCAAAATCTGCTAAAAAAAAAAGATATGAATATGGTCAACAACCTGGACTCTTCATCAACGGGAAATCACTGTTGACATCCAGGTTTAAAAACACGTGCTATTGGCGATTAAGTCACGATTTCATCCACTGATGACATGAGAAATACTTCTCTGGCTGTGGCCTTATCCAGCTGTGCCAGGTTGATGCCAATATGGATGGGCCCATTCAGATTTAGGACTAGAGACATCCCGGAACACCATGCGTTTGGTTGTGTGACTCGGGAGATAGCTCCCATGTTTGTCATCTTGTCCAGCTGCTGCTGCATTTGTATCTTGAGTCAGTCGGGGGGAGGGGGGGGGGGGAGGGGGGGGGGGGGGGGGGGGGATCTTTCATGGCAACCTTGCGTGTGTTTTTGAGTTGCTCCTGGGAACTCACTTTTATAATTGGAGCCAGGCCTTTGTTGGTTGACCTGATCAATTTTTTTGCAGAAGGTTAAGTTTGGCACAGGCTTTGCCTGTGAAAAATCCTTGTGCTGGATCATGAGCAGGGCCCCTCAGATTCTTTTACCTCAGTGTCGCCTGCAGCGTTCCTTTCACCGGGAGCTTTGTGCCTTCTGCTCCACACAGGGGCACCATGGGTGGCATCAGATGTTGGGTCAGAAGCCATGGCTCGCTGCCGAGAGGACTGTAACACTAGCTCCCATGTCCAATTTAAAGTTTGTGGCCATGAACTGAAATGCCCATATTCCAAAAGGAAGATCCAGAATTTTTGACCATAGCAGTGGATGCTTCGTCCACAGACCTTAGAACATAGAACAGTACAGCACAGAACAGGCCCTTCGGCCCTCGATGTTGTGCCGAGCAATGATCACCCTAGTCAAGCCAACGTATCCACCCTATACCAGTAACCACCCCCCCCCCCCAATTAACCTTATTTATTAGGACACTAAGGGCAATTTAGCATGGCCAATCCACCTAACCCGCACATCTTTGGACTGTGGGAGGAAACCGGAGCACCCGGAGGAAACCCACACACACACGGGGAGGATGTGCAGACTCCACACAGACAGTGACCCAGCCGGGAACTGAACCTGGGACCTTGGAGCTGTGAAGCATTTATGCTAACCACCATGCTACCGTGCTGCCCACGCATGCTACCGTGCTGCCCACCTTGTAGTGTTATTTTCCAGAAGACCTGGATGGAACTTACTCACCAGTTTACATGGCTTCCAGAGGGCTGTCGGACATATGTATAAGATGCGCCATCATCGAAAAGGAAACCCACGTTGTCACGTGGATGTTCAAGAAGTTTTGGACTCTATCACCGGCCTCAAGGTCACAAATGAAACAGACCATAAGTTACTGATCTTATTACTGGATGTGACGGAGCTGGCAAAGGTGCCTCCCAGAATCCAATGGTTCCACCTCCACTTCATGAAGTTCGTTGAAGAGACAATACACTTCCAAGGTAAAAACCAAACAACGGCAGACACACTTTCCAGGGCCTTCCAATAAAACAGGACATTAATCTCATCGAAGAGCTGGAAGCATACTCCCAATTGAAATGGAGACACATGCTAGTGATGACAAGTAAACTGCAACAGATTCACAAGGAACAAATGTGTGAGGGGAAGTCTGCTCGTATCGGCCATTGCTGCTAAAAAGGGTGGTCACAACAGAGACCAAGTGGTCATACTGTGAAAGCTTGATTTGAACAACAGAAACATGGGAAAGAGCATCATAATCATGGGCAATGGTCTACAATGAGTGGTTGGTTATCCCAGTTTCCCTTCAATCGAAGATCCGTCAAGGGCCACTTGGCCGTCACCGAGTGCAGGGCATTGGCCCAGTCCACCTTCTGGTGGCCAGGCATTGCCAGGGCAATTGAGAACACCATAGACACCACACCTTGGGTGTGTGCATGAAGAGGCAGGACCAAAGAGAGCCCCTCATCTCCACACTGATTCCCTACCAGAGAGAAACTGGGCATCATCGAATTTGTCTTCAAAAGCAATTTGTTCTTTATAGTGGTGGGTTACTTTCTCAGGTGGGTTGAGATGAAGCAACTATATATGATTCCCACAGAAGCAGTAATTAAGGCACTGAAAGAGATATTCATGAGTCATAGCATCCTGCATGAGATTGTGCCTGATAAGAGCCCACAATTGTCAAATGAGGGCTTCATGTACTTCATCATCCAGCTTTCACCTCTGTGCCAGCTCCCTGAGATACTCACAGTGAAATAGGAAAGCCGAAAGAGGAGCCTGCACTGTAAAATTCTCCCTCAAAAAGAATGAGAATTTTCCCACACCACTACTTATAATGTGGTGGCCTGGCCCCATCCAAACTCCTATGGGGCAGGAAAACTTTCATATAACTTCTAATCCTGCCGAAAAACTCAAACCAGCAGAGGTAACCATGGGTTAATAGGACATCCAAACAAGAGAGCAGTCTCACAGGCAAAAGCAAGCTTCGGCCTGCAACAGAATGTATTGCTACAATTATGGAAGATGGCCAGGTCTGGATTAAAGACCTTGAGAGGTACTATCATCAGGAAGGATGATGAAGAACCTTGGTCCTCCCTATTTGGCATCATGGGGGTAGAATCAGTAAAAACAGGAGGGGTCACGTCCTCATCCCTAGATTGTCCGTTCCCACAGTACAGTGGAGAGACAAGAAGGAAGATACCTAGATGCCAGAACAACCTTCAAATCAATAAAGCTCATCTGAATGACAGAGCCTACCACTCCTCCGACAATAGTGCGACTGAGATACTTAAGGGTTAGCAGGCCTCCAGGGTGTCTGAACCCATGAACTTACAGCCTTGAAAGGAGTAGGAATAACAACGCAAATACGTGGTGTAAACTGGATTAATTAAAGTACCACCCACATGTCTCACAGCCAGGGGTTAGTCTAATATTGGACAAAGCTGTGTGTACAAGCAAGCATGGAGACATCTTCTAATTCAAACTCTTTACTGTATACATGTACATAGTTCTTGTTGTTGACAAATACATAGTCAATCTACTTAAGACTACGGAAACTTCATTAAGATCGACTAAACGGTTTCCACCATCCTACAATAGAAGTCGCACTGGCAGGTGGAAGGAGAGACAATGTGGGGAGTTTTATGGAGGCAACAGCGGTCTTGGCTGCTGGCTGGAGAGTTGGTGAGCGACCCAAGTTGGCTCCTGCGTGGAGGCACCGCTGAATTACAAGCCAATCAGGCAACAAACAGGCCATCGCCACAGCTGTGACAGAATAAGGACCCCAGGTTGGGAAGTCTCTCCCCCCCACCCCACCGAGATTTGCTGGCCAATCAGAAGCCGTCAGCTCTGTTGCTCAGCAGTGCCACCGGGCAGATGGTGGCAGATGCTGAAAAGACGAGCTACCAGAGGCCCAAATTCACGGAACAACCCAGGCCAGAGTTAAGGATGGCAGGATGAGGGTTGTGGAGGAAGAGTTAGAGGAGGATCAGCAGCTCGCGGGCATTCTCGATCAGGCACTGGGCACCCCTGAACGAAGGGCACTCTGGTCTGAGACACTATAAGCATTCTGCACAGGATAACTTGTCATGATCCCGGCAAGGAATGCAGGTGCCAGGAATTCTCACTGCAGGGTTAACAAGGGAAGAGGCCCTTAATTTAGCAGCAGATGCACCTTTAGGTCCTCAATTGGCAGCAAACTGGCTAGACCGTCCATGGGTCTTCCCACCATGTGGTGGAGGGAGGGAGGTGGTGGGACCCCACTCACCACCATCCCACCAGCATAAAGGCTCCCCACCAGCAAACTCGCCATGGGGGGAGAGCATAAAATACCATCCAATGGGTTGAACAGATAGCGGTAGAGACCACAACAGAGGAAATCCTGATGTGTTGGGAAGATGAATGGAGAACCAAGTCTGGAGTTGATAAAATTATCAATCACAATCAAGTCACAAATAAATATAATTCATAGATGAGTGCCCCGGTTCCACATGGCATGAAAGTTCATCTCGGAGGACTGAATCAATCCTGCTGAGCATAATAAAAGGGAAAATGACTGAAATATGGTGAGAGAATGATGTGTCACAGAAAGCAACTGAAACATTTATCGGAAGTCTGCGCTATATGGATGAAGTTTAATATGCTGCTGGCAGATCTGCTGTTTCGTTGCTTACTGAAAGTTCGATGAAGAGCTATTTTTGAACAAGCAGCTTGCTATCATCAGAATTGCAATAGGAAAGCGCCGCAGGATGTAAGTATGTCGCAAGAAAAAATATG
This sequence comes from Scyliorhinus canicula, assembly GCF_902713615.1. Taxonomy (NCBI): domain Eukaryota; kingdom Metazoa; phylum Chordata; class Chondrichthyes; order Carcharhiniformes; family Scyliorhinidae; genus Scyliorhinus; species Scyliorhinus canicula. The sequence continues at coordinate 23,529,273 of NC_052153.1, read as the reverse complement.
TGTTGGCGCTCAGATCTTTTTTATATATTCCAGCAATCGGGGAGGATTGGGGAATAGAGTTATATTGCAAAATAAAACACAAGTTGGAATCTGTGACAGCATTCCTGTTTAGTTGTCAGGTTTTGCTATGAGCGTTCTATTGGTTTGGTTATCGCCAGCTTGTACTTTCCACAATGAATTAACATAGCACGGGGAGTAAAGCACCAATTAAATGGATTAATAAAGAGCGAGAGGAACAAAATGAGAGAATCTGAGTGGAATAGTATCATTCTCACTATGTGCAGGGTGCATGTGGTAAGCTTGAATACTCCAGCTTGATTGTTTTGAAGCGGAAACACCTCATGTGAGCGAGGATTTTATTTTGGTCACAGAAATGTACGGCAGCAAAGCCAACAAAGGAAGGAGGCTCACAGGGAGGAATTATCCTTTTTTTTAGCTAATTTACGGTCCAGGGAACAACTGTTTGCAATTGATAGAGTAGCATTGTCTGCATTGCTTTTACCTCAAGAGAGCCATTCACATTGATATATATGACCTGTTAAATCCAGACTTGGAATCACCTTCTTTGACAGCCACTACATTATCTATACTTATGGAGATAACAGTAGCCATGAATTTCTATGCCCATTGACTGCTTCCAGGCACCAGGGAGTGATTATACTCGCTGCCTGTAGTTCACAATGTCAAAATGCATCCAGGTCACAGATGCACAGCTAATGAAAGGCTCCAGAATCAACTGTTTCCAAAATAACTCTAAATCAAAGGAGTGGAAGCAATATGTTCTCAAATGGAGCTGTTGCTATGCGAATAGGGTATGTTTGAAGTGAACAGTCGGAAATTATTTTTTATTTGTTCATGGGATGTGGGCCACCATTCATTGCCCAGAGCTAATTGCTCTGGGTGGTGGTGACGGACACCCACTGTGGCTGTTAGGGAGGGAATTCCAGGATTTTGACCTTGCGACAGTGAAGGGATGGTGAAATGGTTCCAAGTCAGAATGCTGCGTAGCTTGGAGGGGAACATACAGGTGATGGTGTTCCCATGCGTCTGCTGCCTTTATTTTTATTGATGGTTATGGTTGTGAATTTGGAAAGTGCTGCCAAGGGAGCCTTGATGGGTTACTGCAGGGCATCTTGTAGATGGTACATACTGTTGCCACTGTGTATTGGCAGTGGATGGACTGAATACAAGTGCTGGATGGGATGCCAATCAAGTGAGCTGTCCTGCTCAGAAGATGGTGTCCAACTTCTGGAATGTTGTTGGAGCTGAACTCCAGGCAAGTGGTATTCCATCACACGCCTGATTTGTGCCTTGTGAATGGGAATAGGCGTTGGGGAATGAGAGTTCCCAGCGTCTCTTGCAGCTAGAATATTTATATGGCTGATCCAATTCAGTTTCTGGTCATTGGTAACCCCCAGGATGTTGGCATTAGTAGATTCAGCAGGGGTGGGGGCGTGGGGGGGGGGGGGGGGGGGGAGAGGGGGGGGGGGAGGATGTACTTGATCACAATTCCCAAGTCACGGGGTGATATGCATATGCATAGCAATGTATGTAGTTGGATGTACAACCTCCGACCAACAGGTGAGGACGGTGATCCACCATGTGACTCCACAGATCAGGTAGTTGGTAGTAAGTCGTACTGGAGGACAGTCCACGTGTTCATTTTATTAATAAACTATCTTATGAATTAAGGAACTAGATGTTCTTTGAGCATCTTTATCATGGCCACAACGCAGAATGTAACAGTTACTTTCAATTTACAACAGTGATATTCCACAGCAATTGTTTAATATATATGGCGGAATTTTATTCTAATCTGTCGGTGTTAGGCTCTGACTGAAAATTAGCATCTAACTCTCCAGAGGCACAGCTGAGTTTTTCTGGCACTCAGAGAAAAAGCATTTTGGGGAGTGTGGTTTACACCGTCACTCTGGCAGGGCAAGGCCTGATACAACCGACAAGGCCAGCTTCACAGTGATCAGGATCTCATCTTTAAGGGTGCCCCAAGCAGCACAGGAATTAAACTCCTGCCCCCCCCACCACACCCATGGGCACAGATAGGCGGGTCCCCCCACCCCCCCTACAAGCATTGGGGCTCTCCACCCAACCCCCCACCACCAATGAGATATTGGGGGGGAAGATATTCTCTGGTGCCGGTTTTCAGGCGGGGGTGGAGATCACGCCGTGTCGGTCGGGGGCCGTTGGCAGCGGCCCCGCCGGCAATTCTCCAGGCCCCGATGGGCCGAGCAGCCGTCATTTCCTGACTAGTCCCACCAGCGTGAAATGGACACAGCGGGATCTGGCTTGTAGGCCGGCTAGGTGAGTCCTCAGGGGAACGGGGAGAGGGGGATCCGTCCCAGGGGGTGCCTGTGCCGTGGAGGCACTCTTTCCTTCTGCGCCGGCCTCTGTAGGGCTTGGACATGGTTGGCATGGAGAAGAACCCCCCTGCGCATGCGCAGGAACACGCCGGCCGGTCTGCGCATGCTCGGAACCACGCTGTCTGTTCTGCGCATGCGTCAACTCTTGCTGTCCCTTCCGGCACCATACCCTCCGGTGCCAGCCTAGCCCGGAAGTGCGGAGGATTCCCAGTGCTGGAGTGGTTCGCAATGCTCTTGGCGCTGGCGTTGGTCCATCTGATCAATTGTGGGAGATTCCCGCCCATGCAATCTGTTTGGGTCAAGCTGAGAAAAACCAAGGGGAAAAAACATTTGTGAGCTTCGTATATAGACCCCCAAACTGCAGTGGTAATTTTGGGAATGGCATTAAACAGGAAATTAGAGATGCATGCGATAAATCAGTGTTTTTCAAACATTTTTTCCGAAAACCCATTTTTACCAACCAGCCAACCTTTGCGACCCACGCCGGCCAACCTTTGCGACCCATGCAAGCCGACATTTGCAGCCTACACCAGCTGACTTGTGCGACCCACCATTTTCTCTTCCCTTGTTTGCTGCTGACAAAAATGGAGGAAATGGTTTTGGGTCCCTTTGGCCCTCGTACACCCTCCTCCAATGGAACCTGTTGGATGAAGGTGAAGCCTTCCGGTGTCGGAAAGTATGGAGTCTCCATCTGTCCAAAGATCTGCATTTTTCTCCTGCAAAACTTTATCAAATAAAACCGAACTTTAAAAAAATTAAAGTAAAATTAATAAAATAAATGAATAAAATGAATAAACCACCCCCCCCCCATCCCCCGAACTTGTAAAACAAAAAGCTGCGACCGTTTAAAAAAAAGCGGCCGCACTGTGCATGCGCGCTGATGATCTGACAGGCACGCATGTTCGCGGCCATTTTGAAGGCCGCTTGCAGCCGGCTGCTGTGGCTGTTGTGCGCAGATTTGCGCGATTGGGATCGCCGCGATGGACGCCTCCACGACACTCCTGACACCCGCCCACTACCCACCCGCGGGTCGAGCCGCCGAGTTTGTAATTATGGATGATTTTAATCTGCATAAAGATTGGATAAAACAAATTAATCTGAATACCATTGAGAAGGAATTCCTGGAGCTTTGAGGGGATGGTTTTCTGGACCAATATGTTGAGGAACCAACTAGAGAGCAGTCCGTAGACTAGGTACTGTGTAATGAGAATGGAATCATTGGCAATCTAGTTGTGCGAGACCCCTTGGGGATTATCGACCATAATATGATAGAAATTTTCATCGAGATGGAGAGTGACGCAGTTGATTCTGAGATTAGGGTCCTATATCTTAATAGAGGAAACTACGATGATATGAGGCGCAAGTTGGCTATGAACGATTAAGAAACTTTACTTCAAGGGTTGACTGTGGATAGGTAACGGCAAACATTCAAGGAGTGCATTGGGAAACTGCAACAATTGTATATTCCTGCCTGGCACAAAAGTAAAACGGGAAAGGTGGCCAATCCATGATTTACAAAGGAAATTAGAGATAGTATTCGATCCAATGAAAGAAGCACGCAAATTGGCCAAGGAAAACACCAGGTCTGACAATTGGGGGCAGTTTAGAATTCAGTAAAGGAGGACTAAGGGATTGATTAAGAAAGAGAAAATAGAAAATAAGAGTAAATTTGCAAGGAACATAAAAACTGGCTGTGAAAGTTTCTATCAGTACATGAAAAGAAAAAGATTGGTTAGAACAAAGAACAAAGAAAATTACAGCACAGGAACAGGCCCTTCGGCCCTCCCAGCCTGCGCCGATCCAGATCCTTTATCTAAACCTGTCTCCTATTTTCCAAGGTCTACTTCCCTCTGTTCCTGCCCGTTCATATACCTGTCTAGATGCATCTTAAATGATGCTATCGTGCCCTCCTCTACCACCTCCGCTGGTAAAGCGTTCCAGGCACCCACCACCCTCTGCGTAAAAAACTTTCCCCGCACATCTCCCTTAAACTTTCCCCCTCTCACCTTGAAATCGTGACCCCTTGTAACTGACACCCCCACTCTTGGGAAAAGCTTGTTGCTATCCACCCTGTCCATACCTCTCATAATTTTGTAGACCTCAATCAGGTCCCCCCTCAACCTCTGTCTTTCCAACGAAAACAATCCTAATCTACTCAACCTTTCTTCATAGCTAGCACCCTCCATACCAGGCAACATCCTGGTGAACCTCCTCTGCACCCTCTCCAAAGCATCCACATCCTTATGGTAATGTGGCGATCAGAACTGCACGCAGTATTCCAAATGTGGCCGAACCAAAGTCCTATACAACTGTAACATGACCTGCCAACTCTTGTATTCAATACCCCGTCCGATGAAGGCAAGCATGCTGTATGCCTTCTTGACCACTCTATCAACCTGCGTTGCCACCTTCAGGGTACAATGGACCTGAACTCCCAGATCTCTCTGTATATCAATTTTCCCCAAGACCCTTCCATTGACCATATAGTCCGCTCTTGAATTTAATCTTCCAAAATGCATCACCTCGCATTTGCCTGGATTGAACTCCATCTGCCATTTCTCTGCCCAACTCTCCAATCTATCTATATTTTGTTGTATTCTCTGACAGTCCTCCCCGCTATCTGCAACTCCACCAATCTTAGTATCATCTGCAAACTTGCTAATCAGACCACCTATACCTTCCTCTAGGTCATTTATGTAGATCACAAACAGCAGTGGTCCGAGCACGGATCCCTGTGGAACACCACTAGTCACCCTTCTCCATTTTGAGACACTCCCTTCCACCACTATTCTGTCTCCTGTTGCCCAGCCAGTTCTTTATCCATCTAGCTAGTACACCCTGAACCCCAGACAACTTCACTTTTTCCATCAACCTGCCATGGGAAACCTTATCAAACGCCTTACTAAAGTCCATGTAGATGACATCGACAGCCCTTCCCTCATCAATTAACTTTGTCAATTCCTCAAAGAATTCTATTAGGTTTGTAAGACATGACCTTCCCTGCACAAAACCATGCTGCCTATCACTGACAAGTCTATTTTCTTCCAGATGTGAATAGATCCTATCCCTCAGTATCTTCTCCAACAGTTTGCCTACCACTGACGTCAAGTTCACAGGTCTATAATTCCCTGGATTATCCCTGCTACCCTTTTTTTTTAGAATTAGAACAGTACAGCACAGAACAGGCCCTTCGGCCCTCGATGTTGTGCCGAGCAATGATCACCCTACTCAAGCCCACGTATCCACCCTATACCAGTAACCCTACAACCCCCATTAACCTTATTTTTTTTTAGGACACTAAGGGCAATTTAGCCTGGCCAATCCACCTAACCCGCACATCTTTGGACTGTGGGAGGAAACCGGAGCACCCGGAGGAAACCCACGCACACACGGGGAGGACGTGCAGACTCCGCACAGACAGTGACCCAGCCGGGAATCGAACCTGGGACCCTGGAGCTGTGAAGCATTGATGCTAACCACCATGCTACCGTGCTGCCCTTCTTAAACAAAGGGACAACATTAGCAATTCTCCAGTCCTCCGGGACCTCACCCGTGCTCAAGGATGCTGCAAAGATGTCTGTTAAGGCCCCAGCTATTTCAACCCTCGCTTCCCTCAGTAACCTGGGATAGATCCCATCCGGTCCTGGGGACTTGTCCACCTTAATGTCTTTTAGAATACCCAAAACTTCCCCCTTCCGTATGACAACTTGACCTAGAGTATTTAAACATCCATCCCTAGCCTCAACATCCGTCTTGTCCCTCTCCTTTGTGAATACCGATGCAAAGTACTCATTAAGAATCTCACCCATTTCCTCTGAGTCCACGCATAAATTCCCTCTTTTGTCTTTGAGTGGGCCAATCCTTTCTCTAGTTACCCTCTTGCTCCTTACATACGAATAAAAGGCTTTGGGATTTTCCTTAACCCTGTTAGCCAAAGATATTTCATGACCCCTTTTAGCCCTCTTTATTGCGCGTTTGAGATTCGTCCTACTTTCCCGATATTCCTCCAAAGCTTCATGAGTTTTGAATTGCCTTGATCCTATGTATGCTTCCTTTTTCATCTTAGCTAGTCGCTAAGATTTTAAGACAAATGTAGGTCCCATACAGGCAGAAACAGCCATTTATAATGGAGGACAAAGAAATGGCTGAGCAACTAAATACATACTTTGGTTTTATCTTCTTAAATAAGGATACCGATAAGATACCAGAATTGCTGGAGAACGCAGAGTTAGTGAGAGGGAGAAACTGAAGATCAATTTTAGTAGATCAGTAGAGAAATGGTTTTGGGGAAATTGATGGGATTGAAGGCTGCTAAATCCGCAGGACCTGATCATCTACATCCTAGAGTACTTAAGGAAGTGGCTCTGGAAATAATGGATGCATTGTTGGTCATCATCCAGTATTCTATAGACTCTGGAACAGTTTCTACAGGTTGGAGGGTAGCTAATGTAACTCCACTATTTAAAAAGGGAGGTAGAGAGAAAACAGTAAATTGTAGACCAGTAGGCCTGACATCGGTAGTCGGGAAAATTCTAGAATCCATTATCAAAGATTTTATAGCAGAGCACTTCGAAAACAGTAGCTGGATTGGACAGAGTCAGCGTGGATTTACGAAAGGGAAAACATGCTTGACAAATCTACTGGAATTCTTCCAGGATGTAATGAGTAGAGTTGATGAGGGGGAGCCAGTGGATGTGGTTTATTTGGACTTTCGGAAGGCTTTTGACAAATTCTCACATAAGAGATTAGTGTGGAAAATTAAAACACATGGGATTAGGGGCAGTGTATTGAGATGGGTAGAAAACTGGTTGGTTGACAGGAAACCAAGAGTAGGAATGAACGGGTCTTTTTCCAAATGACAGGAAGTGACTAGTGGGGTACCGCAGGGATCGGTGCGGGGACCCCAGCTATTCACAATATACACACATGATTTAGATGAGGGAACAAATTGCAATATCTCCAAATTTGCAGATGGCGCAAAGTTGGGTGGGAGGGTGAGTTGTGAGGAAGATGAGGAGATCCTTCAGTATGATTTGGACAAGTTGAGTGATTGGGAAAATTAATGGCAGATGCAGTATAATTTGGATAAATGTGAGGTTATCCACATTGGTAGCAAAAACAGGAAGGCAGACTATTATCTGAATGGTCATAAATTAGGAGCGAGGAATGTGCAATGAGAGGTGGGTGCCCTCGTACACCAGTCGCTGAAGATAACCATGAAGGTGCAGCAGGCAGTAAAGAAGGTAGATTTTTGTCCATTTTTACCAACCGGCCATCCTTCGGCACCCATGCCGGCCAACCTTTGCGATCCACGCCCACCGAACATCGCAACCCACCATTTTCACTTACCTTCAAAGCAAGCTGGTGCTGGAGCGTGGTGTTTCTATGTGAACTCTATCACACAGATCCACTTCCTATATCTCTTGTAACTGTACTAACCGCTTAAAACTTAATTCTAACGCTAACACTATCTTTAACATTTCCCTTTTATGTTTCCTCGCAGGTTTGAAGATCCTCAGATGCCTGAAGACTGGCCCAGATGAACCAACCCGACCCAACCAGACCAGGCAGGACTCCTCCAATGACCTGACCCTAACCTTGACCTGGAAGTGAATGAGGCCCAACCCGGACGTCCGACCCCGACCTCACATAGGATTCGACCCAGCCCTCGAAACACCCGACCCAGCCTGAGAAGTGACGCCAGTTCCCGGACCACCCTATCCAGCTGCCGGAACACCCGACCTGGCCGCCGACCACAAGCCCCGACCTGACCGAACCCGGAAAGGCCTGCCCAGCATCCTGACTTACCGGAGGATGGAAGGAAGAAGAATCCACCTACTCCAAGACCCAATTCCCGGAGCATCCAACCACACCACCAATGCCGCAACCGAACATGAGACCCAGCCTAACCTGACCCAGGAAGTCCCTGCCTCCGACCCGAGCCCGAACTAAAGACCTGAGAAACGGCGGAGACCGCACGCGAGGACCCAAAAGTGACAAAAGTGGAACCCGTGGGGCCCGACTGGATCGCAAACATGCCGCCCAGGCAACCCCAAAATCACCTGCACCCGGACCCTGCCAGACATGACCCAGAAAATGAAATCAACACCCCGGCCTCCATCAGACACAACCACATACCTTCCACAAGGTCAGACTTCTCCCACCGGATACCGGGGCCATCCAGAAGCTGCGGCCGACTGAGGAAGCAAGGGAAACATGGCGGTCTGTAGGTGAGTCTCAAACAACGCTGATTCAAGACTCCCTTCCCCAGCATATCCTGGCAAATGTCCAAGCATTTGAAAACAAGCTGGACTAACTGAGCGCTAGACGTAGCTCTCAGTGGGAAGTAAGAGACTGCTGTGAGCTCGGTTTCACCGAGATATGACTCACCCCTGCCTCACTGTACTGTGCCACACAACCTGAAGGCTTCTCGATACACTGAACGGACCGCACACCGTCAAAGTGAAGGGTAGAAGGGTTTGTCGCCTCATCAACCCCTCCTGGTGCTCGGACGTGGCGACCCTGGTGACCTACTGCACTCCAGACCTGGAATACCTGACCGTGAAGTGCCGCCCATGCTACCTTCCATAGAAGTTCACTTCAGCCATTATCACAGCGGTCTACATCCCACCCCAGATGGAAGTGAAGAAGGCACTTGACGAATTGTACACTGCTATAAATAATGAAACAGAACCACTGGAGGCCTTGTTCATCATGGCCGGGGATTTCAACCAGGTAAACCTCAAGAGTGAGCTGCCAAGGGCAACATGGTGGTGGAGTGCACTGCAGCCTTACAGCGCTGAGGTCCCAGGTTCGATCCCGGCTCTGGGTCACTGTCTATGTGGAGTTTGCACATTCTCCCTGTGTTTAGTGTGTGTTTCGCCCCCACAAACCAAAAGATGTGCAGGGTAGGTGGATGTGGCCAAGCTAAATTGCCCCTTAGTTGGAAAAATGAATTGGAAAAAATAAAAAATGTATGAGTGCACTGCCAAAATTCCAGCAACACATCTCCTGTCTCAATAGGGGCGCCAACACTCTTGACCACTGAGACACAAAAATCAAGGACACCATTTCCATTACCGCACTTTGGAAACTTAGTGACGTTTAAAGGGCATCTTGACAAATACATGAGTAGGATGGGAATAGAGGGATACAGACCGCGGAATTATAGGATATTTTTGTTTAGGTGGGCAGCATGGTCGGCGCAGGCTTGGAGGGCCGAAGGTCCTGTTCCTGTGCTGTATTTTTCTTTGTTCTTTGTTCTTAAGATGGTGCCCTTTCTCCTGGCAGAAGCAGAAACCATTTTTTGAAATGTTTTCTTTGTATGGTTGGACTTTCTGGCATGTTGTGCAATTGAGGACCAGTAAACTGCCTACAGAAATTCTGCGTCGACATTTCTCAACCCCAAGGTGACCCTCATGGATCTGCCTGAGCACCATGGTTTGCATGCTTTGGGGAATGACGATTCTATCCAGTTTCAGAAGGATCGCTTCAACAACCGTTAACTCGTCCTTAACGTTGAAGAACTGGGGGCATTGCCCCTTTTGCCAGCCATGGGCGAGGTATTGCATCACGGGCTGCAGTAGGGGATCTTTGGCAGTTTCTTCGCGTATTTGGATAACTCGTTCATCAGTGGCTGGGAGGTTGCTGGCACACAGCTGTACCTGTGCCTCAATGTGGTGAATGAAGTCGCCCTATTCACACGGCATAGCGATGGATCGGGATAGGGCATCCACGATGATCAGCTCCTTACCCGGTGTGTAGAAGAGTTCGAACTCATATCGGCGGAGACAAAGAAGAATTCACTGCAGCCTAGGTGTCATATCATTTAAATCCTTCTGGATTATGTAAACTAAGGGCCTGTGGTCTGGTTCCACCGTGAACTTTGGCAGACCGTATACGTAGTCATGAAACTTGACTATTCCTGTCAGGAGACCCAAGCACTCCTTTTCGATCTGGGCATACCGTTGTTCGGTCGGAGCCATAGCCCTGGAGGCGTATGCCACTGGAGCCCAGGATGAGGAGTCGTCTCTCTGGAGGAACACCGCACCCGGCTTGCGTCTGTGGATATCTTGCGTATCCTTGGTTGGGTCAAAGAACGCCAGTACTGGGGCTGTGGTGAGCTTCGCCTTCAGCTTAAGCCACTCGGCTTGATGTGCGGGAAGTCACTGGAAAACTTTGGACTTTACTACGAGATTCCGGAGGGCTGTGGTGTGGGATGCTATGTTAGGAATGAATTTTCCGAGAAAATCTACCATCCCAAGGAACCATAGGACCGCCTTTTTGTCCTCTGGGGTCTTCATGGCATTGATTGCCAGCACCTTGTTGGCGTCCGGTTGCACGCTCTGCTGTGAAATGTGGTCACCCAGAAACTTGATAGCGGACCTACCAAATGAGCATTTGGCCCTGTTGAGCTGCAGGCCATTTTTGTGGATCCTCTGGAAAGCCTGTCTAGGGCGAGCGATGTGATCCTTGTGTGTTGTGGACCAGAACATCACATCGTCCACATAGACTCGCACCCCATCGATGCCCTCCATCATTTGCTCCATTATTCGATGAAAGACTTCGGAAGCTGAACGGAGTGTTAAACGCGCACAGCTTCTGACTGGACTCGTCCAGCTGTATCTGCCAGAAACCCCGTGAGGCGTCCAGCTTGGTTAAAAATTTGGCATGAGCCATCTCACAGGTTAATTCTTCTCGCTTCGGGATCGGGTAGTGCCCTCGCATGATGTTGCGATTCAGGTCTTTGGATCGATGCAAATGCGGAGTTCACCAGAGGGCTTCTTGACGCAGACCATGGAGCTGACCAGCCTGTTGGATCCATGACCTTTGAAATGATGCCTTGGTCTTGGAGCTCTCGTAGCTGCATTTTCAGACGATCCTTGAGAGGAGCTGGCACCCGGCGTGGTGCATGGATGACTGGGGTGGCATTCGGCTTGAGTAGTATCTTGTAGCGACATGGGAGCGTGCCCATTCCATCAAACACATTGTGGTATTGCGTGAGAATGTCATCTATCTCAGCCTGTAGGGTTGCATTGGGCGAGGCAGTTGCAGGTGTGGAGGACATGGCATGGACTCGCTGGACTAGATTTAGGAGTTTTCATGCGCGAGCACTGAGCAGGGATGCCTTGTCAGGCCGGACGACCTAGAATCTTAACGTTGCCTTGATTGCCTTGTGAGATACAGCGAGCTGGCATGATCCACTGGCAGCTATGTCATTGCCATTGTAATCAAGGAGCTGGCAGGCTGGTGGAAGAATGCTCGGTTGGTTTCGGATGCTGTCGAGGTCTCACTGTGATATGAGATTCGCAGATGCGTCAGTGTCCAATTTGAATCGGGTGCGACACTGGTTGACCGTGATGACAGCACACCACTCGTCGTCAGGATCCACACTCAAGATTGAAAGGCGGTTTGCAGGCGCGGTGGAGACCAGCTCGCGTGTGATGATGATGCCCACCCAATATGGAGACTGGAGGCAGTCAACATTGGGGTCTGTTGGGCTTTCGGGATCAGAATCCTGCATGCCTTGTTGTATGCAGCGGGCACGTCTGTGCTGCAGCTGGGATCGCTGGCTGTTTCTCAGTGGAGCGGACCTGCAGAGGGCCGCATAATGCCCAGGCTTTCCACACTGAAGACATCGCCTGCCTTTGGCTGGACATTGCCGCTTTAAATGTACGGAGCCACATTTTGGACACGTCATGACGCTGACGTCAGTGCGTTATATGTGCCTTCGCGCATGCGCAGTGCAGTCGGATGACATTCGCACATGTGCAGTAGGGTCTTCAGCCTCATCGTCCTCCCGGTCATGGCGCGCACACGTGGGGACCCGGGAAAAGTACACAAAACGACCACTCTCCTCAATGCTCAGGCCTTGAATTTCTGCAATGGCCTGCACCCTTTCTGCCTCATGAGAGGCCAGTTTTGCAGTTTCTGCTGCCCTGATGCTGGAGTAACGATTCCTGGCATGCTCATGGACAACGCACATTTCGATGGCGACGGAGAAGGTCAACTGTTTGATTGTAGTCGGACTGGACCTCGAAAACGATCTGATCCCGGATCAGGGAATCAACCCAGAGAGTGGTCGGCCTGCGGAAGACGTTACCACAGGAAGCAGTTGCGGCCCAAACATTTGTATGTCATCAAGAATCAGTTAGATATAGCAAGTGGGGCAAAGGGCATCGAAGGATATGGTGGGGAAGGCAGGATTAGGCTATTGAGTTGGATGATCAGCCATGATCATAATGAATGGCGGAGCAGGCTCGAAGGGCCGAATGGCCTCCTCCTGCTCCTATTTTCTATGCTTCCATGTTTCATCCATTAAACAAGAACATATTGCAAAATGTATGAAAAATCTGGCCCATAGAGTTTTTACACAGAGCATTAATAATAAAGGAAATCACATCCCAATATATTGTATCATGCTGAAATGAACCAGATCAAGAGGTTGCATGACATTTTTCTGGTGAATTTTATCAGGATCCCATATTTGGCTGCTGCCCCATGTCACAGAGAGAGAGCCTTCACAACTTGGATAATATATCAATTAAGTCCATTAGGAAAGGGCTGGCGAGACAGCAAATTGAAAAGAGTTTTAAAGGTTATATGGATTAGGATAGATGCAGGTGATTAATTTGATTACAACTCACACATTGCTGTCATCAGAGATGAGTCAGCTGTACAGCACAACTGTTTTATGTGTCAGTTGTAAGTTTGCATTAATATTTTGAGAGTCAAATTCCAGCAGGGATTCTCCTGAACTCCCATTGAAGTTCTACCACCAGCAGCTCCTCCTGATTAATACATTTCACAAGACTTCATCTTCTTGAGGTTGCCTTTCTCAGGAGAATAAATGGGTCGGCAAAAACAAATGAAATTGTCTGGGGTTTGATACACCAAATATGGGATTTTTTTTTGGAAGTCATATTGGCAACTTTAAGCAGTGAAAATAAATAACAGGCTTCATCAATGGGCAGCACGGTAGCATGGTGGTTAGCATAAATGCTTCACAGCTCCAGGGTCCCAGGTTCGATTCTGGCTTGGGTCACTGTCTGCACATCCTCCCCGTGTGTGCGTGGGTTTCCTCCGGGTGCTCCGGTTTCCTCCCACAGTCCAAAGATATGCAGGTTAGGTGGATTGGCCATGCTAAATTGCCCTTAGTGTCCAAAATTGCCCTTAGTGTTGGGTGGTGTTACTGGGTTATGGGGATAGGGTGGAGGTGTTGACCTTGGGTAGGGTGCTCTTTCCAAGAGCCGGTGCAGACTCGATGGGCCGAATGGCCTCCTTCTGCACTGTAAATTCTATGATATCAATGATCTGGCTTGTTTATCCATTTGCGAGCGGAGCCTTGCCAGTCAGGAAAGTTGGGGTTTCAAGTTTCCCATTTGTGGTAAAGTTAGCTGATGTGAGCCAGAATGACGGGTGAGTTGGTGCAATCGTTCTCAGCACCTTTGGGTTATGAAGGGGCAATTGGTCAAGAGTTTCTGCTCCTGATTAGGTTAGAGGTGTGTTTGTGTTGGCATGGCGGTAGGTAGGATTAAGCTCAGCTCTGATCCTTCCTCTGGATACAATAGCCTGCCTATATGGGACAGGCACACACATGAATAATGTTTGCTCAATTGGAACCGAGACCAACCATCGACAGAAACCTGAAGCAGAAGCAGGTTTTGAGGCAATAAAAGAGGTAAACATTTTGGGTGAGATTCTCCAATCCCCCAGCTGCGGGTTTGTCCGCGACACGCCGTTCCCTGCCGGTGGGATTCACTGCTCCCGCTTGTCAATGGGACTTTCCATTGAACTCCCCCCACGCCGCCGGGAAACCCATGGGCGGGGGTGCACTGCTGGCGGGAACAGGGAATCGCAATGACTGGTGAATTCTGGCCTTCATCATGTGATAGTGACCACCAAATGAAACAAATTCAGATGTCATTATTAATTTGTGGTGAATCTTCACGAAAAAATCTTCATGGCGCCGAGGTCCCAGGTTCCATCCTGGCTCTGGGTCACTGTCCGTGTGGAGCTTGAACATTCTCCCTGTGTTTGCATGGGTTTCGTCCCCACACCCCAAAAAGATGTGCAGGCTAGGTGGATTGGCCACGCTAAATTGCCACCTAATCAAAAAAAAATGAATTGGGTACTCTAAATTTATTTAAAAAAAACAAAAACCAGTAGGATGAGAAATGACAGTTTATAATGTTGACATTTAATGTGTCGAAAATATGCAAAAAATATTACTTTGTCAACTATCTTAATGGAGTCATTTTGTTTAAAATTGCATTGGAGTACATCGTCACAGCAATCGTAAGTGGTGATATCATGGTGCAAAAGAGCAGCCCTTTCCACCTCAATCAAACAAAACTTTCCACCCTTCACTTATCAAGGCAGTGATACTTTAAGAGAAATGCTGTAACATTGTTCGCTTTGGTGGTTTCAAAATAGTTTCTGAAATTATAGGTATTGTGCTTACAAGAAGAGTGCCAGAATACCAAGTGATTAAACTTTCTCACACATGAGAGATTTGCTGTAATTATTGCCCTGCACGCCTTTGTATTAATGACAGGCGATAGGAAATCTGCCCTCCACTACTTATGTCAGACGCCAATGGTCACAGGTTGGCAGGTTCCTTTTCTGGTGTTTCAGAAGTTCGAGGAATGAGTTTTTTTTGCCCCCCCCCCCCCCTCAAGTCAAATCTTTTTCAACATCTGAGCTAAAATTCACATAGCGGCAATCAGTTTTTAATGAACGGAGGAGGATTTATCACCACGAGCAAAACACAAAAATGTTATTCGCGTTCCATTATTTCATACTTCAAAGGTTTTGTAAAATTGCCACTTTCTCTGCTAAATTCATAATGAAGGATTGATTTGTTTCATTTCATTTCAGGAGAATCATGAAAATCAATGCTTTGCTGTCTTTTTGGCAGTTTTCAAATTGGTGGCAACAAACAGATTGAAAGACATTCGGAGCTTGTTACAACTTGAATGAAGCGAACTGTATTGATTTATCATGAATGGTTCACAATTTGGTGCTTTACTTGCAGTGCAAACAGTTAGTTGATTGGCTTTAAGTCCCAGTCAAACATTGCTAATGTACTATACTCATCACGCTCTTGAGCATTGGACTGCATACTAACCTCTGATAAAAGATTTAAGGCAAGGAGTCTCGAAAGACTCAACCCAGTGAAATACATTTAGCCCCTCAACACACGAGAAGAGTTTCTTACGGGGTATGCCAGTCAAGATAACTGTAAATCTTTCTTTAGTCGGGTTGTGCCGAACTGTCTGTGATTACAGCAGCACTTATCATTATAAAGGTGTGGGAAAATTGAGGTTGTTCTATTCTCTGATGCACGCTTTTCTTTGCATTGGTGAGGTTCAAACAAGAGTCTCAATCCGAAGTATTAGCGATTTCAGTTCTCAGGTGCATGGCTCTGTTGTGCACTTTGAGGTTTATTTCGGATTTAATCATCAAAGGTCCTAGTTTTCACCAAACCTGCTGCTTCCCAGCAGTGTTAGTTCATGGATATTTACAGCATCAGCCTCAAAAAGAACAGTACTTTCGTGCTCCAAACATAATGCCCAAGGTGCCAATGTTAGATGTGTGCGAGATCTCCGGCAGGGCCTTGAATCTTCTGGTCCGGTGGGAATTACCCCATTATCCGACAGGGTAAATGTTTGAACCAACAGAACAAGGAAGGAATTGTTGCCTTTCACAGTTTATTCTTGATGTCTGGCTCACAGATATCGACGATTAAGGATACTGACCTCTGCCCGTATGTCCTTCCAATATGAACCTAGTCTAGCATGAAATGGCTCGTAATCGCAGCAAGCAAAGAGTTCAGCTATCTCCTCTTGACATACTACAGAAAACCAGGAATAATCCCCATATCAGCCATAATCCCCCTTTCATCTGATTTCCCAAGTCTCTTGAATGTTGAGTTGGTCCATGGTCAGTAATATGTGCTGCCACCTTGGTGAGAGATATTGACACACACTAGATGAGGATTCATCATTGGCTTTCATTATTTTATTGCCCATACATAATACCTTCACAATTCAATACTTCTTTCAGCTATTTTGCACGTTCAGACAGAATTAACGTGATTTTCTTTTGTTTGCAGTTCGTTCCTTCCAGTTTTAGAAATGGCTGTCTGGTGTTGTTGTTTTGTGTGCTTTTTGCTTCCTCAATGATGACCTCACATGGGGCGGCAGGTGCCACAGTGGTTAGCACTGCTGCCTCACAGCGCTAGGACCCGGATTCAATTCCACCCTTGGGTGACTGTGTGGAGTTTGCACGTTCTCCCTGTGTCTGCGTGGGTTTCCTCTGGGTGTTCTGGTTTCTCCCCACAATCCAATGGTGTGCAGGTTAGGCGGATTGGCCGTTCTAAATTGACACTTAGTGTCCAAAAGGTTAGATAGGGTACTCTTTCTGAAGACTCGATGGGCAGAATGGCCTCCTCTGCACTGTAGGGATTCTATGATTCCATATGACCCGTATTACGATCCCAGACCAGATCCCAACAGTTGCCAGGATACTGGACAGAAACCCTCCGATACCCTCCTGAATGACTCTTGGTCAGTGTGGTGATCTGCTGAGCTCTCCAGAATAAGCTCTTCCGGACAAGTGTGGACCTCGAGGAGATAGCTCATCGGGGGTCGAGCAAAAGTCGGGGGTGAGAGAGGAGGAAAATTTGGAAGCAGAGGGTGATGGTGCTGAACAGAGAGATATTCGTCCTGCATGACGATTGACCTCCTCCTGCTACCGTTCAGGGTCAAGGACCTCCCTCGTCTCCCTCATGGCTCCAGGTTGAGATCCAGGTCAGCACCAGTGAAGTCCCAGGTGTCGGGCCTCCAGTTCCTCTGTGACATCTTGCTTCCCTCTTGTGCAGCGGAAGACTTTGACATAAACCACAGATTTCGACCTCAGGAAATCCTGCAGCCTCAA
The DNA here is from genome assembly GCF_902713615.1 of Scyliorhinus canicula. Lineage (NCBI taxonomy): Eukaryota > Metazoa > Chordata > Chondrichthyes > Carcharhiniformes > Scyliorhinidae > Scyliorhinus > Scyliorhinus canicula. Next base: position 23,511,955 of record NC_052153.1, on the reverse strand, counting down.
ACGATGGCTACTGTCAGGTGTTTAAATGAGTTCCATACTTCATCTGACTCTCCTCCATTGGTTCTAACTGGACAGGAAGCCCGTCTTCCATGACAACGTTTCGCCCAAGCAAAAATCCATCGATTCCCCACTAGAGGCAAGTTTCTGACCCAAAAACCTCTGCCACAAAAATGTAGCCCTTGGTATCCTGCACACAACTTCCTTTCCAGCCTATCTATGAATCATCAGCAAATTTGGCTACATCCAAGTCCTTAATACAGATTGGAGATAACTGAGGCCTAGTCCCTCATCCCTGTCACACCTCATTAGTTTTCATTTGTCAATCTGAAAGTGACTAATTTATCCTGCCTCTGCATTTTTTTGGTGGTTAGCCAATCTATGATAAAATCTTACTCCCAACACCATAGACTTTTACCTGGTACAGATGCCTTTTATGTTGAACCTTTCTAAATATCTTTTGGAAATCCATACTGGTTCTCCTTTATCCATCTTGCTTGTTACATAAACAACTCATTTGTACTGACTTATTAAACATGATTTCCCGTTCATGAAACTGTGCTGATGAGCTCTAAGCCCTGGTCCTTGGCATTACGCACGTTTACTTTCAGTCTTCCTAATGTACCAAACATTCTGTGTGGACCTGTCTTTTGTATCCTGGACAATCTATGTGCATCCAACAACAATAATACTAATAATAATTATCATTATTATTATTATTCAGCACAGTGTCTGTATCTGAGCTGGCGGCTGTGAGTGTAAAATTGAATGTCGGTGTTTTCCTTCCCTTGCACTACAGCCTGGGCAAGTTCCAATTTATGGAAATCCGAAAGATGAGAGGCACAAGGTTAGAGATGTGGTGAGGGTAGAGGACGAAGTAAGAAGGGCAAGTTTACACCATCTGCAGCTTGCAAACCAGAATACATTGGGGAATGAGGGGGAAATAGGGTTTGGGAAAGAGGATTCAGTGTTAGGATTCCACCATCTTCAATTGCTTTGACCCTGCCGATTGTCAGAACCTCAGCAAAAGCCATTCCCATATGGGCCAACATAGCCTTCTTCATGGACTCTGGAATAATCTCCAGTTAGTTCCTGCTGCTTCTGGTTGTGCCTCTCATCCATCTGCAAGAGAGAAGCAAGCAAGTAGGTCAGTGAGTATTGTCCAATCTGTTTAGGTTCTGTGGCTGTCTTTTCTGAATACTTCTGTGAATGCAAGCTGTGGGATGTGGATGTGAGCAGTGTCCAGCAGTGTTACGTATGTGAGGGTGAGGTGAAGCACATCATTTAAGTATGAGTCCTGATTGATTGGGATTGGTGGATGATATGTGATTGGGTGCAGTGAATTGAGTAGTGGCTGACGAATGTGGCTTTTGGAGATGCAGTCACTGACCTTGACTAGTTGCATGAGCACAGTAAGAACAACAAAGAACAAAGAAAATTACAGCACAGGAACAGGCCCTTCGGCCCTCCCAGCCTGCGCTGATCCAGATCCTTTATCTAAACCTGTTGCCTATTTTCCAAGGACCTACTTCCATCTGTTCCCCGCCCGTTCATATATCTGTCTAGATGCATCTTAAATGATGCTATCGTGCCTGCCTCTACCACCTCCGCTGGCAATACGTCGTCATTCACCTGAGGAAGGAGCAGTGCTCCGAAAGCTAGTGATTTGAAACAAATCTGTTGGGCTTTAACCTGGTGTTGTAAGACTTCTTCCTATGCTCACCCCAGTCCAACGTTGGCGTCTCCACATTGTTGCATGAGGTCATTGATATTTATTTTAAAATCTTTAAGGGCACACTCCTGGTATCAAACTCCATGGCTAGATGTTCCCATTGTCTTCCCATTGTACATCTGAAGGACCTCCTGTTTCCCAGAGGAAAAGGATGTCTCTCTTCCTTTCCACCTCCTCCGTCAAGACCTCCAGTCCAGCATCTAAAAACCTGAGAGTCTACACTCTGCATTGGTCAGATTCAGATTTGGAATGATCCTAGTATGTCCCTCCTCTTTAAGAGGTTCGGGCAAGTTTTAAGTATTACAGGCTTGCTTTATTGAATGTAGTTTATTGATGATACTGAGCCGCCCGCTGATGCATGACAGTGAACAATAATTGCAGGTCGAGTTTTAATTAGAAATGTTGCAACCACAAAAAAGGTGTTTCTTTAAAGTGGCCCGTGAGCTAAGAATGTGTAGCCCCCTTTTAATTTCTGAACGATTTATGTGGTGTTCTTTGTGTTTATTTAGAATGGCTGGCGCGGTGTTCCATGAAGACCGCAGTATATCTTTAACTTAAACAAAGCTATGATTTTATTTACACTACTAAACTGTGTTTCAACACTTAGTTCTTTTAGAATACAGAATTGATCAGTAACATCTAACTACATTCACCTACTGCTAATCTCACTACTGGTAGAAACTATAATCTAACCTTCTCATACTAACTGCTCTTATGACCTTCACTAGCTATCTCCTGCATACACTCCTCTCCTGAGGTCCAGCATCACTGCTTTATATAGTAGTGTCTGCAGCTCCCTCGAGTAGCTATTCATGGTACTACATTAACCCTTGCAATGCTGTTAGCTCTGCCAATACCAAAATTTAATTTAAAAACAAGCCAGCAGGCAAGGTTTATTCTTCAACATGATAAAGATTATTTATTACAATAACTACTGCTGAAAGCTACTTGAATAATGGTGATAAAGCTATTAATGAAAATACAGACACAAATATTAAAATGCAAATAAAGGAAGAAGATAATGAAAGATGAGATTTCAAATTCATCTCTTTGAGTTGCTGGCCCTTTGCTTTGAATTCCTTCTTTTCAAAGTGAAGGAGTTGGAGCTTGAGGTTGAGTTTAGCTTCTGTGACAGCTTGTGTCATTGAAGACTTGGGGTCTGCTCTTTCAGGTAGACTCAACAAGCAGAACAGGCCCTGGGTATAAGTGAAGGTGCCTGTTCTCACTTTTGTACTGCACGTACTAGTCGGGGTGCTAGGTAGACTGGTTTAGTGCAACGGAGAAAACCTTCCTCCGCCTCTCCCTGCTGGGAAACAGTTCCTGTTTGAAGGGGCAAGATTTCCTGCTGTTCACATTGGCGGGATATTCCGATCCCACCAATGGCGCACCCCCGCCACGGGCTTGCTGGTAGCGTGGGGTGGATTCAGTGGGAAATCCCATTGACAACAGCGACACCAAAAGATCCCGCCACCAGCCCACAGCGAGCTGCTTCCCATCACTGCGAAACATACCGCGGGGGAGGCCAGGGAATCTCGCCGAAGGTGCCTCTCTCATGATCAAAGATAGTCGCCTCTTTAGGCAGATTTCAGGCTTTTCTCACAGCATGAAACCCAAAGATGGCAAGTCCCAAAGTCACAAATCATGCTTCCTCGTGAAGTATTCGTCGTTCAAACAACCTCTCTTCCACTGGGGTTCTATTTTTCAGCTTTTCATTACCGTCCTTATCAGTTAATTGTTTTTGTTCAGGAAGAAGACCGGCGAGTGGAAGGATCTCATTTACACTCATGGAACAGTCATTTGTGATGCTCCTTGAGACAAGCAGTATGATAACCTTTCGGGATCAGCACTGAAAGATGCCAAATTGTCTGTCGATACTTCTGAATAAAGGCTTTTCAAGAGTTTTATTTAAAACAAACATGTGTTTTTTTTAAACTGTTGCCCTTAAAAATCTGTAGTATCATAACTACACGTTTCTGACAGAAGTTTAAGTTTGGTGTGCTTGCAACAGGCATCATGATCCCCATGTTTGTTTTGAGAGCAACCAATTTATCGTTCACACAGAACATACAGAGAGCCTCATCCTGTTGTGGTGACCACAGTGAAAGTGAGTGACAGACGATGCTAACACTATATAGTTCTCACTGTCGTCTTTTTATAGTCCATTGTGCGTATTAGCATATTCAGCTATTCATGCCAGTTTTCCTTTTACCGCAAAAATTCTTTCCTTCTGCACCCAGTATGGCCAATTACTCTCATGTACTTCTCTCCAGTGTGGATGACAGGTCAGCAGGAGCTTCAGTGTTGAGGTAATTTTCTGTCAGTCACAAAGCATACTTGACTTTGACGCAAATTTCCCACTTTTCCCTTTGATGTGAGAAGTCAACTTGTTATCGGGCCAGCAAGAAGCAAAAATCAGCCTCTACAGTAATGTAAACTCCCGTGAGTTTACCAGCCAGGCACAATGAAGTGGCACAGTGGTTAGGACTGATTCCTCACAGCGCCGGGGACCCGGGTTCAATTCTGACCTTGGGTGAGTGTCTGTGTGGAGTTTGCACGCTCTCCCTGTGTCTGTGTGGATTTCCTCCGGCTGCTCCGGTTTCCTCCCACAGTCCAAAGGTATGCAGGTTAGGGGCATTGGCCACTCTAAATTGCCACTTAGCGTCCAAAAGATTAGGTGGGGATATATGGATATTGTGGGGAATGGGCCTAGGTAGGGCGCTCTAACAGAGAGTCAGTGCGGTCTCGATGAGCCAAATGGCCTCCTTTTGCAATGCAGGTATATGGAAAATTCAATAGAGTGCCAGGACCTACCTAGGTCACAAAGGCACGACGATATGTGATCTTCAATAGTTTCAGCCTCTTTACTGGCCGTGGCCTTAGCAATTGGATTTCCAATAACAGTTAATACTATCTCCTGCAGAGAGGATTTACAGGTGTGCCTGTCCCACTTGGCTAGTTCCTGCTGTGTCCACTTCCATGCTACCTTATTATATAAGTGTGAGAGGGAAGGGGTGGGGGGGGGGGGCACGGCAGCAGAGTCGTTAGCACTGCTGCCTCACGGCGCCGGGTTCCCAGGTTTGATCTCGGACCTGGGTCACTGTCCCGTGGAGTTTGCACATTCTCCCCATGTTTGCGTGGGTCCCACCCCCACAACCCCAAAGATGTGCTAAATTGCCCCTTAATTGGGAAAATTAAAAAAAAAACATATGTATATATGTGTGAGGGAAGTGTGTCAGTGAGTGATGGATCTCTGAAAGTAAAAATGTAGAAGAGTAAATTTGTGACATGGGGAGATTCGGAACCCTGGATATGCGTCATCCCTTCTCAGTTCCCAAATAACAGAGATTCCAGACTGCACTTCTTTGTAAAGTTATTTGAAACTCTATTCGTCAGCATTAGTGTATATTGATAAAGTCAACTTTTCAATACAAAATTTAGGAAGTTCCAACTAGTCCGGCAACAAGCTAGTCAGATCGATTGTCTTTAGCAAATGCAGTGGTTGAGTTCTACAATATAACTCGGTAATTCTTCAAATCAAACACACACTATTAAAAATGACTGAGTGATTTAAACAAAAGAAAATGGCAATTTTGCAAAAGCAAGCAGAGCATAGGATTCAGAAAATAGGTCAGATTGATTCTGGAATGGAGAAAAAGGTGTTTTCTCATCCCAACAACTGATTTTTTTAAGGAGATTACTATCTTTAAAGGTTCGCCCTCTTTACAACTGTGATTGGTTTTAACTAATTTAGAATTCACTTAATTCGACCGAAGTGTCTGTCAAATTCAAGAGATAAACGATTTGCTGTAATTTTCCATGATAGTCTGAGCGAAACACATTTCCCACAAGAAATTACCACTATGGGCTGACTAGTCGTTACCATCAAAACGGAACTGGGATGTCAGACCAGTTCTCCAAAACACAAAGGGTCTTTTCTGCTATTTGCACTCACTAGCAGTCTGCAAACAACTTGCAAAATGTGAACAATAAGTCTTATCTGATTAATTAACAAGTAGTCAGCCATTTCTTACTCATGGTGAACATATTTTGATTTAGTTAATTACTCTTAAGTATTAAAGGATTTTTCCAACCAGGATTGCTTCATTAAACTTTTTATCTATCTTATCTATAGCTAACCAGAAAATCTGATTTCTATCAGTGAGTCTTCTGCAATTTGTTTGGCTGATGCAGTTGTCATGGTTGAATAGCTGGTAGCATCTTGAAGTGTGTGGTGGTGTAGTTAGGTTATGAATGTTAAGAATGAGCTCAGCTTGACAGGGATTGTTGGCTGCGGCGTTTTAAATTGAGCAGTAGCTGAGGTCACTGGAGGCTGTTTGCGGGGTATAGCATTTACTTGCCTTGACCACTAGGGTGAGGACATTGAACTGCTTGTGTCATGGCATTCAGGCCCTTGGGGCTTGATCCCTGGTTTTGACCTCTGTAACGCTGCCTGCTATTTGAGCACGCCCCGCTGCAGATCAAGAACAGCTCTCTTACTTCCCACATTCTCCAACAAGACCTTACTGCATTGTCTGAGAACCCAGGAGCCTACTTTTCTGTCATTCCTTTTTTTTCTAAATTCATTTTTTCCAATTAATGGGCAATTTAGCGTGGCCAATCCACCTACGCTGCACAGCTTGTTGTGCGGGGGCAAAACCCACGCAAACATGGGGAGAATGTGCAAACTCCACACGGACAGTGACCCAGAGCCGGGATCGAACCTGGGACCTCGGCGCCGTGAGGCAGCAGTGCTAACCACTGAGCCACCATGCTTCCCTGCTCTTCTGTCATTCCTGACTACTCCAGGACAGATTCAGTTCTTCCACTTCTGTCTGCTCTTGTCGCAATTGCTTTGAGCAATGCTAATTTAAATTGTTAATGAAAGCAAAATATACTGGAAATCTGAAATAAAATAGAAAATGCTGGAAAAACTCAGCAACTCAGCAAGTGGGGCTGTTTAGCACAGGGCTAAATTGCTGGCTTTGAAAGCAGACCAAGCAGGCCAGCAGCATGGTTCGATTCCCGTCACAGCCTCCCTGAACAGGCGCCGAAATGTGGCGACTAGGGGCTTTTCACAGTAACTTCATTGAAGCCTACTCGTGACAATAAGCGATTTTCATTTCATTTTCAAGTCAAGCAGCATCTGTGGAGAGAGAAACAGAGTTAACATTTTGAGTCCATATATCTCTTCTTCCGAGCTAGTGCTAATGGGTCACATCCTCATGCATACAGCCAATGAACTGCACAGTTAAAATCCATAGAATTCTTACAGTGCAGAAGGAGGCTTTTCGGCCCATCGAGTCTGCGCTGACCCTCCGAAAGAGCACCCTACCTAAGCCCACTCCCCCACCCTATCCCCATAACTCCGCGCATGACCATGACCAATCCACCTAACCTGCACATCTTTGGACTGTGGGAAGAATCTGGAGCACCCAGAGGAAACCCACACAGACACGGGAGAAAGTGCAAATTCCACACAGTCACCCAAGGTTAGAATTGAACCTGAGTCCCTGACACTGTGAGGCAGCAGTGCTAAACATTGTGCCACCGCTTACATTTCACTGTATGCAGCATGCCCACAAATAAGCAAGCAGCAGAATGTTGGCTGTCTGCATTACATTGAACGGTTGTCGGTTAATCACATCGCAATCCTTACATGTGTTCCAGGAGCTAACGTTCCCTCTCCTTCCATGGTTTTGTCCCTCAGTCTGGCCTGTATAAGACTCCGTCCCACACAGACCTGTTGCCTTTTCACTGAGCTAATAGTGGCCCAAGAGACAACTCAGCTTTCAGGGATTGACATTAAATGTCAGCGCTGCCAGCAACACCCGCATCCTGGAAACGATTAACAAATATAAAGAAACAGCAACAAGGCAGGTAGACAGGACTGGACTGTCATTGTCTGGAATGAAGCATCAACTGGTACAAGCTCCAAACCCCATTGATTTCCATAGTCCTGTGTCTTACAGAGCAGCACTCAGCTGTGCACTTGGATTTGTTGCTCTGCTGTAGACTGAAATAACACGTAAGACCCTTCAACAGGAATAAGTGGCTACGTTTCAAAACCAGTCTTTTTCTGAAATTGGAATGAAATGAGGGTGGCAACATGTTGGCTGGCTGACGTCTAAGCAAGCTGGAAACATAAACTGCTGCTGGGATCATTCGAAGATTCTCTTGTTTTGAAGGGGGTAAAGATTACAGTGATCAAACCCATGATAGCGAATTTATGGTTGCCATTATTATGAAAAATTAGCTCAAGTTCCGAGAAGGGAGGGAATTTCTCAGGTATAATGATCTGGACCATCTTTAGGCACATTTCTCTCACTGTATTTATCCCCAAAAGACGCTGAATGTGAAATAGGGAAGACACCATTTGATATTCCAAAACCTAACTCAAACAAGTATAGGCTCCTGATTAGCATATGCAAGGACAATCGTCTGTTTTAAGATTCCAGTCTAAAGTGGGTCATAAAAGAGGGTGGAGGTTGCATTGTAGAAACTCGAACTAGCTTTGCCAGGTCTAAAGCAGGCTAACCGGTTACCCGGACTCTCTTGAAGACAAAGTATTTGTCTTTTCTTATATGTGGAAGCAGGAAGAGCAGAAGTGTTCCACAGGAGAAATTTCAGCACAGGACCAGACTCCCCTCCATGGCCACTCTCCCCTCCCATTTGCTTTTCCTCCCAAGGACTTAGCTGAGAGCTGCTTTCTTTTTATTCGTGCACGGGATGTGGGCGTCGTTGGCTGGGCCAGCATTTATTACCCGTCCCTGAGGACACTTAAGAGTCAACCACCTTATGGTGGGTCTGGAGCCACATGTAGGCCAGACCAGGTAAGGTTGGCAGATTGCCTTCGCTAATGGATTAGCGAACCAGATAGGTATTTAGGACAATAGAACATGTTTTCATGGTCATCCTTAGACTTTTCAATTCCAGATTTTTATTGAATTCAAATCCCACCATCTGCAGTGGTGGGATTCGAACCCGGGTCCCCTGAGCATCACTCTGGGTCTCTAGCTTATTAGTCCAGTGACAATACCACAACACTACTGCCTCCCCACAGTGGTATCCTGAGCTAAATTAATTTGTTTCAGATTGGGATACCCATAGCTTACTGGCTTCATCGTACTGAGATCCACAGATCAAAATCAGGACAACCTCACTAGGCACATGTTGGAATCAGGCCGCCATTTCACAACTGTGGTCAAGTGCTCACCAATTCCTCTCCAAAATCTCCTGGCTGGCTGAGAGGACCAGCAAATAGCAGCCGATCTTGGAAGAAGGCTCTTGAATGAACACGATGAAGTGAGCGATTGTGGCTTCAATAGGGGATGTGGAAGCAAAAGGTTTCTTTGAATGGTCAAGGTGTGGGGAACACGGCCATTGCTTCCGACCCATAAGGAGCTTTAAAATGGGCAACGCTGTAAAATTAAACTAGGCGTCTCTGACCAGTTGCCTCCTTCCTCTAATCTGCAGGGTGGCAGAAGCCCCCTCTAAAAGGTTAAAAATAAGACACAGCACCAATAAAGTGTGTTTATTTGTTTCAGACATGAGTCCTTTTAAGATATGTGTTGGGATCCTATGAAGTAAATATGATCACCATTTTAGGTTGGAGGGTGCAGTCTTCAAACACTTCCATTGTGTACAGGGATCAAAGAAGCTCAGCAACCGGTTGTTTGGCATTATATTTATGCACATATACACATCAGGGATATGCCTTCAGGAATACTCCTCCAGGAATAGTCGTCCAGGAACTGTCCTCCAGAACTATTCCTCCAAGAACAATCCTCCAAAAATATTCCTTGAAGAATAGTCTGCCAGGAATATTCCTACAGGAAATGTGCTCCAGGTATATTCCTCCAAGAGTAGTCCTCCAGGAACATTCCTCCTAGAATAATCCGCAAGGAATATTCCCCCAGAATACTCTTCCAGGAATAGTCCTTCAGGAATATTCCTCCAGGAAATTTATGCTAGGAAAATTATAGATCATAGAACCATAGATCATAGAATTTACAGTGCAAAAGAAGGCCATTTGGCCCATTGAGTCTGCACCGGCCCTTAGAGAGAGCACCCTACCTATGCCCACACCTCTACCCTATCCATACACCTCCACCGTATCCACGTAACCCTACCTAACCTTTTATGGACACTATGGGCAATTTAGCATGGCCAATTGACCTAACCTGCACGTCTTTGAACTGTGGGAGGAAGCCGGAGCACCCAGAGGAAACCCACACACACATGGGGAGAATGTGCAGATTCCGCACAGACAGTGACCCAAGCTGGGAATCAAACCTGGGACCCTGGAGCTGTGAAGCAATTGTGTTAACCACTATGCTACCGTGCTGTCCTCCAGGAATAGTCCTCCAGGAATATTCTGCTACGCATACTCCTCCAGGGCCTGAAAAATAAATCTGAACCACCTCGCCTGTTCACTCCTCCCTGTGATTGTGACCCCTCGAATGTAATATTCTGGCCTGAAATGGTAGGCCTCAGCCTGATGAACTGCTTCGGGTGCTCATTTGGCGTCCCACAACTCTTTGGTGCAACGACTGGTTGTGTGCCCCGTTAGGCATTCACCCAAATGTCAAAATCAATCCCCGGCTTTTCTGACTCCTTTTCTTCACCCGAGACAAAAAAAAGGTTGAACAATTTCAACCGTGAAGCCAGTGCTCCTTTAATCCTGTGAAGCGTAAATGCAGATTTAAAAGCTATTTCAGAATTGTGCGTTCCTTTCTCTTTTCTCGGTTCATTTCTTGTCTTCTTCATTTGAATTCTGGTCCTGTGTCTTAAGATAAAAGGAAGCTCCTTTATTCAAGTTCTTTTCCCATTTCCCAATTTTTGTGCTCTTCAGAATCTTTTACTGAGCTGTCACTCAACGTGCTCACGATGATGGAGAGTGGTTTATTCTCACTTTTAGAAATTTAGCGCATAATGTCAGCAATTTGCATGATATCTTCAGCACAGCTCACTTCCAACTGATTAGTGATTGGCATTTGATTTACAATGCAGAACCTCTTTAAAAACCCACTGGAGGATTCCCAGCCTCACTTTCCAAATGGTGAAATCAGCTCAAAGACTCAAGGATTTGGCTCCTTCGGCCCATGCTGGTTCCACTTCAAATGTATTCTCTTTTTTTTCCTCCTCCTCCTCCCCCACAGCCTTCAGTATCTTCCAATTAACGCTGTGAAGTATTTAACAGGAAGGAAAGGTTTTGTAACAGAAAACATCACCAGTGCTGGTCCAGCTGCCTCCTACCTTTCTTTGTTTCACAGTAATAGGTTTCGCCATGGTTATCCACACCTGTGAATACATGTCTTTTGGAATCTGCAGAGGTACTATGTTGTCACTTGTTTCCCCAGACCCCACCCCCACCCCCTGTAGTCCTGGCCAATAATGAGCAGCTACCAACTTTCTTCAGGCAGATAATTCAAGTATTGGCAAACACTTTGGACAGTGTGATGTCTTCTCTGTGTTTCCTGCTTCCCATCTTATTGTGCACATCATCATCATTTTCTGGTTCGCCAATCATCTCATGTATATCATAGAAATTACAGTGCTGAAGGAGGCCATTCTTCCCATCGAGTCTGCGCCAGCCCTTGGAAAGAGCACCCTACACAAGCCCACACCTCCACCCTATCCCTGCAACCCCACTTAACCTTTGTGGACACTAAGGGCAATTTAGAATGGCCAATCCACCTAACCCGCACATCTTTGGACTTTGGGAGGAAACCGGAGCGCCCGGAGGAAACCCACGCACACATGGGGAGGATGTGCAGACTTCGCGTAGACAGTGACGGGAAGTCGGGAATCGAACCTGGGACCCTAGAGCTGTGAAGCAACTGTGCTAACCACTATGCTACCGAGCGGCTCCATGACATATGTTTCAGACGAGACACTGGATGATCATTCTTATTGCTTTTTTTTCTACTCGTTCGTGGGATGTGGGCTGAGCCAGCATTTATTGCCCATACCTGAGGGCATTTAAGAGTCAACCACATTGCCATGGATCTGGAGTCACATGTAGGCCAGACCAGATAGGGATGGCATATTTCCTTCCCTTTGAGGACATTAGTGAACCAGATGGGTTTTTACAACAATCGACAATGGTTTCATGGTCACTGTGCTGATATCAGAAAGCAATCCTGTATATAATATTGTACATGATCTCTGACCATCAGGTGGCAGCGTAAACCTACCACGTGACTCTGTGTCTGGGGAGTTGGCAGTAAGTCGTGCTGGTGGATAGACGTATTTTGCAGTAGCTCTAGAATAGTTAGTGTTAATAGTTTGTTATAGATTTATTCCAGTTATCTTTACCATGCAGTTGTTTCATAATAAATTATTTGAACTGGATATTCTGCCATGCATCATTTATATAGGCCAATCGACAGAACATGAATCACCTTTAGACTTTTTATTCCAGATTTTGATTGAATTCAAATTTCATTACCTGCCATGGTGGGATTTGAAGCCAAGTCCCCAGAGCATGATTCTGGGTTTCTGGTTTACTAGTCCAGCGACAATACTACGACGCCACAGCCTCCCTTGAAGGTACCCATTGTGTTTGGTCTGTTTATATCAGTGTACGGCTCTTTGTATCTGCCCCAGCCTTTGCTCGGGTGTACTGTTGCTGCCAATGGTCCTTTCTGCCACATGCCTTGCAGAATTGCTGTAAAGCTGGGCATTTCCTTGGTGCAAACAGAAGGCCACACCTTCCACATGCCTTGCTAGATTCGGGTGTTCCAGTGAGTGCGTCAACAACTGAAATTGTACTTGGGACCTGTAAAGTTTGTCGAGCTGTGAGGTTCACTTCATATTTACGTCATAAGAACATAAGAACATAAGAACTAGGAGCAGGAGTAGGCCATCTGGCCCCTCGAGCCTGCTCCGCCATTCAATAAAATTGTGGCTGATCTTTTTGCGGTTTCACCTCCACTTAGCCGCCCACTCACCGTAACCTTTTATTACTTTCCTGTTCAAAAATCTATCTACCTTTGCCTTAAAACATTTAACGAGGTAGCCTCAACTGCTTCACCGGGCAGGGAATTCCACAGATTCACAACCCTTTGGCTGAAAAAGTTCCTCTTCAACTTAGTCCTAAATATGCTCTCCCTTATTTTGAGACTATGCCCCCTAGTCTAGTTTCACCTGCCAGTGGAAACAACCTCCCTGCTTCTAGCCTATCTATTCCCTTCATAATTTAACATGTTCCGATAAGATCCTCTCTCATTCTTCTAAATTCCAATGAGTATAATCACAATCTACTTAGCCTCTCCTCATAAACTAATCCTCTCAACTCTGGAATCCACCTAGTGAACCTCCTCTGTACACCTTCTAGTGCCGTTAAACCCTTTCTCAAGTAAGAAGCCCAAAATTGTACACCGTACTCCAGGTGTGGCCTCACCAGCACCCTATACAGCTGCAACATAACCTACCTGTGTTTAAACTCCATCCCTCCAGTAATGAAGGACAAAATTCCATTTCCCTTATTAATTACTTGCTGCACCTCCAAACAAACGTTTTGCGATTCATGCACAAGGACACCCAGGTCCCTCCGCACAACTGCAATGCTGCAATCATTTACCATTTAAAAAAGAGTTCATTTTGCTGATATTCCTACCAAAATGGATTACCTCACATTTATCAACATTGAACTTCGTATGCCAGACCCTTGCCCACTCACTTAAACTATCAATATCCCTCTGCAGACTTTCAGTGTCCTCTGCACACTTTGCTCCACCACTTATCTTAGTGTCATCCGCGACCTTTGACACATTACAATTGGTCCCCAACTCCAGATCATCTCTGTAAATTGTGAACAATTGAGGGCCCAACACTGATCCCTGAGGCACACCACTAGACACTGATCGCCAACCAGAAAGACATGCCTTTATTCCCACTCTATGCTTTCTGTCAGTTAACCAATCATCTATCCATGCGAATACATTACCCGTACTGCCATGCGCCTTTATCCTTGAGTTGGGCTTCTCTAGCAGATCTTTCTGGAATGCACCCATGGGAATGGATGTGATCACTAGCTCAACATTTCTGTCTGTTAGCCCTATGTTTGAAAAATCACAGGATGTACCCTTTTCTCTGCATCTGCTGATAAAGTGGTCTATTGATCTTGTAGACTGTTGTTGAAGTGACACGAATTCTCGTCAATGAATATGGAAGTTTAATCTGATAATGAACTGGTCTGCCAAGATAGCCCGTGGGCTGGATTCTCCATTTCTGAGTCTAAGTGTTGACGTCAATGGGGAATCCGTGGACTTTCACATTATGAAATTCGGCGCCAAACCCGCACCAATGCCGCTACCGGTGAGGTGCTGGCACCGGTGCCGTATGGAACACCATTGATTCCCTTGAAAAACAGTGTGGGATTCGCCGGGTCCATGATGGACACTCGCAGGGCAGCCGCGCTTAAACGATACACTTCCCACGCGCACACTGATCGGGGTCAAAAAGATGGGACAGATTGCATTACAGCGCCCATACAGCTGATATGCCGGCTGGGTCCAGAGGGCACTGAGGGGGTGCCCCGGGGAGGGGGTTGTCAGCTATACGACCCAGGGCACCAGGTTTAAAGTGGGCTGTCAGCGGCAGGGGCAGCAGCATGGCGGCCTTGCCATCTCCGGTAATGGTGTTGTGACCCCACAGCCCACCTCCTGGCCACCCTCCCCACTACTCTCCTCGGCCATGGCAGAAGCAACCCCAGCCAGCGGCACAGCTGTCAGTGACGTACAGTGGTGTTGGACACTGTCCGTACGCCCTCTTTCTCTCTCTCTCAGCAGCCACCACGCCAGGTTCACAATTTGTGAGAGCACATGCGGACCGCGTTGTCGGGAACTCGGCACATCAGTGGCGGAGAATCGCGGGTGGGCCCGACAATGATATGCAAACGGTTTTTAAATTACCCACAGCGTGCATCGCATGGATGCCGTTTTTGAGGTGACGGAGAATCATGATGGGCCTCAAATCGGCACCCAATCACGTTTCCCGATTGCGCCGTCAGCTGAAGCAGATCCCGCCCTATATCTTTTTGGGATCATTTATCTTTTCTGTTAATTATGACGTGTTCAGCCTGTATAAACCTTCATTGCCAATTGCTATTTATGGCCGGCTTGTCTAGTTCAGATACACCTGAATCAAAAAGCACCAGCAGAATTCTCCATCAGCGGGACCCTCTGTTCCGCCGAAAACGTACCCACGCCTGCCGGGTTCCCAACAGCATGGCGTAGCCATAATGGGAAACCCAATTGGCTGGCTGTGAGAAGAGAGAATCCCATTGCCGGCGGGGGCGTGCCGTGCCCGAAAACGCGGCTGGCGGACCAGAGAAGCCTGCTCCACCAACGGTTACCAGCTGGTATTTGTACTGAAATCCATTGGTTTGAGGTTTACTAATCGACAGAGCTGGCTTTACCTTTCCTTCCTTCAACATTGGCCCTTGCTGCCCCGCAGTGCTGTCAACAATTAATATCAGCTCCGCAAAGTTTTACTTTGTACGCTGTTTAAATATTTTGCTGTCAGACGGTAAGTTAGCGACATCCCAATTCAAACTGGGCGATTTTGTGGACTGACAATGTCTCTCTGACCTTCTTTCTCCTGGGTTGAGTGTTGCTGTAGCTACCTTTGCGCACTTTGCCAAATTGCCACCCCTTGTAATCATAACCTTCGCTGGCCAGATTTTTGAATCTTGTTTGTTTGAGTCTCTGTTGCTCACTATTGCCAGGCCCACACCTTGGTTACTTGCCTTTCTCAACTAAGCTAAGCTGGTACTGTTCCTCTCTATGCACCCTCCCACTCACATAACACACTTCCCTTCCAGTGATATCATGATATCATGCTATTATCCATTGAAAGCATGTTACAACACAAACTACCAGCCACCACTTCCTCCTACTAACACGCAGCCACCCTTCAGCCAGAATGCAGCAATGTTAATAAGACTATTCATTGTGAACTGTATTTTTATTAACCTAGTTAACTGCATTTGGATACGTGCAAGTTCTCAGGAGACCAAGGGGGTCAGGATAATAAAAGAAACAGCATCAAGAAGATATAAAAACATTTAAGTTGCTTTCAGATATCCCTCAGCTGCATAGCCGAAGGTTTGTCTGTCTGAATGTGGCAATGGTTATTCTAGAAAAGAAATTCAAGCTGGCAGTTCATAATGACTCCTCTGTACCAGTGCATCGAAGCGAGCATTTTATTGCTTTTGAAAGATAATAAGGTTGCGGAGTACTCCATTGCGTTCAGACTGGTCAATGAAATAATCTGATTTGGGTTCAAACTTATTTTAAACCTGGATTGAACATATTTACTTTGCTCAATGGATGATCTCGTTTTTGACTGTTCCAAGATTATGGACCTGTTTGAGGGCGAGGGATTAAAAGGAAATCAGACAAATGATATCAAAGCACAACACTGATAATAATAAAACATCAGTCGGTTTTATTTTATCCTTTTTTGTTTATTGAAAAACAAGTCACCTTGCCACCCAGTACTGACTTCTATAGTGTTGTGTTTTCACCCCTGGCACAGTGTATTGCTGTCACCTATCACCACACAACCTTGAACATTATGGGCCCCAGACTTAGACATACTTATCACCGTTGAAGTTTTATGATTGGATATGAAAATATATATTTTTTTATATATTCAGAGTACCCAATTATTTTTTCCAATGAAGAGCAATTTGGCATGGCCAATCCACCTAACTTGTACATCTTTGGGTTTGTGGGGGTGAAACCCATGCAGACACAGAGAGAATGTGCAAACTCCACACGGACAGTGACTCAGGACTGGGATTCGAACCCGGGACGTCAACGCAGGCAGCGATGCTAACCACTGTGCCACGTGCCGCCCCGGATATGAAAATATGTTTCCGTGTATCGGGTTTGCAGTTTACTAATTTTGTTCCCTCTTTCTCTGAGACGATGAATATCAAAACTGGCCATCAACTGATGTGACTAAGAACCCAGCAACGGTTACCAGCTGGTATTTCATAGAAATTACAGTGCAGAAGGAGACCATTTGGCCCATCGAGTCTGCACCGGCTCTTTGAAAGAGCACCCTATCCAAGCCCACACCTCCACCCTATCCCCATAACCCAGTCACCCCACCCAGCACTAAGGACAATTTTTTTGGACACTAAGGGCAATTTAGTCTGGCCAATCCACCTAATCTGCACATCTTTGGACTGTGGGAGGAAACCGGAGCACCCGGAGGAAACCCACGCAGACACGGGGAGAATGTGCAGACTCCGCACAGACAGTGACCCAAGCCGGGAATCTAACCTGGGACCCTAGAGCTGTGAAGCAATTGTGCTAACCACCACGCTACCGTGCTGCCCTGAACATTTTGCACTGAAATCCATTGGTTTGAGGTTTACTAATCGACAGAGCTGGCTTTACCTTTCCTTCCATTAAAATTGGCCCTTTTTGCCCCGCAGTGCTGTCAACAATTAATATCAGCCCCGCAAAGTTTTACTTTGAATCAATCAAACAGCGTCAGATGAAAACTGAACAAAGTAAATCAACATGCCGCTCTCAAAATATATTTTGATGGCTTAACTGACACCATTCTAAATAACTACCCAAAATGGTTGACTGTCACTCATTTTAGTTCATGGTAAGCTAACTGCGAAACAGTACTCCAGATTCACAGTTACTCATTAATCCCAGGCTATCAAAATTACATGTGTGTGACTGAACTGCAACCCAGTCAACCATTACACGTTTAGTGGGATAGCAAATTTTTCTAGCAGAGCATTTAGAAATAAAAGCACGTGTGTTTTCAACCTGTTGTTCAGCAAACTCAAATAATAATAATCTTTATTCACAACTAAGTTACTGTGAAAAGCCCCTAGTTGCCACACTCCGGCACCTGTTTGAGTCCACAGAGGGAAAATTCAGAATGTCCAAAATACCTAACAGCACGGGCTGGATTCTCTGTTTTGCAGACCATATCCCTACGCCGGCGTGAAAACGGTGGTCTTTTACGTCAGGAATTTACTTCTGGAGTACGCCACATTTCAGGGGTGGAGAATACAAAAACCGGTGCCGCTCCTACTAATGCAATTCCGGCATCGGGGACCGGAGAATCCAGCCCCACGTCTTTCGGGACTTGTGGGAAAAAGCTAGAGCACCCGGAGGAAACCCACGCAGACGTGGAGAATACGTGCAGATTTCGCAGAGACATGACCCAAGCCATGAATCGAACCTGGAACCCTGGCTCTGTGAAGCGACAGTGCTAACCACTGTGCTACCATGAGTCAAATGTAGGAGTCTTAGCATATCAAGATCTATCGATCTTGAAATCAGTCACCTCTTAAGATTCCAATGGCACAGCTCGGGAGTGTGCAAACCTGGCCATCCCATTGCCATATTGTTGGCTCCTATCATAAACGTGC
The DNA here is from genome assembly GCF_902713615.1 of Scyliorhinus canicula. NCBI lineage: Eukaryota > Metazoa > Chordata > Chondrichthyes > Carcharhiniformes > Scyliorhinidae > Scyliorhinus > Scyliorhinus canicula. Next base: position 23,493,812 of record NC_052153.1, on the reverse strand, counting down.
CAAACACTTTTGTGCCTTTCAAGGGTGTATCCTAAATTGTTGTCCATCACTATCTACCAAGAGACTGGTTGTGATTTATAATTCCATGTACACTGTAAGCAGGACAGAACAGCAGTCCTGTCAGATGTGTCTACATAGCCTCCCAGTAACCATTGTGTGCTTATAATCTTATGTTCACATAAAGAACCCGCATTATTGTTGCACAAATTCATATTCTATGATTTACAGAAGAACGTAACAAACACCACCATGACACCATCATTTTTTATTTTTTTTTAAGGGGCAATTTAGCGTGGCCAATCCACCTAACCTGCACATCTTTGGGTTGTGGGGGCGAAACCCACGCAGACACGGGGAGAACGTGCAAACTCCACACAGACAGTGACCCAGGGCCGGGATTCGAACCCGGGTCCTCAGCGCCGTAGGCAGCAATGCTAACCACTGTGCCACCGTGCTGCCCCACCATGACACCATCATGACAATTTCATAGCATCCCTACAGTGCAAAGCGAGGCCATTCTGCCCATCGAGTCTGCACCAACCCTCCGAAATAGCACCCATCTGAAATTCCCCCATCCTGTCTCTGTAACCCCAACTAACCTTTGGGTACTGAAGGGCAATTGAGCATGGCCAATCCAACTAACCGGCACATCGTTGGATTTCGCCTCCTGTGTTGATGCATACCAAATCAATAACATAGCAAGCAGTATGCTAATCAGTGTGTTAAACCACAACATTCCTCCTTTTCCTAAATTGAAAGAATACACAAGTTAAAAGCTATGTGCATAATGGAATAGAATAATTGTCAGCATTATTCACCCATGTTGGGGCAGCACGGTGGCTCAGTAGTTAGCACTGCTGCCTCACCGCGCCAGGATCCCGATTTAATTCCTGCCTTGGGTCACTGTCTGTGTGGAGTTTGTACGTTCTCCCCGTGTCTTTGTGATTTCCGCCGGGTGCTCTGGTTTCTTCCCACTGTCCAAAGATATGCAGGTTAGGTGGATTGGCCAGGCTAAATTTCCCTTAGTGTTCCGGGGTGTGCAGGATAGGTTACGGGGTTATGGGAATAGAATGGGTTGGACATGGGCAGAGCGCACATTTGAAGGGTTAGCGCAGACTCGGTGGGCTGAGTGGCCTCCTTCTGCACTGTAGGGATTCTCTTCTATGATATGTACTGACACTCATGTCAATTGTTCAAGTATCACTGAAATGCACAGATGGTCTGTGGACTCAACCTGATCTGGTAACACTGAAACTTTGCTGAGATCAGGGCCGGGATTCTCCCCTACCCGGCGGGGTGGGGGGCCCCGGCGTGATGGAGTGGCATGAACCACTCCTGCGTCGGGCCACACCAAAGGTGCAGAAGTCTCCGCACTTTTAGGGGCCAAGCCCTAACATTGAGGGGCTAAGCCTGCGCCGGAGTGGTTGGCACTCTGCCGGCTGGCATGGACGGACTTTGGCACCACGCCAGCTGGGGCCGAAGAGACTTCGCCGGCCGGTGGAAGTCTGCACATGCGCTGGAGTGTCAGCGACTGCTGACGTCATTCCCGCGCATGCACAGGGGAGGGGGTCACTTCCGCCTCAGCCATGGTGAAGACCATGGCGAAGGCGGAAGGAAAAGAGTGCCCCCACAGCACAGACCCGCCCGCCGATCGGTGGGCCCTGATCATGGACCAGGCCACCGTGGGGGCACCCCCCGGGGCCAGATCGCCTCCCCCCTCCCCCCCCCAAGGACCCCGGAGCCCGCCCGCGCCGCTTGCTCCCGCCGGTAAGGTAGGTGGTTTGATCCACGCCGGTGGGAGAGTCTTGACAGCGGCGGGACTTTGGCCCATCGCGGGCCAGAGAATCGGCGGGGGGGGGGGGGGGACCCGCCGACCGGCGCGGAGCGATTCCCACCCCTGGCGAATCTCCGGTGCCGGAAAATTCGGGACACGGCGGGGGCGGGATTGACACCGGCCCCCGGCGATTCTCCGACCCGGCAGGGGGTCGGAGAATCCCACCCATGGAATTGTCAATTCTTTTCTCTAGACTCATAAAGACTGACAATTATCTTGCACATGAGTGCTGTGCGCGTAATCTCCCTTAACTCCACTCTCAGGACTAGAATGTGAGGTATGATGCTGTTAAATAAACCTCGCAACTGACATCTATTCCTCCTCAACATCGCTCTATTTGAGTTGGTCACTCATGTGACCATGGCTCATTATAGATCTTTGGCATTTCTGCAGCAAACCTATACTCTCTTACAGGTAGATTATACTGATCCCCTGCCCCCTTCTGCTGTGGAGGCAACTCTACATTTGCATGTTTGTCATGTGTGATTTTCATGTCTCTTGTCTTTCCAATATTTTTCTTGGACGGATGATGATTTATCAGATGATAACTGGGAAGAGTTGTTCTGACTTGCCTTACGCGCGCAATCTCTGCAAGGCATCGTAATCCAATAGCAAATGGTGTTACTCGTAGGTGCAACTTTGCTACCTGAATATCTTGCCACGTCTCCTTACATTTCAAAATCAGTGACTTTACGATCTGCACCGTTTTTTCTGCTAGTTCATTTGATCTTGGATAGCGTAGCGATGATGTAATGTGGTGTGTAGCCCACTTTGCACACATGTCTTCGAAGGATTTACCACTGTACTCATAGAATTGTTCGAGGTGAAAATATTCACATGAAGGCCTGAGTATAAGTAAAAAAAAGCAGTTTATTATGTCAGAATTCTGGGAGCGAAGGCCGATAAGACTCCACAGCCTATGACAGCACCTTTTCTCACTTGAGCTAAAGCTCACATGGGTAAATATACAGATTCAAGGGGCGGAATTAATTGTATTCTCATTTGCATATAATCAATCAACTATATTCGCGTCACACTTATTACATGCAGTCAATCAATTTTCCTAGCATCCCAGTTATCACATATATGGTTAAAGTGGGTGTTGTCTTACTCGCCCCTAACTTCATACAGAAGCCATTCAAAACTAACATAATGATGTGTCCTGTCTACAGCTGTAGACTTTGAGCTTTATCAATGATACATTGCATGTCTTGTTCTGTGAAGCTGTTATCAGTGGCTGTTGGGATACTCCCTATACATACCCACGGTCTGGTCTTATGAGACAGTTTACAGGGAATGTGGCTTGTTCAGCCATTTTATATCACAAAATAGCCAACAACCATTTTGTGTCTTTTCTGACATTAACAGCATTATCTATTTCTACAATTGCCTCCACAAACAGGCATCCAAGCCAATGAGTACCTTTTGTTTCATCAGAACTATTCAAAAGTAATACAGGAGCACAAATGTAGTTACAGGGCCACCTATAATTTATATCATAGTCCAGTATCACAAAATTCCCTCCAACACTCCCCCCTTTTGGTCATGGAAGATGTTTACAGAACTCCAACTGACCACAATGAAATTATATGAGGGCTGCAGGGTGCGTTTAATACGGCCTTTGGGGCATGTAACCTTCCGGATGTTCCGTATGTACACCATGCATGTGATTCAATGATCACCCCTCAAACGAACTCATATATGTCAGATTTAATGTCTTGTGGGTTAGCATAGTGGTTAGCACTGTGGCTTCACAGCGCCAGGGCCCCAGGTTCGATTCCCTGCTGGGTCACTGTCTGTGCGGAGTCTGCACGTTCTCCCCGTGTCTGCGTGGGTTCCCTCCGGGTGCTCCGGTTTCCTCCCACAGTCCAAAGATGTGCAGGTTAGGTGGATTGGCCATGCTAAATTGCCCTTAGTGTCCAAAAAGGTTAGGAGGGGTTATTGGATTAGGGGGATAGGGCGGAAGTGAGGGCTTCAGTGGGTCGGTGCAGACTCGATGGGCCGAAAGGCCTCCTTCTGCACGGTATGTTCTATCCATCTATGATATCAGTCATTCCTGCCTCCCTGACTAACTGCTGTCTGTCATTAAATGATGTTATTCATAGCAGTTTTCAAGTAAGCTCATCTAACAGTCCCACACCCGCTGCCACTAACTGTCACTTTGAAGTAGGTCCTCTGTGTGTTTATTTTTCAAAGCGTGGATTTTATTTTTTCGTTAACTGATGGTAAAGCTTAACTGATTGACTGATCTTGAGTCTTCACTCCCTCAGAGTTTCTGCAAGATGTGGGACCATCTCTGGCTATTTATACTCCTAACTCAAATGATCCTTGCTAGGTCTGGGCCTAAGGGGTCCAACAGTAATAGCGATTGGGGTTATGGTATTTTCCTTTTCTTCCGTAAACTTAAAATGCATCAGGGCAGGTGTAATCTCTGAGCCACATTCGTCCCTGTCCCACCGGTTGGGGGAAACGTGAGGGAGATCCCGTATATTATCCCTGCATATAGCAGAGGCCTCGATGAGATAGTACCGGAGGGAGGTATTAGCCTGCACAATTCCAATTGGTTGTGAGGGTGTGGCCCTGAGTCCGGTGTGATGATAGGGATCATCAGGACCATCTGTACCCCCGTTATCTCGTCCATTTTACAGTCGGGGATCGCTGAGTATACTCTGGTTGCTCCCTTCAGCATCCCTTGTCATTTGGCTAGCTTAGCCGGTTGTGGGCTGTCTATTCAATCAGGCACCTCCTCCTTTTAGATCAGATCAAGGTTGTGCCTTAGCTGCCCCTGTCAGAGCCTTCCGGCTGTCTCCCTTTCTTGGTCGATGAGTTTGTTAATTAATGTTGAATGTCTTAGTGTGTGTACGTAACACTGTGTCCTATTCAACTGTATATCCTGGCCCTCCTCCCCAAGCTGGCTAGACCGTTCTCTGCTTTCCCTAATATTTAGATTTAGATTTAGAACAGTACAGCACAGAACAGGCCCTTCGGCCCTCGATGTTGTGCCGAGCAATGATCACCCTACTCAAACTCACGTATCCACCCTATACCCGTAACCCAACAACTCCCCCTTAACCTTACTTTTTAGGACACTACGGGCAATTTAGCATGGCCAATCCACCTAACCTGCACATCTTTGGACTGTGGGAGGAAACCGGAGCACCCGGAAGAAACCCACGCACACACGGGGAGGACGTGCAGACTCCGCACAGACAGTGACCCAGCCGGGAACCGAACCTGGGACCCTGGAGCTGTGAAGCATTGATGCTAACCACTATGCTACCATGCTGCCCATATTCTCTTCCTTATTCCTGTAAGTTATTCCACCTTTGCATTTAACCTTCGCATGTCTAGTGACTTTACCATAAAAGGTTCTGTGTTGAGTCATGTCAGTGCATCATTGATTATGCCTCTTCTAACCCTGTATAGGTTGTCATGCCCTCAAAATCTAGTGGCAACCCGTGTCATTGGCAGCCTGCTTCATAACAACCTTACTTAAAGCACTGTACATATTGATTTCATATTATAAACAATACCGGAATGCGCGGGAAGTACAGATACATGTTGTATACTCATCCGAGGTATTTCTCCCCGTGCCCTTAGTGTTGGGTGGGGTTATTGGGTTATGGGGATAGGGTGGAGGTGTTGACCTTGTGTAGGGTGCTCTTTCCAAGAGCCGTTGCAGACTCGATGGGCCGAATGGCCTCCTTCTGCACTGTAAATTCTATGGTAAATTTCCCCGAATGTAGCTGCAGCCAAGCATTAAAATAAACTATATCATTGTTGCAGTCTCTGGCTGCTGGGATGCACATCCCGTCAATAAAATTATATAAAGCACCATAGTTCATATAGCTACGTGCATCCTGTGATGTCCCTGCGCTTTGAAGTGCTTGTAGTTGTTCTGAGATCTCAAGAGCCATCACGAGTCCCCACAGCCTTTCTTGAACGTTTAACCTAAAAATTTAAAGGAAAAGTGGAAAAGTGTCCTGGTCGTCACTAGGTGTTAGATGTTGTCCGTATAAAGCTTTTCCTGTATGGGCCGAACACGTTTGTTATGCTGGGGTTAGTAGTTCTTCTATATATTCCAACCCTTTCATATCTATTTTCCTAATTCTGTTGCGTTTGCACCCTTGACATGCATTTGCCTGGTTAATTAGCCAGTTTACTATAACTCAACTGTCTCAAATTCTTGAAGCTACTGCAAATATTGTGGCACTTGTAGTTACTTGTAAAGTTCGGCACTGTATGTTCTATGTTCTATGATCTAACACCAAAGATCCATTCTGCATGGGACAGAGTGGGTTAACTAATCTGAATATATCTGACAATTCAAAACTTAAGATTTGTAAGTTCCAATTAAAAAAACATCTTCAGCTGTTATGTCTTTTTATTACTTTATCAGAATTACAAAGCCAGAGCTCAGAGTGTGGACCGTGGCAAACGCAGCACGGGTCAATTCTCTGCTGGTTTGAAAAGTGGGTGGAGTAAAAGTTGGATTGCTGCCAAGTTCCTGTTATCAAGTGTCTTAGAACGATGTGTTTTTTGGAATATAGATTTGCTTTCAATCAGAGTTATGTGTTTTTCCTTTTAAAAACCAGTTTCCACATTATCTGAAGTTTTAATTTCCAAGCTAATTTTGAACATTTATTTTAAAATATCAAACACAATAAGTTATTGAATATATAACTGAACCAAGTTTGCGCTGTATCTTAGTTCTCTACCAGATGTAATTTTGTCACCACCATTCTTTTGTTTCACAAGAAACATGATCATGGACATATTTTATTTACCCATCTGTCCTTTACACTTAATTCTGCAATCTCAGAATTAAAACATCTGCGTTGTGTCAGGAAAGTTTTAACCCTGAACTAATGAAACTTGGTCATATGTATTTCAACTATCCTAACTTCCAATGAACACCATAAAACTAATATTTTCTTATTCTAACATACATGATTTTGTACCCTGATTAAAATTCCTCGTGTACCAAAATTACCCTGGAAATGTCAATGATAGCCTTTGAAAAGAAAAATTTGTTAACTACACTCAAACTATGATTTTTAAATCACAATGTCAGACGAAACACTAAAATAAGTTAGGTAAAAATCCTTCTGAAGCTTATTCTAAAATTCCAGATTATAAACCCAAGGTTACTTTCTCAGAAGATAAATCTTAGCAGAGAGATATTAACATTCACAGGCCAAACACACACACATTCTCACAGGTCGCAAATATCAGAGTAAAGAGACAGCAATTTCACAATCGCTTAATTAAAATACTGAGCAAAATCTTCCATTCTCCTTCGTCATAAAACTTTATCTGTGTTATTCCATTTAAGACAATTTCCACAGATTAATTTTATAGGCATTAGCTATTCTTAGAGACGTATATTCTTTGTGCAGATGACCTGCTTGCTGAAATGGTTACATTTTTGTACAGAATCGAAGGAGGCGAAGAACTTGGCATGATGCTATTTTTGTCTGTTACGTGACCTCAAACATTATTTGTTCTTTCCTTTAATGATACTCAAATTTCTTTCTTGTTCTTTAAACTGAATTCAATTTTCAATGTTCGCTATTTAACCAGTGTTTGAAAGGGATATTACTGGATGTTCATTTTTTTTTTGCTTCAAATTAATTGCATTACTACCGAATTTATCTGGACGGCTTGAAACGATTCAAAGTTATTTTGGACAAGAATCCATTGTTAAGTTTCTAACCGTAATCTTGTATTGGCTTTACTCCCCATTTCTTCCTCGTTTTGGGAGGGGGATTTGTCATCCTCAGATATTTCTGAACAAAAAGCCGATTGAGCGTTTCAGGCCCTGTCTGATTTTTAGGACTTTATTTGATATTTTTCCTTTCCTGTCCTTTGGACATGTCTAAACTTTTAGTTGATTTAAAATGTTCATTTCCAAGGAGCCTATTTCTTTCCCCTCTCCTTGAGACATTCCAGGACAGTCCTTAGCCGTAATTGTAGCAGTTTTCTATGATTCTTTGCCAGTTTGCGCAATGTGTACTGCCGCTATCTTTTCTCGCTTTATTGCTATGCTTAAAATGATTTGTTGTGAGTGAGAGCTTAACTCCTTTAAACTAGCCTGTTTTCCAAATGGTGTGAAGGCTTAATTTCTATCATTTGTTCTTCTAACTGGTGAACAAAGATGACTCCTGCTTTATTTGTCCAATCACACTTCTGTGTATCTCACCATTTCTATGTTCCACAGGGCTGCGCGGGATCCCACCCATCTTTGATCATTGTTTTTTTTATTTCGGAGTATTGTGCTCTTAACCGAACGCCAGACTCATGGATTCCCTGGGGAAGCCCAGAAAGTGGCCTCATGCCTTTCTTTTCCATGATATGTTAACCGTATTGTCTCTATCACCCGCGTATCCAGTGTGCCTCGGCGACTGTGGTCAGAGGCTTTACCTATCATCCACTCCCGGAGGGTGGCGGTCCTGGCTTGTCACTGTGTCACGGTAAATTTGGCGACCCGTTATTCACTCAACAGACTCGGATTCCCAACTAACTCTTGCCGTCACGTGAGAGCCCAATTGCCCCCTTAATTCAGGCTCAGCATGGGTCCTCAAGCAGCCAATTAGTACTAAAGAAAATGGTATAGCGGACCAACAAAACAAAACCAAAAAAATAAATTTTAAACTGAGTTTTTACTCATTTGGCCTTGATGCCAGATTCATTGGATGTTGCTTCACTGTCCATCCGTCTCGCCGTGTGACTCTAATTTCTGGCGCTCAAAGGTTTGACTACTTGCCTTGTCCACCGGCTCGTGCGGCGTTCGGCTCAGCAATCTCCCGCCAGACTACACCAAATGTTAGAGGTGAAAATATTCACACGAAGGCCTGAGTATAAGTTAAAAAAAGCAGTTTATTATGTCAGAATTCTGGGAGGGAAGGCCTATGAGACTCCGCAGCCTAAAACAGCACCTTTTCTCACTTGAGCTGAAGCTCACGGGTTAATATACAGATTCAAGGGGCGGAATTAATTGTATTCTCATTTACATACAATCAATCAACTATATTCGCGTCACACTTATTACATGTAGTCAATCAATTTTCCTAGCATCCCAGTTATCACATATATTGTTTAAGTAGGTGTTGACTTACCCGCCCCTAACTTCATACAGAAGCCATTCAAAACTAACATAATGATGTGTCCTGTCTACAGCCGTAGACCTTGAGCTTTATCAATGATACATTGCATGTCTTGTTCTGTGAAGCTGTTATCAGTGGCTGTTGGAATACTCCCTATACATACCCACGGTCTGGTCTCATGAGACAGTTTACAGGGAATGTGGCTTGTTCAGCCATTTTATATCACTAAATAGCCAACAGCCATTTTGTGCCCTTTCTGATATTAACAGCATTGTGTAAACACTATCTAATTTCTAGAAATTGCCTCTTCTAAACAGGGATCCAAGTCAATGAGTATCTTTTGTTTCATCTGAACTATTCAAAAGTAATACAGGAGCACAAATGTAGTTACAGAGCCACCTATAACTTATATCATAGTCCAGTATCACAAAATGCCCTCCAACAGAATCATAGCATTTACAGCGCAGAAGGAGGCCCGTTCGGCCCATCGAGTCTGCACCGGCCCTTGGAAAGAGCACCCCACTTAAATCCACCACATCCCCATAACCCAATATCCCCTACTGTGTACCATTGTCTGACCAGGTTTCATACATCACTATTTAGAACATAGAACATAGAACAGTACAGCACAGAACAGGCCCTTCGGCCCTCAATGTTGTGCCGAGCCATGATCACCCTACTCAAACCCACGTATCCACCCTATACCCGTAACCCAACAACCCCCCCCTTAACCTTACTTTTATTAGGACACTACGGGCAATTTAGCATGGCCAATCCACCTAACCCGCACATCTTTGGACTGTGGGAGGAAACCGGAGCACCCGGAGGAAACCCACGCACACAAGGGGAGGACGTGCAGACTCCACACAGACAGTGACCCAGCCGGGAATCGAACCTGGGACCCTGGAGCTGTGAAGCATTTATGCTAACCACCATGCTACCCTGCTGCCCCTAATTTGACGAGCACTTTGTGCCAAGGCTGTTCACAAACCAAGTTGAGGAAAGTTGGGGAACCTAAAAGACTGAAAATTGTGCTCATTCTATTTGCCACACATTTGATACTTGATAGCCCTCAGATAGCAAATAATAGGAAATATGGTGAAGTAGTCAGAACAAGGAAGAAGTCATGACATTAAACAAGTCAGTAGCTATTCTTGACCATGGATGTGATGGGACATCCTCATGGGAATGGCGTGGCCCCTTGTGCTGACCCACCTGACACTCCTGGTGTGTATCCTAGTGTTCCCTCCATGTAATTTTTAATTCCTGGACAATGAACAGTCTGTCATGCAAATCATCTTGTTCTTTCGGTGCCCTTGTGACTTTGATGGGGCTGGATAGGAATACCTTGATCAAGAGTTTTTGGCATTAGCACTTACCTGCTCATAAAAATAACACCACTGCAAATGTCAATTTCATCACAATGTAGCCAAAACGTTCTGAGGTTTATGGGAACCTTGTGTACACTATCTGACCATTCACTGATGACGATCCGTCATAAAACCCTGAGGGCAGGATCCCTGGACGTCTCTGTCCAGTGCTTCCCACAGTTGTATTTTCCAAATCACATCAGGTCAGTGTTGTACAGGTTTTGTATTTCTGCACCTACCTCATCCACTTGGACATTCAACAATATATCTTTCACATTCTTGGCGCCTGGCAGCCTCCTCAATATGTCAGAAAAAACCATGTGATTTCCAGGATCATACCGGACCAGGATCATATCCCTGTTACGTTGATGAGCTATCTTTGGAGTCGAGGCGGTGTGTCGGTGAGTGGCTTTCCCCAACTTGGTTTGTGATCAGCCTTGGCAACAAGTGCTCGTCAAATAGTTATGTGTGAAACCTGGCGATGCCAAACACCAATGCCAATGTTTGAATAGTTCCCCTCAGGGGGTGAAAAAACACTTTGTAACTGAACATGAATGGTCTCCATTCCTGCAAGAGAGACGCCGTGTGATCCATTTGCGAAGCATCTACTTCCAGTGTGGTTTCCTTCCTCACAGTGTGGCACCATTGGCGTGAGTCAGCAGAAAGTGGCCAATTTAACAAATCAAACCAATGATAATGATCACATGCCACAGGAATGGCATATCTTTCCTGAGAAGTCTGCACAGTGGTGGTGCTTTCTCGGGATATTTAGAGATATATGGTGCTCAGACGTTAAACAGGCCTAAGCACCTCTGCAATTCACCTTTACCTTGCGAATTAGCTGTTGTTTGCACATCGTCAATCTTACTGGGCTCTAGATGTAATCAGGGTACATTGAACTGAAGAAATTAATATGGCTCACATTGACATCACATTTTTTTACTATTAAAGACAAGACCTTCTCTTCTAGCTGACTCCATTTGAATGTGAAGACCCATGCTCTTTCTTGGTACTCCCCATGAACGCTATGTCAACTACAACGCAAAGACAGCCCGGACCATTCTCAATAATGTAATCCATCTGTTAAACAGATCCTGATGAATGAGTCTAATATTAATATAATAATATCACAACAGCCTTCATATAATGTTTGCTGAGAGCAAATAGAAATTACATAATGAAAAAGAGGAAAGTACCATTTTGTAAAATAAGTTTACCCAATTCTTTTTTTCCAATTAAGGGGCAATTAACGTGGCCAATCCACCTACCCTGCACATCTTTTTGGTTGTGGGGGTGAGACCCACACAGACATGAGGAGAATGTGCAAACTCCACGCGGACAGTGACCCAGGGCCGGGATCGAACCTAGGTCCTCGGCGCCGCGAGGCAGCAGTGCTAACCACTGCGCCACCGTGCTGCCCCTGAGAGGAAAGTATTATGATGCTTTTGTACCCTAATTAATGACCGGACGGGGGAGGTGAAAAGGCCTTAGAGCTGGGCTCTTGTATTCTCTCTTGTGAATCAGTCAGGGTGGGATGCAAAAAAATAGGTCCAATACAGTGGGGAAAATAAAAATATCACAGTGTGGGCTCACATCAAATTTTCTCCCTTGTGATTCCTGACAGAGTGAGGTCACATTTGTAACTTTGCTGTGAGTCTGTCATTAACTTGATCAATTGGGACATAATTTCTCATGGGCAAGAAAGAAACGTAACTTTAATTACTTAGTTACTATCCTATTCCTTTATGCTTACTTGAGTTTGTCCATTGTACCAAAGCTCATCAGGCCACCTCTTGATCAGGGATTGATGCATTGTATGAGGTGACCAAAAGGCTGTCGAGAAAACTACCAGAATTGGAAATGTTAGGGAAGAGTTCCCCAGACTGAGGAACCTTCACGTCCACCGACAGCAAGGAATGTACAATTCGAACAAGCTCAAAGTGGTGTTCCACCAGTTAGCACCAGTGATGAACAAAACCACATACAAACTTGGTACTAAAATTGGCAATCGTTTTCAGAGGGCTGTAACAATGATTGGCACTGAACAATTATGCTGGTGTGATGTGGGCGCTTTCCTGCATATGGAAACATTACTGGAGTAGACAGTGTTTCATTCAACCCTTACATTATTAGATTTAAGAATGTTCGATGTTGCTGATGGATGCTGGAAGCAGGGGAGACTGAAATCTTCATCATTTTGCATTTATGTTTGACAAACAAGACACCCAAGAAAAAATATATTCCTGTGTCAATAATGAATTATCCAATAAAATGCTGAAATAAGCAATTTCTAATGCCATAGCATCTGCCATGGGGAGCTAGGATCCATCAACATCATCGTCATGTGCGATACCCTTTCCATCAATGCGTTTACATGATTTACCTTTTGAGGCTCATCACAATCTGAGCACTGTGTTCAATTAATGGTTCCGTAACATGGGTTTTTAGTGAGGTAAACACCTCCCAAGTTAATGCTTCCAACATTATTTAATCACATGCAGAATTTCACAAGACAAAGGCATCATTATTACAACACAAACAATAAATATGGATGGATATACCTCATCAAAAGGTTGGATGTTTTTTAAATGATTCTGAAAAATAGGTAAAGGCGTCTAAAATGTGCAATTATCTGGCAGAAAGTTACAGAATCATAGGGGGCGATTCTCCGAGCCCCCCCCCCCGCCGGGCCGGAGGATCGCCGCAACCGCGCCACGACGGCCTGATGCCGGCGCGCAATTCTCCGAGGTGCGGAGAATCGGCATCATTTGCGCCGGCGCGTTTGGCGCGGCGCTGGCTGCGGGCTGCTGGAATCGGCGGCGGCACCGATTCGCCGGCCCGGGTGGGCTGAGCAGCCGCGCGGATACGACAGAGTCCCGCCGGCGCCGTTCATCCCTGATTGCTGTCGGCGGGAACTCTGCAAGAACGCTCGTGGGGGGGGGGGGGGGGGGGGGGGGGGGGCGCTGTGGAGGGGGGGGGGAGGCGGCTCCTTCACCTGGGGGGGGACCTCCGATGGGGTCTGGCCCGCGATCAGGGCCCACCAATCGGCGGGCCAGCCTCTCCCCTCCCCACCTCCTGGCGCGGCCGGCCCCTGAACATCGACCCAATGCTGGGTCGGGGCCGGCGCGCCTAAGAAGTTCCCTGTGCATGCGCAGGACTGAGCTGGCCCAACTGCGCATGCGAGGGTTGGCGTGGCGCCCATTTGGTGCTGCGTAAGGAGGCTGGAGCGGCGTGATCTGCTCCAGCACCGTGCTGCCCCCCTGTGGGGGCCAGAATAGGTCCTGCCCGGGCCCTGTTCGCGCTGTCGTGGAACACGAACACTTGGCCTCAATATCGGAGAATCACCCCCATAGAATCCCCACAGTGCAGAAGGAGGCCATTCGGCCCATCCCATCTGCATTGACCCTCCGAAACAGCACCCTTCCTCAGCCGATTCTCTCGTCCCATCCCCATATTTGTAGATGGAGTTAATGGATGGGAAGCAGGGGCGAAATTCTCCGACCCCCCGCAGGGTCGGAGAATCGCCCGGGGCTGACGAAAATCCCGCCCCCGCCGTGGCAGAAATTCTCCGCCACCCGGGAATTGGCGGGGGCGGGAAACACCCCCGCCGATTGGTGAGCCCCCTGCGGCGATTCTCCGGCCCGCGATGGTCCGAGGTCCCGCCACTGGGAGGCCTCTCCCGCCGCCGTGGTTTGAACCACGTCTGGTAGCGGCGGGATCGGTGGCGCGAGTGGGCCCCCGGGGTCCTGCGGGGGCGCGGGGCGATCGGACCCCACGGTGGCCAGGCCCGCGATCGGGGCCCATGGATCGGCGGGCGGGCCAGTGCCGTGGGGGCACTCTTTTTCTTCCGCCGCCGCCACGGCCTCCACCATGGCGGAAGCAGAAGAGAATCCCCCAGCGCGCATGCGCCGGTGGTGACGTCAGCGGCAGCTGACGCACCGGCGCATGCGCGAACCGGCGAAGGCCTTTCGGCCAGCCTCGGCGCCGGGCGGCGGGTGTCAAAGGCCGCTGGAGCCGGGTTGGGCGCCAGTCGGTGTGGTGCCAACCGCTCCGGCATGGGCCTAGCCCCTCAATGCGAGGGCTTGACCCCTAAATCCGCACCTTTGGGGTGGCCCGACGCCGGAGTGGTTGGCGCCACTCCGCTACGCCGGGACCCCACGCCCCGCCGGGCAGGGGAGAATCCCGCTCCAGGTTTGTGTAATGGACTGGGCTGTGTTACGACTCTCTGAAGCTTCTTGCGGTCTTGGGCCGAGCAGTTGCCATACCAGGCTGAGATGCTCCACGCACACAGTCACCCAGGGCCGGAATCAAACCTGCGCCCCTGGTGTCGTGAGGCAACATTGCTAACCACTGTGCCACTGTGTCTTTCTTCTGAACCCTAATCGTCATTGCATGTGTGTATTGAAGCAGTGGAAAATAATAGCTCTGAACACTTTGACTTGCAAGTGGAAAGATGTGACAATTTGAAAATACGCCTGTCATTTTTTTTTAACTGCCGTCCCCTCTCTTCGAACAATGAATTCATTCATCTGGTCCATTAAATTAATGAGCGCGCACCGAGTGTGGAAGGCCATCAATGCAACTGAGCTAATTAATACTATCCCTGCTTTAAGGTTACATCTTTTCAGCGCTCTCAACTTCCCACTGTGCAGCCTGGTATCATTAGTCACAGTTCATTTCTCCTTTCTCTGCCAGCTCCTAATATAAAGCTAATGTCACAGTCTTAATAATTTGCATTGCCATAGCTTCACACAGATGTGGTGCGTGCTTCTATTTTAAACCAGGGGCTGAACTGCTTACATATCCCGAGTTCCCTAGATTGATAGGTTGGGACAATCCACAGCGATGGTGAAGCAGAATGTGTTATGCAGTCTCCCGAAAGTGGTCGTGTTTTTCCTCAGTCAAAGGCATTTGCAATCAATCTTTCATGACTGCCTTAAATAGAAGCCATGAATTCTCCGCTCAAAAAACGATAGTTAGCCGTATCTTCAGAGCACACAGTCAAGCAGCCTCTGCCGGTGAAATCGCAGTTTGCTTTTCAAATCTGACTACATTGCTCACCTCGTTGTACTGCAATGTATAAAAACTGGAACTTATCAGTATTTAAAACTGAATAGGAATTTACCTTATCTAAACTGAACAATAGTGGAATGACTGCGAGCGGATTCAGTAGAAAGGAATATTTGTGAATTGTGCACTCATTTTCAGGCAGTGTACATTTGAATAGAATTGGCCATGTAATCATTCAGCTCTATTAATGGTTAGTGAAAGAAAGTGTCCAATGTCTACAACAATATCATCTGTCCACAGTTACCATCAATTGACAACCTTCCCAATATGCGAAGGGAATCTAATGCTATTTCTACAATCCAGAACCAGAGCCGCAGATTTCGTAATGGTCCTGGACGAGACCCCAAAATTTGTTACCATCTGAGTAGGGGCCAGTAACCTCTTTTTATTAAATTTGAAATCTCACAAAGAGGATGAAGTCTCAAGATTCCATGGCTTAAAACGAACAGAAGAACTCTCATTGTACGAAATGAGGAGTAAACACTATCTATCTCATATTTAAACATGAACTAACAGGCAAACCATGGTCATGCATGCCACAAAATAAGCATCAATGGCAGACACAGGCAAGACAGGTGGCCAGAATTTTCGCAGCATCCTACCTTGGTGTCAGTGAGCCAGTTTAAAACTTTGCTTTCCACCTCAAGGAATTTACCTCCTCTCTTCTGACGATCTAGCCTATGATTTCACTCAAAGTTTGCTCCATCTCAGACTGCTCACCTCCCAGTTGCCCAATCTCTATTTTCCGAGGCTGCGCCCCTTCGAGTTCCTCAGGCCCCCAGGGTCTGACTACTGGAACGATTCCAGTTCTCCAGCTACTCTGAGTAGATCCCCACTGCCCATGGGCTTCCCTTTGCCTGAACTGCCAACTTCACGGAACTCCTCCCGGGCATCCCTGAGTCCCAACCCAGAGAAGCTCTACTCAATCCATGGGTAGGATTGCAACTCAAAAGGCCCACTATTTGAAATTTCTCTCGATTTTGTTTCCAGCTGAACTGTCCCCTCGCCGAGACTGCAACCCCACTGTGTTGGCTTTCGTGTCGAAATACAAGCAATTGCCTAGCTTCTCAGTCACACTGTTGCCTCTTGGCTTTCCCGAGCCCCAACCCTTGGCAGCACAAAGGTACCAGTGGCTCCCAGACCTCTCTCGGCTCCAACCCCCTCAGCAGCAGAGCTAGTGACTGGACTTCAGTGACCGTCTTTGTCAGCTTCCAATGGGCTGTGGTTCACTCAGCTGCTTTAACTGCTCGGAGGGACCTCTTAACATCTCTCAACAGGGCTCTGCCCCTGTTCCTGGGCAGAATGGAACATATCAAACTCGGTACATTCTGTGCCCTGAATGTTCCCATCTTCAGCCAACCATCCACTCTCCATATGTTTCTTTTTATAAATTTAGAGTACCCAATTCATTTTTTCCAATGAAGAGGCAATTTAGCGTGGCCAATCCACCTACCCTGCACATCTTTGGGTTGTGGGGGTGAAACCCACGCAAGCACGGGGAGAATGTGCAAACTCCACACGGACAGTGACCCAGAGCCGGGATCGAACCTGGGACCTCGGCGCCGTGAGGCAGCCGTGAGCTCACCTTTCCCAGCTCCAGAACCCTCTGAGATTTCTACACTTCTCCAATTCTGCTAACCTCAATGCCACTCTCTGTGTGTGACACTAAAATATTAGGAGGCGCTATTTGTTCACATGACACTATTTATGTCTATTCCTCGGGGTCATGACCAGCACAGGGCCCCTTGGAGTTCACCTTTGATGACGTTGAGGAAACGTGTCTAAGGTTGCACGGGTAGTGGCTTACAGCATTCCCTGCTCCTGGGGAAATCAATACTGTCTGCATTTTGCTGCTTGAAGTGTTGTTTCTACCCCCAGGGTCTATACTAAGTAGCTCCTGGCGTACATTACCATGGAAGTCAGGTTCAAAAGATTTTCTGGTGTGGGAGAGGTGCTGATGGAATGGTCAGTGATAGGGGAAAGGGAAGGAGTGTAGCACTGCTGGTAAATTGATGGGACAGATAACTTTCACAGATTATTTGATCCCCTATAGACTGTGCAGAAAGAGGGCGTTGATTTCTGTGCATCCATTCTCTTCGTCTTCCTTCAGTTCCCGTTAAACCTCTTTGGCCTGCTCTTCTTCCTCCTCCGCCTCATTCTTCTGGTCCTCAGCTTCTTATTGGGTGGTTGGCAGAAAGACCCATCCCCTTTTGAATGCCTCCCATCTCCCATAATCTTGAGCACATCGAAAACTCTATCACCTGTATCCTAATTCGGAACAACATCTATCACCAAATCAGCCTTGTGCTTTTTGACTCTCAGCCCAGCGATGTCTCAAAATTCTCATCCTTGTTTTCAAATTCTCCACCCCCGAGCCTGGGCCAACCCTACCACTTCACCTTTCCCAGCTCCAGAACCCTCTGAGATTTCTACACTTCTCCAATTCTGTGCACTCCCAATTTTAATTGTTCTACTATTGTTGGTGGTGTCTTCAGCTGGCTGCAGCACTGTAATTTACTCTCTACACAAATCATAGAATCCCTACAGTGCATAAGGAGGCCACTTGGCCCATCGAATCTGCACTGACCCTGCAAATGAGCACTCTATCTCGACCCACTCTCCCTCTGTCCCCAAAACCCAACCGACACATTTTCCTACACTAAGGGGCAGTTTTAGCATGGCCAGCGCACCTAACCTGCACACCTTCACATTTGTCTTGATAGTTGAAGGAATGCATCCATTGTCCAACTTTTCTGGACATAACAATGAAGCACAAAACTTTAAAACCGGTCTCTGAAATGGTCCAATGGTTCTTTAAGGCCAGACTGGAGGCTGGTCATTCTTGCAGAGGGGCTTGTTCAGCCTGGATGGGGAGCAAGAGAGCTGACCACGAAAGGGATCCTGGTCTTTACACTACTTAAATGGACTGCCATCGTCCATCTGCGGAATCGTGAAGACATGAAATTATCTCCACTGATGAAAACAGAACATTTTGACCCTTCTCCACTGGATCCAGGTGCTTTATTATAGTGTTTAGATAGATTTCAGACATGAAAATCCTGACTGCTGTTCGGCCACAGTAGGTTCACACACTGATACCCTTCACACATTGATGTGCCTGCTGTGAGTATTTGTTCATGTTGCACACTGGAGTCATGAACCATGCCACCAGTAGATTATGCTTATCATCCAGTAGCCAGCCTTTGACTGATCAAATGCAGCTGCCACAGCTGACTGTCGCAGAATGATCGCACCGTGACCACAGCCAAGATAATAGGCATTCACTTGCATGATGTGTGCCTGTGGCCACACACCAGCTGCACATTGCTGGAGTGGTGTCCCAACTGTGTCATGAAAATATCTGAGTTGGCAGGAGGCGCAGGAAAGGCAAGCTGCGGGCAATCAGCAACACCTCGCAACATAGGGTTATCCTGCAATCTGAACAAATCCTCTGCTTCCATGTCTCTGGAACTTCAGAATGAGATGAGAGTTGGCTGTCTGGGTATCGGAGCCTCATTGACTTCCTTTGTGCAACAATAAACTGCATGTTGCTATCTCTCCAACTGCAACCTGGAAGAAGTCAGGTGCAAAGATATTAAGAGCCATTGTCGCCTTGGCAGCTATAGGCACTGTTGTCCATGCCCTCGTCTAAGGTTTCAATTGAGACTGCACCAATTGGCATATTTCAGTCACAGCCTCTGTAATGTCTCATGCATTAATCCTGGCTGAGGTTGAGGTGAGACCATTGCTCTTCGAACACCCTGGATAGATATGGCCTCCTGCTGAGAGTCCTCCTCCCTCTCCCCCTCCTCCCTCTTCAAGAAGTTTTCTTCTTCACAGCTCTGTCCACTTGAGTGGTAACTTTCAAAGATCTATGAACATAGACCCCAAGATCTCTCTGCTCCTCCACATTGCCAAGAACCCTACCGTTAACCCTGTATTCCGCATTCATATTTGTCCTTCCAAAATGGACAACCTCACACTTGTCAGGGTTAAACTCCATCTGCCACTTCTCAGCCCAGCTCTGCATTCTATCTATGTCTCTTTGCAGCGGACAACAGCCCTCCTCACTATCCACAGCTCCACCAATCTTCGTATCATCTGCAAATTTACTGACCCACCCTTCAACTCCCTCATCCAAGTCTTTAATGAAAATCACAAACAGCAGAGGACCCAGAACTGATCCCAGTGGTACACCACTGGTAACTGGGCTCCAGGCTGAATATTTGCCATCCACCACCACTCTCTGACTTCTATTGGTTAACCAGTTCGTTATCCAACTGGCCAAATTTCCCACTATCCCATGCCTCCTTACTTTCTTCATAAGCCTACCATGGGGAACCTTATCAAATTTTATTAAAGGGATTAAGGGTTATGGTGTTCGGGCCGGAAAGTGGAGCTGAGTCCACAAAAGATCAGCCATGATCTAATTGAATGGCGGAGCAGGCTCGAGGGGCCAGATGGCCTACTCCTGCTCCTAGTTCTTATGTTCTTATGTAAATGCCTTACTAAAATCCATGTACACAACATCCACTGCTTTACCTTCATCCACATGCTTGGTCACCTCATCAAAGAAGTCAATAAGACTTGTGAGGCAAGACCTCACAACAATTTCTGCCTTTCTTCTATCCAAGTTTCCATGATGGCTACCACATCGTAGTCCCAAGTACTGATCCATGCCTTAAGTTCACCCACCTTATTCCTGATGCTTCTTGCGTTGAAGTATACCCACTTCAACCTATCTCCTTGCCTGCAAGTACTCTCCTTTGTCGGTGTTACCTTCCCCACTGTGTCACTACACGCTTTAGCATCCTGAATATCGGCTTCCTTAGTTGCTGGACTACATATCCAGTTCCCATTCCCCTGACAAATTAGTTTAAACCCTCCCGAAGGGTACTAGAAAACCTCCCTCCCAGGATATTGGTGCTCCTCTGGTTCAGATGCAACCCGTCCTGCTTGTACAGGTCCCACCTTCCCCAGAATGCGCTCCAATTATCCAAAATACCTGAAGCCCTCCCTCCTACACCATTCCTGCAGCCACGTGTTCAACTGCACTCTCTCCCTATTCCTAGCCTCGCTATCACGTGGCACCGGCAACAAACCAGAGTTGACAACTCTGTCTGTCCTGGCCTTTAACTTCCAGCCTAACTCCCTAAACTTGTTTATTACCTCCACACCCCTTTTGCTATCTACGTTGCTGGTACCAATGTGCACCACGACTTCTGGCTGCTCACCCTCCCCCTTCAGGATCCCGAGGACACGATCCGAGACATCCCTGGCCCTGGCACCCGGGTGGCAACATACCTTCCGGGAGTCTCGTTCGCGACCACAGAATCTCCTATCTATTCCCCTAACCATTGAATCTCCTATTACTATTGCTTTTCTATTCTCTCCCCTTCCCTTCTGAGCCCCAGAGCCAGATTCAGTGCCAGAGACCTGGCCGCTAGTGCCTTCCCCTGGTAGGTCATCCCCCCCCCCCAACAGCATTCAAAACGGTATACTTGTTTTGAAGGGGAATGGCCACGAGGGACCCCTGCACTGTCTGCCCGTTCATTTTCTTTCCACTGACTGTAACCCAGCTACTCTTGTCCTGTACCTTGGGTGTGGCTACCTTCCTGTAACTCTTCTCGATAACCTCCTCTGCCTCTCGGATGATCCGAAGTTCATCCAGCTCCAGCTCCAGGTCCTAACAAGAGAAAGGTGAGAGCTGGTATAATCAACCTATTTAAAATAATGAAGCGGCTTGATTGTGTCGTCATAAAGATGATATGGGCAGCTTGGTAGCACAGTGATTAGCATTGTTGCTTCAGAGTGCCAGGGTCCCATTCCTGGGTCACTGTCTGTGCGGAGTCTGCAGGTTCTCCCTGTGTCTGCATGGGTTTCCTCCGGGTGCTCCGGTTTCCTCCCATAAGTCCCGAAAGATGTGCTGTTAGGTGGATTGGACATTCTGAATTCTCCCTTTGAGTACCTGAATAGGTGCCGAAATATGGCGACTAGGGGCTTTTCGCAGTAACTTCATTGCAGTGTTAATATACTACTTGTGACAATAAAGATTACTATCATCATTATCATTATGTCCACTTCTGGGGCAATCTCCAGGTAACCTCGTGTTGTAAGACTTCTTATTGTGCACACCCCAGTCCAACGCCGGCATCTCCACATCGGGGAAATCTCATTCTAGGGGAGGTATTTTGTTGCCTCTCTTGTGACTTGTTTGGAATCAGGAAGGACATTTAATAAGGCAGGATGGTAGCATTTCTGAAGTTAGCTGGCTTCTCCCATTTCACCAGAGTTAAGACAGGGGCTGGAAGTCCCATGATCAGATTCCCCACCGTACCATCAATCGAGGCTCTGACACGGCATTTAATGATCACTCATTCCTCCTCATTCTGTCACCACTGGTATTAATCCTATCACAGGCAGGTCTGTTGACATGCAGCGTGTACAACAGGTAAAGCTAGGTTGTCAACTCCAGGGATAATTGTGCAGGGAGCAGCCTTGATTGAAGGCCTTCCATGTCTGATCGAGGATCTGGACATTGGAAAGGTGGGGATAGCGTCCAGTGGAGCCTACCACCTGTTGTTGCTGCCAAACCCCCTCAACCTCTTTTCCTGTGGGCCTCCACCGTGCAAAACCCCTCATGCCATGACGTTCCAGGTGGCCTGGGTTGCTTCTCAATACTGGGCCTCGAGCCGGCGTTATTCTGGCATCAGCCACTGCCTCCCCAAGTGGCACAGTTGTTCAAAGTAGCTGTCAGCCTCTGATTGGCCAGCAGCTCTTGGTAGGCGGAGCTGAAGTCCCTGGGAAAAGGCCTCGCCCCTGGCTACGAAACTGTCTGGGTGGCATTGAATAATGGCGGGCCTTCCTAAAGGAGGAAATGCAGGTATCTACAGCCAGCAGGCAAGACCCCAGATGCCTCCATAAAATCCAGATCTCCGGGTTATAAGTATGCAACAGTCACTAACAATCTAAAATGTGTGAAAAATGTACTTTTAATCTTTGTCTTCCATTTGCCTTAAATGCTACCTCAGCTATAAGAGTGTATTGGGTAGTTTGTCCTGTTTGGCAGCAAAGATGTCCTGTGACGTCTCCATGTGAGTCCTGAGCTGGATCTGCTGCAGACTCCTTCCCTTCCACTGCTGCCTTATAGGAGGGCCTGGAAAAACCATACATGGCCATTCCTGCCATAACACCTGTATTGGCAGTGACCCAGGATGGCCATCAATCTGCTTGAAACCAGACCTAATTGAGGTATGAAGTCCCAATCTTTAACCCGAATAAACTGAATTCGCATGCGTGGGCAGCATGTCGGTACAGCAGTTAGCATTACTGTCTCATAGCGCCAGGGACCTGGGTTCAATTGCGGCCTTGGGTCACTGTCCGTGTGGAGTTTGTACGTTCACCCAGTGTCTGCGTAGGTTTCCTCCGGGTGCTTAAGTTTCCTCCCAAAGTCCAAAGATGTGCAGGTTGGATGGATTTGTCATGCTAAATTGCCCCTTAGTGTTCAAAAGGCCAGGCGGGGTTACAGGGTTGCGGGGATAGGTTGAGGATGTAGGTCTAGGTAGGATTCTCTTTCAGAGGGTTGATGTAGAATCGATGGGCTGAATGGCCTCCTTCTACACTGTAGGGACTCTATCCATTTATTATAATCCATTTAAGTTTCCAGAAATTCTTGGTTCTTCTGGTTTCGCTGACCATGTATCCAACAAGGCCGGGGGGGGTGGATAAAAACTCTACTAATCAGGATGCCAAAAGCCCAATGGCCCAACAGACAGCAGTAACCGGCGCGATCAAGTCGCACGCCATGCTCCATGGGCAGTCGCAACCCCGTTTGAAAATCATTGTCAGGCCCGCCCACGATGCTCTGCCTCCGATGGGCCGAGTTCGCGACGGCGCGGGCCACATGTGCTCCCAGCGGTTGTGAGCTTTGCGTGGCGGCTGCGGAGAGAGAAAGAGGGCGTGCGGACTGTGTTCAGCAGCGCCATATTCTGCCGAGGTCCGTGTCGCTGGCCGCCGGGCTTCTGCCAGGACTAGGGAGAGTAGTGGAGGGGTAGCCAGGAGGTGGGCTGTGCGGTTGGGTTGGACAGGTACGCACAACCAGCACAACCGGCGCTATCTTTTCCAGCGTGATCGGTTCGGATGTGGGGGGTGTAGGCATATGTGCGGCTGCAGCTTGTCAGCCCTGCACAGGGCCAGCACAGACCGCCAATTCTCACCCCATTTTCCGCACGTTCGGCGGGTCTTTCACACGGTGCCAGTGCTATCCCCTCACCGATAGCGGAATCGGTGTGGGTGTGGCGCTGACTTTTCCATTGTGAAACACCACGGATCCTCCATTGGTGCCAGCACTTAACGCGGGAACGGAGAATCCAACCCAGTATTTTTTGGTTCTCTGATTAACTGCTAAAATCCCTCCTTCACAAGTATTTATCACGCAACTGGCTTCACCCTTTGAGGACCCATGAGTTTTGTCTTTAAGTGTCTCCAGCTCCAAGATGTCTGAAACACTTTGTGATTTTAATTGATTCCACATCGCACTTTGGGAACATAAAGAAACATTAAATTGCTCTGTGCTTTCCAGCTGAATTGATTAATTGGTTGGTTTGTTCAGTGAAGCCAAAAACAAGGGTCATAACTATCAGATAGTTCCAGTAAATCCAATAAGGAACTCGGGAGAATTGTCTTTAGACAGAGGGTGGAACTTGTTGCCGTATGGAATAGTGGAGGAGAATAGCATACATGCGTTTATAAGGATGGAAGGTAAGTACATGGGAGTGATATAGAAGGATTACTGGTGAGGTATGATGAAGTTGAATAGGTGGGAGGTGCACGTGGAATACTAACAGAAGCAGAGACCTGTTGGACTGAATGACCTATTTCTGTGCTGCAAATTCTACGAATTCTCTACGAATCGGGTTCAAAAGCCAACCTGCAGTGTGTTCTGAAATGTGCTCCAGATTTTAAATTGCGACTGCTACAGAAGTTCCTCCTATTATTAGAATACTCTAACAGGACTCCAAAACTGTCCAGAAATTTCCAGGAATTAAAAGGTAATATTCCAGATGCTGCTGGACATTAGGACCCAGAAGAAATCCCGCCGTGACAACAAAACAAAAACAAAAACGTGCCTTTTATATTTCCTTTTTGTTCGTGAGGTCCAAAATAATTGGAAATGGGCAAAGAAAAAAGGGCGGCTTCATTGGTTTGTGGCAAGAAGTCTTGTGATGGAAACTTCATGGAATGTGTCCAACTAGAATTGGCAACAGTACGAACAGCTACTTACCATCCAATCCATCAGTGGATTCGCCATTCAAAAGCAGGTCTGCTTTAAAAGGCCATCTGTCTATGAAGGCAATCTGAAGTCAATTCCAAAGGTCATTGTTCTAAATTTATTTCATTGTGATGTATTGTGGAGATTGATGCGCAGCAAATGAAGACCATATTCTGCGATACTGTAAACTGATAGCATTGAAAACGCTACATGAAAAGATACAAATGAGAGTGGTTGGACAAATAAAAGCTTGCTGATGGTCCAGACAGATAATGTTCTGCTGTAAATCAGGACACATTCTTGGATTGGCAAATTAAATGATTAAACCTAGTTACCATCACTTTAATAATGCTGTAAATAATTCAGATACCATTGCAACAATTTTGATATTTAAACAAAAACATTTAATCGCGTTACATGTGGATGTACAAATTAGGAGCAGGAGTAAGCTATTTGGCCCCCTGGGTCCACTCAATTAGATTGTGGTAGCGGGGCCCCTTTGAGGGGTCGAGCCCTGGCGGTCCACATGGCTGACACGGCCTATCCCACGGGAATGCACGGATCCTGATCAATGGGGAAAGAACACAGGGCCCTGAGAGTGGGGTCCCAGGCAAAGTGGATCCTGGAGCCAAAGAGTGAAGACCAGTTTACTGACTCTGCATCTATGTATAGCTTACCTTTACACTCGCTAGACCAGTTGGTGATGCTGGTCAGGGAAAATTTGAACCGTCAGACCGTCAATCATGCTACAGAGATGCAAGTTTAATTTGGCTGTCAAGGACCCAGGATAGACAATCTCTGCCTTTGTTGCCAGACTCCACCAAATGGCAGAGAAGTACAGTGCTCGGTGACATGCTGCGCAACCGTTTAGTATGCGGTATTAACAACGTAAGTGTGCAAATTAGTTCCTGGCTGAAAGAAAGTTTACCCTAGAGAGGGTGATCGAAATAGCTCAGGTAACCAAATGCATCAAGAAGGACGGGTCAGAGCTTCAAAGTGTGTAAGAGGGAGCAGTGAACCAGCTGTGGGGTGGCATGGCTGCAAGGCACGCAGCCAGGTCGGGAGGCACAAAGGAAGTTCAACCAAGCTTCCAGAGACAGGATCACAGTCAGTGGTCAGGATAAAAAAGGGGTCGTCAGTCCCAAAGTCAAGATGATTACTAACGATGTGCGGGAAACCGCCCCTAAGAAGTGTGCCGCTGCGGAGAGTTTATTTATTTTCGGTGTGATAGGAAAGGGCTTATCCAGGCACAATGATGTGCCAGGCAGAACGTGCCAAATCCAAAAAAAGTCATGACGGTAGTGAACAAAGGGGAGATGGACTCAGATGATGAATCTGGAAGGGACAGATTAAACATGTTGGAAGTGAGTAAAACAGCCCCAGTTGAGATAGTCCTCACAGTAAATGGGAAACCACTGAAGATGGAGGTTGACACCGGGGCGTTGGCCACGGTTGTGATCGAACAAACATTTAAATATCTTTCAAAGAGGAGTTCAGTCTTTGAACTTCAGGAGCAGAACCAAATTGGCAGCACATACAGGGGAAACCTCGAAAATGCTGGGAACAACCATGATGCCAGTGCCATATCAGTAACAGGATGCCCAGCTACCTGTGATCATTATTGAGGGACATCAACCAAGTCTCATGGGACAAGATCGGTTGCGCCAAATTAAGTTGAACTGGTTGGAAACTTTTAAAATTTCAGATTGTGTTTTCCAGGAAATCTTATCTAAATATAGAGATGTGTTCCAGAATGACCAAGATTTACATCAACCCTGATTTCACACCAATGTTTTTCAGAGCGAGACTGGTCCCTTGTGCCTTACAGCAAAAAGTGGAAGCTGAATTTAAATGCCAGGAAGAATTGGGAATTATCAGACCCTGATGCGGGTTCTGAATGGGCAGCCCCCATCGTCCCTGTGCTAAAACTGGACCACTCAGTTAGAATGTACAGGTATAACAAGATTATGATAAACTAGGCAGTCCAAGGAGACAAATACCCAATTCCATGAATTGAAGACTTTTACGCGATGTTGGTGGGAGCCATGCAAACACCAAACTCGACCTCAGTCATGTACAGTTAGAACTGGATGAAGATTCCAGAAAGTTGTTGCAATTAACAGGTGTAAAGGCCTGTTCCAATACACCAGATTATCCTTTGGCATCTCCTTGGCCTCTGCGATAATGGATTGCACAATGGAGAATCGGCTCCTGGGCATCCCAAAGGTTGTGGTCTGCCTGGATGATGTTCTAGTGACAAGAACATCACATTAAAAGCACCCAGAAAGTCTAGGAGAGGTTTTGAGAAGATTTAGAGATGCAGGAATTCATCTGAACTGTGAGAAGTGCATGATTCAAGCTAGTGAGGTCATGTACCTGGGGTTCAAATTGGATTCAAAAGGCCTGCACCCACACAAAGACAAGATGAGAGTCATAAGAGAAGTCCCTGCACCTAAGAAATGGCAGAATTAAAGTCCTTCCTGGAATGGACAAGGTCATTTTATCCTCAATCTAGCAACGATGTTGGTGCCACTGCACTTACTCTTCAGAAGAAATACCAGCGTTGGCATTAGAAGGAACCACAGGAACAGCACGTCAAACAGGCCTCACAGCCATTGAGTCAATTGGTTCACTTTGACCTGGGTAAGCCAATCATCTTAACTTGTGATGCATCACCATATGGAATAGGGGAGGTCCTGTCCCATAAATGGAAGATGACTCAAACAGACCAATTACCTTTTTCTCCAGAACTCTTTCTGATGCTGAGAAGGAAGATGCACAGATCGAGAAAGAAGGCCGGGCCGTAATCTATGACGTCAAGAAATTTCACCGATATATTTGTGGGTGACATCTCACAATAATAACTGACCACAGGACTCTATTGGGGCTCCTCCATGAAGACAAGCCGATACCTCCAATCACCTCCGGGGTACAACAGTGGGCTTTGTTACTACCAACCTACCATTACATCTTTCAGCATAAGCCAGGCACACAAATTCCAAATGTTGAGTTGGCTCCCACTTCCAAAAAACCTGGCACCACCACCGGTGCCTCAAGATATCATCCTAGTGTTGAACTTTCCTTTTTAAAAGTTTTTTTCCAATTAAGGGGGTAATTTAGCATGTCCAATCCACCTCTCTTGCACATCTTTGGGTTCAGCATCACAAACCGCCCCCACCCCCCTGCCCCCAGGTCCCACACTTCCCTCGCACCACAAATACCACCTTTTTACTGAATAGGATCGCAACCCTCCTCGACTTAGAGTCAAAACCCGAATGGAGTGCGTGGCCCACCCATCCTTTCCATGACTACATCTGGTCCTTCACCAATAATTGTGTCTCCTGAAACAAACCACATCTGCCCTCAAACATTTTAGGTGCATGAACACCCGGGACCATTTAACCGGACCATTTACATCTTGCACGTTCCATGTCATGACCCTCACCAGGGGTTTCTGTCCCCCCCCTCCCCTCTACTAAGGTCTGCCATCCCCACCAAGCACCAGATCCCTCTTAACCATCTGGCACCTCTCTCACTTAGACACACCCAAAATAGCCACCCGCTCCATCCCCTCCTAATCTCAATCAAAAAAACAACCGGATCGCTGGCTGTCCCTCCCCTCTGCCTACCCACCCAACCCCCCGGCACCCCCATTCTGCCCCCCCCCACACCCCAACCCTACCCCCCCCCCCCTTCTCTAGCCACCAACCACAGCCCCCCACTCTCACCCTCACACCAACTCTGCTTCCTTTTACTGCTTTACCATTCCCTGCTACCACGGCGACACCCCCCTGGAGATCCAAACGAAGCACCGCACCCAAACTACCCAAAGTACCCCTCCCAAACTCTGCTTCCACCGCCTTACTCCAACCCAATACTCCAACCCATCCCTTCGTCGGTCCAATCCCGCACTAAACCAGCATGTGCAAGTAACAACTGAACGCATACACACATATTGCATACACAAATAACTCCAAAACACCTGCACCAAAACCCAATATATGCAGAAAGTACAGCATGACAACATAACAGGTCATAAAAACAGACAAAAAGTCCCAACATTGGCCCTCCCGCAACCCATGTTCTTTGACAAATTCATCCGCCTGCTCCGACACCGTCAAATAACGTTCCTTGCCCTTTACCTTTCCTTATTCTTTTAAGGGAAGAAGATTTTGTTTTTAGTTCGGGCATCATGATTGGCACAGGCTTGGAGGGCCGAAGGGCCTGTTCCTGTGCTATACTTTTCTTTGTTCTTTGTTCTTTGTTCATTAAAAGTCACCCAAGGTTTGTCTGGGTACAGCACCCCACACTAAAACTTGCTCGGAAAGAGTGCCGCCTTGGTCTTACTGAACCTTGCCCGCCGTTTGGCCAGGTCAGCATCAATGTCCTAATGGATCCGGATCCGATTCCCCTTGAGTCTCAAGCTGCCTTCGTCCATGCCAAAATCTTCTCCTTGTGCATACCCGTCCTTGGCTGCGCCCCAGCTCTCAGCCTCTGTCTGACCGATGGGCACATGCACCTCTGGGGCCTTCTCGAAGACCCCTACCTCAATCAACTTCTCGAACATCCCCGAAACATAAGCTGTGGCACTCGTTCCCTCCAGACCGTCTGGCAGACCAAAGATTCGCAAATTCAGCCGCCTGGACTGATTCTCCTGGTCGTCCACCCTCGCTTGCAGCAGGCCTCCCCCAGCAGCGCCATCTCTGCCTCCAACAACACACTCCGATCACTATGATCGGGCACTGCCCTTTCCATCTCTTGGATCATTGCACCTTGTGACTCCAGGCTCTTTTCCACCCAATCCAAAGTCCTGCTCCATTCCACTCTGGGGGGAAACCACCATCCTCCACTCACTTCTCACTGTTTCCACAAAAATCACCCATTAACTGTTTAGTAAGGACCAAATCCAACAACTCCAAGCGGGAGCCATCTTGTGTGCAACCGATCAGTTCATGGCCGCCACCGGATGTCCACCATGATAAATCTGATCAGTTAAGGCCTTACCTCACTCCCACAGACAGACTCAGTTGTGAGGATGGCGCCATACTCTGGAGTTCCAGAGTGCTGGTATCAGCCCCAGCAAGAGAGCCACAGTTGCAGGATTTGCACATTGGCCACATGGACGAAATAAATAATGAAAATGCTAGCTCGGGGTGATATTTTGTAGACCGACATAGATGAGAATATTGAATGCATAGTGCGCCAGTGCAACCCCTGCCATCGACATCAGACATTGCCGCCCACAGCCAACCTCCTCCTTTGGGAATGGCTTGGTTGGCCATGGACAGGGGTATATGCAGGCTTTGCAGTCACTTCCTTGGGCAGAACCTTCCTCGTCCTGGTTGACATCCACTCAAAGTGATTGGATGTCCATGAGATGGGGATAACAACCTCGGCGACGACAGAAGAGACCCTGCGGCAGACATTTGCTACCCATCGCCTCACCAAAGTAATAGTGTCTGACAACAGCACTACGTTCACGAGGGAAGAGTTTCGACATTTTGCCCGAACAAATGGCATCCGCCAAACTAGAACAGCCCCCTACACCCCACCTCAAACAAGTTAGTGGAGGGAGCAATGCCGATGTTCTTCAGCCATGAAGAAGCAGTCCGGTGTACTACTATGTCTTTGGTTGGCCAACATTCTTCTATCTTAAAACATGACCCTCCCCCCCATGTGTGTCACACTAGCAGAATTACTTATGGGACATCACCTCTGGACCGGATAGGACTTGGTTTTCCTGAATTTGGTGGGGAGGGTGGAGGTGCGGCAGGCTTTCCAGAGGAATCAACATGTTTTGCACAAATAAGACAAGTTATTTCAAGTGGGTGACCTGGTCCTCATAAGGAACTTTGCCTCAGGCTCACTTTGGCTACCAGGCAGCATTGTATCAAAGTCAGACCCAGTGTTTTATGGTGGATCTGAATGGCAGGGCAGAGCAGAAACACCTTGACTATGTCAGAAACTGGGGGACCACAATCCCAATCTTGGAACAGTCGGAGACGGGAGGCAGAACCAGTGTTCCTGTGGTGGAGCCAGCACAGAGGAAATCTAGGGGTTTTGAGGAGGTGCCATTGACGACTCAGGAGGGAGCTGGAGAAGGGATTGTCCCTGCTGTGGTAGTCGAATATCAGAGACATTCTTCCATGGATGACAACGTTGCTACCTCAGAGTTGGGAGAGCTGGTTGGGGGACTAAGGTTGTCTACAAGACCCAGATTTCCATTGTGATGAACATGTATTGTCTCTGTTATATTTCTTTGTAGCTGCGAAAAGAAAAGTTATAGAGGTGCTCAAACTCTGGATTTTTGTAAAACACGATGAGAGGAATATTAAGGATGTTGCCCAATACAATCAAGATGGTGATCTGCTCAAAGTCCACGCAAACGCTCTGCTGACATCACTACACATCACGTGACACAAAACCAGCAGTAATGTAATCCGAGTTACATAACAGACTCTCCCCCCCCCCCATATGTTTCTCAACCTTTTTATTATACATAGTAACTGTACATAACCTGGGCAGCACGGGAGCATGGTGGTTAGCATAAATGCTTCACAGCTCCAGGGTCCCAGGTTCGATTCCCGGCTGGGTCACTGTCTGTGTGGAGTCTGTACGTCCTCCCCGTGTGTGCGTGGGTTTCCTCCGGGTGCTCCGGTTTCCTCCCACAGTCCAAAGTTGTGCGGGTTAGGTGGATTGGCTATGCTAAATTGCCCTTAGTGTCCTAAAAAATAAGGTGGGGGGGGGGGGGGGGGTTGTTGGGTTACTGGTATAGGGTGGATACGTTGACTTGAGTAGGGTGATCATTGTGCTCGGCACAACACCGAGGGCCGAAGGGCCTGTTCTGTGCTGTACTGTTCTATGTTCTATGTTCTGTGTTCTTGATGTTATTGAAGGACTTAAGGCGAGGGGGAGGTGGGGGATGTTGTAGCATGGTCCCTTTAAGAAGTGAGATGTTGTGGTCCATGTTATCATTTCTGAACCTATCGTGCGAGGGTGCACGAACCCCGACCAATGGGGAAAAAGCACGGTGCCCTGGGAGCGGAATCCTAGGTGGAGTGGAATTGATCATGGCTGATCTGATTGTCGTTTCAACTCCACATTCCTATCTATCTCCGACATCCTTTCTTGGCTTGTTTGTTAAAAAATCTAGCTACCTCTGCCTTAGAAATGTTGAACAGCCCTTCACTGGGGAAGAAAGTTCCAAGGACTCAGGACGCTCTGCGAAAAAATAACTTCTTATCTCCATCTTAAAGGGAAGACCCTGGGCGGGATTATCTGATCCTGAGGCTTCGTGTTGATGCCGTCGTAAACGCCTCAGGAACAGGAATTCTGGCCCCTACATGGGGCCAGCACGGCACTGGAGTGACCCTCGCCGCTCCAGCTGCTGATCCCGGCGTCAACTGAGCACCGCAGGGTCCGTGCATGCGCAGTGGCATCGGTGCCAGCACGTGCATGCGCAGTGGCTCCCTTCTCCGCGCCGGCCCCGACGCAACATGGTGTAGGGCTAAGGGGCCAGCGCGGAAGAAAGGAGGCCCACAGACCGAGAGGCCGGCGCTCCAATTGGTGGGCGCCGATTGCGGGCCAGACCACAACGGAGGCCCCCCCACCCCCCTCCACAGGCCACCCATGGACCCTTCCACACTGAGGTCCCGCCGGCTAAGAGCAGGTTAGAACGGATCCTGCGGGACTCAGCTTTTATGATATGGCCGCTTGGCCCATCCCGGACCAAGAATCACGCGGCCCCCAACCGGCGCTGCGTCTACCATGTCGGTGCCAAAGGCGCCGATTCTTTGCTCTGCTGAGAATCACGTCCCGGCGTCAGGGCGGCGTGGCACAATTCACGCCAGTCACGGCGATTCTCCGGCCGGGCCCTGGGCTGAGAGAATCCCTCCCTCCATTTTTAAAAACTAGTTCTAGTCTCTCCCATGATGGGAAGTATCCTTCAGCATTCTCCCTGTGAAATCCCCTCAATACAGTCATCTCTAATTCTTCTGAACTCCGATGGCCACTGGCCCAACCTGTCCAACTTTCCCCATAAGGTACTCACCGTGTCCCAGTTATCAGTTGCGCGAACCTTCTGTGAACTGCTTCTAATGCATTCATATACTTTCTTAAATTGGGAGACCAAAACTGTGAACGGTTCTCGAGATACCGTCTCAACAATGCTCCATATAACTGTAGCGAAACATCCTTACTTTTATAATCCATTCTCCTTGCAGTATACAAGAACATTCCATTTGTCTGCCTAATCACTTGCTGTATCGGCATACTAACGTTTTGTGATTCATATTCATGTTAATTTGGTAAATCCAGGCATAGTTCAAAGGTCCTCTACAGTATTCTTATCCTCTGTATGCTGTGGACTGAAGGGCATGGGGTGAGAAGCCAGCAGCCAATGGTATCCTTTGTAGAGTGTGACTAACTGGACAGATAGAGTGTTAAACAGGTTCTTCTTTGAACAATAATGTACATCGCAGCATCTTGGCCAACAGAGTGGAAATCCTTCACACACAATTTTCCAGCTTAACAGTTATGATCAGGTGAGAAGAGATTGAATGGCTTCCCTCTTTTCCCTATCACCATTTGGCTGTTTTTGTTAAAATGGATGTACTCACCAATTCTGTGAGTGCTTATCTGTTTATGTGCTGTGATCGTAAAAGACACAATCTGAGAGGATTTCCTGAGTTTATTTTAAAGAAAAGAAGACAGTTATTATTTCACTTGGTCGAAGTAAAATAATAAAATATATTCTGACATTCACACACACACTTGAAGTTCACACACACACTTGGAGTTCACACACACACATACTCGGGATTTACACACATGCAGACGGAGTTCACACACATACACTCAAAGTACACACACACTTGAAGTTCACACACACACACTCAAAGTTTACATACTCACTCGAAGTTCACACGCACACTGAAATTTCACACACACTGGAATTTCACACTCATACACTTGAAGTTCACACACACACATTCAAAGTTCACACACATACTCTCAAAATTCACACACAAGGTCGAAGTTCACACACACACTGGAAGCTAACGCACACATTCTCGAAGTTCACACACACACACACACACTCGAAGTTCACACGCATGCACTCAAAGTTCACACATATACACTCGAGGTTCACACACACACTCGAAGTTCACACACACACACTTGAAGTTCACACACACGCACCCAAAGTTCACACAACACACACTGGAAGCTCATGCAAACACTCTTGAAGTTCACACACTCTCTTGAAGTTCACACATGTACACACACTTGAAGTTCACACATGTACACTCGAAGTTCACACACACAGACTCGGAGTTCATACATATACACTTGAAGACACACACACACAAGGGGCGGCATTCTCCGACTCCCCGCAGGGTCGGGGAATCGCCCGGGGCCGGCGTAAATACCGTCCCCGCCGTGGCCGGAATTCTCCGCCACCCGGGAATCGGCGGGAGCGGGAATCACGCCCCGCCAATCGGCGTGCCCGCCGCGGCGATTCTCCAGCCCGCGATGGGCCGAAGTCCCGCCGCTGACAGGCCAAACCCGCTGACGTGGTTTAAACCACCTCTGTGTCGGTGGGATTGGTGGCGCGAGCGGGCCCCCGGGGTCCTGGGGGGGGGCACTGGGCTATCGGACCCCGGGAGGTGCCCCCACGGTGGCCTGGCCCGCGATTGGGGCCCACCAATCGGTGGGCAGGCCAGTGCCGTGGGGGCACTCTTTTTCTTCCGCCGCTGCCACGGCCTCCACCATGGCAGAGGCGGAAGAGACCACACACACTGGAAGTTCGCACACACACTCACTTTATACACACACACACACTCAGAGTTCACACACAGAATTAGAGTTCTGTACACTTGAAGTTCACACAAGTGCACTTGAAGTTCACACACGTACATTCAGAATTCACACACGCACACTCAGAGTTCACACACACACTGGAAGTTCACACTCATACACTCGAAGTTCACACACACACATTCAAAGTTCACACACATACTCTCAGAGTTCACACACACACATTCAAAGTTCACACACACGCACTGGAAGCTCATGCACACACTCTCAAAGTTCAGACACACACTCTCTCAAAGTTCACACACACACTGGAAGTTCACACACACACGCGCAAAGTTCACACACATGGCCCATAAGTTCCTCTCTGGGCAGTGACTTAAATCATTGGTGCACCGCACATGCTTGCGTGATGATCCGGAATTGCGTACGTACAGGCACGCACGCTGGATGTGTGCTGTGTTAAAACTCCTGGCCAGTTTTTCTTTTTGGCAGCTTGAAGCCCTGCACTGGAGCTGCTGAATAAAAAATCCAGTTACAGTGCTAACTTGGCCCCTTTACCCAGATTTTCAGTGGGTTTTCACGCCGTTTTATTTGTGTTGCTAATTTCCAGTCTGGCAGAGGCAGGAGACATCAGGAGACATGTTTTTGGGAGGTTAATGCTTTATATTATTAGTGTTTAGTGGAATGAAATGAAAATCGCTTATTGTCACAAGTAGGCTTCAAATGAAGTTACTGTGAAAAGCCCCAAGTCGCCACATTCCGGTGCCTGTTCGGGGAGGCTGATATGGGAATTGAACCGTGCTGCTGGCCTGCCTTGGTCTGCTTTCAAAGCCAGCGATTTAGCCCTGTGCTAAACAGCCTTAGTATTTATAAATATGTTTAAAATGCAAATAAAATGAAAGGAAGGTATATAATTTTTTTAACTTTAGTTTGATATGAGGCTGTTAATTCCATTAAAAGGGTACTTTACTGTATAATGTGAGTTTGAAGTCACAGAAGGTGAAATAATGTTTTTATTTAACTTTGTGTGTCAGCAGGATGTTAATGCCATTAAAGAAACAAAAGGGATAGAATGCAGTGCTCACTGGCTAACATCTAAGATACTCTGTGTTATTGGTCACAGGTTCTGTGGGTCTTTGCATGGCTGATGAGCCCAGTCCTGGAGCCGAATTTTCAATCACTCACTTGTCAAAACTTGGGATCGGTCCTTGGATGCTAGGCTGTGGGTATTCCTTTCTCATACTCCTTTTCCAGTCCTCTTCCTGCCATCGGGTGTTCTCGAAGAATTGTGACTTTCAATCAGGAGGTTCCTCCAAGTAGGTCTCTTCTGAGGAAAAATCTCCCGGGAGTTGACGTCCATGTTCCATTTCTTGAGGTAAGCCTACAAGGTGTCTTTGAAGAGATTCCTTTGTCCTCCTCTTGTTCGGGATTCTTCCTTGAGCTGGGAGATTTGCTTTGGCCGTCGGGACTCAGGACTCTGACAACCTGAGCATATGGGCGACCCAGCAGAGGTGGTTTTGAATCATCATGCCCTTGAGACTGGTGCTATTGACTCCTTCAACGCCACTAATGGTAGCACGCCTGTCCTCCCATCCAATTCAGAACTAAAGTACATTTGGATTTTGCAATGTATTACAAACTGAGTTGTTTAAGAGTCTTGCTGATGTAATATTCATCCTTAGAAGCCTCGGTGATTACTTCAAATGCTTTAACAAACGTGATATATACAAAGCCTTCTGTAAGCTAATGTGAACTATCTGTATGTCAGGTATTGCAGTGAATCAATCACCCACCAAAAGCATGTACTCCCAATGGACATCCCATAATGATGTGAGTGGGGGTGTGTGCCAGGACACTGTGCTTCAGCAGCTTCTGCTTTTCGACATTGAGTTTGGCACATTAACAATTGATATGTCAAAACCCTCCCCTTCCCCCCTCTTCTCTCCCCCCTACAAATAGATAGAACAGTTGTGTCTCACTGACAAAATATATTTTATTTCAAGAAATTTGTAAAAGTCAAGGTAGTGTTATATCATTGTTCAGCTGATAAAGTTAAACGTTAAGTTAAATGTTATCTGGTTTCAAAGCTTAGTATTTATAAAATCATTTTTGTTAACAAATGTTTTACATTAAACTTTACAAGCTTCGACAAATATCTTACTGGAACATCAGAACACAAGATTTAATTATGAGATAATTATAAATGAATAAGATAATTGAAATAAACAAGGCAGCAAAATATTTAACACAGGTAACACGGTGGCACACTAGTTAGCACTGCTGCCTCATAACACCAGGGACCTGTGTTCAGTTCAGACCTTGAGTGACTGTGTGGTATTTGTACATTCTCCCCGTGTTTGCATCGGTTTCCGACAACCATGGAATAGAACCATATAATTCCTACAGTGAAGAAGGAAGCCATTTGCCCCATCAAGTCTGCATCTATCCTCTGAAAGGGTACTCCCCCATCCTATCCCCAGAACCTAATCTGCACATGCCTGGGCACTAAGGGGCAATTTAGCATTCCACCTAACCTGCACATCTTTGGAGTGTGGGAGGAAACCAAAGCTCCCGGTGGACATCCACGTAAACACGGGGAGAATGTACAAACTCCACACAGTCACCCGAGTTGGAATTGAACCCACTGTGAGGCAGCAGTGCTAACCACTATGCCACCCCCATTTCCTCATACAGTCCAAAGATGTGTACATTAGGTAAATTAGCCTTCCTAAATTGCCCCTTAGTGCCCAAAGGTTAGCTGAGGTTATGGGGATTGGACGGGGGTGTGGGTTTGGGTAGGGTGCTCTTTCGGAGTGACAGTGCAGACTCGATGAGCCGAATGGCTTTCTTCCGCATTGCAGTGATTCTATAAACACTAATCAAAAAAGAAATCAGATGTTACAAGGACAGCGACAGCAAAAAGCCCTGGGGCGTTTTTAAAATCTTATGACCAGAATCTAAATTAAAACGTACTAAAATTTTTAAGCATGACACACTAAAGTTATATAATAATATGGCGCAGATTTATATAGTTTCAGAGACTTAAAAATACAAATAACCAAACCTATATTCACTTATAAATAATCACCTTTAGTCGTAACAAAAATGGAAATTACTTTAAAAGAATCAACAAGATTAGTAATGCCTGTTGATAGGAGCATCTTTTGTAAACTTGTTAGCTGCCATTACCTCTGGCCTAAATGGCTCCTTGATCCTGGGCCTCCTGTGGCTGTCATCGGCCGACACCTTAAGGCTGCTGAGCCAAAAAGCTGCCGGGCTCTGATTGACCAGCAACTCTCAGCAGACGGGACTCCCACCCAGAAGTCCCGACCCTGGGGGCAGGCCCACCACTGGCTTGTGATTTGGCAGGCCTTCCCAAAAGCAGGGCCTAGAGATCTCTCAGCGCCTCTCCAGCTAGCAAACAAGATGCCTGTCATCTCCGCAAGCTACTGCCCATGCATTATTCTTGGCGTTTGGCAACAGCATCGTGACTCTTGAGATATCGGGTTTTTGATTAAATTTTAATTAAAATGACGCTTCTTGTTATTAAGGTTGTTGACCTTTGAACTAGAGTACACTGGACAAAGTTGAAGCAGTTGATTTCTTTTTTGTTGCCTTACTGCAGGGCCTCGCGATTTGCACCTTGAAATTGTTTCTGACCCTGGAGGAAGCAGTAGAGATTAATAGAAAGGAAGGTGGTTTTGACAAAATGGTCGCACTGAATAAAAATGAACAGGATTTGAAGGAATGTTTTCAGGAAACCAAACCTGCTAAGTCCAGCTGACCAAACCTCGCAGCAGCACTTAGGCGCAAACTTCCTCAGAACTGAATGATAATCCCAGGTGTTGGCACAAGATTCAGCTCTTATTAATTCCCTTTGGCACATGATTGAGTTGCTCGTAATTCAAGCAATTCCCTTTCGCAATTTAATTTACTCCAGAGCATTTCTCAATGTCTACAGATGGTTTTCTGTTGCATCGATTTATGGCAACACTCGATCCCAACATGACAAAAAAACCTGGTACATTTTTATAGTGTTTTCCACGACCTGTGCACACCCCAAAGCATATTACATATTACATATTACCGCCACTGAAGCAATTCGGAAGTGCCGCCACCTTTGCATTGGAAGAAACACAGCGGCCAATTTAGGGGCAGCTTACTTTCACCAACAACAGTGAGATAATAACCTGTGCTATGGACCGGAGGGGTGTTCATTTGAACGGCCCTGATTTCTCCTCTCTTGACCTTCCCGTAAACAGAAATGTGTTTTTGATTTTTGACTTCTCCCTTTTCCAAATGGTGGCGTATTCTCCTCAACCCTTCAGTTTAGAAGGATCAAATCAAAGAATAAAGAACAAACAGCACATGAATAGGCCCTTCGGCCCTTCAAGGCTGTACCGGTCATGATACCACCCTTGGCCAAAACCCTCAGCACTTCCTAGTGCCTTATCCCTCTATACCCATCCGATCTATGTATTTGGCGAGATGCCTATTGAACGCCGTTCATGTATCTGCTTCCACCACCTCCCCTGGCAATGCATTGCAACACTCACCACCCTTTGCTTAAAAAACCTGCCTCGCACATCTCCTCTAAACTGTGCCCCATGGACCTTAAACCTATGTCCCCCAGTGACTGACCCCTCCACCCTGGGAAAGAGTGCCTGCCCATTTACTCTTTCCATGCTCTATCCTCTATGAATAATTTGCACAGCAAATGGGAGATTAGATAAAATAAAGGGGTTGGTTAATTTCACACACACACACAAAATAATTGAAAAGGCGTTTTGCAACATTTTCCCCTTTTGCATTGATACATTAAAAGAGGGATGAAGGACAGAAAGAGGCTCAGGGCCAGACGACAAAGAAATACATGCTATGGATTTAAGTGAGCCCAGAATTCAGAATCAGATGCCTAATGGAGGATTTCTTCCAAGGGTAGGCTGGTTGATTGTCACAGATTGATCTTTCTTTCCAGAAGTGAGGCTTCTATGATGGGAGAAGGCACATATTAGGTTTGAGAGCAACAGCTCCAATGTTCCAGCAATTCACAGTGCAGTAGCCAAGCAATTGTTTCTAGGCATAACTCTTCCTGCAGCTACCCATTCAAACAAAGATGGTGGACAGCAACAGACTATTTGCTTGGCAGTACTGCTTCTTTCGGAGGTCAACAGAAGACTGAAGGCAACTTCCAACAGCATATTAATGAAAGGAATCTAGATAACTCAAGTCTCGCTCATGTGACAGCATGGTTTTGGGTTATCATCGAGGCTCCCTCATTGAAACTCATTGTATTTAGGAGCAGGTAACAATTGGACCATTAACACCACCTTGGGATATGCGTAGTCACAAATAGTTGCCTTTGTCTAGAGCTAGTTGGGACAGACACACCATCTCCAGGACTCGAGCTCTGCCTTAGAAATGGAAAATGGTTGATATATTTCGCTGGACTTCGCTTGTCGCCAGTCACAGAGGGCAGCAGCACCTCCTTACCGATGTTGAGTCTCTAATGGTCTGAAAATCCTCTGCTGTGAGTCATGGCTAGTCATGGAAAGCCTTGTGCATTTAAAAAAATTATAATTTTTATAGCTTCATCTGGGTAGCTGTGGATTTATTTTCTGTCCCATCTGAACCGGACACCTATCAACCATAGTTAGCAAATAAACGACGGCTCAGAAACTGAGGAGAACTGCTTCTTTTCAAAATAGCGCCATTGAATATTTTATATCCACACAAGAGAGCTGACAGGGCTTTGACCGAATGCCTCAAATCCCTCAAGTAGGCCTTAAACGCACAGCTGCCTGACTCAGAGGTTAAGTGCTCACACTCTGGCACTCAATTCGCACAAAGCTAGGGGACGTTGAGATTTCTTTAATGACAAAAGTAATTTTCACAAAGCTAGCTCTAATTGCTGGGGAATGTTATTCATCAGTAAGGCATCAGAATAGGCTCAGAGTGGGCAGCACGGTGGCGCAGTGGGTTAGCACTGCAGCCTCACGGCGCCGAGGTCCCAGGTTCGATCCCAGCTCTGGGTCACTGTCCGTGTGGAGTTTGCACATTCTCCCCGTGTCTGCGTGGGTTTCACCCCCACAGCCCAAAAGATGTGCAGGGTAGGTGGATTGGCCACGCTAAATTGCCCCTTAATCGGAAAAAATGAATTGGGTACTCTAAATTTAAAAAAAAAAGAAAAAAAAAAAGAATAGGCTCAGAAAAGGTAGCAGCCAACTATTTGGAATGCCAGCATGGAAGTGTTTTGTTTATCAGCTTTTGTCTGACATCCGAGGAAAAATATCACTGGGAAATACTGACAAGATCCTGC
This sequence comes from Scyliorhinus canicula, assembly GCF_902713615.1. Taxonomy (NCBI): domain Eukaryota; kingdom Metazoa; phylum Chordata; class Chondrichthyes; order Carcharhiniformes; family Scyliorhinidae; genus Scyliorhinus; species Scyliorhinus canicula. The sequence continues at coordinate 23,453,023 of NC_052153.1, read as the reverse complement.
AGAGCTAATTAAGCTTTCTTTCGTGTTTGGGACGTGGGCCTTTCGTGCTTCTCCTTAATTGCCCTTGAGAAGTTAGGAATGGCCGTTCTTCCTGAACTATTTTTCTCAAAGTACGGTTTAGTACCAGGAGTTTTTAAAACTCTTCCATAGGATGCTGACATTTTATCTCTAATGGTCCTGGAGCTGAGTGGCTTATTACATCTCGGAGGGCATTTACGAGTCAACCACATTGCTGTGGGCCTGGAGTCACATGTAGGCCAGACCCGGTAAGGCAGATTTCATTCCCTAAAGAACATCAGTGAACCAGATGGGTTTTCACATCAATAAATGGTGGTTTACTATTACTGGGACTAACTTTTATAATTCCAGATTAATTAGTTGAATTCATGTTTTCACCAGCCGTCTCAGTGGGATTTGAACCCATGTCCGCAGCGCATTCGTCCGGTCCAGTGACATTACCGCCACACGACACCACCTTCTCCTCTACACCCCAGCAACAGTCAAGGAACGGTGGTCTCTTTCCAAGTTAGGATAGTGTGTGACTTGGTGCGGAGGCGATGGTACTTCCATTATACTTCCTGCCAATAGAGGTTGCAAATTGGGGGGTACCGCTGATGGCATCTTGACAAGTTGTAGCTAGTGCACACTGCAGGTATATCGTCTGAAGGTATGGATCCTAAAGCTAGTGATTAGGGTGTGGGTCAAGCAGATTCCTTTGTCCTGTATAGTGTTGAACTTCTTGAGATTAATCCAGGCAAGTGGAGAAATTCCATCATATTCCTGATTTGTACCTTCACAGATTGAGAATTAAAGAAATTCGGGCAGCACGGTGGCCTAGTGGTTAGCACAACCGCCTCACGGCGCTGAGGTCCCAGGTTCGATCCCGGCTCTGGGTCACTGTCCGTGTGGAGTTTGCACATTCTCTCCATGTCTGCGTGGGTTTCGCCCCCACAACCCAAAAATGTGCAGAGTAGGTGGATTGGCTATGCTAAATTGCCCCTTAATTGGAAAAAATAATTGGGTAATCTAAATTTATTAAAAAAAAGAAATCCTCCAGGGAGGAGGTGATTCGACCCATCGAGTCTGCATCGACCCTCTGAAAGAGCACTTCAACCCAGGCCCACTCCCCTGTCCTATCCCCGTAAGCCCACATAACCTTTTGGATACTAAGGGGCAATTTAGCATGGCCAATCCACCTAACCTGCACGTCTTTGGACCGTGGGTGGAAACTGCCGCAGTTTCGGAATGTGCACACTCCACAGTCACCCAAGCTTGGAATCGAACCCGGGTTCCTGGCACTGTGAGGCAGCAGTGCTAATGACTGTGCCACTTTGTAGCTGGTCGAGTGGTTTGTGGGAATTGGGAATTCAACTGTTAAACTTTAAAGAAAGTAGTAAGCCTCAAGCTTTAGCCTTATTCAGACACTACATTTATTCCTTTGAGCTCACTTCTCTTTATTATTGGGCGCTATTCTCCGTTCCCCAGCCGTGTGTTTCTCGATGGCACACCATTCCCTGTCATTGCCGGTGGGATTACCCATGGGAGACCCTCCATGCCGCCGGGAAATCCACAGGCAGGAATACACTGCAGGCTGGAACAAAGAATCCCGACAATCAGAAAATTCCGTCCATTATGTTAATAATGCAGAGCTACGTGTTAATTTTACCATAAGAAGCTTTTTGATCACAAAGATTTATAATATACAGCCCTTTAAAAGTTGGCACCTTGTATGTATGTAACATTGGTATCATTGCTGATGATGTCCACCATTTATTTGACAGCAGTAGCTAAATAAATAAATCTCACATTATAGAACATAGAACATAGAACAGTACAGCACAGAACAGGCCCTTCGGCCCTCGATGTTGTGCCGAGCAATGATCACCCTACTCAAACCCACATATCCACCCTATACCCATAACCCAACAACTCCCTCCTTAACCTTACTATTAGGAAACTACGGGCAATTTAGCATGGCCAATCCACCTAACCCGCACATCTTTGGACTGTGGGAGGAAACCGGAGCACCCGGAGGAAACCCACGCACACACGGGGAGGACGTGCAGACTCCGCACAGACAGTGACCCAGCCGGGAATCGAACCTGGGACCCTGGAGCTGTGAAGCATTTATGCTAACCACCATGCTACCGTGCTGCCCTTCTTGGTGACATTCTTCACCATTATAATTTATTCTGCCCTTAAATATTTGTTCATTGGCAGTGATGAAGATACAGCGTACAAATTTCATAGCATCCATCTTACGGCAGTGGTAAATGTAAGCAAGCATTCAGTTGTTATCAGAAACTGTCTTCTTATGGTCAGTTCTTAGTCTAATGTTTCTTGTAAATAACATAGTGCACCAATACAATGGCCTTAAGTTCAATTTAATTTTAAAATTCACGCATGGGGCTACACCTATTAATTTGCTTTCTTGCTGCCAGCTTCCTTAGATGTTATGAACCCAATTGTCCCCCATAGACACTGATGAGCCATCAATTGCATGAGAGACGAGTTGCTATACAAAAGTTAGGCTTTAATAAGCTAGAACTTAGCCCTGCGGTTGTCTACAATAAAATGGACGACCACCGGGCGTTCCGCTATTTATAACCTCGGTATGGAAGCGTGGTTAACTCAGCCTCTCGACCAATCGGAGAGCTGTCACATGACTGGTCTCAACCAATCGGTCGAGAGGCACATGACCGACCAGGGCCAATGGTAAGCCGGTGTTCTGCACCAATGGCAGACAGCTATGCAAATCATATCACCACAGACACTTGATTATTAAGCAGTTGTGTGCTTAAAGTGTTTTTCCCCGGAGATTTCACTGTGGAGAAAGTTACGAGCCAAGCTAAAACTCCACTTCAGAGAGGGAGCAAAATATTCCACATTGCCAATTCCCTCATTGGGGGGTTCGATGCAAATTCTGTGCTTTATAGGATGGGGAAGGAGTTGGGGGGTATTGAAGAGAACAATCCTTTTCCAAGGGTTTTCGTTACATACTGCTATTCCACAGAACAGGTGCCAAATAAATTGCACAGTACCAGTAAAACCGAGCACGTTTGTTTCCTGCAGCCAATAAGCAGCTTTGGTTGACCTCACAGATGTGATTAGAAACAGTGTTGCGATTCCACATTTTAGTAGCGGGAGTATCTATTACCCAGCTGTTCACTATCCAAGACATGCGGCGTTTTGCTCGACATTGGAAGACCTCCGTGTTCATTGCTTTTTAGTCTGTTTCCACCAGAGATTGGTTCAATCTGAAATGTGATGATTTGGATTGAATTCAATCTGCCAAGTGCTGCGCTCTGCTTCATCGTGAAACTATACGAGCGTTGGACTGTATCTAGTTACAGCTCCACAATCATGCTGTTGGGTGCAGTATAAAAGGAAAAGGTGGAGTCAAGCATAAATTCGGTCAAGTTGAACCAGAAGCAACATTGAGAACCCAGGCATTAACTGAAAACTAGCTTTAAGGGTAAATTAATCTGTACTATCAGTTTAACAGAATTGAACTAACTGTGACAACTCCAATACACTGGAGTAGTAGCGTAAAGTGAAGTTGCCATAGTCCCAGGTGGCAATAGGCTGCTCTGCCCTTTGATGGCGGAGAGCTGACTGGTGGTGAATTAACCTGAGGCACACCACACCTCAGGCGAGGGGCGAGGTTAAGAAGGCGGGGCCTTCATGAATAACTTCAGCCAGTAAGGAGATTAAACTCATTGCAAGCCACTTTCCCAGCAACTGAGCCAAACCCAATACACTCCTGATCTCTCAAGGGACTTCTCACCGCAGCCCCCCCCCCCCCCCGACTAACTATGGTATTCCCCACCACCAGCCCACCCTCCGAAGCACCATGGGATGCCCTCCCCCACCCAACTCTCACGGCCACATCCAAATATTTCACATCCCAACCACGCCTGACTCCCTCCCCACACACACGGCCGTGCTGACTGACCCCCTGCCCTCTCTGCAAGCCCGACCTGACCCAAGCGCCACCCCCCCCCCACCCGCGAATACCACCCACATCACAGGCCCAACCTGACCCGATCCGATCCCCACCCCCCACCAACAACCCCCCCTCCCCCATACCAACTCAAACCTAACCCCCCTGTCCCTGCAGGCTTGACCCAACCCGACACTCCCCACGCCCCCCTTGGGTCCGACCCTCAGTGAGGTTCAGGCGAAAGGGGTTTTAAAAAATGGTTTACAGTGGAGGAGGGAAGCGGCAGGTTATAATTGTAATTCAAGATGATTCCAGAAAAGTGAGCAATTTAGACAGAGCACTTGACAGTGCTCTATGTGGTCAAGCCGGATGTGGTGAAAAACAGCTTAACCAGATTTCACCATCAATGTCAAAGTCTGCTTCCCTTGAATATATGAGATGGCTGACGGTTTGGCATGACTGAGGAACGAGGAGGGACATACACTGAAGTGGGTCTGTCATAACACCTTAAAGGCAAGGGAGGTAAAAGTCGAGGGAAGTGGGGAATGGTGGGCTAATGATGCAAAAAGGTTTATGTGGAAGAGAATGTAAAGAACACAAGAAACATCAAGAAGTTAGACTTAAGGGGGTTTTTATGGCTTAAAATTCCAAAAAACTAATGAAGAAATCATTGTTACTAGACCTGATGTAAGCTGACTGATTTGTTCCATCCACAGCTTATGGGTGAGTTGAGGAGCTGATGGGTGGCAGCAACAATGGATTCTAAAATGGCATCAGGGTCCTAAACCTATTTGGCTCTGATTTAAATGTGTTGAAAAGGCCCCTGCCTGGTTTCTGGCTGAAGTGCGGGCTGTCCAAAAGGAGCTCTGCCCTGAAATCTGAACTGCAGGGTTTCTAGTGGTACATTGGCAGAGTATTGTTTTTTTAAACTTTAGCCCCATTTCCCATACAGTTTGCCTAAAAGCAGGAGGGAGAGTGGCAAAAGAAAAAACAACCTCTATGTCTGTTGAAATTATTGTTATCATTGGGCGTAGATATCAACTTGCATAATTCTAGACATGGGGCGGGATTCTTTGGCCGTGCCTGTCTATCAAACAGAAATGTCCGCCTGAGGCCAACAGACTTTTACATGGCCCCCGCCCCGTCCATGGCGATCTTGCGGTGGGGGCGGCCGAAGAATCCTGCCCATGGCATTCTTCGTTGGTAAGTCAAGATTGTTCCAGTCCGCAATGTTTACTGTAGTTCGATGGCGGACTCAGTGTAACGGTGATTTCCCCAGCACAGATTTGCATCGAGTAATGGATCATCTGATTGTCAGAGGATTCAACTATTGCTGAGTCACTGATGCGGCAAAGTAACAGACTTTGTACAAAGTACAGATCGAATATCTGTAATCTTCCACTGCTCCAGAAACCTCAGGTGTCAGTCTCTGTGGTTGTTCATCCAAACCTCATATCTTCGTCTTTTTGTGTTTTCAAGTGAATTTTACACCATTCTCTCTTATATGCGTCTGCAACCTTCCCTTTGTTGTGCCTAAACCACAGTGGTCTTAACCCGTAAATGGTGGACAAATGACTACAAGTCTGTTTCATACAATGATTCAATATTTATTCACCATGACACAATTGTTACTGTTAATCGATCACACATGCACATTTAAGACAAACTACAAAGCTAATGGGCGCGATTTTCTGCTGCCCACGCCAGGTGGGAGAATCGCGGGAGAGCCGCTCCGGCACCCCCCGCGATTCTCCCACCCCCTCCCCCAAATGGCGAGTCGCGTTTTGCGACAAGCCGCTCGAAGAATCGCGGCTCGCCGTTTTTCACGGCGACCGCCGATTCCCCGGCCCGGATGGGCCGAGCGGCCTGACGCCCCCGACCTGTTCACGCTGGCGTCAACCACACCTGGTCGCTGCCGGCGTGAACAGCGTGCGACAGGTAAGTGTGGGGCCTGTGGGGGGTGGAGAGAAGATCGAGCACCATGGGCATGCTCGTGAGGTGACTGGCCCGTGATCGGTGCCCACCGATTGTCGGGCCGGCGTCTCGAAGAGACGCACTCTTTTCCCTCCGCCGCCCCGCAAGATCAAGCCGCCATGTCTTGCGGGGCAGCATAGGGGAAGACGGCAACCGCGCATGCGCGTGTTGGCGCCGACCACCTACGCATGCGCGGCTGACGTCACTTAGGCGCCGCCGGCCGCATAATACTCGACCTGCCACTTTGACGTGGCCGTCAAGACCCGGTGGCCAAGTTTCCTGCATCGCCGCTCCTAGCCCCCCGGTGGGGAGGGGGGGGGGGGAGAATAGGGAGCGAGGAGCGGCCTCCGACGCCGGAGTGAAACACTCTGGGTTTCACGGCCATTGCGGAGAATCGCGCCCAATGCATACAAGACCTTAACTTCAGAGTGACTAGCAAGTACAGATATTGGCCTTTATCTGAATCCCGAATCCTGTAGTCCTCAATGTTGAGTCCTTGATCTGGTCTTTGTGGTGATGTGCATCACTGTAAATACACAAGGGGTTAATGTAAATACATGCAGACTAGCTAGACACTAGAGGGAGCACCAGAGACATCACACACACACACTCAACCAATAGATCAGTTAGATAGGACACGACCAATGGGCATTCACGATACACACAGAGGTGACACAACCACAGGAGGGCATTACACCAACCCATCTATAAAGGACACCATACACATGATCTGCCTCTTTCCAGTGGAGACAGTCAGGGAGTACAGACACAGGGTTGATTCAATATCACTCCCAACCATGTGGATTGTAGCAGACTGGTTAGTCAGTCTGAGTAGCTATAGAGAGATTAACCCGAGTGTTGAACCCGAGTAATAGAGGTGTAAATAGTTTAATAAACATGTTGAAGTTATCTCCACGTCTGAACCTTCCTTTGTCAAGTGCACCACAAGGAAGTCGCTTATGCCACACTTGGAGCATAACAAGACATGGTACCAGGAGTGACCTGTTTCAATCCATATAGCTATAACTCAGCCTACAGTGACAACCAGCAACAATACCCAGGCAAGATGTACAAGATCCCTGTTCTGCAGCGGCTCCAGTGCCACGGCTATCTCTGCGAAAACTGGCGGGCATTCCGGCAAAGCTTTGAACTCTTCCTGGTAGCAGCCGACCTGAAAGACACGGCTGATGCTGAAAAGACAGAGCTTCTGCTCACCATCGCCGGTGCCAGACCAGAAGAAATCTTTAAAAAATTAAAGTTCTCCAAAAAGCAGTCCTGGACAAATTCGGCAAATACTGTGAAGAAAACAAATTCCAACAAGAAAATGTAAGAGAAACGTCAGTGCTTACCACGAGGCCGAGATCCCATAGCAGAGAACAATTTTGATTGGTGGCCATCTTTCTAAAGGAACTGCACATGCGCAGTTGTGCGAGAAGCCGTGCATGCGCAATCGCATAAACGCCCCCGGTACAGGAACAACAATTTGCGCATGCACAAATGCTTCCTACGTCTGTAGTCACATGCGTTATGATGTCAGAGGCCCCAGACCACACGCATTTAAAGGGGAGACGTCCCAAATCAAAGAAAAAAAACTCTTAAAGCTGTAAAACAACCCTCTTTTACCTGGAATGACAGCACAATGCCTCAAATTGAACCAGAACATGAAATTTACCTCCAAAGAACCCTGCAACAAACATTACCTATGCCCAAACCGATGATTCCAACCTTAAATACTTCGATAGTGACCTTTATATTTTCTCTGGACCTCGCGAGTCCAATGCCAGCTCTGACGCAAACAGTGATGATATGGTCCCAGAGGACTACGACTCGGACAAAGGTTTCTTCATTAGAAATGGCGAACCCCGTACTGAATCCGATGCAGACGCGGATTCATTCTTCGCATTTAAGGATCTTCAGCCCAGCATCTACGACATCCCGACTCGTGAGTGAAGGATTATGCTGCGGCCTGAAACCAAGAGACACAGAGCAGTACAAGCCCACAGAGAGCGGCCTGCTGCCACACAGAGAGTGGTCCACGCACCGCTGAGGGTTCCCGACTCTACGAAAGAAGACACGCAAGACTCCACACCGCACTCCTTACCTGAACAAGAAGTGACTCCTGTCTCACAAGCCTCCACAGCGAGCTCATGGACAGACTCCACGATTGCAGAAACGCAAGACTCCAGAGCGCAGTCCTTGCACAAACAAGAAGTGTCTCCAGTGTCACACGCCTCCACAGCGAGCTCGTGGACAGACTTCATGATAGAAGAAACGCAAGACTCCAGAGCGCAGTCCTTGCACACACAAGATGTGACTCCAATGTCACGAGCCTCCGCGGCGAGCTCATGGACAGCCTCCATGATAGAAGTAATGCAAGACTCCAACACGCAGTCCTTGCAGGAACAAGACCATGATGGTCTAGCAACCTCCTCTGACCAACTTGTAGCAGACAATGCAAGTCTGCCACGCTCAAGCAAACAGCAAGAAGACAATGACAGTCCACCACGCTCCAATGCACAGCAGGACGACCATGACAGTCTATCATGCTCCAGTGCAGAACAAAGCGATGGTGACAGTCCAAGCCCAAGTGAGAACAACAGGAAGACAATGACAGTCCACCCACATAGTTTGCACCACCAGATGAAGACTCTGACAATTTACCCAACCCAAGTCAACAGCAAGCAGCTACTGAGGCTCTACCCACGGTATGTGAGACGAGTGACGACAGCATCCCACCTCCCATGCAAGACGTGCAAAGTGACAAACCTCAGCTAGTGTGCACAGCGACACTCGACGATCACTGTGAGACCACTGGTGACTCCGGTGACACCACGATACTTCCAACCTCATTCGCTCGAACCTCTCTACAAGTCAATGCATTCCTGCATGTTCTGACTCCAGAGGTGCAGCTTCAAGAAATCTCAGCGGACTCCAGTGAACCTGCTAAGACTCCGGACGGGGAGCACCGACAAACCACAACTGACTCAGGTGACACAAACCAGACACCAGACGGGGAGCACCAGCGAACCAATGCTGACTCAGTTAAAACAGGCCAGACTCCAGGTGGAGAACAACCAAACGCCGACTCTGATTCACGTAAGCCGGACTTTATTCCAGGCAGGTAGTGCCGCAACCTCAGTGACAGCACGCTCAGGGTGACAGCAGATGCCACATCGACAGGAGATAGATCACTTAACACTTACACTGGGTCAGTAATAACAACCAGTGGCTACAGTCCAAGAGGAATACACCAGTATTCACCACAGCTATATCCACACATTTTTTCCACACCAGCAGTGCAGCCAATGACAGCTTATGCTGGACAAACCCAGTATTCCGGCATGCAGCATCCAACAGTCTATGCAGCATCTTCTCAACCAGGCCAGCACTACGGATTGCCCACTAATGGAATCAAGATCGAAGGAGGACTACCACAAGCACAATCTGCACTACAGACTGGATGCCTTAGTTACAGCCCAGGATTTGCTGCACCCCAGCCTGGCCAAGCGGCATATTCCTATCAGATGCAAGGCTCTAGCTTCACGTCATCACCCGATATTTATGCGAGCAGCGATTCTGTTTCCAAGTCGACGAGCTTCAACACTTCTCATCAGGATTACCCTTCCTACACAGCATTTGGCCAAAGCCAGTATGTACAGTATTTTCCAGCTTCCACATATGGCACATACATGACATTGAATGATACTGTTGATGGTACCTCTTAAACGTCAACAGCCCATCAGCTACAAGATGCCATCCAACATCGCCATCACAAACATCGCAAAAAGAAGGGACTTCAAAACAGACAGCGAAGTGATTTGACCACTTCTTGGTTCCTGTGGCACAGGGACGATGATGCCGTTCATAAGGACCTGCCACCATCAAATTCACTAACCCACCAAGAGAGATATTTGACCATGATGTCTGATGGTTTTTTGGAATCCCACAAATAATTTGGACTTATTGTTTCATCACTGTTCTCATGACTTGTATATACCTTAACTTATCTACCTGTTTTGTGTTCAATTTTCTTGAAGTGTGCAGAAAATATGTAACATATAAAAAAGGGGGATGTGGTGATATGCATCACTGTAAATACACAAGGTGTTAATGCAAATACATGTAGACTAGCTAGATACTAGAGGGAGCACCAGAGACATCACACACACTCAACCAATAGACCAGTTAGATAGGACACGGCCAATGGGCATTCACGATACACACAGAGGTGACACGACATTACACCAACCCATATATAAAGGACACCACACACATGATCTGCCTCTTTCCATTGGAGACAGTCAGGTGTACAGACACAGGGTTGATTCAATATCACTCCCACCACGTGGATTGTAGCAGACTGGTTAGTCAGTCTGGGTAGCTATAGTAGGATTAGCAGTAGTGTTGAACCTGAGTAATAGAAGTGTATATAGTTTAATAAACGTGTTGAAGTTATCTCCACATCTGAACCTTCCTTTGTCAAGTGCACCACAAGGAAGCTGCTTATGCCACACTTAGAGCATAACAAGACAGTCTGTTTCTGGCTCTGGGCTTCCTTCAGTTGGTGGGTGATGGTCTTTCTCTTTGGCCGGTGAAAGGTCACCGTTGTTGGTGGCTGCTGCAGAGAGAGATTCTCTGGTGGAGCAGCACCTTTTGACCTGCTTGGATTTCATGCCCTTTCATGGGTGGTCTCTGGGTCATTTTCATTCAATTGATCAGGGCTCGATCTTCCTGATCGATCAAGTCCAATCAGGGGCTGCCACATTGATTTTGGGGTGGGCACTCAGTGGCCATGCCTGCAAGTGTTGAGGCAGGTAGACCCTTCCAAATAAGGAGCTTAGGTGCCGCTGTGTCTGGGAAACAAGTGTGATTGACAGGATAGTTCTATTGTTCCTGTGATGGCCTGGAGATAGCCTTTTTCCTGTGTCACTTTGTAAAGTGACTCCAGTGTCACACGCCTCCACAGCTCCCAGGCAAAGCCTGGGCTATTAAAAACATCTGAGCTGGATCTTTTTTGTATCTGTAAGCTGTGGCCTGTCAGTCCCTGAACTTGGCCACTTTTCCCAGCGTCCTTTGCGGGAGGCCATTTTAGGTGGCCACATCGTAAATGCCAGTACTTCATTTATTTTGCAAGTTCTCCTTCCACAAAACTATTTTTCTGAGTTATTTATATGATTAGAAAACATTTTATTTCTCCTGTTCCAGGAAGGTGTATCCCTCTGTTGAGACTCCAACTGCAAGGAATCTGAACCGATTATTTGCCATGACCTCGGCATATTTGGCTGACTGACCCGAAACATCCATGGAGTCAGCTCTGGAAAAGAGTCATAGTAGACTTGATATATTTCTTTCCCCACAGGTGCTGCAGGACCTGCTGTGTTTTTCCAGCATTTTCTGTTTCTATTTCAGTGTCCGCAGAATTCTGCTTTTGTTTTAGAGTCAGCACAGTATGCCGAAAGCCATATGGTCCTTTCCGACTCCCAGCATCACAGTTCCACAGGAGCAGAGTGAAAACAAAAGGCCTGAATGTTTCAGGGACCCTACCCTTGCCGGCATGGGCAGGCTCGCTGCCGCTTTACGCTCAATTGAGCATCGATTGACGGCAGGCGGGATTCCCGCCCACACTTGGAAGGAAGTCCTGCCTTCGAGAGCTGCCGGCCAATCAGATTGGCTGGAAGAGGCACTGCAAAGCTGTGCCTGGGACTAAGTGTCGGGAGCCGGTGGCTGAGGATCCTGGAGACGAGAGGGTAGGGGGTGCCTTGGGAGGGTCACAGAGGGGGGGGGGGGGGTTGTGGATGGAGGTACAGATGCGTCCATTCTGTGAAGGGAGGGTACCTCCAGTCAGAAGGCGGCTTCCGGTGGGGGCAACCTACCCCTCCCCCCCTCCCCAACCCTCCATGCCGACATTCCTGGCGAGATTTAATACGTTAGCGTTTTCTGTTTCCCTCCCGGAACCTAACCATTCTTGCCAGCCAGAAAACTGAGATGGGGCAGGAAAAGGCCAAAAAGTGGTCATTGAGTCTCCAATTAAGTGTCTTAATAGGAGCAAGGATCCTGTCCAAAGGCTTGCCTGTTGTGTTTGGTCCTTTGTACTTCATGAAGGAATCCACCAAACACTTCGACTTGTATAAACCAGAATCTTTTATTGAGTCTCATGTGGTAAGATAGCAATCTGATGTAGTTATCATGGAGTCTGTTAACTACATCACTGGAACGTGTACCTCACACTGACCAATCACCGGTATGTCTTATTACCCTCTCAATCTTCTTCTGAAGATGTCCGGATGAGTCACAGGTCACATGACCTTGGTCTGAAGACCACATGGTGTGTCTGCACTGCCACCTGCTGGTTGGATATCGCACACCATCCATCTGTAATACTGTATAGCCCATAGGCATATCACCACACACCCCACCATAAAATTGCGGATGGGTTGGGCTGGGCGGGATCCGGGAGGGAATCCCATCCATGCAATTTCACGCAGCCCCTTGACGCACCTCAAAACCCGTCGAGGGGGCAACATAAAATTCAGGCCAATGTTCCCACATTGCATCTTACCTCCCACCCACAACGTGCAAAAAGGATTTACAATCGCAAATCATGTGAAGGGTCCTTTACTCCCCCAGTTTTCATGTGATATGGGTTGCCACAATGAACCCAAGATATTGTTTTTTCACAGCAGTGCGATACAAACCAACGGCCGGGATTCTCCGATCCGCGTTCAACCCGCCACCGCTGCCAGCGGCTAAAATCCAGTCATTGCAGCGAGATCGAAGAATTCTGCCTGTGTGAATGGACGGAGAATTGTGGCCCAAGTCTCTTGTGCTCCCTTTTATATCCCAAACTCTCTTGTTCAAAAAGAGTTTACAAACCCCCATTGGCAAATGCTTACGCGAATATTTCGCCTGACAGTGAGGAAGAATTCCAGAATTTTTTTTCCACATACCCTTCTAACTTTTGGAAATGATTTTAGGGGCAGGTTTAATTATTTATTATTATTGTTAGTAAAATATGGGAACAGGATGCTCAAATTTATATCAGAGAAACTGGCCCTAGTGGTCTTTGCTCGTGTTTGTGCTCCACATGAGTCTCTTCATCTGACCCTATCAGCATGTTTTTCTATTCCTTTATGCATCGTGGACAACATGTAGGGAGGCTCGATGGCACAGTTGTTAGCACTGCTGCCTCACAGCGCTAGGGACCCAGATTCAATTCCAGCCTTGGGTGACAGTGTGGAATCATAGAATCCCTACAGTGCAGAAGATAGCCATTCAGCCCTTCGAGTCTGTACCAACGTGCTGAAAGACCACCCTACCGAGGCACAATCCCCCACCCTATCCCTGTAACCCCGACGAGGGGCATTTTAGCGAGGCCAATCGACCTAACCTGCACATCTTTGGACTGTGGGAAGAAACCAGAGCACCCGGAGGAAACTCATCCAGACACGGGAAGAATGTGAAAACTCCACACAGTCACAGGAGTTTACACATTCTCCCTGTGTCCGTGAGAGTGTCCTCAGGGACCCGGGTTCAATTCCAACCTTGGGTGACTGTGGAGTTTGCACATTCTGAAACTGCGCCAGTTTCCTCCCGCAGTCCAAAGATGTGCAGGTTAGGCGGATTGGCCATGCTAAATTGCCCCTTAGCGACCAGGGATGTGTAGGTTAGGTTAGTGGGTTAATGGGACGGGGGAAGTGGGCATGTCGGGAATGCTCCTTCAGAGGTTTGGTTCGATGGGCCAAACGGCCACCTTCTGCACTGTAGGAATTCTATTCTATGATTTGACTTCTACATAAAAACAATTCGGCACAAGAGTGATATGAAATAGGAGCAGGAGTAGGCCATGTAGCCCATTGAGTCTGCTTTGCGAATTCAATAACATCAGAGCTGAATTTCTACACCAACTCCACTTTCCTGCTCTATTCCATACCCTTGAATGTACTCATCGGCTGAACATCCATAACCCTCTGGGATGGAGAATTCCAAAGGGTCGCAACTCTTTGATAGTTCTCTTTGTCTCCTTTGGAAATGGACAACCCCTTAAACTGAAATTATGACTCTTAGTTTTAGACACTCCAGCCACAGAAAACTGCCTCTCAGCATCTAAGCTGTCAGGCCCTCTCAGAATGTTAAATATTTCATTGAGATCACCTCTCATCCTTCGAAATTCCAGAGAATACTGATCCATTCTACTCAACCTCTCCTCCAGGAGACCCTCTCATTCCAGGTAACAATATAGTGAACATTTATTGCACCTTCCCTAAGTCAAGTCTCTCCCATTGAGGTAAGGCAACCAAAACTGTAGACAGTATTCTGAGGTGTGGTCTCACCAAAGCCCTATATAAATGCAGCAGGGACTCAGCTACTTTTGTGGTCACCAATTTCTCCCTTTTAACCAATTTGTTTCTCCTGAACCTCTTATTGGATTCATTTGTTGCGATCTTATTCATATCATCATGAAGCAGTTGCAGGAATGTGATGAGGTTTCCTGGACATCCAAATCTTTGGAGCGCCATCCACACAGCTTCATGATTTACAGGGTCAAATGTCAGGTCGATGCGTGCGATGAAGAGTTCCTGGTGTTGATCTTGACATTTTGCTTGGGATTTGTCTGGCAATGAAGATCATGTTGGATGTTCTTCTGGGAAGGCTGAAGCCACAGTGTTTCTGGGGGGAATTCCTCAGTCACATTCAGGAAAATGGACCTTTCCCACTGACAAGAGGGAAATACTTCAATAGTTCCCACAGCACCATTTATCTTTTTTCTTGAAGATAGTTAAAACTGTTACATTCCTGAAGTCGGCGGGGGGGAGGGGGGCTATTTCTTCTTCCTCCCAGTTGTATGGAGCCTTGATGTGTGCAGAAGTCTACCAGCTTTGAAGACCTCAGTTGAATACCATTGGGGTCACAGGTTTTGTTGTTCTAAATTTTTTTGATTGTTTGGCGAAAGTGGTTCACCCATAGGATAATGGGGGATAGCCACCAGCATATTAGCGGCTAACTATGGATTCACAGTTAGGGGGCTGGATTCTCCGGTCGCCGACGCCGAAATCGCGTTCGGCGAATGGCCGGAGAATCCAAGTTTTCAACCAAATCGGGGGCCGCAGGATATTACCTGAGGCCCGACCCCCCGATGCTCCGCCCCTGACCAGCTGAGTTCCCGACGGCATGGGGCACGTGTGGTCTCACCTGCCGGGAACTCAGCGTGGCGGATGCGGACTCAGTCCCACAGTCAGCGGAGGGCCATTCCATGGGCAGGGGGGGTACATTATTGGGGGCTGGGGGCACTGTGAGGGGGTGGGCCGCGATGCTCAAGCTGGCTGAAGACGGAGACTATTTTGTGGGCCGGGTTCACGGGTTGCGTCCGCCATGAAGCACGGTGCGGCCGCTGCAGGCCGCCGCCGTGCGCTTGCGTGGCCACAGACCTGGAAATTCTCCAGGGCATATCGGCAGCTGGAACCAGGTGCTCTGCGCTGGCATCCTGCTAGCCCCCAGCAAAACGGAGAATCCGTGGCCTTTTTGCACCTGTTTTCCAGGCGTAAAACACCACCGTTGCCACGCTGGCGTGGGGACATAGCGCCAGAATCGGAGAATCCAGCCCAGGGAGTGTGAAAATGTTTTTCCAGTGTTGTTGAATGGCACTATCATCCTGAGAGTGAAAGGGATTTTATACATGTGACCTTGGTCTACAGATGGCTTAGTAGCTTCGAAAAAGCTTCACATGTCCTCATGGTCAGCATATTGCTGGATCTCTCAGGCTTTTTCTCTGTGCCATTTATAGAAACATGGAAACATAGAAAACGGAAGCAGGAGGGGGCCATTCCGACCTTCAAGCCTGCTCTACCATTCATTACGATCATGGTTGATCATCAAGTTCAATACTAACCTTGCGGATTTGTTTCTGGGAGGCAGCCTTGAGGTGCTGGAATGCTGCATTTATTGACCTTACGAACTTGGTGGTTCTGCCAGGAAATGAAGGCTGCCCGTTCAATGATATCACATTTCAGTATTGTTTTTGTTGAACCTGCCCTGGCGACGAAAATGCTCGAACCCAATGGTCACAGGAGTCTGCACAGGAGACTTTAATGAATCTCTTTTCTGAAATTGAGTTGGATATATGAAGATTTTCCAGATTGGTTGCACATAGAATTCCTCTCTTTGTTTGGTTGGGCTGTTTTAGGGCTGAGGCACTGACCTCTTTCCTCTTGGATTTTAGGTCTAGCGCTGCCCTGGTGCGCGGTGAATGTTCATCCCTGATCGAACAACTCGACGGTCTGTCCAGCAGGTATTCCTCCCCCACATCAACCAAACAACACAAACATCATTTGGATCTTTTACTTGAACAATGAGATAATGGAGGAGGTGTCAGTTCCTTGATCTAGGATGTCTCTATGTGGTTTTATATTAGTGTCATTCTGGAGGTGAGGTGTTTGGTATAATGAGGCCATTCGGAGCACACTGTGTCAACAGGAGGACACTAATTGTATTGGCTTAATCCACCCTGTTTTTCCCCAATGGTTCCTCTTCAGAGATCAGAGCCAGAGTCAACACTAATCCTTAAATTCTCCCAGAAGGATGGTATTTTCTTCTTTTGGGATGACTTCATTAATCAGAGTAGAACTTTTCTTTAACGTCATCATCGGCCGACGTAGGAGACCTCGATGTAACATCTCATCCCAAAGATGAATAAAAGTCCGATCAGATTTTTTTGCTTTCAAGAACATCATTCAGTCGAGTCAATGGGGGTAAGAATGTGGCCCAAACAGCACGGTCACTGTGATTGCACTAATCTGCCATTGCACACTTCAATATGTCCCTCCAGGGACTGAACCTCCGAACCACTGTCATTGAGGCAATCTGCCCTGACATTCGGACTGCTCAAATGGGGAAGGTTTCGGTGAAAGACTTACATAAAACAAGTTAACAAGGCTTGAGGTTGAGCTTCAGGTTGTACTCAGATATCCTGGTTGGAATGCACGGTGCTTACAGAGACCCGGGTTTGAGTTCCGAAACCCAATGATTGGATTTGTTAAATGGGAAAAACGTGACGCGTGATTTTTTCTTTTCCTCTTTCAGTGACAATTTACTGTGTGTTATATGCCGGATTCTTAATGATACAGCTGATTGTGATATATTATGCCTCAAAAGACAAAATTTTAAATGTAATTACATAATTCTTGGTGAATGTTCTAATAGCTCACGCCCGTTTGACCGACATGAGTATGAAAATTCATAATCGCATTTTTATCACAGAAAATTATTCAGAACAGATTGCCAACAATGAACATTCATATTGAAGGAAAGATTGATGTGGAAAATGTGTCTGAAATGAAATTACCCTTTTGGTATTATTGTAAATCTAACTGCTAAGCTAGCCCTACATTAAAAAATAACAAATGCCTCAAAGATCAGATAATATTTATTAAAATTGCCTGACAAGTGTTATCAATGACCAGACAGCCCAGATTCGAATCGTACGAACTTAGTATGAACCATTCCACTGTAAAAGTGATATCTGACAACATATAACTCAAATGATTATGAAAGTATCAGAGAGACCAGCAGGTCCATAGTCCTGTTTAGGGGGAGAGTGTGACCTCTGACATTATATCTAAAAGCCAAGCTCCCAGCAAAACCCAACCTTTTTCAAATTAATTTACGGGATGTGGACATCACTGGTTAGGCCAGTACTTATTGCCCATCCCTAGTTGCCCTTCAGAAGGTGGTGGTGAGTTGCCTTTTTGAACTGCTGCAGCCCCTGAGGTGTCGGTCCACCCATGGTGCTGTTCGGGAGGGAGTCCCAGGATTTTGCGGCAGCGACAACGAAGAAATGGCGATATATTTACAAGTCGGGGTGGTGAGTGACTTGGAGGGGAACTGCCAACTGGTGAGGTTCCCAGGTATCTGCTGCTCTTGTCCTTCTAGATGTTAATGGTCGTGGCTTTGGCAGGCGCTGCCCAAGGAGCCTTGGTGAGTTCCTGCAATGCATCCTGTAGATTGTTTACATACTGCAGCTACTGTTCCTCGGTGCTGGAGGGATTGACTATTTGGGGAAGGGATAGGAATCAAAAGGGGCTGCTTTGTCCTGGAGGGTGTCAAGCTTCTTGATTGTTGTTGGAGCTGCACCCATCCAGGAAAGTGGAGAGTATTCCATCACACTCCTAACTTGTGCCATGTAGATAGTGGATAGGCTTTGGGGAGTTCAGGAGGTAAGTTACTCGCCATGGGATTCCTAGCTTTGACCTGCCCTGGTAGCCACAGTATTAATATGGCTGGTCCAGTTCAGCTTCTGATCGATGGTAACTCCTCAGGATGTTGATTGTGGGGGATTCAGCGATGGTAATGCCATTGTGAGTGTCAAGGGGCAGTGATCAGATCCTCTCTTGCAGGAGATGGTCATTGCCCGGCACTTATGTGCCGTGAATGTAACTTGCCACTTGTCAGCCCAAGCCTGGACATTGTCCAGGTCTTGCTGCATTTGGACATGGACTGCTTCATTATCTGAGGAGTCGCAAATGGTGCTGAACATTGTGCAGTCATCTGTGAACATCCCCCCTTCTGACCTTATGATGGAAGGGAGATCACTGATGAAGCAGCTGAAGATGGTTGGGCCGAGGACAGTACCCTGAGGAACAACTACAAGGCCCGAGTGTTCTGGTGGAATTACAACTGCTCCAGTATCTAAAGAGAGTGAGAGGTGTTAAAGAGTGAGGAGAACTATGAAGAGGAGTGAAGTTTCTCCAGGAAGATTTAGCCTATAAATAGGTTCATGAGGTTACTCCTATGCCCTCTCTCCACATCCAAAATCTTGAGGGATTACCAACGTGACACTTGAGAATGTATGATAATCACCCCAGCAATCCCTGGCCAGCAGAGAAAGCTGGG
This sequence comes from Scyliorhinus canicula, assembly GCF_902713615.1. Lineage (NCBI taxonomy): Eukaryota > Metazoa > Chordata > Chondrichthyes > Carcharhiniformes > Scyliorhinidae > Scyliorhinus > Scyliorhinus canicula. Next base: position 23,434,221 of record NC_052153.1, on the reverse strand, counting down.
TATTTGATGGTATCCTGGCTGCTCAGTGTTCACACTGGCTTTTAAATGTAATGGGCAGAAACAGGATGACAACCAGCCATGTCGATGAGGAAGGAGAGTAGGGGTTAGGGACGAACGCCAGCAATGGGTCACATTGGTTAACTTCCATTTGCTTTCGCTGCCATCTTGACTGATTTCCGACAGGACAGTGCAGGGAAAAGATCATTCACAGGTCGGAATTTCCTCAGACCTTTGAGGAGGGACTGGGAATCAGGTAAGCTAACAAAATGATGAAGACAAGTGGCGGGTGGCACAGCTGGTGCTTTACCACTGCCATGCCATTCTGCCAGCAGTGGGAAAGGTGTCAGATGGCCTGCCTGCTTGGAGCCCAATAGAACCACTGAAGTTGCTAGTTCAAGGGATCTCTCTGCCTCTGTAGGCATTTTAGCAGCAGTGTGGCGGCCTCTCAGGGGACTCTCGGGGACTCTGGAACTCTTCACCTGCCCTCAGTGTTGGAGCCGCCCCTCGCTTACCAGAGCCCGTCTGATTCGCCCTGGCACCTCCACACCCTTGCTTTACTTTCCTTAATTTGAGGGCGCATGCCAACAATACCTTTTCCTCCTCCAGGTGCAACTCCAGCATTGGCCATCACTCCTGGTAACGCTGCTGAACTGTCATCCTTCTGATTAGACTGGCAGCTTTTGGGAGAAGATCGTCATCCTTCAAAGGACGGCATCCCCGGCTGCCACCAGTAAAATGTGTCGGAGGGTCTTGCTGCTCACCGAAATGGAGTCACCCCGTGCCTCTGGCCCCAGAGTGGGATCCCTGCAAATTCTTAAAAATCCCCGGCCATCTTATGTTAGTTGAGATCAGCTTAAGATTGAAGTAGAATTAATATGGCACAGCCAGAATAATAAAATGCCAATGCACAACAACTATGAATACTAACCCAGCAATTTAAATGGCATTCACCTTAAAACTAATATCTTTAATTAGATGACAGATTAAATGTTGTGAACACTGATTAAGTAGAGTTTTTGTTCCCTCTTAACATGATGAATGACCAGCCTGCTTACTATCTACTGATTGGAAAATAATTTCTCCCTCGTTATAAAGTGGCACTGTTAATGGAGTTCATATATCTGGAGCAACCGTGATCTGGTCTCTTGTCTGCTAAAGAGTGGAGGAGAGTGTGAGCACCCCCCACTCCCCCACTGCCTGCTGAGAACACGGTGAGGTTAGACTTACGGTTCAGTTGACTCAACGTATTAAAAATGAGGATTCGGCGCCGTGGCTGCTGAGGGAGAGAAAGGTTTCCAAAGGTGCGTCAGTGGGCTAACAGTGTACCGCTGGCATGGGAGGTCTGCCAGGGCTGGGGTGAGTGGGAGGGGGTGACAGGAAGTGGGCTGTGGGTTCAGGGTATCTGGGCACGGACCGCCATTGCCACGGCCTGCAAGGCAGCCATCTGGCGGCGCACTCTACCGACTGCCCATGGCGATCCGTAAATGTGCAGAGCACCACTGACCCCCTCCCCCCGGCCACCCCCGAGAGGATCAGCGGGATGGGCATGATCCAGTGCACCCAGTGGCCCACCAGACGCTGGCACTCCTCAGTGTACCCATTTGAGGCCCTGCCCAACTGCAGGGAAAGGAGGGGAAGAGCGGAGCACACCCAGAATAGTGGGCCCATGCACCGTGGTGCTTGCCATCTACCCTGGCACACTGCGCCTACCTAGGGCAGATATCGCACCCCTCAGGGCCGCCATCCATCACCGAACCCCGCCTGCCCACTGTGCCCCTGCTCCCATCCATCCTGTCCCCGGACAGGGAGGCACAACTCATGCATCACATGGTAGATCACAACTACGGTCCCAAAGGATGCCCACACCCCGCCTTCGCCCAACCCTTCTTGACGTTGCCCGTATGCTTGCACCAGGCATGGCATCGGCCAGTGACCTGGTGCCTCCCCCAACCCCCATTCCAAAACCAGGTGCCAACTTGCTGGTGGTGCAGCACATGGACCACCCAAGGAGGACACCCACAGTACACGCCACAGGAGGGCGCAGGACTGGAGCCACAGAGCATATCACTAGCATGGGTAATGCCAGTCACCGGTACACCTGCCGGCAGGGACTGATGGTGGGGTTAGAGGCCCCTTGGTGCCAGGCGCGGTGCAGAAGGCAGAGTGTCAGGGGGAATGGTCTGGGGTGGAGGTGGCAGTGGGAGGGGGGAGAGGGGCACGCAAGGACAGAGGCTGCAGCGCAGGCCAGGTCCGCCGTGTAACCTGTCAGACCTTGGTGGGTATGGGAGTACACGCCATGCTAACATGTCTGCCCCTTACCCACTTCAGGCTATGGATTTCGGAGTCCAGCCATGATTGGTTGGCATCTGCCTGGCTGCAGAGGCCTTTCAGACGCAATGAGGCTGCAGGACCAGGAGCTACTCAGGGAGCACCCTGCAAAACATGAGCCTGCCCCAGAGGACCAGCCGACTAACAGGCCGAAGAGGAGGTGGTAAGGAGGCTCTGTACCAGACCCCATGTATATCTGCAGCGCCCGTCCTTCGAGGAGCTGCCGGACCACACATGTCGCTGACGACTGCGCTGAGACTGTACGACATCTCTGCCAGATGATGGAGCACCTGGAACGGTGGGAGAATGGGGGCGTATTGCCCCTCCCAGTGGCCATCAAGGTGATGAACTTCACCCTGAACTTCCACGCCCCAGGTCCTTCCAAGCGCCAAATGGGAACCTGTGTGGGATCTTGCAGGCTTCCATGCACAGGTGCATAACGTTGTCACGGTGATCTTGGCGGCACAATATATCAACATCAATGTGGACCGAGCCCACCAGTTGCCTGGGAAATAGGTTTTGCCGAAATCCCAGGCATGCCCCAGGTCCAGGAGATGACCGATGGGACACATGTCCCCCTATGAGCACTGCTGCATGAAGGGATGCCATTCATCAACCAGAACGGCTTCCATTCAATGAGCGTCCAGTTGGTGTGTGACTACCACTGCACATCGTGCATGTCTGCGCCCGATACCCAGGCAGCGTGCACAATGCATATGTCCTAACATACTCATCACTGCCCGACACATTCGAGGTGCTCTCTCAGGTGAGGGGTTGGCTCTTGGGCAACAGGGATTGCCCACTGAGGTAGTGGCTTATGAAGTCTATCTGGAGGCCCCAGACCAATGCAGCAACCAGGGGCATCATCAAGCAGCATCCCAAAGGTGTGGTTCAGGTGCCTGGACTGCTCTGGTGAGCCCCTCCAGTACAGCACTAGGAGGGTCTCCCACATTGTGGTGGTCTGCTGCACAACATCACGCAGCAGAAGGGCAACATGCTGGAGGAGGAGGAACGCCAGGCCTCATCCGACGAGGAGGATGTGGAGGGTACAGACTAATCACCTCCAGGTTCGACGATTAGGGGGTTGGGCAATCCTATTTCACACCTGCATACACCCCTCCCCCTAAGGCCACTAACACCCACACCCACCCCCGTCTCCCCTTTCTGCACTACATCCCCTTCACCCCAGCACCTCCACCCACCTCCGAGCGTCCCACCAACTTCGTCGCAGGCTGTTTGCCCTGGGTTGGCAGTATCAGTGGATCTGGTCTATTGGGGGAAGGTGATGACGACTCGCTCCACGATCAGTTCTGGCGCTCCACATCATTTGATAGCGTCAGACTCCCGCCCTGGTATCACATTTAACTGTCCACAAAGGTGATCCATGCATGCTTGGTGGCCAATCCATCACAGGGACTCACAGACCTTCAGGGGAAATATGGTTAGGATGGAGATGGGGTCCGGGGGTGGTGTGCAGTGATGGGTCACTCACATCTCCGTCCCGAACACCCGCCACTTCCAGAAGCGACCCAGGGAGACCCCCAACTGTCCTGGGGACCTTGACCCGTGCTGTCTTTCACTACCCGCCCCTCACACCATCGCCTAACACACCCCCCCTTTCACCCCCACCCGGCCAGCATGCCTTCTGCACCCAGTCCAGCCCATTCCACCCCTCACACCCTTTGGATAGAGGACCAAGGCAGTTCGGAAGATCGGCGAACAGGTGTTTATTGGTGACAGTGCTATGTACAATGATTGTGCCCTAGCCCCTAACGCTATCCTATGTTCTGCACCCCTGCCACCGTAACATATGTCTACCTTTCTAATCTTATGTGTTTTAATGCTCTGTCTAGGTAGATCCCCAGGGGCTGCATCAGAAATGGAAATGAATGAAAATCCGCTTATTGTCACAAGTAGGCTTCAAATGAAGTTACTGTGAAAAGCCCCTAGTCGCCACATTCCGGCGCCTGTTCGGGGAGGCTGGTACGGGATGCAGCCTGCTGCACATCTTGCCTTGCAACACGGGTCCCCTTTGACAGTTGTCCGCTGGAGGGTCCGGGCCTGGATAGAACCAGCAGTCGTCCGGGTGTCACAGGTGGCGTGGTGCCACCCTGTTCTGCCCGCTGTCCATCGGTTGCACCCGGAAAAGGTGGGAGGGATTCAGAGGTGCTGCAGTGTTCTGCAGGAGTCACTGGCACGGGCCCCAACTTCCTCCTCCCTCGGGGTGCCTGATGGCTCCCAGGCTACTCCTTGGGACAGAGACATGGCTGGAGTGAGCGCCTGGGGCTCCGCCATCACCTGCCGCTGCCAGTCCTGGAGGCATGCACTCATCTCAACCAGGGTCCCCAGGCTTGCGGCATGGAGCACAGGGACTGTGTCACGACACTCATTGACTTTGCAACATCCCTCTGTGCCTGGCTCTATTATAGAACATAGAACATGGAACAGTACAGCACAGAACAGGCCCTTCGGCCCTCAATGTTGTGCCGAGCCATGATCACCCTACTCAAACCCACGTATACACCCTATACCCGTAACCCAGCAACCTCCCCCTTAACCTTACTTTTATTAGGACACTACGGGCAATTTAGCATGGCCAATCCACCTAACCCGCACATCTTTGGACTGTGGGAGGAAACCGGAGCACCCGGAGGAAACCCACGCACACAGGGGGAGGACGTGCAGACTCCACACAGACAGTGACCCAGCCGGGAATCGAACCTGGGACCCTGGAGCTGTGAAGCATTTATGCTAACCACCATGCTACCCTGCTACCCATATTAACATTAAATATGCCTCTTCCCTTGGTGAAATTGGAGTCAGCTATTCAGCATCTCAAGCCTGTTCCAGCAGTCAGTGAGATCTCAGCTGATCTATATCCTGCTTCCATTTACCTGTCTTGGCTGCAATTCCCTCAATATCCAAAACTATCAAAAGTCGATCCATTTCAGATTCAAAATAGCTAATTAAGCTAGCATCTACTACTTCATATGGGAAACAGTTCAACATTTCTACCGCCCTTTTGTCTGAAGAAGTACTTTCTAACTCCCTGACTGACTGGCCTCTGGTTTTCAGGTTATGTTCCCCTTGTCTAGACTCCTTCACCAGTGGAGAACATTTCTCTCCATGAATTCCTTACAAAACTCTAAAAGAAAAACCTTGAAGTAAATCATCCCCAACCCTTCTACATTTCAGGGAATACAAACCTAGTTTACGTAACCTCATTTTGCAGTAAGACTCTTGGAAATCTGGGCTGGAGTGCTCCGGTCATCGGGATTCACTTTTCCAGTGGGCAGTGCCCCACCACCAGCGGGTTTCCCGGCAGCAAGGGGTTGTTACAATTAGAAATCTTATTGACAAGCGGTAGGAAGATAGAATCCCACCGCCAGCGAACGCTGTGCCGCTGAGAAACATCCGGCTGGGGGACCGCAGAATCCCACCCCTGATAACAGTTTGTTGAAACGTTACTGCAAAGTGAATAACAGTGCCGTGCCCAGAACTGCACCGTGGGCGAACCAGGGCTTTGTATTAACAGGAGTAAAAGATGAGACGCGGAATTCTCCATTTGGGTGACTATGGGCGGGAATCGCCGTTCCCCGACGCCGATTTCATAATTGGCGATGGGGCGGAGAATCCTTTTTGATGCCAAAATCGGGGGCGGCGCCTGTTTGACACAGGTTTTGAATGCTCTGCACCCTCCGAAATAGCATCATCGTGTCGCGTGTCGCACGCTGTTGGGACGGCCCTAGCGCATCCCTCCCCCGATGCTCTGCCTCCGATGGGCTGAGCTCCCGACCGCGCGGGGGACGTGTGGTCTCAGCGGTCGGGAACCCAGCGTGGTGGCTGCGGACTGTGTCCAACGCCGCCACAGACATGGCGGGAGCCATGCTTCTGGCCGAGGGGCTTCCGCGAGGGTTGGAGGGATTGGTGAGGGGTGGCCAATGGGGCACTATATGACAGGTCGGGTCCGTGCACGGCCGGCGCCATGTTTTACGACGCGACCGCTGCAGGTCGTCGCATTACACATGCGCGGCCATGGACCCAACCATTCTCCAGCCGTTTATATCGTGGGAGCTGGGAGCTTTACGCGCTGTGGCTGCTTGCCACTCACCGGTCACAGGATTGGTGAGGGGGCGCCACCAATTTGTTTTCACGTCTAACACCACAGATCATCCACACTTAGTCTGAGGAAACGGAGAATCAAACCCTATGTTCTCCCGCTGGAGATGAATTGCCTCTTAATACTTCTTCAAAGATCAGTTCTTGAAATCTGAACTGACATTCTTCACTCAAGCAACACCATCGAACAAATGAATTGATTATGTATGTATTTGATTGAACCTGCTGTGCACAACTTTGCTCCAATGTTAGTAGACTCGACATCAAATTGAATTCATGGAATTCATATCATTTACAGTGCAGAAGGAGGCCATTCGGCCAATCGAGTCTGCACCGGCCCTTGGAAAGAGCATCCCACTTTAGCCCACACCTCCACCCTATCCCCACCACCCAGTAAACAAAACCAACATTTTTGTTTTTGGGACACTAAGGGCAATTCAGCATGGCCAATCCACCTAACCTGCACGCCTTTGGACTACGGGAGGAAACCGGAGCACCCGGAGGAAAACCACGCACACATGGGGAAAACGTGCAGATCCGCACAGCCAGTGTGCCAAGCCGGGAATCGAACCTGGGACGCTGGCGCTGTGAAGCAACCGTGCTAACCATTGTGCTACCGTGCCGCCCCAATTAGCTGAGAAAAACGGAGGTGTCCAGAAAATGTGAAAGGGGCAGTTTAAATGCACATCCTTCCAAGTTCTTCTTTTTAAAGGCCATTTCAATACACAGGATTGATAAATGGTTTCTGACTCACAAGTTTCTGAGAAAGACCAAACAAATCTCTTGAGCGTCATTTAGCTAATGCTGTGTTTTTGATTGTTTTGAATGTCTGGTTTCATTTTTGATTAAATCGGCCCTGTTTGTTTGCACCAGAAACGACAGGGATTTCAGGAATGTATTCCAATTCAACTCACTGCAGGGCGTTAAGGCCCGCCCTCATGACTAACATTGTTTCCATCCACAAATCCATGAGAGCAAATACATAGGATTACAGAAAATACACCTCACAAACAGGCCATTTGTCCCAGTTAGTCTTTGCCGGAGTTGCTACATCAAATGAGTCTCTGCCTGTACTTTTCAATTTTATTTCTCCCTTTCAACATATCCTTTCCTCTCACAAACTCATCGAGCTTCCTTTCAAAAGCATCAAAACTATCTGCCTCCACCGCTATCTCTGACAGCAAGTCCTGCATTCTAAACGCTCTCATGGGATAAAAGGTGCAACAGCAGCGTAGAAATAAAATTGGTTAAGGGATAAAATTGTTGGATAGAAGAGTTGTGAGGAATTATTATTGGACTGGAGGGAGTTCAGCACCAGAATGACTGCTGTTTTCGATACACTTAATGACTTGGACTTCAGGATCCTGCCCAATGTCGACATTTGCAGATGACACAAAGGTTAACACTGAGGAAGATCATAATAGGCACTCGAAGAAGTCATGGCAGATGGAAGTCTGGATGGAGTGGGCGTGGAGAGAATGTTTCGACTTGTAGGAAAAACTAGAACCAGAGGACACAATCTCAGACTAAAAGGACGATCCTGTAAAACAGAGATGAGGAAGAATTTCTTCAGCCAGAGTGTGGTGAACCTGTGGAACTCTTTGCCGCAGAAGGCTGTGGAGGCCAATTCACTGAATGTCTTTAAGACAGAGATAGATAGGTTCTTGATTAATAAGGGGATCAGGGGTTATGGGGAGAAGGCAAGAGAATGGGGATGAGAAAAATATCGGACATGATTGAATGGCGGAGCAGACTCGATGGGCCAAAGGGCCTAATTCTGCTCCTATGTCTTATGGCCTTATGGTCTAAGTCAATGCAGGAAAACGTGATGTTTTGGTGGGAAGAATGAGGAAAGATAAACAATGTTTAATGATGCAATATTAAAGAGGCTACAAGCAGATAGAGACCTCGGTGTTTTTTCACGAATCTTTGAAGGTGGCAAGACAGCTGGACAAAACTGCGAATGAAACATGTTTGAACTCCTAGATTTTATAAATAGACATTGAGCAGCTAAGGTTAGGCAGCTAGGCTAAACCAAAATAAATCACTAATCTAGCCGCAGCTGAAGTATTGTGTCCAATTCTGGCACCGCATTTTAGGAAAGATGTGAAGCTTTGGCGAGGGTACTGAAGAGATTCACTGGATTTGCTCCACAGATCAGTGGAGGCCAGAGTTGTTCTGCTGAGAGCAAAGAACTCTTCAGATGAGATTTGATAGAAATGTTTCAAATCATGAAGGCTTTAGACGAGAGTAAATAAAGAGAAACTCGACAATGGCGGAAGAGTCAAATACCTGTTGAATCTTTCCCAATACCTGTTGTCTCTTAGTTCTGATACCATGGGCGGAATTCTCCGACCCCCCCCCCGGGGGGTCAGAGAATCGCCCGGTGCCGGCATCAATCCCACCCCGCCGTGGCCCGAATTCTCCACCATCCGGGAATCAGCGGGGGCGGGAATTGCGCCGCACCGGTCGGCGGGCCCCCCGCGGCGATTCTCTGGCCGGCGATGGGCCTAAGTCCCGCCGCTGACAGGCCAATCCCGCCGGCGGGAATCAAAACACCTCTGTGCCGGCGGGATTGGCGGCGCGGGCGGGCTCCGGGGTCCTGGGGGGGTGCGGGGCAATCTGACCCCGGGTATGCCCCCACGGTGTCCTGGCCCGTGATTGGGGCCCACAGATCAGTGGGCGGGCCTGCGCCATGGGGGCACACTATTTCTTCCACCCCCTCCCCTGCGCATGCGCCGGTATGACGCTGACACACCGGCGCATGCGCGGACATCCGTCGGCCGGCGAAGGCCTTTCGGCCCCAGCTGGTGTGGCGCAAAAGGCCATTCGCGCCGGTCGGCGGAGTGGCAAACACTCCGACGCGGGCCTAGCCCCTCAATGTGAGGGCTTGGCCCCTAAAGGTACGGAGAATTCCGCACCTTTGGGGAGGCCCGACGCCGGAGTGGTTGACGCCACTCCAATACGCTGGGACCCCCCCCCCCCCCCCCCCTCCCCCGGCCGGGTAGGGGAGAATCCCAGCCCATCTTTGTAAATCTTCCTCAACTCCTTCTGTCATTTCTATAGTAATGAGGCCAAAATTGTTCACCGTATTCGATGTGCAACTAGACCAGTGTCTATAAAAATGTAACAAGAGCTTCACTACTTTTGAATTCAGAAATATACCGCAGCACCTTGTTGACACTTTTAATTGCTTTGTTGACCCTCGATATGGTTTTGAAGATTTGTTAACCCATGCGCCCTGATCACTCTGTTTAATTTGTTTTTTAAAGAATTGGCTTGCACCAAATCTATAACCTCCTACCCCAAATATGTCCCTCACTCAGTCTGTACCATTGTCACAAAAAGATGCTTTAGGCCAAATATGATTTTTAACCCAACGGGTAGTGAACAACGGGTAGTTGTTCATTGGGTGCGATCTAACGGGCAGATTGCGCCCGAATCGGATCCGTGAGACCTGGTTAGATCGCCGGCGAGGCCGAAATCAGGATCCCTGCCGGGTAGTGATTGGCTTCCGATCTGACCGGCCTCCTCCCGCATGGACATAGCCAGAAACCATTAATCACCAATTAAGGCCAATCTGCATAGCGCTAATGGGATGGACCCCCTATCTAACAGCCTCCCATGGTCTAACCAGCTCCCCACGGAGTGGGCACGCTCACCTATTTACAAACGTGAAGCTAGCGCAATGGGTGCTGTGGTGATCGGAGGAGGTGAGTAGCCACCTGAAAAATGGAGCCATCAGCCCGGGGGCAATGGAACTGCTGCCCCAGTACTCGGAGGGGGGATGGGAGGGGCCTGGCCGGGAGTCGCTTTTCACTCGTGGTGGGTTTGCCCTTGGGCTGAGGGTGAGGGGCTCAGTGCTACAGGTCCAACAGGCCACCCTCTCGGATTGTGTATACCCATACCAGGGGCTATTACAGCTGCTGTAACTGAATGTGTCCCATACACAGGTGTGCATTGTCGAGACGCTGCAGAGTATGGCCAGGTCACAGGGGTCATCGCTGTGAGCGTTGACACAACTCAGCAGACAACGGGGGCAGCCAGGGCTGGCAGAGGGGTACTCCAGCTGCCCCTCCATCCCAAAGTGACTCCCAGGGCTCTACAGGCACCCTTCGGGAGGAGGCTCGGGGTTAGCGGGTGGAACTAGGTGGCATGGTGAAGTATGTGCCACTGACAAGGCGGCTGGTGCTCTCTGGCCCTCCAGAGGACGTACGCGAGGGGAACCAGGCCACTGGGCGCGGTAAGCAGCAGGCTGCCTCCACCTATGATGTGCATCCTGGGACACACGCAGATGTAGCGGCACATAATATCCAACATCACCTCGAAGTTGATTCCTGTCCGTGGGTAGATGTGCCATGTTGCAGGCTAGTGTTACTTCCTAGCGTCCCAATCAGACTGTGAGCCCTGGGCACCTTGCCTAAACACTAGAAGCATCAACACCACAGAGGCAGCAGCCAACAACCAAACACTCAAGAGCTGGGCCTCAGCACTGGCGACATCCCCGTGACCAAAGGGTGAGTTTGTGGATCGGTGGGGAGGGTACCTGAGCCCAGTCCAAGTAATGTTCCTGGAAGGGGTCGGGTGTCTGGGCCCGGTTACAAGGGGGCCCCCCACTGTGGCTGGGGGTACGTATGCAAGGCAGAGTACCCCAGCACAACCAGCCCGTTAGATGGCACACTGGGAGAAGGCGGGACATGTAAGGGTGGGGGAGGCCTGGGGACCCGGACGTCCCAGGGTGGAAGTCATAACTGAGTGTCGGTCTCTCAGCCTCTCCGATCCCTTACAGACATCACATTATGGATGGTATTGTAGATCCCGCAGCAGCGGCTCTCATGGTGCTGCTGGCAGACCAGGCGGCCAGACGCTGGAGAAGGCAACGGTAGCAGCGTCAACCGAGGCTCGAGGCCACAGCCCTTATGTAGGGGCCTGCCCCACACCCTGAGGACCCAGATGCCCATCAGGCTGGGGAGGGACCGAAAGGGGGAGGCCAGCGATGGCCCAACGTGTACAGGCGTCACTGGTCATTCGAGGTGATGTTGGATATTATGTGCCGCAGGAGGCTCCGCCTTAACAAGGGGGATGGGTGTGGCGCCTGTGCCACGTCCTTGCGGACCTGACACCATGTGGAGGTGGAGGGTATCCGCTCCCGATGGCCGTCAAGGTCACCACAACCCTGAACTTTTATGCTTCGGGTTCATTCCAGGACTCCAGCCGGGACTTGGGTGGAAAATCCCAACCTATAGCATCGGTTTGGCCTGGCAACTGACTATATAAATTTTGACCTGGACCAAGCCCATCAAGATGCCCGGGCAGCAGGATTCTCCACCATCACCGCGGTGCCCCAGTTCCAGCGGGTAATAGATGGCACGCAAGTCGCCTTGTACACACTGGATGGTCCAACTTGTGTGTAACTACCACATCAAGATGGTGCAGGTGAGTGCACGATTCACATGGAGTGTGCAAGGCAACAACATCCCGGGACAGTCAGAGATCCCTGGCATCTTCAAGGTGGACGGGTTGGCTCTTGAAGGATAAGGAAGTCCTGGCTAATGCCGCCAGTATGGAGTCGGAGACCTAATATAACAAGGCCCATGTGGCCAACCAGGCTGTCATTGAGCAGTGCATCGGATTGCTCAAAATGTGGTTCTGATGCCTCGACCATTCTGGTGGTGCCCTGCAGTAAACCCCTCAGAGGATCCCCCGCTTTGTGGTGATCTGTGGTGCTCTCCACAACCTGGCACAGCAGTGAGACAGGAGGTGGACGAGAGGCATGCAGGCATCTGGAGGATGAACCCAGGGAGGATCCGAGGGAGCAACCGGGTGGGCATGGAGGACAGGCGATGTTGGTGAGGATCCAGCATGCCCGGAGATCCAGGAGGCCATCATCCTAACCCCCTTCTCATTGGACATGGCTTCCTCCATCATCTCCCCCTCCCCACTTCCCACACACCATCCCCCCACCCATCCTCCCACTCCTGACCCTCCTCCTCCCCCCCACCCAACTATTCACACCCTCCCCCCACCCATCCCATCCTCCCTCCTTCCCAGGATCTGTGCAACATCACTCCAGGGTGATGGGCCTGTGTCGGCACTGTCAGCAGGGTCAATATAAGGCAGGAGAGTGATGATAACCTGCTGTGAGGTGAGTTCTGGTGCTCCTCAAACTATGCAATAGTCTGACACCTGCCTGTATGTTGACAGGCCAAATACACCCATCACCTGCACGTGGTATGCCTCAGGGGCCCCAGATCTAAGACCACCATGTCTGGGGGGCTGGGCCAGGGTCAGGAAGGCCGGGGGGGTGGGGGGTGTGTGGCAGGTGCTGGTTGGCCCGTAGTGCAGAATTAAGTGACAGAGGCTTCACGTGTCTCGGGCGTAACATGTTTTAATAATGTACAATTGGGACCCGAACTGTACCTAGCTACCGATGGTGCGCCCCCCCCCCCCCTCCCCCCACCGCAGTGATCCAAAACTGACTAGCGCTCCATACTCTACCGCTACATATGCGTGTGTCCCAGGATGCACATCATAGGTGGAGGCAGCCTGCTGCTTACCGCGCCCTGTGGCCTGGTTCCCCTCTCGTGCATCCTCTGGAGGGCCAGAGAGCACCAGCCGCCTTGTCGGTGGCACATTCTTCACCATGCCACCTAGTTCCACCCGCTAACCCCGAGCCTCCTCCCGAAGGGTGCCTGTAGAGCCCTGGGAGTCACTTTGGGATGGAGGGGCAGCTGGAGTGCCCCTCTGCCAGCCCTGGCTGCCCCCATTGTCTGCAGAGTTGTGTCAACGCTCACAGCGATGACCCCTGTGACCTGGCCATACTCTGCAGCGTCTCGACAATGCACACCTGTGTATGGGACACATTCAGTGACTGGAACATGCTCCGGAGAACCTCGGCAATCCCCATCTGAGACTGGGACATGCTCTGCAGTGTCTTGGCAATGCCCATCTGAGACTGGGACATGCTCTGCAGTGTCTTGGCAATGCCCACCTGAGACTGGGTCATGCTCTGCAGTGTCTTGGCAATCCCCATCTGAGACTGGGTCATGCTCTGCAGTGCCTGGACAATGCCCACCTGGGTCAGGGACATGCTCTGCAGTGCCTGGGCAATGCCCACCTGGGTCAGGGACATGCTCTGCAGTGCCTGGACAATGCCCACCTGGGTCAGACCCATGCTCTGCAGTGCCTGGGCAATGCCCACCTGAGACTGGGACATGCTCTGCAGTGCCTGGGCAATGCCCACCTGAGACTGGGACATGCTCTGCAGTGCCTGGGCAATGCCCACCTGAGACTGGGTCATGCTCTGCAGTGTATTGGCAATGCCCACTTGAGACTGGGTCATGCTCTGCAGTGCCTCGGCACTGCCCACCTGGGTCAGGGACATGCTCTGCAGTGTCTTGGCAATGCCCACCTGAGACTGGGACATGCTCTGCAGTGTCTTGGCAATGCCCACCTGGGTCAGGGACATGCTCTGCAGTGTCTTGGCAATGCCCACCTGGGACAGGGACACATTCCCCAGCGACTGGGACATGCTATTGAGAAACTCAGCCATGGTCGTCACCAACTGAGCCACGCCTTGGACACCAGGACTCATGATGCTGATGTCGTTCTCCAGTCTCTCTACTACGGTTGTCATCCTATCAGTGTTGGCCTCGGTGCCACGCATTGCTGGCATCACCTCCTGCACCTGTAGACTCTGGGACTCCTGAAATCGGCTATGGACCGGCTGCTGTGTCTCTGACAACCCCCTCTAAATCTCATGGCCGTACCCTAGCGTCTGCACCAGCTTTGGCATCACCTTGTCCAGAGGCTCAGTATCAGACTGGGACCCAGCTGGGTCCTAGGATCCAGCAGACCTCTGACTGCTGCCACCTACTCCCCCCCCGCCCGCCCCGCCCCCCCCTCACCTCCCCCCACCTCTCCCCCCACCCCCCCTCCCCCCGCCCCTCCGGATGTCCCTGCCGCTACCTGATGTTCATCAGTAACTGTGTGGCATTCACAAGGTTGTGGCCCAGAATCCTAATCACTAATATCACCCACCGAGGTGCGTGTCTCTGCGCTGGTGGAAAGTGGGGGTGATAGCTGTGACGTCTCAATGGTGAACTCCTCGAAGCTCTCCTCCACGGCGTTCTCTTGGAAGATGGGTGGTGGGCGAACACCATTGGCTGGAGATCCTGCGTGAGAATGGACCTGTGGTCAATGGGATAAAAGTATCATTCTGTCTAGCATGAACAACTCACATGTGACAGGTCACCTGGGTGGGGGCCAGTAGATTCTTACATTTGACGTGCAGGCCAAGCTCCACGTCAGTGACCGCTCTGTCCTCGGTCACCCCCATGGGATCCTCGCAGGGGATGAGGACTCCATTGTCCGGCATCTTCTGCCCATCTGGCCCCTTTCCTGCTGATTGTGTACCTGCAGGGACAAAGTGAGGGCATTGTGAGCTGCATGCTTTATGCATTGTAGTGGGGGATGGTGGGGGAGGTGCTATGGCAGGGGACCGGCATGGGTACCTCCACTGGCCTTGGGTGGGGATGGGTTTGTTGGTATGTGCCAGGATGTGCTGGGGCACAGGTGTGGTATCGTGCTGGGGGTTGGATGCGGTGCCAACCGCCAGGTCATCGGGTTGGGGGGGGGGGGGGGGGAGGCGGGACTGGTGCTAGGGGGTTGATGCCAACTCCCCTGTGCCCAACCCGGTGGATATCGTTGAGCTTCTTATGGCACTGGGTGACGGTCCTCCTGGTAACACTCCCCGCACTGGCGGCCGCTGCCAATCCTCCCAGGCAGCACGGCTGACCTGTGACTGACCCTCCAACCCCCTCAGGAGAACAGGGTATCCTCTCGCGACTCCATCACGTCCAGCAGTCTGGCCAGGTTGGCATCTCCAAATCGTGGTGCAGATATCCTTAGTTACATGGGTGCTGCTGTATGGGCATGCTTGGAGGAAGCGACTTAATAGCTGCTCCCCATCATTAGTGGGGAGGTGCTGGACGGAGTCCAGGTGAATCAACTGGTGGTACAGCCATGTCCGCTGTTAAGCCCATGGGGCATCATTACCGGCCCTACCTACCTGTTAGATACAGGTCATGGTCTCGCCAGGCCGTCCATCTGGAAGCACCCAGCAAGGGAAGCATTTGTCAGGGCTGGAAGGCTGGGAAGATGAAGCCCATGAGGAATATAAGGAATTTAAACAAGGAGTCAGGAGGGCTAAAAGAGGTCATGATAAATCATTGGCAAACAGAATTAAGGAAAATCCCAAGGCTTTTTATATGTATATAAAGAGCAAGACGGTAGCCAGGGAAAGGATTGGCCCACTCAAGGACAGGGGAGTGAATCTATGCATGGAGCCAGAGGAAATGGGCGAGGTACTAAATGAGTACTTTGCATCAGTCTTCATCAAAGAGGAGGACTTAGTGGATGATGAGTCTAGGGAAGGATATGTAGATAGTCTGGGTCACATTGAGATCAAAAAGGAGGAAGTATTGGGCGTCTTGAAAAACATGAAGATAGATAATTTCCCACAGCTTGATAGGATCTACCCCAGAATACCGAGGAAGGCAAGGGAGGAAATTGCTGGGTCCTTGACAGGAATCTTTGTATCCTCACTGGTTACACATGAGTTCCTAGAGGACTGGAGAATAGCTAATGTTGTTCCTTTATTTAAGAAGGATAGTAAGGTTAATGCAAGAACTTATAGGCGGGTGAGCTTTACATCAGTGGTAGGGAAATTATTGGAGAGAATTCTTCGAGGCAGGATTTATTCCCATTTGGAATCAAGTGGACGTATTAGCGAGAGCATGGTTTTGTGAAGGGGTGGGGGTGTTGTGTCTCTCTAACTAGAACGCTTTTTCGAGGAAGTGACAAAGATGATTGATGAAGGAAAGGCAGTGGATGTTGTCGACATGGACTTCAGTAAAGCCTTTGACAAGGTGCCTTATGGCAGACTGGTATAGAAGGTGAAGTCACATGGGATCAGAGGTGAGCTGAGAAGATGGATACAGAACAGGCTTGGTCATAAAAGACAGAGGGGGGGGGGGAGGGGGGGAGGGGGGAGGGGGGGAAGGGGGGGAAGGGGGGAGTGGGGGGATGGGGGAGGTGGGGGGAGGGGGGGAGGGGGGAGGGGGAGGAGGGGGAGGGGGGAGGAGGGGGGGAGGGGGTGCTGTACTGTTCTATGTTCTATCCATGTATTTGAAAGACTGAAGATGTTGGAGATCTCAGGAGGAGGCCGAGATGAATCATCAACATGGCACACGGTGGTTGCAATTCAGTCTTGACTTGTGCACTGTGTGGAGTCATGCCATCATTTTCGATGGGACTGTTCATGGAGTTGTATCCTCCAGTTAGTTGTTTAATTGTTCACCACCATTCACGACTTGGGTGATGTTGAACTGTGGAAAATCCGTGCTATGGACAGAGTTCAGTGAAACCACAACCATGGATCAGATCAAAGTTCTGCCACATGGCAATGCAGCACTCCATCCACCACCTTAAAGGTCCACTCCCTCCAACACCGGTGTACCATGGCTACAGTGCACATCGTCTATAAGATTACATTGCAATAATTTAAGGTTACTTCAACAGCATCATCTAAATCTGCATTCCCTACTTTCCTGCAAGGACAACAGGCTTATCGGAACCCCATCGCCAGCAAGTTCCCTTAGTAGTCAGACACCATCGTGACTTGGAGAAATATCACTGTTCATTCACCATCACTGGATTTAGGCTTGGAATTCCCTACTTCAGTTGAAAGTTGAAACTGACAGTTGAAAGAGGCTTCCTTTAGCTTCTGGCCTCCACTTGACATCTCACGGACAGTTAGCAGCTCTGAGTGCAGCACCAGTGGTGAGGCCCACTCTAGTGATTTCTCTTCACTGCCTTGCCAGGGCAAATAATCCAGAGTAAGTAGAGTGATTCCAGAGACCATCCTCCCTCTCGCTTTCCACCAGATAGTTCATGGAGAGGCTGGGCAGCAGGGTAGCATGGTGGTTAGCATAAATGCTTCACAGCTCCAGGGTCCCAAGTTCGATTCCCGGCTGGGTCACTGTCTGTGTGGAGTCTGCACGTCCTCCCCCTGTGTGCGTGGGTTTCCTCCGGGTGCTCCGGTTTCCTCCCACAGTCCAAAGATGTGCGGGTTAGGTGGATTGGCCATGCTAAATTGCCCGTAGTGTCCTAATTAAAGTAAGGTTAATGGGGGGGTTGTTGGGTTACGGGTATAGGGTGGATACGTGGGTTTGAGTAGGGTGATCATGGCTCGGCACAACATTGAGGGCCGAAGGGCCTGTTCTGTGCTGTACTGTTCTATGTTCCTCTCACTTTTGTCATTCCAAGAGACCTTCCTCTCTTTCTGTCAAAAGGTTGGAGACGGAAGGTCTGCCCACCGTCAGCCCAACTGCTCTTGCCTTTGTTTTCAGCTGTGAAAGAGGGCACATACATTTCACTAGCCCCATCTGGGTCCCGCCGTCCCCAAGCCACACAGGCTTGTAGCTGGGCTGAAATCATGGGCACATCACGTGATCCTCTTCGTTCCTCCACCTCATCTTGAATCAAAGACACGGCCCAAGAAACATAGTCACCGTGTAAAACCTCACGTTCATAACAACACGTGAACATTCAACAGAAACCACATTTACATGTGTTACTTTCTGATCGTACTCCCACTGATATATTGTGTAAAAGTCCCATCGACACGTGTAAACCTCTGACAAATAAAGGACCTAAACTGCTGACAGAAATAATGTCTGATAGAAGCCAAGTTTAAACGTACAGAGCTTTTGTCAAATTAAGAGTGTCAGAGCATGGGAAGCCACCAGTAAAATCCTCTTGCTAAATTCAAAGAATTGCTGATAATTGTTTCAATGTCTTCTTCCTGCTCAGATACTTGCTTCATTGTGCATTCTAATGGCTCAATTGTTTGGCAAACCCCTTCAAAAATAAATACCTGAAAACGAAGAAAATTAAATAGCTTGCGCACATTCCTATTGTGAGTTGCTGACAAGTTTTAGATGGCTGCTGTTCAGAAGGCAGGTTACATTTGAAAGTGGCTGGGAGTAATCCCCTGTCGTTATATTCAATGTGCATAATTAATGTTTTTAATTGACCACATGGTCCGGGCAGTTCAGTACATCCCTGGAGCTTAGGGCACACAGAATTCATTACAGTTATTCAGGACAATGTCGAGTAAGACTGTGGAATCCCCCTAATCTCATAGCGCTTAAATGAATTTCATGCCACAGTAAATATGCTAAATAGTGTTTGATATAGTGCCACCATTTACAGGAGCTACACTATTACCAGGAAAAGACTAACAGAGCTGAAACTCCTGATTACAGTCATGCAATAGCTTTCTTGGTGTCAATTATCTTTATAAAGCTCTCTGGGAGCAACTAAATAACAGAACCCCATCAGGTCACTTGACTCAGAAATTCCCTGTTTGTTAGGATCATCGCGCATTTACCATTTATGACTGTACTTCTTTTGGCAGTGATACTGATTTCAGTGTAATTACCACCGGTCCACGTTGAATTCACCCTAACAATGATGGGTTCATAACTACTGCCTAAAACAACAATTAAGCCCAATTAAGACAGTTATTAGGGGACTGTCTTGACACATTTGAGCAGTAAACACACACAAGTTATAAGTCACATCTGAAGGGGAGTTGACACATTTTATGTTTTAGGGCTGTAATTTAGCCATAACCCTGGCAGAGATATTCTCCAGCCACTGAAACGATATGATAATTCCATAGGACTTTAGCATCTATAAGCAATGCCTGGAGAATTCCTCTGAGCTGCTCCCTTCCACTTCCTCGAATTTACTGTCAGTGCAGCTGTGAAGACACATTTGACACATTTCTGGCACACAGCAGATTGGGAACAGACTTCTGGGAGTGTCCTGGCCATTTGAACGTCCTGACATTTTGAATGTTTGTGCCAAGTGCATTGCTTACATTGCAACTAGGAATCTGGCAAACCCCTTCCATGCTCATGACCTCTGTGTTTCCAATTTCCTGATTGGTAATTTTCATTCTTCCTTTATTCACCAACCACACATAACCATTTTCTCCCCATTCACATGCTGCCAAAATGAAAAGAGTTGCCCAATCATTATTGCAACCTTCGGCCTTGGCTCTAGTTTGGAGGCATGTTCCACGTGGGGGTCGGAGGTGGAATTCGGGGTGCTATTTTGAGGTCAGGAATACAGAATTTACAGTGTAGAAGGAGGCCATTCGGCCCATTGAGTCTGCACCGGCCCTTGGAAAGAGCACCCTACCTAAGCCCACACCTCCACCCTATCCCCACACTTCCACTCTATCCCCGCAACCCTACCTCACCTTACCTTTTTTGGACATTAAGGGCAACTTAGCACAGCCAATCCACCTATCCTGTGGGAGGAAACCGGAGCACCCGGAAGAAGCCCATACAGACACGGGGAGAACGTGCAGACTCCTCACAGACAGTGACCCAAGCCGGGAATTGAACCTGGGACTCTGGCACTGTGAAGCCATTGTGCTAACCACTATGCTACCGTTCTGCCCTGTTGGGTTTCCTGACTGTCCTGAGGTTTTTAACTGGAGGCCTGTTCGGTGGGGACCCCAGCAGCACACGGTCACGGCTGAGATGGCCTGAGAGCAGGCAGGTCCAGATTGTGCTAATGTCTGATAGTGTAGGTGCATTCGTTGGAGGGTTTGGTGAAGAGGGCAGGGACACAGATTACAGCAGGCGGTCTGATCATGGACAGGGTCCAATCACCAAGGGAGGAGAAGATTGTAGGTCAGGGTCCATCGATGGCAGGCGGGTGAGGATGGATGGCCCAGTGGTATCTGATGGTGATGCGGGAGGTCGGTTCTAGTAGCATAGGGGAGGGAGAAGACAGTTTACAGTGGGGCAGGCTTTACTGGGTAACTTGTCTGTAATAAACTGCACGGAGTAAACAGGGCGGAGTTGATTGCTTTCCCCGTGTGACTCGAGGAGTATGAGCTCCCCCGCTAATGGGGCTAATACCACGTCAGGTCAGCCAGATAGCAACCAACTGACAGAGAGAGAGGACCTGGTGAAATCTGACGGGGGCCCCGTTGTACATTGTACATGTTATAAATAAGCATTTTCTTAATATTACTCGTCTGATTCCCATTTGCCTTTATTCAACCCTCCTGTTGGCCCACAAGCAGAACCGTACAGCATTTGCTTCATCATCTCAGCCCTTCTTTTATCTGCCAGGCTTCCCAGCATGCTAGCACAGTGGTTAGCACTGTTGCTTCACAGCACCAGGGACCTGGGTTCGATTCCCGACTTGGGTCACTGTCTGTGCGGAGTTTGCACATTCTCCCCGTGTCTGCGTGGGTTTCCTCCGGGCGCTCCGGTTTCCTCCCACAAGTCCCGAAAGACATGCTTCTTAGATGAATTGGACTTTCTGAATTCTCCCCCGGTGTACCCGAACAGGGGCCGGAATGTAGTGACTCGCGGCTTTTCTCAGTAACTTCATTGCAGTGTTAATGTAAGCCTACTTGTGACAGGAATAAAGATTATTATTATTAACGGCAGCACGGTGGTGCACTGGGTTAGCCCTGTTGCCTCACGGCGCCGAGGTCCCAGGTTCAATCCCGGCTCTGATTCGCTGTCCATGCAGAGTTTGCACGTTCTCCCCGTGTTTGCGTGGGTTTCGCCCCCACAACCCAAAGATGTGCTGGGTAGGTGGATTGACCTCGCTAAATTGGCCCTTAATTGGGAAAAATTAATTGGGTACTTGAAATTTTAAAAAGATATATTGTTATTAACCTGGCCGAGGGGGGTTAAAGATAGAATGACAGTTAAAATGAAGACACGTAAACTCGTTATAATATTTAAAAGTCAATCTTCTGCAAATTGATTGGTTGTCCATCCCTCCTTTGAAATCAAACGTTTGCGGGTAATGGGTTCCTGTTTGAAGTCTTTTGAATTTTAACTTCAGACCCGACCCAAACCCACCCAATATTTGGGAGTCAAGATTCAAACCAAGTGCCCAAAATGAAGCTGTTTTGGCATTTTCCAATCAAAGCTGGACTCGCTGTCGACAAATGTCTTGTTTTGCTGTGATCATCGATTTGGCTAGAGCTAAGAAACCCCCCAAAAATGCAACTACATTTATCAGAGTAGTGTACAGGCCATAAACCAGTTGGAAAGATGCAAAAGAACAAATTTGTGAGGGAATTATAGAACAATTTTAAAGGGGGACTTTAATTGTCCAAGTATAGGATCTGATAGTGGTAATATAAAGGACAGAGAGGGGCAAAAGTTTCTAGAATGGCTTCAGCAAAATCTTCTCCAGCAGTGTATTTCAGTCCAATGACGCCTGGGTCCTCCTGTTGCTCTGGTTTCCTCCCACAGTACAAAGATGTACAGGTTAGGTGGATTGGCCATGTTAAAAATTGTCCCCTCGTGTCCAAAGATATGTAGGTTAGCTGGGGTTACGGGGAGAGAGTGTGGAATTGGGTCTAGGTCGGGTGCTCTTTCAGAGGGTCAGTGCTGTTTCAATGTGCAAAATGGCCTCCTTCTATACTGTAGGGATTCTATGCGATTATGGAATTGATTTGTTCAGGGCATGTCATGTTTTTTTTTAGTATATATTTTTACGAGAGTTTTATCTTTTTTTTATAATAATGCAGCAAAGATTTCAAAGCACAACTGGCACAGTGCAGAACAAATACTTCTGCAAACATAAGAACAGAAGAAGACGGGATAAATTCCGGACAACGGTCCCTAAGAACTGGTGCCTCCATGTTTACATTAGGCCAATCAAAATAAGGGGAGAAAGACGATAAGGTCATATAAGCATGACAGGATAGCATATCAAGATGCATAGCAAGATCCCAACTTTCAGTATGGCTCATGGCAAACCTTATAGGAGCCAGTCAGTCAAGCGGAGCCTATAAATCTGAGATAGTGGTCCCACACTTTATGGAATGTATCTGCTTTAGAATGGATGACAAACGGCAGGAAATCCCTTGGGGTACACACCACCATTATTTTATGCTAAGATAGCGACCCAGAGACCACAATTGCCCTTTGTGTTGGGTGGGGTTACTGGGTTATGGGGATAGGGTGGAGGTGTGGTCTCGGGTAGGGTGCTCTTTCCAAGAGTCGGTGCAGACTCGATGGGCCGAATGGCCTCCTTCTGCACTGTAAATTCTATGAACATCCAGTTTTGAGAATAGTTTGGTGTGGGCCATCTCGGAAGTGAGCTCCTTACATTTCGGAATCGGGTAGTGCTCCCGCATGATATTCTGATTCAGATCTTTAGGATCAATACAGACCCACAGCTCGCCGGACGGCTTCTTGACGCAGACCATGGAGCTTACCCAGTCTGTGGGTTCCGTGACCCTGGAATTGACTCCTTGGTCCTGGAGGTCCTGGAGCTGTTGCTTGAGGCGGTCCCTGAGGGGCGCTGGGAATCTGCGAGGTGCGTGAACAACAGGCGTGGCGTTGGGCTTGAGTAAGATTTTGTACGTGTAGGGGAGCGTGCCCATGCCTTTGAAAACATCATGGTATTGCTGGATGATGGAGTCAAGTTGCGCCCTGAATTCTGTGTCAGAGGATGCAGACTTCAGGAGAGAGAGTGTACTCTCTGCACTAAGTGGAGCAGCTTGCATGCCTGCTCACCAAGCAAGGAGGCTTTTGAGGCAGCAACAATCTCGAGCGGGAAAATGACTGTGTGAGCACGATGTGTCACCTCAAGGCGGCAGGAGCCGCTGGCGGCAATGGCATTGCCATTGTAGTCCAGCAATTTACACGCAGATGGCAGGACATGCAGGCTGTACGCAGAGCTTGCGAAAAGCAGACGACGTGATGAGATTGGCAGAAGCGCCAGTGTCCAGGTGGAACCTGAAAGGGGGCCGGTTGACCGTAAGGGTGGCACACCACTCATCATCCTGGCTGACGCTGTGGACGTGGACGGGTTCAGTGCCACACTTGCGGGACATCCTGTTCATGGTAACGACGCCAATTTGGAACGGGGCTTGTGGGTCATTGCAGGCACAGTCGGAATCAAGGTCTGGAGTAGGTTCATTGCTGGCAGGCTGGATAGCCCTGACGTCTCTGTGGGGCTGGGTGGATCTCCTAAAAACAGCAGGCAGGGAAGATCTGCACATTGCAGCGTAGTGGCCTCGTTTGCCACACTGCAGGCAGCGTCGGGACTTTGCGGGACATTGCCGCTTTAAGTGGGCGGAGCCGCAGTTGCCACACGCCGGAGCGTCGGGACATTTGTCGCGCCACCGCGCATGCGCGGGGAATCCAGCATAGCGTGCACTTGCGCAAAGGGGTCCGTGACGTCGGCACGCTCGCTGCATGTAAGCGCGCGACTCCGCGAAAAGCGCGCAAAATGGCCGCCATCGTTCAGATCCAAAGCCTGAAAAAATTTAACCATCTGGACCCGTTCTGCCTCGTAAGGAGCTTGCCGCACCGTTTCAGCAGCCTGGATGCGGGAGTAGCGCGTGGAGGCATGTTCATGAAGTACACAGGTCTCAATGGCCGTGGAGAGAGTGAGCTGCTTTACTTTTAGTAGCTGCTGGCGCAGGGGCTCTCAATCTGGTCACGGAGCAGGGAGTCAGAGGTGGACCCGTAGCAGCAGGACTGTGCAAGGACGCGGAGGTGGGTGATGAAGGACTGGAAAGGCTCGTCCTTACCCTGAGTTCTCTGCTGAAACATGTATCTCTCGAAGCTCTCATTGACCTCGATCACACAGTGGTTGTCGAACGTCACAATTATGGTCTTGAACTTCGATTTGTCCTCCCCCTCATCAAAGGTGAGTGAGTTGTAAATGTGCAGAGCGTGGTCACCGGCTGTGAAGAGGAAGAGAGCAATCTTACGTGCGTCCGAGGCAGCTTCCAGGTCCCTGGCTTCGAGGTACAGCTGGAAGCGCTGCTTGAAAAGTTTCCAGTTGGAGCCCAGATTCCCGGCAATGCGGAGAGGCGGCGGCGGGCGAACGGAGTCCATTCTGTAGGATGGCGCGAGACTGGTGGAAGGCAGATCACTGAAAGGTAGGTCTCAGAAGTGCGAGCATCCCTCAACTCCTGGTATCATGAAGTGTTGGCTAGTGTAGACTTGAGAGATGAACAGACACTTCCAACACTGATGAAGGTTCAACTCAATTTTATTAACTACTTCTAACTAACTAACACATGATGACTGTGAGTCTAAATGATGCTAACTTAAACTAGAGACCTAAGCCTTGTCCGAACCAGTTGATTCTCTCAGCACGCGTTGTGAGTCTGTGCTGGGCTGGATGAGTTCCTGTTACACTCAGAGGCAGCACCCAGAATGAGCGGGAACCATGGTGCCCTCTGCCTTTATAGTGTGTGTATTCCAACTGGTGATTGGCTGCGGTGTTTGTACATGTTGATTGGTCCCTGTGTGTGTCCATCAGTGTGTGTCTGCACCATGATATATTTGTGTATATTATGACATACTTGATCATGTATTATCATAGAATTTATAGTGCAGAAGCAAGTAATTCGGCCCATCGAGTCTGCACCAGCCCTTGGAAAGTGCACCCTACTTAAGCCCAACGCTTCTACACTATCCCCGTTATCCCCGTAACCCAGGACAATACTGTGGGAGGAAACCGGAGCACCTGGAGGAAACCCACGCAGACACGAGGAGAACTATATACAGAGGTCACTATGACCATATTGAGAAGACTGCTCCACCCCCGTCACATCCAACTGCTCCCTTTTATCTAGCTTTGACAAAGGGTCATCTGGACTCGTTAGCTCTTTTCTCTCCTTGTAGAGGCTGCCAGACCTGCTGAGATTTTCCCGCATTTTCTCTTTGGTTTCAGATTCCAGCATCCGCAGTAATTTGCTTTTACTTTGCTATCTTTCATCACCGGATTCCTGAGAACTCCTCAGCATTTTTTCTTCCACGCTTATCCAAAAATCTTCCAGGGACGTACTACTGAGTATTGACTTCTGGATAAGGTAACCATGTTCTGCACAAACAGGATAAAGAAAGGAAAATAAAGATGGCGACCCAGAGACCACATAAAAGCTGTTATTCCCATGCCCCGGAATGTCATGTTTAACCAGGTAGAGTTTTTTGATTTGGTAAGAGAGAGGGTTAATAAGGGTAATGCTGTTGATGTGGAGTTGATATGGTCTTCCAAAAAGGCATCTGATAAAATGCTACACGACAGACTTGTGAGCAAAGTTATAATTCACAGTATAAAAGGGACAGTGGTGGCATTTGTACAAAATTGGCCAAGTAACAGAAAACAGAGAGTAGTAGGGAATAGATGTTATTCGGACTGGAGGAAAGTTTATAATGGCACTCCCCAGGGGTCAGTGTTAGGACTTCTGACCTTCCTGATATATGTTAATGATCATGGTGGATGGGGCATAATTTAAAAACTTGCAGATGAAATGAAACTTGTGAACAGCGAGGAGAATAGTGTAAAACATCAAAAGGACATAGGCAGATTGGTGGAATGGGCAGACAGATGAAATTTAATGAAGAGAAATGTGAAGTGATTCATTTTGGTAGGAATAGAGCAGAGAGGGAAAAGAAGTAAAGGATACAATTCCAAAAGAGGGCACAGGAGCAGAGGGACCTGGTTGTCTATGTACATAATCCATTGAAGGTGGCAGGACAGGTTGAGGGAATGACTAATAAAGTGTACAACATTCTAGGCTTTATTAATAGGGGCATTGGCCACAGAATCAAGGATGTTATAGTATCATAGAATCCATACAGTGCAGAATGAGGCCATTCGGCCCATCTAGTTTGCACCGACCCTTAGAAAAAGCATGCTACTTAGACCCACTCCCCCTGCCCTATCCCTGCAACCCCACCTAACCTGTACGATCTTTGGACACTAAGGGGCAATTTAGCATGGCCAATCCACATAACCTGTGTATCAAACAATAACTTGAGAGGAAATTATAGCACTTGGTGAATGCGGTTTGATTAAGGTTTGATTAAGGAAAACCAGCATGGATTTGTTGAGGGAAAATCATGTTCAACTAATGAGCTAAAGTTTTTTGATGAGGTAATAGAGAGGGTTGATGAGGGTAGTGCTATATGTGTTTTAGCCTCAGCAGCCGTATTGCATCCAAATCTGGACACCACCCTATAGGAAGGATGTGAAGGCTTTGGGAAAAATGCAGAAAAGAACATCACAAAAATGGTGCCAGAGATGAGGAACTTCCATTAGGTGGATAGATTGGAGAGGATGGGTCTGTTTTCCTCAGATAGAGAAGGTTGAGTGGAGATTTAATGGAGGCACTCAAAATCTTGTGGAGTTGAGGAAAGGCTGAATCATTGAATCATAGAATCCCTACAATGCAGAAGGTGGCCATTTGGCCCATCAAGTCTGCACTGACCCTCTGAAAGAGCACCCCCATCTAGGCCGACTTCTCTGCCCTATCCCGGAAACCCCACTTAACCGTTGGACACGAAGGGGCAATTTAGCGTGGTCAATCCACCTAACCTGTACATCTTTGGGCTGTGGGAGGAAACCATAGCACCTGGAGGAAACCCACGCAGTCTAAAGATGTGAGGATTAGGTGGATTGGCCATGCAAAATTGCCTTTAGTGTCCAAAAAAAGGTTAAGAGGGATAGGGTGGAGGCGTGGGCTTGAGTAGGGTGCTCTTTCCAAGGGCTGGTGCAAACCCGATGGGCCAAATGGTTTCCTTCTGCACTATAAGTTGTGTGAGTTCTATGAAGAATGTGCAAACTCCACACAGTCACCCAAGGTTGGAACCAAACCCGGGTCCTGGTCCTGTGAAACAGATGTGCTAACCACTGTGCCACCGTGCAGCCCCGTTCCGATTATTGAAAGGTTAGAATTAGATGAGTGAAGATATCGTGGAGGGTTGTGGGGTTCGAGGAGATTACAGAGATTGGAAAGGGCAAGCCCATGGATGAATTGGAAAACAAGGATGAGAATTTTTAAATTAAGGTGGGACTTGACCAGAAACCAATGTAGGTCAAAGGTTCCTGTAACTGGGATTCACTGCAAGAAAGGATGGAGGCATCGGTGTTCTGGATGACCTTAAGTTTACAGATGGTGAAATCTGGGAAACCAGCCAGGTTCTGATGAGGTCATCTTTCTTGCTGATCATTGATAAATGCTGCAGACATACAAAAGGCATGGATTTATGAAGAGGAAATCATGCTTGACAAATCTACTGGAATTCTTCGATGATGTAACTGGTAGAGTTGATGAGGGGGAGCCTGTGGATGTGGTTTATTTGGACTTTCAGAAGGCTTTTGACAAAGTCCCGCACAAGAGATAGTGCGTAAAATTAAAGCGGCTGGGATGAGGGGTAGCATATTTTTAAGGATAGACTGGCTGGCAGACAGGAAACAAAGAGTCGGAATTAATGGGTCTTTTTCAAATTGACAGGTAATGACGCGTGGGGTACTGCAGGGATCGATGCTGAGACCCCAGCTGTTCACAATATATATTATTGACGTAGATGAGGGAACAAAACATAATGGCCGGGATTGTCTGCTATCCAGCGGGGCGGGCCGTACTGGCATCGAGGAGTGGCGTGAACCACTCCGGCGTCGGGCCGCCCAGAAGGTACGGAATCCTCCGCACTTTCAGGGGCTAGGCCAGCGCTGGCGGGATTGGCACCGTGCCAGCCAACTGCCCCCCGGGGCCAGATACCCACGCACCCCCCCGAGGACTCCGCAGTCCGCCTGCACAGCCAGGTCCCGCCGGTAAGGACCTTGTTTGATTTACGCCGGCAGGACTGACCGTAAACGGGCGGCCACTCGGCCCATCGTGGAGCGGAGAATCGCCGGGGGGGGGGGGGGGCACTGCCAACGTCTCCCAACTGGCACAATGCGATTCCCACGCCCGCCGAAAAACTGACGCCAGAGAATCTTGCAGCCTGCATCAGGGCGGGATTCACGCCACCCCCTGGCAATTCTCTGGCCCAGCGGGAAGTCGGAGAATCCCGCCCAATATCTCCAAATTTGCAGATGACACCAAGTTGGGTGGGAGGTTGAGCTGTGAGGAGGATGCAGAGATTCTTCAGTGTGATTGGACAAGTTGAGTGAGTGACAAATGAATGGCAGATGCAGTATAATTTTGATAAATGCGAGGTTATCCACTTTGGTAGCAAAAACGAGAAGACAGACTATTAGCTAAATGACCATAAGTTAGGAGGGGGGTATGTGCAGCGAAGCCTGGGTTTCCTCATACACCAGTCACTGAAAGTAAGCTTGCAGGTACATCAGGCGGTATAGAAGTCAAATGATATGCTGGCCTTGATTGCGAGAGGATTCAAGTGCAGGAGCAGGGAAATCTTGCTGCAAATATACAGGTCCTTGGTGAGGCCACACCTGAAATACTGTGTGTAGTTTTGGTCTCCTTCTCTGAGGAAGGATATTCTTGCTCTAGAGGGAGAGCAGCGAAGGTTTACCAGACTGATTGCTGGGATGACAGGACTGATCCAGGACTGACACAATATGAGGTTAAGATTGTATTCGCTGGAGTTCAGAAGAATGAGGGAGGATCTCATAGAAACCTATAAAAATGTAACAGGACTAGACAGGGGAGATGCAGGAATGATATTCCCAATGGTAGATTTGTCCAGAGCCAGGGGTCACAGTCTGAGGATAGGGGGTAGACCATTTATGACTGACGAGGAGAAATTTCTTCACACAGACAGTGGTGAGCCTGTGGAATTCATTACCACAGGAAATAGTTGAGGCCAAAACATGTTTTCAAGAAGCAATTAGATATTGGCTTGGGACGAAGGGGATCAATGGATATGGGAGGAGGGTGGGATTAGGCTATTGAGTTGGATGATCAGCCATGACCATAATGATTGGCGGAGGAGGCTAGAAGGGCCGAATGGCCTCATCCTGCTCCTATTTTCTACATATCACTGCATCCAGAATGTACGTTCAGCTCCTGAGCAGTTCACAAATCCCGCATTATTGTTTCAACTATCCTTCTTTATTGTGGCTAGAAGAAATTCTAAAAATTTGTTTTCTGGGTCGCAATATCATTAACACCTTGGAACTCTAATCACTTGAATCCCTTTGTACCTCAAGATAAATGCCTTCCAATTGTAGGGATTGTTTTAGCCTGTCTAGTACTTTCATCTCATTATGTAAATTATGCAAAAAGTCACCGTTTATCATCTAGATACTTAGTTAATGGAAAGTTAATTGCTTAACAGCCTTTGTTGATGTTCAGTAGAGTTATAAATTTTCTGAAATGCATCATTACTGATGTAACTTGTGACAGAAATTATTGATTTTTATGATCATGATGAGGCCAGTTACCTTCATGATAGAATGAATAGGTAGTCAGAGATTTGTAGATTCTGAAGGTAGCAACAGTGATTGTTTGAAGCCTGGGGTTTAGTGCGAGGGTACATGTGCCTGGCCTTTTGGCTGAGATCAGGCGTCAAATCAAGCCTTTTCTTGTCAGTTTGGGTCTCGTATGTCTCTCTTGTGGAGACCATGAATTGGATTCCATTTGAATTTGAATTGGATTTTGGAGCAAGTAATGAGATAGATTAAGGACTTGCCCTGTCCTCTCTGCGCATTGGCTTCGTAACTGTAAGAGTAGGATTTTTTAAAAATTAAAAATATGTGCCCTAATAATTGTTGCATAACCAGGCCAAAAGCCTATATGACCTGTGTCCCTTAATGCCTGCTCGTTGGCTGCTAATCCATCACTTCCATTTCCTGTTTTTTCTTTCCCTTAATAACTTATTAATGTCTTACCCCTCTCAGAACCCCCTCTCCTGTCATCATGCCTTCAATTTTTTCCCTCTAAGTTACCCCGCTTTTTCAAAATCCTAACTTGATTCTTCAGCACTTCACAACCATCCTACATTCCTGCCAGCATCAGACTCGAGTCCCTCATGGCCTCACTACTCCCCAATATATCAATCATCTCAGCTCCAGGACATTACTGTAGGAGATCCTCAGGGTAGTGTCCTAGGCCCAACCATCTTCAGCTGCTTCATCAATGCCCTCCCTTCCATCATAAGCTCAGGCGTAGGAATGTTTGGGGATGACTGGACAACGTTCAGCACCGTTCGCGACTCCTCAAATAATGAAGCAGTCCGTTTTCAAATGCAGAAAGACGTGGACAATATCCAGACTTGGGCAAACATTTGCGCCAGACAAGTGCCCAGGAATGAAGATCTCCTACAAGAGAGGATCTAACCATCGTCCCTTGACATTCAATGGCATTACCATAGCTGAATACCCCACAATCAACATCCTGGAGGTTACCATTGATCAGAAACTGAACTGAACTAGCCATATTAATACTGTAGCTACCAGGGCAGATCAAAGACTAGGAATCCTACGGCATGTAACTCACATCCTAACCCCCCAAAGCCTGCCCACCATCTACAAGGCACAAGTCAGGAGTGTAATGGAATTCTCTCCACTTGCCTGGATGAGTGCAGCTCCAAAAATACTCAATAGACTGAACACCATCCAGGACAAAGCAGCCCACTTGATTGCTCCCCCTTGCACAAACATTCAAACCCTTCACCACGACAAACAGTTTTTGCCATGTGCACCATCTATAAGATGCACTGCAGGGACTCACCAAGGTTCCTTAGACAGCACCTTCCAAACCCACGACCACTACCATCTAGGAGGACAAGAGCAGCAGATACCTGGGAATCCCACCACCTGGGGGTTGCCCTCCAAGTCTCTCATCCCCAATTTAGAAATATATTGCCGCTCCTTCACTGTTGCTGGGGCAAAATATGGAACTCCCTCGCTAACGGCACAGTGGGTGTACCTACACCTATAGGGACTACAGCGATTCAAGAAGGCAACTCACCACCACCTTCTCAAGAGCAACTAGGAGTGGGCAATAAATGCTGGCCTAATTAGCGATGTCCACATCCCGTAAATGAATTAAAAAAAGAAAAGGCCAACTCTGATCTCTTCCTTGTGTTCCTCTCTGCCCTCATCCCCTTCTCCCTCCCCAAAGTCTCCTTCCTTCTGTATCTGTCACTGGAAAATCCATTGTCCAATCCATTGTCCAATCCACTTACAACTGCACTTCCCAAATCCCAACGGTCTGCCCTTTGGCCTTCTGCTCACCACCACCTTTCTGCAAGTACTCACCCTACCTCCACCTGCGATGCTTGTTAGTTTTTAGGCTTGCCAATTAGAACATAGAACATACAGTGCAGAAGGAGGCCATTCAGCCCATCGAGTAAAGATTTGTAAAGATTTTAATTTATGCACAATGTATTGTTGTTTATCAGTTAATCAAGATCAACTGCTACCAATATGATGGGAAGTTGAGTTTAATTTGTGCTTAATATGGGATGTATCACATTATTTATATGGTAAAAAAACAGAACATTTGGCAAGTAGCAGGTTCGGATCCAGACTGGGCAGCTGGCTGGCACACATGAATGCCTTTTTTATGCCCCTTTTTCTTCTTGCTACCTGCTTCTTTTCTAAGCCTTCCAAATAATCCAGAAGTGTTAGACCAAAGTCACTTTCCATTCAAAACTTATATTTTCTAGTCTTTTCACGGGCGGATCTGTGCGTCTTATTGGCAGAAGTTAATTATCCTGTAAAAGTCCTTAATCTAAAGTGCATCAAGTTATTTTTTTAGGCCATGGAGTAAAACCCACCCTGAAGTTATCTTTCTCCTTTCCTGGGCGATTACAGCCTTTTTGATCAATTGTGCCTTTACATCGTCCTCCCTTATCTCATTCTATATTGTTCCCCATTATCAGTTGACTGGTCTGTTGAAAGATCTCTGGCCATCAAACTAACTTTCGGGGACTTGATTGTTTTCATTTGCCCGTCATCAGCTATTTATGCTCAGAGTTGTTTGTAAAGCTTATTAATAAACTCTTCATTATGGTCCTCCAATCGAACCATTCTAATTCCTTATCAGAGTGTTGAACCATGGGGTGGCTCACTAAAGTAATCTCTATTCTACTTGCGCACACTAATTAACTTTCACATTTCAGCGAGTATCTTAATTACACAAGGTTAACTGAACATCCTGACACAGGCTTGAATAATGGTTGTTTGTTTTATATATCTATCTAGTTACTCTCCCAGTACTGCAGAGGCCTCACTTGGTAATGATATCATTCTGGGCCAGGTACAGCTGCCAGCACCTAAGAATAATCATTCCATTAGCTTTGTTTGAAGAAAATCAAAACTTCAAGCAGCTTCCCCAGTAAAACAAAACATCCAACACCAACTACGCTTATGTCAAGCTGACCACAAATCATATATATATGTACATATAGATACTTTTTTTGACAATCAATGGCATTACCTTAGCTGAATCATAGAATTTACTGTGCAGAAGGAGGCCATTTGGCCCATCAAATCTGCACCGGCCCTTGGAAGGGCACCCTACCTAATCCCACACCTCCACCCTATCCCTGTAACCCAGCAGCCCCACCCAGCCTTTTTGAACACTAAGTGCAATTTAGCATGGCCAATCCTACCTAACCTGCACATCTTTGGTCTGTGGGAGGAAACCAGAGCACCCGGAAGAAACCCACGCAGACACGGGGAGAACGTGCAGACTCCACACAGTCACTCAAGGTCGGAAACCATTTCATCAGAGAGTGGGCGGACAGTAACATCCGACTCATGTCCTATTGGGGTTGAGAACTTTCACCAGTTCTGTCTGATGTTCCCCTGCCTCTTGTGACTCTCCACCATGAGGTGGAAAATGTATTCGAGAGGCCCGTCATCAGACCCGGACCTCACAGATACCTCTTCAGGTCCTCCGAGAGCTGGACCTTGGGCAAGCGGCGTTTGGTTCTGGCCCCACAACCAGTGGGAATGGCACTTGTGGGGGTCTCGAAGGGGATCAGAGGCCCCCAGCTGCATGTCCTTTGGGCAGGGTGGTGTCCTGACATTGCTGGTGTCACCTGGGTACCCTGGCAGGGCCAGCCCGACAGTGCCACCCTGGCACCTTGACAGTGCCATCTGCGTGCCAGCCTGGCACTGCCAAGGTGCCCAGGTGACACTGGCAGGGGCACTGGCAAGTTGGCACTGCCAAGGTGCCAAGCTAGCATTTTCTGTGGGCGCACGATCGGGCCAGGTTTGCCCGGTGTGGGTGTTGGTGGGTGAATAGGGGGCCAGAGGACCCTCCCATGTTTTGTTCGAGCTGGGGGGGGGGGGGGGTCGAGGATTTGTTTTGTGGGCCTTGGAGATCTGGACGCCATTTCAAAATGGCGTCCGGATCTCTCACTACAAAGGGGGAGTTCCGACGAGCGGATTGTGGGAATCTGTGGAATATGTTGCAATTCTGGACACCCACATCTGCAGTAAGTGCCTGCAGCCTGCACAGCTTCAAGTCAGAGTTAGTGCCCTGGAGTCTGAGTTGCATTGGGTTGGGAGTGAGTGGGGGGGGGTAGGGGAGGGCGGGGGGTGGGTGGGGATTGGTGTGGGAAACAATTTCCTTCATGCTTTGTTTCAAGCGGAGGTCACACCCCTTAGGTTAGGCGGAACTTTACAGTTTAGCATGGCCAATTCCCCGCACCCTGCACAGCTTTGGGCTACGGGGGTGAGACTCATGAAGACACGGGAGGAATGTGCAAACTCCACATGGACAGTGACCCCGAGCCGTGATCAAACCCGGGTGTCCGGTGCCTTGAGGCAGCAGTGCTAACCACTGTGCCACTGTGCCAGCCCTTATGACCAAGAGCTTTGAAGGTTGTGTTGCCTGCCTGCTGCCAGGGTTAATTACATCTCCTCACAACTGGCGAGCAACTTGGAGTGGAAGGGGAGAGGATCCAATTGTCCTGGTCCTGGTCCATGTGGGAACAAATGACATAGGTAGAACCGGAATGATGTTCTGCTAAGAGTGTTTGATGAGTTGGAGTCCAAATTAAAATGCAAAACATCGAAGATAATCATCTTTAATTGCTGCCTGAGCTACACGCCAATTGATACAGGGCCACACACAGTGGTGAATTAAACTCATGGCTCAGTCAGTAGTCTGGGAAGAATGGGTTTCAGTTCATGTGGCGTTGCCATCAGTACATGGGAAGAATGAGCGAGAGAAGAGGCTCCACTTAAACTGGGATGGGACCACTGACTGTCATAATATATACCAATATATCATGGTGCAGACACAAACTGATGGACACACACAGGGACCAATCAACATGTACAAACACCGCAGCCAATCACCAGTTAGAATACACACACTATAAAGGCAGAGGGCACCATGGTTCCCGCTCATTCTGGGTGCTGCCTCTGAGTGTAACAGGAACTCATCCAGCCCAGCACAGACTCACAATGCGTGCTGAGAGAATCAACTGGTTCGGACAAGGCTTAGGTCTCTAGTTTAAGTCAGCATCATTTAGACCCACAGTCATCATGTGTTAGTTAGTTAGAAATAGTTAATAAAATTGAGTTGAACCTTCATCAGTGTTGGAAATGTCTGTTCATCTCTCAAGTCTACACTAGCCAACACTTCACTGACCAAGCCAATGTTGACAGGGCTTCAAGCTGTTTCCTTCAATTTCCTTCATGCTTTGACCAAGCTGTTGACAGGGCTTCAAACTAATTGAGTGGCTGAGGGAGTTGAACACTCAGGTGAAGAGAGATTTAGAAATCCAAAGAGGCAATGGAACAATGTAGCAAAACGGGCAAAGTAAAACAGAGTGGGACAGTGAGTTTAATACATATTGTGCATCAGTGAATAACGTCATTGCAGGAAATGGAAGCAAAACAGTGAAATTATTTAGATTTAAATTTATTGTCAGGTGTACTGAGGTACAGTGAAAAGTATTGTTCTGCGTACAGTCCAGGCAGATGCATGAAAAACATAGGTCATATGATAAATACACAATATAAACACACAGACATAGGTATCGGGTGAAGCATACGGAGTGTAGTGCTGCACAGTAAAGATGTGTGGAGAGATCAGTTCAGTCTGTAAAAGGGTCAGTCAGGAGTTTGGTAACAGTGGGGAAGAAGCTGTTTTTGAATTTGTTGAAATGAAAGCTTCTTTGTTTAAGTGCACAAAGCATCTGCATTGAGATGAATGAACTAGTGGTAAAAATAGAGCCAAATGGTGTAGACATAATTACGACTACAGGGACTTGGTTACAATCTGATCAATGTTGGGAAATAAATATTCCAGAACGACAGGCAATCGGAAAAACAAACCAAATGGCAAAGGAGGAGGGCTAATCCTGATAATAAACAATGGCATCAGGACATTCATGCCAAGATCTGGGGCGCGATTCTCCGCTGCCCTCGACGGGTCGGAGAATAGCGGGAGGGCATTCCCGACATTTTTTCCGCCCTCCCGCTATTCCCCCCCCCCACGGCCGCCTCACGACACGAATCGCTGCTCGCCGTATTTTATGGCGAACAGCGATTCTCCCCAGGCCGATGGGCCGAGTTCCCAGGCCTTTACGGCCGTTTTCACGAACGCAATCACACCTGCTCTCACCGTGCCGTCCCGGACAACCATGGCACCGATTGGCACGGCCGCACCACAGCTGTGCCAAGGGTGGCATGGGCCTGCGATCGGTGGCCACTGATCGCGGGCAGCGGATCCGATACCCGTGCACTATTTGTTCTTCCGCCGCCCCGCAGGATCAGTCCGCAGGGCGGCTGAGGGGCATGACGGCCCGCGCATGCGCGGGTTGGACGCGCCTGCGTGATGACTTCATCCGCGCATGCGCGGGTTGGAGCCGTCCAACCCGCGCATGCGCGGCTGACGTCATCGTGCGCGTCAGCCGCCGTGATGCTTGGCGCGCGGACTTAGCGACGGTCGCTAAGCCCGCGATGCCGTGCTTCACGGGGCCATGCTGCTAGCCCCGCCCGGGGGGGAGAATCGGGTCCTGGGAGGGGGCGCGGAGGCTGCCGTGAAACACGGCCAGTTTCACGGCAGCCTTTACGACTCGCCGCACTTGCGGAGAATCGCGCCCCTGGTCTCTGAAGAATATGAACTTGAAGCAGTGTCTGTGGAAATTAAGAATAGCAAGTCAGGAAACAGCAGCACGAGAGAATTGCTGGCCAATCTTTTTGAGGCAGGGCTTCCTCCAGGGCAGTAGTCCCATCTTCAAATGATGAATGCTCATCAGAAAAGGAGGGACAGCCAGAATGGCTGCTGATGACTCCGAAAATAGCGAGAAGAGAAACCCTGTCATCCTAAATACCTGGTCAGGTTACGTGAGTGGACCACAAGATGGTGCGCAGTTTTGCTGTCTTTATCTGAGCAAGGATGTTCTTGCTATGGAGGGAGTGCAGCGAAAGGTTTACCAGGTTTATTCCTGGGATGGCAGGACTGTCACATAAGGAGAGACTAAGTCGGTTAGGATTATATTCATTGGAGTTCAGAAGAGTGAGAGGGAATCTCATAGAAACTTCTAACAGGATTAAACAGGGTCGATTCAGAAAGAATCTTCTTGATGTTGGGGGCCTCCAGGACTAGGGGGTCATAGTTTGAGAATAAAGGGTAAACATTTTAGCACTGAGGTGAGGAGCAATTTCTTCACACAGAGAGTAGTAAATCTGTGGAGTTCACTGCAACAGAAAGTAGTTGAGGCCAAAAAGTTGTCAAATTTCAAGAAGGAATTTGATATAGCACTATGGGGCTAAAGGGATCAAGGGATATGGGGAGATTGCAGGATCGGGGTTGAACCTGATGATCAGCCATGCCATAATGAATGGCGGAGAAGGCTCAGAGGGACGAATGGCCTCCCCCTGCTTCTATTTTCTATGTATGTTTCTAAGTATCTATGGCAGAGGGAATATAATCTGGAAAAATGTGAAAGTGTAAACATACATAGAACATACAATGCAGAAGGAGGCCATTCAGCCCATCGAGTCTGCACCGCCCCACTTAAGCCCTCACTTCCACCCTATCCCCGTAACCCAATAACCCCTCCTAACCTTTTTTTGGACACTGAGGGCAATTTAGCATGGCCAGCCATCTAACCTGCACGTCTTTGGACTGTGGGAGGAAACCGGAGCACCCAGAGGAAACCCACGCAGACACAGGGAGAACGTGCAGACTCCGCACAGACAGTGACCTAGCGGGGAATCGAACTTGGGACCCTGGCACTGCGAAGCCACTGGGCCATCCACCTGCGCTAAAGTGCTGCCCTTTGTTATTCACTTTGATCATAAGATTAGAAAAGCAGAACATTTTTTGAAAGCTGTCAAACTTGAAAATGTTGATGTTCAAAGAGATTTATGTGTTCTCATACACGGAGCACCAAAGGTTAACATACAGGTGTAGCAAATAGGGAGGTAAATGACTTGTTAGCTTTTAATGCAAGGGAATTGGAATACAGGAAAATAGCTTTGGTGATACCTGATCTGAAATACAGTTTCAGTTTTGATCTCCGTACTTAAGAAAGGATCATAAAATCATAGAATCCCTCCAGTGCAGAAGAAGGCTATTCGGCCCATCAAATCTGCAACGAGCTTCCGAAAGAGAACCCTTCCTAGGTCCACTCCCCCACCCTATCCCCTTAAAGCCACGCATTCATCATGATCAATCCGCCTCACCTGCACATCTTTGGGCTGCAATGGAGGGGGTAGAGCGAAGGTTCACTAGAATGGTCCCTGGGATTGCTCAACAATGTGAAACTGAGTAAATTGAGCCCATATTCTCTGGAGTTTAGAAAGATGAGAAGGGATTACATTCAAACACACAAGGTTCTGAGGAAGCGGGCAGCACGGTGGCGCAGTGGGTTAGCCCTGCTGCCTCACAGCGCCGAGGTCCCAGGTTCGATCCTGGCTCTGGGTCACTGTCCATGTGGAGTTTTCACATTCTCCCCGCGTTTGCGTGGGTTTCACTCCCACAACCCTAAGATGTGCAAGGTAGGTGGATTGGCCACGCTAAATTTCCATTTAATTGAAAAAAATGAATTGGGTACACTAAATTTACAAAAAAAGAAAGAGAAAAAAAAGGTTCTGAGGAAGCTTGATAGTGTATATACGGAGAGATTGTTTCCGCTGGTCGGGGAATCTAAAACACAGGGTCACAGCCTCAGGATAAGGAGTTGATTCTTCAGGACTGAGACGAGGAGAAATTACTTCACACAAAGGATTGTGAATTTTTGGAATTCTGTACCCAAGATGTTCCGTCACAAATTAATTTAAGGATAGACAGAGAGACAGACCTTTCATTTACCAGGATGTTGCCTGGGCTGGAGCGTTCCAGCTATCAAGAGGGACTGAATCAGTTGGGGTTGTTTTCCTTGGAGCAGAGGAGGCTGAGGGGGTCCTGATTGAGGTGTATAAAATTACATGGGGAATATGTAGGGTCGATAGGAAGGAACTTTTCTCCTTTGCGGAAGGGTCAATAACCAGGGGATATAAATTTGTGGTAAGGGGCAGGAGGTTTTGTGGAGATGTGAGGAAAAACCTTTCCACTTAGAGGGTGGTGGGAATCTGGAACTGAGTGTTTGAATGGGTGATTGAGGCTGGAACCCTCCCAATATTTAAGAAGTATTCAGATGAGCACTTGAAATGCCATAGCACACAAGGCGAAGGGCCAAGCACTGGAAAATGGGATTAGAATGCTTGATGGCCGGCACGGATATGATGGGCCGAAGGGTTTCTTTTCTTGCTGTAGAAACTCTATGACTCTATGTGTCTCTGCTTTCCCAGGGCATCAAGAAAGATGGGGAGTGGACAAGGAAACAGAATAAAGCCCAAGATTTGAACGGTGTAGCAGGCTCGATGGGCCATATGGTCTTCTACTTCTTTATGGGCAGCACGGTAGCATGGTGGTTAGCATAAATGCTTCACAGCGCCAGGGCCCCAGGTTCGATTCCCGGCTTGGGTCACTGTCTGTGCGGAGTCTGCACGTCCTCCCCGTGTGTGCGTGGGTTTCCTCCGGGTGCTCTGGTTTCCTCCCACAGTCCAATGATGTGCGGGTTAGGTGGATTGGCCGTGCTAAATTGCCCGTAGTGTCCTAAAAAGTAAGGTTAAGGGGGGGGTTGTTGGGTTACGGGTGTAGGGTGGATACGTGGGTTTGAGTAGGGTGATCATTGCTCGGCACAACATCGAGGGCTGAAGGGCCTGTTCTGTGCTGTACTGTTCTATGTTCTATGCACTGCTCCTATTTCATGTGCTCATGTGTTTACTAAATGAATGAAGTCACAAAGTTCACTGTTGAAAACAAAATAATTTTACCACACAAATCTCAAAGGGCATGAATACTATTACATCCCATTTTAAAGATAGTTTCATTCAAGATATTAGAAGGACGATGAACACAGTAAACCAAAGTTCTTGACTCAAAATTCCTTCAACACCCAATTGACTTGGCCCTCCTTGTGGTTACTCCTTCAATGAGACCTGTTGTCATGGTGTGTCATACTCGTCCTGTCTTACACCATCCCCGCACACCCAAAGTAGCCTGTCTGGAGCACCACAGTGACATCCATCATCTATCTACGTCGAGCTCTTTCTGCCACCCTCCAGCTTGCCCTTTGGAGGGGATCTCTGTGGCTTTTCAACTCTGATCAAATAGCTGAGATGCGGGTATTTCCTTTCCTGGTTGTCACTTTTGCAGACCTAATTTTCCTTTGCTATTTCAAGTACTTCTGAGTCTTCCATTCTGTATGTGGGACTTTAAACATACACCTTTGCATTCACATTTCAAAAGCCTCTATTTCCTTCCACAGATGTTCATTTATTGTCCAGGTTTCTGGGGCACACAGCAAAGTGGATGGAATGTTCATCCTATGAGTTTATTCCATGTTATAAACTTAAGCTTTCTTGTTATTAACATATTCTTGAACTTCACAAAATTATTTCTGTCTATCTTTATCCTTTTTCTGACTTTTGCAACACATCTATCGCCTTCCCGAATCATTTCTCCTAACTAGACAAACATACCTACTTATTTCATTGTGACACTATCCATTTCAATCTTCACTTGTATTTCTTCTATTGTATTCCTTCTAGCAAGTATTGCTTGTGTTTTTGTCGTGTTCACGCTGAAGCCATATCCTAAACTTCTAGATTTTAGTCAATCAAAGAACAAAGAACAGTATAGCACAGGAACAGGACTTTCAGCTCTCCAAGCATGCACCAATCAAGATGCCTGTCTAAACTAAAACCTCCTGGACTTCTGGGATCCGTACCCCTCTATTCCTATCCTATTCATGTATTTGTCAAGATGCCTCTTTAACGCCGCTATCATATCTACTTCCACCACCTCCCTGGCAGCACGTTCCAGGCGCTCACCACCCTCTGTGTAAAAGGTTGTGCAAAAAAGATCAATGATATTTGGTAGGGCCTCTTCTGATTCTGCAAGTTGCTCTGTGTCGTCATACTATACCAAATTTGTCCATTGCTCTTGCCTCCAACTGCATCTAATTCTCTCAATATTTGTTCTGTGTACAGATTGAATAATTTTGGTGACAGCACACATCCTCCCTTTATGTGAAACATATCTAATTGTCCATCTTCAAGCCTGATCCTCACTATTTGCTCCCAGTATATTATCTGCAATATCTCACATCTTCACTACTAACGTTACCTTTCAGCGGTGTGCCTATTAACTTCTCGTGGTGAACATGATTGAATGCTTTTCATAGTCCATTGTGCAACTGTAAAAGTTC
Organism: Scyliorhinus canicula; assembly: GCF_902713615.1. Classification (NCBI taxonomy): domain Eukaryota; kingdom Metazoa; phylum Chordata; class Chondrichthyes; order Carcharhiniformes; family Scyliorhinidae; genus Scyliorhinus; species Scyliorhinus canicula. The sequence goes on along the minus strand of NC_052153.1, from coordinate 23,393,209 downwards.
TTGTTTGCTTCAAGATGTTTCCAAAGATAGTTCTTGGGTTATCCCTCTTGCGTTCCTACTCCAGGTCCAAATCCAAATTGCGTTTGCCCAATTTCTGCTTCAAATGCAATATTATTTCTTCATATTATCATTTTCAATATCACTTGAATGAGATGGCTCATTACACTTAAGATCCTAAAATGATTGCACTCCATTGCCTTATTGCTAGTCTTGAATAACTTTACAAAAACGAATGTCTTAAGTCACTTGGTATCCTTCAGTAAATATTTAATAACATATTTGTGTTATCACATGTTTTCTGATTCTTCAAGGGCTTTTTGATTTTCTGTTGTTACTTCATCCATACCTGGAGCTTTTTTGTACTCATCAATTTTCAAGCATTCTTTACCTTTTATATCATAATGTTCGGTCCATCATTTTTCTCTTTACCTTGAGAACAAATTTGTTTAAGACCATCACACAATTCACTTATGTATTCTCTCTATCTCCTTGCTATTGCATCCCTTTGCATCTGCACAGTGGTTAGCACTGTTGCTTCACACCCCCAACGACTCGGGGTTCGATTCCCGCCTTGGATCATTGTCAGTGCGCAGTCTGCATGTTCTCCCATGACTGTGTGGGTTTCCTCCGGGTGCTCCGGGGTTCCCTCCCACAAATCCCAAAAGAAGCGCTGCCATGTGTTTTGGACATTCTAAATTCTCCCTCAGTGTACCCGAACAAATGTGGGAGTGTGGTGATTCGGGGATTTTCACAGTAACTTCATTGCAGTGTTAATGTAAGCCTACTTGTGACACTAATAAAGATTATTATTAATACCATCTTTGTATTTTATGCATCCACTGTCTGGTGTTATCCCGTTCTTTCTATCTGTCAAAGATTTCACCTTTTGGTGCATTAGTCTCATTTTAGGATTTCTTTCCAGCTACAATGCTTTATCAATCATCTCATTATGCCATTTCTCTTTAGTCTTCCTATATACGTTCTTGCTTTTCTTTTCAATTTCATCGCACTCAGGAGTGTTTATCTTCTTTTCCCTTTCTATTATCACTGACGATATCTCATCTGTAATCCTGACCTCTTTTTTGCTCATTTTGGTGATTTTCCTTTGCAGCATGTTATATTCTCTTACATATTTTAGCATTTGCTTGCTCTATTTAACTGACGCCCTCTTAAAAAAAAAACTTGAGCCACATACTTATCAGAAATTGGAAGATTCACTATTTGGTCTGAGTCCTGCTTCAAAGATTTGTAAAAGGGTTGAGATTTCTTGGACCTTATACTTACTTTCAACAAGGTTGTCCCTTCAAACCATCTTCAAACATCCCAAGAGTGTAGGTTCCCAGTTCAACACAGGTACCAGTAGAATCTTAAAACAGACACTTTGAGTCAGAACTCTCTTTGTTTTAATGTTTTTCAACTCTGGAGTCTTGCATTGCGGAACTCTTTATCCCTCTCTCTCTCTCTCTTCTCAGCTTGGCTATCCTAGAAGTTGAACACACAGGTAGCAGAGTCCTTCAGCTATTGAGTTTAAAACACACAGAATTTCAACTGAATTTTGCTTGAAAGAACATTTACCTTCAGCCAGATTGTTTTAACATATAACTGCTCAAAAACAGAAACTACTCTCTTTCCCCTTTTCTCCAAGGAATCTTGGTCACATGATCAGTTACTGGAAGCAAATTATTTTTTTTACAGGAAATCATGTTCCAGAGAAAGCTCGGCTTGGATTTTCTCTCCTGAGGTGCCTGCACAGGGTCATGAAACTTCCCAGCTCATTACACCCATATCAGGGCGAAAAAGAGCCCCATGGGTGGATCTTTTTTTCTGGGTGGGCAGGTGCATTCTGGAGTTAGGCCTGCTGCTACTAGGTGCAGATTGGAGGCAGCCTAGGAGCTGCCGAGTGCCATTGCGGTCTGGTTAAAAGGCCGACCTCAGTTCCCTTGGGCATTATCCAAGTTGGAGGAGGGGGCTCCACAAATATCCCCAACCTCAGAGATGAGAGAGCCCAGCACATCAATGTAAAATATAAGGCTGAAGTACATACTACAATCTTTAGCCAAAAGTGCTAAGTGGATGATCCACCTTGGCCTCCTCCAGAAGTCCCTATCATCGCCAATGAGCTGATTTGATTCACTTCTCATGATATCAAGAAATGGCTGAGAGCATTCGATACTGCGAAAGTTATGGGCCATGATAATATTCCGGCAATAATACTGAAAACTTGTGCTCCTGAACCTGCCACACAGCGGGACAAGCTGTTCCAGTGTGTTATATTACCTTGTGTAATATAGTATATTACTCTTCGAACCAGGCGAGATGATGAAAAAAACAAGTCTTCTTGTAAAGATGAACTAATTTATTGAGTAATATAAATAATATTTGTGAGTCCTTTTGACTTAATACTCAACTAGTTAAAAGAAATAAAATACAGTAAAGATAACTAACTAACTATACAATGTAATAATGAAATATCATAGAATTTACAGTGCAGAAGGAGGCCATTCGGCCCATCGAGTCTGCACCGGCTCTTGGAAAGAGCACCCTACCCAAGGTCCACACCTCCACCCTATCCCCATAACCCAGTAACCCCACCCAACACAAAGGACAATTTTGGACGCTCAGGGCAATCTAGCATGACCAATCCACCTAACCTGCACATCTTTGGACTGTGGGAGGAAACCGGAGCACCCGGAGGAAACCCACGCACACACGGGGAGGATGTGCAGACTCCGCACAGACAGTGACTCAAGCTGGAATCGAACCTGGGACACTGGAGCTGTGAAGCAATTGTGTTATCCACAATGCTACCGTGCTGCCCACAAATAACTTATAACTTCTCTCTCTCTAGTCTATGTCTTGTCTGTTCACTCTCCTGAGGCACACTCTCAGAAAGAGCGGGAAAGTCCTTTTCATACCATCTGATCGTGAGACATCTAGTGTTGAATTGACTGTACTAGTTTTACATACATTGATCATGTATATTGATATAAAGAGATCACTACATAGTGCAGTTGGAACATTGGCATCTATGCATCAAAGTGGAAAATTGCGCAGGTACATCTTCTACACAAAAGGCAGGATAAATTCAACCTGGTCAATTAGCGCCCCATCAGTCTACTATCGATAATCAGCAAAGTGATGAAAGGGCTCATTAACAAGCGGCACCTCCTGAGCAATAACTTACTCACTGACACTCAGCTTGAATTCCTCCAGAGCCGCTCAGCTCCTGACCTCATTACAACCTTGGATACAAAATGGACAAAGAGCTGAATGCCAGAGGTAAGGTGAGAGTGACCGTCCTTGACATCAAGGCCGCATTTGATTGACTGCAGCATCAAGGAGCCCTAGAAAATCTGGAGTCAATGGAAATCGGTGGTGGGATGGGGAGGGTGGGGGGAGGGTGGGGGGGGGGGGGGGGGGGGGGGGGGGGGACTCTCCTCTGGTTGGAGTCATACTCGGCACAAAGGAAGATGGTTGTGTCTGTTGGAAGTTAGTTATCGCAGCTCCAGAGCATCACTGCTGGAGGGAGGTCCTCAGCGTAATCTCCAAGGTTCAACCGTCTTCAGCTGCTTCACCAATGACCTTCCTCCCATCATAAGGTCAGAAGAGGGGATATTCGCTGACAGTGCAATATGTTCAGTACTATTCATGACTCCTCAGATATTGAAGCAGTCCATGTCCAAATGCAGAAAGACCTGGACATTATGCAGGTTTGGGGTGACAAGTGGCAAGTAACAGTCACACCACACAATTGGCAGACAATGATCATCTCCAACAAGGGAACATCTAACTATCACCCCTTGATATTCAATGGCATTACTATCACCGAATTCCCCATTATCAAATTCGGAGGGTTACCATTGACAAAAAACTGAACTGGATGGACTAGCCATGTAAATACTATGGCTATAAGTAATAGGCTAGTAATTCTGCGGTGAGTAATGCACCTCATGGCCCACCAAAGTCTGTCCATAATCTATAAGGCACAAGTCAGGGGTGTGATAGAATACTCTCCACATGCCTAGGTAAGTGCAGCTCCAACAACACTGGAGAGACGTGACACCATCCAGGGCAAAATAGCTCATTTATTGGTACCCCACCTACAAACATTCACTCCCTCCAACACTTATTCACAGTACCAGCAGTGGTTTCCACTTACAAGACGCACTGTGGGAATTCACCAAGGTTCCTTAGACAGAACCTTCCAAACCCATGACTGCTACCATCAAGAAGGACAAGGGCAATGAACAGCTGGGAATATTATTGCATGAATGTTCCCCTCCAAGGCTCTCTGCATCTTCACTTGGAAATATATTGTAGTTCCTTCACTGTCGCTGGGTCAAAATCCTGGAACCCACGCCCTAACAGCACTGTGGGTGTACCTACACTGCATTGACTGCAGCAGCTCAAGAACGTGGCTCACCCCCACCTTCTCAAATGCAATTAGGGATGGGCAATAAATGCTGGCATTGGCATTGAAGCCCCCATCCCTTGAATAAATGATTTTTAAAAACTGTGTTGTTAAATATTAGGCCCTCTAGCTCTCACCCCTCTTAATCTTCCACTCACACCCACTCCCCGTGCTCCGTCCATGCTGGCCCATGTCCTCCCAACCATTTCCGATAACCCCTCATTCCCACCATGCCAACTCTTTACTCATCTCTAAGGTCCCTTATAACTCTTGTGCCAACTTAGTGTTCACTCATGCCAATCCTTGCACCCCCCACCCCCCATCCACAATCCTTTACATCCTCCATGAAAACCACCCAATATCAACCATGGGCAAACTCAGGGGCCATTCTGAGATGAAATGAAATAAAGTTCTTGGTGTCTATTACAGACCTCACCTTTTAAAACCACATTCGCATTCATAAAGTTCTTTCAACACATTTAAATCCCCTCAACTACAGAACCACTTAAAAAATAAACATTTTTATTCATGAGCCCATATCAAAGGCATCCTTACAAGCTCTTGAAGCTGGAAATCAAACTGTGGACTGACAGCAAACAATGTCACTCCCCCCCATGACTACCACTGTGACAGATTTAGACACAGTCAAGCCACCATCATGTTGTACTGATAGCACTTTGGATTATGTTAACAAGCATCAATTGAAACTGCAGGCATGGATTTTTTTAACTCACAGACACAGGCAGGAGGTTTTTTCCCTCAAAATTTAAAGGGTAGGGGATTTAAATAACTCCACAGCTCCAGGGATCTTATGAGACCTTTATGAGTGTTTGCACATACTCTAAAAATTTACAAGTCATGCACGGCGGGATAAGGCCTTTCCTCCTGTGAAAATTGGGTCAGTCTGAACACAGCAATTAATTTTAATGGACCTGCTGTGTTCAGGTTCCCTCCATGTGTTCCCCTACTGGCATAAACTGGATCTGTTGGAATTGGGATACGACATCAAGATCTGGGATGCCAGTACTGTATTGTATACGCTGGGGAGTTTCCATGACTCACAACAAATTTAGGCCCTATTTTGTAATAGGACCAGTAAACCAACATAGACTATAATCTTTTTCCCCAGAAAAACACATCACAACACCTTCTGCTTTTACCCCTGCCACAGCTCATCTGCTGCTGAAGCACGCATCCATTCCTTTGTTATCTCGAGACTTAAAATCAATAGAATCCCTACAGTGCAGAAGCAGGCCATTCATCCCAAACTAAGGGACAATTTTGCATGGCCAATCCATAAACCTGAACATCTATGGACTGTGGAAGGAAACCGGAGCACCTGGAGGAAACCTAGGCAGACACAGGGAGAATGTGCAAACTCCACACAGTCACCCGAAACTGGAATTGGACCTGGATTCCTGGCGCTGTGAGGCAGCAGTGCTAACCACTGTGCCCTTGGCTATGGCATTGTGTTCTTGGTTGGCATTCCAGGTTCCACCCTCCATAGTCTCTGTTAACTTGGAGCATGGTAGCACAGTGATTATCACTGTGGCTTCACAGCGCCAGGGTCCCAGGTTCGATTCCCAACAGAGCACTAAATGCTTCATTTCCAGACCTTCATCCTGGGTCGCTGTCTGTGTGGAATCTGCACGTTCATCCCTGTGTCTGCGTGTGTTTCCTCAGGATGTTCCGGTTTCCTCCTAGAAGTCCCGAAAGATGTGCTGTTAGGTAATTTGGACATTCTGAATTCTCCCTCTATGTACCCGAACAGGCTCCGGAATGTGGCGACTAGGGGCTTGTCACAGTAACTTTATTATTATTAACACCTGTTTACCCATCACCCCTATGCTCATTGATCCACATTAAAGCTCCAGGTTAAGCAACATTTCAACTTTTAAAAATATTATCCTTGTTTTCCCATCCCACCATAGCATTGCTCCCTCACTGTGGGCGAGATTCTCCGCACTCCCGACGGTGCGGAGAATAGCGTGGCTCGTAAAATTTTACGGCCACGCTGTTCCGACGCCCTCCCGCTTTTCTCCCCCCCCCCCCCCCCCACGCACAACTCCCGACACGAATCGCTGCCGCCGTTTTTTTACGGCCGGCAGCGATTCTCAGCTGTTCGATGGGCCGAGTTCCCAGCCCTTTACGGCTGTTTTTACGAACGGCAAACACACCTGTCTGGCCGTTCGTAAAAACGGCCGTAAACTCTCGCTTTTTATAACCATGGCACCGATTGGCACGGCAGTACCACGGCCGTGCCAAGGGTGCCATGGGCCCGCGATCGGTGGGCACCGATCGCGGGCAGCGGGCCCGATGCCCGCGCACTATTTGTCCTTCCGCCGCCCCGCAGTATCCATTCGCGGGGCGGCTGAGGGGCATCCCGGCCCGCGCATGCGCGGGTTTCGCGCAAATACGCGATGACGTCATCCGCGTATGCGCGGGTTGGAGTCTTCCAATCCGCGCATGCGCGGCTGACGTCATATGACGCGTCAGCCGGCGCTAACTCTGGCAAGCGGGCTTAACGAAATTCGTTAAGCCCGTGATGCCGGAGTTTACGGCGTCGGGCTGCTAGCCCCGACCGGGGACCAGAATCGGTTCCCGGTCGGGAAGGGGGGGGGGCTGGCGTCAAACCCGCCCGGATTTGACGCCAGCCTTACGATTTCTCCCGGTTTGGGAGAATCGTGCCCCGTATCTTTGCCCCTGTCTCTGTAATCACAGTCAGTCCCACAACCTGAAATACCTACCCTCCTCTAATTCCAGCCTATTGAGCGTCACCAATTTTGATTGATTTGCTATTGATTTGATATTGTTCCCTGTAAAAACACTATTCATGATGCCCTATGCTCTTGCTCATGTATTTGCTTTGTTTGTCCCTTGTTCCGCACTGTAACCAATCACTATTTGTCAATGTAGCTTGTTGCTTATTCTTTTGTCTACTGTGTGCGTACTGTGTATGTTCCCTTGTCCGCAGAAAATACTTTTCACTGCACTTCGGTACCCGTGACGATAAATCAATCAATCTATCAATCAAGCTGCCGAGACCCCAAGCTCTGGAAATGCCCCATCAATCCGTGCATCTCTCTATTTTGCTTTCCTCTTTAAACCTACCTCTTTGGTGTAGCTATTGGTCATCTGCCCTAATATCTCCTTACGTGGCTTGCCATCAAATTTTGTTTGATGACCGCCCGCCGAGGCATCTTGAGCCATTTAAATGCATTAAAGGCACAATGTAAATGCAAATTGTAGGGATGTTGACGCCATCAAATTTTAAAGCTGAATTACAAATCATTCCCTCAGCAATAATCTACTGTGATTAATGCTCAGGATGAAGGTCTGGAAATGAAGCATTTAGTGCTCGGATGAGAACCCTGAAGGCTGTATCAAGATGGGCAAGCGGATCCAAATAACACTCTTTAACCTTATTGATCCTGGAATTTTTCACTTATGCTCGGTCTGGCAGTAAAGCTTCTTGCATGTCACAAATGCAGTCCATATTGAATTAAACTGATCCGCAATGGTTTAATAGCTTTGTGCACAAACTAATTATTAAGTGTAGAGTTATTAAAATAAACCAAGCGACATTGTTCTCCATAGTTTCCATGCACTGCATTTATACATATCAACATCAAATGTTGACATATATGTCCCTTGTGCGGTGCGATAAACAATAGTTAAGAAACTTTCCATATGATTTCAGCTACAAAAGGATATGGTACCATTTAGAGAGCTTCAGTGATTCATTAGCATTCACTAATCATTTGCACTGATCACTGGTAAGCCCAGATTTCTGAAATTTTGGGCAGATGAGCTTTTAAAGGAATTGCAGAAAGCACTTGCAATCAGATAGCACCTTCCACAGCCACAGGATGTTGCAAAGCACTTCACAATTAAGGAAACACATCTGAAGTGTAGTCCAGACAATTGCAATGCAGGAAAACTCGGCAGCTATTTTGTGCCCTGCAAAGGCCCACGAGCAGCAATGAGATATTGACCGGATAATCTGCAAAATAAATAAATATGGACCAGGATACTGTGGGACCATTTACAACGACCTGAGAGAACAGAAAGGACAAAGCATTTCATTTGAAAGAGGGCACTTCCTCAGCACCTCACTGCAGTGGATTATGAAAAATGAAAATGAAATGAAAATCGCTTATTGTCACAAGTAGGCTTCAAATGAAGTTACTGTGAAAAGCCCCTAGTCGCCACATTCCGGCACCTGTTCGGGGAGGCTGATACGGGAATCGAACCGTGCTGCCGGCCTGCCTTGGTCTGCTTTCAAAGCCAGCGATTTAGCCCTGTGCTCAGCCCCGATTTTAACCCTTCAAAACCCATTCCCTTACACAGAGTTAAAATCAGAATGGCTCAGAGATGAGAGTACAATCACTGATCCAAGACCTAATTGACCCATGCCTCCACTGGTGGGCTCAATGGCGTGAGGGGGGAGTCTTCGGCAGACGGCTCAAAAATCCTTTTCACACCAGCACAAATTTACAGTGGATCCTCCGATGCTGCCTGTCCTGACAGACGGGAAATCGCATTGGAGACCAGGGTGAAATCAATTTACATCCATCTAATTGGATACAAATGAAGAGCTTACCGGAATCGCCCCCCCATCTCCGTTTTTCCATCACGCCAGTGGGAAAACGCTTCAGGCCAGAACATATATGGACCAATGCGCCGTGCAAAAGTCAGGGCTTACCTTCAGGGCATTGCTCAGATCATGGACATCTGATGAGGAGAAAATGATGGAGGCCTGCAGGTACCAGAACATGGAGGAACACGTGTATCGCATGGTGGGTGGATCCTCATGCTTACGGCTTCATCGGAAAGAAGCTTTTGGAAGGTGGGAGGTCTCCAAGCAGCAGCTTCGACTTCACTGATGCTTCAGATTTTCTTGGCTGTTCAATGACTTTGCCATAGACTCGCACCATCTACCATGGTCTTCGCTGATGTTTCAGACCTGCTTCGGAAGGTCTGTGACTTCACTCTGGGCTGGTTAAAAATGTGGTGAAGGGCATGGGACAGGAGGAGGAATGTTTAGGTATGAGTGGGAGGGGAAGGTCTTAGGGTGGGGAGGGTGCTCTGGGTGGGCCATTCAAAGGTGTTGCAAGAGGTGCCGCTGCGAAGGGGACAAGGTATCAGGTGGGTGAAGCTAAAAGTAGGAGCGAACAACGGATCAAGGGGTGAAGCTGGGAGTGGGGAGGAGGAGGTTCGGAGGGGAAAAGGTGCAATGGCAGAGAATGGTGCAAGTGGTGAGGTAGGGGTAAGTTGGGGAGGAAGGTGTAAGGGAGGGAGTTCAAAGAGGGGAATGTACCTGGGAGGTGAAATGAGTACAGGAGGGGTGGTGAGGAGGGAGTTCAAAGTGGGAGAAGGTGTACGGGTAGAGGAAGGGATGGAGCAGAGGGTGGAGGAGGGAATTTGTGGCAGAGAAGAGAATGATGCAAGTAGGGAGCTAGGTGTAAGGGAGAGGAAAGTGAAGTGTGGCAGAATGTCCAGCTGTATGCTCATGGGAGGGATTTGTGCAATTTAGAGGGGAGCAAACTCAGGATGGGAATGGTTGAATGGAATGGTGAGTGTGAGTGTGGGCAGAGGGAGCTGGTAGGGAGGGAGGGTGAGGATACATCAGTGGTGGTAGAAGGGATGGTGAGAGAGGTTGATGGGGGCATGAAGGCAGACACAGACCCTAACAGTGGGAAGGAGCAGGTTGGAGAGGTCAATGTGTATGGGGTGGGGTTTTCAGGAATGTAGAAAACATGCATGTTCACCCAGACATTTGTGAAAGAGAAGTGTTCGGACTGTTGGGTAACAGTGGGGAGGTCAGTGATGATGCCATGGGATGGTGGGAGTCTTTGACAATGATGGAGGAAAAGAGATGGGTGACTGGGGGAGAGGAAAGGATGAGGGAGTTTCCCAAAAATGCAACAACTACCATGTTTTTCAAATGGATAGTGAGCGGAGTTTTGTGTGGGATAGGAATGGTGCATAAGGCAGTAAAATCAATGAATGGTCAGGTCAACTGGACAACAGAAGGGGATGCTCCAAGGATGAGTGTTAGGCCAGGGAGACAGCATCTGCTGTGGACCGATTGTGGCGGTATGCGAATTGCAGTGGATCAAGGCAATCTGGTAGGTTGAGTTGATGTGTCTCATAACCAAAATCTCAAAGTACTTCATAATGATAGATGTCAGGGCCACCGGTCAGTAGTCGTCGAGGCAAGCTCCCTGGTTCTTCTTTGGCACCGGTATGATGGTGATCTTCTTGAAGCAGGTGGGAGCCTCAGAATGGAGTGGGTAGAGGTTAAAGATGTCGGCAAACACACCCAGCAGTTGATCCGTGCAGAACCTGAGTGCACGATCAGGGACTCGGTCAGGAACCGTTGCAGTTGTCACTGGGGCTCGGATCCTACCTTGACATATTGGACTCTTTGTGATTGTTGCGACCATGGATGAGACTTACGCTGATGGAACAAATAATGTCGTTTGTCCTGTTCCGGCACAGTATTACCAAACCTTTTGTGGACCTCCTCGACATTGATGGCAACAGCCACCTGAGGCCAAGCAGAATTGGTTTCCCTGGTTGGCCTCCTCCTCCCATCAGGCAGGTAGAGCACATTCCTGGGCACCTCGGCAAGGTCCAGGTGGTCGCGCGTGGAGGCCTCACTGAATTTTGAAGTTGGGCCGGCGGACGACCTTGTAGATATGTCTAGACTTTTTGGGTCTTACATCGGGGATGTCCGGGTACCTTTTAAATATGGTTCCCGGGTACGTCAGTGGGACGTGTGCCAGCACGGAAGATGACATGAAACCCCATGATGCATCAATAATTACGTCGGAGCCAGAAGATATGAGGAAGTATTCTCCAGTGCGCCAGCTGCGTTTTCCGGCTCGCCGCACCCCGCTTGCAGTGGGATGCTCCGTTCCCGCAGCCGGCCAATGGAGTTTCCCATTGTGGCCACACCACACGTGGAAAACCTGTGGGTGCGCTGCTGGTGGAATGGAGGATCCCGCCGATGGAGAATTCCACTGATGGTTTTCCGATGGCTTCCATCCCTCTTCCCGTCGCTGCCACCATTGATGGACTTAGTCCCAGTTGGGAGAATTCCACCCACATAGTGTGGGATTTAATATTCTCCTGGCAGTGAATTTGGCGTTGGGTTGGGGGGGAAGTGACACCACCCTTCCCTGCCTCCACCCAATTAAGGCCAGGAGGGGAAGGCTCGTGGATAGCCTCCTGTACAAATGCAAATTGAGGCTTCAAGTGGGAAATTCATCCCACTTACTGCTGGACAGGGGAGTCACCACAGGGGAAGCCAGAAAAGCCTAACCTGTCGAGTTTGCTGGCAGTCTTCCAAGGGGATGGTGGTCCCTCGTTCAAAGTTACTCAGTGCCTGATCAAGGGGCCTGGCTTCACTAAGGGGAAGGCTTAGTTTAAACCAGCCTCCTGCCTTTGACACCCCAAACCTCCCTCACTCTGCTTTGGCCTGGGGTTCCTCATTGATCCTTGGTTCTGGTGGGTTCATTATCAGAAGTTGCCATGGCTCCCGGTACACTGAGAGGCAATGAAGAGGTGTCAGCCTTTGATTGACCAGCAGCTCTTGGGAGGAGGTAGAAGGATGGGAGGGCGTGGCAATCCACCCCAAATCCTCCACCACCACCCACCAGGGCCCTTAATCCAGGGGAAGGCCTGACACTATCCACAGAAGGGCCAATACCAATGGGCTTTCACTAATGGAGGCAAAGTGGGGCTCTCCAGGAAATGGATGAGAGCCCCATGACAACCATTAAATCCTGCCCAAAATGAGCACGGATCGGTGTGTTAAAAGCTAAGAACAAGAACAATAAGACAAGGGCAAGGATTTTCAAGCGGTTATTGGATGGGCACATGGAGCACACCACAATGACAGGGAGTGGGATAGCTTGATCTTGGTTTCAGACAAAGCTCGGCACAACATCGAGGGCCAAAGGGCCTGTTATGTGCTGTACTGTTCTATGTTCTATGATAACTGTGGTATTCAAAACTCCGACTTATGGAAAGAAACAAGTAGAAGTAAACAACTGGTGAATTGGTGGATTGGTGAGTATGTAGAACAGTTGTCTGACAAAGATAATTAATTCCAGACCATTTCATTCCCTTAAACATCGCCACATTCACTTCTGATTGGGAACAGATTTTGAGATTAAGGGAATGGGTAGGGTATAAAATACTTCAAATACCGCTGTTTAAGACAGCAGGTTACAATCGATTAGTAGAAATATAGGGTTAACTATATATCCGTAGCTCTGATTGTGAATTTCAATGTGTGTCCAAAGCTTTCCTTTCAGAGATTGGCTCAGTAAAATGGAGTCCATGGCAGGATAAATTAGGTACGCTGGGATAGATTCTCCATGAAGCCTCTGATCTGCTGTTACTCAGGTGCTGTATTATTCTCCCCTGTCTGTTCAGCAGTTCCCTGATCAACCTGAAATTTGACTGTGAGCATTATACAGAATCTCACTTTGATCTCTCTGCAGCTTTTGGAGTGTTGCACCGTTCACCCTGATTGCCTCTCCTCTGATATTCCTCTGCCTTCGAGCTCTGTGTGCTCTCACATTTACCTACCTGAACACAGTCTGTGCCTGTGCTGCAGTTGTTTCTCTTTCTTCTCTTCGGAGACACCGCAGATGCATCCCATACACTATCCTACTCTCCATCTGAATGCTGACCATTGGAGACATAGAACATAGAACATAGAACGATACAGCGCAGTACAGGCCCTTCGGCCCTCGATGTTGCACCGACATGGAAAAAATCTAAAGGCCATCTAACCTACACTATGCCCTTATCATCCATATGCTTATCCAATAAATTTTTAAATGCCCTCAATGTTGGCATGTTCACTACTGTTGCAGGTAGGGCATTCCACGGCCTCACCACTCTTTGCGTAAAAAACCCACCTCTGACCTCTGTCCTATATCTATTACCCCTCAATTTAAGGCTATGTCCCCTCGTGCTAGCCACCTCCATCCGCGGGAGAAGGCTCTCGCTGTCCACCCTATCTAACCCTCTGATCATTTTGTATGCCTCTATTAAGTCACCTCTTAACCTTCTTCTCTCTAACGAAAACAACCTCAAGTCCATCAGCCTTTCCTCATAAGATTTTCCCTCCATACCAGGCAACATCCTGGTAAATCTCCTCTGCACCCGTTCCAAAGCTTCCACGTCCTTCCTATAATGAGGCGACCAGAACTGTACGCAATACTCCAAATGCGGCCGTACTAGAGTTTTGTACAACTGCAACATGACCTCATGGCTCCGGAACTCAATCCCTCTACCAATAAAGGCCAACACACCATAGGCCTTCTTCACAACCCTATCAACCTGGGTGGCAACTTTCAGGGATCTATGTACATGGACACCGAGATCCCTCTGCTCATCCACACTACCAAGAATTTTACCATTAGCCAAATATTCCGCATTTCTGTTATTCTTTCCAAAGTGAATCACCTCACACTTCTCCACATTAAACTCCATTTGCCACCTCTCAGCCCAGCTCTGCAGCTTATCTATGTCCCTCTGTAACCTGCAACATCCTTCCGCACTGTCTACAACTCCACCGACTTTAGTGTCGTCTGCAAATTTACTCACCCATCCTTCTGCGCCCTCCTCTAGGTCATTTATAAAAATGACAAACAGCAACGGCCCCAGAACAGATCCTTGTGGTACGCCACTCGTAACTGAACTCCATTCTGAACATTTCCCATCAACTACCACTCTCTGTCTTCTTTCAACTAGCCAATTTCTGATCCACATCTCTAAATCACCCTCAATCCCCAGCCTCCGTATTTTCTGCAATAGACGACCGTGGGGAACCTTATCAAACGCTTTACTGAAATCCATATACACCACATCAACTGCTCTACCCTCGTCTACCTGTTCAGTCACCTTCTCAAAGAACTCGATAAGGTTTGTGAGGCATGACCTAACCTTCACAAAACCATGCTGACTGTCCCTAATCATATTATTCCTATCTAGATGATTATAAATCGTATCTTTTATAATCCTCTCCAAGACTTTACCCACCACAGACGTTAGGCTCACCGGCCTATAGTTACCGGGGTTATCTCTACTCCCCTTCTTGAACAAAGGGACCACATTTGCTATCCTCCAGTCCTCTGGCACTATTCCTGTAGCCAATGATGACCTAAAAATCAAAGCCAAAGGCTCAGCAATCTCTTCCCTGGCTTCCCAGAGAATCCTAGGATAAATCCCATCCGGCCCCGGGGACTTATCTATTTTCACCTTGTCCAGAATTGCCAACACTTCTTCCCTACGCACCTCAATGCCATCTATTCTAATAGCCTGGGTCTCAGCATTCTCCTCCACAATATTATCTTTTTCTTGAGTGAATACTGACGAAAAGTATTCATTTAGTATCTCGCTTATCTCCTCAGCCTCCACACACAACTTCCCACCACTGTCCTTGACTGGCCCTACTCTTACCCTAGTCATTCTTTTATTCCTGACATACCTATAGAAAGCTTTTGGGTTTTCCTTGATCCTACCTGCCAAAGACTTCTCATGTCCCCTCATCACCCATAAACATAGGATCAGCTCCCATTTGGAAACTAATGATCATAGAATCACAGAATTTACAGTGCAGAAGGAGGCCGTTCGGCCCATCGGGTCTGCACCGGCCTTTGGAAAGAACACCCTATTTAAGCCCACACCTCCACCCCGTAACCCAGTAACCCCACCTAACTTTCTTTGGTCACTGAGGGCAATTTAGCATGGTCAATCCACCTAACCTGCATATCTTTAGAATGTGGGAGGGATTCAGAGCACCCGGAGGAAGCCTACTCACACACGGGGAGAACGTGTAGACTCTGCACAGACAGCGACACAAGCCACAAATCTAACCTGGGACCATGGAGCTGTGAAGCAACAGTGCTAACCACTGTGCTACCATGCCGCCAACTGATATACAACTGACTTTGTACTCTCTCTCTTGACGCACATGATCACCTTTGTGCCAATGATAATTAATGGATGTGTTACAACTGTCTGTACCTGAACATCAGGAAGTCAGGAACTATCATTTTTGACTTATGCTGTCAACTCTGTTCTCTTGTCACTCCTCTGCCTTCACCATTGATTTATTCTGACTGAACTGGGCCATGAAAAGATAAGTGTTTAATCTTGACAAAATGTGAGCTTCAAAACCCATATACTATTCAACACCAAGGTTGCTTAATTCCAACTCCAGAACATTAACTGGATCTTCTCCACCTTAACCTTTCAATGTACTGAAACCCATTTTCTCACCACAAGACAAAATTTGAATGTTTGAATGTCAGTACATGGGTCCCATCTTCCATAACCTCAAACCTATCCAAAGCTCCGATAGAATTGTCTCCCTCCCTCAACCATCAACCCTTTACCTCTAATCTTTAGTACACATACCCTTACCCCACCACTGATGTTAAAGCCTTTAGCTTTTCCTTATTCTCCAGAATTATGACCCAAAATCCCATGGCAGCAGGGTAGCATGGTGGTTAGCATAAATGCTTCACAGCTCCAGGGTCCCAGGTTCGATTCCCGGCTGGGTCACTGTCTGTGTGGAGTCTGCACGTCCTCCCCCTGTGTGCGTGGGTTTCCTCCGGGTGCTCCGGTTTCCTCCCACAGTCCAAAGATGTGCGGGTTAGGTGGATTGGCCATGCTAAATTGCCCGTAGTGTCCTAATAAAAGTAAGGTTAAGGGGGGGGGGTTGTTGGGTTACGGGTATAGGGTGGATACGTGGGTTTGAGTAGGGCGATCATGGCTCGGCACAACATTGAGGGCCGAAGGGCCTGTTCTGTGCTGTACTGTTCTATGTTCTATCTCTTCATTTACAATCCAACTCATTAATAATCTTTCCACAAAGACCTTCGTCACCCATCCTTCTCTGGCCCTCCATAGCTCCATTCCCGATGGGCAGCACAGTAGCACAGTGGGTAGCACTGTTGTTTCCAGGGTCCCTGGATCGATTCTCGGCTTGGGTCACTGTCTGTGCGGAGTCTGTACGTTCTCCCCGTGTCTGTGTGGGTTTCCTCCAGGTGCTCCAGTTTCCTCCCACAAGTCCCGAAAGACGTGCTGTCAGTTGAATTGGACATTCTGAATTATCCCTCAGTGTACCCGAACAGGCGCCAGAATGTGGCGACTGAGGGCTTTTCACAGTAACTTCATTGCAGCGTTAATGTAAGCCTACTTGTGACAAAAATAAAGATTATTAGATTATTATTTCCATTTGTGAACGGCTTTGTGAAGTTAGAGGTTCGATTATAGATGTGATGTTGTGTTCGCTGATTATTGGCCAGAATCACAATTAGAGTGCTGCTTCTGGCCTGATTACGGAGCGAAAGGTCAACTCCAATTCCTGGTGGCCATCGTTGGGAAATCAGTGCACACAGACATCAATGAGGCTCAGATGCCCCAGCCCCACTCCTGAAACCCCCAGAGAAATGGGCCATTAGCAGAAATAATCATCACTTAGGCAGCTATGGAAACATAACCCAGCAAAGACTTTTAGAAGGTAAGGAGAGAGGAGAATACTGGCAGACAAAATTGGTAAACAAGAAACAAAAATCAAAGCAAATTGTTCGATTAAGATTCAGCAATGATTATCGGGCAGAAATGTATGGATTCTTCTAGTTTGCCAGAGTGATGTGCAGAAGTTTTCTTTCTTTTAATAAGCTGGGTTTAATGTGGTGCTGAATATTTATTTGAGAAGTTAGGTCAGTGGCTGTATGGAAAAGTCTCATTCATAATTAACCTAACCCACATATGTAAATTATATCTAATTAGTGTCATTCATCAATATCCTCCCCTAATAGCTGGATGATAGCATTCTCTGAGTTTTCTCAATTTGCATTTTAATAATGAAAACGCGTACAAGTTTAAGGTGACACCAAAGACTCATACCTCTGGTTATATTCTCTCTTGTTACACAGACAAGATAGAAATTAGGCTGCAAACGTTTGATCTTGATGTCATTTAATTTTTCTCATAGAAAATGCAAGCTCACGTCCAAGTAACAGATAATGGTTGGTTCTGAAGGAACTTTGCCTGTTTTTTAATTCTTCGTTTTGGTTAAAAAAAAACAATAAAAACTGATGGGACATATTGTATCACCTTTCAGCCATATCCTGTTCATTGCAAGGTCTACAGAGATTGAAGATTTTTAAAAGTGTGCTAAATCACTCGGATGAGAACATTTTAACAAGAACCATAGTATCACCTTGAATAAAGACCCACATGCAGTGTCTTTTATTTTCCTGTGATGTGTCACACCAGGGTAGTGTAATAACACCATGCTGACATATACCTTCCTTCGAGCTTTGTTTACATTATGAGCGTGGCTGAAATCAGAAAATGCCCCTCCATCATATACAATGTTGCCTTTAATGTTACTTTAACCAAGTTGCACAAACTTGCAATCCAGATCCGCCATCTGCCTTCACATCTCATGAATGCTCATTAAAACAGCTGCTTGCCGGAATCTCCTCACCCTTCCCAAACTTGCGTCACGCCAACGGGAAATTAGGTTGGTCTCAAACGCCGTTTGAAATTGCGGCACGGTGGCACATTGTTGCTTCACAGCACCAGGGTCCCAGGTTCGATTCCCGGCTTGGGTCACTGTCTGTGCGGAGTCTGCACGTTCTCCCCGTGTGTACGTGGGTTTCCTCCGGGTGCTCCGGTTTCCTCCCACAAGTCCTAAGATCTGCAGGTTAGGTGAATTGGACATTCTGAATTCTCCCTCAGTGTACCCGAACAGGTGCCGGGGCTTTTCACAGTAACTTCATTGCAGTGCTGATGTAAGCCTGCTTATGACAATAATAAAGATTATTAAATAACAAAGATTATTAGAAAGGGGCTGGCATGCACAATTCAGACCTCAGTTCATTCCCAATTTCAAGGTGAGTGCAGCATACATAGCCAACCTGCTGTATCGCTGCTCTTGCAGCACTTGGTACCTCACTGCAGGGGGCTGTTCGGCTGGTGACCTCCTGTTCTATACTGATGTAAAGACAGGACTGTGCTGCGGGCCTCATGCAGCCTCTACCTTGGACCAACTCGTAGTTCAACCAGGGGTGAGTTGTGAGGTGAGGGTGGAGCTGACAAAGATAAGGAGCGGGATTCTCCTGGAATCGGCGGGGTGGGCAGAAACGGCGCAATGGAGTGCCGGGAACCACTCCGGCATCGGGCTGCCGCAAAGGTGCGGAGTGGTTTGCGCCCCGCCGGCCTGCGTGGAAGGCCTTTGGCACCGCACCAGCCAGGGCCGATGGGGCTCTGCCGGCTGGCGCGGGTCCGCGCATGCGCGAGAGCATCAGCGGCTGCTGACGTCATCCCCGTGCATGAGCGGGGGGGGGGGTTTCACCTTCGCGCCGGCCATCACGGAGGCTTACACGTCCGCCGCGTAGGAATAGTATGCCCCCACGGCACAGGCCCGCCCGCAGAACGGTGGGCTCCGATCGCGGGCCACGTCACTAATCCATCCCATGCCCCCTCGCGGACCCCGGAACCCACCCGCGCCGCCAGTCCTGCCGGTAAGGGACCAACTCCAATTTACGCCGGCGGGACTTGCATAGAATGGGCAGGACTTCAGCCCATTGCGGGCCCGAGAATCGCTGGGGGGGGGGGCGGCGCGCGCCAACCAGCACGGCGTGATTCCTGCCCCCGGCGCCGGAGAATTCGGCAGCCAGCGGGGGCGGGATTCACGCCACCCCCCCCCAGCGATTCTCCAACACGGTGGAGGTCGGAGAATCCCACCCAAGATTACCATTTTAGTTCGGGGGTTGCAGACTGAAGTGACAAAGTGCAGAAATTTCTGTTGCAAAATGGAAAGGAGTCATAAAATCATAAGTTATAGGAGCAGAATTAGACCACTTGGCCCATTGAGTCTGCTCTGCCATTCAATCATGGCTAATATTTTCTCATCCCCATTCTCCTACCTTCTCCCCATAACCCCTGATCCCCTTATTAATCAAGAACCTATCTATCTCTTCCTTGAAGACACTCAGTGATTTGGCCTCCACAGCCTTCTGCGGCAAAGAGTTCCACAGATTCACCACCCTCTGGCTGAAGAAATTCCTCCTCATCTCTGTGTTAAAGGATCGTCCCTTTAGTCTGAGATTGTGTCAGGATGACAGGTGATGTATTATGTACTCTGGGATAACACAGGCTGCAACTCAGGGGCTTGACCAAAAGATACTCCAGACCTTGAAGTTAGTTCAATCTGATTTATTGAACCAGTAGCACAGTTAGTACAGTTTTCTATGAGTTCAACTCTCTGCTAACCTAAGTGTGGTTACTTACTAGTTGGACCAGACTAGACCTTAGCCACGTGCTGGAGGTGTGATACTGTACATACACCCTGACTCACTCTTTAGATGTTCATCAGTGGAATGAGGCGGAGTGTGAGTGCCGCGTGCCTTTTATAGTGAGATACCACCCCTGCCTGCTCATTGGTTATGTCCTGTTCTCTGTGTTCATTAACTGCCTGTCTGTACATCATTATCTGCATGTTTTCATATCATGACAACAGGCAGTCCTGGAGCTATGAAGACCTCACAGTAAAGACCTGATGCCACTTGGGGTTGGATGTGTCTGTTTGCCAGTGGCTTTGAAGGTGACCGCAGCCCTCAATTTCTCTGCCTCTGGGTCTTTCCAGGGATCAACTGGGGACCTGTACTGCATCACTCAGACGGCAACACATTGCAGCTTAAAGGAGGTCATGATCGCTCTTTACAGGAAAGCCCACCATTATGTCAGGTTTACTCTGGATTAAGATAGCCAGGCTGTGAGTCTCATGGACGTTGCAGCTATCTCAGACTTCCCAAGAGTGTAGGGTGCATGTGGCAATATGGGCTCCACGGTAGTGACCCCAAATGTTTATAAACCACAAAGGCTTCCATCTCATTAACGGGCAACTGATGTGTGATCATGAGAAGCACAGATTACATATATACACGATACCCTGGGAATTGCCAGGACTCCTACATCCTGATCATCCCCAGGTGCCTGAGATTTTCAAGGAGCTAGAATGTCTGAAGGCATGGCAGCTTGGGGATAAGGGATGGCCACTGAAATGCCGGCGAATGACACCGATGCGTCACCCTCAGAGTCGTTCTGAGGTGAGATACAGTGCTGCTTACAGCTTCCCACACTCTCTTATAGAGCAGACTGCAGAGCTTCTGAATATGTGCTTCAGATGCTGGGATCACTTCAGGTGGGCTCACTACAACAGTACAATCCTGAGAGGGTTTGCCTCATGATTACAGTGTGTCGTGCCCTTCAACAATCTGGAAATGCAAAGCGATGTGTCCTTGCCAGGGGGTGGACTGAAGGAGGGTGAAGATGCTGAGGTGCTGGAGGTTCAGGGGCTTGCTGAGCGCATTGATGCCATGGAGGAAGGAAGTCATGGGAGACACGCCCGTGACTCGGACCCTGAGGACAGAAGTCCCGTCCACCAAAGCGAATCTGAGGCTGGCAGCTTAATTGACAGCAGCGCCTCTAGGAGATGGTGGCTGTTGTTGGTATGACAGCCAGCGGAGGTTGAGGTTCTTTGCTGGATCCCAGGATATAGGTGAATGATAGCAGGAGGGCTATCCCACAGGGTGGGCCTCATATGGGAGAAGGGGTAGGTGTGTCAGCAGCAAGGTTAAGGATGCAGATCTCAGCACCTTCCCCCCTTCCACAAGCTGGGTACCTCATTCAGGCACGGAATGCCTTTGAACAAGGTTACGCCCCTTGGCAACCTACCACCTTCCCCATTCTAATTAAATTCCTCCCACCACCAAGCTTGGCATGATAGAGGGTGCAAAGTTCTACCCACACTGTTCGATCGCCAATTTGACTTTAGATCATCATGATTCATGTTATAGAGTGTCTTCTATATTTGATGTGTATGGATGTCTTTAACAAAAGTGCACACGTGGGTGTGATGTCATCAGGAGTCTGAGCTTATGTGGGTTTTCAGTTTTGTCATGAGGAGCTCGTGTATAGTTCTGTTTAGTTGCTGCTGGTGCTTGAAGTCAAACTGTGTTATTACCTCAGTGCTTATTAAAGTAGAGAAGAGTTAACTTTTACAATGCATTCAATGATCTTTCTTGTGGTCAAGTTACCAGACAAGACAACTTGCAGTTATGCAGCACCTTTATAACATGGTGAGACCATCTCAAGGCTAAATGATACCATGTTACGAGCATGCATGGGCCTCATTTCAATAGATAAAAAGTGCAAAAGTTGGATCCAGAGTGCCACTGCACACAGAGCCGTGGGAGCAGAGGCCTCTTGAGTTGGGCATGCTGTTCCTCCAGCCACTTCCAACATGGCCCACTCGGCACCCCATGCTGGAAAGGGTACCCACGTGTGTGTGTGTCCTCGACCAGCACCAGAAGCCTCTGAACAGGTGTTGGCACGATGTCAAACAGCTCTACTGACTGATTATTTTCCAACTTGCACCACACAAATCCATTCGAAGTATGAGCTTGCGACTCAGCAAATAACATGCTGCAAGAGGGGTCCAGCACCCATGTTATTTAAAGGATCAGGTATCACACCTTGGTGGTCAGGTCGCTTATTATAGCATCTGCTATTGCAAAGAGTCTGGAAGTACTGTGGAGTGTTTTAGGAGGTGCTGTGGTGAGTTGCTGGATTTTGGCAGGGTGGTGATGCTGAACCTCCACAGGGAAGGCAGGAGGTTAGTGACCTGGCCATACAAAAGGGGGCTGCAGTGCCTGTGAATTCAGCACAACAGGGGAAATTCTTCATGAGGCCCTCTGCCATGTTAACAGTGACAGGAAGTTGTCTGGCAGGTAAGGCAACGCCTCCAGCTTCTCGGTGGGTATCCCCATCAGCATCCTTGTCAAATTCCTCATCTGAAACCCAAAAGAACCACAGACTGCTAAGAGCACAGAAGGAAACTGTTCAGCTCATCAAATTAGCACTAACTCTGTGCAAGAGCAAATCAGCTCATCCCACTCTTTTCCCAGTAAACCGGCAACATCTTTCTCTTCAGGAGCTCATCCAATTCTTTTTAAAAGCTCCAATTGAATCTGCTTCAATCATTCTCTCAGGTATGATCAGCCCAGATCATAATCACTTGCTGCAAAAATTTTATTTTCTCAGTATATGGTTCTTGTGCCAATCAGCCTAAATCTGTGCCCTTTGGCCAAAACGCCAATTGGAACAACTTCTCCCTTTCTACTTGGTCGAGACCCCTCATGATCTTGAACATCACCACCAAATCCCCTCTCAACCTTCCCTTCGCACAACCCCAGCTTTTCCAAGCTATCCTTGTAACTGAAGCCCCCCCTTCCATTCTCATAAATCTTCTCTGTGTCTTTCTCTTCACCTTCTTCCGAAAGTGTGTTGCTCAGAGAGGCGGCACGGTGGCACAGTGGTTAGCACTGCTGTCTCACGGCACCGAGGACCCGGGTTCGATCCCGGCCCCGGGTCACTGTCCATGTGGAGTTTGCACACTCTCCCTGTGTCTGCGTGGGTCTCATCCCCACCACCCAAAGATGTGCAGGGTAGGTGGATTGGCCACGCTAAATTGCCCCTTAGTTAGAAAAAATAATTGGGTGATCTAAATTTATGTTTAAAACTTGTGGCTCAGAATTGGAGACAGTATTCCAATTGAGGTTGAACCAGTGTTTAACATAGTTTTATCAGAGATTCTTTGCTGTTGTACTCTATACTTCTATTTATAAGCCAGATTCTTAATACTTTACTCACCACTTTCACAACCACCTTTAAAATTTTACTCTTTATTTGATATTGCCTCTCCTCCTTCCTACCAAAATAAATCACCTCACATTGCTGCGCATTAAATTTCACCTGCCGTGTGTTAGTTTATTCCAACAATTTGTTTATGTCTTTTTGAAGCTCATTGCTGAATTTTACAAGGGTGCATTTTTCAGGCACCTCCCACAATCCCCCTCCATAGAGAGGTCAGTCACAAGTGGACCGACTTTAAAAAGGGTTGTCCAGCAGCAATAATACACCCGGAGTTGCATTAACAAAGTAATTGTGGGATTTCTGCCCCAGACAAAGTCCTGCCCTCTCGAGTTGCTAGCTAATCAGATTGTAGTCCCTGCAGTGCCAGGACGCAGTAGCGACTGATACTGAGACTACAGGGCCAGCCTGAGGAGCAGACAACATGGAGGTTGGACACAGTGTGCTCTGGGACTTTGGTCTGAGAGGGATTGGGGACGCCAGGGGCGGGGATGGGGGTGATTAATGATCTTGGGCGGGGGGTTTGGAAGCTGTGAGATGGTGAATCACAAAAGAGGGGTAATATCTTAGTGAATTCCCCCAGTGGGCACAGAGCATTCCTCAAAGGAGTTACCTCCCTTCCTTCCCACCTTTTCACATGACGTGGTGAAGTAGCAGAAACAGGCCCTTAGCAGACCATTAATTGGCCGGTTAAGGGCCTCAATTGGCCTAAAGGCAAGGGAGCTGGCTGATGCCATACCCACCTACGACATTATTGTATTGTGAGGCAAGCGATTAAGCAGTGTTAAATTGCAATAGTGATTTATTTAACTAAGAAGAACTTCACATAATAACAGAACATAGATTTCATAGAATTTCATAGAATTTACAGTGCAGAAGGAGGCCATTCGGCCCATCGAGTCTGCACCGGCTCTTGGAAAGAGCACCCTACCCAAGCCCATACCTCCACCCTATCCCCATAACCCAGTAACCCCACCTAACACTAAGGGCAATTTGGACCCTGAGGGCAATTTAGCCTGGCCAATTCGCCTAAACTGCACATCTTTGGACTGTGGGAGGAAACCGGAGCACCCGGAGGAAACCCACGCACACACGGGGAGAACGTGCAGACTCGACACAGACAGTGACCCAAGTCGGGAATCGAACCTGGGACCCTGGAGCTGTGAAGCATTTGTGCTAACCACTATGCCACCATGCTGCCCACGGTTGAACATATATGGCAGAACAACTGCCACACAGGTACAGTCCCACTGAATCATCAGCTTCGTCAGACCAAACCCCAAGAACCAGGCCTAAATACCTGATAGACTAACATTTTCACACTCTGCCCCCATACGCTGCGGGCCAGTCACATGGCCTGTGAAGGATCTCCTCTTAAAGGAGCCACGCTACCAAATTCCATCCCACTTATGTTCCCTTAGAGATCCCTGAAATACAAAAACAGAAAAAAACCTCTTATTTACAATTACACTCCATCAAAGAGAATTACAGTTAGGGAGCCTAAGGTAGAGTCCTTAAGGTAAGTCTATCAAGTGACCTCATAACTCTTACTGAACATCTCAATTTGCCATCTGGCATTTCCAGATTGGAGGCATCTGAGTCGACAGCAAGCGCGGGCAAAATTGTAGAGTCTGAAGTCGAGGCAGTACTGACTACCTCTTCAACTCCTTCTGAGGGCCCTGATGATTTGCCTTGAGAAGATTTTGGTTCTAACACCACTGATTCGCAAAGCGGTATACTGGGAGTTGGGATTCAGTCTACCCGCTCCTTTGTGGAGATGACAGTTTCCCTCCTTCTCAAATGATCTACATATTTTCTCACTTCACGGCCCTGTGGGTCTGTGATGTAAGATATTGGCCTAGTTACAGCACCTACTCTACCAGGTAACCATTCCAGTCCTTCACCAAAGTTCCATACGTATACCAAATCTTCTGTTTGAAACAACCTGTCCTTCTTGGTGGCCTTTCTGAGAGGCTTGCTTAGCCTCCACCCACCCAAGAAATTTGGAAAATTGAGCTGGGTCCTGAGATATCGGCCCATTGACAACTCAGCCGGGGTAACCCCAGTGGTGGTTTGTGGGAGGTGAGAGAAAGAGGTCTACTAAATACAGCTGTCATGGCTGATTGGATTGTCTTTTCATTGATGTTTTGAAAGTTTGGAACGCTGTTTCAGCCAACCCGTTTGATGCGGGGAGGTAAGGGACATGCTGGATTCAATTGGATTGAACAAAGAATGAAAACTCTTTGTCTTTGAGGATTGTCTGAGATTATCACCTCGGGTAGACAGTGAATGGCAAACATTTGGCTCAGCTTGTCTACGATGGCTGCCACAGCAACATTTAATTACTTCAAGTTTGCGTCTTCGATAATCAAAAACAGCATCCTCAAAAAGGGACCATAAAGTTGATGTGGAACCTCATCCATGGACACCCCAGCCACTCCAAGAGTGCAAACTTGTTGCAGGCGGGAGGGTATGTTGATTATGACACTATTCACATTGCTTGTCCATACTTTCGATGTCCTTGTCGATCCATGGCCACCAAATGTAACTCCTGGCTAGCACCTTCATCTTGGACTGACCAGGACGACCGCTATACAACTCTTGGAGAAGAGCTTGCTGCCCCGTAGGTGACACTATCACTCTGCAGCCCCACAGGAGAACCCCGTCCTCACAAGTGCTTTTGCCCCTGCGTCATCAAGAGGGCCTGATATAGTTCTGACTTCTCAAAATGTCAGCCGAGGAGAACCATCCTTTGAACTCTTGACAACGCAGGGTCTCGTTGGTCCATGTCGTAATGTGGCCGGATGAAATAGGTAGAGTGCCAAACATATTTAGAGTCAGGACGATCTTGTGCGGAGTGGGAGGCTCAGACATTGTTTGTGGCAGTGGAAGCCTGCTCAAAGCATCTACATTTGACATCTGGCTACCCAGTCTGAACGGTATACGAATATGCAGCCAAAAGCAGTGTCCACCTTTTCACGCAGGCTGATGTTGTTGGCCGGACAGAGGCAATGGTGACGTGCTGGCCATAAACATACTGATGACACTTTTTTTACGGCATAAATGACCGCCAGACTTCATTTGTCAATCTGGGAAATTTCCTTTCTGCACCCACAACATCTTCCACTTTGTGTGAGGGTACTGCACCGATGCCATAAGGTGATGCATCGCAAGTGACTACCATGTGTTTATCTGGGTTGAAATGGATCAGGACGGCCGGCAGCTACAGAGCCTATTTGACCTGACTGCCTCTGGGAATCTTCCTATATCCAACGTTGGTGCCTCTCCAGCGGTTGATTCAGGGGTACCAAATTGATCAACAAATTGGGGAAAAAGCAGCCTTAATAATCGACCATCCCTAAAAAGGACTTCAATTTTCTTGTATTCCTTGGTTCAGGTACCCCTTACAATGAATATAGGAATTTCAGATATATCGTATGTACTTGGCACAGTAAGGGTTAAAAGCCTGAGTTAGCATGTGACCGCTACATGCTTTTAAAATAAATCCTAATTTGAAAGATAACTAAGTTTTGGAGCCAGCGGTGCAATTAGGCCATTGTAAAAGCTTGGACTAATGGAATGTTGTTTGGATTAAGGGGGTTCCCTGAGGAGTTAATTAGATTTCAGCTTGGTAAAATTCTGTAATTATACGGAGGAATCATGCATTTTGAAGAAAAGCAGAGTTAGTTGAGTTTTTGATGGAAATGTGAGCAGGAGTCCAGTTCAATTACAATATATGCCTGTAGCTAGATTAGCTGTTTCTTTCCAAGCAGTTCAGAAGAGTGTAATTATAAGGTGAGCTGAAACCAGCTAAAGCAGTCTCTGAAGAAATACAGCCAGAAGTTCTGCATGGTTCTGGCAGGATTCAGGTCTTTTCTTTAAAGTAGTGGTACATGATCTCGCTGTCTCAAAGGACATCTCTGTAAAGTGGTTTTCCTGAATGTTGACTCTTTAACAGTGGATTGAGAGCTGAGATGGTTTGTGTTGAATTGGATTTGTTTACTGTCACGTGTACCGAGGTACAATGAAAAGTAATTTTCTGCATACAGTCCAGACAGGTCATTCCAATGAATGAAAAAACAAACATAGGGCAACCATAAAACTCAATATAAATACACTGAAACAGACATCGGGGGAAGCATATAGGAGTGCAGTACTACTCAAGAGAGAAGTGTGAGAAGTGATCAGATCAGTCCATAAGAGGGTCACTCAGAAATCTGGGGCGCGATTCTCCGATGCCGCGCCGCATCGGGAAAGCCGTCGTGAACTCCTCGGTCGAGTTCAACGACGGCACGAAACGGCCCCGATCGCGACCTATTCTGGCTCCGGGAATGGGCTAGCATTGGGGCCGCGCAAAACACGGGGGGGGGGGGGGGGGAACGTCGGAAGCGTGTGACGCCAGAATGACGCCGCTCCGCATCGTAAAAGGGCGCGATCCACGCACAGAAAGGAGGGGGAGTAAATGTCGGAGCCACGGAGGGCCGCCCCAAGGTTCCGTGATACGGACCTAGCGACCCTCCTCGATGAGGTGGATCAGCGCAGGGGCATCATCTGCCCAAGACGAGGGCATCGCCACCCTTCCAGCGTTGTGCGACGGGCCTGGCGTGAGGTGGGCATGGCAGTGAGTGCTGTGGGGCAGACCCCTCAGTCCGGGAAGCAGTGCCGCAAGAAGCTCCACGACCTCACCAGGGCTGCCAGGATAAGTGCCACGAGGGTGCCCCCGGGTCACAACCCCCCCCCCCCCCCCCATGTCCCTCATCACCCACCTCCCCCCCGGGCACGAGGGGGAGGGGGAGGGGTGGCGAGAGTGAGTGGAGGGTGGGTGACAAAGTTGTCACAGACCCACATGAGCGCTGCGACCCCCTGGAGAGATGCCATGGTGTAGCTGCAACTTTCCCCCCACCCTGTGCCAATATCTGAACGCCCCGATGATACCTGTCAAATTGTGAAGCTCTATCGATGCCCCCCCCCCCCCAACATGAGAAGACTGCTCACAACGGCCGGGAGCGCAACAGAATCAGAGGGGGTTCACCCATCATGCACCCTCTGACAGTGTTCGAGCAGAGGGCACTGGTCTTGCTTGGGGATCTACCACCCGGGAGGTCGAGCAATGCGAGGTTGGAGGTGCAGAACCAAGTGAGCCAACCCTGCATGACCCCCCCCCCCCTCAGCCCTTCCTCTGTCCCCTCACACTCTACCCACTGGACCCCCCATCCTCTGTCCCCTCACACTCTACCCACTGGACCCCCCATCCTCTGTCCCCTCACACTCTACCCACTGGACCCCCCATCCTCTGTCCCTCACACTCTACCCACTGGACCCCCCATCCTCTGTCCCCTCACACTCTACCCACTGGACCCCCCATCCTCTGTCCCCTCACACCCCACCCACTGGACCCCCCATCCTCTGTCCCCTCACACTCTACCCACTGGACCCCCCATCCTCTGTCCCCTCACACTCCACCCACTGGACCCCCCATCCTCTGTCCCCTCACACTCTACCCACTGGACCCCCCATCCTCTGTCCCCTCACACTCTACCCACTGGACCCCCCATCCTCTGTCCCCTCACACTCTACCCACTGGACCCCCCATCCTCTGTCCCCTCACACTCTGCCCACTGGACCACCTTACACCCGGCCGAGCGTGTCTAACTAACCCCGTATTATTCAGTTCCCTAGGGTGTGGTGACGAACGTCCAGGGCCGTCTGCTGCCACACACAGGCGACCATCCATGACAACCACCGCACCCAGGGTCTCACGCCAGAGGGTGGCAGGAGGTCGGACAGGAATGCCATCCTCCAAATCCAGGACTCTCGAGCAGGATGTACAGAGGACGGACAGTGACGACTTTCATGGCTGTGCGTTGCCCGAAGGTCGGGCCGCGAGACTGGGCAGGACGGGGTCAGTGGACCCAGACGCACAGAGGACGGCGACGCAGTCAACGGACTCACCTGACGCTGAACCAAATGTGCGCGTTCTCCCTGCGCTGGGACATGGCTGGGACCAGGACGCTCCTGAATTTCTGACGGACGAGGACCTAGAGCTTGCGGCACTGCTGTCGCCCACACCATCCACCATCCCAGAGACACTCACCTCGGTTGGCCAAGTAAGTGATGAGGCTCCTGGGTCACGGTCTGGTGTGCACCACACAGCTGAGCCGGTACAGCAGGTGGAGGTCGGAGCATCCGAGGAGCTGGACGGTCGGAGGGCAGCCCAGGCCCAGCATCTAGCTGGCGGCTAGATGTTTCCCTGGTTCCTGGATTTACTCGACCCACCTGGACAGCCGATGCATTTTGAAACCCAGGGACACGATGACGGGATGAGGGCCGTCTTCCAGCGGCTGCAGACTGCACCAGGAGCAGGGAGTGGTGCCACTCATGGCAGCCACCCAGGCCGACACCGCACGGGTAGCGTCCGCGGTCGAGGCAATGGGTGAAACAGTTTCGGCCATGGGTCAGGTTGTGGAAGGCGTTGGGCTTCATGTGCACTCGTCATCCACGGCCCTGGAGAGGGCTGCGCTCTCACAGGCAGCAATGTGCCAGAGCCAACATGACATTGCCGGTGCGCTACAGGCCCAGGCTATGGCCCAGTCCCAGCACGCCATGGCCCAGTCCCAGCACGCCATGGCACAGTCCCAGCACACCATGGCACAGTCCCAGCACGCCATGGCACAGTCCCAGCACACCATGGCATAGTCCCAGCACGCCACGGCACAGTCCCAGCAGTCAGTCGCGGAGAGCATCGACCGCCTGATGCACGTGCTGGATGGCATCACGCACTCACAGGTTGAGGTCGCACAGTCCCTGGCGAGAATGTCTCACTCCCTGGATTCCGTCTCTGCGAACGCTCGGACCCTGGTCGATACCATTGCAGGCCTCCAGGACTGGCAGCGCCAGGTGTCGGTGGGGCGACGGGGCACCTCCCCGCTCGCACCTCCGTCCCACAGTGAGACCCAGGGGTCACCAGGCTCCCCGAGGGAGGAGGAGGTTCTGGGGCCCGTCCCATTAACTCCATCATGGGACGTCCCGGAATTCTCGGCCTCCCCCCGTCCCATCCCTGGTGCATTGGGTGGGCAGCGGGCAGAGCAGGGTGGCACCACGTCATCCGAAACGGCCGCGGAGCAGCCTGGCCCATCAAGTCTGGGTCGCCCCATGAAACGAGTGCCGACGGGGAGACATGTCGCGGGGCGTGATTCTCAGCAGTCCGCCTCCACTCCTGCTGTACCATCTGGGGATTCACTTAGACGTAGTGGTAGGGCCCGTAAGGCAATGAAGAGCGACACATAGTAAGTTGGCACGGGTGAAGGGCACAGTTTAGTTGTAGGGGCTAGGGCATCTGTACTTAATATTTACCATTAAACGCACTGTTGCACCTAACTTGTAAGACTGTGTGATTTTTCCGTTGCTACGGGGATCATGATGGTGACCGAGTGTCGCTGGGGTTGACGAGCGGTGAAACTTTGGTGCAGGGTGTGCAGTCCCTTCCCCCCCCACCCCCTCCCACAGCTAGCCCACGCGGGCACGTGATGGAGTGTCAGTGACGAACTCAGTGACCACCGAGATGGATGGTTCAGCTATTGCCATGGGTCAGACTCTCTCTAACGATTCTGAGCTCACAGCTCATCGCAGAGCGGGCTGTCATCGTTCCACATGGCACTGATCACACCCGCTGACACAGCCATCAATGTCGTGCCATACCGTCTGGACCCAGTGATAAGGGTGATCTCGAAGCAGAGCAGTGTATACGGAGCAGGGGTGTGGGGGGGGAGAGGGGGGGGTGGTGGGAGTTGTGTGCTGACCGTCCGCACGACTGGCGATGTAGGTGGTAGTGTTCAGCGATGCTGTTGCACGCAACGCGTGAATCTTGCAGCCACCAATGCATTGCGTGCCCGCTGTCCTCGCCGGTGCCGTCGTGCAGCCTCCTGGACATCATCAGCACCCGGGTCGTGTGTATCTGCTGCGCCCGACGCACCACCAACCATCTCCACCTCCTCCTCCTCCTCCTCCTCCACCTCCTCCTCCTCCTCCTCCTCCGTGTTGGCACCACTGGCAGTGGCTTCTCCCTCCGACTCCTCCACCAGGGCATCTTCCCTCTGCATCGCGATGTTGTGCAGCGGACAGCAGACCACAACAATGCGAGCGACCCTGTCGGGCTGGTACTGCAGGGCCCCTCCGGAGTGGTCCAAGTACCACACCCCTGGTTGCTGCATGGGCCTCACTGTAAAGGGTCTCCGCGTTGGTCTGAGGCCTCCGTATGGGCGTCATCAGCCAAGACCTCAGTGGATAACCCCTGTCGCCCAGCAAGCAGCCCCTCAGCCGGGGGAGGGGGCCATGAGCGCCTGCGGCCTGTACGGCGACGACGGGTCACTCCGCGGCCATTCCCTCTGCTGCTGCAGCTGCCCCTGCATCCACTGTGGGATATCGCTGTGGACGCTGCTGCAGTGCAGCGGGACCAACCACTGCGCAGAACATAGCCGTTCTGTTCGCAGACATTGTGCTAACCTACAGAAGGGTGGTGGGGGGCAGAGAAACGGGACATGTTAGACGGAGGTTAGTCGACACCTCGGCAGCCGCCTGCCACGGGATACCTGTGTGTCCCGGTGGCCTGGTCACGCTGCTGACACGTTGCCAGCCAAACCCCTGGTCACTTTCTGCATCCAACGGTCAGTTAACAACACGTCCTCCTCACCAGTGCGTCAGCGGCCTGTGGCCATCAGCCACAGGGCAACCAGCGGCCGTGTCCTCATCGCCGCGATGGCAGGGCGGCTGAGATGTTGCATCTGGGGGTGGACCACCCACTCCACTCACTCCCTCTCCCCCCCACTACTCGCTCTTGCCCCCCTCCCACTACTCCCTCTCTCCCCCCCTCCCTCTACTCCCTCTCTCCCCCCCTCCCACCACTCCCTCTCTCCCCCCCTCCCTCTACTCCCTCTCCCCCTCCCACTACTCCTTCTCTCCTCCCCCCTCCCACTACTCCCTCTCTCCCCCCCTCCCACTACTCCCTCTCTCCCCCTCCCACTACTTCCTCTCCCCCTCCCACTACTCCCTCTCTCTCCCCTCCCACTACTCGCTCTCCTCCCCCCTCCCACTACTCCCTCTCCCCCCATACTCCCTCTCTCCCCCTCCCACTACTCCCTCTCCTCCTCCCACTACTCCCTCTCTCCCCCCTCCCACTACTCCCTCTCTCCCCCCTCCCACTACTCCCTCTCTCCCCCTCCCACTACTTCCTCTCCCCCTCCCACTACTCCCTCTCTCCCCCTCCCACTACTCCCTCTCACCCCCCTCCCCCTACTCCCTCTCTCCCCCCTCCCACTACTCCCTCTCCCCCCATACTCACTGTCTCCCCCCTCCCACTACTCCATCTCCCCCCCACTACTCCCTCTCCCCCCCTCCCACTACTCCCTCTCTCCCCCCTCCCACTACTCCCTCTCCCCCCCACTACTCCCTCTCTCCCCCCATCCCTCTACTCCCTCTCACCCCCCTCCCCCTACTCCCTCTCCCCCCTCCCACTACTCCCTCTCTCCTCTTCCCACTACTCCCTCCTCCCCCCTCCCACTACTCCCTCTCCCCCTCCCACTACTCCCTCCCTCTCCCCCTCCCACTACTCCCTCTCCCCCTCCCACTACTCCCTCTCTCCCCCCCCCTCCCACTACTCCCTCTCTCCCCCCTCCCACTACTCCCTCTCTCCCCCCCTCCCACTACTCCCTCTCTCCCCCCCCTCCCACTACTCCCTCGGGGAGGGGGGGGAGGGGGGGGGGGGGGGGGGAGGGGGAGGGGGGGAGGGGGGGTTGTTGGGTTATGGGTATAAGGTGGATACGTGGGTTTGAGTGGGGTGATCATTGCTCGGCACAACATCGCGGGCCGAAGGGCCTGTTCTGTGCTGTACTGTTCTAAAAGTTCTGTGCTGTAATGTTCTATGTTCTATGTTCCCCAGCAGCACGGTAGCATAGTGGTTAGCATCAATGCTTCACAGCTCCAGGGTCCCAGATTCAGTTCCCGGCTGGGTCACTGTCTGTGCGGAGTCTGCACGTCCTCCCCGTGTGTGCGTGGGTTTCCTCCGGGTGCTCCGGTTTCCTCCCACAGTCCAAAGATGTGCGGGTTAGGTGGATTGGCCATGCTAAATTGCCCGTAGTGTCCCAAAAAGTAAGGTTAAGGGGGAGTTGTTGGGTTACGGGTATAGGGTAGATACGTGGGTTTGAGTAGGGTGATCATTGCTCGGCACAACATCGAGGGCCGAAGGGCCTGTTCTGTGCTGTACTGTTCTATGTTCTATGTTCCCCAGTTTACGAAGACTCCGGGACGGTCCGCTCACCTCACTGCTCGGCAGCCAGCACGACTGGCTGACGGCTTTAAAAAGCAGGTGTGGACGGCCACGGCGTCAACTGGGGTCACACCGTCGGGACTTCGGTCCACCCGGGCTGGAGAATAGGGGGGTTCCGGAGAGTCGCCATTTTGGGTGCATCGTGCGATTCTCCGGGTTTTGGCGCGCGGAACACGACGGAACAGATTTGGCCGTTTGGGAGAATAGCGGGAGCGCGTCGGACAGGCGCCGCGTGAAAAACTGGCGCGGCCCGCTATTCTCCCAACCGCCGTGACATTGGAGAATCGCACCCCTGGTAACAGCAGGGAAGGGTCTGTATTTGAATCTGTTAGTGCGTGTTCTCAGACTTTTGTATCGCCTGCTGCCCGATGGAAGAAGTTGGAAGATGGAGTAAGCTGGGTTGGAGGGGTCTTTGATTATGCTGCCTGCTTTCCCAAGGCAGTAGGAGGTGTACAGAGAGTCAATGGATGGGAGGTGGGTTTGCGTGATGGATTGCGCTGTGTTCACGACTCTCTGTAGTTTCTTATGGTCTTGGGATGAGCAGTTGCCATACCAGGCTATGATGCAGCAGGGTTGCTTTTTATGGTGCACCTGGCAAAAGTTGGGAGGAGTCAATGTGGACATGCCGAATTTCCTTAGTTTCCTGAGAAAGTATAGGGCTGTTGTGCTTTAACATAGAATATTCAGTGCAGAAGGAGGCCATTTGACCCATCAAGTCTGCACAGACCCACTTAAGCCCTCACTTCCACCCTATCCCCGTAACCCAATAACCTTTAATCACTAAGGGAAATTAATCATGGCCAATCCACCTACCCTGCATGTCTTTGGACTGTGGGAGGAAACCGAAGCACCCGGAGGAAACCCACGTAGACACGTGCAGACTCCGCACAGACAGTGACCCAGCAGGGAATTGATCCTGGGACCCTGGCGCTGTGAAGCCACAGTGCTACCGTGCTGCCTTTCTTGGCCATAGCATCGACGTGGGTGGACCAGGGCAGATAGTTGGTGATGTGCATACCTCGGAATTTTTGTTTTTTGACTGAGAATAAAGATAGCAGTTAAGGGTTAAGGAATGCACTGTATTGAGTAGTATAATTTAAGGGGTAATTGTAAGCTATTTTCCCGTGTGATGTTATAGGTATTTTAATATTGTGCTAGTGATAAAGTTTGTTTGGTGCAATAGGCAGGGTGGGCAAAATGTTCATGGTCACGTGCAGTGCTTGAGATGGTGACTCCAGAAAGATATGAGGGAATCTTAGGCTGAATTTTCCATCCTACCTCTCTTCCATCACACCGCTCCCCCCCCCCCCCCCCCCCCCCCCGCCCCCCCTCACCGCCAGCATCCCCAGACTCCACACTTTCCGACCCTGCCATGATTTTGCAGTAGGGCAGGCAGGGCCTCAGACAGGAAGCCTACTCTTACCCCAAATTGAGGCCTTTAATTGGTCCCTTAAGGGGCCTTACCCACTCAGCTTCAATTCTGGGCTGGCGGGCACTGGGAAACTGTGTAAAATGTTTTTAATCCTTGACCTTGGATGGGAAGGGTGGGTCGGGGAGGGGGGTGGGGCACCCTGACTGTGAGAACCCTCATCAAGAACTGGGCACCACCACGCCCCTCCCATTGAGCTATCCCCTGATAACCCAATTTGCACCTCATGAGTTCCCTACCCTTCCCTCCCCACGATCCCTACCACCTGGCCTCCATGGCACTTTGTTCCAGGCAATGCACTGCAGTCCCTCTTGCGGCCACTGCAGCGCTGTTCCTGGTTTGACTGCCAGCTGTCCAAGGCAGGATGTCCTTCCAAATGAAGACGGACGTCCCACCTGCTGCCAATCAATGCTCACTGGAGTGTAAAATGACAGCCAGCCTGTCTGAGTGAGCAGTGATCCCATCTGAAAAATATTTTACATTTTTTCCAAGCTTAATTGACCCCACAAAACTGATTCCTCATTCACAGCCAGATTTGAGGGACCACGGTGGCTGTTTGCAACCTCCCCTGCTGAAGTTTACAGCTCTACTTTCACATCAGGGTGTCTGTGGTGGTTGTCCCTTTAAGGGCAACACAGCGGTGTAAGAGTCATCAGGCCTGGGTGGCCAATCGGGACTCAGAGTCCCTAGGGGGAGGAGTTCTCTGAGGTATTTTCGAGCTAGCTGCAAACATGCCGTTCTCTTGAAGATCACTAAATAAATCCCTCTGTGTTCACTAATGAAGTGTCTGAAAGCGCATCATTACAGTGACCTTCAGCTTAATCTTCTTTTAATGCAACCTGCCATGACAGGACTATAAACAGCTCAGTTTCAAAAGAAACAATGTTGTACAAGTGTCTCCTCTTTGACATTGTGGACAATTAGGTGGATTTCTGACAGCGTCACAGCGTCCCTATTAACTGGGGAACTGATACATCACCAGTAACTGTTTTACTGGGCAAGTAGCTCTTCCGCCAGTGGCATATCCAAATTCAGAAGAGCGACACCATCGTAAAATCTGGCGAGGTCCATTCATTACAGGCTCACTGTTACCATTCCTGAAAAAAATCAGCAATAATGCTCAGTTTCAGTTCAGAACAGCTTTGTTTTCAGAATGCTGAGCATCCGATCGGAGCAGCCATTTACTCTTCGAAAGCATAGCCAATGGATGGCAGGAAATTCCAATACAAATCCCTGTAGTGCAGAAGTAGGCCGTTCTGCCCATTAGGTCCGCATCGACCTTCCCAAAGAACACTCTATCCAGGTCCACT
Organism: Scyliorhinus canicula; assembly: GCF_902713615.1. Classification (NCBI taxonomy): domain Eukaryota; kingdom Metazoa; phylum Chordata; class Chondrichthyes; order Carcharhiniformes; family Scyliorhinidae; genus Scyliorhinus; species Scyliorhinus canicula. The sequence continues at coordinate 23,356,979 of NC_052153.1, read as the reverse complement.
CCCCCGCCCAACCCACCCTATCCCTATAACCTAATCTTTTTTTCCAATTAAAGGGCAATTTAGCATGGCCGTTCCATCTACCCTGCACATCTTTTTGGGTTCTGGGGGGTCCGACCCACGCAGACATGAGGAGAATGGGCAAATTCCACACAGACAGTGACCCAGGGCAGGGATTAAACCCGGGTCCTCTGCGCCGTGAGGTAGACGTGCTAACCACTGCGCCACTGTGCTGTCCTCTTCCTGTAACCTAACCTGCACATCCCTCGTCACCAAGGAGCAATCCCCAAATTCCTTGGAGACTGAGTGGCTGCTGTAACTGTTGAAGAAACCTGGCTGGTGCCTAAATGTTGTGATTCAGGAGATACAAAGAAAAAGGTTAAACCAAATTCATTTTAATTCAAAAGTAAAGCCGCACCCGTGGCATACAACACTAATATTCCAGTCCGGGACTAACAGGAACACCAGTACCAGATCGGGGACGGTATTTAAAAGACTGGATAATGAGCCCCAGCTGGACGGGCCTTCACCCGTTACCATGGGAACACGTACTCCACGAGCCCCACAGGCAGATGATTCCTCATGATCCTCGTAAAGGTAATCACATTAAAAATCGTACTGTTATCCAATGAGGACAACCTCGATTGGCCTAAGAAACGTGACCTCTCACCCTGAAGCAGACAAGCATCCTAACCACCCATTTCTTGGATGGAACAAAAGAGGGCAGCAGCTGGAGCAAGAACCAGGTGGCGAGTTTTGTGAGCACGAGCGTCCTTTTCCCCAACGCCCCTCCACCCCATCAGACCCTCAGAAAATATCTTCCAGCTGTCTGCCTTTCCGTTTTGTGACTAGTGGAAGAGATCAACCCCCAATTTAACCTTCGATGCTTTATAAAACATCACAATATGCTCAGGCATGTGCCGAAAAATGAGTCTCCAATAGACCTACAACCAAAGCACAATATTAAATCAGAGAGAGTGGTGCACAGAGCTTGTTTGACATTGCTTCTCCAGAACTCAATCTGTTAAGGTCAAAAGCCTTATAGGGAGTCAGGACTCCTTTACAGACCCATCATACTTAGACTGCTGGCAGCTGCATACTACTTTATTTCCACAGGCCCTGCAGGATTTTAATAAAGCTTTCGCTGCAGCTGCATTAGAACATTGGTTACAGTAAGTGAAATGAAATGAAAATCGCTTATTGTCACGAGTAGGCTTCAATGAAGTTACTGTGAAAAGCCCCTAGTCGCCACATTTTTGAAGATTTAACCATAAAACCCAATTGGAAAGAGTTGTAACAAGGCAAAATGTCTGTGCTGTGTGAAATGCCTCTGAGAGGTGTACCGTTTAGCAAAAAAACTCCTGAAACCATGACTTTTCAAATATATAATTGCAATGAATTGGATCAGTGTGGTGAAGTATCTTTTATTTCCTGAAACCCGCAACAAAAACACATTGGGCTCTAAATTAAAGAGCATTACTTAGTATTCCATGGAGTCACAGGATGGCAAGACCAGACCCGAGTTTGCATATTTAAAGAAAGACCTCACTAGTGTTAAGGGGACATCAATACAGCTGCTTAGAAGTGCAGCTTAAAATAAGTAAGGAATACAATTTGATGGTGGGTAAATCTCCAGTTAATGTGTGGGGTTAAAATTGTCCCTTTTGCGTTTAGGAAGATAGTTTGGCCATTGCCTCATCCAGAGTTTAATGACTGAATTGTGCAAATGGTGGAAGATACTGAAATTTCCCCTTTCCCTGAGTGATGATCCATTTTTCTACCAACTTCAGACCACTCTGTTTCCGGAAGTATCTTTGAGGAAAGCTGTAATGATTCAACTGTTAGGATACTGAACCAGACCCCAACTTTTGTTAGAATATCAGACGAGAGCCTCAAACAATTTTTCTCTTTGTAAAACTGTGAGGAAAGGACACTTCACCGCAGGAGCGACTCTCTGGCCAATAGGTATCTTCTACGTTATGAAACACAGAATTAACCATATTAAATATACTTTTACAATGATCAGTTAAACAGTTCTCAAAATGAAAGGAAAAATCTGAACTTATTATCTGCACCTGCCACAGATTTCAATTAAGCAACCCAATACAGTTCAAATGTCATTTATAAAGGTAACACAACAGGTTATTTGCTTAGCTGTGCAGACTTTTGAAGCAAAACCAGAGCACTTCTGCTCAACCCAACAGAATTTGGCAAGACTGCTGTTCAACTTAAAATCCTATAACAGACTGCAAAACTAGACAGACCTGGGGCGGGATTCTCCCCTACCCGGCGGGGCGGGGGGTCCCGGCGTAGCGGAGTGGCGCCAACCACTCCGGCGTCGGGCCTTCCCAAAGGTGCTGAATTCTCTGCACCTTTGGGGGCTAGGCCCGCGCCGGAGTGGTTGGCACCACGCCGACTGGCGGCAAAACCGGCACCAGCGGCCTTTGACGCCCGCCGCCCGTCGCCGGGGCTGGCCGAAAGGCTTTCGCTGGTTCGCGCCGGTGGTGACGTCAGCGGCAGCTGCCGCTGACATCACCACCGGCGCATGCGCGCTGGGGGATTGTCTTCCGCCTCTGCCATGGTGTAGGCCGTGGCGGTGGCGGAAGAGAAAGAGTGCCCCCATGGCACTGGCCTGCTCGCCGATCGGTGGGCCCTGATCATGGGCCTGGCCACCGTGGGGGCACCCCCTGGGGTCCGATCACCCCGCGCCTCCCCCAGGACCCCGGGGGCCCGCTCACGCCGCCGATCCCGCCGCCACCAGAGGTGGTTCAAAGCTCGGCGACGGGAGAGGCCTCCCAGCGGTGGGACTTCGGCCCATCGCGGGCCGGAGAATCGCCGCAGGGGGCCCGCCGCTCGATGTGGCGCAATTCCCGCCCTCGCCAATTCCCAGGTGGCAGAGAATTTCTGCCACGGCGGGGGCGGGATTTTCGGCGGCCCCGGGTGATTCTCCGACCCTGCGTGGGGTCGGAGAATTTTGCCCCTGACTCCTCTCATTAGTTACAACATGAGCTGCTTAGGTAGGATTAAATACACATGCCTCATAAATTATCTACACTCCAGGGAACCGTTCTAACTATCAATAATGTTGGGCGGCATGGTAGCACAGTGGTTAGCACTGTGGCTTCACAACTCTAGGGTCCCAGGTTAGATTCTCGGCTTGGGTCACTGTGCAGGGTCTACACGTTCTCCTCGTGTCTACGTGGGTTTCCTCCGAGTGCTCCGGTTTTCTCCCACAGTCCAAAGATGTGCAGGTTAGGTGGATTGGCCATGCTAAATTGCCCTCAGTGTCAAAAAAGGTTGGGAGGGGTTTCTGGGTTACCGGGATGGATTGGAGGTAGGGTGGTATATTTCCAAGAGTCGGTGCGGACTCGATGGGCCAAATGGATTATAGATTCTATGTTCAAATGTTCCATTAGCTCTTTATCTGTAACCAAGTAAGTGGTTGGAATGAATGATTACCTCACATTTTACAACTTCTTAATTACAGCTTTATTTTAAACCAGAGTTTTTAATAACATGACTGCCATAAATAGAAAATGTAATATACAAAAATGTCCACATTCAACACACCAGGTCATTCAATTGGCGAAATTAATGAGAATTGCTCCAAACCTTCGTCACTCGCATGCAAAGCGTGATGAGAAACAGACCTACCCCCATTCCTCATGTTCTAAAATCCACTTGTGACTGGTCAAAGCACATTGATGTCAATCTCAATTCTTTCATCATAGTTTAAGTCATCTCATTCTCCGTTGGGTAGAAGTGCCGATGTACAACACCAGTAATGATCACACATAAAAGGATTAAACATTATGGCTGACAAATCAACCATTAGACCACATGCCCCCCCCCCCCAAAGACCCAGTGAGCAGAAGACCAGCATTGAATAATGGGTGGAAACCAAGGGCTGGATTTTCCCTGCAGGGGCAGGCATTAGATGTCAGGATTAGTTTTGGACACACTGTAACCCACTGTAACTTTTGTGGAGTCAGCCCTTCACTGACCTGGACACAAGTTTGCATCCAATTACAGGGGGCGGGCTCTCGATTCTGGATGGCCAACCAGAGGCCTTCCAGTTTGAATGGAGCAAAAGGTTGCAACTGAATGTGATTAACAGAGAGGGCACTTCAAGGTGGAGGAAGTAAGGAGCTCCTGTGGCACAGTGGTAGAGCGTCCTTACCACTAGAACAGAAGCTCTGAGTTTCAGTCCAATGCCAGGACCTGTTAGTCAAGGAAGAAACGTTTAACGTGGTTCAATAGGCTGATAATCAGCTTGGGAATCTTATTCGCCAAATAGTGAAAAACAATGTGGATGTGAAGATACTTAAGAAAAAGGGGGAATACTCTCTCCAACATTTTTAAACCTTATCTTGGAATCATAAAATTTACAGTGCAGGAGGCTATTCAGCCCATCGGGTCTGCACCGGCCCTTATGAAGAGCACCCCATTCAAGCCCACGTCTCGACCCTATCCCTGTAACCCAGTAAGCTCCACTTAACCTTTTTTTGGACACTCTAAGGGCAATTTATCATGGCCAATCCATCTAATCTGCACATCTTTGGACTGTGGGAGGAAACCAGAGCACCCGGAGGAAACCCACACAGACACGGGGAAAACATGCAGACTCCGCACAGACAGTGACCCAAGCCGGGAATCGAACCTGGGACCCTGGAGCTGTGAAGCAACTTGTGTGAACCACTATGCTACCTTGCTGTCCTTATATCAAATCTTCATTCAAAAGGGTGGTGTATGCAGCCAGATCAGCGCTGTAAGGGTGTATTGGATGGTGTGGAGTATAGGAACCCCTCTATACATGAACCTGTGGTTGCTCCTACATCAAAACAGGCAGGGCGAGCCACGAGACTATATTGGCCTTGTCTTCGGTCTTCATCCAGCAGTCTGTCTCAGGCACCTAAACTGGCTCCCAATGCCTGCAGGAACCTGGATACTGACTGACAAATACTTGTAATTGGCCTCAGGTAGCTTTAAGTAAGTCATGACAGCTGGAGAATGGGATTAGAATAAATAAGTGCTTGGTGGCTGGCACAGAACCGATATAACCAAGGGCCTCTCGCTGTGCTGTAAAACTCAATGAATCTATGACCATTTGGCCTACAGCTTTGATACAGCGATGTCACTCACTGAGAGAGGCTGAGTAAAATCCCACTCGGCAGCTCTAGCTGCATGTTAATCTTATTTAGCCTGTGTAAACAGTGAGCATGTAAATAACTAATTATTGAACAAAGCCCACTGCCTTGAGTGAGATTGCTTATGGGACAAGAAGTTAATGAGTCCTCAGCCAAACCCATAATTTGGGAAGAGCGTTGAATAGAGGCTGACGGCGACTTGCACTTATAATGTGGAGCTCCTCCTGGCTCTAAGGCCAACCATTTTTTAAATATAAGTTATCTTCTTGGACAATTTTAATGAACACAAGATACAATTTCACCCCGGGGAGGCTGGCATTACCACCTTTTTAATATTAATTCTCTGAGGAAAACATGAACATCGCATTCCCGGATGGATACCTCGTGTGTTTTGCACAACATTTTCCAGCGTTTATTACTGCCAGATGAAAATAAGTCATAGTCATTAACAAATGCCAAGTGGGTCATTTCCAGTTATTTAGCTGTTTAATTTGCATTATTATGGCTTGTTTTCCATTGGAAGCATTCAACTTACTGTAGCTGCTAAATTACCTTGCCTGAATGTACAAAACGCCACGCTAACAACCCGGTGACACATTCTTCTCATCAAAGACCAATTGCTGACATGAAATATTATATATTCTTATTTGCAACTTTTCGGCAAAGTCCCTTTGAAAACCGATGGAACATGCTGGAGGCAGTGATGAAACGGTTAAGATCATTCAAACTGAGTGATTGAACTTTACAGTTTTACAGAAAATTGATTTACCATTGTAGAGCAAATAATCAATCAGTGTTACAGGGGAATAAATGAGCATGCAGCAATATGTATGAGTAAAACAAATTGATGCTCTGAGGCATTTGTGACTCTTTATACTTGATATTTTCCTTCCTTCAAAGCGCTTATTAAAGTTCAGCCATCTCTATTTGGGACTATCATATCTCAGTGAATTTTTCACATTCTTTTGGGCTTCCTCTTCGAGATGCCTCTTCAATTTGCTCATGAAATGAAAGTCACCATAGTCCCCGAGGTGCATAGGGTACTCTCTCCTTTGAGAGACAGAGAGCTGAATGGTGGTGATTGAACCAGAGGGTTGCCACACCTCAGGGCGAGGGGCAAGGTTAAGAAGGCGAGGCCTTGATGAATAAGCTCATCCGGTACGGGAATTGAACCTGCTCCATTGGCATCGCTCCGCGTCACAAACCGGCCACCCAGCCAACTGAGCCAACCACCCAATGTACCTACCAGAAATTGAGAAGCACCATTTTCCCCTCCGATCGCTCAAGGAGCTAACGAGCTATTTAATTGGTTGAGAATTTCAAAAAGAGAGACATGTTGTTGAAGCTTTTCATCTTGTACTCATCAGGTCAGATGCAAGAATACAAAGAATGAACTGACAAGTGTCTAGTCTCCCTCAAATTAGCCTGGAAGGGTAAAGTTTCTGAAAGGTTTTGAGCAACAGCTGAAGTTAGCTATATCATGCTGCTACTATGCAGTAGCAACACGAGTGGTGTTTTCTGTTGCAGGAAGCTGCAGTCAAGTCAAGAAGATGTTCTGCTTACCACCCTGTCGTATACTAATTTCAGTGCCTGCGTGATGCCAGGTCATACGTGACTGATGGATCGCATCAAACGCATGCCCTTTTGGCTGTTCGCAATAGGTGGAGTATTGGCTGAACTCAATCAACATACAGCATCTACTTCATGCCATGTGATCCAGAGAACCAGACAAAACCTTTAAGGTGCTGAGGGGTATTGACAAGGTAGTAGGGAGGATATTTCCTCATGCTGGAGAATCGAGAACTAGGAGTCACTGTTTAAAAATAAGGGACCCCTCATTTAAGACAGACATGAGGAGAATTTTGTTCTCTCAGAAGATCGCGAGCCTCTGAATCTCTCTTTCTCAAAAGGCGGTGAAAGCAGAGTCTTTGAATGTTTTTAAGGCTCGAGAGAGATTTTTGCTTAAAAAGGAGGTGAAAGGTTATCAAGGGAAGGCCAGAATGTGGGATTGAATGTCCAATCAGATTAGCCGTGATCTTATTGAATGGTGGAGCAGGCTCAAAGGGTCCTAGTTCGTACAATAGCCAGCTTAGATATTTTCAGATATTCGAGCCAATTTTCTTTCTTCTACATGAATGGGAAACCTTCAGTTTCAGCAAAACAGAGAAGGATAAAAGGCGAGGCTCCTTGGCACCCTGGCTCTTGCCCACTTTACTTTGACCAAGGTTCTTTTGCCAGAGGAGCAAAGTAAGATTTCCATATGGCACCCAGACGAAGCCAGCAGCAGAGGCCTTCGGCGGGAGGATCTGAGACAGACAGGCAGCAAGGCAATTAAGGCCTCAAAAATGAAGTGCCTTTTTGTTTAACAGACACAGTTAACTATGAGGCTACTGTTCGTGGACAGTTCAGCGTCTGTTTTGTATTCTGTCTTCAAGTGGCCGAGCGTCTGTATGCACTGGGAGATAGCCTGACCTACGCAAGTCACCGAGTGAGGTGGGCAACAATGTCCCTGCTAAGCTGCGCACAGCCACACAACAGCATGGCAGCTACCAGGCAAATCTTGTCCCATGGTAAATACTCTTTTTACAGTTGTGCAAGACAACTTAAAAGGACTGCGCACCGAAAGAAACTGGCCACGCACAATGGCTAAATTCTAAGGAGAACATTGATGAGAGGCGCCTGTATTGTCAAGGCATTACAGCTGGGTGGGACTGACTGGATGGATGAGTGGGTATTTCCTAGCCAGTCATTGTTTGTATCTTTGTGTGAACAAGCCATGTTGTAGCATGTGGAGTGCACGTCAGATGAAGTTTGCCTCTGAGTTTTCAGGTATCAGGTGGGGAGAGAATGGTCTAGGAATGTATTTTGGGCAGTGGTATTTGGCTGCTAAGGCAACCGATTATCAAGCCCTGCATACAAGGGGCAGCTGATGCGATGTCTCCCATTTTGCACCACCCACCCAGGCCGATATTCTAGCCCAATGTCTCTCTTGGCGAAATGCAATAGTTTAGAGGTAAATTCACCACCCAGCATTGTACTAAACCATAAAAAGAAGAAGTGTTGAGAGTCAACTGATATCAGCCAATGGGGACTATTAGCCTGAGGGTCAGTCACTAAGAGCACAAGATCTTGCTTGGTTCTGGCAGCTTGTCAACAGTTACCATCTAGACAAGAATGAAAAAGAACCATTTGGGAGAGTTACTGAAGGCTCTTAGTATTTATTGAATGGCGCCACAGCATCCGTCACTGCCTTCGAGAGAGGACTGAAGATATAGAACAGAGAAGCGCAAGGCATTTTGATGCGGAAGGCCATTTGGGAGAAAAATAAGGGAAGTTTCTCTTTAGAGAGAAGGGGGACATTTTTACAAACAAACTGTGGCGAATGTACAGAGGACGCGACCTATAATGCAAATGTTTAGAAGCCATTTCTGTTGAGAGCGCTTCGCCTCAGTTGGCACGCTTGTTTGTTCAATGCGATTCACAGCTCAGCTGATTAATTAGACCTGCCCTTAAACACTGGTTTTGACACATATCTATGAACTGTGGCCTACACACCGCTCTCATTTCTCAGTCATCGCACAATAACTTTGTAAGAATGTGTGCGTGTCGGCTCTTTTGTAATCTATACCTGAAGTCACTGTCTGACTTCTTAAGACCTCGCTTGGTGTCAATTTTCCATTTCATCAGTCCCAGTGTGTTTCCAGTATTAGCCTTTTGACACCCAGAATATTTCAGATTGCAGTAAATGCTTATAATTAATAGTGAAAGACTCTTCCGAGTAAAATTCAAGAACTAATAATGCTTCTACTTAACCCACACAAACTGCTCTTGATCTGAAGAATGTATAATAGCAACACATAAAAAAATAATCTGAATAAATTAGTATCATTAGAAATATTCAAATTCATCACAACACATCATGTGAACAAAGTATCATGCTTGCAAAATGGTGACACTTTTAAATTGGAATATTTGAGACATCACCTTTAGATATTAGTGTCAGTTATCTCATTAGTGTCTCAAATATGTCTTCATTAACCTGGTCACCTGTGAAAAAATGCCATGGAAACAAAAAGTGATGAGTCAGTTGCAGTAATGGAAGCTTACAAAACAGGAGTTGCAACATTTTATTGAGATTGCAAAAGCTTGGAAGGCATATGTCTGGAGAGCAGTTAAGCTGCTGAGAATGACCTTGTAGACATGCTGGGAGGTTTTGTTTTCACTGGTTCTAATCTGGAGTATTAAAAAGGGGCATTTTGCCAATCATATTTTCCCCTTCCCCAATCCGAAACACCATGGCTGTTTGTTGGTGGCATTCTCTGGCAGTGCACCCCCGCCCGCAGGCTTCATCGGCAACATGGAACTGTGCAACTCACAGAAAGCACTTAACTGTCTTTAATGTAGTCCAGGAGCTGTCAATCATAGCTAGATTTGTAAACATTACAGTTAGTTTCAGCATGATCGAAGATGAATGAAACAATCCAGACAGCTGAGTATATGGAAGCTGTCAATTACTGCCTGATAAAAGCGATTTCACAGAAAAATGAGTAAAAGGTTTATAGATCCGAGATCTGAGGGGGTTTAAATCCAGCTGACTAGTTTTCTCCTTCCAGAAATTGACAGGTGCTGCTTCCTCTGCCTGATCCAGTAGGTATATTGCCCATGTGCGGGTTAAAGCTGTGATTTGCTTTCACAGCCTCTCTCTGGACTGTGGTCTAGTTTCCATGCAGGGGTCTCTCTTATGGGGGGCTTCCAGGCAGAAGGCTCTCTTATGGATGGGCTTCTGGTTAAGGTCTGTCTAATTAGTGGGTCTCTAATTAGGGGGACTATGGTGGGGATCTCTCTAATTTTAGGGCCTCTGGTGGGGGTCTCTCTAATTAGGTGGTCACTGGTGGGGTCTCTCTAATTAGGTGGTCACTGGTGGGCGTCTCTCTAATTTGGGGCTCTCTGGGTGGGGGTGGGGGGGTTGCATTAGCACCTCTGTGAAGATAATGAAGCCCCTGCTGGTTTTGCAAAGGTTAGAAATTCCTCTGATATGAGTCATGGTTAGTCAGGGTTGTCCATTTTAAAAACTGAAATTACAGTTTTATGAAGTAGCCAAGTTGATAGAGATACACCTTTTCCTCCCTATCGTCTGGACGCGACATTTGGTGCGTCACTAGAAAGAGGATTTTGACTGTGCAAAATTGACGATTGAAAAAGCAAACTAAGATAGCTGAGAATATTACTTTACTTGAATCTTCCAATTTTATCTGCTCTGCCTGATTGAAGACTTGTTCTCCTGCTGGCTACAGTTTGCAGCCCCTAAACTGTGTATTAACATTTTACTGAATATTAAAAAACTATTTTAATTCTGTTCAATCAGAGACAGTGCTTCATCCAAATATGACAATGAGAAAGGCGTTATAGAGTGTATTTTGAGGGAATAATTTGTGAGAATATAGATGTATCAATATATATAAATGTATAATTGTTATTTTCTACCCACAATGCAAAGCTTTTTTTGTTTGGGAGGGCAAAAGTAATACTCTGACCACCGTTAATATTTGAAACAACCTTCACCAAGAGGATTCCCAATATTTTGGTGCATGCCGGGAATGGAAGAGATTCTTTAAAAAGATTTTAAACTCTATTCAACAATTAGATTCCTGGCCCCAGGTCACTGTACTTGTGAAGGTAGCACATTCTCCCCGTGTCCGTGTGGGTCTCATCCCCACAATCCAAAAAGATGTCAATTGGCCAAGCTAAATTGCCCCTTAATTGGAAAAAAATTGGCACTCGACATTGGAAAGAAATTTAAAAATTAGATTGAAAATTATTTTCCCATTTCAATTGTGTGCATCTCTGACAAAAGCACTGCAAGAAATGTTTTTTCCTGAAACAACTTTGATGAGCACAATTATCCATATCAATGGGTGGTCATTTTAAGTTATAAATCCACCCTCTGCTGCTTTAGCAATATTGGATGTGAGAGACACCAGTAAGTAAAGTCACCACAGTCCCAAATGTCCTGAGGCTGCTTTGCTCTTTGAGGGGGAGAGCTTGTCTGGTGGTGATTGAACCTGAGGATCACCACACCTGAGGTGAGGGGCAAGGTTTAGAAGGTGGGGCCTTCATGAATAACCTCAGCTGCTATGGGGATTGAACCTGGGCTGTTGGCCTTGCTCTTGCATCATGAACCAGCTGTCTGGCCAACTGAGCTAAACTGACCCCCAAGCCACCAGAGTGGCTGAGAGACACCAAGCGCATCCTGACAGCCTGAGAGTCTTAATTGTATGAGGTAGTGCACAATGGGTGATAATGAATCAACAGCCTGATCTACATCTCTCCCAACCTTTATTGTTGCAATGGAAGAAAGTCAAACACAGAACAGGCAGAACAGCAGCAAGAAACACCATGCTATTTACCTGGACTCTGATTATTTTCGGGGCCTCAGTGGGGAAGACCCCGACAAGGCCGCACTTAGTCCCATTTCCTGCATTGAGGAGCTCCATTTTTTAAAGGCGCCCAGATCTCACGAATCCCCCCACTGCGACCCCTTAACCCCTCCAAATCACCTATAGAGGTAGTCCTCAGGCTCCCCAAACCCCACTGAACCCTCGCAGGTCACCCCCACCCTGTCATGGGAAAAATGCCAGCCTGACACCCAGGAAGTGCCCCTGCCAGCTGGAAGTGCCAATCAGGCACCTTGGTAGTGCTAGACTGGCACCTAGGTGGCACCATCAGGGCACCTGGCTGGCACTGCCAGGGTGCCAGGCAGGCAGTGCCAAGCTGCCCAGGCAGCACCAGAGTGCCACCCTGACCAGAGGGCAACCACCTGGGGGGTCTCCAATCCCCTGGGAGATCCCCACCACTGCCCTTCAGTCTGGTCCCCATTTGTGGAGACCAGCACTGAATGGCTCTCACCCGAGATCTTCGTGGCGAAGGGGTTAAATCCCAACACCTTGGGTAGATCATGGGAGAGATTTGCAAAATAGTGATCCCACCCACAATGGGCGGGATTCAGATTGCGACTTCTTGCGAGATTGCCCTAGATCCCTCAAAACTTGACGACCCAGGTAAATCCCGGGAGAGGGATCTTCTGCCATCTATCGGCCACGCCACGCCACCTTTCGGGTGCAACGCAGCAGGTAGCTCGCACCCAAAATGAGATTTTCAGAGCTGGGAAGGCTGTTCAGCAATATATATGAGTTCGTATATAGTTAAAAAAAAAACAGTTACACCTTATTCAAGAACTTTTTCAAGGGCTTTTTTATGGTGGGGCCAGTACCATAAAAGGGCAAGTTCTCATCTGTGCAGTGATTTGCACTTGATTGCAATCTGAGAGAATTTCAGCAACACATCCCAAGGGGAAGCACGGAATCACTGACATCAACTTCTGAATTTCTGCTTTCAAATGTGTGTGGACTCCAGTGTTGATCCCAGTTTCAGAGGGACAATGACAGAGAACTCTAATATCTTTGCCATCATTACTGCTTCAAGTTCCGGAATAGATTCGGTAGGAACTGAGTGATACTCATTGTTGTGGGACTCACAACATCAAAACAGTCCTACCACCCCCTCCATATCTCTGAGCTAATATTCAGCCCAATAGATTTGCAATGTTAGGGAAGGTCAATGAAGTAAGGGAGCACAGTCTATGACTGTAAGGACAGACAATTCAATGTTGAATGGCAATTAGATAAAACTATGGAACCCGTGAATTGTTATGTACAGTTATAAGAACATTGGAATAGATATTGGGAATTCAAATATTTAGTCAACAAAGTGCACGGAACTTGGAATTGTGACGTGTTTTGAGTTTCCGAGCCAAAACTCTTTGCTGAAAGGGTTCAGTACATGTTTAACGCATGTCAGTACTAGTTATTACTCTATGTTTAATACATCTGTGAGCATCTATGTTTAATTCTGAGAATGCCATTATGTTAAGAAAGAGCACACATCCTCTCACAGCAGAATTTTCAACTGCTATTATCAGATTAGATGCCCACGTTTGTTTTTCCTCCAGTGCGGTTTGGCGCTTTCCTAGTTTCCCAACACAACAAATACCTGCTGCTGAATTTTCAAAGGCTGATAGCAAGCGGAAAAAGCGCCTTTGAAGTTGCCGATAGCAACGCGGCTATCTCCGTCATATAGTCCCAAACCTAGAGACAAAAAATGGCAAGGTGTGGGTCCCACAACCTATCGCTGAGAGGGCTGCCTCTGATTCGCCCATCCCATCAGCAACTTAGCCCCTCGAGGATCGGTTTGCCATTTTCAAAGGCCGGCATGGAACTCAGTTTATCCTGGAACCACCCCCCCCCCCCCCCCCCCCCCCCCCCCCGCCCACAACACCACTCCTGCACTGCCCCCTGGCACTACCGCAAGCACTGCCGAAGTCCTTCCTCATGACACAGCCTGGATACTGCTCCCCAGTACTACCTGGGGCATTGCCCGCTGGCACGACTCCCTAGCACTACCCACTGACACTGCCCTGGCACTTCCTGCAGTGCCTGGGCATAACACTCTCCCCTCTGTGTAATGCACTCACCTGAGCTCCCCTGGGAGATCTGCTCGCCAGGTGTACACCTTGGGAGACCAGTCGGGGTTTACACCGTTCAGCCCTCACGCGATGTACATGGTTTTTCTGATGGGGGGATGATTCAGTCACAGAGGCCTGATAATGACATGCTAATAAAATAAATGATGAACATGCCCCATTGCGGATAGGGAGAGGGGACAATCACGTCACCTGTTTGTGTTGACATGAAATGTGATTTGGCTGTTCTCGTGAGATCGTCCGCTTCCCTTGCTGAACCCGTCCAACACTGTCAGGAACAGAGATCCTAGCCCAGGTCTAAACTGGGAGGACTATGATTGGTATAACAAGGGAATAATAATCCCAGGTTTGACAGGAACATCCTGGGAGCAACCCCAAAATGTGTGGGGCAGATGCACCTTTCAACCTCTTTTTCTCCTCAACACCCACCCCTTCAATCCCCCCTTCACCGCCCCCACCCCCGACCCCTCACACCAGCACCTCACATCTTGACCCCTTCCTGAATCTTCTGACATAGAGCATAGAATTTACAGTGCAGAAGGAGGCCATTTGGCCTATCGAGTCTGCACCGGCTCTTGGAAAGTGCACCCTACCCAAGGTCCACACCTCCACCCTATCCCTATAACCCAGTAACCCCACCCAACACTAAGGGCAATTTTGGACACTAAGGGCAATTTATCATGGCCAATCCACCTAACCTGCACATCTTTGGACTGTGGGAGGAAACCGGAGCACCCGGAGGAAACCCACATGCACTCGGGGAGAATGTGCAGACTCCGCACAGACAGTGACCCAAGCCAGGAATCGAACCTGGGACCCTGGAGCTGTGAAGCAATTGTGCTAACCACAATGCTACCGTGCTGCCCTGTAATGGGATATGATTTCATAGGTACTGGTTTCTGTCTGATACTTCACAAAAGGTTCAATGTGGTCCCCTGAATATTAGTGGATCACGGCCAAGTATGCACTCAGCGTCCACACAAGGGTATTTTCCAGTAGAGGTGACGGAAGAGCTATCATGACTTAAGAATTCAGCTTGCTGGGGCGGCATGTGGCACAGTGGTTAGCATTGCTGCCTACAGCATTGAGGACCAGGGTTCAAATCCCAGCCCTGGGTCACTGTCCACTGTGGAGTTTCCCATTTCTCCCAGTGTCTGAGTGGATTTCACCCCCATAACCCAAAGATGTGCAGGTTAGGTGGATTGGCCACACTAAATTGCCTCTTAATTGGAAAATAAATAATTGGGTAATCTAAATTTATATGAAAAAAAAGAATTCAGCTTGTTGTTTCTTAACAATATTATCCTCAGGGTGCTGAGGCATTCCAGGTGCTGTCCGAACTGAAACTGAAGCCACTTAGCTAAGCATAGACCAATAAACCAAAAGCCAACCTTCTTGTCTAGTTGACAAAACATTTTCTCAACAATTTCTTCTTTTTGTAATCTTTGGTGCAATATGTTCAAGTCTACGTGCTGAAAACATTGATACCAGTCTGAGGTATGTGAACGTCATATGAGGAGCGGTTGAGGTCTCTGGGTCTGTACTCATTGGAGTTTAGCTGGATGAGGGGATCTCATTGAAACTTACAGAATAATAAGAGGCCTAGATAGGAGTGAACGTGGAGAGGATGGTTCCACGAGTAGGAGAAACTAGAACCCGAGGGCACGGCCTCAGACTGAAGGGACAATCCTTTCAAACAGGGATGAGGAGGAATTTTTTTCAGTCAAAGGGTGGTGAATCTGTGGAACTCTTTGCCTCAGAAGGCTGTGAAGGCCAAATCACTGCGTGTCTTTGATAGAGATAGATAGGTTCTTAATTAATAAGGGGATCAGGGGTTATGGGGAGAAGGCAGGATAATGGGGATGAGAAACATATCAGCCATGATTGAATGGCGGAGCAGACTCAATGGGCCGAATGGCTTAATTCTGTTCCTATGTCTCATGGTCTTGTATTGTAGGCTTACATATGTCAAATATACATAATGATTCCCTAAAGAAATACATTAAAAAGACAAAGATCTGGGGTGGTGTTCTCCCCCCCCCCCCAAACACCGGGAGGGAGAATCACCAGGGCGCCGTGCAAACCGCACCACGCAGCCCTGACCTCCGCACGCGATTCTCCCACCACCCCCCCCGAAACCAGCGGCGCGCGAATTGCGCCGGGCCGCTCTCCGACACGACAGGTTCCGCCCGGCGCTGTCCAACCCTGGTCGCTGCCGAGGGGAACTGTGCGGGGACACTGGGGGGGGGGGGGTGGCCTGTTGTTGGGGGAGGGGAGGGGGGAGGGGGGCTCCTTCACCGGGGGGGGGGGAAGAGCCTCCAATGGGGTCTGGCCTGCGATCGGGGCCCACCAATCAGCGGGCCCGCCTCTCCCCCCTCGGGCCTACCTCCTTCCGCGGCCGGCCCCAGAACACCAGCGCCATGTTGGTCAGGGTCTGGCCGTGTAAGAAGTTTCCCGCGCATGCGCAGGATGGCGCGGCCCAACTGCGCATGCACAGGAATGAGCTGCCCCATCTGCGCATGCACGGGTTGGCGCGGCACCAAATGGGACGCTGGAGTGGCGTAAACCACTCCAACGCCGTGCTGGACCCCTATGGGGGCCAGAATAGGTCATGCCCAGGACCTGTTCGCGCCGACGTAAAACGCAACGGCGTTCACGATGGCGCGGGCACTTAGTTCCGGGAGCGGAGAATACCGCCCCTCAAATTGAATGGAGCCCTCATCTTATTTTACTACGAATTAAATAAAATAAATATCATAAGTTCAATATGCATTAAATACATAGCACGAGCATTTCTTTCTAAGTAATGCACTAGCTTCACAGTTTTCTTTACAAATGCGTTCCAGAAGAATCTAATGAAAAATGTGCAAGTGAAAGTTTTCATTAGGTTGTGAACATTCGCTTATTTTCCAACACCGAAGCAGCTTTTTGACTGCATGATTGCTTCAAAAACCCCAGGGAGGTTGTATCTTGATACTAATTCAAAACATCATGAGCTGTATTACGAGAAATGGCAGATGCAAAATGATGCTAACAGCTTTGAGCACTGGGACACTGCAGTCATAAGGCAGTAAATATGGTTGAATCCCTATCAAGTAATTCTCTGGAAATCAGCAGATAAACTCTCCAAAGGTAGTACGGCTTTGAAATGTGGGTCAAACCTCTGATAGTTGTAAAGCTCAGTCAGCGATCCTTTATTGGTCTCAGAGTTTGCGTTTGACGTGGTTGAGGTTTCTGCCCACTTCGTCATGCATGATTTAAGATGTTTTACATATACCTGAACTGTTACAGATTTTGGCCCGTAACTTCCTCCGAGTGGCAATCTCGGCTGATTTACCTTCGCGGCGAATCCGAAGCCCCTGCCTCGCACAACCTTCCTCACTCAGGCTGGGTGAGACAGGAACAGCGAAGCCTGCTCCCCCCCCCCCGCTCTCTGCTGCATTGACGTGGAGTAACTGGGGCTCAGGGAGATAAGAAATGCTTCCTTTTTATGGCACTGGCTGTGATAAAGGAGCCGTTTGAAGGGACAATTAGAAGTTAAGTGGCTCAGACAACAGGGGTATTGGATTGGAAAAGGGGGTGAATCGGACCAGAGGGATGGGGGCGGACTGGGGGGTGGCAATGTCAGTCTAGCTGGGGGGGGGGGGGGGGGGGGGGGGGGGGGTGTCAGTTTAAAAGAGGAGGGGTGGTCGGACCGGAGGGGGGCAGTTGGGGAAGGCATGGGTAACACTCCAGAGAGGGGAGAGAAGTGTCAGACAAATGGTCAGACCGGAAGAGGGGTCAATCCAGGTTGAGGGGGAGTGAAAGTCCCGGGGGGGGGGGGTCGGACCGGAAGTGGCGGGTCAGTCCAAGAGTGGGACATCATGAATGGATGCCGCTCTAGACATAGAACCATAGAATCACTACAGTGTAGAAGGAGGCCATTCGGCCCATCGAGTCTACACTGACCTTCTGAAAGAGCAGCCCCACCGAGCCCATTCCAGCCCCTGCCCCCCCCCCCGCACCCACCATCCCCACCTCCCGCCCCCATCCCGGTAACATCACTGGACCCTAAGGGGAAATTATACTTGGCTTATCCACCTTACCTGCACATCTTTGGACTGTGGGAGGAAATCGGAGCACCCGGAGGAAACCTACACAGACATGGAGAGAAAGTGCAAAGTCCACACAGCCAGTCACCCAAGGCCAGAATTGAACCCGGGTCCCTGGCGAAGTGAGGCAGCAGTGCGAACCACTATGCCACCATTGTAAAATACCAACAAAGCCACTGGAAATAAATTGATTAGTAAGTTTGCGGATGCCACCAACATTGGTGGAGTGTCAGATAGTGTTGAGGATTGTCAGAGGATACAGCAGGACATAACAGGTTGGAGACTTGGCAGAGAAATGGCAAATGGTGTTTAATGATCATAATCGCTTGTTGTCGCAAGTAGGCTTCAATACAGTTACTGTAAAAAGCCCCTAGTCACCACGTTCCGGCGCCTGTTCGGGGAGGCTGGGATGGGAATTGAACCCGCGCTGCTGCCTTGTTCTGCATTACAAGCCAGCTGTTTAGCCCACTGTGCTAAACCAGCCCCTTCCAGATAGTCCAGACAAATGTGAGATAATGCATTTCGGCAGGCCTAACGTGGAGGGGTAATATACCGTAAATGGCAAAACTCAGGAATATAGAAAGTCTGAGAGATCTGGACATGCACGTCCACAGATCTTTGTTAGTGGCGACACAAGTGGACAAGGTAGCCAAGAAAGCATACGGAATGCGTGCCTTCATTGGATGGGGCATCGAGTACAAAAACTGGCAAATCATGCTACAGTTGGATAGAACCTTGGTAAGGCCGCACTTCGCATATTGCGCACAATTCTGGTTGCCCCACTACCAAAAGGATATGGAGACTTTGGAGACGGTGCAGAGGAAGTTTACCAGGATGTTGCTGATGTACCATCAATTGAACGCGAGACGAGTTGCTGGACAAAAGTATGGCTTTAATCAGCTAGATGTTAGCCCTGCGGTCGATTACAGTAAATGGACGACCGCCTGGTCGGTCATGTGCCTCTCGACCGGTTGGTTGAGTCCAGTCATGTGACGGCTCCCCGAATGGTCGAGAGGCTGAGTTAACCCCGCCTCCAGGGCAGGGAGGTTGTGAAAGCAGGTACGTTAATGTTGTTCAAAAGGCATCTCGACAAAGACATGGATAGGATGGGTATAGAGGGATATGGCACTAGGAAGTGCTGAGGGTTTTGTCCAAGGGTGGTATTATGACCAGTGGAGGCTGGGGGGGGAGCAGTTACTGTGCTGTATTGTTCTTTGTTCTCAAACATTCACCAAAATAGTGAGTAAATTCAGGGTTCATGACCCTGAGCTTTCTCCTGGTTTGTGCCCAGATAATGGCTTAATCGAGGCTTAACCAAGCCAGAGAGCATAAACATTGCAGAAATGTTGATGTAACCGTAACTAATATGCCCAAATATCTGTGATCTTTTAAGGCTGTCAATTGAATGTTACATCCACAAAACTGGATACGTCCCTGGGAACAAAACACAAGTTTCCTCCAATTGCAATCATTTGGCTGGGCTGAAGGTTTATTACTTTGTGTCAACGGCACCATGGTCACCGTAAACACAGCACAGATCAGCTGGTCAGTGAATTAAAGAACCCAACATGTCCCAATGGTGGAAAAATGATCCATATTTTTTAAAACTGCAAACATGACTCATTTTTGGCGATTCTTTTGGAGGGAGCAGTAAGTTCAAAAATACCTCAGATTCTTTTGAGAGCAATTTAAATTAATTACTATAAACGTTTGCAGGACAGAGTGAGCGAGAAGGGCAACTTACTTTGTCGTCAGTCGCCTGACGCTGACGGCGATGTTTTACTCCATATCAAGCAACCACCTTGAAGCTCCATTGGTTCTGTTCCAATCGCAGATTAATTGTGCTCAATTACGCTGGTTATGTTAACTCGTTTGTGTGGAATTGGGTGGAATTTTCAGGAAAAAGTGGCATGTGTCATTTTCGGTGTGAAAATCAATGCGGATCCCGTTGGCCCTGCCAGCGCAATCAAATCGCAATCTTAAGGCACTTTGAAAATGTTGTTTTACCCCACAAGAAAAACGCAGCACCTGAGGCGCAAAGTGTCCTATTCGCCCGCCCCAGGGGGGTCATCTGTGAACTTCAAACAAGGGAGCGCTGCATTTCAGTGACTCCACAGCATTTAACCTCATTCAAGCCAGGGGGACGGCAGCTTGAAGATCAGCTCTCAGATTTTCAGATGGGGCTTGTCACTTGTCTGCTGGTTGCCGCGGAGGAGAGGTGGGCTACAATTTACCCACCAGCTGGCAGGAGGCCCACCGGCAAGCTCACCAAATCCAACTGGGAGACGGTGCCAGCACTCATAAGAACTAGGAGCAGGAGTAGGCCACCTGGCCCCTCGAGCCTGCTCCGCCATTCAATTAGATCATGGCTGATCACAGTGCCAGCAGCCTGACCAAGAAGACAGGGGTTCAATGTAGAAATGAAATGACTTACTTCGATCGGCAAGGGTACGTACTCCCCATCTCTCCTTGACACACCACCCTTCTGCCACCCCCAAAATGTCACCTTGAACCCACGTGCTGCCACCTCGCAGGTTCCCAGCACCAGCCCTCCCACCAGCATCCTCGACACCCACACTGGCACTGCTCATCAGATCCCCTCACTGCTTAAGTGTAGTGATCACACATGCCTGGTGTCACTGACCTCTGACTGGTCAGGTGTTCGGCTCTTGTGTCACTGAAGGAGAAGATAGCTCACAGTCGCAGAGAGAAAGAGGGCAGGTGGTGGAATGTCCAAACTAAGGATATCAACTCCTTTCAAGGAGAGGGTCATGGAGCTCTCAGGTACCACATTTGGCCTGTGACAGGATAGTGAGGAGCCACTGCACCTTCATCCAGATGACCAGCCTCGAGTGAGTTTTTCGTTGTCCCAATCCTTCACCAGACCATGTACTAAAACCATGTCCATTGCCTTGCAGGAACATCAACCAATGAGCCTCAGCCAACAAATGGCAGTGCCACCCCCCCCACCTCCCCCCTCCCCCGGCCACCCTCGACAGCACCTCAGAGGGGATCTCAGAGGAGGACAAGGATGATGCGTCACAGCGATCACTCGCACCATACACCATCACCAGAGACACACACCGCGATGGGTGAACTTACCCCACACAGCTTTCTGGGTTTACTATCTGATGAGCACCACACTGTTTATCATTAACATCTGGTGGAGGCAGGAGTGTCCCAGGGATCGGACAGCCAGGGGTCTGCGGGATACCAGGGCTCAGCTGTTCCCCAACCAGGTAACCTACCTCTGGACGCATTCGTCTCTTAGCTGCTGGAGATGCAAAGGCAGAGCCGGGAATTCCAGCAGGGGTTGTCAATGTCATTTCTGTGACTGCAAGGCTCAATGGAGCCTCCTATTACAGGAGGTGTTACCCTTGAGCCTGCCCTGCAGCCCCCTGAACTTTGGCCACACCCAGGGAGAACCTAGCGGCAGAAGTTCAGGGGGCTGCAGGGCAGTGGAGCTGGAAATTCTGCTCATAACATTGCTGCTGTCTGTGTGCCTTCAGCAATGTTATGAGCAGAATTTCCAGCTCCACTGGCTCCATCCCGAGTTCTTTCGGAAAGCAGCGCTGGATGAGAGACAGAGAGAGAGAGAGACAGTCAGATTGGTATCCCAGAAGTTTACCTTCAGACCCTTCCCTCACCCTTTGTCCTCCAAGTCCTGGAAGCAGACATTCCTGCACTTTATCCGGCTGCTAGCCATCCCTCACATGTCTGCTGCCCTTCCCACTTCATCGCTTAACCACCCCTGGTTACTGTCCTTGCCCCTTCAGAGTAGCCTGTGTGGTTGTCCCTTCCCTTTACATCACTGGGTTTCTGACAGGAGATTTCAATGGTGGTCCATCCCTCATGGTCAGGGTCAACTGGATGCTTTTGTACATCTTGAGGGCCGATACATCCTCTATGGCAGGCGCTGCGGTTCAGAAAATATGCTGACACATTCCCTCTCGATCCCCTGTAAACAACCTTCTATCCTTGAAACCTGAGTTTTCACCCCTATCCTTGACTTTGAGAATGTGGACAGCTGACATTGTGAAGGGTTAACTCATGAGGACCAATTAGTTTGATAGCCAAGAGTCAGGAATGTTAGAGGACAAAAGTACTCTCCAAATCAGGTAGGCAAGGTTAAGAGGCACCGTTCTTACTCAGGCTGCATCATCCCGAGATCACATTGCTGTCAGGCCTTTACCCTCAAGGCTCCTGGACACTCATTCCATGAATAGTAAATGCAACCTCCCCCACCCCCCCTCCCCGCCCACCCCCACTTCCCAAATGGCTGAACTCCAAGCCTTACCCAAATTTGACCAAACCCCTTTGCCACTTTCTGTCCACACAGTCCCGCCCTGCGAATGAATACTGACTGGGTGCAATGGGTGGAAATGTCAAAACGTCTTTCAAAATAAACAATCACAAATTAAAGTTGCTAGGTTGCAGATATCTGTTGTAAACCTTACTTGGAAATATATCGACGTTCCGTTACTGTCGCTGGATCAAATTCCTCAAACTGTCTCCCTGACAGCGCTGTGGCCTTAGCTACACCACATGGACTGCAGTGGTCGAAGGAGGCAGTGCCCCGCCACCTTCTCAAGGGCAATTAGGGATGGGCAGCAAATGCTGGCCACATCCCGTGAATGAATAATAAGATAGGAAGTAAAGAGGTTTGATTTTCAGTCTGTACCTAAACAGCTTGCAATCCAGTGCGACCTGGATAACATCATTTGTAATCAGCCGAAAATGGTGACAATCCCTTTCTCCAACTATATAATTATCCACAGGTGTTACCTCAGGAAGTTTGCCATCCAGCATAAACCATGAAATAGTGGAAAACGTGCTGATGCCCCCATTTTAACAGTAAATGTAATGCATTATTGCTGGGGCCTGAGGTTGACCCCACTGTGACACTTGTCATCCTCATCGATTGGGGAGAACATGATTTAACTCTTCGGTTAAATTTAAGAAGTTGGCACTTTTCAGCCGAGAGGCGCAGGAAATCAACACCAACTTAATTAACTGCGTGCTGACAGTGACAAAACCAACTCATTCCTTAATTTTTTAGCTGAATGCAAGAAAAATTAAAAGCTGGCAGATTTTTAATGAGCGCAATTATTGAATCATCAGTCACATAGTCCATCTGTTCCCAAATTTTTAGTAAAGAGGGATTTACTGAAAGGCTTTCTCACGGCAGAAGCTCAGTATATAAAATATATTTATAAATCATGCAGATCATTCAAGAGTCATAGAACATTTGTTCCTATTGCTTATTTATTGAATGTCAGGGTACATTTAGGGAAAGTTAGAATTTCTGCTACCTCGACTGTTTAGAAAATAAAAGTTACGGATTATTGAGCACTAAAACTTTAATTATTCAAATTAACAGAGCAAAATACCATAATATCATCAATTCCAGTTTTGAACACTTTGTCCCTCAAAGACGGGCAGCACAGTAGCATTGTGGTAGCACAATTGCTTCACAGCTCCAGGGTCCCAGGTTCGATTCCGGCTTGGGTCACTGTCTGTGTGGAGTCTGCACATCCTCCCCGTGTGTGCGTGGGTTTCCTCCGGGTGCTCCGGTTTCCTCCCACAGTCCAAAGATGTGCAGGTTAGGTGGATTGGCCATGATAAATTGCCCTTAGTGTTGGGTTGGGTTACTGGGTTATGGGGATAGGGTGGAGGTGTTGACCTTGGGTAGGGTGCTCTTTCCAAGAGCCGGTGCAGACTCGATGGGCTGAATGGCCTCCTTCTGCACTGTAAATTCTATGAACTATCTATTAACTATGAAAATCCAGAATAATAGCTAAGAATATTTAATTAAGTTCAAATTATTCTCCTTCTGGCATATGTGGAGAATCATACATTTTAATAATAATAGTAATCTTTATTATTGTCACAAGTCAGCTTATATTAATACTGCAATGAAGTTACTGTGAAAATCCCCTAGTTGCCACACTCCGGCACCTGTTAAGGTACATGAAGGGAGAATTTAGAAAGTCCAAAACCAATGAGAAAAAGAGTTTAACATTTCTTCGAATTAGGGTGGTATCATGGTTTTAATATGACCGGTACCGGCTTGGAGGGCCGAAGGGCCTGTTCCTGTGCTGTATTGTTCTTTGTTCTTTAGTTAGCCATTAATTTTCTTAACCCATGACAAGGTCAAGCTCCATATCTGCCACCTTGCACCTGCCACCTTGCATGGTTTGGTCACACACAAGACACAATAATCCGATGAAAGGCTTCCAGGGTCCCACAACAGGTCCCAAATGACTATTAGCTTTGTTCTGGCAACACAGTAATTGTTTGGGCCATCCAACCTCTCTACCCCTTAACAGGATGCACTCCAGGTGCCCTTGACATGTTCAGTACATTACAGCCAGACCACGCTTCAGGCAGGATTCCAGAAGAGGCTGTTGATGAAACTATCGACCTTCTGTTATGGAGCACCAGTAGTCCCATCAAGCTTGTGTGCCTCATGAGGTATTAAAATTTATCCAACACAAGGTACTCCGCAGTTTTGCAATCAGTAAGAATCTGAAAAAAACTGTCTGGGGAACAACGTGCCAAGACTGGAGAGGCGGTTTTCAGCCCGCGTTCGCCGCGAGAGAGAACGGCAACGCGGGTGGAAAATCGGGAGAGAATTAGGAAACGGAATTCTCTCCATATCGGGGCACCCTTTCAATGTGATGGCCCATCTCAGGTGGCAGCTCTATCAGGCCACTCATTTTTTTTATCCTTCAAGAGGCTCAAGATCTGAAGAGAAACCTGGTCTGTGCAACTGGAGAGCTACACGGCAGGTTTCTGTCAGAGCCGGACATTGAAAAAACATGGTCAGGCTATACCCTGGATATTTTTGTTTGAAATGTTGTAGATTCTGTCCTCAATGAAGCTGAATTTCAGATGGTGATTTTAACAGGAGACTGTTGCGATTTCTCCATTTTGACGTATCGCCCAGAGGTGATTTCTACGGTCACTTATAAAAGTTTCTTGGACTAGCATCTGGAAATCCTGTGAAGTTTCTGATCATTCCTTCAGAATTTTCAGCGATACTATAACGTACATGTTGGGAATAAGTCTTCAGGTTTTAGATTTATTTCACTTTCAGGAAGCCTAAGGTTTTGTGTTTTTTTTTTAAATTTAAAGCTATTAGAGAGGCTGGTTTAGAACAGTGGACTAAATAGCTGGCTTGCAATGCAGAACAATGCCAGCAGCGCGGGTTCAATTCCCGTACCGGCCTCCCCGAACAGGCCCCGGAATGTGTTGACTAGGGACTTTTCACAGTAACTTCATTGAAGCCTACTTGTGACAATAAGCGATTATTGTTATTATTATTTCCACTAATTTTATCTCTTCCATTCTGAATATAGTGAGACGCACGAGGAGATGTTCCCTTTGGTAGTTCATGTAAGTTGATTGTTCAACATGTGTGAATACAGGGAATCTGCATGAAGGAAGCCATCTTCCCATTCAAAATTCATCAACAAATATCAAACAAGATTCACTGGGTGACTGGCAGGAGTGGGGTTCTGGCTGTTTTTGGTTAATCACAAGTACAGGTACAGCTGAGGCCTATTGTGGTGCTCATTCCATTGGCTAAAATAATTGAACTCTGAACAGACTAAAGAGTCATGATCATGGCCTACACCAGGGGTGGGCAAACTACGGCCCGCGGGCCGCATGCGGCCCGCCAAAGGTATTTCTGCGGCCCACCAAGTCATTTAAAAAAAAAAAAAAATTTTTTTTAAATTTTTTTTTTAAATTTTTTTTAAAAAAATTTTTTTTTAAGGTTAATGGGGGGGGGGCTGTTGGGTTACTTACTGGTATAGGGTGGATACGTTGACTTGAGTAGGGTGATCATTGCTCGGCACAACGTCGAGGGCCGAAGGGCCTGTTCTGTGCTGTTCTATGTTCTATATGAGGCGCCCAGAATCATAACCGGGTGAAGTCATTATTTTACTTAATATACTATGCGGCCCTTTGTGAATTGTGAATTTCTGAATGTGGCCCTTGCACGGAAAAGTTTGCCCACCCCTGGCCTACACCACCAGCACCCCACTGAGCAGTGCATTTATTACCTGAAGCACTGGAACATACTCAAGTTTTTATAAAATCAAAGCTGAAGTACATTCCCAATAATTGAGACGCCTGTATGAACCTCAAAAAGCAGTCGCGTGCAGAGATATGTCCCAGGGGCTGGTTTAGCTCACTCGGCTAAATCGCTGGCTTTGAAAGCAGACCAAGCAGGCCAGCAGCACGGTTCGATTCCCGTACCAGCCTCCCCGGACAGGCGCCGGAATGTGGCGACTAGGGGCTTTTCACAGTAACTTCATTGAAGCCTACTCGTGACAATAAGCGATTTTCATTTCATTTTCAAACTGTTGGATCTCACGGAGTTACCTTCATCCTCACCCACACTAATGTACTAAGTATTAGGATTATAGGTATATATGTGCTTCTCTGTAGATATAAATGAATTTAATTTGTTTAAAATGCTACATGTTTACATTTCAAGACCTTTGTTGTTTTTATCCAAATACTTTCATACTATGTTTGTCCATCTCTCCGAAATTATCCAGGTTGAGTGCATCCAGTCTACCTTCCACACAGTTTTATAGCACTGAAATTGATATTGAGATGGTCATAAATTCTATCTACCCCATGTAAATGTGAAAGTGATATACTATCATTTTTCAATCTTGCCACATTATTCAATGCAGTTGTGTGGGCCATCAAGCTCCATCAACTTTCCTTAGTCACCCATCTCCATGGGATTTTTCTTACTCAGTACTTTTCTTACCCATTGGAATCCAATGGATCTACAGCTATGGCTCCTCTCTTTCCTTTGTACTGCTGCTTCTGGAGTCCGTCAAGGTTCTGCGCCTCGTCCTTTTCACTCTCTTATCTGCCTTGCTGTCTTGGCAGGCAGGAACCAACTTTAACCTGTACGCTGATAATACCCAGATACACCTATCCACAATCTGTCCTGACCTATAACTGATGCCATATTGTCAGTGAAATCTAGGATGTGTTAAACCTTATTCTACATGAACATGGAGAAGGCCAAAGCCGTTGTCCATGGTTTCCATCATAGCTTCTACTCTTTTGCAACTGAATCTCTCCTCTTCCCTCACTTTGCTCAGGCTTAAATGAGACCATTTACAACCTTAGGAACTACATAACCCTGAGCTAAGGTTGAAATTTCATATTTCATTCATCACCATAACAGTTACTCCTACTCCCGAATATTACTTATCCCCATCACTGTGCTGCTGAAATTCTGATGTATGCCTTTGCCACCTCGAGCCTTAACTAAACCAGTGCTCGCTTTAATACTCTCAATTTTCACCCACCATAGATTGTAACTTGTCCAAGGCTTTGTCACACATTTCCTGTCTGCACTCATGTGTGTTTGCCCATTCGCCCTGATCACATTGTTCTAACTTATCTTACAAACGCTGCATTCAAAGGGGAGAAAGGGTGATAACGTGAAGAGAGATGTAGAATTTTAAAGAGAAAAGTAAAGGTGATAAAGCAATGAAGTAATTCAGAGAAAGGCAAGCAGGTGAGAAAGAAGGAGGCAGAGAGCTTTTTGGTAATTTGTACTGAACTAATAAGGTCCATGCCAAGAAAAGTGAAAAAAAATCTGAATCCACAAAGAACTTATGACAAAATAGACAATGATAATACAAATAGAGATATGTAGATTTGATATAATCTTCATTACAGAGACACGGTTAAAAGGTAACCAAGGTTGGAATATAACATTTTCAGGGTACTCAACATTACAAAATGATCAGCAGAATGAAACAAAGGAAGAGGTGCGACGCTGATAATAAGGATCTTGATTCAGAAGATCAGAATGAAGAATCATAATGGGTGGAGATGAGGAATAACAAGGGTCAGATTATGCTCCTGGGAGCAGTTTGTCAGTCTCCTAATAGTTACAGCATTGGACAAAGCAAATAATTGGAACTTGTGACAAGGCAATGTAATAATGGTGGGGAATTCAATCAAAAAGGTAAAAGTAGTCTGGAAGATGTTTGTACAATGTTGTTGTGACAATTGTTTGGAACAATATGATGTGTAACAAACAAGATGCCAAGGTATTTCAGACCTATTATGGCCTAATGAGGGGTTGGCTTAATTGGTAATTTCATCGCAAATGATCCTCTAGGATAAAACTATAATAATATAATTGAATTCCACGTTATGTTTGAGGGCGACATACTCAAAACAAGAATCTTTAACTTAAACACAGTTGGTTGAATAGATGTGAAGGGAGGGCTGGCTAACGTTGATTGGACAAATAGACTAAGTTTAAAAAAAGGGGGAAAAAAAACTGAAGGACACGATGCAAAATCATAGAATCCCTATAGTGCAGAAGGAGGCCAATCGGCCCATTGAGTCTGCACCGACTCCCTAAAAGTCCACTCCCCACCTTATCCCCGTAACCCCACCCAGTAACCCCACCTAACCTACACATCACTGGACACTAAGGGGAAATTTATCATGGCCAATCCACCTAACCTGCACACCTTTGGACTGTGGGAGGAAACCGGAGCTCCCGAAGGAAACCTACGCAGATACAGGAAGCAAGTGAAAACTCCACACAGACAGTGACCCAAGGCTGGAATTAAACTGGGGTCCCTGGCCTGTGAGGCAAGGGTGCTAACCAGTGTGCCACCATGCTGCCCACATATTCAACAAAAACATATTCGATGAAACACAAAACGTCAACAAAAAAGAAAACCAAATTGTGCTTTAGTGGGAAAGCTAAGGATAGTATTTGAGTAAATACAAAAGCTTATAATCATGTGAAGAGTAGTAGTAATTCCAAGGATTGCATTTTCAAAACCAACAAAGGGGAAATAAAAGTTGACGACAAAAATGTGGAAGCTCACCACATATGTAAAAATGGATCGCAAGAGCTTTTGCAAGTATATACAAAGGAGGAGAGTAGCTCAAGTAAATGTTGGCCCTTTCGAGGCAAAGACAGTGAAGACTATCAAGAGAAATCAGGAATTGGCAGAAACATTGAACAAATATTTTCTAGCCGTCTCCCCAATACAAGGTAAAAAATACATCAGAAATAAAGGATAACCAAGAGGATCATAAGAGTGAATAAATTAAAATAATTAATGCAAGCAAAACGATGTATTCCATAGGACCCGATGGCCTGAACGCTAGGATTCTAAAAGACTGACAGAGTGGATTCACTGTGGTTCTGATTTTCAAAAATGTCTAGATTCTAGAACAGTTCCAGCAGCTCAGAAGTTAGTAAATGCAACACTGCTATTCAAGAAAGGAGGAAGAGAGAAAACAGGCAACTCCAGGCCAGTAGCCTGGCATCAATTATCAGGGGAATGCTGGAATCTGTAATTAAGGAAACCTTAACAATGTACTTCCAAAATCACACTCTGATTAGACACAGTCAATGTGATTTTCGGAAAAGGAAATCGTCTATGACAAACTTATTAAAGATTTTTGAAAATGTAATTAATATGGGAGATAAATGGGGACTAACAGATGCAGGATACTTGGATTTCCAAACTCCTTCAAAAAAGTCTCACACGGAAGGTTAATGGTCGTGAAGTAGTGAGGAGAGATGTAAGTGGTCGAGTCTCAAGTGTACATTAGGGCCATGGCAGCTGTGTTTGACATTGATCACGCTGTTCGATCCAGATTATCTATGTCAATGTTCATCCTGGGCCACCACATTAACTGCGTGCGAGCATTTTCATCTTTGTCATCCCAGGATGAACATAGTAATAATAACTCCCGAGTGGGAGTGGAAACGACTGCCCTTCCTCCCCATAATTAAGCGCCGTCTTCGCAACTTAACATGTTTCTTTTTATCTGCAAGGGTCACAGCTCCTCAGGCCTGTTATCATAATGCCAGCCATGAAGGACCAAGTTCTCAACTCAGGATAATAATGTCCAAAGCGTGACTTATTGCGCTGACACTGATAGTGCGTCTGGAAAGTGTGAAGCAAGAATGATTTCCTATGGTACTGACGAAGGCGGTCTGCTGTCAAGCAGGGGAAGGGCGGTCTGCTGTCAAGCAGGGGAAGATGTCTCAAAACGTCTGCATTGGAAATGTGGGTGCCCGGCCTGTGCTGAAACGACTATTTGTAGGCTGCCAACAATACAGCCGATAGTTTAGTATTAGCTGAAGATATGGAAGGGAATGGCCTTACCTCCCCCCTCAGCCCTAAATAATCCCAACAGAGGTTTCTGTTCAGTAACGACAATGAAATGTCATCTATAGATATATTGATGTAACTTTTTTACTGATAGTCGCTGTTTTACGATTTGCGACTTGTTCAGCACCAGTCAAAGACCTCGAGGCATAGTTGATAGACCTTCTTGCATCACCTTCAATTTATGGGCCAAAACCGCTCTCGTCCCCAGACACAGCCAGAGTCCCAGATGCCAACCAGCAACAAGGACACCGTCACGGACAGGAACTAAAGACCCAAGGCCCAGGACATCATGGAGCTCGAGTCAGAGGATGACATTGACTTTCCCGTCACAGCTGTCTCCAACACCCTCCACCATCCCAGAGACATTAACCTCTGTTTGACACTTTAGAGAAGAGGCGCCTGATGTGCACCACACACTTGCTCCGGTGCAGCAGGTGGAGGGAGAAACTTTCAAGGGGGCAGAGGGTCGGAGGGTGGGCCAACCCCAGGGACTAGCTGCCATCCAGATGGGTTTTGGGCTTCTGGAACGGACAGGCCTATCGATAATGGAGATGCAGTCGCAGAGTTAGGGACGACATGAGGGGTTGCCGGCAAGCATCCAGCGCCTGCAGGTGCAGTTAGAGGAGTCCAACCATGTGCAGGAGCAGAAGAAGGTACCGACCATGCTTACCACCAAAGCCAACCTCACATGGGTGGCGTCCACGATGGAGGTGCTGGAGGGCGAGGATTTTGTCTATTGTTCAGCATGTCCAAGGCCTGTGGCATTCTGTGCAGGTGATGGCCAAGGCCCAGGACAGGTCTATTCCCTCACTGGCAGCCATGTGCAGAGTCACGTGGTCATTGCAACAGCGCTCCTGCACGTAGCCCAGTCACAGCGGGCCATGGTTGAGAGCATCGGCGGCATTACCCTAGCGCTGGCCAACGTGGCACAAACACAGAGGGAGGTGGCCCAGTCTCAGAGGGAGGTGGCGCAGTCACTGGCTGTGTGGCACAGTCTCAGACGGAGGTGGCGCAGTCACTGGCTGTGTGGCACAGTCTCAGACCGAGGTGCGCCACTCCCTGTGCTCCATGGCCACTAGTATGCAGACCCTTGCCGAGATGGCAGCGGACCGCCAGGACTGGCAGCTCCAGGTGGTGAGGGAGCCCAAGGATAGCTCCGCTTGCACCCCCCTGCCCCATGAAAGAGCCCGGGAGCCATCAGGCACCCGAGGGAGGAGGAGGTAATGGGTCCTGTGCTGGTGACTCCCGCATGGGAGATGCCGGAACACCAAAGCACCTTGGACTTCACCGCCCCCCCCCCCCCCACCCCCCACCTGTCCCTGTTGCACCACATGAGCAGCGGGCAGTGGCACCATGCCACCTGCAACACCCGAGTAGCAACCGGGCCGATCTCAACCCGCTCGCCCCAGAAGACAGCTGCCAAAGGGGACCCAGGTGTCAGGGCGGGAATCACAGCAGGCCGCCTCCACTGCTGACTTACCACCTGGGGATCCATCTAGACATTTAGAGTCCTTAAGGCCAGAAAATTTGTCACCAGTTAAGTTGGCACAGGGGCAAGACACAGTATAGTGATGGGGGCTAACGCACAAATCTGTATGTATGTTTCCACTTTAAACACCTGTGCACAATGTTACAACCTGCTTTGGTGCTCTGTCAGATGGGTGTGAGGGTTGGGCTGGTCTGGGCTGGCCTCAGAGGGGGCGTGGAGGGCACGGAATGAGCAGACATTGGAGGAGGGCTTGGCTCGGGGACCACGGTGTCCATCCTCGCCCTCCCCTGTGTCCTCCTCGTTGGATGAGGCCTGGCGTTCATCCTCCTCGTCCAGCACGTCGCCCCTATGCTGCGCAGTGATGTCGAGGGCACACAATGCCACCGCAATGCGGACGACCCTCCCAGCGCCATACTGGAGGGCCCCTTCAGAATGGTCCAGGCACCTGAACTGTATCTTCAGGATGCTGAATCACTGCTCGATCACACGCCTGGTCACAGCATGCGTGTCGTAGCGGGTCTCCGCGTTGGTCTGTGGCCTCCGGTTCGGCATCATCAGGCACGACCACAGTGGATAACCTCTGTCACCCAGGAGCCAATCACTCGGCCGGGGTTACGCCTTGAAGAGCCTGGAAATCATCAAGTGGGCCAGGATGAAGGCATCGTGCACATTGCCCAGGTATCGAGCGCAGGCGTGTGTGATGCAAATCTGATGGTCACATACCAGGTGCACATTCATCAAGTGGAACCTTTTTTGGTTTGTGTAGAGCGGCATGTCATCTGCAGGTGCTCGTAGGGTGACATGCCTCCCATCACTCACCCCCAGGATCTGGGGCATCTTGGTGATGGCGGTGAACAGCGCTGCCCGTGCGTCCTGGTGGGCTCGGTCAATATTGAAATGGATGTATTGTACCAACTGGGTATATTGGGCCGCCACAATGGCATGGTGCACCTGTGCACTGAACTCTGTGGGATCCTTGACAGGTCCCTACTCGACACCTGGAAGGACTCCATGGCATAAAGGTTCAGGCCGATCTTCACCTTGACGGCCACCGGCAGTGGTTGTTCTCCCCATCTCCCCAGGGTGCCAGGTGTGGCATGATCTGGCAGATATGTTGCATTGTCCCCCTGCTCAGCCAGAGCCTTCGGTGACATGCCCGGTCTGGCAGGTCCTCAAGTGACATGCGCTGCTGATACACACAAGGTCTCATATGGTGCCTCCTTTGCACCTCCTCCTCCTTTGCCTGTTGCATGCCGACTCTCCATCCTCAGCAGCTGCCTCCTGTTCCTCTGCTGCATGCTCCATTGCTGTAACTTCCTCCTCCTCAATCAGCTCCAGCTCGTACAGCTGCAGTGCATCCCCTCGGGCTATGGTGACTAGGAAGAAGGCCATCAATACTGGTTGAATTCCAATATCCATTGTCTACTGGGACATGTTAGCATGATGCATAACCCTGTGCCTAACCAGGTCCACACAGTGGTCCCAGTTGGCACTGCGGATCCTGCCCCCCCCCCCCATCCCCGCACCCCTGCCCCATCGGTGCCCAGCACTATAAGGGCCTCTGACCCTGACACCCGTCCTTGCTGCCAGGGGTACTAATGGCTGGCACTGCCCATGCCAACCCCCCTCTGGCACCACCTGTAGGGATTAGTCTGGGTGTTTCCCTTGGGGGGGGGGATGTGATGCTCCCTTCTGCTTTGGGCCTCTATTCCTGTTACTTTCTGTGCCTTCACCTTTGATGCCACTACTGCCAGCAAATTACCGCCACACCTAGTGGTCCTCCCCTGCTTGCACGCTCTGTAACTCCATCGCACCCCTCTCGATACTTTCCATAGCCTGGGCAACCTCAAATGACTTCTTTAGAGTAATATCTGACTCTGCTAACAATTTGTTTTTTGTGGCCATGTTTTTAACACCACAGACCAGCCTGTCCCTCAACTTGTCATTTAATGAAGACCCAAACTCGCATTGTTTAGCTGTTTGTTTTAGGCATGCCATGAACACTGCAATCCTCTCTCTGGGTTTCTTGTTGTCAAATTGAGCTTGTATTGAGCTTGATAAAAGTCGACAAGCTCCTCGAAAGTTTTGAGTTGTGGGCATCTAGGGAATTCAGATTCCTAATCAGGTTATATGTGGGAGCTCTGCATCTATCAATAGATTTAGATTATTGTCACGTATACCGAGGAACAGTGAAAAGTATTGTTCTGCGTTCCATACATGAAAAACATTTGACAGACAATAAATACACAAAGTAAATTGATAGACACAGATATCGTGTGAAGCATATGGAGTATAAGGCTTCAACAGTAGAAATTAAGATTACCTGCTACCATTCTCGCCCCCCCCCCCCCCCCCCCGCCCCCGCCCCCCCCCCCCCCCCCCCCCCCACCGACAATTTTGTTGGCTTTAAAAATAAGTGAAGGTGTTCAATGTATAGTCTCTATTTCTTCTTACTGGGCATACTGGAATCAAAAGGTTCTAGTTTGCTAAAAAGTGGCATTTTGATACTCACAGACTGTTGAATGAGTTGTTTCAAGGAAAGGCTTTCACATGAGATTTGTTCTCCCGATTCTCGTGGCAGGAGGTTCATCCTCCTGAACAGGAGTCCAGTTCATCCTCATCGCCAATGTAATATCCTGACAGACGAGCGACCACCAGATTGATTAACAAATAATGGTTTATTAAAGTAATAACCAAGTACAGAGGGTGAGATAAAAGGTTACTATGTTATAAGACTCCAAACTCCTAAATGACTGGGAAACTCCCGCTCCACAGCTAGGGTTCATACGCCCCAGCCCCATTAGCCGATCGGGTCACATGACATTCCGGGAACTCGCTTTAAAGGGGCACCCTACCACTATATCCCACTGTCATTTCTGAGCTCCATATTTAAAAAGGTGCCCGATATCACTGGCCCACCAGTGAAGAGAGAAGATGGATCATCTGATGGACGTCCACAAACACCCAGAGACTGGAAGGTGGACCTCCTCAAAGATACTGGCTGGAAGATTCATCTGAGAGATGCTCCCCCAATCCACCTCCAGGGTGCTCCAGGGTGCTCCAGGGTGCAGGGTCACCGGTGGCCTCCATCCTGAACGTCAGAGGCAGCCCCAGACCTTCTCCTGGTAAATCCTGACCTTCGCCTGCCATTTTGGTCCAGACATGTTCGGGACTGGTGGGTTTTACCATTGTTGCCACAGAGAATGGAGTGTGGGGGAGAAAGATTATGGTTAGACGTTCACCTGCATCCCGTTAACCGTCTGCAAATTGGTTTCATGGCGGCCACCAGCCAAATGGGAGAATTCTGCCCTCTGTGGTTTCCTCACAGCTTATATTCCCACTTGGTTTTATATAGTCAGTAAATTTTGGGTCTCTTATCTAAGTCATTAATAGAGATTGTAAGAAAGCTGAGGGCCATCCGCGTGGTACTGTAAAGGTTCACAAGATTTCCTTGGATGACAGGCTTCTTCTGTGATGGGAGTTCAGTGAATTGGGCCTAATGCAAAGATGTGCAGGTTAGGTGGATTGGCTATGCTAAATTGTTCCTTATTGTCCAAAGATGTGGGGTATACGGGAATAGGGTAGCAAAGTGGGTCTGGATAGGGAGCTCTTTCAGAGGGTCAGTACATACTCGATGGGCTGAATGGCCTCCTTCTGTACTGTAGGGATTCTATGCTACAATCTCCAGAGTTTAGAAGAATGAGATTCAGTCTTACTGAAACATGCAAGATTTTGAAGAGGCTTGCCAGAGCAGGCACTGAATGATGTTGTATTTCCAGGCTAGGATAATCTAGAACATAGGGGCACAGCCTCAGGGTAAATGGTCAATCATTTTGGAATGCGATGACGACAAATTTCTTCACACAGTGACTTGAAAATTGAAAATCTCTGTCCCAGAGTGTAATGTTCTTGTTGGGTGGCCTGATTTATATTACAAGAACACATGTAGCTATAGCTATAAATGATTTATTAATATTAACTGTGAGTCAAATATATACAAAACAACAGATGATTAACAGTATGAACATGCACAAGCAACCTCTCTCTTCCATCTCCCTAGTCAGTCTGCGGGCACCTGACTCTAACATTCACTTATATACTAATGAGACTCCTAGTGGTCAGTTGGTGAATTGCAACACAACTATGATATTACTACATCCCCTTTCATTTGAAGGAATAAATTAATACATTATCATCAATATATTTACATGTGATATCATTAGAATGTGAGTCTAACAGTATTAATTTATTTCTTTAAATTTTTTAACACTGGTTTAACAAATATATATTATACATATAAAAGAATAGCAAGCATAGTATGTACAAATAATCCAAACCTACAAATTGAGTCGATCAGGTTTTTTTCTGACTCTGAAGAGCAACATCTTCTTAAAGTTTGACCTTGCTGGTCAGAACTTGTATATTCAATGTTCTCCATGACACTCTCATGCTCAGGAACTGCTAAACTATCTGACACTGCAGCCAACATTGATTCTGATGTAGATTCATCATTCATCATGTTGTTGTGAAAGTTTTCTCTGGTTTTCAAGAGCGCACAATGGTTTCTTCTTAAAACCAACTCATGCGCAATGATTTCTTCTTCTGTCTGCACATTGTAGGAACGAAATGCTACTTCTTCAAGTACAATGGTTTTTCTCGACCGATTGAGTGAATCTTCTATTCTCACAATGTCTTCACTACTCAGAGGTGATAACGCTCAGAGCTGCTTTTGTTTTGCTTTAGTGTTTTACATTTCCTGCAATACCACTACATTCTCCTCCAACTTTTCCAAGTATGGAAGTATGGTCGCAACCTTCTATTCATGAGTAACTCTGCTGGTGATCTACCATGTGAAAATTGTAACACTTTGTAACATGATTTTGTGAGATATGGATCAGATTGCCTGTCCATTGCTTTCTGCAATGATTGATTTACAATATGTACACGTTTAGATCTTTGGGATCCATGCCCAGATGAGCATCACCATTTTTTTGTTTCGCACATATCATGAAACTTACCCCATTGGTCAGTTCTTGTATCTCCTTGGTAACTTGTGATTTTGCATCTATTACAAATAGTAGGATAGAAATGAGATTGACATGCAGATCTCCACCTTCAGCCATTTCACTGCTAAGTTTGTATTGGTGCTTTAGATAATGCATCTGCTTCAAATTGTATCTCGTTGGTGAATTGTAGTGCACTAAAATCAGTGAACTCATCTCTGAATTTGCTGATAATGTTCTCAGAATCATTGGAGTATTGATCCAATCCTTTCTGGATGCTATATACCAACTGCACTGGACCTAATTCTTCACAGGACTGATAACCTAATAATGAATCCACGCCCCCAGAAATAGAATGGGACAGAATAAACAGTGTTCTTCACCACCACACTCAGGTCACAAGCATCCTCTCTCTTCCAGCTCCCTAATCAGTCTGAGGTCACTTACTCTCACATTCACTTAAATATTAATGAGACTCCTAGTGGTCAGTCGGTGAACTCTGATTGATCTCATAAATTTACTGCAGTGATAAACAGATTAAATTGTTGTTTAAACATAGACCAGTTTCTGTCCATATTACCATGAATTCTGAGGCGCATTGGTGGCTTCAACGATTCCACGTAGTTCATTCATGCAGTTTGAAAAATCTTCAAATCTCTGTGGACCTTGTGGCAGGCTGATAGTTTCTTCTCAATTTGTAATACCATCCAACTCTGGTACCATGTAATGTTCTTGTTGGATGGCCTGATTGATATCACAGGAACACTTGGAACTAAAGCCATAAACGATTCATTAACATTAACTGTGAGTCAAATATATACAAAGCAATAGATAGATAACAGTATGAACATGCACAAGCAACCTCTCTCTTCCAGCTCCCTAGTTCACCTAAGGTCACCTGACTCCAACATTCACTTATATACTAATGAGACTCCTAGTGGTCAGTCTGTGAATTACAACACAACCATATCACTACACAGAGGAGAGTGGATGCCTCATCATTGGACAATATTAAGGCTGGGATAGTTAGATTTTTGATCTTTCAGGGGGTCAGTGGATATGGGGAGCAAGCAGAACAGTGGAATTGTGGTATAAAGCCAACCTTGATCAAAGTGAGTGCTGGAGCAGGCACAAGTGAGCTATATGGCCTTTTCTTTATGATCTTAACATTAATAAGTTCATAAATTCATAAGATATTAGAGCAAAATTAGGCCATTTGGTCCATCAAGTCTGCTCCGCCATTCTATCAAGGCTAATATGCTCCTCATCTGTTCCCTACAATGCTACAGACCAAGAGCTAGATTGCAAAATCAGCCAGAGCATCTCCTCCTTAGAACACATTACATAGGAGCAGGAGGTAGGCAATTTAACTCCCAGAGCCTAAACGCCTTCAACGTGATCATGGCTGATCCCATCTGGCCTCAAATCGACTGTCCTGTTGTTCTCCGTGACCCTTCAACCCATTATCAATTGAAAATCTGTCCATGTCCTGCTTAAATTTACTCACTTGTCCCTACATCCACCGCACTCTGGGGTAGCAAATTCCACAGATTCACAACCCTTTGGGAGAAGTAGTATCTCCTCAAATCTGTTTTAAATTTGCTATCTCTTATTCTCAGATTATGACATCTAATCTTAAAATCCTTATCCTTAAATACCTCTGCAATTTCTCTATCATGGTTTCACACAATCTCTCGAGCTTCAAACATTCTTTTTCCTCCTTTGCGATGTTCTTTAAAACCTATCTTTATGACCACGCTTTTGTTCATTTTTCTTATGTCACCTCAAGTGTCTTGCTGTCAGATTCTCGTTGATAAAGCCCCTTCTGCCATTTTATTACATTCACGGTGCTATATAAATGTAAGGTATTGTTCCTCTAACTTGTGGGCATTTTATTGCTTCCACTGCCTCGATCCTGCTGTGTGGAGCCTCCTTCCCAAATATCTCCAGCCTTTTGGTAACCTTTCCTTATCTCAACCTCAATACTCTGCATCTGTTTGCTGGATGTCTACTTGTGTTCCTTTGAATGTTTCTTTACATTAAAGATGCTATATAAATTCAGGTTATTGTTCCTTAGCAACCACATCGCTGACAATGAAGGAACCTCAGATGAGCTCTTCAATCATTCAGCTCAATAATAAGGGAAAATTGATTTTTTTTTTTTCTCATTGCCGTGAGAGGATGTTGTTTTTATCTTGGTCCATATATTGTGTTAAATGAACCCTTAGCACTTTTGCCATTGTATTTATTATTCTTTATACCAATGGCAAAAAATGTAAAATACTGGGGTTCATCGAGGATTTTGATCCATCGAGCAGGTTAATCAATCTGAAGAGAATTGTGACATTACACTTTCATTCCTCAGTTCCTTAAACCCACTGGGAATTAAAAAAGTCATTTTTCCATCATTCCATCCACTGTTGTTTCATACATACTTCAAATGCCTAACCTTTAAAGTCATTGCAATTTGTTAATGGCATATTAATGGAGCAACCAAGCATATTACCTTTCATCATTTCCATACAGGCAAACATCTTTCCTTTTTATTGTCTGAAGATATTGCTTACTTCAGAGTAGTGGAATTCCCAAAAGAAAGAGAAGGCTAGACCTAACAGTTAATTTAAAATGAGGTAGTATTTATGAAATTCCCTTGATCATTTTAGCCAATATATTTTGAGAACTTAATGGAAAAGATCATGAGGGATGGACTTTGGCCTCAAGTTCAAGCACTAAAGATCCTCGTAGATAACTGAGGAGGGTCCTCCAGCTAAAACCTTAGCTTAATCCCCACTTACCACAGGAAGCCGCCTTGACAAAGGAGCTGAAGCACACAACAGAAACAGCCACCTGGAAGCTCTTTCAGGGGCTGAGTGTAACTTGAAATGCTTGCAAGGACTCATTAAAGAGGTTGTATGCTGTTATGGTGGATAGCACCTGTCATAATCCCTTCTCCTGCTGTGGTGTTTTAAAAGAGAAGTTTGCAGACCACTAGGGTACAAAATAAATAAGTGCTTTATCAGGAAATTGTTGTCACACAAACTACACGTGGAGATAGACTTTTAGCCTACCCAAACTGCCGATGATGTCATCAGTACATCAGGTGATCGAACTCTTAAAGTGGCCCTGTTCCAATTATGAACAAACATGAATGTACAACACTTTCCTCCCCCTTTAGAGGTTTGTGCAATGAATCACATTATAACGTCAACAATCAAAATTTACAATATGAACAATTAACAAATACAACAGTCAATGATTAGATGGTTCAGAGGACATCGATTCCTGCATAGTTGTTGGCGAACCTCAGGCATCTGCTTTTTCATTTTGACGATAACCTCAAGTGCTTTTGGTTGCATTTGTATATCATCCATTGTTGCCTCAACCGGAGCCTAGATAGGAATTGGAGGTTGACTGAGCATTGAAATTCCTTCCACAGTTGTTTCAGGTATTGTCAGATTCTCAAGTATGTACAGTTTTCACTTGGCAATGTTTATTGCAGACTTTTGGCTATCTCTGTCTGACAAACTAATTTTAGTTTCTAAAGGTTGATCAGCGTGTCTCCTCCACACAATATCATCCTGGGTTTGAACGGTATCGGAGACTGGTCCTTCCTGAGCCACGACAATGGCAGGTAACCACCTCTCACTGGTGGTATAGCTCCATGCCAATACTTCCTGACATTTCTGAAAACTAGTGTGATTAGCCCTATTCTCATCTGATTTTTAAAATATTTGATTTGATTTATTGCCACATGTTCCGAAGTACAGTAAAAAGTATTTTTCTGCGCCCGAGGGAACGTACTAAGCGGACAAAAAGAATAATCAACAGTAAACAATTGGCAAATGGTAAATCGACAAACAATGATTGGTTACAGTGCGGAGCAAGGGACCAAATAAAGCAAATACATGAGCAAGAACAGCATAGGGCGTTGTGAATAGTGTTCTTACAGGGAACAGATCAGTCCGAGGGGGAGTTGTTGAGGAGTACAGTAGCTGTGGGGAAGAAGCTGCACCTATGTCTGGATGTGCGGGTCTTCAGACTTCTGTACTTTCTGCCGGATGGAAGGGTCTGGGAGAGGGCAATGGCTGCTTGGGAGGGGTCTCTGATAATGCTGTCTGCCTCCCTTTTTTTAAAATGAAGGGGCAATGTAGCATGGCCAATCCACCAACCCTGCACATCTTTGAGTTGTGGGGGCGAAACCCACGCAAACACGGGGAGAATGTGCAACCTCTACACAGACAGTGCCCCAGAGCTGGGATCGAACCTGGGACCTCGGCGCCGTGAGGCAGCAGGGCTAACCCACTGCGCCAGGGTGCTGCCTCTGTCTGCCTTCCTGAGGCAGCGTGAGGTGTATACAGAACCAATGTGGGGGTGGCAAGCTTGTGTGATGCGTTGGGCTGAGTTCACCACACTCTGCAGTTTCATGCGATCTTGGACCAAGCAGTTGCCATACCAGGCTGTGATGCAGCTGGATAGGATGCTCTCTATCGCACATCTGCAGAAATTTGTGAGAGTCGATGCAGATATGCCAAATTTCTTTAGTTTCCTTAGGAGGTAGAAACGTTGCTAATCTTTCTTGACTATTGTATCAACGTGAGTGGACCAGGGCAGACTGTTGGTGATTGTGATCCCCAGGAACTTAAAGCTACCAACCATTTCCACTTCGAAGCCACTGATGCAGATGGGAGTGCATCCTGCTACGCTTCCTAAAGTCAATGATCAGTTCCTTGGTCCTTTCAACATTTAGAGAGAGGTTATTTTCACTACACCATGTAACCAAGTTAACTCCCTCCTGTAGTCTGGTTCGTCATTGTTTGAGAGACGGCCCACCATAGTCGTAAAATCCACAAACTTATAGATTGAAGCTCTTCAATCTGATAGTTAAGGGGACACAGAGTTGCTTGCTCTGTTCACACAAGTGCTCGATGCTCCGTAGATTTCAGATTTCTAGCAGCTGCAGTATTCTGCTTTTGTTTATCCCGTGGAAGGTGTTGTGTTTCTTGGCTAGTGAGCTGTCAGAAACCTCCAAGGCAACAGCCCATAGAAAGTCTGTTCATAGAATCCCCACAGTGTAGAACAAGGCCAATCGGCCCTTCGAGCCTACACCGACCCTCCAAAAGAACACCTTACCTGGGCCCTCTCCCCCACCCTGTGCCTCCAACAACACCCAACCTTTTGGACACTAAGGGGCAATTTAACATGGCCAATTCACCTAACCTGCACATCTGTGGACTGTGGGAGGAAACTGGAGCACCCGGAGGAAACGCACACAGCCACAGGGAGAAAGTGCAAACTCCACACAGACAGTCACCCGGGTCCCTGGCACTGTGAGGCAGCAGCGCAAATCACTGTGCCACTGTGCCAATTTTGGAGCTATTGATAAGTGCAAGTGTGGCAAATTTCATGGATATTCATTTGACATGAATTATGTGATCCATCCCAATGTAGATTGCAGGTTCACAAATGCACTAACATAATATCTGTTTCCTGTGCCTAAATGACGCAGATAAAGCATATTATATAATAAAGTATATTATGTAATACATATTTATTGATATAGAATCCTTACAGTTCAAAATGAGGCCATTCAGCCCATCGACTCTCACCGACCCTAGGCTCACACCCCCTTCCTATCGCCATAACACAGTAACCCCACCTAACCTTTTGTCACTTAGGGGCAATTTAGCATGGCCAATGCACCTAACCTGTACATTTTGGACTGTGGGAGGAAACTGGAGCACCTGGAGGAATCCCACGCAGATATGGGGAAAATGTGCAAACTCCACACAGTCACCCAAGGTTGGAATTGAACGTGGATCCCTGGCATTGTGAGGCAGCTGTGCTAACCAATGTGCCACTGTGCCACCAATGTACCAGTTTAGTCACTCAGATATGAAATTTATTGAGCTGTTTCACAGTTGTCACAGAATTATGTAACGCTTAATTTTGAGTACACTGGGTGAAATGAAAGGGGAAGGCTACATGCATGGCTGTGATTTTGTATTCCTGATATAGGAGGTTTCATTGATCTCATTTTAGGTGCCCCTTCTCTTCAGAGAGTCAGCCAAAGGGCCTCAGGCATGGATGAGAACCAGCAACTGGACACACGAGGGCCATCCGCCCCGATCCACATCCTCTTTGCCTGTGACCCACCAATGCCAGCTCCATAGACCAGGAAGGGTTCACCTGCCCCACCGCAGGAGACCCAAAGCCAGCCTTGAACTTCCAAGTCTTGGCCATCAAGAGGACGCTTGTCGAATTCATCACAGACAACAAGGCATAGAAGTCAGCAGGATTCTTCCACCTGTGCTATGAATGTTGGGGAAGCACCAAGACAGGGTTAGGAAGATCAAGATATATTAGGAGCATGAAAGTAAAATGGATGTTCACCACATGTATATATTTACCACCTATGTAAATACAGTTGCACCCATTCTACTTGTGTCTGACCTCCTCTGTATGTTGAATTGTGTTGTGGCCTCTCAGGGATCACACCATGTTTCCGTCCCCCTCATTGTTGATTTAGCATCATGTGTCTCTAGTCCATGCTGAGTGAAATCACCTCATCACAGTGTGTGTCCCTTCTCAGGTCCTCTCCAACATCAGTGATGTGTCACCCGCTGATTAAAATATGCATGCGCTAGATATCTTTTGACACGTGTTGGGAGTACAAATTAGTTCATTCTTGGCTTTGGAAAATGGAGACCCGTGTCGTTCCCCGACTCGTCTGCATTGTAGAATGTTGAAGTGTAGTGTCCAAGGGGAGATGTCGACGTGCATGGAGAGGGAAAACCTCTTTATCCCCAGGTATGCTCTATCATCCCTGAGAGTCTGCAATCCAAAAGGCCATACTCAGAGGTCCCGCGCGCTCCAGTCTGCTATGTGATGAAGAGGCAATTCTAAATGCAGCCCCCATTTTCCTCACCTTCTCCTCTCCGTTGGGTCATTGGAATAAAAGCATGAGTTAGCAGCAATGTCCAAAGGTTCCTTTTCTGTCACGGGCTAGTGAGTGACTGTGGCTTTCATGACTTGTTTACAGTACAGGTATTCACTAACCCAGGTAATCGTGGCCATGACTATGAACGCACTCTGAGGTCGCTAATTGGAACTAATTGGAATTAATCTTGCATGAATGTGCTTTTATGTTATTGCTGTAGCATTGATGCTCCTAACATGCCTCAGCTGTGCGTTCCTCCTCATTTGGGTGCCCTGATTTATGTGGAGACCCCGATGCTGGCTTTCCAGGCCCTGCCAGACAACGGCATAGCCCGCGCCCCCAGATGTTTTTGCCATCGTGCACTGAAATCTGGAGAGACAACATGGCTGTGCAGCTGGGGAGCTACTTTTTTTTAACCAACAATTTCATTGAGGTGTTTTCGGCATGTAAAAAAAGTGACATTGCACAGTACAAAAAAAAAGTCAAGACACAAATTAAACATAGTGCAAACCACAGCTCTGTTCACGCACGGACCTGCCTCAATATCCCCCTACTCTACTCTACCCTAGCCCCCCCCCCCGCTGCTGACGCTTACTCCACTGTGAAGAAGTCAATAAATGGCTGCCACCTTTGGGTGAACCCGAATAGCGAACCTCTCAAGGCGAACGTGACTATCTCCAGGCTAAGAAAGCTCGCCATGTCCGATAGCCATA
The DNA here is from genome assembly GCF_902713615.1 of Scyliorhinus canicula. Lineage (NCBI taxonomy): Eukaryota > Metazoa > Chordata > Chondrichthyes > Carcharhiniformes > Scyliorhinidae > Scyliorhinus > Scyliorhinus canicula. Next base: position 23,312,866 of record NC_052153.1, on the reverse strand, counting down.
CCTCAGCCATCAGGGGCTTTGAGTCCCTCCATGCTACCCCCGTTTTCTAGCTCAACCAGCACTCTGGCCACTGAGGGGGAAAATGCTGGCCACGCTCATTCAAACACAATCAACATTTGGCCTCAAGCAACACTGGATTTGCGCAAGAATGCGCACCATGAGTTAAACTGGTCAAATCTATCAATTGGAACTTGAGTTCTCCTAACATGTCTCACTTGATCCTTACTCTTCATGTCCTGAAGCAGAAATTCTAAGGGCGATCCTTAAATTTGCCCAAAAGTGCTACAGTCGACTCCTCCCACATGCCCTCAGACTCCTCCCTGGCAATTTAATCCTCGGTTATCTTTCAACTGCATCGTTCCATCAACTGTGAAAATGGTGCAGCTCCACTTCTACAAGTCTAGCTTTGACTAGCCCCTCCCCCACCCTTCTCCATGACCGTCCAAGTTCCTCTTATCATCCTAAAAGAGCATCATGTGAAGTTTCCCTCCCTCCGCCCACTCTCCGCCCTCCCCCTCCAGCCTTCTAGTCAAAGGATGTTCAGGTTAGGTGGATTGGCCATACTAAATTGCCCTTAATGTCCAAAGGGGTTGGGTGGGGTTGCTGGATTTCAGGATAGGGTGGGGGTGTGAGCTTAGGTACGGTGCTCTTCCAAGGGCCGGTGCAGAATCGATGGGCCGAATGGCCTGCTTCTGCACTGTAAATTCTATGATGCTATGATTCCTGGAGCCCATTGTAATACTGTCCTCGCCACAGCATTCCAACATTCCCCCACCCCCGCCCCGAAGCATCTGATGTTGATGTCACAATGCCACATGTCAATCTGACCCTCCCCAACCTGAGGTCCAACATGTTACCGACTGATCCCCCCCCCCCCACCATGAGACCATCATGTTCCCCTTTATTAGTTACCAGTTCTCTATTTACAGGCTGCAGATGCCACCCCTGACACTGACTGTTCCATCTGCAGCCCACTACCAAGCTACCAACCCCAAGGGCCCAAATGTGTGAGGGGCTGACCATGCACTGCACACCATGCTGTGCAAGATTGACACAGCATGGGCAGCTCCCCGCGCCCCCCCTTTCCCAGAGTGGGACTTGGGCATGCATGCCAGGCACAGCTTTGTGGCATGGTGCACACAGCTCCAAGACTAACTTTGATTTATGCCACTTTTCCTTTCATTCTTCACCCCCTTCCCCCGCCCACATCAAGAGCATCTGACCACAGTCAAGTATGTGCCTTCCAGACCCCTTCCCTTCCTGCTGGCCTTGCCTGAGCAGCCTTGGCAAGGAATCAGAGCCGTCTCAAGCAGAGCACAGTGAAAGGTGGGCAACTGTTGCATGCAAAATCCCTCGAAGTTGGGAGTGAAGCGCAGTTCACCAGCTGCACGTCAGTTATACCTGGCCCTGATTCACACCAGTCGAATTAGCCACCAGCGTGGCCAATAGGTTTGAAGCAGGAACTTGTTTTTTAATGAGCATTCATTAGGTCCAACATGATGCAAAATACATGCAAATATAGCCACGGCAATAACCCGATTGGCCGCAAAAGCCAGCAGTGGAAAATCGCAATCCTTTTATGTGCCGGCAAGAAACCGACTTTTGGGCCCACTCTGAATCTTCCAGTCCATCCCACCACATTATCCGCTATTGGTGGGGCCAGAAAGTGCCACCTATGGTGAAGGACAAGGCAGATGAGACATGAGATGGGGTTAAAAATTGATTAAAAAGGAGGTACCAGAAAGGCTGACTGCTGATATATCAACAGGAGCAGATCAGATGTGGCGGAGAATATTGAGGAAAATAAGACTGGCTATTATCATCCAAACCCCCCTAGACACTGGGGTGGTATCAGAGGGCTGGAGAATTGCTCATGTTCCACCCTTTTTTAGAAAGGGGGTCAGGATAAACCCAGGAACTTCAGGTCAGTCAGTTTAACCTTGGTGGTGGGGTAGCTTTTGGAAATGATGATCTGGGACCAGATTAATAGTTGCTTGCACAATATAGATTAACTGAGGACAGCCCACATAGATTTGTTAAAGGCAGATTGTGTCTCACTAACTTGATTGAGTTTTTTTGATGGAGATGCAGAGACAATTGCTGAGGGTAATGCTCTTGATGTGGTGCACATGGATCACTGAGAGGCATTTTATACAATGCCACGGCTCAGCAAAATTGAAGTCCATGAAATAACCAGGGCCAGGATTCTCCCCTACCTGGCGGGGCGGGGGGTCCCGGCGTGATGGAGCAGCGTGAACCACTCTGACGTCGGGCCACCCCATTAGGGGCCAAGCCCTAACATTGAGGGGCTAGGCCCGCAGCGGAGTGGTTGGCGCTCCGCCGGCTGGCGTGGAAGGCCTTTGGCGCCACGCCAGCCGGGGCCGAAGGGTCTTCGCCAGCCGGCGGAAGTCCGCGCATGCGACAGAGCGTCAGCGGCTGCTGACGTCATTCCCGCGCATGCCCAGGGGAGGGATCCCTTCTGCCTCCGCCATGGTGAAGACTATGGCAAAGGCGGAAAGAAAAGAGTGCCCCCACGGCACAGGCCCGCCCGCCGATCGGTGGGCCCCGATCGCGGGCCAGGCCACCGTGGGGGAACCCCCCCAGGGCCAGAACGCCCCACACCCCCCCAGGACCCTGGAGCCCGCCTGCGCCGCCTGCTCCCGCCAGTAAGATAAGATGTTTGATCCACGCCGGCGGGAGAAGTATGACAGCGGCAGGACTTTGGCCCATCGCGGGCCGGAGAATCGCCGGGGGGGGGGGCGCGCCGAGGGCACAGAGCGATTCCCACCCCCGCCGAATCTCCGGTGTCGAAGAATTCGGGACTCGGCGGGGGCGGGATTGACGCTGACCCCCGGCGATTCTCCGACCCGGCGGGGGGTCGGAGAATCCCGCCTCAGGACCGCGGTAACGTGCATGCGAAACCGAATGAGTGGCAGCAAGGAGGTTTGTGGGAAATGGCTGTTTGTTGGACTAGAGAAAGAGATAGAGTGAATTTTCCATTGTATCAGTCTTAGGATCACAACTTCTCTCGGTCTATATCATTGACCTTGCCTTGGATGTAAAGGGCATACTTTCATAATTTCAGGCTGACACCAAATTTGGAAGTTTTGCAAAATTTTGGCAGTATAGTGATAAGAGTTTGAGAGGATACAGACAATTTGGTGCATTGGGAGGCACAGTGGCACAGTGGTAGCACTCCTGCCACACAACGGCAGGGATCTGGGTTCAATTCTGACCTTGGCTGACTGTGTGGAGTTTCCAGGTGCTCCAGTTTCCTCCCTGATGTACCATCAATTGGACTCGAGTCGTGAAGAAGTTCCATATATCAGGCTTTAATCAACTAGTTGTGTGCCCGACAGTCTACTTACAGAGAAATGTCGACTGCCGGGTCCTACGGGTTCTTATACCCCGCCTCGTAGGCGGGACTACTTGCCTCTCGGCCAATGGGTGAGCAGTCACATGACTAGCCTCAACCAATCAGCAGAGAGGCGCATGACCGACCTGAGCCAATGGGCAGCGAGTGCTCTGCACCAGTGGCAGATAGGTACCGTAAACCTCCTAGTTATACCACCACACTCCCACAGTCCAAAGATGTGTACGTAAGGGCGGGCAGTGGACCTAGGTAGGGTGCTCTTTCAGAAGGTTGATGCCTTGATGGGCCGAATGGCGTCCTTCTGCACTGCAGGGATTCTATGAATCTACGATGACACAAAATATAATGTAGAGGAACATGAAATGATGCATTTTGGGAGGAAGAATGAGGAAAGCCAATATTAAATGTAGAAAACAATTCTCAAGGGGCTACAGGAGCAGAGGAACGTGCCAACGTGCGTGCACAGGCCTTGAAAGTAGCAGGGTTGGTGGACAAAGCAGTTAATAAGGCACACAAGAAACTGAGCTGCATAAAAAGTGGCATAGGTACAAAGGAAGGAAGTTATGTTGATTCTTTATTGAACACTAGCTTGATCTCAGCTGGAACATTGTGCCCAATTCTGGACTTTGGGAAGGATGTGAAGGTATTAGGGAGAGTGCAGTGAGGATTCATGGGGATGGAATAAGGGAGTTCAGTTACATGGATAGACTGGAGGAGCAGGCGTTTTCTCCCCAGAGAAGATTGACAGAAGATTTAATCAAAATCATGAGGGGTTTGAACAGAGTGTGTATGAAGAAGGTAATTCCATGGGCAGGAGGGTTGAGAATCAGAGTACATGATTTCAATAGTTAGGAAAAAGAACACTCAGGTTCAGTCGACCAGGCTAGATGGAATTGAGGTTCAAAAGGAGGAGGTGTTAGCAATTTTGGAAAATGTCAAAATAGATAAGTCCCCTGGGCCAGATGGGATTTATCCTAGGATTCTCTGGGAAGCCAGGGAGGAGATTGCAGAGACTTTGTCCTTGATCTTTATGTCGTCTTTGTCGACAGGAATAGTGCCGGAAGACTGGAGGATAGCAAATGTTGTCCCCTTGTTCAAGAAGGGGAGTAGAGACAACCCTGGTAATTATAGACCTGTGCGCCTTACTTCGGTTGTGGGTTATAAGAGATAGGGTTTATAATCATCTTGAAAAGAACAAGTTGATTAGCGATAGTCAACACTGTTTTGTGAAGGGTAGGTCATGCCTCACAAACCTTATTGAGTTTTTTGAGAAGGTGACCAAACAGGTGGATCAGGGTAAAGCGGTTGATGTGGTGTATATGGATTTCAGTAAGGCGTTTGATAAGGTTCCCCACGGTAGGCTATTGCAGAAAATAAGGAAGTATGGGATTGAAGGTGATTTAGCGGTTTGGATCAGTAATTGGCTAGCTGAAAGAAGACAGAAGGTGGTGGTTGATGGCAAATGTTCATCCTGGAGTTCAGTTACTAGTGGTGTACCGCAAGGATCTGTTTTGGGGCCACTGCTGTTTGTCATTTTGATAAATGACCTGGAAGAGGGTGTAGAAGGATGGGTTAGTAAATTTGCAGATGACACGAAGGTCGGTGGAGTTGTGGATAGTGCTGAAGGATGTTATAGGATACAGAGGGACATAGATAAGCTGCAGAGCTGGGCTGAGAGGTGGCAAATGCAGTTTAATGCGGAAAAGTGTGAGGTGGTTCACTTTGGAAGGAGTAACAGGAATGCAGAGTACTGGGCTAATGGCAAGATTCTTGGTAGTGTAGATGAACAGAGAGATCTCGGCATCCAGGTACATAAATCCCTGAAAGTTGCCACCCAGGTTAATAGAGCTGTTAAGAAGGCATATGGTGTGCTAGCCTTTATCAGCAGGGGGATTGAGTTTCGGAGCCACAAGGTCATGCTGCAGCTGTACATAACTCCTGGAGTACTGCGTGCAGTTCTGGTCACCACATTACAGGAAGGATGTGGAAGCTTTGGAAAGGGTTCAGAGGAGATTTACTAGGATGTTGTCTGGTATGGAGGGAAGGTCTTACGAGGAAAGGCTCAGGGACTTGAGGTTGTTTTCGTTAGAGAGGAGAAGGCTAAGAGGTGACTTAATAGAGACATATAAGATAGTCAGAGGGTTAGATAGGGTGGACAGTGAGAGTCTTTTTCCTCGGATGGTGATGACCAACACGAGGGGACATGGCTTTAAATTGAGGGGTGATAGATATAGGACAGATGTCAGAGGCAGTTTCTTTACTCAGAGAGTAGTAGGGGTGTGGAACGCCCTGCCTGCAATAGTAGTAGACTCGCCAACTTTAAGGGCATTTAAGTGGTCACTGGATAGACATATGGATGAAAATGGAATACTGTAGGTCAGATAGGCTTCAGATGGTTTCACAGGTCGGCGCAACATCGAGGGCCGAAGGGCCCGTACTGCGCTGTAGTGTTCTATGTTCTATGTTCTAACGGCAAAATGAGGGATATCTATTTTTTGGGTACCAAATAGTGAAGAGAGTCAAGGGCGACCCAGGCAGTCGCAAGGGAGACCCAGGCAGAATGAATAGACTGATGACTGAAGAAGCACTGAAGCAGTTACTGAGTTTGAAACGGCTAGCCTTGTCCCAGTCCAGAGAGGGTGCGAATATGTCAGTCCACCAACAGTGGTTCCCATATGTTGTGCTGAGGTCGTGGTCAGCACCCCAGATATGGTGGTCCAGGGGGTTTCAGGTATCGTACTCTGCAGATATCACAGTCACATTCAGGGGAGGTGGCTGCAGCCTGTGGATTAGGAACAGGGTGCTCAATGGTCTCATGAGGGGGGTCCATGAAGGCCAAGGTACATTCAGCCTCAAGATGGGGTCTACATAGAACTAACGGACATCACACCTCAAGCTACTCGGCTTGGAAACAAGGGAATTTCAAATACTATAAATAATGGGATCCGGAATTTTGGAAGGAGGACAGAAACTAATCAGAGGGAGGAAAACTTGAACAGAGGATGATCAGATGGATTCTCATGGTCGCACAGCGAGGATTACTAAAACCAGAGGGCCACCAGTGGGTGAAGGAGATGTATTGGTAAAGGTTGCGTTAGTGTGGGAGCTGTATTGGGCAGTGGTTGTGTAAGTTTCGGAGCTGTTTTGGGTGTTGTTTGTGTAAGTGGGAGAGCTGTATTGGGTAATGGCTGTGTCAGTGTGGGAGCTGTATTGGGTAATGGCTGTGTCAGTGTGGGAGCTGTATTGGGTAATGGCTGTGTCAGTGTGGGACCTGTATTGGGTGATGGCTGTGTCAGTGTGGGAGCTGTATTGGGTAATGGCTGTGTCAGTGTGGGAGCTGTATTGGGTAATAGTTGTGTCAGTGTGGGAGCTGTATTGGGTAATGGCTGTGTCAGTGTGGGAGCTGTATTGGGTAATGGCTGTGTCAGTGTGGAGGCTGTATTGGGGTAATGGCTGTGTCAGTGTGGGAGCTGTATTGGGTAATGGCTGTGTCAGTGTGGAGGCTGTATTGGGTAATGGCTGTGGCAGTGTGGGAGCTGTATTGGGTAATGGTTGTGTCAGTGTGGGAGCTGTATTGGGTAATGGCTGTGTCAGTGTGGGAGCTGTGTTGGGTAATGGTTGTGTCAGTGTGGGAGCTGTATTGGTAATGGCTCTGTCAGTGTGGGAGCTGTATTGGGTAATGGCTGTGTCAGTGTGGGAGCTGTATTGGGTAATGGCTGTGTCAGTGTGGGAGCTGTATTGGGTAATGGCTGTGTCAGTGTGGGAGCTGTATTGGGTAATGGCTGTGTCAGTGTGGGAGCTGTATTGGGTAATGGCTGCGTCAGTGTGGGAGCTGTATTGGGTAATGGCTGTGTCAGTGTGGGAGCTGTATTGGGTAATGGCTGTGTCAGTGTGGAGGCTGTATTGGGTAATGGCTGTGTCAGTGTGGGAGCTGTATTGGGTTATGGTTGTGTCAGTGTGGGAGCTGTTTTGGGTAATGGCTGTGTCAGTGTGGGAGCTGTATTGGGTAATGGCTGTGTCAGTGTGGGAGCTGTATTGGGTAATGGCTGTGTCAGTGTGGGAGCTGTATTGGGTAATGGCTGTGTCAGTGTGGGAGCTGTATTGGGTGATGGCTGTGTCAGTGTGGGAGCTGTGTTGGGTAATGGTTGTGTTAGTGTGGGAGCTGTATAGGATAATGGCTGTGTCAGTGTGGGAGCTGTATTGGGTAATGGCTGTGTCAGTGTGGGAGCTGTATTGGGTAATGGCTGTGTCAGTGTGGGAGCTGTATTGGGTAATGGCTGTGTCAGTGTGGGAGCTGTAATGGGTAATGGCTGTGTCAGTGTGGGAGCTGTTTTGGGTAATGGCTGTGTCAGTGTGGGAGCTGTATTGGGTAATGGCTGTGTCAGTGTGGGAGCTGTATTGGGTAATGGCTGTGTCAGTGTGGGAGCTGTATTGGGTAATGGCTGTGTCAGTGTGGGAGCTGTATTGGGTAATGGTTGTGTCAGTGTGGGAGCTGTATTGGGTAATGGCTGTGTCAGTGTGGGAGCTGTATTGGGTAATGGCTGTGTCAGTGTGGGAGCTGTATTGGGTAATGGCTGTGTCAGTGTGGGAGCTGTATTGGGTAATGGCTGTGTCAGTGTGGGAGCTGTATTGGGTAATGGCTGTGTCAGTGTGGGTGCTGTATTGGGTAATGGTTGTGTCAGTGTGGGAGCTGTATTGGGTTATGGCTGTGTCAGTGTGGGAGCTGTATTGGGTAATGGCTGTGTCAGTGTGGGAGCTGTATTGGGTGATGGCTGTGTCAGTGTGGGAGCTGTATTGGGTAATGGTTGTGTTAGTGTGGGAGCTGTATAGGATAATGGCTGTGTCAGTGTGGGAGCTGTATTGGGTAATGGCTGTGTCAGTGTGGGAGCTGTTTTGGGTAATGGCTGTGTCAGTGTGGGAGCTGTATTGGGTAATGGCTGTGTCAGTGTGGGAGCTGTATTGGGTAATGGCTGTGTCAGTGTGGGAGCTGTATTGGGTAATGGCTGTGTCAGTGTGGGAGCTGTATTGGGTAATAGTTGTGTCAGTGTGGAGGCTGTATTGGGGTAATGGCTGTGTCAGTGTGGGAGCTATATTGGGTAATGGCTGTGTAAATGTGGGAGTTGTATTGGGTAATGGCTGTGTCAGTGTGGGAGCTGTTTTGGGTAATGGCTGTGTCAGTGTGGGAGCTGTATTGGGTAATGGCTGTGTCAGTGTGGGAGCTATATTGGGTAATGACTGTGTCAGTGTGGGAGCTGTATTGGGTACTGGCTGTGTCAGTGTGGGAGCTGTATTGGGTAATGGCTGTGTCAGTGTGGGAGCTGTGTTTGGTAATATTTGTGTAACTGTGGGTGCTGCATTGGGCAGTAGTTGTGACAGTGTTGGAGCTGTATTGAGTAATGGTTGTGTAAATTGGGCCTTGGATTGGGTAATAGTTGTGTAAGTTTAGGCCCTGGATTGGGTAATATGTGTGTAAGTGTGGGTGCTATATTGGGCAGTAGTTGCGTCGGTGTGGGAGCTGTATTGGGTGCTGATTGTGTAAGTGTGTGAGCCGTATTGGTTATTGGGTTCTTTCACCTGTGCCCTCCACACAGACACACATTTAACATGTTCTTGGCTATTCTCAGCATCTCAATGAAGGACAGATGTAGTGGTGTTTCGATCTGATCCCATTTGAGGCCTCCATATTTTTATTCCAGCAGTTTCAGATATGCACATGGAAACTTAGAGTACTGACGGCATTGTCACCATCAGATAATCATTTTGGAGGGCAAAATGTGGCACAGTGGTTAGCACTGCAGCCTACGGCACTGAGGACCCGGGTTCGAATCCTGGCCCTGGGTCACTGTCTGTGTGGAGTTTGCACATTCTCCCTGCATCTGCGTGGGTTTCATCCCACACCCCAAAGATATGGTGTCCTTTGTGCTGGCAATGTGCGAGATCCCTGTGCACTGTAACCCTACGAATGCCGACGGCCTTGTGAGAGTGTGAGTTGAGAGAAAGAGGATGGTTGACTTATCCTGGCAGAGTGGTTGAGATAATTCAACCTTTTTCCGCACAAGACTGTGGTCTTCTTCTGTAGGCCGCAATGTCCACTCTGGCAGCTCCTTCCTTGGACCTCCAGCCTACATGATAGAAGATTCAGGGCCAGTTCTAGACTCCCTGTCGGAGTGTCGCCATTCTCTTTGTCGCTGAACTCTGTCAAAGATGGTTAGTCCCTTCTGAGGATCATTCCAGTGTTTGCCGCAACAGGCTGCAGTGAGAGAGTGCACCCGTGAGTGTCGTTTAAAGATGGCAGCCAGAAATATGACCCACTGAGTTAATGGCGGAGTGGACGAATCCCAGCCTGCTCTGCCAGGGGCTATCATATGCTGTTTGCTTCTGCATTTATATTGAGATGTAAAGTGGACGATCTGACAACCCACTCCACTGAATGATCGGAACAGCGATGATTTTCCCACCTGCCACCGCACTTCGGGCAGGATATGTTGGCGCCTCCTGCTGCTGGGATTATCCAGTCTGTCAGAAAGTTAATGGAGTTCAGGCTAGGCTGTCGAGTCTCCCGGGGCAGATCCCACCACGACAGGGCTATAAAGTCCCAGTCCGCAGAGTGGGTGATTCCATCCTATGGGCTTTGTGGTTGTGGTGGAAAAGGCAGCCCACCATTGGCCTTGGAGGGATGTTTTTATCAACGGGCTTTCCCATTGTTCACACAATCCGCCACCGGGGAACCCGCGGAGGAGGGGTTGCCGTAGGCGAGATCGGAATATCCCGTCACCCAGAATGGCTCTAAATCTTTGGCCTATGACGTTGGCAGCATCTTCTTCCTTGGCAAATCATAGAATTGACAGTGCAGAAGGAGGCCATGCAGCCCATCGAGTCTGCACCGGCTCTTGGAAAGAGCACCCTACCCAAGCCCACACCTCCACCCTATTCCCATATCCCAGTAACCCCACCCGACACAAAGGGCAGTTTTGGATACTAAGGGCAATTTAGCATGGCCAATCCACCTAGCCTGCACATCTTTGGACTGTGGGAGGAAACCGGAGCACCCGGAGGAAACCCACGCAGACACGGGGAGAACGTGCAGACTCTGCACAGACAGTGACACAAGCCGGGAATCGAACCTGGGATCCTGGAGCTGTGAAGCAATTGTGCTAACCACTATGCTACCGTGCAGTAAAGATAGACACAAAGTATCAATTTAGTACCTCAGAGACGTTCTCCCTCTCCTTGTGTAAAATCCCCATTTGTGGGTCCTCACCAACCCGATTCCTCCTTTGGTGAACCATTAAATATGCACATGCCGTGAATTGTGAATACATTGCACATTTTCACCATTGTCCACACGTCATCTGAAAGTTAATATGAGGGAACAGGAATAATAAAAGCTGCCATGACTCATATAAATAACAAGACATTGGAAAAATCACTCCACTTCCACAGCCAATCAGCCAGATCCAGTACTTCTCTTTTGCTCCTTCCCCCTGATAAGTCTTGGAAAGCTTCCCATTCCAGTTCATGGTGATTTGAAAAAGGCCATCAATTAATTTTAAGAATGTAAATCTCCGCAAGGATACTGCGCCTCCTGCCGTATCCCACCCTCCCCGCTGGACCAGCAAGCTGTTGTGGGAGACCCATTGGGCCTGGCTCTGTGGCAGCTTTGTGATGAGCGCCAGCCGTCGAAATTAGAATTAGAACAGTACAGCACAGAACAGGCCCTTTGGGCCTCGATGTTGTGCCGAGCAATGATCACCCCACTCAAACTCACGTATCCACCCTATACCCGTAACCCAACAACTCCCCCTTAACCTTACTTTTTTTTAGGACACTACGGGCAATTTAGCATGGCCAATCTACCTAACCCGCACATCTTTGGACTGTGGGAGGAAACCGGAGCACCTGGAGGAAACCCACGCACACACGGGGAGGACGTGCAGACTCCACACAGACAGTGACCCAGCCGGGAACCGAACCTGGGACCCTGGAGCTGTGAAGCATTGATGCTAACCACTATGCTACCGTGCTGCCCCCAAATGGACTGGATCACTGAAGACAGGCACGTACATGGAGAATTTACAAGAGGGAATCGCCCTGAAAACATTCATGGTTGTCTTAAACCTGCTGTAATTTGCAATGTTTGTACATGCGGGGGGAAATGATTGCCCTGTTAATTTCTATTCTCCCTTACGTTTACACTGGAAGTTTGAGAAAACGTAACGCTGTGATCAGCGAAGTAAGCCAGCTGGGTAAATTGATAACCTTAATCCCATTTCTGAAAATGTAAATGGTCTGTCCCTATTAATCCTTTACTTCTTATACAGGCTTGCAAGGCGAACGTTTTAAATTCACAGTACTCAGCCTATAAAGTCCTCTGCTCCACTGCACATGCAGCCTATATTCTGTCAGAGACAACAGCTTAAACACGTCCATCAGAAAGGGAAAGGTATGTTTGCATGCACTTCATATCAATGATGATGCATTGAAGAATTCCTTAGTTAGGTTGAAGGTCCATGAGGAGTTCGATCGCCTGAGGGCTGCACATACAAAATGTAGAATCTTCCTTAAGAAAGGACTTACCTGACATAACATTGTCTTCATATCTGCCTAATTAAGGTTTTTGTAAATGTCACATAAGGTACCTCAATCTTTCTAGTTTACTTAAATCTTTCATTCTTTTCTGATTAATTTGGCAAGACTTTAATTCATCACAAAATATGTGCAACGTGAGGGTGTATTTCACGCTCTCATGCTGCTGTGGGGCCAAAGCACGATAGGATTTGCCGTCAGCTATGTTGGAAACGGCCAACCTCACATCATTTGCCAAGGCTGACCTGGTTCCTTATTCACAGCAATATTTCAGAAAAGACATTATACAACGTAGAGTTCACTTATTCGAGGGGAGCAGGCAGGACTTTCTGTAAAAATAAATAAACAACCTTTGTTGTGTGGGCAACACGGTAGCACAAGTGGATAGCACTGTGGCTTCACAGCGCCAGGGTCCCAGGTTCGATTCCCCACTGGGTCACTGTCTGTGTGGAGTCTGCACGTTCTCCCCGTGTCTGCGTGGGTCTCCTCCGGGTGCTCCGGTTTCCTCCCACAGTCCAAAGATGTGCAGGTTAGGTAGATTGGCCGTGATAAATTGCCCTCAGTGACCAAAAAGGTTCGGAGGGGTTATTGGGTTATGGGAACAGGGTGGCAGTGAGGGCTGAAGTGGGTCAGTACAGACTTGATGGGCCGAATGGCCTCCTTCTGCACTGTATATTCTATGATCTTTGGAAGGCCGCCTAAAGATGAGGAGGCTTTTGTCCACACAAAATGTAGCAAGCTGCCAATTCATTGTCTAGTTGTTCATTCAGGAATGAGGGAAATGCTGGTTGTTCAGTTTAGGGTGGCTTCTACATTGAGGAGCAATTTAAGATGTGATGGAGAAAGTGACAGAAATGATAGCTGTGGCTTCTAACGTGGAGAGGAATTGGAAGGCATGAGGAAGATATTTGCCACCTTCAGAATATCATCCAAGATATAACTCATTGGCATTTGTTCAAGGATATAGATGGGAAAGGTACACGTTTGGCAGAGTTTCCCCACAACATGACCTTGACTAAACAGTTTGCCAAGACCTTAATTAAAAATAAAAATCTGTGCATCATTAGGTTATAGCATTAGTACACTCAGCTCTTTTAGGGAGTCAGGCACCCACCCTTTCACTGGGAAGCAACCTTTCCAACTGGTCCCAAATGTGGAACACATTTTACAGTCAGGTCTCTAAAGTTCTGTCCATTAATCAAGTTCCAACAAAAGAATGATGCATGATGTATATGCATTTACTCACACGTGTGTCAAACTGTCTACTTGGCTATCAATGTCTATTTTTCTATTTTGAAATGTAACTTGTCTGATTGACACCTCCGTCACTCAATAGTCACGTGACCATGCCATGTGTCTGTCTCTGGATCCCTTCCCCCTCTCCCTTCCATCACCTCATTTCCCCTCCCCTCCCTTCCTCCTTTCCTCCTTTCTACCACTCTTTCCCCACCTTTCCTCGGAGGTATGGAGTGAGAGTTTAAGAGGCCCCCATGGACTGGAGACTGAGGAGGGGGGGGGTGGAAGATTGAGGAGAGAGAGGTTGGAGAGAGGGAGAGAGAGGCTGGTGGGAGGGGTGTATGGAGGGAGAGAGTGTAGAGACAGAGGAAGAGAAAGTGGCAAGTGTGGAGACTGAGGAGAGAGTGGGGGAAGAGAATGCAGTTTGGACCATGCAACCTGGGGAGTGGGTGGGTGGAATTTATAGACCCTGTGCTATTATTATAAATGTAAGAATTGCAAGGGTTAATGAAGTGTCCAGATCAGCCACTAGATGGAGCCAGATTTACAAGTATATAAGTCATTGATGCTAAGCCTTGTGGGGAGAGAAGTGTAGGAGTTAACTAGAGTACAGACTAATGGACAGATAGTGTAAGAGCAGATCATAGTTTATAATAGTGCAGAGATTAGTTGTAGATGAGTGTAGATTATTTGTTAATTATCAACTGTGTATTATTTGTGTATTATAAGGGGCTGGCTGGAACACTGGGCTAAATCGCTGGCTTTTAAAGCAGACCAAGGCAGGACAGCAGCGCGGGTTCAATTCCCCTACCAGCCTCCCCGAACAGGCGGCGGAATGTGGCGACTAGGGGCTTTTCACAGTAACTTCATTTGAAGCCTACTTGTGACAATAAGCGATTTTCAGTTCATTTCGGAGTACGTGTCAAATCCAAATTAGTAGTGTTAATAAATTTATAGTTTTGTTCAAGTTAAAGCTACTTTAGGTGAACACTACACCACCCGTCCTGAATTTAGCAATACAAATAACACCACAGACACTAAGACTAATGGTGGGCATCAAGTGGTGCACTTAAGCTATTCCTGTATAGCAGAACACTTTTTTGGAGTTAAATGAAAAGCTGAATAAATTCAGATATTATTTAAGTCATTAATTTCCTCGCATTTTTCAATGCAGGTTGCTGACTGTGCGAGCTTTGAGTGCACTATCAAATTTGATATCAAATTCACTGCATATTAGAACTACTGATGTCAAATTGTAACTGGAAACATTGGGTAAACATGAAAGCAAAAATGATGATAACATTTTCGCTTAGGGTTGGTAGCTATACTTCTAGTTGCCAAGGCCCCAGGTTCCCTACATCTTTCTAAATTGCTTTTTTCCTTGAAGAAACATCTTAAAAACTACCTCTTTTACCATGCTTAACCTAATCTAATATCACATTTTGTTTTGTAAGGTTTCTCTTAAATGCTTATGTTAAAGGCACAACCCAAATATTAAGGTATTGTTGGATTGATTTTTTATCCTGTTTTAACAAAAATGGGCGTCGGATTTAGTGCTGCTCTCTACTTCCATTTTTTTTTAAAGAAGAGTTGCCGTAGAGGTTTATGTGCACTTGAGTTGGTCGGCCAGTAACCTCCTGTCCTGTGGTAAACTCAAACAGACCGTTCTGGAAAGTCTGGAGAGAATTCCTTTCACAATCTCTGGTTAACTCAAGAGACAGTGTCAGAGACATAGCATTTACAAGAAATTGCCCACCTGGCAACCTTAATTCATAGATTCATAGAATTTACAGTGCAGAAGGAGGCCATTTGGCCCATCGAGTCTGCACCGGCTCTTGGAAAGAGCTCCCTACCCAAGGTCCACACCTCCACCCTATCCCCAATTTGCAATTGACAGCAAAGATGACCACGATGATATTCTGGGTGTTGTTTAACTAATGCAGAATATTTTGTGCGTCAGCTTAGATATGTAAAATAGGAACTTAAGTAAAACATCTCTTACGGCAGGCTACATTTTATCAAAAAGTTCTACTACAGAAAGCAAGGTCATGCAATGTTGCATCACCTCCTGTGATGACGTACACAGTATCTGAATAGCATATTAAACAGGTAAAGCTCATACATTATACTACAACGTCCCCCTTCTTAAGGCAGAATCATAGAATCCCTACCGTGCAGAAGGAGGCCATTCGGCCCATCGAATCTGCACCCACCCTCTGAAAGAGCACCCCACCTAGGCCCACTCCTCCGTCCCATCCCCATAATCCCACCTAGTCTTTGGACACTAAGGGGCAATTTAGCATGGCCAATCCACCTCACTGTACATTTTTGGACTGTGGGAGGAAATCGGAGCATCCGGAGGAAATCCACGCAGACACAGGGATAAAGTGCAAACTAGTAAGGCAGGTGGGGGGGTGGTAAACAGAGCGCTAGCTTAGAACTCTGTAAAACCTGAAGGGGAAATAGAGAACAAAAAGAAGAGGACAACATCATCCTGTCTGCTCAAACACAGTGGTTTGAAGTGTATTTGTTTCAATGCCAGACGTATAGCGGGTAAGGCAGATGAACTTAGAGCACTTAGAATTAAGATGTTGTGGCTATCGCAGAAACATGGTTAAAGGAAGGGCAGGATTGGCAGCTGAACGTTGGAGGATATAGATGCTTCAGGAGAGATAGAGGGGGATGTAAAAGAGGTGGAGGGGTAGCAATACTGGTTAAGGAGAATATTATAGCCTTACTGCGGGAGGACACCTTGGAGTGCCCATACAATGAGGCAATCTGGGTAGAGGGTAGGAACAGGAAGGGGGCAATCACAATGTTGGGTGTTTATTATAAGCCTCGCGAACTGCCAGCGAGAGATAGAGGAGCAGATAGGTAGAGAGATTTTGGATAGGTGCAAAAGTAACAGGGTTGTTATGGTGGGGGATTTTAATTTCACCTATATTGACTGGGGCTCACTTAATGCTAGGGTTTTGATGGGGCAGAGTTTGTAAGGTGTATCCAGGAAGCCTTCTTGATGCAATATGTAGATCAGTGTTCTTCAAAGTCGGGGGCGCGACCCACGGGTGGGCGTTGGGAAGGTCGCGGAGCCGTTGTCCACGGCGCTCCCAATCGCGCAAATCCTCCCTCAGCAGCCGGCTTTTTATAACGCCGGCTGCAAACGCCCGCGAACATGTTAAAAAAAAAAAAATTGCCCGCATACGCATTCTGTGAACATGTTAAAAATGTTTGGCCGCACTGCGCATGCGCTGTTTGGCCGCACTGCGCATGCGCGCACGATGATCGGTGCATGCGCATGCGCGCTAATAATCGGGCACACATGTGCAGTGTTGCCGCTGTTCTTTTTAAACGGTTGCAGCTTTTTGTTTTACAAATTCTGTAGTGTTTTTTATTCATTTATTCTATTCATTTAATTTTTTTTTCATTTATTTTATTCATTTTTTTTACAAGATGGGGGGGGGTTTATTAATTTTTTTTCATTCAATTTACTCATTTTGTTTTTTATTTGTTTTTACAAGTTCGCGGGGGGGGGGGGTTTATTTGAGAAAATATTACAGGAAAAAAATTCAGAACTTTGGACAGATGGAGACTATACTTTCCAACACAGGAAGGCTTCATCTTCATCCAACAGGCTCCAACAGGAGCGTGTACGAGGGCCAAAGGGCCCCAAAACCATTTCCTCCATTTTTGTCAGCAGCAAACAAGGTAAGAGAAAATGGCGGGTCACGCAGGTCGGCCGGTGTGGGTCGCGAAGGTTGGCCGGTTGATAAAAATGGATCCCTGGAAAAAAGTTTGAAGAACACTGATGTAGATAGTCCAACTAGGGAAGGGGCAGTACTGGATCTGGTATTGGGGAATGAGCCTGGACAGGTGGTTAAGGTTTCAGTAGGGGAACATTTTGGAAGTAGTGACCACAATTCCGTACGTTTTGGGGTACTTTTGGACAGGGATGAGGGTAACCCTCGCGTTAAGGTGATATACTGGGGAAAGGCAAATTACGATAACAATAGGCAGGAATTGAAGAATTTGGATTGGGTGTGGCTGTTGGATACTAAATCAACATCGGACATGTGGGAGTCTTTCAAGCGACAGTGGATTAGGATTCAGGAAAGCCACATTCCTGAGAGAATAAAGGATAAGTATGGGAAGTTTAGGGAGCCTTGGGTAACGAGGATATTGTGAATCTCATCAAAAGAAAAAGGAGACTTTTGTACGGTCTAGAAGGGTGGGAACAGTCAAGACCCTTGAGGAGTATAAAGAAAATAGGAAGGTACTGAAGCGGGAAATTAGGAGGGCTAGGAGGGGTCATGGAAAACCTTGGCAAGTCAGATTAAAGCGAATCCCAAAGCTTTTTATTCATATGTAAAAAGCAAGAGGGTGGCCAGGGAAAGGATTGGACCTCTTAAGGACAGTGGGGGGAATCTACGTGTTGAGCCAGAGGAAATGGGCAAGGTACTAAATGAATACTTTACATCAGTGTTCACCAAAGAAAGGGAATTTATGGATGTTGATTCTTGGGTAGGGTGTGCGGACAGCCTGGATCATGTTAACATTGAAAAGGAGGAGGTATTGGATCTTTTAAAAGATATTAAGGTAGATAAGTCTCCTGGGACAGATGGGATTTATCCCAGAATACTGAGGGAAGCCAGGGAGGAAATTGCTGGGGCCTTGACTGACACCTTTTATCCTCATTGGCTACAGGTGAGATCCCAGAGGACTGGAGAATAGCTAATGTGGTGCCGTTGTTTAAGAAAGGTAGCAGGGATAATCCTGGAAACTATAGGCTGGTGAGCCTCACATCGGCAGTCGGTAAATTATTGGAGAGAATTATCAGGGACAGGGTTTATACCCATTTGGAAACAAATGGACTCATTAATGTAGACTAGCATGATTTTGTGATGGGGAGGTTGTGCCTCACTAACTTGATCGAGTATTTTGAGGAGGTGACAAAGTTGATTGATATGGGGAGGGTGGTGGATTGTTTACATGGACTTCAGTAAAGTCTTTGACAAGGCGCCTCATGGCAGACTGGTACAAAAGGTGAAGTCACACAAGATCAGAGTTAAGGTGGTAAGATGATAGAGAACTGGCTTGGTCACAGAAGGCAAAGGCTAGCAGTAGAAGGGTGTTTTTCAGAATGGAAGGTTGTGGTGTTCCACAGGGATCGGTGCTTGGGCCTCTGTTGTTTGTGATGTACATAAACGATTTGGAGGAAAATGTAGCTGGTCTAATTAGTAAGTTTGCGGATGAAACCAAGGTTGGTGGAGTGGCACATAGTGTTGATGATTGTCTGAAGATACGGCAGGACATAGATAGGTTGGAGACTTGGGCAAAGAAATGGCAAATGGAGTTTAATCCAGACAAATGTGAGGGAATGCATTTTGGTAGGTCTAACATCGAGGGGAAATATATCGTAAATGGTAAAACTCTTAGGAACATAGAAAGTCAGTGAGATCTGGGTGTGCAGGTCTACAGATCTTTGAAGGTGTCAACACAAGTGGACAAGGCAGTGAAGAAAGCACGCGGAATGCTTGCCTTCATTGTACGGGGCATTGAGTATAAAAACTGGCAAGTCATGCTACAGTTGTACAGAACCTTGGTAAGGCCATACTTGGAATATTGCGCACAATTCTGGCCACCACACTACCAGAAGGATGTGGAGGCTTTGTAGAGGGTGCAGAGGAGGTTTACCAGGATGTTGCCTGGTCTGGAGGGTGTTAGCTATGGGGAGAGGCTGAATAGACTCGGACTGTTTTCATTAGAAAGACAGAGGTTGAGGGGCGACCTGATAGAGGTCGACAAGATTATGAGGGGCATGGATAGAGTGGATGGGCAGGCACTCTTTCCCAGGGTGGAGGGGTCAGTCACCAGGGGGCATAGGTTTAAGGTCCGTGGGGCAAAGTTCAGAGGTGATGTGCGTGGCAGGTTTTTTACGCAAAGGGTGATGAGTGCCTGGAACGCGTTGCCAGGGGAGGTTGTGGAAGCAGATACATTAACGGCGTTCAAAAGGCATCTTGACAAACACATGGATGGGTAAAGAGGGAAATGGCACAAGGAAGTGCTGAATCCAGATTCCCCTGGCGTTGTGAGGCAGCAGTGCTAGCCACTGTGCCGCCGTGCCACCCCCATGTCCTCAGCGGACATTGGCGTCTAGGGACTTTGATGGTCCGTGATTAAGCTTGCAAAGTGATGCAGTGGTTTTCCGTTGCCTTCTGCGGTGTGGTTGACTGGGAAACTCTGCCGCTCTTTAACACATACCACCAGGCCCACCAGGAAGTTATGGACAGGCTGCTGATCAGCCTGCTTGGCCACATTATGCACGCACGTTCTGTGGCCACCAAGTCCTGGGATGGAACTTGAACCCAGAGCTTCTGGCGCAGAGGTAGGGACGCTATCCGCTCCTCCACAAGAACTCCCGTTCACATTGCAACCACCACCCCAAAATTCTTTGCCTGCAGGTCAAATGCAGCATCAGCCAATGCACAGTAGATAAATGCAGATAGCATGCTGCTGACCTATCTATGTTCATTGGAGCACGCTCAGTGATGAGTTTCCTATTAGAAGAGGAACAGCGAAATAAAGGGACTCTACAATTCTTCTGTATCGAAGGATTCCTGAAAATCCGATTGGTGATTGATGAGAGCGTGAGGCCTTCTGGGCCCATTCACAGATTGCTGTGGGGCATATGAACTGCAAGGCCTTTCAATCCATCAGCGTTCCGGTGATTAGTGCAGGATCATTTAGGTTAATGCCTCTTCCCATAGGCAGTAGTGACAATTCTTTGAAGGCAATCTACTTCTTATATTAAGTTTATTTGAAGGAAAGGATGGATTTGAAGGGCGACTCCTGGGAGACCAATGCTTCACTTCTACAGGCATAGCTGACATGCTTGTACGAGCCAGATAATCAGGTGGCAGTACAGCAAACTATTGACCGCTTGTAGCAATGCTGGCAAAAGTCAAGAATTATTTTTGCACAACTTTGCCCTTCAAAGAGGCCGAATCTTGGACGCGTGGAGGAGGAGAACATTCAATTTCCTCTCACTGTCCTCCATCAGTAAGGTGATTTTGAAACTCCCCTCTAATACTTTTCCACATCTTTAAGCGTGCACATTGCTTTAAGTTTAAGATTTTATACATCGGCATCAGACCATGAGCTGGATTTTACTGAGCCCCCCCCTGCACTGGGGGGTGAGCTGGGAGGTGGTGGGTGGTCTGGCGGGGGTGGAACAATCACAGGGTTAAAAGAGATTGATTGAACAAAAAGTGAAATATATATATACTTGACAGCACAATACAACTCTTGTTCCCACGACTCCCAGGCTAATTCTGTCCAAGCCCAACAGGCAGGATTATGTTTAAACCCCTAACAGACATACATTTAAGCGCTGTGTCCCCATCGGCTCTAGTCTCGTCATGGGGCCTGCAAGGTATTGTCCCTCAGAGGGGCCCACTACCGCATTCCATCCCACTTAAGTCCCTTACAGATCCCTGCAAAACAGACACAGGAAAACTCTCAATTACAGTTAGATAAATACAAAAGGGTTACAATAAAGGAGCTTAAAACAAAGAAGTCTATCAGGAACTTCCTAAGTCTTGGCAAACGTCTCAACTTATTCACTGGCTCTGCCAGATTCGAAGCATCTAAATCTCCAGCAATGTCAGTAAAGTTCACAAAAGGGGTTGTGCTGATGACCACATCAGCTCCCTCAGTGGCCCTTGACAAATCCCAGAGAAGGTCTCAGTTGCAACATGTGGTAGCCACCACTAGCTGTATTATATGTAGTACGGTAAGACTCATATACTGGAGGTACATGGGTAAATCCCGGCCTGCTGGCTCCGCCCAGTAGGCGGCGTACAAATGTGTGTGCTCGCCGGTGCGGCGGCCAGTCTGATAGCAGCTACAGGAGGCACAACATCTTTGCTGAATAAAGCCTCGATTATTCATTACTCTTGTCTGTGTAGTAATTGATAGTGCATCACAACATCACAGCCTTAGCAAGTGGCACGCTGGTAACTGGGATTGGGTCCACCTGCTCCTCCTCAGATGCGCAACATGTTTGTTAGCCTCATGGCCCCATATAGGTCTATGACAGAGGATACTGGTCCAGTCATTTCAACAACTCTTCCAGGCAAGCATTCCAGTCCTCCGCCAAAGTTCCATACGTCCTCTAAATCGTCTGCTTGAATCGACCTGACCTGGGATGTATCGTGGTGGCTTGTCTGTGAGGCTTGCCCTCCCCAACAAATTTGGAAAAATAAGGTTGAGTCAGGTCCTGAGATGCCAGCCCATGAACAACCAAACCGGGAAAACCCCGGTGGTGGTATGCGGGATTGAATTGTACGAGAGCAAGAATTCCGGCAAGCGAAGCAGTCGTGACCGATGAGCTTGTTTCTTCAGCAATGCGTTGACATTTTGACCAGCTCTTTCAGCCAGCCCGTTTGATGCGGGGTGGTAGAGATCTGGCCTCGCGTGTTGGATCCCATTGGAGTTGAAGAGTTGAAATTCTGCGGCTGTGAAGACAGCACTATTGTCTGAAACAATCACCTCAGGCAGGCCGTGAAAGGCAAACATTTGGCGTAGCTTTTCCACTATGTCTGCTGCGGTGGTCGAACCCATAGGCTGGATATCTAGCCACTTCGAGCAGGTGACTACTAAGCCCAAAAACATCAGACCCAAAAAGGGACCCGCAAAGCCTATGCGGAGTCTCGTCCATGGATGCGATGACCACTCCCACAGATGCAAACTTTGCTGGAGGCAGTGGAAGGTGCTGTTGAGACTGACAGTGGTCGCACCGATTGCCCATACTTTCGGTGTCCTTGTCAATCCCCTGCCACGTAGCTCCTGGCCAGTACCTTCATTTTAGAGTGCCCCGAGCGACCACTGTGAAATCTTGAAGAATGGGGTGTTGCCCAGGGGGTGGCACGATGACTTTGTAACCCTACAGTAGGACCCTGTCCTCACAAGTGACTTCTAACCTACATTGCATATAGGACCTAATCTGTTCCTACTTCTCAAAATGCCACAAAATGTGTGTGAGAGAGAAGCAAGGGTGTGTATGATTGAGAGAGGTGAGTGTGTGTGTGTGCGTGTGTGTGAGAGAGAGGTGACTGTGTGCATGTGTGTGTGTGTGTGTGAGAGAGGTGAGTGTGTGTGTGTGGGTGAGAGAGCGGTGACCATGTATGTGAGTGAGAGAGATCCATGTGTGGGTCTGTGAGTCAGAGAGAGGTGAGTGTGTGTGAGCGAGAGAGGGAGAGAGAGGTGAGTATGTGTGTGAGAGAGAGAGGGAGAGAGGTGAGTGTGTGCATGTGTGTGAGTGAGAGAGAGGTGAGAGTGTGTGTGTGGGTGAGAGAGCAGTGACCATGTATGTGAGTGAGAGAGATCCATGTGTGGGTCTGTGAGTCAGAGAGAGGTGAGTGTGTGTGAGCGAGAGAGGGAGAGAGAGGTGAGTGTGTGTGTGAGTGAGAGAGGGAGAGAGAGGTGAGTGTGTGCATGTGTGTGGGTGAGAGAGCGGTGACCATGTATGTGAGAGAGAGATCCATGTGTGGGTCTGTGAGTCAGAGAGAGGTGAGTGTGTGTGAGTGAGAGCGGGAGAGAGAGGTGAGTGTGTGTGTGTGTGTGAGAGAGAGGTGAGTGTGCATGTGTGTGAGTGAGAGAGGTGAGGGTGTGTGTGTTGGTGAGAGAGAGGTGAGAGTGTGTGTGTGGGTGAGAGCGGTGACCATGTATGTGAGTGACAGATCCATGTGTGGGTCTGTGAGTCAGAGAGAGGTGAGTGCGTGTGAGTGAGAGAGGGAGAGAGAGGTGAGTGTGTGTGTGTGTGAGAGAGAGAGAGGTGAGTGTGTATGTGTGAGATTTGATGATTTGATTTGATTTATTGTCACATGTACCGAAGTACAGTGAAAAGTATTTTGCTGCGTCGAGGAATGTACACAGGACATACATAGTAGACAATGGAATAATCAACAGGGAACATAGACAAATGGTACATCGACAAAACAGTAATTGGTTACAGTGCAAAACAAGGGGCCAAACAAAGCAAATACATGAGCAAGAGCAGCAGAGGGCGTTGTGAGTAGTGTTCTTACAGGGAACAGATCAGTCACAGGGAGAGTTGTTGAGGAGTCTTGTAGCTGTGGGGAAGAAGCTGTTCCTATGTCTGGATGTGCAAGTCTTCAGACTTATGTACCTTCTGCTGATGTAAGGGTCTGGAAGAAGGCAATGCCTGGGTGGGAAGGGTCTCTGATAATGCTGTCTGCCTTCCTGAGGCAGCGAGAGGTGTATACAGAATCAATGTGGGAGTGGCAGGTTTGTGTGATGCGTTGGGCTGAGTTCACCACAATCTGCAGATTCTTGCGATCTTGGACTGAGCAGTTTCCACACCAGGCTGTGATGCAGCTGGATAGGATGCTCTCTATTGCACATCTGTCGAAGTTTGTGCGAGTCAGTGTAGAGATGCCAAATGTCTTTATCTTCCGCAGGAAGTAGAGACATTGTTGGGCTTTCTTGACTGTTGCATCAAAGTGAGTGGACCAGGACAGACTGTTGGTGATGAGACCATCAATTCACTAGACACGTGCTTTGAGATATGAACAGTGGTTTTAATCTACTTACTACAGAGCCAGCCTGTTACACGTTGAACTCTCGATGAACTGCTCAACTGGCTCTGGGCATCGGTATTTATACAGCAGTCCAGGGGGAGGAGCCATGGGCGGAGCCACGGGTGGAGCCCTTTACAAACTCCTAAGTATTCCCAGAGCTACACCCCCTAGTGGTCGGGCAACGCAACTGCGCTTACAATCGTACGGTCTCATATATATATCACAGTGTGAATTACAGAGTTACATTCACCACAGTTGGTGATGGTGACCCCCAGGAACTTAAAACCATGGGCCATCTCCATTTCAGAGCCATTGATGCAGATGGGAGTGTGAGTTTTGATGCGCTTCCTGAAGTCGATGATCAGTTCCTTGGTCTTTCCAACATTTGGAGAGAGGTTGTTTTCAGTACACCATGCAACCAAGCGATTTACCTCCCTCCTGTAGTTTGACTCGTCGTTGTTTGAAATGCAGCCCACCACAGTCATATCATCCGCAAACTTATTGATTGAGTTGGAGTTAAATCTTGCCACACAGTCATGTGTGTATAGGGAGTACAGTAGAGGACTGAGCACACATCCTTGCGGGGCTCCGGAGTTGAAGACTAATGTGGAGGAGGTGCTGTTGCCTATCCTGACCGATTGTGGTCTGTTGGTGAGGGAGTCGAGGATCCAGCTGCACAGGGAGGGGTCAAGTCCAAGATTGCGGAGTTTGGCGATTAGTCTTGTTGGGATAATGGTGTTGAAGGCGGAACTGTAGTCTGAAAGAGAGAGGCGAGTGTGTGTGTGGGTAAAAGAGGGGTGAGAGTGTGTGTGTGAATGAGAGGTGAGTTTGTGTGTGTGAGAGAGAGAGGCAAGTGTGTGTGTGTGAGAGAGAGAGGTGAGAGTGTGTGCGTGAGTCAGAGAGAGGTGAGTGTGCTTCTGTGAGTGAGGGAGAGTTGTGTGTGTATGAGAGGGAGAGAGAGGTAAATGTTTTTGTGTGAGAGAGGGAGAAAGAGAGAGGTGGGAATGTGTGTGTATGTGAGAGAGGGTGATTGAGTGTGTTTCTTTTGCGTGTGAGTCTGTGGGCACGATTCTCCCAAAGGGAACAAAATCCCCTCGCGGGCACGTTTAGCGGTGTGGTTCCCGGCGCTCCCAGTGCCGGGAAATGCATGGCTATTCAATACGAATTGCATATAATAAGGGGCCTGAATGGGGAACACATGGCTGAGGCAGTGCTGAATGGCACTCGTCCAAGGCCCCCAAGGCTCACTGCCTCACTCTAATATGCAGATTTGCCAAAAAAGTGATCCCTCCCATTGTGGGCGGGATTCACATCGCCGCTTCTCGCGAGATCCTGTTCGATCGCGTGAGGTGTGGCGGGCTGGGTAGATCCCGGGAGCTGGGTCTCCTGGCTTTCAACGCCATGTGTGTGTGCGCGTGTGTGCGTGTGTGCATGTGACATGAAAACCCAGCTCTCCATCAGCACTCCTAATATTGGCTGAATTTGTGAGAAAAAGATGAGCTTCACTACTCCCATTAAAAATGACAAAAAGAGGGTAAGACTTAAGTATTTGTTGAATCAGGTAACTTAAATTAATAAATGTATACATTTAAGAAATAGAAAATACTTTCAGCAATTTGTCTTTGTACGTTTGTACCTATTGCTCAAGAACAATCAATGTTTGCGGTTCAATTCTTCAATATAATAAGAATGCTGCTTAGCGGTTTGGCAGCACTCTTGGGATGTCAAAAGGATTTGCGGCTGGAAAAGTTTGGGAATCTCTGATTTAGGCTAATAACCAGGAATGGATTCTCCGGTTTCCCAGCCGTGTGTTTAGCTCACTGGGCTGAATCGCTGGCTTTTAAAGCAGACCAAGCAGGCCAGCAGCACGGTTCGATTCCCATACCAGCCTCCCCGGACAGGCGCCGGAATGTGGCGACTAGGGGCTTTTCACAGTAACTTCATTGAAGCCTACTCGTGACAATAAACAATTTTAATTTTTTTCATTTTTCATTTTCTCAGCGGCACGCCATTCGCTGGTGGCAGGATTCTCTCTTCCCACCACGTGTCAATGGGATTTCCCACTAAGACACCCCACGCTGCCGGGAAACCTGCGGCCGGGAATGTGCTGCCGGCGGGAAAAGAGAATCCCAACGGCTGGAAAATTACGGCCCTGGTATAAATCAAACTCCAGTGACACTGCAGAAAACTTTCACCATTCCAAGGTTTTTCCTTCAGAAATATGCTTAAAATAGGAATGTAATCAGTTTTAAGATGTGCTGCTCTCTCCTTGATCACATTTGCTCAGTAATGCTCAACCAGCAGGCATGAAGTTTATTGATACTAAAACATACTACTTTAACAGGCTTTGCGCGTACTGTTGCTGGCTGTTCAATGCTTCTTTGCATGGACTTACGTTACACATTTCACACAATGCGAGGACTAATTGGCTGTCAATCACTATGGTGCTTCAGAACCGAAGCAAAAACCTTCTCTGGTGGGAAGCTAAACAATGTTTTGGATTTGTTTTAGCACAGGTGTTCTTTTTGTTTTTAATTTCCAATTAAGGGGCAATCCAGCGTGGCCAATCCACCTACCTGCCACATCTTTGGGTTGTGGGGTGAGACCTGTTGTAAACCTTACCTTTTTCTCCAAGATAGCCAGATATGTAGGGTTGACGAAGAATACACAAATACGATACTTGAATCAAAACAAATTTAATTTACAGTACTAAACTAAATGAAGTTCGCACACTCTACTGAGTTACAGATAATAAACTGATGATACTGAATCTGTAGTACAACATTCAATATTCTAACTATTAAACGACACTATGACTTGACTTCATGCTATGTCTCTACAAACTCTACATAGGGGCTGTTTAGCACAGGACTAAATTGTTGGCTTTGAAAGCAGACCAAGCAGGCCAGCAGCAATGTTCGATTCCCGTAACAGCCTTCCCGCACAGGTGCCGGAATGTGGCGACTAGGGGCTTTTCACAGTAACTTCATTTGAAGCCTACTCGTGACAATAAGCAATTTTCTTTTCATTTCATTCAATTCTCACTCTGCTCTCATCATGTTTTCTTCAGCTTCTCCCAGAATTCCAAGAGATGCTGTCTTATATACAGTGAATTAGTAACGCCCTCTAGTGTTTGTTTTACACATAGATCACATGTTAACCCTTTACTATGTTGGCATTATACATATCATTACAAGACCTACACAGACAGGGGGAGAATGTGCAAACTCCACACTGACACTGACCTGGGGCTGGGATCAAACCCAGGTCCTCAGCACCGTGAGGCAGCAGTGCTAACCTCTGTGCCACTGTGCCACCTTAGCACAGGTATTCCAAGGCGCTCCTTCATCAAACAAACAATTTGTGCCGTTATTGCCGCAATGCCATTTTTACATTTTGTCTTTGCAGAATTATGAAGGAGCAAGAGTTTACATCACATGGGGGGGGGGGGGGGGGGGGGGGGGGGGGGGGGGGGGGGGGAGACAGAGTGAATCAAATACCCAACAGGCTTACTGTCATCCATGGTTACTCAGTACTGATCATGACTTTTCTCGAAGGATTGCTTGCTCACTACAAGAAAGCTTTCACGTCAAAAGAACAAAATCTACCAATAAATTCCAAGATAGGATCTCTCAAAAGTGTGTTAACCACTCCAGATATTCAATCTATCAGAATCTTGCAGATTTCTCCACGTTAAATCACAGGCACCTGATTTGGCTTTGATAATGCTGGCACATTAGGATGCTTTCAAACGCCACTTAAATCTAATGATTACTTCGCTGGCCCATCCAGTGAGCTCTGAAAATGATGACATCGGATGCTATTCATGTATTTTCATTTGTTAATTCATCCGCTGAGGTACTTAACAGTTGTTTTCTGATCTTATACCGGGCAACTAATCAGATATCTTTATACTGTGTTTTTTTCTGCCATGGTAGATTTGAAAAGAGTCTCTGGAATATTAGGCCAAGCCTCTGTGTTTCCAGATTAGTAACAATACTAGCTTGCACCATGCTGCTATCCTCCTTTATGTAGCTATGCTTCTTAACTTCAGTCTCGCAGAGAAACATAGAGAATAGGAGCAGGAGGAGGCCATTCGGGAGGGATTTGTGTAGGAAGAGGAATCTTGGCAACATGTTCATTTTTATTGTCTGCACGTTTCCTGCCAGGGGGAGCAGGAGTGAGACAGGTTCCATTTATGGGTGCGTGTCCAGTCACGGGCTATCTGGATCCCCAGGTATGGGATCTTGGTTTGGGTCAGTTTGAACGGCAGCGTCCCCAGCTCTGTCTTTCCCCACCCTGGGGGTTCACGGGGACTCTTGCTCAGGTTATGTTTGTATCCCCAGAAGGTCCCGAACTCCCTGAGGAGTTCCATTATTCCTCCCATGCTCGGAGACAGACAAGCAGATTATTCGCAGACTCTGTGCTCTCTTTTACCCCTTTGGATGCCTTCCAACCCTTTTGACGACCTGAGGACGATTGCCAGTTGCTCGATTGCCAGTTGCTCGATTGCCAGGGCAAATAGGAGTGGGGACAATGGACATCCCTGTCCCGTGCCTCCTCGCAGCCGGAGGTATCCGGAGCTGCTGGTGTTTGTTCGCACTCTCGCCATGGAAGCACTGTACAGTTGTTTCACTCACGAGGTGAACCCTGGCCCAAAACCAAACCATTCCAGCATCGTCATGAGGTCCCTCCGTTCAACTCTGTCGAAGGCCTTCTCTGTGTCTGGAGAGAGGATCACTTCTGGTGCCTTTTCCCAGGGTGGCGTCATAATCACGTTCAGTAGGCGTCTGATGTTAGCTGTTTGCTCTTGACAAGCCCTATCTCATCTTCCGCGACTATTTCTGGCACCGAACTCTCCAGTTACCTCACCAGAGTCTTCGCCAGGACTTTGGCAACAGTGATTAGGAGTGAAATGGGTCTGTGTGACCCGCACTCCATTGGGTCCTTGTCTTTTTTAGGGATCAGCGATATCGAGGCCTGTGCCAGCAGGGTGAACATCTCCCGCAGGTGCGTGGCCTGTGCTACCACAAACGTTTTCTCGATGTCCACTGGGAAGCCGTCTGGACCCTTCTCCGACTGTCTGGAGTTGATGCTCTCCATGACAGTCCCCAGTCATAGCGATGCTTCTACTCCCTATTTCTTTTCCTCCCCTACAACTCGTTAGTCCAGCCCGTCAAGTCCCCCTCCAGGGGTTCGGACGTGCACAGTCCCCGGAGCTCACAAAGGCCTCGTTAATCTTCTTTAGGGTTGTGACTAGCCTGCTGATTTCATACCTCACCTACACTCTCTCACTCTTGCTGCCTGCTTTCTCAGCTAGTGAGCCAGCGGGCGGTTGGCCTTGTCCCCATGCTTATAAAAGCTCCCCCATGTCTTGCCGAGCTGGTTCATTGCTTTCCCAGTGGAGAGCAGGTCAAATTCCATTTGTAGTTTTTCCTCTCCGGTCAGGGCCGTGGAATACTGCCGATCCATCTCCAATATGGATTCAATCATCCATTGCCTAGCCCCCCCTCCCTTTCCTTATTCTCTTTGAGTGCTCTGTATGCTATTATATCCCCCTTATCACCGCATTCAGTACCTCCCAGAATGTGGAGCGTGAGTCCTCTCCATTCTGGTTCAGGTTACATACCCGCCAATGGCTTGTGACATTTATTTGCAAAACGCCGTGTCGGTGAGTAGGGCTGTGTCCAGCCTCCATGGGGGGTGCTGGGTCCGGCCTTTCTCCACCCTCACATCCACATAGTGTAGAGCATGGACCGAGATCGCTATCGCGGAATATTCTGCCCCTAGCACCCCTGGGTACCAATTTACCAACTACAAAGAAGTCGATATGGCAGTAGACTTTGTGAATGTGGGAGAAGAAGGATAACACCTTCTCCCTCGGATGTTTGAACCTCCACGGGTCCACCTCCCGAACTGCTCTGTAAAGGTATTTAGTTCCTTTGCCAATCCCATTTTTTACCCCTGATCTGGGACTGGGTTTGCCTGTCATTGGGTCTTCTACACAGTTGAAGTCTCTCCCCAAGATGAGCTGATGGGATTCAAGGTTGGGGATTTCCATCATTGTTTTTTTGCTGAAGTCAGTGTTGCCCCAGTTAGGGCCTATATATTTACAAGAACCATCGTGGTCACTTCCAGGATCTCACTGACCATCAAATATCATCCAGTGGATCCGTTACCCTGTTTGTCGCCGTAAAGGCGGTCCATTTGTTGAACAGTATAAGCCACCCTCCCCCCCCCCCCCCCCCCCCCCCCCAATCCCCCACCCTGGTACTGGTAGGACTGTCCTTCACGGCTTTTCTTTATCCTCAGTCACTTGAAGGAAGATTGCATTGCCCCTCAGGTTTTGAAGATGGGTGAAGACTCTGGATCTTCACCGGCCTGTTAAGTCCCCTCACGTTTCACATGACTATTTTGATGGGGCGGGGGTTTCTGTTCCCCCACTTCTGTGGGGTTAGCCATACTTACTCGTGCACGTGCTCCTGCACGCTGGGGTTTCTCTTTGTTCTTGGGCCATCCAAGATGGCCGCTATCCCTGTCCACTTTCCAGCCATCTCCAAGTGTGACCTGTTCTAACCAGCATTCTACCCTCCCCCTCCTCGCCCCCCACCTAGTCCCCAACATCCCAAAGCCCAACTGCCCTTGCAGTCCCCTCTACCTTTTCCTCTACCCGATCACTCCCCCTTGTCTGCACCCCCCTTGTCTGCACCCCCCTTGCCCCCCACAGTTCTATTTTGCCACCCCCATCTGCCAACACTGATGGGAATTACACGGAGGCCAGTGAAAGATGCCCTGACTGAGATTAACTGCAGTGCGGGTCGACATTCAGTCCTCAAAGACCCACATTGAGCACTCTTCAGTGCTGAAGCTGCAGGAAGCTAAAGTAGCTTCCAGAGTCCGAACTCATGAAGAGACATTATACGAACCATGGAAGCAGGTCTCAGGCCCTAGTTATTACTGCACAGAGAACGGTCCGGCACTGTAATGTGATGGTTTGAGACCTGAAGCCTGAGGCCTGAGGTAGACGATGTGACACCTGGGGAGCAATAGTGACGCTTGACTGACCATGGAGCACTGAATCAGGTAGAAGGGGCATACACTAGATGATAAGTCAACTGAAACAAATTCCCTTTACATTTGTGCCGTTTACATGCAGATTGTGAACACTCGTGCTACCTTTGTGCTCTCAGTATTTAATTATTCTTACCCTACTGCTACATCTTGGTGCATCCCTGACATCCACAGCAGAGGTGGAGACAACATTAAATATTACTCCCTGTTGTCAGTGATGGGCTTGTTGGGCATCTACTGGCGAGCCAAAGCCTGAGTGGCTCCAACCTGCTTTCCGTCTCCTACAGTGGGGCAAATGCAGTCTCCTTGGCCTATGGAACTAGAGCTGATGGGGTTGCAGATAGAGGGACGGGGAGCTGCTGTACACACTGTGGGTCTCCTGGTGGATGGCTCAGGGTGCCCAGTTGATGTTCCTTCCCCCCCCCCCCCCCACCCCTGTAGGTTTCTGAGGACCCCTGCCTGACTCCTTGAGAAGAGGCACCCGGAGTGAGGCTGAGGTGCCCCGTCTCCCTCTCGCACAGCAGCTGATGCATCCCACCTATACTTTGAGCGATGGAGTGCAGGTCCTGGTGCAGGGCAGGCTCAAAGTCCTGGTGAAAGGTCTCCAAGGCGGTCACCCTCCTGTCAGTAATAACCTCATTGCAGTGACATGTTGGAGCAATGCCATCAGACTGAATTCGGACGGATCCCTCCATCATCCGGTGCATGATGACAGCATCGGACAATCCTGCCGGATGTTCCTGTGTCGGTCTCTGCAGCTCCAACAACTGTGCTGGGGCCAAATCCCGAGGCTTGCCTTCAGAATCAAACTCAGCAGGAGTCTGGCCTGCAGCAGTCCTCCCAGTGCCAGTGACCTTGGATGTCACTGCCTCCACCTGCTAAAGACCAGAATCTGTGCTGGGCTCACGAGTTTGTGATTATCTAGGCGAGGTGTGTGACTGTGCAGGTGAAGGGTATAGGTGAACAGTGTGAAGGCTCTACATCTGGTGGGTCCTCTGGATCCACATCTGAGGTGCTGTGGGGGCTGGGGCTATTAGGCTAACCTCTGATGGGCCTCTTACCCCCTGTTCGTGCCTGTTAAAGCGAGATGAGATAATAAGTGATTGGCTGCATTATCACCGTTACTACAATGGACTCAGTTTTGGCTGGTGTCTGAAGAGCTGGAATTTGATCCTCACCAGCTTGGGAGATGCTGACCTCACCCTCGGCGAAGGCAAAATCCTGGTTGTCACTGGCAAGTTCTGCCCCCTGCTCTTCATATTGAGTGAGAAGCCTGAGTTAAGGCATTCCCCCTATGGTCTGCGATCGCTCCCTGCTGTTGTGGACGATCTTCTGCAAGAAGACAGATGGACAGACTGAGTGCAGGACGGATGGCAAAGCTGAAGATAAGGAGGCCTGCCTTCTGTGGGAACCTCTGTAACGTCCTCTGCTGAGTGGACCTCTGTAACGACTGAGGATGCGACTTGCACTGTACCAGAGAAAAGATGAAGACAGCAAAGTGTGTGTGAGAGAATCAGTGGTGATGCCCCTTGTGGTGGTGGTGTATGAGATCCCTGTGGAGTAAAAGCATATGATTGGCTGATAGGCTTGTGAGAGTCTGAGTTGAGAGTGAGAAGGAGGCGGACTTACACTGGTGGAATGGATGAGATCATCCTCTTCCTGCACTGGATGAGAGTTCCTCTTCTGGAGCAGGTTGGCGCTGACTGCCCAGGCAGCCTACTCCAATGCCGGCATGGTCAGATCGGTGGACTTCTAGCTCCTATCACCGGGGTAAAGTATCTGCCGCCAGTCCTCCCCAGATTGAGGAGTGCCACCAATGCAGTGTTGCTAAACTTTGGAGCAGCGTGCTTGGTTTTCTTAGAGACCATTCTGATATCTGCCAGGACAAGGCCTAGGCTGCACCCAGCTGTCCACGCAGATGTGGTTCAAAGGAGAGCCAATGAGAGAACTCCCAGACTGTCCCTCCATGAGATACAGCATCTGGAATGAGTTTAAAAGCAGACAATCTGGTCCGGAAACCCACCACAACAGTTGGTGGGAAATGTGCTGCACTCCAAAGTGGAAATCTCTGTCCTTTGCCTCCTGCCACTCAATCAATTTTATCACCAGGTCATTAACACGCCTTCAGTTCCATGGGTTTCAACAATCAGTCTCTTAAGAGGGATTTGGACACATAACTTCTGGATGTCCATCCAAATGGCATCCATGAATATCCCCCTGTCCATTACTTTAGTCATCTCTTTCAACGGTTTGGCCTGGTTAATCATGCATGACCTACCATTTGCAAATCTGTGCTGGCTTTTTCGGCTCAGGTGAGAATTATTCTTTCACATGGTATTCGGTTATGGTGGCAGTGCGGCACGGTGGTTAGCACTCCTGCCTCACAGCGGCAGGGACCCGGGTTCGTTTCCGACCTTGGGTGACTGTCTGTGTGAAGTCTGCACTTTCTCCCCATGTCTGCGTGGGTTTCCTCCAGGTGCTCCGGTTTCCTCCCACCATCCAAGGACGTGCAGGTTGGGTGGATCGACCATGCTAAATTTCCCCTTCGTGTCCAAAGATGTGTGGTTAAGGTGGGGTTGCGTGAATACGGCAGCAGCCCTCTTCTGCACTGTTGGGATTCTATGATTCTGTGACCCTATGAATTATTGCTTTTCCAATCTTTCCAAACTTAGCCTAGATGCATTTATTTCAGGTCACATTTTACCATCAATATTGATTTATTTTATTTGGCGGAAAAATATGCCATTATAAAGAGGGGGTTTTGCCTGACACCAGAGACTATGAGGTTAAGACAATTTTAACACTCTAAGGAATCTATACATTTCCTCTAGGATGTTTTAATTCCTTACTCTACTTGATGCTTTTTATTTAATGATTAGATTATATTGACACCTTGGTGTAAGACTATTCATTCCGGCCTGTTTCCAGATCAAGTTTCCCAAACTTGTTAACCTGAGCAAGATCACTCAATTCCTTACCGTGCATCATGGATACTCCCAAATTATTATGCGAGGAGGGATGACCTGGCTCCCTTTCTTTATTTAACCCGGTCTGCTGGTCAAAACAAGAAATTTAAAAAGAACCCTCCCTTCATCGATTCCTGTTCCCGGCCTCAATATTCGCATTTTAAATGGAGCCAATTTAACAAGGCTTTTTTTTTTAAATTTCGATTACCCAATTATTTTTTCCAATTAAGGGGCAATTTAGCGTGGCCAATCCACCTACTCTGCACATTTTTGGGTCGTGGGGGGTGAAAATCACGCAGACACGGGGAGAATGTGCAAACTCCACACGGACAGTGACCCAGAGCCGGGATCGAACCTGGGACCTCAGCGCCGTGAGGCGGCTGTGCTAACCACTAGGCCACCGTGCTGCCCTAACAAGGCTTTCTTGAGTGAAAGGTGGAGTGAGTTTATTGACTAATAAAGGCAAAAAAATTATAAAACACATGCATATTTATTTATACAGATACAATTGAGTCCAAAGTAAGTAAGTATATAAAAAGGCATACAAAACTTCCATTGACTCGTGAGTAGATTATTGAGCATTGTGGCTGTTTAATTTGAGATTCCAGCAACGCTGGCTTCAGCAGGCGAATAGTCGGTTTTGAGATTCATGTGGACCTGACTCTCAAGATTCTGGTGTTGTGTAGTTTGGTGGAAAAATCTCCCTGTTTCCCTTTCAGCTGTGGCCTTTGCTGACTTAGCTTACTTCAACAATCAGAGAGAGAGATATAAAGATATACCAGCAAAACTCTTTTACAGGGCTGCTCCTGTAAAGTTTCGTCTTCGGTATCACACACATTGTGATACCCCAGAGCTGCTTCACGCAGACACATAGTTGGGGGCAACTTTTCAACTGGCTTTTATCCCAGTCTTTTATGTCCATGGAGGAGGGAAATCCACAAATCTGTCTGGAGGTTAATCACGGGATATCTCTTGATGAGATTATACTTTTCGCCCATGATCGTCCATTGTCTCCACTGGAGATGGCCATTAGTTTCTGTATGCTTTCGAAGTATCTTTGTCTGTAAACAGGGTGGGGTTCCATTGTCTCTCAGAGTATCACCCACCAGTAATTCAGCCAGTGACTGTATAACGGTTTAGAGTTAAATATTTTGTTATTCCTGTGAACACAAAGCTTACTGGAAGGTTTTGCTCAACTTTAATGTGATTCTTATTTAACCTGCGTTTACATTCCTTCTTGATTCCCATCATACTGCTCAGGGCACCTTGACAGTTGCTTCATGATTAGTTAGTTTTGCTCATATATCACAATCTATGCGCATCAAAGCCCATTCAGGACAATGCCCAATGTAAAAATGATTTAAGGCAACAATCCTCTACTTGAAATATGGATAACCAATTCAAAACTTCACTGAAAATAGAATTGTTTAACATCACTTCATTGCATGACTTTATATCTGTAGGTTGAAATCACTATTAACATTGTTATGATCCCAAGAGAGACCAATAAATTAAAAAAATAAATTTAAACTTCCAATTAACAGCTGAATGGATGACAGAGCATTCCGATTTTAAGATGTTTACTGTAACAAACTGACTAAAGGCACTAATTATTATTTGACTAAACATTCTTTTTGAAGGCAACTTGTAATTTAAATGCCAGAATACTCCCTTTAAATTTTGACCACAACTTGAAAACAAACTTTACAGGTTTAGTCTGTCTCTTACATAGATATTTAATTCTCCTAAAATCAGTTCACCCTGAGAGTTTATTTCTGATCTTTGCCTTTCTCAGTTTAGTAACCTCGAACCACAATACTGCCTTCAAGTTGAGAGTATTTTGTGAGATTCTTCCTCGAGCAAAAGCTAGGCGAATCTTCCATCTTAGTTTTAACATCGCACAAATTTGGGGCGAAATTCTCCACTCCTGGGAAAAATCAGGAAGGCCGTCGTGAACTCGGCCGAGTTCACGACGGCCTCGGAGGCCGCTCCTCTCACCGTATTCACCCCCACCTGGGGGGCTAGGAGCGGCGCTCCGTTATTCTCGGCGGCCGGGCCTTGACGCAAGGCGGTGCGCCGAGAATGACGCGGCCGGCACGCCTAAGTGACGTTAGCCGCGCATGCGCAGGATGGCCGGCTCCAACGCGCGTATGCGCGGCTGATGGCTGCCCCGAACGACGTGGCGGCTTCATCTTGTGGGGCGGCGGGGGGGGGAAAGAGTGCGTCGCTTTGAGACGCCGGCCCAACGATCGGTGGGCACCGATCGTGGGCCAGGCCCCTCCTGAGCACGGCCGTGGTGCTCACTCCCCTCTCCGCCCCCCACAAGCTTCAAACGGGCCTTTGGCGCCCATGTTCACAACGGCAGCGACCAGGTGTGGTTGCCGCCGTCGCGAACGGCAGGCTGCACGGCGCATCCGGGTCGGAGAATCGCCGGTCGCCGTAAAAAACGGGAGCGGGGGTGGGAGAATTGCGGAGGGTGCCAGGGGGGCGTGAAATGAGTAGCCCAGCCCTCCCGCGATTCTCCCCCCCCCCTCCCCCCCCCGGCGTGGGGAGCGAAGGATCGCACCCCTTGATCTTTTTGATTAAGCCTAAACTTTCACTTGTATTCCAGTGCAGTGAACCATAGAGACATTCAACTCCTAGCTGTTGCCTCTCTCTCGGACCCTCACAGATTAACCCTGTGATGTTCAGAGATATTTTAGGAAAGCCTGCAATCTGATATCACAGTGGCTTCTTGTGTACCTGTCCCATCTCAAAACCTATTACCATTGCAACGTGTATCATTTGGGTCTTGTATCCAGGTAGAGATGTTGAACATGGGAGAAGAAGGAAAACTCAATTGACCTTGAGACAAAGACTCTTTTACCTTGAAAGGAAATGGGCAGTTTAAAGCATAACTGTTTACAACCCAAAATTCCAGATGATTGGATTGGATTGGGTTGGATTGGATTGGATTTGTTTATTGTCACGTTTACTGAGGTACAGTGAAACGTATTTTTCTGCGAGCAGCTCAAACAGATCATTTAGTACATGAAAGAAAATAAAAGAAAAAAAAATACACAAAAGAAAATACACAAGGTCCACAATGTAAATACATAAAGCACTGGCATCAGGTGAAGCATACAGGAGTGTAGTTTTAATCTGGTCAGTCCATAAGAGTGTCGTTTAGGAGTCTGGTAACGGTGGGGAAGTAGCTGTTTTTGAGCCTGTCCGTGCGTGTTCTCAGACTTTAGTATCTCCTGCCCGATGGAAGAAGTTGGAATAGTGAGTAAGCCGGATGGGAGGGGGCTTTGGTTATGAGAAACATAATCCTTGAGAGACTTTGGAGAGAAACAGTTTTTGATTCCATGTGACTTTTTCTGAACTTCCTGACGCTTGCCATTTCATTTCACCATCTCGGCTACAAGCCCATATTTCTGTCTTTGGTCTGCCAGAATGATCCAGTGAAGCCCAACACAAGCTGGAGCATCATAGAATCATAGAATTTACAGTGCAGAAGGAGGCCATTCGGCCCATCGAGTCTGCACCGGCCCTTGGAAAGAGCATCCTACCGAAGCCCACACCCCCACCCTATCCCTGTAACCCCCACCTAACCTTTTTTGGATGCTAAGGACAATTTTAGCATAGCCAATCCACCTAAACTGCACACCTTTGGACTGTGGGAGGAAACCGGAGCACCCGGAGGAAACCCACGCAGACACGGGGAGAACATGCAGACTCCGCACAGACAGTGACCCAAGCCGGGAATCGAGCTTGAAGCAGTGTAGCAACAGTGTTAACCACTGTGCTACCGTGCTGCCCTAACAGCACTTCATCTTCAGATTAGGCACTTTACAGTCTTAACATTGAGTTCAACAACTTCTGATCATGAGCTCTGTTTTCCATTTTGGGTTTTTTTTCCCAACCCCCCTCCCTTTCAGAGATCTCAAACACTAAAAAAAAAGCTCTGGAGAAGAGTCATGCGGTCTTGAAACATTTGCTCTGATTCTCTCCCACTCTCTGCAGATGCTGCTGGACCTGTTGAGATTTTCCACCATTTTCTTCTTTTGTGTCAGATTTCCAGTATCTGCAGGATTTTGCTTTTATTCTAAACATTTTTCTGGGACTTTGGAGATGTAGTCTATCTACTGTTAGCACACAGGCTTCTGCCATTGTCTTCAAATGTAAACATCTTGCTCCTCCTTCGCAGTAAAACAACCTGGACCCCTTTAATCTCCAGCAATCAAACCACTCAGGCTCATTGTCAAGCAGACTTGCACAGGTCACATGACGCTAAAGACCTGAAACTTCATGGGGTTTTCATTGGTTTCCCACGATAAACCTGGTCGGAGACAGGCTGCGCGACAGGAAAATGGCTGACACCAGTTGATATTTGTTGTGGTAGCGTGGCCGCTTGAAGGGGGCGGGCCTTACGGCCCACATGATCAGCTCAGGGCCAATTGCGCAGGAGCATGCGAACCCCAACTATTAGCGAATAAGTGCGAGGCCCTGGGACCAGGGTCCCAAGCAGTGTGCGACCCGGAGAGTCAAGTCCTAACCTTCAGTGTTCTGTGCCTATATAAATGTAGCCTTTGCTGATCGTTACGTAAATGATCAGGAAGCCAATGGTAGGAATGACAAAGGATTTATTTAACAGAATGTAATAAGTCCACAGAGGCAGAAGTCCCGTCACCAGAATTCCTTTTATTTACAAACCCAACAGCTGAACAACCATGGCCATTCAGTCTGCTGTCTACACCGGGAGTGCAGAGGATCTGACACTCCCTGTTATATACACAGAAAGGGGTTCCCTGATTGGGCCACTAATCAGGGAACTCGTATTCTAATTGGCCAATCTCAAAGGCCTGGCCTTAGTCATTGCACAGAACATAAAGTCTTCCCACGGCGATGAATTATTTACACGACACAGTCCCATTGGGACAACCAACATTGTGATCCCTGTTCGGGCTGTTTGAGGCTCGTATTCCATGACCCCCAATCTGACAGGAAATCAATTATGGTTTCCCCATGGCCTTGTGAGGGTTATTACAGTTAGTAAACTCCTCTGTTGCTACTGGAAGCCACCACATCGGGGACGAGGTAGCAGGTTCAATTAAAGCCTGCAGTACTTTGCGATTCAAGGGGGGGAAGGAAGAATATTAAAAAGACGAATGAGGGTTGGAAACCATCGACCGTGACACCCAGAAAGTGAGTGAAAAAGCCAAAATCAGGAAACTAGACCCGTTTGACCTGATGGCCAAAGATTGGAGCAAATACATTGAACGGCTCCGCTATTTCTTTACTGAGAATTAGATCATAGCGGAAGCCAAGCCGAAGATGATACTTTTGCCAATTTGTGAGCCTCAAACCTACCCAACTCAAAGACCTTTGACCAGTTAGTCAAGTTGGTCAAGGAACATTTTAACCCAGGCCCTCGATTGTCCTTTAGCGGTACAAATTCAATGCCACTGTCTGGATCCCTGAAGAGTCCATCTCAGCTTTCATAGTCAAGCTTCACCTGCTTGCTCAGCACTGCAAGTTCAGAACCGTACTTAGTGATACGCTCTGCAACCATTTAGTTCGTGGAATTCACAATCTCAACGTCCAATAGAAATTCCTGGCTACTATCAGGTCAGAAAAATCAATCAAGACAGCTCAGGCGAGGGAATGTGCTGAAAACGGCGCCACTGAGCTCCAAATCATGGCGGAAGGAAAAGCCATTCGCGTATGGGGCGCTATGCCTGCGTGGCAGACGGCAGGATCAACATGCTCAGCAGAGAACCAGACACAGTCCTCAGGACCGGACCGGGTCAAAGAACCAGGAAAAGGACAGGTTTGTCAACCTAAGACAAAAGTGGATTACTATCGACGCGAGCGGGGGGGACCATCCCCACGAGACTTGCCATTATCATGAGTTTGTGTGTTTCCACCGTAATTGAAGAGGTCATATTCAAACACGTTGCCGCAAAAGGCAGAACACGCCAATAAAAACATAGCAGCAGCAGCAGCCCACAACGCCTCTGAACCAAGTGGAGAAGAGCACGCAATGTACCATCTGAATGTCGTCCAGGTAAACAAGACAGTCCCTCACTGAAATCACCCTCAGTGTGAATGGTAAATCTTTGAGAACGGAAGTTAATACCAGGGCCTCAGTGATGGGTGTGGGGGAGCAGACCTCTGACTATATTCGCAAGAGAACTCAAACCTTGAATTTGAGCAGCACAACGGCCGAGCTGTTGACTTGCATGGGAGGAAACCCTAAAAGTCCTTGTGACCACCGACACAACAGTGGCGTATAAACATCACCTGCCACTGGCTGTCATAAAAGGACACAAACCCAGCATCATGGGAAGGGGTTGGTTACAGTAAATCAAACTGAAATGGCTGGAAATTTAAAAAATTTCAAACAGTGTCCTTCAAGATGTCCTGTGATGATAGGAGGACACGTTCCACAGTGAGTTAGGCCGGATCAAGGGCGTGAAGCCAAAATTTATCACAATCTAGGTTTAACACCAAAGATTTTTAGAGCGAGGCCCTGCATCCTGTATCAAAAAGTCAAAGCTGAGCTGAAGCAATTGGAGGAACTGGCATAATAAACCAGTTCTCCGAGTGGGCAGCCACCAAAGACCCCATCCTCAAGCCGGATTGATCCATAAGTATCTATAGGGACCACCATCAGTCAAGCTGCCTGGTGGATAGATACCCAGGGCTGGATTCTTCCCGACCCGGCGGGGCGGG
This sequence comes from Scyliorhinus canicula, assembly GCF_902713615.1. Lineage (NCBI taxonomy): Eukaryota > Metazoa > Chordata > Chondrichthyes > Carcharhiniformes > Scyliorhinidae > Scyliorhinus > Scyliorhinus canicula. The sequence goes on along the minus strand of NC_052153.1, from coordinate 23,272,319 downwards.
GAGTCCCAACGGGATGGAGTGGCATGAACCATTCCGGTGTCGGGCCACCCCAAAGGTGCGGGGCTAGGCCCGCGCCGGAGTGGTTCCCGTCCGGCCGTCTGGCGTGGAAGGCCTTTGGCGCCATGCCAGCCAGGCCCGAAGGGAGTTCGCCAGCCAACAAAAGTCCACACATAGGCCGAGCGTCAGCAGCTGCTAACGTCATCCCCGCGCATGCGCAGGGGAGGGAGTCACTTCCGCGGAGGCTACGGCTGACACGGAAGGATAAGAGTGCCCCACGGCACACGCCCGCCCACGGATCGGTGGGCCCTGATCATGGACCAGGCCACCGTGGGGGCACCCCCCCCCCCTCCCGGGGCCAGATCACCCCGCGCCCCCCCCCCCCCAGGACCCCGGAGCCTGCCCGCACCGCCAGTCTCGCCAGTAAGGGAGATGGTTTGATTCACGCCGGCGGGAGAAGCATTACAGCAGCAGGACTTCGGCCCATCGCGGGCCAGAGAATCGCCGGGGGGGGCGCCAATCGTGCGGCGTAATTCCCGACCCCGCCGAATATCCGGTGCCAAAGAATTCGGAGAATCCAGCCCCCAATCCCCAGGCTTGAAGACTTTTCCGCCAAGCTGGGGGGGGGGGGGGGGTGGGGGGGGGGGGCCTTACCTAATCTAAATTAAATCTCATACCTACAGTCACTCGGTGGCCTAGTGGTTAGCACAACTGCCTCACGGCGCTGAGGTCCCAGGTTCGATCCCGGCTCTGGGTCACTGTCCGTGTGGAGTTTGCACGTTCTCCCCGTGTCTGCGTGGGTTTCGCCCCCACAACCCTAAAAATGTGCAGAGTAGGTGGATTGGCCACACTAAATTGCCCCTTAATTGGAAAAAATAATTGGGTAATCTAAATTTAAAAAAAAAAAAAAAAAAAATACCTACAGTCACTCATACCTACAGTTGGAACTAGACGAAGAATCCCAGAAGATCACCATGATAAATACACATTAGGACCTATTTCAATACATGAGGCTGCTATTTGGCATAGCATCAGCCTGCACTACTTTCCAGTGTACTATGGAAAACCTCCTTCCGAGTATTCCAAAAGTGATGGTCTACATCAACCACTTACTGGAACTATTCACAAAGACCGCATATCGAGCCTGGAAGAAGTATTGAAGAGATTCAGAGATGCGAGAGTCCGCCTCAAATATGAAAAATGTACATTCCAATATCTCAGAAGCGATGTGCTTGGCGTTTCAAGTGGATGCAACAGGTCTACATGGCCTCGAAGAAATGGTAAAGTTATCCAAGAGGTCCCAGCTCCCAGGAATATAACCAAACTGAAATCCTTCCTTGGCCAGGGACTATTATGGCACGTTAAACCGAATTTGGCCATAACATTGGCACCATTACACCAACTACTAAAGAAACACCAAATGCTGGCAATAGAGGGAACCACAAGAAAAAAGCTCAGGTGGATGAAGAGGTGGGTTCCACAAATATATGTATGGACAAAGTCACGGATGCAAGACTATACTTTGAATGCGAGTCTTTGCAGGTAATTAAGTCTTTACAAGTCCAGACAGAGCAACTGGAGAGAGGGATAATCACCTAAGGAAGGAACTGCACTCCGAAAGCTAGTGATTCAAAACAAACGTGTTGGACTTTAACCTGGTGTTGTAAGACATCTTACTGTGTGAATTGTCTCAAGCCAGGGCAGTTGATAGGATTAAACAAGCCCAGGCCAAATGGTGGGGGGGTGAATATAATGCGACATGAATCCAAGGTCCTGTTGAGGCCGTACTCATGTGTGCGGAACTTAGCTATAAGTTTCTGCTTGGCGATTCTGCGTTGTCGCGGGTCCTGAAGGCCGCCTTGGAGAACGCTTACCCAAAGATCCGAGGTTGCATGCCCTTGACTGCTGAAGTGTTCCCCGACTGGAAGGGAACATTCCTGCCTGGCGATTGTCGCACGATGTCCGTTCATCCGTTGTCGCAGTGTCTGCATGGTCTCGCCAATGTACAACGCCTCGGGACATCCTTTCCAGCAACAAGGACATGGGAAGCGCTGCTTGCCAACCAGCCACCAGAAGCCTTTAACCTAAAGGCACACAGCCACGAAGGGCTGATAAGGCCTATGAGCCAAACCCCCCTCGCCGCACCCCCCCACCCCCCCCCCAACCCCCGAAGATGCTGTGATGTCACGTCGGTGACCGATGAATATGCAGTTGTGGGGTGGAGTCTCAGTGGGAGGGCTTGACAATGAAACTCTAACGCTTTAAATAACTTTCCCGACCATCTGTAGCGGGCACCTCATTATGTTACCGATGAGGAGCCTGGAAATTGGGAAATGCACTTTTGCCATATTTTGCATCACCAGTCTCACTGATGGCTAACTCAGTTTTAAAATTGCAGTGAGTGCTTCTGTTCACATTCCACCATAATTAAAATGCACTTCCCAGTGGTTGGCACTGCTGCCTCAAAGTGCCAGGGACCCGGTTTTGATTCCGACCTTGGTGACTGAGTGGAGTTTGCATGTTCTCACCGTGTCTGCTTGGGTTTCCTCCGGGTGCTCCGGTTTCCTCCCACTATACAAAAACATGCAGGTTAGGTGGATTGGCCATGATAAATTGCCCATTTGTGCATGTTATGTGGGGATACGGTACAGGGTGGGAGAGCTGGTCTAGCTAGAGTGCTCTTTCAGAGAGTTGGTGCAGAGTTGGTGGACTGAATAGTCCTTCTGCACTGGAGGGATTCTATGATTCTATAAAAATTGCTACAAATGCAAATCAATCAATTATGTATTTGCTGCCCGTATGAAAGATATGAAAGTGTAAAGTATAAAAGATTTACATTGCATTCGTGACAACAGCAATATCAAGTGACCAATTTCACTTCAATTTTTCAGTGCATATTTCTGGAGATGTACTATCACAAAAGTCAAATGAGTATTTCTGACATTATACCACATTTGCATTCAGTTACTTAATCAATTATTGATCAAATGTTGAAAAGCAAATTTATTACAACGACATGGCCGCGTAAGATGTTTGATATTCATCGTAAATAGTTATTTAAAAACTTACGTAATTGATAATTGATTTATGTTTCTTCCCTTTATTCCCTGAGCAAAACTAAAATGTTTGTTTGATTTGAGAACTTGTAATGAACTCCAGCTTTAATCAATGTCAATGCACAGACTCAGCTACTGGTACATATCAGACAGACATGGGAGAAAATTGTTCTTAGATTCAGTCCTTTCATTTGCATGTAATGCGACCATTAGCGATAAAGACTTACAGGCTTATTAAATTAAATGCACTGTGCAGTATTTAACTTTCACTTCCCTTTTACCATATATGTCTAAACTATTTAAACCTGGAAGGGTCGTTCAGCTAGTATTTCTGAAAGGTCACTGCTTTTGGTTGTTCTTTGCATCTAACTTTCAGTGAAACAGATGCTTTGTATTAACATTTTCTGCTTATGCTGCTTAATAAGAACCAAATGTGTAGCATCATTCTAACAAGTCACAGCACTGAAGAGAAAACGGCATCTCTGTTAGAAGGTTGCTTCACCCTGACTCTACACTTTTTTTATGTTGCACATTGATGGCGGCATGGTGGCACCGTGGTTAGCACTGCTGCCTCAAGGTGCTTGGGACCCGGGTTCAATTCCACCTTGGGTGACTGTGCGGAGTTTGCAAGTTCTCCCCGTGTCTGTGTGAGTTTCCTCTGGTTGCTCTGGTTTTCTCCCACAGTCCAAAGATGTGCAGGTTGATGTGTTGGGTATGCTGGGTCTTCGAGGACTGCGTTTACCACAGCAGTGAGAGAGCCAGGCCTCCAACACTTGGAGAAATGCAACTCTATTTTATTGAACTACCAACTGTTAAACATACTTGAACTGTGGGTTGACACTAGGCTGAGTTGACTGGAGACCTGAGGCTAACCTGACCAGACTATCTTGCTACCACATGGTGGATGTTCGTGTTGTTGCCCACGGGCTCTGGCTGTCTCAGAGGCTGGATCCCAAGAGAGCGGGAAACTAGTGCCCTCTGGCTTTATAGTGGCCGTGTTCTGTCTGGTGATTGGCTGCTGTGTTCTGTGTGTTAATTGGTCAGCCTGTGTGTCAATCAATGTCTGTCTGTGCACCATCATATATTTGCGTATATATTATGACACAGGTTAAGTGGATTTGCCATGCAAAATTGCACCTTAGTGTCCAAAAGGTTAAGGTGGGGTTACTGGGCTATGGGATAGGGTGGAGGTGTGGACTGAAGTAGGGTGCTCTGTTCAAGAGCCGGTGCAGACTGGATGGGCTGAATTGCTTCCTTCTGCAGTGTAGGGATTCTATGATTCTTCTGCATTCTGGAGCATTCATACCAACCTGTGTCTCATCATAATGTTGAACTGGCTTGCCACCCGTGGGCCGTGCCGCAAAAACTGTAGAAAACTGGCTGCAAAGGAAATTTAGTTCTCCGCAGATTAATGGGGATCAGAATGACCATAATCATCAATTGTCGTTGCTTGGGTCGGATTTATTGGGAGGAAGTTGAGGCATTTTCAGCATACTGGGAGTGCATGGATAGCCACGCCCCAAAATCCAAACGCTTTTTAACTGGAATAATTTTAGAGGACTGAACTGAAACCAAAATCCATAAATTATCATCTTCGCTAAACTTCTTATCCATGTTATTTATGTCTGCCCGTTCTGCAAAGTGCACAAATCATGCCATCTGCTCCTGTCACAATAGCCTACCCAAGTGGGAACAGACATTCAGGCAACAGTGAGATTAACTTCACCATATTTAAGCCTGAAAATTATTGAAGCCAGAAGAGAGAGTCTGTTGTAAACTGGAGAATCAAAGACCCATTTCTCAGAAGACTGAGCATCACAAGCTTCTGACACTGAGCTTGCGACCTCTGACACTTGAGGCTTTGATGCGGATTACCCTGGAGTTCCCAAACTTAATTCCAATAAAACGTCGCTTTATATCTTTCGAGGCGGTTGGCCTTTAAAAAAATTAGGGGGCGATTCTCCGCACTCACGACGGTGCGGAGAATAGCGGGGGTCGTAAATTTTTACGGCCACGCTAGTCTGACGCCCTCCCGCTATTCCCCCCCACGCCCGCCTCCCGACACGAATCGCTGCCCGCCGCTTTTTTACGGCGAGCAGCGATTCTCAGCTGGCCGATGGGCCGAGTTCCAAGCCCTTTACGACCGTTTTTAGGAACGTCAAACACACCTGGTCTGACCGTTCGTAAAAACGGCCGTAAAGTTCGGATCTTGGGAACCATGGCACCGATTGGCACGGCAGTACCACGGCCGTGCCAAGGGTGCCATGGGCCCGCGATCGGTGCCCACCGATCGCGGGCAGCGGGTACTTACCCCGCGCACTCTTTGTCCTTCCGCCGCCCCGCTGTATCCATTCGCGGGGCGGCTCAGGGGCATCCTGGCCCGCGCATGCGCAGTTTTCGCGCAAATGCGCGATGACGTCATCCGCGCATGCGCGGGTTGGAGTCTTCCAATCCACGCATGCGCGGCTGACGTCATGTGACACGTCAGCCGTCGCAAACTCTGGCAAGCGGGCTTAACGAAATTCGTTAAGCCCGCGATGCCGGAGTTCACGGCCGCGGCATGCTAGCCCCGACCGGGGACCAGAATCGGTTCCCGGTCGGGGGGGCGGAGGCTGGCGTCAAACCCGCCCGTTTTTGACGCCAGCCTCACGATTTCTCCCGGTTTGGGAGAATCTCGCCCATTATTCTTGGGATAACGGTGTCACTGGTTGGGGCTAGCATTTGTTGCCCACCCCAATTGCCCTTGAACTGAGTGGTTTACAAGGTTATTTCAATGGGGGGGGGGGGGGCAGTTAAGAGTCAACCACATTGCTGTGTGCGTCTGAAGTCACATGCAAACCAGACCGGGTAAGGACGGCAGATTTCCTTCCTGAAAGGACATTAGTGAACAAGATGGGTTTTTACAACAATTGACGATGGTTTCATGGTCATCATTACAATTTTAATTTCAGATTTTTATTAAAGTCAAATTTCAACATCTGCCATGGTGGGATTTGAACCGGGGGACCACACAACCTTACCCCGGACCCCTGGATTACTAGTCCAGTGACAATGCCACTGCCCACCACCTCCCCAAACTCTGTCGGACTTGCCTTCAGACCTTGAAAGGTACTTGGTGTAACCTGTTACAAGTGCAAAAAGTGTTCCCCCTCAGATAGTATCCCTCTTTCAAATGCCAGTGTTCTGCTTCTGGATCCCAGGAAGTGGTAGCTGAGGAAGTGTGAGTGAGACCACCAATTAACAGGTCCCCACTCGACCTCCATCACTTGCTTATGGTTCAATAATGAACCCACTTCTAACTGACTACCCAAATCCCTTGAACTGGAATACACTCGTGCTGATGGACAGTGAGATGCTGGCCCCCATGGCTCTCACTGGGACTGGGACTTATTTTTGGAGATACCCATAGAATAAAATATTGGGAAGCTTATTGACAAGTACCTCCTGAAACAGAGTTGAAACAGAAAAAGTGCGTCCCAGTTTTCTTCCTGCAATGCAAATGTGAGGGAGTTAACGATGAAAAGATTAACAAAGGATGAATATTATTAGCCTCCAGCTTCATATAGCCACCTACTCTGTAAGGAAGAGTATCACATAAAACCCATAGTCCATGTTCTCTATGATCTCGACAAACCATTCACAGCACAATTTGATACCGACTGAAGTCCCTAAAAGTGTTCTGATCTGCACCTTCCTCTTATACACCACATTATCCTGAAAGGATAAAGCTTGGAGATAAAGTTTGAGAACCACACAGACAAGTGACAACCAAGTGGTGACCCTTCATCCGAACTTGTTAGTAATTGAAAATACATCATGAGTGTTGGTTGTCAGTTTGGTTTGCGTAAAAGCTACCCAGTTGGCCACATGATAAGAGTCCCAGTTTTAAGCAATTGGATAGTGCAAAATAACCAAGTGTGATGCTTGGAGTGACCTGTTTTTTAAGGTCTTATCAGCCAGGGTGAAAGGGGGTGAGAACATCCTCATAGTGAGCTGCACACCTTTCCCGTCAACATGACACAAGGAAAGGAAAATGCCTGATTTGGAACAATTCTAACTGGGTGGTGATGCAGAGCTTAGGTCAGGAAAAGGCAAACACCATTTAGTATCTGAAGAAATAGAATACAGAAGCAAAGCGGGGCAAGACGTAGGTCAACCTGCCTGTGCTTGCAGAATGCTTACCCACACTTTGGTGGAATTTTCCATCAAAGTTATGTTCAGCCTCAAATTCCTGTCCCTTGGCCACGTCTGCACCGTGATCTTTACCGTGTGAGGGAGCAGAAATTCTACCCGAATGTTATTACACACACAGGTACCTTTACGGATGAATTCACAAAATGTCGTTGAAACAGGATTCATAAATTCTTCTATTAAATAGCCGCTTGAGACAAAATGAGTAACAAAGGGCATGAGACTTGCAAAGAGCCTTCGGGACTGAGTGGCTCCTGGAGAAAATCATTGGGGATGAATGGCCTGTTTCTTGTAACGTTCTATAGGCAGATATATCCACCAGCAGGAAAACAAGTTGCGATCTTCTCCTCAGCACATTTTTGAAGGATTCATGCTGGGTCGCCTTTCCCAGCGGTTAACGTCAGCATCGTAATGTGCATGCAAAGAAAGGAAGGGGGGGGAGGTTGGAACATATGGAGGGAATGAGGGTGGTGCTGTCAGGAGGTGAGGTACGGGGTGAGTCCGGTGAAGGGTAACTGTGAAAGGGGGTGTCTGAGGAAAGGCAACTTTCAACTTTGGATGGGCGGGTGGGGTCCGGGTAAGGGAAAATCTGCAAGGGCAGGGTCCAAGTGCCTTTGAAATATGTCGCTTGGATATGATTTCCTGGCCGACCCACCATGAGATTCAACGTTAACCTCACGGCTGCATAATTAAATAGCTGAACATTTGGCAGGTTTACCCGCTACACTCTGTGTCAGAAGTCCCTCTGACTTCCCATCCCACCATGGGCATTAGTCCCAAAGCATAAAATCCAACGCTAAATGCTCGCCTTGCCTTGCACATACTGAGTCCATGAACGTTTTTCCTCATCGACGCACCCCCTTTCCCATATCGTGAGGATCTATTAGCCGCACATTACCAAGCAACCAAGCTTTTTTGTTAATGATGTGGAACAAAATTCTTTAGGCATTATGGCTGAACCGAGCACTCTTGATTTTATATAACGTAACCACATTTAAATTAAACAATGTGCTTGTTACGGAAAGGGTGGGAGGGAACTTCTGAAATCCCTGTTCCCTTTCCAACTGTCTGTGATCTATAGTCCCTTGAGGGGTGGATGCGTGTCTCTGAATCCCTGAGTGTGTGGATGGTTTTAATAACCAGCAGCAAGCTTTTTGTAGGTTTAAAATAAAGGATGATGGCTGCTTAATAAACACGCTAATCCCTAAATCCAATACTGTGGCACTCACTCCCATAGTCACATACACACAAACGCACTCACAGAAATTACAGCTGAAGAGAAGAGTGCACTTTTACAGTTTTTATAATTCACACACTATCGTGACCTGGAAAAACAAGAATTGCAGGCAGGGCTGATGAGGAAGTTGTCTTCACTCCTGAAGGGTGAATACAACTGCTGAAGCTTTTTCAAAATTCATTCAAAATGGTAGATTTTCTGCAGGTCACAAAGTTAGTTGCTTGTAGCCCCAATGCCAGGAGGTCAGTTTGTTGTATTGGTGGACCTGAAAATGAACAAATCCAGTTCTTCAGGCAAAGGTGTTATTGTCTTTTCTGCTGCTGCTGGACGTTTTTGCAGATCGCACGTAAAGATTACTGGCTGCCTTACCATGTCACCCTTCACAATTTCAGTTTCTTGTCCAAGTATGGTGATGGCCTTCGATTGCTTTGCCTCCTCTTGGTTTAGTGCTTGAAGACATTCATCCTGACAGGTTTGACACAATTACTTCAGAAGCAACCCATTCAATTCAGGAATGTCTTCTGATGGATTCAGGAGGGAGTAACTGACACCTCTTGGTCTGGCTTGTATCCTTTTGACCTTGTGAAGCAGCGAGGCAGTTTTTGAATACACTAGCCAGGTCAGCTGACAGCCAGCTTTGCAGCACATTGACCATTTTTAAAAAGAAAAGTAAATTTCAAAGAGTCCGCATTGAATAAAGTTCATTTCTTGAAAGTTATGATATCCGTTCATTGGGCATCAGAGAATATTAGCTCCAGCCTAAGAAGTAGGCCCTCCCTGCAGACTGACACTCAGAGGCACACACACAAGTAAACATGCACACAGACACACGCACATAAATACAGGCATGCAAACACCCTCAGACACTCACAGGCATGCACACACACACAAGCAAACACAGACACTCACAGATGCATGCACGCGCGTGCACACACAAACGCACGCACACATAAGCAAAGACACACACAGACATTTACTGGCGTGCACGCACGCGCACACACACATAAACACTCACAGGCATGAACGCACACACATGCAGACACTAATAGGCATGCACATATACACACACACATAAACACTCAAAGGTGCCCAGGTGCAGCCACACACGCCATGTGACAAATTTTGGGTCTACACCCCTGCCATCTCATGGCCCCTTGGTGAGATTGTCAATCAGAGGCAGTTTTGCGTTTAAGACACTCAGTCTGACTGGAAAATGGATTGGTGTTGTTCAAACGTCTTTCACAAATTCCTTAACCCAGAACATTTACTCTTAGGTCCTTTTGCCTTGCTTTTATGAAGAACAAAGGCATGAAGCAAAAGAAAGTACCAGGATTTGAAGTGTGGCAAAACCAATGAGATAAATCTCAAAGTAATAAGCTCTGCAGAAATTCCTATTGCTTTCCCCTCCCCTTCCCTAAAAGGCATGCACTGGAACGGTGGCAATGTATCCCACAAATCTTGGCGAACAACATGTAAAAAAAGACTGTTAATTTCAGATTGTTTCTTTTTAAAGGGACCTGATCTCGAGCCCTATGGTTCTACTAAGCTTGATCTGTTGGCTTTTCCTGCATTTAGTTTGCATTTTGCATTTTGTTTAGCCTCAGTACGGCATGTTCCAGACTTGTCAATACTAATGTGGGTCCACCCTGTACTGTAGGCTAATGACCAAAGACAACAGACTAATGGAGAGATATGTTCATAACTCACCACTAGGGATAAGTTCCCACTCCACCCTAGTTATCACAGCAGAACTAGGGTCACAATTTGGCCCCATGACTTTTATGCAACAACAATTCGATTGGAAGAATACAACATTTGGTCTTCTACTGAAAGATTGCAATTGATCTGGTCTTAGCTCACACTTTCATTTTGAACTATTGCCTACTATTTGAACCCAAATGGCTCTAATCATCTCATGACCAGACTGCCTTGTCCTCTTTTTAGAAGGAAAAAGTGCAACAGTGAGAAGTAGCAGTGGAGGAATCAAATGTTTACGTTGGAAAATATGCTTCGACAATGTACCACAACTGGGATGTTGTCTTTGGCTACGAGCAGTGCCCCAGGACTGATTAAGGGTTGTGACCCGGAGTGTCAATGTACGGTGGTGCTTCAAGGAGGGAGGTCTCTTGGAAGTGAAGTTGCTTTAAATCAAAAAGGCATTCTTTGTTCGTGAGAGACGGGGCAACATTTGGCTCCAAACTGACAAGAAAAGATCTGCAACCTGTTAAGCCGATCCTGTTAATGTTCTATGGGGAAAAGACAAACTGAGGAAAACCCTATTGGAAGCAAAGCTCTCTGAAGTTTGTTGTAAGAAAAGGACTGCAGTTAATTGAAACTGTTCTATTAAAAAAAAACTTTATGTGGAACATTTCTGTGAACCAGATGTCTCTGTGCCTATCTGAAACAGCAAGACTCTTCTCTTGCCCAGTACCTTTACACTCCATTGCTTTGTACGAACGTTAGTGTTTGCAGTGACCTTGATTAAATAGAGACAAAAGATTTTATTGGTACCATCTGGGCTCTTCTATTTAAGGTTTCATTACAGCTGATGATTGCCTCCAGGGAGAGTCTGCTGGAGATTTCTTTCATTTTAGACATAACTCTTGAATTATTGTCGGGTTGCTCTCAGAGCAGAATTATGTCCAACATTCGTGGTTATTCTCTGGTCTGTTTCACATTCTGAAAAACAAAAGGCTTATATCAAGTGGATTTTCAATAAAAAAGAACCCTGCTGGTTTCCTCATTCCCTCTCAGCCCTGTGTTTGCCACCATTTTGAATGCTGATCCATGAAAGGCATGGGGACGATACTGCCCTTCTCTCTGACAGTCTATTTGCAATGCCTGGTATGCTTTTGGAGACGTGTATGAGAGACCTTTGCTGGGATCACTTCAATTGATGACAAAACTTGCAGCTGTCAGCCAGATGGAGAATTGATTTTTATGCAAGCAGGAAACACATTTGATTAACAATTACATTTTACAGCGTTTGAAATCCATGTTAACACAATACCAATCGCATTCTGCACGCTTGGTGATGTCTCACAAGGTTAGGAAAACTGCCTTCATTTTAAAAATAAATAGCATCCAGAGAACATAGCAGAAGGAAAAAAAGAAGTAATTCTTCATATAATTTCCATCATTTGAAGAATCAGAGGCAGTGTTACAAGAGGTGAGGAGAATTGCCTGCCAGCCATGTGCATCAGAAAATGGCAGGCCCAATGCTCATGATTTTCAAAACATAGGGCAGCACGATGGCTGAGTGGTTAGCACTGCCGCTTCACGGCGCCGAGGTCCCAGGTTCGATCCTGGCTCTGGGTCACTGCCCGTGTGGAGTTTGCACATTCTCCTCGTGTTTGCGTGGGTTTCACCCCCACAACCCAAAGATGTGCAGGGTAGGTGGATTGGCCACACAAAAGCAAGCATGCCTTGTTATGTAAGGAAGCCAAAACTGTGCACAGTACTTTAGGTGTGGTCTAACTAATTCCCTTGACAATTGCAGGAAGTGTTAATTCCTCTTATTCCCCAATTCCTTTGCAACAAAAGTCAACATGCCATTTGCCTTCCTGATTGCTTGCTGTACCTGCATGTGGGCTTTCTGTGATTCATGTACAAAGAACCCCTTGGTCCTTCTGAATGCAAACATTTCCCAGACTCAAATCATTCAAAACATGCTTTGCCTTTTTCATTTTCCTACCGAATATATAACTTCACACTTCTCCAGATTGTATTCTATTTCCCGTGTTCTTGCACATTCAGCCAATCTATTTATAATCTCTCTGCAACCTCTTTGCATCCTCCTCACGACTTACATTCTCACCTAACTTTGTAACATCAGAAAACCTGGATACATTACACTCAGTCCTCCCATCTAAGTCATTAATAAGGGCTGTTAATAACTGAGGACCTTGGTCCTTGTCGTAGCCCATTAGGTTTGACCTACCAACACGGAAATATCCTGTTTATTCCTGCTCTGTCTTTTACCCATTCACTAATAAACACAGGCGGCACAGTAGCATAGTGTTTAGCACTTTTGCTTCACCGCGCCCAGGTTCCCAGGTTCGGTTCCCAGGCTTGGGTCACTGTCTCTGCCGAGTTTGCAAGTTCTCCCCGTGTCTGCGTGGGCTTCCTCCAGGTGCTCCGGTTTCCTTCCACAAGTCCCGAAAGATGTGCTTGTTCGGTGAATTGGACATTCTGAATTCTCCCTCCGTGTACCCGAACAGACGTCGAGGAGCTTTTCACAGTAACTTCATTGCAGCGTTAATGTAAGCCTACTTTTGACAATAAAGATTATTATTATTATTATTATCAATCAAAGCAGATATATTACCTGCAATCCCATGGACCCTGGATTTCTGTAATAACATACATGTGGCATCTTATTGGATTAAAAAACAAATCTAAGTACACTATATCAACCATTTCCATCTTATCCATCTTATGAGTTAAAATTCTCAAAAACCTTTCCCTTCAAAAATCCATATCATCTCTGTCAAATCATATCATAATTTTCGAAGTAACTTTCTACCACATCCTTCATAATAGCTTCCCGAATTTGGTACTCCTTTCCTAAATAGAGGAATTATATTTGTTACTTTTTAAGACTTAGGAACTGTTCTAAAAGGGAAGAAATTTGCAAAGATCAAACTAAATATGTTCACTACTTCTGTAGCCACCTCTTTTGCAGCGTGAAGATAGAGATCATCAGTTCCACAGGGTTTGTCACCACTTGATCCCATTAATGTTTCCAGTACTATTTCTTAATTTTTACTGATTTTGCATCCTCGTTAGGCCCTAGGTTCACGAGTATTTCTGGAATATCGTTAATGTGTTCGGCCATGAAGATCGATACAATGTTGTTTTATAAAGTCCCTGCCATTTCCTTTTTCCTTCGTATTTTCTCATCTTTTTCTGTCTCCAGTGGGCCACTTTTACTTTAATTAATCTCTCCCATTTACATACCAATAGAATAGCTCGGAATTCTGTCTCTTGCTAGTCTAGTCTCATACTCTCTTTTCCTCATCAATTCTTTGTTTGCTCAGATCTAAACTCCTTCCAATTCCTCAGCTTGCTATCCCTTTTGGCATTGTCGTAAGTCTATTCCTTTTGTTCTTGTACTTACTTTACCCCTCTTGTTAACCGCAATTGGATCACCTCATCTGTGGGAATCTTTGTGCCTTAGGGGAATGCTTATTTGTACCAAGTGATGTATTAATTATTTAAATGCTAGCCATTGCTTGCCTACTGTGATATATTTTACATGTAATTTCCCAGCCAACTCGCCCCTCGTACCTATGTAATTTGTTTTATTTAGATTTAAGATCCAGTTTTCCAACTCGATGTAAAATTGTATCATATCATAGTTACTCTTGCCAAGGGACCTCTTTACCACAAGGCTATCAATGAATCCTTTCTTACAGCATAGTATTAGGGCCGGAATTTTCTGGCCATCTGTTGGTGGCTAGATTCCCCAGTCCCACCAGCAGCGCAACCCTGCCCACGGCTTTCCCAGTGGCATGGGGCGGCTTCAATGGGAATCCCATTGACAATAGCGGGAGCAGAGAATCCTGTCACCAGCAAACGATGCACTGCCTCCCACTGCCCAGATACACGCGGCTGGGAGGCCAGAGCTTCCCACCCTAGTTGTAAAATAGCCTGGTCCCTGGTTGGATCCTCAGCAAAGTAATCTCCAAAAATATCTTACATATCAAAGAGTGATAGAATTTACAGTGCAGAATGAGGCCATTCGACCCATCGAGTCTGCACCGGCTCTTGGAAAGAGCACCCCACTTAAGACTACACCTCCAACCCCTTCCCATAACCTAGGAACCCCACCCAACCTAAGGGTAATTTACCATGACCAATCCACCTAACCCTGCACATCTTTGGACTGTGGGAGGAAACCGGAGCACCCGGAGGAAACCCACGCAGACACGGGGAGAACGTGAAGACTCAGCACAGACAGTTACCCAAGCGGGAATCGAACCTGGGACCCTGGAGCTGTGAAGCAACTGTGCTAACCACTATGCTACCGTGCTGCCCCCATATATTCCATGAACTTGTCCTCCACGCTCTGATAGAAAATTGGTTTGCCTGGTCTATATGAAGATCAAAGTTCTCCACAATTACTGTGTTGCCCTTGTATACATAATTTCATGATTTATATTCTGTCCTGGACCACACCAAAAGGGAGGTGGTGGCAAAGTGGCACTGTCTTTGGGCTACTAATCCAGAGATCCAAGGTAATGCTCCGGGAATACGAGTTCAAATCCCACTATGACAGATGGCGAAATTTGAATTCAATAAAAATCTGGAATTAAACATCTGACAATGACCGTGAAACCATTGCTGTACAAACCCATCTGGTTCACTAATATCCTTTAAGGAAGGAAATCTGCCATCCAATCCTGGTCTGGCCTATATAGGATAAGCAATAAATATGACAGCCAGTCTGCGACACCCACATTCCACGAATGAATTTTTCAACAATTGAGAGAAGCCCTATAAAGAACTCCTACAAATGTTTTCTGCCTGTTGGTCTTCCTTAATCCAAACTGATTCTGCTTCTTGATTTGTTGAGCTATGATCCTTTGTCCCTACTGTCTTTAGCTCATCCTTTATTATCAGGGCTCCCCTCCCTTATTTTTCATTGTGTCAATCCCTCCCAAAGGTTGCATATCCTGGCATAGAAGATGCAGCGTTCAATTGTTCGGTGTTCGGTTGTGCTAACTGTTCTCTGCAAGTTGTTAGTCAAGCCTGGGTGTGGTGACAAAGGGAAAGTAAACTGAAAGCTAGCAGCTGGAAGCCTGAGCGTGCAGACCCTTTAAACGCATGTGTAACTAAAGCTCCTGTATACATACAGACTGGTGTCATCTCTCCATTTCTCCGAGGCCCATTTGCTTCCCAAACTTGGCCACTTTGCAATCACGTTCTGGCAATGGTTATTAGATCAAACTCATTAATTTCTATCTGTGCTTTTAATTGAAAGCCTTGCCTTCAGCTTTGAATTTTTTTCCAATTACCCCTGATGTCACCTTAGTCAACATTGCTCTATTACCTTTGCTAATCTCACTGTCCCTTCCTGACTCACTGTTGTAACCCTACAGGAGGCCCAGGGATCTGCAACCTCAGAATTCCTGTGGCCTCACCTGAATAATATCTACCTAAATGAGGAGGGTGGGGCTACCCCCCCTTTCCTGATGTAACATTTCTGCTGGGACATAAATAGCACAGCCCGGGTGTGGGCCGGGTGTGGGCGACCCTTTGGGGAGGAGGAGGTGTAAATTGTAAGGAGAATAAACCAAAACGTTTCTACAGTCATCGCTTCCTAATGGTTACTTGTCTGAGATTTCACCTTGCTTCTTTTTACCCCAAATCGCACTCTGTTCTGGAGCCTTGACATTGCCCTTGCTGCTTTTGAATTAACCCTTTCCTGAATTATCCAACCCTTTATTTGTTTGACGCCCTGTCCACTGCCCTAGTTCTCTGGTTCGCCAATGCGATCAGCATATCAGAAAAGGTTGGAATCCTCAGAGCCACACTCCTCATTAAGCACCTTAAATATCCAGCCCCTCCACCATAGTGACTTCAGTGTCTCCCCAGAATGTGCTGCGGCAGCTAGCACATGATTTCTTCGACAGCATTCCCAAATCCACAAACTCTATAACTAAGAAGGACAAGGATAGTAGGTGCATGGGAACATCATCATTTCCAAGTACCCCCTCCAGTCACACACTATTCCATCTTGGACATGCATTGTTGTTCCTTTACATCAGTTGGTCAAAATTTTGGGGCTCACACCAAATAGCACAATGAAAGCACACTCACCAGCAATTGGGGAAAAAGAATCACAAACGGAATTTGAGAATGAAGAATTTATGAAATATAAGCCAAAGTGTATCGTTATGAATAGCAGCGAATATTAAATATAACGTGAAGGTTTTATTGAGTGAAGTGATTCACAAGGATAGCTACTTAAGTGATTGAACATTGGTTTCTTCGCAGTATGGGGCAGCAACTACAAAGGGAAATACCAATCGAATGTAGAAGTAGATCAATGAAATATATGAAAGAACACTGGCTCTATACAAGACTAATGAGATAACAAGCCTCGTTATCTAGTTGTGATTGCAGTACCAGTGCAAAGACGTGGATCAGTATTTGAAGTCGGGGGAAATACAGGACCATGGGGAAAGAGCACACAATAGGATTAGTTTTGGATTATTCCAGTAAAGGACTACATGTGGAGAGCTCATGTGGCAGCAGAAAATCTTGGAAACTTAGAAACGTCTGGAGCACAACTTTCTGCCCATTAATTTAAATGGTTAGAAAATCTAGTGCGGCACATTCCTGAATTTCTGATTTGCGTTTCCAGCAAGCAGAGCTCCCTGCCAGCAAAATAGCTGCAGGTATTGGCTACATCAGCGGTGAAGGAAGCTATGGTCACTGGATTACTAATTTGACTTCTTTTTCATTTCTTCGTGGGATGGGGCGGCAAGGCCAGCATTTATTATCCAACCCTAATTACCCTATGGAAGATATTAATGAATCAACCTCTTGAACAGCTGCAGTCCATGTGGTGCAAATCCACCCATAGTTATTTTAGGGAGGGAGTTTCAGGTTTTTTGACCCAGCAACAGAGAAGGAATGATGATATGTGTTATAATCTGCACGGGTCTTATAGGGTAAGGGTGATTAACTACCCTGTGGATCTTGCGGAATACGAGCTCCCTGATAAGGGGGTGGGGACTCTTAATAATCTCTGGTTATGTGTAAATATAGTCAGCCAGTAAGGCACCGAATGAAGAAGACCCAGTAGGGAACTACTGGAGCTTTATACAATAGCAATTGTAAAATAAAACAAGTTTTGTTTTGACCTACTCGGTATGGACTCTTCATTGCCCTGAGAAAAATATGGTTCCATGTGTGTGCTTTGGAGGGGGACTTTGAGGTGGTGGACTTCCCAATGCTCCAGCTGACCTGGTTCTTCAAGGTAGTCGCGGTTGCAAGTTCAGAAGAGACTGTCAAAAGAACCTTGGTAAATTGCTGCAGTGCATCTTGTAGTTGGTGTACACTGCTGCCAATATGCACTGGCAGTGACTGGAGTATGTTTAAGGTGGTGGATGAGGCGATGATCAAGCAGGCTGCTTTGTCCTGGATGGTGTTCAGCTTCTTGAATATTAGAGTCATAGAGTCATAGATGTTTACAGTATAGAAACAGGCCCTTTGGCCCAGCTGATCCATGCCGCCCAATTTCTATCACTAAGCCAGTCTCACTTGCCTGCATTTGGCCCACATCCCTCTATACCCACCCTGCCTATGCAACTGTCTAACTGCGTTTTAAAGGGAAAACATTGTACCCACCTCTACCACTGCCTCTGGCAGCCCATTCCAGATGCTCACCATCCTCTGTGTGAAGAAATTTCCCCTCTGGTCTCTTTTGTATCTCTCTCCTCTCACCTTAAACCCTATGCCCTCTAGTTCTAGACTCCTCTACCTTTGGGAAAAGATGTTGGCTATCGATGCTCCTCATTATTTTATAGGCCTCTATAAGATCACCTCTAAGCCTCCTACGCTGCAGGGAAAAGTGTCTCAGCCTATCCAGCCTCTCCTTATAACTCAGACCATCAAGTCGTAGTAGCATCCTCGTAAATCTCTTCTGCACTCTTTCTAGTTTAACAATATCCTTCCTATGATAGGGTGACCAGAACTGAACACAGTATTCCATGTGTGGCCTTACCAATGTCTTGTACAACTTCAACAGGACGTCCCAACTCCTATCATCAATATTCTAACCAAAATAACCGAGCATGCTGAATATCTCCTTCACCACCCTGTCCACCTGCGACTCCACCTTCAAGGAGCTATGAGCCTGTATTGACAAAGCTGCAGTGATATCGGATCATAGTCATAGAATCCTTACAAGGCAGAAGGAGGGCATGTGACCCATCGAGGCTGCACTGACCCTCTGAAAGATACCGTGCTTAGGCCCAGTCCCACACCCGATCCCTGTAACCCCACCTAACCTTTGGACACTAAGGGGCAATTTAACGCGGCCAATCCACCTAACCTGCACATCTTTGGACTGAAGGAAGAAACCGGATCACCCGGAGGAAACCCACGCAGACAACATTAATATGTAGGTCAGCTGATACTGAAGGGCATGCGAACATGTGAAATATAAGCAGACCTGCTTGACGTGGAACTACATCGGCATTC
The DNA here is from genome assembly GCF_902713615.1 of Scyliorhinus canicula. Classification (NCBI taxonomy): domain Eukaryota; kingdom Metazoa; phylum Chordata; class Chondrichthyes; order Carcharhiniformes; family Scyliorhinidae; genus Scyliorhinus; species Scyliorhinus canicula. The sequence goes on along the minus strand of NC_052153.1, from coordinate 23,253,623 downwards.
CTTCACAGTCACTAGCTCAGAATCCTGGACCTTCGCCCCTGACAGCACTGTGGGTGCATTTGCACCATAAACTGCGTCAGTTCAGATAGGCGGCTTATCACCACCTTTTCATGGGAAACTAGGGATGGGCAATCAATGTTGGCCTTGCCAACGACAATCACATCCCATGAACCAATAAAACCAAGCCAACAATCCACGACTTGGCTAAAGTCATGAAGCCACATCTTGTGCTTTTAACATGCTTTGTTACACACATGATCAAAATAAATACATATTACCATAGCTTGAAGATTAGTGGAGAACATCTTTCCATTAACATAAAGCGATATCCACACATCGTGGTTTAGCTGGATGAACTAACTTTGCAGCAGCATTAAAGTTTCACGTTCTACCTGATGGAGAAATGTTGCAAACTGTAGGTCCTCCAGTGTTTGATTCGCTCTGAGATAAAGTTGAAATCTCTCTTCCTACGAGTTCCAAGTCTCACAGTCTTCATCAAATGGGTCAAATGGCAGCCACTTTTCCTGCCATTCCGGATAACACCTCCTGGGGTCTATACTTCAACTAACTTCCTCCCTTCCGTTTACTTTTGATGGATGGAACAAGCAGCCCTTTTGTCCACAGTGCAACTTAGTAATGTTCTTTTTGCCTGACTGTGGTTTGACCTTTACCCGAGTGGTGGCCTGAACTGTGTCAGAAGACAGTCCTCTGATTCACCGTTCCCACACCCACTTCACTTTGCCACATGCGTGGTCCCTGCAGCCTAGACTCTACCCACTTCAACGGCAAGCACATTTTTGAACTGTTGTTCTGCTTACTCACAGTTGTGTTCCTTTTTTAAATAAAAACAATCCAGATCAGCACATTTTGCTTCACCCAACGTGTGAGTCAGTTGCTAGAATCTTTTCTCAGCTCTCGACGCCCTCTCCACTTTTCTTGTCGCCAATTCTTTCCTTCAACAATTTGGTTTCCTTGCCTCAGTCCTCGTCGCCCGTTTTTTATTTTGTCATATTCTCTAAGTTGCCGCCAAGAGAAAATGACTGGAGGTGCCACACACTTGGATTTCTTACAAACACGGTGAGATGTTTATTTGGAGATGTTGCTTGTACCAATCTAAGATGGAGAACGGGAAAATATGTAAAAAAAACTCTGCCAACGTCCCTACAGGTCACGAGACGTTCCACCAGCAGGGCTGTGCTCTCTGATACATAACAATGGGTCTCAGGAATTACCCTTTCACTGCCTTTCAAAAGGACAAAAGGTTTGGAAAGACATGCACTTTTCTGCTGCATGACAGCCTTTGACAGCTCAAGACTTGGGCAATGAATCACTTACTACGACATTCAAAAAACAGTCACTGGAATTTGAATTGTGGCCTCATTTCGCATTTCTCTTTTACATTATTAGGGATGCATCAGTTCCTTGATAAATAACTTGTTAATTGACTATACGCACAGGCAGCCAATATTTTGATGATTCAATCATATTATACCCTCCAGCTTCACAAATTAATTGATTGCATTTGCTTTTCCTTCTAATTTACCATTAAGTCAAAGGCAGCTGGTATAATGCTTCTTGTGGAAGTTATTCAGAATCTCTGGTCACAACTTATATTCTTATAATGGAGAGCTTTTTCAAACATTTTCAGAGCGTAGAAATATCTTTGAACTCCTAGTTTTCACCATTCCTGATAAGCAACGGATTGGGAGCAGCAAATTAACCTTGATGTTTATTTAGTCCTCGGGGAGAATCATGACTTTGGTAACTATGTGCATTAACTCTGTGCAAAATGCCCCTTTTGTGTCTGCCATCCCTTCCTCCAAGAGAAGAAATACTCTGTGCATGATCTGAATATAAGCTGTGATAATGAGCTTGATGAACAGTATGATTCATTTGGAGCCAGGTCTGGTTCTTCATATCCAACTGTGGACCTTTGCACCCCATGAAAAAACAATGTGGCATGCTAGGCACACACTGCTCGCAACATAAAATTTATGGAATTCAAGCCTCCCAAAATAGAATGCAGTAAAGCTGTTACAGTTCAATGTTTGCGTGCTCGTTGGGTTGATCTTAAAGTTGGCTCTTTCCCATGAAAGCTGAATTTCCCCAGCTCTCTTTGATGGAAGAATGCTGAAACCATCAGAGAAATTAGAGTAAATGTGTCAACATGACAATGTTATCCCATCCCTCCAGGGGTTGCCACCGCTGAGGTTATGTCAGGAGATCAGACGAGCCCTTGTGCAAACTGAAGGCCTATGTTTCCACAAAGTTGCGCGGGTCCGTGACTGTGCAACGATCAGAAATGTACCACACAGGGAATGAGAATCCGGCAAAGTTCCTTTTAATATATTGCCAAGTCAGGGTAATGCGTGACTTGGAGCAAAACCTACAGCTGGTGGTGTCCCCGGGTGCCTGCTACCCTTGTTCCACTCAGTGGTAGAATAAGTCACAGGTTTGGAGGATGCTGTCAAAGGAGGTTTGGGAGGTTTCTGCAGTGCATCTTGTAAATGGAACATGTTATGGTGCAGTGTTTTTCAAACTCTTCTCTGGGACCCACATTTACCAACTGGCCGACCTTCATGACCTTCGCGACAAACCATTTGCACTTACCATTAATGCAACAGATGAACCTCCTTGGTCCTCACAATCTCATTTGCTTCTTCATTCAATATTACATTTCTGCTACAGATTTCAGCTAATGATTTAAGTTCTTGCTACATCCTTTGAAAAAATCAAGAGGTTTGTCCTGCTGATTTCATCTGTGGGAAGTGCACCCAACTCCAGCTCCTCAAAAACCGTGTTAGGGACCTGGAGCTTGAGCTGGATGAACTTCGGATCATTCGGGAGGCAGAGGGGGTCATAGATAGGAGCTTCAGGGAAGTAGTTACACCAAAGACTGGAGATAGATGGGTAACTGTAAGAGGGACTGGGAAGAAGCAGTCAGTGCAGGGACCCCCTGCGGTCGTTCCCCTGAGTAACAAGTATACCGTTTTGGATACTTGTGGGGGGGACGACTTACCAGGGGTAAGCCATGGGGTACGGGCCTCTGGCACGGAGTCTGTCCCTGTTGCTCAGAAGGGAAGGGGGGAAAGGAGTAGAACATTAGTAATTGGGGACTCAATAGTCAGGGGCACAGATAGGAGATTTTGTGGGAGCGAGAGAGACTCACGTTTGGTATGTTGCCTCCCAGGTGCAAGGGTACGTGATGTCTCGGATCGTGTTTTCTGGGTCCTTAAGGGGGAGGGGGAGCAGCCCCAAGTCGTAGTCCACATAGGCACGAACGACATAGGTAGGAAAGGGGACAAGGATGTCAGGCAGGCCTTTAGGGAGCTAGGATGGAAGCTCAGAGCGAGAACAAACAGAGTTGTTATCTCTGGGTTGTTGCCCGTGCCACGTGATAGTGAGATGAGGAATAGGGAGAGAGAGCAATTAAACACGTGGCTACAGGGATGGTGCAGGCGGGAAGGATTCAGATTTCTGGATAACTGGGGCTCTTTCTGGGGAAGGTGGGACCTCTATAGACAGGATGGTCTACATCTGAACCTGAGGGGCACCAATATCCTGGGGGGGAGATTTGTTAGTACTCTTTGGGGGGGTTTAAACTAATTCAGCAGGGGCATGGGAACCTGGATTGTAGTTTTGGGGTGCGAGAGATTGAGAGTAGAGAGGTCAGGAGCACAGATTTGACTTCGCAGGAGGGCGGCAGTGTTCAGGTCTGTGGTTTGAAGTGTGTCTATTTCAATGCCAGGAGTATACGAAATAAGGTAGGGGAACTGGCAGCATGGGTTGGTACCTGGGACTTCGATGTTGTGGCCATTTCAGAGACATGGATAGAGCAGGGACAGGAATGGTTGTTGCAGGTTCCGGGGTTTAGGTGCTTTAGTAAGGTCAGAGAAGGGGGCAAAAGAGGGGGAGGTGTGGCGCTGCTAGTCAAGGACAGTATTACGGTGGTAGAAAGGATGCAAGATGGGGACTCTTCTTCCGAGGTAGTATGGGCTGAGGTTAGAAACAGGAAAGGAGAGGTCACCCTGTTGGGAGTTTTCTATAGGCCACCTAATAGTTCTAGAGATGTAGAGGAAAGGATGGCGAAGATGATTCTGGAAAAGAGCGAAAGTAACAGGGTAGTTGTTATGGGAGACTTTAACTTTCCTAATATTGACTGGAAAAGATATAGTTCGAGTACATTGGATGGGTCGTTCTTTGTACAATGTGTGCAGGAGGGTTTTCTGACACAATATGTTGACAGGCCAACAAGAGGTGAGGCCACTTTGGATTTGGTTTTGGGTAATGAACCAGGCCAGGTGTTAGATCTGGAGGTAGGTGAACACTTTGGAGACAGTGACCACAATTCGGTGACCTTTACGTTAGTGATGGAAAGGGATAAGTATACCCCGCAGAGCAAGAGTTATAGCTGGGGGAAGGGCAATTATGATGCCATTAGACATGACTTAGGATGTGTTGGTTGGAGAAGTAGGCTGCAAGGGTTGGGCACACTGGATATGTGGAGCTTGTTCAAGGAACAGCTATTGCATGTTCTTGATAAGTACGTACCAGTCAGGCAGGGAGGAAGGGGTCGAGCGAGGGAACCGTGGTTTACCAAAGAAGTGGAATCTCTTGTTAAGAGGAAGAAGGAGGCCTATGTGAAGATGAGGCGTGAAGTTTCAGTTGGGGCGCTTGATAGTTACAAGGAAGCGAGGAAGGATCTAAAGAGAGAGCTGAGACGAGCAAGGAGGGGACATGAGAAGTCTTTGGCAGGTAGGATCAAGGAAAACCCAAAAGCTTTCTATAGGTATGTCAGGAATAAAAGAATGACTAGGGTAAGAGTAGGGCCAGTCAAGGACAGTGGTGGGAAGTTGTGTGTGGAGGCTGAGGAGATAAGCGAGATACTAAATGAATACTTTTCGTCAGTATTCACTCAAGAAAAAGATAATATTGTGGAGGAGAATGCTGAGACCCAGGCTATTAGAATAGATGGCATTGAGGTGCGTAGGGAAGAAGTGTTGGCAATTCTGGACAAGGTGAAAATAGATAAGTCCCCGGGGCCGGATGGGATTTATCCTAGGATTCTCTGGGAAGCCAGGGAAGAGATTGCTGAGCCTTTGGCTTTGATTTTTAGGTCATCATTGGCTACAGGAATAGTGCCAGAGGACTGGAGGATAGCAAATGTGGTCCCTTTGTTCAAGAAGGGGAGTAGAGATAACCCCGGTAACTATAGGCCAGTGAGCCTAACGTCTGTGGTGGGTAAAGTCTTGGAGAGGATTATAAAAGATACGATTTATAATCATCTAGATAGGAATAATATGATTAGGGATAGTCAGCATGGTTTTGTGAAGGGTAGGTCATGCCTCACAAACCTTATCGAGTTCTTTGAGAAGGTGACTGAACAGGTAGACGAGGGTAGAGCAGTTGATGTGGTGTATATGGATTTCAGTAAAGCGTTTGATAAGGTTCCCCACGGTCGGCTATTGCAGAAAATACGGAGGCTGGGGATTGAGGGTGATTTAGAGATGTGGATCAGAAATTGGCTAGTTGAAAGAAGACAGAGAGTGGTAGTTGATGGGAAATGTTCAGAATGGAGTTCAGTTACGAGTGGCGTACCACAAGGATCTGTTCTGGGGCCGTTGCTGTTTGTCATTTTTATAAATGACCTAGAGGAGGGCGCAGAAGGATGGGTGAGTAAATTTGCAGACGACACTAAAGTCGGTGGAGTTGTAGACAGTGTGGAAGGATGTTGCAGGTTACAGAGGGACATAGATAAGCTGCAGAGCTGGGCTGAGAGGTGGCAAATGGAGTTTAATGTGGAGAAGTGTGAGGTGATTCACTTTGGAAAGAATAACAGGAATGCGGAATATTTGGCTAATGGTAAAATTCTTGGTAGTGTGGATGAGCAGAGGGATCTCGGTGTCCATGTACATAGATCCCTGAAAGTTGCCACCCAGGTTGATAGGGTTGTGAAGAAGGCCTATGGTGTGTTGGCCTTTATTGGTAGAGGGATTGAGTTCCGGAGCCATGAGGTCATGATGCAGCTGTACCAAACTCTGGTACGGCCGCATTTGGAGTATTGCGTACAGTTCTGGTCGCCTCATTATAGGAAGGACGTGGAAGCTTTGGAACGGGTGCAGAGGAGATTTACCAGGATGTTGCCTGGTATGGAGGGAAAATCTTATGAGGAAAGGCTGATGGACTTGAGGTTGTTTTCGTTAGAGAGAAGAAGGTTAAGAGGTGACTTAATAGAGGCATACAAAATGATCAGAGGGTTAGATAGGGTGGACAGCGAGAGCCTTCTCCCGCGGATGGAGGTGGCTAGCACGAGGGGACATAGCCTTAAATTGAGGGGTAATAGATATAGGACAGAGGTCAGAGGGGGGTTTTTTACGCAAAGAGTGGTGAGGCCGTGGAATGCCCTACCTGCAACAGTAGTGAACTCGCCAACATTGAGGGCATTTAAAAATTTATTGGATAAGCATATGGATGATAAGGGCATAGTGTAGGTTAGATGGCCTTTAGATTTTTTTTTTCCATGTCGGTGCAACATCGAGGGCCGAAGGGCCTGTACTGCGCTGTATCGTTCTATGTTCTATGTTCTATGTTTGTCTTTGAACTCGCCATGTTTATTCTTCAACTGCCTTTGAAGTTTTGAGGGTTTGAAACTTTTATTTACCAGTACTTCCCTGCATATAACACCCAAGGGCTTTGCATCCTGATTTGCATTGGCACAGTTAACAAAGCCACACATCAAGAAATCATTTTTATTCTGCTTTGTTCCCGATTTCAGTTTTGTCTTTGTCCAGTGGCCTAGGAGCTCTGCATGCAGTTCACACCAGCAAGGCTTTGCCCTGCTGTGGACTCTCCTGTGAAGCTCTCTCCAGCAGGTTTAGATGTGAGATCCTGGCCTGTTTGTGTATCTGACCCTCTCTTCCTTATTACAAAATTACCCATCTTCAATTTTTCACACAGTCCTGCTGCTCGCTTGCTGGCAGGTACATAACGAAGGATTCTCTCCTCCATGAATTCATGCCCAAAGCAATGTCAGTGTATGTGCGGCCACGTGACCTGCTCTCTACTGCAGCTTCTGGAGGGAAGACTCCATCGTTTAAATTTAAGGCCGGTAGCGGCCAGCATTCTCAACTTAAAAGTTATTCGCGGCCATTGGTGCCGCTCCCACGATTGGAAATGCCACGACCGATTGCTCTTCACCCTCCCGACACCTGCCTGCAACCCACCCGTGGGTCCCGACCCTGCGTTTGAAAAACCCTGTTGTGTGTATTGGCTGAAGTTCTGTAGGTCTGAAGAAATCTTCATAGTCATGCATGGATGTGGTGGTTCAAGGCACCAGGAGGCTTCCTGTATAAACAAACAGTCGTTTATTGGTAACGCGTGAACGGAAACTATACACAGGTGACGGTCACTAAGCAGCTCTTCACTCTTTGGCTCCAGGATCCACTCTGCCCAGTATTCCTCGCTTTTTCCCCATTGGCCGGGTTTCGGGAGCTTCCGCACAGTAGGCCCTGAGCTGGTCATGTGGACCATGAGAGCTCGCCAATTAAAGGAGCCACGCTACCACATCCCTCCCCCTTTAAGTCCCTCACTAACATATTTGCAGAACAGGTTGTGTACAGATATGATATACAATAAAATGTTGAGAAACACAAGGAGAGAGACTCCATGACAGTTCATCACAATCTCAATCTGTCGGGGGATTTTCTGAATCTTGTACAACGCCTTCGTCCCCCAACTGACTCCTTCAACTCTGAGGTAGCAACGTCGTCACCTGTGGAACATTGTCTCTAAGATGCAATTATCATCACCACAGCTCTCTCCTGGGTCAGCGATGGGGCCTGCTCAAAACCCCTAGATTTCCTCTGTTCTGACCCCACCACAGGAACACTGGTACTGCCTGCTGGATCCAACTGTTCCGAGATTGGGATTGCGGTCCCCCGGTTTCTTACATGGTCAAGGTGTTTCTGCTCTGCCCTGCCATTCAAATCCACCATGGACAACACTGGGTCTGACTTTGATACAATTCTGCCTGGTAGCCAAAGTGAGCCTGAGGCAAGTTCCTGATGAGGACCAGGTCACCCACTTGAAATGACTTGTCTCATTTGTGCGAAACATGTTGATTCCTCTGGGAGGTCTGCCTTGCCTACACCCGCCCCACTAAATTCAGGAAAACCAATCCCTATCCGGTCCAGAGACAACAGCCCTAAGCGTGACCCAGGATGACCCTGGTGTGACCCCTGTGGTGGCATGGAGGATTGTGTTATAACATAGGGGAAAGTTTGCATAGTTGTCGGCTAGACTGTTTCTTCATGGTTGTCTTGACTGTTTCCGTTTGTGGCAGGGTGATAGGGGACTGTTCTAGTTTGGTGAATGCCATTTGTTTGAACAGAGTGCTGAAAATCCTCTGCGGTGAATAGAGAGCCGTTGTCAGACGTTATTACTTGTGGGAGGTCATGTGTTCCGGAGGTTTCGGGAACTAGGGGTCCATCTCAAATGTGAAAAATGTACTTTGTAGTCCTCATATTTAGGGTTTTGCAACCTGATTTAAGTCTCCCACAAAGCCCCAACACTCAGAAATGTCAGTGAGCTCAAACCCTTCCTCGGTATAGTAGCATATTATGGAAGATTCATTTTAAATTTGGTCACAGCACCATTACATCAGCTACTAAAGAAGCATCAGCGGTGGCAATGCAGGGTGTCCCAAGAAGAAGCATTTTGCTTGGTGAAGCAAGCTTTGCAGTCCTTGAACCTTTTGGTTTGTTTCGACCCTGGGAAGCCAATTATGCTGACATGTGATGCATCTCCTTACGATATAGAGGCGGTATTATCCCACCAGCTGGGAGTTGATATCCTGTCAGCTGGGAGAGTGCCCTATCGCCTTTGCTTCGCGGACCCTTTCAGAAGCGGATGAAAGTATGCCCAAATTGAGAAAGAGGGTTTAGCAGTCATATATGGTGTGAAGACATTTCGCCAATATGTGTATGGATGGCAATTTGACATAGTCTCCGACAACAAGTCACTAATGGGACTTTAAGGGAAGACAAGCCTGTATGATCAATAGTCTTGGCTCGCATGCAGCATTGGGCCTTGCTACTGGCGGCCTACAGCTATGCTTTCCAGCACCAGCCAGGCTTGCAGATTGCCGATGCAGATGCATTGAGCTGACTACCCCTTCAGAAGAGTATCCCACCTCCACCAATACCCCAGGAGATTGTATTGGCTTTGAACTTTGAAACATAGAAAATAGGAGTAGGAGGAGGCCAGTCGGCGCTTCGAACCTACTCCGCCACTCTTTATGATCATGGCTGATCATCCAACTATAGCCTAATCCCACTTTTCCCCCATACCCTTTGATCCCCTTCGCCCGAAGTGCTATGTCTAACTGCTTCTTGAAAACATGCAATGTTCTGGCCTCAACGACTTCCAGTGATTAGCACTGTTGCTTCACTCAGCCAGGGTCCCAGGTTCAATTCCCGACTTGGGTCACTGTCTGCGTGGAGTCTGCACCTTCTCCCTGTGTCTGCGTGTGTTTCCTCCGGGTGCTCGAGTTCCCTCCCACAATCCCGAAAGATGTGCTGTTGGGTGAATTGGGCATTCTGAATTCTCCCTCGGTGTACCCGAACAGGCGCCGGAGTGTGGCGACTCGGGGCTTTTCACAGTAACTTCTTTGCAGTGTTAATGTGAGCCTTCTTGTGACAATAATAAAGGTTATGATTATTATTAATTCCACAGGCTGACCACTGTCTGGGTGAAGAAATTTCTCCTCATCGCTGTCCTAAATAGTCTACCCCAGGGGTGGGCAAACTACGGCCCGCGGGCCGCATGTGGCCCGCCAAAGGTATTTCCGCGGCCCACCAAGTCATTAAAAAAAAAAAAAAATTTCTTTAAAAAAATTTTTTTTTTTTTTTTTTTTTTTAATTTTTTTTACGGTTAATGGGGGGGGGCTGTTGGGTTACTTACTGGTATAGGGTGGATATGTTGGCTTGAGTAGGGTGATCATTGCTCGGCACAACGTCGAGGGCCGAAGGGCCTGTTCTGTGCTGCACTGTTCTATGTTCTATATGAGGCGCCCAGAATCATAACCGGGTGAAGTAATTATTTTACTTAATATACTATGCGGCCCTTTGTGAATTGTGAATTTCTGAATGTGGCCCTTGCACGGAAAAGTTTGCCCACCCCTGGTCTACCCCATGTCCTCAGAATGTGACCCCTGGTTCTGGACACACCCACCATCGGGAACATCCTTCCTGCATCCACCCTGTCTATTCCTATTAGAATTTTCTATGAGATTCCCCCTCATTCTTCTGAACTCCAGCGAATATAATCCTAATCAATTCAATCTCTCCTCCTATGTCAGTCCCGACATCCCTGGAATCAGTCTGGTAAACCTTCGCTGCACTCCCTCCCGAGCAAAATATCCTTCCTCAGATAAGGACACCAAAACTGTACACAATATTCCAGATGTGGCCTCACCAAGGCCCTGTACAATTGCAGCAAGCCATCCTTGCTCCTTCACTCGATCCTCTCGCTATGAAGCCAACACACCATTTGCCTTCTTTACCGCCAGCTGTACCTCCATGCTTACCTTCAGTGGCTGGTGCACGAGGACACCCAGGTCTTGTTGCACATTCCACTCTCCTAATTAATGGCCATTCGGATAATAGTCTGCCTTGTAGCCACCTGGGTTGGCCACTTACTGACTTAAAATGGAGATTCGCAAAGAACGCAGGGAAAATTGGACAGTATGAGAAAACAAGCAGTTTGCAGAGTCTTTCTGTATATTCGAGTTGCAGAAAGCAGACAGCATTGAAACCAGCAATCTGAATATTAATGAGCGATTCCCAGGCACAGTAGCAACAGTTCGGATAATCGAGGTAAAACCAGACTTCTCGGCGCCAGCAGGAGTCCAAGACAAAAGAGGCTAACGAGCACCCAAGGACCGCCCAGCGATCAGTAAACAGCCCCAGTATTGGGGAATTCAAACCGATCGATTGGTACATGATCCAATCGATTGGGTCAGGTACGGGGTGCGCCCAAAAGGGCGGGAAGCCCCTGGGGCCTATAAAAGACAGGTCCCAAGTTCAATTCGGTCTCTTGGCAGTTTCTCTCGATAAACTTCTTGGCAGGGTCTCGCAGCAGTTCAAAACAACCCTTGACAGAGACCTCCCTAGCAGCTGCACCAACAAGTAAGTGTCCAGTCAACGCACGCTACGAGATAGGCGCTCCTGACCCTTAGTTCGTACCAGCTGGAAGCCTGCAGTCTCAGGATTAAACAAGAGGCCATTGTTCCCTGACCCAGTGGGTTCCTTTTCTAGAAGATAAGTATTGGCCTGTAGTGGTAGAAGTAGCTTAGTTTTGTAGCATTTATGCATGAGTAGCGATTGACTGTGTATATAATAAATGTGTTTTGATTTGAACCTTACTAACTGGTGTATTGAGTTATTGATCAGCACTTGAACTTGAACCTCGTGGTGGTATCATAAAGATACCTGGCGACTCTAGAGCAAGGGAATAAAACAGAGCCAATTGAGTGTAAATCACACTCACCAGAACGAGCAACAGCCTTCTCGTTTTTGCTACAACTTCCTAGACAACTGGGCGGGACATATTCAGAACTGGACCCAGAGAGACGCAATACTATCAAACGTTAATGATCATAGGTAGGTGAGTATCTGTTGCTGATATGACACTGGTTCCGTGGTTGCCCCTAAGCCTTTAGGGTCTCCACAGTATGTGTCGCCAACTTGGTCATTGCGTTACTCAAGTTCAAAGACTACACTCCTCCTCGAAGATTTTTAAATGATTGTTCTCCCACAACTGTGGCTGACCCTCCCCTCATCCCAACCCCCTCCCAGTATGAACCTCATTCTTTCACTGTCTCCCATTTACTGTAAGGACTATCTCAACTGGGGCTGTTTGCTCATTTTCACCATAGAACATAGAACATAGAACAGTACAGCACAGAACAGGCCCTTCGGCCCTCAATGTTGTGCCGAGCCATGATCACCCTACTCAAACCCACGTATCCACCCTATACCCGTAACCCAACAACCTTACTTTTATTAGGACACTACGGGCAATTTAGCATGGCCAATCCACCTAACCCGTACATCTTTGGACTGTGGGAGGAAACCGGAGCACCCGGAGGAAACCCACGCACACAGGGGGAGGACGTGCAGACTCCACACAGACAGTGACCCAGCCGGGAATCGAACCTGGGACCCTGGAGCTGTGAAGCATTGATGCTAACCACCATGCTACCCTGCTGCACCATGTTTAATCTGCATATTTGATCAGAGTTCCCCTTCACTTTGTCCACTGGAGTCATTGATTTGGCGCATTCGGGCGGGCGCAGCAACGTTCCTGGATATGATCCCTCCTATTGCACTGAAAACAAATAAATCCTCTGCAGCAACTTGCTTCTTCGAGGTGATCTCCCCAACATTGATAGCATCATCTTGATTCCTGGTGTTGACAACCCCTTTTCTTTCGCGACCACTGACTATAATTTTGTTCCTGTGATTGTGGCTGAATTTCCTCTGTGCCGATCAATCTTGTCATGAGAATGTCGCTTTCAGAAATGTTTGGCTGCTCATATTACTGCAGTGATGTCAGAGTGTGGGCGGAGCTGAGCTCTGGTTCTGCTTTTTTAGTTTCACTTTGAGAAAAGCTTGGGTGTGTCTGTGTCTTTTTGGTTTTGTTTTTCAGTGTCGGAGCTGAAGCCAGACAGAGGAGGTGTACTGTTGAGCTCTCTGCCATGAAAAACTATCTCTGGATCCTTTGGTGAATTCAGAATTATAAATGTTCTCAGTATTGAATGTAAACCCTGATGTGCTTCTTTTTAAAGGTTTGTTAATTCTTCTGTGTATTAGAAGGACAGCACACAGATTACTTAGTGTTGTATTCTTTGGGGGTTGTATTTGAAATAATGGTTGCTAAGATGTTCACTGTATGTTTTAAAAAGGTTAATGTGAGTTCATAGAATAAACATTGTTTTGTTTTACAAAATACTTTTCCATTTCTCATGTGCCTAATACTACAGCGCACACTGCAGCTAAAGTGTGCTGGGGTTGAGGGAGTAGATGCTTAAGGTGTTCGATGGGGTGTCAATTTATCTTAACACTTCTACTGCTGAAACCCTCCTAAGTGTTTTTGATATTACTGTACTCAGCTATTCCAATCCTCCATGCATCATCTCACTTATCCATCAACCTATCATTAACGTCCAACACTAGCTCCATGTCCAAAGCACCATGTCACCACCTTTGGTCTTGCCCCACCCTATTTTTAAAATCTCTTTCGCTCCTCCCAAGTCCTCTGTTCCTCTGACTCCAACCTTCCATGCACCCTTCCCTCCTCCAACTGAACCTTCAGACAGCTTTGCCCAACTCTCTGGAGATTTCCCCAAAACATCTCCACCTCTCTACCTTTAAAGCACTTTGCAAAACTTCTCTGACCAAAATTTCAACCAGGTTCCTGAATCTCCCTCTTCCCAGTTTGCAGCCTTTAATTTTGTCAAGAGCCTTGGGATATTTCTTCATGGTCGAAGACAACGTATTCTTGGTGCTGTCACAGGCAATGGATTTAACTTTCTGGTGTTAACTATTGGGAAAAGCCAATGGCTGCCTTCAAGACTCTTCGCCTTGTCATTTCAACATCATATTTATACGGGGTGTGAGCATCACTGGCTCGGCCAGCATTTATTGCCCATCCCTAATTGCCCTTCAGAAGGTGCTAATGAGCTGCTTTTTGAACTGCTGCAGTCCTTGAGGTGTAGGTACATTTACAGTTCTGTTCGGGGGGGAATTCGAAGATTTTGACCCGGCGACAGTGAAGGAATGCTGATATATTTCCAAGTTAGGATGGTGAGTGTTTTGGAGAGGATCCTCCAGGTGGTGGTGTTCCCATATATCCTCTGCCTTTGTTCATCTAGATAGTAGTGGTGATGGGTTTGAAAGGTGCCGCCTAAGGAAACCTAATGGGTTACATAGAACATAGAACATAGAACATAGAACAGTACAGCACAGAACAGGCCCTTCGGCCCTCGATGTTGTGCCGAGCCATGATCACCCTACTCAAACCCACGTATCCACCCTATACCCGTAACCCAACAACCCCCCCCTAACCTTACTTTTTAGGACACTACGGGCAATTTAGCATGGCCAATCCACCTAACCCGCACATCTTTGGACTGTGGGAGGAAACCGGAGCACCCGGAGGAAACCCACGCACACACGGGGAGGACGTACAGACTCCGCACAGACAGTGACCCAGCCGGGAATCGAACCTGGGACCCTGGAGCTGTGAAGCATTTATGCTAACCACCATGCTACCGTGCTGCCCTTACTGCAGTGCATCTTGTAGATGGTACACGCGGCTGACACTGTTCATCAGTGGTGGAAGGATCGAATGATTGTGGATGGGGTAGCAATCAGTTGGTCTGCTTTGTCTTGGATGGTGTCGAGCTTCTAGGACAGGGGTGGGCAAACTTTTCCGTGCAAGGGCCACATTCAGAAATTCACAATTTTAAAGGGCCGCATAGTATATTAATTAATAGTCCCGGTTGTAACCAATTAGCGTGCGGCATATACCTCAGCGCTTCCCCCGGCGGCATCCTGCCTTTAGCCCTCTTTTTCTCTACTTTTCAAAAATGGCGCTTCACCCGATTATGATTCTGGGCGCCTCATATAGAACATAGAACATAGAACAGTACAGCACAGAACAGGCCCTTCGGCCCTCGATGTTGTGCCGAGCAATGATCACCCTACTCAAGTCAACGTATCCACCCTATACCAGTAACCCAACAGCCCCCCCCCCCCCCCCCCCCCATTGACCTTATTTTTAAAAAAAGTTTTTAAAAAAATATTTTTTTTTTTTTTTTATGACTTGATCTTGGTGGGCCGCATAAAAACCTTTGGCGGCCCGCAGGCCGTAGTTTGCCCACCCCTGTTCTAGGAGCTGCACTTATCCAGAAGAGTGGAGAGTATTCCGTTATACTCCTGACTTGTGCTTTGTAGATGGTGGACAGGCTTTGGGGAGTCAGGAAGTGAGTTACTCGCCAAGGATTCTTTGACCATTGACCTGATAGCCTTTTACCTGCTCATGTAGCCACAGTATTTATACGGCTAGTCTAATTCAGTTTCTGATCAATGGTAACCCACAAGATGTTGATAGTGGAGTGCGAGATTCAGCAATGGTAATGCCATTGAATGTCAAGGGGTGATGGTTAGTTCCTTTCTTGTTGGGGATGGCCATTGCCTGCCACTTGTGTGGTGTGAATGTTACCCGCTGTCAGCCCAATCCTGGATATTGTCTAGGCCTTGCTACATTTGGACATGGACAGCTTCAGTATCTGAGGAGTCATCGGTGGTGATGAACATTGTGCAGTCATCAGCGAGCATCACCATTTCTGATCTTATGATGGAAGGAACGACGTCATTGATGAAGCAGCTGAAGATAGTTGGGCTGAGGTTACTACCCTAAGGAACTCCTGCAGTAATGTCCTGGAGCTGAGATGAATGAGCTCCAACCACCACAACGATCTTCCCTTGTGCCAGGAACGACTCCAGCCAGTAGAAGGTTTTCCCCCTAATCCCCATTGACTCCAGTCTCTGTAGCTACCTGGGGTGGCCATGTCCCGATTACAAAATGGACACTTTGCAAAGAATGAAGGGAAAATGGACAATGCTGAGAAAGCAAGCAGGTGCAAGGTTTGCCTGTTGATTGGAGCTGTAGCTCCCAGACAAGACCGATACTGCAAAGCCATTACCATACTAATGAGCCATCTCCGGGGACAAAAGAGAAACATTTAGGTTAGCGATACTAAAGCAGACACCCCGGCACCAGAGGAGACTAGAACAAAGCAGGCTAATGGCCACCTAGGGCCCACCCAGCACTCAGGGCAGCCACCCCTTTATTGGAGGAAATCGATACCAATGATCAGGATATGGTCCAATTAATTGGGACCAAGTTCAAGGACCGCCCAAAAGAGCGCAAAGCCCCTTTGTGTATAAGAAGAAGCCCCCCAAGAGAGAATCGTTCTTCTTGGTCTTGGCTCTCAGCAACGAGAGGCCTGCCTAGCAGCTGCACCAGAACAAATAAGTCCAAAGTCAACGCATGCTACGAGACAGACGCTCCTAGCTTCTATTCCGTACCAGTTCGACCCCAGCAGCCTCAGAACCAGACAACGGCCATTGTTCCTCTGACTGAGTGGGCGCCCGAAGCTAAGTATAGGCTTTAGTAGTAGTGATAGTTTAGTTGGTAGAGTTTGTGCATGAGTATAATTGACTGTGTGTGTAAATAAATTAGCATTGATTTCGAACTTACTAACTGGTGTATCGAGTCATTGATCAGTATTCGGTTTTGAACCTTGTGGCGGTATCAAAAAGATACCTGGCGACTCTTGAGCAAACGTAATTAGAATTAAGGAAGGCGGCCATACTAACCGCCATAAACAGAGCCAATTAGAGAGAGAACACAATGAGTAACAGTCTCCTTGATGCCAACTAGGTCAAGTGCTGCCTTAATATCAAGGGCAGTCACTTCACCTCACCTCTGGCATTCAGCTGTCTTGTCCATGTTTGAACCAAGGCTGTAATGAGGTCAGGAGCTGAGTGACCCAGGTGGAACCCAAATTTAGCATCCATGGGTAGATTATTGCTAAGTAAATGCCACTTGATAGCACTGTTGATGACCCCCTCCATCACTTTGCAGATGATGGAAATTAGACTGATGTGGTGATAATTGACTGGGTTGGGTTACCCTGCTTCCTGTGTACAGAAGCACCTGGGCAATTTTCCACATTGTCAGGTAGATTCCAGTGTTGTAGCTGTACTGGAACAGCTTGGCTAAGGATGCAGCAAGTTCTGGAGCACAAGTCTTCAATACTATTGCCGGGAAATTGTCAGGGCCCATAGCCTTTACAGTATCCAATGCCTTCAGCCGTTTCTTGATATCACGTGGAGTGAATCGTATTGGTTGAAGATTGACATCTGTGATGCTGGGGACCTCTGGAGGAGACCGAGATGGATCATCCACTTGGCACGTCTGGCTGATGATTGTTACGGATGCCTCAGCCTTGTCTTTTGCACTGATATGCTGGGCTCCTCCATCATTGAGGATGGGGATATTTGTGAAGCCCCCTCCTTCAGTGAGTTGTTTACTTGTCCACCACCATTCACGATTGGATGTGGAAGGACTGCCGAGCTTAGATCTAATGCATTGGTCATGGAATCACTTAGCTCTGTCTATTATTTGCTGTTTATCATAGAATGTACAGTGCAGAAGGAGGCCATTCGGCCCATCGAGCCTGCACCGGCTCTTGGAAAGAGCACTCTACCCAAGGTCAACACCTCCACCCTATCCCCATAGCCTAGTAACCCCACCCTAACACTAAGGGCAATTTTGGACACCATGGGCAAGTTATCATGGCCAATTCACCTACCCTGCACATCTTTGGACTGTGGGAGGAAACTGGAGCACCCGGAGGAAACCCACGCACACACGAGGAGGATGTGCAGTCTCCGCACAGACAGTGACCCAAGCTGGAATCGAACCTGGGACCCTGGAGCTGTGAAGCATTTGTGCTATCCACAATGCTACCGTGCTTCCCATTTTATTCTGTTTAACACACAAGTAGTCCTGCGTTGTAGCTTCACCAGGTTGACACCTCATTTTTAGGTATGCCTGGCGTTGTTCCTGGCATGACCTGCACTCTTCATTGAAGCAGGGTTGATCCTCTGGCTTGGTGGTAATGGTAGAGTGGGAGACATGCCAGGCCATGAGGTTGCAGATTGTGGCTGAAAACAATTCTGCTGCTGATGGCTCACAGTGTCCTGTAGGTTCCCAGTGTTGAGTTGCTCAATCTGTTCAAAGTCTCTCCCATTTAGTGCCAGACAACACAATGGAGGTTATCCTCAATGTGGAGATGGGACTTAGTCTCCACAAACACTGTGCAGTGGTTGTTCCTTCTGATATTGCTATGGACAGATGTACCAGCAGCAGGCAGGTTGGTAAGGATAAGATCAAGTATGATTTTCCATCTTGTTTCCCTCACCACCTGCCACAGTCCCAGTCAGATCAGAGCAGCCATATTGCTTGCTAAAAGCTTAGCAATATGTCTTTTAAAAAACCCTGCTTTTTCTAGGACTCTGCCAAAGCTAAACAATTTGCAGCAGGGGATCCTTGAGCTGCTCATTGGATGATTATTACATCTTTCTTTGAGAAAGCGCACTGCTTGGCCATTTTTTCTTGTTCTCTCCCAATTGTAAGACGATGAGTAAATACACTTCCTAACAATGCCCCACTGATTACTAGTTTACCAGTTTACCAATACCCCCAGGGGAAATTTAAACTTGTGGGTGAGATCGCACTGCCTGAAAAAAATCTATTCTCTTAAGTGGGAGCTGTTCCAGATATCTGAGTGTTGTTCAGAACATCATCAGGCACATGTTTGCTCTCGCCTCTCATTGAGAAGTATTATCAATGGTTTATTGACATTGGATTTTCAGTGAAGCTCACTGTCCACAGATGCACCAGGTCACCGCTGTACTGTCTTAATCAGCACTTTCCACAACTTACTAACTTGATGTCAACATCTCTACACCCGTCCCCGATCACATCTATCCACACTCTAGCACCCCACCCACTATCTCATACTCACACTTACAGTGTGAGAAATGTTCTTTTACCCTCACATTACTGTGGATAAAATGATAAAACAGCAGGAGATAGTCCAATAAGAATATTGGCACAATGCCCTCATACCCATATGCTGGCCTTCAGATCTCTGAATTTCCTTATGATATAATAATAATCCTTATTATTGTCACTAGTCGGCTTACATTAACACTGAACACTGCCATGAAGTTACTGTGAAAATCCCCTCGTCACCACGCTCTGTTCGGGTACACTGAGGGAGAATTCAGAATGTCCAATTCACCTAACAAGCAAGTCTTTCGGGAGGAAACAGGAACGCCCAGAGGAAACCCACACAGACACGGGGAGAAGGTGCAGATTCCGCACACAGTCCATCCAGGATTGCATTCAAATTTCAGCTGGCAAACCAGTGTGGGATAAATTCAATGGCACCAGCAATCCATCTTAAGTTACAGGAAGCAACAGCTGGTCTATGCCACTCCAGAAGTATATCACCATTTAAATACAAGTGGTGGGTGCCCATATCACCGCAGGCATAACATTCAACAGAAGAGGGGGGTACGAAATGTGGCACTGCCAACAATTCATCACCCTCTGGTGCCACAAACATAGAGAAGAGCAAAATGGTGCAGTCAATCAAAATGACGGTCCTCCCAAGGTTCTTGTTTTTATTTCAGTGCTTGCCCATCTTCCTCCCTAGGGCCTTCTTCAAAAAGGTGACGAGTAGCATCATGAGCTATGTGTGGGCGCATGGCACCCCAAGGGTGAGAAGGGTCTTTTTGGAGCGGAGTAGGGACAGTGGAGGGCTGGCACTACCCAATCTCTCGGGGTATTACTGGGCGGCAAATGTGTCAATGGTGCGCAAGTGGATGATGGAAGGGGAGGGGGCAGCTTGGAAACGAATGGAGAGGGCGTCCTGTGGCAACACAAGCCTGGGGGCCCTAGTAACGGCACCATGGCCGCTCCCCCCCACAAGGTACACCACGAGCCCGGTGGTGGCGGCCACCCTCAAGATATGGGGGCAGTGGAGGCAACACAGGGGGGAAATGGGAGGTCTGTTGGCGGCGCCAATAAGAGGGAACCACAGATTCATCCCGGGGAACATCGACGGGGGATTTCAGAGCTGGTACAGGGTGGGCATACGGCAGCTGAAGGACCTGTTTATAGAGGGGAGGTTTGCGAGCCTGGGAGGGCTGGAGGAGAAGTTTGAGCTCCCCCCGGGAAACATGTTCAGATATTTACAAGTGAAGGCATTTGCTAGGCGGCAGGTGGAGGGGTTCCCCCTGCTCCCCAGTAAGGGGGCGAGTGATAGGGTGCTCTCGGGGGTCTGGGTCGGAGGGGGGAAGATATCAGACATCTACAAGATAATGCAGGAGGTGGAAGAAGCATCAGGGGAGGAGCTGAAAGCCAAGTGGGAAGTGGAGCTGGGAGAGCAGATAGAAGACGGGACGTGGGCGGATGCACTGGAGAAGGTCAATTCTTCCTCCTCGTGTGCGAGGCTGAGCCTCATTCAATTTAAGGTGCTGCATAGAGCTCACATGACGGGGACAAGGATGAGCCGGTTCTTTGGGGGTGAGGACAGGTGTGTCAGATGTCTGGGAGGCCCAGCGAACCATGTGCATATGTTCTGGGCATGTCCGGTGCTGGAAGGGTTCTGGAAGGGGGTGGCAAGGACGGTGTCGAAGGTGGTGGGGTCCAGGGTCAAACCAGGATGGGGGCTTGCGATCTTTGGGGTCGGGGTAGAACCGGGGGTACAGGAGGCCAGGGAGGCCGGAATACTGGCCTTTGCGTCCCTAGTGGCTCGACGAAGGATATTAATTCAATGGAAGGACGCGAGGCCTCCAAGCGTTGAAACTTGGATTAACGATATGGCTAGCTATATTCAGCTAGAAAGGATCAAATTTGCCCTGAGAGGGTCGGTACAGGGATTCTCCAGGCGGTGGCAACCTTTCCTTGACTTTTTAGATCAGAGATAGGCGTACGGGGTTGTGGCAGCAGCAACCCGGGGGGGGGGGGGGGAGGGGGGGGGAGGGGGGGAGGGTGGGGGGGGGAGGGGAGGGGGGAGGGGGGGGGAGGGGAGGGGGGGGGAGGGGAGGGGAAGGGGGGGCAGCAATGGTCGTGGGGGGACATGCACGACTGTAACGCGGGCAAGTCTGCTCGCTGCTCATGTCTGAAACTGTAGGCTGCCTTGTTTGTTAAGTTGTTGCTTGGGGGGGGGGGGGGGGGGAGGACTGGTGCGCGCGAGAGGGCGGGCGAGGGAGGGATATTTGCCTAGAGGGATTGTGTTGTAAATAATTTAAAAATTAGTAGGGGTAAATGTCTGTATGGAAAAACTCTTTCAATAAAAATTATTTAAAAATAAATAGAGAAGAGCAAAATCTGGAGCACAGCTTGGACTCCCAGGTAGGTGCCGATTCCTCCACCTGGCAGTCTCAGTTAACCAAAAGTACCAATTGTATAATCACAAACTGGGAGTCCCCTTCTCTCTGATCTCAACTCCTCTGACTTGGATAACCTTATTTGGGATAGATTAAGATCCTGCCTCTCATACGACACTCCAGTAGTGAAGCCCAGAATAGGTACCTGGAAATTGGGGGCCAATTGTTCAAGTTATGGTGGAGTACCCTACCCCAATTTGGACCCAATCTATCCAATGAAAGTTTAAGCAAACGTATGCATTTCATCAGTCAGAACCCCTTCTCCAACCCTCTCACCAGGAAGAGGAATTTTTCCATAGACTGAGAGATAAAATGGCACTGCACCGCGGCGACATGGAATTTGATATTGCTCACTGTTTATGGTGTAGTTTTTCTTTCATTGGTAGTTATTTGTCTGTGTGTAATTTTTAATGAGTGGGAAGTGTACTCGCAATGAACTTCCAAATGGACAAGGAAAAGTTGAATTGAATTGAAAATACCCTTGACAAACTGCAGCAGAATGCCCTGGGGTGGCACTCGAATCCAGGGCCTATCTCTGGCTCGGAGATCGGGATACGATCCACTGTAACACAAGACATCCTAAGATGCAAGTGGCATGAGGTGCTGCATCGCAGAAGGATTTCACTCTGGCTCCCTTGCCCACTCCATTCTGCCATGTCCATGTTGGTACCACCCACAGCTGGGTCAGGTTGCCCGATTCCAGGGCAAGTGGTTGCAGTCTGAAGCTTGGCTGCTTTAGATTTAGTGTTAGTTTATCCATGCGGTGAAACTCGGGCAAATCCCATTAGGCTGAACTGAAGAAAGGGTGGTGGTATGAAGGCGGGTGGTGATCATAGAATTATAGAATTTACAGTGCAGAAGGAGGCCATTCGGCCCACCGGGTCGGCACCGGCTCTTGGAAAGAGCACCCCACTTAAGCCTCCACCCCACCCTCCACCTAACCCTGCACATCTTTGGACTGTGGGAGGAAACCGGAGCACCCGGAGGAAACCCGCGCAGACACAGGGAGAACGTGCAGACTGCACACAGTGACCCAAGCGGGAATCGAACTTGGGGCCCTGGAGCTGTGAAGCAACTGTGCTATCGTGTCACCCTAAATGGGATGGGAAGTCTGGAACTAATCAGTGCACTGGCAGAGATGGTTTCGGATGAAGCACTCACGATCAATTACAGTTTGGGATCATTGGTGCTCTTGTTGAAAGTGCACTCTGCAACTATGGCCAGATTCCAGTCCAGATCTCACATATCAAGTCTGAAGAGGAAAGCCCCCATCACCCCATAGCCAACATGTAACATGCTGGCCTGTTTTGGGAGGCGATGGCGTACTGGTATAGTCACTGGACTAGTAAGCCAGAGACCCAGCATACTGCTCCGGGGTCCCAGGTTCAAATCCCGCCACTGCAGATGGTGAAATTTGAATTAAATAAAAATCTGGAATTAAAAGTCGAATGATGACCATGAAACCATTTCCGATTGTCAGAAAAACCCATCTGGTTCACTAATGTCCTTGAGGGAAGGGAATCTGCCATCCTAACTGGTCTGGCCGACATGTGACTCCAGACCCACAACAATTGCTCCCTCAAGGGCAATTCAGGATGGGCAATAAATGATGGCACAGCCTGTGACGCCCATGTCCCATGAAGAAATAAAAAATAAATAAAAAATAAAGATGGCACAGACAACTAACAAGGAATGAATGTGTCATGACTGCTGCCAAGGAATCAGATTCAAGCCCATATCATCCACTGCCCTGTGATTATAAAGCAACTGGTTTTTGAAGAAGTGAGACTCCTTTTGATCCGTAAAGGTGCCAAGTGGTAAAAGATGGCATTCAAGGTAGGTGCAATCTGTGGTACCTTGTACTCTGGGGAAACCTGCTCGATAGGCAATGGGTGCTGCTTTGTCTTCAACGTTAAGGTGGGCGAGGCTCAGGGATTTCCTAACATTGAGAAACAGAGAAACGGAAGTCAAAAGGCAGCAGAGACAGGGAGGGAGAACCCTGGGAGCAGTAAAGTGAGAGAGAGAGGGGAGCAAGAGGGGTTGAGAGAAACCCAGTGAGACAGGGAGAGATGGAGCCCTGGGAGGCCAACAGAACACTCAAGGAACCATTTGAAAGAGCCCTATTATTGAGGAAGATGCCGACAAGCTGGCCCATTCAACATTTCAACAGTTGCGATATTCATGTACTTGGCTGACTGCAAAGGAGCCATCTTGGATTTTCTTGCCCACACTAGTTACCACCACGATCACAAGCTCTTTGTCGTTCAGAGTGCACACAAACAGAAAGCTGGACAAGTGCTTAAATGTCTCTCTTGGCGGATGTACGAACAGTGGAAATTGAGCCTTTCCATATAGAATTGCGCCACTTTAAACCAGATTGCCGCGTTTGATTTCCGACTACTGTTTTTGACATGATAAACAGAAGATTATCCACGAGGGCATTTTTCCTTATTTCCTGCTGCAAGCTGCTGTCTTCCTTCGACGTTGCTTTGGTGATGACATCCTATAGCAGCATTCTCGCCGACACCAGCTTACACCTGCAGCAGTGACCAAAATGCATTCCCCCAGCCGCACCAATGGCTGATTGGGATTTGCAAGAGGAAGGGAAATTCCTGAAATCAGATGCAGCGGTGTCTATCTGCAGGAAGCACCTGTGCACTAGTGCATAAAAAAGGTCAAAATAAGGTTATGGGCTAAGCTTCTTAAAGGGCTTCAGCACATGTTCTTGACAGTGAAGCAGAGAGAGAAAGGGAGAGGCTTCATTATAGGAGGTAAAACCTTTGGATGAAAATTGAATCCAACATCCCATCAAAAGGTCATCCATTAATACAGTCCTTCACAGCGTATAGAGAGGCCATAGCGCCTCTGATTCTCCTGCTAATTTCTCTCAGCAGCCTCCCTCTCTCTACTCTGTCAAAACTCTTCTTGATTTAGGGCGGCAGGGTGGCACAGTGGTTAGCACTGCTGCCTTGGCGCTCAGGACCCGGGCTCCATCCTGGCCCCGGGTGAGCGTCTGTGTGGGGTTTGCACATTCTCCCCATGTCTGCGTGGGTTTCACCCCCAGAACCCAAACATGTGCAGGTTAAGTGGATTGACCATGCTAAATTGCCCCTTAATTGGAAAAAATAATTGGGTACTATAAATTTTTTTTTTAACTCTTCGTAATTTTGAACACCATTATTAAATCTTCACCTCCTCTGCTCTAAGGAGAACAATCCCAGCTTCTTCACTCTGTTCCTTAGTCTCACCACTCAACAGAAGTCCCCCTTTCTTGATCCCATTTCCATAATAGTTCTGTGCACCCTCAGCAAAGTTGACATCCTCTCTAGAATGTGATGTCCAGAATTGGCCACAATACTCCATCCAAGATTGAATCAGAAGAGAAGGGAATTCTTCTGATATTTGGCCAACATGCTTCCCTCCACCAAGAGCAGGAACAAGCTCACTAGCCAATCATGTAATTTCTTATGGTGGGTAAATAACCTGTGAAAGGGGGCGGGAGGTGCGATAATAAAATGATCATTCTCAAGTTTGAGCAGGTAACCAACAATCCGCTGTTGAGTGCCCCAGCAGCCCATAATTCACCCATACCCACCATCACAGTTTCCGAAGTCAGATCGGCCTTCCTGAAAGTGAGCCCACGGAAGGCGATGGGCCCGGACGGGATCCCTGGTCGTGCACTCAGAGCCTGCGCATACCAGCTGGCTGAGGTATTCACAGACATCTTTAACCTATCCCTACTCCACTCCGAGGTCCCCACCTGCTTCAAGAAGACCACCATCATACCGGTACCAAAGAAGAACCAGGCAACATGCCTAAATGGCTACCGCCCGGTGGCCCTGACGTCAGTTGTAATGAAGTGCTTCGAGAGGCTGATCATGAAGCGCATCACCTCCATACTCCCGGAACGCCTTGACCCACTTCAATTCGCATACCGTCGCAACCGGTCCACATCAGACGCCATTTCCCTGGCCCTACACTCATCCCTAGAGCATCTCGAAAACAAGGACTCCTACATCAGACTCCTATTTATTGACTACAGCTCTGCCTTCAACACCATAATCCCAGCCAAGCTCATATCAAAGCTCCAAAACCTAGGACTTGGCTCTCCACTCTGCAACTGGATCCTTGACTTTCTGACCAACAGACCACAGTCAGTAAGAATGAACACCAACACCTCCTCCACAATAGTCCTCAATACCGGTGCCCCGCAAGGCTGCGTACTTAGCACCTACTTTACTCCCTGTACACACACGACTGCGTGGCAAAACTTAGTTCCAACTCCATCTACAAGTTTGCTGACTATACGACCATAGTGGGCCGGATCTCGAATAACGACGTGTCCGAATACAGGAGGGAGATAGAGAACCTAGTGGAGTGGTGTAACGACAACAATCTCTCCCTCAATGCCAGCAAAACTAAAGAGCTGGTCATCGAATTCAGGAAGCAAAGTACTGTACACACGCCTGTCAGCATCAACGGGGCCGAGGTGGAGATGGTTAGCAGTTTCAAATTCCTAGCGGTGCACATCACCAAAAATCTATCCTGGTCCATTCACGTCGACGCTATCACCAAGAAAGCACAACAGCACCTATACTTCCTCAGGAAACTAAGGTAATTCGGAATGTCCACATTAACCCTTACCAACTTTTACAGATGCACTATAGAAAGCATCCTATCGGGCTGCATCACAGCCTGGTATGGCAACTGCTCGGCCCAGGACCGCAAGGAACTTCAGAGAGTCGTGAATACCGCCCAGTCCATCACACGAACCTGCCTCCCATCCATTGATTCCATCTACACCTCCCGCTGCCGGGGGAAAGCGGGCAGCATAATCAAGGATCCCTCCCACCAGGCTTACTCACTTTTCCAACTTCTACCATCGGGCAGGAGATTCAGAAGTCTGAGAACACGCACGAACAGACTCAAAAACAGCTTCTTCCCCACTGTCACCAGACTCCTAAATGACCCTCTTATTGACTGACCTCATTAACACTACACCCTGTATGCATCAACCGATGCCAATGCTTATGTAGTTACATTGTATATCTTGTGTTGCCCTATTATGTATTCTCATGTATTTTCTTGAATTGTTTAATTCCCTTTTCTTCCATGTACTGAATGATCTGTTGAGCTGCTTGCAGAAAAATACTTTTCACTGTACCTCGGTACACGTGACAATAAACAAATCCAATCCAATCCAAGTCTATTTCAATATTTCCTCTGCACAGGACACAACATAATGTAATCAATCAACCAGTTGACTCTGGTTCATCTTGCAAGGCACCATTAATGGTACAAACAAGAGGCAGATAGCAGGAAGCCTAATGTTTGGTGGTCACATAAACCTCCACTGAAACAACTGTTACAGGGCTGATTCCAATAGCTGACACAGGCCTTGCTGGTCCACCTTCCAAGCATACATGCCTTACACATTATGGTGGATAGTGCAGAGAGTGCTGCTGTTCAGGAGGTCTGCAAGTCTGCAGTACACTATTGGTGATTTTGTATAATAATGTGAAGCCAAATTGTTTAACATATTTTTGTGGTCCCCCCAACACAGTGCCTGATGTAATGGGAGCACAGCAACATCATCAGGTGGGTTACCAATGTTAAAGACCTGCTACTTTAGCCAGCTTTAGAAACAAAGAAATAACTAAAGTCACTAGAGTTTAGAAGGATTAGAGGAGATCTGATTTCAAAGCATTAAATTCTAAGAAGGCTAGACAGACTAGGTGCAGATAGGATCTACTATCCTCCTAGATAGGTAGGAGAATCTAGAACCAGGGGACGCGGTCTCAGAATATGTGATAGACCATTTAGGACTTAGATGTGGAAAAATTACTTCAGTCAGAGGATAGTGTGGTAGCCTGGCCCCTTTAAGGGGACGGGCTCCACAGACCATGTCACCAGCTGGGGCAAATTGCCTGGATCCACTCCAACTGAAGTCAATGGAGAACTTGCGTGGGGTCCTGGGAGCAGCACCTGGGCAGTGTAGACAAGGGAGCTAAAGAGTAAAGACCCGTTGGATAGTGTTCTGTGCCCATTATCGAACTGCCTTTGCCTTTTCATCAATAAACCCCTTTGTTTATTACTGGAAGCCTTCAGTGTATGTCTCGAGCCACCACATTGGCGACGAGGTAAAAGTTTTCGATCGCAGCCGAAAGTGGTCCTGAATCGAGGGGGAAGGAAGGAACAGTTGAGAAAGTAGAGAAGCTCCAGCAAGAGTCACAATCATTTAAACAAAGAGTGGAAATGAATATCATTTGGAAACTAGACCCATTTGGTCAAGAGGCTGAGTCATTGTATATCTTGTGTTGCCCTATTATGTATTCTCATGTATTTTCTTGAATTTTGTTTAATTCCCTTTTCTTCCATGTACTGAATGATCTGTTGAGCTGCTTGCAGAAAAATACTTTTCACTGTACCTCGGTACACGTGACAATAAACAAATCCAATCCAATCCATGGAGTCAGTACATCAAACGACATCCGGTTCTCCTTTACGGCAAACAAGATCACAAGTGAGGACAAACAGAAGGTGATACTTCTGACAGTTTGTGGGCTCCAAACGTACATTTTGATGAGGATAATTCAGGACAAAGTTAATAGTTAAGCAAAGCCAACATGGATTTCTTAAGGGGAAATCACGTTTGACTAATTTGCAAGAGTATTTTAAGGAGGTAATAGATCCATGGTAACAAAAAAGGATTGATGAAGACAATGCTGTTGATGTGGTCATAGAGTCTTAGAGCCAATCAGTACAGAGGAGGCCCTTCAGCCAATCGGTGCACATAGACTTCCAAATATTTGATACCATGCCGCACAAAAGATTTATGAGCAAACGCACATCCACGGAGGCATCAGACTCAAATCTTTGACCAAACCTTGAAATGGTTCAAAGAACATTACAACCCAAGGCCCTCAATTATCTTCCAATGTTATAAGTTTAACTCTGCAATGGGGACCATGAAGAGTCTGTCTCTGCCTTCATAGCCAGGCTTCGCAGCTAGCTGGGTACTGTGAGTGTGCGACCGCTCTTAGCGATATGTTACGTGACCGGCTGGTTTGTGGAATCCATAAACCTTAATATCCAGAAAAAACTTCTGGCAGAAACCACAGATACATTGTAAAAAGTGATCAAGCTAGGTCAGGCAATGGAGCGTGCTGAAAAAGGCGTTACTGAGCTTCATGGGGCTGAAGGAAAGGCGAATCAAGTATGGGGTGATACAGCTCAGAGCCAGACGTGGTCCTCAGTATAGGGCCAGAACCCAGGGAGTGGAAAGGAATCAGACCAATAAACTGAATCTGAGCTGGACTGCTATCGTTGTGGCGTGGGGATATCACCCACAGGAGACCTGCCATGTTCAGGGGTTTGTGTGCTTTCGTGCAACCAAAGGGGGCACGTTTTTTAAACATATTTTTATTAAGGCATTTATATGAACAGTAAATACAAATCAACACAAGAGCAAGAACACACAGGAACGTCATAATAAATAACTAACCAACACCCCAACTCCCTGCCATTCCCCTCCTCCCATCCTGCCTTTCCCATTTTATTCCATGAGCCATAACTTTGCTCATAAATCTGTTGTGTGGCATGGTATCAAATATTTGGAAGTCTATGTGCCCTGATTGGCTGAAGGGCCTCCTCTGTACTGATTGGCTCTAAGACTCTATGACCACATCAACAGCATTGTCTTCATCAATCCTTTTTTGTTATCATAGATCTATTACCTCCTTAAAATACTCTTGCAAATTAGTCAAACGTGATTTCCCCTTAAGAAATCCATGTTGGCTTTGCTTATCTATTAACTTTGTTCCGAATTATCATTTTGAAAAGTTTCTCCACCACCAAACTTGAGACTTTCTGTCTCCATTTTCAGCAATAGACTATCTACTAATATCCACTACAAGCCCACTGACTCTCACAGCTATCTGGAATACAGGTCTTCACACCCTACACCCTGTAAGTACTCAATCACTTTCTCTCAGCTCCTTTGCCTCCGTCACAATTGTTCCGATGATGCCACTTTCCAAAATGGTGCTTTGAAAATGTGTTCCTTCTTCCTCAACCGTGATTTCCCACCTACAGTTGTTGACAGGGCCCTCAACAGCGTGCGGTCCATCTCCCACACCACTATGTTCACCCCCTCCCTTCCCTCCCAGAACAAGTCCCCCTCGTTCTCACATTTCACACCACCAGCCTCCGTATGCAAAGCATAATCCTCCGTCATTTTCGCCAACTCCAGCGTGATGCCACCACCAAACATTTCTTCCCTTCACTCCCTCTGTCAGCATTCCGCAGAGACCCGATCCCTCCAGGATAATCCAGTCCACTCCTCCACCATACCCAACACCTCTCCCATCACCCATGCAATTGCAGAAGGTGTAACCCCAGCCTCTTTACCTCTTCCATGCTTAACCTCCCAGGCCCTAAACATTCATTCCAGGTTAAGCAGCGTTTCACTTCCGCTGCTTTCAGTTTGGTCTATTGCATTCGATGCTCCCAATGTGGTCTCCTCTATATCAGAGAGACCAAACGTAGGCTGGGTGATTGCATTGCTGAGCACCTTCGATCTGTGCGTATTCAGGACCCTGGCCTTTCCGTCACTTGCCATTTTAACACAAGACCCTGCTCCCATGCCCACATGTCTGTCCACGGCCTGCTGCAATGTTCCAGTGAAGTTCAATGCAAACTACAGGAACAACATCTCATCTTCTGGTTAGGCTACAGCCTTCCGGTCTGAACATCGAATTCAACAACTTCCAGAGATGAGCTCTAGCCCATCTCGAATCCTTTGTTTTAATTCCATTTCATTTTAACTGTCTTTTACCTATTATTTATTTCTTGTCTTTCCTGATATTTATTCCCCCCACTCTTTCCCCCACCTTATTCTGCTTTCCCTCACCTTTTTTCTCCTCTTTGCTTTCCTTTTTTTCATTTTACATCTCTCCCACCCATGTTCCCCCTCCCCCCACATCTACATCTGTCACAATTTACCCTCTGATTTCTCTGCTGTTTGGCCTTTCACACCTTTTATTCTCTCTGAGGACTGCCATTAGCACACTCTTCCCTTGGCTCCTATGGATGTGACTCATCTTTCATTCCCTCACCCTCCAGTATAAATATCTCCCACTTTCTATGCCTTTTAGCTTTGACACCTGGACTCGAAACATTAGCTCATTTCTCTCCTCACAGATGCTGCCAGACCTGCTGAAATTTTCCAGAATTTTCTCTTTTGGTACCAAAGTTGCACTGACTGACCTGGAGTTACTGGGTCTATGATGTTTTGCGATGATGGTGAAACGGGGAGAGATCCTAATGTTATTCCATAACTTGCACACAAAAAAATCAGTGGAATGAACATTCTGATTGTGACGGGTATCCTGAATTTGTCATTACCTCAATAGTAGAGCAGATTATTGTGTATAATGAGAAAATATTATTGGCGGATAGATCTTGCTATATATATGGTGAAAAAATTACAATGTTGTGCTTTGAGGTCCGGATAGCATATATTGCTAGGAGCTGAGCAGGCTTCTTGCTATCTGTGGAATAATTTTATATGATTTGAAAGAGGCAGCTGGTATTATCTTCTGAAATTGGTTCCAGCTAGACATACTTTTGCAGTATTTGATTGCATGCCTCTGAATAGTTTGCTGTTTTGAATTCTAGATGAGGATTTTTCACATGTCAGATTAGTACCGAGCCATGGTTTTACTGTGAATTCTTGTGCTGTGATGGAACGCGTTTAATCTGGTCTCGTAGGCAGTGAGGTACAGAACACAATACGCAGCCTCTGGCTTTCTGTCTGCTTGTTTGTCAGCGTTATGGTAACAGATCATGAACCTCTGCAGTTGCACAGGCTCGTTGCATTTAACATCGATTTCAGAAGCTAAAAGTGCATTTAACAATATCTTCCTGACTTATAAGCTTACTAGATTCCCTGCACCACAACAGCCCTTGAAACAGTCTTGCAGATAACTAATATTGATGTTGGGGTTGGGGGAGGGGAGGGGAGGAAGGGGGAATGTTTTCGATGTTGTGGAGGTGGAGGACTTTATCCATGTTACCACCTGAGTACCAGACATGGCCAGCTGATCTTTTGTGGCATGCTTCAACATGAATGTGAGGTTGTGTTGATCTATAAGGACAGAAACATTATACTGTGTAAATTGGAAGGTAATATTATGTATTGCTAATTGTACGCCCATGGCACTGAACATGGGAGGGTGGGGGGGGGAGGGGAGTTTGGTAAAGTAGGTTTTGTAAACTGCAATGAAGATTCCACACTGTGCAGGTTGAAACTAAAACTGGGTCTTCTCAAGTTGGTGCCTGACATGACCGTCTCTACTCATACAGAGCAAGTATTGTTAAGGTTACCCACTGCCTTATCGAGGGAGCTCATTTTCTGCAAGATCCATGGGGTAGTTGGTCATCCCTACCCCGTATGACGCATGCAGGCTATAACACCCTTCCCCCCAAAGTCCAAAGAATCCTCCATAGACTGTGGCAAATGAGGGCGCTGGACTCTTTTGGCGTCTGGCTAAGCATCGTGCAACTGAGGCGCTGGATCGGATGGCATGTACAGTGAAGGTGAATGCCGCTTCTGAAGCGAACGATGTGGCGGCTGCAATTCCCGAGGCTGTGGATTCCAGAGTTCCCCATCAGTGTTCTCCTGCGTTTCCATTTCCGAGTCATCTAGTGCAAAGTGTCTGGAAGATCAATATTGAGTGTGGGAGCGCCCTTGCAGCTCCTGGTTGTGGCGTACCTTTGCAACTCTGTCTGGAAATTCATGCTAAGGCTTCAGCCCATCAGCAGTTCCGTGTGGGCTACCCCAGTCATTGTGTGCGGACTGGTCTTGTAGCAAAAGAAGAAAAAGGCCAGCCTCGTATCCAACCGTGCTGAAGACTGTTTCTTGAGGCCTCATTTAATTGTTTGCACCGCTCATTCCACAAAACCATTAGAAGTTGGGTGGTATGGGGCGGTACGAATATGCCGCATCACATTCCCCTTCAAAAACCCAGAGAGAAGGCAGCACAGTTGCACAGTGGTAGCACTGCTGCCTCATGGCACTGAGGTCCCATATCCGATCCTGGCTCTGGGTCACTGTCCATGTGGAGTCTGCACATTCTCCCTGTGTCTGTGTGGGTTTCACCCCTACAAACCCAAAGATGTGCAGGATAGGTGGATTGGCCACGCTAAATTGCCCCTTAATTGGAAAAAATGAATTGGGTACTCTGAATTTATTTTAAAGAAACCCAGAGAGAGTCTCACTCGGGAAAGGAGTGCTGTCATCAGTGACAAGTACTTCAAGGAGGTCGTGCATGGAAAACGATGAACGTAACTCCTCACTGGTTGCCTGGACATGGTTCCTGCCATATTGTTCACTTTAAGCCACTTTGAATGGGCCCTTTGAAGAGGAAAATGGATCCCTGACACGGATCGACAAGCGCACCCACGGCCAGCTTGGCCATCCTCAATGATGCAGGGCCGTGGCCGGCGGGAGCTTCTGATGCTCTTGACATTCGGAGCATCGTTGGGCCATCTTCCCAACATCCACATCGAGGTCTGGCCACCAGACATGACTGGGTGCCAGCATTTTAATCTTGGACACACATGGATGACCGTTGTGAAGGTCTTTTAAGCTCAACTCCAGTCCTTAGTCTGGGGCGACTATGTGTGTACCCCACAGCAGGATACCATCCTCTACACTGAACTTAGACAGCTTGGAAGAAAATGCTCCAAACCCAGCTGGGATCTGTTGACGCCGGCCACCGTATAAGATCACGTGTTGACCTTTGGATAGGATCGGGTGCATTTGGGTCAACTCACGGATCTACGGCGCCGTGACAGTAAAGAGTCCATGAAATTTAGAGTTGCGATACCTCGACCACACTGGGGGTCGATGAGAGGCCAGTCGACAAAGACAGCTGGCTCAGTGTGTTGGCATTCGCAGTTTGAGTCATTGGCCTAAGTTCAAAAGAATACTCATAGTCAGCCAGTAACAGGACCCAGCACGGGATTTGTGCGGAAGCAATGGGTGAAATTCTCCTTGAAAAGCCCGAGG
Organism: Scyliorhinus canicula; assembly: GCF_902713615.1. Classification (NCBI taxonomy): domain Eukaryota; kingdom Metazoa; phylum Chordata; class Chondrichthyes; order Carcharhiniformes; family Scyliorhinidae; genus Scyliorhinus; species Scyliorhinus canicula. The sequence continues at coordinate 23,220,455 of NC_052153.1, read as the reverse complement.
AAAGACTAATGAGCCGTAACGAGTGTGAAGTGGCAGCCGTAGACATATTGGTGAAAACGTTTCACTTTGAAGACAACCAAACCTTCCTTCTTGATCTGTGCGTACTTCCTTTCTACTGCAGCCAACGTACGGGAGGTGAAGGCGATCAGACGTTCTCTTCTATTCTCCATCCAGTGGGACAGGATGGCCCCAATATCATAGGGTGAAGCATTGGATGTGATGAACAAGGGTTTGATGGGATTGTAGTGGGTCAGTAACCCGAAAGATGACAACTGCTTCTTGACCTGTCAAAATGCTATTTCCTGTGGCTGGCCCCAGGCCTTTATGTCATTTTTCTTCAAGAGAATGTGTAAGGGAGCCATGGTGGCCACAAGGTTTAAAACAAACTTTCTGTTATAGATAACGAGACCAGAGCGAAGTTCCAATGCGTCCGTCTGGGTGGGGGCATGCTGGATGGCGCACACCTTCTCTGCGACGGGGTGCAAACCTTCACGGTCCATCCGATAGTCAAGGTAGACCACCTCTCTCTCATGCAATATGCACTTCACTCGCCGTAACACCAGCCTCAGAGAGCCGCCTTAACACAGCCTCTAGGTTGCCTAAGTGTTATTGTTCAGAGGCTCCCATGACCAGCATGTCATCTAAATAAACTGCCACATGGGGCGGCCCTCACAGGATGTTCTCCATTACACATTGGAAAATAGCACGTGTGGAGGACTCTCCGAAAGGCAGCCGTATATACTCGTAGAGATCCCTGTGTGTAATGATGGTGACATATTTGCAGGAGGCAGTATCCAACATAAGGTACAAATAGAAATGGCTCATATTGAGCTTCGTGAATGAATATCCACTGCGCGCTTCACGTAGAGATCCTCAATGCGGGCACGGGACAACGGTCCAACCGGGAAGCCGTGTTTGTCGTCAATTTGTAATCCCCGCATAAACAAAACGTTTTGTCAGACTTCGTTACCACCGGCGCTGCCCAATCAGGGAACCTGACAGGCCTAATGATACCCAAGGACTCCAAACGATTGAGCTCTGTTTCCACCTTTTCCAGCAAGGCAGAGGGAACCAGGCACGCCCAGAAATACTGTGGCGGGACTTCCAGGTTGACCTGTATGTGGGCTACGACCCCTTTCATCTTCCCCAGTCCGTGTTGGAACACATTGGGGCATTATCCCAACCTCGCCCAAGCCACCGGAACCCATCTGGAGGATATGCTGCCAGTGCAGCTGCAAATGGCACAACCTATCGTTGCCCAACAGGCTGGGTCCGTGGCCCTTTACCACAATGCGTGGAAGGCGCACTGACTGGCGCCCATAAACCTCCTGGGTGATATGAGTAACAGCATATCTAATGGCTCTCCCATGTAGGTGGCCAACCTGGCCTGGGTGTCCATCATATCCAAGGTCTGAATCCCCAGTTTAGTGCGGCCAAATGTCTTTTGCCCGACTACAGAGGCCACCGCGCCAGTGTCCAATTCCATATCGAGCAGGTGCCCATTCACCCGCACTGGAACCATAATGGGGACCACTCGTGGGGGTGCCACACAATGCAACTGCATGCAGTGGTCTTACATGTCTGGTTCATTTAAATGGAAAGTATGGGCCCTGGGCGGACGTCTTCCTCTACCGGGGTGACTAGACCTCTGTTTCAGTCTGTGTTCACACCGGGATCAGCTGCCACAAGCTCCACATCGACCTGGCTCCCCGTCTGCGGGCTCTGGTGAAGTCTCCCATCAGGAAGGCTCTTCCTTCGGCCACTGGGCCAGGCCTTTACAGCATTCGGTCCAGGGCAAGGCAGCGGTTCGGGGAGGGCACCTTGATGGGAGTGGGCATACCCTCGGGCAATCACTTCCATCCCCTGTATCTTGTGCACTCCTCGCTCTATGCTTTCCTGGGACAGCACTATTTGGATGGCACGTTGCAAGGTCAGGGAAGGCTGGGCTAGCAGTTTCTTCTGAGAGGCTGCATTGCTAATACCACAAATCAAGCGGTCACGTAGCATTCAGATAGGGTGGCACCATATTCACAGAATTCTGCGATGTTACATAATCTCTACAAAAAGAGGGTGACGGACTCACCTGTGGTCTTTTCAGCAGTCAGCAGTATTAATCCAGTACTATTGTACCATAGCGGACGGGGTCAGGTGAAAATGTTGCCCCACGAAAGGAACAAGTTTATCGAAAGTTTTAGTGTCTGGGGCCCTTGGTATGTCAGGCTCCGAATCACTGCACGCCACAGATAGTTAAGCAAGATGACTACCTGCTGGTCATTCTCTGCGATATCATTGGCCCAGAAAACATGATCCAACCTCTGCGCTCGGATTTAAACACGTCCGAAAGTCCGAATAGAGGCACAATGGAAGAATAGTTCCAACCTGAATGCAAACGTATGGGGAGGTGACTCAGCAGCTAAACTGCTTTTATCCTCTTCCCCAGTTTTGTAAGGGCAACAAAGATCTCACACTGAATAGATCGGAACAAAAACCTTCTTTATTTTACAATTACTATTATATCCAGCTCCAGCAGTTCCCTACTGGGTCTTCTCTAGTCGTTGCCTTACTGGTCGACTCCACTTATACACAAGGAGTCACCCAAACTTGAAACCTTAGCTCCCTTCTCTCTCCACAGATGCTGTCAGACCTGCTGAGAATGTCCAGTATTTTCTGGGTTTTTTCTACTGATACAAAGTCAAGTATTGTTAAGGGTTCTCCGTCCCCTTATTGGGGGGGGGCTCATATTCTGCAAGATCCCCGGGGTAGTTAATCATTCCTACCCCATAAGACCCATGCAGGTTATCACAGTTGAATTCCTGTCCAGCTCTGCAAAGTTATCTTGAAGCAAACAATCGTCAGGTTGGAGGTTATTACTGATGGATGATCGGATCCCCATTGCCAAGATGTTGCAAAACATTGGCACTAAAGCAGTTGGGCCACTGTTGTAACATTTGCAGCGCCGACCAGGTATTAAAAGGGCCGGAAGAACTTTGAAGATCAGCGCCTTAGCTGCCTTAGAGGCCTCAGTATATACTGAGGATATAAGCGGGGTCAGAAAGGAAGGGAGAGGAAGATTCCACAAGAGAGGCAGGGAAGCTAGAGGAGGGATAAGACATGGAAAGTGGCTGAATGAGCCTTGATTACAGTATAACATGAATTGTTCTTTATGAAATAAATAAAGTATATTGAAGAAAATGGACAGGTTTCACTGACAGCATACAGTGAAACATATATAGAGAATAGAAGCAGGAGGAAGCCATAAGTCCCTTCGAGCCTGCTCCACTATTCATTAAGATCATGGCTGATTATCAAGTTCAATTCCCCAATACCGCCTTCCCCCAATACCCCTTGATCCCTTTAACCCCAAGAGCTGTATCTAATCCAAAATGCTCTTCTCGAGCACAGGACCAGTTAGATAGAGCAAGCAGACCATGGAGAGAGCCATATGCGGGATCCGGGGCCCGTGCAGGTACAGTAGAGGTTGAGTTGTAAACACAATGTGGATCAGAAGTTTGGTTGCAGCAGGCACAGCTAAAGCATATCAGCTGCAGGTAGGCACCTTTTAGCCAGTGGGATCTGGTGGGAGGACAGTGCTCAAAATATTGACCCAGAAGCTGCATGGGATCTATTGAGCACAGGCTTAACCTAGTCGATAAATGTAAGGAATCAGCCACATTGGGCTGTATTACTGTACATGTAACATCCTCCTGTTTCATTCCCCCACACCCCATGACACAAGAAGTATCTTTACTGAAAAGACAACTAAGTTAATCTTATTTTATTCAAAGAAACATATTGTGCATCAGCCTCTGGGCTAACTTCATTGATTACTTACATTTAATATTTATAAGCAGTTAAAAAGAAAGTCCCAACATTAAAAATGATCTTAATGAATATCTTAAATCAAACATTGCAACTAAAACAAAACATGTCATATGCCTGACAAACAGCAAATTACCGTGGGTGATAACAGATGTGGATACATCTGTAATAGACAAAGTGAGACACCATTAATATTGAAAAATTCTTTTGCAGACACTGTACCACTATCATTCGGCTGGGGTGGGGGAGGGGGGGGGGGGGGGGGGGGGGGGGGGTTCAGTATTGCCAAGTTTCACATGACAAAATTTAATAACCCATGTCCCGTGTACCAAATTTAAAAATCATTGAGGTTTTGCTGCTACTGGGGTATAAAATGTCACCACAGTCCCAGAAAACCATAGACTGCTCTCTCCTTCGAAAGTTGACTAGTTGACTGCAATGGTGATTTATCCCAAGGATCACTCCTCAGGTGAAGGGCAAGGTTGAGAAGGTGGGGGCTGCGTGAATAACCTCAACTGGTAAAGGAATAGTGGCCATGCCTTTGGCGTCGCTCTGCATCATGAGCCAGCCGTCCAGCCACCTGAACTAACCATCGCCCACTGCGGCATAACATGTCGTCAAGTAAAAAATGGACACTGGGAATTTACTCGAAGCACCTTCTGCTTCACCACTTGGTTAAAAGTCCTGGACAAAGGCCCGATCTCTCTTCCAGGAACTCTTGCCCTGCTGTTTCTTTTCAAATTTCCTCGGTCTTTCCAGGAATATTGGTACAGGATTAAATCACTCGAGTCTTGATGCGCAATCAATAACCACTGAAATGAGGATGTAGTCCGAATTGAAGGCTTTAATCAACAAGATGTTTCCCCAGCAGCTCGAGTACAGAAAGAGGCCGGCTGCTGGGGAACACGGGTTCTTATACCCCGCATCACTGGGCAGAGCTACCTTACATTCGGACCAATGAAATGCAAACACTTGGCCCAATGAGCAGCGAGCCTTCTCCACCAATAGTAGCTCACACTCCCAGTACCGTAGTACCTCTAGTCAAACTACCACATTCACCCCTTGTTGAGAAAGGAACCGGGGGGGGGGGGGGGGGGGGGGGGGGGAGAGACTGCTCGGGCGTCCATCCATGACTGGTAGTCTGGTGCGGGTGGGATAATTTACTGGTGGTATGACTAGTGATATGGGACTATACCTCTCTCGAACGGCGGCTGTCCACTGGCCCGTAACTATGTACAGAGTCAGGAAATGTGTTATATACATGGCGTACTGGCCCGTAACTATTTACAGAGACAGAAAAAAAAATCCATTAGTAGTTCACATCGACTCGATCAGACGATCGGGGGCCTTGGACGTCCTCTGCGACCGACGGAGCTTTGGCGGAGATGTTGATGGAGGTGCTGCCGTCCATGACTCCGGGAGCAATGATCCGGTCCTTGTAGAGGTTTCAACACCACTAGACGGCGCTGGTGAGGGCCGGGCCGGGTGGGGAGGTTGGTGGGCCAGGGAGGGGAGCACCTGCAGGGTGCAGTTGCGGTTGAGGGGGTCCCGCCATAGCCTGTGGGGAAAACTGTTGTCCAGGGAGGGGGCTACGGTGAGAGGTGCCGGCGGGGGGGTGGGTGGGGCTGGTGACGAGGGGGATGGAGGGGATTCGGCGGGCGCCAGGTCCCGTAGAGAAACCGTGTCTTGTTGGCCATCGGGGTACTTCACATACGCATATTGTGGGTTAGCGTGGAGCAGCTGGACCCTCTCGACCAACGGGTCCGATTTGTGCACCCGCACGTGCTTCCGGAGCAGGATGGGCCCGGGGACTGCCAGCCAAGTCGGGAGCGGGGTCCCTGAGGAAGACTCCCTGGGGAAGACAAGAAGGCATTCATGAGGTGTTTGATCAGTAGAAGTGCAAAGTAGAGACCGGATGGAGTGGAGGGCGTCTGGGAGGACCTCCTGCCAGCGGGAGACTGAGAGATGTCTGGACCGTAGGGCCAGTAGAACAGTTTTCCAGACCGTACCGTTCTCCCTCTCGACCTGTCCGTTACCCTGGGGGTTATAACTGGTCGTTCTGCTTGAGGTAATTCCATACCACAGGAAATAATTTCTCTGCATCTAACGGATAAAATCCGTGAAAAATTGGGGACCTTGGTCAGATCATCCCTCAATCGTCTACAAGACAGCTTTCTGCAACCTATTCTTATAATTGGTCCAACTGGGTGAGGAAGAGTGAGCTGGCTTCCCTTCTATTCGACCATCTTGGTTGGTCGCAACAAAGGTTTTTAAAATTTATTTTCCCTGTCAACGCCTTTTGCAATCCAAATGTACTTATTTGTAAAAAAGGAACCAATCAAACCAGATTTTCTTGATTCAGGGAAAATGAGTTTATTAGTTATTAATGCTGAGATTAATATTATGTAATGTGGGTCCTTGGTGCCGTGAGGCAGCGGTGCTGACCACTGCGCCAACATGCTGTCCCACACTTGGCAAGTATAGTGCCTTCCTTTCAAGAGAGTCCCTGTGTGAAGTGGGCTTTGACACCCCCTGGTGTGAATATTCCAAGCAAAAGGTCTGCATTTGCAATTCATATAGAAGCTTTCCAGAAACATGGTCAACTTTACAGTAGCAGATATCAGATGATTCATGGCATCCATTTATTGATTAGTGTCATTTCTTGTTTTTTTTTTAAACAGATATTCTTGAAACAGTTCAATATGTCTATGGTTAGCTGGCAAGGTTGTGGATCGATCTCACTCATTCGCGGTTTCCTGTTGTTGTGACATAATTGTGACACCGTAAACCATGGCAGCATTATGGTGAATCCGTGCGACACTTCTGCCAAGACCAATACATCCTTCCTCAGGTGTGCTTCCTGTGGGTCTCATATAATTAAAGCACAAATTCATTGCCTTTGTTTCCCAGCCCCTTTGCCATAGAAGCCAACACTGCATAAGGCGTTTTTAATTCATTTTTGTATCTGTCTACTAGCTTTAAAATGTGTGTGCGCTTAGATTTGCAAATGCATTTGTTTTTCTTCACTATATATTGACTCACCATTTTGAAAAAAAAATCTCTACCTTTTGTTCTGGGCCAGGGTTTAGAAAACTCCAAAGTATATCATGGAGTTTACCTGACCTACAACGTTTCATAGATTGGGGTAAAGAGGCCTACTTTCCAGGTGTTATGCAACAGAGACTTTGGGCGGGATTCTCCAAACCCGCAGCAGAGAGTCCACGCCGTTATAAATACCGTCGCGTTTAACATTGGCGTCAACGGGCCGCTCCCACGACTAATTCTGGCCCCCACACAGCACGGTGCTGGAGCAGTTTGCGCCGTTCCAGCTGCAGATCCCGGCGCAAACTGTGCACTGCGGGATCTGCGCCTGTGCAGTTGTGCCGGCGCCAACGAGGACATGCGCAGTGGCCTCCTTCAACGCTCCAGCCCCGCGCAACATGGCGCAGGACTACAGGGGCCGGCTCATAGGAAAGGAGGCCCCCAGCCACAGAGGCCAGCCCGCTGATCAGTGGGCCCCGATCACAGGCCAGGCCCCATCGGATGCCCCACCCGGGGTCGGTCCCCCCCCCCCCCCTCAAAGGCCACCACCTGACCCTTACACGCTGAGGTCCCACCGGCCCAGAGCAGGTTAGAACGGCGCCGGCAGGTCTCTGCTCTTTTCTTCCGGCTGCTCGGCCCATCCGGGCCGGAGAATCGGCGGGTCGGCTGCGTAGAGTGGCCCACGACCGGTGCCGCACCAACCACGCGGCACCAATGGCACCGATTCGCCGCTCTGCGGAGAACCGTGTGCCGGCATTGGGGCAGCGTGGCCCATTTGCAGGAATTCTCCGGCCTGGCACAGGGCTGAGAGAATCCTGCCCCTTGAGCATTTTTAAACAAAACAATGTTTATTCTATGAATTCAATTAACATTTTATAAACACACAGTAAACATTTTATCAACTAACTACCAATACAACTATCCCCCACAGACACAGTACTACACATGTAACCCTCAAGAACTTTCCTAACAACTTCCATAAGCCAAACACCCTTTTTAACAAAGCAGTAGGTATGTGTTCTTTACACAAGACAGTTATCACTTTTAAATTATCAAGTGATCTGGACACCTTTTAACATACAGAGAGAGAGACAAAATGAACTTTCCTTGTCTGAATTCTGCTTTCAACTGCCTAAAACGAAAGTAAAACACAAAACCACAAACAGCTTCCAGCTCAAAACAAAAGTAAAAGCCAGAGACACAACCCAGTTCCAACCACACAATGACATCACTGCAGCTATTTGATAAAGACCAATTTCTTAAAGGTACACTCCCATGACACTTTCTTTGGTCCAAAGTGGATGACCTCACACTAAATTTAACTCATACTGCTCGAGTTTTTCCCTCCCAATTTGCCTATGTTACATTGCAACTTCCTGTACCCCCATGCACTACATGCTTTCAGTTTAACCATACGCTCAGTCTCCTACCTCCTAACCAACTTGCAACCTGTGAAAAGACTAGCTCAAATTCCATGCATCCTAACCTTTGACGATTGTCTTATATCTAGAATCTTCTAGTAAGTCCTGTAAGCACACCTTCTGTAAGTCTACAGAGTTAACAACCACAGGATTTCCTTGATAAAAGTGTCTTTAGCAGATCCATTTGACCAATTAGGGGCCTCAATAGGCCTGAAGACAGGTGGCATGGCTGATGTCGTACCCACCCATCATACTGTGAGGACAGCTCGGGGGTGGGCAAGAAAACTGCGTTTGCCACCAACTTTATTTTGCATGTCCCCCTGCCTGCAATAGGCTAGCGGGGAGGAGTGGGGGGGTGGGCGGGAGAGCGTAACGTTGCCCCCCATTTGTTATTTGTTGTCATATTCTTCCTTCTCATGAAAGCAGATGTCAAGAAACCCTGTGTTAAGTAAAAGAGGACTGAGATCAGTTCTAACAAAGTGCTCAACGCAATCACCCTTTATGTGAGCAACTCTGGAAACACAGTGATGCGGAATTGCTGCCTGAACTTTAACTCATTTTGTGACTAATTCAAGGAAGCGCTGCTGAATGACAATATGGCTGGGGCAGCAGGGTAGCATGGTGGTTAGCATAAATGCTTCACAGCTCCAGGGTCCCAGGTTCGATTCCCGGCTGGGTCACTGTCTGTGTGGAGTCTGCACGTCCTCCCCCTGTGTGCGTGGGTTTCCTCCGGGTGCTCCGGTTTCCTCCGGGTGCTCCGGTTTCCTCCCACAGTCCAAAGAAGTGCGGGTTAGGTGGATTGGCCATGCTAAATTGCCCGTAGTGTCCTAATAAAAGTAAGGTTAAGTGGGGGGTTGTTGGGTTACGGGTATAGGGTGGATACGTGGTTTTGAGTAGGGTGATCATGGCTCAGCACAACATTGAGGGCCGAAGGGCCTGTTCTGTGCTGTACTGTTCTATGTTCTATGTCTATGTTCTAAAATAAGCAGACTGCATTAGCAATTGGCACAGTGGTTCCGTGTGGCCATACCAAGCTGACAATGAGAAACAATGGGCAAGTTAGATAAGGTATTCAATTAACATGTCTAAAGGAGTGCTATACTCGACTCAAAACATTGACTGGGATTTTCAGCCTCACCACGAAGAGTCCCCGGCAGCAGATGTGAGGAGCCATTCAAATGTCCCTTGACTTCGGTGGGATTGGAAGATCACACTGGCAGGAAGGGCTGGATAATTTGTTATGAGAGCGGTGTTTTCAGAACCCCAAAATGTATCATGGAGTTCAACCAATCTCCCCCTTTTAATGTATTGTTGCTTTTGAAGCACACGGCTTGGTCTCCAGGTGTGGTATTACAATTATGGACACGTGGGTTTTTAAACACAAAACAATGTTTATTCCATGAACTCAAATTAACCTTTTAAAATAAACATTGGATCTCTTAACAGCCCTTACTTCAAAGATAACCCCGAAAATAATACAACACTAAATAATCCCTCAAAATGTTCCTTCAAACCCCCAAAGGACTTCACCTTTAACAACAGACATGAAGTTACATTTGATATACTTATAGTCTTTGGATTTTCAGACATCCACAGACCCGCTCTGTGTTTTCTTTTTGCAGCTTTTTGCAAAATACAGAAACACTCCCAGCTTTCTCCTCAAACCGGCTTTCTCCTTTCAAACAGCTCACAGCAAACCAGCCAGGCACTTTTCAGCTGCTCTCTCGCAAACTGGAACTAAAAGCAGAAGTGAGCTCAACTCAGCTACCCCCAACCTCTGACATCACTTCAGTAATATGAGCTGCTCCATTTCTTAAAGGTACATTGCTTAAACATTCATTTCTTAAAGGTACTCTCACATGACAAATTCCATCCAGTATGTTTGTTTCCCTCTCCACAAATGCTGCCAGACCAGCTGAGTTTTTGCAACACTTTCTGTTTTTACTTCGGAGATGAGATTAATTAATTTGTGCCCAGCTTTCTGGAGCACCAAAATGGAGCTGTCCTCAATAGTGTTGCTCAGGAACTGCATTATCAGCCCACAACATGTCGCTTCACACTTATCTGGAGTCGATTTATATCTCCATGCAGCGAAGATCCGCCTTGCATAGAGAGCTAAGATTTTTGTTAGGATTACCTTCTGGTATCCATATCAACTCAATTCAATCAAAGTAACAAAGAGTGACAACAAGGAAAATCCAGTGCAAGACACAAATGGCGGGTATGAAAAATGAGAGACAGGAGACTTGAGATCCTGGAGGTATTTCTTATGGTGCAGAGAATCCTAGGAGGAGATTTAACAGAAGTTTTCAAAGTGCACATGAGATGGGAAAAGATTATTTACTCTGGTTAGGGTCGAAGGGTCATTTTAATTTATAATTAGAAGAACGAGGAGAGAGGTTAAGAGGAAAATCTTTATGCCGGTGATTAGTGGATCATGTTTTTCCACAGCAAGTAGGGGAGAAGGGGTGTTTATGGGACATGTGAGCCGGGATTCTCCCCTACCCGGCGGGGCGGGGGTTCCCGGCGGGCTGGAGTGGCATGAACCACTCCGGCGTTGGGCCTCCCCAAAGGTGCGGAATTCTCTGCACCTTTAGGGGCCAATCTCTCACATTGAGGGGCTAGGCCCGCGCCGGAGTGGCTCCTGCTCCGCCGGCCAGCGCAAACGTCCTTTGGCGCCCCGCCCCGCCAGCCGGGGCCGAAAGGCCTTCGCTGGCTGGCGGAAGTCCAAGCATGCGCCGGAGCACCAGCGGCTGCTGACGTCATACCGGCACATACGCAGGGGAGGGGGTCTCTTCCGCCCCGCCATGGTGAAGGCCATGGCGGGGCGGAAGAAAAAGAGTGCCCCCACGGCACAGGCCCGCCCGCCGATCGTGGGCCCCAATCGTGGGCCAGGCCACCGTGCCCCCCCCCCCCACCCCCGGGGTCAGATAGCCCCACGCCCCCCACCCCAGGACCCCAGAGCCCACCCGCGCCGCCAATCCCGCCGGTACCAGAGGTGGTTTAAACCACACCGGCGGGAAAGGCCTGTCAGTGGCGGGACTTCGGCCCATCACGGGCCGGAGAATCGCCGGGGAGGGGGGGGCCCGCCTATCTGCGCGGTGCAATTCCCGCCCCCGCCGAATCTCGGGGAGGTGGGGAATTTGGGACACGGCGGGGGCGGGATTGATGCCGGCCCTGGGCGATTCTCCAACACCCCGGGAGGTCGGAGAATTCCACCCCAGATTTTAATTCTCCCTGCAACAAACTACCAGAGATAAAATGGACTAAATGGCCTCCTTCTCTGCTGTCTATGGTTAGAATCATAGAATCATAGAACCATAGAATCCCTACAGTGCAGAAGGAGACAATTCAGACCACTGAGTCTGCACTGGCCCTTGGAAACAGCACCCTACTTAACCCCAGACCTCTATCCTATCCTCGTAGCCCAATGAGGGGAAATTTGGCCTGGTCAATGCACCTCACCTGCACAGCTTTGGACTGTGGGAGGAACCCGGAGCACTCGGAGTAAACCCACGCAGACATGGGGAGGACGTGCAAACCCCACACAGACAGTTACCCAAGGCCGTAATTGAATCCAGGTCCCTAGAACTGTGAGGTAGCAGTGCTAACCACTATGCCACCATGTCATTCACAATCTGCCGCCCAGTTCTGTGCGATTCCTGAACAAAAGGAATTCCTTCAATACAAAAGACATCATAAACGTGGTAACAGTCAAGGTAATTGGACCTCTGTTGTTCTTTTCAATTTTATCAAAGGCAACCTGCTATTTAATGGAGCCCAAGTAATTATCTTGCCAGCAATAATCTATTTTACAGTATCTTTCAATCTCTGTTGAGACTATATTCAGTTTGAATAAGACTGATGTAAATTCACTGCAGACTCTTGTGACATACGATAAGGGTGAAATGTTATCCCGCGTAGAATAGAAAGCCCGTAAGAAATGGTCACTTTGGATTAGTTCCCAGAAATCTAAATTCGGATCTGGATGAATTCAAATTTTTTTGTCGCAAGTCACATTTCCGGTGCAAATCGGTTGAAACTTTGTTCTACCATTTTAGGAATAAATTCATGAAAGCTATTTGAATCAGGGTAAAAGAATGGCTTTTAACCTAGATCCTTACCCAAGTGCATTTGTCCTATTTTGAAAAGGACTTTATCCTGTTTGCTTATTTCCCACACCCCTGCACAATCCTGCAGAATGAATTTCTCCGTGTGGTACAATCACACTCCTGACTTCCGGGCAAAGGACATCAATAATAAACTGTCAGAGCTCCCCCTATGAGAGTTGAAATTTCTTGTAAATCTCTCACTTTCCGATAACAAGTAAATCTAATAATTCCTCTCTCGGTCTCTATTGATTACTGTTGGTTAAAGTATAGTCACAAGGAACTGTCAAAAGATGGGCCATGTTTGCTATTACATTATTGTTGCATTGATGTTTGGCAAGGGACAAGTGTGAGGTTAAACTTGATTTGGCAAAAGTTGCTGTCTGGGAGAGGCTGTGCTGATGTCTGGCCTACCATTGAAATGCATTCATGAGGATGATGTTACTGTATTTGCATTGTCGATATGAACAAAACTCACCATAGAAAGATTAGTCTTGCTGAAATATCGCTTAAACAAGGTGGTCAATGATATTTAGTACCTGCGAACGTTTCTGGTATTATTACAAATGTGTCCCATTCTGGGTTTTAATTTTTACATGAGATTTTAAGAACGTAAAAAAAGATTTAAAAATGTACCTTTTATTTTCTGTTTGCAATTGTTTGTCTCTTAATACCATCTTTCTTCATCTTCATTACTCGTTCTGTACCTGAATTCACCCCCTCAAATTTACCCTTCCTCTTCAGGGGCAGTTAATTTCACAATCTTTCATTCTGCTGGGTTAAGGAGGTGCACTATACAATTGCGAGCCTCCTTGTCCTCCCTCCATGTGCTCTTATCAACTTGCACTTTCAGTGATTTCCCATGCAATTTTTTTTGAAGACATAAGCAGACGAGGGCAAACCTAAGTAATTGCCGACACTGTTAGATGTCCTTTCAGAGCAAAATTGTAGCCCACTGTGTTCAGGAAATGAAAACGCCTGTTGAATGTCCCAGCCCATTAGTGGGAGCAAAGTAGATATGAATTTCTCCCCACCAGAAGACTTTACTCTTTTCCTACAGTCCGTCCATTTACACTAGTATCGGTGGACTCCCACCAGTTATTGGCAGCAGGGCCTCTGAGGGTGGAGACTCAAATGGTGCAATGGGATTGTTTTGGTTAAATGAGGAACAAAGCCAATTTGGCACACAGAGAAAGGAACAACTTGAGGCCACAGCAGTGGCACAGAGGAGGTGACTAAAGCAATTAGTGCCATCTTCACAAATCCCGGGCCAGCAATCAGTACAAGAAAATATGTGAGAACCTGCAGAGAATGGGCAATTAAGATAAGTGGTTCACTCCCACAGCATTACTGTTATTGCAAGTAGTGCCTTGCACATTGGCTCCTTAGCACAATCAGAATCTCATGGAGCCTGTGCTGAAAGTATAGACATAATGAAACTCTGATGCTCCAGCACACAGTCGCCATTGATTGATACCCTGCTAAATAATGCATGATGTCCAATGCCACTCATATTTGAACTATCAACGCCAACCATCTGGAGGGCACCATCACAAGTTTGAAGTTTCCAGTGAAAACATCATTACATGTTATTCCAGATCTCCACCTGAGTTGAATGGCGCTACCATATAGCTTATGTCACACATCGGTTGTGGGTAAAATGTTGGAAAAGGTTATAAGAGATAGGGTTCATAATCATCTTGAAAAGAACAAGTTGATTAGTGATACTCAACACGGTTTTGTGAAGGGTAGGTCATGCCTCACAAACCTTATTGAGTTTTTTGAGAAGGTGACCAAACAGGTGGATGAGGGTAAAGCGGTTGATGTGGTGTATATGGATTTCAGTAAGGCGTTTGATAAGGTTCCCCACGGTAGGCTATTGAAGAAAATACGGAAGTATGGGATTGAAGGTGATTTAGCGGTTTGGATCAGTAATTGGCTAGCTGAAAGAAGACAGAGGGTGGTGGTTGATGGTAAATGTTCATCCTGGAGTTCAGTTACTAGTGGTGTACCGCAAGGATCTGTTTTGGTGCCACTGCTGTTTGTCATTTTTATAAATGACCTGGAAGAGGGTGTAGAAGGATGGGTTAGTAAATTTGCAGATGACACGAAGGTCGGTGAAGTTGTGGATAGTGCTGAAGGATGTTATAGATTACAGAGGGACATAGATAAGCTGCAGAGCTGGGCTGAGAGGTGGCAGATGGAGTTTAATGCGGAAAAGTGTGAGGTGGTTCACTTTGGAAGGAGTAACAGGAATGCAGAGTACTGGGCTAATGGTAAAATTCTTGGTAGTGTAGCTGAACAGAGAGATCTCGGCAGCCAGGTACATAAATCCCTGAAAGTTGCCACCCAGGTTAATAGGGCTGTTAAGAAGGCATATGGTGCGCTAGCCATTATCAGTAGGGGGGTTGAGTTTCGGAGCCACGAGGTCATGCTGCAGCTGTACAAAACTCTGGTGCGGCCGCACCTGGAGTACTGCGTGCAGTTCTGGTCACCACATTATAGGAAGGATGTGGATGCTTTGGAAAGGGTTCAGAGGAGATTTACTAGGATGGTATGGAGGGAAGGTCTTACGAGGAAAGGCTCAGGGACTTGAGGTTGTTTTCATTAGAGAGGAGAAGGCTGAGAGGTGACTTAATAGAGACATAAGATAGTCAGAGGGTTAGATAGGGTGGACAGTGAGAGTCTTTTTCCTCGGATGGTGATGACCAACACGAGGGGACATAGCTTTAAATTGAGGGGTGGTAGATATAGGATAGATGTCAGAGGCAGTTTCTTTACTCAGAGAGTAGTAGGGGTGTGGAATGCCCTGCCTGCAACAGTAGTAGACTCGCCAAATTTAAGGGCATTTAAGTGGTCACTGGATAGACATATGGATGAAAATGGAATAGTGTAGGTCAGATAGGCTTCAGATGGTTTCACGGGTCGGCGCAACATCGAGGGCCGAAGGGCTCGTACTGCGCTGTAATGTTCTATGTTCTATGTGTTGCTGAAATAAAAGACGGCACATCACATGAATGAGCAACACCGACAGGTGAAGGAACAGCGAAGATAAAAACTAACTCCGCACTCACTCCTCTATAAGGAGGAAGCATTAAGTATCATAGGGAGTCTGGTGGCAGAGGGTTTGGAGAGCAGTAGTCACAGAGCAGGATCAAACATTTTGAGCATAAGTAGGCCACGCTTCAGCAGATAGAGGCTGGAATTCTCCGGCCATCTGTTGGCAGCCGGATCCTCTGCTCCTGCCAGCAGCGCACCCTCGCCCGTGTGTTTCCCGACGAAGTGGGGTGTCTTCAATGTGACATCCCACCGCCAGCGAATGGCGTGCTGCCTCTCGCTGCCAAGAAACAGCGGCTGGGGTACTGAAGATCCAGCCCAAAATGTGCCCTCAGTTAACCGACTGGAATCCTACTCCATTCTGGAGGTTGCAGGAGAGTCAATGGTGATAGGGCTCTTATTCGTTTTGGTGATCTGAATTTGGCTACTGCCTCACCCACAGACAATTATCCGTTTCACCACACAATCCAACACTTCTGTCCAAGCGCTTCCTCAAACATAAGCAACTGCGGGCTTCAAAATGTTGATTCAGGATGCAATGCACTGGGCAATGGCCAATTCTCATGAGGCAGGAAGGATGAAGGGACGGATGATGGGACTGTTGGTGATCCAATTGAAGGGATCAGGTGCATCAGGTCTTGGCTGTGGAGTTTCAGGTCAGGGGCTTCAGAACCTGTTTCGAGATGAAAGATAAGAACAGGGCATCAAATTTATATGTCGGCCTCAAAGTTTATGTCTCAGGGCAGCACGGTGGTGCAGTGGTTAGTACTGTGGCCTCACGGTGCCGAGGTCCCAGGTTCGATCCCGGCTCTGGGTCACTGTCCTTGTGGAGCGAGCATATTCTCCCTGTTTGTGTGGGCTTCGCCCCACACAACCCAAAGATGTGCAGGCTGGGAGGATTGGCCACGCTAAATTGCCCCTTAATTGGAAAAAATGAATTGGGTACTCTAAATTTATTTTTAAAAAAGAGAAAAAAAACGTTTGTGTCTCAAATGGTACATAATCTGTCTGATCTGCAGTAAGAGTGAATCAGTGACATACAAAGCTCCACTTGGGAAGGTTTGTGCTCACCGCACCATTCTCTGGACAGGGAAGGCCTGCACAGGCCAGCACTATGAGTGAGATCTGTGGAGCATTATTCAGAGACAGCTAATTCTGTTTCCATGCAAGTCTTGAAATTTCCCAATGAAATGGAAAACAGATAAGGGTTTCTCAGTTCTGACTGGGACCATTTGGTCTGTATTCCTGCCTATCGAAGACTGTAACTGGCACCAGCGGTCAATACGACAGGGCTGCACAGAATATAGTCTTAGGAATCCACATCCAGCAAGTGTCTTAGTGAGGTCCTACTGATGCAGAATTATTCTGGTGCCTGGTTTGGAGATGCAGCTTGCAGCTGATCCATCCCAACACAGTGACTGTTGAAGACGACAATAAGCTCAATTCTCTGAAACCCGATCATATACATGAGGAAATGTCATGGTTAGTGAAAGCCTTATGATCAAGATTAAGGAACCTCCCTCCTCTATAACATGTTGGTGCAATCTTGTTAGGCGCACTATTTGGCTGTTTTCTGGCCCCCTATGGGTCTTTGAGAAAGGCCAATGGTGTTGTGTGGTACATTGCAGGGAGATTCCGAGAAATTGTCAGACTAGGACCTCAAACCTTGCGAGATCTTGGTTTCTCTTTTGATGACACGTTAGGAGACCATGCAGCTGATTTTGGGACAGATGATCCATGTGTGCTGATGCCAACCAAACAGAGCAAACACTGGGAGAGCCGGCAGGTAGTTCCTGGAAGAGGCGGCAGGCAAAACGGACAGAGCGTGTGAGCTCAGGCAGGCAATAGCTCCCAATAATGGAGCGAATGGCTTCTTGGAGATATGTGGCCTTGAGCCTCTGAGGAAATGGGCCCATGTACGGATATTCGGTGTCTTAACAGATAGAATCTTAGAAATTTACAGCATTTAAGAAGGCCATTTCTTGTCCACGTAACCAACAAGAGCTATCCAGTCCAATCCCACTTTCAAGCTCTTGATCCATAGCCATGCAGGTTACAGCACTTCAAATGCATCTCCAAGTACTTATTATTTAAATGTTAAGAGGGTTTCTGTCTCTGCAAGCCTCTCAGACAGTCATTTCCATAATCCCACCATCCTCTGAGTGAGAATAATTCCCTTGAATACCCTCTAAATCTCCTATAGGGAGGAAATCGGAGCACCCGGAGGAAACCCACGCAGACACAGGGGAGAATGTGCAAACTCCACACAGACAGTCAGCCAAGGCCGGATGTGACCCGGGTCCCTGGCACTGTGAGGCACCAGTGCTAACCACGGTGCCACCGCGCCTCCTTTGACTTTGCTTGATTCTATTCTCATGGTTTGTCAGCCTTCTCCAAATGTATTACCTCACTCTTATTCAGATTTAACTTTATTGGATTGGATTGGGTTGGATTTGTTCATTGTCACGTGTACCGAGCTACAGTGAAAAGTATTTTTCTACGAGCAGCTCAACAGATCGTTAAGTACATGGGAAGAAAAGGGAATAAAAGAAAATACATAATAGAGCAATACAAGGTTTACAATGTAACTACATCAGCACCGGCATCGGATGAAGTATACAGGGTGTAGTGTTAATGAGGTCAGTCCATAAGAGGGTCATTTAGAAGTCTGTTAACAGTG
The DNA here is from genome assembly GCF_902713615.1 of Scyliorhinus canicula. Lineage (NCBI taxonomy): Eukaryota > Metazoa > Chordata > Chondrichthyes > Carcharhiniformes > Scyliorhinidae > Scyliorhinus > Scyliorhinus canicula. Next base: position 23,202,327 of record NC_052153.1, on the reverse strand, counting down.
GGGAAGAAGCTGATTTTGAATCTGTTCGTGCGTGTTCTCCTGCCCGATGAAAGAAGTTGGAAGAGTGAGTAAGCCGGGTGGGAGGGGTCTTTGATTATGCTGCCCGCTTTCCCCAGGCAGCGGGAGATATAAATGGAGTCAATGGATGGGAGGTAGGTTTGTGTGATGGACTGGGCGGTGTTCACGACTCTCTGAAGTTCCTTGCGGTCCTGGGCCGAGCAGTTGCCATACCAGGCTGTGATGCAGCCCGATAAGATGCTTTCTATGCTGCATCTGTAAAGGTTGGTACGGGTTAATATGGACATGCCGAATTTCCTTAGTTTCCTGAGGAAGTATAGGCGCTGTTGTGCTTTCTTGGTGGTAGCGTCGACGTGGGTGGACCAGGACAGATTTTTGGAGATGTGCAGCCCTAGGAATTTGAAACTGCTAACCATCTCCACTTCGTTGATGCTGACAGGGGTGTGCACAGTACTTTGCTTCCTGAAGTCAATGACCAGCTCTTTAGTTTTGCTGGCATTGAGGGAGAGATTGTTGTCACTGCACCACTCCACTAGGTTCTCTATCTCCCTCCTGTACTCTGACTTGTCGCTATTCGAGATCCGGCCCACTATGGTCGTATCGTCAGCAAACTGATAGATGGAGTTGGAATCAAATTTTGCCACGCAGTCGTGTGTGTACAGGGAGTAGAGTAGGGGGCTAAGTACGCAGCCTTGCGGGGCCCCGATATTGAGGACTATTGTGGAGGAGATGTTGTTGTTCATTCTTACTGATTGTGGTCTGTGGGTCAGAAAGTTGAGGATCCAGTTGCAGAGTGGGGAGACAAGTCCTAGGTTTTGGAGCTTTGATATGAGCTTGGCTGGGATTATGGTATTGAAGGCGGAGCTGTAGTCAATAACAAGCAGTCTGATGTAGGAGTCCTTGTTGTCGAGATGCTCTGGGGATGAGTGTAAGGCCAGGGAAATGGCGTCTGCTGTGGACTGGTTGCGACGGTTTATGCGAATTGCAGTGGATCAAGGTGTTCTGGGAGTATGGAGATGATGCGCTTCATGATCAACCTCTCGAAGCACTTCATTATGACTGAAGTCAGGGCCACCGGATGGTAGTCATTGAGGCACGTTGCCTGGTTGTCCTTTGGTATGGTGGTCTTCTTGAAGCAGATGGGGACCTCGGAGTGGAGTAGGGACAGGTTAAAGATGTCTGCGAACACCTCTGCCAGCTGGTCCACGCAGGCTCTGAGTGCACAACCAGGGATCCCGTCCGGGCCCATCGCCTTCCAAGGGTTCACTTTCAGGAAGGCCAATCTGACCTCGGAAGCTGTGATGGTGGGTATGGGTGAATTATGGGCTGCTGGGGCACCCGACAGTGGATTGTTGGTTACCTACTCGAACCAAGCATAGAATGCATTGAGTTCATCGGGGAAGGGTGCGCTGCTGCCAGAGATACTGCTCGGCTTCGCTTTGTAGCCCGTTATGTTGTTTAGTCCTTGCCACAATTGCTGAGGGTCTCTCTGTGATTCTAGCTTGGTTTGATATTCTCTCTTGGCATCTCGGATGGCTTTGCGGAGGTCGTATCTGGATTTCTTGTATAGGTCAGGGTCGTCTGACTTGAACGCCTCAGATCTGCCCTTCAGTAGGGAGTCAATCTCATGATTGAGTCATGGTTTCCAGTTGGGGAACGTACGTACTGCTTTCTTTAGCACGCAGTCGTCCACACATTTGCTGATGAAGCCTGTAACGGTGGTGGCATACTCATTTAAGTTGGTCGCTGAGTTCTTAAATATGGACCAGTCCACTGTCTCTAAGCAGTCACATAAGAGCTCTTCTGTTCCCTCGGACCTGCACTGCAGAACCTTCTTAGCTGGATTCTCCCGCTTGAGTTCTGCTTGTTTGCTGGGAGAAAGAGCACCGTCTTATGGTCTGATTTCCCAAAGTGCGGTCGGGGATGGAACGGTAGGAGCCCCTGACTTTTAAGTAGCAGTGGTCAAGAGTGTTGGACAGGAGATGTGCTGGTGGAAATTTGGCAGTACAATTTTGAGGTCGGCCTTGTTGAAGTCTCTGGCCACGATGAACAAGGCCTCCAGATGTTCTGTTTTGTAGTTGTTTATAACTGTGAACTGTTTGTCCAGGGCCTTCCTCACTTCTGCCTGGGGTGGGATGTAGACCGCTGTGATAATGGCTGAAGTGAACTCACGTGGAAGATAGTATGGGCGGCACTTCACGGTCAGGTATTCCAGGTCCGGGGAGCAGTAGGTCGCCAGGGTCGCCACATCCAAGCACCAAGTTGATGAGGAGGCAAACCCCTCCACTCTTCGTTTTGCCTGATGATGGGGCGCGGTCCGCCCAGTGAATTGAGAAGCTTTCAGGTTGTGTGGTACAGTCTGGTGATGCAGGGGTGAGCCATGTCTCTGTGAAACAGAGCACACAGCAGTCTCTTACTTCTCTCTGAGAGGTAAATCTGGCGTTATGTTCATCCAGCTTGTTTTCGATTGCTTGGATGTTTACCAGGAGTATGCTGGGGAGAGGGGTCTTGAAACCGTGTTGCTTCAGTCTAACCTGCAGACCACTGCGTTTCCCTCACTTCCTCGGTCGCCGGCTGCGGCTGGATGGTCCTGGGATCCGATGGGAGACGTCTGACCTTGTGGAAGGTAGGTGGTTCCGTCTGGCGGGGTCCAGGGCGTTGGCGGGGACCAGCGAGCTGGTTACATTTCCGGGGTCACTTCTGGCAAGGTCCCAGACACTGGTTGAGGTAGAGGAGTTGCTAGGGGGCCATGTTTGCGATCCGGATGGGTCCCGGCATTCTGCGGACACGGGAATACCTTGCAGCGCGTTCGGGTCCTCACACGGGGTCTCCGCCACTTCGGGGGTCCTGAGTCATGGGCAGGAGTTTCCTGAGGCAGGTTGGGCTGAGTCCTGTGGTCTGTTCCCTCCCTGTGCGCTCCTGGGGTTGGATCTTGAAATAGGCCCGGTCGGACCCCCACGTGGATTTTTCTTTCTTTCATCTCCAGGTAGGTTGGGCTGCCGGGCGAGCTTCTCCGGATCGGGTCGCTGGCCGTGTCTCTCGGGTTCGAGGTGGGCTGAGTCTCATCGTCGGGGGTCGGTTCGGGAGCTTCGGGGACTGGGCCGGACGATCCGGGGGCTGGCGTCGGTTGTTAGGCCGGGTTGGGAGCTCCGAGGTCCGGGTCGGCTCCAAATTGAGGTCGGGGCTTCACTTCCAGTTTGGGCCCGATCCACTTCCAGGTCGTGGAGGTCAGGTTGGGTTGGGTCAAAAGGTCTCCACGGGCCTCGGAGGATTTTCAAGCCTGCAAGAGAAGATAAAAGAAAGTGGTTAGTAACAATGTTAGCTTTAGAATTAAATTTTAAAAGATTAGAACGAGTATAAGTTTCGTAGAAAGTGGATCTGTTGGGGAGAGCTTGCAGAGAGTTGCCTCGCTCCGGCGCCATCTTGCAAAAAAAAATTATTGTCTGCCACAGTTCCACCCATTTGACTATTCCATTGATATTTCCTGTGGTCCACAACTTTCTTCTTCATTATCCACCATATGCCAAACTTTTGTATCATCCGCAAAATCTTAAACATGTCCTATACAATCAAGTCCAAATCATTAATATATGCCACAAAAATGGGGAGTCCAGCACTGAGCCCTTCTGCACTCCACTGGAAACATCCTTCCTATCATAAAAACACCCATTCACTTTACCCTTTGCCTCCAGCGTGTAACTTTGCCTTAGATCCTATAGGCTTTTACTTTCGTGACTCTGGCACCTTATCAAAAGCTTTGTGAAAATCCATACAGTGTATATCAGATGCACGATTCTCAATGGCAATAAATTCAATCATGTTAGCCAGTCACAACCTTTCCTTCACAACTCTCTGCTGACAATCCTCGATTAACCTGTGTTTTTCCACAGGAAGATTTATCCTTGAGAATTTTTTCCAATAATTTTTGTTTTTTTTCATGGGACCACAACCTTTACTGGGGCAGCTTTGGCATTTCTTGGACCTTTTTGTATCTTCTTTCACATTTTCCTCCTTTTCCAGTCTCGTCCACCTCCTCTGGCACCTGTGCATTGCTTCAGTGCATGAGTTACTTTCCTGAGTACACAAGATGGCTCCACCATCACTCCTGTTCGGACAGAGGAAACATGCTTTCGGCATTCCAAAAATGGACTCAAAATTAATCCAGTGGACTCGTGTGGCTCGTAAACCTCACCATGGAGAATCCTGACTAAGATAAGTAGGCAGGTTTGCAGATGGTAATCCTTGACTCTAAGAAGCCATCTGCTCCATTATTGGGAGCTATGGCCTGCCTGAGCTCACAAGCTCCGTCCGTTTTGCCTGCCGCCTCTTCTAGCAACTGTCTGCTGACTCTCCCAATGCTCGCTCTGTTTGGTTGGCATCAGCATCCGTGGATCATCTGTCCCAACATCAGCTGCATGGTGCCATCAAAAGAGAAATCAAGATATTGCAACTGTTCAACTAAGGCCCCTTCCATGCCAATGTTGCTCTTTTACCTGAACCACAAGACGTGAGTACGTTTCTTGTATTGGACAAATGACCACACAATCAGTATGTGAGTTCAACTATAATTTATTATCAAACACAGGCTTGGTTCTATGCGTAATAATCTACACGCGGCTACTTATTAAACTACACCTAACAACTAAAATGGCCTTTACTTAACATCCAAGTGACCGGTTCTGTGCAGGTTAGATAAAGCCTTTGTCTGGATCCTCACGTGTGTCGGCTGGAAGTCTTCAGGTTCCTCTCGGCTGCGGCTCATCCTTCAAGTAGCAATCGCGGGTCCTTGAACTTGGCTGGTCGATATGCTGCAGTTGGTCGGAGCAGAAGCCAGTCCCAAAAGAGAGTGAATACTGGTTGCACAGTTCTTCTTATCTCCCAATATTTTGCGTTCCTTTGGCTGTTCGCAACTCGGGATACAATGGATCAATAGGGTTTCGATCACCCAAATCAATTCAGACCAATTAGGGACAGGTACCTCGATGGCTTGGACGGGTCCTAGCTGCTATTGTCCATGACACGTAGGCACTCCCATATAAGGAAAATAGGTGCCCCTGAGTCTGCTACTGTTGCTATGTTTCGATCTGTGTCCCATTGTCCTGAGGAAATCGGTGATTGACCTTTAGCAGGTGTGAGTTTTCAGTTAGGAAGGTTTCCCTTTGCACAAAACACAGGGGCTGGGTGTCTGTGTTCCAACCTGACCATAATTCCCATTATCCTTTGCGGGTAGCCATTTTAGATGGCAACACCAAGCAAAGCCAAACTGTCATAAACATGCTCAGCAAGCTACAAAGTGGTGGTAGGCTTAAGCTGCACACTAGGCCAACACCAATCTAGAATTCTGAGAAATCCAGCTTCTAGGTTGATACTGGATTTGAAAATCTTGCCCCTTTCCCCACGATCAAATCAGCCAGCCAACACATGACTTGGAAACACAATAATTAACATATGGTGGATGCTTTCCCATGCAGGAAACAACTGCATTATATTGTAATTACAGTTACCACAGCAGCACCTAAGCTGTTGAATAAAGACCCCAGAAATGATTGCTGAGCAATGCTTTTTAATTATGCTCGTGGAATTGAGTACCAATTAAAACCTGCAGGGTCATTTAATTCATTGAGGCTGTTAATAGTCCTAAACATCTTCTGGTCAAGATCCCGACAGCAGTAATGCCTCCAAACAGTTGGAAGTGGTCTGGATTACCTTGCCACACATTAGAGTAACAGTTTGACGTCTCACCATACTACATTAGATTACTTTCACAATACATCAGAGATCTTTATACTATATTCTAATTAGTTCCATAGTTATCTAACTGCCTCTTTAAATTCAGGCCAGCAATAGCCACCTTCAAAACTAGGGAAGCCCTCACTATGTCCGTCTATCTTTGGCCATTAACTAGGATTGCTGACCCTCCCAGAATGGCCAGGAGTCTACTGCACTTGGCATGAATCTCCCAGTGGCTAAAGAACGCATTCTGGAAGATTTTAAACCACTGCATCAGTGGTGAAGGGAGCAAGCGCACAGCCTGGACTTTGCCAAGGAAGATGTTTCTTTCTTCCGTGTTTGTTTGATCTAAATGTTCTTTACAGCAGGGAGCCACCACTGCTTGTGCGGGTCCCAAAGCTGCACCCTTCCTGCTTACAGTGTCAACTATCACAACCCAATGGAATGTTCGGACATCTCAGCTCACTTCTGATTGGTCACAGCTGCTTTGCCTCCAAGTGGCTCTGATTCATTACAGGAGCCCAGCACGGGACTTGTAAATAATCCGGGGCAACTGAAGATGGAGTTTGGAGTCTACAGATAGGTGTAAGAGATTAGCATGTAAAATTAAAGGGTAAGTGATTGGGATGGTGTATCGATTGAGATGCAGTGTGATGTGGACAAATGTGAGGTTAGCCACTTTTGTAGCAAAAACAGGAAAACAGATATTTCTGAACGTCTATAAATTGAGAGAGGAGAATGTACAATGAGACCTGGGTGTCCTTGTACACCAGTCGCTGAAGGTAAGCATGCGGGTGCAGCAGGCGGTAAAGAAGGCAAATGGTATATTGACCTACATTGCGAGAGGATTTGAGTACAGGAGCAGGGATATCTTGCTGCAATTATGCAGGGCATTGGTGAGGCCACATCTGGAATATTGTGTGCAGTTTTGGTCACCTCATCTGAGGAAGGATGTTCTTGCAATAGAGGGAGTGCATCGAACCAGTTTACCTGATTCCTGGGATGGTGGGACTGACGATATGTCGGTTCGGATTATATTCGCTGGCATTCAGAAGAATAAGAGGGATATTGTAGAAACCTGTAAAGTTCGAACAGGACTAGACAGGTTAGATGCAGGAAGGATGTTCCAATGGCGGGAGTGTCCACAACTAAGGGTCACAGTCTGAGGACACGGAGGAGATCATTTAGGACTGAGATAGATAAGAAGAACTTTCTTCACCAGAGAATGGTGAGCCTATGGAATTCGCTACCACAGAAAGTAGTTGAGAACAAAAGATTGTATGTTTTCAAGAAGGAGTTAGATATAGCCCTTGGGCGAAAAGGATCAAAGGGTAAGGGAGAAGGCGGGAGCAGGTTATTGAGTTGGATGATCAGCCATGATCATAATGCATGGCGGAGCAGGTTCGAAGGGCCGAATGGCCTCCTCCTGCTTATGCTAACTATAGGTAGGGAGGTCAGGTGCTGTAGGTGGTGACTGTGGAAAGTTGAAGTAACTGTGCACAAGTGAAAGTTGGTAAGTTTAAGCTTCCCAGTTGACCAGTGATCTGATTCCAACTTCAACTTTAAGACTAATGCTGAAAGTGCATTGGGAATTGCATTGGTTTTGGATTAACACAAAGAGGTTTGGGTTGGAGTCTCCCAGACAGCTTATGGCACACCGTCAGGTTTCCATGACATTAGCTCCACTGACATTCTCCTGGGATATGCCCAGCAAGAGTTGGCAACCCCATTGGCCATCTCCTGGCATCCAATGCTATTTGTCCCCTCTAAAACCCTACTTCCGCTGATTAAAGTTTCCCTAATTCTAGGTGTGGGTGCATGTCAACCCAATCTGTTAGCTGGCAGTTTAAAAACTCTCCACCTAATGGTTCAAAGCCCATCCCCTGATTTACCATGTGACCTCTGTTAAAGATCTGGAACACAGGCTGTGGATTTGCTCTCACATTTGCCTTCAAATCTCCAGTCAACATCGGTGTAAAAAAAAACATAAGGCCCTGCTTCTGTCTTCAATCTGATGCTATTATTATTTTTTTCTTCACCAAACGGAGCTTGACGTGGAAAAACTTAGACCTCCGTTACCTTTCATTCTCAAGTGCCTTCAAACTCTGCTCTTCTCTCAACATTAAGAAGACATTTTCTGCTCTTGGCTATGCCATAAGACCTAAATTCTGTCTCTGTCTTGCTGACCAGTTGTGACATTTACATTATCTTGGGTCAATCTACCACCTTATCCCCTAGTGCCAAAAGGAGTGAGAGACTCAAGTCTCCTCCCTGAGGGGAAAAATAGTTCAGATCAGTATTCCTATTTCCCCGTTTTACTGTTTTTAGCCTTCTGAATCTGTGTCTGGCGGCTGGTTCAACTGGTTTTTAAGCTTCAGTCTGCTCCAGCCCACAGATTGCACCTTCGTCTCTTCTTCTTCGACATTCTCTCGGGGTCTTGGATGACTTGCTTCCACACTATAAATTAGTTCTCGGATGACTGAGGAGTCTCGGCCACAAGTGGGTTGGTGGCCATGCAGGTTAAACAGATTCCCGTTTGTTCTGTAGTTTAGCTCCACTCCAGTGGGCAGTTTGCTGAGGATGAGATGGAGCATTGAAGCAAGGAAGATGAGAAGACCGTTAATGGGATGACACAGCCTTAGGCTTGACCCCAATGCAGATGTGAATTGGGTCTGTGGTGGATCTCTTGGTCGTGGTCACGGCTTATTTGTCATTGTGGAGCAGGCAGAGGATGGTGATAAACCTTTGGGAAAGTTGAAAAGGACGCAGACACTCAATAATCTCTCGTGGTTGACAATGTTGAAGGCTTTTGTGAGGTCAAAGAAGGCCATGTACAAGGGTTGGTGTTTTTCCCTGAGTTTTCCTTGAAGTTGTCATGTGGTGAAGATCATGTCTGTTGTGTCTCTTAGTGGGAGGCATCAGCATTACAACTCTGGGAGGAGCACTTCAGCCACGGAGAGAAGGTGATTAAGGAGGATCCTTGTGATGACCTTCCCTGTGGTCAACAGTATGGAAATCCCTTTGTAGTTACTGCAGTCGAACTGGCCACCTTTCTTGAAAATGGTCACAATGATGGTGTCTCTGAATTCTCCTGGCATACTCTCCACTCTTCAGATAAGGGAAATGAGGTCATGCATTCGTGCCACATGTTTGCGCTTAGATCTTTTCCGAATGCCACTTATTCTTTAGTTGTTACATGGCCTGTTCTACCTTTTGCCAGGTTGAGGTTTTGCTGAGATAGTCGTGGGTTAGAGTTGAAGATGCATGCATTGAAGGCAGAATCTCTGTTAAGGAGTCTTCAAAGTGCTCCTTCCAGCATGCACTAACTGCCTCTCTGTTCTTGATGAGCATCCCTTAGAGTCAGATTCACAAAGAAATGGTCTGGGAACTGAGTCCTTGCAGTCAGTGTCACAGTGAAGTGGCCTGGGAACAGTGTCCTCGCAGTCAACGTCATAGTGAAGTGGCCTGGGAATGGTGTCCTTGCAGTCAGCATCACAGTGAAGTGGCCTGGGAACAGTGTCCTCGCAGTCAATGTCACAGTGAAGCGGTCTGGGAACTATGTCCTTTGTCCTTGTAGTCAGCATCACAGTGAAGCAGTCTGGGAATGGTGTCCTTGCAGTCAGCGTCACAGTGAAGCAGTCTGGGAACGGTGTCCTTGCAGTCAGCGTCACAGTGAAGCAGTCTGGGAACGGTGTCCTCGCAGTCAGTGTCACAGTGAAGCGGTCTGGGAACAATGTCCTTTGTCCTTGTAGTCAGCATCACAGTGAAGCAGTCTGGGAATGGTGTCCTTGCAGTCAGCGTCACAGTGAAGCAGTCTGGGAATGGTGTCCTTGCAGTCAGCGTCACAGTGAAGCAGTCTGGGAACGGTATCCTTGCAGTCAGCGTCACAGTGAAGCAGTCTGGGAACGGTGTCCTTGCAGTCAGCGTCACAGTGAAGCAGTCTGGGAACGGTGTCCTTGCAGTCAGTCTCACAGTGAAACAGTCTGGGAATGGTGTGCTTGCAGTCACCGCACAGTGAAGTGGCCTGCGAACAGTGCTCTTACATATAGGCGATGCTGACCCTGCATTTATGGACATAATATGGACAATGGCAAAGGGTTCTATTGGTACTAATGTACCAATACATTCTCTGATGTTCACTGTGCTGAATGTCGGTCGGCTCATTAGACGGTCTGGTCATCCTCATCATATGCCTAATAGCTTGGCTCGACATTTTGTGGATCTTGTCTTCACGTCGGTTGATATGAACTCTTGCTTGGTTGGAATGCTGCGCCTCTTTGGCTTTTGATTTGTGGCTTTTTGTGACATTTGCTTTCTGCACTGGTGCTTCCAATATCCTCTGTTGCCACATGCTTTGCACACGTCATTAAAAGCCGGACAATTTCTGAGCGCATGTATGAGGCTCACCACTCGAGTTGCTCATTAGGCTTGCCAGCATTGGCTAAGGTGCCAGTTGTGGATGAGTTACACATGACCTGCAGACTCTGTCTCTCCAATAACATACCTGAGTCTGCTTTGTAGTACTACTCCCATGTTGTAGCCTTTGGGTTGGTCCAAGAGGTCACTTTGGAACGCTTCCACTAAAGTAGATGCTATCACAAGTTTGATTATTCTGTCGGCTAGCTCTGCTGCCAAGAAGTTGTAATCAAACGTCTCGTGTCTGCAGCTACTTACAAATTGACCAATGGCCTCTGCTTGCTGTTGACTCAGAGACATTAATCTCAGACCCTGCATTCTGAAGGTGAACGTCACTCGTAATTGATCTTAAAGAGTTGACTACATGTGATCTGGACTTTGAAGATCGTCATTGGACACACTGCGCGTGTTCAATCTGTCACAGATTTCATTGCCCAGAACAATTCTAATTTTATTGGTTGCTTATCTGGTTCGGAAATACTGAGGGCCATAAAACACAGCTCCATGCATTGTCAGAACAAAATAAACGCAGATAGGAGATCTGCTGCCTTCCCAATTGAGTGTTGGGAATATTGTGGTTAGTTTTTAGCTTTTTGCAAGATTGTTATGCTTTCTGGAACCTTTAACAGCTATTTTCAAGTTATTGTTGCTCAGAGTTGCAGTCCCTATAGGTTTCACTGACTTAGCTGGTCACAGGTTACTGCTTGACACCAATGCTGGTGCTGTTGAGCTCATTTTAAATTTTCCCAGTTAAACTCAAAACTTTGACTACATAGCAGTGATTTAAGCAGTAAAATGGCTCCAGGGCTTAAGACGTGAAATCAAACAGGGGAGAAAGCTTTTTTTTTTCAGGCTTCTTCTGGCTGTCCAAGCCGAATCCTTACTCCCAGCTCAGTTTTCAACATTTTAACTTTTCCAGAAACAGTAAGAATCGATTCCCTCTTGACTCTGACTTCTGCTGAAAATGAGTTCTCACTCCAGACTCTGCTGTTTAAGTTCTGTTCCTGCTTAAATTTTGCAGCCAAAAGACTTTTACGGTTTAAGCATGTCCAGAGTTGGACAATCCTACCAGGATCCAATGCCTGGAGCAGGGTGCATTCCCAGGATGGAAGTACAGCGTATTTTATCTCTCCAGATCTGTAGAATCCTTACACGCAGTGAGTCTCGACAGGTGTTTCGCTTTCACCCCAGTTCTCTTCTTCTGCTGGATGTGATGGAGTTGCGCCTGGTATGTTTGACAGTCAAATTTTCAAAAAAGGTTTTGCCACCATATTACATTCTTCTTCTTTCATGTAAACGCACCAGTTTTTAATAATAATAATCGCTTATGAAGTGGATCGGTGAAAGAAAAATGTGGATTCTTTCTTTGAAGATAAGACCATGTACAGATGGATCTAACTGGGGGCTAAATATAAAACATCTGACTTCAATCATTGTCGCTTGCAGATTGACTACAGGGCATGGGACTAGAATGAGTCGTGGGCAGCATAATAGCACAGTGGTTAGCGCAGTTGCTTCACAGCTTCAGGGTCCCATGTTCGATTTTCGGCTTGGGTCACTGTCTGTGCGGAGTCTGCACGTTCTCCTCATGTCTGCGTGGATTTCCTCCTGGTGCTCCGGTTTCCTCCCACATTCCAAAGATGTGCAGGGTAGGTGGATTGGCCATGCTAAATTACCCTCAGTGTCCAAACAGGTTAGGTGTGGTTACTGGATTACGGGGATAACAGGGATAGGGTAGAGGCATGGGGCTTAAGAAGGGTGCTCTTTTCAAGGGTGGTGCAGACTCGATGGGCCGAATGGCCTCCTTCTGCACTGGAAATTCTATGATTATATGAAACGATTGACAGGAGTTTATGATACTTCATCTTAAGGGTGTAAACAGCTCATATCGCAAGAAGAAGCAAGTCATCCTTGATCTGAACGCACTGCCTAAGGAAGTGAGTGTGGGATATGAAACAGCAGTGTGTGTTCATGTCTAACATTAAATTGCAGACAACTAATAGGAGCATTGACTAAATTTTTTAAAAGTAGTTTATGAAAGACACAAAGAGGTGAATTTCCTTGAGCTGCAGTTGATAAAGTCCATGGCATCTATACAGTGCAGAAGGAGGCCATTAGGCCCATTGTGTCAGCACCGACCCTCTGAAAGAGCAACCTACCTAGGCCCACTTGCCCGCCCTATCCCTGTAACCCCGCCCATTGATCATGCCAATCCGCCAGTTATGATGCCAACAGCACCATAACTTCACCAGATCTTTGGCAGGTAGCTAGACTTAGAGGATTCTCAGGGGGTAGATACTGAGAGGTTGTTTTCCCTTGGGCGAGAGTCTAGGACCAGAGGGCATAATCTGAGAGTAAGAGGTCACCTTTTTAAGACAGAGATGAGGAGGAATTTCTTCTCCCAAAGGGTAGTGAATCTGTGGAATTCTTTGCCGCAGAGAGCTGCAGAGGCTGGGTCGTTAAGTATGTTCAAGGCTGAGGTAGACAGATTTTTAATCAGAGAGGGAATCAAAAGTAACGTGTATAAGGTGGGAAAGTGGAGTTGAGGATTATCATATCAGATCAGTCGTGATCTCATTGAATGGCAGAGCAGACTTGATGGGCCGAATGGCCGACCAGTTCCGACATCTAATGGTCTTATTCTGGAGAAGTCATGGTAGTGGAGTCAAAACAACTCCAAGGAAACAGGTTTTAGATTGTTTCATGTCATATAACTGATACTTTTTTTATTGAGCTTGAGGAGTATGTTTTTGTGTAGATGTGTGTGAGTTCTCACCGAAATGTATTGCGAAATTTTATTTCTTGCCCTGGAAGTTAAAACAAAGTGATGCCTCACTCACACGACTCACCCTCACTATCACACACACGCAAAATTAGATACAGATTAAGATTTTTTTGACAAGTATCTATAAGTTTCTGGGAGTCCTTGTCCAGTTGTAACTGCAGGTAGGCATGGCTCATGCCCAGTTTTGTGAACAAAAGCCCACCTGCCAGTTTGGCATATAGGTCGTCTATTTTCGGGATCGGGTATTTGTCCAGCAGTGCGTATTTGTTTACCGTCTGTTTGAAATCTCCACAGAGACATATCGAGCCATCTGGCTTCAAAATTGGTACCACCGGCGCTGCCCATTCCGAGAACTGTACTGGTCTGATAATGCCGTCGCGCCGTAACCTTTCTATTTCGTCATCTACTTTCTTCCTTAACGCGAAATGTACCGCCCTGGCCGTACAAAATTTCGGAAGGGCTTCTGGGTCCACGTGCAAAGTTGCTTTGGCACCTATAATTTCCCCCAAACCTTCTTGGAAGACCTCCGGGTATTTTTGGAGTACTCCACTCAACTGCCCGCTTCCACTCTGGAAAATTTTCGTCCAATCTAATTTTAGGTCTTTCAGCCAGTTCCGTCCAATTAAGCTCGGTCCGGAGCCCTCTACTATCATCAACGGTAATCTGAGCAATTGTTTCTCATATTCCATGGGTACATGAGTCGTGCCTAGAACTTCCAGGGGTTCCCCCGTGTAGGTTTTAAGTTTCGTCGATGTTTTTGTTAGGGTTAGTGGCTGGAGGCCATCTTTGATTTTTCTAAATGCTGCCACTCCCATTACTGATACGGCCGCCCCCGTGTCTATTTCCATTATTGTCGGCCAACCGTTCACCCATGGGGTAATCTTAATAGGTTCTGCTTTCTTCATTGCAATATTATATAATTGTTCCCCTTCGGAGGAGGATGGGGCGTCTAGGTTGTATACTTCCCTGCGTCCCCACCTGCTATTCCTCTTTTGCCACCTCCTTCTAGGGTTTCTATCGCTGTTACCCCACTCTGTCTGGTGCCAAAAACGGTCCTTCTCTGTTGGGGGAGCCTCAGCCGGTACTTCCCTCTGTCTCCAGTTAGTCCTGGCAGGCTTGGGGGCAGTTCTGGGGTTTTCCTTTGGCCCTCAATTCCTCAGGCGTTTCCTGAGAGCAGCTATCTGGTAGCTGGACCCGTTGTGGTAGTCCCTCTCACAGGTATCTACCTCCATTGGCATGCCCTGTAGTTCCTGTGCCCCACTTGCTGCCTTTTCTAGGGACAGTGCGAGCTGTAACGCCTGCCTGCAGTCTAGCTGCGTTTCCGCCAACAGGCGCTTCTGTATTGTGAGGTCGTTTATACCACACACTAACCGGTCCTGAAGCATTTCATTTAGCATCGGGCCGAACTCACAGTTCTCCGCCAGCCTTCTCAGGCGGGTCAAGAAATTTGTGACTGACTCCCTGTCTTCCCGCTTCGCTGTGTAGAATCTGTACCTACGGGGGGTGGTTTTGGGTTGTAGTGCTCTTTCACCAATTCCGTTAATTCTTGGAAAGAATTCGTGTCCGGCGCATCGGGATAAGTTAGACTACGTATAATGGCGAAAGCTGAGGGTCCGCACACCGACAGCAGGATAACCCGTCTCCTTTCGTCCGTAATTATATCATTGGCCCGGAAGAAGTAACACATTCTCTCCACATACTGGGACCAGTCGTCAATAGTCGGGTCAAATGCATCTAATCTCACAAAAAACGGCATTTTGGAAATAGCAAGGCTTACCCTCCGAGTGCGGCAGCTGGTCTCCGCAAAGTTCTTTGTTTACCTCGTCGCCACTGTAATAATCCACAGGAGGCAGGAGTCCCATCACCACACCAATATTTATTGCTAATAACTAGATACAAGAGCAGCTCCAAACAGTGCTGCTAGCATTCCAGTCAACTTAAGACTGCTCACAAAGCCTACACAGGTGCTTATATGGGCCCCCTCAATGAGCTATCATTGAGGGTGCTCATACTCCAATTGGCCAACCAATAATGCTAATTGGAGGTCATTACAATAATAATCTTTATTAGTGTCATAAGTGGGCTTACATTAACACTGCAATGAAGTTACTGTTTAAATCCGCTAGTCGTTGCACTCCGGCGCTTGTTCGAATACACTGAGGGAGAATTCAGATTGTCCAAATTACCTACCAAGTACGTCTTTCAGGAGGAAACTGGAGCCCCGGAGGAAACCAACGCAGACACGGTGAGAACGTGCAGACTCTGCGCAGACAGTGACCCAAGCCGGGATTCAAACCCAGGTCCACGGCGATGTGAAGCAACAGTGCTAACCACTGTACCACGTGCCACCCTCATGAGGCATGAATGGGTTTAATTTGCCTTCTGGCCTGACCCACAATACGTCACATCAGTCAATAATGTGTTCTTTTGTTCTCTCCGCAGGCAGGGCAGTTTCCATCCACAGGAGATGCCTCGTGATTCCTGGATGCCACCTTTTGCAGCCTTTAAAAACGTGACTTTAAAAAAAATAGCTTTAAACTTTTTTAACATCCGCATGCTTGACCGGGCATGACATAATCTATTCAAATCACCTGCAACCAATATTAATCTGAACAACATTTGGATTCTGATATGATCAACTAAATAAACTACATTTAAATCAATTGGTAGGTTTTGCCTGCGAGCACTTTATTGGCAAGGTGCAAAACCCACATCAATACCAGATGTTGTTTGTGAGTCGCAGTATAACTATTCATCATCTTGATCATATGCTGCAGGCGGATATAATTGTCAGAACCTTTTGGAAATTTTAGGAACTTGTTTTTATAAAGTTAATTTTCTGAACTGAGTGTTCACATAATGTTTGACAGGTGAACATTCAGAAAATGAAGAAATGAATTGATTGCACCATGGAGACCAATGCGAATGACTTATGAAGAGAAACAGCTCAGGAACGTTTGTTTTGATCAATGAGGTATACATTTGCAAGGAAGGTAGGGGCAGAAAGCCAGAACCATCATCAAAGAGGACCCTTTGAATGATCTCTCCATGGAGACCAATAGCTTTCAACAAATGATTTGAATTTCCTGCGTCTGACTCAAAAGAACACAGGACAAGGTTTCATATTTTAAGACTTTTACTGTAATAAGAAAAGCAAACTCAGCAGTGACCAGACATCACTTAGTAGAGAATTAATACGCTAAACTGCAGAAAAGATATTTGGCCTTTAACTTCCTAAAACAACCGCAAACTCCATGTTAAAAGATTCCCAGCCAGATGGCAATGTACTGGGACCAATCCAAGGTTACTCTTATCTTCCAACAGGCTCATATCTCCCCATTTTATTGAATCCAAACATCCAGTGTCTATAAAAGTAATTTCCCTCAATGTTATGAGAATCTCCGAACTGACTTTCAGCAGCAAAGCCGCTGCAGTAATTCCTTCTCCCAGTCACAACAGGGCGAATCTTCCACCATCCTAAAATTTCCATAGGTTCAGCCTCTTTGGCCAAAGAACTGGCTCCCACCAGCATTTTCCCTCCTGGTTACAGAGAACAACTCTTTCCCCTGCTGTTCTCAGTAAATTTGAGAGTCTGTAATGCTGCCCCTAGCAAAACCAGATGCTCTTTTCTTGGTGTCCAGGTGCGAAAGCTGGTGCATAGGCTTCAATGGGATTTGGCCTGGGCCTCCGATCCCCATGGCAACCAGATCACATAGGCTTATTATCAGGAGATGCTAGTAGAATGGGTGGCACAGTGGTTAACCCTGCTGCCTCTCAGCGCCAGGGACCAGGATTCAATTGTTGCCTTGGGTGACTGCGTGTGTGGAATTTGCATGTTCTCTCCATATCTTCAAGGTGCTCCAGTTTCCTCCCACAGTCTAAAGATGTGCAGGCTAGGTGGATTGGCCATGCTGAATTGCCCCTTAGTGTCCAAAGATGTGAAGGTTAGGTGGGGTTACAGGCTTGCGAGGATAGGACGGGGGATTGGGCCGAGGTAGGGTGCCCATTCAGAGGGTCCTCTTTGATTATGTCTTCCATGCATTTGGCTCTCTGCCCCGATCTTCATTACAAATGTATACCTCATTGATCTTCCCAAACGTTTATAAGCTGGTTCTCTTCAGAAGCCATTCACATTTGTTTCTTATCTAAACTGTCTTTTAAACGTGTTACCGTGGAGAGAGCCGTGTCATTGGGGCCTTTTGAAAATTGTCTACTGCTGTCTCTAGGCAGAATTGTACCTATTGCTGGGCACCTCGCATTCTAATCAAGCCTTTTACTCCTGGATTCAGTATTTCTCATTGGTCTTCAAATCCAGACAGTACACTGCCATCTGGATGGGGATCTTTTAACTTGGTCTTTGAACCACTCTTTAGCTCCAGATCCCTACATCTGCAAGTTTTTTAAATGTCCAAATCTGTAAAGAAAGTCTCAAACAACCGCATTGTCTTCCTCCTGTTTAAATGCAGGTTTACCTTTTTTAAAGTATATTTATTATGGTTTTACATTTTGAGGAATAACACAAATAAATTACAAAATGATACATTGCCATAACCAAGGCTCAAGAAAAAAAAAGTTTAGCATACATGAGTACAGAGAGAGACAGGAGAACAATATCACAATTGGCTTGATACAATCATTAGACATAACCAGGTACACATACAACCCTACCAGAAACTTAGGGAGAAACAGGATGAGACCATGAAAAGCTTGGTAAAATGGTGCACACACTCGTCAGCCTGCAATAGGGTCCCAGGTTCGATTCCGGCTTGGGTCACCGTCTGTGCGGAGTCTGCACATTCTCCCGTGTCTGCGTGGGTTTCCTCCGGGTGCTCCGGTTTCCTTCCACAAGTCCCGAAAGACGTGCTTGTTCGGTGAATTGGACATTCTGAATTCTCCCTCAGTGTACCCGAACAGGCGCCGGAGTGTGGCGACTAGGGGATTTTCACAGTAACTTCATTGCAGTGATATTGCAAGCCTACAATAATAAAGATTATTATTACCACGAGAAAACATGAGGGATTTCCTGTGCCATGTTCAGGTGGGCACCAACGTACATCTCCCCAATTATAGCTGCCCTTGTCACCAAGGGTACCAACCCTAACCCTAACCCTAACCCACCACATCCTCTTCTCCTCGCATCCCACACCCAGCAGCAGCAAGCACAGATTCCTCGTAGCCATCCTTACAAATCACAGAAAATACCCAGTTCGAAGAGGAGTTACATATATACCATACAACACAACTTCAAAATAAGGCCCAGTGCAGAATCAACATCTAACACTGCCGCCCTTAAGGCTGGCAGTTCATTCTTTTGTTGAATGATATCCTCCTTAGCTGCTTTGAGAACTTTGTTGAGATGACTCCAGTGATGAAAAAAAGGCTAGTATTGTTTTCTGGTCAACTCACAAATTATTTTGACTCTTTTTTTTTCCCGCCTTCCTCAACACCAACATTGCCCAATTTATTTCTTGCAAGAAAAACCGCTTAGAACATAGAACATAGAACAGTACAGCACAGAACAGGCCCTTCGGCCCTCGATGTTGTGCCGAGCCATGATCACCCTACTCAAACCCACGTATCCACCCTATACCCGTAAACCAACAAACCCCCCCCCCCCTTAACCTTACTTTTTATTAGGACACTACAGGCAATTTAGCATGGCCAATCCACCTAACCCGCACATCTTTGGTCTGCTTCATCGTTTTAATTTATGTTCAAGAACAAGTATTCTTCCTTGCTGCTTTGGGCATCATTATTGGTTGTAACTGAGCCGGTCAGTTTTAAAGCAATGCTTCACTTTGTTCCATCATCAACTTCGAGTCCTGTTCCTCTCTGTTTTGACACTTCTTGATCATCTTCTACCTGTAGGTTTAATTCAGACAGGAAATCATTTATTTTTTACATTTTTAGTTTTAACAGCTTCACTAGTCTTTTCCCGAACCACTGAGAGAGCAACACCTTATACCCAGGGAGGTTATTTCCTAATATAAAATCAACATCTTTTAGTGGTAACTTATATACAATCCCCACGACTTCAATAGTAGAAACTCAACCACATTTTAAATTAACCTCAAGCAACAGCACAGTTAAACAACCTTTATTAATACCTTGTATCAATACATCTGCACATTATGGACCTCTGCAGTGAAGTTCCTATCACCGATCTCCATGATCAATTTAGCTGATATCATGGGGGCGATTTTCAGCCCCCAATCAGCATCAGAGAGATTGGCAACGTGGGCAGAAAATTGTTCCCCGCCCAACTCCGGTGCTGTCTCCAGCCGCCGAGGTTTGAACCACCTCTGGTGGCGGCGGGATCGGCGGCGCGACTGGGCCCACGGGGTCCTGGGGGGGGGGCGCGGGGCGATCGAACCCCGGGGGGTGCCCCCACGGTGGCCAGGCCCGCGATCGGGGCCCCCCGCTCAGACTCCGGGCCAGTGCCCTGGGTGCACTCTTTCTCTTCCACGGCCGCCATAGCCTCCGCCATGGCGGAAGCGGAATAGAAACCCACATCGCGCATGCGCCGGTGGTGACGTCAGCGGCAGCTGGCCGCTGACGTCACTGCCGGCGCATGCGCCGACCGGCGAAAGCCTTTCGGCCAGCCCCGCTGCCGGGGGCGCTGGTTTTTTGCGCTAGTCTTCTGGTGCCAACCGCTCCGGCGCGGGGCTAGCCCCCAAAGGTGGGGAGAATTCCCCACGTTTGGGGAGGCCCGGCCCCGGAGTGGCTGGCGCCACTCCCCTACGCCGGGATCCCCCGTCACGCCGGGTAGGGGAGAATACCGCCCCAGGTTCCCACCTTTGAACCTCATTTAAATGCATTCATTTTAACATTATTAACCAGCCTCCTCCCCACCATATGATTCCCCCCTAATTAAATATTCACAACGTCACGTCGACGAGACCTCTTGGGGGGTGGGGGAGCAAAAGTAAGTATAACCCGCAGTGGCAGTGACAACCTGTGTCAAGCGGCAGTGCCAGGGGGAAGTGCAAGGGGTGGACCCTCGTAGGCGCCCCAGGGGGGCGGTGGTTTTCCACTAATGTGTGGTGCGTGGGGGGAGATCAGGCTGTGAGGGGGAAATTTTCAGGCACGAGGAGGAGCGAGCATTGACAAAACTTTCACCGACCAAACCTCCGTGCTGGTGGGGATGATTGTGCGGAGGTGCAGGGGGAGAGCCCCCGATATCTCCGGGGTAGGGGCTGCGGGACATTCAGTTGCATGTTCTGATCAGGAGGCCCTTTAAAGATGGCGCCCACACCTCTGTGGAGCCGGGTGCTGGCTCTATCAGGCCCCACCAGAGTGACGGCGTAAACCAGGCCACTTGGTTTTTTTTCTTGAAAGAGGCTGAAGATCTGGAATGAACTGGAGAGTTACTTGCCGGTTTTCAGTCCTAGCCTGACACTGTGAAAAAATATGGAAAATCTTGAAGATGATTAATTTGTTGTTTACTTCACCTTACAAAACTAGTAATGTTTCACCCTTGAACACATTTTAAGAATCTTCCATAATTCAGTCTATTCCAAGAGTAAAAACAATCAGTTATTGATCTATACCAAGCGCCACCTACTGCTCCACCATGTGCTATACACCTACACCATCCCACAGATGCTGCAAACCTGCCTTTTCATTTCCAATGGAAATGTGTGAAGCATTCGAAGATTGCATAACATTGTTCTTATCTATTTATGAAGACTACCATTCAGCCATGGACATAAGACACAGGTGTTGCAAGAAAAGAAGGCTGAAACTGTAATTGCTTTGTGACAAGAAACTCAACAATGACAATTTTACAGCTTATGTAGTTCAACAAATTAGAGAGAGTTAACAGCAGTGAAAACTAGAGATTGTCAATTTAAAGAAACATACTTGCGCTCAATCGGTTGATGACCTTCTTTCTTTCGGTACTTTCCTATGTTGTACAGGGCTGTCACTTCTGATTCTTATTGAAGCTTTGCAAGAGCGTTACTCATTAGTGGCTGATTACACAGATAATCATTCTGTCCCTTGATACAAGCTTTTGCCTGCTCAATAGTTTGAACCCTGACATCAGCAAAACCGAGTGGCCATTATATTCGGCAATAATTATTCCAGCAGTCCTTTATCTGAGGCTGTTAAGGATATTGTTCAAAATCTGTATGCATGGCTTACATAGCGAAACAATGGATATAGAGCTGAAAATGCATCACAGTGAAATTATAGTGACAAGTCACGAAAACATTAAACCTCAAGTTTAATTATCAAATCCACACTGAAAATAAAATTATGCCGTTTGTTCACTTTCAGTGAATGAGTTAACACACATGTGCACAGATTTCTGGAGCACTCTCTGGCTATGTGTAATCAACAAATTAATAACTTTTTTCAAACAGCAATCCTGCTCAGACTTGGAGAAAAAGATTCCATAAGACATCACAATTTAACCAGCACTCCTCACTGTGACTGCAAAGCAACCCCAGTGAATTGTGGGCACATAGGCAGTCCAAACACAAGGAGCGGAATTCTCCGACCCTCCGCCGGGTCAGAGAATCGGCGCGGCGCTGTGAAAATCGAGCCACGCCACCCCAACGGCGGGACCAATTCTCCGCAGTGCAGATGGCGCCGGCGTGGTCGGCCCAGCGCCGGTCGGGGTACATGCCGACTCTCCGTCCTGGGCCGGCACGGGCCGCGTGCCGATTCTCCGGCCCGGATGGGCCGAGTGGCCGGCAACAAAGAGCCAAGTCCCGCCATTCTAACATCCTCTGAGCCAGCGGGGCCTCGCCGTTGAACGGTCCGGGGGTGGCCTGTTGGGGGGGCGGGGGGGGGGGGGTCCGACCCCAGGAGGGGCCTCCTTCGTGGCCTGGCCCACGAGCCTCTCTGCCACCCGACCTCCTATCCTCCGCACCGGTTTCTGTCGCCCTGCGCCATTTGGCGTTGGGGCCGGCGCAGGGAAGAAGGCCACTGCATATGTGCTAGTTGGCACCGGCCCAACTGCGCATGCGTGGACCCCACGGCGCCGGGTTCAGGCCGGGATCGACAGCTAGATCGGCGTAGGCCACTCCAGCGCCATCCTAGCTCCCTGTGGGCCTCAGAATGGGGTCCCAGAATGGGCGCCGACACCGGAGTAAAAAACTCCCGTTTTTACTCCGGCGTCAGCACTTAGCCGCCCGTTGGGAGAATCCCGCCCAAGATGTCATTATTTGTATAAGCGTTTGAAGAAAACGCACAAATGTTGACATTGCTGAGGCCGGAACCACCAGCAGCACAAATAGGAAAGCGTAAATGTTATCACGGCTGCTATCATCAATAACATTGTCAAGATGGTCATAGCAACCGGTGCCATCATCATAGAATCCGAGCCCTGGATTGTCAGGAAGTTCTCAAAAATATAGGGCTGAGTAACATTACTTTACATCCCTTTCTACTTTTACACTGGCTTCATTTCCAATGGACAAAGGAATCATCCATTCTAAAATGGATGTATTTACACAAGCCAACTGCAGTGTCTTTTGTTGTGCTTTGCCTCAGCTCTCATTTTCCATCATCTTGGCAAATTGGCAACGGTAGCCTTCGGCAGTGTTTGTCAAACTTTTTTTCCCGGGACCCGCTTTTTCAAACCGGCCAACCTTCGGGAACCACACCGGCCGACCTTCGTGACCCATTGTCTTCGCTCACCTTTAATGCGACAGGTGAGCCTGTTTGGTCAACACGATCACACTTGCTTTGTCATTCAATGTAACCTTTCAGCTGAGCACTTCAGCTGATGAGTGAAGTTCTTGCTGCATTCTTTGAAAAAAACAAGAGGTTTGTCCTCAAACTCACCATGCTTAGTCTTCAAATGTCTTTGAAGTTTTGAGGGTTTTAAACTTTAAATTGCCAGTACTTTGCTGCATGTAACATACAGGGGCTTTGTATCCTGATTTGCACTGGCACAATTAACAAAGCCATACTTTGCCATACAAACCCTTACGAAGAGGGCAAACGGTGGCATACTGGTTAGCACTGCTGCCTCACATCGTTAGGGATCCAAGTTCAATTCTGACCTTGGGTGACTGTGTGTGGAGTTGGCACATTCTCCCCCTGTCTGCGTGTGTTTTCTCCGGAGGCTCCGGTTTCCTCCCACAGTCCTAAGGTGTGCAGGTTAGGTGGACTCGCGTTATTAAATTATCCCTTAGAGTCCAAACGTTAGGTGGAATTAGGGGGAAAGGGCAGGGGGTGGGCCTGAGTAGGGTGCTCTTTCAGAGGGTCAGTGCAGACTCGATGGGCTGAATGGCCTCCTTCTGCACTGTAGGTTTTCTATGATTCTACCTCAAGAAATCATCTTTACACTACTTTCTGCCACATTTCAGTTTCTTCTTAATGAGTTGTTCACCAGAGCCCTCTCCAGCAGATTTAGTTGTGAGATCCTGGTCTGTTTGTGTCTCTAGCCCTCTCTTCCTTGATCTGCGGTTCTTCGCAGTCCTGTTGCCTTGCTTACTGGTAGCTAGAAAATGGAGGAATATCTCCTCGGTGATTACGCACCCAAAGCACAGATGTACACGGAGCGTGACGTCACTGTATGTGCCGGATGTATGACCCTCTCTCTGCCGCCGCTCCTGCCGGGAAGCCTGCATCGTTCTATTCAAAGGCTGTTCGCGGCCGACATTCTCAACGTAAAAGCTGGTCGTGGCCATTGGCCGCTTTTCCCGTGATTGGGAACACCACGACCGATTGCACCATGACCGATCGCTCCGCGACCCTCCCGACCCCCGCCTGGGACGCAGCTGCGGGTCACGACCCACAGTTTGAAAAACCCTGGCGACAGGATGGGTTTACAAATTGTACTCGAGACAGTTTCTTATGACAATATGTTCTGGAATGAACCAGGGAGTATGCTATGTTAGACCATGTAATGAGAAATTAGTAATTGAGGCTCTCATGAGATCATCCAATCAAGAGGGGTCAAAACATGACAGGATTTCACACTTTGGGAAGTGTGACCCAATTTGGGTCTTAAATGAATGTCTTAAACTTATTTAAAGTAACTACAAGGCTGCAAAGACAAAGTTGGCTACAATAGATTTGGTCGACAGGTTAAAAGGTAAGACATTTGAGAAGCAATGGTAAACATTTAAGGAGATATTACATAACTCTCAATGAATATATATTCAATTGAAAAAGAAATACTCGAGAAGAAAGCTGTACCATCCCTGGCCAACAAAGCAAGTTAAGGAAGGTATCAAATTGAAAGAAAAGATGCACAATGCTGTGAAGATTCAGGTAAACCAGAGGTTGGGAAAATTATAGAAACTAACAAAGGATGACAAGAAATAAAGAGGGTTAAATTAGAGTATGAAATAAAATAGGAAGAAACATAAAAACAGGCAGCAAAACCTAAACAAGGCTATTTAAGGAAAGGAGCAAGGTCATATAGAGTAGGGTTTTTCGAAGTGCGGGTCACGACATAGCCGATGGGTCATGGAGTGATTGGTCGAGCCGTTCCCGCAGGGGTTCCAAACACGGGAGAAGCGCCCAATGGCCACTAGCGACTTTTACATTCAAAATGGCGGCTGCAGGACAGCACAATGGGCGCAGTGGTTAGCCCTGCTGCCTCGAGCTGCCGAGGTCCCAGGTTCGATCCCAGCTCTGGGTCACTGTCCATGTGCCGTTTGCACATTCTCCCCATGTTTGCGTGGGTTTCGCCCCCACAACCCAAAGATGTGCAGGCTAGGTGGATTGGCCACGCTAAATTGCTCCTTATTTGGAAAAAATTAATTGGGTACTCTAAATTTATTTTTGAAAAGAGAATGGAGGCTGTTGCACATGAAAATAAATGAGGCTGTGTGGAGTCTTCCGGCCAGAAGAGGCAGCAGACGTGCTTTTGTAGGTGCTTTTGACATCAAATCGCGGAAAGGCATTGCTTCCATTTTCCAGCTGCTGACAAGAGGACTGTGAGGATGGAGCATTTTCTTAAAAACAAATAACCAGAGACACAAATAGACAATGTACCTGTTGGACAGGATCTCACAACAGAGTTTGCTGGAGAGAGCTGCACAGGAGAGTCTAGGGTAGGACAGAGCAGTGCATGTGTAAACTCTGTGCAGAGCTCCAGGCCCTAGAGTTAACAAGCTGTAAAATAGAAACTTAACTTGGGAACAAATCTGTATAAAAATGATTTCTTGAGGTATGGTTTTGTCAATTGTGCCAATGCAAATAAGAGTGCAAAGCCCATATGTGTTGTATGCAGGGAAGGATTGGCAAATGAGAGGAGAAGGTTCAGATTTTGAAAGAGAAATGGTGGGTGAAAAATTCGATTTGAGATTGAGACTCCAGAGTCAGTTATTAGCCACTTGAGACAGGAAACATTTTTTCTCTGATTTCACGCCTCCTTAGTGGCAGGCAAAATCTCATTCACCCAGCCCACCATCAGGCTGTATGCTTCATTTATTGGGGAGCTTTATTTAAATGCCTTCCCAGCACCTGCTCCCAGGCCAAAGAGGATGACTGTCAGAAATGCCGGCCAGGTTTTCAAACTGGGACTTGACCAGAATGCTGAACGTGGTGGAGGTGAGGCTCTGGATCCTTTACCCTCGGGCGGGGAGGATGCCCTCCAGAAAGGTCACCAACCCAGCATGGGCAGCGGTGGCAGCGCTGGTAAACATCAACTCCTGGCACAGGGGGTCGGGAGTGTAGTGCAGGAAAAGAATGAGTGACCTCCCCTGCACAGCCAGGATAAGTGACTGTTCTCATCAATCTCTGCTCACCCACTCACACACACACCTGGCAGACAGCCTGCTTCCACTCTCCCCATCTGTCCTCTTGCAGTAAACACTGTCTCACAACTGCCGGCAGTGACAAATGGTTGAGTTAAAACTCCGAGGAGAGAGCTGTTCTGTTTGCCAGGCAGGGCAGGACTGCTCCTGTGGCAAAGGGGCGGTGGCCGTGAAGAAGAAAAGTGAGCACCCACAACACCATCATCCATCTCTTATATCCATACATGACTACCATCTCCCTCGTCTTGCAGGCAGAGCAAGGGAGCCACCAGATCAACCTTCAGGCAAGGCGGGAGAGAGCAGCCATTACAGTAACTCCGAGGATTTCTCAGACAGGCGTCACAGCTTTCGGACGCACCCCCAACTAATACAGAGACACACACCTCAGTGGGTAGATTAGATTCCCAGAAGGCATTTAGTACGGTGCAACATAAAAGGCCACATAAACAAGATAATAGCTCATGGTGTCCATAACAATTAGTTTGTAAAAGTCACCTTAGCTGCTTTCCCCTTTGAGGGAAATCTGAAGATCACCACAACTTGGGCGAAATACTCCCCTACCCGGCGGGGCGGGGGGTCCCGGTGTAGCGGAGTGGCGCCAACCACTCCGGCGTTGGGTCTCCCCAAAGGTGCGGAATTCTCCGCACCTTTAGGGGCTTCTCCGCACCTTTAGGGGCTAAATTCTCCGCACCTTTAGGGGCAAGGCCCGCGCTGGAGTGGCTCCCGCTCCACCGACTGCCTTTGGCGCCATGCCGCCCGGCGTTGGGGCTCGCCGAAAGGCCTTCACTGGTCGACGTGAGTCCGCACATGCACCGGAGCGTCAGCGGCCGCTGACGTCACCACCGGCACATGCGCGGTGGAGGGGGTCTCTTCCGGCTCCGCCATGGTGGAGGCCGTGGCGGCGGCGGAAGAAAAAGAGTGCCCCCACGGCACAGGCCCGCCCGCCGATCGGTGGGCCTCGATCGTGGGCCAGGCCACCGTGGGGACACCCCCCGGGGTCCGATCTCCCCGCACCCCCCCCCCAGGACCCCGGGGGCCCGCTCACGCCGTCTGCTCCTGCCGGCACAGAGGTGGTTTAAACCACGTCGGCGGGAGAGGACTGGCAGCGGCGGGACTTCAGCCCATCGCGGGCCGGAGAATCGCCACGGGGGGCCCGGCGATCTGTGGGGCGCGATTCCCGCTCCCGCCGATTCCCAGGTGGCGGAGAATTCGGGCCACGGCGGGGGGCGGGAATTGCGCCGGCTCCGGGCGATTCCCCGACCCTGCGGGGGGTTGGAGAATTCCGCCCCTCAGGTGAGGGGCAAGGTTGAGAAGGCGTGGCCTTCATGAATAACCTCAGCCAGTACGGGAATTGAACCCGCGCTGTTGGCCTTGCTCTGCATCACGAACCAGCTGCCCAACCAACGGAGCAAAACCAGACCCCTTAGAATTAGTATTTAGAGAGGATTGGTTAACGAAGAAGAAACAATGAGCCGGGAACAAAGAGTCATTTTCAGGTTAGAAAGCAGTAACTAGCGGAGTGCTTCAACTATTTACAATCTAATGATTTTTATCCCCATAGTCAACTATTTATGATCTACATTGAATTACTTGGATGAAGGGACCAGGTGTATGGGTAACCAAATTTGCTGATGTCACAAAGACAAGTTGAAAAGCAGATTGTGAAGAGGACACAGAGAGGTTACAAAGTGAAATGCTAGGTTAAGCGAGTGGACCTAAATCTGACAGATGGAGTATAGTGTGAGCTTGGTCACTTTGGCAGGAAGAATAGAAAAGTATAATATTATTTAAATAAGTAAAGTAAATATGTCCCCTCCAAAAGAAAGAGTGGCACTGTCAAATCTAGACACACACCCTCCCGCCAGTTGATTAGAGGAATACAGGGGAAGAGCAAACAGAAAAAAGAAGGCATATGATAGACATAAAGAACAAAACACTGCAGATAGCCTAGATGAATCTCGGAAGTGCAGGGACAAAGTAAAAAAAAAGGAAATCAAAGAGAGGGCATGAAAAAAGATTAGTAAGTAAAGCCAAAGAAAACACAAAGATGTTTCACCAATATATTAATGGTCAATAGTTAATTGAGGAAAAAGTGGGACCTATCAAAGATGAGGAAGGGAACATGTGCATAGATGCAGAGGCTGTGGGAAGGGTTTTAAATTAATGTTTTGTCTCCTTGTTTACAAAGGAAAGAGCTGATGCAGATATAGTTGTCTATACACTATACACTGAGGATTTGGATGGGATAATCATGAAGAGAGAAGAAATACTCGAAGGATTGAAAGCCTTCGAAGTTGATAAGTCGCCAGGGCCAGGTGGATTGTTTCTGAGGCTGCTGAAGGAGGTCAGGGAGGAGATAGCAGATGCTCTGAGGATGATTTTCCAATCTTCACTAGATACAGGGGAGATACCAGTGGCCTGGAGAAATGCAAACATGGTTAAAAAGGGAGCAAAGGAAATGCCAAACATTTATAGGCCAGTTAGTCTTATGTCAGTAGTGAGCAAATTATTAGAATTGCTCCAGAGATAGGATTAGCTGTCACCTAGAAAGGCATGGATTAGTCAGGGATAGTCAGCATTGATTTATTAAAGGAAGGTCTTGCCTCACAAATTTTATTGAATTCTTTAATAAGTTGACAAGAAGGGTTGATGAAGATAGTGCAGTGGATGTTGAGTACATAGATTTTAGCAAGGTGTTTGACAAAGTCCCACACGGTAGATTGGTCAACAAAGTGAAAGCCCATGGGATACAGGGCAGTGTGGCAAACCGGACAAAAAGCTGGCTTAGTAACAGGAAAAAAAGGTAATGGTCAATGGCTGCCCTTGCAATTGGAAAGTTGTTTCAAGTGGTGTTCCACAGGGCTCAGTGTTGGGACCCTTACTGTTTGTGTTATATATTAACGATTTGGATGTGAACTTGGGGAGCACGATTGGGAAATTTGCAGACGACACAAAGACTGCCCAAGTGGTGGACATTTTGTAGGATAGCTACAAAATCTGGAATAATATAGATGGATTGTTGGAGTGGGCAATAAAGTGGCAGATGAAACTTAAGACAGAGAAGTGTGAGGTAATGCATTTAGGGAGGTCAAACAGTTATTGGGAGTACACAATAAATGGTAATATACGAAGAGGGGTGGATGAAGTGAGAGATTTTGGTGTACAAGTACGTAGGTCCCTAAAAGACAGCAGTTCAAATGGATAAGTTGTTGAGAAAGCATATGGAATGTTGTCCTTCACTGGCAGAGGTGGAGAATATAAAAGTAAGGATATAATGTTGGAATTGTATAAAACACTGGTGAGGTCACAACTGGAGTATTGTGTGCAGTTCTGGTCACCACATTACAGGAAGCATACAATTGCTCTGGAGAGAGTGCAGAGGATGTTTACAAAAATGTTGCTAGGGCTAGAAAACTGTAGCTCCGAAGAGAGATTTGATAGGTTGGCTAATTTTCCTTGGAACAAAGAAGGCTGAGGGGTGAGGCAGAAGGGACTTCAGGAAGAAGGGGCGCGATTCTCCCAAACAGGGAGAAATCGTAAGGCTGGCGTCAAAAACGGGCGGGTTTGACGCCAGCCTCCCCCTCCCCGACCGGGAACCGATTCTGGGGCTAGCATGCCGCGGCTGTGAACTCCGGCATCGCGGGCTTAATGAATTTCGTTAAGCTCGCTTGCCAGAGTTTGCGACGGCTGACGCGTCACATGACGTCAGCCGCGCATGCGCGGATTGGAAGACTCCAACCCGCGCATGCGCGGATGACGTCATCGCGCATTTGCGCGAAACCCACGCATGCGCGGGCCGGGATGCCCCTCAGCCGCCCCACGAATGGATACAGCGGGGCGACGGAAGGACAAAGAGTGCGCGGGAATCGGACCCGCTGCCCGCGATCGGTGGGCACCGATCGCGGGCCCATGGCACCCTTGGCACGGCCGTGGTACTGCCGTGCCAATCGGTGCCATGGTTGCCAAGATCCAAACTTTACGGCCGTTATTACGAACGGTCAGATCAGGTGTGTTTGACGTTCGTAAAAACGGCCGTAAAGGGCTAGGACTTCGGCCCATCGGCCAGCTGAGAGTCGGGTGTGGGGGGGGGGAGAATAGCGGGAGGGCGTCAGACTAGCGTGGCCGTAAAAATTTACGATCCCCGCTATTCTCCGCACCGTCGTGAGTGCGGAGAATTTCGCCCAAGGTTTTTCTGCAGAAGGTAGTGGGTGTCTGAAATTTGCTGCCTAGTTGATGGTGGAGGCAGAGATCCTAAACTCTTTAAAAAATGCCTGGATCTGCACCTTAGCCACAGGCTTAGAGACCGGGTGCAGGAAGGTGAGATTAGAAAGGTCACCTGGCTGTCCTTGGGCTCACATGGACAAGATGGACCAAATGGCCTCCTGCTGTGCTGTAAATTTTCTATGATTCGATGGAGAGAGGCTGCAGAAATCTGTGGTACAGAGGGCGATGAAATATTAGAGTCTTGCTACAACTGTGCAGGACACCTGTGGACTGCACCTAGAATACTGCATGCAGATTTGTTCTCCTTGTACAATTCCTGCATTGGAAGCAGTTCAGAGAAAGTTCACTCATCTACTCCCCAGATTAAGGGGTTGGTCTTATGAGGAAAGGTTGAGCAGGTTGGGTCTCTGGAGTTTAAAGAAATAAAAGGTGGACTTATTGAAACATATATGATTCTGAGAGGACTTAACAGGATAGACACTGAGTGGATGTTTCCCCCCTTGTGGGGGAAACGAGAACGAGGGATACCATTTCAAAATAATGGTCTCACAATGAAGATAGAGATGAGGAAATATTTCTTCTCTTAAAAGGTTGTCAGTCTTTGGAATCCTCTCCCCCAACAGGCTGTGTCAGTGGATATATTCAAGTGTGAGTTTTTGGCATTTTGTTAATCTCTAAGGGAATCTAAGGTTATGTGGACCAGTAGGAAAGTGGAGTTAAGGTCAGATCAGATCAGCCATGATCTTATTGACTAGCAGAACAAGTTTGAGGGGCTGAATGGTCCACTGCTGCTCCTATTCTTTATAATCTTGATATTTGTGGTGATTTGTGATGATTGTCCCTTTCGGGGCCACACAGCAGATGAAGGGTCACATGGCTTGGGTGATTCAGATTGGGTAATCACCCCAGGGAGTGGGAGTCCTCTCGTAGGCTGGAGACATGTAGGGGACTGGGAGCAGTCATGTGGCGGCCATACTGCTGCACCAATTGTCTTATTGATAATACCTTTTGTGTTTCTGATGAAGTCTGAAAGTGCGTTGTTACATCTGGCTCCGAGGATAACGTTATCATGACACTGCCTCTGGCTTGACATTTGTGGATGTCCTATTTTAATCGATGTTAAAAAAAAGTGCTCACCTGAATGCCTCTCTTTGGGTGAACAGGCCCATTTGAGATGTTAAGATATTGCCAGGCCCTGAGTGTGTAGAATCAGAAAAATGGGCAGTTCCAAGTGTATGAACAATGGAGAGAACAGAGCAGGACCACTAGGTGGGATTCTCTCATCCCGGGGCCGGGCCGGAGAATCCCCACAACCGGCGTGAATTGCACCACTCCTCACCAATTCCGGCACACGATTCTCCAAAAAGCGGAGAGTCGGCGCCATTGACGCCGCCTGGTTAGCTCGACGCCAGTCAGGGTCCGCGCCGATTCTCAGGCCGGGATGAGCCGAGCGGCCGTCGTAAAAAAACCCGAGTCCCCCTGGCGGCGTTCACACCTGCTCTCAGCCGGCGGGACCTCGGCGTGGAAGGGTCCTGGGGGCGGCCTGTGGTGGGGGAGGGGGGTCCGACCCTGGGATGGGGGGAGGGGGGTCCGACCCCGGGATGGGGGGGAGGGGGGTCCGATGTGGCCTGGCCTGCGATCGGGGCCCACCGATAAGCGGGCCCGGCCTCTCTGGCTTTATTCTGCGCCGGCCCCTGTAGCCTTACGCCATGTTGCATGGGGGCCGGGTCGGCGAAGGGAGCCACTGCGCATGCGTGCGTTGCCGCGGGTGCTACTGCGCATGCGTGCGTTGCCGCCGGTGCCACTACGCATGCGTGCGTTGCTGCGGGTGCCACTGCGCATGCGTGCGTTGCCGCGGGTGCCACTGCGCATGCGTGCGTTGCCGCCGGTGCCACTACGCATGCGTGCGTTGCCGCGGGTGCCACTGCGCATGTGGGGACCCCGCGGCGCCTAGTTCACGCCAGGATGAGCAGCTGGAGCAGCGTGGTTCGCTCCAGTGCTGTGCTGGCCCCATGTCGGGGCCAGAATTGCTGATCCTGAGGCTGTGTTGACGTAGTCGAGAAACGCGATGGCATTTCCAACGGTGTCAACACTTAGCCTCAGGATCACAGAAACCCACCCCCTGGGTCAGAATCCACAAGAAGGATGAGCGAAATGAAGAAACATTTACCTCCACTCACATTGTAGACTTGGAGACGAGGCAGTCCGGGAGGC
The DNA here is from genome assembly GCF_902713615.1 of Scyliorhinus canicula. Classification (NCBI taxonomy): domain Eukaryota; kingdom Metazoa; phylum Chordata; class Chondrichthyes; order Carcharhiniformes; family Scyliorhinidae; genus Scyliorhinus; species Scyliorhinus canicula. The sequence goes on along the minus strand of NC_052153.1, from coordinate 23,170,215 downwards.
TCAGTGCATTGGAGAGGCTGAGGGTCGGATACAGTACAGTCCCTGAATTGGCTGGTACAGTTAGAAAGAAATCATAGAATTATAGAAGTGCAGAAGGAGACCATTCAGCCCATCGAGTCTGCACTGACCCTCTGAAAGAGCACCCCATCTCGGCCCACCCAGCCATCCTAACCCCGCAACCCCATAACTCCAACTAACCTGCACATCTTTGGACTGTGGGAAGAAACCGGAGCTCGTGAAGGAAATCCACGGAGAGAAAGTGCAAACAGAACATAAGTGCAAATTGCGGCACGGTAGCACAGCGGTTAGCACAGTTGCTTCACAGCTCTAGGTTGCCAGGATCGATTCCAGCTTGGGTCACTGTGTGTGGAGACTGCACGTTCTCCCCGTGTGTGCGTGGGTTTCCTCCGGGTGCTCCGGTTTCCTCCCACAGTCCAAAGACATGCAGGTTAGGTGGATTGGCCAGGCTAAATTGCCCTTAGTGTCCAAAAAGGTTAGATGGGATTATTGGGTTACGGTCATAGGTGTGGGCTTCGATAGGGCCTCTGTATATTCGATGGTCTGCCTGCACTGTTGATTCTATTATGATTCTATGAACATAGAAAGCAGTGTTTTAAGTAAAATAAAATAAAATAGCCAAAGTCAGCGGCAATGCGGTGTCAAGAAACGTATGAAAATCACGAGGCTGAAACTGATAAGCTTCTGATAGCAGGGATTCCATGGCAGCAATAGCTGCACTGATGGGCATCAATCAAAATAAGACAACATTTAAAAAAAAGAATATGAGTTACAAATTAGAAACAATGGTCCATTGGACCTTGAGAGCACTGGGTCACCGAGCGAAATTGACAAAAAAAAGGCATGTCAAAAAGATGAAAAATAACAGGCTCTCAAACAGCTAGAAAAAGGGCTGGGATTCTCCCCCAACCGGCAGGTGGGCAGTACCAGCGCCAAAGTGAACCACTCCGGCGTCGGGCCCCCGAGAAGTTGAGGAATCCTCCGCACTTGCGGAGCCTGGGCCGGCGCTGGAGTGGTTGGCGCTGCGCCAACCGGCGCCGAAGGGCCTCCGCCGGCCGGCGCGAGTTGGCGCATGCGCAGAAACGCTTCCCTTCCCCGGGGTCGGATCCCCCGCTCCGCAGGACGCCCTCAGAGCCAGGTCCCACCGGTATAGACCTTGGGCGGGATTCTCCGACCCCCCCCGCCGGGTTGGAGTATCGCTGGGGGGCGGCATGAATCCCACCCCACCGCCCCGACGTTGGCTGCCGAATTCCCCGGCGTGGAGGTATTGGCGGGAGCGGGAATCGCACCGTGCCAGTCGGGGACCGTTGCCAGTGGCCCCCCTGGCGATTCTCCACCCCGTGATGGGCCGAGCGGCTGCCGTTTTCAGCCGGTCCCGCCGGCGTAAATCAAACCGGGTCTGTACCGGCGGGACCTGGCTCTATGTGCAGCCTACAGAGTCCTCTGGGGGCATAGGGGTCTGTGCCCCCGGGGGGTGCCCCCACGGTGGCCTGGCCCACCGATCTGTGGTTGGGCCTGTGCCTTGGGGGCACTCTTACCCTCCGCACCGGCTGCTGTAAACCTCCGCCATGGCCGGCTCGGAGAAGAACCCCCCTGCTCTTGCGCTGGGATGACGCCAGCACACGCTGGCGCTCCTGCGCATGCGCCAACTCGTGCCGGCCGGCGGAGACCCTTCAACGCCGGCTGCCGTGGTGCCAAGCCCCGCCGCCGCCGGCCTAGCCCCTGAAGGTGCGGAGGATTCTGCACCTTCCAGGCGGCCCGTGCCAGAGTGGTTCACGCCACTCCTTGGCGCCGGTACGGCCCGCCCCTTGTGAATTTCACACCGGCAAGGACCAGCCGAAAACGGGCGGAGAATCGCCGGGGGTCTGCTGCCAACGGCCCCCGACCGGCACAACATGATCCCCGCCCTCGCCAAAAAACCGTCGCCGGAGAATTCGGCAGCCAGCGCCGGAGCGGCGGGGGGGGTCGGAGAATCCCGCCCAAGGACTCCAAAGATCACTAAAAGGGCTTCACTTAAAGCAGAAGTTTCAAGAAAAATTTGTGAAAGAGCAGCCAAGTTCACGCCAAAGCTTCAAAAGTGTGAGAAAAACACAAGGGACATTAAAATGTCAGTTGCACCCAAATACAATTACACATCAAAGAAAAGAGGCAATTAATTTATAGGAGCCAATGGGTGCTTTGCAATGGTTCATAGTAAGCTTTTTGGTCAGTGATTTTGGAACTTTTTAGGTGCTTTTTGCTACCAAAAAATTACTTCTTCATTTGTTTCCACGCCTTTTATTGCTTGCCTATAGATCATTCCAATGCCTCTCTCCATTTCCCTTTCTAAATGCATCCTAGTGTATCACCAGGCAAAATGGGCTAACGTGTTCAAGGCCTGAAATTCCTTGATACTGTGTCAGCCTCCCAGGTAAATTGATAAACACGTCAGTTTCGGCTCTGGTTCCTGTGCTGGAAACAGGCATCAAGCCCTTTGCATTTGCAAGGAGGGTCTAAAGGCCTGTTTGAATCTCTTTTCCCTTGACTGCAGCACGATGCGATGGCAAAGTTTGGTGGGGGTGGTTGGTTAAAAATGTTATTTTGTGAAACAATGCAGTGGAAGCCAGCTGTAAATTTCCGAGTTTCCAGCCTGGTTTCCCAAGAGTTTTTCAAGAGCCCAACAGCAACAGACAAAATGCAGCCAAAGGTAAATGCCTGTGAGTCAGGAGAACTCTGTTTGATTGCGTCTTCTCCTTACTGCTGCCTTGGTTGCTCCCTCACCAACCAATGCCTTCCCTGCCCCCCCAGCCTTGAGCTCCCGCCTCCACAATCAACCACCTTCTTCCCTTCGAACCCCAACCTTTCCGGATGAAGGGCCATCAACCGAAAGCACTAACACTGTTTCTCTCTCCACTTATGCTGTCAGACCTGCCCAGCATTTCCAGTGTGCTTTCAGTTCCAATCTTTCATTTCTCTCCCCATGATTTGCTGAATTCTAACCATCCCCCTTCCTCAGCCGGCCATCGATCATTCCCATTCGGCAAAAAAAGGTAAATAATAAATGAAGTTCGCAATCTCAGAATTTCCAGACATTTCCCTCCTACCCCACACCATCGAATCTATGGAATCTGTACAGTATAGAAGGAGGTTATTTGGTTCATCAAGCCTGCGGCAACCCTCTGAGAGAGCGCTCTATATAGGCCCACTCCACCGCCCTCTCCCCATAAATTCACCTCACCTGCGCATCTTTGGGCACTAAGGGACAAGTTAGCACGGCCAAACCACCTAATGTGCACATCTTTGGTCTGTGGGAGGAAACTGGAGCACCCGGAGGAAACCCACGCAGACACGGGGAGGACGTGCAAACTCCACACAGACAGTCACCCAAGGCTGGAATTGAACCCACTTCCCTCGTGCTGTGAGGCAGCAATGTTAACCACTGTGCCGCCCACTGCAACTCTTCTCCCTCTCTCTGCACATATCAGGACCATGAGATTGAAAGTTTTGACTGAAAGTTTGAAAGTCTTTGCGTTGTGGATGCAAGAGATAAAACTAAGATTGAAGAAAATCAGTTCATACAAGGCCTGGAACAGGCAGAATTTTGCCTGACGTGTAAGTAGATTAACCTGCGGTAGAGTAGAGGGAAGTAGCAGAATCCAAGGAGAAACTGACCTTGAGTTCCAACCGAGCTGCACTCTGTTCATGTTCTTCGGCAAGTGAGTGAACATTTAGTCAATTATCATGCACCAAGACTGAATTTAATAAGCCATTATATTGAAGTAGCATGTGTAACCTGAATAGCTGGGATGTCAGATCTTATTGATTTCTGCTGCATGATTATTTGTATGCGAGAATACATATATTCACAGTGAAAAGATGAAATAATTGCAGAGAAACTAGTCCTTTGAGTTTGATTGATAAGGCTTTGTGCAGCTATTTTCAGTCCTGACTGAACGAACGATTAGGAATTGGGTGAAGCAAAGTTAGAAGTTGAGATTTTCTTCTCACGTGCTGTTGGGAGGTGAAGTAACAAGTAACAAGTAACAAAAACATACAGCACACCAAATTGTCTTTACTCTTGAAATTTTAGGTGGTCTCCCCTTGGACTTCTTCGCTTTGATTTGATGGGTCTTCGGCAACAGTCCCTGTATCTGGTGAACTCATTTGACTCTCAACATCTGGCTGCCCCCAAATGTACAATGGAAGGTTCTGTCACGTGGATCCGAACCGGATTTTGCATCATCGATGACTGTTTGTTCACTGATTAACTTCCACTGTTTTGATGAGGTTAAGGCCAACTCAGGCAGTTTGGCTCCAAAGAGAACATTACCGATTGCGAATCACATTTAATGTTTCTGGTGTCTGTTTGTCCTCTCTTCAGAGCAGTGCTGGTAACATGCCTTTGGCTGGAGAGTTTGATCCCTCCTGGACCATCCGTCAGCTTTTCAGTTGCCCTTTCATGCTGCAGCTGATTATATTCACCACATCCCTCAGTACCTTGTTGTAGTAGGGAGGTCTTTCTATGTTACAAGGAACATCTAACTAGATGTGAGGAGTGTGGCAGTCACCACTGATGTTTTATACTGTATATATATGGGTTTTACGTTAAGGCCCCTGTACTACAGGTACGGGAGTAGATCCCTGCCTGCTGGCTCCGGCTAGTAAGCGGAGTATAAATATATGTGCTCTCCATACAGCAGCCATTTCATCAGCTGCTGTAGGAGGCCACACATCTCTGTATAATAAAGCCTCGATTACATTCTACTCTCATTTCGTCGTAATTGATAGTGCACCAAGGAGAAAATATACATTTTTCCCACAGTGCTTCCGCAGATTTCAAGGTCCCATTTACTGCTGACATATATTCCAGGTGTGGTCTCACCAAGGCCCTGTATAACTGCAGCAAGACATCCCTGCGCCCGTACTCGAATCCTCTCGCTGTGAATGCCAACATGCCATTTGCCTTCTTTACTGCCTGCTGCACCTGCATGTTTACCTTCATCAATTGGCGTTGCACATTCCCTCTCTCAAACTCATTCAGATAATAATCTGCCTTCCCAAATTTGCTGCACAAGTATATCCACATTATACTGCATCTGTCATGCATGTCACTAAAGATTCCATCATGGGGGGTGCCAGTGGAGAGAACCACTCAGTATATATTGGGCAGAATATTCTCTCTGCTCTGTGCAAAGCCTTGTGACAAGTTAGCGCTGACTCTACATGTGCTTAAAGAAGACCACCATCATTCTGGTGCCAAAGACCCTGGCAACGTGCCTCAACGATTACCGCCTGGTGGCATTGACATCGATCATTATGAAGTTCCTCGAGAGGCTGGTCATGAGGCACATCAACTCCGTACTCCCAGAATGATTGATCCTCTGCAATTCGCATACTGCCACAATTGGTCCACAGAAGACGGCATCTCCCTGGCCGTACACTCATCCCTGGAGCATCTCGACAACAAGGACTCCTACGTCAGACTCTTATTCATTGACTACAGCTCCGCCTTCAACACCATAATCTCAGCCAAGCTCATATCAAAGCTCCAAAACCTAGGACTTGGCTCCTCCCTCTGCAACTCTACCCTCAACTTCCTGACCCAAAGATCGCAATCAGTGAGGATAAACAACAACACCTCCTCCACGATAGTCCTCAATACTGGGGTCCGCAAAGTTGCGTACTTCGCCTCCTACAATACTCCCTATAGAGACATGACTGTGTGGCAATATTTGGCTTCAACTCCAGCTACAAGTTTGCTGATGACACAGCCGTAGTGGGTCAGATCGTGAACAACGATGAGTCAGAGTACAGGAGGGAGATAGCGGACCTTTCAATGTCAACAAAACTAAAGAGCTGGTCATTGACTTCAAGAAGCAAAGTACTGTAACACACCCTGCCCGCTTCAATGATGCAGAGATGGAAATGGTTGGTTGACAGCTTCAAATTCTCAGGTGTGCACATCACCAACAATCTGTCCTGGTCCACCCACGTCGACGTTACAACCAAAAAAGGACAACAGCGCCGATACTCTCTTGGGAAATTAAGGAAATTCAGCATGTTCACATTGACTCACACTAATGCACCATGAAAAGCATCCTGTCTGGCTGCATCACAGCCTGGTATGGCAACTGCTTGGCCCAGGACCGCAAAAAAAGAGTTGTGAACACAGCCCAGTCCATCACACGAACCTGCCTCCCATCCATTACCTCTGTCTACACCTCCTGCTGCCTTGGGAAAGCGGGCAGCACAATCAAAGACCCCTCTCACCCGGCTTACTCACTCTTCCAACTTCTTCCATCGGGCAGGAGATACAGAAGTCTGAGAACACGCATTAACAAATTCAAAAACAGCTTCTTCCCCACTGTCACCAGACTCCTAAATGGCCCTCGAATGGAATGAACTGATCCCTTCAAACTTCTTCTCTACCGAGTAGTACTGCACTCCCGCATGCTTCACTCAATGACTGTGTCTATGTATTTACTTTGTGTATTCATGTATGGAATGATTTGTCTGGACTGTACGCAGAGCAATACTTTTCACTGTACCTTGGTACACGTGACAATAAAACAAATCCAAATCCATCTCCCTGACACGCTGCCCTCTGTTCCAAGCATTTCCTGGCAGCTGCCCATTAGCCTTCATCAGGAGGTTGTAAATTTGGTTAGCATCTGAATCCTCAGCAGCAGAATAAGTATGCGCTTTTGCCCTCCAGCGAACTGCAACCTGTGGTGTCCTATCCTCCCGGCCTGGCCTCTTGAACATGTTTCCTCAGTGAGTCCCCAGAGCGAGACACTTGCTGTGGCTTAACCTGCAGAGTTCACATGTGTTTGAGCTGGTGTGTGGCAGAATCGGTTTGGGTGATCTTTCAGAAGGCTCATTTTCTCTTCCTCAGTTGGTGCAGGGGCATCAGCAATCTCAGTGGGGAACAGGAAAGAGGCAGAAGTGTTAACCTTTGGTGTGAAAAGAGAGGGTAAGATTCTCTGGCTTCCCCACGGCGGGTTTCTCAGCCAAGCGAAGCCACCCTGTTGGCCACCAGCAAGATCTTCTGGTCCCGCCATTGTCAATGGCATTTCCCATTGAATCTACCCCATGCCGCAAGGAAACCCACAGCGGCGCTGGACCATCAGCAGGATCTTCCGGTCCTGCTGATGTGAACACCAGAAGATCTCACCCGGAGAGAGAGAGAGGATAAAGTATCTCCAGATTATCATTCCTAGTTTGGCGAGTGAGAGAGATGTCAGAAGGCAGCCTGGGACCTTTGTCCAGGAGCGAGGGTTGTGCAGATGGGCTAATCCTCCGCTGATTTGATTCTATGCCACCTTCTCCTGCAAGGAAGGATGGAGTGGGTTAAATGGGAACCCTCAAAGGTGTTTGAAAAATGTGGAATAGCTGATAGTCGGTGTGTGAGATCTGATATCTGGGTATTGAACTGTGTTGATGATGTGGCTATATGTCAGAAAGCAGTGTGGTGCAGTGATTACAGAATAATATAAGTGGGAGGAAAATCTCATGGGCACTGTAAGTACTGTTATTAATGAATGTAACACTTTTACCTTAATAACTAGTTAGATCAATACATTTTTTTAACAGTATTGTAGCTGTAGGTTTTCAAATAGGCTTGGTACCATCCTGCTAGTCGCTCTAGTCATGACACAGATTCCCTTCTCCAAATTTTTTCCCATTCCTTTGTAACTAATATTGGGGAATTCTCCTTCCAGGTAAAGGTGGTTACACCTCAGATAACTGTTTATATTTATATAATGTACAAGTGCAGAGATAAATTGGTGTTCACATTGGAAGTGGAATATTTCTGCTGTGCTGCTCGATAATACCGTACCGTGGCAACCCTGTATTTTTTGACTCACAGAATGAGAAATAAATGAGTCACAACGTGAGAAATTATAGCTCGCGTCACCACCAACAGCATTGTGCCCTGAGCTGTGAGTCCAGGCGGAGACATTTGAAAAGGAAAAGCACCTTCGTGGTGAATGCCCCATTGACTAATCCGCAGTCATATATTAAAGGGAAGGTTTTATGCGGAACCTCCTGCAGTTTGGGCAAGTGCGAGGGATTCTGTGGAATGGACACTCAGATTAATGGGTAGTAATTCCTGTGTACGCCCCACAACATCCACTATCTGATGCATACGCTCGCTGTGCAAAGCCTCCTGTTTGGAGCACGGATTCATATAATCTACTTTTCAGTCATCCATGAGAAATTTGTGCTGGTGTTAGCGTACAATCATTTCCCAGTTTGCACTATTCCCCACTGAGAAAGCTCTGAGCAGAGGCCAGGGTCAGGACTCTCTGATCCTGAGGCTCAGTGTTGACGCCGTCGTAAATGGCATCGTGTTTCACGAAAGCGTCAACATGCCCTCAGGAGCAGAACATCTGACCCCTACAGCGGGCCAGCACAGCACTGGAGCGACACATGCCGCTCCAGCTGCCGATGCCGGCATCAAATGGGCGCCACGGATCTGTGCATGCGCAGTGGGACCAGCGCCAATGTGCCGGCTCCGACGCAACATGGCGTAGGGCTACAGGGGCCGGCACGGAACAAAAGAGGCCCGCAGCCCGAGAGGCCAGCCCGCCGATTGCTAGGCCCCGATCGCGGGCCAGGCCACAGCAGATCCCCCCCCCCAGGGTTGGACCCCCCCACCCCCCTCGCCCCCCCCCGACACACACACACGGCTTTTGATACATAACTAGTGAGCTGGGCGGACAGGTGATAGTTTCAAAGTTTATAGATGACTCACAAAGAAGGAATGCAGTAAACAATGATGGGGATAGTTGTGGACCTCGTTGGGGGGGTGAGGAGTGGGCTTAAACAGGCTGTTACAATAAGCAGGCAACATGACAGATACAGTTCAACGCTATGTTGCCTTTTTTGCTTGCTATAAATATGGCAGTCAATAAGGTTACCCTTCTTTTATCTAGATAGTGATATGATATGCTCTCAGAGTCGCCAGGTGTCAAATGATACCGCCACAAGGTTCAACCGGATATCGATCAAAGAGCCAAACAACCAGTTAGTTAGTTCAAGATCAATGATACTTTATTTACACACAAGATTAACTTACACATGCAACATAAACACTACGAGCTAAACTACACTTAACAACTATGACAACCTGTACTTAACTTCAGGCACCCGGCTAAGGTCAGAGGAACAGTGGCCTTTGTTTGAATCTGGATCCGCAGGGTCTGGAGAAGTAACTGCTGTTCAGCTGGACTCAGCCGTCTGGTAGCGAGCGTTGAACTTGGACTTGCTTCTGGTCGTGGTGCTGTGATCGGAGATGGATGTTGCCGGATCGCCAGGTCCAAAACAGATTGAACACATGGCTGTGTCTCTCTTTATCCTTGGGGTTTTCGCGCTCTTTTGGGCGGTCCTTAGCTTTGGACCCAATTAATTGGGCAGTTCTCGATCACTGCCTTCGATCTGAGCCAATAAAGGGGCGGGTGCCTTGATGGCTGGGCGTGTCCTAAGAGGTCATTGACCTTGCTGTTTATGCTTCCTGAGTAAAGGGAGTGGCACCGAAATGTCTGGGCTTGTATCTGTTACCTGAGTATCAATCCTTTGTCTTACGGAGATGGACCATTAAATGCTAATCGGCTGAGGGTTTCGATGCTGTCTGGATTCTCAGCTCACAAATATACATGCAGGCTCTGTGCCTGCCTGAATCTTACATTGTCCATATTTCCCTTTAGGCTTTGCAAATGTCCATGTTTCTTGTTGTAAGTGGCCATCCACGATGGCTACAACCGCAAAGTATTTATCCTCAAAAGGAAAACTGATGAGAAGGAACAGGAACGGAATGGGACAATTTCAGATGGAGTGCAAGAACAGAGAAATCTTGAGGCTCACGTAGACATAATGTTGAAGGTGGCAGCACAATTTGAGGAGTCTTGTGATGATATGTATACAGTCAGGTTAGTGAAGGGTTATTAATTACATCTCTGTGTACATCAAACACAAGGGGGCATTACTACTTCTCTGTATTTAAAATAGCTTCTCAGGGAATTCTGGGAATTCAGGGAAATACTAGTTTGATTAGTAAGTTTGCAGACGACACAAAGGTTGGTGGAATTGCGGATAGCGATGAGGACTGTCAGAGGATACAGCAGCATTTAGATCGTTTGGAGACTTGGGCGGAGAGATGGCAGATGGAGTTTAATCCGGCCAAATGTGAGTAAATGCATTTTGGAAGGTCTAATGCAGGTCGGGAATATACAGTGAATGGTAGAACCCTCAAGAGTGTTGACAGTCAGAGAGATTGAGGTGTACAGGTCCACAGGTCACTGAAAGGGGCAACACAGGTGGAGAAGGTAGTCAAGAAGGCATACGGCATGCTTGCCTTCATTGGCTGGGCCATTGAGTATAAGAATTGGCAAGTCATGTTGCAGCTGTATAGAACCTTAGTTAGGCCACACTTGGAGTATAGTGTTCAATTCTGGTCGCCACACTACCAGAAGGATGTGGAGGCTTTAGAGAGGGTGCAGAAGAGATTTACCAGGATGTTACCTGATATGGAGGGCATTAGCTATGAGGAGTGGTTGAATAAACTCGGTTTGTTCTCACTGGAATGGCGGAGGTTGAGGGGTGACCTGATAGAGGTCTACAAAATTATGAGGGGCATAGACAGAGTGGATAGTCAGAGGCTTTTCCCCAGGGTAGAGGGGTCAATTACTAGGGGGCATGGGTTTAAGGTGCGAGGGGCAAGGTTTAGAGGAAATGTACGAGGCAAGTTTTTTTTACACAGATGGTAGTGGGTGCCTGGAACTCGCTGCCGGAGGAGGTGATGGAAGTAGGGACGATAGTGACGTTTAAGGGGCATCTGGACAAATATATAAATAGAATGAGAATAGAGGGATACGGAACCAGGAAGTGCAGAAGATTTTAGTTTAGACAGGCAGCATGGTCGGCACGGACTTGGAGGGCCAATGGGCCTGTTCCTGTGCTGTACTTTTCTTTGTTCTTTGTTCTATTGCATAAGGAGAAGCATGGTGAAAGCACAAGAAGAAGCTTAGAGTAGATAGAGATAGCGTGAGGTTAGATCATAGTGTTGTTAATGACTATTTAGATTATAGAGTAATGTAAGATAGATTAAATGTCATTTAATTATCATCTGTAACTGAGTAGAATGTTCGAACTTCATTTAATTAGTAGTGTAATAATAAATCAGTTTTGTCTCAATCTTATGATTGGTATATTCTTTGTCAACGCTACACCAGGTCATTCTGGAAAAAAGGACAAAGAATACAACATATTACCAATCATGGTAATATAACAAGTCTCTCTTTAAAAAGCCTGTCACCCATTCCGATAATCGTTGATCAAGTCAGTGGAGGGGACAATTACAATCGATTTTCCCACCCTGAGGCTAATTAAGGGCCATTTAATGGTCTCATCCCATCACCATTAGTTTTCTCTGAGTGGTGGGAGCGGAATGCATGTCAGAGGGTGAAGCTGTCAGGTATACCTTGGGGCTACCACTGAGGCCATTAAATAATGTGGCCTCCAATGTGGAGAGGGGATTATCCTGATTGGGTACCCTATGTCCCGTGGAGGCCCCACTCCGAGCTTCCCTCAGAGCACGCTCTGCCCTCCACAACAGCCCCACCCTCATGTAATCACTGCCTTTATAACGAGAGGCAAGGAGCAGAAATGCAAGGATGTTGTGGTAAACACTGGTTATGTCCTAGCTGGGCACCATTCTTTACCTTGGAGAGGGTGCGGAGGAGCTTTACCAGATTGGTGCTGGGGATGAGGAACTTTATTTCTGTGGACAGGCTGGAGAAGCTGAAATTGTTCGAAAATATTTCAGGGTTTTGGTGGAGATAAGTTGTTCACACGAGTAGGAGGGGTCAGAAACTAAGGGCTTAATCTAATGGCCTCAGTGGTAGCCCCATCCACTGGCCTGAAAGCTAGTGGCATTAATGTCGCTACAGCCATTTTGGTAGACAGATTAAATGAGCTTCAGACAGCCTGCTACCAGCCCCCGAGGTTTCTGGGCCTTTCTAGGTGAAGTTCCCATCGCCAAGAACTGCCAACCAATTGGAAGGGTGGCAGGATTCAGTGAGTGCGGTGGCAACTTCTGGTACTGCAACAGAACCCAGACCAGAAGCATTGATGAATGCCCTGGGAGAGAGGTAAGTGGAACTGGATAGCTGAGGCCGACCTGGCAGGGCCTGGCAAAGAGGAGATGGTGTCATAGTGGAGGGCATGAAGGACTCTTACAGTGGAGGAGTCCTTGCCATTGCAATTGGTTTAAAGCAATTGGCAAAAGAACCAAGGCAAAGATCGGAGGATTTTATTTTTTACAGAGCGAGTTGTTCTGATCTTTTCTGCGCTGCATGACAAGGCGACGGAAGCAGATTCGATTGTAAGTTTCAAAAGAGAATGGAATCGATATTTGAAGGGTAAAAGATTGCAGGGCTATGATGTAGAGCAGGGGTCGAAGGACTAATTGGATTGGTCCTTCGAAGATGTGGCACACATACCATGGACTTAATGGGTATTCGATAACCAACTGCACAATACATCCTCTTAACCATCAACTCATCTGAAAAATGTTTTGTACTGTAAGTTGTGAAATTTGAACTAAAGTGCCATTAAAAATTAAAACACATTAAAAAACTGTGTCAGCTCGATGTATAATTTAAAATGAGGGTGCTGGGCTATATTGCTGACCTGTGCGGCCCAGCTCTCTCATTCAACACTGTATGTGCCTTGATTCAATCAAGGAATGACACAAGGCTTTTTGGTCAATTGAATCTGCTACTTCCAATCAATTACGTTCAATCTTCCTCTCGTAGATTCTGCCCAACTTACTTGATCTCGTGTGTCGGGCAAGTGACAACAGGTGGAATCTGTCAGGAGTTAAGGACTCAGGGAGCTTTTCACTTCCCACTGAAGTAGCGAAGTGAAAATGCTACTATTGGCATGCATTTTGCAACTCATGCTGCATTCGTACGAGATCACCCCACCTTCAGTAGCAGTGCTGTAATGCAAATGGTATGGTGCTGTCAATGCAGAGGACCGCATCAGAAGATATTTATTTATTCTCCATACTAACAGGTGCACAGTGTCAAAAGGCATCAATCTCCCTGTCACCATTTCTCCTGGTTGTGGGTGGGCCAATCAATGCAGGGCCAACACCGTGCACACATGCCCAGTTGATTTCTTGCGGCAAAGCCTCAGCAGCCAGGACACACACAAACTTTTACAGTTGAGCTGTTGCTGTGGAATATGATTTTGTAATTTAACCCACCATATCCAGTCTCTTTCCTCAATTCCATGTTCCCAACAGGGCTTGGATCCCACGGCGTACTAGAGAATGTTTGATCAGCTATGTTTGCACTTAATCTTGTTAACTTCAGTACTTTTGTAAATCAGATATTTATCCTGCTCTTGTTTGAAGGAGTTAATCAACAATGTGCCCTTCACATTTAGTTCCAGCACAGATGGATTCGCAAATAGCCTGCTCAGTCAGTTCTTAATCCAGGTCAGCATTCTGACTTTAAACAAAGAAGGATTCATTGGACATTATCACTCGTTTGGCCCATCTGCTCGTCCTCCTGTCCAAGTCACGCGACCAATGCCAGAAGCATTCCGTTTCCTGCTGTCATTGTGGGACTTTACCTTGTCCCGTTTGTGAATGCCTTCTATAGCATATAAAGTGGCAAAGATTGGTGGGAGACTAGAGGACTGGGAAATTTTTAGGGGGCAACAGAAAGCTACTAAAAAAGCTATAAAGAAGAGTAAGATAGAGTATGAGAGTAAACTTGCTCAGAATATAAAAACAGACAGTAACAGTTTTTACAAATATATAAAACAAAAAAGAGTGGCTAAGGTAAATATTGGTCCTTTAGAGGATGAGAAGCGAGTTTTAATAATGGGCGATGAGGAAATGGCTGAGGAACTGAACAGGTTTTTTGGGTCGGTCTTCACAGTGGAAGACACAAATAACATGCCAGCGACTGATAGAAATGAGGCTATGACAGGTGAGGACCTTGAGAGAATTGTTATCACTAAGGAGGGAGTGATGGGCAAGCTAATGGGGCTAAAGGTAGACAAGTCTCCTGGCCCTGATGGAATGCATCCCAGAGTGCTAAAAGAAATGGCTAGGGAAATTGCAGATGCACTAATGATGATTCACCAAAATTCACTAGACTCTGGGGTGGTCCCGGTGGATTGGAAATTAGCAAACGTGACACCACTGTTTTAAAAAGGAGGTAGGCAGAGAGCAGGAAATTATAGGCCAGTGAGATTAACTTCGGTAGTAGGGAAGATGCCTGAATCTATCATCAAGGAAGAAATAGCGAGGCATCTGGATAGAAATTGTCCCATTGGGCAGACGCAGCATGGGTTCATAAAGGGCAGGTCATGCCTAACTAATTTAGTGGAATTTGTTGAGGACATTATCAGTGCAGTAGTTAACGGGGAGCCAATGGATGTGGTATATCTGGATTTCCAGAAAGCCTTTGACAAGATGCCACACAAAAGGTCGCTGCATAAGATAAAGATGCATGGCATTAAGGGTAAAGTAGTAGCATGGATAGAGGATTGGTTAATTAATAGAAAGCAAAGAGTGGGGATTAATGGGTGTTTCTCTGGTTGGCAATCAGTAGCTAGTGGTGTCCCTCAGGGATCCGTGTTGGGCCCACAATTGTTCACAATTTACATAGATGATTTGGAGTTGGGGACCAAGGGCAATGTGTTCAAGTTTGCAGGTGACACTAAGATGAGTGGTAAAGTGAAAAGTGCAGAGGATACTGGAAGTCTGCAGAGGGATTTGGATAGGTTAAGTGAATGGGCTAGGGTCTGGCAGATGGAATACAATGTTGACAAATGTGAGGTTATCCATTTTGGTAGGAATAACAGCAAACGGGATTACTATTTAAACGATAAAATATTAAAGCATGCCGCTGTGCAGAGAGACCAGGGTGTGCTAGTGCATGAGTCACAGAAAGTTGGTTTACAGGTGCAACAGGTGATTAAGAAGGCAAATGGAATTTTGTCCTTCATTGCTAGAGAGATGGAGTTTAAGACTAGGGAGGTTGTGTTGCAATTGTATAAGGTGTTAGTGAGGCCACACCTGAAGTATTGTGTTCAGTTTTGGTCTCCTTACTTGATAAAGGACATACTGGCACTGGAGGGTGTGCAGAGGAGATTCACTAGGTTAATCCCAGAGCAGAAGGGGTTGGATTCTGAGGAGAGGTTGAGTAGACTGGGACTGTACTCGTTGGAATTTAGAAGGATGAGGGGGGATCTTATAGAAACATTTAAAATTATGAAGGGAATAGATAGGATAGATGCGGGCAGGTTGTTTCCACTGGTGGGTGAAAGCAGAACTAGGGGACATAGCCTCAAAATAAGGGGAAGTAGATTTAGGACTGAGTTTAGGAGGAACATCTTCACCCAAAGGGTTGTGAATCTATGGAATTCCTTGCCCAGTGAAGCAGTTGAGGCTACTTCGTTACATGTTTTTAAGGTAAAGATAGATAGTTTTTTGAAGAATAAAGGGATTAAGGGTTATGGTGTTCGGGCAGGAAAGTGGAGCTGAGTCCACAAAAGATCAGCCATGATCTCATTGAATGGCGGAGCAGGCTCGAGGGGCCAGATGGCCTACTCCTGCTCCTAGTTCTTATGTTCTTATGTTCTTATAGAACTGCTATTAGCCACTTACAAGTAAACTAACCTAGAAATCTGCATAACGAAGCATTAAAGACAAAAGTCATAGAAAGAGGGACTTATTTATTAAGGATCTTTATGATCTTCGGACCTCCCAATGTGCTTTCCAGCCAGTGCAATACTTTTCCAACGTGGTCCCCTGTTGTAATGTTCAAAACGTAATAGTTAATTTGTGTGTAGCAAGGCCCACAAGTAGCAACATGATAATGACCAGATAATTTGCTTTTTAATGTTGGTTGAGGAATAAATACCACTCATGACCCCCTTGTCTTCTCTGAAATAATCGTATGTTCCTTATTGTAACCCTGAGGGGAGAATATAGGGCATGTTCTCTGAGAGACAATGACGGGGATTCTCTGTTCGAGACCCTAAGTGCTCCTGCCAGTGGAGAATCGTTACTGGTCTCTGCAGGTGCTTGGAGCAGGGTGTGGTGTGCGAGTCTCTCTCTTTACCATGTTAATTTATGCATGGTCGAGAGCTCACCGGGTACCGTCAAAATCCCGCTATTGGGCCACCATTTTGAGCAAGTGACCTGATACTGAGGTCTGGCGGTTGGCTCCCCCCCCCCCCCCCAACACAATCCTGTCCCTCCCCCACTCCCGGCTGATAAGTAGAGGCTTCCTCATTCACCGCAGCATTGGAATAATGGGTCACCCCACCACCACACCACTACCCGGTCCACGTCCCCGTCCCCCCGCCGCAGCACAGGCACATGGGGTGATTTTTACTGAGAAAAAGAGGAAGTGAAAGCACTTTGCTCCTTTTGATGTGGTGAGATGCTGTCAATTATAGCAAGAATGCTTATAAACATTGCGGTTAGCATCAAAGTAGGGTATTTGAGATGCATTCAAGCATGAATGGAAAGATAAATAAACAACTCCCCCCTGCCAAATTAGTTCTGTCTGTATCAATAAAACTGTCAATCACTGGCTATTGATTATTGCTCTGTGAAATTGAATGGGATTTTTGCATTTCAAAGACGGTCAAGAGACTTGAAGCCCTTTGAAGTGGACTTTGCTTTCAAAGAAGCTTTTTACACTTGTACGAGCAGCTGCTTTAAATACTTTTGTCTGAAGCAGCAGATGTTAGGGAAAAGCAAGTGAAAATGCTGTGATTTTTCACTCTACTGCCTGGACTGCTCTTCAGCTTTCAGGCAGGGATGACAGCTGGGTGTCTCTGATGGGGTTCTCTGTTGGGGGTTTTAATGGGAGGTCTCTGATGGGTGTCTGTAATGGCGGTCACTGATAGGAGATCGTATGAGGAGGTCTGACGGGGTGACTGATGGGTGTTCTGATGCGGTGGTCGGATGGTGGGGGGGGGGGGGGGGGGGGTGATGAGGGGCTGGGATTATCAGTGGGGCTGTGTGCAATCCTACAAGAAAATCACCAGGAAATCAACAAAAAAATGTTATTTTTTGTCAGTTTCTTAAAACACTTTGGTTTACTAGATATAAAAATATTAAAAATAGGAAAAGAAAGACATTTGTATGACGGACAATCAAGTGACATCCAATGGGGTTCTAATCGAATTGGAGAACTCCAGGAATACATTTAGTTATAGTTGGCAACCTTAATCTGCCGAGAACTGATAACCTGTTGGTCCAGATGCCAGAGTGCTCCCCACGGAGACACAGTTGACAAGTGGAGAGCATTCTGGTCCTCTGACCAGCTTTAGAACGACAGTACACCAAGACAAGGTGTCACTCATTTACCTGGAAAAACAAATTGACTTAGAAACTGGGCCTTGAATCAGGGAGGTTATCTTTTCTGTCAGGATGGCATGGGACTCCACTCGCCAGTCCCCACAAGAGTTCAAATTGACCTCAACCTCAAGGTTTACAGACAACTGTATTCACTGATTAATTTTCCTGGAGTAATTTTACTCGGTGCGGTACCTCTTTACAACAGACCATCACTTAACGTGTCCAAAAGACAATCATCATCTGCATGAACGCCGATTTCAAAGTTGTCAATTGTAGCGTCTTAAATGTTCTTTAATTCTGGGCAGAGGCATCTGAAATGTTTTATTGGAAAGTGAGCCAGTGACTGATGTCAGCACTACAGATCACTGCGGCTAGAAGTTTGGCAGCTGATGCTATTTCCTTCTCGCTCGCTCGAAAAGGATGTTTTTACCTGTCATCGATCAGCTCGGTTTGCCTGGAGTGAGAGCTGCAGCAGCAGCTGGAGCTGGAAGAGGGGTTGGAGACACAGACTCTCCTTCCTGGCTCCAGGCTTCTTCTTGGAAAGATGTTTCAGGCAGCACCACATTCGAAATCCTCCCAGGCAACTTAGCTCCTGTGAAAGCAAGTGGAAAACAAATACGGTAGCCTCAGGTGCTTTGTTCAGTGGGAGATGGCCATTATACATCGCATACAGTGAGCAGATCTGCAGAAGGGTGCCTGCTATAAGCCAATAAATATATTGGGAGAAAATGTGTGGGCTCAATTTCAGGCTGTAAATCAGTGAAACACAAATCAGCCTGCATCTGATCACATGGACATACAGGATAAGACTATATCAACAGCAAAATGGAGTTGGAGGAAAAGGTATTGTAACTCCTTGTTATGTTGCGATTAAATAAAATGAATTGCTACCAGGCTCACATGAAATACAAATGCTTGAATTACACATTGAGCATTGAAAGTGCTTTGAAGTTTGATGGGCCGAATGGCCTCCTTCTGCAGTGTCGGGATTCTATGAAAAGTTACCCAGAGGTGGGCTGCCAGCTCAGCAGAAGTGGGCAATCAATTCGAATAATCCAGACACCTATTAGTTTGTCTGAAGCTGAAGTCAAATGGTATACTGTCAGGTGCCAGAGCTACGAGGCAACAAGTTATTGAAGGCAGCTTCTTTGAAGCAATGTGTCCCAAGCCCGAACTTGGAAGGAGCTAGAGCCAGGGACCTATGTTCCTGGAGGCACTTAATGTTCCTGGAGCCTCTGAATTGGCCATTTCAGCACTCGCTGTCCAATTAAGGAAGGTGCCCCTGGCTCAATGACAGAGCCCAAGAGTGGTGGCTGCTGCTAAAGTAGGTCAGGCAGCTCAATGCTCAGTAGGTCAGATTTCCTCCGGGTGCTCCGGTTTCCTCCCACAGTCCAAAGATGTGCAGGTTAGGTGGATTGGCCATGACAAATTGCCCTTCGTGTCCAAAAGGGTTAGGTGGGGTTACTGGGTTACGGGGATAGGGTGGAGATGTGGGCTTAAGTGGGGTGCTCTTTCAAAGGGCCGGTGCAGACTCGATGGGCTGAATGGCCTCCTTCTGAACTGTAAATTCTATGATTCTAACCACTGTGCCACCATGCCGCCCCAACTGCAAGGGTGTGTCGAGCCATCCCAACCCGTCTCCCGATATTTTTCCAGCCATCCTGGCAGCTTCCTAGAAAGGCAGGTGTGGGGGAAGCACTCAGTCAGAGCACCTGCTCTTTCGAGGAAGCACTTTAAAACTGCCTGAACCTGTCAATTAAAACTCTTGTAAAAGGCAATTGTCCATGAATTTGAATGTAAACAAAGCAGTTCAAAGATTTTAGACTTCTAGGCATACAGATATGCTTGAAAAAGTTAAAGGGCAATGCTTTTGCCTTCATCTCACAGATATTTGAACTTGGCATTCTGACAGACAGTTTAAAGAGTTTAAGGCTGCAGATGGGAAGAGCATTCAAATGACCCCCAGACCAGGAAAAAACCCCGGCTTGAGCCCCTCCAACTCAGCACAAGTCGCCCTGACCTCCACCTCCCATGAAGGACCCCTCCTTGTCATCCGGGATGCAATTGTAGGGAGGTAACTCACCCCTTTCGGACCCCTCAGAGAGCAAGGTACCAGGTTAGCACAGCCAAGGGGCAGGGTCCGAAGGGAGAATCACAGGGAACTGATGGAGAGGACTGGGGAGTTATGTGGGTTTGGCCTTTTAAAGGATGCTCCGATCTGTGAGCACCAGGACCTGTCAGAGAGACTAGGATCTGCCCCTCTCATTTCCAGCAAAACCCCCAAAGTGCCATTAAATGGCACGGAAAACCCGATTCTTTGTAAAAAAAAATATATTCTGAGTAACAATGGCACACTGAATTTGCTCCTGGCACCAGCAGGAAACACTCCCATTTTTCCACTGGCGGGAGCACTTAGTCTTCAATCAGGAAGACTCCCCAGCTCGAATAAAGCTGCAGTCATTTATTTTTAATCTGGGCACAAAGAGCAACAATTACTGTTGCTGTGGTCAATCCAATCTATATCTGATTAAAGTACACATGACCATACAAGGAAATACATTAGCTTGGACAAAATCACTGAAATGTGAAGCATATATGAATTAAACTATTCATTATTGTAAGGGTCCTTCCTGTCCATGCCCTTATTTCCCCTTCCTTATTATTTTGTTGTTATCATTTTTGATCCATGGGCGATTAATGGGCATGTATCTTTAAGTCGAGCACCAGAGAATATGCGGAATTCAGAAGTTACAGGAGGGAACACTTCTAGTCTCTGCTAGTTTGAACCAAAGCTTCAGACCTTTTGGCAGCAGAGAAAGAGAGATGGTGTGGGACTCAATTTGATCGAATGGCTAGGTGGTCAATGAATTGGTCAAAAAGGCTGTACTCTGCCCCGTAGCAAGTGATGATTGAATCCAACTCCAGTGGAATGATTTTCAGAGTCCCAAGGTGCTCAGTCTGACTCCACGCTCCGTGTTTTCTCCAGAAAGGCTGAGTGCTGTACTTCTGAAACTGCAGAGAACAGGAATGAATTAATCTGCAAGAAAAGCAATTACAGGCTGAATACAAAGACCATCTGACTCTCTCTCTCTCTTTTCTCTCCCGAAAGGCTGCGAATACTGTATTCCTGAAACGACAAAGGACTGAATTAATCTACAGTAAAGCCTCGGACTGAAGGACTGAAAGTAGAGGAGTAAGGTGTTGGAAACAACTATCTGAAACAAAGACTTTTTCCCTTTTACTTATGATTTATTTTACCCCTTTTCTCCCCTCTGTGTTTGTCTGTCTTGTGTGCACATGTAGAGTGTACGGGGTCAAGTTAAAGTGGGGAATTAGGGATTAGATAATTGTTAACAAGTTGCATTTGCTGCATATTTCTTTCAGTTCTTGTTATTCATTAATAAAGTAATTGGCCGGGATTCTCCCCTACCCATTGGGGCGGGGGGTGCCGGCGTGTTGCAGTGGCGTGAAACTCTCCGGCGTCGGGCCGCCCCAAAGGTACGGACGTCTCCGCACCTTTAGGGGCCCAGCCCTCACATTGAGGGGCTAGGCCCGCGCCGGAGTGGTTCCAGCTCCACCGGCTGGCGTGAACAGCCTTTGGCGCCACGCCAGCCGGGGCCGAAAGGACTACGCCAGCCGGCGTAAGTCCAGGCATGCGCCGGAGCGTCAGCGCCTGCTGATGAACCATGGCGAAGGCGGAAGAAAAAGAGTGCCCCCATGGCACAAGCCCGTCCGCTGAATGGTGGGCTCCAATCGCGGGCCAGGCCACCATGAGGGCACCCCCCCGGGGTCAGATCACCCCACCCCCCCCCCCAGGACCCCGGCGCCCTCCCGTGCCGCCAATCCCGCCGATCAGGTATGTGTTTTGATTCCCGTCGGTGGGAGAGGCTTGTCAGCGGCAGGATTTCGGACCATCGTGGGCCAGAGAATTGCCACGGGGGGCCCGCCGACCAGCGCGGCGCGATTCCCGCCCCCGCCGAATCTCGGGTGGCGGACAATTTGGGACACGGCAGGGGTGGGATTGAAGCCGGCCCCGGGCGATTCTCCGACCCGGAGGGGGGTCGGAGAATCCCGACCATTGTTTTTACATTTACAAACCTGGTGTCTGTAATTATTGGGCAGCCAAAGGCCAAAGGCTTCAGATATTTTTCAAAGAATTATTTGTTAATTCATTTTTGTTGTGACTCGAGGTCAAGTAGAGCTGGAATTGACCACGCACTAGCCCAGGGTGTCATAACAGAATGTGGGGGCTCGTCCGGGATCTTCGGAATGGTAAATCCCGACGTTTGGGTTACAGTATAAGTTAAACAGACCTTAACGCAGCATAATTAACTTGTGTGTATTCCTCTTGTTGCACATTTGGGCTTTTGCGAGCCAGTATCCTGACATATCTATCAGCAGTCACTTTATTTTTTTAAAATATTTTTATTCTCCATTTTCACATTTTCTACACAAATTACACCCCACCAACAAACAATAAACGGTAACGGATACAATGTCAATCCCCCTATTAACAACAATGATCCCATCCTCCCACCACCCCAAACAATGGTCCACCTGACAATATAAGCATCAAATAAACAATCCCTCCCAAAGTGGAAAAAAAGGAAAAAAGAAAAGGAATCAGGAATCACCTATGGTCACCATTGACATATACGGTCCCTCCCCCCCCCCTAATATTCAATGTCATCCAATCCCCAAAAGAGTACCGTGAATGACACCCATGAATTGTAGACAACTCCCCCACACCCCCCCCCCCCCTTTCCCAGACTCCTCCTCTCCAGGTCCTCTTGTAAAATCCTCCCCCCAACCTCGGTTCCTTCCCCAACTTTTCACCCCGCCTCGAGTCACCAAAACCTGTTCTACCAGGCTCCGATGGCCGCAGCCCCTCCCCTCACCTCAGTCCCATTCACTGACCAGCTTAAACCGGCCAGCATAGCAGCCCCCACCTGGGTCTCCTTCCCCCTTGCTCGGTCCAAGGAAAACCAAGAAATCCCCTTTAGCACACAACCCCAGCATACACACCCAAGCCCATTGCAAATGAAAGTTACTACTATTGGCGGCTCACTCGCCTTTAGTATAGGCCTCCACCCCCCGATGAGCCCAATCCAGTTCATATCGGGCAGGATCGTCCCCCTTCCCCAATAGCTTCGCCAACATTGTGGCAAAATACTCCGTCGGTCTCGGACCTTCCACCCCTTCGAGCAGACCCACAATCCTCAGATTTTGTCACCTGGATCTGTTTTCCAGGTCTTCCATTTTGGCTCGCAGACCCTTGTTGGTCTCTATCACCCTCCACAACTCCTTCCCCATCGAGGTGAGTTGATCACTGTGCTGCAATAATCCCTCTTCCACTTCCTTCAGTGTCTCACCTTGCTCCCGCACCTCCACCGCTGCGCTTGATACTGCCGCCCTCACCGGGGTAATCGCCTCCTCAACCAGCACTTTCAATACCGCCCCAACAAAGAACAAAGAACAAAGAAAAGTACAGCACAGGAACAGGCCCTTCGGCCCGTCAATGTCACTATCGTCCCTGCTTCCACCACCTCCTCCGCAGCGAGTTCCAGGCACCCCCTACCCTCTGTTTAAAAAACTTGCCTCGTACATCTCCTCGAAACCTTGCCCCTTGCACCTTAAACCTATGCCCCCTAGTAATTAACCCCTCTACCCTGGGGAAAAGCCTCTGAGTATCCACTCTGTCTATGCTCCTCATAATGTTTTAGACCTCTATCAGGTCGCCCCTCAACCTCCGTTGTTCCAGTGAGAACAAACGGAGTTTATTCAATCGCTCCTCATAGCTAATGCCCTCAATACCAGGCAATATCCTGGTAAATCTCTTCTGCACCCTCTCTAATGCCTCCACATCCTTCTGGTAGTGTGGCGACCAGAATTGCACATAATGCTCCAAGTGTGGCCGAACTAAGGTTCTATACAGTTGCACCATGACTTGCCAATTCTTATACTCAATGCCCTGGCCAATGAAAGCAAGTATGCCGTATGCCTTCTTGACTACCTTCTTCACCCGTCTTGCCCCTTTCAGTGACCTGTGGACCTGTACACCTAGATCTCTCTGACTTTCAATACTCTTGAGGGTTGTACCATTCACTGCATATTCCCTACCTGCAATAGACCTTCCAAAATGCATCGCCTCACATTTGTCCGGATTAAACTCCATCTTCCATCTCTCCGCCCAAGTCTCCAAACAATCTAAATCCTGCTGTGTCATCTGACAGCCCTCATCGCTATCCGCAATTCCACCAACCTTTGTGTTGTCTGCAAAATTACTAATCAGACCAGTTACATTTTCCTCCAAATCATTTATATATACTACAAACAGCGGAATACCACTAGTCACAGCCCTCCAATTAGAAAAGCACCCTTCCATTGCTAGTCTCTGCCTTCTATGACCTAGCCAGTTCTGTATCCACCTTGCCAGCTCACCCCTGATCCTGTGTGACTTCTCCTTTTGTACCAGTCTGCCATGAGGGACCTTGTCAAAGACCTTACTGAAGTCCATATAGACAACATCCACTGCCCTACCTGCATCAATCATCTTTGTGAGCTCCTCGAAAAACTCTATCAAGTTAGTGAAACACGACCTCCCCTTCACAAAATCGTGCTGCCTCTCACTAATACGTCCATTTGCTTCCAAATGGGAGTAGATCCTGTCTTGAAGAATTCTCTCCAGTAATTTCCCTACCGCTGACGTAAGGCTCACCGGCCTGTAGTTCCCTGGATTATCCTTGCCCCCATCTCCTTCCTCATCGCTTCCATATGTTTTGTGAACTGTTTTTCAAGTTCCACAGCCATCACCTTGGTCATTTCTTCTGCTGTGTGCAACGGGGCCTCCCCTGGTGCTCCAGCCTCCGCTTTCCTTACAGTTCCTGCGCTGACCTTTCCACTCACCGGCGGAATTTCATTAACCCCCCTTTTTCACGGCCGTTTTTCTCCCTGCCTCCCGCCCGCCATCACCGGAAGTCCAGCTGTCACTTTAAACAGAAGTTTTGAGGTTGAATGGAACTGGAAATTGGCAGAAAAGAACCAAAGGCTTCTGGAGAGTGCTATTTGAATGCAATTAAATTTTCAAAGGGGTGACAGATGTGACTCATTCCTGGTAAGTTAACTTTGTGCCAAGAAGTTAGAGGTTTAATTTTGGAAACAGAAAATGGGAGGCTTATTTATAATAAATTAACAAAAACATCTTACTTAGAGATTCCAAGTTAAAAGATTTAATTCTATATAAGACCTTGAGACAATAAGGCATAAGAGGAGAAATGGACCATTGGGCCCATCAAGTCTGCTCCACTATTCAATGAGAGCATGATTGATCTGATATAATCCACTTTTCCAGCTTATCCCCATAACACTTAATTTATAATTATATAAATATATACTTGTGTTTAGAAGAGTAAGGAGTGACGTGATTGAAGTATAAGGTCCTGAACAGTATTGACAAGCTGGACATGAAAAGGATGTTTCCTCTTGTGAGTGAGTCCAATACCAGGAGGTGATGGTTTAAAATTAGGGGTCACCCTTATAGGACAGAGATGAGGAGAATTCTTTTTCACTCAGAGGGTTGAGTGACTTTGGAACTCGCTTCTTCAGAAGGTGGTGGAGGCGGAGTCATTGAATATTTTTAAGGTGGAGTTAAACAGATTTTTGTTGGGCAAGGGAAACAATGGTTTTCGGCGGGGGGGAGATGGGAATGTGGAATTTGAAGCTCAAACAGATGAGTCACAATCTTATTGAATGGCAGAGCAAGTTCGAAGGGCTGAATGGCCTACCTCTGCTCCTATTTTATATGTTCATAGATGCATATATGATATATACATATAAAATATGTGTGAGTGCATGTATGTGTGCAAACAATCTTCTGCATTTGTGCTCTATTAACTATAAAGAAGAAAATCCTAAAAAATATTCAACATAAATTGAGACTGTAATGTTACTGGATGAATGCATCACCTAATTATGGAGCTGGTGAGAATGAAAACGGAATCCATTGACCAGAACAAATGGCCACCAAAAAACAAAAAGGAGCCCTCGAGGAAATCTCACAAAGAGCCAGCAATTCGATAAAACAAATACCTTGACCCCTGGCTCTGAATGATTGGCTAAGTAACTCCAGCTGCAGTGCTGAAGTTTGACAGTCACTGCCTTTTCTACGGTTAACTTACAATCAGCTAAGGCTGCATGTAGGACGGTCCCTTACCCACTGATGTTCGTTTGGGCTCAGCATTCTTCCAAAGGAGTTCATGTCATTAGCCCACCGGCTATTGTTCATTGTTAGTGTCCTGTACGAAGCTCATTCCCAGAGTCTGTTCCCTCATTTCAAACGCACTTGTCTCATTGCCGAGCACTATGGCTTTGTTCAGTTTGATGGACGGCCCGCAAAAAAAACCCAGGTCACTGCAGAATACCACAACTCAGCAGGTTTGAACAGAAACCCAGTGTTTTTCCCATTGAGCTCTTCTCACCCTCTCAAAGAAAGTTGGTGATTTAGGTGAGGCCAATTTGAGTTGAAAACCGTATACTCAGACAGGGCTGGATTTTATGGGCCACCCACAGGCGGGGAAGCCGATGGGTTCATAAGTTCGGGCATGGAGCATTGGCAGAGTACCTGCTGCACGTTCTCAGCATGAGTTAATGAGCGCTGGAGAGGCCTTCGCTTAGCCACCCTCTCATGGCTCAATTGAGGGCCCTTAAGTAGTCAATTAATGCCCATTTGAAGGCCGCATGCTGCTACTCAGATTTAATGGTTGACTGGAAAGCGTGTGCCCAAACTGCAGCCAGCCAGTGAAGATGTGGGGGTGGTAGGAGGTTGCTGTCACACGGGGATGGGGGCCCCCTTTCTAGGCCCCGGTGCTAATCAGCGACCCCCCACCTCCTCCACAGCTTTCCCTTCTCACCTCCACCATCCCCTCCTGCCTGGTCCCACTGGGCCCCCAACCTCCTCACTGGGGCCTGACAGCCAGCCCTTGCAAGTTCTTGGGCCTGCCTGGGTTCTGGGGCATCTTTGGCTGCTCTTCCCACTGGGTCTCCGGTAGTAGCATCAGCCACCCCCCCCCCCCCCCCCCCCCTCCCCCAATAGAGCTGCTGGCCTCTGATTGACCAGCAGTGTTACAAAATAGGAGCAGGTGCAGGCCATTCAGCCCCTCAAGCCTTCTCCGCCATCAAATATAATCATGGCTGATCCTCTATCTTAACACCATACTCCCATCGTCTACCCATACCTCTTTGACACTTTTAGAACCTAGAAATTAATTTCCTTCTGAAATATGTTCAGTGACTTGCCCCCCACAGCCTTCTGTGGTGGAGAATTCCACCGGTTCACCACCTTTTGTGTAAAAAGGTTTCTCCTCATCCCAGTTCTATGGGCAGCACGGTGGCCTAGTGGTTAGCACAACCGCCTCACGGCGCTGAGGTCCCAGGTTCAATCCCGGCTCTGGGTCACTGTCTGTGTGGAGTTTGCACATTCTCCCCGTGTTTGCGTTGGTTTCGCCCCCATAACCCAAAAATGTGCAGAGTAGGTGGATTGGCCACGCTAAATTCCCCCTTAATTGGAAAAAATTATTGGGTAATCTAAATTTATTTATTTTTTTAAATCCCAGTTCTAAATAGCCTACCCCATATCCTGTGACCACTTTGCTCTTGACCACCAGACAGAGGAAACTCATCCCTGAATCCAGTCTGTCCAATCCTGTCAGAATTTCATACGTTTCAATTCGATCTCCTCGCATTCTTCTAAATTCCAGTAAATACTGACGGGCTCCCTCTGGAGAGGGGCCGAAGACTGACTTCATATTTATTAAAACCTCGTTGGTGGGACAATTAAAGCAGGCCAGCCAATCAGAGGCCCCAGCTTTTATGATGGGCCGCAGGAACAGTGCAGCTGACAAAACCAGTTGTCAAGGTTCATTTGCAGGTTCGACCCAATCACAACAGACCTGCAGCACTAGGACCCAGCGACTGGTCTACCCTGAAACCACATCCAGACTGACACATGCAATGGCAGTAACGTTGAATCCCCACTGTTTTAAAGCACTTTCAATGATCAATGTTAAGTGCTACAGGCTATACTTTGCTCTCCAGCCTACACCTGGAAGTGATCCTTCTCTCCCATTCTTTACCAGCACTCAGCCAATGTAATCCTCCCTCCTAAATGTACCTACGGTGATAGCATTTGTTCTCCTGGGGGGAGGCGGTGGGGGGGAGGGGACGGACGCTGGTGAAATAATGGAAAAGTGGAGACCAAGCAGGGCCGACTGTATGCGTGGGTCACGCCCCCACCCCCAGCTTTGCACCAAATGGCTCATTAAAACTGCCAGTCGCTGCCCAAGATACTGAGCTTTTTACATCAAAAGCTGCACGTGGACTGATAGATAAATAACGGAGCCTGCAGCCTTCAGCACTGTCGCTCAAGGTGATGCGACTGTCCAACCCGTCTCAGAGCAGCCTTCAGCCTCTCTCCCAGTCCTCTGCAGTGTCAATGATTTACCATATTGATTAAATCCAATTCTATGTTTAATTGAAAGATGGGACCAAATACTGCAATTCTGTTCAGTATTCCCAGCAAAACAAGAAGCATTGCTTTGATATGGAATGATTTATGTGTGCCATTTATCGAACATCACACCAATGATCCAGTGAGAAACAGCTACACTCTGATACCTGTACGTAAATGTTCAAAACACTCATTACATGCAGCACTTTCAACTTATGTCTATAATATAGGTTACTTTAGATTACTATGTAGTCTTGGCATTTTGATCGGATGGGGGGGAGGGTCTGTTCTTAGTCAGCCAGCATCACCAGTAAAGTTTGAGAACCAATAGTACACACATCACCACAATGAGCTGTACAATGAAATTCAGCTCAAATTGCAGAAAGGTACAGCACATTCGGCATGATTCTCCCAAATTGCCGCGATGGCCCAACGCCGGCGTCGAAAACGGCACAAACCACTCTGGCGTCAGGCCGACTGGAAGTAATAGAATTCTCCGCACTTCCGGGGCCTATGCCGGCAAAGGAAGGGTTGGTGCTGTGCCAGCCAGCGCCAAAGGGACTGCGCGAGTTAGAGCATGTGCAGAACCGCCACCGTGGTTCAGCGCATGCACAGACTGGCCGGCTTACTCTGACTTATGCGCAGGGGT
Source organism: Scyliorhinus canicula (assembly GCF_902713615.1). Taxonomy (NCBI): domain Eukaryota; kingdom Metazoa; phylum Chordata; class Chondrichthyes; order Carcharhiniformes; family Scyliorhinidae; genus Scyliorhinus; species Scyliorhinus canicula. The sequence continues at coordinate 23,141,667 of NC_052153.1, read as the reverse complement.
GTTAGACGTTTAGCTGCTGTTGTATCAAGAGTCAAAGGTTCTGCTCCTTTTCCACAAACCCCTTAATTTACTTCAACAGACTCTGCACAAAACTTTAACATCACATCACCTGACCCACAGGCCACCTGAAGCCCCTTTACATAATCAGTGTCAATTATTGGATACTTAACATAAATGAGACAACTAATTGGAATGTCTCTTAACCCATTACTTAACAGTCTCCCCTTCCTTGGATAAAAAAATAATTTGGCGTAAACAAAATTACAAGAAACTCAAAAACACAGACGCAATTTCCCCCCTTCTTTTTTTTCATTTTTGGAAGAAAAAAAACAGTCACAGAAACAGTATTCATTAACAATATCCAAACGTTTCTGTGAACTAGCCCCTCTTTTTGCAAAACAGTCTGACAATTGATTGCTACTGTTGACCCATTTAATTTTTGCTATTTCCCCTCTGTCCAACATCTGCTTCAAATTTGCGACGTCTATCCTTAACCTTTTTTCATTGACACTTTTTGTAGGGTGCACTTTTTCTCACAGGTATTTATTGTCAATGTGATATTCAATAGGTATATTACCCAAATCCCCTAATCCCAAAATTTCTGTCAATAGCTGAGATGTATAAAAGGCCATATCCACCGCCTCTACAAGGCTTAACGTCTCAGCAGCCAAAATGCTTTTGACCACTTCCCTTTTTTTCTTTGTTTCCCACACAAGAGGGCAATATTTACCATTGTTCCCCAAAAGGAAAATTATAAAACTTCCTGCGCTTGAAACATCAAGACATAAATGTGCATAGGACGCATCACTATAAACTATGAGTTTCAAGTGCCTAAGGTCACCTGAAACCGGGAACCTCAAAACACACTCCTGCATTTTTAGTTTGACTAACGCTTTATTTGCTCTACGCCTTCCACTTTGAGATCATTCACTTTTGTACTCAACTCTAAGACAGCAAAACACACGTCCGGTCTCGTCTGTCGACCTAACCATTTCAGTTGCCCAATTAAACTTCGCAGTTGCCCTTTTTCCATCTTTGAAACCATTACGTCTTTTTGTGAAACCCGGCTATGGCTAATTGCTATTGAGCTGATGCTTTCCAAATAAGATTGCTGACGTAAAGTTGCCGCTAACTGAGTCTGTCCGATTTCCAGTCCAATATATTTAAATGCACCGGAAGCCTGACTTCCAACCCTGAATTCTTTCCTCAAACCAGAGATTACAATAGCTTCATAATCACTAGTCCCACCCCACAAAAAATCATCGGCATGCATCATAAAGATGCCAGAAAGATTTCCTTTATAGTGCCAGTAAAACATTGCTGGATCTGCTGTCAATTGGCAACAGTCTAACTTTAACAAAAAGAATCAGGGGGAAATGGACGGGAATCGGGGGAAGGTAGCCGGGGGGGGGGGGGGGGGGGGGGGGGCGGGGGCTACGGGTTCGTTATGGGGGTTTGATGGCTAGCTAAGGCCCAAAACCAAACTGTAAATAAATGCCTATAAACATGTGCCTCGGCCATATTGGGAGATGTAAAATATGTATGCCGGCTAAAGGGGGCGTTGTTATCACAGTTGTTATTACGAAGATGCTTATCTGTAAATATACATGTTAATTTTTGCGTGTTTTTTTTTTTGTTTTTCTCTCTCTAATAATTTGTTATTTGTTCAATATAAAATATGAAAACTCAATAAAAAACATTTTTTTAAAAAAACTTTAACAAAACTGACCTTACCGAAAAATACCAGACTCTAGATGCATCATTTAATTCATATACAGATTTGTTCAACTTCCAGAATACTCCTTCTGTGTTAGCTGCCTCTTTAGGAGGACGGAGAAAAATGTCTCTCTGGAGCTGATGCCACTGCAAGAAGGCAGCTTTTATATCTATAGATTTGCATTCCCATGCCTTTGTGGCTAATAGAGCCAAGAAGATCTATAAAATAACCTTTCCTGCCATAGGTGAATCTACCCTTAAATCCTGATCCTCTAAGTTTTCTTCAAATCCCCGCGCCACAAGCCTGGCCTTTGCCTTATAAGTTCCATCCGGAAGAACCTTTTCCGTGCAAATCCATCTGTGAGATAGAGCTCTTTGTCCCCTATCCGGTACTTCTGTGTATACCCCAAATTCACTCCAACATTGCAGTTCTTACTGTTTGGCATTTTTGTAAACATTTTCAGCTAACTTATTGGAAGCCACCAAAATCTCACGTGCACATGGGCTTCTACTCGTATTAGTATTTGTAGTCTTACTCATGTTCCAAAGCCTTGATAAACTACATCCCCTCTCCCGCCTGGTATTTCGTTCTGTAGTGCTACTATTTGATCATCCCCTTCTGCTGTGGGATGTTCCTTCAATAGTTCTCGACCTTTTCCTGCGAACCTGTTCACTATCCGATATACTATCTGAACTGGCACTGCGTTTCTGTGCCCTCCATTTTTGAACTTTGTGTTCCCAATCCATTGTCTTGACTCCCTCCCCTGAATGCTGTACATTCAACCAATGTGTATACTTTCCAGTGGCCTTCCCTGCTCTACTAAAATCAGCTGCATCCTGCAATTGACTAGACCCTTCAGGCAAGTATGTCACTTTTGGACCAACTTTTGGCAGTTGCCCTTTCGGAAAAATGGCCTGTTCTAAATCATCAGAAGTGTTGTGTTCCTCTACAGAAACCCTGTCCATATCAGTTAACTAGTCCTCATAGTTCTGTAACACATGCATACCAGATGACCTTAGTTCCTCGTCATGTCTGTCTGCTCCGTCTAAATTTTAAAATTTGCAATCTGTACCCATTATCCTCAATTAATGTACCCTAACAGTTTAATTGCCATGTTGCAAAATAATTGTTTTGCCATCTATGCCTATGATTTTCCCTGGGCCTTTCCATTCATTAAAATTGTCTCTCTTATAGTATATTATGTCCCCTTGCTGAAAAACGGTATTTGATGGCCGTACATTATGCCTCAAAGCTCTGTGAATTCTTTCAGAGACTTCTGCTTCCAAAAAAGCTTTTCTACTGCTATGTAAAGGATTTAAATGCTCAACAAAGACAGAGCTAATTGTAGTCCCTTCCCAAGCTGGAGGTTGGTCATCCAAAATGGACGGAATTTCGGATTTCTGTCAAACACTAATTGATAGGGACTATAGCCCCCAACCATCTGGAATGAATTTTTTGCATGTACTGCCCATGCTAAAGCTGAATTTAGCTTTCAGTTTAGTCTATCTACCAAAATTTTCCGGAGCATGTCATCTATTACCGCATGGTTTCTTTCACACACACCATTACTAAATGGGCTTTCTGCAGCCTTATTTAGAACTGTGATATTCATATTTTCACACATATCCCTATACTCATCATGATCAAATTCTTCCCCATTGTCCATAAGGAATTTTGCCAGTGGGCCCATTCCTGTCCCTATCCATTTTTCCACGATTTGATCCAGAATTACTTTCTTTTCTTTTCTTCGTAGAGTCGTTGATTGACTAAATCTGGTTGCTAAATCTACAAAATGCAAAATAAGTATATTATTGGCTTTATCCCAGATCTTATGGTCCATGGCCACAATGCCGTTAAAGTCCCTGGCCAAAGGTAGGGTTCCAGGGTGGCATTGAGGGATGATATAAGTTCTATTGAGAATGAGGTTGAATCCATTTGGGTAGAAATTAGAAATTCTAAGAAGAAAAAGACACTGATAGGCGTAGTCTATAGGCCACCAAATAATAGCATCACACTGGGACGTGCAGTAAATGAAGAGATAACTAATGCCTGTGAAAAGGGTACAGCAATTATCATGGTAGATTTTAATCTGCATATAGATTGGTCAAATCAGCTCGGTCAGGGTAGCCTTAAAGAGGAGTTCGTTGAATGTATCCGGGATAGTTTTCTGGAACTATATGCAATGGAACCGACGAGTGAGCAAGCTATCCTAGATCTGGTCCTGTGTAATGAGGCAGGAATAATTAATGACCTCATCATTAGGGATCCTCTTGGGAGGAGTGATCACAGCATGGTTGAATTTAGTATACAGATGGAGAGTGTGATGATAGAATCCAATACCAGGGTCCTATGCTTGAACAAAGGGGACTATGATAGAATGAGGAAGGACCTCGCTAAAGTAGACTGGAAACAAATATTTTATGGTAGGACAGTTGAAGAGCAGTGGAGTACTTTCAAAGAAATCTTTCATCGTGCTCAACAAAAGTATATTCCAGTGAGAAGGAAGAATTGTAAGAAAAGAGGTAATCTACCATGGGTGTCTAAGGAGATACATGAGGCTGTCAAATTGAAAGAGAAGGCTTACAAAGTGGCCAAGGTCAGCGGGAAACTAGAAGATTGGGAAAACTTTAAAGGTCAGCAGTAAGCCACGAAAAGAGCCATAAAGAAAAGTAAGAAAGAATACGAAAAAAAACTGGCACAGAATATAAGGACAGATAGCAAAAGTTTTTATAATTATATAAAACTAAAAAGAGTGGCTAAAGTAAACATTGGCCCGTTAGAAGATGAGAGTGGTCATTTAGTCATGGGATATGATGAAATGGCGGAGGCATTGAACAAACATTTTGTATCGGTCTTCACAGTGGAGGACACTAATAACATGCCAGCAATTGACCGAGAGAAGAAGGTAGGTGAGGACCTGGAAACCATTACTATCACAAAAGAGCAAGTGTTGGGCAAGCTAATGGAGCTCAGGATAGATAAGTCTCCTGGCCCTGATGGAATGCATCCCAGGGTACTGAAAGAGATGGCTGGAGTAATAGCAGATGCACTGGCGGTAATTTTCCAAAATTCGCTGAACACTGGGGCAGTCCCAGAGGATTGGAAAACAGCAAATGTGACGCCACTGTTTAAAAAGGGAAGTAGACAAAAGATGGGGAATTATAGACCTGTTAGCTTAACTTCTGTCATGGGGCAGATGCTTGAGTCTATTATCAAGAAAGAGATAGGAGGGCACCTCGATAGAAATTGTCCCATTGAATGGACGCAGCATGGATTCATGAAGGGCATGTCATGCTTGACGAATCTCTTGGAATTCTATGAAGACATTTCGAGCAAGGTAGACAAAGGGGACCCAGTGGATGTGGTGTACCTAAATTTCCAAAAGGCCTTTGACAAGGTACCGCACAAGAGGCTTATGCATAAGATAAGGATGCATGGTGTTAAGGGTAGAGTACTAGCATGGATAGAGGATTGGTTGTCTAACAGGAAACAAGGAGTGGGAATAAATGAGTGCTATTCTGGCTGGCAATCAGTGACGAGTGGTGTGCCTCAGGGATCGGTGTTGGGACCACAATTATTTACAATTTATACAGACGATTTGGAGTTGGGAACTACGTGTAAGGTATCCAAGTTTGCAGATGACACAAAGGTGTGTGGCAGAGCAAAGTGTACTGAGGACTGTAAAACCTTACAGAGGAACATTGACACATTGAGTGAGTGGGCAAAGGTCTGGCAGATGGAGTATAATGTCAATAAGTGTGAAGTTATGCATTTTGGTAGGAGTAACAATAGAATGGATTATTACTTAAATGGTAAAAAGCTGCAGCATGCTGCTATGCAGAGGGACCTGGGTGTACTTGTGCATGAGTCACAGAAGGTTGGTCTGCAGGTGCAACAAGTAATTAGGAAGGCAAATGGAATTTTGATCTTCATTGCGAAGGGGATTGAGTTTAAAAGCAGAGAGGTAATGTCACAGTTGTACAAGGTGCTGGTGAGGCCACACCTGGAGTACTGTGTGCAGTTTTGGTCTCCACACTTGAGAAAGGATGTGCTAGCACTAGAGGGGGTGCAGAGGAGGTTCACTAGGCTGATTCCGGAGTTGAGGGGGTTATCGTATGAGGAGAGGCTGAGTAGATTGGAATATATTCACTGGAATTCAGAAGGTTGAGGGGGGATCTAATAGAAACATATAACATTTTGAAGGGAATGGATAAGATAGAAGTAGAAAGGATGTTTCCACTGGTAGGTGAAAGTAGGACAAGAGGGCAGAGCCTCAAGATTAGGGGGAGCAGATTTAGGACTGAATCAAGGAGGAACTTCTTCACTCAGAGGGTGGTTAAAGTATGGAATTCCCTACCGAAAGGAGTAGTAGACGCTACTTCATTGAATATATTTAAAGATAGGGTGGATGCTTTTTTGAAAAATAAAGGAATTACGGGATATGGCGAGAATGCGGGTAAGTGGTTCTGAGACCATGAAAAGATCAGCCATGATCTTATAGAATGGCGGAGCAGGCTCGAAGGGCCGGACGGTCTACTTCTGCTCCTAGTTCTTATGTTCTTATGTACTATCGGTCGTGCTGGTGTCCTTCTGTACTTCCTACAAACTTCACAGCGATCACTAACCTGTTCTATTAGCTGAGCATAGTCTTCATCCCTTACCCCGACATCCTTTAATACATTTTTCAGCCTCCAAGGAGACGGATGCGCAAATTGCCAATGCAGTTTTAATACAACAAGCTTTTTATCAGCTGAAGTCCCATTGCAACTGCCATTAACACATTCTTAACAACTGTACTTGAAATATTATTTGTCAGTAATGGAATACAATAATTTCCTGACTGTATAAATTGTAAGTCCACCGTCTTTCCAAAAACTGTTGCCTTATCCTGTTCCATATCCAGTTTCATGTGTGCTTTCTTCATCGACGGTCTGCTCAGAAGCAAAGATATCTCACTTGATACAACATCCGTGCTAATGAAATGATTCACTCCAGCAATATTGCAAAGGATCACCACTCTTTTCAGCGACTTCAGAGTATTATCATCCCCAAACCTGAAACTTGTGGAACTTTCAAAGTTCTTAACCTTGTTACGATTTTCAGCATTCAAGGAGTTCAGGTAACATTTTAACCAGTCAATTCCACACACAGTAGATGTGCAGCCACTGTCCAATACAGCACAATTGGAGGATTCTGCAACCAACACCCTCATTGCTGGTGTAAAACTGCTTGTTAATAGGGCAATGCCTTCTTTCTGGTCACAATCGTTTCCCTCTTCTGACTCTTCCGTGTCATGTGTCGCTTCAAACACTCTATTATAACGTGTTGGGCAATTGAAAGCATAATGGATTTGAGAATCATATCGAAAACATCGAATTATCATGCCCCATGCATTTCTGGGGTTCACCTTCCTATTGTTGGATCTAACTGGGTTTGTCTTCATAATTGCCGGATCCCGATCTCCTTCTATAGTCTTGGAACCTGTTTGTAGCTGTACAATTTCGCCATCCTGTTAATAGTGTATCTTCCATATTCTGCTTTATTGCAGGCTGACCTATTTGGGTCATCAGAGCCATTGGAATCAAATGTTTCCCCAGAAACTTTTTTAAAGCTTCTGTCATTTGATCGAACAAGGTATCCTTATCCGCAAACTGAACTCCTGTCAAAACCAGGAGCCTATCCATGTTGCTCACTCTTGCACAGTCAAGTAATTTAATGCCCAACACAGACTGTGGAAATTCCAGGTTGTGTATGAAGCATGGTCGGATTTTGATAGGTTCCGGAAAATGGAGGATTTCTCCATTGAAGACTATATCATGGAATTTGGCAGACTATATAAAAGGCTGCAGAAACACAACCTGGAATTTCCACAGTCATCCTTCTCATAAATCTTATCCATAACGTAATAGTCTGCAGACCTTCTTCTGAGTCTAACTCTTCAAATTCCAGTTCAGAAAACACTTTGCTCTGGATTTTACTGTAATAATGTAGAGAAAGAGCCAATGCCATACCTTGTTTTCTCTTTCCCAAGGCTAAGTTACCTTAGTCCACATAACTACTGCACTTCTCCATTAGTCGTACGATCCCCTTTCAGAAAATAAGGAAGGGTAGTCATATCCAGCCATCTTCATCCTAGGTTCAGCCATATATCTTTGGGTTTTTTTGTTCTTCTCACTCACTCCTTGGTTTGGTCTGGAAAAGTTGTATCTTTCAACCCTTCACATTTGCACAGCAACCATCCTCTGGCACCATTTGTGAGAGGTTTGGCTGCTGTTGTATAAAGAGTCAAAGGTTCTGCTCCTTTTGCACAAACACCTTTAATTTACTTCAACAGACTCTGCACAAAACTCTAACATCACATCACCTGACCCAAAGGCCACCTGAAGCCCTTTTACATAATCAGTGTCAATTATTGGATACGTAACATAAATGAGACAACTAATTGGAATGTCTCTTAACCCATAAGGGCAGCACGGTAGCATTGTGGATAGCACAAATGCTTCACAGCTCCAGGGTCCCAGGTTCGATTCCGGCTTGGGTCACTGTCTGTGCGGAGTCTGCACATCCTCCCCGTGTGTGCGTGGGTTTCCTCCGGGTGCTCCGGTTTCTTCCCACAGTCCAAAGATGTGCAGGTTAGGTGGATTGGCCATGATAAATTGCCCTTAGTGTCCAAAATTACCCTTAGTGTTGGGTGGGGTTACTGGGTTATGGGGATAGGGTGGAGGTGTTGACCTAGGGTAGTGTGCTCTTTCCAAGAGCCGGTGCAGACTCGATGGGCCGAATGGCCTCCTTCTGCACTGTAAATTGTGTAATTGTAATTACTTATCAAGGGGGTGTCTCCTCCATGCCGGCCATGGAGCCCTACAGGGGCCGGCACAGAAGGAAGAAGTGCCCCCACGGCACAAGCCCGCCCGCAGATTGGTGGGCCAGACCACCTTGAGGGCCCCACCCGGGGTCGGATCTCCATGCGCCCCCCCCCCTCCGCCCCCCCCCCCCACCACCACCGAGGCCCGCATCAGCCAACGTACCGGCCAGATCCCGCCGTGTGGGACCATGTCCAATCCACGCCAGCGGCACTGGCCAAAAACAGGCGCCTGCTCGGCCCATCAGGGCCCAGAGAATTGCTGGGGGGGGGGGGGGGCGCTGCCAACGGCCCCTGACTGGCGTGGCGTGATCCCCGCCCCCACTTAAAAACCGGCACCGGAGAATGCGGCAGCTGGTGACGGGGTGGCGGGGCGGGATTCACGCCGCCCCCCGGGGTTTCGCTGACCCGGCGTGGGGGTTGGAGAATCCCGCCCATGGTGCCCATGTCAGCTCTGTGCAAGGGCAAATCCCAGTCGCTAACCTTTGCCCACAGCCCTTGTTGAAATCTTTTCTCCCTTCATAATTATCCAACTCCCGTGTTGAGAGCTACGATCGAAGGTGCATCCAGCACACTGGGGTGGCCAAAGAGAGCAGGAGAGTGGGGTGGACGTGCAACCAAGTAGAGGGTCTCTGTTTAACATGTTAGCTGAAAAACAACGGCCGGTATTCTCCGGTCATTGCGATTCACTTGTCCCATCAGCAGCGCATCCCCACCCATGGAATTCCCAGCGGCGTTGGGCAGTCACAATGGGAAATCCCATTGGCAAGGAGTGGGAAGATAGAATCCCACCAGCAGCAAACAGCACAGCGCTGAGAAACACATGGCTGGGGGCCCGGAGAATACAGCCCAGCATCTCCAACAGCACCGCATTCCCTCAGTACTGAACTGGAATGTCAGCCTAGATTTTCCATGGTCAATTTTCAGGAGTGGACCTTGAACCCAACATCTGCTGAATCAGAGCCATGACTGACAAAGGCAAATATTGAACCAGGTGGGTTTTTAACAATACTCCAGCAGTTCCATTATTGCCCATGAAGCTGACATTTAATTCCAACTTGTTTTAATTAATTGAATTAAAATTCTCCCAGCTGCCATGGTGGGATTTGAATTAATGTTGTCGAGATGTTAATCCAGGATTACCAGTCCAGTAACATTATTACTATGCTACAGCGCCAGCTTTCAGCTTCCAGTGCCTCTCCGCGTTCTTCTTACCAAAGTGCATCACTTCACATTTCTCTGCATTAAATTCCACCAGCCACCTCTCCGCCCATTCAATCAATCTGTCCATTTGTATTCAAAGTCTATCACGATCATCCTCACAGTTTACAATACATTCAAGATTTATATCATCTGCAAATGTTGAAATTGTGCATTGCACACCCAGGTTCAGATCATTACTGCAGATCAGGAAAGTAATGGTCCTCATACCAACCCCTGGGGAACCCCATTTCTTACCAGTCCATAAAACAACTGTTTACCAAGACTCTCTGTTTCCTGTCAATTTCATATCTATGCTGCCACATTCATTTTATTCCAATTTTGTTGGAAGGCCTAATATGAGGCACTTTATCAAATGCCTCTTTGTAGTTTGTGTACTCCATCAACCACATTTCCCTCATCAATCCTCTCTGTAGCTTTGTCAGGAAAAACTCAGTCAAGTTAGTTAAACACAATTTACCTTTAACAATTTGGTTCTGGCTTTCCTGAATGAATCCACATGTGTCCAAGTGACTGCAAATATTATCCTCATTTATCGTTTCTGAAGCTTTCACACCGCTGCGGTTAAATTGGCGAGCCTGTTGTTGCTGGATTTATCCTTGCAAATTTGCAATTTCCCAGTCCCCTGATACACCCCTGTCACATGCCTTTTCTAGGAAGCACTTGAAAACAAAGAGACAGCCCCTTTAAGAAAATCTGCAGTTAGAAAACCACCTGCTCCCACGAGTTAATGGATCCCTGCTGAGCTATAGAAACAAGCAATCCAAATCTCACCTTTGAAACTGCCTCAACCTGTCAATCAAAAAGCTTTTAGGAGGCAATGGTGGATGAAATTGAATGTAAACAATGCAGTTCAAAGCTTTTTGCCTTCTAGGCATATAAACAGTCTTCAATACTTTAAAGGGCAAAACAATTGACTGCAAGAAAGCCACTACAAAGGTTTCCACCACATTTTTAGTTTCACCTTACAGATCTTTGAACTTGGCATACTGACTAATTGGTTAAAGGGTTGAGGGGTATAGATGGCGACACTTTCACTTTCTAATGAAAGACCTTTAATTTTTAGATAGAGACTGACTGTTTAAAGGGTTTAAAGGCTACATATGGGAAGAGCAGCCAAACAAGCCCCTGGCCAGGAAAGATTCCTGGCATGAGTCCCTCCAGCCGAACACAAGCCCCCTAACCCCCACCTCCCCTGAAGGACCCTCCTGAACACCCTGGAGGCATTTTTAGGGAGAGGATACCCACCCCCTTGCCACCCCTTGAAATACATGCCCCCTGAAAAGGGGGGAATCAGGGGGACTTATAGGAGGGATGGGGGGCAGGAGTGAATTAACGGGGCTGAAGGGGTGACTGAGGAGTTGAAGGAGGGTAGTGAAGGGTGGAATTTGTCAGCAGTTAGTGTGAGGGATTGCTGCCCTGCCAGTCCAGGGGGGCTGCAGTCGCATTGTTAGATCCTGCCACACTTGAAAGAGGATGCCTCAGACTCTGAGGAGTGGGATATGTCATTGAGATTAGGGCTGCCCTATTCAGGTCCAACGAGAACGCAGTGTGCCATTGAATGGCACTGATTGACGGTAACTTTTCAAAGAGGTATAATCACATTAGGATTATTCCTAGCACCAATGGGAATCATTCTAGTTTTCCCACTGGTGGGAGCATTTAGCCACCAATCAGGATAGCTCAGGGTCTGACTGAAGGCCAGCGTGTAGCTCTGCAGTTTCACAGCCGAGTCTTTAGTACAGATTTTGAGCCAGTGGGCGTGGTTTACTCCTACACTGTGGAGGACCAGGGCTTGATAGAGCTGGGATTTGCAAAGAAATCAAGACGTCCCTTAAAAAGGTCACCCAATTAGCACAGAAAATACCCTCCCTCCCGCCAGACATCCACCCCCATAAGCATCAAGGGCGTCCCACCACAACCATCAGCATCAGGGTATCGGGGTTCTCACCCCTTCCACTATCATCAGCATCAGGGACTTTCCACACCCCCCCCACACACACACACACACACCATCAGCATCGAGTGCCCCCACCACCATCAGCATCAGGGGCCCTTCCCATCCCCTCCCCACAACACCCTCAGCATCAGGACTTCTCCCCCCCACCCCCCACCCCCACCTCCAATACCATCAGCATCAGGGGCTCCCCCTCAACAAACATAACGTGAAACCCACCTGAATGGAACTTTCCAGAGTGTCTGCACTGGCAATGTCCCTTCGCACAAGTTAGCACTGCTAGGTTGCCTAGCAGTACCAACCTGTTCCAGGGGGCAGTGCCAGGGCATGTCCTTCTCCCCCCAGGGGCTACACTTACCTTTGCATCCTTGGGGGGAGGGGGGGGGTACCCTCAACTGATTCACGTTTTTCAGAACCTGTTGTAAATCTCGTCACGTCGGCAACGTCTGAATATTCATGAATGGAGATCATTTTGTTTAGGGGGGGGGGGGCAGGGGGCTTGGTAAGTATATTAAAATGCAATTAAATTAGTTTCCTGCCCTTTCAGGGCATGAACCTCGTTCGGTCACCGGCAAAAAGCGTGAAAATTGGAAAAGGTGATCTTGCCGGCAAGAATTGCCTTTTCCGATTCTCATGAGATTTTGCGCCTATGTCACCACATTCACTGACAGCTAATGTGGGCTGAAAATCACCTCCCATTCTCCCCGGTCTTTTATGCAGGAATATCGCAGCCAAATCTCTGGACCTGCCACGGTATAAAATTTGCCTGTGTCTGTATCTGCAACTCACACCCTTATTTACCTCGCACCAAGCACTCACATAAATGCACAGAAAACCTGCTTTAGAATTTTGGAAAATCTCTCTCACTCTGACTCCATCCAATAGCTTTCTTTTTTTTATTTTGGTGCTATTTGTTTCTACTAGTTCTTTTTAAGTTTCAACCTCCGACCGAATTGTTTTAAATGCTCTCTGACAGCAATGGAAAACCACCTCATAGGGACACGCCTGGTTGTGTCGAGGGGCGACCATTCTGGCCTGTACCAGTCCCATTTCTCCCATAAGTGGTTCCAATGTCCCAAGATTCTTAAGTACTACCTCTTTTCCCACCTTTCCAACTGCACATTCATATGTTCTCTCTTTCCATGTTTATAATGTGGAGATGCCAGCGTTGTCCTGTGGTGAGCACAGTAAGAAGTCTTACAACACCAGGTTAAAGTCCAACATGTTTGTTTCAAACACTAGCTTTTGGAGCACTGCTCCGAAAGCTAGTGTTTGAAACAAACATGTTGGACTTTAACCTGGTGTTGTCAGACTTCTATGTTTATAGACATTAGTGCTTGGTATAGGGAGTAATGCTGGCATTCTTACCTTTCAGGTCATACTTGTTTGTCTCCTTCCTTATGCCCTAAAATCGGCCTGCAGGACCACATCGCTCTTTCTACCTTTATTGTTGGCATTAAAATGGACCATAACCCCCGGCTGTTCACCCTCCCTGTGCCTTGCAGACTCTTGGTGACATGAGAGGGGAAACATACCATCCTGGATTCACACTTGCCGCCACAGAAATAGCATTCTCTTTCTCTAATTATAGAATCCCTATAAAGTTTGCTTTTTCAATCTACCTCCTAGCTCCCAATACAGCTTGGATAATGCGGTGCCGTGGACATGATTCTGGCTGTACTCCCCAACCCTCACCCATACCAGTATTGAACATCAATCGAGGGGATGGCTCTGCTTGACCATTTCCCTCTGCCTGGGTATCATTGATCTGGAGGATTACCCCATCCAGTGACGCGTGTCATGATATGCAGACACACACATAATGATATACAGGCAGGCACAGACAAGCAGCTAATGGACACAGAGAACAGGACATGACCAACAAGCAGGCAGGACACTCAGGGGTGGGATCTGACTATAAAAGACACGAGGCACTCACACTCCGCCTCTTTCCACTGATGAACATCTAGAGAGTCAGTCAAGGGTGTATGTACAGTGTCACACCTCCAGCACGTGGCTAAGAGCTAGTCTGGTTCAGTCAGACAGAGTAACCACACTTAAGCTAGCAGAGAGTCAAACTCACAGAGAACTGTGCTATTAGTTCAATAAACCTGATTGAACTAACTTCAAGGTCTGGAGTATCTTTTTGAGCTGAGCTGCATCCAGTTGCAGCCAGTGTTATACCAGTGTACCTAACACGACAACGCGTATCGCCGAAACTCTCAGCCCTGAGGAGCTTCTGCAGCGATATTGACCGCTGCTCCCACTCCAAAGGCTGGAGCTTCAGCACCTCCGGCTGATGAGACTTCTAGTACATGCAATTGTTCAGAAAACAAGAAACATCTTGGACTACCGACACAGCACACGGCGTGCATTCCATGAGACTGAAAGGCCTCCAGTTATTAGATGCTGAACTGACTTGACAGAAATAAACTTAAATAAATAAATAAAGGTTAACCAGTTGCTCGCCAATCGACTGCCTCCTATGTTCTGATGTCATCTGATTTTGTCGGGAGATCACTAAATGTTTTCATTTAACTCTGATTTTAAGGTACTGCTGAACTTGGGATGGTTTAGTTTTACCATCCCTTGTTATTTCTTTTTCACTTTATTCCCCCGAATCCGATTAATTAATTGAACAATGGTTGTAACTGTATGATAAATTATGAAATTGGCTTTTGCGCTAATTAATTGAGCTCATCTTATTTATGGGTGATTAATTTAAATAAGTTTGGTAGCGGTTCACTTGCTTTCATCACAATATAACAAAGAGTTAATAAAAGAGCACTTTGATTCAGTCTCTTTGCTGCAAAGACTAACCCAACATAAATGTTTCAAGAACGTCTGTTTGTCCGCCTCTTAGGCTCTGATCCTTAGGGAGAGGCTGGCCACACATCCAAAGGCATGGTACAACCTGTCTGCTTATGTGCACGACTGAACTAAGCTGACAGTTATTCAAATTGATGAGCTCAAGTAACCATTTGGAGAGTATTTGGGAGCCTGAGCTGTTCAACATTCTTGGCCGTCTTGGAGATCAATTGAGGCCATGCAGCTCCTGCAGCTAGTAATAATCTTTTGACTTCTTCAACACAGCCAAACTCCATAAGAGTAGATGATGCTGTTAAATCTGCTGGGTGCACCGGCCAGTTGTCATAGTGAGGCAGTGCTCCACTGCCATGTTGGTCACCGCTGATGCCACTGGCTTCCAAGAAATAGAATTGAACTTCTCCTGCTCCCCTTTTGCACATCTACAGCCATCACATTCCAGAATACAATTGCCTAAATGGATCCTCAGTTCTGAGAGGTGAACATGTACAGAGAACATCCAGCATCTCCTACACTTGTGATATTTATGCACCAAATATGATGATGCACAAAAATAAGTTTAAGAACATGTGCGCACAGCCAAAATCATTGGAATGATTTATAAGGTGCTCACAAGTACGACATTGCAACAATCTGGATACATCGAAGTTGTGTGGCCAGAGAATGTATCCATAGAATCATAGAATTTACAGTGCAGAAGGAGGCCATTCGGCCCCTCGAATCTGCACCGGCTCTTGGAAAGAGCACCCTACTGAAGCCCAGGCTTCCATCCGATCCCCGTAACCCAGTAACCCCACCTAACCTTTTGGCCACGAGGGGCCAATTTATCATGGCCAATCCACCTTTGGAGTGTGGGCGGAAACCGGAGTACCCGGAGGCATGGGGAGAACGTGTAGACTCCCCACACAGTCACCCAAGGCTGGAATCGAACCTGGGACCCTGTGGCTGTGAGGCAGCAGTGCTAACCACTGTGCCCCCATGCCGCCTGCAAAGGCTCTTATTTCATCCAGTGCCATGAATGGGAGATTTGAAAGTTGAGTGAAAGATTAAAGGCATTGCCTGCTAGCCGAGGATATGGTTTGTATTTGCAATTGAGCACGTTGCTAAGATGAAGACTCCTTCATGGGAGTTTGATGAATGGTACAATCGGCAATGGATTCTCACACCTGCCGAAGCCCTACCTGTTCCTCCAGCTCTCCAAGACCTTCCTGTACTGGGGATATTGGGTGGCACTATGCTGCATTTTGAAGTTTTTCTTGCAAGTCAAACCTGAACAACATGCTGCAGATTACCACAATCATAGAATAACACAACATAGAATAAGGTCCTTTAGCCCTATGTGTCCATGCCAGCCCTTTGAAAGAGCTATCCAACTTTCTCCCCTTCCCCTGCTAGATTTACCATGGCCCTGTATAAACTTTCCAGCAAGTATTTATCCAATTACTTTTTGGAAGTTACCCTTAAATCTGCTTCTGCACCCGCACCCCCCCCCCCACCACCATGACACCCCCCCCTCCCCCTCCGCACCCCACCTTCAGACAGTGCTTTCCAGATTAAAACATTGCCTGAAATCTTTTCCCTTGTGATGATCTTTAGTTCTCCGCCAATTATGTTAAATCTGTGTGCTGTGTTTGCTGACCCTTCTGTCACTGGAACACTTTCTCCTTATTTACCCTGTCACGGGGAGAGGAGAGGGCTGAATCTTTCAATCTCCTGTCCCCTCTTTTTGTAATTAGAGAAGATTAATTTTGATAACATTGATGTGCATTCCTGAACTACACCATCCCTACCTCCCATTGCACATCATGAGTATGTGTGGTCAATTTAAAACTCATCAGCTGGCCACATGACCAGCACGGGGCCCATCGCGTGGGAGCGCGTGAACCATGGCCAATGGGAAGAAAGTGAATGGCCAGAGAGCACGGACACAGTTAGTGTGGGCCTGAGAGTCAGAGAGCAATGACCTGTATTTTAACTGCTGACCCTGCAGAGTTTAACCTTGTTGTTTGTTCGAATTAAGCAGCCTCCTCGTTGATACCTCACACCATTACATTGGCGACGAGAATAAATCGGATAACAGTCACGAGCTTCAAAACTCAAGGGGGAGAGTTTGCCATCGGCAACCTCCAGAGAAGCAAGAGAAGCAAGAGAAGTGGTCTCTACTAACAGTGAATGCCACTACTAGGGAAACTTAATTCTTTTAACTAGAGGACTGAAGACTGGGGCCAATACATTGAGAGACTTTGGTACTTTCTCACTGCTAATTAAATTACTGGGAAAGACAAAGAAAAGGCCATCTTGCTGTCAGTATGCGAATCCCAGGCTTCTAACCTCATTAGAAATTTTGCATCCTCGTAGGCCTCTGATATTAAGTTGTTTGATCAATGAAAGAGCATTGCAACCCCAAAGCTTCCATCATACTGCAATGGCATAAATTTAATTCAGCCAAAGGGACTCCGGGGAGACAATTTCTGCTTTTGTAGCCGGGCTTCATCAAATGACAGAACACCGCGAATTCGGCTCTTCATAAAGTGACATGTTACGTGATCGCCTTGTTTGTGGTATTAACAATCTCAACGTCCAAAGAAAATTATTAGCGAAACAAAAATATCCTTCGAAAAAGTGATAGATATAGCTCAAGCCACTGAATTTGCTGAAAAGGGAGTTTCCGGACGATGGTGTGTGCAGCAACGTGAGGTGAATCAACTTTGGAGCGGAATGGCTGCTAGACAAGGACCTGAGTGGCGGGCGCAGAGGAGGCCAAACCGAGATCCCAGGAGCAGGATCGTGGAGCAAGGAGCAAAAAGAAACACCAGCCGTCAGCCCAGGAATTTTGATGAGTGTTCTAGATATGGAGGAAACCAATTTCAACAGATATGCCATTGCTAAGATTTTACCCCAGTGGCAATATGGGGGGTAGAGTTGATTGAAAGGAAGAAATGGGCTAGCTTGAGGCACAGTCGCCTAGCTGGCTGCTTCTCCGCTGCAGATTTTAAAGTTTGTACCACCTTTTCCACCAGGCCATTCGAGGCCGGGTGATAGGGGCCGTATGGATGTGTTGTAGTCCGTTCGTCTGGGCAAGAGGCAGCCCTGATGCACTCCTATTCCACAGAGAAGGGAAGCAGCTGCAAACCCCTATACCAGAGAACATAATAATTCCCTCTAGTGGATCACTGACACATTAACCTTAATGAGAAACTCTGCGGTGACGTACAGCAGTCGGATGTGTAAAATCTATCGATTCTGGATGCTCCGACTCCAGGTATCACAAAGCTGAACACACTGGAGTCAGGATGGAGATGTCACCAGACTCCACTAAGTTGAGGGACCCGACCAGGTCTCCACCACTGCCGGCATGCAGCGCTGGGCACCAAGCCGGTCGCTTCTCCTGAGAGTGCAGTTGAATTACCTCCCCGAGGACATGTTTAAGATAATCTGTAAAGCGGTCTTGACCTGTTCAAAGATTTTTGTTGCATGTCTTTCCAGTGTATTTGATGATTTTCCTTTTGGAGATTAAATCAAATGAAAATCGCTTATTGCCACAAGTAGGCTTCAATGAAGTTACTGTGAAAAGCCCCTAGTCGCCACATTCCAGCGCCTGTTCGGGGAGGCTGGTATGGGAATTGAACCGTGCTGCTGGCCTGCCTTGGTCTGCTTTCAAAGACAGCGTTTTATTCCAGTGTGCTAAATGGTGCCAGTGTTGTTGCCAGGTTTGGGATGAAATGGCCATAGTAATTGACCATGCCCAGAAACCATTTTAATTCCACAATGTTTTTCAATTCAGGTACCTCTGTGATAGCTTTCATCTTATCTTCTAAAAGGTGAAGGCCTTTGCGTCGACTTTCAATCAAGATAAGTAACTTCACTGACCTGAAAGATGCACTTTTCCTTTTTAAGTCTTAACCTTCATCTCTAAGCCTCCTAAGTACTTCCTCCAGGCTGGCCAGACATTCTTCCTGTGAAGTCCCCATCACCAAGATGTTGTCTAAGAACACCGCATCCGTTGGAATTTTTTGAAGTCGGTTCTCCATCATCGTTGACGAATTGCGCATGTGGATGATATGCCGCATGTACACCTGAAAAGTCCCTTGTGCCCGTTAATTGTTCCAGATTTCCTTGCGTCATCATCTAGTTCAAGCTGTAGGTAAGAATAAATTAAGTTGAACTTTATGTATGTGAGGCCCCACCAGCTTTACGTAAACATCTTCTATCTGAGGGATAGGATGCTTGTTGATTTGGACCCCTTTGGTTTATGGTGAGTTTGCAATCATCACAAATCCTGACAGTGCGGTCAAGTTTTAGAACAGGAACAATAGGGGCCGCCCACTCAGTGAACCGTATCGGTCTTATGATCCTTAACTTCTCCAAATGTGTCAACTTGGCCTCAACTTCAAAATTTTGTATAGAATGGGCCAAGCTCTGAAAAATGTTGGTGTTGAATCAGGGTTCACGTAGATTTTAGCTATGACAACTTTTTCTGTGTGGAGTCTGCACGTTCTTCCTGTGACTGCGTGGGTTTCCTCCGGGTGCTCGTGTTTCCTCCCACAAGTCCCGAAAGACGTGCTGTTAGGTAATTTGGCCATTCTGAATTCTCCCTCCGTGTACCAGAACAGGCGCCGGAATATCGCAACTAGGGTTTTTCACAGTAACCTCATTGCACTGTTAAGGTAAGCCTACTTGTCATAATAAAGATTATTATTAATGGCAGCGAGGCTGTTGATAGGCGGCGATCTCCAAACTCAGCTGGACCTGGTGTTCCTCAGTTTGGTGGGAACGGTGGAGACGGTGGAGCAAGCTACTCAAAAGAAACACCATAACTTGACAAAAGGTAACAGATCTTTCAAAGCCAATGATCTAGTTTTTGTCAGGTACTTCAGGGTTGGGCCAACATGGTTACCTGGGAAAATTGTAGCAAGGTCTGGGCCTGTGTCTTAGCTGGTGGACCGACAATGGAGATGAGTGTGAAAGCACGTGGACCGCGTAAGAAGGAGAGAAGCTACAGGCCCAACAGCAAAACAACTGGATTCAGTGGTTACGACTAACGTTTCTTCATCAATGCCAGAGATGAGGGAAATGGGTGTTTCAGAAGAGGTCTTTCTTGCTACTCCTGAGGAAACTGGAGAGGGGACTGACACCAACGCACCGACTGAAACCTTTAGACGACCATCTTTTGCAACAGACATCACTACCTCAATGGTGGAAGAACCTGTCAGAGAGCTGAGGCCTTCCACCAGACCTCAGAAATCGCCTGACAGACTGACCTTATGAGAGTCTGTATTCTGCCACCCCTTTTGTGGTTCTGCCCTCATTGTAAATAGTCACCTGTTATTATCTTGTAACGTATATAGCATTGAGGGACTTGAGGTGGGGGGGGGGAGCGGTATGTTGTCGCACAGCCCCTTTAAGGTGAATGCACCCGTGGCCTATCTCGCAGGAGCACACGAACCATGGCCAATAGGAAGAAAATCTGGGAATTGGGGAGCGGGGGTCCAGAGAGCAGGGGCTCCAGGAGTGTGGACCTGGGAGTAAAGACCTTTATTTCAACTGCTGTCCCTGTGCATAGTTTACCTTCATTGTTTGTTTCGATAAATAACTTCTGAGCAGGCTCGTCGTTAATACCTTACGTTATTACAAATTGCATGGCAACTCTGTCAAAATTGTTCATTATTTTGAACACCGCTTTCAAATCTCCTCTTAACCATAATTTTTCCAAAGCAAACAAGCTCAGCGTTTCCAAATAACTTAAGACACTCATCACGGGTATTATTTTATTAAATATTAGTTCTGCACTTTCTGAGGCATTGATAACCATGCCAAAGTGAGTGCCCAGAACTGAAAGGAGACTGTAGCTGAGGCGTTATCAATATTTTATAAAGGTTTAGCATCATTTCCTGACTTTCATGCTGTGCCTCGATGAATAAAGCCAGACAATGTAAAATCTTTTTTTAACAGCTTTCTCAAATTATCCTCAAACATTTGTGCACATGTACTCCCATGTTCCTTGCTGCCCCCATTTAAAATTACACCATCCAGTTCGCAGTGTCTCTCCTTATTCTTCCTGCCCAAAATGGCTCACTTCAAAGTTCCCCACGGTTCCCACCTCGGACTCCCCTCACATTCCCGGCCCCACAGTGGACTCTGCCAATCGCACCCCAACCCCCCTTCACACCCCACCCCACCCACCCCACCCCACTTTGAGAAGGAAATATCTTTAGGGTGGGATTTTGCTCTTGTAGATAAGTAGATATAATTGAAGTATCATTGCAATATAAAAGCAATAGGTTACGCATGGACTTAAACGATTCTCCAGCTCTCCTTTCACCAGTATCCATCTTGTAGTTAATTCTTATTCAGTATTACTTCTCCCTCGCCTTCATTTGTCCCATTCCAAAATTCCTTTTACTTTTCCTTTACTTTGACTCTCCGATGGTAATGGTCAATGAGGGTCCATGGAGTAAGTGTCAGTGCCGTGATCATTTAAAACATGTTTTCTTACTCTTCATCCTGTGTTAACCATTTCATGTCACACTGTCAAGTAGCTAAACAAGCTGGGAGTCATTCTCCAGTGCAGCTGCACCATGTGTTGTCCTGAGTTATTTCACAATTTGCAAATCACTTCTGCAATCTCACATCAGTGTTCCAATTCCTTCTTTAATCCTCAGTTGGAATTTTACATTTGTAAATCATATTTACACATTTTCCTATCTGTTGGGACATAGCCTCTGGCGCTTGCTTAAACCAGACTTTCCATTCAGGTAGTGGGCTTGTTGGCATCTCTCTGCCCTCTCCCACAAATCCTTGTTTTGCATTTGTGCAAGGTTTCTTGGGTTAAGAGGGATTGTGCTGTGCATTTTACCAATCAACTTCATCATCCTGTGTTCCACTATCTTTAAAATAATGCACCATTCAATAGTTCTTCCGGAACCTTCTCATAAAATCAAAGGGGGTGCTTCCATCTCAGGTTGTTTGCTTATTTCCCTCTGTACAGTCACAATGTCTCAGGTAGTGGCCAGATGATCAAATTCAGTTCTCTTAAAAGAATAAAGAACTAAAGAACAATACAACACAGGAACAGGCCCTTCGGTCCTCCAAGCCTGAGCCAACCACATGTCCTATCTAGATAAACCGCCTGTATCCTTCTATACCCTGTCTGTTCATATGCCTATCCAGGTAAGTCTTAAAGGTCGCTAACATATCTGCCTCAACCACTTTACTTGGCAATGCATTCCAGGCCATCACCATCCTCTGTGTCTAAAGAAATGCCCCCGCACATCACTAAATCTATCCCCCTTCACCTTTAACTTGTGCCCTCTTATAATTGTAATTTCTGCCCTGGGAAAAAGGCGCCAACTGTTCACCCTATCTATACCCCTCATAATTTTATAAACTTCTATCAGGTCACTCCTTAGGCTCCGTCTTTCTTGGGAGAACAATCTTAGTTTATTCAATCTATCCTCATAGCTAATACCCTCCATACCAGGCAATATCCTGATAAACTTTTTCGTACTCCCACCAAAGCCCCCATGTCCTTCTGGTAGTATGGTGACCAGAATTGGACACAGTGGCCGGGACTCTCCCTTCTGGGGACTAAATCCCCACGCCAGCGGGAAAACCGGCGCCAACCACTCCGGCGTCATCAGCCCCCGAAAGTGCGGAATTCTCCACATTTTCAGGGGCTAGGTGGACACCAGAGGGGTTAGCGCTGCTTCAGCTGCCGCTCCAGCCAGCGCCGAAGGGCTGACGTGATCTTGCGCATGTGCGGAACGGCCGGTTTGGTTCCGCTCATGCGCACATCGGCCGGCATATTTCGGAGCATGCGCTTCGGAGCACGCGGGGTTCTCTTCTCCGCGCCGGCCATGGCAGAGCCCTACAGGAGCCGGCACAGAAGATAGGAGTGCCCCCATAGAATAAGCCCGCCCGCAGATCGGTGGGCCCCGATAGTGGGCCAGGTCACCGTGCCCCCCCCCCCACCCCACCGGGGTTGGATCCTTCACGCCCCCCCCAAGCACTGCCTACGCATACTCACCTGCCAGGTCCTGCCGATTCGTGAGTTGAGTGATTCACGTCAGCGGAACTGGCCAAAAATGGACGGCCGCTCGGCCCATAGGTGCCCGAAGAATCGCCGGGGTGGGGGAGGGGGCGCTGCCAACGGCCCCCGACCAGTGCAGCGGGAATCCCGCCCCCTCCCAGAAAGTGGCGGCGGAGAATACGGCAGCCGGCGTAGGGGTGGCGGGGCGCGATTTGCACCGCCCTTCCGACCCGGCAGGGGGGGGTCGAAGAAGCCCACCCAGTATTCTGAATGTGGCCTAACCAATGTTCTGTATAATTGTAACATAATTTGCAAACTTTTATACTCAATGCCAGATCCAATGAAGGCAAGCATGCCAGATGTTTTCTGTACCACCGTTCATAGGAAAAGATAATAATAATCTTTATTGTCACAAGTAGGCTCACATTAACACTGCAATGAGGTTACTGCGAAAATCCCCTAGTCGTCACACTCCGGCGCTTGTTCAGGTACACGGAGGGAGAATTCAGGATGTCCAAATTCTCAACAGCACGTCTTTCGGCACTTGTAGGAGGAAACCGGGGGAAACCCACGCAGGCACAGAGAGAATGTGCACACCCTGTACAGAGAGTGACCCAAGCCAGCAATCAAACCTGGGACCCTGGCAAATGTCTCCAGTAGAAAGCTGTCACTTCATTCATCACATAGAATCCCTAGAGTGCAGAAGGAGGCCATTCAGCCCATCGAGTCTGCACCAACCCTTTGAATGAGCACCCTACCCATTTCCACCCCGTCCTATCCCCATCACCCTGTAACCTAACTTGCACATTCCTGGATGTGAAGGGGCAATTCATCTAACCTGCTCAGCTTTGGACCATAGGAGGAAACCGGAGCGCCCGGAGGGAACCCCCACCGACACGGGCAGAACATACAAACTCCACATAGAGAATGACCCGAGGCCGGAATTGAACCTGGGTTCCTGTCGCTGTGAGGGAGCAATTTTAACCACTGTGCCACCGTGCCGCCCATCTATACTTTCCTTTTGCCACGATGTTCATTCAACCCAAATTTATACATTCCTGTCATAACCTCCAGGAGGGCCACAGGGAAACCACTATTCATCTCCTGCGGGACTTGTAGAGCACGAACGCCTCAGATTGGGGGGGCAGGAGCCACCCGCCTGGGACTCGTTATGTACTGATAGAAAAGCTGTCTCAAAGCAAGGCCGGGACAGATTAATCCCCCCCGGTAAGGATTGTACTAGGAGCGAGATGCTGCTTCATGCAGAACTTTGCATCCAGTTAAAATAAATTAATGTTCAATTTTTGCCTGCTTCCTCAAGTTACTAAAATCCCTTTGTACTATACCCGGGTTCTTGTATCATTTCCAGGAGTTCTAGAGAATCTGTGCAGTTGAATAAAATATTCTCATCATATCTTTAAAACAAAAATCAAACATCTCCGTTTGATTGCGGGCATTTCCAAATTTTGCTTGTTTTTTCCTTCCCTCTGAACATCAGAGAGATTTCCATTTTAAATGATTGAATTGGCAACTCGTGTCCAGATATTTATCAATTCCAATTTCAGAAGCAGGCCTGGGGGCTTTGCATCATTGACAGAAAGTCCAGAGGTCATTCCCAGTTTCTGCTCCGATTCTGTGCTTTCGTCTTCAAAACTGTTGGCTTCACTCGGAGCTGGAAGCCATCATCAACTGTTTGAAAAAGAAAAATCGCAAGCAATCTTGGCTCTGGCCAAGAGCTCAATGGGTTAATCCTATTTGTAAATTTAGAAAACTTCATAACGAAGATTGTGTGATGAATGTTTTAAAAAGCTGTCAGTGCCAAAGAGAAATCTCTGCTGTTTGTGGAGTTGGGGCAAGTCGTGGGTGGAGAAAATCTGCTGTGCAATTCTGTCACTTGATATGATTTTTAAAAAAATGTCGCTAAGCACAAAAAACAAACTCAATTTCAAACTTGCTCGATTAAATGACTTTGTTCTATTATCTTCATTTTTTTCCCCAAATTGGAAGTTGGATTGCTGCCAAACTCCAGGCTTATTTTTATATTTTGGGAATAAACTGGTCTTCACGATTCTCAACCTATTCAGCTCATTTTTTAATTGAGAAAACGCAGAAAATCACAGCGGTTCAAATTAAGTGATTTTTATTTGAAAAAAATCCAATTAGGGGGCAATTTAGCGTGGCCAATCCACCTACCCTGCATATCTTTGGGTTGTGGGGGAAAGGCCCACGCAGACACAAAGATAATGTGCAAACTCCACACGGACAATGACCCGGGGGCTGGGATTGAACCGGGTTCTCGGCAGTGTGAAGCAGCAGTGCTGACGTGCCGTCACTGCTGACAGCGTCACCGTGCCATCCTTAAATGAAATTTTGGTTTCCTCGCCAAACTAATTCTGTGAATCTCTGATGCTTGCGAACTTCTTGTCCAAAGAAGTGCGGTTAGGTGCATTGGCCATGCTAAATTGCCGCTTAGTGTCCAAAAGGTTAGGTGGTGTTACTGGGTTACATGGATGGGGTGGAAGCTTGGGCTTGGGTAGAGTGCTTTTTGCAAGGGCGGGTGCAGACTCGATGGGCCAAATGGCTTCCTTCTGCACTGTAAATACTATGATTCTCTGAACACCCTGCTTCAATGCTGACCTGACTTGAACATACAATGTACTCTTAACTGGACAAATGTACCCGGGGTAAGGATCGTGGGTAATGACGGTGCAGGGTTCATGAGTAACCCTTGATACCACCTCTCCCTATCAAATAAAGGTGAAGGAGAAGGGGAACTGCTTTCAACCATATCAACCTCCCTGGTTCTGGAGACAGCAACTATAACTGCTCATTGTTCACTGATTTGTGTCTCAGGTTGTCTGATTCGAGCCAAACATGGGGACTGGTCTGCTCCGAATTAACTTCCTCAAAGACCTCACTGCGTCTTCTAATTCTTCACTTGGTCCGGTGTTTTCTGACAGATCTTTTGTTATTAGCCCGATGCACCACAACCTGCCTCCTGTTCACAACCTAACTGATTGCTCAGGTTAGACGTGCTCTTCTGACAGCAATCCATTCACTTTTCCTACTTATCCACAGGTTAATTTAACTCCTTGAACCTTTTACCCAGCTGGAAGGCTTGCAGATGTACAGTGCAGGCCAGCTTTTCTGGGCTTGCTCCAACTCACTGCTCCCTTTCTGAGCCGCTTTCAAAAACCCATCAAGGATATGCTCAGAGTCTCCGTCACATTCTTCTTTAGCTCCCAGGGCATCATTTTGCTCCCAGGCCATCATTTACTCCTGATGCTCCTGTCTCCTTTGCCAAACTCTACCAGTCGCATTCAAGCATATGCCAAAGCCAATGTGATTCCTTACTTCACTTAATAACTACAATCTAAGACTGCTGTTCTGCTATAAAACTCATGATGGAGACCTCGGCTCCCCAATCAAGGTTCATGACACTTTGTTCCTCTTTTCCTGGTGGTAATTTATCCCCTGGTTTGCATGTGGTATCTTTTTAGAAATCTGACCTACCTTCAACTAGATGCAGCTCGCCAGCATGATGACTACTGCCATTTTGTACGGTAGCCCACCTGGACGGCTTCAATTATTCTAGCCCGCCAGCATGGTTCTGCCTCTTCTACTTATCTAGGGGTCTGGCCTACCTGCATGGCTTCAACTCGACATAGCTTGCCAGCGTGACTTCAAGCTCTGTCTTTTCCTGACTGTCGCCCGCCTGTGTGGCTTCAACTATTTTAGCCCAGCAGACTGGCTCTGCTTCCTCAACCTCACGTGGTAGTGGTCTGGCCAACCTGCACGACTTTGGTCCCACTATCCTGCCAGCACGCCTCTGTCTCCAACCCCAGCACCTCCTGTCCTCAGTTCTCCTTTCAGATTCTTTTGATACTCGACCAGACCGTCCTCAGCCAGGCTTGGGTACTATGGGTAGTAAATACAATATACTCACCCATTTGCTGAGTCAACCTGATGATTCGATCTGAGTATTCTGCCAACTACGCCAATTTGTTGTGGTGAAGTTCTACAAACCATTCACAGGAGACTCAGGTACCGGTCAAGATTTTTTATTCAAGATTCAAACATACAGGGAGAGCACTGCCTCAAACAAATCCCTGAAACAGTACTGTGCAGGGAGAGCATTATCTCAGAGACATCCCTGAAACAGCACTCTCTTCTACAACAGCACTCGGCCAAGTCAGAGATTTTCACTATATTTATACACTGCTAGTCACATACACAGAATGTTGTTTAAATTCTAATCTTGTCAACATATAGGTTTATATTAAACCTTTCACCAAGTGTAGGCCCCATTATGTTCTCCGAGCTGGAAACTATCTGCCTTTCTCTATCTTCCCGGAAGCTGCACTTAACCTGCTCCAACTCAATGCCTGTGCGTCGAAAAGGAAATAACCATGGCCTTGTTCTGCTGATTCAGGTCATTAGGGCATGTAAGGTTCACTGGTGTATAAGCTTTTGACAAGCATGAACTCTTACTTTAAGTCGGCAGCGACCTTTATCAAATCTGTTCATTTACCCGAACAACTCTATGAATACAAGGTTGAAAAGCATGACACTCATGACAGTAAGAAGGATCATTTTCTATGGACAAGTTGAGTCCAGCTTATACTCAGTACAGATTGTGAGAAAGAAGAAAGGCAAATGTAAAGATGGTAATGGTACCATATTAATCAGTTAAAAACTGTGGAAGAGTAAATACTGCACTATGTTTAGTTACTGAGATACATCCTGGTGCTCTACATCCTGATATCTAGTGCCTGCCTAAGCGTCTCCTCAAGGATCAACATCTTATGAAGCGGAATGGAAGTTCTGGAATTAATGTCACCCACCAAGAGACTATGGCAAGAAATTTCAGGATGGCAGAGGTCAAGTGTTGGGGGTGGAGAGGGGTCTCGGGGTTTGTGAAGGGTGCAATCGGGGTCTCATGGATAGATTGGTGATGGAATGAGGTCCAGAGGTACTCTAGACCCTAAAGGGAGGGCATCCCCAATTGGGAAAGTGGCTTTTGTTGGAGCCCCCCTATCCCCACCCCACCTCAATTCCCACCTGAGATCGAACTTTGTTAAATTTTGTGTTTCCACCACAATCATCCGGCCACTAACCTAAAAATTTAGGCTGGACAAGAAAAGACCATTAAGTCTTTAAGACCAGCAAGTGACCATCAGCAGACCACTTAAGGGCCATACCTGGGTCAAGGTCATCCAAGTGGGCAGCACAGTAGCATTGTGGATAGCACAAATGCTTCACAGCTCCAGGGTCCCAGGTTCGATTCCAGCTTGGGTCACTGTCCGTGCGGAGACTGCACATCCTCCCCGTGTGTGCGTGGGTTTCCTCCGGGTGCTCCGTTTTCCTCCCACAGTCCAAAGATGTGCAGGTTAGGTGGATTGGCCATGATAAATTGTCCTTAGTGTCCAAATTGCCCTTAGCGTTGGGTGGGGTTACTGGGTTATGGGGATAGGGTGGAGGTGTTGACCTTGGGTAGGGTGCTCTTTCCAAGAGCCGGTGCAGACTCGATGGGCCGAATGGCCCCCTGCTGCACTGTAAATTGTGTGAGAGAAAAAAAGTCCCTGCCCGCCCTGGCATAAAATCGTGACCAGGTCGAGCCAGGTGGGATCCTGGAGGGAGTCCTGGTCATGCAATTATACCCCCCCCCCCCCCTCCCACCCACCTTTGAATGCATCAGCAGGGCAGTGAGTGTAAAATTCTGGCCTATATGACTGGAACAATTTTGGCAATTTCATCACTCACCAATGTAACAACTATAACGTTGTTATAGTCTGCCTTTTGTGAGCAATATGACACTGATGGCGTCATCAGATAATTATAGTCAGGGAAAATGAAGGACTGAGAATCAAATGTAATTTTGGAAACGTTGGGGTGACTTTCCGGCTGTGTTGCGCCCAGTGGAAATCTCGTTAGGTCGGGGAAATGCTGGGAACGCCCTGAGGTGGGATTTGCGAAGGGTGCCAAACAGTTCTCAATATTACCATGCCTTCCCAACACGTTCACCTGTTTGCTTGCATTTAAATATATTGTAATATGCAAAGTCGGCTTGACACCGAGTCTCCCAGGAATGTGCAATGTTCCCACCCAGCGGCATGATGTGGCACCGGCAGGAATCGCTACTGGTCTCCACAAATGGTACCAGACCTTATGGCCACGCCAGAGGGCTCATAGACCATAGTAGCCCTCGAGTAGGCAGGGACATGGCAGGGCAGTACGCTGGCAGTACCCCCGGCACTCTGGCAGTGTCAACTAGGTTGGCATTAGCAGGTTGGCATTGTCATTTTGGCACTGCTAGAGTGACAGGCGGCAGTGCCATGTTGTCACTGCCAAGAGGCAGGGCCTGAAGGGGGAAGGACCATAGCGGAGTGTTGCTCACTTTTGGGGGATGGGTGCTGCTGCTAGCATTTGGGAGAGAGGAGGGACTGATGACAATGAGGATGGGAGGGCAAGGAGGGGGGACTGGTATTGGTGAGGATGTCTCCCTGATGCCTGCATGGTTGTGGGGGGGGGGGGGGGGGGGGGGGGGGTGACCTGAATATTTAATGGCAGAGGGGGTGGTTGTCCCCTCTGCGTTTAAGGGGCAGGGCTGTTCCCCTTATGCCTGCGAGGGTTCACAATGTCTGTGGGAGTTAACCTTGAGACTGGGCCCCCTGAACTTTGAGGAGCTTGACCCGCTGGTGTGCTTAGACCCCGTCCCCCACAATGCCGGTGCAAAACAAGGCCCCTCCAAAAAAATGACTAAATGGGGATGGATTGCGATTGGGATTGTGCCAATCCACCGGTCAGGAAGCACACGCTAGAGATGACACTTTGTCATTTTATGGCAGAATTGCGCCCATAATATCAGCTACATGCACATAGGGTGAAGGAAAATGGTATCTCCTTATATCAGTGAAGATCTTAAATCACAAAACTGGCCTAAACTAAGTAAAATGCCTCAAGGAACAGTGTAATGCTGCACCATCAGGTACATACGTTACCTTTATCTACTCTCCAGATTTTCATTTCACCATGCTCAGAACCTGCAATCATACCCAAGACAGAGTCTGGGTTTTAGAGGAACAAAAAGAAGAAGGAAATCAAACTGAGTGCTGTAAAATGGAGGAAGCACCAGTTCATGGGTTACTTAGTGGTTGCCGAGCATAGAAACTGTATTATAACATAGCCTGCAAAATTGTATCTTTCTTCTTATAACTCAAAGGCATCACTCTTCCCAAAGATTTATGCTCACAAGAATCTCGGGTATCCTATGATCAGCTAGTGGCAAAAATGATGAAAAGTTTTGTGACTAAAACCATGCTCAAAGATTCAGAAGGATTTGAGAATGTAAACATAACAAAGCGTGCTCAGGAAAACCAGAGGAAACAGAAAAGTGGCAATGGTTAAAAATTAGCGCCATTACTGGCATTGCAATTTGGAATAGGGTAGATATAGAAAGCATGATGGAACATAATGAAGCTGAGAGCAGGCAATTACAAACAATATTGCTGGATGTTAATGATGGTGAGGAAGAAACATTGCAAGAAATAGGTCAAAATCTCTCAACTATTAAAAATGAAATAGTCCTTCATGAATAAATTAACGAAGCTGCGAGAGAAACAACTACATCTACCGGAACGTTACACTAGATCAGGTGTACACATTACTGGAATGTATAGAAAACAACCACATTCCAACCCATATCCACACTACACCGTGCCTAAGGTGTGGTTTCAAAAGAAAGGTTTAGAAACACAGAAAAAAGATGGCGGGCGCAATTCTCCGCACTCACGACGGTGCGGAGAATAGCGTGGCTCGTAAAATTCTACGGCCACGCTAGTCCGACGCCCTCCCGCTATTCTCCCCCACCCCCACGCCCGACTCCCGATACGAATCGCTGCCGCCGTTTTTTTACGACCAGCAGCGATTCTCAGCTGTCCGATGGGCCGAGTTCCCAGCCCTTTACAGCTGTTTTTACGAACGGCAAACACACCTGGTCTGGCCGTTCGTAAAAACGGCTGTAAAGTCCCGATTTTAAAAACCATGGCACCGATTGGCACGGCAGTACCACGGCCGTGCCAAGGGTGCCGTGGGCCCGCGATCGGTGCCCACCGATCGCGGGCAGCGGGCCCGCTGCCCGCGCACTCTTTGTCCCTCCGCCGCCCCGCTGTATCACTTTGCAGGGCGGCTGAGGGGCATCCCGGCCCGCGCATGCGCGGGTTTTGCGCAAATGCGCGATGACGTCATCCGTGCATGCGCGGGTTGGAGTCTTCCAATCCGCGCATGCGCGGCTGACGTCATATGACGCGTCAGCCGGCGCAAACTCTGGCAAGCGGGGTTAACGAAATTCGTTAAGCCCGCGATGCCGGAGTTTACGGCGGCGGCATGCTAGCCCCGACCGGGGACCAGAATCGGTTCCCGGTCGGGGAGGGGGGGGGGCTGGCGTCAAACCCGCCCGGATTTGACGCCAGCCTTACGATTTCTCCCCCTCTGGGAGAATCGCGCCCGGTGTTTTTCTTTGTCATTGGGATGTTAGGGAACCTGGCAAACCAGCTTGTGGGTTAACCTTCGATTAAATATGGGATAAACTGGTGTCCCACGGTTAAATCCACCTTTTGTTCTTATCCATTCAAACAACTCAAATTGGAAGCGATACATTATTTCTAATATCTACTCGCAATATCAACGAACTGGGAGTTTTCTTCGGAATGAAAGAATAAGTATTGAAGGCCAAAATTAAACTCAGTCATCCTATGCACCCTTTGTCTCTAAATTTAAAGAACATTGTTTAAAGGCAGAGGCTTCACAAAGGCATGTCACTCAAGTGCAACAGATAAACGGAGATGAGAAAAAGGGATTATAGATTTGGGAGATGGGAAAATATATGAGGCACCTGGCCCTTTTCAGGGGTGATTGACCGATAGGGTCACATGACCCAGGAAAAACAGTCAGGGGACCAGGGTGGGGGTTCACCGTTGCAAGCGCAAACTTTTGCCTCTGATCGATTCCGAATGCTGACTTTCAGCCAGGAAAGACTCTGAGCGAGTTTTACCGGCTGTTCATGCCGGCAGGAAATTCTGGTCCCATGCCGAAGCATTGGGTTTCCCGGCGATGAGGAGAGTGAATCTCCTGCCGGCCAGTTAATGACTCCAATGTCGCACAGCTTCAACGATCGCTTGGGCCTCCTTTTCAACGGAGGAGTGTCGAATTTCGGAGGCATGGAGGGTGCGGGAAAAGAACGCCACGGGCCTGCCTGCCAGGTTGAGTGTGGCGGACAGAGCAACGTCTGATGCATCGCTCTCAACTTGGAAGGGGAACATCTCGTCGACCGCATGCATCGCGGCCTTGACGATGTCGGCCTTGATAGGGTTGAAGGCCTGGTGAGCCTCGGCCGTCAGTGGGAAAGTGGGGGAGCAAGATGGCGGCGCCCATGGTCGCACGTGGGGCTGCAGGGACAATAGCGGCGATTGAGCGGGCGTGGCACACTGCAGCAAAATGTCCCTTCTTGCCACAGGCCTTGCAGACCGCGCTCTGCGCCGGGCAGCACTGCCGAGGGTGTTTTGTCTGTCCGCAGAAGTAGCACTTGGGGCCCCCAGGGTTTGTTGGCTGCCGTGCGGTGCAGGCCTGGGGTTGGCTGGGGGCAGTCGCTGATGGGGTCCATGATGGAGTGGCCGCTGACGGGGTCCACGATGCACAGGGGGGGTGGGTCATGCAGTCGGGGGCATAAGCCTGTACGTTGTGTGAGGCGACCGTGAGCACGAGCGCTAGTTTCTTGGTCGCCGCGAGGTCAAGCGGGGCCCCTTCTAAGAGGCGCTGGCGGATGTAGTTAGACCATATGCCTGTAACGAAGGCGTCTCTCATTAGTAGGTTCGAATGTTCAGTGGCCGAAACGGCCTCGCAGTCACAGTCTCTCACTAGGGCGAGCAGGGCACGCCAGAAATCTTCCACAGACTCACCGGGAAGTTGGTGCCGCGTGGACAGGAGGTGCCTGGCGTAGACCTTGATGGTCCGCTGAGCGTAATTCTCCTTCAGTAGCGCCATGGCCTCTGTGTAGGTAGGCGCATCCTGGACGAGGGGAAAGACGTTGGAGCCGCGTGTACAGAATCTGGAGCTTCTGTGCTTCTGAGATTGGGTCTGTCGCAGATCCGATGTATGCTTCAAAGCAAGCTAGCCAATGTGAGATGTCCTTTTTGGCGTTGTCTGCTTGAGGATGCAGCTGCAGGCAATCTGGCCATCTCTGAAAAATCTCTGTGCAATAAATTGACGCACTATCAATTACGATGAGATGAGAGTAGAATGTAATCAAGGCTTTATTATACAGAGATGTGTGGCCTCCTACAGCAGCTGACAAAATGGCTGCTGTTCGGAGAGCACACACATTTATACTCCGCCTACTGGGCGGAGCCAGCAGGCAGGGATCTACCCCCGTACCTGTAGTACAGGGGCCTTACCGTAATACCCATATATACAATATAATACAACAGTGGTGACTACCACAAAGTCTCTGTGAGATCCCCCCTCATTCGTCTGAACACCAGCGAAAGCAATCCTAACCTAGTCAATCTCTCCTCATACCTCAGTCCCACCATCCCTGGAATCAGCCTGGTAAACCCAATAAATCTATTGAATGTTTTGGTTAACAAAATACTGAGAGTTCAGGGCAACACTTGCTGATACTCTTCGTCAGAGGCTGGTTTGTGGACTCCGCAGTGAAGCTATAGAGAGGAATCTGCAATTTAACTTTAAAAGCTGCTGTGGAAGGTGCCCCATCTATGGAGCTAGCAGCAATAGAAGCTTCATAGATAGGGGCTGGAGTGGAGATCCACAAAGTGGATACCACAAGGAACAAGGCTGCAACGGTACAACCATGTCACACGGGGAGGATGTGCAGACTCCACACAGACAGTGATCCAAGCCGGAATCGAACCTGGGATCCTGGAGCTGTGAAGCGATTGTGCTATCCACAATGCTACCGTGCTACCCACCTAGAGTTGAATACTCAGTGGGGAATGCTGGAGCAGAGGAAATAAGTGCAAGAACAAAGGCAAAAAGGGCTACCTTGCCAAGACATATTGGGCTCAGAAAACTTCTCCAACACTCAGAATACAAGAAATAAAATCTAAGCAGACTCATCATGTTTAGTAGACAAAGATCAAGACCACTCAGAAGGCCACATACCCGAGAAACTGCAGGAGCTGAAATGAGGGACGGGATTCTCTGACCCCCCCGCTGGGTTGGAGAATCGCCCGGGGCCGGTGTCAATCCCGCCCCCGCCGTGTCCCGAATTCTCCGCCATCAGAGATTCGGCGGGGGTTGGCGGTCCCACCCCCGACGATTCTCCGGCCCGCGATGGACCGAAGTCCTGCCGCTGTCAACCCTCTCCCGCCGGCGTGGATCAAACCACCTAACTTACCGGCGGGAGCAGGCGGCACGGGCGGGCTCCGGGGTCCTGGGGGGGGGCGCGGGGCGATCTGGCACCAGGGGGGTGCCCCCACGGTGGCCTGGCCCGCGATCAGGGCCCACCGATCGGCGGGCGGGCCTGTGCTGTGGGAGCACTCTTTTCCATCCCCTGCGCATGCGCGGGGATGACGTCAGCAGCCGCTGATGCTCCAGCGCATGCGCGGACTTAAGCCGGCCGGCGAAGTCCCTTCGGCCCCGACTGGCGTGGCGCCTTTGCCAGCCGGCGGAGCGCCAACCACTCCGGCGCGAGCCTAGCCCCTCAAGGTGAGGGCTTGGCCCCTAAAGGAGCGGAGACTTCCGCACCTTTAGGGCGGCCCGACGCTGGAGTGGTTCACACCACTCCATCACGCCAGGACCCCTCGCCCCGCCGGGTAGGGGAGAATCCCAGCCAAGGTGTCTTTCCGGTGCGGGGCAATCAATAATATTTTTGGGCCTATTAAAAATTTGAAGGTCACAAAATCAAAATGATAGTGGATATGGGCACAGCAGTAGCATTGGTAGCTGAGAAAATTTACAATCAAAAGCTGAAACATCTGCCTTTAAAACTGTCAAATGTGATCTTAAAGATGTATATAGAAGAGATTGTACCATTAAAAGGATGCATTATAGTGCAAGTGGACAGACATTGAAGTTGCCTCTTCATGTTGCCCATGGAAACTTTGATGTTTCATTTAGTAGAGCATGGTTGGCAAAGGTTAAACTCAAGTGGAGAGCAGTAAATCAATGAGTGGATTCAAAAAGCAACTTTCAACAACATCTGATGAAGTGAGAAGGTGTTTGAAGATTCATTAGGCTCAATGACGGGAGTTGAAGTGCAGCTAAAAATCAAGCCAAAATGTCTCAAAGCTAAAGTTGCATCATACACCATTAAGCCAAAAGTCGAAGAACTGGAAAGATTAGCCGAGACAGGAGTCATTGAAACAATTGCTACAAATGATCGGACAACACCAATAGTGCCTGTATTAAAACATGATGGCTAAGTGAAAATATCTGGAGATTTTAAAACAACTATTAATCCAGTATTGTGTGCAGATCATTATCGACTGCTACTAATTGAAGACTTGTTTGCTGGACTTTCTGGAGGGCAGAAATTCAAAAACATTGATCTTTCACAGACATATCTACAGATGAATGTGACTGCCCAATTATACCAACTAACCATCATGATGCACAAATGTCTGTTTCGTTACAGACAATCACATTTTCAGTGGGCTGAAGGGGGTGCAATGTTATTTAGATGACATCCTCATCGCCGGTTCAAGGGAAAAGGAACACTTGAAGAATTTAGAAGCTATTCTGAAGCCTTTACAGAACCACAATCTGAGAGTTAAAAAGAAAAAGTGTGACTTTTCAGGATATCCATAAAACGTGCCTTAGAGAGGTCAGAGCTGTTGGTTCACTATAATCCTATGGATAGCACAATTGCTTCACAGCTCCAGAGTCCCAGGTTCGATTCCGGCTTGGGTCACTGTCTGTGCGGAGTCTGCACATTCTCCCCGTGTGTGCGTGGGTTTCCTCCGGGTGCTCCGGTTTCCTCCCACAGTCCAAAGATGTGCAGGTTAGGTGGATTGGCCATGCTAAATTGCCCTTCATGTCCAAAATTGCCCTTAGTGTTGGGTGGGGTTACTGGGTTATGGGGATAGTGTGGAGGTGTTGACCTTGGGTAGCTGTGCTCTTTCCAAGAGCTGGTGCAGACTCGATGGGCCGAATGGCCTCCTTCTGTACTGCAAATTCTATCTATCAATGACAAAGCTGACATTGCACCTTGCGTGTGATGTGCCCCTACAGAGTAAGTGCAGTTGTCTCTCACATAATGCCTTCAGGACAGGAAGGACCAATGACATTTGTTCACGAACTGTTACTAGCATCAAAACTAATTACACTCAGCTAGAAAAAGAGGCTTTGAGCATCATTTCTGGTTAAGAGGTTTCCTCCACTACCGTTATGGGTGTCATTTCACACCTTTGATGGATCATTGACCATTGACCACAATCTTTGGACCGTATAAAGGTATTCCTTCTTTACTGCCATGATGTGGGGATGCCTGCGTTGGACTGGGGTGAGCACAGTAAGAAGTCTTACAACACCAGGTTAAAGCCCAACAGGTTTGTTTCAAACACTAGCTTTCGGAGCACTGCTCCTTCTGCTCATTCACCTGAGGAAGGAGCAGTGCTTCGAAAGTTAATGTTTGAAACAAACCTGTTGGACTTTAACCTGTTGTTGTAAGACTTCTTACTGTTCTTTACTGCCAGTAGGTTACAAAGATAGTCTTTCATATTATCGGCACACACGTACGATATCCAACATTGATAAGTGAGAGCAACATGTAAATGCTGATACTTTGTCACGATTGCCATTACTAGTCAAGCATGAACCAGAAAAACATTTTGCCAACACCCCGTATTTCTCACTGGTCGATAATATACGTGTGACTTCATCTCAAGTTCAGAGATGCACAGAACCGATCCAGCGATGGTAAAAGTGATGCTTTCAGATGGAAAACTGGTTAACTAGAAAAATACAGACCTCGGGCCCTACATCACACAAAGACTTGAGTTGACAGTGCAGAATGGAGTTTTATATTGGGGAATCTGACTGATTATTCCTCCATACTTGCGTAGTAGAGTCCTTGACCAACTGTATGAGGGACATCCTGGTGTGGTGAGGATTGGAACGCAGTTATTGTTGGTGGCCAGGGTTAGATTCTCAAATTGAAGAGAAAGTGGGACAATGACAATCTTGTGCAAAACTTCACCATTACATCTGTGGGAATGGTCGGCACAGCCATGGCAGGGAATACACATTGATTATGCTGGTCCACTGGAGGGGTCACATGTTCCTAGTGATTCCGGATGCGCTCTCAAAATGACCTGAAGTCGTAATTATCAAATCCACAATGACTGAACAGACCATAGAGAAGTTAGACAAAATATTCACACAATTTGGAACACTGGGGCAGGTTGCGAGTGACAATGGTACTCAGTTCACTTTGAAGGAATTTGAGGGCTATCTGAAGGGAAATGATATGCACCACATCAAGTTAGCTTAATACCATCCTGCATTGGTCGAAGGTTTTGTTCAATCATTGAAGCATTCGTCAAAGCATACAGTGGCAAGAAGAGTGAATAAATTCCTAATGTGCTACCGGAAGACCACACACGCAACAACACAGAGTTCACCAGCAATGCTGCTGTGCAAAAGGAAACTGTGAACACAGTTTAGAACATAGAACATAGAACATTACAGTGCAGTACGGGCCCTTCGGCCCTCGATGTTGCGCCGACCTGTGAAAGCATCTGAAGCCTATCTGACCTACACTATTCCATTTTCATCCATATGTCTATCCAGTGACCACTTAAATGCCCTTAAAGTTGGCGAGTCTACTACTGTTGCAGGCAGGGTGTTCCACACCCCTACTACTCTCTGAGTAAAGAAACTGCCTCTGACATCTGTCCTATATCTACTACCCCTCAGTTTAAAGCTATGTCCCCTCGTGTTGGTCATCACCATCCGAGGAAAGAGACTCTCACTGTCCACCTCATTAATTCACCTAATACTTCAGAGATTGTCAAACAAAAACAAGCACAAATTTCTGGGAGAGAATAAACTCTAAAAAGTGAGCATTCAATCAAGGAGAGTGAGTGCTAGCCAGAAGTTACAACAGCAATGAGAAATGGGTACCTGCTGTGATCCTAGCAAAGACAGGTCCAATATCATACACCGTGCAGATGGGTTATGAAATATTTTGGCAACGTCGTGCTGATCAGCTACTAGCTTCATGACGTGACATCGCCAAAACTTCTCAAGAAGTACTTGCCTTGGAAAATCTGCACAGCGATACTTTGAAACAGAGACTCACCACAGAGACAAGGTCAGATTCTGTTTCTGAGGATTTTCTAATATCTATAGAGGCAGACACTGGAGTAATTTCCAAGGAAGTTATTTGAGGAGTGGTTGAGGACCCTGAGTCTGTAGTCGTTGGAATTTAGGAGGATGAGGGGGGTTCTCATTGAAACTTTACCTGGACTTGAAACGTTAGCTCTTTTCTCTCCTTACAGATGCTACCAGACCTGCTGAGATTTTCCAGCATTTTCTCTTTTGGTTTTTCATTGAAACTTATAGGATACTGAAAGGCCTCGATAGAGTGGACGTGGAGAGGATGTTTCCACTGGTAGGAGAAACTAGAACCCGAGGGCACAGTCTCAGACTGAAGGGATGATCCTTTGAAACTGAGATGAGGAGGAATTTCTTCAGCCAGAGGATGGAACTCATTGCAGCAGAAGGCTGTGGAGGCCAAATCACTGAGTGTCTTTAAGACAGAGATAGATAGGCTCTTGATTAATAGGGGGATCAGGGGTTATGGGGAGAAGGCAGGAGAATGGAGATGAGAAACATATCAGCCATGATTGAATGGCGGAGCAGACCCGATGGGCCTGATTTTTCTCTTATGTCTTATGGTCTTATGGAAGTACCATCTACTGATGGAAAAGAGGACATTTTCAAAATCTCGAGAAGCCAAGTTCCAAAACGGTGAATTTTAACAAAAAGGAATAGACATCCATCTCAGGAGACTGTCTTATTGAATTGTATATATAGCGATAATGGATACGTGGATCTGTTGTATAAATGTTTAGCATTATTATTGCACTAATGAAGTAAAAGAAGAGGGGTGGTATGCAACAGAGAACACGTAATTATGTGATGTGTTGTGACGTCAGCAGAGTGTTTGCGTGGATTTTCCGTTCTCCATCTTAGATTGTATGAACAACATGCCTTAGTAAACCTGCATCGCATTTGAAATAATCCAGTGGGTGGAGGTCCCCACATCTTTTCTCTTTGTGGCTAACTTAGGGATATAACACTCGCTTAAGCAAACAAGGTATCATTCACCTGCTTTATAGATCAATGCATAGCTGTTAAGTTTCTGTTGCTGCTCTTCTCACTGAAGTGTTCCTCAAGCATAAGAGCATTTATGACTTTGACTATGCCAGTAAACAATCAGCTTGAAGCTTGGTCAGTGTACCTCATGTAAATCTCTACAGGCACTGCAGCTCTGCCTGTAGATCGTGGTATGAAGGCAATGGTGGACGGCTGCAGAATGTCTCTGCTGCAACCGGACCTCTCTGGAATCCTTTACACTGATGCTTCCTTCTTCCAGAAACACAGCAATGTAGGATTCCTTGTTGTGTTTGGTCTTCTTGTAGCTGCGATGTGTCACCAAATGTTCATCTCCAGTAGGCTAAGTTGTACCTTAGCACCATCCCTCGCCATTTTGGAGACCTATTTTGTATTATGAGATACAAGAAAATATTCATGACGACAAGGTAACTGCAGATGATGCTCAAAGGTTATTTCGGGGTTCAAGTATTAGGAGGATGGCGGAATTATTTTTATTTTATTTTTTCATGGGATGTGGATGTCACTAGCAAGGTCAACATTTGCTGCCCATCCATATTTGTCTTTGAACTGAGTGGTTGCTAGGCCATCTCAGAGGGCAATTAAGAGTCATCCATGTTGCTTTGGGTCTGGAGTCACATGTAGGCCAGACCGGGCAAAGACGGCAGATTTCCTACCCTAAATGACAGCTTGCAACTGGATGAACATCAAATGTCACCCTTCTTCCCAATTTCGGAATAGTTTTGTCTATTTTACATTTGCTTATCAGGTGAGGCCGACAAAAAAAGTCCAGGGAGAGGATGTGTTCAGGTTCATTACTCTATTTGTTAAATGTACTTACTGGCAGTGCTGGTACATTATCTGCACAGTGTGTAGCAATGCAAGCAGGATGTGCTCTGTAACATTGCCCACTCCACTGAGGGAAGACAATACATATCCATTTCTGAATGTTGAAACATATGCATGGAATTCAGTTCCTAGTTCTCTCTGCCGATTAGAAAGTCAGGGCTTTACATTACTAGAAAGTAGGTTAAAGATATGGGACATTAGGTTCAAAAAGTGTCAAGGAAAATCAGAAGTGTTTGTGAAAGTTCCAATGGATTCAGTGACAATGCTTTGCATGAGGCCCCAATGTGCAACACGAGTATTCCATTTATCTGGCCCTTACTGTTACGCAGCATCTAACTGCGCAGCATTGTCATTTCATGCAACAGCCATCAATTCTCAGAATTTCATCCACTCGTCCAATCCCTAATTTCATTTTAATTTGCTTCCTCCCCTTTCTCAAGGGATTTTCTTCATGATTTTCCACTGCACAATTTCCCCGTGAAGAAGATAATTTCTTATTCCTCTGTTGCTTCTTTCCTGAGTTGACAAAGTTTTTCAATGCTCATTATTTTCCCTCTGCGTCGAGCTGTCGATTCTTTTGTCGCCAATTTTCTCTCTGTTGATTTCACTTTTCCCACTCCGCTGGTCTCCCAGTCCTGCCGACCCAATTAACTTCCCTCTCTGCCTCAGCTCCTCTGTGATGTGATCCTCATCCCTGCTTTAGTTACCTCCAGCAACTACTATTTCAATGCTATCTTTTTTTTCTGTGTTCATGGGATGCGGGCATCATTGGCTGGGGCAGCTTTTATTGCTCATCCCTGAGTGTATTTAGCTCACTGGGCTAAATCGCTGGCTTTTAAAGCAGACCAAGCAGGCCATCAGCACGGTTCAATTCCCGTACCAGTCTCCCCGGACAGGCGCCAGAATGTGGCGTCTAGGGGCTTTTCACAGTAACTTCATTGAAGCCTACTCGTGACAATAAGCGATTTTCATTTCGTATTTAAGAGTCAACCATATTGCTGTGGGTCTGGAGTCACATGTAGGCCAGACCAGGTAAGGATGGCATATTTCCTTCCCAGAAGGACTTGAGTGAACCAGATGGACTTTTACGACAATCGGCAATGGTTTCATGGCCATCATTAGATTTTTAATTCCAGATTTTTATTGAATTCAAATTTCACCATCTGCCGTGGCGGGATTTGAACCTGGGTCCCCAGAGCATTGACCTAGGTCTCTGGATTACTAGTTCAGCATTAGTACCACTACACCACAGCCTCCCCATGTCCTGGCTAACCTCACATCCTCCACCATCCGCAAACCTCGAATCATCTAAAACTCTCTTCTCCATATCCCAACTCTCACTGAGTTCCATACACCCGTACAGTGTCATTGACTTAGGTTGGCCCCCAGAGTTGTCTCAGATTGAAAATACTTATACTCGTGTTCATATCTCTATATGCCTGCTCCCTTCCTGTTATCTCCAGCCCCACAGCTCTCCTGGAATTCTGAGTTCCTCCAATTCCACCTTCCTGTACATCGCTAATAAGTATCACTTCTTGTTGTACGTGGTCGATTGTTTGTTATTTAAGGGGGTATGTTGTGTGTCAATCCGCGCGGTTGTTTTAGAAATGTCAATATGTTAAATTGTGAAAATTACAAATGCTTCAATAAAATATTTTTTTAAAGAAACAAAGTATGACTTCTTGTGACTGTAGTAGTCTGGGCCTGAAACTCCGGAATTCTCTCTCCTTGATCCACGCCACATTTCAACCTTCTTGTTTCAGATGTGCATAAAACCCATATTTTTTACCAAGCATTTAGTCTGCTGTCCTAATATCTCTATTGATGGTTCTGTCAAAAATCACCTGGTAATGGTTCTGTGAAGCACTTTACTCTGTTGAAGATGTTATATAAGTGCTCGTTTTTCCTCTCGTACTCTTAAGCTCCCCTATTTACTTCAACAATATACATTTGTAGATGCACAGGCAGTAATATACCTTCCATTCTGATGCCAAAACAACCCAGTTGCATTTTATATTTATATCCAACCAATCCATAACTAAGAGAAATTATCTAAGAATGATCAGCAATAGTGGTAAAGACCATAAGACATAAGAGCAGAATTAGGCTACTCAGCCCATCAAGTCTGCTATTCAATCATGGCTGATATTTTTCTCACCCCCACTCACCTGCCCTCTCCTCCTAACCGCTGATCCCCTTATTGTTGGGGCTGTTTAGCACAGGGCTAAATTGCTGGCTTTGAAAGCAGACCAAGTAGGCCAGCAGCACGGTTCGGTTCCCGTAACAGCCTCCCGGAACAGGCGCCGGAATGTGCCGACTAGGGGGCTTTTCACAGTAACTTCATTTGAAGCCTACTCGTGACAATAAGCGATTTTCATTTCATTTCATTTTTTATTTAATCAAGAACCTATCTATCTCTGGCTTAAAGACATGCAGGCTGGAATCCTCCGACCGCGCCCGCCCGGTGACAGGAAATTCCCGCTGCGAGATCAATAGACCTTTAAATGGTCCGTGTCCCGCCCATGGCGACCTTGCCGGGCGGAGCAGAAAAGTCCAACCCTCAGCGATTTGGTCTCGACAGCCTTCTGGTGAATTTATAAACTCTGTGCATTGAAATGTCCTTACCATTTTAATTTTTTTTTTACAATAGTTCCAGAGTAAGGGTGCATTGGCAAATGCATTCGTAGGGTGCAACGGTGGGCTTTGATTGTGGCTAAACCCCAGAGTCTGATATTGGGGACTGGCAGCTGTCCTGGTATACGCTGATGTGACTGCCTGCCGCATCATCGCCTGGTCAGTATTGACTGAACTATCAGAACTTTGACCCTATTAAGCAGCCGAGAGAGTGCTTCAGATGCTTTCCATACTACAAAAATGATGATTGTGTTGCCATGCCAATCAGCTGCTTGCAGTGAGAGAGAAATAGGAACCAGATTGTGAGGAATTTGTCCTTATTCTGTCTCAGGGAACATATAACTTTCTCTTGCGCAGTGCCTCTCGATCTGAATTTATACGGCGATTGTTTTTACAGTCATCGGGGTGGATGAGCTGCTATGGTCACCCTGTGTAGCAACATCATAAATGTGGAGTTTAACCATAAACATGTTTAAAAGCACTTACAATTTTGTTGGGCATATTGATGGGAAGAATTCTCCATGAAGACGCACAAACCTGGCCATTGTCCTAAATTCATTGAAATCCAGTTCCTCAGAAACATGAGCCCAAACTACTTGAGTCTGTGAATGGAATTTTAATATAATAGACCTGCACACAGCAGCAGGGTGCGTAGAAAGCAATGGCTTGGGAACCCAATGATTGCTGGACCAGGCTCTGCTCTGGCTCTTTACCTCAGCCACAGCATTAATAGGCCACAGCTGGGTTTCCTGGCCTGTCACAGAGTGTGGGTGTGATAATGACTCTCATCTCTCAAAGGAAGAATTTCGGGTTGAAGGGACAGCAGCAGGAGTCAGAATGGCTGAACTTTACATTGATTATTGAGGCTTCATAGGAATGGAAAAATAACGTGGCCCCTTGGGTCTGTGACTTTCCCCTGGA
This sequence comes from Scyliorhinus canicula, assembly GCF_902713615.1. Classification (NCBI taxonomy): domain Eukaryota; kingdom Metazoa; phylum Chordata; class Chondrichthyes; order Carcharhiniformes; family Scyliorhinidae; genus Scyliorhinus; species Scyliorhinus canicula. The sequence continues at coordinate 23,098,295 of NC_052153.1, read as the reverse complement.
TGTCCCGCTGGGCAATCTGAGGGACTGGAGTGAACTGACGTTTCCCATGGATAGCAGGAAGAGGCCAGCCTATCACGGCAAGCAGGAGTGGATGGAAGTGGCCGAGGGACTGAGCAATAGGGATGTTGTGGTGATATGATTTGCATAGCTGTCTGCCATTGGTGCAGAACGCTGGCTTACCATTGGCCCTGGTCGGTCATGTGCCTCTCGACCGATTGGTTGAGACCAGTCATGTGACGGCTCACTGATTGGTCGAGAGGCTGAGTTAACCCCGCCTCCAGAGTGAGGTATAAATACCCAGAACGCCCGGTGGTCGTCCATTTACTGTAGTCGACCGCAGGGCTAACTTCTAGCTTATTAAAGTCTAACTTTTGTACAGCAACTCGTCTCGCGTTCGATTGATTGTTCATCAGGTGTGGTCCTTCGAACTGGGAGACAATGTCCCAAGGAGGTTCAGGACCTCAGAAGGGCAGGATAGGTGAGCAGCCCGTCGCTCATTCAGGCGCTAGGCCCCACTCTGACCTTCCCAGCATTCTCCTGCACAACACCTCCCCCCCCCCCCACACATTCCTCTCTCACCAGAGAACCCACATCTTCCCATCTAAACAGCCAACAGCCACATTCAACCTCATCTCTGTGCCACCTCACACTCCCGCCTTTCAATCACCCTCCTCAAATGTTGTCATTCCCTCCTCTCAACACAATCCATTTCACACAATCCACTCCCTGACTTTTCTCCTTTTAGCGGAAGAGAACAAAGAACCGCAGTGAGAGGTAAAAACAATCTAGGTGAGGGTCATCCCCCAGTGACAGAGACTTGACGGCCTCTGGCAATGGGTGACCATGCTTCTCCTCTGCAAATGAGGCTTTGTCCAAGGTGTCAGCGTTGAGAGCCTGGACCTCCTGAGGCATTGGTTACCAGATACTTTGAGGAAGCTGATCCTCTGCATGTCGAACCCCCTATTGGAGTCTTGGGTCCTTGGAACTGGAGCTCTGTGTCCATCGCTCAGCTCTGTAGAGCAGCATGCGGCTGAGGAGAAAGTAGTTGCTACATTGGTGTTGTTACTGCTCCAGATGTTGTTGCTATCGGAGTGGCTGCTCCTCTTGTTCTTCACCAGATGTTGATAGCTGTCAGAGTAGGTGCTTTGAACAGAAGCCTATGCACAGGCACGGTGGCAGCTGAGCAATCTCACTGCTTAAATGTTTTTCAGGCTGTTAGATTAACTAACCAATGATTCTCTGTCCCGTCCTTGCAGTGTTGACCTGAGCATGTTGCACATAGTCCAGGAAGTCATTATTTTTTAAAATAAATTTAGAATACCCAATTAATTTTTCCAATTAAGGGGCAATTTACCGTGGCCAATCCACCTATCCTGAACATCTTTGGGTTGTGGGGGCGAAACCCACGCAAACATGGGGAGAATGTGCAAACTCCACACGGACAGTGACCCAGAGGCGGGATCGAACCTGGGACCTCAGCGCCGTGAGGCAGCAGTGCTAACCACTGCACCAGCGTGCTGCCCTTCAGGAAATCATTATACTTGGCTGTCAGAGTCTTGAGTTCAATCCATAATTAATTAATTGTTAAAGTGTTTAAATGACAGGCTTGACAGCTGTATCAAGATCCGCTACTAGACTCCAAAGGCGGAAGGGACCTTGTTATATTTCCAACCCATCAGCATTTATTGGGAATTTAACTTTCCAGGCATATTCAAACCTGGTACGTTCTTGGCAGTTATTCCTCTCACTGACTCTAATAATAGCGGAGTGTCACAGCCGTTACGATAGAATGCATAATTGGTGAAAGAAACTGGCAAAGATAGAGATGTGGCACACCTGCCCATTCTAACAGAATTTTGATGGCGACCTCTCACCCCGCTGGATATCAGGCCTGGGAAGTGGGGAGAGCAGAAGGGCCCAGGTAGAGAGTGGCTCTGAAGGAGGCCAAAAGCTTCTTGTGAAGCCAGGAGGGAGGGAGCATCCATGGGTCATAAGAAATGTTCAAAGAGCAGATCCTTCATACTTACCTCCAAGAGTCGGCAGTGAATTTTGGATCTACTACCAAGCAGGCTTGGACTTGGGCTTGGGCCTTCTCCTCATGGCCAGGAGGACCACCGTACGATGTCAGTGGAAGACCAATGACCTCCACCGAGCTGCAAGGGTGAGTTACCACATCTCTCCTGGCATCCGTTCCGCCTGCCACCCCTCATTCCTAGATCCAGCCCCCACAAATCACTGGCTGATGCCTCACACCCTCCCCACATCCGATCCTGCTGCTTGTTCCTCAGAACATACTGGCGCCCACCAGTACAACCCCTTCATGACAAGGGGCGGGATTCTCCCCTACCCAGCGGGGCAGGGGGTCTCGGCGTAGCGGAGTGGCGCCAACCACTCCGGCGTCGGACCTCCCCAAAGGTGCGGAATTCTCTGCACCTTTAGGGGCCAAGCCCTCACATTGAGGGGCTAGGCCCATGCCGGAGTGGTTGGCACCACACCGACTGGCGCCCAAACCGGCTCCAGCGGCCTTTGACGCCCGCCGCCCGGCGTTGGGGCTGGCCGAAAGGCCTTCGCCGGTTCGCAAATGCGCCGGTGCGTCAGCTGCCGCTGACGTCACCACCGGCGCATGCGCGCTGAGGGATTCTCTTCCCGCCTCCGCCATGGTGGAGGCCGTGGCAGCGGCGGAAGAAAAAGAGTGCCCCCACGGCACTGGCCTGCCTGCCGATCGGTGGGCCCCGGTCACGGGCCTGGCCACCGTGGGGGCACCCCCCGGGGTCCGATCGCCCCACGCCCCCACAGGACCCCGGGGGGCCCGCTCACGCCGCTGATCCCACCACCACCAGAGGTGGTTCAAACCACGGCAGTGGGAGAGGCCTCCCAGCGGCGGGACTTCGGCCGGAGAATCGCCGCAGGGGGTTCGCCGATCGGCGGGTGGTGTTTCCCGCCCCCGCCAATTCCCGGGTGGCGGAGGGGTCGGAGAATTTCGCCCAAGGTCTGGTGTCCACACATGCCACCTGCCCCCCTCGACCCATCAAACATGCGGCTCACAATGCCCCCTCTTTGTCCAGCAAGAAACAATAGCCCATAATTAACAGGAAAGGGCCAAGACGGCGACGGGGGTGGGGTGCAGGGAAAGAGATCTGAGTCCTCACCCCCTATGGGGAATAGGCCCTGGAAACTGCTGAGTTGTCCGAGGAAAGAGCAATCACCGGCAGCGAGGTTAGCCTGCGCCACAGAGGTGAGGATACACTGCCCCTTTACCCAGATGACCTGTCTCAAGTGAGGCGCCGTGTCAGACAAAACTATCCTTCCCTCTCACTGACCACATGTCCGTTTTCTCGCAGGATCTCCATCTAATGAGGCCGGGCCATCCGTTGTCATTCCTCCCCCCAACCCCCACCCGCCCCTCGTCACCCAAGAGAACACCTCGGAAGGTACCATTGAGCACCATCGAGGCATCACATTTGTCACCCCATCTGCCACCAGCGCGGAGACACAAACCTCGGTGGGTGACATTAGTGGACAGATGTCTGGGGCACAATCTGGTGACCACCACACAGTTGCTGCTGAACATCAGGTGGAGGCAGGAACATCCAAGGGGGGCAGGAGTCGGAGGTCTGCTGGATCCCAGGACTTAGCTGGATACCAGTCAGATGTTGAGCTTCTGGACAAGGTTCTCCCAGAGCTGATGCAGATGTCAGGACACAGCCATGACATCTTGGTCTTTCCCGCTTTTACTCGGCTTGCCCGGATTCCTACCCAGCACAACGCGGTGGTTAAATCGCATCCAAAATGATCATAGTATTCAGACCAGCACGTGGATCCGAGTCTCAGATTTGGGATTGAAGCAAACTGCTGGGGCTCTCTGAGAATAGTGTTTTCGGAAGCCTTACCGCAATATGTGGAAGTGGCTCCTTTTGCAGCTCACTAATCCTTTAAACCTCAGCAGTCATTTCCGAGTATCAATTGGATATAATAATATGGTGCTGCGGTCTGACAATAGCGTTGCTTTCCGATTTTGAGGATTGAGTGGTTTTCTTCGGGGGACGGTGGTGGGGGGGAGGCAGGATCTTGACATCTATCTGTTCTGCTGCAAAGATATACAGAGGAATCGGTCAGAGGACATGGTTGGCACCTTGCAGTTCCACAGTATCAGCACACTGCTTGTACTCAGCAAAGTGGCTTGAGTGCTTCCAACGGTGAGGAATAAGAGAGGAGCCACCAGCAATTAACTGATTTCTCTCTTGACATTCTGCGTGAGACTGGGGGTCGGCCTTTCGGGCGCGTGGGGTTCAGCTCGGCACTTAAAATGGCGGATAAAGAGTCAGACGTTTACAGGGCTGTGAAGAACCTGTGCGGGTTAAAAAAAAAGGCTCAAGTGGCAAAGAAAACAAAGACTCCTGTGTTTTGATAACTCAGATAGAAAAAAGTGAAGTGGGAAGAAAAACGCAGAGCAGGTCAATCGGTTCTGAAATAGAGAGATCTGATTAATGTTAAGCTCACCCCGTACTGCCCGTTTCCAGAATGTTCTGTTTCACTTCAAATTTACACTGCTTGCCTATATCCCTGTTAAATATACGGCTCATTTCAATATATAGTCATTTGAAACATGACACTTATTTCTACAGCAGATTGTTCCCTTTATATATAATGTACAGCTGAATGATTAACAGGCTAGTTTTAGGTGAGGTAATAACAAGGGCCATTAATCTGCATTGTGTGCAGGTATGGTCTGTGATTTTGAAGCGTGAGTTAGCCTTGATTTTTATATACGTATGTGGCTCTCATTTCAAGGTTGCAGTCCAGATCTGCGAGCAATGCAAATTAATGGCCTCGATCATTGCCTCGTCAACAGCTAGTCTGTTTATCACGCATCCGCACATTGTCAGCATTAAGGATAAAAGAAAAGCAAAACAGGTAAATGAAAAGCGGAGAGCAGAGCACTGAGTGGGTAGCAAAGAGGAAGAACAGACGGAAAAAGAGCAGATGGGGTGGCCCCTCCCCTTCCCCCACCCCCGCATCCCTGCACATTTTTGCAGCAGTGGATGTGGCTCGTCATTGACCCGCGATGGAGTCTTCCAGTCCCGCCACTCTCAATGGATTTTCCCACGGTTCGCACCAGCAGCAGAGGGTCGCCGTCGTCGGGTCTGGAAGATACCGTCAGCGGGAATGCTCGGAATATCCCGCTCAGGGAAAGTGAAAGGTTGCATGGCTGAGGAAAATGACAACAATGCCTCAACTTCCCTGAGCCCTCTGGTGTTACTTATCAGGAAAGGTTGAACAGTCTTGGACTCTTTCGACTGAAGGCTGTCCCGATTTGCCTTGTACGTTATGAATTGGAGAAGGTGGGCCGGGATTTCCCACCAATGGCGGGGCTGGAAATCCCCACTAAGCATCAATGGACCTGGGGCCAGTCTGCCAAATCCCGCCCGCGGTGACGGGAAATAGCCAGCCAACATTCCCACATGTGGGGAAGTCCAAAAGTAGAGGAGCTAAGTATGAAATAGTTGCTAATAAATCAAATAGGGAATCCAGGAGAAACTTCGAAGGATGGTGGGAATGTGGAATTCGCTACCACAGGGGGGTAGTTGAGGTGAATAACAGAGATGCATTTCTGGGGAAGCTGGATAAACGATGAGGAAGACAGAAATGGAAGGTTATGTAATTGAGTTAAATGTGGAGGGATGGGTGGAGCCTCAGGTGGAACATAAATACCAGAATGGATCATTTGGGTTGACTGGCCTGTTCATGTGCTGTACATTCTATGCAATTCTGTACACTGTACAATAAATTCAAACACCCAAGAATACCTGTTTGTAAGCAAGCATTAGTGAATCTGTTTGGTGTGATAATGTAGAAACAATACTGCGGCTGTGAGTTCAGATATGATGCTCGCAATAAGCGACTGCAGGTTTAAAAAGTCACAATTCAGACATCATTGAGCAGATGAAATGATAAAGACAAAGCCCTATAATGATTCCCTCCGAGGTGGAACAGAAACCCAATTCAGTATATATATTTAAAACGTTATCAGTTTTTTTTTTTTTTTTTCTTTTTTTTATAAATTTAGATTAGCCAATTATTTTTTCCAATTAAGGGGCAATTTAGCGTGGCCAATCCACCTACTCTGCACATTTTTGGGTTGTGGGGGCGAAACCCACACAGACACGGGGAGAATGTGCAAACTCCACACGGACAGTGACCCAGAGCCGGGATCGAACCTGGGACCTTAGCGCCGTGAGGCGGTTGTGCTAACCACTAGGCCACCGTGCTGCCCCCAAAACGTTATCAGTTAAACGATTTGTTCGATTAAACTGGACTTGTCTGCCCAGCAAAGACAATCGAGATGGTTGACCTTTTGTCTGGAAATTATCCCCAAGATAATTCCCTTCTCAGTTTCAGGAGGGTCTCACCTCGTTATGCCGAAGGAACCTCCATCAGGCCACCTGGGACTGCGCAGACGAATTTCAAAGGGAACTACAAGAATATCAATTGCATTTGATAAGTCAACCTTGTTACTGGAGTCCGCTGGTCTATTGAGACAATGGTTTCCCAAACATGAGACCCTCAACATGAATGGCACCCCTTTCAACCCATAATGGCTGTGACATTACCAGTCCCTGAAAACAAAGCCAAATTACAGCCGCTGGATAAACATCCTTTGTTGAAGTCACTGTGGAGAAGGAAGGTCACATGACCCAAGATTCTGGCCTTTTGCGCAGTTTAATATTAACTTTCTGAGCTGTGCAGAAGGTCTGCTGTTTAACATCCAACTGGCACGCCACACAGAAGCAAGCTCTGTCCACGTGACACCACCTGCCCATCAAACCTGACTCTGCTGGAAGATTTTGTATCATTGCCTATGGAACTTACACAATCTCTGCCTGCCTACTTCGTCCTGAGACATCAATGCCACCTGAAAAAGCAAATCTTACAACGCCGGTCTCCAGCCAGCTGACAGCACGTTCACACCCATCCGCTGGACGGGATCTGCATTTATCCTTGGACCACTTTTCCTGGGTGGGGATGTGTGAAGATTAATGTGACAGAAGCTTTGCATGTATCAGGTGTAACATGTTTGAATTGTGAACATTTCTAGTTCCATTCCCCCTAGCAACAGATAGTAACACACATCCAGCAACCGCCCCCCCCCCCCCCATCCCCCCCACCCCCAACCCCCCAGTGCCCACTCAGTTCTCCTCATTCTTCACAAGCTTTTGTGGTCTAGTGCTACGTCTAGGTGTGTCCCCATGGCACACATCAGAGGTGGAAATAGCCTGCTGCTTTCTGCACCCTTTAGCCTTTGATGCCCTTGGCGGACGTCCTCTGGAAGGCCTAGAACTGGAAGGCCCCGGCTGCCTCACCGGTTCCACAGGCTTCACCGTGCCACCCTGTTCTGCCTACTACCCTTGAGATGCGCCAGTATCAGGGGGAGGGATTTGGAACAACTGGTAGACCACCATTGTCTCCTTGATGGCTGGCCCTGAGTTGGCCTTCAGCGTTTCTCCCTCCCTGATGATGCCCGTAGGGCCTTGGGAGATTCCATGGTACAGGGGGGCAGCTAAAGTGAGCTCCAGAGGTCTCTGAGACATCTGACTCTGCCAGTCCAGGTGGCTCCCCATTGACTGCACCAAGATATCGATGCTACTTAGCGGTGCTTCTCCATGACGGGTCCATGCTCTGAAGTGACTCAGCAATCTTCACCTGCATCTGGGACATTTCCCTCAGTGAGTAGGACATGACGTTGAAGCCTTCCTCCATGGTCATCACAGATTGAGCCATGCCTTGGGCACCACCACTCAAGGCGCGAATGTCATGCTCCTGACTTTCCATTGAGGTCGCCACCCTAGCAGTGTTGGCTGTGATGCCACATATTGTCGGCATTATCTCCTGCAACTGAAGCCTTTGCGATTCCAATCAGCTTATGCATCGCTGAAATGTCGCTGACATGCCCTCCCGAATCTCACGGCTGTGTCCTGACATCTGCATCAGCTCTGGGAGATCCTTGCCCAAAGGCTCGACATCTGACTGGGACCCAGCTGAGACCGGGCATCCAGCAGACCTCCAGCTGCTGTCTCCTCTGGATGTTCCTGTCTCCACCTGAGGTGGATCAGTAACTGTGTGGTGCTCACCAGACTGTGCCCCAGAAGCCTGCCCACTAATGTCGCCCACCGTGATATGCGTCCCTGTGCTGGTGGAAGGTGGGGGTGACAGCTGTGATGCCCCAATGGTGAACTCCTCGGAGCTCTCCTCCGAGGGGGCCTATTGGATGAAGGGTTGGGGGGGAAGCAACTCCGGATGGCAGGGCCTCATCAGATGGAAACCCTGTGAGACAATGGACATGTGGTCAGTGAGTGGGAAGGACCATTTTGTCTGACATGAACTCACTTGAGGCAGATCATCTGGGTGAAGGGTCTGCAGGTCCTCACCTCTGCGGGGCAGGCTACACTCACTGTCAGTGACTGCTCTCTCTTCAGTCCACTCTGTGATCTCATGGAGGGTGAGATCTTGGATCTCTGCCATCCGGCACACCTCCCCCCTCCGTCTTGGCCCTTCCTCACTTATTATGGGCTATCTTCTCCTGCGAGGTCAGGGGTGTCTGGATTGGTCAGGGGTGTCTATAGCAGGCTTTATGTGTGGGCACCGCACCTGTACATGAAGGGGTTGTACTGCTGGGTGCCAGGGGGTTCTGAGGAACAAGCATGAAAATCAGATGTGGTGATCTTGCAGCTTGGTGGAGATCATGGGTCTTCTTCTGACACCGGACGGCAGACCTTCCTGCCATTCTGCCCACACTGGCAACCACAGCCACTGCCGCCCAGGTGGCATTGCTTCTCTACATCATGGATCAGCTGTCCAGCCCCTGGTTGTATGAACGTGTGCATGTCGTGACTGTTGACGCGTTGCTGTAATTTATTAATATTGTTCATAACTCTTCCATCTTTTATATATTTCTCTTCCCTGCACTTATGTTCCCCCAGCCCCATCATTGCTTTCCCTTAATCACTGACTCGTTCCTCCCCTTCCTTATGATTTTGTTGAGGAATAACTCCCACTGATCACGTTGAAGTTTTTGCGGGAGGATAAAAATTCCCAAAATGTATTTCTAAACATGGCTCCAAGAACAACAAAAGAACCTTTGAGATTTGCCTGTTTGGAAAGAGCATTGTAGTGTGAAGAACTTCCAGTTCCTGGAGGAAATGCTCATTCATGTTATCCATCAAGGTGGGAAAGGAAGTGTTCTACAAAGTAAGGCACTGTATTTTTGTCAGGCATGGTCGGATTATTCATAGCGTACATCATCCTTCAACAATTTGTGACTTTTTACCAACATGAATGTTCCCACCTCAATTACCACTCACTGACCCCCCCCCCCCACCCCCCCCCCCCACCCCCCCCCCCCCCCCCCCCCCCCCCATCCCCGTAACCCCACCTCACCTGCACATCTTTGGACTGTGGGAGGAAACGGAGCTCCCGGAGGAAACCAAAGCAGAAACCGAGAGAACGTGCAAACTCCGCACAATCACCCAAGGCAGGAATCGCACCAGGGTCACCGGTCTGTGAGGCAGCAGTGCTAACCACTGTTACTGCACTGCCTGTGTAATAAAAGACAAAATGTGAGCATTGGAGGCACCCAAGTGCATACCCTCTGGGCAGGGTGATACCCTGGCACTGTTGGTACCACCCGGGCCCTCTGGCACTGCCAGTCTGGCACTCTGGCAGTGCCACCTGGGTGCCAGCCTGGCACTTCCAAGGTGCCCAGGTCACACTGCCAGCTGTCAGGGTCACTGTGAGGGTGCCAAGCTGTCACTGCCAAGGTGCCCAGGCCGCACTGCCAGCTGTCAGGGGCACTGTGAGGGTGCCAGGCTGTCACTGCCAAGGTGCCCAGGCCGCACTGCCAGCTGTCAGGGACACTGTGAGGGTGCCAGGCTGTCACTGCCAAGGTGCCCAGGCCGCACTGCCAGCTGTCAGGGACACTGTGAGGGTGCCAGGCTGTCACTGCCAAGGTGCCAAGCTGGCAAAGTTTCACGGTGGTGATCAGTGGCCCTGCGTGGGTGTGAGAGGGGGTGAGGTGCCTGAGGGAGGCCCTACAGTCATGGGGGGGGCGTTCGGGGGTCTCATTGGGGGCTTGAGAGATTTGGATGCCATTTAAAAATGTTGTCCCGATCTCTTCCTGCACTGAGGAGATTCAGCGAGCGGGGCTCCTCAATGCAGGAAACAGGACTGAGTGCGGCCTGAACCGTTGTGTTTCTCGACGCTGCGAGTGCCGGGAAACATGCGGCTAAATGTGCTCAATATGGGACATAATTCATATTTGATTAAATTGTACCCATGCTCACTCACACACACACTCACTCACTCACTCACACTCACACACTCACTCACACACACATGAATCACTCACACACACTCACTCACTCACTCACTCACACTCACTCACTCACATTCACTCACACACACTCACTCACTCACACTCACACACTCACTCACACACACTCACACACACTCACTCACACACACATGCAATCACTCACACACACTCACTCACTCACACTCACTCACTCACGTTCACTCACGTTCACTCACACACACTCACTCACTCACACACATACAATCACTCATACACGCTCAATCACTCACACACACACTCACCCACACACACACTCACTCACCCACACATATACAATCACTCACTCACACTCACTCACACACAGGCTCACTCACACACTCACACACACACACTCACTCACTCACACACACACTTACACACACACTCACACACACACACTCACTCACACACACACTCACTCACACACTTACACACACCCTCACTCACTCACACACACTCACTCACACATACACACACTCACTCACTCTCACACACTCACTCACACACGCACACACTCACTCACTCTCACACACTCACTCACACACACTCACTCACACACATGCAATCACTCACACACACTCACTCACTCACACTCACTCACTCACATTCACTCACACACACTCACTCACTCACACACACTCACTCACACACACACTCACTCACACACATACAATCACTCATACACACTCAATCACTCACACACACTCACCCACACACACACACTCACTCACCCACACATATACAATCACTCACTCACACTCACTCACACACACGCTCACTCACACACTCACACACACATACTCACTCACTCACACTCACTCACACACTTACATACACCCTCACTCACTCACACACACTCACTCACACATACACACACTCACTCACTCTCACACACTCACTCACACATGCACACACTCACTCACTCTCACACACTCACTCACATACGTACACGCGCATATACAATCACTCACTCACCCACACACACACTCACTCATCAACACATATACAATCACTCACTCACACTCACTCACACACACACTCATTCACACACACTCACTCACACACACACACTCACACACTCACACACACACTCACTCACTCACACACGCTCACTCACACACACTCACTCACACACACATACACACACACTCGCTCACACACACACACTCAATCACACTCACTCACACACTCACTCACACACTTACACACACACTCACTCACACACACACACACACTCACTCACACACTCGCACTCACTCACACACTCGCACTCACTCACTCACACTCACTCACATACTTACACACACATTCACTCACACACACTCACTCACACACATACAATCACTCATACACACTCACCCACACACACACTCACTCACTCACCCACACATATACAATCACTCACTCACACTCACTCACACACACACACACACTCACTCACACACTCGCACTCACTCACACACTCGCACTCACTCACTCACACTCACTCACATACTTACACACACATTCACTCACACACACTCACTCACACACATACAATCACTCATACACACTCACCCACACACACACTCACTCACTCACCCACACATATACAATCACTCACTCACACTCACTCACACACACACTCACTCACACTCACGCATTCACACAAGCTCACTCACACACACACATACACACTCACTCACTCACACACACTTACTCACACACACATACTCACACACTCACTCACTCACTCACAATCACTCACACACACTCACTCATACACTCACTCACACAATCATTCACACAATTACTCACTCACAATCACTCACTCACACACACAATCACTCACACACACACTCACTCACTCTCACACACACATTCACTCATACACACACACTCAAATGCACACACTCACACATGCACACTTACACACTCACACACATACATTCACACACACATTCACGCATTCACTCACACACACATTAACTCAGACACATTCACTCACTCACACATCACTTACTCACACACACTCACACACATACACACTCACTCACACTCACTCACTCACACACATACTCACTCACACTCACACACCTGTACCACACACACTCTAACTCACATGCTCACCGGCACACATACTCACTCACACGAACAAACTCACACACTCACATGTGAGACAATTAGGGAAATTAATATAGGCAGAGATAGAGTACCGGAGAAACATAAAAGGCCAAAATCTAACAAGTCCCCAGGAACTTGATGGCTTACACGGAGTAGGTGTCAGTCCAGCAATGGACCAGAATTCCACTGCAGTGGAAATAAGTAGAAATCAATTCCGGAGAGATTCCTATTTTATTCTGGACCAGCTAGTACTGGAACGTCCTAAAACAGGTGAGGTGGGATTATGAGGGTAGGGCAGGAGAACGGGCCTTGGTAGGGTGCTCTTTCAAAGGGTCAGTGCGGACTCAATGGGCCGAATGGCCTCCTTCTGCGATGTAGGGATTCTATGGATTCTCTGGATAAAGTGCTGTAGCTCCCAGCATTTGTGATTCAGCAGGCATTGTGCTCGCCACCAGGACAGTAAGGGTGCCACACCAACTTTCTGTTGAGACCAGCTATTGGATTTGGAATGGGGTCATTGCCACACAAATGCGGTGGGTACCAGTACCGCACCAGAGGGTAATCCTGTATAATGTCAACTTTCTAGCGAGGGTAATAGGATGGGAGGCAATCGTGGCAATACGTTAGAGCAGCCTGAGATGGCAGCAGTGAGCTTGCTCCCTATGCAGTGACGGACTGGGTCTAAAAATATTGGTTGCCAGGAGACAAAGGGGGCCCATCCACAACTACAATGCTATCATTTAATTTTCATAACAAATAAATAACATTTTTTTAAAATACATATGGAAAAAAGGGTACAATTAACATTTTTGTGGAAAAAATGTGTATGTCTTAGTAATTACAGTGTACATGTACTGTACATATTACTGGCAGTAGATACCAAATGTAAATACAGAATGTTATAATTGAATTTTTTATTTATTTTTTTAATTTTAAGAAATTGGTTGATATTTTTAAATAGTTTACTGCACAATTTACACATTAACAGATAGTTCAAAAACACAATAGAGCATTGAATGCAGTCCACTATATTAAGAGCAATTGTTTGTGTTCGCTAGATGATTGTGCGAATCTGCCAATAATTGCTTCTGCATCCAATTCATCTAACAATTCCTTTTCAATGGATAGCAACATGTATGATTCCAAATTCTCCTCAGACAGCGAATTTCTTAACCTAGTCTTTATGATCTTTAGCTTTGAAAATGTCCTCTCACATTGGACTTGAGTAACTGATAGTGTGCAGATGACTTTATAAAGTTCATAAAGGTTATCATATGCCTTGTCATGAAGTCTGTTGGCTACCAGAATTTTTAGTACACACGATGGGCAAGTGCTGCAAATTTTACAATTGTTGCAACTGGAATCCATATTCTCACCATCATTAAGCAATAGCTTTAATACATCAAAGTTTGAAGCAAAAGAAAACAATTCCAATATTACTTGATCTTTGCTGATTTGATGAAACAGCTTAATAATACCTTCCAATGCTTCATCTTCAAGGCCCTTCTCTGCAATAGTTTTAATCTTTGCTGGGTCCAAGCAGGACAAATCTTTATACAACTGTTTGTGTTGTACAAAGTGTGATTCTAGTGACTGGACAATGCGATCCATTATTAGGTTAAACACATTTACTCGAAAATCAGCTAGAGAATCTGAGGAATTTCTTTCATCATCAATAAGCTCATCTGCCATTCTTTTCTTCTTCCTCTGCCTCTTAACTGGCAATGCTGTTTCCAACGCATCAATTTCCAATGTTTGATTTTCATCCATATTCATCTGTGAAATCCTGTCATTGCATTTATTTACAAATTCTAAAGCCTTGCTGTGAACGTTATCAAATGTTCTTGTCTGTTCCTTCAACTTTGTTGTAGCTGAATCTACCAAACTCCATGCAGTAAACATATCTAAACCACTTGTCTGTAGATAACTTGATAACGAGGTTGTAGTTTCAAATATATACAAGTAAGTAAATGCTGTCAATATGATTTCAAACTTTAGAAGACTTTGAAGTAAAACATTTGCTTCATGTTTTGTTTTTGCATCAAACTTTTCTGAATCTCGTATCATTGATAAGCATGTCAATAGATTTACGAAAGTACTGGCAGCGGCATCATCAAAACGTCCAAATATAATTGTTGCTGCATTGGATTTTCCTGACCATCTGGTCTCACCAATTAGCTTTAATCGTTTCATTTTTTCTTGTCCTAGATGTTTTCCAACAACTTCTATCCATACAACCATTCTCTTGTATGATGCTTTCACAAAAGTTGCTATATTCTGGAGCAAATTGGAAAAAGAAACTGCAGGCACACAACATTTTGTTGTTTCAGTTATCACCAAATTCAAGACATGGGCATAGCACCATATATGAACATGTTGATCAGCCACATCAGCAATTTTACTTTGTAAACCATTACACTGGCCATGGTAGCTTGCAGCACCACCTGTGCTTTCAGATAAATATTTTTGGGGGTCAATTTTAAGATGCTGTAATGTTTCAATCAATAGATCAAAAAGTCCCTGTCCTGTACCATCATTACTTGGCACAACTAAAAGTAGTCGCTCACAGATAATACCTTTAAGCACATACTGAATAATAATGCTAAACTGATCGATGGATGAATTATCTTGTGTTGAATCAACCTGAATAGAATAATATTTTGCTTGAGAAACTTCATGACTAATTCTTTCTTGTATCATATTCTTCATAATTTTGATTAACATGTTTATAGTTGTTTTACTCAGGTATGTAACAAGTCCACCACGGCCTTTACTTTGAGCCTTTCCTTGTTGCTCTAATCGTTTGATTCACGGGGACCCTCTGATCTTTCCAATTGGAACGAGACTTAGGAGTTTTAACAATGCAGCTTTCAGATAGAAGTTTCTATGTTAAGCAGCAGGCAATTCATATTTTCAAACCTGGTTCAATTAAAAGTGTCGGTGCCAATTCTCCCCTCTGTTTTAAAGTTACTCCAGCTTGTACACAGTTAGAATTCCAAAGTTTAATCGGAGGAAACACATTAAAGGTTGTAGAAGCTTGTATTGATCATCATTATAGAGGATGACATTTCCAACTGACTATACTGCTGAGCTGAAAGGGCGACATCTGGATCAGTGCCTGGGACGAGCTCAGTTTCTTCAGGATGAACAAAATCAATCACTTTTCTCTGAAAGTCTCATTGACTACGACCGTTTAAAAAAAATAGATCCTCCCAAATGGAAATGTCAGTGTTTGTGATGTACACAATTCAGCATTTAAAACGAAAGCTTTAAATGAGGTAAGAGGGAGCGAGCAAACTCCAGCAGTCTCTGCATTCTGAGCCTTTAACTTCTCTCAATAAGAGACCCAATGATCTTTCTCCATTCTGCCAATTCTTTTCATCTTTCTTGGTTGGTTGTTATCGAAGGCACTTACATCGGTAGCTTGCTGTGTCTGTAGTTAGCAAGCCCTGTAGATGGACTGACATGAAAAAGAAGAAAATAAAGAGAAAATAAGATACAAAGGAATAATTGGAAAGACAGTGATTGCCTTTAAAGAATGATGTCTGTGATTGCCTCAACCTGTGCGGGTCAACAAGCATTTAAGATTCAATTTTTGCTGAAGAAAATATGATAATTCAGGCAGTTCAATTGATCGGAGAAAGCACAATGGGCCTTTTGAGCCTTTTACAGCTTTTCTTTTTCGTGAAAATAAATAGGATGGTTGATTCAAAGAGACATTAAAGCTGCAGGATGTGACAGCAGCAGTAACGACATGGTACCATTCTCTTCAGCATCTGCTCTTGTTTCATCCCAATGTGCAAATCGCTGTGTCTAATCCTGTCAGCTCCATCCAATCCATGTCAGAGTTGCCAAATGTCATAAAGCACACAGATCCTGAAGGGGATATAATCAGAAGCCAATTATGCAATACCTACCCACTTAAACTCTTGCATCTGGGTAAAGAATCATCTTTTTCACATAAATCTGAATCAATAAAGTCAGTGCCAAAATATTCAATCATACTAATGCTTACCACACGTACAGCCGGAGGAGGTATATTATTTCAGTCAGAAGTATATTTTAATGAAAAACATGGCATCCCCCGCAAAGTGTAAAACCTATACAGTATAATTTTAATTAGCACCAGCAGATTGGCAGCATAAATCAGAGCAATGTCCATAAGTGGTTATTTTAAACTGAGGGCGACTCCTCAAACAGCCATGGGAACTAAACTGTCAAATGTCACAAAGTGTCTATCAATAATGAAAATCTTGGTACATAAAATAACCCTTCGCTATCCAATCTTCCCCAAGTGCAAAATATACACAGTGACTCCAGAGAGCTTTGAAGAAAACATCAGGCTTGAGCAAAGTTTTTACAATAATAATAATCTTTATTAGTGTCACAAGCAGGCTTATATTAACGCCGCAATGAAGTTACTGTGAGAATCCCCTAGTCACCACACTCCAGGTACACTGAAGGAGAATTCAGAATGTCCAAATCACCTAACAAGCACGTCTTTCGGGACTTGTGGGAGGAAACCGGAGCACCCGGAGGAAACCCACGCAGACACGGGCAGAACGACGTGCAGACTCCACACAAACCGTGACCCAAGCCGGGAATTGAACCTGGGACCCAGGCACTGTCAAGAGACAGTGCTAACCACTGTGCTACCTTGCCGTCCAAGCCCCGCTGCATTGTCACATTTGGTTCGTCCTTTTTCACAGCCACTTTGAAGAATGCACAATATGGTATAGAATTACTGCCATGAAAAAGGAAGGCAAATGACCGCTGGCAGATCGTTTATGAGAGCAGAAACAAATAACCTTGTGAAAAGTGACCAGAAAAGAGTTCCACAACGGAGAAAAAGGGGGCAGCACCAAGAAAAATAAAGTGAAGCCAGCAGAAATATAGTGAGCAGCATTTGGCTCCCCCACACCTTGCATGAAATGCATGCTCCCGTTTACCTTTATTACTAGTTCTTGACTTTAAGCTTTTATAAAGGAAAAACTTACACGGATGTGAGGTTTAGGCTCAACCACAAATCTGTTTATTTACAAAAACAAAGCCTCTCAATGCTGTAATACAAGAACTCTACACTGGTGAAATGATGCTACACAACATTTGACTGGTTAGTCCGAGCTACTTCGGATTCCCCCGAACACATGTAAACCACAACTTATTAATGAAAGCCTCCACTAAAAAAAACACAGGAAAAACTTTACTTGACTCACCTAAAAACCCCTCAGGATTTACTTGTTCCCCTTAAATTATCCTTGAACCTTAGCCCCAATATCCCTCCGATCTGGCTGACAATGTACAGCTCCCTATCCGGTTGGTGTTTCCAGTGCAAGCTGAAGATCTGTGAATCATGTTGACCATTCTTGAGCCTCCTTGTTGACCACAGTCCCAAATCTTCAGGCCAGTAACACCACCATTTGGCTGAAAACACCAACAGGCTGGTCTTGTCTGGGATTGGAAGTAGGCCTGAGTCAAAGTGACCGGCCCTGACACTCCCTCCGACTGCAGTGCCAGATCCTAAAGCCTTGGCCTTTTTGCTATAAAATTTTTCCCGAAGACATTCTGTTGGATGGTCAGTGCTGAGCACCTTTTTAATCTATTTTGTCTGGTGGCTGCATTGGACCAGACAAACCCATTCATCGCTGGTGTTATTTCCACATTGAAACACTGGATCCCATTCAGGTGATTCTGGCTCCCAATTTGATATGCATTTGTAAAAGTCCATTCCTCCTTAGCTGCTGTCGATGGCTGGCCGTTGTCTGGGCACATTGCCTATGGTGGTCTCCCAGTTCCTTTAATTTGGGTGTCTGATTATGACTGTTTCTATCGGGGAGAAGGCGGGATCAGGGTATTGAACTTGATGATCAGCCATGGTCATAATGAATAGCGGAGCAGGCTGGAAGGGCCGAATGGCCTCCTCCTGCCTTTATATCCTATATATGTTCCTTTCTATGTTTCGATGTAATGTCCCTGTGTTTTTACGTAGTCAACTTAGGTTGGGTATTGACTTGCTTTGAAGATTAACCTCCGACAGTACAGCCTGTCTCAGTGGGTTTGTTTGCAGTATTCATGTCCATGAAACTTTCAGAGCTTTATATTTAATGAAGGTCCAGTTGAAGACCACCAACAGCAGCACTGGCAAATTGATGGATGGTATTTAATGGAGGAGATAGGAGTCTTGCCCGCTGGCTGCAGAGCCGACAACAGTCCAGTGTGGCTTCTTTTAGGGACGAGCCATCATATCAAGTGGCTCTCAGGCACTGAACTGGCAGTGACGGGCTTTTCCACAGAATCAAAGACCCTAGGGGCGGAAGTCCCACCTGCCTGACAATCAGAAACTAGCAGCTCTATTTAATGGCAGTAGCACCAGGAGGTTGGTACAACACCAAGCCAGGGCTTACTATCTTTGCTGGATCACAGGCCTTGGTGAGCAAGAGAGGTGCGGCAGGGTGGAGGTCATGGGAGTGGTAGGGTGAAGAGCAGTCGCCAGCAAAGGCGGGGTGACTCTCATAGGCCCCCTCTTCCAGTGCTAGGCCCTTCAATCAGGTACTGTTTCAACAAGCAACCCTCATCCCAGGAGCCCACAATTATCCCCTCAAGTCTTTAACTGCCCACGTAAGGGCCTCACTTGGCAGCCATAATCGGGGTGGAGGGGGGAAGACAGGCAGTCCCTACCCGGCATTCTCCCAACCAGTTCAATGTTTACCCCACCACTAAACCCGCTGCGGGGAGGACATGCCCCTGATATGACTGGACATGGTTCTAACATCAATTTGGTCATCCACCAGAAAAAAGGACAACGGGGCAAAGGGAAATAAGAAGTGAAGAGAGCTTAGCGCAAAGAATCATCACTGAAACAATATCAAGCAATTTGCATTGATTTTGTTCCAAAGTTTTGAATAACACTGACTGGAGGCCATGATGTGGAGATGCCGGTGCTGGACTGGGGTGAGCAGAGTACAACACCAGGTTAAAGTCCAACAGGTTTGTTTCGGATCACTAACTTTCAGAGCACTGCTCCTTCCTCAGGTGAATAAAGAGGGAGGTTCCAGAAACATATATATCGACAAAGTCAAAGATGCAAGACGATACTTTGAATGCAAATCTTTGCAGATAATTAAGTCGTTACAGGTCCAGATGGAGCAGATTAAAGAGGTGTGAATTGGCTGAAGCCAGGACAGTTGCTAAGATTTTGCAAGCCCAGGCCAGATGGTGGGGGATGAATGTAATACGACATGAATCTCAGGTCCCGGTTGAGGCCGTACTCATGTGTGCGGAACTTGGCTATAAGTTTCTGCTCTACGATGGTAATCCCTCATCCATTACCAAGAACAACAGGAATGCTTTAAGGATGAGGAGGATCCTATCCATGACTCACGTCTAGTAGAATCCCCAGGTGTGTTTTGTTTTGGAACTTTAGGATTTGAACTCAATGGTTCTACTTCCATGTTACAGGAAGGGGTCGCACATCCAAATCTAAATTGCACCGCACAATTTTCTTTTTTAATTCCAATTATGGGCAATTTAGCATGGCCAATCCACCTACCCTACATATCTTTGGGTTATGGGGATGAGATCCACGCAGACACAGGGAAAATGTGCAAACTCTACATGGACAGTGACCCTAGGCTGGGATTGAACCCGGGTCCTCGGCACCATGAGGCGGCAGTGCTAATCACTGCACCACTGTGCCCCAACCCCTGTGTAACATTTTATTTTTTAAATAAACATTTTATTGAGGTATTTTTGGTATTGTAACAACAACAAAATAAACAATGTACATGAAACTATAAATATAGTGCAAAAGCTGTCTCCCTTCCTCACAGGTCCCACCTTTATTAACCCCCTACTCAAAGCTAAACTAACCCCACCCCCTCCCCCCCGCTTCTGCTGATGATTAATTTTCCGCGAAGAAGTCGACGAACGGTTGCCACCTCCGGGCGAACCCTAACATTGACCCTCTCAAGGCGAACTTGATTTTCTCCAAACCGAGAAAGCTAGCCATGTCCGATAGCCAGGTCTCCGACTTTGGGGACTTTGAGACCCTCCCAGCTGATAGTATCCGTCTCCAGGCTACCAGGGAAGCAAACACCAGAACATCTGCCTCTTTTTCCTCCTGGATTCCCGGGTCTTCTGACACCCCGAAAATCGCCACCTCTGGATTCGGTGCCACCGTTGTTTTTGACACCGTTGTCGTGGACATGACATCTGCAAACCCCTGCCAAAATCCCCTGAGCTTCGGACATGCCCAGAACATGTAGACATGGCTCGCTGGTCCTCCCGCACATTTTTACACACCTGCCCTCCACCCCAAAGAATCTGTTCATCAGGGCCACTGTCACGAGAGCCCGGTGAACGACCTTAAATTGTATCAGGCTGAGCCTGGCACATGTTGCGGATGCGTTGGCTCCACTCAATGCGTCCGCCCATAGACCATCCTCCATCTCACCTCCCAGCTCCTCCTCCCACTTGCGCTTCAGCTCCTCGGTCTGCGTCTCCTCTGACCCCATAAGTTCCTTGTAAATGTCCGAGACACTCCCTTCTCCTATCCACTCTCTGGAAACTACCCTGTCCTGAATCCCCCTTAGCGGTAGGAGCGGGAAGGTTGACACCTGTTTACGTAGGAAGTCCCGCACCTGCAGATGCCTGAATTAATTTCCCCTCGCCAACCCAAACTTCTCCTCCAGCATCCTCATACTTGGAAAGCTCTCCTCTATAAACATGTCCCCCATCTTCTCAATCCCTGCTCTCCGCCATATCCGGAACCCCCCATCCATACTTCCCAGGGCAAACCGATGATTATTATAGATTGGCGACCAGACCGATACTCCCTCTGCTGCCACATGTCTCCTCCATTGCCCCAGACTCTCAGGGCCGACACCACCACGGGGCTGGCGCAGTTACCAATGCCCCCAGACTGCTCCCCTTGCATGAAGCCGCCTCCATACGCTCCCATGCCGACCCCTCCCCCACCACCCACTTCCTGATCATGGCTATATTTGCCGCCCAGTAATAGTTGCTCAAATTTGGCAGCGCAGCCCGCCCACCCCCCGACTCCACTCAAGCATTACCTTCCTTACTCGTGAGGTCTTGCCTGCCCAGACCAAGCCAGCGATCACTTTGTTGACCCATTTAAAAAAGGACCGCGGAATAAAGATGGGGAGACACTGAAATACAAACAGGAATCTCGGGAGGACGGTCATCTTCACCGTCTGCACCCTCCCAGCCAGTGACAACAGAAGCGTGTCCCATCTCCGAAAATCGTCCTTCATTTGGTCTACGAGTCGGGCCAGATTTAATTTATGCAGCTGGTCTCATTCCTGTGCTACTTGAATGCCTCTGTACCTGAAGCTTCCCCCTACTAATCTAAACGGCAGCTCCCCCAATCGCCTCTCCTGTCCCCTCGCCTGGACCGCAAACATCTCACTTTTCCCCATATTTAGCTTATACCCCGAAAACCGGCCAAATTCCCCTGGAACCCTCATGATTTCTTCCATCCCCTCTATTGGATCCGATACATACAGAAGCAGGTTGCCTGCAAAGAGCAAGACTCTGTGCTCGAGCCCCCCTCGCCCCCCGGACCAGTCCCTTCCAGCCCCTTGAGGCTCTCAGAGCAATTGCCAATGGCTCAATAGCCAGCGCGAACAACAGTGGGGAGAGGGGGCATCCCTGTTTCGTCTCCCAGTGCAGTCTAAAATTGCCCGATGTTGTCCTATTCGTCCGTACACTTGCGACAGGAGCCTGATACAGCAACCTGACCCAGTCAATGAAGCCCCGCCCAAATCCGAACCTTCCCAGTACCTCCCACAGATAATCCCATTCTACCCGATCAAAAGCCTTTTCTGCATCCATTGCGATCACTACCTCCACCTCCCTACCTTCCAGGGGCATCCTGATCACGTTTAACAACCTTCTTACATTGGCCACCAACTGCCTACCCTTAACAAACCATGTCTGGTCCTCTCCAATAATGTCCAGAACGCAATCCTCAATCCTGGAGGACAAAATTTTGGGCAGCAGTTTGGCGTCCAAATTCAACAGGGATATCGGCCTGCCGGACCTATACAGCTCTGGGTTCTTGTCTTGCTTCAGAATCAGCGAAATCGAGGCCTGTGACATTGTCGGGGGCAGCACCCCTCTTTCCCTTGCCTCATTGAACATCCTCATCAATACAGGCCCCAATATCCCTGAGAACGTTTTATGAAACTCCACGGGATACCCGTCCGGCCTGGGTCTTTACCCGACTGCATGGTCTTCAGACCCTCCACTATCTTTTCCAACCCGATCGGGGCCCCCAGCCTTTCTACCAGCTCCCCATCCACCTTTGGGAAATTCAGCCCCCCCAAGAAGTGCCTCATCTTGGTTCCGACCTGTACAGCCTACTGTAGAAATCCCTAAACGCGTTATTCACCCCTGCTGAATTTCCAACCAGGTTCCCATCTCGGTCATTTAGAAGTTAGAACAGTACAGCGCAGAACAGGCCCTTCGGCCCTCGATGTTGTGCCGAGCAATGATCACCCCACTCAAACCCACATATTCACCCCATGCCCTTAATCCAACAACCCCCCCATTAACCTTATTCTTTAGTACACTAAGGGCAATTTATCCTGGCCAATCCACCTAACCTGCACATCTTTGGACTGTGGGAGGAAACCGGAGCACCCGGAGGAAATCCACGCACACACGGGGAGGACGTGCAGACTCCACACAGAAACTTTCCCTATCTCCCTGGCTGCCTCCCTCTTTCTAAGCTGCTGTGCAAGCATTCTGCTGGCCTTCTCTCCATGTTCATAGATCACCCCCCTCGCCTTTCTCAGCTGCTCCACCGCACTCCCTGTGGTTAACAAGCCAAACACCGTCTATAGCCTCCGCCGTTCCCTTAACAGCCCTGCCTCTGGGGTCTCTGCATACCTCCTATCGATCTGTAGTATCTCCTTTACCAGTCGGTCCGTCTCTGCCCTGTCCACCTTCTCCCTATGGGCCCATATCGAGATCAGCTCCCTTCTGACCACCGCCTTCAGTGCTTCCCAGGCCCCTGCCGCTGAAATATCCCCCGTGTCGTTGACCTGCAGGTAGTTCTGAATACATTTCCTCAGCCGCTCGCACACCCCTTCGTCAGCCAAAAGTCCCACATTTAACCTCCATTGCGGGTTCTGGTTACTGAATTTACTTACCTGAAGGTCAACCCAGTGCGGAGCATGGTCTGAGATTGTGATCGCCGAGGACCCCGTGTCCACCACCCCCGTCAGTAAAGCCCTGCTCAGAATAAAGAAATCGATCCGGGAGTACACCTTATGCACGTGTGAGTAGAAGGAGAACCCCTTCACCCTCGGCTGCCCAAATCTCCATGGATCCACCCTCCTCCATCTGCTCCATCAACCCTTTTAGTTCCTTTGCCATTGCTGGCACTCTGCCCGTTTTCGAGCTTGACCGGTCCAAGCCAGGGTCAATAACTGTGTTGAAGTCCCCTCCCATGACCAACCTGTGCGAGTCCAGGTCCGGGATCTTCCCCAGCATCCTCTTTATAAACTCCACATCATCCCAATTTGGCACATACATATTTACTAATACCACCTGCACCCCCTCCAGTTTCCCACTGACCATAATGTACCAACCTCCCACGTCCGAGACTATTCTACCCGTCTCAAATGCCACCCGCTTATTGATCAGGATCGCAACCCTTTTCGTCTTTGAGTCTAATCCCGAGTGAAAGACCTGACTGACCCAGCCTTTCCTCAATCTAATCTGGTCAGTTACTCTAAGGTGTGTCTCCTGCAACATTACCACATCCGCCTTAAGTCTCCTAAGATGCGCAAACACACGTGCCCTCTTGATTGGCCATTTAACCCTCGAACATTCCAGGTGATCAGCCTAGTTGATCCCTCGCCCCCCCCCCCTTTCCTTCGCCGATCAGCCATCCCCTTTTTTGGGCCTGCCTCCAGCCCATGCTCCGCACCTCCACCGGTCCGCCCCAGGCAGCCTCCACCCCCAACCTCCTCTCTGTCCCTTAGCCCAAGTCCCTCCCTTGTGAGCAGAAAATTTACCCCCCCCCCCAGTAACAACACTCTGTTAACCCAACTCCTTTAATAAACAGAACATATGCACACCCCCCACTGCGCTTCCATGAGCTAGCCCACCCAGCTAGCTTGGTGGCACCCATCCCTGGTGTCAGATAGTCTCCCACCTATTGTTCCCTCCCCACCCTCCCCCCTGCTCATACAAACATACCCCAATATCAAACAATCCCCACACAAATGCCCGACAGGTAAACGCCAAGATCTGAACAAGCACACCTCCATCCCACAACAGTACAAATGAAAACCTTAACTCACTCAGCTCTACCGCTGGTCCCACATCAATGCAAAAGGCATTACAAACAGCTTCCACAAAATGAAAAATGAGAAACTTTTTTTAAAAGAACAGAAAAACAAAAGAAATGAAACAAGAACATTGCAGCAAAGTTCAAAAGTTCTCAGTCCACCACCAGTCGTTTCCTTTTCACGAAGTCCAGCGCGTCCACAGGCGATGCGAAATAAAAATGCTGTTCCTCGTGCGTGACCCAGAGACGGGCCGGATACAACAGTCTGAACTTCACCTTTTTCTTAAAAAGGATCAACCTAATCTGGTTGAAGCCTGCTCTACTCCTGGCCACCTCGACACTCAGGTCTTGGTACACCCTCAGGATACTGTTGTCCCACTTATAGCTCCATTTCTGCTTGGCCCACTGTAGCATGCGCTCCTTATCCAAGTACCTGTGGAATCTCACCACCATTGCCCTCGGGGGTCTCCCATTCACGGCATCCTCGCGAGCGCTCTGTGTGCCTTGTCCACCTCCAAGGGTCGGGAGAATGTCCCCTCCCCCAGCAGCTTCTCAAACATACCCGCTATGTATGCCCCAGCGCCCGCTCCTTCGGACCCCTCCGGGAATCCAACGATTCTAATGTTCTGCCGGTTGGAGCTATTCTCTAGGTCCTCCACCTTTTCCAGGAGCTAATTCTGTTGGTCTCTCAGCATGCCCACCTCCAACTCCACCGCTGTTTGATGTTCCTCCTGCTCAGCCAGCGCCTTCTCTACTTTCTGGATCGCCCGATCTTGGGCGTACAATCTAAGCTCCAGCCGCTCAATTGACTCTTTAATCGGGTCCAAGCAGTCCTGTTTCTGCTTAGCAAAGCCTTCCTGAATCACTTGCATCAGCTGCTCCGTTGACCGCTGGGTCGACAAACCAGAGGTCTGGTCCTCCGCCATGCTATCTCCCGCTGCAGCTTCAGCCCAAGCCTTCTCTGTCTTTCTGTTTCTGCCTTTACGAGCACTTCTAGTCCTTCTCTCCATGCACCGATGTGGGAATTCAGTACACAATTGCCTCTGTCATCAGTTTTGCAATTCAAGTCCGGTAGAAAATCGGGGGAAAAGGTCCAAAAGTCCGACCCGAGCGGGAGCCACCAAATGTGCGACTTACTCCTTCACAGCCGCCACTGGAAGTCCCCCGTGTAACATTTTAACTATTTTGACAATAACACAAACACATTCACAATTGGGCTACTCTATGCGACAACCAAAGCAGGGTTTGCCTCTTCGGAGAAAGATTGTGCATATGGGCGTAAGGAAATCATTATGAATGGGTTCATGATTTTCTTCCACAGGTGGCAAGAGGAAATGAAAGAGAATGTAAAAGATTTACAATTCTTCTCAAATTAAAACAGACCTATGGGAGGTGACACAATCTCAGTGTTTTAAATCATGGTGGCAGGCGGGGGGGTTTGGATGCGGGCCAAATTTTTGCACATAAGTAAATGGGAAGCAGTGTCACAAACAGATTAACTGAGGAAACACGATGCTTAGTGGTAGTGGAAATATTTCCCCTGGTGCCGTGTGCAGCAAAAGCAGAAATGCAGTTATATACATGGGTTTAGCAACTTTGTTGCATGTTCCACACATTTGCACATTCTCCCCGTGTTTAGGTGGGTCGCGCCCCCTACAGCCCAAAGCTGTGCAGGGTAGGTGGATTGGCCACGTTAAATTGCCCCTTAATTGGAAAAAAAATGAATCGGGTATTTTAAATTAAATAAAAAGAAAAGTGAGAATTCAAGGCTATGAATCAAATGTTGCAGAAAGCCGGTGCAAAGACTGATCCGTGTAGGAACCTATTGTTGGTTATGCTGATTTGATCTCCAAGGTGTCGGCAGAACTGTCGGTTTGTGATCATTGAGTTGATTTGTTGTAGGGTTTTCACACAGCAGATGATTTTGGAGAGTTTCAGCAGCATGTCTGTACTCCACACTGTGTCCTAGGCTCTGGATAAGTCAACAATGGCAGTTCCAGTTTGGAAACTGGCCTCAATGTGTGAGGTCAGTGTCAGGACCTGCTGGAAGCAGTTACAGCCTGTGCAAAAACCTGCTTGCTGGGGGGGCGGGGGGGTTTCTGCTTCTTGGGCGGGACTAAGTTTGTTTCGAATCATAGAATTTACAGTGCAGAAGGAGGCTATCGCGTCTGCACCGGCTCTTGAAAAGAGCACCCTACCCAAGCCCACACCTCCACCCTATCCCCATAACCCAGTAACCCCACCCAACACTGAAGGCAATTTAGCATGGCCAATCCACCTAACCTGCATATCTTTGGACTCTGTGGGAGGAAACCGGAGCACCTGGAGGAAACCCACGCACACATGGGGAGAACGTGCAGATTCCGCACAGACAGCGACTCTAGCCGGGAATCGAACCTGGGACCCAGGAGCTGTGAAGCTACCATGCTATTGTTGGTTATGCTGTTTAGTAATAGGAAAATAAAGTTAATTTTAAGGGATTTATATTTGTGTTGACAAACATTAGAAAAACGGGATAGTTTTAAGTGTGTTTAATTTAATGTTTCTGTTCCTTTAATTTAATGTTTCTGTGCCTGGATGTGTAAAACCTATACTTAGATTGATGTTGTGAAAAGGTATGTGTGGGGGTTGGTTTCAATTTCAACTGTGATTCGATTGTGCTTAGAGTGGGTTACATGTGAAAAGTAAATAAACTAGCAGTGATCGCAACTGGAGCCTTGTAAGGTAGAGAAGCTTTTAAGTTTTAGTTTAGCTAATTTGATTGCAGTTGGAGATAGGTAGTGAGAGAGAAGGCAGCTCTCATAGCTCTGCTAGAAGCAGTTTTTCTTTCGAGGCGAAAGAGGGAACATCTCTCTCAGCCTTGCTGAAGGAACACCATGCTGTGGAGTAATGGCTAAGAAAATAGATGCCGGAAACCGAAAGTTCAGCTAATTGAGGAAACTAGAGAAATGAAGAGAAGTTTCCAAGAAGTCTGGAGCGAATGAAACAGGAGAAACTGAGAACCAGAACAGTTTACTGTTCAGTAAAACCACAGAGAGTTGAAAAGGCATTGAAGCATGAGAGGCCAGAAGAACATCTGCAGCAGTGCTAAGGTTTGTGAGAAATTACTACGGTTTAGGGGACATTATTTGAAATAAGTGTGGAAATCAGTGGCTGGACTTCAGAATTTGTGTAAAAGCCTTTCAGCCAAAAAGAAATCCTGAAGGGAGTGGTGTAAATCCTGGCCTGGATTCGCTGTTAAAAGTGGAACAGAAGCTTTCTTTAAAAGCATAACTTGTAAATCCTGGACTGGATTTTGGAATGAAAACCACCAAGGGAAAGCATTATCATTTGAGGAGATTTTAAAGCATGTTTTGGGGAATGAAGTTTGGAAATTTTTACCTGACAATCACCTGGGGGGATTCGGAGGAGGAATTCACAGACAGAGTTCGGAGCGGAGTGCGTATGTTATAATCTGCACAAGACTTAGGCACTGTGTTATGGGCCAGGGTTTAGAGAACCCCAAAGTGTATCATGGAGTTCACCTGACCCACAACTTTTAATAGATTGTGGTATGGGGAGCACATGGCCCACTCTACTGGTGTGGTACAGCAGAAATGGAAAAGTATTTTTTAAAAGCAAAACAATGTTTATTCTATGAACTCAAGTTAAACTTTTTAAAACATACAGTGAACATCTTAGCAACCATTAATTCAAATACAACCACCAAAGAATACAACACTAAGTAATCCTTAATAACTTCCCAAACAACACCCAGACAAAAGAAACACCTTTCAATAGAGGCACATTAGGTTTACATTCACTACTGAGAACATTAAAATTCTGAATTCACTAAATGATCGGGAGGGCGATTCTCCGCCCCCCCACGCCGGGTGGGAGAATAGCGGGAGGGCCTCCCGACATTTTTCACGCCCTCCCGCTATTCTCCCCCCCCCCCCCATGCCCGGAAAACGCCACGAATCGCCGCTCGCCGTTCTTTACGGCGAGCGGCGATTCTCCGAGGCCGATGGGCCGAGCGGCCGGGCCTTCACACCTGTTTCACCACGGCAGCAAACACACCTGCTCACTGCCGTCGTGAAACGGGCGCCAGATGCCCGGTGCCCACCGATCGTCGGGCCAGCGTCCAAAACAGACGCACTCTTTCCCCTCCGCCGCCCAGGAAGATCAAGCCGCCACGTCCTGCCGGGCAGCTGAGGAGAAAGACGCCAACTGCGCATGCGCAGGTTGGCGTTGTCCAACCTGCGCATGCGCGGATGACATAATCGGCCGCGTCAGCCGCCGTGACGCTTGACGTGCGGCCTTGATGACCGTCGTCAAGGCCGCTCTGCCGTGACGCACGTGGCCGCGCTCCTAGCCCCAACCGGAGGGGGGGGAGAATCGGCCACGGAAGTGGCAGTGAAGGCTGCCATGGGTCACGGCCTGTCCCACGGCAGCCTTTACGATTCTCCGCATTTGCGGAGAATCGCGCCCATGGTCTTTTGATGGCAGAGAGAACAGCAGTACACCTGCTTGGTCTGGCTCCAGCTCCAATACTGAAAACGGAACTAAAACACACCCTGCAGCCTGCTCAAAAACAAAAGTGAAAAGCTGACAGACCACCCAGCTCCACCCACTGTCTGATATCACTGCAGTGGTAAACACCCATTTCTTAAAAGTACTCTCACTACAGATATTTATGTACACACCCATTTATACAGACTAATTTCTTAAATGTACTCTCACGTGAAAACTGGGAGCAATCACTATCCCTGTGAGTCTCACTGAATATGAGTTCCCCTGCTAAGTGGGCGGGGAGCCGGAATTGATCATCGTTTAGTTCTATATAAAGTCAGCCAAGGATGGAATTGGCAACACAGACCCAGCTGGGATCTGATGTACATTGTAAATACCTTTAAATTACAATAAACCAAAACTGTTTGTTACCAAACTTGTTTTGGACTCGTTATGGTCTACAAAAGTGTGTATCTGACCACAGCCAATCTGTGTGCTTAAAGGGACTTTTATTTAAGGAAACCATTGTGCCTTAAAATGTACTTTGTAATCCCAGCTAATCTTAAAATCTATGTGTATTTATTAAACTAAGGGGGAGTAAAGGAGTAGTGTATAACAATCTAACTTTTCATTTTTATCAGTCCTGTGACTCTATTTCTCCAGGTTTCATAAAATAAAGTGAAAGTTATGGTCCTTAGAGCCAGGGTTCCATTCTGGGATTTTCCTGCGCAGTTCTGACATGAACTGGGGTCGTGCCATTAGCAAGAGGCATGCCAGGACCTTATACAATATCGCAAGCAGGGTGATGGGACAATGGCTGCATGGGTCCATGTGTGGCTTCCCTGACTTGGCAATGATCATTACCCTGGGTTGGCACCAGATCCTTGGAACAGTGCTGGTGCTATGAATTTTTTTTAATTCCTGGAGTGTGGGCTTATTGTTCTGTGAATATGGTGGTGAGCTGCCTTCTTGAACACTTGAAGTCCATGTGAAACCTGTGCACCCACAGTGCTGCTAGGGAGGGAGTTCCAAGATTTGGACCCAACAATGCTGAAGGCATTGCTCAGGCTGGTGAGTAACTTGGAGGGGAACTTTCAGGTGGTGGTGTTCCTATATGTTTGCTGCCCTTATCCTTCTAAATGGAAGTGGTCATGGGTTTGGAAGATGTTGCCTCAGGAGCCTTGGTGAGTACCAACAATGCATTTTGTAGATGATGCACATTGCTACAACTGTGCTTTGGTTATGGAGGGAGTGAATGTTTGTCGATGGGATGCCAATCAAGTGGGTTGCTTTGTCCTGAACTGTATAGATTTTTTTGAGTTGGTAAAATGCTTTCCTAGCCACTTTCTTCCTTGTGATAAGGAATTCTGGGTAAATACCTGACGTTTTCATAGAATTTATAATTATCATAGAATTTACAGTGCAGAAGGAGGCCATTCGGCCCATCGAGTCTGCACCAGCTCTTGGAAAGAGCACCCTACCCAAGGTCAACACCTCCACCCTATCCCCATAACCCAGTAACCCCACCCAACACTAAGGGAAATTTTGGGCACTAGGGGCAATTTAGCATGGCCAATCCACATAACCTGCACACCTTCGGACTGTGGGAGGAAACCGGAGCACCCGGAGGAAACCCACGCACACATGGGGTGGATGTGCAGACTCCGCACAGACAGTGACCCAAGCCGGAATCGAACCTGGGACCCTGGAGCTGTGAAGCAATTGTGCTATCCACAATGCTACAATATAGACAGTATTTACCCTGTCTGATTCAGGTTGTTGTCCTTTTCCTCTTCTGGGTACGGGATTGAGAAGTCTGTCTGTTATGCGGAATCGTGAAAGACTGCATCATAAATGTTTTTACCAACCGATTACCTTCTCCGCTGGCAGTTATCTTTGAGTTTATTAGGAGTTATGAAGGGATGGCATCAGCATTGACTCCGTGTGGTTGTTGCTTGTCTGCTCCGTCGGGTGAAGGAGTTTCCATACCGTCCTGCTTCAGTGATGAAGTTAATCTTCTCTGCTCTTTCCCCCATCTTATGAGGCATCCTTCATCAGGGGCCTTGAGGAGTGCAATTGCCATTCCTAGATCTTCATTCACTCTGTGTTCTTCAGGGAGCCATTCACTTTCTGGGATGTAGCTGGTTGGTATATCTAAAAACCAGGGAATAAATTTGGTTGCTTAGTTTACAAAGTCGAGTAAAGTAGTTATAATTTTCAGGGAGGATGGGATCTGGTTAATGGTGGTTTCTAGGTATCAGCTCTCGGCATCCGGCTGTCTTTCCAAGTATTCCAGCATTCTTTTGACTTTGATTTTACGGATTGTAGTTCAAGGCCCGATGCTCAGGAAAGTTAGGTGATACTGGGAATGGGGGAAGATCGGCAGCACTTGTCACAAGCACATCGCCGCACGGCCATTGCAGTCGTGAAGCAACGATCAGGTGATCGATACCTTCAGCTGTCGCAGAGTCAATGGTTGTGATACCCCCTGGAATCGATACCTCAGGGCAGTCATTCAGCGGGTGGGTGATGGTCTGGTTAGGATGGCCACCATCATGATTTGAGTTTTACCTCATGCTCTAATTGTGGATCAATTGGCCGCACTTTCCTTGGCCTGTCCTCCAGCGGTTGAGCATAATCCAGATTTTCGGTGGTTTGAAAGTTTGAAACCTGGGGCCTGACCACTTGGGTCAGTTGCCAGCTTGTGATTAGGTGATGTTTTCAGTCAATCAGCAGATGAGCCATGGAGAGTTTGGGGCTGTCATCGGTGTGTAGGGTGCGGAGTGTGTTCCAGCTACAGGGATTCTGAATGATTCTGTGGGGTTTTATTTTGAGGTGCTGTGTCGATGGGAGTGCTTCATTAGCTGTTTGCTGATGGTGTTCTTTGAGGAGGACGCTTTCACCGTAGACATCAGGAGGTTCAATGTGTACGAGTATGGGACACCACTCGAGCAGTGTTGGTCTGAACAACCCAGGAATAATCCACATCGCTTCTCGGAGGTGGAAGTCTACCATGTTTGTATGGTGCCTCTTGAGCCAGAACTATTCTGTTGGATACACCAAAGAAAGTGAAGCACTGCCTAGTCTGTTGGCTCTGCTGCACGAGATACCCACCAGTTTCTGTCTGAGATTCACTCACATCCTGACCTTGGCTCTGGAGGTTTTGATGGTCAGTCAATGTACAGTCAATAATAGTGGGCAGCACGGTAGCCACGTGGATAGCACAATCGCTTCACAGCTCCAGGGTCCCAGGTTCGATTCCGGCTTGGGTCACTGTCTGTGCGGAGTCTGCACATCCTCCCCGTGTGTGCGTGGGTTTCCTCCGGGTGCTCCGGTTTCCTCCCACGGTCCAAAGATGTGCAGGTTAGGTGGATTGGCCATGATAAAATTGCCCTTAGTGTCCAAAATTGCCCTTAGTGTTGGGTGGGGTTACTGAGTTATGGGGATAGGGTGGAGGTGTGGGCCTGGGTAGGGGGTAGGGTGCTCTTTCTAAGAGCCGGTGCAGGCTCGATGGGCCGAATGGCCTCCTTCTGCACTGTAAATTCTATGATGATCTATGATAATGACGCCAAAGTACATTTGCACCGAGTCATGGGGTGAGTGGTAGGCTACAGTAAACCGGGTATGAAGTTCTTCCCTGGCTTTCGAGTTGTTCAGGTGGAAGGTTGAAACAACACTCTTGGCAGTGGTCAAAGTCTCCATTTTCTGAAGTAGGCTTCCAGAAGGTGCCGTCGAACTAAAATCAGATTTTTAAAAATCTCATTCATGGGATGTGAGCTAGCTGATGTTGCTAGCTGGGCCAGCATTTATTGCCCATCCCTAATTGCCCTTGAACTGAGTGGCTTGCTACGCCATGTCAACCAGATTGCCCTGGGTCGAGAGTCACATGTAGGCCAGACCAGGTAAGGATGGCCGATTTCCTTCCCTAAAGGACATCGGTGAACCAGATGAATTTTACAACAATTGACAATGGATTTCACTCGGTCATCATTAGATTTGTAACCCCAGGTTTTCATTGAATGTAAGTTTCACCATCTGCCGTGGTGGAATTGCGCTGTGTCTCTGGATTACTAGTCCAGTGAAAGTACCACGGCGCCACTGCCTCCCCTACTCCATCTCCATCTAAGTAGGTAAACTGACCAACATAAATGTCTATCAGCCACCAAATAACCTGTGGCCCAACATCACAATACAGCCTGCAGAACACCCAACCACTGGCAACTTTAAAAGCCAACACCACATGGGGGCCAACCTCAATAGCCACTGCGGGAGAATGACTGTTCACTCTGGGTTTCCATGCATGACCCAAATCTTGTGTAGAATTCAAAGCAACCAGACATGTTTCATTTACCAGGTGGAAGAAAAAGTACTCACCAGACCAATTAATAGTAATAAGAGTTAAATGTTTATTATATTGTGTAATAGGTGCCCACCTATATTGTGACTCCCTACTGTTTAGCCAAAAGAAAAATCCATGACCACACATGAAATGGTCTATCAGCTCTGAAGGTATCGATTGGTTGAATAGTTAACCTCAACAGTAAACTCCAACTGCTTCCCCAGCCAGACAAATAAATAGAAAATAGAAGGGGGCCCAGCCATCTGAGAAAGCCAAAGCACTTCTGGTGACATGGAAGTAGAAAATGGTTGACAATAGACGAATAGCCACATCAAGAAATCATCAAAACAACTACAATCATCGAGGATTCTGTGATGGCTGTTATAGTACATCTGACGACTAAATATCTAAGTAACAAACATCTGTAGAGGTTCAGGCAACTCGACACCAAATTGACTTTTCTCAGAAATTAAAAGTTAAAAACATTTGAGTCTTGCAGACAGCTGGTTCTGATCTGTTGAGTATTAATGGAATTTATAGATGTTTCTCAGCAGGGACTATTATATTCCTTCGAACTGACATCATATTACAGTGATACGGAATTGCATAACTGGAGGAGAAAAGGCTAAAAGTTGTTTTATAATTGACCCATCAGTGTGCAGCTCATTTTGATGTCTTTCTTGCAGCGTGTAAGATGCCAGATGTTACCGCTTCAGTTGTTTTTGCAAGATGTGTTTAAACTTGCAAACCACAAATCTATTAACAGTCCCATTTCGGGTGCATGATAACGACCTTTGACCCATCTAATATTTAACTTTTCATGTGAATAAACAAGGCTAGGAATGCGCTAAGTTTCCAGGCTGGGGTTTGGTACAATTACAATATCAGCAGAAGCTGCCGATTAGGTGAGGGTGGATGTAAATAACCTGTACATGCAGTTGTTCGATATGAGAAATAATTTGAAATTATAGGAATAGAATATACTACACATATAAAATTAGCTTGAAATAGGTGAAGGACGGGTTTCATTTAGCTTCATTTAGTTTTAAATTCATGTTTGTCAGACATTTCTAAAGGTCCCACTGTCATGGATACCACAGCGAAATCAATATTCTTAGATATGGTTGGCTGGTTTGAACTAAAAGCCATCATTGGAAGAGATAACAAGTAGTGTAATGGTGGACTAGGTTCTTCATTCTTTGATTGGATTGGATCGGTTTACTGTCACGTGTACCGAGGTACAGTGAAAAGTGTTGCTCTCCATGCAGCTCAGTCAGATCATTCCATACATGAAAAGAAAATACATAGTAGGGCAAACTTAAAATACACAATGTAAATACAGACACAGGCATCGGGTGAAGCATACAGGAGCATAGTACTACTCGGTAGAGAAGATGTGTGAAGATATCAGGTCAGTCCATAAGAGGGTCGTTTCGGAGTCTGGTGACAGCAGGGAAGAAGCTGTTTTTGAGTCTGTTCGTGCGTGTTAGAACATAGAACATAGAACAGTACAGCACAGAACAGGCCCTTCGGCCCTCGATGTTGTGCCGAGCAATGATCACCCTACTCAAACCCACGTATCCACCCTATACCCGTAACCCAACAACCCCCCCTTAACCTTACTTTTTTTTGGGACACTACGGGCTATTTAGCATGGCCAATCCACCTAACCCGCGCATCTTTGGACTGTGGGAGGAAACCGGATCACCCGAAGGAAACCCACGCACACACGGGGAGGGCGTGCAGACTCCTCACAGACAGTGATCCAGCCGGGAATCGAACCTGGGACCCTGGAGCTGTGAAGCATTTATGCTAACCACCATGCTACTGTGCTGCCCCCTTCTCAGACTTCTGTATCTCCTGCCGGATGGAAGAAGTTGGAAGAGTGAGTAAGCCGGATGCGAGGGATCTTTGATTTTGCTGCCCTCTTTCCCAAGGCAGTAGGAGGTGTAGACATAGTCACTGGATGGGAGGCGGATTTGTGTGATGGACTGGGCAGTGTTCACGACTCTCTGAAGTTTCTTGTGGTCCTGGGCCGATCGGTTGCCACACCAGGCTGAGATGCAGCCAGTTAGGATGATTTCTATGCTGCACCTGTAAACGTTGGTAAGAGTAAATGTTGACATGTTGAATTCCCTTAGTTTCCTGAGGAAGTACAGGCTCTGTTGTGCTTTCTTGGTCGTAGCGTCGACATGGGTGGACCAGGACATATTTTTGGTGATGTGAACCCCTAGGAATTTGAAGCTGCCAACCACCAGTCAATACTTGCTGGAACACATGGAAACATGCACATCTGACTGCAATGTAACATCCAGCCCGGTCCAGCAGCCTGATGAGGGGTAAAAACGGTTGCACTCAATGGCCATCGTTGTTAGGAAGCCTCATAAACTGGTCCAGGCTAAATAGCTGATGGCAAAATAAGGAAAACCTTTTGGAAGTTCATGCGGTGCTCGAGATGGAATGATTGACATGACAGGACATGTTTGGGACAAGCCTTGAGAGGTAATAAGGAATCGTCTGGCTAGATTGTGTGGAAAGGTCCAAAATAGCAATGGCACATGACTGACATCAAAAAATGGGCTATTTAGCCTAAAGTTTAGACGAAGAGCTTGGTGCTCCATCCATAGGGTATTTTGCATTAAATGACAGGAATTTCAGGAACTGCCTACTGAAGGGATCATCCGGTCCTGCCAAAGGCAACCCCCACAGCAGCGGCAAGGCCGGCAAGCTATGTAAATGGCTATTGATTTCGGAGAGACTGGATGATCCTGGCAACAGCCAACGATGCACCGCCTCCGTCGCTGTAAAGAGTGATTATCCAATTTTCAGGGGGTTATTAGAGCCCCGGAGTGCTTCTCGCAGCTCTGGCTATGGATACGGGGCCCAGCACCTCCGGTCGGGAGTCCGCGTATGCGCACGGCGGTGGCCTGCGGCGGGCGCCCCGTGCGACATAGCGGACTCAGCCCGCAGAGCGGCACCAGAAATGTAGGTCTCCCCGAGATCACGTGCGCCCACGGATTAGTGCCACCCGATCTCTTGCCTGGCCGTCTGTGAGGCCCCACCCCCCTGGGTGAAGGATCCCCCCACACCCCCGGGTGAAGGATCCCCCCGCCCCCCCCCACCAGGGCAGCCACAGACTGAGTCCGCAGCCGGCACCGGCCATTCCCGGCAGGCAAAACGTGGTTAGAACCACACTGTCGGCAACTCGGCCAGTTGTCCTCAGAGAATCGCCACAGGTGCCTCTGTCAATGGCACCCAACACGCGCTGCATTGACCGCGTGTGGCCGATTCGCGGCAATTCTCCGGGGACTGAATCATGGGAACGGCGTTGCGCCAGATTTCGGCGTCAACACCCATTCTCTGCCCCCGCTCCTATCGCGATTCCAGCGCGTAGGCCCGGAGAATCCCGCCCATGAATTCTGAAGAAAGTTTCCATTCCAAACTCCCGAGGGGTTTCAGAAGAAAAGAAAACCTGAGGGCCGAGACTAAGTGATCAGGCAAAGGATTGTTCGTGCGTGCCCTGCCTGATCTGAGCCAGCATTTGCTACTTGGCACGGTCATGTTTTTTTGTTGTCTTAAATTTTGATTAAATCTCAACGCTCCACCATACTGGTTGCACTCGAATCCTGATTGACTGACTGATTGATTGAGATAGCTCTCAACTAACTTTCTAAAATAAATCAGACTAGCCTTCAAAGATGAATATTTTCAAGATTAAATCTCTCATGGCTTTCCTCAAGGTGAGGCACCCAAACTATAGTCTCTGAGGTATGATGGCACGGTAGCACAGTGGGCGGCACTGTTGCTTCACAGCTCCAGGGTCCTGGCTTGGCTCACTGTCTGTGTGGAGTCTGCATGTTCTCCCTGTGTCTGGGGGGTTTCCTCCGGTGCTCTGGTTTCCTCCCACAAGTCCCAAAAGATATGCTTGTTGGGTGGATTGTACATTCTGAATTCACCCTCTGTGTACCCGAACATAGAACATGCAGTGCAGAAGGAGGCCATTTGGCCCATCGTGTCTGCACCGACTCACTTTCAGCCCTCACTTCCACCATACCCCCATAACCCAATAACCCCTCCTCACCTTTTTTGGATACTGAGGCAATTTAGCATGTCCAATCCACCTAACCTGCACATCTATGGACTGTGGGAGGAAACCAGAGCACTGGGAGGAAACCCACACAGACACGGGGAGAACGTGCAGACTCCACACAGACAGTGACCCAGCGGGGAATCGAACCTGCGACCCTGGCACTGTGAACAGGTGCTGGAATGTGGCGGCTCAGGGTTTTTCACAGTAACTTCATTGCAGAGTTTTTTTTTTAATATTTTTATTCTCCTCCTTTTTCACATTTTCTCCCAAATTTACACCCGCCAACAATAAACAATAATCAGTAACGAATGCAATGTCAATCCCCATATCAATAACAACAATCACATCCTGTATTTTGTATATTTTTCATCTTGCAACTCTTATTCATCTTTTATACAAAAAGGAGAAAAATAGAGTTACTTTTAACAAATAACTCATTGTGTGACAATCTTAACATAGACAACAGGGATAAAAACTGGATGGAGGGGTGTGTGGGGTGGGGGGAAGGATGAACGGTTGGACAGATGGAGGAAGGGAAAGGACAGACGGACGAACGGAGAGGCTTCCTTTCTGCATGTTGTAAGCTGCAAAGACACAAACAAACTCAAAACCTAATGAATATTGTCCCTCCACAATGCCGTAGATTTCTGGAGCTTTCATTATTTTTAATGGAAGATCTGGCCCATTTGTGAGGATTGAACAATGAATTACTCGTTTGAGGAAATTTAATTTTGATACTAATGTAATTATTTAAGGGAATGTGTTTATTAAAATGTGTCAACAGGTAAAAGAAATAACAGCATTATGCAGGGGATGTGTTTTCTTTCATTTCCTGGATGAACGAAGAGAACATTTGATTTTTTTTTAATGTGAGAAACAGCTATTAAAATGGAACACTTTGTGAAATGTAATTCCAGTATATTATAAAGGGACTTTTGCTTCCACACAAGTTCCGCAGTATTGGATCTTAGCGGATGATGTAACAGGCTATATTGAAATGGAGACAATTTTATCATGTTATGAGATGTGGGCCTGTAACACGGTGGTTAGATTACCAGACTAATAATCCAAAGGCCTTGGCAAATGACCCAGAGACATAAGTTCAAATCCCACCATAGTGATGGAGAGTTTAAATTCAATTAATTAAATGAATCTAGAGTGAAAAGCTAGTCTCGGGAATGGTGACCTAAACTGTCAGATTGTCGTCATGGCCCATTTGGCTCAGGAAGGATTATCTGGTCTACACGTGACTCCAGACCAACAGATCTCCCATGCCTGCCACAAGATTTACTATCTACTGCGGTGGGATATGAGCCCAGGACCCCTGAGCATTGCTGCAGGTTTGCGGTTTACCAATTCAGTGACCTTGACCACTAGGCCGCAGGCAGTGCCCCCTTCACTGTCCTCTGCCGTGGCTTAACAGCCAATCTCAGTTGTCTCCAGGGCAATTGGAGATGGGCAAATACATTCTGGCCTTGCTAACAGCACTCAAATTCCCTCTGAATGATCTGAAAGGAGGAAGTGGCATTTGGCGCAGTGGTTAGCAGTGCTGCCTCACGGTGCTGACGACCCAGGTTCAATTCCGGCCCTGGGTCACTGTCCATGTGGAGTTTGCACATTCTCCCCGTGTCTGCGTGGGTCTTACCCCTACAACCCAATGATGTTCAGGGTAGGTGGATCGGCCATGCTAAATTGCCCCTTAATTGGAAAAAAAAATAAACATTTTTAAAAACGTGTTAAAGGGACATGGGGAGCAGGTGGGGAGGTGGATTTGAGACCAGGAAGAGATCAGCCATGATCTGATTGAATGATGGAGCAGGCTCGAAGGGCTGAGTTGCCTACTTCAGCTCCTAATTCCAATGCTCCGATAAGAAGGGTTAGGTGGATTGGCCATGTTAAATTGCCCGTAGTGTCCTAATAAAAAAAAGTAAGGTTAAGGGGGGGGTTGTTGGGTTACGGGTATAGGGTGGATACGTGGGTTTGAGTAGGGTGATCATGGCTCGGCACAACATTGAGGGCCGAAGGGCCTGTTCTGTGCTGTACTGTTCTATGTTCTATGTTCTAAGAAAGAGATCAGCAGTCTGCAGTTATCCACACCACAAGTGCATTCTTCAAAGTGGCTTTGAAAAAGGAACAACCATATATGAAAATACTCTAATGCAGCAGGGCTTGTACGGCATGGTAGCGCAGTGGTTCGCACTGTTGCTTCACAGCGGCAGGGTTTGATTCCCAGCTTGGGTCACTGCCTGTGTGGAGTCTGCATGTTCTCCCCTTTATGCGTGGGTTTCCTCCGGGCACTCTGGTTTCCTCCCATAGTCCTGAAACGATGAGCTTGTAAGGTGAATTGGACACTCTGAATTCTTCCTCAAGTGCATCCGCACAGGCGCGCCGGAGTGTGGTGACTAGGGGCTGTTCACAGTAATTTATTATTACTGTTAGTGAGTTGAAAGGGGGTCCTGCCACATGTGGATTAGAATTGGAGATTGTCAGGTAAGACAGTCAAACAGTAAATGAGCAATGGGAGGCCTTAAATGTTGACAGCGTTTAAATTGGAAAACTCAGTCTGCCTGGTTGTGATGCATCCTAGATAACAGTAGCCATGGCCACAATCTTCCACTGCCACTTAGATATGGAAATAGTGCCGGAGGATGGAAAATGTTTTGCCCATTTTCAAATAAGGGGAGTTTAAACCCAGCAACAAGAGACAAATCAGCCTAACAGTGGTGGGGCAACGTTCAGAGACAATAATCCAATACAAAATTAATCATTGCTTGGAAAAATATGGATTAATAAATCACAGTCAGAATGGATCTGTCAAAAGTAAATCATATTTGACTAACTTGGTTGCGCTTTTCGATGAAGTAATGGAGAGAGTTGATGAATGTAACGCAGTTGAAGTTGTGTATCTGGACTTTCAAAAGATGTTTGATAAAGTGCAAGATAATAGGCCTGAAGGTCGAGAGTTCTGTCTTTCATTAGCAGAATGAAAGGCAACAAGCAAGGGAAGGGGTTAGGAATGGAGATTCCCAAAATTCGGAGTTCCTTCTCTCACTCCACAGTCAAGCCCAGAAGTTTATAAAACTGCGCCATAAGAGCCATATGTGGGTCCTAACGCTGAATGGGCTCAGGGGTCCGAGGGATATGTTGCTGAGTGGATTGGATTACCCAGTCCAAGGGTGGGACAAATTTGGTATTTCACAAGCAACTGACACAGATGTGCTGTAAGTAGCATTTGCTGACACTTACTTGGCAACTGTTGGCATCACAACCCAAAGAATTTTGAGATCAAGTCATCTTATGTTTGTCTTGGCAACTGAATATACCAAAAACCAGTTCACTTCGAAAATAGGGGAGTTCATGATGCCCAGGTTGGGGAGACAGCGGGAAAACAGATCGATGGAAGAAATTAAATTAAAATCGCAGAAGGTGCAACACCTGCCCCTTTACCTCCCCCTGTTCGCCACCTAAACACTCTTTTCAGGTAAGGCAGCATTTCACGTGCACCTCCTTCAATCTGGTCCATTGCATTTGCTGCTCCCAATGAAGTCTACCCTACATTGGAGAGGCTAAACACAGACTGCGTGACTGCTTTGCAAAACACTTTTGGTCCGTCTGCAAGAAGGACCCAAACCTGCCTGTTGCTTGCCATTTAAACTCACACACCCTGCTCTCATATCCACATGTCCACCCTTGGCCTGCTGCAATGTTCCAGTGAAGCCCAGCACAAACTGCACAACAGCACCTCACCTTCTGATTAGGCACGTTGCAGCCTTCTGGACTTAACATTGAGTTCAACAACTTCAGACTGTGAACTCTCTCCTGCGCCTTCACCCCATTTTTATTCCTATCAATTTACTTTCATTTCTTCCATCAATCCATTTTTACCCTTACCACATTCTCCCCTCCTCCCACCTCAACCCACCAGGGTCATGTGTTCCCTGTTCCAGGTTGACCTTTGACACATTGCTTACCTCTGCTCTGATATTAACACATTCTGATCCCTTAATGTGCCACTATCGGCATCCTGCTTAGTCGTGATCACTACTATTTACATTCCCTTTGATTTTTAGTCCACGACACCATTGTCAATCTCTCCCTGTCCTCCAACTATCACTGGCCCTCCACCCAACCATTAAAGTGCTACTGCCTCACCTCCGCCCACACACCCCTTCCCCCGCCAGCAGTATAAATCTCATCCTATTTCCAGTTCTAACTAGCTTTGACTCAAAACGTTATTTCCGTTCTCTCTCCGCAGATACTGTCAGGCCAAAAATTATAGAATCTCTACAGTGCTGAAGGAGGCCATTCAGCCCATCGGGTCTGCACCAACCCTCCAAAAGAGTACCCCACCTAGGCCCAATCACCCGCCCGCTCCCCATAACTCCACCTAGCCTTTGGATGCTAAGAGGCAATTTTAGCATGGCCAATCCACCTAACCTGCACATCTTTGGACTGTGGGAGGAAACCGGAGCACCCGGAGGCGGACACGGAGAGAAAGTGCAAACTCCACACAGACAGTGACCCAAGGTTGGGATTCCAACATCCGCAGTAATTTACTTTCATCCTAATGTTTCTCAGATTGTT
Source organism: Scyliorhinus canicula (assembly GCF_902713615.1). Classification (NCBI taxonomy): domain Eukaryota; kingdom Metazoa; phylum Chordata; class Chondrichthyes; order Carcharhiniformes; family Scyliorhinidae; genus Scyliorhinus; species Scyliorhinus canicula. Next base: position 23,055,979 of record NC_052153.1, on the reverse strand, counting down.
CATTACGCTGTTTAGGCAGGCCGGGAAGCTACTTTTAAAATGCAAATTAAATCCTATGATGTTCAGACATGCAGAGCGTGGGATGAGTATGCTCAGCTTAGCAGTGAATAGCCAAAGGCAGCTGGCTATTCGTAAAGAATTTTTACCTTTTAATTTTCCGGGAATGATCGGAGCCGAAATATCTCTCGCTGGCCCCATTAGATTACTGTTGCCCCACAGAAATACCCCAGGCTCCTGCCAGTCTGTATGCGCCTACCCCTCCCTCTCTGCCCCATACAGCCACACCCCCCCAACATCCCGATCTCTCCTCGGCCCAGTCTGTCAGCCAGCTCTATGCGGGATCCAACCACCGAGCCCAAACTCACAGAAACTGTGCAAATGAGGCCCAGAGTTCAAAATGGCTCAGACCTCATGGTGGCAACAATGGGTGGACAACCGGAATCAATCTCATTGCCACTCCCTTAAATCAAGCACCACACTTCCCACATTCTTCATACGCGAGTGAAGGAGGAGTCTGACTATCGGTTCCACAGATACTAATCCGACACCAACAGCAAAAATCATTCCGCACAAGACTTTGAACTTTGGGCACAATTGGCAAAATTGGTGCTCAAAATTGGACCAGTTGTGCAAAGTTATTTTTTTTGCCCACAGACCTGCTCAAACGTATTTCATATTTGCAATTGTAAAAGCTGCCATGCAACCAGGCTCAACCAGAATGCAATTGTTTTTTGCATTAAAATTTAAGTTCTGTGTGTTTTAGAGTGCTCATCCAGCACGGCTGAAACTAGGTTTGTCGAAAAATAAAACCATTTTAAATCCAATTGTAGAGTCCGCCACCTGCGAGTAACCCCATTTTAAATGGAACCACAGAACCCCTACAGTGCAGATTTTTGCTGTTGGTGTCGGATTAGTACCTGTGAAACCGGTAAACAGACTCCTCCTTCACTCATGTATGAACAGAAGGAGGTCGTTCGGCCCATTGAGTCTGCACAGAACCTCTAAAAGAACATCCCACCTCAGTCCACTCCCTCGCTCTATAACCTTATATAACCTGCACATCTTTGAACACTAAGGGTCAATTGAGCATGGTAAATCCATGCTGCACATCTTTGGACTGTGGGAGAAAACCGTAGCACCTGGAGGAATCCCACACAGACAGGGGGAGAACGTGCAGACTCTGCACAGATAGTGACCCATGGCTGGAATCAAACCTGGGACCCTGGCACTGTGAGGCAGTCGTGCTAACCACTGTGCCACTGTGCCTCCCCAACTGATCAAACTTTTTAAAGATCTGTACAGAACAATTTCTTAGTTACTGTGCTGTACAATGGTTAGCTGCTCAGTCAAGTTAAAAACTGTAAACGCTTTAAAACGTGTCTATTTGTCATCTTGCGCCTATAAAAAGACTCAATTTTAAAAGCCTTCCCACAGGCCCATGGATCGGAGCAATAAGCAGAAATGCATCATGGTGATTAAAACGATATGGGGCGTGGTCTGTGGGGTGGAAGAAACCGTATAACGCTTTTTGAACTACCGCAAAATTATTGCGGATACTCGATTTGTGCCCAGCGTAATTCCCAAATGCAATTAATTCCTCGGTCATTTGAGCTGGTTTGGCCAATTTGTGGGCATATTTCCAGTACGCTACCAGCACAATCCAGTGAAAACGCCAAGGCTCTGTACCTCCAGCACAAACTCTTTAATGACTACCAGAGTTAGAAGTGGTGCTGCTGTTGAATTATCCTGCCAGCTCTTGTAATTTGCTCTCCATTGAATCTTCAGTAATAACATTACCGATTAAGCATTCTAATAGCCTTTTGGGACTGTGCTCAGCAACATTCTCAGGCTCCTGAGTGGCCCAAAGAAATTGCAAGTGGCCCCATGATGATAATGAAAGTTTTAAAAGAGTGCAGCTGGAAATTCCATGCACAGTGTGTATTGTTATATTAATAATGATTGTTCCTAAAATGACAAACACCAAGAAATACGTTTTCCAAGCTTGAAACAAACCTGTGGGTTCAGTTAATGGCTGAACGTTCAGAAGCTACTGAGGTTTTGTTTTCATGGTTTGCGAACACTTTAATTATGTTGTCCTCACCCGAGTATGGTGCAGAAGGTTAATACAAGTTGTCTGCCCTTGCTACAACACTCCACGCTATCTTGTGCTGCCATTTCCCACATTGGTCATCAGACTTTGCGTTGGGTGAGAAAAGGGGTTATTCAAATCGAAACGATCTTCATTCTGCCACAAAAATATACTTCACGCCAACTAATGGTTTTTAATCCACTGGCTGGAAAACCTAATTGAACTTTGAAAAACGGAGCGAGGATTTTCCTGTCCCGTTTTCGGGGGAGGAAAGGAGGGGGGGGGGGGGGACAGCGATGGGGGAGGAAGTTCCCACGGGTGTCCCGTAACGGCTTTTACAACAGCAGGAGTTCCCCAACCAATTGTTCCCTCACCCCCGCACAGCAGAGGAAGCCATCCTTGGGGTCGACGGCTTCCTTCCCCCGCCCTTTTTCTCCACCCGCCCAGAGGCTTTTTAAAACATAGACTAAAAATGTGACTGGAGCTCGGGACAAAGATGGCAACTCAATTTGCATCACCGTGTTCTCCACATTGTATTCCTCTGAGATGGAGACACCACATCTGTAAAGACCCATCAAGGACAATGGCCTCAGGAGAATCTGAGAGAGCCACATATCCTGTGCAAGGCATCAAAACAGTCAACAGGAAGTTCCCAGTCATGAACTCATGAAGCTAGGGTGGGAAATACAAATTAATTGAACAATGGGACACTGGCTGAAGAGGAGGGGATTCCCAGACATGAATTGATTGAGTTACATGGGGGAAATACACTAGTCATGACCATGTTTGAATCACTGATTGATGGTTGTGTGACTGGTTTGGTCAACGTAAACCTCTGCTTTCTCTGTAGTAAGAGGACAATCAGTTTAGATGCTGAAAAAAGAAGATGTGAGTTGAGTACCTTTACTCCCTCTCTCTCCAGCCCCCTGGCAAGCTTCGAGCACTACTTGCTGAATGTGACCATCCAGGGACGGCCCTGCTGCAGACAAATATTTATTAAAAGAATTCAACCCATCATTACCATCCCCAAATTGATAGCACCAGAAACACTAAAGGAAAGCCGCTAACCACCAAACGTAACCTGAAAGCAGCCACGTCATCCAGCGACCGACTGTATACTGTTACAACATCCTGGGATGGTGCACAGTCAATTCCAGCCCATTTGCCCCAGAGTCACAACACAAGCCAATTAACTAATAATTCTTCAAAACATACCCAAAGTCATTGGCCCTTGGCTGCCCAATAATTGAAGTCATCAGGTTTGTAAATTTAAACACAATTACTTTTTCTTGACAACACAAACTATAATGAAATATGCAGCAAATACAACTGGATAACTATTATCTAATTCATAATTCCCCATTTTAACTTCCCCCCTTCCCTCTACACACACAAAACAAAAAAACACAGAGGGGGGGGGGGGGGGGGGGGGGGGGGGGGGGAGGGAGAGGGGTAAAAAGCCTGAGCAAAAGGGAAAAAGATTATTTGTTTCAGATGGTTGTTTCCAGCACCTTACCCCTCTTCAAACTTTGCTTCCAGTCTGAGGCTTTACTGTAGATTCATTCGGCCTCTGTATTTAAAAAAAGAAACACAGTACTCACAGACTTTCTGCAGAGAGAGAGAGATGTAGGGGGGGGGGGGGGGGGGGGGTTGTTTGTAGCCTGTAATGGATTTCCTGTGGATTCATTCATTCAAGTTCTCTTCAGTTTCTGAAATACAGCACTAAACAGCCTTGCTCTAGAAAATACAGAGGAGAGCGAGTAGGACCTTGTCACTGTGATTTCACGAGTAAGACTGAGCTCCTTGTGACTCTGAAGTTATTCCACTGGGACAGGATCCAATCACCAACTGCTGCCGGGCAGCGTACGGCCTTCTGGGCCAATTCATTGTGCCCCAGCCAATCAATCAAACCCAGTCCCTCCCCATAAGTGGGATTCTCCTGAATCCCCGAGATGGTCTGACGCCAGCCTAAAAAGCGGCACGAACCACTCCGACGTCGAGCCGACCGGAAGTTGTGGAATCCTCCGCAATTCCGGGGGCTAGGCCGGCGGCAGAGGGGTTGGTGCCCCACCAACCGGCGCTGAAGGGCCGGCGCGAGTTAGCGCATGTGTAGAACAGCCGGCGTGGTTCCGCGCATGCGCAGACCGGCCGGCGAATTCTAGTTAATGCGCAGGAGGGGTGTCTCCTCCGCGCCGGCCATGGCAGAGCACTACAGAAGCCGGCGCGGAAGGAAGGAGTGCCCCACAGCACAGGCCCGCTCGCAGATCGGTGGGCCCCGATCGCGGGCCAGGCCACCGTGGAAGCCCCCCCCCCCTCGGGGTTGGATCCTCCAAGGACCGCACCAGATGGCCTACCAGCCAGGTCCTGCCATGTGGGACCATGTCCAATCCACGCCGGCGGAACTGGGCAGAAACCAATGGCTGCTCGGCCCATCAGGACCTGGAGAATCGCCGGGGGGGGGGGGGGGGGAGGGCTGCCAATGACCAACACGGCGTGATCCTCACCCGAAAACTGGCGCCGGAGAATACGGCAGCCGACATCGGAGCGACAGGGCGGGATTCATGCCACCTCCCGGGATTCTCCTTCCCGGCAGGGGATCGGAGAATCCCGCCGCATATCTCTCTTTAGTGCCAAAAAGTCTGAAGCTCCTATTCAAACCAACAGAGACTAGCAGAGTGTTCCCTCCTGTAACTCCCAAATTCCTCATTGTCTCTGCTGCTTAACTTAAAGATACATGTCCATTAATCATCCGTGGATCAAAAATGATAACATCTAAATAAAAGAAAGGGTGAATAAGGGGATGAACAGGAAGGACCGTACTATGCCCCTTTTATTTCACTACTCTATCTTGACATATCAATAATTGGTGTGCATGTATGAACTTCAAGTGCGTGTATGTGTGCGTACGTGTATGAAAATCAGAGTGTAATTTATTATTTTATTTAAATTGGTTTAAGTATAATTAAGTGAATCCCTTTCTTTGTTAAACTCAAGAAAACCTGTCTCTTTGGTTATTTTATGTTCATCACATGGAAACAGTTAAATATTCACTGAACTGGCAAGCATATTTCCTTTTCAAAATAAAACTCCACTTTGGTCAAATGAGGAGAGGGGAAAGAGGGGAATCATTCGACCCCATCTCACTGTTCCCACACCCTCCACCAGAGCAGTCACCTTGGTGGGAACGAATTTGTGATGAGGATCGGGATCACAATCTGGTGAACACATCACGCCCATTTCAGCAGCTAATGGAGGATATAGCAGCTGGAATCCCTCTCAGCCAGAGAGCTGACAGAAACCAGGCCCATGCTGAGCTCCATGTTGATGATGTGCCACTGGGAACAGTCGAAAGAAACCCTTATGCACAGCCTTGAGTGAACATTGGAGGAGTCCATCCAAACCACGGTTTTGGCTTGAGCGCAAATGGCTTTCTCCATGGGGGAGTTGGCGGCTGCCATGAACAGCCAAGGCCAGCAAAACATTCAGTGGCTGCCGGAAATGCACTTGGACCTACTTTCTGCCGCTCTGCTCATGGACTGCATGCACCATTGGCTGGGCAGGAAGAGAGTGTGGCACTGCAAGCTTACGCCAGCCGCCCCTTCTCCTCCTGGAGTCAGGGAGGTGCCATTGCTCAGCGATGGGGAAGAAGAGCACCAGCAATCTGCCTTTGAAGCATTATCTCAGAGCGCTCCAAGGGTGAGTGTGCATTGGCCATGCTAAATTGCCCGTAGTGTAAGGTTAATGGGGGGATTGTTGGGTTAGGGGTATACGGGTTACGTGGGTTTAAGTAGGGTGATCATTGCTCGGCACAACATCGAGGGCCGAAGGGCCTGTTCTGTGCTGTACTGTTCTATGTTCTATGTTCTATTCCTCTTCTCCTCTACCAGTCACCAATCCCCTTCCAACAAATGAAGATGACATGGGGGAACCTGCACAGCAGGCCCTCTGCAGGCTGGAGTTCTCTAGGCTCGGAGTACCAGAGAATGGATGGCAGGGACATTGCATGCAATGGGGTACAGCATTCAGCAGGCTGGCTGTACCGCAGCTGCAGATGTTAGAGTCACAATAAGGTGCGGTAGTAGAAAAACTAAATACAAAAACTTCAAGCGGCTTAAGTGTCCAATCATTCAATGACATCATAAATCTACGTCTGATGGCAGCACGGTGGCGCAGCGGTTACCATTGCTGCCTCACGGCGTCAAGGTCCCAGGTTCAATCCCAGCTCTGGGTCACTGTCCTTGTGGAGTTTGCACATTCTCCCCGTATGTGCGTGGGTTTCGCCCCCACAACCCAAAGATGTGCAGGTTAGGTAGATTGGGCACGCTAAATTGCCCCTTAATTGGAAAAAAAAGCAATTGGGCATTCTAAATTTATTTTTTTAAATAGATAGCTTTGAGCATTTTATTCTTGTGTGTTGAATGGTAATGTTGTTGGGACTTTTGAGACCAGACACTTGAGGGCTTGGCGTTTCATTGAAACTCAATGATGGTTGATTTGGAGGTTATGGATGTACCATTTATTGCAAAGCTTCTGAAGTAGTGGCAGATCTGATCGCCTTGACATACAATGGTTTCTATGTTTGTCAACCTTTGTTCAGTTGGGGGAGCGAACCTCGTTGGAAAGCCAGCAAAAGCTGCTCACCCCCTTCTCACCCCTCAGACACTTTTGGCTCTCCCATACCTGCAGCTGAGGTTTTCCATGTTCTGCAGCTGAAAGTAAGAAGTTCTTCATCAGCGATCAAGGGACGAGGGAGAATGCGGAGTTGAAGGTTGTATTGAAGAAATGAATGGACTGAAAGTTGGCAGGTCTCTGGGACATAATATTATGCATCTCAAAGTGTTGAAAGAATTGAAAGCGGATGCATTGGTGATCATCTTCCAAAATGCTGTAGATTCTGGAATGGTTCCTGAAGATTGGAAGGTTGCAAATGTCACTCTACTATTTAAGAAGGGAGGGAGAGAGAAAATAGGGAACTACAAAACTGTTAGCCTTACGTCAGTGACAGGGAAAATGCTGGAATCTATTATAAAGGGTGTGATAATAATAATTTTTATTAGTAACACAAGGAGGCTTACATTAACACTGCAATGAAGTTAATGTGAAAAGCTGCTAGTCGCCACATTCCGGCGCCTGTTCGGGTACGCAGAGGGAGAATTCAGAATGTCCAATTCACCTAACAACACTTTCGGGACTTGTGGGAGGAAACCGGAGCACCCGGAGGAAACCCACGCAGACACGGTGAGAACGTGTAGACTCCGCACAGACAGTGGCCCAGCCGGGAATTGACTATGCTACCGTGCCGTTAGTGTGAAAATAAACACACACTTGAACAATCATGACCTGATTGGGTATATTCAGCATGGATTTACAAATGGGAAATCATGCTTGACAAACTTGCTGCAGTTTTTGTGAAGATGTTACTGACAAAATTGACAAAGGAGAGTTAATGGACGTCGCGTATTTGGACTTACAGATGCATTTTGATAAAGTCCCCCAGAGAAGGTTAGTTCGCAAACTAAAAGGTCTGGAGGCAACACACAGTCATGGATTGAGGATTGGCGAACAGGCAGAAAACAGAAAGAAGGAATAAATGGGTCATCCTCGCTGTAGAATCCAAACGGGAGAGACAACAGGAACACGCGGAAGGGTAGAAATGAATAACTGGTTTATTACGGTGTACACAGAATCCCGAAAGCTACCACTCCTCTCCCGGAAGGGCCACCCTCTCTGATCTGCACCCAGGTCAGGGTTTTTATGCAGAGTAGTTTCCCCTTGTTAAGGAGAAGCCCCGCCTCAATTACCAGAGGAGTTCATACTCAGCCGTGGAAGGGGGAAATCGAATGGAGCACAGACCTTGGCCCCCAAGGGGGTCATAACACATGCCTTGGCGGGCTGTGGCTAGTTGGGTACCACAAGGATTAATGCTTCGGCCCCAGCAGTTCACAATATATATTAATGATTTGGATGCGGGGACTGTTATGTTCTTTGACTAGTAAGATAGTTTATTAACAGATGAACACGTGGAAAGATAACTAACAAACTGTAATGGAACTAATAATTTAATTCAGTGAATTCTCCTGAAGTTACTCCTAGTGCGACTTGTCTCTAGTACGACTTACTACCAACTGGAAAATCTCTCGAGTCACATGGTGGATCTTTATCACCACCTGCTAGTTGGAGGTCGTACCAATAACTATATACATTGATAGAGATAGGGCAGCACGGTAGCACAGTGGCTTCCCAGGTTCAATTCCCCGCTGGGTCACTGTCTGTGCGGAGACTGCACGTTCTCCCCGTGTCTGCGTGGGTTTCCTCCGAGTGCTCCGGTTTCCTCCCACTAGTCCCGACAGACGTGCTGTGAGGTAATTTGGACATTCTGAAATCTCTCTCTGTGTTATATATATACCCAACAGGCGCTGGAATGTGGCGACCAGGGACTTTCACAGTAACGTCACTGCAATGTAAACCTACTTGTGACAATAAAGATTACAAAAAAATAAATAACGAGACACATTGACATGCACATGCATATCACCACAAGGGCTAAACATTTCCAAGTCCGTGGATGATACAAAGCTATGTGGAAATGTATATCGTGAGGAAAATGTAAAGGGGCCACGGGAGGATTTGGACAGATTAAGTGAGTGGGCACGAACATGGCAGATGGAATATAATGTGGAATAATGTGAGGTAATCTATTTTGGTAGAAGGAACAGATGTGCAGAGTATTTCCTGAATAGGAAGAAATTAGAAAGTGTGGATGTACAAAGGGACCTGGGTGTCCTTGCCCATAAATCACTGAAGGCTATCATGCAGGTGCAGGAAGCTATTAGGAAGGTTAATGGAATGTTAGCCTTTATTGCGTGAGGATTTAAGTATAGGAGTAACGAGGTCTTGCTTCATTTGTATAGAAGCTTGGTTAGACAGCACCAGAGTACCGTGTGCACTTTTAGTCCCTTTACCAAAGAAAGGATATTATTGCCACAGGGGGGGGGGTGCAACAAAGGTTCACCAGACTTGTTCCGGGGATGGTGGGAATGTCTTATGAAGAGTGATTTCACAAATTGGGCCTTCATTCTTTCGAGTTTCGAAGAATGAGAGGTGATCTCACGGAAACCTATAAAATGCTGAAAGAAATACAGAGGGCGGTTGCTGGAGGGGTGTTTCCTTTGGCTGGAAGTCTGGAACCAGCATTCACAATTTTAAAATTAGGAGGATGCCACTTTGGACCGAGATGAGGAGAAAATTCTTCAAACAGAGGATTGTGAATATTTAGAATTCTCTACCCCAGAGAGCTGTGCAAGCCCAGTCATTGAGTAGGTTTAAAACAGAGATTGATAGCTTTTTGATTAACAATAATGCAAAGGGTTATGGGGATAGCGTGTGTCAAAGGCACTCAAGTGTTCGCTCAGCCATGATCAGATTGAATGGTGGAGCAGGTTCGATGGGCTGAATGGCCTACTCCTATTCGTATGCTCCATGTCCGATCTTGCCAGGACTGTAGCACGCGAGACTGAGTCACGTGCGACCTTCCAAGTCAGAAGTATGTGTGGCTTTGACGGGGCCATGAAAGTGAGAGTGTTCCTGCCAAAGGTCTGTAAACCTTTCCCGTCGCATTGTCAGAAGCTGTGGGCCTCTAGGTTGGCCAGAAGGGAGCCTACTAGATATGGATGTGCTGGCACTTCCATGGCGGCATTTCTTGAGGCGGAGGGCCTCACTCTGGCTGAAATCGGGATGCACTGAGGTTCTCATGGAATGGTCTGGCACGCCGTTCCGTCACCCTCACACCTGCAACTGGAGCAGTACCGTACATCACCTTCAGACTCTGTTTCTTCGCTTCATCTTCGTCTCCTCCATCTCCCTGGCTGGCAGTTCCTCACCTCTTTGCTGTGCTAAGCTACATGGGGTGTAGCAGATAGCAATGATCCAAGTATCTCTCTACGGTACCTCAGCAATCTGCTCAGCTGTCTAGAACATGGAAGCTCATTTTAGACGGTCCAATGTTCGCTTCTGCTGCTACCCTGGTTGAGGCCTGGGAGGCACTGTACATCCAACATGCTGGACTGTGTGGATTCCGCACCGGCTTCATGAACCAGGATATTCCTTGCCACTCAGGAGCCATCCCTGCAGTTTCAGAGGGGGAGCAAACAGCTCTGGCGCCTGGGAGTGCCTGCGAATGTCATGAGAGTTCACCGGGAAGCGAGCACACACCTACAGGAGCCATTTTTAGTGGGGACAGACCAGTCGGACATCGATGAGGTAAAACGCTTTTTGCTTTCTGTATACTGCTGGCTGTTCCCAGGGAGCTCTCCGCACCACAGTTGTGCCATCAATTGCCTCCCTTGCACTTGGGGGGTTTCCAGCGATGGGATCAAATCCAACTGCTCAGGCTGACCCACACTCAGGATCCGTGGCGAATCTCACTAAACAATTAGTCCTTTTGACCATGACATTGGTGAACTCCCTCTTGCATCTGGCTAACTGGGAGATGTATGCTTCCCTCATGCAGCCTTGAAGCAAGCCACTGGGGTAGAAATTCAAGATGGCAATGACCTTTCAGGCTACTGGCATAGGATTCCCTCCCATTCCACAGGACCACAGGTCTTCCTGTAGAAGCTGGCACAGGTCAGTGAGCGACCGCCGTGACATCCTCAGCCGTGAGATTGCCTCTCTGACGTTTGCAAGTAGTTAACCCTCAAGCGGTATTGTAAGAAACTGGACTCTTGAATGAACAGGTATTTTCTGTACAACATAAAAAGCCCTAAAAATGACGACATTTTTTGAACAACCCGTAGAAACAGGCAAGGTCCCTTTGTTCAGGCAGCCATGTTGACATTCCTGAGTTGCTAAGATGCCGTCTTGTGTGACCCCGAATCTGTGCAAGTGTTTAGAAAGGACCAGGATACACGTTGACGAATGATCAACACACTGTGCCAACTTCTCTTGACTGATGTTACAGGTCACATGCTTTTTCTGTCTAATCAGTTAAAGTATCATATTTAAACTGATGTTTCTTAATAAACTGAATAAACCATCATAAAATAACTTGGGACTAGTTGTCTGCCTTTTTCGGTATCTGTGGCCCTCAAACACCAGTGGATCTCCCAGTATATTGGGTTACTCCACATTACGGGATAGAAGAGGAATGATGATTCGGTTCCAAGTCAGAAATGGTGTGGGGCTTGGTGGGGAAATTTCAGTTGGTGGTGTTTCCTGAGTTTGTTGCCCTTTGTTATGACCTGTTCCCAGGTGAGGTCTCCCATCATGTTACCCTTTGCCCCCTCTGTGGGAACCATCTCAGCACAAGCCCCAATCTGGTAAATACCGGATGGGGTCCACCCAAATTGTCCTGCCCCGGGGTGAGGAGGGAGGAACTGGCTCCCTTCCTTTATTCAAACCCCTCGGTTGATTAATTTAAAAAAGATCACTTCCCTCGTGGATACCTTTTCCTAAAAGGAGCCGATTTATCCAGACTTTCTTGAGCGAAAGAAAAAGTGAGTTTATTAGTTATTAAAACGTGAGAAGAAATAATAAAGCACAGAAATGAGAAGTGAGTCAAAAATTAAAGGTTAAAAAAAATGGTGAAATGTTGCTGCCATTTTAGTTGTTGTGATTCCAGTAGCACTGACTTCACCAGTTGAATAGTTGATTTTGAGATTCTAGGGTTCAGTGGTTTAGCTGAGAGGAATTGTCTTCCTTCCTTTTCAATTGTGGCTTTGCTGACTTGACCTGCTTCCAGCAATTGTTACAACACCCTGGGCGGGCGCACGGTCAGTTCCAGCCCCACAGACCCCGGATGTTCCAACATAAGAGAATTAACTAATAATTTGCGTTTTCCTGAGAACTTTAACCCTCAACTGCCCCTTGAGTTCCATAGACCAGATTTATAAGTAAAACAATAACAAATCATTTATTAATAATAAGAGGAAAAGATGAATAGATGAAGAAATAACAGGACAATGGTCTACTGGTCTACCTAATCCCAAAACCCCGTCCCACCCTCCACCCAGACACACACAAGACAGACACAAGGAAAGGGTTGAGGAGGATCAGAACATGGAGAACGAAGGGAAAGGTTTGAGATGACTCTTCGCTGCAGCGGTTGCGGCCACTGGGGAATAAATTCAATTAAGAGAGTTTCAGGTTGGCGCACTTCAGTCCTTTGACCATCAGATGGCGGTTTACACAATAGTTCCGGGACAGTGCAATTCTATCCTTCTACCACCAGATGAAGCTTCTGCCACCTTGCTAACTTACCGGGCTTTAACTGTGGAATTAGCAGCCTTTCACTTGCCTGAATTCTGTACAGAACTCTGGTTGTATTATCACAGATGTGATCACCTTAAGTTTCAATTTTGAGCTCCTCCTACCCCTACATACAGAGGGTGTTACCGACCTGCGGAAAAACGTTGAGCACTTTCACCTTCAAGAAATCTCTTTCCCAGTTCTGGTGGCTGTCTGTGCCTTTTAAACAAGAAAGTTTCCACATATTTAGCTAGAATGGCTCTTAAAATCATCTGGCAAAGAGAGAGAAAGACAGGGAGATTCTCCATCACGCTCTAGCTGAGCTTCCTTCACAGAACTGAAGAAAAAAATGGAACTCTTCAGAAGACCCACCTTTATCCTGGAAGTTTCTGATTGGCTCCACCAAATATAGGCAACAGGATAAGAAGGTTGAGAATTCTACATTCACCGATTGGCTGCTTGCCACAGAATCTAAAAGGACATCTTGGATTAGTTGAGGACACCCCAATGCCCCAACTCACCTGTTGGGGGGTCCTCGAGCCTCCTGCACCCCACCTCTTATGGGTAGGGACACCAGAGCCCAATCCCTGGCAATGCCAGCTTGTCCAGTTGGCACTGCCAGGGTGCCTAGTTAGCCTGCCAGGGTGCCCAAGTGGCATCAGTGGCGATCGTACCGGGCTTTAACTCTGGAATTAGCAGTCTTTCACTTGCCTGAATTCTGTACAGAACTCTGGTTGTATTATCACAAACGTATCCCCATACTAACCTGCCCAGAGGCTTACCACCCGGGGGCCTCCAGTTGCCTGGGAAACCCTCTCGAGTGCCGTTCCACATGATCCCCATTTGTGGGGACCAATGCTAAGGTGCGCTCAGCTGGGGTCTCCTCGGTGAGGCTTGTTAAATCCCAGGGGCTGGTTAGGTATGGTGTTGGCAGAGTTAAGTGAACTTTTAACTCTGTAAGTCTGGGTCCTGCCCATTGTGCGATCGTTGGATCAAGCGAGGCGTAAAGTCCATCGGGAAACTTGGAAGGAGCCTCTCACGGAATCTACCATCCGCATCCTGTCCCGATTCCAGTGGGTCACAGAAGATATATCGCGCCGTGGTTGTTGTTGTTTGGTAATCTTTGAAGTATCAGGTGGAGCTAAGTATGTTTGCAGTTTCCTCAACAACAGCATTGCCGGAGAACTTTGCATGGCAGCAAGTACAGTGTTCCGAGAAAACATTACAAATTCAAATACTCTTCTTGAGAATGTCCCTGGTCCTCCGATGCTTTGATAGAATGCATTAACGATTGCACAAAAAATTCAGACAATCCATTCATTGGTGGATGATATGGAGCTGACGTGATATGGTGTCGCCCCTTCCCTTTCAAATAGTCCTCAAATTCCTTCGAAGCAAACTGCATACCATTGTCACTGACAATCTGTGAGTTTGTATATTCTCCCCATGTCTGCGTGGGTCTCGCCCCACAACCCAAAGATGTGCAGGGTAGGTGAATTGGCCACTCTAAATTACTTCTTAATTGGAAATAAAAGAATTGGGTACTTTAAATTTTGTTTTTAAATCACTGACCATCTGTTCCGGTTTCCGAATCTTGCAAATATTTCATCTAGTTTCTCAATGGCCTGCTCAGTCATTGTTAACTTAATTATCACAACTTCTGGCCATTACAAACCTGTGTCCACAATCACTAAGAACATGGGCGGGATTCTCCAGCCAGATCCACCGGGCGACTGGAGAATCCCGTCCGAGGTCAATGGAGTTCTTGATTGTATGCAGCTCGCCCATGGCATTCTTGCAGTAGGAGGAGTTTGCACATTTTCCCCGTGTTTGCGTGGGTTTCGCCCACACAACCCAAAGATATACAGGGTAGGTGGATTGGCCACTCTAAATTGACCCTTAATTGGAAAAAATGAATTGGGCATTCTAAATTTAAAATATATATATTTACGCAAGTAGACTAACATAAACACTGCAAGCAAGTTACTGTAAAAATCCCCTCGTCGCCATACTCAGGTGCCTGTTCTGGTACACTGAGGGAGAATTCAGAATGTCCAATTCACTTAACAAGCACGTCTTTCAGGACTTGTGGAACGAAACCGGAGCACTCGGAGGAAACCCGCGCAGACATGGGGAGAACGGGCAGACAGTGATCCAAGCCGCAAATCGAACCTGGATCCCTGGTACTGTGACACAACAGTGCTAACCACAGTGCTACCGTGCCATCCTTTGGTTGTAATGGTGGACTGTTCCTTAGTTTCACCTAAAATTGGCCATTGGCCAACATCTGCTTCCATTTAACCATCTAAACCTGCCACCAAAAATAACTGCGCACCAGTTCCTTCATCTTCACCACACCAGGATGTCCCTCATGCAGTTGGTCAAAGAATCTACTACGCAAGCATAGAGGGATAATCACATGGATTCCCCATAATAGAACTCCATTTCGCACTGTCAATTCAAGTCTTCGTGTGCTGCAGGGCTTGAGGTCTAGATTTTTCCCATGTGTGTTTGACAGTGTTCCTTTTTGGACCAAGTCCATCACCTTCCCCATCACTGGATCAGTTCTTGCATATCTTTGAACTTGGGATGAAGTCACAGGTACTCTATCCACGAGCGAGAAGTACTAAATATTGACAACATTTTCTTCAGGGTCATACTTGACTTGTAATGGCAATCGTGATAAATCAACAGCATTTGGATGCTGCCCGGGCTTGTGATATTGTACATATGTGCTGACAATATCAATAACCATCTTTGCAATCAACCAGCTGCCAATGAAGGTATACATTTAAATGGCCCAAAGATTGTAGTCAGGGGTCGATGATCCATTAAAAGGGTAAAATGACACCCATAAATGTAATGGTGGAACTTCCTTACACCAAAAATGATGCTCAAAGATTCTTTTCCCAGCTTAGCTTAATTCATGTTTACACTAGTAAGAGTGTGTAAAGAAACTTCTATTGGTCATTCCTCTGCTGAAGGCATAATGTGCAAGACGACCACACCAACGCCATAGGGTGAGACATCGCAAGCTAATTGTAACTTTGCTTTTGGCAGCTAATGAACCAACAGCTCTGAATTCAGTTAAGCTACTTTCCTTTACATGTTCGCATTCTCACATTCTTCTGATCAGTGCCATGTCTGTTTGACACAGAGCAACTTGTGTAAAGCCTTCAATCGTGTTGCTAAATTTTTAGCACACATTTACCATAATTGATCTTTAAAATGACCTTAATTGTATTACATTTAGACAGTGTGTTGCTTCTAAGATTGCTGTCCTCCAGAAAGTCCAGCACGCATGTCTTGAATCAACATCTGTGGATAATGATCTGCGCACAAAACTGGGTTATTAATACTTTTAAAATCTCCACAAGTACTCACTGAGCTATCACTTTTTAATACAGGAACGATTGGTGTCGCCCAATCACTTGTAGCAACAAGTTCAATGACGCTTGTCCTTAGTAATCTTTCTAATTCTTCTTCATCTTCAGGCCTAATGGTGTATGGTACAGTTCTAGCTTTGAGACATTTGGGAGTGCTGCTTGATTTTTAGGTGAAGCTCAACTCCAATCATACACAATGAAACTTCAAACACTTTCTCATACTTCTTCAGAAGTCGTTGTGAGTTGCTCTTTGAATCCACTAATTGATTGACTGTTTCCCAATTAAACCTAATCTTCGCCAACTGTTCCCTGCCTAATAGAGCAGGAAACTTTACACAGACAGCACCTTCTACCCATTTGCTTCTACTTTCACCATAATGCATTCTTTTAATGGTACAATCTCTTCATTGTACGTCCTTAGGATCAAATGTGACCTTTATTTTAAGAGTCTTATTTAAAAGTTCAATATGTCTACACGTAATCCTGTTTTTAATCCATCATCATAACACTTTGTCCTTCTAGGTGACGGAGGTCATGTTTTGGAAGCTGATGTTCCACGAGCCTTGGTGAGTTGCTGCAGTGCATCTTGTCAATAGTGCACATTGCTTTCACTGAGCATCCGTGGTGGAGTTAGTTAATGTTTAACCCGGTGGACGGAGCGCTGATCAGGATTAGTCCTGGATAGTGTTGAGTTTGTTGAATGCTGTTAGTGCTATACTAATCCAGTCAAGTGGGGAGTATTCCATCACACTTCTGACTCATGCCTTGTATGTGGTGGACACTTACAAGTCTGGGGGAGTCAGGGGGTGAGTTACTTACCCCAGATTTCCCTAGTCCATTATCCACAGTATTTATATGCCTGGTACAGTTGAATTCTTGATCAACTGTAAACGTCAGGGTGTTTATAGTGGGGGATTCAAAATGGTAATGCAATTGAGTGTCAAGAGGAGATGGTTAGATTCTATCTTGTTGGGGATGGTGATAGAAGTTGACCTTTCTAATCAGATATAAGAGATTTAAATGAGAACTCATAAAGAATATTAACTATAACCATATTAACCATGAGAGTAAGGGAAGCCGACTAGCTGGGAACATTTTGCAAGTTGCTGGAAACTTACTTGAGACTGTAAGAACAGTGACGTCAACTAGCTAAAATACCCCATTGTTATACAGTAAGAACTGGTAGTTCCGTCTCTATGGAAACAGCCAGTCTAGAGATACTTTCTGAATGAAAATTGGCAAGCGATGGTATGGGAAAATTTGTACCAAGATATTTAAATACATATATCTCTGAAAATTGACAGACAGACAGTTTGGCTGAATTGAGTGAATTATAAATTAGGTAAAGCCAATCATAGGTAAAAAGAAGGCGAGACCATAAGATAATAATCTGCTTAAGAATAATTTACCAGGAGGGAAAAATTCATTTCTAAATCACTCTCTCTCTCTTTCTGAAACCTATGTCTTTGCTGCTTGCTTTTGCTATCGCCATCTTTCTTTTGTTTAAATCATTTAGTTATGTTATTCTGTGTATTATGATTTGAAGAATTACCACGATCTGTATTTTAAAACTCAACGACTGTATCCGCTAAAGACAATAAATCTGACTAGCTTGCTAAAGGGCTAGTCGGAACTCTCTAAATGTTGTATTGAAAATAAAGTTACCAGTGGGCACTACAGCTGACTAATAAAGTTCAAGTGGACTTTGCCAAAAAGCACAGGCTTGACCTCTGTTATTTGGGAACTGAGAAGGGACAACTGATATCCAGGGTTCCGAATAGACACAGAGATCCATCAGATGGTCATTGCCAGCTCTTTTGTGGGACAAATGTTGCTTGCCACTTGTCAGCCCAAACCGCTGTGCAGGTCTTGCTGCATTTGCACACAGACTGCTTCAGTGCCTGAGGAATATCTTCAGGGGTGTTTCAGAATCAATTGGTGATTCTGGAAATGAAGACAGTTGAGAGATATCCCAGAACATTACAATGATTTCATCTCATCTCCCTGGAACTGGTTATATGAATGGTTCATGGTCTGTGAGGCAAATTTGGCTACGTTAGTCTTCTCAGTTGCAGCTTTGTCATTTGGTAGCTGAATCGCATCAGGCATCGCCCTAAAACAACCCTTGGCTGGAAACAAAGCCCACTGTCAATCTTGATCCTGCCCTGAGTCTGTGAAGGACAAGCAGCTGCAGCTGGAAAACAGCAGTGATTTGGCACTTCTGTGGCTAACAGCGATTTTCTCAAATCATTCTGGCCGTACTCAGTTATTTAAGTCTCTGGGATGGCAGACTCCCCTCAACTGTAACTTCTGTGCCAAGCCCAGCATAGGCGTCTAAACACAGTATTTACTTAATAATCTGGGGATGTTTTATTGTACTTTATTGATAAAATTATTATTATGAGTAAGGGGGTTATATGGTTTTTACTAATTATTCTAATCGCCTAAGACAAGCAGAGTTGTACGTTTGACAGCAGAACCTAGTGCATTCGAAGTGCCACTGGAGATAGAAAATTATGTGTAATTACAAAAGAGAGGCAAGAAATAAATATTGGAAGCAGTGCATCTGTTCCTCTGGCGTTTTTCCATAATATTTAAGCCGTAATGGCTCAAAAGCAATCAATACACGTGCAACAACCTCAGTTAGCCATGGGGCAAGTGGTGAGCTGCTGAGCGCAGCGCACGGGTCACCAATTGTTGCTGACCTCCAATTTTGAGCCATCCCAGGTTTTCCTCCAGGAAAAAAAGGAAGCATCAGCTGGGAGTTTTGCCTGTGCAGGGGAAAAAGCCGACCGCTGTTTCCATGGTGATTGACCTCTGCCCTGTCACGAAGCGGACCTGCCTCAAGTTGCTATGGTAAAGTAATTTAACTGTGTATATATTTGCTATTCAATTAATAATAATCAAACTCAAAATCCCTTCAAAAAAACAGAAAGGTGACACAATTTGCTTGTTAATTGACCTTTTGAATCACATTTTCATTGCTCGTATGAGGTGAGGTATCGCATCTGCTCAGCCGTCTGCAAAACATTGCAGTGTTTGTCCATTTTATTAGGCGCATGGAAGGAGATTAAACTGGGCATGATCGATCTCTTAAATTGGATTCATGAGCCTCTGACACTTCCATGCAATCTAAGATATAATCCGAGTACAGTATGAGAGTAAAATAGTAGAGATGTGGAAATGTAAGGAATAAAAACAGAAAAAGCTGGAAACATCCTGCAGGTCAGGCAGCGTCTGTGGAGAGAGGAAGGCAGGATGAACGTTGTAGATTGATGGCCTTTCCGCAGAATTGGGGGCAATGGCAGGCCACTTCAATAACCCTCATGCTGCATTAAAACTGAAGTTGAATTCCATCTACTGGAAATGCTGCTCCCCCACCCAGCACCACATTGAAAGAGAGCTGACTGGTGGTGATTTAATCTGAGGATCACCACACCTCAGGTGAGGGGCAAGGTTTGAGAAGGCGGGCCTTCAAGGATAACCTCAGCCCATGCAGGAACAAAATTTTAAAAATATATAATAACAGGAATTCTCCAACAATTCACACTGGCGGGATTTTCTGGACCTGCGGGCAGCGCAGCCACACCATGGTTTTCCTAGCGGTGTGGAATGATTTCAATGGGAATTCTCATTGACGATGGTGGGACCAGAGTATCCTGCCACCAGCGAACAGAGCGCCATCTCCCTCCATCGAGAAACAAACAACTGGGAGGCTGGAGAATCCCACCAAATAACTTTCATCCCAGCTTCACCATGCGGGCAAACACATTCTGCTGGTCACCAGGTGGGTTGACTTCTTGGGCGGGATTCTCCGACCCCCCACCGGGTCGGGGAATTGCCGGGGGTCGGCGTCAATCCCGACCCCGCCGTGTCCCGAATTCTCTGCCACCAGAGATTCGGCGAGGGCAGGAATCACGCCGCGCCAGTCGGCGGGCCCCCGCCCGGCAATTCTCCGGCTCGCGATGGGCCGAAGTCCCGCCGCTGTCAACCCTCTCCCGCCGGCGTGGATCACACCATCTACCTTACCGGCGGGAGCAGGCGGTGCGGGCAGGCTCCGGGACCCTGGGGGGGCGTGGGGCGATCTGGCCCCGGAGGGTGCCCCCACGGTGGCCTGGCCCGCGATTGGGGCCAACCAATCATCGGGCGGGCCTGTGCCGTGGGGGCACTCTTTTCTTTCTGCCTTCGCCATGGTCTTCACCATGGCAGAGGCAGAAGAGACCCCCTCCCCTGTGCATGCGCGGACATAACGTCAGCAGCCGCTGATGCTCCGGCGCATGCGCGGACATACGCGGCCGGTGAAGTCTCTTCGGCCCCGACTGGCGTGGCGCCAAACACTCCGGCGCGGGCCTAGCCCCTCAAGGTGAGGGCCTGCCCCCTAAAGGTGCAGAAGTCTCCACACCTTTGGGGCGGCCCGACGCCGGAGTGCATCACGGCACTCCATCACGCCGGGACCCCCCGCCCCGCCGGGTAGGGGAGAATCCCGGCCCTTATCTCCACAGAATAAACACACAGTGCTGGTCAGAGAGTAGAATTTGACGTCAAGTCTCTTTGCAAGGCCTGCTGGGAATTTTTGTTCAAACCATGCCCTGGTTTTCATTGGCCAGATAAGCGCAGGCAGCACTTGGCCAACTAAATCCGATTGCAGCTGCATCTCTATATCCCTCACTGATCAACTACAGCCTGACTATGGGTTCAGTGCTCGTTTCCTGTTCTGTTAATACATAGCTAATTATCATTGGTAGATCTTCCACAACATTGCTCAAATGTAGACGAAGTAAAGCAGCGTGATTTTGCGAAGGGTGGGTCACATCAGACTAATGCAGTAAACAAATTTGTGCTGGTCATTAACGTGGGTAGAGGGAGTTTCTATCAATGCTAGCTATTTGGACTTCCAGCTGCAATTCATAATCTCACACGAGGAGATTACAGTAAAAATGAGAATACATGGGAAATGAGGTATCCTTCTAAGATGGGATAGTCGGGAAATTGCTGACATGTATCGTGATAGAGAACGTTTTCTCAGATTGATGCATGTCAGAAGTGGTGTCCCCGGTAATCTGTTCTGGGGCCTCAGGTTTTAACAGTATGAAGGATTAGAGAGCCGTATAGTCAAGTTTGCTCACAGCACTAAGACTGGTGATGCAGTAAGTAGGATTGGGAAATTGCAAAGGAAAAGTGATAGATTGAGTGGTCCAAACTGTGGAAAATAGAGTCAAATGCAGCAAGATGTAAAGCCACCCACTTTGGACCTCAGATAAGAATATTTTCTACATGGTGAGAGGCTGCAAACCGAAAGAAACGAAAAAATATACATAAAAAACCTAATTAAATGTTCACCTCAAAGGGGCTGGGATACCACCAGTTGGAAGCTACCCTACAGTTGTACAATGAACTGTTTATACCACATCTAGAATATTCCAGTCAATGCTGGGCACTGTACTTCAGGAAAGACATATCGGTCCTGGTGGGGGTGCACTACATGTTCACCAGAATGATACTGCGGATACTGGGGTTTTGAGGGTTAAATAATGAGGACCCATTGCATAGATTAAGTTTGTATTCCCTTGAGTATAGAAGTTTACAGGTTGATCCCGAGGAGGTGCTTAAGGTGGTTGAAAAATGTGGTAGATTTGACAGGGGTAAATTATTTTCTCTAGTGAGGGAATCCAGAACAATGGGCATAACCTATCTATAGGTGATGCCAGGCAGCACTTCAATACACAAAGGGTAATGGTAGTTAGGAGCGAGGAGCTCCCTTTCCCAAACACTGTTGAGCCTCGGCTTTGAATGGCTTTGAAGCTGTGAAAATTTGGATGATAATTGTATTATGTGCATGCATGCCATTAATGTAAAGGTGCTTGGCAGAACTAAGGACTGGAGAACAGCATCACCCAAGGTATGATGTATCGAGTCACATGGTATGTGACTCAGGGAGAACACTCTGGATGCTGCCTCCATGGAGAAGCAGCTCTATGAATGACATTAACTGGGATCTCTAAATAGTTAAAGATTAACAATGAATGGTTCATGTTCAAACATGCCGGTGTCAAGACATCATTGTTGAGACACCACAGACGAACCCATAACGCAATATAGTGCTCAGCAGCGACACCATAACACAACAGTAATAGAAGGTGAAGTAGGTTATTGTGGGGTATGAAAGCAAGACTGAGAGCTGGAGATGCAATACAGATTAGCCATGATCTAACTGAATAGCGGTACAGATGAATGAGCTGAATGGAATACTCCTCTTCCAATGTTTTTAAGTTTATCGAAGGATCTGGTTTAAAGATGGAGTCATTTATTGGATATTCAAATCAGTCACAATCTAATTGAATTGTGAAAGACACTCGTTGGGCTGAATGGTTTATTCCTATTGCTGTAAATGCATACAACTAATTAATCAATGACAGGAGATAATGAGCTGGATTCTCCAAAAATGGGGCTATGTCCCCACGCCGGTGTAAAAACGCTGGCGTTTCACTCCTGACTTTCCTGAAAAAAATAAAGAGCAATTCACTCACCCGCAGGGGGCTAGCAGGGACCCAGAGTAATCCTCGCAGCTTTAGCTGCGGATACGGTCCCCCGCACTTGCTGTTCCGAGTCCATGCATGCGCACAGCAGCGGCCGCGCCGAACGCGATGGCGGACTCAGCCGGCGGATCTGGGCCAACAAAGTCCCACCAATCTGCCCCGCGCTGCTCCATCTGACTCGCCCGTTTGCCACCCCAGTCGCCGATAAGGCCGCCCCTGTGCTTGAAACCCCCGTCCCCCCCCCCCCCCCCCCCCCCCCCCCCCACCAGGGCGGCCGCGGATTGAGTCCGCAGCCGCTGCACGAGAGTCCAGACCGGCCAGACGTGGTTAGAACCACGCTATCGGGGGTTCGGCCGGTCGGGATTGGAGTATCACTGGGAGGGCCTCGAGAAATGGCCGCCCAGCCGCGCCACATCCATGCGAGCGATTCTCCAGGGACCAGAGAATGGCAGGAGCGGCGTCGGGCCCGATTTGGGCGTAAACATCGATTGTCCGCCCCCGCGCCAAATGCTATTTCAGCGAGGGCTGCGGAGAATCCAACCCAACATATCTCATCTCTCTGTCCGTTGCCTGCACAACCTGTTTTCTGGGGTCTGTTATTTGCGTTATAACTCAGTAAGTAAGTCATTGCACCCGAACGGAGGCGCAAGTTTTGCCATGAACAACTTAATCAAGGTAGACCTTTGAGTGAGGGGGTCAAACTGTGATATGGCAGGGCACACCTCACCCTCTCAATGCACATCAGTGAAATCAGACATCACAATAGGTTTGTAAACTGGGTCAATTTGAGGCAGGAGGCTGCACAGCCAGTTTCAGTGAAGGACCTGAAGCTTCCCTCTCTGTTACTCTCATGGCTAGAAAATCTGAATAAGTTTACTTTATGAAGGGAGCGTGAACATCATCACCCGGGAGATTCAATGGAAGGTTGCTGACAGGGAAATGTTTGTCTCAACATGGCCATCTTGTGTTGTAATTTGTGAAGGACATTGCAAACTCAGTTATATTGTTATAGAGTACTGTGGAATAGTTAGATCTGTTGTCACAAGCAAATCTTTTATGCTGATAGGTCATCGGATGCTGGAGCCTGATTTCTAATGGTTAATCAGCTCCACTCTCAGACTCCTCAAAAACCCTGACTGACTGTCTTTTAAAAAAAAAATTACACAGGATGCAGGCTACACTGGCTCGGCCAGCATTTGTTGCCCATCCCTAATTGCCCTTGAAAAGGTCGTGGTGAGCTTCCTTCTTGAACCGCTGCAGTCCCTGTGGCGTAGGTCCGCAGTGCTGTTGGGGAGTTCCAGGAATTTGACCCAGCAACAGTAAAGGAACGGCGATGTATTTCCAATCCCCTACTTCCTCCACAATTCCCCTCCATCCCCAGTTCCTCCTCTACCTGCATGTACATTCTAAATGTTTAACTGAAATGGTTCACCATAATAACCGTTATCTCAGGAAATAACTTAGTCTCAACTTAAACCACAGTTGGAATTGGATCCATCTCCATGTGAGATCCTCATCAGCACAAATTTAGGGTGGCCTGGTATCACAGTGGTTAGCATTGCTGCCTCAGAGCATCAGGGACCTGAGTTTGATTCTGGAGTTGGGTCACTGCCTGTGTGGAGTTTGCCTGTTCTCCCCGTGTCTGCATGGGTTTCCTACAGGTATTCTGGTTTCCTCCCACGGTGCAAAGATGTGCAGGTTAGGAAGATTGACCATGCTAAATTCAGCCCCTGAGTGTCCAAGGATGTGTAGGTTACATTATGGAGTTACAGGGATGGGGTGGGGAAGTGGGACTGGGTAGAGTGCACTTTCGGAGGGTCGGTGTAGTCCTGACGGGCCGAATGGCCTCATTCTGCGCTGTCGGAATTCTATGATCCCATAATTATCTCCCGCAACTTATTGACACGAATCCAACATCAGGGGTCCTGATCAATGATATTCAGCACCAGTGTTGATCTGGGGACCTGAGCTCCACAGCGATCCAATCCCATGAAACACAGGCGCAGTTTCAGAAGGACACTGGAATATTCGAATCAATCTCTCAACCAAGAGAAGACGGCAGGTGATGGCAAGCCTTCCAAACACTGCCCAGTGCCCCCAAAGTTATTCGGCATCATTAATGAAGAGCGCCCAGCTCTTTGGCACTGCAAAATGTGTGAAAGGATGAGCGCTATTTGCAGAAGGACATTGGACTATTGGCATCATCCTTTGGGCTGCAGCTACTGGAATAAAGAATGTACATTCCAGCCCATTCTGCCGTTATCACTGATGTGAAATCCAAGAATGTTTGCACTTTCACATCAAGGTTTAACTCTGCAACTGGAAGACCATCGTGGGGGCAGTCGCACCTCACACTGCATCACAATGAGGTCGGACATCACAATAGGTTTGCAAACTGAGTAAACTTGAGGCAGGAGGCTGCACAACCAGTTTCAGTGAAGGAAATGGAGCTGCACTGACCGTTACAACTTGACTGATCTATCTAGGAATGAATGTGGTCATCGATAAGATGTAATAAGTTTACTTTGTGGAGGGAGTGTGACCAACAATCATATAATCAACCAACAGATTCAATGGAAGGCTGCTGAATGTGAAAGGTTGGTCTCAATGTGGTTATCTTGTGTTATATTTTGTGAAGGACGGAACAAATTCAGTTATCCTGCTGCAGAGTTGGTCACAAGTACATTTTCTAATGTCATTGTTCATAGGTAGCTGGCTGACTGGAGCCTGATTTCTGATGGTTAATCAGCTCGACACTAAGGTCCTTCCTCAGAATCCCTGACTGACTATCTCACTGTCAGACTGGGAGCTTGGTGTACAATGTTCTGTAACTATACTGAGCTGCTTAACATTATTAGACCTCCCATAATATTACTTAAGATATTCTAGAGGTTGATCAAAGATTGTCAATGTTTTCTAGACCCAATCTCGATATTTACCCTGTGGTACATGGATATACAGAATAAAGCTTAATGGAAGTGATTTGTCTCCCACAGCCTTTCTCTTGACAAGGACTTGGTAAAAAGCCTCAGCTCCAACACATAGCTCGGCAACAGTATGATTCATCTCCATCCAAGACCCCCATCAGCACCGATTGCCTCTCCTGCCTCCGACCCCGAGCCAGCATTAATGGAGTCTTGATCAATTGTATCATCCACCGATGATCTGAAGCATCCAACACTACACTGCACCAAGCCCAAGGAACACAAGCAATGTTTCAAAGGATATTGACACTTCCATCAAGAAAAGGAGACACAGAGAAGGCAATCTCATCACCATTGCCCACCCATCATGTTCTCTGGGTTTTAATCCCAGAGGAAGCTGTTTTTAGATCATCCTATCATTGAGACCCGAACGAAACCAAAGGACCTTTGTCCACCATTTTCATCAAGATGAAGGCCCTTGGAGGGTGAGTGAAATTGTGACCTCACAGAGCAGGCCTCACTCTCACCAGGGATATCACAATGAGATCTCCAGAACCCTTCCAACACACCAACCTACTGATTAGAGGTTCCTGGAGCCCCCCTCACTCCACCGGATATCGGAAGGATACCCCCGGGCCCGATCCCCAGCACAGGTAACTTGGCACCTGGGCACCTTGGGGCACTGCCAGCCTGGTACCCTGGAGGTACCCCTGCCAGCCTGGTGCCCTGGCCGTGCCCCTGGAAGTGCCAGCTGGGCACCCTGGCAATGATAGGGTGGCTGGGTGGCAGTGCCAAGATGCCCGGGTGGAATCAGGAGGGGTAGGTTAGCCTCCGATTGCCTGGGAATCCACGTTAAGTGCCGTTATGCCTGGTTCACCTTTGTGGAAAGCAGTGCTAAATGGCACCACCGTGTGGTATCCCAGGCAGGGACATTTGATTAAGTGAAGCTAACTGCTCACTTGAATATGCAAATCTGGATACCACCCAGTATGGGTGAGGTCCACATTGCGGCGTCTTGCGTGATCTTCTTAGATCTCACGACCCATCCCGAGCTTCGTATATCTCACAAGAGAAACAGCCTCTTCTCATCACCGAGAAGGGCAAAACGAGGCCTTTCAATCAGGCCCATAACATTTCCACGTGACCCCCAGGCACACAGCGCGGCTGACTCTTTTCTTGTTGTATGCATATTTGAATATAATTAACTAATTATTACCCAACACCTGTTCGTCTTACCTTGAACTACTGGGTATTTAACATCCATCAAACAGAACATATTAGATACAAACCAGCATTGATCAACACCCCTACTTTATTGATACCTACCCAGTTCAAATAGGCCCGGTAAATGGTAATCGGCACAATTAATTAGCAGGAGTGCTCAGCTCTATTGTATTCAAAACCCAATAAGGACAAGCGTTATTTTCAGAAGGACATTGGACAGTGGGCATCATCATCCACCAAGATGGGGGGGCATAGAGAAGGCCATTCTGATCACTAGCCATTGCCCTCGGACACTGTTCTCTGGGTTGTAACAACGTGGAAATGCTTCTTCACATTCTGGCTCAAGCTGCCATTTTGTCATTTAGATAAAATCCAAAGGTGTTTCATTTGAAATTATGAAATTCAAGAATTTCGTTTGATGAGGCAAACCTCGGCATCACAGGGGGAGTCTCACCCTCACACTGAGCATCATAGTGAGATCAGACATTACAATAGGTTTATAAACTGTGTACAGCATGGGAGCACAGTTGCTGCACAGCTCCAGAGACCCAGGTTCGATTCCCGGCTTGGGTCACTGTGTGCGGAGACTGCACATTCTTCCCGTGTCTGCGTGGGTTTTCCTCCGGGTGCTCCGGTTTCTTCCCACAGTGCAAAGATGTGCAGGTTAGGTGGATTGGCCATGATAAATTGTCCTTGGTGTACAAAAATGTTACGTGCAGTTACTGAGTAAGGGGATAGGGAGTAGGCGTGGGCTTAAGTGGGGTGCTTTTTCCAAGCGCTGGTGCAGACTCATTGGGCCGAATGGCGTCCTTCTGCACTGTAAATTCTATGAAAATTCTACATTTGAGGCAGGAGACTGTGCAAAATGTTTTGAGTGAAGAAAATCAACCTGCCTGATTCTTTATTCTCTGATTACTTTAGGAGTGAATGAAAATGAATGAAATGAAAATCGCTTATTGTCACGAGTAGGCTTCAATGAAGTTACTGTGAAAAGCCCCTAGTCGCCACATTCCGGCGCCTGTCCGGGGAGGCTGGTACAGGAATCAAACCGTGCTGCTGGCCTGCTTGGTCTGCTTTAAAAGCCAGCGATTTAGCTGAGTGAGCTAAACCAGCCCCTGCATGCGGATGTGCAGAAGGTCTGAACAGCTTTGCTTTGTGTAGAGAGATCGGACAATGGAAATTTGGCCAGCCAGCTGACACACAGAAGATTGCTGCTGCAAAAATGTTTGTTACATTTGTAGTTCAGAGCCTTCCAATTGACACCATTGATTGGTGACGAGTGTAGCTTTGGGATAGAATGAAGGGCAGAGCTGAGAATGGGAGTGAGTGAACAAGTGAATAACCAGTTTCTCAAATGATCCACCAGCACAGAGCTCAGGGTTCAAACCTTTGAAGAATGAGGGGTGGGGAGTTGAAGAAATTGTTCACATATATGGCTAGAAACTGGTTATTGAGACAGAAACGGTAAAATGGTTCAAATAAGTTGTCAGTCGTCCAACTCCATAAGCGATAAAATCTAAGCTGGCATCAGTAGCATTACAAGAAATGAAACAAGCCAATCAGTTTTGCGTCCAGAATCTGTATTCGGTATTTATGGATTAAATGGTTTTACTGCGTGAGGCGGGGGGGATAAAATATCTGTTGTTGTTCTTGTTGCAATCCAATATTTTCTGCGTCCAATTTCTTCTTCAGGTACTCAAATGGTGTCAGGGTGAGCGAGAGGAAATGGGGTTTTTATCAAACTACTGACAGACTCGTCTTGAGATGTGATATAACAAAAGCCAGTGAATCTAATACAAGAAACAGCGAATCCCGATTACAAACCAATCGATTGCAGGAGAGATATCGCAAAGGAAGAAGCAATGCCACTGAAAATCTCTTCTATATCCTTTCCATTTCTCACTGCCACTCTCCATCATTTAATTTATATTTTAATTAATGTTCAAAAACTAGGTTCCTCACTATTTTTCTAAATGCTTTATTACAGGGAATAGTCGAGGCATAGACAACTGATAAGGAAAAGTTGGATCAATGTTTGAAGTATTTGAATTTTGTTGGGCAGATTTTAGGACCTCCCAGAAGTTTTCTGCAGTGGGTTATGTGCTCAGCGCTAAGGTTACTGGGATATTCATCCTTACAATGTTATGACTGGCCCTGGATGGGGTTGCCCAAAAGTTACTGATCCGGGGGGGAGACCCCAAATTTGACACCGTTCCGGCTGGGATAGCCCCCTAAGAGTCACAGGTCCCGATGAAGAAGGGTAACTGGCTTTATTTATTTTGTTTTAGGTCTTTATTCAACCCACCCTCTGCTGGTAGCAACACAGATTTAATCTAACTAGGCTCCCTTTCCATTGGATACCTTTCCTAGACCCAATAGCTATGTTTAAAAAAGAACCAATTCAATCAGGCATTCTTGAGTTAAGATAGAATAAGTTTATTGACTACTAAAAGGTAAGAATAAATGATAAAACGCAAGCACCTACAGTCATACAGATTAGAGACAGGAATTGAATCAATGAATAAGTAAGTAGAAAAAGATGTTAAATGGGACAGTCCCTGGGTTGCAAGGAGTAGATGATTGTAGTGTAGTTGGCTTCTGCTGACGAACAGTTGATTTTTCAGTTCATCTGTCCTGTCGTTCGGTGGCAGATGGGTAGAGATTACCATCCTTTTCCAGCTGCAAGCCTTCTGCTGGCTTATTGACTGACGTTCACAGAGACAGAGACAGAGTTTCAGATGTTCCTGCGAAAGCCGGATATCTTTGCAGGGGCCCTGCCTCAGTTTTTGTATTCTCTTCCGTGCGGCAAACTTTCAGCAGTTTTTCTTGCACCGCACATGCATACAGGCCGACAAA
The DNA here is from genome assembly GCF_902713615.1 of Scyliorhinus canicula. NCBI lineage: Eukaryota > Metazoa > Chordata > Chondrichthyes > Carcharhiniformes > Scyliorhinidae > Scyliorhinus > Scyliorhinus canicula. The sequence goes on along the minus strand of NC_052153.1, from coordinate 23,026,719 downwards.
GACAGGCAAAACAGCGAAGGCTTGGAGCAAACAGGCTTTCTAATCCTCAGATGTGTGTATTCCAAGAGGGCCAGAATGTACTACTATTCTGTTTTCTGGGCCATTATACCCAGGGTCTTGGGGTGGTCAGAAGGCCATTATATCCCTTTGTCCTCACCAGAGATGGCAATCAGTCTTTCGATGGTTTTGCAAGTACCTTGTCTGGAAGCATATAGAGGGCTTCAATTGCTCCTTGGAGGAACCCACTGTAGCTGTTTCTATCAGTGGTGAGTTGTACATTCTGTCATATTCAGTGTCTTTATCCATTTTTAAAAGATACATAACTCAGATCTTTCTTAAAGTCCAATATTTTCTGATATAAGTCCAGGGTTTTTCTCCATTACTGATAGATCAGTACTTTGGTTAATATATCTTATGTGTCCCCGCACTATATATCACTCGACAGAACTTAAACTGAGCTTTATGCGTGAAGTAAATTGTAGCTTTATTCAGTCAGTTTTCAGATGTCTTTTGATCAGGTCATTTTGCTTGCAAATACAGAGTTTTTAAAAGTTTGTTTTGTCCAAGCAAGTACAGATGGCAATAAATTACAGTTCTTGATGATTTCTTCAAATTAAAATGCACAATACAGAGAAGTTGAAATCGACAAAATGGTGGCATTCAGAGCAAAGCGCAGGAAATAGTTAAAGAAATGAAGTAAGATGATTCTGGAATAATTCATTTAAATCGGCACCCATTTTTAAGGTAATTGCTATTGCTAATATTCTGTCCCCTTTCTGTCTGTGACTGGGTCATAATCATTATAGTTCATTTTATTCGATAGAAATGGCTGTCCATCAAATTTTATTATGGGATGACTGTAACATCCCGTTCCCACCACACTTCATCAGTTCTCATGAACACTGAACTAGGAACTTTGCCAAGATTTACATACTAACGAATGTGTAACGAATGTGTGTGTCTGGAGTTTTAATCTGATTAATCCCATGCTATTCAGCAGTTTCCACTGTTTGTTTGAACTGTGTGACCTTAGTGAACCATTTTGATCCTGGACCATTTTAATAAGCCATTTTGATTTTGAACCATTTCTTCATTTTGTGGAGTCTGCACGTCCTCCCCCTGTGTGCGTGGGTTTCCTCCGGGTGCTCCGGTTTCCTCCCACAGTCCAAAGATGTGCGGGTTAGGTGGATTGGCCATGATAAATTGCCCGTAGTGTCCTAATAAAAGTAAGGTTAAGGGGGGGGTTGTTGGGTTACGGGTATAGGGTGGATAAGTGGGTTTGAGTGGGGTGATCATGGCTCGGCACAACATTGAGGGCCGAAGGGCCTGTTCTGTGCTGTACTGTTCTATGTTCTATGTTCCTTTTAAACTTATTAAAACTAGGTATATATTAAAACTAGATTTCTATCATTTACCATAACACTTGCCATTGTGCCAGATTGCAACATTCTGCCAAGATATATTCTGACATCTATTTCCATTGTTGATTGTAACAATCCTCCACCTGTTCCAGGTGAGGCACTTCACCCAACTCTGCTCCTACTTCAGTCTCAGTTTGGTGCTGTTTAGCCTCAACTGCAACGGTATTGTTTAGTTTCCCATCCATGTTGTCACCCCTGACAAACAACAACAGGACATCGTCATTGAGCCAGAACAGGAAGCTCTAAAGGAGAGAGACACTGTAGTTATAGCTACAATGATACAGAATGAGATGGGTTGCTGAGGCCCTTCATGAACCAAACTCTGGTATCCCAGCCCACAACTTAAGGTGAGGCACCTGTACTCAACTGAAATTTGCTGTTTACCCTGGGTTTCGTCAGAAAATGCAACAGCAATTGCTGCCGATACACTTTGATACATCAAGCTCCTTGGTGCAAAAGTTGATGAACTATGGCAAGGTGACAAAGCATCTCCAGCTGACTCCTGAGACACACCTGGATTGACACCTGAGTAGACATGTTATTTTGCCCACCCCATCTAAAGGTCCATTCAAAGACAGCAACCATTGAAATGCTTTCTTCAGGCTTGAATGATCTTGTACTATGCCAGAGAGTCATTGTAAAATTGAGCCTTGAATGAAAGGAGCTTGCAACAAGAAAGCTTTGAGACCTTGTTCATCTCCAGCTACACAAGTAGCGAACCTGTCTTGATAGCCCATTATCGATTTGGATAGTTGGGGAGCTTCCAATACTTCCACATGGAATTGGATGCTTCAGCATAGGGCAATGTTTTTCAAACTTTTGTTCCCGGGACCCACGCCGGTCAACCTTCTCAACTTACGCCAGCTGATCTTTGCGAAACATGTCACATTCGCTTACCTTTAATGCAAAAGGGAAGCCTGCTTGATCCTCACGATCTCACTCCAATCAGGTTCACAGGAGAGGGCAATGCGCATACTGGGTACAGACTTCAGCAGTTCCTTTGTGCAGTCCTCATCTTTGTGTGAATGGAAAATCCAACCCCACAAATGTAGGTCAAGAGTAACAAAATGCTTGTTTTACTCAGCACTGAATACTCCTTGGAGATGCTACTCAAGGATGATGACAACCTCATCGGTAATGGGCCTCACGGTAGCATGGTGGTTAGCATCAATGCTTCACAGCTCCAGGGTCCCAGGTTCGATTCCCGGCTGGGTCACTGTCTGTGTGGAGTCTGCACGTCCTCCCCGTGTGTGCGTGGGTTTCCTCCGGGTGCTCCGGTTTCCTCCCACAGTCCAAAGATGTGCGGGTTAGGTGGATTGGCCATGCTAAATTGCCCGTAGTGTAAGGTTAATGGGGGGATTGTTGGGTTACGGGTATACGGGTTACGTGGGTTTAAGTAGGGTGATCATTGCTCGGCACAACATCGAGGGCCGAAGGGCCTGTTCTGTGCTGTACTGTTCTATGTTCTATGTTCATGGACGTTTAGCATGTTTTATTGTGCTGGCACAGGCATGGTATAGCAGCGTAGTCTTTTCATTTGGAGTTATCTGTAAGATAATAACTGATTCTTGGATTTCAATCTCAAAAATAATTTTTTACTCACCATTTCTTTTTCAAAATCTGGACTCTCCTCTCATTTGCCGTAATACCCATGGGCTTTGCACCTTTGTTTGCATTGGCATGATTGACAAAACCATAGCTCAAGAAATCATCCTTGTACTGCTTTGTTCCCAAGTTAAGTTTATTTTCTGTAGGCTGTACAGAGCTAACACGGGCACTGCTCTTTCCTGCCATGAACTCCACTGAAGCTCTCTCCAATAGATTCAGATGTGAGATCCTGTCCAATAGTCTCTGGCCGAGCCAAGGAGACCAGCAATAATCAGTTTCATCATCCATAGGCTCACCTGCTCAGGAGACTTCTCCAGTTTGACCTTATTGTGTCAGTACAGGTCACTTCTCATTACAGCATCAGCACTGCACTGGTGGTTCTGGGAACACAGTGTTCTTCTGGGGTTGGCGTTACTGCCATTGAGCTCTTTGACTAAGGTTTGATATGTCGGATGGGAATATTTATTCGGATGAATGCGTTTTGAGGTCATTTGACCTGGTTGAATTTATTAAAAACTTTAATTAGAAGAAGAAGAAGAACAGTACAGCACAGAACAGGCCCTTCAGCCCTCAATGTTGTGCCGAGCAATGATCACCCTACTCAAGCCCACGTATCCACCCTATACCAGTAACCTAACAACCCCCCCATTAACATTATTTTTTAGGACACTAAGGGCAATTTAGCATGGCCAATCCACCTAACCCGCACATCTTTGGACTGTGGGAGGAAACCGGAGCACCCGGAGGAAACCCACGCACACACGGGGAGGACGTGCAGACTCCGCACAGACAGTGACCCAGCCGGGAATCGAACCTGGGACCCTGGAGCTGTGAAGCATTGATGCTAACCACCATGCTACCGTGCTTAATGATTTTGAAAAGTGAATTGTACAGGAGGGCATGATTAATTTTCAGACTCAGTGCCGGGCACTAGTATGTGTTTCCAGACAGACAATATTCACAGTAATATCAGTAAAACAGCTCACCGTCGCTGTATCAAAAAGCTGGAACTCTCTTCCCAACTACACAATGGGTATAATGGTTATGCTCTGTGTTGTGGCCATGGTAAAGATGCACACAGAACATCAAGTTCTTTGACTAGTAAGATAATTTACTACCAAAATGAACACGTGGAAATTTAACTAACGATTTTAATACAAACCGTGAGAAAAAGGGAATTCTCCTGGAGGTACTTTTAATGTGACTGTCCTCTAGTACAACTTACTACCAACTGCCAATCTGTGAAGTCACATGGTGGATCACCGTCCACACCTGCTGGTTGGAGGTCATAAATCCAACTATATACATTGCCATGCATATCACCACATCCCCCTTTCTTCGGAAATGTGACTGTTTAACAAATATAAGTGTGCTTCACAAATCATGATATGCATAATAATTTCAAAAATGTCACATATACAAATCTAACTGCTTTACAAAATATGATATGCATAACAATTTCAAACGTGTCTCTTGTACACAGTTCATTACACATTCAATCTTTCAGGTTAACGACACCTTCTTGTTGGCCTCCTGAACCTTGACCCAATATGTGATCTAGTTTCATCTTTCAAAAGACCGGTTTTCTGTCTAGTCTTTGAGTCACCAACTCTTTCAGCCTTTTGAGGCGATGCTTCCTACTCCATGTGTGTTCTTGTATATTGGCCTTATTGCAGATGCTTGTGTCTTCACTGTCGCGGCTACTACCCGGTTGACCAACTGTGTCCTTGACTCTTTTACCGTTCCTTCTCTTTTTTACAATGTGGAGATGCCGGCGTTGGACTGGGGTCAGCACAGTAAGTAGTCTTACAACACCAGGTTAAAGTCCAACAGGTTTGTTTCAAATCACTTGCTTTCGGAGCACTGCTCCTTCCTCAGGTGGATGGAGAGGTAGGTTCCAGAAATATATATATAGACAAAGACAGATCCAGAGAGAGGGGTAATCTCAGGTTAAAAAGGTGTGAATTGTCTCAAGCTAGGACAGTTGGTAGGATTTTGCAAGCCAAGGCCAGATGTGGGGGGTGAATGTAATGCGACATGAATCCAAGGTCCCGATTGAGGCCGTACTCATGTGTGTGGAATTTGGCTTTAAGTGTCTGCCCTGCGACTCTGCGTTGTCGCGCATCCTGAAGGCCGCCTTGGAGAATGCTTACCAAAGATCAGAGACTGAGTATCCTCGACTGCTGAAGTGTTCCCCGACTGGAAGAGAACATTCCTGCTTGGTGATGATGTGTTGAAGGCTGCAAAGAAGATGTCGTATTTTCTCCGCTCGCTGATTGTCTTCTGAGGAGGTCGGTGCAGTCTTTTGCTGTGGTGCATTGGAACTGTAGATCGATGAGTCGAGCGCCATATCCCGTTCGTACGAGGGCATCTTTCAGCGTCTGTAGATGTCTGTTACACTCCTCCTCATCTGAGCTGATCCTGTGTATATGGAGGGCTTGTACATAGGGGATGGCTTCTTTAATGTGTTTAGAGTGGAAGCTGGGCAAACACAGGACACAACCGATAGAGTGCCCTTCGGCGTCCAGTACTTCGCCGGAGTGGAGAAACTACATCTTCTCCGCAGCCTTCAACATGTCATTGATGAAGACGAACATCTTGCCAAGGTCATCCCCACACCCCCACTACATGCCTTCAAACAACCGCGCAACCTCAAACAAACCATTGTTTGCAGCAAACTACCCAGCCTTCAGAACAGCGACCACGACACCACACAATCCTGCCAGGGCAATCTCTGCAAGACATGCCAGATCATTGTCATGGGTACCACCATTACATGTGAGAACACCACCCACCAGGTACGCGGTACATATTTGTGCGTCTTGGCCAACGTTGTCTACCTCATCCGCTGCACGAAAGGACGTCCCGAAGCTTGGTACATTGGCGAGACCATGCAGACACTGCGACAACGGATGAACAGACACTGCGCAACAATCGGCAGGCAGGAATGTTCCCTTCCAGTCGGGGAATACTTCAGCAGTCAAGGGCACTCAGCGTCTGATCTTTGGGTAAGCGTTCTCCAAGGCGGCTTTCAGGACGCGCAACAACGCAGAATTGCTGAGCAGAAACTTGTAACCAAGTTCCGCACACATGAGTACGGCCTCAATCGGGACCTTAGATTCATGTCGCATTACATTCACCCTCCACCATCTGGCCTGGGCTTGTGAAATCCTACCAACTGTCCTGGCTTGAGACAATTCACACCACTTTAACCTGGGATTGCTCCTCTCTCTGGATCTGTAAAGACTTAATTACCTGCAAATGTTCGCATTCAAACTTTCGTCTTGCATCTTTGGCTTTGTCTATGTATATGTTTCTGGAACATACCTCTCCATCCACCTGAGGAAGGAGCAGTGCCCCGAAAGCTACTGAATTGAAACAATTCTGTTGGACTTTAACCTGGTGTTGTAAGACATCTTACTCTTTTTTATAATCAGCTTCCTTCTCCTTGTCTTCTTAGCTTCAGTGGAATCATCCATGAAGTTGGTTCGGTTCACACTCACATCTGCCTGTGCAGCTAGAGCATCATTCTTGTTACTGGTCTCAGCATCCTGCTGGATCCCTTGCTGCAATGGCGGCTTCTGGATCTTCTGCTGTAGTAGCTGTCTCTGGATCATCTGCTGTGAAAACTGTTTCTGGCTCTTCTGCCACAATAGCTGATTCCGGAGCCTTTGCCAAATTGAGGAGTTTTGTTTGATCCATGGTAATTGCGGTTGAACGCTGTACTGTATGACCATCAACTGGTGAGGCATCTAATGTCAACATACTTTTGGATACTTTCAAAGTTGCACGCAAGTTTGCGACTTCAGGAATGATCTGCAAACCCTCGCAATCCATGTATCTTAGCTGGCTCAATGTCCACACCATTAGGCATTACTTCTTCACCTTGTATTTTAGTCTCAATTAGTGGCTCACCCTCATCTGATATAACAATACCTGCTTTGTCTGTTGTTGTAGAACTGCACGAAAATGTATCCATCTGTTCTTGCTGCAGGTTGTTTGATGGACTGGCCTTGTGTACCTGGGAATCTGCAGGAACTATTCAGTGGGCATAGGTTAATTCATCGTGCTTCTCTGGAGTCAATTTCTTCAAAATGGGGATTATTTCTTCAGCTATCAGTTAGCTGTTCACAGTTGATTTGCTCTCAAATAATTTGTCTACTGTTTCAATCTCACTTTCAGCCTCTGCACACTCCATCTTCAAACTTTTACATTTTACATTGTCCTGCACAGATTGGATGCCATTTATTATCACTTCATCACCAATGCCAAATAAACTAAATAAACTTTCATAGTCTTCCCCTTCTGGCTTATCATCTGTTTCTTCACTTTACTCATCGTAATCATCATCATCGTAGTCATCGCCACAATCATCATCATCATAATCATCATCGCTATCATCATCATCTCCTGTAAAGTATAACACTGCGTTACGTGTTCATGCAAGAAGTGACCAATTTCAAAGTCAGTAGCGAGTCTTTCAGCAGAACCTTCATCCAGTTTCCCATCCTCTGGAACTGCAGGACTAAACAAATTGAAGAAAGAGTCATTTGGTACAGTTTTTGTAACTGTTCTACCAGTACGTCGATCCTTGTGCTTCTGCTTTGTTTTAATGGTCCCCATTGTGATGTTTTTTCCTTTCTTCCAGTCGAACTGGCGTGCTGCGCATCCTGTGATTGCTGGTTCATCAAAGAAGAAAAAGTCGGACTCATCAGGCTGTGAATCCATCTGGTATGTTTTTGTCACTGCTTCATTTGTGAAATATTCATTTGGCTCAAGCTTAAACTCGAGTAAAACTCATTGGCTGTCCAGGATCTGAGAATTTCATCTGTAAATCTTGTAAATGCTTTAGGAAGGATTCGGTGGATTGAGAAGCCCTCTGGTTGTAGGGCACAGTCCAGTGAAGCAGGAGGGAGCCATGTCTCCATGAAACAGAGCACACAGCAGTCCCTCAGTTCTCTTTGAAAAGTGAGTCAGGCTTTAAGTTCTTCTAGTTTGTTTTCTAGAAATTGGACATTAGCAAGGAATAAGCGAGGCAGAGGGGCTTTGTGGCCGCGTTGTTTCACTCTCACCTGCAGGCCTGCACTTTTTCCACGCTTCCTGGAGTGACGGCTTCTTTTTGAGCCAAGGAGAAGGTGAGAGTGTGCAGTGTTTAGGGTATAGTTGTGTCCAATGAGGTTCTTCACTCTGGTCGGTGTGTGGATGGAGGATTTGTTGCCTTGCTTGCGGTTCCTGCCTCGGAAAATTTGCTGGTCGGAGGTCGTACATCCAATTATATACATTGACATGCATATCAGCACAATAACTACACCAGATGGAATACAGCTGTTCAAGAAAACAACTCACCACCAACTTCTCAAGGGCAATTAGTGACAAATGCTGGACTCGTCGACAATGCCAACAAAAGGATAAAACAAGTGCATCGCGTTCCTGGCTGCCATTGTGAAGATGGTACATTGGGCTGAATTTTCACTCCTGAGGGTAAACTCTTCTTGAAGCTAAAGGTTATTAAAACTCTGAAAAGTGGTGTTGGGGCACGAAACCAATATTATCCCCTCCACATCCAGCTTTTAGCTGGGCAGGTTTGTGCATGAGTGGGAAACTCCTGTTGAGCTGTCAGTTAAGCAAATGAGACATGTTAAACCCTGAATAATTGAGGAGTGAACCAAACATTGTGGATTTAATAGTGTTCCCCAAACTGTGTGGAACTCACCAGGCTCAGCAAGGAGATAGAACACTGGGGAGGGCTGGTCTAGTGAAAGTGACAGACTGGAAAGGCTTCCAAACAGTAAAACTGTAGCATTGCACTATTTTCCAGGTGAGAGGTTGCTGCTCATAGCATTACTTCTGAAAGTAACTTCAGTGTGTTCACTGCTTGGCAGCCGATTTCCAACTTCTCGGAAGTCAGTTCTCCTGTCTGGCTCGTCACTCACCCTGACCTTCCCCTTCCCTGCTGCCAGTCCTCACCACAGCTTGGGAGCAGCTTCTGCCGTTCCACTCTGAACCTCTGATGAGGAACAAGAGGAGCAGCAGCAACAACAGCAGCAGCAGCAGCAGGAGCAAAACCAGCAGCAACACCAGCTCCCGTCTCCTCAGACACATTCCCCTCCAGAGGGCAGAGCTGGTGGGCACTCAGATCCAGCTGGCAGGAGGTGAGACCCCAAAACAGGGTCGGCCTGCAGAGGGTCAGCTCTCTGAACATTTTTGCACACTAGTAAATCTGGAGGCTCAGGCTTTTATGGCAGATCAGAGCTGACATCTGCTGCTTCCCAGAGCAAGACTTCCTTCCCAGCGGAGCAGTGGGCGTGCATTTCCAGTGGTCTTCAGGGTATCTGCGACGGGAGAGTGTAGCCATGCTGGCCACGCAAAATGGACACTGAGCCAAAGTAAAATGGAAGACAGAAGGAAAAGCCTGTTTAGTGTGAGCAGACAGTCTGCTCTCAACTAATTAGCATTTTGCAAGCAGCAAACCAGTTTCTGGCAAGGTGCAAGATCTCCAAGCCAAAGGTGTTAATGGCAAAGCGCTTAGCATTCTGATGAGGCAGCCCAGATCCAGGCACAAACAATGGCAACATTTCCATCTCAATGTAACACTTAATTGGTTGCGCAGACAGGATGGCACCAGAGTAAAGAATATCGGAACCACCCCCCAACATCGAGGAAGGCCCTCGCATTGGAGGATTTCGAAGGTAACCGTTTGGAAACGCTCCAATCGGTACCGAAAGGTAGAGCCCGCCTAGAAGGGGGCAAGGACATTAGAGAGGGGTATAAAGGCAAATTCCCCACATAGCACGGTCTGTTAAACCCGTGCTCCGGCCCTGACTGACATCTTGCATCCTGACTCCAGCCGTTGAGCACCAGCCGCCGAAACCGTAAGTTCAACGCTCGCTACGCGATCCAAGCCCACTAGACCCCCAGTACCAGAACGCTTGCTGAAGGCTGCAGTACAAGACCAGGACGAAGGCCTCGTTCTCTGACCTTGCCTGTTCCTGTTAGATAAGTATTCTGATCACTTAAGTTTAGTTATAGCTTAGTCTCTTAGTGTGTGCATGAGTATTTATTATAACTGTATAATAAATATTGATTGTTTGAACCTTACTAATCGGTGTATCGTCTTTATTACTTTGAACTTGACCTTGGAATACTTGTGGCGGTGTCTATACGGCACCTGGCGACTCCAGAGCTGAATAAATACATAGAACAGAGCCTAGTAGTGTTAAGCACACGTCGAATACGGAGGCGTGTTAATACACTCCAATAAACGCGTTTTACAACCACAGTAAAACGTGCAACATTTAGTGGCGACTCCCTGGCGGGACACGGTTGTAAGTGGAAACCCCACACCGTCCAGGACCCTGAAATTTGAATTAGAACTCCAAATTGCAGAGAAAGAAAGAGATCACAAGTATTCAAGGTGTTCAAAATAATAAGCGTAATTCGGAAGTGTGTTTAGTGCATGCGTACTAACAGGGCTGTAAGGTAAAACTGAAAGCTTTTTGTTGCGACAAACTTTCGGTAGTTTTGTTAACGGAACATAGCGTAAGCCGTACCCGTTTCTTGAAACACAACCCCAACAACCCCCTGTTCCAAATTATACAAAGAGAGTCAGAGGAAATGGCCATGCAGGCAATGGAATGTCTGATGGATCCAGAAAGGTTTGTGGTCGCAGCGACCAGCAACAGTAGCAGGGTAGACCAGTGTCCCACGTGGGAGCTGGAACTCCGCAAATATTTACAAGGAAAGGGATGGCCCCTTTGGAAAGAGTTTTGTGCAAATGAGGAGACAGGTCCCGGGAGTATAGGTCATACTTGGCGGGAGAACCTCTCTCAAATACACAAAAAGAACCTAGGTAAAGCACGCAAGCCGATGGCGATTGTGTCCTGTTTGGCACAGTTGCGAGGCGCAGAGGAGGTCATCAGGACGCTCCGGACAGATTTAGAAGAGAGGAATAGGATGAGTAAGGTCGATGTCAGGGACTATCGAGAAGGAGAATCTGGATCTCAAAGGGAAGTTGGCAGAGAAGGATAGAGAGGTGGATGATGCCAAAAGGGCTCATCAGTCTTGTCTAGCTCATCTGAGCAGTTCCCAGACCCAGTATGAGAAAGCCTATCAGGACGTGCAACGTGCCGTTCTGATAAGACAGGAATCGGAGAAGCAGGTGAAGGCATTGCAGAGGCAATGCTCTGATCTCAAAGCAGCTTTGAGAGCACTCCATGCTGCAACGACCGAACAAAGACAAAGCACAGTTGACCACGCGAAATGCAGGAAACAGATTGCGGAACTGCAATCTCTGCTTTCGGTGCAGAATGGCTTCCAAAGCACCTTTGGAGCACAGTTAGATGGGGAAAACGCCCCAGATTGGCAGGAATTAAGTGAGACAGCACAGCGTTATGTTCAGGGAACATGTGCGCCAGCAGCTCAGCAGAAACGACAGGCACCCCAACCCCCCACAGCTCAGACCATAACCGCACCCATGAATCCCGTAACCACGCAGAGAAAAGCCGAATCAGAAGGCGCCCCAGACATAACCTACACCACCCCTTTAACAGTAACCCAGCTAAGGGACGCGTGTGAAAAGATCACTCCGTTCCTCCCCACCGCAGACCCCCACCAGTTTTTCGCAAAAGTGAAACAGCAGGCTACCATGTACGGCCTGGATGAGAGAGAGCAGGTTAAGCTCACCGTGCTGAGTTTAGACCAAAGTGTAGTAGCAGCCCTCCCCGACCCACAGAATGTGGCAGGAGGCAGCCTAGAGGAGATGCACACCGCCATTTTAGATGCCATAGGGTACAATAGAGGTGACCCAGTAGAAGGATTAAACAAATGCAGGCAGAAAAGATCCGAACACCCCACAGCATTCGCAGGAAGGCTGTGGATTCATTTCAGCGCAGTTTTTGGACAATTAGATAGAGCGCATTTAACCCGCGAAAACATGGTTAAGTGGACGCGCACAATAATCTCCCACGCAACAGAAGCAGGACAGAGCGCTTGCAACAGCTATGACCCCTCAGAAGAGGCCCATAACGAGAAATGGGTCCTGAAAAGATTGTCCCGCGCTTGGGAGCAATCGCTTCAGGAAAAAGGCAAAGTTAGATCCCCAGAAGAGGCTCAGGCTGCTGCAGATATCCAAGCAGTCAGAGAGCACCAGAAGCCCGCATGGGTAAATGAAGGCAAGAGCAGCCCTCAGCAGAAAGGACAGGAATGCTATAACTGTGGACAGTTAGGGCATTGGGCTAAAGAGTGCCAAGCACCCCAGCGATCTCAGAGAGGCCAGCAGACAGGCACTCTGAACTGCAATAAGTCAAAACCGATCCATAATGTTACAGTACAGTCAGGACCCACCAATGTGGACGAGACGGACTGACGGTGTCCGGGCTCCCCCACTTGGGTCTGTGACACACTATGGGATCCATCAGGGAGGCCCGTAGTCACAGCGAAAGTCAAAGGGAAGCCCATAGAATTACTCTGGGACACAGGAGGATCCCGCACCACCATTAACTCCACAACCACGGCACACTCAGACACGTGGCCGACCACATCCACCATTATACTTAGCGGGTTCACCGGACACTCGCAGCAGGGACACATTACAGCACCCATAGCAATTCAGCTAGGGAACATTAGCACAAGGCACCCCGTAGTTTTAGTAAACCTTCCCAGGACAGCAGAACACATCCTAGGGATTGATTTTATGAACACACACAGCTTATCGTTCGACCCAGTAAACCAGTGTGTCTGGCGAATGGCAAGAGCAGACAGAGCACCAGCCACCCTCACAGTAGGAGACTACGCTAATCGGATTAGCGCAGTGGGAGAGTACTCATTCGACCTGACTACACTCCACACAGACAGACAAATTAAAGCATTACTGAACAAACACAGGACAGCATTTGCAAGTCACCGTCATGACTGTGGCAGAATGACTGGACAAGTTCATGTTACCGGACAGGACCCCCGACCGCAAAAGCAATACAGATTTCCCCTTGAAGCAGAGGTGGAAATAGAAAAAGTTATAGGTAGCTTGTTGGACCAAGGTGTACTTAGAACGGTAGCCTCCACCAACAATGCCCCTATTTGGCCAGTGAGGAAGCCCGATGGATCATGGCGTCTGACCATCGATTATCGGGAACTCAATAAAGTAACCCCCGCAGTAGCCCCAACGGTAGCTACTAGTCCCGAGACCATGCTCACGCAGGGTCTCAACGCCAAGTACTTCACGGTATTGGATATCAGTAACGGATTCTGGTCCATACCATTGGCAAAAGCGTGCCAATACAAATTCGCATTCACTTTTAAAACTCAGCAGTATACGTGGACATGCCTCCCACAGGGATTCCACAATTCCCCCTCCATTTTCCACCGACAGCTGGCAAGTGGACTAGAAAAATTTTCCCGACCCGAATGTCTGGTACAGTATGTAGACGACCTACTACTGCAGACAGACACAAAGGCAGAGCACATTACGCTTCTGGCCGAACTCCTGGAATTGTTGACTTCAATTGGATGTAAAGTTAACCCCAGAAAGGCCCAGATATTGGAAAGTAAAGTGATGTATTTGGGAACAGTCATCACGCACGGCAAACGCGAGATCGAATTCAAAAGAATTGATTCGATCGTCAAATTGCCCCTTCCCCAAAATGTATCAGCCCTCCGGTCGTTTTTAGGACTGGTTGGCTATTGTCGGAACCACATCGACGGATTCGCGACAAAAGCAGCCCCACTCTCAGACCTCCTTAAGAAAGGAGCCCCCTGGGAATGGCTTCCGCAGCATACAGGCGCTGTGGAAGAGTTAAAACGAGCCCTTAGTGCAGCACCCGCGCTGCTAGTCCCAGACCCACTTTCCCCTTTCGCAATCGACGTAGCGAGCACAGATCTGACCCTCTCGGCCGTGTTGCTTCAGGAACGGCACGAGCAGCTAAGACCAGTGGCTTATGCCTCCCGACTGTTAGACCCGGTTGAACAAGGATTTTCAGCCTGTGAGAGGCACCTCCTTGCTGTCTTCTGGGCAGTACAGTACTTTTCATACATAACCGGACTAAACCCCATCACCATTCTAACCGAACACACACCCACACAGCTACTACTAGACGGTCGACTGAAGGACGGTTCAGTTAGCCAGATTAGGGCAGCTAGGTGGACCCTACTTTTACAAGGACGGGACATTACTGTAAAACGGACACGCACACACACATATTTAGCAGACAACCTCCAATACCCCGGACAGCCCCATGACTGTGAAATTGTAGCTCCCCTGCATAACACAGGCCCCTTCATAGCAAAAACATCCCCCAGGAAGCTAGGAAACCCAGCACAAGGCACCCCACACACAGACACGTGTGGACCCCTCAAGATATACGTGGACGGTTCATCCACAGTTTTAAATGGTGAACGTATCACTGGATGCGGCATCTACGTCGAGGACGCGCAGGGGCGCGCTCTCGAGGAAATAGCACTGAAGTTACCCGGTCACTTAGGCGCGCAGGCAGCAGAGCTAGCAGCCATAGCGTATAGTGGACCACCCCGCTTCTTTCCCCAGCCCAGCAGACATATATTCGGACAGTTTATATGTCTGCAACAGTCTAACAGATTTTCTGCCCCTGTGGAGGACACGAGGTTTTGTATCCGCAGACGGAAAACCCCTTCCATCAGCCCCTCTACTCCAGCATATTCTAGAGAGAGCGAAGGACAGGACCTTCGGCATAATAAAAGTTCGCAGCCACCATAGGTCATCACCCCCTGGGAATGTAAAAGCCGACGCATTGGCTAAGGCAGGTTCCAGGAGAGGACACTTATGGACCCCCCCAGCTAGCGCACCAGCTAGCGCCCCTGTGAGCGCAGTACAAGTCTCACAAACAGAGGTTAAAGATCTCGTAGCAGCACAGAAACAGGACGGAGACCTCAGGGAGGTTTTCAAGGGAAACTTTGTGCCTGCGTACGAGCACTTTAAACACGCACTGACCACACATGAGGGTGTGATCATTAAGGATCAACTTTATGTGGTCCCACAGCAGGATCGAAATGCAATGATCGCTTTATTTCACGATAACCACGGACACCAAGGAATTGATTCAACCACGAGGCACCTCAGGCAACTCTGTTGGTGGCCTAATCTCAGGACAGATGTCACACACTATATAGAGAATTGCCTGATTTGTGCTCAGAATAACCCGGAGCGGTATTCAAAGAAAGCACAACTTTGGCATACTCGCCCAGTTAACGGCCCTTGGACAAACCTCCAGATCGATTTTATAGGTCCATTGCCCCCTTGTCGGAATGGCTATAAGTATGTTCTGGTGGTGATAGATACCTTTACAAAATGGGTAGAGGCATTTCCATCACGTACAAACACAGCTAAGACAGCTGCAAAGATCCTGACCCACCACATCTTCACGAGATGGGGTTTACCCCGAAGTATCGATTCGGACCAGGGATCTCACTTTACAGGAAGGGTCATGAGGAACGTCCTGACAATATTCGGTATAAAACAAAACTTCCATATTGCGTATCATCCACAGTCCAGCGGGATTGTGGAGCGCATGAATCGGACCCTAAAAACGACCCTCAGGAAAATGGTTCAAGAGAATAATTCCACATGGGATTCAGTGCTCCCCTTTGCACTTATGTTCATAAGGAACACTGTCTCCACATCTACAGGATACACACCACACACACTCATGACCGGATGCCCTATGAAAGGTACAGAATTCCTTTTAGGACTGGACATGACAAGCCCCGAAGTGACGGCCCTCACACATGAAAAGGCAGTTAAAGATCTAGTTGAGACTGTGAGGTCTGCACAGATCGCAGCCGCAGTCCAGCTAGGGAAACGCCGACAGCAACGCACTGCCTGTTTCAATAAGACTGTACACACCACAGAATTCCAGGTTGGGCAACAGGTAATGTTATCTGTTTATAACCCCAGCAGTTTTTTGGCTCCAAAATATTCTGGCCCATACTCAATTTCGGACAAAATTAGCCCCTCCGTTTACAGGATAAAGTATCCTAATGGGAAGACCGCGTGGTTCCATATCAACCAGTTAAAGGCATATGGAACACAGGCCAACCATGCTCACCATGTCCTGCTAGACGCAGCAGAACACTTCACCCCGCCCACCAGAGACACTTTTCCACCATCCCCCTCACAGACCAGTTCATCCACGGACTCGCCCACGACTCCGCCCACAGACCACGGCAGACCACGCCCCGACACGCCCACAAGCTGCCACAGCAGAGACAGCAGGACTGACACTGACTCTGAAGACAGCGACAGCACACAGCCATACAGCCCATACTGCACCAACTACGACCCCGACTCCAGTGACCCCATGGAAGTCACCTACCTCAAATATCCAGAACCACCACCCGACCCCGACTACCCCGACAACACACTCGACACTACATTATGGCACAGGGACAATTCGTACAGACTTGTCCGTAACGATGAGAGTGACCCCCGGTCACACAATTCCAAAGTTGCATGCCTGATCCACACAAGGGTGTGGGATCCGGGAGAGCAGGACGACGCAATGTCTGAATCCCGACACGGCAACCCCTTTGTGACCCTGTTCACAGAGGCAGAATCAAAGTGAGGTGTCCAGATGATGTAAAATAGGAATCGTTTGAGGGAAACGATGTCCTTTCTGATGGAACCTGCACGTATGTTTGTCTTCGTTTTATGTTTGTTTGTTTTCAGGATTGTAAATTGTTCAGCTGGAGGATGGACATCTTCTTTTCAGCTGAAAAGATTGTGACCACCTCACATACACGTTAGCTTGTCTGCCGAAACTTTTGAGAACTTCGGTTTGATTGGAGATCTTTTCCAAAGTTGTAAGGCCACACGCCAAATAGCTTGTCCGCAGATATCTCTGAGAACTTCAGGGATGTCCTCAGTTGGAGCATCTTGGCTCCCTTGGTTTTTTTAGGTGCCCCTCTATTCGGCGAATAGAGGCTGCAAGTCATGGTCAACACATTCGTACCCGTTTCTTTCCAGGTTACTCAGGCAGTGGACAAACGGCACTGAGGACCCGCCCTGTCTGAGAACCAACCCTTGGTCAGCCAAGCTCGGGTATGGCACAGCACGCCCTACCCGGGGATTCCATCCAACTCGTACCCGTCGTGGCCCATACGCAACTCATTCGGATGTTTGTTTCAAAGTTTGTTTTCATTTTACGTTAGGTAGCCCTTCGGCCGCCATCCCACATGCTATTTACATCCGGGAACATTCGGATGGTAAATCAGCAAAGCCTGCGAGACAGCTCGCAGAGGGAAGGATTGTTAGGTGTATGCTGGTCTTTAAATTCGCTTTTTGAAAAAAAAAAATGAGGGGAGTCACAGGGTGTGACTTAGCCAGTCATTTTAAAGGGTCAATTGGGTTTTGAAAGACAGATGCACTAACAAGTAAAGGTCTTAAACTGTGTATTGACAGATACTGTGCTTGATCCCAAAGGTTTCAAAGGACGAGACAGGGGTCGAAGCCAGGATTGTCAATACCGGAGGAAGAAGGAAGAGAAAGAAGAAGAACAGCAAAATGATGGAAGCCCACCTATTGTTTCTAAATGTTATGTGTATATGTGTGGAAACAAGACACGTTTCCCCCACAACCCCCACCGTAAATGTTTCAATTACAGCAAACCCCCAGTGCTCAGCTCTGATCAGCGAGGTTCAGACCTGGTGCACTAAATTCATGACGTGGTACTCCATGTCCTATATAATCGAATCACTGTTGGTGATCGCGATCCTCATTATACTAGTACAGACCCTCAGGTTGAGGAAATGGAAGAGGAGACCCTCTCGTTCCAGCACCTCACCCATCTATAGAGTTCAATCCCCCATCTTCGGATTCCACCAAACCCCTCAACCCCTCACTGATTACAACACTCTGTAAATAAAAAGTTCAGCCATGTATTATATTGTTCCATACTCGACTGCCGAGTTGGGAAGTGTGATGTTGTGGTGTGAATGATTAAGGTTTTAGAGTGATGAAATGTTAAGTTAAGGTTAAGGTTAATAGTGATAGGTAGAGGTTCCCAGTTGTAGTAATGCATGTCCCTTTGACATAGGGCCAAGTAGAAATGTTAGTTAAAAATTTTTCGCTTCTTCCCATAGTTTAGGATAGAGTAGAACAGGAACTGGCAAGAGGTCAGAACACAAGGAAGGCAATGTACATAGGTGATCCTTCACAATAGTATGATTGTGAGGATCACAAGGAGGGAATGTAGCCATGCTGGCCACGCAAAATGGACACTGAGCCAAAGTAAAATGGAAGACAGAAGGAAAAGCCTGTTTAGTGTGAGCAGACAGTCTGCTCTCAACTAATTAGCATTTTGCAAGCAGCAAACCAGTTTCTGGCCAGGTGCAAGATCTCCAAGCCAAAGGTGTTAATGGCAAAGCGCTTAGCATTCTGATGAGGCAGCCCAGATCCAGGCACAAACAATGGCAACATTTCCATCTCAATGTAACACTTAATTGGTTGCGCAGACAGGATGGCACCAGAGTAAAGAATATCGGAACCACCCCCCAACATCGAGGAAGGCCCTCGCATTGGAGGATTTCGAAGGTAACCGTTTGGAAACGCTCCAATCGGTACCGAAAGGTAGAGCCCGCCTAGAAGGGGGCAAGGACATTAGAGAGGGGTATAAAGGCAAATTCCCCACATAGCCTGGTCTGTTAAACCCGTGCTCCGGCCCTGACTGACATCTTGCATCCTGACTCCAGCCGTTGAGCACCAGCCGCCGAAACCGTAAGTTCAACGCTCGCTACGCAATCCAAGCCCACTAGACCCCCAGTACCAGAACGCTTGCTGAAGGCTGCAGTACAAGACCAGGACGAAGGCCTCGTTCTCTGACCTTGCCTGTTCCTGTTAGATAAGTATTCTGATCACTTAAGTTTAGTTATAGCTTAGCCTCTTAGTGTGTGCATGAGTATTTATTATAACTGTATAATAAATATTGATCGTTTGAACATTACTAATCGGTGTATCGTCTTTATTACTTTGAACTTGACCTTGGAATACTTGTGACGGTGTCTATACGGCACCTGGCGACTCCAGAGCTGAATAAATACATAGAACAGAGCCTAGTAGTGTTAAGCACACGTCGAATACGGAGGCGTGTTAATACACTCCAATAAACGCGTTTTACAACCACAGTAAAACGTGCAACAAGAGCCAGCCTGATTGTCTGCCTCTTCCTGCAATTCTGTGCCCTCCGTTGTGAATAGAGGGAAGGTGACTCAGAGTTATGGGTGTGAGATGGGACAAAGATGAGGATGAGGGTAGGTGTTGGCTCTTCAGATCGGGATGCGTGGAGGTGACTGGAGACGGAGGAATGAATGGAGCTGCAAAGGTGTTGGTCTCAAGAGTGTTATGCAGGAAAATGCTGGGCAAGTCAGTGTGGGTCTTGGCAGTTGAATACATTCTGCTTGTCACCTCTGGCCTCCTGGGCTCTGTGAACCTCTTTGGACATGATCTTCAGATTCGAGTGGTCATGTTTGCAGTAGGAGTGGAGCTTTTCTCTGCAGCCCACAGAGCAGGCAAGGTCACATTTCTTTGTGCACCTGACCACAAAACCTGGGACAATGTGAACAGTTTCGACTTCAATGTGGGAGGCGTTTTGGGAAATTTGCATGCAACACAAAAATTGGCCATGTAGTTGATAGTGAACAGGATAGCTGGTGACTCCAGAATGATTGCGTGGGCAGAGTAGTGGCAAATGGAGTTCAATCCGGAAAAGTGTGAAGTAATGCATTTTGGGACAGCAAATAGAGCAAGAGAGTACTCAATAAATGGGCAGTTATTGAGAGGGTTTGAGGGACTGAGAGGCCTGCCCACAGGTCCTTGAAGATGGCAGGACAGGTGGACAAAGTGACCAAGAAAGCATATGGGATGCATTAGTTTATTGGGCGAGGCATTGAATACAAAAGTCGGGATGTCATGATGGAACTGTATAAAATATTGGTTAGGCCACAGCTGGAACTTTGTGCAACAGTTCTGGCCAACACATTACACGAAGGACATCATTTCTCTGGAGGGAGCGCAGAGGAGATTTATAAGAATGTTGCCTGGGCTTGAAAATTGCCGTTGTGAGGAGAGATTGGATAGGATAGGGTTGTTTTCCTCAGAACAGACGAGGCTAAGGGTCGTCTAAATATGAGGGTCTTAGATAGGGTAGACAGGAAAGACGTGTTTCCCCTAACTGAGGCGTCAATAGATTTACAGTGATTGGTAGGAGGATTAAAGGGGACGTGAAGAAAAGCCTTTTCACCCAGAGGATGGTGAGCATCTGGAATACGCTGCCCAAGCTGATGGTTGAAGCTGAAATGAAAGAAAGGTGGATCTGCATCCAAAGTACTGGAAAGTTGGGTTAAAGTAAACCACTAGTTTCTTTTCTCTCTTTTTTTGATGGCACAGGCACGATGGACTGAATGGCCTCTTCCTGCACCATAGCTGTTCTATGGAGCTACCAGGTGAGAACATGGACATACCCTGCAAGCAGATGATGTGCCGTCCTGAGACTGCGACAAGTACCTCGCCAGCAAGTTCCACCTGAAACATTGTTTCCTATAGCTGAAAACCTTGTGAATTTTCCTGAAGAAAATCAGCAGCGGAGTGAGAGGGAACTGCAATTTTTCAATATTGCAGAATCCCCGAATGCTATTGTACAGTGATGCCATACACAACACCATGACATTATGAACGAGGGCTGCACACGATCATTGGTTATCATTACCAGATGTTGCACATGAATGTGGCGCCCGTGATTATCCCGATGGAAGATAACCTTCTGGATGTTGGTTATTTGAAGGGCAAAGGAAAGGTCCAAATCAGGGCGGCCGTCTTGCACTCTGATTTATTACATCTTTGCAACAGGCACTAACTGTAGGTGAATACAACCATAATTAGGCCCAGATAGCCTTCTGGTTAGAATTATGGAGCACCTACAGGCAAATTGCAGCAGGATCGGCTGCCTGAATAGATCGGGATGCATGACAGCACTTGAACAGCAGGTGGGTTAGATGTTAAAAGCCAGAAACCACGCTGAGCCTCTTGTCAAGTTTAACATTCAATATACTCCATTTCTCCCACACCCTTTCCACCAATGTCAGCCTCGCACTAACCTCTCACAGCTTCCACATAGTTTCAGCAATGACTGACACATCCCTCTAACACATTGCAACGACCACAATGACACTCTCACCTCCTTTTGCTCTCACCTCCTGTTAGCCGTCAATCCACTCACTCCTTGTCAATCATGTTACAGTTGAATTTCTTTCTCGGATTTGCATGTTAAGATCATACTTTGAATCTACCTTTATCACTCACACTGACGTGGACTTTGTTCCCCTCAGCTCACTCTCACTGACATTAGAACAAAGTCATGAATGACTGTTTTGTTACGGATCCTACTCCTATCACTATTGGACCATTGCTTCTATACAGTGTAAGATAGACATCAGTGCCTGGGAGACCATTGCTCGGAAGAGGCCTACTTGGAGGATCCCGCTGCTTGAAGGGATATAATTCTTCGAGGACACCTGCCGGCAAGAGGAAGCCTGGAACTGGAGCCTGAGTAAGGGAATACCAGCAATCCTGAGTCCAAAAACTGCTTCCACCTCCTGCACACACCTTCCAAGTCTGCGGTAAAAGATGCGACACTAGAATCAGGCTCATCAGCCATGCAAGAACCCACAAACCCATGACCAATAACACAGTGTTACCAAGGTGGTCAATCATATTCATTAGCATGTGATCATCAAAGGAAAAGACAGTGCATAGTTGGTGAATGGGCATGTCGACAACAAGGACTCCTACGTCAGTTTCCTATTCATTGCCTGCAGCTCCGCCTTCAACAGCATAATCCCAGCCAAGCTCATATCCAAACTTCTCAATTTAGGACTTAGCTCTTCCCTTTGCAGCTGGATCATCGACTTCCTGACCCATAGACCACAATCAGGAAGGATAAATAACAACACCTCCTCCATGATAGTCCTCAACACTGGGGCCCCAAGACTAACCCGGCCTCGTGAAAACTGTGGAGGGACAGGACATGCTGATACCCACAATGGAGCCAACCAGGTCAGGACTGCTGGTGAGAGCTTTTGGCTCAAACCATCCCACACCCTTAAAGGGCACCCCGGAAAATTAGAAACCCCAGGAATGGGAGTGGGAATTCCAGAATCGGGTGTGGCTACCTTTTTTAAAGGGCTTCCCAGTCGACATTTAGGGAATGTCCGCGTCATTGAATTCAATCTCTGAGGATGTGCAGCAAATGTTATTTTTGACTGTCAGTTCCACAACTGTCCATTGCGGCAACATCAACCTCCTTGCAGTCATCAACGTCGGTGAGTGATAACTTGACTGTGATCTGAACACCGCACTGGTGGAAAGTGGTAGCTGAGACCTGCTGTCCAGGACTAAACTCCAAAGTCAATCTCCAATGTCGGCTGCATTTCCCTCCCAGGAGGCAGCTTCCAGGAGTTCATAGCCATGAACCTTCTCATGAGTATCAAAAACTAATTACCCCCAATCCCCCCATGATTCTGGCCCAAAGGCCTGGAGAAGTCTAGTGACAGAGAGCGGCCTTATTTTGCACATTTGGGAATTCACTGTAATGGAATAAAATCTGGACTGACATGGTTATAATGGATGGAGCTGATTGACATGATCATGTAGCAACAAAAAGGTTTGATGTGCTGTCATTTGGGAAAGGTAGTGCCTTCAGGCTGTGTTCAAATAGTAAGAACGGAAGGAGAACAGGATAAGACTGTGCTGTCAAGGGTAGGCTTTAATCCACACAAGGTCAGCAGCGGTGACCTGGATTGCAATGTCTCTTTCAGTGAATGCAACCTGTGACTCCTTTGGTCCAAGATAATAGTGAATCACTTCCTGAGGATCGCTAACTGAGGATGGGAGGGTAACAAGATTGGAGTATTTTTAAAATCTTCCCTGTAAGTGGTCTGTCCCTGTGAGAAACACACCCGGGTGTCTGCCAATAGAAATGCATGCAAACCAGCTTTCTGCAAAGCATTTCCGGGCTGCAGGAATCATTCAATAAAATCTTCGGAGTGGGGATTCCTTCACCGTCGCCTGGATTAGCTAATCCAGGGCATCATAAATCTCAGGCTGTTATCCAGAGAACATTCGCTGTTACAATCCAGGAAGATCCCAGCTGCCAGGTTTCTGGCTCTCCCTTTCAGATCTACAAGTGAGTCCACTGGGGTCTCTGGGGTTGAACTGCAGCAGGGCTCAAGAACCTTAAGAAATTTGCGGGAAGCATTTTAATGGGGTAAATGTCCCAAAAATCAACTTCCACCTTGTAATGATTGTTCCTTTAAGGCCAACACAGCAGAGTGAGGATCACATGGCTTGTTCAACCAATCGGGACTCAGAATAGTTAAGCTGCTGGCTGGTGTGTGACTTGGAGGGAAACTTTCAGGTGGTGGTGTTCCATGCATCTGCTGCCCTTGTCCTTCTAGGTAATGGGGGTCCCGGGTTTGGAAGGTGTTGTTGAAAGAGCCTGGGTGAATTGCTGCAGTGGATCCTCTGAAAAGCACACACTGCTGCTGCCAATTGTGTGTTGGGTGATGGAGGCTGTGAATGTTTACAGTGCAGCTTTGTCCCAAATGGGGTTGAGGTTCTTGAGTGTCATTGAAGCTGCACTCATCCAGGCAAGTGGAGAGCATTCCCTCGCAGACCGACATTGTGGGCAGGCTCTGGAGAGTCAAAGGGTGAGTTGCTTACCTCAGAATTATCATAGAATTTACAGTGCAGAAGGAGGCCATTCAGCCCATCGAGTCTGCACCGGCTCTTGGAAAGAGCACCCTACTCAAGGTCAACACCTCCACCCTATCCCCATAACCCAGTAACCCCACCCAACACTAAGGGCAATTTTGGACACTAAGGGCAATTTATCATGGCCAATCCACCTAACCTGCACATCTTTGGACTGTGGGAGGAAACCGGAGCACCCGGAGGAAACCCACGCACACACGGGGAGGATGTGCAGACTCCGCCGGAATCGAACCTGGGACCCTGGAGCTGTGAAGCCATTGTGCTATCCACAATGCTACCATGCCGCCCTCAGCCTTGTTGCCATAGTATTTATAAGGCTGGAGACGGCAGAACGAATAATAATCACATTCTAGATCTAATAGACCGGGAGCAAATGAGAAAGACGTTCTACAGGATTAGGACAGTCAAAGTAAGTTTCTTACCACCACATATAGGAGGCATGACACAACTGTAGACATGAAGTTGTGGTACGATCAGTAATTCAACTCGAAATGTAGATTAGTAACCTTTTCACTTTTACCAACACTTTTGCACAAAGGTTGTAGAGCACACCCCTCGCACTAATAGCTTGGTGCTGAAAGTCTTGCTGCCCACCAGCGCTGT
Source organism: Scyliorhinus canicula (assembly GCF_902713615.1). Classification (NCBI taxonomy): domain Eukaryota; kingdom Metazoa; phylum Chordata; class Chondrichthyes; order Carcharhiniformes; family Scyliorhinidae; genus Scyliorhinus; species Scyliorhinus canicula. Next base: position 23,002,299 of record NC_052153.1, on the reverse strand, counting down.
CATCAGGAATTGCATTCTAGCGACTTTATAATTCACCTACACAAGGAGGGATGTGGACTCTTCAATTGGAAGCTCCCTGAGCTTTTGGACCATGGAGAGAAACAAAATCTTCAGTGCCCTCTCCAGCTGCTGCAGGAAGAGAATTGGAGGCTAGAGGTCATTCTAGTTATGGGGAGAAGGCAAGAGAATGGGGAGGAGAAACATATCAGCCATGATTGAATGGCGGAGCAGACTCAATGGACCAAAAGGCCTAATTCTGCTCCTATGCCTGATGGTCTTATAATCTATAAAAGCATAGTGGCCCACCAAGATCCCCCCAGCTCACTAATGCATCTGTGTAGAGGGCTAATGTCGGACTCACTTCGGCTGCAAAGACATTTTATCAGAAGGAGCACTTAGATTCCTGCGAAGATCCTGTTCTGCCCTTGACTGCGGATCAACTTTCTCCCCCTCCACCTGTTCTATCAATAGGCCTTGTTGGTAGCGAAACTTTGCAGCATATAGGAGCTCACGACAACCTATAGTCCCACCAGGGTCTGTACTGTAATAGTCTCCCAATCTACACAAGCATCAGCAGTGCTGTTTCATTATGCCCAGTCAGTGATTAATAATGACCTCGATGGCTGCGTCCACCTCATTCTATCATTACTCAGTTCTCTCATTATCAAAATGGAGTCCTGAGTTGCTGAAAACCATGACCGTAGTCTCCTCAGAGTCATCCTTTGGGTCTGAATTCTCCTTCATGGGGAGTCCAAGCGGAGAGGAATATCTTTCTGCCCAAGAACTCTGAACAACAGGGGCTGTACCTCCAATGTGAACAAAGCTGCCTTGAACTCTTCATCTCACCCTCTTCATCATCCTCCAGAAACACAAATGTGAAGGCCAGCCAGAGGAATTCCAAAACGCGTATTTTTGATTCCACCCTCAGAAATCATGCAAATAAGTAAACAGCAAGGAGCTGTTGGAGAAGCTGATGTAGAAGGATAATGTGAAGTTGAGTTAGAGTGTAGGTTATATATTAGAAAGATAATTAATTACTGTATCATAGATTTAATACTATTATTTTCTTAACTGTTACTCAGTAGAGTGCAAACCAATTTAAGTAGTGTAAAATAAACTAGTTTAGATTTAAACATATAGCTTTGTGTTCTATGCCAACACTATGACTTTGGCTACCTTGGAGAACAATACAAGGAACATAACACACTGCAGTCTGAGCAAAAACCTGGCAAGGTTGTGTGGACACTGATGACCACCCCAATATCCCTATGTTAAACAAAGTTATGAGCAGGCTTCTACTAGGGTCCATTGGCCATGTCCTGTAGCGATGAAGAAATGGGAGGGGAACAGGGCGGTAAACCTGTCAACAATCTGCACACAGAAGACAGATACATGAAGGTCCTTGGACACTTGATTGGGACAAAGGTAATTTTGGGAAGCAGCATTTGTGACTGAGCAGTTCTCTTCACGATACCCTCTGCTCACCCCGAATGGATAAGGGGCGAGAAAAGGTGCCTTGAAAATACACTAACCTACTTTGTCCTCGATAGGGAACCATACCCTGCAGAATCACCACCGTTGTGGCCAAATAAAGAAACCTTTAAATGTTGCCACTTCAACTAATCATCCAAAATGGTGACATCAAGTTGCATCATGCTTCGACCACAATGTCTTAAAGAGGCAGAGAGGCAGCAGAGGGAAAAAGAGAAAGAAGTAGATCCTGCTCTCCGGATCCCACTATCTTGTGGGATATCCTACTCCTAGTGTTCAGAGAGAATTGGCCTCTTCAGTCACATGCCGACTCCTGGCATGACCCTGAGTAGACATCATTCTGGAATTGAGGGACAACCGGACAACAATATGGAATGTTGGTAGGTAATTGCAACAAGAGTGTTGATTGGAGCAGTGCATGAGTCCAGTGGTGCATTTTGTAGCATTTGACATGTTAGGATGTATTCACTGACCCTGACCACTCACGTGAGATCATTAAACTTCTTGTGGTTCCCTATCCAGGTCCTCGGTGCCAGGCTATTGGCATTGACCACCATGGTCACTTGCTCTCACTGCCTTCTGAGCAGTTGTGTGAAGGACCTCCTGGCCCCCTGAACAATGCTGAGCGATGCGAATCTCTCGACGTGGCATATGTAAAATTTTGACGGACATTTTCCTGCCCGGTCCTTCCTCTTCCAATGTTGCCTGGGGTGCCCACTTTCATCGTCTGCTGCAACCTTCATGTACCTCACCTTTTAAGAGGTGCAGACTAGCTTTAAGTGCTAACGGTTAATTTAATGTGTTGCCAGCTTTGCATGAGCCTGGGGACCCGGCTGACCCCTGAAGCTTGTTCAATAATAGGCTACACACCACCATAATGGAATTGAAAATCAGCACTCAGTTTGCACCCTGCCTGCATTATTTCATTTGGGGATGGAATAACTGGACATTGCAATCCCTGTACCTGAATTCAGGGGCTGTCAAGTTAGCCCATGGATTTTTCTCTGCATGTGATATTATGCAAATGTACAGCATGTGAAGAACATAGAACATAGAACAGTACAGCACAGTACAGGCCCTTCAGCCCACGATGTTGTGCCGATCATTTATCCTAATCTAAGATCAACCTAACCTACACCCCTTCAATTTACTGCTGTCCATGTGCCTGTCTAAGAGTCGCTTAAATGTCCCTAATGACTCTGACTCCACCACCTCTGCTGGCAGTGCATTCCACACACCCACCACTCTCTGTGTAAAGAACCTGCCTCTGACATCTCCCCTTACCTTCCTCCAATCACCTTAAAATTATGTCCCCTCGTAACAGCCATTTCCACCCTGGGGAAAAAGTATGTGGCTATCCACTCTATCCATGCCTCTCATCACCTTGTACACCTCTATCAAGTCACCTCTCTGCCTTCTTCGTTCCAGTGAGAAAAGCCCTAGCTCCCACATCCTTTCTTCATAAGACATGCCCTCCAGTCCAGGCAGCATCCTGGTAAATCTCCTCTGTACCCTCTCCAAAGCATCCACATCCTTCTTATAATGAGGCGACCAGAACTGGACACAATATTCCAAGTGTGGTCTAACTGGAGTTTTATAAACCTGCAGCAAAACCTCGCGGCTCTTAAACTCAATCCCCCAGTTAATGAAAGCCAACATACCATACGCCTTCTTAACAACCCTATCAACCTGGTGGCAACTTTGAGGGATGTATGTATGTGGACCCCAATATCCCTCTGTTCCTCCACACTTCCAATAATCCTGACTTTAACCCTGTATTCAGCATTCAAATTCGACCTTCCAAAATGAATCACTTCACATTTATCAAGAAGGTTGAACTCCATCTGCCACTTCTCAGCCCAGCTCTGCATCCTGTCAATGTCCTGTTGTAACCTGCAGCAACCCTCAACACTATCTACAACTCCATCAACCTTTGTGTCATTGACAAACTTATTAACCCACCCTTCCACTTCCTTATCCAAGTCATTTATAAAAACCACAAAGAGCAGAGGTCCCAGAACAGATCCTTGCAGGACACCACTGATCACTGATCTCCAGGCGGAATACTTTCCATCCACTACCACTCGCTGTCTTTCGGCCAGCCAATTCTGTATCCAGACAGCCAAATTTCCCTGTATCCCATGCCCCCTAACTTTCTGAATGAGCCTACCATTGGGAACCTTATCAAATACCTTACTGAAATCCATATACACCACATCCACTGCCCGACCTTCATCAATGTGTCTCTCCACATCCTCAAAGAATTCAATGAAGCTTGTGAGGCATGACCTGCCCCTCACAAAGCCATGCTGACTACCTTTAATCAAACTATGTTCTTCTAAATAATCATAAATCCTATCTCTCCAAATCCTTTCCAATATTTTGCTCACCACAGACGTAAGACTGATGGTCTGTGATTTCCCTATTCCCTTTCTTGAATAGGGGAACAACATTCGCCTCCCTCCAATCATCCGGTACTATCCAATCATCTGGAGAGTGAGGACGCAAAGATTATCGCCAACGGCGCAGCAACCTCCTCCCTCGCATCCCGTAGGAACCTTGGGTATATCCCGTTAGGCCCAGGGAACTTATATATCCTGATGCTTTTCAAAATTTCCAGCACATCCTCCTTCTTAATAACAACCTGTTTGGGTCTATTAACCTGGTTCACACTGTTCTCATGAGCAACAAGGTCCCTCTCTCTAGTGAATACTGAAGCACAGTATTCATTTAGGGCCTCCCCCATCTCTTCAGACTCGAGGCACAAGTTCCCTCCACTATTCCTGATCGGCCCTACTCTCACTCTGATCATCCTCTTATTTCGCACATAAGTGAGAAGAGTTAATGTTATGTTAAAACTAGATGGAGCTGAGGGACAGTACGATATATTGCACTGGCTTTTGGACTTCTGGGGAGTCCAGAGGAGAGTGGATTAGAACTGAAGGAAACATGATTCAAAGTGTATTGCAGAGCTAGTTAAGATATAATAGATGTAGTTAGTAGATAGAAATAGTGTTAGTAAGTGTAGTTTAATTCTTATATATGAGTTTACTATTTAGAATAACTGTCAAATTCAAATTTAGTAGTGTTAATAAAATTAGTTTAGTTCTTCAAAAGAACTTTGTCTGTCTTTGTGATCACCACGCCTTCCAACCTGGAAACCCCTCACAAAGATCGCCACACTGCTTTGGTTAGATATACGTCGCAATGGATATATTGACAACTTTTTGTGCCGTGTCCTTCTCCTTTCAACATGCACGACGTTGCACGAGCCTGTTTTAAACATCGCCTACCGTTCCCTAGAGCAGTGTTCTTCAAAGTCGGGGGCGCGACCCGGCGGGTGTCGGAAGGGTCGCGGAGCCGTTGTCAACAGCGCTCCCGATTGCGGAAATCCCGGCGCAGCAGCCGGCTTTTCATAACGCCGGCTGCAAGCGGCCGCGAACATGTTAAAAAAAAATTTGCCCGCATTGCGCATGCGCTGCGCACGATGATCGGCGCGCATGCGCAATCGGACACGCATGCGTAGTGCGGCTGCTATTTTTTAAACGGTTGCAGCTTTTTGTTTTACAAGTTCTGTAGTGGTTTTTAGTCATTTATTTTATTCATTTAATTTTTTTTACAAGTTCGGGGGGGTTTTTATTCATTTTTTTCATTTATTTTATTTTATTTTTTTCCGGAAAGTTATGGGGGGGTTTATTTGATAATCTTTAACAGGAATAAAAATCAGAACTTTGGACAGATGGAGACTCCATACTTTCCGACACAGGAAGGCTTCACCTTCATCCAAAAGGTTATATTGGAGGAGGGTGTACGAGGGCCAAAGGGACCCAAAACCATTTCTTCCATTTTTGTCAGCAGCAAACAAGGATAGAGAAAATGGTGGGTTGCGAAGGTCGGCCGGGGTGGGTCGCGAAGGTTGGCCGGCGTGGGCCACGAAGGTTGGCCGGGTTGGGTCCCCAATGTTCGCCAGTTGGTAAAAATGGGTCCCCGGAAAAAAAAGTTTGAAGAACACTGCCCTGGAGTCCACGCCGGTCATTCAGACCCTGCATGTAAAACGGGGAATAAACTGGGCAGAAAGCCTTATGCTGAAGGATAACGCACAGCATATATTGCTGGAGGAAGGTTTTGGTCAGTGCCAGTTTTGTTTTGGATTTTGACATTTTGGAAAGGAGTAAAAGCAACAGGGTTGTTGCGATGGGAGACTTTAACTTCCCCAATATTGACTGGGACTCACTTAGTGCTAGGGGCTTAGACGGGGCAGAGTTTGTAAGGAGCATCCAGGAGAGCTTCTTAAAAAAACATGTAGATAGTCCAACTAGGGAAGGGGCTGTACTGGACCTGCTATTGGGGAATGAGCCCGGCCAGGTGGTAGAAGTTTCAGTAGGGGAGCATTTCGGGAACAGTGATCGCAATTCAGTAAATTTTAAAGTGCTGGTGACAAGGATAAGAGTGGTGCTCGGGTGAATGTGCTAAATTGGGGGAAGGCTAATTATAATAATATTAGGTGGGAACTGATTGCGGGTTGATGTTTGAGGGTAAATCAACATCTGACATGTGGGAGGCTTTCAAATGTCAGTTGAAAGGAATTCAGGATTGGCATGTTCCTTTGCGGAAGAAGGATAAAAATGGCACATTTCGGGAACCTTGGATAATGAGAGATATTGTAGGCCTCGTCAAAAAGAAAAAGAAGGCATTTGTCAGGGCTAGAAGGCTGGGAACAGACGAAGCCTGTGCGGAATATAAGGAAAGTAGGAAGGAACTTAAGCAAGGAGTCAGGAGGGCTAAAAGAGGTCACAAAAAGTCATTGGCAAATAGGGTTAAGGAAAATCCCAAGGTTTTTTACATGTACATAAAAAGCAAAAGGGTAGCCAGGGAAAGGGTGGGCCCACCGAAGGACAGGTGAGGGAATCCATGTGTGGAGCCAGAAGAAATGGGCAAGGTACTAAATGAATACTTTGCATCAGTATTCACCAAAGAGAAGGAATTGGTGGATGTTGAGTCTGGAGAAGGGTGTATAGATAGCCTGGGTCACATTGAGATCCAAAAAGACGACGTGTTAGGCGTCTTGAAAAATATTAAGGTAGATAAGTCCCCAGGGCCTGAAAAATATTAAGGTAGATGAGTCCTCAGGATCTACCCCAGAATACTGAAGGAGGCTAGAGAGGAAATTGCTGAGGCCTTGACAGAAATCTTTGTATCCTCACTGTCTTCAGGTGATGTCTCGGAGGACTGGAGAATAGCCAATGTTATTTCTTTGTTTAAGAAGGGTAGCAAGGACAATCCAGGGAACTACAGGCCGGTGAGCCTTATGTCAGTGGTAGGGAAATTACTGGAGAGAATTCTTCTAGACTGGATCTACTCCCATTTGGAAGCAAATGGACATATTAGCGAGATGCAGCATGGTTTTGTGAAAGGGAGGTCGTGTCTCACTAACTTGATAGGGCTTTTCGAGGAGGTCACAAAGATGATTGATGCAGGTAGGGCAGTGGATGTTGTCTATATGGACTTCAGTTAGGCCTTTGACAAGGTCCCTCATGGCAGACTGGTACAAAAGGTGACGTCACACGGGATCAGGGGTGAACTGGCAAGATGGATACAGAACTGGCTAGGTCATAGAAGGCAGAGAGTAGCAATAGAAGGGTGCTTTGCTGATTGGACGACTGTGATGAGTGGTGTTCCGCAGGGATCAGTGCTGGGACCTTTGCTGTTTGTAGTATAGCATTTGGAGGAAAATGTAACTGGTCTGGTTAGTACGTTTGCAGATGACACAAAGGTTGGTGGAATTGCGGATAGCGATGAGGACTGTCAGAGGATAAAACACGATTTAGATCATTTGGAGACTTGGGCGGAGAGATGGCAGATGGAGTTTATTCCGGACAAATGTGAGGTAATGCATTTTGGAAGGTCCAATGCAGGTAAGGAATATACAGTGAATGGTAGAACCCTCAAGAGTATTGACAGTCAGAGAGATCTAGGTGTACAGGTCCACAGGTGACTGAAAGGGGAAACACAGGTGGAGAAGGTAGTCAGGAAGGCATACGGCATGCTTGCCTTCATTGGCCGGGGGATTGACTATAAAAATTGGCAAGCCATGTTGCAGCTGTACAGAACCTTAGTTAGGCCACACTTGGAGTATAGTGTTCAATTCTGGTCGCCACACTACCAGAAGGATGTGGAGGTTTTAGAGAGGGTGCAGAAGAGATTTACCAGGCTGTTTCCTGGTATGGAGGGCATTAGCTATGAGAGGTTGAATAAACTTGGTTTGTTCTCACTGGAACGACGGAGGTTGAGGGGCGACCTGATAGAGGTCTACAAAATTATGAGGGGCATAGACAGAGTGGATAGTCAGAAGCTTTTTTCCAGGGTAGAGGGGTAAATTACTAGGGGGCACAGGTTTAAGGTGCGAGGGGCAAGGTTCAGAGGAGATGTACGAGGCAAGTTTTTCACACAGAGGGTAGTGGGTGCCTGGAACTCATTGCCGGTGGAGGTGGTGGAAGCAGTGATGTTTAAGGGACATCTTAACAAATACATGAATAGGATGGGAATAGAGGGATACAGACCCCGGAACTGCAGAAGATTTTGTTCTCCCAGAATGCTGAGAGGCGCAGCCTTTCATAAGACTACTCAGTGATGCCATCTAGTGTTGATATACATGAACATCAACTTGTTAACTATTTACTCTCCTTAGATTATACATATCATTACAATGTGTTGATTGACAATGACTGGGAGTACGTTGCTGCAGCCTTCTTACACATCTGTAGCTGGTGAGACACACAGTCTTCATTTGTCAAATCTGTCTTTGAAGACATTTTGTCCTCCAGGTTTTCTAGCACCTCCCTACCAGCCACGTCGGCATGGATTGCCCTACCGAGAGAAAGAAGCTCCCAATGACACTGCTCAAGAGATTATCAGAGCGCATGAACCTCTCCATCACATCAAGGTGGTAATCCTCAGAGGGAATCTATATCAACCCCAACTCAAACCTCACATTCGTATGCTTCATCTCACCCTTACACACTTAGCATTGCCGAAAGCCACATGCTCATAAATCACAGCTTTCACATACTGCCAACTACTCACCGAACACACGTGAGTCACATTGGCAGACACACTGACACACATTGTCAGGCCTGTGGCACAGAGCTTGATCGCCGAGTTAGGGAATATGGAGGAGTCTGGCTGCAATTTGGCACGGAGCTTCACCCATGGGGTGAGGATTGGGTTCAAGGTGCAGTTGAATGGCATGTTCCACTGTGCATGTTTGAGGGCACTGACTTTGCATACATCCAGGGCAGAGAATCACAGCATCTTTACAGTGCAGAAGGAGGTCATTCGGCCCATCGTGTCTGCACCAGCTCACTGAAAGAGCATTATGCCTCACACTACTCCCCCTCCCTTATCCCCATAAACTTGCACATTCTTTATTTTCAAATCACAATCCAATTCCCTTTTGAATACCTCAGTTGAACGTTCCTCCACCACCCTTTTCGGAAATTCATTCCAGAGGCAGTGGTAATCCAAAAACCCAGATTCATGATCTGGGGACATGGGTTCAAATTCAGCCATGACAGATGGTGAAATCTGAATTCAATTTAAAAAAAATCGATAATTAAAATCTGGTGATGATGGTGGAACCACTTTTGATTATCATAAAAACCCATCTGATTTACGAATGTCCTTCAGGGAAGGAAATCTGCCGTCCTTACCTGGTCTGGCCTACATGTGACTCCAGACCCACAGCAATGTGGTTGACTCTTAAATGCCCTCAGGGATGGGCAATGAATACTGGTCCAGGCAGTGACCCATATCCCGTGAACGAATAAAAAAACCTCTGACCACCTCAGGGTGAAAAAAGTTTCCCTCACATCACTCCAACCCCTTTTGCCCATTATTTTGAATCTGTGTCCTGTAGTTCTTGATGCATTCCTGAGAGGGAGCAAGTATCTCACTATTTACCCTGTCCATATCCCTTTGGATCTTGAATATCTCTATCAAGTCTTCTTTTCTCCAATGGATACAGACTCAATCTCCCCAATCTATCCTCATAGCTACAGTTTTTATGCCTTGAATCATTCTTGTGAATCTTCTCTGTACTCTCTCGCACACCTTCACATCCATCCTCAAGTACAGCACTCAGAACTGGATGCAGTTTTCCACAGGAGGCCTAGCAAGTATTTTATACACGTTCATCCTGAGCTCCTTCCTCTTGTACTCAATACTCCTATTGATAAAACCAAAGATGCCAGATTCTTTGTTTATTAACTGCTCTCTCAACATGTCAGGGCAGCACGGTAGCATGGTGGTTAGCATAAATGCTTCACAGCTCCAGGGTCCCAGGTTCGATTCCCGGCTGGGTCACTGTCTGTGCGGAGTCTGCACGTCCTCCCCGTGTGTGCGTGGGTTTCCTCCGGGTGCTCCGGTTTCCTCCCACAGTCCAAAGATGTGCGGGTTAGGTGGATTGGCCATGCTAAATTGCCCGTAGAGTCCTAAAAAGTAAGGTTAAGGGGGGGGTTGTTGGGTTATGGGTATAGGGTGGGTTTGAGTAGGGTGATCATTGCTCGGCACAACATCGAGGGCCGAAGGGCCTGTTCTGTGCCGTACTGTTCTATGTTCTATGTCCTGCGACCTTCAATGTCTTATGTACATATATGCACTGACAGCATGCCTGCAACAATCCCCTTCAACAATCCAACAATCTGCACAACCTGCACTGGAAATGGTTCGACCATCCCTCACCACCGCCACAAACTCACCTCCCCCTTCCATTTTTCACCTCAACTGGGCTCCCATAACCTCCAAATCACTGTCACCGACTTAGCTGCGTTTTGCGACCAATGGCTTAGATCCTTCCCGAGATGGACGTTCCACACAGTTCATCTACTGTGGAGATCTCTCTTGCTCCAAATTATTGTCGCTTTTTTAATTAGAACCGTGAACATGGCGGTGAATCAGAGACTCACTGCCAATCTAAGATCTGGAATTACCGACTATTCTCCGGCTGACATTTTGGGTGGGCTTCAATAAATGGAAGTGCAACCAGTTAAATAAACTTTGAATTGCGCATTGGATTAAACACGTTAAATATGAACAAAGAATGCATTGTTAATCCATCCTTCCACATTGCGCTCATTATAATGCCTACTTTTTTCCTTAAATAATTCCACTGTATTTTCCACGACTAATCCGCTCTCAAGGGCCGCTGAGATTACCATAGTAATAAAAAAAAAATTGTTGTGCTGCTAACATACCCATGTGGCTTTGACGGAAGGATTAAGAAAAATATAATTGACCCGGCTAAATAAACAAATGAGTAAAAGCTGCAGTGTTTCCTTTGTGATTTGAGGCAAACATTCCCAGGGTAGTCACCATAACAAAAATAAAGCAACAAAGTAAAGGATAATAACACTGTGGGATACAGTTTGATTTTGACTCTCCATTTTCCATTACTTATCTTGGAGCAGTAAACCACAGCACAGGCTAGGCAGCTAATGCCGTTCATTTTAAAGATTTGAAAATATGCAGCAAAATGGCTACAAGCATGGCTCAGACGATAAACTTTGAACTGTTTTTGACAATCCTAACCGTTCACCAGCGCCAAAGTCTCAGGAAACTATGTCAACGGCATAAATAATGTGTCACCCACTTATGAACTTCTCTTTATTTTGCACCGTTCACGTGTCCCTACATTGTAGGTGCCACGGGTCCTCAGCAAACTCTGGGCCAATAGAACATTAAAATACATGTATCAAATGATTCCATATAAGAGCCTTTGCCCAATTTCCTGTTTCTCACATTTCCATTACTAGCTGCTGGAGGAATTATAGTTTACTGAGGAGAAAAATCTCAAGAATGTACTCTTGTGAGCCAAGTTGAACTTCAACCCAAACAAATGTTCCCTTGGGGCGGCGCAGTGGCACAATGGTCAGCACTACTGCCTCAGAGCTGCAGTGACCCGGGTTCAATTCCGGCCTTGGGTGACTGTGGGTGTTTCCTCCGGGTGCTCCAGAGGAAGCTCAGGTGGATTGGCCATGCTAAATTGCCCCTTAGTGTCAAACAGGTTAGGTGGCGTTACTGGGTTACAGAGGTAGGGTGGAGGCGTGGGCTTTAGTAGGGTGCTCTTTCCAATGGGCCAAGTGGCCTCCTTCGGCACTGTAAATTCTATGATTCTATGATTATGCAGTCTGTTAATTGTCAGAATAAGATGGGACAGTCAACATCGAGTTGAATTAGAGCAGGTGGAAGTTCTTTTCGGCCTAATTCCTAATCTGAAACTGGGAATCCTGAGACCAACCTAAACGTCTGCCTCACTAATGTTACTTTGGTGATTAACCAGCACTTGTCACAGTTTATTTGTCTCTGTTCCGAGAGTGGCCCAGGGATGTTTGTGACTTTTGTTTGAGCTGAAAAGGAAGATGTTGGATTTTGAAACGTATCCCATCTGATTGACACCTCTGGCTTTCCGTAGTCACCTTACTCTGCCATTGATGCTGCCTCTGGACGCAGGCATTTTGACGATCAGTTCAATAAAGACCTCTCACTGAATACACACTGAAGAAGACTGATGTCCTCATACTTGACACAGACAAGATTAAGACCAGGGTGGTGAGTGTGGGCGGAGGGAATAGGAGAATGGGAGAAAACTGATCTGTTTTGCAACTCCCCCTCCTCTGGGTGCTGCATAATCATAAGTTAAAGAAAACGTATATTTTTGGTAGCAGCCGCTTGCTAGGCCGCATCAGTCCCTAAATCTGAGGGGTCCTAAAGCAGGTGTCGGTCTCCGATGTAACGGATTTGTTTTAAGCAAATGACTGCTCCTCAACACCTGAAGAATGCCCCAACTCAAAATCGGCTTCATGTCAAAGAACAAAGAACAAAGAAAAGTACAGCACAGGAACAGGCTCTTCGTCCCTCCAAGCCTGCGCCGACCATGCTGCCCGTCTAAGCTAAAATCTTCGACATAAATTAAAAGCCCATGGTGTTAAGGGTAAGATCCTGGCATGGATAGAGGATTGGCTGACTGGTAGAAGGCAGAGAGCGGGGATAAAGGGGTCTTTTTCAGGATGGCAGCCGGTGACTAGTGGTGTGCCTCAGGGGTCTATGCTGGGACCACAACTTTTCACAATATACATTAATGATCTGGAAGAAGGAACTGAAGTATTGAGGAAGCAAGGGGGCTGCAGAAGGATTTGGACAAGCTAGGAGAGTGGGCAATGAAGTGGCAAATTAAATACAATGTGGAAAAGTGTGAGGTTATGCAGTTTGGAGGGAGGAATTTAGGCAGAGACTGTTTTCTAAATGGGGAAATGCTTAGGAAATCAGAAGCACAAAGGGGCTTGGGAGTCCTTGTTCATGATTCTCTTAAGGTTTAATGTGCAGGTTCAGTCGGCAGTCAAGAAGGCAAATGCAAATGTCCTTCAGACTTCCCTTAGCATTGGTCTTTGAAATTGATCCTCATTGCGCCAGTTTTATGCCATTAGAACAATAATGCCCATAAATGACAAATCAAGAGCAACATGAGGCTGAATTGCCAACACAAGATCCCAGTCTCTCAAGCTCAGCACTAAAACCTAAAATTAATGCCATGTACTACATTACTGCAAAGTGCTGAGGCGCAGTGCACTTGTTCATCATCAAAGCGCTAAGATTCAAGTTGATTGACTTCTCCACAAAGCTGAATAATTCTATTGTGTCGGAATGAAAACCCAGCATCACTCTCTTTTAAATTTAAAAGAGGGACAACCAGAGATGAATGAAGAAGCAGCCATTAGCAGGTCTGACATTCTCCCGTAGAGCCACATAAAAATGAAAAAGGAGATCATCATTGTTTTTGCCAGAGTGAAATAAATGCAGGAGGTACTTTTATATTTTATGTGGGGAATTGAAAACTGCAGAATTCGTTAGCATATGGGCCTTCCATCAGTCCTAAGGATTGGTTAACTTGACAATTTTAGATTGGTTCGCTCGAATGTAATCAGTCCAAACAAAGAGAACTCTCTGGTTGGCTGACTTTGAATTTAGGAAGCTGACAAGAATGTCAGTTAGAAAAGGGATATTGCAACTAATTTTCCCAGCGTCTATATTGTGGACTGCACTCTGAGCAGCAGGATGTTTGCTTGGAAGAGATACCACAGCTTTAATTTATGTTTTTTTTTATTAACTCTAAGGGAACAGGACAAGACAAATACTGGAGACCAGTGTGAAACCTGAATAATGGGGCTTTTCAATGACTGCGGGTGCTGATGATTAAGTGCTAATGGTTTAGCTCACTGGGCTCGCCAGCTGGTTTGTAATGTACAGCAGGACTAGCAATGTGGGTTCAATTCCTGTATTAGCTGAGGCAACCTTGCCTGAGTTGTGGTGATCCTCAGGTTAAATCTCCACCAGTCAGCTCTCCCCCTCAAAGGGAAAAGCAGCCTATAGTCATCTGGGACTATGATGACTTTGCCTTTACTCATTACCTCGTTTGTGCTGGACAACAGCCAGATAGGAATTTATGGGAGAGGAGTTTCGACGCATCCAGCAATATTTTTGAAGTCCAAAATGGGCGCCACATTATTGCTTTCAGAAGTGTTACATAATGAGCAAGAAGCGCATGTGACGCCACATTGGTCCAGACATCATTGTGGTCACCTGCAACAAACACAGATGGAATTTAAATATTATAACAGACATTTGGTGCTACAGAACCTGAGTATTCCTGAAGAAGATGTTGGCCGGAATTGTTTGGCCATTCCCACCGGCAGAATCTTTCCGGCAGCCAACAGCGACATACACCGCGCCCCCCCCCCCCCCCCCCCCCAACCACGATTCCCTGGTGGCAGAGGGTGCGAACGATAGAAAAACCCGTTGACGGCGGCAGGACCGGAAGATCCATCATTGACCAATGGCGGGTCACCTCCTCCGATTTAAAACACACCGCAGGGGGTGGTGCAGAAAATCCTGCCCATTTTGTCAAAGCTTTTAATCTTGCATTCATCAGGACAATAACAAGAATATGAATGTCAGGGGAAACAACAACTTTATACTACATAAGAAGAGGGTGATGGCTTGTTGACAAGCGGACTCTGATTGGTAGAGTCATTGTCATGGAGAATGCACCAGTTGAAGGTGACTGACAATCAACTGCCAAACACTTTGAAATTTAAACCAATCAGAGTCAAGCTGCCTGATTATTGAAGGGCGGTGCAGGCTTGAGGGGGCGGATAGCCTCCTATTACTATTGCTTATGTTCTTTCATTTTCATGGTTCTACCAAGATGGTAACAGTCGAGCTTCCATTCAAGGTCATCACAAGGTCAGCTATGGAGCTGACCAAGCCTACATGATTGATTGAACTTCCTTATTACCATGCCAACAGCTCACACGTTGGAGCTGACTGTTTAATGCTCCCTAGTATTGCATGTAAACTCGCTCACACACTGCCCCCTGCCATAAAAGATGCGAGGGGATGCCCATCAGTCTTCTTCTATATGCCGAGCCCTGTATTCACCATTTGCACCTGAAATTAAGGCTAGAATTCAAGCTTTCCCCCTGGTGTGCGGTCCTTTACTATCCTATCTCAGCTCCATTGCTCTTTCACACTTGTGCTTGGTGCATCTCAACGTTGATCCTCCAAATCTGCTATCTCAGCTATCCGCAGCACCAGTCTCTGAGCTGGTCAATGCTAGTGTGAAAGGCAAGTGATGTTTCGTGTTCATGTTTTGGGGTAAGTAGAATCCAGCCATCAGGAGCAAGAGCAAGGTGATAAAAAGAAAAAAGACTTGCAATTATAGAGCACGTTCTCTGACCACCCAATTCCCAATGCACATCACATCCAGCGAAGCACTTTTTGAAGTGTAGTCACTGTTACAACATAGGAAATGCAACAGCCAATTTTCACCAGCAAACTTCACACACAGCAATGTGATCACGATCAGATAATCAGTTCCTTCGGTGATATTGTTTGAGGCCTAAACATTGGCCTGGACACCACCAAGAACTCTACTGCTCTTTAGAGTACAATCACGGGTTCCTTTATGTCCTACTAGGTTCCTCAGTTCAACCTTGGGCAGTAGTTGGGTTTTGAAAATGCAATCTTGCTAAGTGTACTACAGATCTTGCCAGAATCATCTGGCTCTGCCGTGAGGTAAGCATTGTGGTCTGCCATTTCTATTCAGTTCAATAAAGTCTCTCAATGAGGTTGAATAAACGCGGATTGTTTTTGTTGGAAAGACGCAGGCCGAGGGGAGACCTGATTGAGGTCTACAAAATTACGAAAGGTATAGGCAGGGTGAATATTCAGAAGCTTTTTCCCAGGGTGGAAGACTCGATTACAAGGGGCACATGTTCGAGGTGAGAGGAGGAACGTTTGGGGGAGAATTGCACGGAATGTTTTTCACGCAGAGGGTGGTGGGTGGTGGCATTGCCAATGGAGGTGGTGGAGGCAGGCACGATAGCGATGTTTAAGATGTATCTTAATATTCACATGAACAGACGGGGAATGGAGGGATACAGATTGTGTCGGCAATAAGTAGTAATTCTAAATAAGGAATCTGGATCGGCGCAGGCTTGGTGGGCCAAAGGGCCCATTCCTGTGCTGTAATGTTCTTTATTCTTTGTTCTCTGTTCTTTAAGAACACACTCATGAAAACTACTGTCCTTGTACATAAAACATGGTGTATGCAAGTGGAGAAAAAAATAGATTTTTGAACCTTGGAAATAAGGCAAAGAGGACACTGAGAACCCAATCACACAGAAAGGTTAAAATCTGAAAACTAATCTGCTGAAAAAGACAATTAAAAAGAGACAAAGGCTGCAAGTACATACATAATGGCTGCAATAAATTTCCCATTCTATCTCCAGTGACATTGGACGGTGAGACTTGGCAAAATGGCAGTTTTTCCACTTACAATGTCAAACTATGAGACTGCAACAGACTTAATTAAGAAGCCTGAACCAATAAGAGTAGCCATACTCCTAACACAGCTGGGGAGGGACTGGTACAAAGTGCATACCACCCTAAATCTAACAGATGAGCAAAGAAAACAGACGTGGAAATTTTGAATGCCTTGAATGCACATTTTGAATCCCTTGTGATTGTTCCATATGAATCATATGTAGAACATAGAACAGTACAGCACAGAACAGGCCCTTCGGCCCTCGATGTTGTGCCGAGCAATGATCACCCTACTTAAACCCACGTAACCCGTATACCCGTAACCCAACAATCCCGCCATTAACCTTACACTACGGGCAATTTAGCATGGCCAATCCACCTAGCCCGCACATCTTTGGACTGTAGGAGGAAACCGGAGCACCCGGAGGAAACCCACGCACACACGGGGAGGACGTGCAGACTCCACACAAACAGTGACCCAGCCGGGAATCGAACCTGGGACCCTGGAGCTGTGAAGCATTGATGCTAACCACCATGCTACCGTGAGGCCCCTATGAATATTATGTATTCAATAAAAAAGTGCAGAGTGAAAACAAAACCACTGAATGGTACATCACACAGCTGGCAGAATCATGTGAACTTGGACTAAATTTGAATTTGAGCTAAAATATGATCTGATTAAAGATAGATTAGTCTTAGGTATGCAAGACTTCTTGGTGAGAACAAATCTACTGAAAAATGAGGAACTGATGCTAAAGAAAGCAATATTCATGTGTCAAAATGCAAATGTTGTGCAACATCAACTAGAGCGTATGTATGGCAAAGCAGACCAGGAGATACATTATGCAGAGAGACAGAAGCAATCACAGACAAAGGGCAGAGGACAGCATACAAAAGAAAAGGATTGTCGAGTGTTTTAACTGCAAGAAGCAGCATCATTTTGCACACAAGTGTTTGACTTGAAAGAAACTAAACAAGCCTGTGCACATGGCCATCGGAGAGATATCAGCAGATGAGTTCACTGAAGAATTGAACACGATACATACAACAGGTTGGTTCAGTCAAGCCTGCAGGAGACAAATGGTTTGTGACTATTAAAATGACAGCTGCGGAGGGGGAGTATCAAGCGAACCAGAGAGACACGGGTGTGTCATAATGACCTTCTCAGACCCATGTGAAGTGTCTCAACAAGGCAATCCATGAATGAGGCCCTCGAACGTGAGGTTGAGGCTGTACGATGGCACAAGATTCATGCTGAGAGGGCAAATTAATCCGAGAGCCAATTGCATTGACAAGAAGGAGGATATAGAGGCCGGAATTCTCTGGCCGTTGGAATTCCCTTTTCCTACTGGAAGTGCTCGCCCCCGTCCATGGATTTCCCGGCGACATGAGGTGACTTCAATGGGAAATTCCATTGACAAGCAGCGGGAAGTGAGAATGCTGCTTCCAGAAAACAGCACACCACCAAGAAACACCCGAGGATCCGGCCCAGTGTTTCAGACAATAGGTGGGACACTGACAATGACCACTCATTTCGGCTGAAGCAAGTCTTAAGCTTTGACTGGTAAAACTGAACATGTCAACAGCAATTCAAAACGTGCCACAGCACTCACAACCAGTGACGGTGCGCCAGATCCTGGAGGAACAAAAAGAGATTTTTACAGGGCTGGGACGTCTGCCTGGAGAAGATCATCTAGACCTGGATGAGAGTACAGGACCAATCCTGCATTTCCAACTGCCCTCAGGCCAAGCCCAGATAGAAGAGCTGGAAGAGAAGGGAGTAATCATTAAGGTGCCGACTCTGACAGACTGGATTAGCAGCAGGGAAGCAACCCAGAAAGCTGCAAGTATGCTTCAACCCAAAGGAGCGGCAGAGCGGCACAATGGTTGGCACTGCTGCCTCACAGCTCCAGGGAACCCTGGTTCAATTCCGGCCTTTCGTGGAATTTGCACTTTCTCCTCATGTCCTCCCCGGGGTTTCCTACGGGTGCTCCGGTTTCCTCCCACAGTCCACAGATGTGCAAGTTAAGTGAATTGGACAGGCTAAATTGCCCCTTAGTGTTCAAAAGGTTACCTGGGGTTACGAGGGTAGGTGGGGTTACAGGGCCAAGATAGGATCCTGTTTCAAAGGCTTGGTTCAGACTCGATGGGCCGAATGGCCTCTTTCTGTACTGCATGGGGTTCTTTGATATAAATAAAGCAGGAAGAGATCTCACTACCCCATGCTAACCATCAAAAGAATTTTGCCACAACTTGCCAAAGCAAAGTTATTCATCACCCTGGGATGCAAAAGATGGTAACTGGCAAGTGAAGGCGGGTGAAAGTAGCAGTTTTCTAACAACATTGCGGACGCCATTCAGGGGTTACACATGTTGTTCAGCATTTCCATGGCTCCAGAAGGGCATCGACACAGACAACATGGCCTCATGATCAAAATTTGAAACAACTGCTGGAGAGAACTCGTCAGGCGACCCTGAAGCTGAACAAGGACAAATTGTAATTGAAGACGTCTGAAGTCAAGTTTATAGATGCCAAAAGGTCTTCTCCCAGATCTTGACAAGGTGAGGGCTGTAGCAGTGATGCCATGACCAAGAGGAGTGAAAGCAGTGCAATGATTTGTTGGATTCGTGAATTATTTAGCTAAATATATTCCCAATTTGCCAGCTGAGTGTGAACCATTGTGCCAGCTCACTGCCAAGGATGTACTGTGGCATTGGGCGACAGAACAAGAAACAGCAATCACCAAAATCGTACAATTAGTGATGGCGATGCCGACGCTGAAGGACAATGATGTCAATGATGAAGGCACATTGCAGTGTGACTCCAGCGAGACCGATCTGGGGACAACCCTATTGCAGCAAAGACAACCAGTCGCGATTGCAGCAAAGACAACCAGTCGCGTGTGCATCCAGGGCATTAACACAAAAGGAGCAATGCATTGTTCAGATGGAGAAAAAGTGGCTGTCTATTGTTTTTGCCTGTGAGCATTTTCAGCTGTCCTTATTAGAGAGAGACAAAGCAACAGTAGAGTTGACCACAAGCCCCTTCAAAGCATTTTTTCGCAAACCGCGACTATCTGCTCCAAAGGGACTGCAAAGAATGTTCCTTGATTTACAAAGATATCATCTGCAAGCAAAACAGATGTACATCAGAGACACGCTATTAAGTGTGACACTCCCCACGAAGAAAATTGAGGAAGCTTCAAAAGAATGCAACATCTTCCAGATTCAATATGAAGGAGCAGCCTGGCATGATCTGGCAGCCATGAATCCAGCGAAGCTGGAATTGAGAAACACGATTGGGTGGAGCATCGCGGGTGAGCCGAAAATCGAGGTCGGTGTCGGACAGCCAACTGAGTGTCTGGTGCCTCAACAGCGGGGTGAATGTGTTCATGCCACACACCATTGGCATATCATTAACTGGCCCGACCGGGCATTCTCCGAGCCTCCTGTCATTCTCCATCTCTGCCAGGTGGAAGTCCCGATGGTGAGGTTCACTTGTATTTAAAATCGGGAAACAGGTGCCATGGCTGATGAGGGTGAGAGAGGAGGTAAGACATGGTCCCAAATGTGCAACCATGGGCTGCCAGTTCTGCCGCTGACTGGGGGGGGGAGTCTACCAGGGATGGGGGGAGTGTTGTGGGGAGCGACCAGCGTTCAGCCGTAAGGTTGGGGCTTCCCCTTGGGACCAGGGAGTCTAGGCACAGACCTCCATTGCCATGGCCTGCAAGCCAGCCATCCACCAGCGCACACCACTGATCGGCCACCGTGCTCTGTGGTTGCGCAGAGTGTCACCAGCCGACCCACTCGTCCCACAACCGGGCGCCACCCTGCTGGCAGGGCATTGCGCGGCCCACCCAAGGAGAACGCTCACAGTAGACCTCACAGGATCTGGAAATTGCAGTACAGGGGCCGCAGAGCGTACCATTGGCATGGGTCGCACCAGCCACCGGTGCCCCTATCAGCAGAGACGGGTGCTGGAGTCAGTGGTCCCACTGGTGCCAGGCACCAACGGGGCTAGGGGTGCGGTGCGGAGGGCAGATCCTCAGGGGGAACGGCCTGGTGTGGGAGTGGGACAAGGAGGAGGGGGGGGCAAGGGCTGCAATGTAGGCCTGGGCCACCATTAGCCCGTCGGACCTTGTTGGGCATGAGGATAACCGGCAAGCTAACATGTGTAATTGAAAATACAGAAAAATGTGTCATTTGAAACATGGAAGTCTGGCAATATCTGGTCTGAGAGGATACAGGGAAAGATCCCACAAAAGGTTAATAACAGCTGCAAAGAGCAGGATTATAAAATGCAGATTCTTTCTCACAAGCAGGTTTAGCAAACACACAGGATCCTGGTGGTAAGCTAAAACAATGGCTCACACCTTCATGGAATGGAACTATCTCAGGAAGCATCTGGAAAAGCATGAATGAGAGTTTCAAATGAATTAAGTGACGAATGTTTAAAGCAGGCAGGTCTTTCAAGTCATAACCAAGTTAAATTTTAGCATACAGCTAAAAGCAAAGTTTCACACCTTAATTGAAATAAACTCTCTTAGTAAACAGTTGGAAAGGATGGAAGATGCTCAGTCGAATTTGGTGTCAATTCTAAGTGTAAGATTCTACGAACATCAAGTCAATTAAAAGAAAATTGGAGACGACCTGTCTACGAGAGACACAATTTAAAGTCAAAATCAAAGGCAAAGTTATGAGCTGGGGACAATTGGAAAATTAAACGATTCGAAATCACAGAAATAAAATTAACTATTGAAACCAAAGCATTTTTTAATCAGATCTGAGAGGAGACGTTATGCCCAAAATGAATAATTAGTAGTATTAAAATGTTTACATCAAAGATACTTTTTAACTATCAAAGTGAAACAAGCCCATTTACAATAAAGTCGTTAAAACTTAATAACTCTTCGAAAGAGAATATAAACCCGAAGAAAGGGGACAGCCAGCAGAGCCAGAGCCAGCTCTCACAGCTCGGTACATGGGAAGGATAGGACACAGCAACCGAGTTCACCAGCGAATACATCTAAAGACGACCAGACTTTAAAGAAGATCGATTGTCAAGGTGGGCCTGAAGGTCTCTACAACCAACCAGCAGCATCCAGAAGCAAGATCTTTTTACCTTTCTGTAAAGAAAGTGTTTGCAGCTTTTAAAAGAAAAAATATAATAATAAAATAACTTAACTTAACCTGAAAAAGTGGTTTATTCCTGAAAGTCTACGTTACTTACTTAGCAATGCAGGACCCAGGACATCGATGCTACTAAGTGGTAAGTAGATAAGATCTTCAGTGAAGGTATGGGTTATACTGGGGGATAACTTGAAAATATAGTTTGACCTGAATAGCACCCACCGAAGCCTGCATCGGAGTCAGGAAGTGAGAATCCCTGTTGGGACATTTAGAATGTCGGCCCTTTTTGGTATAGGGGGAATTCTAAGAATAGTGGTGAGTTTTCAAAAACACATGTCTTCCCTTTACTCCCTGCAGAGAATGGATATCGGTCTCCAGACAGGAATGGTTGACATCTGCCTAGCTGCCACAACTCTGGCGGATGCTGTGAGGCTGTACGAGATGGGGCTGTTCGGCGAGGGCCCTTCAGCAGCGGAGCCTGCCCCAGAGGAACAGGAGCCGGCCGGTGGGGGTGGAAAGCCAGCCACCCAACAGGCTGAAGAGGAGGTGGGAAGGCGGTGCTCCATCAGGCCCCATGTGTACCAGCACCGCCTGTCATCCGAGGACCTGCCGGACCAGGGGTGTCGTTGAAGACTCTGGCTGATCGGGTAGACCATACGGCTTATCTGCCACTTAATGGTGCACCTGGAATCGCTGGCGTATGGAGGAGGACACCCGCTCCCAGAGTCAAGGTGACAGTCACCCTGAATAGCTGTGCCACGGGGTCCTTCCACATGCTGAGTGGGGACCTGTCGAGGATCTCACAGACCTCGGTGCACAAGTGCATCCGCAACATCATGGAGGACCTGTATGCCCGGGTACCTGAATATGGACTGCGCCCACCAGTTTCCCCGGGCAGCAGGGTTCACCGCCATCGCCGGGATGCCCCAGGTCCAGGGGGTGATCGACGGGACGCATGTCCCTCTATGGGCACTGCCGCATGAGGGCACTTCTCAAACCACAAGGGGTACCACTCCATGAATATGCAGTTTGTGTGTAACCACGAGATGCACACCATGCACGTCTGCCCTGGTACCCGGGCAGTGTGCACAACGCCTTCATCCTGGCGCACTTTATGGTGCCCAACACACTTGAGGCCCAACCCCGAGGTAGAGGTTCACTCCTGGGTGATGGGTTATTCGCTGCGGTGATAGCTGATGACACCTATCCGGTGGCCACAGACCAACATGGAAACCCGCTACATCAATGCCCATGCCGCGAACCAGGGGTGTGATCACGCGGTGCTCCAACGTCATGAAGATGCAGTTCAGGTGCCTGGACCACGTTGGAGGGGCCCTCCAGTATATCCCCAGGAGAGTATCATACATTGTGGATGCCTGCTGCGTCCTCCACAGCATTGCACAGCAGGGGGACGGCATGCTGGAGGGGGAAGAAGAATGCCAGGCCTCGTCAAATGAGGAGAATGAGGAGGCGGGTCAGGGTGGGAAGGGCATGGGGCCGGGCAGCCACAGGAGGCAGCACAATGTGTGCGCCAGGCTGTGGTTGGGTATCGGGAAGGTGTACAGTGGTGGATCAATCACTGGGTAGGCCCTATCACATGGCGCCCCCGCACATCTAGCCTAGTCCCCTGCCTCCCCCGGGGGCAACACCGGAAGTGGCCCCTGACTGCTTTGGGGGCCCTCGCCCATGCCTGGCTCCAATGGCTGCACCCCGTACCAGTGACCTCCCACCCCACCTGACGCACCCTCTGCAAGCAGCCCCACCCATCCCTCTCACCGTTCCAACAGAGGACCAAGGCAGGTCGATACTTTGGTGAACAGGTTTTATTCTGCTACAGCTAACCTGTGTGCTTCACCCGTGCCAAATTTATTGTTGTTTAGCTTTCTAGCTGTACATGCCCTTACACTCCGTCTATGTGGGTCCCCAGGTGGTACATCAGGTGGAGTGGAGGAGGCCTGCTGTGACTCCCACCCTGTGACCTGGGTCCCCTTTGACAACTGCCCTTTGGAGAGGCCAGGCCTGGAATGGCCCAGCAGTCTTCCTGGAGCCCCAGGTGGCGGGGTGCCACCCTGTTATGTCTGCTGCCCATCGAATGAACCAAGGAATGGTGGGGGGTAGTCACAGATGCTTCAATGCACCGGAACCTTCCCTGAGGGGGTACTGGCATGGGCCCCATCATCTCCTCTTCCCTCGGGGTGCCTGTTGGCACCCAGGCTACTCATTGGGATGGGGGTGTGGCTGGAGCAAGCTCTGCCATCACCTGGTGCTGCCAGTCCTGGAGGCCCGCTTTCATCTCGACCAGGGTTTCCGTGCTCATGGCTATGGTGAACAGGGACTGAGCCATGCCACGTCCCTCCAAGACTGGCAGCATCACACAGCGACTGTGCCAGGTCCCTCTGTGTGCCTGGCCAATACTCTCGATGCACACAGCCATGGTCCATTGTGACTGGGCCACGTTCTGGAGCATCGCAGCAATGTCCAGGTGGCCCTGGTACATGGCTGTCTGTGATATGGCCGCTCTGTCCTGTGCCTCGGCCACTGCTTGCACAGAGTGCCCGAGGACTTGGACGCCCTGACCCATGGCCGATACGTCGCACTCAAGGCCTCCAAAGTATGGATGCCACCCATGTGATGTTGGCCTGGGTGGCATGCATGATTGGCACCACCTCATTGACATCGCCTCCTGCCCTTGCAGGTGGTTAGCATTCTCCAACTGCACCTGGAGGTGCTGGATGGTTGCTGACTCCCCCCACCCCCCCCCCCCCCCCATGTAGTCCCAGCTCTGTGCTTGCCTCTCCAGCATTGATGGGACCACTGTTCCAAGAAGCTGAAGACCCATCTGGACGACAGAGAGTCCCTGGGGCTGGGCCGCCCGCTGACCGACTGTCCGCTCAGGGGTTCCTATCTCCACCTGATGTGCCGTTGCACGTGTGATCTGCGCACCAGATATTGCCCACGCTCGCATAACGCTGCCAAGCGGTCTGTCTGATGTGGACCATAGGGGGCGGGAGGTTGATGCCAGGGGCAAGGTGGTGATGACCAACCTGGCTGCCCTGAGGTGGTTGTGTAGCTTCTTTCTGTTCGGCAGGCTGGTACTGGCGGTTGGGCCCACTGTGCTCACGGCGTCTGCCAACTGCACCCAGGCCCGGTTGACATCCCCGGGGTGGCAGCCTCCTTCCAACCTGGGGAACAGGGTGCCCCGCCTTTCCTCCATGATCCAGTAACGTCGCCAGCTCTGCGTCAGTGAACCTCGGTGCCCCTCTTCAGGGTGTTGTGGGCCAGGGTTTAAAGAGCCCCAAAGTGTATCATGGAGTTCAACTGACCCACAACTTTTAATAGATTATAGTATGGGGAGCACACGGCCCACTCTACAGGTGTGGTACAGCAGAAATGGAAAAGTATTTTTTAAAGCAAAACAATGTTTATTCTATGAACTCAATTTAACCTTTTTAAAACATACAGTGAACATCTTAGCAACCATTAATTCAAATACAACGAATTCCTGTAACAGCCTCCCCGAACAGGCGCCGGAATGTGGCGACTAGGGGCTTTTCACAGTAACTTCATTTGAAGCCTACTTGTGACAATAAGCGATTTTCATTTCATTTCATTTCATTTCAAAGACTACAACACTAACTAATTCTTTAAGCTTTCCTTTTAACTAAAATGAAACCAAACCAACCTGCAGCAAAAAGCCTAACGCGAAAGTAAAAAGCTGACAGACAGCCCAGCTCCACCCACTCTCTGACATCACTGCAGTAGTAAACACCCATTTCTTAAAGGTACTCTCACTTGATAAGGGCGCCATCTTCTTGGCTGGAATAAGAATGTGTGAGGAGTGACGCGCTTGGGCGGGATTCTCCTTTCGCTGGACGAAGTCCCCATGCCGGCGGGAAAGCCAGCACGAACCATTCCGGCGTCAACAGCCCCCGAAAGTGCAGATTTCCCCGCACTCCTGGGGGCTAGGTGGACGGCGGAGCTGTTGGCACAGCTCCAACCGGCGCCGAAGGGACTGCGTGAGTTCACACATGTGCGGAACCGCCAGCGTATTCTGTCGCATGCGCAGGGGGTTGTCTTCTCTACGCCGGCCATGGCGGAGCCCTACAGGGGCCGACGCAGAAGGAAGTAGTGCCCCCACGCAGATCGATGGGCCTCGATTGTGGAACAGGCCACCGTGAGGCCCTCCCCCTTGGGTCGGATCCCCCCCCCCCCCCTCCGAGGACCGCCCCAGCTGCATTACCTGCCAGGTGTCTCCGTTTAGGACCATGTCTAATCCACGCCGGCGGGACTGGCCAGATACGGACGGCCGCTCAGCACATCAACCAACGTGGCGTGAACCCCGCCCCCGCCTGAAAACCGGCCGGGGGGGGGGGGGTCGGAGAATCCCGCTGCTTATATGCAGCTGCTGCTTGTCCGGCTCTCGAGTTCCAATCCTGACTCTGACAAATCACATGCCAGTGATCGTTGGAATTGCACTAGTTCCACACAGCGCCTGTGCTAGCCCATTAGGATGTCCTGAATCGCTCCGAGACTGGCTCCACTTTGAGTCGTAGAACGCACGCGATTCAGTCCCGGCCCATTAAAAGTGATGGACAAGCGCCTTGCACAACTACTCAACAAGATGTAACTCTACAAGTGCTACAAGATGAAAGGACAACCCAAGAGCATCAAGGGCACACCCTTGGTCACAACAGCATATTGAGCAAACCAAGATGAATGACAGCTGAAGATGACATCTTGTACAAAGGAAAGAGAGTCATCATCCTGAAGGGGATGAGAGGAGAGATGCTGAAGGGTAACCATGCAAGCCATCAAGGGATTGTATCGACTCTGAGAAAGGCAAGTGATGTGCTTTACGGACTGAACAAGAGCAATTAAATTAAAGACCTCATTGGCTAGTGTGGTGCTTGTAGCGAGTGCCAGGCTCAACAAATTAGTGAACCACTGATGATGCATGACATCCCAAGCAGAACCATGGGTGAAGCTGGGAATAGACCTCGGCACTTGGAACAAATTATCTATTCACTGTGGACTACTATTCTGACTACTGAGATTTAGACAAGCTGACTTCAATAATGACAAGTGAAATAGAAGAATGTCTGAAAGCCCATTTCAGTGGTACGGCATTCCAGCCATTGCGATGAGTGACAATGTGCCTCAGTTCACAAATGAAGAACTCGACCAATTCACAAAGGATTCACAAATGTCTCCACATTAGCCCCAGTTGAATGGAAAGACTGAGGCGACAGTAAAAGGTGTTGGGGAGGAGAGGGAAGAGGAGAGGTGATGAGGTAGAGAGGTGAGGATTTGGGGTGGTGAATGAGAGTTGGGGAGGAGGGAGGTGAGGTGAGGAGAGAGAGAGCCGGGCTGAAGGGGGAGGGAGGTAAGTTGGGGAGGGGGTGGGAAGAGGGGAGAGGAGTGAGGGGAGAGAAGGGAAGGAAGAGAGGGGGTAAAAGGAGGGAGGGGAGGGATTTGGAAATCCTTCAAAGGGAGGGAGAGCAGGGAATTGCTTTGGGAGTGTAGTTGGGAATTAAGTATTCCTCAAAGCGGGGGAGGGGGAACTAAGAATTTCTCCAAGTCGGGCAGTATTAGGTACTCCTCCAAGGAGTGGAGGGGTGGGGAGAATGAGAGTATTTATCCCTATGTGGGGCAGAGCATATATTACTCAAAGGAGGAGGGGTATATTAGTCCAGGACCAGATATTGCTCCCATGGTCGGGTAATATTGATTCAAGGGGGCAGAGGTAGAGGGGTCACGTGTCGGGGTGGAGTTAAGGACAGGTTTGAGGTGTGGAGGTGTCGAGGGGGGTGGATGGTCAGCCGAATTTTGGTGCTGTGGGCATCTGGGTAGAGGGGATGGGATGTTGGGCTGTAGAGAGGTGGGTGGGGTGTGGGGGGGCTTAGGAAAAGGGTTGGTTATCGGAGGAAATAGGGGATGTGGGGTAAGGGATTGAGTTTTGGAGGGTGGAGGGGGCTGGTTAGGGGGCTGGAGTATTGGACAGTGGACGCGGGAGGGGGTCATTGAGTTAGAGGGGGTGGCGGATATGCGGAGTTGTGTGACAGAGGGCTGGAACTTGATGATAGAGGTGCCAGTGTAGGGTTTAAAAAATGCTTTTTTTAAATTCTGGATCAGTTCTAAACCCCAGTCAGCTGTCTTCAATTAAATTCAGAGCTGTTCCCTGTGTGTGCAAAATGGGTAAAATATTTTTCGCCCCATTCTGCCTGTTAATTTATGCAACCACTTATTCAGTTCTAAAGTGCAAGGTTCTAATAATGTATGAACTCTCTAAACTCCGTGACACTAGAGACTGGGAGGTGGATGTTATTTTCTACCAGGCTGACCCATAATAATTGCTGGAATGTACCTAACTGCTGGGACACATTTCCAAGTCTGGGCTGTGCGGGACTCCATTAACTTCCAACAAGAATTTCTATCTGTGTTGCAGCCAGCTGGGACGTGGTTAATTTCCAACAGCATTCTTATCTGTGAGCACATGAAGCACTAGCTGTGAACACACTTGAAACAAACCTAATGCTGATCCATACGGGGCTCAAGACTAATGATGTCAGATGAATGGTTGCTGTTCACAACTGATGTGATTTCTACAGTTCCGAGCAGATAAATGTTTGCAATTGATGTGGTTTCAGATGGGTCTGCACACTTAATTGCTTAGCCATGACTTAAAAAGCACTTTTTAACGCTGAATTTTGCAACAGAGTACAAGCTGAATTCTGCCAACGTTTTTGGGTAGGGCAGGGAGATGTTTGGGTGTTTGAAAATGCAATCTTTATTAAGTGTATTGCATAGCTTGTGATTCTGCCATGAGACAAGCACTGTTGGCTGCCATTTCTGTTCAGTTCAATAAAGTCTCTCACTGAGAACATGGACTGATGACGGTGATGAAGACTGTTGTCCTTGTACATGAAACCGGCAACGCAAGGACTCCAGCAGACATTTTCTTGTTGTGCTTAAGCCCTAGGGGAGGGATTGAACCAATAACCTTCTGACTTTGACACAGAAGTGCTGCCAACTGAGGCACATCCTGGGAGAGTCAGCTCGGCGGATGGAAAGCTTGCAGCCTGGAGTCAAAGAAGAAAGCTGTCTGTGACCTGACTTTCCCAACTTACGGCAGTATTCAAAGCTCAGCGATGCAGCAGTACAGAAGACCAGCTTGTAGACCTCCAGGAAATTACAGTAACCTTTCTTCCTTTGTTCAATATTATTCACGCAGAAAGAGATTGAGAGACTTTTTGAGTTCCAAGACCGGGAAGTTCTATTATCTTTTCTTTCCTGCTGTTTCATTGCCAGCCCTTCTGTCATCCTGCGACACACCCATTCTGCTCTCTATCTCGTACACTTGCTGCAGATAAAGAAAAAGAAAATTGGAAATGATGAAAAATGTACTGTATTTAATTTTCTTTCATTGTTTGGCAACAAAGGACACGTTCGGGACCTTTAATTTCAAAGGCACCACATATTATAGATTACGGTGCAGAGATTTTGTTTTAAAGTATGGTTTTAAGGAGTTAGATTTTAGCAAACAGCGAAACAAAACTACAAAATTAGAAAATACCGGCATCAGCAAAGGACAAAATGACTGAACATACATGAATAGAGAGGGGGACAGAAGTCCTCCATTATAACTGACTCTATACAATCAACAGTAATAGCTAAAAGCCTCTTATAGCCCCACCAGAGATTAAGGGAGAAACAGGATGAGGCCATGAAAACAATGTAAAAAGGCTCACCCACGCACACACTCACAACCCCACCCCCACCATTTACCCCGAGAGTTCAGGATTATTTTTCCGTGTCATGTTTGGACATGCACCAATATATATCTCCCTCAATACGAGTTACACCAAAAGCACCAATAACACACCACAGCCTCCTCTCCTCGGATAACAGACCCGTCTGCACCCATGCAGGAACCATTCTTTATATCCAACCTTCCAAAAGAAAACAACCAAAATGCAAGAAAACCCCAATTCTAAAGGGGGAGTTGCATATCACACAAAGCAACTTAATCCCTGTCTCTGGCCCAGTACAGAACCAACATCATTCCAAATAATTGTGCAGAGAGGGCAGACAACAGCATGTTTGCATTATGATCAGGGGCTGTTTAGCGCAGGGCTAAATCGCTGGCTTTGAAAGCAGACCAAGTAGGCCAGCAGCACGGTTCGATTCCCGTAACAGCCTCCCCGAACAGGCGCCGGAATGTGGTGACTAGGGGCTTTTCACAGTAACTTTATTTGAAGCCTACTCGTGACAATAAGCGATTTTCATTTTCATTTCATCAAACCCTTTAGGTCGTTCGAAGAAAGAAAAAGAAAGGAGGAAGAGTGAGAACTATCAGAAGTAAACCACAGGGCAACAAAAGGTCAGGGCCCAACTCTGGATCCACATTTCCCCAGTGCACACTGAGCACCCACTAATAAGGAAGAGAACAGGCTGCTCTTTCAAACAGGCATCCCACCCCCAGCGAGGTAACAGGATATCAATCAATGTACAGGATTCGGCCTCAGGCCCCTGAACACTGAAGGAGCAAAACCCAACCTCTCCGGATGTCCCTAATCAGTAGGGACATGAAGAAGGGGCATCCCAAACCATCGGGGACAACAGGATACCAGCCACAGCACCAGATCTGGTCTAGCCCAGCATATCCCGACACACAGGAATTAATAACCCAGGGACCTGGGTTGCACGCCCCAAAACCTACACACCAGCCAAACCTGTACATCGCCAACCGCATGCAGGGCAGTGCAACTCCATCCAACTCCAACTCCACCCCTATCATCCAACTCCACCCCTATCATCCACCCTTCATCCCACCCTGGCTCCATTCCTCTTCATTATAAATGAGATAAGGGGTGAGAAAAAGGGACTGCCCCTCCTATAACCACAAGGATTATAACACATAACGATAAAAAAGAATAAAACTGTGCCAAAAACAGACCACATTTCAGATAATCTACTGATTTTGCTAGAACAAGATAACACATGACTCTCATCCTCATGATAACACCTCGTACTCCCTTGCAGGAGAAAATACAACAATAAACATCAACAACATAATCACAAGAGAGTAACGTCCAGGATACGTGGTGCTCCATCAATCCTGATGCACCCAGCCTCCAACAAGATTACTAAGACATGGCAGCAAATTTCCTAGGACCTAATTTGGGAGGCTTAAAGATGTCCAGGTAAGTGCCTGATTTCCATAAAATACTTCAGGGCTGTCATGATATCCACTCATGTGTATAATGAGATGAAGACAGGCAGTGATTGACACACAGGATGACCAATGAACACACAACACAGAATAACCAATCACAGACAGGACACCACCACCAGAAACCCCCGCAACCCCTCCCCCCCATGACAAACGCAAGATTCCGCACATTAACTCTGCTTCACTCCCCACGGATGCTGACAGAACTGCTTAATGCTTTCCGAAATTTTATTTTCTTGCCTCAGTACGTATAATATATAAATGCAGCAGCATGCCTCCACCTTCAGCAGCCATTCTGATTGAGTCAGTCATGCCCTGAATTATAGGGAATGGGGTTTATTATGACTATACAAATGACTGCACTCCTTTCCTTCGTGGCGTAGATTCATGATTGATTAAAGTTATCGTCACATCTGGCTTTTATCCTGCACATGTTCATTCACAACAGGCCTGAATCAGACAATTTGTTTAATCAAATTGGCATTGCCTTGTATTGCTGTCTGTGCGGAGTCTGCACATCCTCCCCGTGTGTGCGTGGGTTTCCTCCGGGTGCTCCAGTTTCCTCCCACAGTCCAAAGATGTGCAGGTTAGGTGGATTGGCCATGATAAATTGCCCTTAGTGCCCAAAATTGCCCTTAGTGTTGGGTGGGGTTACTGGGTTATGGGGATAGGGTGGAGGTGTTGACCTTGGGTAGGGTGCTCTTTCCAAGAGCCGGTGCAGACTCGATGGGCCAAATGGCCTCCTTCTGCACTGTAAATTCTACGATTATTATGAAAAACGACATTGCCAGCACTGACGCTTTCATCGTAACAAAAGCAGGTTGAAAATCTCTAAGGAATACACAGATGAAATCAAAGTGCAAAAAGCAATGCCACAGAGTAAGATTAAGGAAGACAATCCCTAATTGATCTTAAAAATTATAATTTCACTTCAAAAGGGTGAGTGAGGGGGCCTTTCCTGAAGGCTAACTAGAGGTAGGGAAAGCCTTTAAGGCGAATTATGTCCAGCCTTGCATTTTGAGAACACTTCATCATGAGCAGAAGCATGGGACTTCCTGGAGGAGTCATTCAGTGAGGGATCGATACAAAGGTTTAGAGAAAAATTACATGTTGATTCTGAGAAATACATTTTGAAATGTTAGGCGGCTTTCAGATCTGAATTTGTTTCAGCACCGGAACCAGGATTGAGACGATTCCCTCATTGCAGCATCCCAGCTATCAGTGAAATACTGATCCACATGATATCAACTAGGGAAGGAAGTGGCATAGTGGTATTGTCACTGGACTAGTAAACCAGAGACCAGAGTAATGCTCTGGAGACATGGGTTCAAATCCTGCCACTGCAGATTGTGAAAATTGAATTCAGTAAAACTCTGGAATTAAAAGTCTAATGATGGTGACCATGAAACCCATTGTTGTAAAAACCCATCTGGTTCACTAATGTCCTTCAGGGAAGGAAATCTGTTGTCATTACCAGGTTGGTCTACAGGTGACTCCACATCAATTTGGTTGACTCTTAACTGCCCCATAAATGCAATTAGGGATGG
Organism: Scyliorhinus canicula; assembly: GCF_902713615.1. Classification (NCBI taxonomy): domain Eukaryota; kingdom Metazoa; phylum Chordata; class Chondrichthyes; order Carcharhiniformes; family Scyliorhinidae; genus Scyliorhinus; species Scyliorhinus canicula. The sequence goes on along the minus strand of NC_052153.1, from coordinate 22,970,023 downwards.
GAAATAAATGCTGGCACAGCGTGCGACGCCATGTCTTTCTGCCACAATGACCAATGTTTTTAATGCAGTCATTCGTTTGCGGCCTTCCCTACTGTTTACCTTTCCTCCCTAATTGTTCTCTAATTGTAAATCTGTAAATTTCCACAACTGTGGCCTGCCTTATCCTCAGCAGCCTCCTCCAACCATTATTGCCACCTCGCTTGTCAATCTTCCTCCTGCAGCACCCTGAGCTTCCCTTTGCGAATCACTCAGTAACTTCAGGCCTACTCACAGGAACTCCCTCCCTAAATCTTCCTACAATCTCTTCCTACATCCCTTTAAAAGCTTCACCAAAACCTTCGTTATCATCTCTTGACCTCACATCAGGGGATTTGCATTTATGTTAGTGCCTTTTGTGAACCCAAGATGTCCCAAAGTACTTCATAGCCAGTGATGTACTTGTGAAGTGTTGTCATTGCTGTAGTGTAGAACATAGAACATAGAACAGTACAGCACAGAACAGGCCCTTCGGCCCTCAATGTTGTGCCGAGCCATGATCACCCTACTCAAACCCACGTATCCACCCTATACCCGTAACCCAACAACCCCCCCCTTAACCTTACTTTTTATTAGGACACTACGGGCAATTTAGCATGGCCAATCCACCTAACCCGCACATCTTTGGACTGTGGGAGGAAACCGGAGCACCCGGAGGAAACCCACGCACACAGGGGGAGGACGTGCAGACTCCACACAGACAGTGACCCAGCCGGGAATCGAACCTGGGACCCTGGAGCTGTGAAGCATTTATGCTAACCACCATGCTACCCTGCTGCCCTTGTAGCGTGTAGCGTGACCAATCGTCCCATATTTTGACTGTTGTCCCACATCCTTTTGCTCCTTATTTCTCGGGCTGCCTATGGGAGCCTGACATTGGGAGTCACCCAATGGGAGTCACAAAGAGTCTTCCCTTTGTTTATTTTTGTGAACATGTGCACTGTGGCCACAGGCCACCTGGATGAGTTGTGTTCACCAACATTTCCCCTCCTGACTCCCAACTCTCCCCCGCCACTCCCCCCCCCACCCCCACTTATGGTCACCAACGTCTACATCCCTTCCACCACCTCCCCCCGACCTACACCCCCACCACCCCACCCCCAACTCTTATGGTTTCCAGTCATCAGGTCTCAGTCTCCCAGGGTCAAAGTGTCCCTTACTTACCTCATAATAATTGGAGTTGGTCACCCTGCAAAGCATCCCTCAGCAAAATGCTTTCAAAAAGGAGATGGTATGTAAACGCAATGGAGGAAGTGAATACAGGGCTATAGGATCATCATTATTAGCAATCTGCCCAAAGCAAATTCTGACGCCCTTGTCTGACTCACACCTCTCTCTTCAGTTTTCCAATGGATCCCGCATTCTTCAGGTTTGTCACAAAACGTTTCCCCTTTCCACACTCTGGGTCTTGTTCCTTCCATCCTTTTTTAACATCCCAATCTCTCTCAGCGTGTACCCAATACAATTGATTTGTCTTTTTTTCTAACAACATTAATCAAACTATAGTCTTCTTGTATTATTAGCAACACTTCACATTTAAATACGCGATGGGAATGAAATTAAAAATGAACCAATATCAAGAGAAATTATACATTTAAACCATTTTGTTCCCACAGAGCTGTGGCGTTGATGCACAACAAAACAGCTAATATGTCCATGACTGTCTTCAGGAAAGAATAAAAAAAGTCCTGCATTTATATAGCACCTTTCCCACCCACCAAACCATGGGCTGGTTTAGCACAGGGCTAAATCACTGGCTTTGAAAGCAGACCAAGGTAGGCTGGCAGCACCGTTCAATTCCCGTACCAGCCTCCTCGAACAGGCGCAGGAATGGGGGCTTTTCAGAGTCACTTCATTTGAAGCCTACTTGTGACAATAAGCGATTTTCATTTTCATTTCAAATGTCCCAATGCAGTTCAGCGCCAGTAAAGGACATTTGAAGTTAAGTTGCTGTTGTAATGTAGGAAATGGGGCAGCCAATTTACTCACGGCGAACTGCCACAGACAGCAATAGGATAATGACCAGAAAGACCGTTTTGAAGGATAAATATTGACCAGGACGCCCAGGGCAACTCCCCTGCTCTTCGTTGAAATGATGCCTTGGGATCTTTTACATCACCTGGGAGAGCAGCTGGGGCTCTCTTTCGCATCTCACTGACAGGCGACAGTGCTGACCATGCAAAGATGAATAAATATCTCGTTATGTGTGAGATTAAAAGCTAAAGATTTGCTAAGTACCGTAATTCCTATCCTGCTACGACCACGTGATATTAGCACTGCAGTAAGAAACTGGTCAAGGGAACCCGACCAAATGAAAGCTGCAGACAGCATATTTAGGACACAGTGGGGACCACTATTTGCCTCCCTGAAACCTTTCTTTCTGGGAACATTACTCAATTTGGTGAATGACGCATTGACATGGTATGATGAGAGATTAACTGCAGCAAGTAGACATTAAAACATGGTACAATATGTCTACTGTTTGCATCGGCAAAGCAGACACGCTCCCTTCAAGTCATGCAGGACCGCTTTCATTTGCCAGCAGTGAAATTTGACCAATTTAATTTGGACAAGCTCCAGCAATCTTACTGTTGTTTTGTGTTGCTGCACAGATTTACCTGGTAAATGACAGGAGTACATTTGTACATTCTTGGGGACCGTGAGACTAGTCGACAGCCTGCGTCTAATTTCAGATAAGTAGGACGTATCCTTCTGACACTGGATGTGAGGAAAACAAGAAATGGTCCTCGTGGACTTCTCAGTGGGTTAGTTTGAAGTCATTAAATAATGGAGAAGGGATTCCGAGCATGTTACCTACCTAGAACATAGAACAGTACAGCACAGAACAGGCCCTTCGGCCCTCGATGTTGTGCCGAGCCATGATCACCCTACTCAAACCCACGTATCCACCCTATACCCGTAACCCAACAACCCCCCCCGCAACCTTACTTTTTATGTCACTATGGGCAATTTATCATGGCCAATCCACCTAACCCGCACATCTTTGGACTGTGGGAGGAAACCGGAGCACAAGGAGGAAACCCACGCACACACGGGAGGACGTGCAGACTCCGCACAGACAGTGACCCAGCCGGGAATCGAACCTGGGACCCTGGAGCTGTGAAGCATTTATGCTAACCACCATGCTACCGTGCTGCCCCTAGTAAACTGACCAAAGTAAACTCTGCAAAATTGTGGTGTGTGACTCTAGATCCTGAATGGCCCACCATACCACCTATTTGCAATGATAATAAAGCTGTGTCTCTTTTTAAATATTCCCCATTCCTTACATTTTCTTCACATATTTGTTCATTACAAATGCTGATACGTGGCTTCACTCAGGGAACATATCTTGGGGGAACCTTGGACTCGTGCCTTCACTGCTCTGAAGAATTGACTTTGAATTTGAGACTCTGCCAACCAATTTCCATATATAAATGTTGGATACCGTTATTTTGTTATTTTTTTTTTAATTCACAGCACAGAAGGAGGTCATTTGGCCCATTGTGTGTGCACCAGCTCCCAAAATAGCTACCTAACTAGTCCCATTCCCCAACCCTATCTCCATAGCCCTCTAAATTAATCACTTACAAATATATATCCAGCTGTCTTTGGAAACCTCCTATGAAGTCCACCTCCACCACTCTCCCAGACAGCGCATTCCAAACCCCAAACCGCATCCCAAACGATTTTGCTCGTCCCATTCCGAGCTCTTGCTGAGCATCTTGAAATTGTGGACCCCCCCGCCCCCCCCCCCCCCCCCCCTAGCCACTGACACGCCAACCAGTGGAAACAGAGGACGTGATTTCCTCAGCCCGGGGCCGGGCTGGAGAATCCCCTCGACCGGCGTGAATTGCGCCACACCGCCCCGAAGCTGGCACACGATTCTCCTCTCTGCGGAGAATCAGCACCATTGGCACCAGCATGGTTGGAGCGACGTCGGTCGGGGGCGCTCAACATGGCCGACCAGCCACTGCGCATGCGCGGATCCCGCTGCACCCAGCTCGCACCGAGATCAGCAGCTGGAGCGGTGTGAACTGCTCCAGTGCCATGCTGGCCCCTTTTGCAGGCCAGAATTAGTCATGGGGTCAACCCGTTCACGCCGTCGTAAAATGCGAAGGCGTTTACGACGGCGTGGAAACTCTGCTGCGGGATTAGAGAATCTCACCCAGAATATCCTTTTTTGAACAACTCAATAAACATGAATACCTAAAAGATTGTGTTCCGTTTTAAAAAATCTCAATAGTAAATTTGAAGAACGGAACCTTTATCCAACCATTTTACATCTAGCTCAAGCATGGAGCCTCTGGCAACATGGTTTCAAACTCAGTCTTGTAATGAGATTAAATTAAGCCTGTGAAACTTATTTTACCCACGACCTTTAAAACTCATTGATCACACACGATCAGAAATATCAATCCCAGGGCTATATTTACATTCAGGTTTCAAAAGGAGACTTTTGCTCAGGACTGCCCTGCTTTGTAGTTTTGCTTTAATCTCATCAGCTAAGCAGTTGATAAACCTATATGTATGTCTCTTGTGTGGAGGAACTGAAGAGGAATTCCTGCATTACAGTCAGAATTTAATGGAACTGCCCTGTGGGATACAATAATTACTGAATAAATAATTCAAAGATACACTATCATTATTGACCTAGGTTTTCCACCAGGAAATCTAAATAGGTTAGCATCAAGATAGAGGATCAAACAATCTTGTCATTCAGCTATCTTTATAATGAAACACCAAGTTATATCAGTCAAAGTAAAGTGCTTTATTATAATGCATAATGAATAAACCAGGTACATTTGGAATAATTCATCTATGAACTTCACCAAATTCCTCTACTCACTTCTTCTCCTTTCTGGGCTACAGTTTCATGGGCAATCTCCTGTATCTCACCCAAATAATTATCACAGCTTTGGTCTACTTGTCTAAGGAAAGATATACTGGCATTGGAGGCAGTCCAGAGAAGGTCCACTAGGTTGTGTGGTATTTATCATAAATGTAAGAACTGCAAGAGTTAATGATTGGATTTGGATTTTGCTTATTGTCACGTGTACCAAGGTACAGTGAAAAGTACTTTTCTGCGAGCAGCTCAACAGATCATTAAGTACATGAAAAGAGAAGGAAATAAAAGAAAATACAATATAGGGCAACACAAGGTACACAATGTAACTACATAACAGCGGCATCGGGTGAAGCATACAGGGTTGTAATGTCAATGAGGTTAGCTACTAGAGGGAGCTACAGTTACAAGTATATAAGATATTGATGCTAACCCTTGTGGGGGAGAGAGTGTGAAGGAGTTAGCTGGAGACAGTCAGAAGTACAGATAGTGTGAGTAAGAGCAGATCATAGTTTATATCAGTATAAAGATTAGTTGTAGATGAGTGTAGTTCATATGTTAATAAACAACTGTGTATTTTTTAGGAGTATGTGTCGAATCCAAATTGGTAGTGTTAATAAATTTATAGCTTTGTTCAAGTTGAGGTATTTTGTGGTCTTTTGAACACTACGCCAACCATCCTGAATTTAGCAACGCAAAGAACACCGCAGGTTGATTGAGGGTATGGAGAGATTTTCTTATAAGAGATTGAGTGGGTTGGGCCTGTACTCATTAAATTTTAGAAGAATGAGAGGTCACCTTACTGAGACATAGGATTCTCAGGGGGCTTGACAGAGTAAATGCTGAGATTCCTCTTGCGGGAGAGTCAGAGATGAGGAGGAATTTCGTCCCTCAGAAGGTAATTAATCCGTGGAATTCTTTACTGCAGAGGGCTGGGAAGGTAGGGTTGTTCAGTATGTTCAAGGCTGAGATAGACAGATTTTTAATCAATAACGGAATCAAGGATTTTGGGGATGCGGGCGATTCAATTCGAAGAAGGGTAACCTTTCCTCAACCCCTTCCTTGACAGCGATTATTCAAGAATTCTGCCTCCGGAGTTTTCAGCATGTGGCTCACATTAAGATCCCTGTGAGCCTCAGTTTTTAACCCCTGAATGACCACTGCCTCAACTGAAATTGGGCTTGTTGTAAATTGATAATTGGTCAATTTTATTACTAATTAATCCGATTGGATTTCAGTCACCTGCACAATTAATCCAATGAAGTTGCTCACAGCATCTTCCTATCTAATCTTTGTACAATTCTTTATTCATCACTCAGTTCTTCAGTCACGTAATTCTGGCTAAGGGTGATCTAGGCCGGGGAGGATTCATTGCTCCCACTTATTATCTGATTACGCTCACGCAGAGAAACTACAGTGGCTAATTAATGGCATTATAGCAGGTTTAAAGAGTTTAGAATATAACTCAGTCTTCTCAAATAATGACTGATTAATTATTGATTCTTCCAAGGTAACTCAATTGAAGCTTACTACTTATTTAATCATCCATTTCTTACTGGTGACTAATTAATACAGAATTCCTTGATTAGTACATTTAAGTAATTGTAAATTAGAGAATACAAAATGGCTTCTTAAACTTGTTCTTCTCAAAACAGCTTCCCTGTTCTTGTCAGCTTACCATAGTGAATACAAGATGAAAATAGCCTTAAAATGGTCAAGCTCTACAGAAACTCTCTACCCAGACCTACTTCATAGAATCACAGAGTTTACAGTGCAGAAGGAGGCAATTCGGCCCATCGTGTCTGTACCAGCCCTTGGACAGAGCACCCTACTTAAGCCCACGCTTCCATCCTATCCCCTGTAACCCAGTAGCTCCATCTAAACTTTTGGACACTAAGGGGCAATTTAGCATAGCTAATCCACCAGACCTGCAGATCCTTGGACTGTGGGAGCAAACCGGAGCACACGGATGAAACCCACACAGACACGGAGAAAACGTGAAATCTCCACACAGTCACCTGAGGCCAGAATTGAACCCAGTCCCTGGAGCTGTGAAGCAGCAGAGCTAACCACTGTGCCACCATGCCACCCATGTTGACTCTCTTCGAGAGCAATTCAACTACTCGCTCTATACTCACCCTTTCCCCATAATCCAACAAATCCCTTATCCATTCCCTTTCAAAGCCATTAGGTGGGATTTTCCATTGTCCGACGCAGAAATCGGGAAACGCGATTAACGTAGAATCAGTTCCAATGCCGAAATCGCCACGGACTCTGATTTCACACCAAAACGCAGTTCTCCGTCACCTTGACAGCTGCATCAATGTGTTCTGGAACGCCCATACAGTAAACGGCGTTGGCATATCATTAACGGGCCTGACCCGGGATTCTCCGGGGCCTCCGTGATTCTCCGCCTCCGATGGGCCAAGTTCCCGACTGCACGGTTCATTTGTGCTTTTAAAAATCGTGAAACCGCCGTTATGGCTGATGAGGGAGAGAGAGGGGGTTCAGAAAGTATCCAACATCACCATACTGTGATGACAGCTGTTCCGCTGGCCGGAGGGCATCTGACAGGGCCGGGGGGAGTAGCGGGGGGGGGGGGGGGCAGGGGGTGGGCTGTGGGGTGGGTGTGGACAGGCATGGAGCACCATTGCTGCAGCCTGCAAGGCAGTCATGCAGCTGCGCACGCTGCTGGCTGCCCGCTGTGAACTTAGGGCCATGAATCGTGTGTGTCCCTCCCAGGACACCCCCCCTAGGTGTCCTCTGGCCATCAATGGCATGGGAGCCCTCCAGCACAACCAGTGCCACCTTGGGTTGAGTGTGTGTGGGGAGCCAAGTGTGTACATGGGGCTGCAGCTTGTCAGCCTCCCGAGTGTCAGTCACGGACATGGCGAATCCCGCATTGTTTTTCATTGGAATCATTTGTGTTCCAGGTAGTGCCGATGCTGCCCCCCCACAGTCGCTGAATCAGTCCAGGTTCAGCGCCAGTTTTGCTGTCATGGAAGTCCTTGAATCCTGCTCAGGCGCCAACACAGTCTCAGGAACAGAGAATCCAGCCGCTTGTCTCCACCACACTCTCAGATGCATTCCAGATTCTTGCATTTAAAAAAAATTTTCCTCATGTCACTTTTGTTCACCTCTGGCTCTTGTCCTTCCACCAATAGGAACATAGAACATAGAACATTACAGCGCAGTACGGGCCCTTCAGCCCTCGATGTTGCGCCGACCTGTGAAACCATCTGAAGCCTATCTGACCTACACTATTCCATTTTCATCCATATGTCTATCCAGTGACCACTTAAATGCCCTTACATTTGGCGAGTCTACTACTGTTGCAGGCAGGGCGTTCCACACCCCTACTACTCTCTGAGTAAAGAAACTGCCTCTGACATCTGTCCTATATCTACCACCCCTCAATTTAAAGCTATGTCCCCTCGTGTTGGTCATCACCATCCGAGGAAAAAGACTCTCACTGTCCACCCTATCTAACCCTCTGACTATCTTATATGTCTCTATTAAGTCACCTCTCAGCCTTCTCCTCTCTAACGAAAACAACCTCAAGTCCTTGAGCCTTTCCTCGTAAGACCTTCCCTCCATACCAGACAACATCCTAGTAAATCTCCTCTGAACCCTTTCCAAAGCTTCCACATCCTTCCTATAATGTGGTGACCAGAACTGCACGCAGTGCTCCAGGAGTTATGTACAGCTGCAGCATGACCTTGTGGCTCCGAAACTCAATCCCCCTGCTGATAAAGGCTAGCACACCATATGCCTTCTTAACAGCCCTATTAACCTGGGTGGCAACTTTCAGGGATTTATGTACCTGGATGCCGAGATCTCTCTGTTCATCTACACTACCAAGAACTTGCCATTAGCCCAGTACTCTGCATTCCTGTTACTCCTTCCAAAGTGAACCACCTCACACTTTTCCACATTAAACTCCATTTGCCACCTCTCAGCCCAGCTCTGCAGCTTATCTATGTCCCTCTGTATCCTATAACATCCTTCAGCACTATCCTCAACTCCACCGATCTTCGTGTCATCTGCAAATTTACTAACCCATCCTTCTACGCCCTCTTCCAGGTCATTTATAAAAATGACAAACAGCAGTGGCCCCAAAACAGATCCTTGCGGTACACCACTAGTAACTGAACTCCAGGATGAACATTTGCCATCAACCACCACCCTCTGTCTTCTTTCTCAAGCAGGCTTAAAGGGCCAAGTGGCCTACTCCTGCTCCTAAATCCTCTCTTCTTATCAACAGTTTAGATTGAAATGAAATTAAATGAAAATGAAATGAAAATCGCTTATTGTCACGAGTAGGCTTCAATGAAGTTACTGTGAAAAGCCCCTCGTCACCACTTTCCGGCGCCTGTTCGGGAAGGCTGTTACGGGAACCTTATCAAATCTCCTCTCAGTTGTTTCTTCACCATGTAGGAACAGCCCCATTTTCTCCAATCTATCCATTTAATTGAAGATCCTAACCCACGTCCACTCTTGTAAGTCAATCAACAGGCCGGAGACTCTACTGGAACCACAGTCAGATGTGAAGAGTACGATCAGCGATAGAAGACAAAACATTCTCTCCGGGGTCAGGCTGACAGTCCCCAGCAAGGAGGATGAGGGGGGGGAAGAGGGCTGGAGTGGTTGGGGGCAAGGGGGATTGGAAATGAGCTCTGTGTGGGGGCCTCCGATGGTCACGGGACCAGTAAAGAGGGCACCCCCACCCTCCGACTGACCACCAGCCAGGCCGATGGAACCTGTCAGGCTGCACTCTTGCCGTGAAATTCTCCCGCTACGGGTAAAATCTCAACAGCGGTCGCAGGAGACCCTTAAGTGACCATTAATTGGTGCTTAAAGGCCTCGATTGATCCATGGACAGGCTGACCTCCTGATGCCTCCCATATCACTTGCAAAATGGCAGCAGGGGTAGGTAACTCCCACCCTGCCTGCTAACCCATCCGGAGGACGCAGATAGGATCATGACATCGAGCCTGTGCCTCCGCGATTAACGTCTCCACAACAGATCAGTGATTAAAGGTCACTTTGTGTCCAAAGTGCAAAGTGTCCAAAGATATGCAAGCTAGGTGGATTGAGCATGCTAAAATTGGCCCCATAGTGTCCAAAGGTTCGGTGGGATTGCGAGGGAGTGGGCCGAGGTAGGGTGCTCTTTCAGAGATTTGGTACAGAATTGATGGGCCAAATGGCCTTCTGCACTGTAGAGATTCTATGATTTGATGACTTATGATAATAACTTGGAGGGTTTATTGTCACCTCGATGTTTCCTTCCTTCCTTCTTATATGATGAAGTGATATTTGCAATTTTCTATTTCAAAAGTACAATTCCTGAATCAAGAGGGTTTACGAAATATATGACTAACAAATGTGGAATTTCCTCATATACTTCTTTTTGACACTCTGGAAAGTTTTGGTCCTCTAGAAATGCCAAAATGATTGATGTGAGTCTCTTCTTGTAATCTTAATGTCCATGTGTCATCAAGAAAGTGGCTCTGAGCATCTTTTTGCATCACTGCCCTTCAAACTGCCTAAATTCTAAATAATCTTTATTATTGTCACAAGTGGGCTTACATTAACACTGCAATGAAGTTACTGTGAAAAGCCACTAGTCGACACATTCCAGCGCCTGGTCGGGTACACGGAGGGAGAATTCAGAATGTCCAAATTACCTAACAGCCCGTCTTTCGGAGTTTGTGGGAGGAAACCGGAACGCCTGGAGAAAACCCACGCAGACACAGCGAGAACGTGCAGACTCCGCACAGGCAGTGACCCAAGCTGGGAATCGAACCAAGGACCCTGGCGCTGTGAAGCAACAGTGCTAACCACTGTGCTACCGGGACATCAATGCTGAGTTTCAGTGGGAACCACCTTCAGTTGGAGGGAAAAGCGTAACGTCTCAGGGATAGACTGGGAGGTGGGGATGGTGTGAAAATGTGGAGGGTCCATTGTCTTCCCAATTCCCCTCAATTATGTCCGGGAAAGAAGGGTCAAGGTCAGCCTTCCCACTTAGATGTCAATTCCAGCCACAGAAGGGTCATTTAAGCGGCCGTCACAGTTGATGTTCTACCAAGGTATGTGGGCAAGCTGCCAGGTAAACCTGGTGAGCATGCTTGCAGTTTGGTTAGGGAGCTGTCCTTCCTACCCGGAGGAGCTTGCAGGTGATAAGGTCTGCCCCCTTGGGAGATGCAACTCTGCCCTTGACACCAAACCCCCCTCCCCCTCCTCCCTCACACCCTCACAGGGACCTGCCAAGACAAGAGACTAAGTTCTCCTGGTATCTGAGATTGTGATTGCTGATCAGAAATTTCTGGTTCAAAACTGACTCAATTTCAGGAGTCATATTTGACTACAATAATTGAAAAAAGTATAAATGCAAAATAATAGCAAAGCTCTGTGAAACTGATGTTTCAAAAGGCAACATTCTGGAAAGTTAATTGTCTTGAAATTGCCAGTGGCAGACAGAGTGAATGAGCTAATATTGTTGATAAGATCCAGTAACAGTTAACTGTCCTTGAGAGACATAGAACATAGAACGATACAGCGCAGTACAGGCCCTTCGGCCCTCGATGTTGCACCGACATGGAAAAAAACTAAAGGCCATCTAACCTACACTATGCCCTTATCATCCATATGCTTATCCAATAAACTTTTAAATGCCCTCAATGTTGGCGAGTTCACTACTGTTGCAGGTAGGGCATTCCACGGCCTCACCACTCTTTGCGTAAATTAGACACTGCGTTATTATCTCAGATTCCTCTGGAGAAAATAAATGCTGTCTAATCCCTCACCTAAAGAGACCCTTTTAATTGCAGCATGGTGTCACAGTGGTTAGCAATGCTGCTTCACAGTGCCAGGGACCTGGTTTTGATTCCGACCTTGGTGACTGTGTGGAGTTTACACGTTCCCCCTGCATCTGTGTGGGTTTCCTCCGGGTGCTCCGGTTTCCTTTCACAGTCCAAAAATGTGCAGGTTAGGTGGATTGGCCCTGCTAACATTGTCCCTCGGTGTACAAAGGTTAGGTGAGGTTACAGGGTTAGGGGCAAGGGAGTGGGACTAGGTAAGGTGCTCATTCAGAGCCGAATAGCCTCCTTCTGTGCTGTCAGCAATCTATGATTCTATGAATTGTGAGCTGTGACTACTGGAAACATTGTCAATCTGGTTTTCACCGAATTAGTGGCAGCGAAAAAAATTACCAATAACGGTTCTATAGGTTTAGATAAGTAAAACTAAAAGCACCTGACCCACTTTGCGCCTTCGCTTATTTGGTAACATGATTAGACAATATCCATCAAAAGGGTAATAAGATGATACAATCAGAACCTCCGCAGCCATTTCACACAGAGAGCTAAGTCTATTGTGAACGATGTCCATCTCAATTTATATCTGGGTGAGCAATCTCATCAAGGATACTCATTAACAATGTTCAGCTAGAACAATCGCAGATGATCATTACCAGAATTCTATGAAGAGGCTGCCACTATGAAGGGGAAACAATTCAGCAGCTTCTGTGCTTTGCTAGTTGTGTCTGTCATAAATGACTTGCAGTTATTCAAAGTGAATGATCCATATCTTATTGAACTGTCCCTTTTATGGATAACAGTTGAAGGTTATTGAGATTCAGATTGAAAGTGTCACGCGCACTGTACCGAATTGAAGATAGGTGGTCATTAGTTCCATATGAGTTCCATTAACGCGGTAAAAAAAATGAAGATATATTATAGTGGTGTAAATGAATAGCCACTGGTATCAGCATGGGATTGCAGCCTTTTTATAACATTCACATTGAGAGGCCAAGCAGTGCCAGGAAGTGGAAAAGTATCATTATCTGCCTCAAATGTGTTGTGTATATCTTCCCTTCCTGTAAACTAATATACACAACAATAGATGGATTGGTACCAAATCAACGCCAGCACAGAGCTAAAGAGTTGGAATTGGGCCAAAAAAAATGTGAAGAATGTTCAAGTGTTGAATGATCTCCATCTAACGCATCTACTGTACACATAAGACACAATGGGTGAGATAGGGGCGGCACGGTAGTGCAGTGGTTAGCACTGTTGCTTCACAGCACCAGGGACCCAGGTTTGATTCCCAGCTTGAGTCACTGTCTGTGCGGAGTCTGCGCCTTCTCCCTGTGTCTGCGTGGGTTTCCTCAGGGTGCTCCGGTTTCCTCCCACAAGTCCCAAAAGACATGCTTGTTAGATAAAATGGACATTCTGAATTCTCCCTCTGTGTACCCGAACAGGCGCCGGAGTGTAGCAACTAGGAGATTTTCACAACAAATTCATTGCAGTGTTAATGTAAGATTACTTGTGACAATAAAGATTAGTATTATCTCAGAAATCGGCAACGTCGATGGTGGGCGGGAAAAGCGCGTTCAGCCCACTGATGGCGAAGGCGGCTTTTTACATCAGATAGTGCGACACCTTGTGGCAAACATTTTCATGCACGGGTTCCACGCTGTATCGCTGGAGGGTGGCCTCTGATTCGCCCACCCTGACACCATCTCAGGGCTTTAATGATTGTGGTGCCACGTTTAAAGGCTGTCCCTACACACAGCCGGTACACATTCTGCTGGGAAGTTATGCTGTGACAGTTAAAAAGCATACTGCGCCAACATTCACCGACATCTCCCCGGAGCACCTTTGGACACAGTGTAGGCCCCACTGCAATGTGCGATACCCGTGTTCCAGGCGAAGACCTGTCAGCAACATCACCAATCCACATGAGGCGCTGGCCGTGCAGGTCATTGTCAATGCCTTCCAGAAAAGGACAGCCATCCAGTGTCGCAAGAGGATGAACGATCTCCTCCATTCTAACAAGGCAGCACGGTAGCATGGTGGTTAGCATAAATGCTTCACAGCTCCAGGGTCCCAGTTTCGATTCCCGGCTGGGTCACTGTCTGTCTGTGCGGAGTCTGCACGTCCTCCCCGTGTGTGCGTGGGTTTCCTCCGGGTGCTCCGGTTTCCTCCCACAGTCCAAAGATGTGCGGGTTAGGTGGATTGGCCATGATAAATTGCCCGTAGTGTCCTAAAAAGTAAGGTTAAGGGGGGGAGGGGGGAGGGGGGAGAGGGGGAGAGGGGGGGGGGGGGAGGGGGGGAGGGGGGGTTGTTGGGTTACTGGTATAGGGTGGATACGTGGGTTTGAGTAGGGTGATCATTGCTCGGCACAACATCGAGGGCCGAAGGGCCTGTTCTGTGCTGTATGTAAGCCACTCTTATATTTTTCAAATATTTTTAATCAGAACATTTTTTCATTGTAGCAAGGTCAAACAAAATAATATATGAGAAACACCTTTGCAAAATACACCCAACCGCAGTCACTCCCCTCTCCCCCTCACCCCAACCCCCCATAAATAAATAAAACTGAACAAAAACAAAAAAACCCTCCCTAGCAACTGACGGTGATTAATTCTCTGAAAAAGGACATGAAAGGCTGCGACCTCGAGTAGAATGCTTCCACTGACCCCCTCACAATATACTTAACCTTTTCAAGAAACAAAAATTCCATCAAATCACTCAGCCAGGCCGAAGCACTGAGCCGTGTTAGGGGTCTTCACCTGAGTAGAACTCGCCTCCAGGCTATTGATGAGGCGAAGGCGAGGACATCCACCTTCAACCTCCTCTGCAGCACCGGCGAATCCGATACACCAAAAATAGCCACCAACGGGCTCTGCTCCAGCTAAAGACCAAAACATGAGGATGATTCGCCAGTCACCGAGCATAACGATCGCACCAACCCTCTACCCGCACCCAGAAGAAACCTTCATCCGTGCCCTGGTCAAGCTCATCCTGGATCAAGCTGAGCCTAGTGTTGCTCGGTATGCTTTCCTTAATTTGCTCTGTTTTAATTACCTTTGCTCAAGAGTCGCCAGGTATCTTTCTGATACCACCACAAGGTTCAAAACCGAATACTGATCAATGACTCGATACGCCAGTTAGTAAGTTTGAAATCAAGTCACATTTATTTACACACACAGTCACTTATTATTCATGCACAAACTCTACTCACTAAACTACAACTACTACTAAAAGCCTATACTTAGCTTCGGGCGCCCACACAGTCAGAGGAACAATGGCCGTTGTCCGGTTCTGATACTGCTGGCTTCGAACTGGTATAGAATAGTAGCTAGGAGCGGCTATCTCGTAGCGTGCGTTGACCTTAGACTTACTTGGCTGGTGCTTGGCGGGCCTCTCGTCGCTGAGAGCCAAAGGCCAAGGTGAAGGTGAAGAAGAAGAGAGCGCTCTGACCTTGGGGACTCTTCTTTATACCCCAAAGTGTTTCGCACCTTTCTGGGCGGTTCCTGAACTTGGCCCCAATTAATTGGACCATGTTCCAATCGTTTGTATTGATTCTCTCCAGTAAAGGGATCGTTTCGCAGGTAACCGTTGGCCTGCCTTTGTTTTCGTCTCCACTAGTGCCGGGGAGTCTGCCCTGGTACCGATTGTTTAAATGTTTCTCTTTTGTCCCCAGAGATAGCTCATTACTATGCTAATAGCTTGTAGTATCAGTTCTGTCTGGGATCTGCAAGTTCCAATCCACAGGCAACCTTGCACCTGCTTGTTTTCCTAGCACTGTCCATTTTTCCCTGTACTCTTTGCAAATGTCCATTTTGGAATCGGGACGTGGCCACCCCAGGTGGCTACACTAGCACAAGAGGAGCTGGAGTTGATCCTGTGAAGAGCCTCACCCTACAACCGCCACCCATTTCCCCCCCCCCCCCATCAAACACGGGACACAGTTCACCCTCCCACCCCAGCTTTACTGCCTCCAAAGGAGCCTGCTTTGTCAACAGGATCCAGTTGTAGATATCTTAAATTGTGCCCTCACCAAACACGGCCAGGAACAACACCCTATCCAAGTAGGAGCGTGACTGTGCCAGGGAAAATTAAGGGTTCTCTTTATGCAAAATATCGTGAACCTGAAGTACCATGTAGCCATCTAAGATGGACACTGGGCTACAAAATGGAGAACTGCTAAGACTGCAGGGAAAAACAGTCATAGTGAGAACAAGCAGCTTGCAGAAGACTGTTTTGCATTCTGCACGTACAGAAACCAGTTTCTGGCCAGGTGCAGAGTTTCAGCCAAAGGTGCATATGGGAAACAGATCTGCATAGTAATGAGGTGATCCAGATCCAGACCCCGGACAATAGAAACATTTAAGTATCAATGGATACTTTTCCATAGACGCCCAGACAGAATGGCACCAAAGCAACCAACACAAAGAGCCGTAGGGACTGCCCCACCCATCGAGGAACGACCCTCAGATAGGGGAGTTTGAAAGATATCGATTGGGAGAGACCCAATCGATACCTGGCAGGTGAAAGAACCCGCCCCAAGGGGCACGGACTTCTAGGACCTATAAGAGTAGGTCCCGCACATGGTTTGGTCTGTTTTGCTCCGGCCCAGACCTGTTACATCGCATCCTGACTCCAGTTTCATCACCGGCCGTTGAGCATCAGCCATCGAACTGTAAGTGCCAACACAACGATCGCTACGTGATCCAGACCTTGCTAGATCTTGACAACTTTGCCAATCAGAAAGTTACAGACCAAGAACGGGACGAAGGCCTTGCTCCCTGACCTTGCCTGTTCCTGTCTAGATAAGTATTTAGTTGTTTAGTATTAGAAGTAAGTTAGTCTCTTTAGCGTATGCATGTGTATTTATTATATTTGTTATAATAAACACCAATCGTTTGGACTTACTAATCGGTGTACGGATTTATTACTTTGAACCTGACCTTGATATAATTGTGACGGTGTCTCAATACGGCACCTGGCGACTCCGAACATAATTACACATACAGAGCCATAGTAGTGTTAAGCACACGGCCTTTAAACGGAGGCGTGTTAATCACACTCCAGTAAAACGAGCAACAACCTAAATACCTAGTGCTCAGGAGCTGGAAATTCTCCAACAACTCCTCCAGACCAGCGAACCTTCCTTCAATAAACATGTCCCCAAACGTCTCCAGCCCCTCTCCCCCTCCTTCCCCTAAATGACGAGTCCAAACCAGGCGGCACAAACAAATGGTGTTATGGGCCAGGGTTTAGAGAACCGCAAAATGTATCATGGAGTTCACCTGACCCACAACTTTTACTAGATTGTGGTATTGGGAGCACACGGCCCACTCTACAGGTGTGGTACAGCAGTAATGGAAAAGTATTTTTTAAAGCAAAACAATGTTTATTCTATGATCTCAAGTTAACCTTTTAAAAACAAACAGTGAACATCTTAGCAACCATTAATTCAAAAACAACCCCAAAAGAATACAACACTAATTAATCCTTCAAGCTTTCCTTTTTCACATCCATATGACTTAAAACACCTTTTACCAGAAGCACAACAGGTTAAAGTTACTCCTGTTATTAGTTTTAAATCACCAGGAGTTATTTACAGTCTTTAGATTACAGAGAGAGATTCATACACGTTCTGGCTGTGACTGCAGCTATCCAGCTCTGAAAACGAAACTAAAACACACCCTGCAGCAAACAGCCTAAAACAAAAGTAAAACCCTGACAGGCAGCCCAGCTCCACCCACTCTCTGACATCACTGCAGTAGTAAACACACATTTCTTAAAGGTACTCTCACTACAGATATTTATATACACACCCATTTATAAACACCCATTTCTTGAAGGTACACTCACATGACAATGGTTCCTGCAAATAGAGGCCAACATTAACATTAAGCCCATCCTGAAATACTGCCTAAACCAAATCCTCAAAGTGGGCACCGCTACCAAGCTCGTGGTGAAGCTTTTAGGGGAAAACTGAAGTGGGGCAGTGACCAGGGCCCTCAGATTCGGACCTCCACATGAGCCCGCCTCCACCCACCCCATATAGAATATGGATCCCTAAACCATCCCGCACCTTCTCAATATTTTCAGCCCAATGATAGAATAGCAAATTAGTTAGCATCAAACCGCCCAGCTGCCTCTCTCTCTCTACAAATGTCCTACTGATCTGTGGGGATTTGGCAGCTCAAATAAAGGAAGGTACGATTTTATTATCCTTACAAAAGAAAGATTTGGGGAGAAAGACTCGGAGAAACTGAAACAAAAGCGTAAACCTCGGGAGGACTTTCATTTTCACAGTCTACACCTGCCCGCCAAGGACAGAGGGAGGGCATCCCACCTTTTCAAATCGGCCTTGACCCCCAAATACCAGATTAGCAAAGTTACGTTTGTGAAGCGAGGCCCAATCGAGGGCGATCTGGATTCCCAGATAATGGAAGCTAGTCCTGGGCCTGGCAAAACGGCAACTTCCCCAGATCAGCTCCCCTCCCTGGGCAATTCACCAAAAAGGAGCCACAATTCCAAAGTAGCTCAATTATCTCCTCTGCATTGGCAAAGGGTCCGTAATATACAAAGTAGGTCATCCACATATAAAGACCCCTGTGCTCCCTCCCCCTCCCTTCTCTATTCCCCTCCACCCAGTGGACGACCTCAACACCATGTCCAGAAGCTTCATTTCCAAGTCAAGCAAAAGCGGAGACAATGGAAAGCCCTGCCTTGTACCCTGTTCAAATGAAAGTAACCCAAACTCAACATTGATACTCACACTCGTGGTGGGGGCCCTGTACAGGAGCCGAATCCATGGATATAAATTTTGACCAAAGTCAAAGTCAAAAAATTTAAAATAGGCACTCCCACTTCACCCTATCAATCGTTTGCCCATTGAAATAATCACCTCTGGGGAGGGCACTGAGGAGGGGACAAAACAACATTTAACAATCTTTTTATGTTGGTCAATAACTGCCGGTCCTTAACAAAACCAGTCTGTTGTTCCAAAATCAGCCCCCGAAGGCAGGGCTCCAATTGCATTGGCAACACCTTTGCCAACAACTTAGCATCAGCATTCAACAATAAATTGGGTCGCTACACCAAAATTTCATAGGATCTTTATCTTTCTTCAGGATCAGGAAAATCGATGCCTGCGCCAACGTAGTCAGCAACACCCCCCCCCCCGAGCCAAGGAATCATTGAACACATCCAACAGCAATGGGATCAACTGACCCGCAAACTTCTATAAATTTTGATAAGGAATCCATCTGGACCTGGAGCTTTACCCCAATGCATCAATCTGATACATTTCACAACCTCCTCCGGACCCATCATCGGCTCCAACTCCTCCCTCTTCCTGAAATGAAATGAAATGAAAATGAAATGAAAATCGCTTATTGTCACGAGTAGGCTTCAATAAAGTTACTGTGAAAAGCCCCTTCCTGCTCCACAACCGGGAAGGACAACCCATCCAAAAACTGCATCAGTGACTGCCTCTCCTCTGGAGGTTCCTCTGGAGGCTCAGACCTATATTCCTGTACCAGCCTCCCCGGACAGGCGCCGGAATGTGGCGACTAGGGGCTTTTCACAGTAACTTCATTGAAGCCTACTCGTGACAATAAGCGATTTTCATTTTTAATTTCATTTCATATAGTTCCCGATAAAAGGACTCAAACGCCGCATTGACCTTCCCTGGGGCGGAAACCAACTCGCCACTCGAATCCCTTACCTGCACTATCTCCTGGGAGGCAGTCTGCCACCTCAGCTGGTGCACCAAAAGAAGACTGGCCTTCTCCCCATATTGGCACAAGGCCCCGCTCCAGCTGGTTCATTGCCTTGCCCATTGAAAGCAATTTAAACTCCATCTGCAGTTTCTTCCTACTCACCAGAAACTCCAGTGTCGGGGCAATCGAGTACTGACGGTCTACCTCGAGAATTGAATCCACCAGCCTCTGTCTCTCTACCCTTCTAGATTTATCCTTATACGCCTTGTAAGATGTTATCTCATCCTTAACAACAGCTTCAGAGCCTTCCATAGAGTGGAAAGTGAAACCGCCTCGCTCCTATTGAACCCAATATACTCCCCAATGGCGGAGAATATACACCCCTGGAATCCCTTGTCTGCCAGCAAAGCTGTGTCAAATCTCCACGGGAGTCGCTGAGCGGAGCCAGGCTCCAACATCAGATCCACAAAGTGCGGAACATGACCCGAGATAAGGATCACCAAGTACCCCAACCCCTTCACCCAGGAAGAAGAGATCGACCCACCACAAAGAAGTCAATCCGGAGTGGACCCGATGGATGGGTGAGAAAGAAGAAAACTCCTTATCCCTCGGTACATGGGTTTGCACCCCAATCTGCTCCATAAACACTAATATCACCATCGCTACCCCTAATGGACTGAGAGACGTAGGTCCAAAACGCAATTGAAGCCTCCCCCCAGAATTAGTTGATGTGAATCCAATCCGGGAAAGAAGCAACAGCTTATTGATAAACACCATATTATCCCAGTTCGGAGCATACAATACCATCAAAATGCCCACCAACAACCCAATGACATATCTCCCTCCTGGGTCCACCAATATTTGATTCAATGAAAAAGGTTCCATCTTGGTGACCAACACTACAGCCCTCCGAGCCCTACCATCGAAACCCGGGTGGTATACCTGCCCTTTCGTAACCTTGTTTGGTCCTTGGTCTGCAAGTGGGTCATATGTAAACACACCACATCAGCCTTTAAACTTCTCAACTTTAGTCCCCTTACATTACAAATTATCAACCGGACAGGGGACCATCTAAACCCCCCCCCCCCCCCCCCCAACCCCACCCCACCCCACCCCACAACCACCCCAGAGTCAGCCATATTCACCAACAAGAGAATGGTTCTTGTGTCTCCTGGCCCCCATTCCAACCATCAACAATAAACATGGAGGTGAATTTGAGCCCAAACAAGTCATGTGCAGGATCGGCAATGTCGGCACAAAAAACAGAAAGAAGCAGAAAACACGAATCTCGTTGGCGGGATTGCGATTTCCAATTTTCAACCCCCCCTGCCCGAGGGAACGCGAAGCACGGCCGTGGGAACCCGGGAACCTCATTTCAATGCACCAGCATGTCATTCTCCAGCAATGACTCCGTGATGTTCCCCCGTCATTGAATATTCAGCGGGTGGGCAGCACGGTGGCGCAGTGGGTTAGCCCTGTTGCCTCACGGCGCCGAGGTCCCAGGTTCGATCCCGGCTCTGGGTCACTGTCCGTGTGGAGTTTGCACATTCTCCCTGTGTTTGCGTTGGTTTCGCCCCACAACCCAAAAATGTGCAGGCTAGGTGGATTGGCCACGCTAAACTGTCCCTTAATTGGAAAAAATGAATTGGGCACTCTAAATTTATAAAAAAACAAGAATATTCAGCGGGCGCCAGTGTGACATCACGCCAGCGCCATTCACAACTGTTTCATGTAAATGCGAACCTGTCGTCCTGACCCCCAGGGGGGATTTCAGAGGTGAGCGCTCAGGCAACCATCATCCTCCAGGGTGGTGAATGCTCATGGGGCACCAGAGAGGACACCAATAATTTAATTTAAGATCACGATTAGGGGTGGGATTCAGTATCGCAACCTTGGAGGCAGCTGTAAATTTCAGGTCAAGAACCTTCCATTCACTGTGGGGTGACACTTACTGTAAAGTGGTTTGAAGGCTGGTATGGAGGCATCGCTTTCTATGTTCTCCTTTCTGGGCTTGTGTCCATATCACCGAGGGAGTGACCTTCCATAATTGGAGCTGGATAGTAGGTTCAAGGAGGTGATTACAGAGGCTCAGCACTGAGGGTGATTGTGAGGTACCTGTGTAGGGTTCCATGAGATGTCAGGCTGCAAGGGCAGAATGGGGGACTAAGGAATACATAGATACATAGAAGACAGGAGCAGGGGGAGGCCTTTAGCCCTTCGAGCCTGCTCTGCCATTCATCCCGATCATGGCTGATCATCCAACGCAATAGCCTAGTCCTGCTTTCTCTCCATAACCTTTCATCCCATTCAGCCCAAGTGCTATATCTAGCCGCCTCTTGAATATATTCAATGTTTTAGCATCAATTACTTCCTGTGGGGTAATGAATTCCACAGGCTCACCAGTCTTTGGGTGAAAAAATGTCTCCTCATCTCTGTCCGACATGGTTTATCCTGAATCCTCAGAGTGTGACCCCTGGTTCTTGACCCACGCACCATCAGGAACATCTTCCCTGCATCTACCCTGTCTGGTCCTGTTAGAATTTTATAAGTCTCTATGCGATCCCTCCTCATTCTTCTGAACTCCAGCGAGAACAGTCCTAAACTAGTCAATGTCTCCTCATATGACAGTCCCGCCATCCCAGGAATCAGTCTGGTAAACCTTCGCTGCACTCCCTCGAGAGCAAGAACATTCTTCCTCAGAAAAAGAGACAAAAACTGCACACAATATTCTAGGTGTGGCCTCACCAAGGCCCTGTATAATTGCAACAACACATCCCTGCTCCTGTACTCGAAACCTCTTGAAATGAAGGCCAACATACCATTAGCCTTCTTTACCGCCTGTTACACCTGTATGCTTACCTTCATCGACTGGTGCACAAGGACACCCCAAGTCTCGCCGTACACTCCCCTCTCCCAATTTACAACCATTCAGGTAGTAATCTGCCTTCCTGTTTTTGCTTCCAAAGTGAATAATCTCACACTTATCCAAATCATACTGCATCTGCCATTGATTTGCCCACTCGCCCAACCTGTCCAGATCATGCTGTGGGATCTCTGCAGCCTCGTCACAGTTCACCCTCCCACCCAACTTGTTGTCATCTGCAAACTTTGAGATGTTACATTTTGTTCCCTCATCCAAATCATTAATATATATTGTAAATAGCTGGGGTCCCAGCACAGATCCCAGTGGTACCTCACTAGTTACTGCCTGCCAATTTGAAAAGGGCCCAATGAGGTGCATCCATGCCTCATGAGGCAAGAAGACCCTCTCACTGGTTGGGGGGGGGGGGGGGGGGGGGTGAAGGAAGATTGCAGTGTGAATTGAACCCCGCAGGCAACACTGTGAGGACAAGGGGGTTAAGCTGCATGGAAGTTCAAATCTATTTTTCAGGGAAGTTAGACTGTCAGGAATTAGCGTTGAGTTGGATTGCCTTGCCTAATGGAAGGCTTGTCAACTCTGAAGCCCCTGTGACCTGGGAGAATGAGGGTGCTGTCTGGGGATGTGCTTTACATGCCAATTGCAGCCTTCATGTGAATCAGCTGTGCTTCATCTGCCACAAGAGGCAGTCAGCTGCCTGATTATAAACCTCATCCTTCCTCGCCTCGTTAATTGTGCGAATGAAACCTACAGTGATAAACATCAGTTCCACTGATTAGAGACAAGATCCTAATCCTTCCTCGTGAAGCTGCTCCCGATCCTGACCACGCTTGCTATAAACAGGTCCAGGCAGCATGCTACCAAAGGGGATCATCCAACCCAACTATCTACCTCTCCATGATGGCTACATTCATGGCTGGGTGTATCTGGAAACGGAGCATGGGGTGTCCATGGGCACCATCGAGGCCTTCCATGCCAAGTGGGTAGCATGGGGATTGGGGTGCTTTCTCAACCCCATTAATCATCTTTTGGTTTAATGTTCTAACTTTCATACAGTTCACACAGTTCATCCAGGTCGAGTTGAGATGGAGCAATGGGGGATGAGGCTAGGAGGGTGTGAGGGATATCGGGGAGGCACTCACTAAGGAGGGAGCACCTGGATCCCAGAGGCGTTGAAGGATAAGGGTCATGGGTCGGTCAGTAAACCTCATCGCTCACTTTGGTGTTGTCTTCCTTTCAGTGCAAGATTCTGGAGAATCATGGAGCCAATTGAATTAGCTATTCTACTCGTCGCAATAGAGCAGCTACTGCACATGGCCATGACCAGTGCCCTGCAGAGGAGGGGTAAAGCTGGGCCCGTTACTTTACCGAGCATAGAACCACAGATGATTGAGCCGCTTTAGTAGCCACTATTGGTAAAGGGTCTTCCAGCATCAGACATCCGAACTGCAGATGTTGGATTTCAGTGACAGAGAAGATTACGTCACTCCCAAGGGACATTGGACCACCTTTACCAGCCCCCACTAGAGCTGGCACCACGTAGAATGGGAGGGGCCCCAATGCCTGTGGTCCTTAAAGCTACAGCCACTCTAAACTTCTGTAAAAGAGGCTCATTTTAAGGGAGCACCAGTCACCTGTGTGGCATCTCATAGTCAGCCCCACTTAAATACATAAGGGAGGCAATCGATGCCCTTTATGCAAGGGCCCACATGTGTATAATCTTGGACGGGGACCAGGCGAGCCAGGACACCAGGACCATGGGATTTGCCTGCATAGCAGGCATGCTCCAAGTGCAGTGTGTGATTAACATTGTGCACGGGGCCCTATGATCTCCCTGGCGGCATCCAATACCATTCCTGAACCGCAGGGCATCCCACTCCCTCAATGTACAACTCGATTGTGACCACATGGTACGCATCGTGCAGGTGTGTGCATTTCTTGGGAGGGTCCATGACAGTCGTACCTTGGGGTGCTCGCAAATGCCAGCCATTTTTGTGGAAGAGCGGTGGCTGGAGGAAGGGCTCCTCGGGGAGAGAGGGTACCCTCAGGAATGACACCGGTGTGAAGGCTGCAATCACCCACGGAGGCTCTCTATAAACAAGGCTAATTTGTCAATGCACACGCTGGCCAAGCAGGCGATTGGACAGCTGAAGATGCAGTTCCGATGCCTGGACCAGTTGGGGAGAGCCCTCCAATACAGCCCCCAGACGGTGTCCATCGTCACAGTGCTCTGCTCTGCTCTCCACAACCTGGTGCTGCAGAGGGGAGGCCAGCTCGACCAGGAGGAGATGGGAGAGCCACACATCTCCTCAGAGAAGGAGGAGGTCAAAGAAGGTGGCAAGGGGCAACCCGCAAAGGAGGAGGAGGAAGAACCTTGGGGGATTGCGAGGGCCCGTATGGGCCAGAAAGCTGGAGACGCCCTCATTACCTCTCGGTTTGGGGAAGAACAGGACTAGGCAGTGAAGAGCACTTTCACCATGGGGCCTAACATTTAATGACTATTGTGACACCAGTTGTTCCTCGTGATTGTGCCCGATCTCATTGGCAGGGCACTGAAGCCATTTGCTGGACTCTGCAGGAGAATGATGGTGACTTGCATTGAGGACAGAGCGATGCTCTTCTTATCCTCAGAGATGTGTCTGACTCCTGCCTGACAGAGAGCTGAACACATGGAGGGGGGTGTCCGCTCATGGAGTTCAGAAATAATGGATGACTTATCACTGCTACTGTAGCCCCCTCCGAGGTCAGGGCCCCTGGTGCTCATGTCCGAGGTGGGCACGTTCTCAGTACTTTGGCAGCACTTGGCCTCTTGGTCACCTGGAGATATGTTGCAGATGTGAGAGGCCTGAGCGCTTGATGATTGGGGAGGGGGTCACCATCCATGGAAGGGGAGTTGGGAGAAGGTTTGCGAAGGGTCCAGTGCCAGCAGAAGCTCATCATTACTGCACCATCAGTGTTGGGGTGGGCAAAACAATGTGTTGTCACCTTCACAGTCCAAAGGGACGAAGCACTGAGGGGCTCACAGAGCTGGGCGCCATGGGATGACATGGTGGAGACTCTGTGGGTGAACAAAGTGACGTTTGCTTCTTTAAGTATATTACAGCTGTGACCTTTCTATTCTTGTGCCTAAGGTCAGCCATGCCCACTAAGTACCCACACCCGCCTACTCTTCCCCATCCTCCCGTTACATCCAGGTGTATCCCCAGGATCTGCACCATGGAGATCATGCCCTCCGCCATGGAAGTCATGAGCTGACCTATGGAGCGGACATCCCCCACCATGGCGTGCACCTCCTACACCAAGGGCTCCACTGCGTATGGCACCCTTGCCGTGTTGACCTACCCAATTTGTCAGAAGGCAATGGGACTCCTTCAATCGGCCTTCCACTCCGCGGAGGGCCTGCTGTCATTCTTTCCTGATGCTTGAATTTGCAGTTGTAGCACCCCTGGGACAGCCAGACCCAGAGTCACATCATCGGCCACGGGTTCAGCAGAGTCCTGGGCTCCGGCATCCCTCCGACTGCTGGATTCCTGGAATGTCCCAGTCTCCACCTTCTGTGGATCTTCAGCTGTGAGGTGTTCACCAATGAGTGACTCAGAAGCCTGCCTACTCGTTAATTCCACCGAGGTGTGAGTATCTGCAATGGTGGAGGGTGACAGACGGGACACCTCTTCAATGGTGGTGCCCAGGAAGTCACCTTGGAGGTGTGGGGGGCGTGTGAGGCGTTGCAGTGAGAGACTGGGTGGCAGACTTAAAGAGGTTCATTCATCTTTTTTGCGGCAATGCTGTCCCATCCTCTTCTGGAATGAGCCGGCGCTGACTAAGGCTATCACTGCCTTCCATGTGTGGGTGGTCACCTTGCTGGATGGACGTCTGTGTGACTGTGGACAGAACGTATCCTGACCCTGCTGCACTCCATGCTGGAGTCTGGTCAGGATTCCCTCAGATTAACCTGGTGCAGGCTTCCTGGCAGCCATCTCCTCGAATGGATCTCGGCCAAATGGTGGCGAGTACAGAGGAGGCGTTAATTTGGAGCTCCCCAGTGATTACAGAAATCAAGAGGCTCCATGAGATTTCCCGTCAACAGAGCCTGAGGGATTCCCACTGTTTTTCTCACCGACACTTCGCCAAGTTTTGATAAGATTCTCCCCATGGGGCCAACTTTCCCCTGCATACATCTCCCCTGTCTTCAAACTTTGTGAAAATTCTTAACAATGTTCAAATGTTAATATGCTCAGTATAGAAACGCCATTAAAATTACAACAAAATACAGAGAATAGATTCTGGATGCTTCCTGCGCTGTTTGAAATTAAACGTAATAAATTTTCAACGTTACCACCTAACTGTGATTTCAGAGTAAAGGCAATTTCCAGCAACATTACAGCTACAGACAATTTATCTTATTTCTTCATTAATATGAACAATAATGCTTTATTTTATTTTCAGGAATTAATAGCAGGTATTGAATAAATGATTGACAAACTGCCGTTACCTGTATTCATAATTCAATGGCACAAAATACTATTGAACCAGATTCAATCTCAAGTCTGTACTGTGATCACACATAGAATCACAGAATCCCTACAATGCAGAGAAGGCCATTCAGCCCATCGAGTCTACACCGGCCCTTCGAATGAGCACTCTGCCCATTCACGAGTGTCCCCACCCAATCCATCCCGCCCTGTCCACGTCATCCCATAACCTAACCTCCACATCCCTGGATACTAAGGGTGCAGCCGCGGTGCGCGGGAAAAGCAGCTCACTGCAGCGCAGCGTGGCCAGTGAAAACCGGGAGACCCCGCTCCCAGGATCGACCCAGCTCACAATGCCTGGTGAGATTCAACACAATCTCGCAAGGCGTTGCAAGGGGAATCACTCCCACAATGGACAGGATCACTTTTGACCAAATCTGCATATTAGAGCGAGGCAGTAATCCTCCCATGTTTCATTCAGGCTGGGGGGGGGGGGGGGGGGGGGGGGGGGGGAGTCAGGGATTCTTTCCGGGGCCTTGGAAATCGGGACGCTATTTAAGAATGGCATCCCAATCTCTCGCTACAATGGGGAGTTCCGGCGAGTAGAGCTCCCCATTGTAAACAAAACTGGGCTACGTGCGACCTCAGCCGCACATTTTCCACTCAGGTCCCTTATTGAAAGCTAGTCACGTCGAATAGCCATGGTTTTCTCGGCACTGCGAGTGCCGGGTAACACGCAGCTAAACGCGCTCGCTCAGGGACTTTGTTCTCTTTTGGGAAGATTGCGCCATAAGTCTTAGTCGTGACAACGGATAGGACTCATTCCTGGGATGAGGGTCTTATGAAGAAGTGTTGAACAGGTTGGGCCGATATCCATTGGTGTTTTGAAGAATGAGAAGTGATCTTGTTGGTATTTATAAGATCCTGAGGGGATTTGATAGGGGAGATACCAGAGGGATGTTTCCACTTGCGGAAGGGATTAGAACCGCGGACACAATTTAAGATTAAGATGTCTACCGTTTAAGGCAGAGATGGGGAGGATTGCTTTTCTCTCAGAGGATCATTATTGTGTGGAATTCTCCTCAGAAAGCAATGGAGGCTGGATGGTTGAATGTATTCAAGGCAGAGTTAGTCAGGTTTATGATAGACAAGGGAATGAACAGTGGTGGGGGAGGGTGGGGAGGGGGTTAGCAGACCGCAAAGTGGAGATGAGACCACCAGCAGATCAACCATGGTGGTATTGAATGGCGTAACAGGCTCGAAGGGTGGACAGCCTATTCCTGCTCCTAGGTCCCACGTTCCGATGTTCACCTCACCGATCTGCAACCTCCACCCCCAGAGCGACAAACTCAGCAGGCAAACCACCTCTGCTGTGGTATCCTTCAAGTCACAGAGCATTTAGGATTAGGAAATATGTATCACCAGTCCTTCATCATCGCTGTGGGACCACCTTCGCTATATGAGACACAACAATTCAAGAGGAAGACTGGCCGTCACATTCTCAAGGGTAAGTAGGGATGATCAATTAATTTTGGTTCGTCAGCAATGACCATATCCAAAGTATGAATAAGAAGATACATTGAGATGACTGAACTACCAATGATTAAGAGGGGAAAATCTAGCTTGGGTCCCCACTCCTGATTTATGCCCAGTGGAAAGTGGGAATATCTGGCGACAGAGTAAGGACAAGGATGCTGACTTTCCAGAAAAGGATGATTCTGCCATTCCCTGCTTCCAGTGAGCAATCCGTGCATTCAGGGAGCACAGATTGGAAATAGGCTATAACTTGATGTGCCTTGGGTTACTGGGCCGTGCTTCCTCCTGAAAGTGTGGGATTATGTCTAAAAAGAATGGCATTCCATGTCCGAGAAAACTTTTATGTGTAAAAATGAAATTTCCTAACCTTGCCCTGTATTCTTTTGTTGACAGGTGGAATTACCAAGTGTACATTTTTTTTTTCAATTTAGCTTATCAAAACCACATATTCTGATATCAGATCTCTGTCACTGTCTCTGCTCTAATAAAGAGAGTTCCAGTTTATTCACTCTCTTATACCAAGGTACCATCTTACATGATATCACAATGCACTTTCAGAGATTTCATTAATGCACACAAAAGGATTTATTCAGTGATCTTCAAGAGCAGCAACATGTTTGCAGCTTGGGTGAACCCCACCCCCTCGGGTGATTCCCCACTCTGAGTCCCGATTGGTCACCCCGGCCAGGTGACACTTACCCTGCTGTGTTGCCCTTAAGGGACAATCACCACACGTAACCCCTGGTGCTCTTACGCGCTGAACTTTAACTGGACTAAGGTTTAGCATTATCTCCTTGCTTTTGTGCTCATTGCCCCGGTTTGGGCAATGGTTGAACCTGGAATCCAATATGCTTTCTTTTCTCTCTGAGACCTTTATAAACATCTGCTCCTGCCTCCTGCTTGTCTATCTGAATCCCAAACTGTCTCTACTCACCTCTTCTTCAACACCTCTCAAGATGGCGCCAGAGTGTGGCGACTTTCTGTGAGCTCTCCGCCACAGATCCTCTTCCTGCATCTTTCATAACCGTTTTCATGTATGAAATGATCTGCCTGAACTGTACAAAGAACAATACTTTTCACTGTACCTCAGTTTACATGACAATAAATCTAAATCTAAAATTCGTGTACATTTCTCCTTTACTTGTCCTGTCAAAATGCATCATCTCACATTTTATCTGAATCTGCCAAATCCACTCAACAATCTACCTCCTTCTATTTGCTGACAGTCCTCTTCAGAGTTAACCATCAATCCCTGTTGTTGTCTCATTGGCAACTTCTGATCTGACACTCCACCTCCAAGTGGAAACCAGATTATTACCCCTGCTTCCATTCCTCCAGTCTGAAAAATACCCTTTTTTGTTAAGAAAATATTTTATTGAAGCATTTGTAATTTTCACAGTTTTAACACTTTAACATTTCCTAAACAACCAAGTGGGCTGGCGCACGCAAAAAACATAAAAACATAACATCCCCTACTACCCCCGACCTATTTCCTAATTACCCATACACAAGGTTCCCTTGTCTTACACTACCATGCCTCCCATTTTCCACCCCCCCCTTCTCCTCCCCCCCCCTTCCCCCCCCCCCCCCCCCCCCCCCCCCCCCGCCCCCTTGCTGCTGCCGTTCAATTTTCTTTGAAGAAGTCGATGAGCGGCTGCCACCTTCGGGCGAACCCCTGGGTTGAACCTCTCAAGGCGAACTTCATCTTTTTCAGGCTGAGAAACCCAGCCATGTCGCTGACCCAGATTCCTGACTTTGGAGGCTCCGAGTCCCTCCATTCCAGCAAAATCAATCTCCGGGCCACCAGGGAGGACAAGGCCAGAACACCGCCCCCCCCCCCCCCCCCACCCCCCACCCAACCCCACCCCCCCCCCCCCCCCCCTCCCCGGCACCCGGATCTTCCGATACCCTAAGTATTGCCAATTCTAGACTCGGAGTCACCCTCCCTTCCAGAACCTCTGACATGACATCCGCAAATCCCTGCCAGAATCCCCTCAGCTTCGGACACGCCCAAAACATATGTACATGATTCGCTGTGCTTCCTCTACAGCGTCCACACCTATCCTCCACTTCCTCAAAAAACCTACTTATCCAGGCCATAGTCATGTGAGCCGTATGGACCACCTTGAACTGGATCAGACTGAGCCTGGCACACAACGAGGATGAATTGACTCTCCTTAAGGTCTTTTCCAATATTCCGAGTTCCAACTCCCCTCCCAACTCTTCCTCCCACTTCCTCTTCACCTCCCCGATTGGGCCCCCTCCCACTCCATCAATTCCGTGTATATCTCCAAGACCCTCCCCTCTCCAACCCCCGTTTTTGACATTACCTTATCCTGCAGTCCCCTCAGGGGGAGGCGAGGAAAGCTTGGAACCTGCCTCCGGACAAAATCTCGTACCTGTAGGTACCGAAACCCGTTCCCACCCGGCAACTCAAACCCCTCCTCTAAAGCCTCCAGGCTCGGGAAACCCTGCTGAATGTAGAGATCCCCAAATCTCTCAATCCCTGCCCGCTGCCACCCCCTAAAGCCCCCATCCAGCCCTCCCAGAACGAAACAATGATTTGACAAATACCCTTTAATGCAAAAATGTTTTTGCATTGTCCTAACCATACTCCCACAATCCCTTTAATCCCGTGTGCCTAAACTTGAGCCTCTTATATGCAACATTATCAAGGGCCTTACGAAGATTGTTATTTCCTGTTCAGCACAACTGGCTTTCTTTAATAAATGCTTGTTTGGCTTCTCTTAATTAAATCATACATTTCCAACTGAGATGCATGAGATGTTAAACTAAAGCCCCCTCAGCCCTCTGAAGCAGACAAATCGATCTAGCAGCGCTATTTCAAAAAGAGAAAGAGGTTTCTCCTGATAACTGTTCAATTCTTATTCCTCACCCTCCACCACCAAAGCAGATTATCTGGTCATTCATATCAATGCTGGTTGATGCATTATAGTGAGCTTCACATTATTCTACATTATAAGAATGGTTTACGCGTCACGTGTCTTTAATCGCCTTGGAAGTGCTTCAGGATAGCCCAAGATCATGAAAAGCACTATGTAACTGAAACTTATTTATTTCTTGGATTAGGTAGCAAAAGTGATGCAAGTGTCGGCGAAACTATGTAACTTTTAAGAGAACCGGGGAGACAATTTGAGGCGGAGGACATGAATAAAAGGCTATCAGCTCCATTTTGCCAAATGATAGTTCATCTGAAGAGAATAGAGAGGAGGAGGAAAACAATCACTAATGCAAAAACAGAAAATGCTGGGAAAACCCAGCACGCCGGGCAGCATCTGTGAAGAGAGAAGCAAAGAGAAGGATCGTTTCGATCAGAAACGTTAGCTCTGCTTCTCCATGCTGCCTTTTCCCAGCATTTTCTGTCTTTCATTTCAGATTTCCAGCGTGCGCAGCATTTTCTTTCTGTTACAATCATTAATGCACCAGCTTCCCAGTCAGAGAGGCCTGTCACTCAGTGCTCTGCCAATGCTGTCAGCTCTTTTGTGCATTGTTAGCTCTGGTGTTAAGAGAAACATCTTCAAACAGGCTCATTTTCCAGCTCCCACTGTCAAACAAAATAGGAGAGGATCCTGATGAGTAAGACAATAGCATTTTTAAATATTCATCGTGATTTTAAATATTCAAAAATAAATGCATTGCTCGTCCAAGATTAATTTTGATTTATCACTGAATAAATACCACGATTGAATGGATTTCTGTAATAACTTCACTTCAATTCAGCTAATTTGTATGTCCGATGTTCAGAAGAAAGCAGCACAAAATCATCATTCCTTCCTCACAGGTCAATTTACATGGAGGCTTTCTCATTACAAAACAAATATACATGACAGCCTGCATGGTGTAATGGGTTAATGAATTCTTCCTGTATACCTGGAGCCTGTTTTCTTGTTTATCTCGTCCAAACTAACAGAACGGAATCTTCCTCTCACTGTTTGTCCCTTGTGTAATGAGCTTGAACACTCTCAATCCACAAGTCCTCACAGTAAAATGGCCCCCTAATTTGGCATTAAATTGACATTCTCGCTCAGAGGTTGCGAGGATTGCTGATGCAAGAAATGGAAGTACCACAATGGTGGAGGAAGGGTTTGTCGTTGCAGTCACTTCAAAGATTAGAGAGGAAAGAATGAATTTTATTGTGTCTGCTGCACCTGCCCACATTATTGACTGCATCATGCTCATGGTACATGCTGGCAATGAAAACCCGTTCTATTCGCCAATTGAAATCTCCAGGGGCAATACCCATTATTTATGGGTCCATTAAAAACTAAGTCTGTAAAGGTTCTATTCAGGTTTTCGTTGATTGTACAATCTGCATAAGGTTGGGATACTGTGAGGTGCAGTGATATCGCTCTGGCCTAACTGTTTAGAATCGGAATATCGCTCTGAATAACTTTTCATCCTTCCACGTACCATTAATTCCAGAGTCCCTGATAAGGATCTGTCCGAGGTGCCTTCCCATTCCTGTGTTGTTTTTTGATGATAGCTTGGTGACTTGGGCCTGGGTTTCCATGGCACCGGGGCCTTGAATCTGGAGGTGCCTCCCCCGCCACCCAGCCGTATCCGACACAGGCCATTTTTTGCCCCGGGGGAGGGGGGGGGGGGCGGACAGTGCAGGAGGGATTTGGCACATACGTATTTCACACAGCAGCACAGCATTTTTAAAAGCTCAGAAGCCTCAAACAGAAGGAATTTAAGAACACAACTCATGTGACACATGACTTTGAACGTGAAAGACGTGAAGCTGGCGCAAGGTCTTGGGAGTGGGCAGGAACTCTTTTCGAACACGCGAGCATTCTGGCCGAAGAAGAGCAACCATCCCAAACACAGACCTGCGGCTGACACTTAATGGAGTTGGCGGGTAGAGCCTGTGGCCTTGGTAGGCCCATCTATTCAGTTATCAAGACTCAGGCATCCAGATGGGAGGAAGGATAGTGTGCCAGATAGGGGGACGAGTACGCATGGTGCCAACCCCATTTTGCGCCTTCCATATGCTTCTGTGCTCCAGTCACAGGCTCCCCACAGCAGCTACTTGAGGCCAGAGGGAGGGGACAAGGCCGGGAGTCGTTCACAGCACAACGCGTACCAGGCAGGAGGAAAAAGAGGAGAACAAAAGGTTTTACCCCGAGGTCACCATATACTACTTTGTCCCAAAATGTCTTTGCGTTAAGGTGAGAGAACACATTAACTTCCCA
Source organism: Scyliorhinus canicula (assembly GCF_902713615.1). Taxonomy (NCBI): domain Eukaryota; kingdom Metazoa; phylum Chordata; class Chondrichthyes; order Carcharhiniformes; family Scyliorhinidae; genus Scyliorhinus; species Scyliorhinus canicula. The sequence goes on along the minus strand of NC_052153.1, from coordinate 22,936,518 downwards.
ATGGATGTGATGGCACAGATGCAGAGGGTGAGGCAGTTTTTAGCAGAAATTAACAGGCTTCACTCAAGATCAGGGAGTTAGCGACTTCCCTCTTGTCCCAGTAAGAGCACCAGTCAATCAACGAGAAACCTTCATGACAAGAAAATCCTCCAACTCATTGATGTGCTGGTAGAAGTGTGACCACGCCAAGACATTCCTACACATAGAGGGCGCGATTCTCCCAAACCGGGAGAAATCGTAAGGCTGGCATCAAATCCGGGCGGGTTTGACGCCAGCCCACCCCCCCCCCCCCCCCCTTCCCGACCGGGAACCGATTCTGGTCCCCGGTCGGGGCTAGCAGCCCGACGCTGTAAACTCCGGCATCACGGGCTTAACGAATTTCGTTAAGCCCGCTTGCCAGAGTTAGCCCGCTGCCCGCGATCGGTGCCCACCAATCACGGGCTCATGGCACCCTTGGCACGGCCGTGGTACTGCCGTGCCAATCGGTGCCATGGTTATAAAAAGCGAGTGTTTACGTCCGTTTTTACGAACGGCCAGACAGGTGTGTTTGCTGTTCGTAAAAACAGCCGTAAAGGGCTGGGAACTCCGCCCATCCCTCAGCTGTGAATCGCTGCCGGCCGTAAAAAAACGGCGGCTGCGATTCGTGTCGGGAGTTGGGCGTGGGGGGGGGGGGGGAGAATAGCGGGAGGGCGTCGGAACAGCGTGGCCGTAAAATTTTACGAGCCACGCTATTCTCCGCACCGTCGGGAGTGCGGAGAATCTCGCCCAGAGAACCTGGAAGCGGCCGTGAAACTTTTATACGAAGGAATTTTGAAACTGCCTCGGCTTTTTCAGACCCCAGCATAGGTCCGTGGTTGGCTTCTGTGGGGAGCCTGTGGCTGGAGCACAGAACATGTGGAACCATCTCTACTGCATCCATGATCTCAGCATGGAAGCAATCTCCTGCAATGCCCTGTTGGTGACTATGGGCAGGTTCTGCTGGCCACTTAAGTATAGCAGGTTCATTAGCTCCCAGGTGTCAAGAACAGGGATTGTGGTGGGGGTGGGGGGTGGGGTGGGGGGGGGGGGGGGGGGGGGGCTGATACAGTCCCACCATTGCAGAGGTTTCCAAGTGATGGGCTCATAGAATTTACAGTGCAGAAGGAGGCTATGCAGCCCATCGAGTCTGTATTGCCCTTGGAAAGAGCACCCTACTTAAGCCCACACCTCCACCCTATCCCCGTAACCCAGTAACCCCCACCTAACCATTGTAGACACTAAGGAGGGCAGCATGGTGGGGCAGTGGTGGCACTTCAGTCTCACGGCGCCGAGGTCCCAGGTCCGATCCCGGCTCTGGGTCACTGTCCGTGCGGAGTTTGCACATTCTCCCCATGTTTGTGTGGGTTTCGACCCCACAACCCAAAGATGTGCAGGGTAGGTGGATTGAACACGCTAAATTGTCCCTTAATTGGAAAAAAATTAATTGGGTGCTCTAATTTTTTTTTTTAATTTAAAAATATTTTGGGCACTAAGGGCAATTTAGAATGGCCAATCCACCTGCACATTTGGACTGGGAGGAAACCGGAGCATCCGGAGGAAACCCACACAGACACGGGGAGAACCTGCAGTCTCCGCATAGACAGTGACCCAATCCGGGAATCGAACTCAGGTCCCTGGCGCTGGGAAGCAACAGTGCTAACCAATATGCTGCTGTGCCAACCCTACGAGGTGGATCTCAGCTCCAATGAGGCAGACAGCTGAGTTGCATCATTAAAGAGCCAATTAAGAGCTGTTTTAATAAGCTAGGATATCATGTCATGGTGAGCTCAGGAAGCCATCAGAACTGTAGGTTCCTTGGCCCAAAGAGAAAGCGATGGGCACAAAAAAGAGCCCTTGCTGTATCTGTAAAGAGAGGTTACCCCTCTGTCTCATGGTGCGTACCACCATCGGCCCTTAGATTTTAATTTATACTTATCTGTTTGAGGCTGCCTCCCTTTTGAGGTGTCCACAAGGTCATCTGCCTGCTTTAGCAATGCCTACTCTTCCAGCCGCCCTACAGAGGCTTCGGAGTTGCAGCATTCTGATTGTCCAGCAAGAGGAGCTGCCAATTCGCAGGACTCCTTTAGAAAACCGCCCAGCTGGTCCCACTGCAGGCAACTGCTGGCTCGGCCCCCCATGAACTGGACCGGTGTCTCATCTCTCATTCTCCGCATTGCTTGCCCAGTGACCTAAGCGCTCTGCCACTGCAAAAAGTGCAGCAGCCATTGCTCTCCCACTCTGAATTCCTCCCATGATCAGCTGTATCAACCATTGACGATAAATAATAACCAGTTTGACAGCTGCTCCAGGGCAGGACTACGAGCAGAGTGGAGGAACTCTTTCAATCACCAAAACCTGGGAAAATGCTGAAGTTGTGCGAAGCAAATCTGATCAGTTGGAACCCAATCGTTCAAGCACATGTTTAGTTTGTGAAAATGTACTCCATGGAATTAAAAGAGCAAATCGGTATTCAAATAAAAACTTCATTGAGGGGGAGGTAATATGGTTTCTATTTTTCAGCTTGTAGACACTCAGTAAAAATTTTTTAAAATGAAGCATTACACACGGACCTCCATGAAATACTCTGTCTGCAACATCGATTTGGTATGTTTTGATTTAAATAAATCATTTTAAGCTGTTTCCATTTAAACAGTGAAACCAAAGTAACCATAAGCACTCTTCAAAAAATGCCATAAATCTGTCAGTTAACCTTATCCCATGCATTTTTCTGAATTTCCATGCCCCTGTGGAGCCTTTCCCAGCATTGCACACTCCCCCTGGCCAGGTTGCTTCTGAGTCTCTTAGGTTAGAGGCAGAAAACTTGCCTCAGATTAAATCATTCCAATGTATTCCTGCAAGCAAGCTCCTGGCCCTTGCTGTCTTCTACCTGATGTGTTAGGCAGGCTGGTTCGATGTGGACTGCACTTGATGCAGGGAAGCTAGAAGCAGAGGTCTAACACTGGAGAAAATCCAACACTGTTTTATTCATAGATAGAACTGATATACAGTTCAGCTGTGGGTCGACACTATACTGATCTGACTGGAGACCTAGTAGTAGCCTGACCAGACTTACTAGCTACCGCATGGTGTTTGCACTTGCTAGCTCGTGGACTCTGACTGTCTCAGTGGCTGGGTCCAGAGAGAGCGGGAAACCTAGTGCCCTCTGGCTTTATAGTGGTAGTGTCCTGTCTGGTGATTGGCTGCACTGTGTCGTGTGCTTATTGGTCGTCCTGTATGTCAATCACTGCCTGTCTGCACCTCATTATATACATGAGTGGATATTATGACACTACCTTCCCAGGTTAACACAGCCCAGCTGTGGGATGCCCAATTTCAATGACTTGGAGGATCGCCCGGCCCAACTGCAATGGGTTGCAACTCCGCAATAAAGAACAATGGTGCGTGTCGTCGAAACAGCTCAATTAATTCCCTCAATAATTAGCTGAGCTACTTCAATCAGGAGAGTCCGCGGTTTGAGCTGGACAAACTCACCTCAGCAAGGCAGTGGAAAGGACACAGAAATCCTCTCACAGGGGCAGCAAGCAGAATTAGCATGGGTGGGGGTAAGAAGAGCAGGAAATTGCTGATGAGTTCAGATTATAGGCAGGGAGTTATTGAAATAATAAGAGGAGTGTAGTATTTCTTGTTCACCAGTTAGGCAAGTAACAACGGCAATGTTTATGTATAACTACAATGCAGAGGCTTGTAGCCTTCTGGGTGCGCGCCAGCTTCCGGGATCGAACTGATGCAGAAACCCACGCTTGCCAGGGCGTTCCCCACCCTGGTCCCTGATTGGTTACCCAGGTCACATTACTCTCGCGGAAGATCGCCCCCATATAAGGACAAATCCCTGTCTTAAGTTTTTTATACATCAATAATAATTACGTTTCTTAATCCCCTATAATTAGAATATTAAACACCTGCAACCAGTCCATCATGAGACTCTCAGGTGGTTTCCATTTCTAGTGGAGCGGCGTAACTCCTCTGTCCGGGGTACCTCCACTGGGGTGCTTTCTGCAGAAACCGTGATCCCCGACGTCTCCTCAGGTACCAGTAACTCAGCTTCATCTGTTTCCATGGGGACAAGAGACTCCCCTGTCACAGGCTGGCTCGGCACTTCACTGCTGGATAACGAAGGTTCCTGCCATCTGTGTGGTTTTAGGTGGCAGTGCTGGCTACTGGGACAACTCTCGCCCTCGTAAGTGGTCTACCTGCTTCCGGAAGATTCTTCCTGGAACATCCACTTCAAAAAGCAAAGGCCCTGAGCTGGATTCCGCGTTATCCTGGGGGGGGGGGGGGCCTCGCTGGCAGCAGGATTCTCTGTACCCGCCACCTGCCAATGGGGGATTTCCCATTGTGGCTGCCCCACGCTGCCGGGGAACCCACAGGCGTGGGTGCGCTGCTGGCGTAACGGAAAATCCCGCTGGCAGACAATCCCGCTGCCTGTTTTTAATCCAACAACCCCTGGGACCCAACTCGAGCCACTTGCAAAATTTCTGACATGCACAGCTTGCTCCACGGAAAACGACCCTGGTTTGTTGCACTGATTGGCCTCTACCCTCCCCGGCAAATTCGGAAACGGCAGGCTTAGTCTGGTCCTAAGGCGCAATCCCATCAACAACTCTGCTGGCGGCACTCCCATTATAGATTGCAGAGTGGTTCAATAGCCCAAAAGGAAAAATTCTGCTCTCCAGTGTCACCCTTAACTGATTCTTAAGGCCGGCGTTGAAGATTTGGACTGCTTGTTCAGCCAGCCTGTTGGATGCTGGGTGGAAAGGCGCAGTCCTGATGTGCTTGGTACCATTTAAGGAGGTGAAATTTAGCAATCCAGCACTCATGGAGGCTGTTCTATTATCTGACACCATAAAATAAGGTGGGTCGAATAACACTGGCACAATTAGGTGGATTGGCCATGCTAAATTGCCCGTAGTTTAAGGTTAATGGGGGGATTGTTGGGTTACGGGTATACGGGTTACGTGGGTTTAAGTAGGGTGATCATTGCTCGGCACAACATCGAGGGCCGAAGGGCCTGTTCTGTGCTGTACTGTTCTATGTTCTATGTTCTAACATCGGCAACTTGGTTTTGAACACTTCCATTCACTATTAATGGGCGTAAAGAAGAAGTAAAAACATTGTGTCCAAGGATAGCCCCACATCAACCTAAACTGGTACTCATGGCCGGCCCGGCCATTCCCAAGGGTGCAGTGGGGCTGCAGCAGGCAACCTTTGTTGCACTTGGTACTGTTCACAGCGTTTCACCAGACTCTCAATGTCGGCCATTGGCAGTGGTCACCTCCGACAATTCTCCGCCTGTTTTCGTTCAGTCCTGCCGGCGTAAATCACACAAGGTTCTTATCGGCGGGACCTGGCTCTGCGGGAGTCCTCGGGGGGCGCGGGGCAATCTGGCCCGGGGGGGGGGGGGGGGGGGTGCCACGGTAGCCTGGCCCGCGATCTCGGGGCCCACCAATCTGCGGGCGGGCCTGTGCCGTGGTGACACCCTTTCTCTCCGCGCCGGCCGCTGTAAACGTCCGCCATGGCCGACGCGGAGAAGAAACCCCCTGCGCATGCGTTGGGATCATGCCAGAACATGCTGGCACTCCCGCGCATGTGCCAACTCGCGCCGGCCACGGCGCCAACCCCACCGGCGCCGGCCTAGCCCCTGAAGGTGCGGAGGATTCCACATCTTCCGGGCAGCTCGACGCCGGAGTGGTTCATTCCATTCCTTGGCGCCGGTACAGCCTGCCCCACCGGATACCGGAGAATCCCGGCCCTTGATCTTAAATATATCCTGATGGGCACTGTGCAATTCGGCAAGGAATAATTAATTCCTGGTTGAGGAGCGACTACACTGTTTCCCCAAAGTAAGATGCCATCCTCACAACCTAATTCATTCTTTTGTATACAGTATGTTTTCATCTCTTCAGAAACTGGCTGATGGGCCCAACCTCTGAGTACTCTGTGCCAAAACTGGCGATGTGTCCAAGAAATTCAACACCATGGTAATTTCTTTTTTGTTTAGAAAATATTTTATTGAAGCATTTGTAATTTTCACAGTTTAACACATTAACATTTCTTAAACAACAGGCCTACACACGCAAAACGCCTAAAAGAACAAAAAACAGAAAACAATGTCCCCTACTACCCCCGCCTTAATTACCCGTATACTAAGTTCCCTGTCCTTATCTAACATTGCCATGCCTCCTGTTTTCGTCCGTCCCCCCCCACCTTTTCCCCTCCCCCAATACTGGTGACATTCAATTTTCCTTGAAGAAATCGATGAGCGGCTGCCATCTCCGAGTGAACCCCTGAGTTGATCCTCTCAAGGTGAACTTGATTTTTTCCAGGTTGAGAAACCCAGCTATATCGCTGACCCACACTCCTGCCATCAGGGTCTCCGAGTCCCTCCATCCCAGCAAAATCCATCTCCAGGCCACCAGGGAGGAGAAGGCCAGGACATCAGCTTCCCTCCCCACCCCCCCTCTTGACCCCCCGGATCATCCGATACCCCAAATATTGCCAGTTCTGGACTCGGGGTTATCCCCCCTTCCAGGACTTCTGACATAACGTCTGCAAATCCCTACCAGAATCCCCTCAACTTCAGACATGCCCAGAATATATGCACATGGTTAGCCGGGCTACCTCCACACCGCCCACATCTGTCCTCCCACCTCGTCAAAGAACCTGCTCATCCGGGCTGCCGCCATGTGGGCCCTGTGGACCACCTTGAACTGGATCAAGGTTTTATTCTTATCTAACTAATACAGCCAGAGAGTCACCATCATTGGATTCTCTTCCCATTTTCACACCGTTACCTTTGGTGCCACGCCAAGGATTCATCATTGGTCTCTCCTGAAGACTAAAGCCTGTTTCTGTTTTTCTCTCTATGACAACTGTTTGAAGTGAACCAGGCGGTTTTTAATCTTGGTGTCATTGTTCATCTGGAGTTGAGTTTTCAATCACATATCTGTGCCGTTACTAAGACATCCTATTTCCACCTCAGTAATCGTGCCCGTTTCTGCCCCTGCTTCAGCTCAGCTGTTGCTCCTCCATGCCTTTGTTACCTCAGACATCACTATTTCAATGTACCCTGAGCATCCTTCCACATTCTACCCTCTGTAAACTGGAAGTGATCAAAACCTCTGCTGCCCATCTAATAAATCGCACCAAATGTCATTCACCTGTCACCCCAGTTCTCATTGACGTACTCTAGCTCTCAATTAAAAAATAATTCCCCATCAGCGCTCATCCAAATCTGGACTCTCAAGTATCCCAGATTTAAATTTCTCCACCATTGATGGTCACACCGTCAATTGCCTAGGACCTAAGGTCGGGAACTCCCTCCTAAACATTTATGTCTTTCTACCTCACTTAACTCCGTTAAGACACACTTGAAAACCAACGTCGCTGACCAAACCTATCCTGCCATCTCCTCAGGGAATTGACAAAGTAGACATGGAGCGGATCCTTCCTCTTGTGGGGCAATATGGGACAACAGTTCATGGCTTTAGGATAAGGGGCAGCAGATTTAAAACAGAGATGAGAAGAAATTACTTCTCTCAAAGGGTCGTGACTCTGTGGAATTCACTACCTCAGAGTGAGGTGGATACTGGGACATTGAGTAAATTTAAGAAGATAGACAGATTTTTAATTAGTCATGGGTTGAAGGGTTATGGAGAATGGACAGGAAAGCGGAGTTGAGGTTGAGATGAGATCGGCCGTGGTTGTATTGAATTCCAGAGCAGTCTCAGGGGGGGATGAATTGCCTATTCCTGCTCCTACTTCTCATGTTCTGGATGGCTGGGTACCAAAATGTTTCAGTGAAGTGCCTTTGGATGTTTTATTGCAGTAAAGGTGCCTTATAAATTATCATTGTCTGCTGGCCTTTATTGCAAGGGAGTACAAGAGTAAAGAAGTTTTGCTGCAATTGTCCAGGGTTTTGCTTCGACTGCACCTGGAACATTGTGTACAGTTTTGATCACCACACGTAAGGAAAGATACACTTGCCTGAGAGTGATGCAAAAAAGGTTCACTGTATTGATTCCTGACACAAGTGAGGGTCCTAAAATGAACGATTTGATAGAATGAGCCTTAATACTCTCAATGTCACCAGTCTTCAGTGCCCCACTCACTTGCAGCAAAGTGTTCTCCAGCATAATGGTAGCAGAGAAGTGTGATTAGGCGATGAGGCAGATCACCACGCAAGCGGACATGAGAGTGGGGCGTTCACCCAAAACCCTTTTCATGTCTCACACCGTGGCCTCTCCATTCAGTAGTCGAAATGTTGCCCTGGGTCTGGATGGCGCAGATGGTGGTGGAACATCCTCCTGCAGTGACCTCTGTGGATCCAAAACCGAGAGAACAAACAACTCGACCATCAGAGCGGGAAAGTGCCCTCACCTGAATCGACAGGGGTTTAGTGACAGAAGCAATAGGGAAAAGAAGATTGAAGATTTGTGTTTGCACAAAATCATGCGCGTGGGCTTTAACAGATTTTCTATGATATATTATTGTTCGTATAAAATTTGATGCTGAGAAATATTATTGCTTTGCATCACTATCCTGTCTTGCCCATTCTTACTGCTTGGTGTGTGGTCTTTTCATGTTTGATGAATAAAAAGACCCGTACTGGCAGCAACCAATGGGAGGATGTTAAAGAAAAGCTTGAGCTTGTGTCAGGATCTTTCTGCTCTGTGTTGGTGACATAGGGGCAGGGAGGAGAAGGGAAAGAAAAAGCTTTGGTGTAAGGTTAAGAGATGGTTGTGAGGTTGAATGCTGCATAATCAGGGCATCCGAGCAACAATGGGAATTGCACTCATATTCATCTTTCTCTTTCTCCTCCTCAGAATTCTCCAAAGAGGCTCTGTGTCCTGTGCCTTGGTCCTTCTCCTTTCTAGGCAACACTATACAGAGGCCAATGTACCATGATTCTGCTGGAGTCCCTGGCTGGGGTGTATTGAAATGCACCTCCAGATCTGTCCAGACACCGGAAGCGCATCTTCAGCACGTCAATGGTTTGTCCATAGACAAGTGGCTGAGAATGTATCCCTCCTGTGTCTCATGACTTGTGTTTATGAGAGGTGGCATCAGCCACATTTTAAGAGGGTCCCTTATCTCCCAGCAGTCAGCCAGTAATTCTGCTTCCCGACGGAAAGTCGTTTGGGAGGGTCGACTGTGGCAGGATGAAAATACCATGGCAGTTGCCCGAGAATCATGTGTTCAACAGTGTGAAGATCTTTTTGGGGTTGCACATTAGTGGTCAACTGCAGGGTTATCTGTAGGTGCTCGAACCGCGATGTGTGTGCAGCCTCTGGGAAGCCAGCCACAGCTGCACGTGTGGGTACTTGTTTAATCCGACTTGCTTCATCACAGGCAACGGTGACATAATTGGCAGTTCTGAAAAACAAACCCAGCACGCCTGCACGATAAAACCCAGCCTCGAGTCCCCAGGAGGTTACTGAAGATTCTTTTTGATTCATTTGAAAGGGAATTTCCTAACCCCAGGTTATATAGATTTCTATGTTCAAGGAAACTCACCTCATTTATAAGGAAAAACAGCCTGCCAATCTCAATTGGATACTTTTGAATAACATGACGATATTTGGCCTGCGGTTTTTTTTGATTAATCAGTTGAGGGAGAGCCGAAGTTCTTCCGTTATTTCTGCCACAAAGGAGATCGTGGGCCAATTTGTGGAGGCTATTTTCTTCTGAATCTGCCCCAGATTACCATCATATTGAGCCACTGATATTGTGAATTCAAAGTCTCTATTGTGCACAACTCAATGTAGCTTTCTGTCTCGCTTTTGTTGGACATATCAATGGGGCGGTTGATTAATCTCCTGTGGTTCAGACTATATCCAGTTCACTGAAGGCAAGCAACTACCTCATCACCACCAATGTAGGAGGAATGACGATGGAAGGTGATTCAATCAGCGAGAATGATCTACTGGGTTCAATGAATCAATGAACTCAGACTACATTTATTTATATCCAAAGATTGCTTTCACCATCCTGAAGTTTTCAGGAGTTGTTTCAGAGCTGGATTTTCTGGAAGATCCCCTACTGTTGTGCTCCCCTATCCAGAGATCAAACCCCACATCATACTTCCCCCTATCCCCAGCCCTGGTCAGAGGTTAAACCCCCGGATCTGCGACTTAACAGCCAAATGAGAGATTAAACCACCCAATTACTCTGAAAGGTCTGAAATATTAACCGCCATTTCTCCCTCCATGGCTGCTGCCCAACCCGCTGAGTAGCTCTAGGCCAGCGTTTTTCAGATTTTAGTTCAGACCGGCAACTCTGCTTTTGTGTTAATCCACTCAGAACAGGCACCAGGGGGTGAGTGTTCCCATGTTCCCAAGGGCTGGCAGCCCTGCTCCAAGCACTGCTCTTTCCATTTCTTTCCCTCTCCTGCCATTCCAATATTAGCATTGTCCATTTTCTTCTGAATTTTCAGTTCCTGTAGGCCTGATGCTAATTTGACTGGCCCAAACATTCCCCCCCTCTCGTGACTGTCTGATCATTTGGGGTTTTGAAAATTATGCCTAAGAGGGCCCGAGGAAGAGTCCTTTGTTTCTCCTCGGCTTATTTTCCTTGTTGTGACTCACAATGACGTGTTGGGTGTTCTGGATCCATGGAACACATACAGGCCACCAACACTTAAAATAGTACAACGCTATTTTATTAAACTACAAACTGTTGAACATACTCTCACTGTGGGTTAACACAATGTTAGATTAAACTAAAGACCTGTGCCTGTCCTAACCAGTCTAATCACATGGTGAGGATCCGTGCTGTAAGCTGTGAGCTCTGTACTTCTGAGAGGCTGCATCCTGAATGAGCGGGAAAACTAGTGCCCTCTGTCTTTATAGTGAGTGTGCTCTAACTGGTGATTGGTTGCAGTGTTATGCATGTTGATTGGTCCTACTGTATGTCCATCAATGTGTGTGTCTGCACCATGATATACTGGTGTATATTATGACATCCCCTTTTTTTTTTAAATGTATGTTTGTGCCAATAAATAATGTGTGGTGATAATGTTCCTAACTACGTGTGGGGTGCGGAGACATATTTACAGGACTATGTACATGAAAACTAAGCTATTTACATGGGAAGGTGCTTGGTGCAGAGAAACAGTATGCAACAAGAGGAACGAGACCAACTTTATATACAAACTAGGAAAACGATCAAACAAAGCAACAAAACAATTCATAGAGTCCATAAATTTGTAAAATTCATAAGTTTAGTCTCTGAGGTGGGCGACAAATTATGGTTGGCCGCCTCAAGGGTGGGTCGAGAGCTGCCAGTTCAGGAACGGGCTGAACTACATCACAGTCAGGGGGAGGCAGAGTAACAGGAAGCTCTGCATAGTCTGTGGCAGGGTCAGCAGGGGAGTGAGGCAATACCAGAGGATCACGTGGTGAGCGTGGAACAAGGTGAAGGGCGCGTCGATTGTGGCGCAGAATGGAGCCATCTGGTAGCCAAACCAGGAACAAGCCGGGGGGGGGGGGGGGGGGGGGGGGGGGGGCACCTGCCTAAAGACAACAGCTGTTGCAGACCAGCCACCATCCGGGAGATGGACACAAACATTGTCATCTGGAGCGAGAGTGGGGAGATCAGAGCACGGGAGTCATGAGCCATCTTGTGCTGCGCACGAGGCAGCTGCACCCGATGAAGAACCGGAACACGGTCAAGATCTGGTACATGGATGGACGGCACCGGCGTCCTCAGGGTACGATTCATGAGTAGTTGAGCTGGTGACAGGCCAGTGGACAAGGGGGCGGAGAGGTAGTGCCAGCAAGGCAAGGTAGAAATCAGACCCAGATTCGGCAGCCTTGCATAGGAGCTTCTTGACGATGTGTACTCCCTTCTCCCCTTTGCCGTTGGATTGGGGGTACAGGGGACTGGACGTCACATGGGGAAAATTGTACCGCCGGGCAAAGCTGGACAATTCCTGGCTAGTGAAGCAGGGGCCATTATCTGATATCACCGTGAGCAGGATGCCGTGTCGAGCAAAGGTTTCTTTGCATGCACGAATGACTGCAGACGAAGTGAGGTCGTGCAACCGTATCACCTCCGGGTAATTTGAAAAGTAGTCCATGATCAGGACATAGTCTCTACCCAGCGCGTGGAACAGGTTGATGCCCACCTTGGTCCAAGGCGATGGGACCAACTCATGGAGCTGCAGTGTCTCTCGTGGTTTGGCCAGCAGAAAGCGCTGATAGGCCGTGCAGTTGAGCACTGCGTTGACGATGTCTTCATTAATACCAGGCCAGTGCACAGCCTCTTGTGCCCATCGGCGACGCTTCTCCACGCCCAGGTGGCCCTCGTGTAATTGGTCCAGGACAAGCTGCCGCATGCTATGCGGGATGACAATGCGGTCCAGTTTCAGAAGAACCCCATCTACTACCGTCAGATCGTCTCTGACTTTATAGAATTGAGGGCATGGGCCCTTGAGCCACCCGTCCATCAGGTGGCACATGACATGCTGTAGCAGGCGGTCAGCTGCCGTCTCATGGCGAATTTGGACAAGGCGTTCATCTGAGGCAGGTAGATTGGAGGCTGCGAACGCCACCTGGGCGTCAACCTGACAGACAAACCCCGCTGGGTAATATGGAGTGTTGACTGACCTGGAGAGAGCGTCCGCAACTATGAGGTCCTTGCCTGGGGTGTACACCAGCTGGAAGTCGTATCGCCGGAGCTTGAGAAGAATACGCTGGAGGCGAGGCGTCATGTCGTTCAAGTCCTTCTGTATTATATTGACCAGTGGGCGATGGTGGGTCGCGACGGTGAATTGAGGAAGCCCGTAAACATAATTGTGAAATTTCACAACACCGGTCAGAAGGCCCAGGCATTCCTTTTCTATCTGCGCCTAGCGCTGCTCCATGTGGGTCATCGCCCGCGACGCATATGCAACGAGAGCCCATGACGAGGCCTCATCACGTTGCAGGAGCACAGCTCCAATGCCGGATTGACTGGCACCTTTCGGAATTTTGGTCTCCTTTGCTGGATCAAAGAAAGCCAGGACCGGGGCTGTGGTTAGTTTAGCTTTGAGTTCCCTCCATTCACGCTCGTGGGCAGGGAGCCACTGGAAGTCTGTCGTCTTCCTGACCAGGTTCCTGAGAGCCGTGGTATGAGAGGTGAGGTTAGGGATGAACTTCCCGAAAGAATTTACCAACCCCAAAAACCGGAGGACGGCCTTCTTGTCTTCTGGCGTTCCCATAGCTGTGATGGCAGCTGCCTTGTCCACATCCTTGTCCCCTAGGAACTTGATATCTGTCTGACCAAAAGTGCACTCGGCTCTGTTGAGGCGGAGGCCATGCTCATGTATGTGTCTGAAGACGCGCTGGAGGCGATTAACGTGCTCCTGCGGGGTGATGGACCAGATGATTATGTCATCGACATAAACGCAAACACCTTCAATCCCTTCCATCATTTGTTCCATAATCCTATGGAACACTTCTGATGCAGAGATGATCCCAAACGGCATTCTGTTGTAGCAATATCTTCCAAAGGGGGTATTAAACGTGCAGAGTTTCCTGCTCGATTCATCCAGCTGGATTTGCCAGAATCCTTTAGAGGCGTCGAGTTTGGTAAAGAGCTTGGCGCGAGCCATCTCACATGTGAGCTCTTCGCGTTTGGGAATTGGATAGTGCTCCCTCATAATATTGCGATTGAGATCCTTGGGAGTCTTCGGTGTCAAACTCAGGTGACAGGTCTGAATCGGGCTCGGTGACTGTGGGTTGAATGGCCCGGACATCCCTGCGAGGCTGGCTGGAGCGACGAAAGCTGGCAGGCTGAGCTGATCTGCATAAGGCAGCATAGTGGCCAGGTTTGCTACATTGCAGGCATTGTCGGGATTTGGCAGGACACTGCCGCTTTAAATGGGCGGAGCCACAGTTGACGCACGCTATTGCGTTAGTGCGTTTATTGTGCCACCGCGCATGCACGGTGCGATCATGCATGGCACGAGCCTGCGTAGTACGTTCGTCGACGTCACCGTCCCCTCGTTCGGTGCGCCCAAGCACGGGGGTCCGCGAAAAGCGCACAAAATGGCCGCCCTCATGCAGGCTGAGGCCCTGGAGTTGTTTGATTGCTTGGACCCGTTCTGCCTCGTGGGGAGCTTGCCGCGCTGCTTCAGCCCCTTGGATGTGGGAATACCAACTAGTGGCGTGTTCATGGAGCACGCAAGTACCGATGGCAATCGCTCGGGTGAGCTGCTTTACCTTGAGCAGCTGTTGGCGAAGGGGGTCCGACTGAACACCGAAAACGATCTGGTCGCGTATCATGGAGTCGGAGGTGGACCTGTAGTTACAGGACTGCGCAAGGATGCGGAGGTGGGTGAGAAAGGACTGGAAAGGTTCATCCTTACCCCGCAAGTGCTGTTGGAAGACATAGCGCTCGAAACTTTCATTCACCTCGATGTCGCAGTGACTGTCAAACTTGAGGAGGACCGTCTTGAATTTAGATTTATCTTCACCATCAGCAAAGGTGAGAGAATTGAAGATGTGAATGGCATGGTCCCCGGCTGTGGAGAGGAAGAGAGCAATATTCCTGGCATCTGAAGCAGCTTCCAGGTCTGTGGCTTCAAGTTAGAGCTGGAAGCATTGTTTGAAGATCTTCCAGTTGGACCCTAGGTTGCCGGTGATGCGGAGCGGCGGTGGTGGGCGGACGCTGTCCATGTTGCAGGATGGCTGTATGCTGGTGGAAGGCAGATCACTTGCAGGTAGGTCTAAGAAGTTCTAACATCCCTCAACTACTGGTACCGTAATGTGTTGGGTGCTCTGGATCCGTGGAACCCATACAGGCCACCAACACTTAAAATAGTACAACACTATTTTATTAAACTACAAACTGTTGAACATACTCTTACTGTGGGTTAACACGATGTTAGATTAAACTAAAGACCTGTGCCTGTCCTAACCAGTCTAATCACTCAGCACATGGTGAGGATCCGTGCTGTAAGCTGTGAGCTCTGTACTTCTGAAAGGCTGCATCCTGAATGAGCGGGAAAACTGATGCCCTCTGTCTTTATAGTGAGTGTGCTCTAACTGGTGATTGGTTGCAGTGTTATGCATGTTGATTAGTCCTACTGTATGTCCATCAGTGTATGTGTCTGCACCATGATATACTGGTGTATATTATGACACACAATGCCTCTTGTTTTCATTCCAATTATAGTTCAGTGCTGCTGCTGATTGACTAAACTTGCCTCAGGTGGATTGTTATAGATGTCTATTTAAGTTTGGCACTATTGAAAATTACTGTACTGCTGCATACAATTTGATGATGACCTTTTTTTCTAAAGGAAGACCTGTCTCTGATTGTATTTTTAATTGTTTTTCCCCACAAAAAAGCTGTGCAATTCAAACATAGTTTCGAGCTTTGGACCCTATTGATATAACTTAAAATATTAAATTTTTCACTGCAGTTCACTGATGAGTGGTAAATTCGTCTCATTTGGGTTAGCGCATGTTGCATTGCTTGCCTGATCATCTGCTCAAAAGTATCAGGCAATCTCCTTCGTGTAAACATCAGCCTGGTTGACATTCAATGAATTGCGCCAGTCAGATTGCATTGGCTTGTTTACAAGGTTCTGAGTTAAATGTACAATTGCTCAGTTTGTTTTTGAACGTTTCTGGAGGAACAAGTCACTCCGCTGACTCGATGCGGGTGGAGGAAAGTTTCCCACTATGTTGAACACGACATTTACAGCAAGAGAAGGGAAGCATTTAAAGAAACAATTCAAAATGTTCAAAAAAAGTACAGTCCGTTGAAAAGCTAAAAGTAAGCAAGAAATGCATATCCTGGCCCAGTCAGGAAGTTGAGGATGATATTGTATTGAAAGAGGCTTACAATGTCGCAAAAACAGTAGCAACTCTGAGGATTGGGAGAGCTTTAAGAAACCAGATGACTGCCCAACCACAATTACACCTGCCCAATCATCCCGCGATGGCAGGGCACGTCTACACCAATGTGGGCATGTTAGGTCTTACCTGAAGGAGGCCAGGGGCAGCCTGCAGGGAGCAGGTTGGAGGTCTCCAACGCAGCTGGACATCGGTACACCACGTGCAGCAGGGTGGGGCAATGACCACGTGGATCTTCTCACTGCATCCCCGGGAAGACCCCAGCTTTAGTCCTGGAATGGGTCACATGGGTGTCGACGGTCAGGTCAACAGCGCACACCCAAATGATGATCCTGCACGAGAACATCCATCAGACAATCATAACGTCAGTGGGTGCTCCTTTTCTTGAGTTACATGCTATGCACTAATTGTCTCTCCTTTCTTTTGCAGGCATATCTGGCAATTTGCCAAGGTCATCCATGAGCCAGGCCCTCAACTGCAGCCCCGACGACACTTTGAATGAGAAAATTAAGGACAGTACCTTTGAAGACCCATTGTCTTTCATCATCTGTAGGGAGAGAATAAGCCAATATTTCAAGTCCAGGTGACCCTTTGTCAAAGCTCCTCATTCTCTTCGGTGAAGACAGATGTGAAGTATTCATTTGACACCCTACCAGTGTCCTCTGGCTCCACCCACAGATTGTCCCCCTTGGTCGCTAAAGGGCCCCATTCGTTCCCTGGTTACCCTCTTCCCATTGATATACTTGTAGAATATCTTGGGATTTTCCCTACTTTAACCAGCCAGAGCTTTCTCATATCCCCTCTTTGCTCTCCTAATTCCTTTCTTAAACTCCATCCTGCACTATCCGTACTCCACTAATGCCTCATTTGATTTGCTCCCTTTCTACTTGCTTAAAGCCTCTCTTTTCCTTCTCATTGTATCCTGAATGATTCTGGCCATCCATGGGTCTCTAGGCTTGTAACTCCTTCCTATCACCCTAGACGGAACGTGTTGGGTTTCTACCCACTCCGTTTTGTTTTTGGAGGCCCCCCACTGCTCTTCTGTAGATTTTCCCACAAGTAACTCTTTCCGACCTACTTTGGCCAGATTCTGCCTTATTTTACTAAAATCTGCTCTCCCCCAATCCAAAACCTTTTTTGCAACTTGTCTATTTCTTTGTCCATAACAATCTTAAATTGTACCATGTTGTGGTCGCTATCACTAAAATGCTTCCCCACCAACAAATCCACCACTTGTCCGACTTCATTCCCCAGAATTAAGTCCAGCCCTGCAACTTGTTGCACCCTCTACATATTGAGGTAAAAAGTTCTTCTATATACGTTTTAAGAAATCTACTCCATCTAAGACCTTAACACGATGACTATCCCAATTAATGTTGGGAAAGTTGAAATCACCTATCATAATTACCATATTATTACTTTTACTCACCTCTGTGAATTGTGCACATATTTGCTCCT
Organism: Scyliorhinus canicula; assembly: GCF_902713615.1. Classification (NCBI taxonomy): domain Eukaryota; kingdom Metazoa; phylum Chordata; class Chondrichthyes; order Carcharhiniformes; family Scyliorhinidae; genus Scyliorhinus; species Scyliorhinus canicula. The sequence continues at coordinate 22,919,179 of NC_052153.1, read as the reverse complement.
CAATTTCCCACTGACTATCTGGGGGTCTATAATAAATACCTAGCAATGTGACTGCACCTTTTTTATTCCTATGCTGTACCCACAAAGCTTAATTTGATGCCCCCTCCAAGATAGCATCTCTCTTTACTGCATTAACTGCTCCTTAGCTAATAATGAATTGCCTCCTCCTCTTTCATCCCCTCCTCTGTCTCACCTGAAGGTTCTATATCCCGAGATGTTGAGCTGCCAATCCTGCCCCTCCCTCAATCACATCTTCGTGATGGCTACTATATCACAATTTCACGTGCCAATCCTCCATCATGTCTGCACCGCCCCTCGAAAAGAGCACCCTACCTAGGCCTAATCCCCCGCCCTACCCCGCAACGCCATCTAACCATTGGACACTTAAGGACAATTTATCATGGCCAATCCACCTAACCTGCGCATCTTTGGACTGTGGTAGGAAACCGGAGCACCCGGAGGAAACCCACAGAGACACAGGGAGAACGTGCAAACTCCACACAGACAGTCACCTGAAGTCAGAATCAAGTTTGGGTCCCTGGTGCTGTGAGGTAGCAGTGCTGACCACTGTGCCACCGTGTTGCCCGATGTACTTGCACTGGAGGCAATGCAGCGAATATTGACTCGATCGGTTGCAGCGATGAGGGGATTGTCCTGTGATGAGATATTGACTAAATTAGGGTTATGTTCTCTGGAGTCTAGAAAAATGAGCGGCGATCACATTGAAACCTGCAGAATTCTGAAGGGGCGGTGTTAGGATGGACACTGAGGGATTGGTTCCATTGGTCAGAGAATCTAAAACACAGGGGCACACTCTCAAGATAAGAGGTGGATCATGAAGGACTGAAATGAAGGGAAATTAGTTAATAAAAGGTGAATCTTTGGAATTCTCTACCCCAGAGGGTTATGAATGCTTCGTTGTTGAATACACTTCAGTTGGGACAGTCAGAATCTTGGTCGCCTAGGGAATTGGATGCGGGGAGTGGAAGGGAAAGTTGAAGCCCAAGATCAGCCATGATCGTATTGAATGGTGGAGCAGGCTCGATGGGCCGAATGATCTATTCTTGCTCCTATTTCTTGTATCCTGCCTTCTGGGGAGGCAGTGGCATAGTGGGATTGTTACTGGACTACAGTAGTAATCCAGAGACCCAGTCTAATGCTCTGGGGTCTCAGGTTCAAATCCCACCATGGCAGATGGTGAAATTTGAATTTAATAAAAATCTGGAATTAAAAGTCTAATGATGACAACCAATGAAACCATTGTCAATTGTTGTAATGTCCTTCAGGGAAGGAAATCTGCCGTCCTTACCCGGTCTGGCCTACGTTTGACTCCAGACCCAGACAGCGATGTGGTTGACTTCTAAATGCCCCCGCATTGAAATGGCCTAGCAAACCACTCAGTTCACGGGCACGTAGGGATGGGCAACAAATGCTGGCCCAGTCAGCGACGCCCACATCCCAGGAACAAATTAAAAAGAAGAATAGGGTAAATTACCCATGGTGGTGAGGATTTATACAATGCCTGCGCTGTAATGTTTTATGTTCTATGTCTACTTTGTTTCTGTTATAGGGTGGAATGGCCTTACTTCCCTCTGAAAATATTATAATAATTTTAGTATAATAATTGCTTCAAGTTGTTTTTCAAAGGTAAATGTGCTCCAAAAGCGACCGATGATAAGATAATAGCCGACAAATCTCTCGCAGCTACCCGGCCCCATCACCGTGACGTCACAGTAAATGCGCTGAGCAGCCCTTCTAAATCAAATCGAGAGCAATTCATGATGAAAACGCCTGTCACCTTGTTACAAAAAGCACAGTTATAATTGTTTTAATTGTCTTCTTTCATCAGCGCTCTTTGTTGTGTTCTAACTCATAATATAGCCTTGATTAGGAAGTTTCCTGAGGTAAATATGCATTTATAAACCTATCCACCCTAAGCTGAGAGCTGATTCTTGGTTTTCAGAACTGCACATATTTGGGGGCCCTTAGTGAAAGGAATAAGGTGGAATATGATGAGGAGAATGAGTGAAGCTGCAGTGGGGTGCAGATGGAGGGTGGATTTTAATGCCCTAGCTGTTTAGCACAGGGCTAAATCGCTGGCTTTGAAAGCAGACCCAGGCAGGCCAGCAGCACGGTTCGATTCCCGTACCAGCCTCCCCGAACAGGCGGCGGAATGTGGTGACTAGGGGCTTTTCACAGTAACTTCATTTGAAGCCTACTTGTGACAATAAGCGATCTTCATTTTCATTTTCAACATGTTCTTAATGGAGGACAAAAGTTCGGCACAACATCATGAGCCGAAGTCTATGTTCTATGTTTGATAGTAGGAAGGGCATTTCATCAGAAGGGAGGGTGGCAGGTGGGGTTCCTTTCCTGCCTCCACCCTGATTCAATCCATGGTGGGAAGGTCTGTGGATGATATTCCTGCCTCACCACCAGGAAGCTTGGGGACCCATTATGCAGGGAACGCATCACGCAAACCCCGGCATGTTTGCCTGTGGAGTCCCAGCAGGAGGCATTCAGTGTCTGATTGAGGGACCAGGCATTGAGAGTCACACCCCAGCCTTCGCTGCTGATCTCCTAGCCCTGCCCTTCATCGGCAATCCCATCCCAACCCTGTGAAACCACTCACACCATCACTCACTTGTAACCTGGGGCTAAGATCCCTGGCCTTGGGTGGGTGTAGTACCAGTGGTGTTGCCGGTCAATAGAGCTGCTGGCCTCAGATTGGTCAACAGCGCTCACCCTTGGGGTCCTTGATCCTGGGGGAAGGCCGCCACTGGCTTGTTAAATGCTTGCCTGCGACTTAATGGGCTTTCCCCAAGGGAGACAATGTGGGCTTCTCACCGGCTCTCCACTCAGTGTCTGAGATCCCTGTCACTGCCGTCAAATAACACCCAGGCTGTATCATTCAATAGTTCTCCGACATCAATTATCCTCTGTGCTGCAGGCCCATTTCTTCAGAGATGAAAGCAATCCAAGATCCTCCCAGAACATGCCCTAGAACGACGAATCCATACAGTGTGAGCTTATGTCCTCCAACAGTATGTTAATTACATATTAGCTCAGCTGGCTCGACAGCCAGCCTGTAGCTCTGAATAACACCGACAGCGTGAGGTTAAATACTTATTCTGGCTCAAGTAGTTTGGGGCCTGTCTCCTCGTCCTGTTCTGTGGTAGAATCACAACCTAAGCTGTGGTTTGACGACCCTAAAATAATTGAGGATGCTACCCGGGGAGGAAGAATTAGTGCTCAATTATTTTATGATGAAGACAGTTCTCAATCGTTAAGAGGGACGTGAAAAGGATCCAAACCTGAATCGTAGGTGACTTTGTCCAATTATTCGAAACAAAGTGTCAGAATGGGACATGGACTTAGAGTGAAAATGAAGTTGTTTCAGCATCCAACCCACTTCCCAAGAGTGGAGCAATGGATCGCCCCATGACCCAAAACGTGGCAGGTTTGATACAGCTTGTGTTTGGATTTGAAGCTGTATAAACATTTTCACTTCCCATCAGGCCCAAACCCACTCCCTTTTTGGGGGTTAAAATTGTTAGTGAAATCCTGTGATCAGAAAGGAATGGGTACCAAAAACTATTGATCATCCATCTTGGTCAAACCAAGGGCCTCAACTTTGAGGATGACCTCCATCTGTGAAATGGGCCTTGGACTGAAAGCCTTTGGCCAACTTATTGCTCCACTCTTGCTCTGTTCCTCGCCATGTTTTTAAAGCGACCTTTATCTCACTGTTCATGTGCCAGGCTTTTTCAGCGACCTTAGCCTGGGTTTGGGGCCCAATCCAATTTTAGGGAACATTACCTAATTTTGTCCAAGCAGTTCATTTTTCTATCAAGTGATATCATCCCCCACACCCTTAAAAACCTTGTTAAGGTTATTTAAATGTTTAATTAAGAAAGCTTATTTCATTCACAAATTTTAGTCTCTTTCTGTTCTACTTCCCCGGTGCAGAAAGATCGATTTGTTCCAGGAGTATAAGAAATAGGGCTTACTTATTTTATAAATAAACGTTATTACAAGAAAAGAATACAATATTTAAACGTTCAAACTTCAACTCTAACAATAAACAATTATGTGTAGTTTCTTAACCTTAACACACTAATTCCCATTAAATAATAATGTAACAGAAGCTACAGCTCTCGTGCTATTTTCACAGGAAGACAAATGCAGTACTTGCAATTATGAAGCAATTTTTCTTCATTTGTTCATGGCTGAGACAATGTAACTCAGCAGGTATCCCTCTGACTCTGTGCGAGCAGATCTTTTTCCCCCTCAGTCTCTTTAACTCCTACATTGCCTGCTAAATTAGAGTGTCATTTCTGCACCCAATTTCCTAATATCTTCCTCACGTAACAGTTGCTATCTGCTTTACCACACCTTGCTCCTGCTTTTACTGCATTTTAACTCCAATCATAAACTTTTCATTTTCTTCCTGATCTTCCAATGTTATTTTTAATTTAACACGTTCAGCCTCTGACTCTTTGGACATAGAATCAGGGAATTTACATTGCATAAGGAGTCTGTACTTGCTCTTGGAAAGAGCACCCTACTTAAGCCCACACCTCCACCCTATCCCGTAACCCAGTAACCCAACCTAACCTAAGGGCAATTTAGCCTAGACAATTCACCTAACCTGCGTATCTTTGGACTGTGGGAGGAAACCAGAGCACCTGGGGGAAACTCACGCACATACGGGGAGAACGTGCAGTCTCCGCACAGTCTGGCCCAAGCTGGGAATCGAACCTGGGACCCTGGAGCTGTGAAACAACTGTGCTAACCACTGTGCTACCATGCTACATGTCTTGAAAGGGAACATTGAATCGTGTAGCAGGTTTACATAAAGTCATGGACTGGTTTAAGTCACCCTGCTTTTCGTGCACGAGCTCTGTTTCAACAGCCTTAACATATTTTCCCAAACTGACAGGCAACACCTTATCCCCAGCCAAGTCAGAGTCCAAACAGTTTTGTCGCCTTTTAACAGAAGCCAAACACTCACAAGTATCCTGTTTGGTTTAGAATTTAGAACAGTACAGCACAGAACAGGCCCTTCGGCCCTCGATGTTGTGCCGAGCAATGATCACCCTACTTAAACCCACGTAACCCGTATACCCGTAACCCAACAATCCCCCCATTAACCTTACACTACGGGCAATTTAGCATGGCCAATCCACCTAACCCGCACATCTTTGGACTGTGGGAGGAAACCGGAGCACCTGGAGGAAACCCACACACACACAGGGAGGACGTGCAGACTCCACACAGACAGTGACCCAGCCGGGAATTGAACCTGGGACCCTGGAGCTGTGAAGCATTGATGCTAACCACCATGCTACCGTGAGGCCCCGTGAGGTTGTTGACATAAAACAGTCCTCCCCTTCTTTCCACAGCAGTGGCCCCCTTGTTTCAGCATATCAAACAGCAGGGTTCCATTTTGTACAAAATACTGTGAATATATGTGAAAATTGCCATCCCATGTTCAATAGGTATCTGTTGAATTTTTCTCCCCATTGCAACCAGATCATATGGGAATGTCTCCAAGCTGAGTTCTTCATCCAGAATTCTTTGTCTTCCTTGGAGTTAAAGGTCCATTTCAAAACATCTTGTAATATTGTAACATTCAATGCCCCGACACAACTTTCAGCTTAGTATTTTGTTGGACTAATCAGGTTCCAGCCCATCCCACAAACCCATCCTGGAGAGCACAAATTCAGCCATTGAATCTTATAGTTTCACTCAAAATAACTTAGACCTCTCACTTTGGGCAGGTGGTGAGATGGTTGTTCCAAAATCATTCACAGTATGTTCGCTGTTGAAGAGATTTTTTTTCCACTAAGTGCTCATAATTGCAATCACAGTGAAGATTTTCAACATCAAAGGAAACACTTTAGTTGTCATCACTTTCATGCATCGTTCTGCAGTCAGATGGGCGGACTATTGATCTGCCATGGCATGTTCTTAAACCAGCTGTGAAGAGGGTAGAATAACGCTTTAGAGAAACTTGGCATCCACATTTCCCTCCATGCAATGATCTCTGCCCATCCACCCTTCCCCCAACACATTACCAAGATTTAACCAGCTGAAATCTCACAATGCAGCCAGTGGCTCATGCAGGCCCAAGTTTTATCCAACCTAGTTCTACATACAGCAGACCTCCTTCACAATAAGTTACACGGTTACACAGCACGGTAGCATTGTGGATTGCACAATCGCTTCACAGCTCCAGGGTCCCAGGTTCGATTCCGGCTTGGGTCACTGTCTGTGCGGAGTCTGCACATCCTCCCCGTGTGTGCGTGGGTTTCCTCCGGGTGCTCCGGTTTCCTCCCACAGTCCAAAGATGTGCAGGTTAGGTGAATTGGCCATGATAAATTGCCCTTAGTGTCCAAAATTGCCCTTAGTGTTGGGTGGGGTTACTGGGTTATGGGGATAGGGTGGAGGTGTTGACCTTGGGTAGTGTGCTCTTCCCAGGAGCCGGTGCAGACTCGATGGGCCGAATGGCCTCCTTCTGCACTGTAAATTCTATGATAACAATGAAGTGGACTGGTTTCTCTCTCTCTCTTAAGCACGTGGAGTGAGACGTGAGAATGAAGGAGAATCTAAAGAGGACAACGCAGCTTAAACGAACAATGAAAAATGAAAAGAAAGGAAATACTATTCACCATATTACCTCCCCAGAAATGGACAATAACTTACGTTGCTGCACGCATTATCCCCCAGGGGGCTTTGAGAACTCTAGCTGACTTCACAGCACTTTCATAGTAATGTGGAAATCAAAACACTGACCTATGGGCAGGTTCTACATTCTTCTGATAAATGTTTTCCTGCGCTGACTAAACACCCAATGGACCATTAGAACCTCTGTTAAGACAATGACATTGCTATTGCTGCTGTTGTATGATTTATAAAACTATCCAAGTAGTTACTTCACTTATATCTCCTCTCGAGAAAAAGGCTTTTTGTTACCATGGTAGCTGCTGACCCTGAATCCCACAGCTGTACTAGAACATACAAAAACTATTTCAAGTTTATTTTGATGTACAGCGCTTTCATACTCCAGTGTTGGTGAGGCTGACAACTTCCACAGAACAGCAACTGTGCTGTTTTATTTTAAGCCACATTAACGGTAATCCACACGTTTTCTGCTGATTACGAGAATTCTCATTGATCTGATTTTGCTTTCATCGTGCAGAATAACAACTGATCTCCACGGAATCAAATCTGATTAATATCATTCAAAATCTTTCGCATGCACTGTACAAAAATGCACCAAATATTCCCAAAGATGATAGTCATCATTGCAGTAACTACGAAATTAGCATCCTTCATTTCTCAAATTGAAGCCAATGGCAACATTCGTCTATTTTTGATGACTGCTTCCAGTGTTATGATCAGGAAAAAGAGAATTCTGACCACAGGCTCATGAATCAAGTCACACTGGGTGGAATATTCCCATCTCTGAGACTAATAGAGCAGGATTTGAGCCCGGGTTAGGCACCAGCGTCATCGGCAACGCGGGCAGGAAACACGGCGAGAATTGGGAAACCCTATTCTCACCGGCCAGGTCACGTTTCCAGGTTTGCCAAGCCCCTAACCGGTGGCATAATGAGAAATCCACCACGGAAGGCCGGGAACTTAATTTAAATGCATTAGCGAGCCCTCCCGCCGGGACTCCCTGGGTATGAGCAGCTGTGTAAAGGTCGAGAACCTGGCGACCTCGTCTCCGAGGTGAGCGCTCAGGCCGCCATCACCCTCCAGGGTTGCAAGTGGCAGAGGGGGCAAGGGAAAGGGCACAGATATGTTCAACTCAGGGCCCGGGGGGGGTGGGGCGTTCAGCATTGGCATCTCAGGGGGTGGAGTTGTTCGCAGGCCTTTGTGGCCTTTCATGGCTGTGAGCCTCGAGGTGTGACGGGTTCTGGCGGCTGGTCTGCAGGCAGCCCCGCCCATGTCCTCCTTGCTGGGTTTGAGGAGATACAACTGCTGCGGGATTGCTCTTCCAGAGAGGAAGCAGGAAAGTCGGGGCAGGGGGACGCAGGCTCAGCAGAGGGGCAACTGTGAGATACCTGGATGGGGTCCCATTAGATAGCAGAGTGTGGGACTTTTCGAAGGGGCATTTTCCAGCCTCATGGGGCTTGAAAACCCTCATACAGCTGGGATGATGACTGCAGCGAGAACTAACACCCGCACTCAAGCAACACTATGAAGCCGGAGAGCATGAGATGTGTGGATGCTCAAGGTCACTGCTTATGGAGGCCAGGCTGTCAGGGATTCGTGTCTGGGTGGCTGGCTGTCCAAGTTGGAAGGCTCATTTAATCCGCATCCCATGTGAGCTGGGGGAATGAGGATGCCCACCAAGGATGAAGGTGACATTCTAATTTCAGTCTTCATATGCATCAGGCGTGCCTCGCCTGCCACAAGGGGAAGCCATTTCCCTAATCAGCACCCTAGACCCTTCCTTCACGAGTTAATTGTGGCAATTTAGTCAGCATTGTAATGCATGAGTGTGCCACTGATTGGCATCCGGATGACGCAGGGGCAGCTCCTTGTTTCCCCTTGTGGTTAGGACGCAGGTCTATTGAATCCAATAAATTGCCCTCATTCCTCACCGATTGGGGGAGGCACGCGGAATGCTGAGGCTCTCAAGGATCGAAGCGCTTCATTCAGATGAAGTTGAGAGACAACAACAATGAGGAAGTAACAATTGTGTGACGGGGAGGGAATGAGGCTGAAGGGAAAAGTGCTCATAAAGGGGTAGGCACGTGCATGGATGTCCCAGATCCTGAGAGAGCTGAGGGTCATGGAGCCAGTCAAGTTGGAAATTATTTGGATTCCTAGCGGGCAGCAGAAAAATAATAATAATAATAATAATAATAAAGCGACATTGACGTGCTGCTAATCACGATCAGGACGAGCTGAGAAGGGGGAGGCTTTGCCCGTTGATCTTCTGAGATCTGGGTCACAGATGGCAGAGTCTTGGAGGAGAAGGTCACTGGCCAAGGGCATTCAAACGTAAACATCTACCTCCAGATGTTAGAGGTCCAGTGGCGGAGAAGTCTGCATCTGCCCTGGGGGACAGTGAGTCACATGTGCCAGATGATGCAAGAGTTGGCACAACATAGACTGGGAGGTCACCTGTGGGCTTGAAACTTACTGCCACCCTGAACTTCTATGCCAGCAGATCGTTTCAAGGCTGCACAAGTGACCTATATCCCAGAGAGCAGCGCACAAGTGCATAAGGGAGGTCACAGATGGTCTATTTGCAAGGGCCCACATGCACATCAACTTGGACTGGGACTAGGTGACCCAGGATGCCAGGGCCATGGGCTTTCTCCGCATAGCAGATATGCCCCTGGTGCAGGGTGTCATCGACTGCAACCATCTGACTCTGCATTCCCCATGGCACATGGGGCGCCATTTGTGAACCACAAGAGATACCCTCAATATCCATCTTGTTTTTGACCACGTGATGAACATCGTGCAGGTGTGTGCCCATTTCCCAGGGCCCGTCCTTGATAGTTATATCTTGGGGTGCTCAAAGGTCCCAGCCATTTTTAAAGGACAACAGCAGCTGGGGGAATGGCTCCTCGAGGGAAAAGGGTGCCCACTCAGAAGGTGGCTGTGACGCCAGTGCGGAGTCCACAAACACCCGCTGAGACTCGTGATAACGAGGCTCATGCATCAACCATGCACTGCTCAAGCAGGCAATTGGCCTGCTCAAGATGCAGTTCTAATGCCTAGACCGGTTGTGGGGAGCCCTCCAATACAGCCCCCAGAGAGTGTCCCACGTTATAGTGGTCTGCTGTGCTCTGCACAACCTGGCATTGCAGGGGGGAGAGCAGCTGGGCCAGGAGGACATGGAGGAGCGTCACATCCCCTCGGTTGAAGAGGATGTTGAGAAGAGCGGTGATAGGAAACCCATGGAGGAAGAGAAGGAAGGACTCAGGTGATGGCCTCAGGTGATGGATTGCAGTGCTAGGGATGCCCTCATTGTCTCTCAGTTTGGTGACAACCAGGACTAGGGTATGAAGACCTATCCCAACATGGGGTCTCATTTCATCTCATTACTGTGGTCACATGGTCACTCCATTCATGGGCAGGCCGCTAAATTGACTGACCGGATGCTGCTGCAGTAGAATGATGTCTTGCAGTGAGGACAGAGCGATGCACATCTTAACCGTCAAGAAATGCGTTGACTCCTGCCTGGCAGGGAGCTGAACGCAACCTGTCACCGAAGAGGGTGATCTGGGGGCCCATGAAACATTTCAGCTGCTGCCTCCTCCGAGGTCAGGGATCCCAGTGCATTTCGCCACCTCTTGATGAGATGGACAGACTCTCACTCGTTTTCAGCCAATGGCATCCTCATAACTAGAGAATACTGGCAGACACGAGAGGCCTGAGCATTGTTGTGGGGGTGGGGGAAGAGGTCGGGGGGAATTGATAGATTATTGATTTATTGATTTATTCATGGTTGCAGTTGCTAATTGAATGCACAGCTAAAGAGTGAAATTATAAAACGTGTCTTGACTGTGAGAATACTATCATTGTTTCAGATAATGAATTAACTATTGAACTCTAGTGTCTTGCCTGTGGGAATTTAGACATTGTTTCAGCGAATGTTTCATATAATGAATTGACTATTGTATTTCAGCGTATTCAGCAATAAGAATCAATCCACTGATTAGTTACAGCAAGATCTGCGGCCAGCGGTGGTGTGAGAAATCTATTTTCATGAGACTGTGCACGTAGCTGCTGAGCTAACTTTGATGGACACCAGTCAATCTTAAGTAATGGCCAATGATTTATTAATAAATCATCCTCCCAGTAACAGATATCCATTTGATAAACCAGGAGGTCTCAGCTGAGAATTAGAAGCCAATGAGAATAAACCCAGAAACACGCACCTCGGTGGGACACAGCTCTAGATTAGGCTCGGACTCACCTTCTGGAGAACAACTCACTGGCATGCCCCCACAGCAGTTGGAGGTGGGACAGCCCAGGTCTCCGTCACCCAGAGGGTTGCTGGAGACTAGGCACCCGATCGGTCCCAGTCACATGATGGGCCTCTGGAAGCTGCTGCCAGCTCACTGCTGGAGACGCACCGACAGGTGGCAGAACATCAGGCTGAGATTGGGCAGTCACTCAGCAGACGAGAGCGAATGATGGAGGAGTCCGTCGGCATTCAGCCTGATGTTGTGGCTTTGACATGTGTGAGCGCCTCGGGGTCGCCATGGGAAGGTTAGTGACCACCATGGAGACCTCGATCCAATAGGTCTTGCCAGATTTGCGCTCAACCCTGCACTCCATTGTCATACACCTTGGTGTGCGCCATCAAGGTGTAGGTGACATGGGGACGAGGCACCTTTACTTCCCTTCAGGTGCATCATCTCCTGCAGGAGCCAGGGCCCTCAGTCACCCACAGGGAGGACGAGTGTCAGCCAGACACCCAGGAGGGCCTCTTTGGGGCAGCACGGTAGCATGGTGGTTAGCATAAATGCTTCACAGCTCCAGGGTCCCAGGTTCGATTCCAGCTTGGGTCACTGTCTGTGCGGAGTCTGCACGTCCTCCCCGTGTGTGCGTGGGTTTCCTCCGGGTGCTCCGGTTTCCTCCCACAGTCCAAAGATGTGCGGGTTAGGTGGATTGGCCATGCTAAATTGCCCTTAGTGTCCTAAAAAATAAGGTTAATGGGGGGGGTTGTTGGGTTACGGGTATAGGGTGGATACGTTGGCTTGAGTAGGGTGATCATTGCTCGGCACAGCATCGAGGGCCGAAGGGCCTGTTCTGTGCTGTACTGTACTGTTCTATGTTCCACTCAGGACACTCCAAGGGTCTACAGCTGCTGAGAGCCCCTCTGCCTGTGACTGCACCCAGTCCAGCAGCTCAGGCCGCCGAAGGCGCTTCTGCCCCTGAGCAGGGTACCCTTATCAGACCGGAACCCTCCAGACCATCGGCCACCAGAGGATGTCCACCGAGGTCATCACAGACATCAAGATGTAATAACCAGCAGACTGGCTCCACATCTGCTGCCGATGTCGGGGCTGCACCCAGGTACAGCAAGCAGGTTAGAAAGGTTTAAAAATGTTAATATCACTTTTGGGTCACAGGTGTGCTGTCACTGTAAAGAAGTTGCACTTTCGAGAAAACATTTGACGGTTTATGAATTTTTTGGTCAACTGAAGGCGTTGTGAATTTGTACATTGCAGTCCTCTTATGTCGAGGTTTAACCCATCCTCCCAATCAGTGATAGTGTCCCACTGTGGGATTAACATTCCTGTGAACCTCACTGGAAATAGTTTCTGCACCCTTGTATGATGACAGGAAGATGTGTTTAAATCATTATTTGAAGTAAGATGTAAATGTTACCTAACCCTTCAGCCTCACGGAACACTGTTAGGTGAGGGCAGCCATCAGCATCGATATTCCTGTGGCATTTGTGTCTCCCCAGGGATAGCGGAAGAGCACATGACATGTACGGGAGGACGGGATCTCTCGGCAAGTCCTCACCTCAATCACAGCAGAACGATGTTTGCATCATTCGATGGTGACGGAAGCATCAAACCATCCCTGACGTCGCTCTTGTTCCTCAATGGACACTCAGTTCCCAGACTGAGTGCCGTCACAGAGCACTGCGGACCGAAGCAGTGATCATGGCTTGATGAGTCATGAGGCCAAACTGCACAACTGTGAATGACGGACGCCTTCTCACTGTGAATGGTTGGACATCCCCTGAGATGAAAGGGGAATGGTACTGAGGGCTAGGAGAGATGTAGCCTTAATGATAATAGTCTTTATTATTGTCACAAGTAGGCTTACATTAACACTGCAATGAAGTTACTGTGAAAAGCCCCTAGTCGCCACAGAATGGCACCTGTTCGGGTACACTGAGGGAGAATTCAATAGGTCCAAATTACCTAACAGCTCATCTTTCGGAAGCTGGAGCACCTGGAGGAAACCCACGCAGACATGGGGAGAACGCGCAGACTCCGCACAGACAGTGATCCAAGCCGGGAATCGAACCAAGCTCCCTGGCGCTGTGAAGTATGTTATGGGCCAGGGATTAGACAACCCCAAAATGTATCATGGAGTTCCCCTGACCCACAACTTTTAATAGATTGTGGTATGGGGAGCACACGGCCACTCTACAGGTGTGGTACAGCAGAAATGGAAAAGTATTTTTTAAAACAAAACTATATTTATGCTATGTTAACCCAAGTTAACCTTTTTAAAACATACAGTGAACATCTTAGCAACCATTAATTCAAATACAACCCCCAAAGAATACAACACTAAGTAATCCTTAATAACTTCCCTAACAACATCCAGACAAAAGAAACACCTTTTAACAGAAGCACATTGGGCGTGATTCTGCGGGAATTGGCAGGACGGGCAACTCCGGCACAAAGGAGTGGCGTGAACCACTCCGGCGTCAGGCCGCCCCAATGGTGCGGAATCCTCCGCACCTTTAGTGGCTAGGCTGGTGCCGGAGTGGTTTGCGCCACGCCAACCGGCGCTGAAGGGCCTCCGCCGGTCGGCGCAAGTTGGCACATGCGTGGGAGCGCCAGCATGTGCTGGCGTCATCCCGGCGCATGCGCAGGGGTGTTCATCTCCGCGCTGGCCATCGCGGAGGTCCACAGCAGCCGACGCGGTGGAATAGAGTGCCCCCACAGCACAGGCCCGCCCACGGATCGGTGAGTCCCCATCGCGGGCCAGGCCACCGTGGTGGCACCTCCCGGGGCCAGATCTCCCTGCGCCCCCCCCCCCCCCGAGGACCCCGGAGGCCGCCCGCGCAGCCAGGTCCCGCCGGTAAGTACCTGTTGTAATTTACGCCGCCTATTGTTACAGCTACACGGCCCATTGCAGGCCGGAGAATCGCTGGGGGGGGGCCTCTGCTAGCGGCCGCCGACTGGCGCGGTGTGATTCCCGCCCCCGCCAAATCCCCGGTGCCGTAAAATTCGGCAGCCGGCAGGGGCGGGATTCACGCCGCCCCCCGGAGATTCTCCGACCCGGCTGGGGGGGGGGGGGGGGGGGGGGGGGGGTCGGAGAATCCCGCCCATTAGGTTTACATTCACTGCTGAGAACATTTATAATTCTGAATTCACCAAATGATCAAGAGTTCATCTTTTCGGAGCAGAGAGATCAACAGTACACTTGCTCTGTCTGGCTTCAGCTCCAATACTGAAAACTAAAGTAAAACACACCCTGCAGCAAACAGCCTAAAACTAAAGTAAAAAGCTGACAGACAGCCCAGCTCCACCCACTCTCTGACATCACTGCAGTAGCAAACACTCATTTCTTAAAGGTACTCTCACATGACATGTAACAGTGCTAACCACTGTGCTACCATGCCGCCACCTGCTCACTTGGAACTTTACTCTTACTGGAACCTATCAGCAATTAAAGTGTCCCGAGCTCACCTCCCACATCTTCCTCACTCCATGGTGACATCAAGCTCATTCTGTCCATGAGCAGTCTCCAGATGTTCCTGGGCCTCCAGATCTTCATCCTCCGATGAGCTCGAATTCTCTTCCTCTCCACCCTCTGGTAATGGCTCACCCCTTTGCATTGTCAGATTGTTAAGTGTGCAATGCACTGTGATGATGCGAGAACCCTCTCCGAAGTGTATTGTAGTGAGCCACTTGATCGATCCAAGCATCTGTAGTGTCCCTCGAAAATGTCAGGCGCCTGGGAGTGACTCTGGATGTAGGAGTCATGGCAACTCCCAGGGTACTGCATATAAACCTGCAGTATGTGCTTCTGATGATCGCACACCAGTTGTACATTGATGGAATAGTAGCCTTTAATATTTATAATCATTCTGGGCTGCTGCCATGGAGCCTGTATAACCCATGGGTGCCGTCTCTTGTACCCTGAACTCTTGGGAAACCTGAGATGGCGACAAAGCCGGTGAATCGAGCAGTTGGACTATTTTCATCCAGAACAAACCTGACATATTGATGGGTCTTCTTGTAAAGGACGTCTGTGACCTTTGACACGCATTGACGTGTTGCAGATTGACAGATACCTCACAGGTCCCTTGTTACTCCCTGGAAAGACCGGGGCAAAGAAATTGAGTGCAATGAGCACCTCCAGGGTCACCGGCAGGAGATAGTCTCCAACCCCACATAGCTTCAGGTCTTCATGATGAATGTGGGATATGTGATGTACTAAATCTCGGGACAAGTGCAGACTCGCCCGGCATTGCCTCTCACTGATTTGGAAATTGGAGCTCTTCTACACTAAACGCTTGGTCTGGTGAGTTGCCTCCAGTGTCTGGGTCTCTCCTCCTGACCCTCTTGTTCCTGCTCTAGCTCCCCTTTGACCATGTCCCTCAGGCAGGACCTCCTGCTGGAGCTGCACTCAGCATTGTCTCTCCATCCTTCACCTCCTCCATTGCATTCGGACTCTGACAAAGACAGCACAGCCCAGGATCCATTTACCTTCCCCCTGGAATGAAACATTTCAGACAAGAATGAGGAAAGGGGGAGAAAATGAAGCTCAGAATAAGAAACCCATGGGAAATGTCCGGCTTGGCAGCTTTTCCTGCCTTGTTCACGCGGTGCTGATGGAGCCTTATCCCTGAGATGCTGGAGCACATTGAGGTGACCAAGGTGGCTGCCCAGAAATATGACATCTGGAACCCTGTGTGGGATGCTGAGGTGTACATGAGATGAAGAACCCAAGCTAGCTCCGCGCTTCAACCTCTGATGTGGGATATTAATGATCAGTAAGTTATTTTTGCCAGTGAGTGGATGACCTTTGACCTGTTATGAATGCCAATTCTGGTGAACATGTGAGTCTTCCTCATTGATGAAGTGTCCTGTAACATGTGGTTCCCTTCCACGACCCATGGATGCCATGGGGGTTGTGATGCATTATCAACCCAGTAATGGCACTTTGTTCTAATTTTGTAAATCTCCTTTGACATTTTGATATCTTTTTGTTACAATGCCCCACCAGGGGCTGTCATCCCTGTCATTTCTGATTTGTTTATTCATTATTGTTTTATGGGGGAGAGGGTGGTGGTTGTGGCCCAGTGGTAACGTCACTGGATTAGTAATATCACAGGCCCAGGCTATTCCACTGGGAAAATAAGTTCAAATCCCCCCCATGGGAGCTGATTGAATTTTTTTTTAAATTCAGTTAATAAATCTGGAATATAAAGCTAGTCTCAGTAATTATGACCATGAAGCTGTTATTGATTTTTAGGATGGCACGGTGGCACAGTGGTTATCGCTGCTGCCTCACAGTGCCAGGGACCCGGGTTCAATCCTGGTCTTTGGTGACTGTCTGTGTGGAGTTTGCATTTTTGCTCCCTATGTTTGCGTGGGTTTCTTCCGGATGCTTCGGTTTCCTCCCACAGTCCAAAAATGTACAGGATAGGTGGATTGGCCATGATCAATGCACAAGGTTATGGGGGTAGGCCAGGAGGAAAGGCCCTAGGTAGAATGCTCTTTCGGAGGGTCTCTTTTGGAGGATTGGTACATACTTGACGGGCTGAATGGCCTCCTTCTATACTGAAGGGCTTTTGTAACGCAGCTGTGCCTCCTTCAATATTGTCTGCATTCACAAAGTTTACATTCCTTGGTGTTAAATTGAGATGCAGTGACTGTAATGTGAAGATGTTCTGTGTATTCATTTAACAGCACTCATGAAGGCATTGGCTTTCAATGTCTTTCTTCCCCTGAAGATCTTCCTCCTTTTCTAATGAACCTTATTTCTGTCCACTGTTGCAACATCAACAAGTGAGGGTGCGCCCCCTGAAGGAGCCCGTTAGTCCAGCAGTGTGTTCCTCAGACCCCTCCCGGGCAGACCCGCTGTTACTTTCATTCTCACCAAGCACCAATATTGTGGAGCAGAAAGACGCTGGTTGTTCACCTTTATCTCCCAACGGAATCCAATGCTCCTTCTCTCACTGCCATTGTGCTAAATGCATACCTTGAACCTCACAATGTGAAGGTACAGCTTCCCCTGTTGTTCCTCAGCCTCCCACAATAAGACTGATCCCATAGTTATTGTGGTGACATTCTTATCCTTTCCCCACCCCCTCACCCCGAGTCCATCACCTGTGAAGTGCCCAAGCCCCATGTGGACCTTTATTTACCCCCATGTAGAGGCTGCGTGTATCTTCACATACACCCTCCTCCCTCCCCATCTTTATTATGTGTTTCCAATCTACTGGCTGCAGATGCCTCCAGGCACCATCATCATTCCATCTACAGCCCAGTGTAGAGACAGCCAAGCTCAGCAACAGTGACTGTGCGACAGGCCTGCAGATTAAGCTGTGTTTTTTTCCTCTGGAGCACAAAGTCCTTGTCCCTCCCTGTTGCTGGAGGACACCATTCTCCCAATGGTCCTGCAGCTCCCATCTCTGACTTCTGACTATGAGGCCCACGTAGCCCCTGGACTGCCTGTAATCTGTTATTCCTTTCCACAATGGCACGAGAGTGTCTGTACTCTGAACCCTGACTACAAGCCCCTGACTAAGGACATGGACTGTAACAGAGATCCCTTTGTCACAAAGCCGCGATTCTCCGCCCCCCGATGGCGGGTCGGAGAATAGCGGGAGGGCCTTCCCGACATTTTTCCCGACCTCCCGCTATTCTCCCCCCCCCCCCCCCCCCCCACGGCCGCCCCACGACACGAATCGCTGCTCGCCGTTTTTTTACAGCGAGCAGCGATTCTCCCCTATCCGATGGGCCGAGTTCCCAGGCCTTTACGGCCGTTTTCACGAACTCCAACACACCTACTCTCACAGTTCGTGAAAACGGCCGCAAAGTGCCGTTCTCGAGAACCATGGCACTGATTGGCACGGCCGCACCACGGCCGTGCCAAGGGTGGCATGGGCCCGCGATCGGTGGGCACCGATCGCGGGCAGCGGATCCGAATCCCACGCACTCTTTGTTCCTCCGCCGCCCCGCTGGATCAGTCCGTGGGGTGGCTGAGGGGCATACCGGCCCGCGCATGCGTGGGTTTCACGCATATGCGTGATGACGTCATCCGCGCATGCGCGGGTTGGAGCCGTCCAATCCGCGCCTGCGCAGCTGACGTTATCGTGTGCATCAGCCGCCGTTACCCTTGGCGCGCGGGCTTAGCGAAGTTCGCTAAGCCTGCGATGCCGAGGTTCACGAGGCCCGGGAGGGGGCGCGGAGGCTGCCGTGTACTAGAGTGTTCCCGCCTAAATCAACCCATCCCCCCAACCTTCTGAGAGTCCGTGCAAACCATCCCTAATGTGCTAACTAACCACCCCCATTCCTAATCTGGAGTCTGCCTTCATCTGCTTCCAGTCAAAAATGTGATATTCATTTGACCCCCTTATTTGTCAATATTTCATACACTCTTGCCAAGCTCCAACTTATCATTACTTGGCCTTCCATTGTTTTTTTAAATAAATTTAGAGTACTCAATTCATTTTTTCCAATTAAGGGGCAATTTAGCATGGCCAATCCACCTACCCTGCACATCTCTTGGGTTCTGCTGAGAGCAGAAGACCCCCTCCCCCCAACGCGCTCCCCAACCCCAGCCGCGGCACTGGTCAGTGTCTGAAAATGGAGGCCTTTATGAGTACCACAGCACAATGGTGTCCTTCTGGACGTCAGCAAATAGCAGGAGCAGCCTACCTCTACATCCCAGCAGTGTGGCATTCATTCAAACAGGGGCGGTGCAGCACCACGGCACACGGGCCATGTGTGTTCCACTCACCTCAAAGCCACGAGCGACTTGTGCACACCACTCATTTTCAAACGACCTTGAGGTCGACATAATTCCCTGCTGGTGTGAGGAAAGGTTGGAAGGCCTGACACGATTCTGGCGAGCAACTGTTTAAATGAGCATTCATGAGGTGTTAATGAAGGAAAATAGTGCTTATGCCGCGAGACAGCAGGATAACTGACCCGCCAATAATCTGCCACTGGGAGAATTGCAAACTGTTTTTACGCCAGTGGTTTTCCGACTTCTTGCCTCCCATCTGGATTCTCCGCTCCAGCGTGTCGCAAAGCCCGTCACGGGCGAGATGAGAAAATTCCACCCAATGAATCTTATTTAATTAACCCATGTCATGGGCGTATTTCTCCGTCATGCTATCAGGATTTTCCATTTTGCCGTCTGGTCAATGGGGCTTCCCATTGTGGGGCAACCCCACGCCATCGGGAAACCCCCGGGATACCAGCAAAATGGAGAAAACCGACGGCGGAGAATTCAGCATCAACTGCCTTTGAGAATTTTTAGTCTGCGCTTTTATTCAAAGCATTTTGCTGCTTTTATCCTCCTCTCTATCTGTGTTTTTTTCTTTATTCTTTCATGGGATGTGGATGTTGCTGGCAAGGTCAGCATTTGATGCTCACCCCTAATTGGCCTTGAACTGAGTGGTTTGCCAGGCAATCTCAGAGGGCAGCTAAGAGTCAACCACGTTGCTGTGTGGTCTGAAGTCACATGTAGGCCAGACCAGGTAAGGATGGCAGATTTCCTTCCCGAAAGGATATCAGTGAACCAGCTGGGTTTTCACAATGATCGATGGCGGTTTCATGGGCCGGAATTCTCCTGCCGTTCGCCGGCTACAGGATTCTGTGGTCCCATCGGCAGCGCACCCCCTGCCCATGGGTCACCTGGCGGCGTAGCTCATTTCAATGGGAACTCGCATTGATAGCGGCGGGAAGTGAGAATCCCGCCGCCGGTGAATGGCATACCACCACATGCGGCCGTTCCATGTCTGGCAAATCCACCCCAAGGTCTTCATTACTGCCACTAACTCTATTTTCCAGTTTTAGTTATTTATTTATTTATTTTTCCAATTTCAGGGGCAATTTAACGTGGCCAATCCACCTAACCTGCACATCTTTGGATTGTGGGTGTGAAACCCACTCAAACATGGGGAGAATAGGGGGCAGCATGGTAGCATTGTGGTTAGCACAGTTGCTTCACAGCTCCAGGGTCCCAGGTTCGATTCCGGCTTGGGTCACTGTCTGTACGGAGTCTGAACATTTTCCCCGTGTCTGCGTGGGTTTCCTCCTGGTGCTCCCGTTTCCTCCCACAGTCCAAACGTTGTGCAGGTTAGGTGGATTGGCCATGATAAATTGCCCTGTGTTCAAAAAGGTTAGGTGGGGTTACTGGGTTACGGGGATAGGGTTGAGGTGTGGGCTTAAGTGGGGTGTTCCTTCCAAGGGCCGGTGCAAACTCGATGGGCCGCATGGCCTCCTTCTGCATTGTAAATTCTATGAATGTGCAAACCCCCTCATGGATAGTGACCCAGGGCCAGGAATCGAACCCAGGTCCTCAGCGCCACAGTCCCAGGGCTAACCACTGTGTCACATGCCGCTCGTTCCAGTTTTATTTGTAATTGAATTTAAATTCTACCAGCTATCATCGAGTACTAGTCCAGTGACATTACCACTAAGCCACTGTTTCCCACATGATTCCAATATCTTTGATTCTGCTTTTTGTCAGAGAGTAACGTGTATTTAAGTACATAGATACTTTTAAAGCAGAACGCACTCACTTTAATTTCTGTTGATCCCTCTTCTGTTACTTATTTCACAATAACGCCAATTCTTAGAGTGACACACACTGACAAGCGGCCTAGCAATTCAATTCTCAAATTACAAACACTAATCCTGTCGATGTTGATCTAAAATTGCTCCTCTTGTTATACTAAGCGCAACGTTTAACTGTTCTTTGTATGAGTTAAATTCAAGTTACAGCAGCTGTTCAACATTAAGGTTATATTTAAGCATCAAGGTACAGTGCATTAACAGACATTTTGTAGTTACTGCTGTTAAGTGTATTGTAATAAGGAGCCTAGTTTAAGGCCAATTACCTTATAGACTCGATAATAGCACATTATACTTTAACACTGATTTGCCGTGTGGATTTGGCTGTATTGTTGTGGAAGGCAACGGCATTGCTGTTAAATGTAAAACGTTAATAACCCGTTACCACTGCACTCATATGCAAAATATTTTTCCCATTGCTTATATGAAGGTTTAAATGCAGGAATCTTCACAATCTGTGCAGGTGTACGGCAACTTGGGGAAAGCATGTTCTCCGATATTTTTTCAGATTTCGGTCTGAATTCTCCAGCCATCAGAATACTCTTTCCCCTCCACCGGAAGCGCCCATGGGTTTCCCGCTGATGTGGGATGGCTTCAGTGGGAAATCCCATTGGCAAGTAGCGGGAAGAGAAAATCCCGGCACCAGCGAACGGCAAGAAACACACGGCTGGAGGAAACGGAGAATCCAGCCCTTCGTTCTTTTTCTTCCACAGAAAGGATCCTGGGATTGAGAGAGATTTTTTATAAAATACACAGGAGGCAGCAGGTATTGAAGTGAGATGAACCATGTGGTATAATGTCCAACCCCTTACTGAAAGGAACTTGGGGTGGCCACATTCATTTTGGAAGGAGCAGAATTGTTCTTTTCAAATACAGTGGAAGAGAACAGTTGTCAGTTTTATTGATAAGTCAACTAGGGAACAACATGGACGTCATGACCACAGACTTTCCTGGTTCTGGAAACGCAAAAAAACGGACAGGAACAGGAAGCATCAATGTGCAGTTCCGGGGTGCGGAGCTGAGCTTTTACAGGTACTGATTGTTATATTACTCTTTGGTAATATATCGTTACTCTTTGTTGTTTTATTATGTCTACTCCTTTTTCTACTTTCCTGTTCGACTGTGGGTAATGTGGAATTGATGTAACATGTTTAAAATTGTATTGTTGTGGAAACTCAATCCATTCTTTGCTTCGAAACACATCTGACATGATATTGATAGATATTCCATGTCTCGTGAAAGTTTCTCTGCTGGCTTTGATGACAGATTTAGATGTTAGATCTGGTAGCTCCATGACCTCTGGATAATTGGAGTAATAGTCGCTAATCCACACATAATCAAGACCATTGGAGTGAATTAGATCTATACTAATTTTGGCCCAAGGAGAGGTTTCCAACGCATGTTGCTGTTGAGTCTCCTCACACTGCGCAGGCTGAAACTTCTGACATGTCTCACATCCAAGTACCTTGTCAGTGATGTCCCTATTTATACCTGGCCACTATACTGTTTGTCGCACCCTTTGCTTGCCCTTTGCAATGCTGAGGTGCCCTTCGTGAATTTGGTTGAGAATTATTGGCCTGACACACAGTGGTATGACTATCCGGTCGAGTCGAAGCAATAATCCATCCATGATTGTCAAATCTGCTTGAACATTTCTAAATTGAGGACAATGCCCTTTTGGCTCCCCATTGTTGATATGGTGTATGACGCGTTGCAGCATTGCATCCTTCTTTGTCTCTTCTCGGATGAGGTTGAACTTTTCATCCGAGGCCGGAAGATTTTCTGCACACAGCTATACTTGAGATTTAACATGCTGTATGAACTCAAAAGTTTCCCTTTCTGTAGTGATTGAGCGTGATAACGTATCTGCTATAATCAGGTCCTTTCCAGACATATAGATGAGGTGGAAGTTGTATCTTCTGAGCTTCATCAAAATTCTCTGGAGTGGTGGAGTCATGTCATTGAGATCCTTCTGTATTATATGCACGGCACTTCTTTGCGCAAGCGCAGATCGGCTTTTGTCCGTCTCTCTTCTTTTCATGAAGTGCGCATGTGCAGGGTTAGAGTGTGCACGCGCAAGATGGCTGCTGTCCGAAACGTGCATCTTCTTCATCTGTGACCCTGCCTTAACACGCTCTACCTTGTGGTGAATCTTTGCGCCTTTTCACGGAGATAATACTCTTGGTATTTACTTTTTGATTGTTGATGAACAAAGCAAATTTCCCTCGCGATTTCTAGCATTGGATCTTTTTGCCTAAGTAGGGGGAGATTCTCCGCAGCGCAGACTAAGTGCCCGCGCCGTCGTGAACGTCGTCGCGTTTCACGACGGTGCCAACAAGGCCCGGGCATGACCTATTCTGGCCCCCACAGGGGGTCAGCACAGCGCTGGAATGATTCACGCCGCTGCAGCGTACTTTCACCTGCCAAATGGGCGCCGCACCAACCTGCACATGCGCAGTTGGGCCGCGCCATCCTGTGCATGCACGGGAAACTTCTTACGCACGCCGGCCCCTCACCAACATGGCGCCGGTGTTCTGGGGCCGCCCGCGGAAGGAGGTAGGCCCAGGGGGGGGTGAGAGGCCGGCCCGCCAATTGGTGGGCCTTGATCGCAGGCCAGACCCCATGGGAGGCCCCCCCGGTGAAGGAGCGCCCCCCCCCACATGCCGCACCCCCAGCGTTCCCGCAGAGTTCCCGCCGGCAGCGACCGGGGTGGACGGCGCCAGCGGGAACCTGTTGTGTCGTAGCGGCTGCTCGGCCCATACGGGCCGGAGAATGGCCGCTCGCCGTTTGCGGCGATTCTCCGAGCAGCCTGGCGTGAATCGCGCAGCGCTGGTTTCGGGGGGCGGGAGAATCACATGCGGGTGTCGGGGCGGCATGGCGCAATTCGCAGGGTGCCCCAGCAATTCTCTCCCCCCCCCCCCCCCCCCCCCCCGGCGTGGAGGGGAGAATCCCGCCCCCCATCTTTCTCTAAGCTGTTCATCATGAATACCAAACACTATTTGGTCCCGAATCGTAGAATCATTCAGTGCGGAGAAGTTACCGGATTGTGCTAGCAGTCTCAGATCAATAAAGCTATTAAATGATTCACCCTTGTTTTGTAATCTCTCCTTAAATATATAGCGCTCAAATATTTCATTAGTTTGGATTTTACAATGGTCATCAAATTTTGCAAGAATTACATCAGACTTTGTTTTGTCTTGATCCACAGTGTACTGAGAAGAATTATAGATCTCAATTGCATGTTGACCAGCCATAGTTAATAGCAGAGCAATTTTGCGTGCATCAGTTGCATTAGTCAAATCAGAGGCTTCTAGATAAATTTGGAATTGCTGTTTGAACAAATGCCAGTTTACATTTAAGTTACCGGTTATCCTTAGGTGTCAAGGAGCTTGAGCTTTATCCATTGATCCTGGATTTGTCGAAGTTCTGTTGTTTGATGATGATGCTTCTCAAGTCGAATAGCTTCTTCGTTTTTTTTCCTTTTTTCTAATCTTACTAGATTTTGCTAGCTAGTTTCTGTAGCCAATGACCAGGTACCGTGTTATATTACTCTTTGGTAATATATCATTACTCTTTAAAATACAGATGGAGGGTGAGAAAGTAAAATCAAATACTAGTGTTTTGTGTTTAAACAAAGGAGATTACAAGGGGATGAGAGAAGAACTAGCTAAGGTAGACTGGGAGCTAAGACTTTATGGTGGAACAGTTGAGGAACAGTGGAGAACCTTCCAAGCGATTTTTCACAGTGCTCAGCAAAGGTTTATACCAACAAAAAGGAAGGACGGAAGAAAGAGGGAAAATCGACCGTGGATATCTAAGGAAATAAGGGAGAGTATCAAATTGAAGGAAAAAGTATATAAAGTGACAAAGATTGCTGGGAGATTAGAGGACTGGGAAATCTTTAGGGGGCAACAGAAAGCTACTAAAAAAGCTATAAAGAAGAGTAAGATAGAGTATGAGAGTAAACTTGCTCAGAATATAAAAACAGACAGTAAAAGTTTTTACAAATATATAAGACAAAAAAGAGTGGCTAAGGTCACTTTAGAGGATGAGAAGGGAGTTTTAATAATGGGAAATGAGGAAATAGCTGAGGAACTGAACAGGTTTTTTGGGTCGGTCTTCACAGTGGAAGACACAAATAACATGCCAGCGACTGATAGAAATGAGGCTATGACAGGTGAGCACCTTGAGAGGATTGTTATCACTAAGGAGGTAGTGATGGGCAAGCTAATGGGGCTAAAGGTAGACAAGTCTCCTGGCCCTGATGGAATGCATCCCAGAGTGCTAAAAGAGATGGCTAGGGAAATTGCAGATGCACTAGTGATAATTTACCGAAATTCACTAGACTCTGGGGTGGTCCCGGTGGATTGGAAATTAGCAAACATGACGCCGCTGTTTAAAAAAGGAGGTAGGCAGAAAGCAGGAAATTATAGGCCAGTGAGCTTAACTTCGGTAGTAGGGAAGATGCTGGAATCTATCATCAAGGAAGAAATTGCGAGGCATCTGGATAGAAATTGTCCCAGTGGGCAGACGCAGCATGGGTTCGTAAAAGGCAGGTCATGCCTAACTAATTTAGTGGAAATTTTTGAGGACATTACCAGTGCAGTAGATAACGGGGAGCCGATGGATGTGGTATATCTGGATTTCCAGAAAGCCTTTGACAAGGTGCCACACAAAAGGTTGCTTCATAAGATAAAGATGCATGGCATTAAGGGTAAAGTAGTAGCATGGATAGAGGATTGGTTAATTAATAGAAAGCAAAGAGTTGGGATAAATGGGTGTTTCTCTGGTTGGCAATCAGTAGCTAGTGGTGTCCCTCAGGGATCCGTGTTGGGCCCACAATTGTTCACAATTTACATAGATGATTTGGAGTTGGGGACCAAGGGCAATGTGTCCAAGTTTGCAGATGACACTAAGATGAGTGGTAAAGGGAAAAGTGCAGAGGATACTGGAAGTCTGCAGAGGGATTTGGATAGGTTAAGTGAATGGGCTCGGGTCTGGCAGATGGAATACAATGTTGACAAATGTGAGGTTATCCATTTTGGTAGGAATAACAGCAAACGGGATTATTATTTAAACAATAAAATATTAAAGCATGCCGCTGTTCAGAGAGACTTGGGTGTGCTAGTGCATGAGTCACAGAAGGTTGGTTTACAAGTGCAACAGGTGATTAAGAAGGCAAATGGAATTTTGTCCTTCATTGCTAGAGGGATGGAGTTTAAGACTAGGGAGGTTATGTTGCAATTGTATAAGGTGTTAGTGCGGCCACACCTAGAGTATTGTGTTCAGTTTTAGTCTCCTTACTTGAAAAAGGACGTACTGGCGCTGGAGGGTGTGCAGAGGAGATTCACTAGGTTAATCCCAGAGCTGAAGGGGTTGGATTATGAGGAGAGGTTGAGTAGACTGGGACTGTACTCGTTGGAATTTAGAAGGATGAGGGGGGATCTTATAGAAACATTTAAAATTATGAAGGGAATAGATAGGATAGATGCGGGCAGGTTGTTTCCACTGGCGGGTGACAGCAGAACTAGGGGACATAGCCTCAAAATAAGGGGAAGTAGATTTAGGACTGAGTTTAGGAGGAACGTCTTCACCCAAAGGGTTGTGAATCTATGGAATTCCTTGCCCAGTGAAGCAGTTGAGGCTCCTTCATTACATGTTTTTAAGGTAAAGATAGATAGTTTTTTGTAGAATAAAGGGATTAAGGGTTATGGTGTTTGGGCCGGAAAGTGGAGCTGAGTCCACAAAAGATCAGCCATGATCTAATTGAATGGCGGAGCAGGCTCGAGGGGCCAGATGGCCTACTCCTGCTCCTAGTTCTTATGTTCTTATGTTCTTTGCTTCATATTCCAGAATAGTCTGATGGTGTGATTCTGAAGGAATGACCACTCTTTAACTTAAAGCAAAACTGATTTATTGAATAATGAATTGATTAATATTGAGTTCCCACACTCCTCAGAACTATAATTAATAATCAAGTAATCTATATTAAAGTATTAACTAATTTAAACAACACGTGTTAACTATGCTGTGATCTATCTCTCTAACACTCTGCTCTCCAGTCACTCCTGCTTGGAAGAGACCCTTTGAGTTCTCATATATATAGTGGAAACTAGTGTTGCCCTCTGGTAGTTGTGTTACACTAAGATGTAATCATTAACCCTTTACTTGGCTATATATATATACAGATCATTACACTGATAGTCCAGAAAGAAAGGTAAAACCAAAAGGCAAGCAAGTCAGGCCATGAAGCAGATAGTGCATGTCATTCAGTGGATTGTTTTAACCAATTTTTTAAACAGATAAGTGAGATTGAGTGGAGCAATAGAACATCTTTTTACTGTTACGCTGTACAATCTTTTGTTATTTGTGAAATTAAGCAGTTCACCAATTCCTACACGTTATTACCTCACAAAGTGTTTCTCAACTATCCTTTGAAAATATTGGAGATTTAAGTGTCTGGATACCAGCTCCGATTGGGAGGGGGTTCCACTCTTGGATTGTATTATTGTATATTTAGATATTGAGAGTATGAGTATAATCGTATTGATGCTCTTTATTTATTAACCGTAATGCAGGACTTGAGAAACTGTAAGGTCACAAGAGAGATGTTGAGGTCGCAAACTCAGACCCAGCAATGGCTGCCGTGGAGCTGGGATTAATGTCTGACAGCTGCAAGGCCCCTTTAAATCCTTTTTTTTTGCGTGGTGGGTGTAGCCTAATAATAATAATCTCTATTAGTGTCACAAGTAGACTTACATTAACGCTGCAATGAAGTTGCTGTGAAAATCCCTGAGTCGCCACACTCCGGCGCCTGTACAGGTACAAAGAGAGAGAATTCAGAATGTCCAA
Source organism: Scyliorhinus canicula (assembly GCF_902713615.1). Taxonomy (NCBI): domain Eukaryota; kingdom Metazoa; phylum Chordata; class Chondrichthyes; order Carcharhiniformes; family Scyliorhinidae; genus Scyliorhinus; species Scyliorhinus canicula. The sequence continues at coordinate 22,891,775 of NC_052153.1, read as the reverse complement.
TTCACCTAATAAGCACGTCTTTTAGGACTTGTGGGAGGAAACTGGAGCATCCGGAGGAACCCACGCAGACACAGGGAGAAAACGTGCAGACTCCGCACAGACATTGATCCGAGCTAAAAATCGAATTCAGGTGCCTGGCGCTGTGAAGCAGCAATGCTATCCTGTATTAGATATTATTGTGCTAAAAGTCCACCAGGTGAAGATATAAAAAACAATTAAAATGGCAAACACACTTCCCAATTGTTGCAACACACACACACACACACACACACACACACAAGCATGTAAAAATACAAGTTACCGAATTAGCATTTTAAATTTAGTATACCCAATTCATTTTTTCCAATTAAGGGCCAATTTAGCGTGACCAATCCACCTACCCTGCACATCTTTAGGTTATGGGGGCGAAACCCACACAAACATGGGCAGAATGTGCAGACTCCACAGGGACAATGACCCAGAGCCGGGATCGAACCTGGGACCTCAGCGCTGTGAGGCAGCAGGGCTGACCCACTGCGCCACCGTGCTGCCCCTGAAGTTCCTGATTATGAGTAACTCGCCGTGGTTTGTGGCTGAGGCAGTTCTTAGGTCGTGGATCTTGGGACCTTACTCCTGGAAATGCTGCTCTCAAGTTTGAAATTTTCTTTAGAATTCCCCTGACTGCTGATTGCAGTCTGCTCTAAGCGGGTTGAGCTCTCTTTAGTTGAGAGAGAAGGAGAGATGTGCAGTTTTTTTGTTGCCTTCCGATGTTTCTTCTCTGAACTTTAGAACCTAACAAGAAGGGTTTTGTGATTAAAGTTATTTCAAAATGATAATCCCAATCAAATAGTCCTCTCTCCATAATGAATGCGTATTTCACAGAAGGTAATTTCTTAGCTCATGTCTGAATAGGCCTTGCCCTAGGTGTTATGGCCTAGGTGATTAATTTTTAATGTCCAACACTCATTTCAGATTGAATCATTCTTCCATATAATTAGCTAGGAAGAAAATATCAGCACGTCCAAGATAACCATTGTCTCTGCAGACTCTCTGTCTCTTGCCTGATGGAATGTGGCTTTTATACTAATGGTTGCAGCTATTTTTTATTCCAGCCCATCTTTTAAGTAATTCTTGACATCAGTATGTGTGAAATTCCACAGGAGGGCTACCTGGACGTGTCTTAGTTGTAATCCACATAGCAAATCTCCAGAAACTTGACCAACTTACAGTTGCGGACATGTCAGATGACCTCTGGCAGCCATCTTAAATGAGTGTCTTTGGTTTAATAGCTGAAACTGGCTTTTTTTTTAATGTTCCCAATGTGAGTCGAAAAGACGAAATTGAAATTTAATATTTGACATCAACACACCTCCATAACATATGTCATAAATGTCAGAAAATGGTTCAATTAACGGCTTTAAAATGCAGTGGCTGCTGTGATATCAGTAAATCTGACAGTCATTCTGTACTCCAAAGCAGGGAGGAGCAACCATCAAGCATAATGAAATAGAGACAAATTTTGAAATGTCCAACCTGCCCACTTTCCACATGTCAGGGGGAAGGTCAGTCACTAAAATATGCTTGTGAATCAATGGGCACAGGAGTATTTCCCTTGCTCTCCCCCAAGTTAAACTCTTTACATACCTTGTGATCAAGCCCCTGTAGTCTGCCCCTCTCGCACCACAACCTACAATTTTCTATTTGATGCAGGAAGCATGCAAATTCTATGCACAATGAACACAGGTTGTTTTTATTGTAGGCCAATAGCATTGCAATGATTGGGGTCTACTGCCAAAGCTGGAAGAAGGAAAGAATTAGGTATGATATCCATCTGCTTAAAGGTTGATGCATAGACTAACAAGGTGTTGGGATGTTTTATCAACCTTTTTCAGAATATTAAACAGATTGGGTAGAGTTAACGACAGAAGAGTGAATGGTCCGTAGTGATGGAACAAGCTTGAGGTGCTGAAATGCCTAATTGCAATCAATACCCTTTTTTGCCATTCATGTAGGAAAATGCTTTTAAAAAGAACTAGAGTCCAGAAGGGCAGCACGGTAGCATTGTGGATAGCACAATCGCTTCACAGCTCCAGGGTCCCAGGTTCGATTCCGGCTTGGATCACTGTCTGTGCGGAGTCTGCACATCCTCCCCGTGTGTGCGTGGGTTTCCTCCGGGTGCTCCGGTTTCCTCCCACAGTCCAAAGATGTGCAGGTTAGGTGGATTGGCCATGATAAATTGCCCTTAGTGTCCAAAATTGCCCTTAGTGTTGGGTGGGGTTACTGGGTTATGGGGATAGGGTGGAGGTGTTGACCTTGGGTAGGGTGCTCTTTCCAAGAGCCGGTGCAGACTCGATGGGCCGAATGGCCTCCTTCTGCACTGTAAAGTCTATGTAAAAAAAAAATAAGAAGTCAATGTGAGTTCTAAGAAGAAACAAAGCTGGACAAAGGGGAGAAACTGAAAGTAGGAGTGGATAACACAGAAAGGAACCAAACTTAGTAAAGTGGTGATGGAGGAAGGCAATTTAGCAGCCAGAGCCAGACCAATACAGAAGTTGCAATTCAAATGCAAAATCGGGCCGAGCTGTGTAGTAAGACATTGGATAAAGAACAGACACCGAGAGAGAAACTGAGGGAAACTAAATTATCTGCACGGGTTGAACAGAAGAACTTCCAACTCAATAGAAGAAAATAAATCAGAAGACAACAGGAAGAAAATCCAGGCAGAAAGAGGAGAGAAAAATATAGGATAAATGATCGGGCACGGTCGCCACAGAATTTCAGCAGCACAATACAGTGAAACTCAGAATGTGTTTTTGTGTTTCTTTAGAACATAGAGAAAAGAAAGCAGGAATATATTATTCGAATTTGAATTATTTATGAGTGTTCCCTGAAAATATGCAATCTCAACCTTCTATTATTAAGCTCACACCTGGAGACAGGTGGTTATTCCCCATCCCCAAACCCATGGCTAAGTTTTTTTGTCAATGGATAGTTTGAGGAAGTAGACTCGGAGTCAACCAGAGCCTAAACAGGGATCCAACCCTACTCTATTGGTGTTAATCTGATCCACATATTAACAGTCTAGCCGACTAAGCTAGATTGGCTCCCCCAGTCTCAATCTTATTCATTGTTAAATCAAAGTGCTGATTGAAGATTTAGTGTGAAGTCTTTTGTTTGTTCTTCATTGATTTGAGCCTGCAACCAGTGCTAAAGTGAGTGCATTCACACTTAGCTGAGAGTATTCACAGATTGGAAGCAGTGTATCCTATATTTCACTCTACTGGGACTTAAAGTGCGCAATTATAAAGGCTAGATCATTTGTTACAGTTTACTCAGTCAGTTCAACCATTCCAAAATGCACAAACAGAACTTCAAAGCTTTATTCATGTGACAGGTGCTCGAGCCTTTGGGATATTATCTTCCCTGCTTCATTGGTAAACAGGCCATAATTGACAATCTTGTGGGCACTGCACCCCATGGGACAAGAATGGCTGAATCGCAGTGTAATACCGATAAAAGTAGCCAGACAACAGCTTCTTGAATGTGTGAATTACAGCGCGGTTTACAGCTGAAGAGAATTATCTGCTCAACTAAAGTTCATCCAGTGTTCAATCCCATCTTCAACCTCAAAGGTATTCGGCGATCCTTTTGCCTCGACAGAGAGGAGCTGCGTCACTTGTGCCTGTATCAAGATAGTCAAAATTGCTTTATTGCTCCCCAGTGGTGAGCTTTTTCTAAAGCTGGGTCCTAGCAAAATGCATTGTACACGTTGTCTGCAGAAATTAGGGTTTGAATCTCTGTCCGTGAAGCTGTGAAATTAAATAGTGACAGTGTTCCACAAATATGTTACAAAATGCAGCATTTTCATTCAACTCACGGAATGTTTTTCAGCCCAAATTCTCCTGATGCAAAACATTTGATTCGATGTCTAATATTCAGCGATGGACGTTTTTCTCCGTGTCTGTGTGATTACCTATGGCAGGGATTCCACAGCTTCTAAAAAGTGTAACCATCAAGTTAGTTGGCAAAAATAAAATGGTTTTGTGCAGTGGACCACATTGAGTGGGACCCGGATTGTAGCTGTCCAAACTCACTTCAGGTCCAGAATTTACTGTCAGCGGAAAGAGGCAAGGCTCTTGTCCCGCCATTTTGTTTGATTTAATACAGAGCTGAAAAACCGCCTTCCTTATTGTATACCTCTGACCCGGTTTAGCTCAATAGGCTGGACAGCTGGTTCGTGATGCAGAGCGAGGCCAGCAGCGTGGGTTCAATTCCCGTACCGGCTGAGGTTACTCATGAAGGCCCCACCTCCTCAATCTCGCCCCTTCGCCTGAGGTGTGGTGATCCTCAGGTTAAATCATCACCAGTCAGCCCTCCCCCTCAAAGGGGAAAGTGGACCATGGTCAGCTGGGACGATGGCGACTTTACGTTACAGGATGCCAAACCTGAGCTGGAAGAACCTTTGTGTTGTGTGTACCACTGCATAAGCTAAAAGACCAGAAATTATCATCAGATCATCAGATCATTAGGGCAGCAGGGTAGCATGGTGGTTAGCATAAATGCTTCACAGCTCCAGGGTCCCAGGTTCGATTCCCGGCTGGGTCACTGTCTGTGTGGAGTCTGCACGTCCTCCCCCTGTGTGCGTGGGTTTCCTCCGGGTGCTCCGGTTTCCTCCCACAGTCCAAAGATGTGCGGGTTAGGTGGATTGGCCATGCTAAATTGCCCGTAGTGTCCTATAGTAAGGTTAAGGGGGGGAGTTGTTGGGTATAGGGTATAGGGTGGATACGTGGGTTTGAGTAGGGTGATCATGGCTCGGCACAACATTGAGGGCCGAAGGGCCTGTTCTGTGCTGTACTGTTCTATGTTCTATGTTCTATCTCAGTGCACCAATGCTTCAACTGCTCATCAATACTTTCTGCTATGTTAGCCTGCTGAAATAAATGGGACAAAAATCCCCTGCTACAATGCAGGAGAGAGAAATTTTGGGAAAATGTGATAAGCATTCATATGCTAACACCTCACGGCATAATTTCAGGGTCTGTGCATTTCTTCACTCAAGTGCCTATTTGAAATCCACAGAATGGACACATTCAGAATAGGTTTGCCAGAACTAATGATTAGGAAATGATGCAACTGAGCAGTTCTGAATGGTATCATGCTGAAAGCCAGTCAAATATTTTCAGCTCAACCCATTTTCAACTATTCATTAATGGCCCCTGCTATCAAAAAAGAGAAAAGTTGCTGTCTACGGGCACACTTAGTGTCCCGTGGTGAGTGGTGCTCTTGCCAGAAGGTGCAAGTGACTAAAAGGCACTCAAGCTTTGACTTAAAAGGCTCTGGCAACATAATGGGATGTCATGTTTTTTTTTGCTAAAAATCATATTTTGTGCATCAGTGTGAAAAGCAATTTCAACATTCAATTACTGTCATGTTTTACTGAATTACAGAAGAGGAAATGGTTAGACCCCTGGCTAACAGCTTTAAAGTAGAAATATATTCACTTTGACTGGGCAAGCAAGTTTCATAAAGGAATTTATTTGTGCACCTTCTAGTAACTAGCAAGTTCTCCCTTGTTTGCATTTTTCATGCTTTAGTGCAAAGGTGCCAACTAGACGGTCTGCTGTAAACTTTGATCCGTGCAGTTACATCACGATTGAGGTCATTTGGAGCGAATCTGCCAGGCGGAAAACAGATGCCGTCGGCTGCCAATTCAAATTGGGAAGTAGAAACAGACGGCATAAACTGGGGTGTGTTGTGTTATGCTGCTTCGTGTAGCATAAGCTGCTTCCTTGATGTATGCTTTGACAAAGGAAGATCCAAACTATGAAAGGAGTTCAACTTGTTTATTGAACTATTGACACAGTTCTTAAATGAGTTCGACTCTCCTGCTAATCTAGCTGTAGTAACTCAGTCTATCTTTACCAGCCTGCTCCAAGCCACGTACTGGGTGCGATGCTGTTGATCAACCCTGATGTACTCTCTAGATGTCTGTCTGTGGAAAGAGGCAGAGCGTGTGTGCCCTGTCCTTTTATATGGGTTGTGAAGTGCCCCCTTGTGGTAATGCCACCTAGTAGTGTCCTGATTACCCATTGGTTGTGTCCTGTTGTAGTGACCCATTGGCTGTATGTCTGCGTATCATGACATCTCTGGTGCTCCCTCTAGTGTTTACTTAGTTGTAGTGTATTTACATTAACCCCTTGTGTATTTACAGTGATGTAGATCACCACAGGGTGAGCGATGCTGCCCAGAAGATTAGGTGCCTCCGAGTTTCACTCCAATGGCGACAGAAAGAGGCAACAAATAGAGTCTTGGGGTTTGTCACTGTGTGAAACTCTGTGAGGGGCTGTTTAGCACAGGGCTAAATCGCTGGCTTTGAAAGCAGACCAAGCAAGCCAGCAGCACGGTTCGATTCCCGTAACAGCCTCCCCGAACAGGTGCCGGAATGTGGCGACTAGGGGCTTTTCACAGTAACTTCATTTGAAGCCTACTCGTGACAATAAGTGATTTTCATTTCATTTCATTACTGAAGGTAAGATGATGAACAAAATGCCTGTTCTCAGGATATTCCTGACTAGCGATTTTGAGCAATATGGATCAAACAAGAACTGACAGCAGCACTCCAAAAACACTTAACAAGTTACATGGCCAATCACGGAGACAACTACAATTTTAGCTCACCAAAATTCTTCATTAATCTTGGAATCATAGAATTTACAGTGCAGAAGGACCAAACTAAATAATAGTGAAAAGGGATGAAATACACAAATGTTAGGTTGGAACAGCACACTGTGCAGAATTAACAGACCCACCCTCCTTTGGGTTAATACAACGGTTGGCTTCAATAATTATGGGTTATGGGGTTGAGGGGCAGTGGTATAGAATAGTAGGAGTTAAGCCGGGATTCCCATATCTGGGGCTGAAATCGCAGTCGGCGCCAGGGCGGAGAATCCATTTCCCCGCATGGAATCGGGAGCGGCGGCGGTTCCCCGGTACTCCGGGCCCCGAAAAGCGGCGTATTCTGAGAGTACGCCGCACCACGTATCGCCTACCTGCGGCCATTGCTGGAGGCCCGCCCAGCCATTCTCCGCCCCCCGACCGGCCGAAATCCCAACAGTGTGGATCTAACATGGTCCTGCCGAACGGGATACGAGCATAGAACATAGAACATAGAACAGTACAGCACAGAACAGGCCCTTCAGCCCTCGATGTTGTGCCGAGCAATGCTCACCCGACTTAACCCACGTAACCCAACAATCCCCCCATTAACCTTACACTACGGGCAATTTAGCATGGCCAATCCACCTAACCCGCACATCTTTGGACTGTGGGAGGAAACCGGAGCACCCGGAGGAAACCCACGCACACACGGGGAGGACGTGCAGACTCCACACAGACATTGACCCAGCCGGGAATCGAACCTGGGACCCTGGAGCTGTGAAGCATTGATGCTAACCACCATGCTACCGTGAGGCCCATGGCGGCTGGAGGCTCAGTCCGCGGCCGCCCTGGTCGGGGGCAGGCCGATCGGAAGACGGGGGGGGGGGGGGGGGGCCTTATACACGACCGGGCAATTTTTGGCCGAGCAGTCCGGGTCGGGCTCGCAGCCAATCGGGGACACTATGTTTAAGGTCCAGCTCCACGGTCTGAGTCCGCCATGGAGCATGACACGGACGCTGGTGACTGCCGCCGTGCGCATGCACGCCCTCTGACCCAGACGTGCGGGGCCCGTATCTGCATCAATAGCTGCAAGATTTACGATGATTCACTGCAGGGCTATGAATATGTGGCGCTTTCACGCCAGTATTTCCCCCTCCCCTCTAGCCCCCTTCCATCCGGCCTATGGTCAGAAAGGCACTGTGCAAAGTCTTTCGATGCCGTGTAACTGGAACCTAATGTAAGTTAGCACCTTCAGCGGAGGAGCAGAGAACATTCGCCGAAAATGAAACTAGTGAGGTAATAACGGGGAGCCAGAATCCATAATGCAGCAAATGTAATAAGAAAGCAGCGATAGAAATAGTGGGACAATGGCAGCACAGAGATGAGCACATTGATCGTATCTGAAAATTTGCGAATTGCTTTCTTTCTGAGCTTATGAAAACTGGAAAGTAAATTAATCTGTTAGGTGACAAGCAGAATGTTCAATCTTGACTGCCATGTATCTCCCTTGCATTCTGTCAGTTAAATTCTGTTTGAAAATGCTCCAATGAAGCATCGTGAGAATTGTATTAAAGATGCAATATAAATTCAAATTGTTGTTGTACAATACTTTGGATGAATATGTTTCCTTTTCGACTTCTTATGGAAAGGTTGGATGTTAACATGTCAAATTGCATCGCCGTTGTTCGTACCAGTTATTTTTCAAGATTTCAGAAATAGTTTTTTTTACTCATAAGAAGGTAAAGTACTTTCCTATCTTATCGGCAAAATCAAATTATTATTCAAGACCCACATAAGTTTAAATTGGTAATATATTCCGTATCATGCGTTCTATTCAATTTACAATAGCGCATGTCTCAAATGACAAGATGTTCCTCTTGACCTAAGGTTTGAAAAATGCTCAAACATGACAAGGAATGGGATTGGTACAAATGAGCATTAACTTCAACTTAACCTCCTCTCAGCACACTGTTGATGGATGTAATGTTGTGGTATTGCAGTCAGTGAACTTTGATCGTAAAGGCATAATTGTAATTCTTGCTAAATGGCTGATTATAAGTCCACTGACAATGAAAACCAGGTATTTGTCATTATTTTTTATGTAGCTGCCATACATAAATTGTTGAACACTGATATTCAACAAACGGAAGTAACTTTGTGGCGGGCCATATTTAATTTAGAACTTGATATATCAGACTTGTTGCAGCTCGGGTTTTCAATTAGGTTGCCATCTTCAATCGCTATATCCATGTGACCATATGTAATTTCACAGAGGTACTGAGAGATTGAGTATCTGATCCCAATGGTAGTTCTGGATATGAATTGATATCAAATATGCTTCCTGATGATTCAAGCTTGATAAGCAATAGCCCTTTTCATTTGATATTGATTACTTGATCTGATGTAGTTGCATAACACAGAAATCGGTGATCCCTAAAACATAAATGTGATCCTAGGCTTGTGCGTTGCTTATATCTCGAAAGAAGGCAGAAAATCATTGTAAATTTTAAGAGCAGTTACAAATAGACTGTCCACAGTTTTTGATTAACTGTTGCACTCACTCAGGTGCAGAGCATTAGAATGAAACACTGAGTTAGATTTTTGTATTCTCTGCCTGCACAATAACCTGGTGGAGCAGGTTCTCAGTCCTTCATTGACCGCAATGGAATGAGTGTCCACTGGGTTCTGCTGTATAGGCGGGTGATCTGCTCTGCCCAGGCAGTGATACGATCCCACTTGATGTTATAACTGGACTGGAAGATCCCAGAATGGAACCCTGACTCACAAAATGGAAGAACAGAGTCAAAGAACCACTAATTAGTTTTAACAACAAGAAAAATGCATTTATTGAACACAGAAAAATTGGATCATGAATTGGATCACCTTTACTCCCCCTTCAGGCAGCACAGCAGCATAGTGATTAACACCGTGGCCTCACAGCGCCAGGGTCCTAGATTCGATTCCCAGCTGGGTCACCGTCTGTGCAGAGTCTGCACGTTCTCCCCATATCTGCGTGGGTTTCTTCCGGGTGCTCCGGTTTCCTCCAGCAGTTCAAAGACGTGCAGGTTAAGTGGATAGGCCGTGCTAAATTGCCCGTAGTGTCCAAAAAGGTTAGGAGGGGTTATTGGGTTTGGGGGATAGGGTGGAGTTGAGGGCTTAAGTGGGTCGGTGCAGACTCGATGGGCCGAATGGTGCCCTTCTGCACTGTATGTTCTATGTTCTTAACTTAACAATTACACACAGGTTTTAGCTTAACATGGATTACAAACTATGGTTACGTATGGTCCCATCCGGCTGGACCTCGGAGTTCTGGCTGCAGGGGTCGTCCCATGTCTATCAGGACTTATGGGAGGAAACCGGAGCACCCGGAGAAAACCCACGCAGACAGGGGGAGAACGTGCAGACTCCGCACAGACAGTCACCCAAGCCGGGAATCGAACCTGGGACCCTGGAGCTGTGAAGCAACAGTGCTACCCACTGTGCCACCCATCAATAGCGTGCCACAATATTTAACAAAACGCAAACTTTATTGCACATAAAATAATTAAATAATCACTTTCTAACTACACATGCTATCTATTCTGTTTCTTCTTACTTCCCCCAAGAAGTCTCTTACAAGACACATCAATCTTATCAATAGTTAATCTTACTTATAATCTTATATATAAGTTAAAATCTTAGGAGTGATTTACTTAAGTAGGGGCCACCAATGAGTGTACATTCACTTCAGCTCCTGCTACTCCCAAAGGAAAAACGCTCAGTCATCATCTCTTGACTGTGTCCCATGTTTTGGTTAATTTTCAATACTTCCATGCTGATCTGTTGCTTCCTTTCTTTGGCACAAGGCTCTGTGGGGAGAACTGTAGATTCTTCCATTAGTTTCAAACAAGACTATCTTCCAACTTATGTTCCCTCACAAAATCAAGCTGAGGTTAAGCATCATCCACATGGTCAACATTGAGGTAACTTTTTTTTACCAAACACAAATTATTGGATGGATGGATTTGTTTGTTGTCACGTGTACCAAGGTACAGTGAAAAGTATTTTTTCTGCGAGCAGCTCAACAGATCATTAAGTACATGAAAAGAAAAGGCAATAAAAGAAAATACATAATAGGGCAACACAAGGTACACAATGTAGTTATACAATGTAACTACATAACACCGGCATTGGGTGAAGCATGGGGGGGGGGGGGGGTAATTTTAATCAGGTCATCCATAAGAGGGTCGTTTAGGAGTCTGGCAACAGTGGGTACGAAGCTGTTTTTGAGTCTGTTTGTGCGTGTTCTCAGGCTTTTGTATCTCTTGCCCGATGGGAGAAGTTGGAAGAGTGAGTAAGCTGGTCTTTGATTATGCTGCCCGCTTTCCCCAGGCAGCAGGAGGTGTAGATGGAGTCAATGGATGGGAGGCAGGTTTGTGTGATGGATTGGGCTGTGTTCACAACTCTATGAAGTTCCTTGCGGTCCTGGGCTGAGCAGTTGCCATACTAGGCTGTGATGCAGCCGGATAGGATGCTTTCTATGATGCATCTGTAAAAGTTGGGAAGAGTTAATGTGGACATGCTGAATTTCCTTAGTTTCCTGAGGAAGTATAGGCGCTGTTGTGTTTTCTTGGTGATAGCATCGACGTGGGTGGACCAGGACAGATTTTTGGAGGTGTGTACCCCTAGGAATTTGAAACTGCTAACAATCTCCACCACCGCCCCGTTGATGCTGACAGGGGTGTGTACAGTACTTTGCTTTCTGAAGTAAATGACCAGCTCTTTAGTTTTGCTGGCATTGAGGGAGAGATTGTTGTTGCTGCACCACTCCACTAGGTTCTCAATCTCCTTCCTGTTTTCTGACTCATCGTTATTCGAGATCCAGCCCACTATGGTCGTTCGTCAGTAAACTTGCAGATGGAGTTGGAACCAAATTTTGCCACACAGTCATGTACACAGGGGGTATAGTAGGGGGCTAAGTATGCAGCGTTGCGGCGCCCCGGTATTAAATACTATTATGGAGGAGGTATTGTTGTTTATTCTTACTGATTGTGGCCTGTGGGTTAGAAAGTCGAGGATCCAGCTGCAGAGTGAGGAGCCAAGTCCTAGTGTTTGGAGCTTTGATATGAGCTTGGCTGGGATTATGGTGTTGAAGGCGGAGCTGTAGTCAATAAATGGTAGTCTGATGTAGGAGTCCTTCGTGTTGAGATGCTCTAGGGATGAGTGTCGGGCCAGGGAGATGACATCTGCTGTGGACCAGTTGTGGAGGTATACGAATTGCAGTGGATCAAGGAGTTCTGGGAGTATGGAGACGATACGCTTCATGACCAACCTCTCGAAGCACTTCATTATGCCTAAAGTCAGGGCCACTGGACAGTAGTCATTGAGGCACGCTGCCTGGTTTTTCTTTGGCACGGTATGATAGTGGTCTTCTTGAAGCAGGTGGGGACCTCGGAGTGGAGTAGGAACAGATTAAAGATGTCCGTGAACACATCTGCCAGCTGGTCTGCGCGAGGCTCTTAGTGCATGACCAGGGATCCCGTCTGGACCGTCGCCTTCCAATGGTTCTCTTTCAGGAAAGCCGATCAGAATTCTGAAGCTGTGATGGTGAGTATGGGTGTGTTATGGGGGAAATTGATATTCACAACATGTCATGCAGGCACTTAGACACAAGACAGGGGCTCACCATCATCTCATGAGTCCAGACCAGATTAAAACCTCGGGGGAGGGACCTTGATCCTCGTGCTACTTCATCCTCGGAAATAGATCATATTGAACTCAGGCTTTGTAATCAATGGTGAAGAAACAGCGCCTGTGGTGACCTCAAAAAAAAGCTGCCCATAGATATATCAACCTGTCGCCCACTTGCCCCTTTTAAATCTGGTAGCAAGTTAAGGGGATCTCCAGGCTTCCACCAATGCAGGGAAATCATGGATCAGATTATGAAATTCAACATTCAATAATGTTCAGATAGTGAAATAGATATTGGTCATCTAAATTGAAAGGAATCACAAAGAAATCTGTACCCATGGCCTGCCGGTATAACGGAGAGCGAGCTAACTGTATACAAGCCTTTGCTTGTATTACAACTCTGAGGCGCAAGTTGGAAAAAGGCCCAGCCAAGAAACTGGGCAGTCCTTTGACTCTTTTCTCACAATGGTTTCTGTTCATCAGTTCTGTCTCACCCAAATAATAAATAGTAAACATGCTGCAGTCCAAAAGAAGGATCAAAGGCTCACCACAATAGCCATAAACCGTCTTTCCTAATGGCTATCACGCCAAATCCCATGAAAGGCCATAAAGAATGAGAAACATGTGCAGCGGCTCAGTCACAATAGGCTATTGGTTGCCAATTTGGCCCCAGATTAAACAAGTCATTTTGTGGTTACTTTAAACTCGCAATCCAAAATTATAAATGTTCTCTTCATCTCCACAGCAAACATAGGCCCTTCAGTCAAATGACACCCTGATCTCAGTGCAATGTTTTTTCCTCTTTTAGTTTGATCAGTGAGCTGCTGAACGGCGAACGTGACCCTGTTGAACGATACAAACAACAGGTCATTTTCTTATTGAATCCCTTTTTTGATTGCAATACCTACGTAGGAATCTATCAGAGGACCATGCTGAGGTTAAGTCTGCTTCATAGTGTTGTCAATGGCCTGCAATGTGCCACCAAAAGCAAAGCTTTTCGCTACAACAATGCTTTCATAAACAATTCTCTTCCACTACTGGCATGGCCAATTTTGTGAAATGTCTGTTTTTTCAGGCTGAATGTTGCTGCAATATACCACCCGGGAAGTTCATTTACTGGTAGCATATTGGGAAGGGAACTAAGTGAGAGTGACTTACTTCCGCTGATTGTCATTGGTGCTAGGTTTCATGGCTGATGTGTTCATATTAATGCAGATTGCACTCATACCTGCCTCCTTCAATGACAATACTATGCAGCATTCAATTCCACTTCTTGTCTGCCTTCTTCCAGAGCAATCCAAACATCAGATGTTACTTTTAGAAAAAAAAAAGAAGGAAAACATTCGGTGGGATTCTCCATTCCTGAGACTAAGTGTTGACATCGGGGTATAATTCGTGGACTTCTACGACAGCAAAACTGGCGCCGCACCTGGATCGATTCAGCGACTGTGGAGGGACCAGCACCGGCGCCGCGTGGAACACAATTGATTCCAGCGCAAAATGGTGCGGGATTCACAGGGTCTGTGATTGGCACTCCGGAGGCTGACAAGCTGCAGCCACATGTACACATTGCACTCCCCACACACACTCATCCCAGCCAACAAGGTGGCACTGGTTGTGCTGGAGCATGCCTATCCCACTGATGGGTCAGCTGGGGCCAGAGGGCACCTAGAGGGTGGTCTGGGGACACCCATACAATCAATTCCCTAAGTTTACAGTGAGCAGTCAGTGGGGTGCGCAGCTGCATGGCTACCTTGCAGACTGTGACAATGGTGTTCTGTACCCTTCAACTCTGAACCCACAGCCCACCTCCTGGCCACCCTCCGCTACTGCCCGGCCCTGGCAAAATCCCCTCAGTCAGCGGCACAACTGCCAGCAAACTATGGTGATGTTGGACACTTTCCACACCCCGCCTCTCTCTCTCCCTCATCAGCCTCAGCGCCTGTTTCACAATTTTTAAAAGCACAAGTGAACCTCGCCGTCGGGAATTCCCCCCAGTGGAGGCGGAGCATCACAGAAGCCCCAGAGAATACCGGGTCATGCCCGCTAATAATATGCCAATGGCGTTTACTGTACATGCGGAGTGGAAGGCATTGACGCCACAGTCGATGTACTGGAGAATTGCCATTTGGCGTGAACCCGGTGTCCACCGCTATTTTGGCGTCAAAACCGGTTCTCTGCCCAATCACATTTCCCAATTCTGCCGTTAGCCGATGGAGAATCCCGCCCATTGTACTTGTGCCTCTCACAAAGTCGGGACATCTCAAAACACTTAACAACCAATGGAGTATGAGATTTACTGTGTAATATAAGAAATACAGCAGTCAATATAATAAGCTCACACTCCCAAAAACAACAATGAAATAAATGGTGAAATAGTCATGTTAGTTCAGGGATAAATATTGGCCTGGAGTCCAGCACTATTACTGTAATGTCAGCCGAGTGCTCCAGAAACACGACGATGAGGCAGTATGTGACTGCAGGAGAAGAAAAGAGAGAGAGAGAAACAGAATGAGGTAGATTGCGGGGATGGACTAAAATGCGACAATTGCCGAAGTGCCAAAATTTACAACAAACTCTCTCTGTGGGTGGGAGTTACCGCGCAACCTGCCGCGAGTCGTTCAGCGGCGGAAGTGGCCCGTCAATGGGATCTACCAATCCTGCGGGATTTCTTATTGAATACACCCCTCGTCGACGGGAAATCCGTGTGGCGGTGTGGGCCCGCAATTTCCCCGCCAGCGTGAACAGCCAGTAAACCCTGCCCATAATCAGAGAAATAATTTTGGTATTAAGAGAATAACATTCGGGAATCAAAGGAAATATTTTCGGCCTGACAGGTTGGGTCCTGCCGGCACAAAATGAGTCATTGGAGGCTTGAAGAAGGACCTTCCAAAGCACAGCTTTGCTGACAGTACGTTGCACATGATGAGTGTCCCTGTTACCAGATGAAGGTTAACGTGAGAGACTAGGAACTCGTGGAGGAGGGGAGGGATTTGGTAGTCCGTGTACACAAACCATTAAAAGCCAGAGCACAGGTGCAGAAAGCAATCAGAAAAGTTAATGGAAAGCTGGCCTTTATCTCAAGGGATTGGCTTCAAAGGTGGGGAAATTATGTTTCAATTGCACAGAGCATTGCTAAGAGCCCATCTGGATAACGGTATTCAATTTTGGTCATCACTCCTCAGGAAATATATATTGACCTTGGAGGGATTACAGCACAGACCTTCTAGCACAGAGGGATGTGCTGATAGGGTGAAATGAAGAAGACTTACATCGAGGATAAACGTTAGCATAGAGCAGTTGGGCAGCAAGGTCTAGTCCTGTTTCACAAATTCAGTGTGATTCTATCCAATATGACAAACTGAACAATGGCTGAGGGTTAATGCAAAAGTAACAGGTAAGGAAAAGAGTCGCTGAATGCTAAATATAGGAATGACTATGTGTGCCAAACAGGTGGTGCTCTATTTCAACATCAAAAGCAAGGATCCGAGATAAACCAACTAGTGCTCACTGTTATCAGCCAGCGTTTAGAGAGCCCCAAAGTATATCATGGAGTTCACCTGACCCACAACTTTGAATAGATTATGGTTATGGGGAAACACACGTGCCTACTCTGCAGGTGTGATGCACCAGAAATCTACAGTACTTTTAAATTAAAACAATGTTTATTTATGAAACCAGTTAACACTTTATAAACCCACAGTAAACATCTTAATAACTATCAACACCAATAAATCCCCAAAGAATACAGTACTCTATAGATAACCTTTAATGCATTCCCAAACAACATCCTGAAGACAAAATACCCTTTTTAACACAGAGATCAGGTTTCAATTCTCTACTGAGAGCAGTTATCACTCTGAATTCACCAAATGATCTAGAGATAATCTTTAGATGGCATAGAGATCAAAATTACACCTTCTTTGTCTAGCTGCAGCTCCAACACTAAAACTAAACAAAAAGTCTCAGACACACCCAAGCTTTTCCTCAAAGTGAAACTAAAAAGCAGAGCCAAAGCTCAGCTCCACCCACACTCTGACATCACTGCAGCCACTTGAGCAGACAAACATTTCTTAAAGTGACATTCCCATGACATCGCATGTAACAGTTTTCCAAGCTTCAAAGGTACCTGAGATCTAAGGGACAAAACAATGCCAGATCTTGAGTTGAGACATCAGACTTGACAACGGTTCTTCCAATGCAGAAGCAGGATACTTTGAGTGCTGGAAATCCGAAATAAAAACAAAAATTGCTGCAAGTACTGAACTGGTCAGGCAGAATCTGTGGAGTGAAGCCGAGTACATATTTTATCAGGACATTGACATTACTCAACGTTTCCAATTGGAAATGAAATGAAAAGCAAGATTTACCTTCACAGAGGCTAAAATGGAAAATAATCAGCAGCCTAACCTAAATCATAAGATTGGCTCAATAGGGCGGCATCGTGGCGGACTGGTTAGCACTGCTGCCTCACGGCGCCGAGGACCCGGGTTTGATCCCATCCCCGGGTCACTGTCCGTGTGGAGTTTGCACATTCTCCCCGTGTCTGCTTGGGTCCCACCCTCACAACCCAAAGATGTGCAGGGTAGGTGGATTGGCCACGCTAAATATCCCCTTAATTGGAAAAAATAATTGGGTATTTTAAATTCATAAAAAATAAAGATTGACTCAACAGCCTAAATGATCAATATTCCAAGTGTTAACATTTCTGCTGAAAGGTAATCGGCCTAAAACCTTGGACTGGATTCTCCGAATGGGAGACTAAGTCCCCACACTGACATGAAAACAGTGGTCTTTTCCGACAGGAAAACTGGCACAAAATGGCCATTTTGCTGGGGGTTAGCAGGGAGGCAGCGTAGAGCTCTAGCTGCCGATACGGCCCTGAGCATTTCCGGTTCTGTGGCTGCGCATACGCACAGCGGCGGCCTGCAGCGGCCGCGCCATGCTCAGCCCGCAGACCCGGACCGCAAAAGTAGTGTCCCTCTTCGGCCGCTCGCGCACCCCGGACGACCCGCCCACAGTGCCCCCAGCCCCGAATGAATCCCCCCTTCTCATGGACCGGCCCTCCCCCGATTGTGGCGGCGCCGGACTGTGTCTGCAGCCGCCACGCAAGGTTCCCAAATGGTGTGAACACACAAAACCCACGCCATTGGGAACTTGGCCGGTCGGGGATGGAGCATCACGGGGCAAGCCTCAGGCAATGGCTTGAGGTCATGGATACGTGGCGCATTCCTAGAGTCCACTGCTTTTCAGGGGGCGGAGAATCCGAAAAGCGGTGCCGCTCCCGATTTTGCCGCCAAGACGGATTCTCCGCCCTGGCATCGAACGCGATTTCGTCATCGCGGTTTGGCGGCGAATCCAGCCCCTTAGCTCTGTTTCTCTCCCCAGATGCTGCCTGACCTGCTGAGCAACTCCAGCATATTTTTTTGTCTTTACAACCGTGATTCTAGGTGATTTGTGAGTGGGATTTGAGACAAACCAGTTGCCAATGTGTAGTTCTGAACGGTGACAGCACGATGACAAGGAAATTAATCAAAGTAGGCCTTAATTTAAACATTGTCCATAAAATACGTTTTTTGTCAGCTACAGCGTGAGTTACATTTATAAATGGTTGCAAGGCAGTATTAAGGTACACCTCATTAAATGATTCCAGCGCATTGTTTCCTGATTTATTGTGCAACTTCCTCTTTTGACATTCTTCATTGGCAAGAGATATGTTGGCCGTTCCATGACAAGTTACAATATTATTTTAATGACCAGCAGATTTCTTCAAAGACCAAATTTGGTGTTGCACATTCCGTGTGAGTTCATGTGGAGCACATCCGTGGACCCGGGAACCATCCATTTATTGTGAAAAGAAAATCTAAGACTAGACAATTCCCGAGGGCAATATCTGCAAACAGACACTCGCCATATTCATATATCTGTCTGTCTATTATTTTCACGGTGATCATAGCCTGTTTAAACCGGTTGAAACTCATAAAATGGCAAAGGGTTATGATAGGAATGTGCTGCGGTTTGAGTAGGTTTAAGCCTGATAAACCTTCCGAATGAGTAAATCTTTCATCTCTGGCATCCACTGAGATTGTTAACGTTATAAGATTGAAAGTGAGATGAAATGGAAGATGCACATCCCTCGAGACTAAATTGGAAAAATAATTGGAAAGCTAATTTAAACCTTATGATTGGATCACTATCCTAAATGATCAATACTCTGAGTCCAAATATTTCCTGCTTTGACTCGAGACTAGCCTACGCGTTTTCCGACGTTCCTACTTTTTAATTACACTTTCAACTTACAAGCAGATCAATCAAAGTTATCTTTTATGTTTTTTTTAAACTAACTAGGGATGCCGTATAAACAGCCACAGACAAAATAATACGCTGAAATATCAGAGGAGCTGTTACACAGCAGGTAAGCAAACTG
The DNA here is from genome assembly GCF_902713615.1 of Scyliorhinus canicula. Classification (NCBI taxonomy): domain Eukaryota; kingdom Metazoa; phylum Chordata; class Chondrichthyes; order Carcharhiniformes; family Scyliorhinidae; genus Scyliorhinus; species Scyliorhinus canicula. The sequence continues at coordinate 22,873,042 of NC_052153.1, read as the reverse complement.
ACCTTCAACTTTACAATGTTCCAAGGTAGCAGGTTTCCACATCAACAAACTATTAATTTGGCTCATTTTCCTTTCTGCTTCAAAGTGATTTGCATGAATCAGTGAGAGAAAGTCACATTAACATTTAGTCAGCCTTTGACCAATTATATCTCATAAGGTAACTCAATCCCAGAGACAAAGAAGGTGAGAGTTTGAAAGTAAGAAACCTTCTAACAATTCATTTATAACAATATAGGTGCAACATGAGATGATTGGGATCACCTAGCCTTAATCCTGTATTAACTTGACCTTAATTATTATTTTTTGCTTGCTAATTATTGCTGAAACAGCCCGGGCATTCCTGCCACCTGAAGCATTTCATTTTCACTGGTAGGAGGTCAAGGCAGGAACTGACCTCTCGGTGCGAAGCTTGTGCTCTCTTTTAATGAGAATGTTTTCTACTAATTGGCTCTGAGTCCTCGCAGCCCATGTTGTCTGACCAGCCCTGAGCTCCCGTTTTTTTTTCAAAAGACGAACCGCTGCTTTCTGATTGGATCCTTGGAAACATTTCAAAGTGAAAATCAGCAAGTAACGTTAGCTGGATTTGTGATGGAAGTTGGTTTCACTGGCTGTGATGGGGAAGTGCGGCTGGTTGCACAAAAGGGCCCCTCAAGCCCCCATCAGTCGCATGTTAACCCATCAGGCTGGATCCTGGAGAAGCTGGGCATCTCACTAAGCACGCGCGTAACTAGGTTTTTCCCTCCATCCTTCAGCTCATAACTTCTTTTGTGACATAGGTTTCTGGAAGTGTACGTTTATTAAGTTGTGGTGAGGATGACCCTTAATCCTGTGATTTAAGGATTAGGAAAGCAACAGAAACGAAGGTGGATTAGAGTCAAAGCAGGCACAGAAAGAGAAATGAAGAGAGGGAAAGAAACTCTGGTGAAGAGAAAGTGGGGAAAAAAGGGACAAATAGGAAAACCAAGAAAATGTATAAAGAATTTAAAATTTGACTTCTATTAAATCTCAAACAACAATTTACCATATGGACGAATGCGAATGAATAGTTTAAATTGTTTCCTTTCTGGTTTAGGCAGGTAGGTTGGCAGTCATTAACGATGATCACATTACTAATGTAACACTTGCACTGCTAAGTTCCAGCACTCAGCATCTACAGCAAGTGTAATTGGGAAATGATGTTGAAAACTTGTAAATCCTTAAGAATTACTGGGAAACTAAGGGTGAGATGCCAGTTGTGTGAGTTCAATCAACTAGCAAGTTCTGGTGTTTCACAGCATGCAATCATGGCCTCAAGGGTGGTGGCTGAAGTCTCGTATTTTTGGCTCTGTGCGTGCAGCTCTGGTTCCAAAACAGCGCCTGGGTGCGTGCACATGTTTCTGACACACCAGCCACCGTATTGGGTAGGATATTCGAGCAGGCATGGAGGTGCAGGCTGAAAGCATGCAGCATTTAGAAACTGTAGGATCAGTTCACGTGTAATACTGAGTTCAGGTCGGTAAGACCACTTTTGAGCTCCAGCTAAATGCCTCTATTAAACACACTCAGCTGAACACTGAGTCAGCAGCAGGAAGGTCCCCGTCCACTATTGCTATTTAAAGAGATCATCAATTACTGGCAGGCTAGTTACTGATTGATTTCCACTGGCTGTTGCTGCGTTTATGGAAGTGTTTGGTGACTTAAACTGTTGTGTGACGTTTTTGAAGCTTACAGGGAGAGATGTGGAAAGCACTAAAGGACTTGATCCTTACTTGGCCCATTTTATCCCTGACATCTGGACACAAGGGGTGAGTAGCGAGAGAGGGCAAAATTGAGATTCGTACCAGCTGCGAAACATTTTGTGATTCACCTGACCCGGTCCAGATGGCGAGGTCCGGATCGCGCTCAAAAATGGCGAGAAGCCGTAATAAGCATCATTTGCATTCATTTCAATCTTATGAACAAAACTGATGTCAAATACAGCGGCCCAGGAAATAACCGACTCCAGGTCACCCCTGGGCCGGGAGGGTGAGGGGCTTTGCGTCTGTGAGGCCTTCAAGCCATTCTTAAATATTGTGGAGACCCGTCTGTCCAATCAAACTCTCCCAGACAGAGACCTACTGCAACTTCTCCCGTGAAAGTCAATTCCACCCCCTTTGACCGTGAGCAGCCTCTAGCTTCACAGCTGAAAGCTATTACAAATGAGAAATTAGCCTTGTTAATTCTAAGAGCACTTCACGCTCCTGAACACTCAAATGCCTCCACAAAGTCACAGATGGCCTGTCTGAGAGGATGATTTGTGAACCGGATGTCCTACAATCTTTGATGCCTGAACAGTGTGCCTGTACTCTAGGAGTGTCAGCACCATAGAGGCAGCTGCTGACAATCAAACACTATAGAACAGGGCTTCACCATGAAGGAGTCTCTCGTAGCCAAAGGGTAAGTGTCGGCATGAGTGGATGACAGCTGAGCACAAGCTCCCTCGTGTTGCTGGAAGAGGTTTTGGGTTTACGGGCTCCTGATCTGGTCAGGAGTGAGTGTGCAGAGTGAGGTTCACCAGCACAGCGAGCTCGCTAGATGGCACTTTGAGAAAAGGTGGGACAGTTATATTAAGGGTATGGGAGGCCTGGGGGATTTGAGGGTCCCAGCGTGGAAGACCTAACCACTTGTCAGTCTCCCTCCATCTCCAAGTCCTTCCAGGAATAAGAATGTTTGCTGGTGTCGATCCCACAAGGCTGCACTCGCTGTACTTGTACCAGCCGAGGCAGGTCGGTGCTGAAGACGGCAACAACGCCAACGCAGGCTGGAGGAGGTACCACATTTACATGGGGCCATGGCACTCCTTGAAGACCTGCTCACCCATCAGGCTGAGGAGGGGGCCAGAAGGGAAGGCCAGCGACGTGCTAAGGTACACAGGTGTCTTTGGCCCTTCCATGAGCTGACGAAAAGCAGATATCACAGAGGACTCTGTCTCAACAGGGAGACAGTGCAGCTCCTGCGCCGCGTCCTCCCGGACATGGCACCCTATTGAGGAGGAGGATTCCCGCTTCCAGTAGTCGTGGAACTCACTGAAGCCCCAAGTAAGGGATATCGGCTAAGGTCATGACTGATTATTTCAGGGTGGAGGCCTGGAACTGAGGCGGAGATAATGAGGCCCATGCTGCCACCCTTGCTGTCATTGAGCGGTGCATCGGGTTGCTGAAAATACACTTCCAATGCCTGGACCACTGTGTCAGGGCCCTGCAGTACACCACCCAGAGGGTCTCCCACTTTGTAGGGTCCACTTTGCCCTCCACAATCTCGCATAGCAGCAGGATGACATGGTGGAGGAGGAGGCGGTGGTGGGACATGCAACCCCGTCGGGGAAGGAGGAGGAGGGGGTAGACCTGGAGGGGCTGGTGGATGAGCCCCAGGAAGAGCCGAAGGATGGAGGGTAGGCAAGGATCCAACATGCCAGGAGGAACCCCTCACCACCATCACACCACCCCCTCCCCAACCTTTCCCCCCTCCAAATCTCTATGTAACATCCCTCCAGGGTGATGGGCCTACGTTGGGTCACTGCAAGGAAGGAGAGAGATGATCACGCACTCTGAGGAAAATCCGGTGCTTCTGGACTCCTCCATTCGGCCCTGAAGTTGCTGACACCCCATCCTAAATCTCACTGCTCTGACCTATCACCTGCATCTGCTCTGGGAGAATCTTGTCCAGAGGCTCGACATCTGGCTGGGACCCAGCTGAGTCCTGTGATCCAGCAGACCTCTGACTGCTGTCCCCCTTGGATGTTCCTGCCTCCACCTGATGTGCATCAGCAATTGTGTGGTGCTCACCAGTTGGTTCGCCCGAGGCCTGTCCTAATGTCACTCACTGTGATGTGAGCCACTGCGCTGGTGGAAGGTGTGGGTGAAAACTGTGATGCTTTGCCGGTGTTCTCCTCGGAGCTCGCCTTCAAGATGTTCTCTTGGGGAGCAGGGCCCTCCTCCGAGATGTTCTCTTGGGTGCAGGGGTGAGCACGACTTGAGAAGGCCTGACCCCATCAGGTGGAGATCCTGTGAGATAATGGACAAGTGGCCAATGAGAGGGAACGATGATTTTGTCTGACATGAACAACGCAGATGAGACGGGCCATCTGGGTGAAGGGATCCTCTCCTCAGTGGCGCAGGTCAAACTTGCTGTTGGTGATTGCTCCCTCCTCGAGCAACTCCACGATCTCCAGGGCCCATTCCTCATGGGGGTAAGGTTTCAAATTTCTGGGATTCCTCCCCCCATACCTGCCTTTGCCTTTTCCCACTTATTAGGGGCTATCTTCTCCGTGGGGACAAAAAAAGGGCATTGTGAGCCACACTTAATGGGTCGGGGGGTGTATAGCAGGTGGCATATGTGGGCACCACCCCGAGCTATGAAAATGTAGTTCTGGTGGGTGCCAGGGGGTTCTGAGGAACAAGATTGAAAATCGGATGTTGGAAGGTTGTGAGGAGTCAGCCAGTGATTAGCTGGGGTGGGGAGGGGGAGGGGGGGGACGGTTTGGGAAATTGGGGGGTGGCAGGCAGGACTGATGCCAGGAGAGAGATGGCAACTTACTCTTGCAGCTCGATGGAGATCGTTGGTCTTCTTCCGACATTGGACGGCAGTGCCGCTGGTCATGCTGCCCACACACACACTGCAGCTGCCACTGCCTTCCAGGCGGCGTTGCTCACCCGGCTGCTGATCTTCCGAAACCCTTGGGGGAACTGGGTGGCTTGCCTCTCATCCACAGTGTCGAGAAGCCTGGCCAGGCCGGCATCCCCAAGGTGAGGAGCAGGTCTGTGCGCTGCCTTCCTTGTGTGTTGACCGGGAGTGAGCGGTGAGGGGGCATTTAACAGCAGCTCCCTTTTGTTAGTGGTGAGGCGCTGGGGTGTGAGTTGGGCAAATCAGACGGCGAGGGAGCTAGCCATGGCGTGATTCACACGGGGGCTGATTTTTGGGATAGTTAAATACAGGCTGTGAGCTCGCAAATGCGGCCAACACAAAACATCCCACCAAACCCGCCCAAACCTTTTACGCTGAATCGTACCCATGGATGCAGTACTTTCCCAGTTCTCTTGAACGGCATCTTCACAAAGGAGAACGAGAAGAGGCAACACAGAGGAGGAGAAAATATTTGAAAGCGAGGAATAGCAGAAGAGCTCTCAGCGAGAGGCCATTTCCACGAAGGATGTTCAGGGAGCGATTCTGCTACCTCAACCTGAATGAGGACGTGCTCATTGAAAACTGTCGCCTGCTACAACGCAACCTCAGACCAGGACAAGGACAGCATTGCAAATGACTGTGTAGGTGATTGTGGCCATGACACTTCATACACCAGACTCCTTCCAGGCTGTTGCAGGCAATACTTCCAACATCTCGCAGTTCACCGTCTACTGTCGCAGGAGGGAAGTCTGAAAATCTGCACGCAAAGGGGACTGAATACATTTCATTCTCTCTTGCCAGAAGGAAACACATGGAGCACACACACACACATCACTTTGTGAGGATCACAGTGCCGTCCATTGTACAGGGTCCACTGACCGTGCTTTGAGGGTGGCACATGTCAACTCTCTCAATGTCCAGCTGGTAAGTGAACATACTCAGCACAGTTGTGCAGTTCAGTAACCAGAACCTGACAAAGGTGTCAAAACAGTCCACTTTACTACCTGCATTAGAGTCACCATGCCAAACCATATGACAACAAGGGACCACCTGGCTTAAGACACTGCTGTACATGTGGTCAGTAACAAAGGCCTCGCTGCCATTTGAAATGTGGCCAACGGGGTGCTGGAACAATGCTTCCACTGCCAGGAGGAACCCTGCAGGGCTCAGCAGAGTGCTATGGGCCAGGGCTTTATGCTCCAAAGTATTTTATGTCGTCCACCTGACCTACAACTTGTATGTTGAATTTGGCGAGGATGAGCACAAGAGCCTTCCCAACAGGCGTGATTCATCAGTCTTCCTAGACACTTTAATCAAAACAAGCTTCATTCTAAGAACTTAGTTAATATATATATAAACACACAGCAAGAATTATTTATCAATTACAAAAATAATGACACCACACAGCTACAGTAATCTATGTATAACACTGAATGAATTCCCCCTTAGCTGTTCCAATTCAATAACAAAATCCAATAAACCAAAAACCCCTTTTCAAGGGTGTGGCCCAGCACATTCCATTCTCACCTGACTAAGACTGGTCTTGTTACTGAAATTCTGATCCAATGTTTAACCTGCAGTTTTAACTCATTCAGGAAAGCCATTGTATATCCAAAGCCACCACCAAGGTGGTTTTTACCGGAACAGATATTTAAAATGAAAATAGAGAGAGACAGGCCAAAACACTTCTATTCTCTGTCTGTAGTCCACCGCAGTCAAAACTGAAAGTAAAACTCAAAACAAACCTCACAGCTACAGCTCAGCTCCACCCACAAAATTACATCACTGAAGCCATGTGATGAGACAAAAACATTTCTTAAAGGGACACTCGCATGACAACCGCATGTGCCACAATTTGTCGTGGTCTACTGCATGTTGCACAACCTCACCATCAGGAGGGGGCAGCCCTTACCAATGGGTTTAAACAAATAACTGAGGTGGGAGGGGAGAGGTGAAGGAAAGGAGGAGGGAACCAACACATTCCCTTTCTGGCTGGGGTCAGACAATTGTGGTACCAGAGATAGTGACTCCAATTCAGCATTTGTCACCAGTCCCAACCTTACCTACCTTCCATTTGGCTACAATGCTGAAATAAAAGCATCCATAAAACAAACATTCCAGACCAAATTTATAAATCTGGATTCATCTGTAAATCATCCACTTTTCATACGAAAGTTAACAAATCATTCTTGTGCATTCCCTCGGTGCCTGCCTTTCTTGTACCTTTGCCTGGCCTATTGAGCCTTCACACTGCTACCCCAGAGGCTGCATCCTGGCTAGAGGGAGGCTGATGATGTTCAGTGGAAGAAACGAGAGATGATCTTTCAAGGCAACCTTAACCAACTCCAAGGCTTTGCACTGTGCCATCTCAGCATCAGTGGCAAAACCTGGGATAGCTGATTGACAATCAACAGCAAGAGCATTGGCAGAGTGGCAAAGGTGGGAGGATGAATGCTGTCAACCTGAGAGAAGATAACAGGTTCCCACTCCAGCGAGCCATTCCCAAAGGACAAATCCTGAGCAATCCTAACAACATTATGGAGGATGGATTGCTGAACTGCTGTGATATGCTTGCCCCTCTGGTTTTCCATAACTACGATGGCAACAAGCTGACCTTACATGATGTCAGTTTGAATGACCAATTGGTGGGTGACGTCTATTTGTTTTTCAAACAAAGTCGAGACATGAGAGTTCAGACACTGTAGCGTGGATGGGTTTACGTGGATAGGTTCTTTGCTGGAGATGGCTACACTTGCATGCCAAAGGTCGAAGCCCTGTGCCAAGTTGGTTCTGGGTTTCTCCTCACTCCTTCATATTAACCTCACACTTTCCGGCAGGCTATCAATACACCCTTTCAGTGTTCTTTCTCATTAACCTTCTTCTGAAGGCCAACCCGTCCAAGTTCTCATCAGAGCAGAACTTGTGTGCAACTTTCCATGAGATTTTTATTCCAGATTTTTATTGAATTCAAATTTTCCCATCTGTCTGGCTGGGATTTGAACCTGGGTCCCCAGATCATTACCCTGGGTCTCTGAATTACTAGCCCAGTGACAATACCACTAAGCCATTGCTTCCCCTAATGGTGACAGTAGCCCAGCTGAGGGATGTGAATGTCAGCTTAAGGGATGGTGTTTCTACTCCATCGATAACTTCCCACTCTTCCATCTCTGGCTGTCCCTCCGCTGCCTGGTCAGGTTGCAGCTTTTGGGTATTGAAAGGCACAAGAGCGAGATTATGGTGTTGGGAGGGGAAAAAGCAGGAATTTGTACACCATTGGCATCTTGTAAATCAGGAGAGTGCAGGAGGTGAGGGAAGTGAGATCTGAGAAATAGGATTAGGTACAAGCCTAATTTTGATCGATTCAGCACTGCCACCGATCACAACATCAGTTATGGAAACTCTAGTCATGGAGAATGTGGTGATGTGCATCACTGTAAATACACAAGGGGTTAATGTAAATATATGTCGACTAGCTAGACACTAGAGGGAGAACCAGAGACATGACACACAGACACTCAACCAATAGAACAGTTAGATAGAACACGACCAATGGGCATTCACGATACACACTGAGGTCACATGACCACAGAAGGGCATTACACCAACCCATATATAAAGGACACAACACACATGATCTTCCTCTTTCCAGTGGAGACAGTCAATGAGTAGAGACATAGGGTTGATTCAATATCACGCCCACCACGTGGATTGTAGCAGACTGGTTAGTCAGTCTGGGTAGTTATAGAGAGATTAACAGTCGTGGCGAACCCGAGTAATAGAAGTGTAAGTTTAATAAAAGTGTTGAAGTTATCTCCACGTCTGAATCTTCCTTTGTCAAGTGCACCACAAGGAAGCTGCTTATGTTACGCTTAGAGCATAACAAGACATGGTACCAGAGTGAACTGTTTCAATCCATATAGCTATAACTGGAGCAGCGGCTCCAGTGCCACGGCGATCTCCGCGAAAACTGGCGGGCATTCCGGCAAAGGTTTCAAATCTTCCTGGTAGCGGCCGATGCTGAAAAGACAGAGCTTCTGCTCACCATCGCCGGTGCCAGAGCATACGAAATCCTTTTAAAAATCAAGTTCTCCAAAAGGCAAAACAGGAGCAACTTCCAGGCAGTCCTGGACAAATTCGGTAAATACTGTGAGGAAAACACACTCCAACCCGCAGAAAACGGTAAAAGAAGCACCAGTGCTCACCACGAGGCCGTGATCCCGGAGCAGAGAACAATTTTGATCGGCGACCATCTTTGTAAAGGTACTGCACATGCGCAGTTGCGTGAGAAGCGCACAGAACGGGAAGGTCCGTTTGCGCATGCGCAATTGCCAAAACGGTCCCAGTACAGGAACAGCGATATGCGCTTGCGCAAGCGCTTCCTACGGCTGACGTCACATGCATCATGACGTCAGAGGCCCCGGACCATGCCCACTTAAAGGGGAAATGTCGCAAATCATGAAAAAAAATCTCTTAAAGCCATAAAACAAGCTTCCTTCACCTGGAATGACAGCACAATGCCTGAAATGCAACCAGGAAATGAAATTAATCCCCACAAACCCTGCAACAAGCAGTTAGTTACGCCCAAACAGCTGATTCAGTCCTTGAATACTTCGACACCGACCATTATTTCTTCTCTGGACATCACGAGCCCCATGCCAGCTCTGACACAAACAGTGATGATTTGGTCCTAGAAGACTATGACTCAGACAAAGGTTTTTTCATTAGAAATGGCAACCCCCGTACTGAATCTGACGCAGACGCGGATTCATTCTTCGGATTTGAGGATCTTCAGCCCAGCATCTACGACATCCCGACTCGTGAGTGCAGGATTATGCTGCGGCCTGAAACCAAGAGACAGAGAGCGGTACAAGCCCACAGAGAGCGGCCTGCTGCCACACAGAGAGTGGTCTACGCACCACTAAGGATTCCCGACTCCACGATAGAAGACACACAAGACTCCACATCGCAGTCCTTGCACGAACAAGAAGCGACTCCAGTGTCACAAGCCTCCACAGCGAGCTCGTCTACAGTCGCCATGATTGAAGAAGCAACGCAAGACTCCCAAGCGCAGTCCTTGCATGAACAAGACCATGAGGGTCTAGCAACCTCCTCTGACCAACTAGCAGCAGACGATGCAAGTCTGCCATGTTCAAGTGAACAGCAGGACAACCATGACGGTCTATCATGCTCCAGTGAAGAACAAAGCGACTATGACAGTCCAAGCCCAAATGAACAACAAAGCGACTATGACGGGCTACCCACATTGTATGAGCCACAAGGAGATGACTCTGACAGTCTACCGAGCCCAAGTGAACAACAAGAAGCTACTGAGTGACGACAGCGTCCCACTTCCCTTACAAGATGTGCAAAGTGACAGACCTCAGCTAGTGTGCACAGAGGCATTCGACGATCACTGTGAGACCACTGGTGACTCCGGTGACACCACGATACTTCCAACCTCATTCGCTCGAACCTCTCCACAAGTCAATGCGTTCCTGCATGTTCTGACTCCAGAGGTGCAGCTTCAAGAAATCTCAGCTGACTCCAGTGAACCTGCTAAGACTCTGGACGGGGAACACCGACAAACCACAACTGACTCAGGTGAAACAGACCAGACTCCAGGTGGAGAGCAACCAAACGCCGACTCTGATTGATGCAAGCCGGACTTTACTCCAGACAGGGAGTGCCGCAAATTCAGTGACGGCACGCTCACGGTGACAGCAGATGCCGCAATGACAGGAGATGGATCACTTGACAATTACACTGGGTCAGTAATTTTTTTTTAAAAATTTAGATTAGCCAATTATTTTTTCCAATTAAGGGGCAATTTAGCGTAGCCAATCCACCTACTCTGCACATTTTTGGGTTGTGGGGGCGAAACCCACGCAGACACGGGGAGAATGTGCAAACTCCACACGGACAGTGACCCAGAGCCGGGATCGAACCTGGGACCTCAGGGCCGTGAGGCGGTTGTGCTAACCACTAGGCCACCGTGCTGCCTCACTGGGTCAGTAATAACAAGTAGTGGCTACAGTCCAAGAGGAATACACCAGTATTCACCACAGCTATATCCACACATTCTTTCCACACCAGCAGTGCAGCCAATGACAGGTTATGCTGGACAAACCCAGGGCGCGATTCTCCGCCCCCCACGACGGGTTGGAGAATAGCGGGAGGGTCTTCCCGACATTTTTCCCGCCCTCCCGCTATTCTCCCCCCCCGCCCAACTCCCGCACGAATCGCTGCCGCCGTTTTTTTACGGCAGCGGGCCCGATGCCCACGCACTATTTCTCCTTCCGCCGCCCCGCAGTATCCATTCGCGGGGCGGCTGAGGGGCATCCCGGCCCGCGCATGCGCGGGTTTCGCGCAAATACGCGATGATGTCATCCGCGCATGCGCGGGTTGGAGTCTTCCAATCCGCGCATGCGCGGCTGACGTCATATGACGCGTCAGCCGGCGCTAACTCCGGCAAGCGGGCTTAACGAAATTCGTTAAGCCCGTGATGCCGGAGCTTGCGGCGTCGGGCTGCTAGCCCCGACCGGGGACCAGAATCGGTTCCCGGTCGGGAAGGGGCGCGCTGGCGTCAAACCCGCCGGGTTTGACGCCAGCCTTACGATTTCTCCCGTTTTGGGAGAATCTCGCCCCCAGTATTCCGGCATGCAGCATCCAGCAGTCTATGCAGCATCTTCTCAACCAGGCCAGCACTACGGATTGCCCACTAATGGAATCAAGATCGAAGGAGGACTACCACAAGCACAATCTGCACTACAGACTGGATGCCTTAGTTACAGCCGAGGATTTGCTGCACCCCAGCCTGGCCAAACGGCATATTCCTAACAGATGCAAGGTTCTAGTTTCACGCCATCACCAGGTATTTATGCGAGCAGCAATTCTGTTTCCAAGTCGACGAGCTTCAACACTTCTCATCACGATTACCCTTCCTACACAGCATTTGGCCAAAACCAGTATGCACAGTATTTTCCAGCTTCCACATATGGCACATACATGACATCGAATGATACTGTTGATGGTACCTCTTAAACGTCAACAGCCCATCAGCTACAAGATGCCATCCAACATCGCCATCACAAACATCGCAAAAAAAAAAGGACTCCAAATCAAACAGCAAAGTTATTTGACCACTTCTTGGTTCCTGTGGCACAGGGACATTGATGGCGTTCACAAGGACATGCCACCATTCAAATTCACCAACCCACTAAGAGAGACATTTGACCATGGTGATTGATGGTTTTTGGACTCACACGAATGATTTGGACTTATTGTTTCATCACTGTTCTCATGACTTGTACATACCATAATGTTTCTGCCTGTTATTGGTTCAATTTTCTTTACGTGTACAGAAAATATGTAACATGTGAAAAAGGGGGATGTGGTTATGTGCATCACTGTAAATACACAAGGGGTTAATGTAAATACATGTAGACTAGCTAGACACTAGAGGGAGCACCAGAGACATGACACACAGACACTCAACCAATAGAACAGTTGGATAGGACACGACCAATGGGCATTCACGATACACACTGAGGTGACACAAGGGCCGCACGGTAGCATTGTGGATAGCACAATTGCTTCACAGCTCCAGAGTCCCAGGTTCAATTCCGGCTTGGGTCACTGTCTGTGCGGAATCTGCACGTCCTCCCCGTGTGTGCGTGGGTTTCCTCCGGGTGCTCCGGTTTCCTTCCACAGTCCAAAGATGTGCAGGTTAGGTGGATTGGCCATGATAAATTGCCCTTAGTGTCCAAAATTGTCCTTAGTGTCCAAAATTGCGGTTAGTGTTGGGTGGGGTTACTGGGTTGTGGGAATAGGGTGGGGGTGTTGACCTTGGGTGGGGTGCTCTTTCCGAGAGCCCGATGGCCCAAATGGCCTCCTTCTGCACTGTAAATTCTATGATAATCTATGACACGACCACAGGAGGGCATTACACCAATCCATATATAAAGGACACAACACACATGCTCTTCCTCTTTCCAGTGGAGACAGTCAGTGAGTAGAGACACAGGGTTGATTCAATATCACGCCCACCACTTGGATTGGTCAGACTGGTTAGTCAGTCTGAGTACCTATAGAGAGATTAACAGTAGTAGCGAACCCGATTAATAGAGGTGTAAATAGTTTAATAAACGTGTTGAAGTTATCTCCACGTCTGAAACTTCCTTTGTCAGGTGCACCACAAGGAAGCTGCTTATGCTACGCTTAGAGCATAACAAGACAGAGAACAATGTAAGGACATGCAGCTTGGTTTGTCCCTGCTGGTTAGATCATCCTGCCTCTGGCTGTGTGGCACCTTGTCCTGCAAGGGAGAGGAAAGTCTGCCAGTGCGTGTGATGCAGCCTATTTGGATGATGTGCCTGTCTTGCTGAATAGCTGGCAGTGCATGCAAGTTGTGAGATGCAGGTGTGAATCTTGAAGCATTGCTCCATGTTTGAGGATGAGGTGTAGCTATAAATGTGATGTTACGAGTCTTGATTGATGGGGAATGTTGGTAAGGGACTGAAGGGTGGGGTGAATTGAGCAGAGTCCAAAGTTAATTGCACTTGAAGATGAATTAGAACATAGAACATAGAACACTACAACGCAGTACAGGCCCTTCGGCCCTCGATGTTGCGCCAACCTGTGAAACCACTCTAAAGCCCATCCTATTCCCTTATCATCGATATGTCTATCCAATGACCATTTGAATGCCCTTAGTGTTGGCGAGTCCAGTACTGTTGCAGGCAGGGCATTCCACGCCCTTACTACTCTCTGAGTAAAGAACCTACCTCTGACATCTGTCCTATATCTCTCTCCCCTCAATTTAAAGCTATGTCCCCTCGTGCTAGCCATCACCATCCGAGGAAAAAGGCCCACAGTGACATTAACCATATGTGAGGGGTGGGATTCTCCACCGGCGGGATACTGCGCACCCACGCCTGCGGATTTCCCGGTGTCATGGCTTAGCCACAATGGGAAATCCCATTTGGCATGTAGCGGGAACAGAAAATCCTGCTGCCAGTGAGGACACGGCGCCCAGGAAGACGCGGCTGACAGACTGGAGAATCCTCACCCGAGACCTTTGAGCTTCGTGCAACACTGCATCGGGATCTCAGTTCGATACTGCTTACATTGACTGCAGCAGTTAGATATTCCCATTGCCTTCTCAGAGTCTGACCCTCTGGATGTAGAGGATATCCTCCTGTCCACCTCCTGCATTTAGGCACCTATTTTCGGGGGCTATCAAAATTTTGTCTGGTGTATCTCTTAATTCCCACGGCCGTTTAGCAATAGGGGCTGTTTAGCTCACTGGGCTAAATCGCTGGCTTTGAAAGCAGACGAAGGCAAGCCAGCTGCACGGTTTGATTCCCGTAAAAGCCTCCACGAACAGGCGCCGGAATGTGGCGACTAGGGGCTTTTCACAGTAACTTCATTTGAAGCCTACTCGTGACAATAAGCGATTTTCATTTCATTTTTACATTTAGATATATTAATAAAAGTATGCACCATTTATACACCCTTAATTTTCAAATCAGCTCTGGCACATTCAGTCAGAAATTAAATGTAATTATTCAGATCCACTATTTCCACAAGATACTTTACATATGGTAATGTATAGTGTTTACAATAATATTTATGGCATCATAAAATCACTAAGTTGGATTAAAAAGAGACACGCTACATATTGCTTGCTATAAATTAAACAGTTCATGAAATATCAGGACATTTTTGCAGCATATATATGGATCATGATGGTAAAAGAAATCAATGGAATGTCTAAAATTGAGCAAATGTCTGAGGACCACTGAAAATTAATTAATGAGTTCAACAGTCTGGTTGGGAAGATCGACTTCAATGTTCAAAGGTTCAAGGCACAGGGGGAGGCAACGAAAGAATCTACTGGGAGAAAACACTCATATTGCTGGAGGGAAATGAGAGACAAGTCATTCATGTTAGTCTTTGAGAAAGCAGTTTAAGCTTTTTGTCCCCTTCCCCCCCCCCCCCCCCCCCCCCCCCTCCCTCTTAAGCAATCTCCCAGTGCAGTCAATTTACATGGAAAACCCCTGTGCATTGTATATATTTTAATCAGAATGCTCATTTTTCAGTCCTTTGTAATAAAAACCATTGGGTGTTAGGCTGCTGGTGCAGACCTTTCCCAGGCATGAAATCATTTCCCTTGCATGGATTTCTTTTTATTCATATCAAAGACAAATTATGTTGGAACATTTTCACATTTTAGGCAATTGGCAATCTACAACTATCACCATGAATTAATGGTATCAGTGGGCTCAGGCAAGGAAGTGTTATTCATTGTGAAACCTTTACCTGACTCATGGATACAGCTTCTTTGCAGGTGATTCTGGATCGTGCTATCTGATCCTTGAAGCTAATGGTACGGGACCACCTTGTTGCGTTTGGTAATCAGCCATGGCTGTCCCAGGTCCGTTGTCATAGGACACCTATGTCAGACTGCTGTTCATCGACTACAGCTCTGCCTTCAACACCATTATCCTGACAAGACTAATAACCAAACTCTGCAATCTTGGACTTGACCCCTCCTTGTGAAGCTGGATCCTTAACTTCCTCACCAACAGACTGCAATCTGTCAGGATAGGCAACTGCATCTCCTCCACAATAGTCCTCAACAACGGGGCCCCGCAAGGATGTGTGCTTAGTCTTCTGCTGTACTCCCTATACACACATGAATCTTGTGTGGCAAAATTTAACTCCAACTCAATCTATACCTTTGCGGATGGTACAATTGTGGTGGGCCGTATCTCAAACAACGTTGAATCAGACTACAGAAAGGAGATAGATCACTTGGTTGCATGGTGTACCGAAAACAACCTCCCTCTAAATGCCGGAAAGACCAAGGAACTGATCATCGATTTCAGGAAGTGTAGCAAAACTCACACTCCTGTCTGCATCAATGGCTCCGAAGTGGAGATGGCCGATAGCTTTAAGTTCCTGGGGGTCACCATCACCAACAGTCTGTCCTGGTCCACTCACATTGATGCAACAGTCAAGAATGCCCAACAACGTCTCTACTTCCTATGGAAGCGAAAGAAATTTGGCATGACTGCATCGACGCTCATAATCTTCTACAGATGTGCGATAGAGAGCATCCTATCTGGCTGCATCACAGCCTGGTATGGCAACTGCTCGGTCCCAGATCGCAAGAAACTGCAAAGTGTGGTGAACTCAGCATCACACAAGCTGGCCACTCCCACATAGATTCTGTATACACCTCACGCTGCCTCAGGAAGCCAGACAGCATTATCAGAGACCCATCCTACTCAGGCACTGCCTTCATCCAGACCCTCCCATCAGGCAGAAGATACAGAAGTCTGAAGACCCGCTCGCACATCCAGACATAGGAACAGCTTCTTCCCCAAAGCTACAAGACTCCTCAACGACTCCCCCTCGGACTGATCTGTACCCTGCAAGAACACTATTCACGACGCCCTTTGCTGTTCTTGCTCATGTATTTGCTTTGTTTGGCCCCTTGTTCTGCACTTTCACCAATCACTGTTTGTCGATGTACCATTTGTCAATGTTCTCTGTTGATTATTCTTTTTGTCTACTATTTACATACTGTGTACGTTCCCTCGGCCGCAGAAAAATACTTTTCGCTGTACTTCGGTACTTGTGACAATAAATCAAAATCAAAATCAGTCACTTGCTTCAGTGTTTCTCCCAAGATGTTGATCACATCCGAGCATGAACCCACTGAGCCCATAATTCATGGTGAGAGTTGTATTCTAGCACTGATCCTGTAATATCCTGATAGACGGGTGGCCACCAGGTAGATTAATAAACAAGTGGTTTATTAAAGCAAGACGCTATATACCAAGAGTGAGAGAAAAGCTATCAGGTTCCAAGACTCCATACTCCTGTCCGCCCATAAATGTTTTGTTTAGTTGGATTGGCCATGTTAAATTGCTCCTTTGTGTCCAAAGGTTAGGTGGGGCTACAGGGATCAGGCTGGGGATTGGACCTAGGTAGGGTGCTCATTTCGGAAGGTTAGTTCAGACTCGATGGGCCGAATGGCCTCCTTCTGCATTGCAGGGAGTCCATGATTCTATAACCCGTGCTCCGCACGCAGGGTTTGCGTGCTCCGGCCCCATTGGCCGACCGGGTCATATGACCCTCTGGGAACTCACCCCTTAAAGGGGTACGCTACCCCAGACCCTTTGCTCTATTTTCAGCAGAATGATGTTTAAGAGGCAACAGCAGGTTTGTCAGAGGGCATATCCATCTGCTTTAAAACAGATGGCAGTCTCTTCAACCTGAGACAACTGCTGGTACACACCAAAACAACAGTAGATCTTTTGATGGAGCTCCTGTTCGCTGGTGAGTGTGACCTTCTGCCGCACAAGGAGGAGGAAACACAGCTCATTATACACTGTTATTCTCAAGCCTTTGGCCTAAATAAAACGCCTGAGGAAGGAGCAGCGCCCCGAAAGCTCGTGTTTGAAACAAACCTGTTGGACTTTAACCTGGTGTTGTAAGACTTCTTACTGTGCCCACCCCAGTCCAACACCGGCATCTCCACATCATGGCTAAATAAAACAGAAGTGCTGTACGGACCGCGTCTCTGAGGAAAGTACAATCAATGATAGATCGGCAATGGTAACAGTAACCTCTTTTGCAATAGAACAGATCATCTACCTTGGCTGCAATATCTCAAATGTTGTCACTATCTACAAGGACAGAGGGAACTGAGTTTCCAAGGTAGCCTCTCGGAGTGTGCCTGGTAAAAACACTTCACCATTGAGACACAAGTAAACCATCACCGCACTCGTGTATGGGTCAGAATCACGACTTCTGTGCGGAAAGCAAATGCGACAGGAGCCCTTCCATCAAGGCCATGTTCAATCCATCATGGATATCAGATGATAACACTACATCACAAACAGAGTCAATCTTCCCACTTTGAATGCATTATCTTGCGATGCCAGTTGCGTTGGACCGGATATGTGTAAATCAAGGACGACTTCAGAATGTCAAAGCAGTGCTTTATCGTGAAATATGTTCCGCTCAGCAAGGCTGAGGTACACCTCACAAACTTCAAACGCCAGCGGAAAGGACAGCTCTCTTTGGCTCACAATGCCCAATGGGTGTGGGATGTAGCCATCTAAGATGGACACTGGCCTACAAAATGGAGAACTGCTAAGGCTGCAGGGAAAAACAGTCTTAGCAAGGACAAGCAGTTTGCAGAAGACTATTTAGCATTCTGCACGCACAGAAACCAGTTTTTGGCCAGGTGCAGAGTGTCAGCCAAAGGTGTAAATGGCAACAAGATCTACATAGTAATGAGGTGATCCAGATCCAGGCCCGCACAATAGAAACATTTAAGTATGAATGGATACTTTTGAGTAGACGCCCAGACAGAACGGCACCACAGTATCCAACACAAAGAACCATAGGGACCGCCCCACCCATCGAGGAACGACCCTCAGATTGGGGGGTTCAGAAGATATCGATTGGGAAAGGCCCAATCGATACATGGCAGGTAAAAGACCACCCCAAAGGGGCACGGACTTCTAAGACCTATAAAAGTAGACCCCGCACATGGTTCGGTCTGTTTTGCTCCGGCTCTGACTGCTTTGCTCCGGCTCCGCTTTGCTGCTACATCGCATCCTGACTCCAGTTCCAACACCAGCCGTTGAGCCATCAGCCATCGAACTGTAAGTGCCAATACAACGATCGCTACGTGATCCAGACCTTGCTAGATCCTGACAACTTTAAGTACCTGAGAGTTGCAGACCAAGAACGATACGAAGGCCTTGTCCCCTGACCTTGCCTGTTCCTGTCTAGGTAAGTATTTTAGTTGTTTAGTATTAGAAGTAAGTTAGTCTCTTTAGCGTATGCATGTGTATTTATTATATTTGTCATAATAAATATCAATTGTTTGGACTTACTAATCGGTGTACAGATTTATTACTTTGAACCTGACCTTGATATACTTGTGAGGTGTCTAAATACGGCACCTGGCGACTCCTGAGCATAATTACATACACAGAGCCATAGTAGTGTTAAGCACACGGCCTTTAAACGGAGGCGTGTTAATACACTCCAGTAAAACGAGCAACAGGGAGCAGGAGGCTGCTGACGGAGATGGCTGGCATGTAATAACCAGGAAAGCAACCTACAAGTTTGAAACCAAGAGACACAAAGCTGATAAAAAAAAGTTGCAAACAATGGAATGAATCTGCTTAAACCAGACCCTTTCCAAACCAGGAATTCCAACTGCTTGAGCCTGCGAAACATGAATTTGTAGCTTCAGTCACCAAAGGTCATGCCAACTATCACAGTAGCGAGCCTTCTAGATGATCTTTGCCAGTGAAGAACCTGCCATATCATCATTATCTTATCCAGTCCTTCAGTTTGGCTTCAACCTGTCAGGCAGAACACCCAATTTCTATTATTACTAAATGTATTTATTTCTTTTTTTAGCAATGAGCTCGCGAACAAAATGCCCTCTGCCAAGTACAAAGGGTCAACAAAGGCCCTGGGAAAGAACTTTGGTGCACAAGTAAATTCAATCTTTTATCCCAATGGATCAGATCTTGGCTTTGTGCGACACAGCAAAATCATAGAATCATTGGCGCTGTGAAGCAACAGTGCTAACAACAGCGCTACCGTGCCCCCCCACCCCCACAAAATGGGTGAACGTGATCCGGCAGCGGGTATTAAATCTCTCCTCATTTTTGTTTTTATTGAAGTCGGTGAAAATAAAAATAGGGTGGAATGCAAATGAATCTCTCAATTTCCTACGGCCAATTTCTGCCGGCCCCCCCAAAAAAATCAAGATCTATCCCCAGGTTCAAGTGATTATTTTGCCGATAGTGAGATGCTAACAATTTAATTCTGATTTCCTGTGTGCTCATGAATAGCTCCAATTACCATCACCTTCTGAGAGCTCGCCTGCTCCACAGCCTTGGAACCAGGAGAATGTTGAAACTTCAAAAATAGAAGAAGCAGCCAGGCTTGCACCCCCTCGAGTTTGCTGCACCATTGAGTAAGATCATAGTTAATCTTCTACATCAACTCCACTTCCCATTCTATCCATATATCCCGTTATTCCCTCAATGCCCACAAGCATGCTGATCTCCAGCTTGAATATTCCCAGCAACTGAACATCCTCAATTCCCTGGAGTAGAGAATTCTAAAGATTCAGAATTCGCTGAGTGAAGATTTTTTCTCCTCAAAACAGGCCCAACTTGTTAACCCCTTCCACTGAGACTCTGTTCCCCTTGTCATCTCTCCAACCAATGAAAACAACCTCTCAGCTCCACCTTGTCAAACCCTCTCAGAATGTTATATGTTTGGATGAGATCAATTTGCATGTTTCTAAACTCCAGAGATTATGGGCCCATTCTACTCAACCTGTTTACAGGACAACCCTCTAATCCTAAGAAACAATCTAGTGAATCTTTGTTGCACCCCATCCAAGACAAGTTTATTCTTCCTCAGGTAAGCGGGCCAGAACTGTACTCAGCACTCTGAGCTGGGTCTCACCAAAGTCCCAATTTTCCCATACCAGCCTCCCCGAACAGGGGAGGAATGTGGTGACTAGGGGCCTTTCACAGTAACTTCATTTGAAGCCTACTTGTGACAATAAGCGATTTTCATTTCATTTCATTTCATTTGAGCAGGACTTTCTCACTTTTATACTGCAATTCTCTTGCAAGAAACCCTAACATGCCATCAGGTTGCCACATTGTTTGCTGAACCTGCATATTAACTTCCAATGAGGCGCAAACAAAAACATTCACATCCCACAGCATACTAATGTTGGCAAGTCACTCAGCTTTCAAAAGATATCCTGTTTTCCGTTCTTCTACTAAAGCTAATCATTTAACATTGTACTTCAATCTGCCATGTTCTTCCTAAAACAGTCTATACTCTTTTGTAGCTTCTCTAAGTCCTCCACACAGCTTGCGGTGATGCATGCAAGAAATTGTTATATATATTGTATTATATGTATCTGGTGAAGTAATGGTACTAAATGCCTAGGTTAGAATGTGCATATTTCTGCTGTAATAATATTTTCTTCAAATCCAGAAAAGAAAGACTGACACTGCAGCCTCAGAATGTGCAATTAAGGTGCCTTAAAAGACCGATCATTGTTATTTCAAACCATGATTATATTTAAAAGGCGAGGCCTAATGAGTTTTTGTTACAATTTCTGGGGAGAAGATAAATAGAGACATATTTAAAATTAATTAATTAGTCATGGGACTTGAGTAGGATAAAGATGATGTCTTAATGAGGGGAGCCAGGTCTGTATCAGGTCTCTAGCAGTCAGGTTTTGAGTGTTGGATTTGGCTGTGTATAGAAAAGCAGCCTCTGCAAAAAGCTTGCAGGTTAAGCAGTAGTCTGACACAGACAATAATCTGCTGGCTGTTTCCTGACAGGTTCTCTCTCTCCAAGCAATATTTACAACTCTATTTGAAAGTGTTTTTTTAAAATGTATGATTGGTTTGCTTGGTTGGTGTGATAATGTAGGAATTCCAGATGTATTGTGTTATAGGTATTTGGTGCAGTAAGGGCTAAAAGCTTGGGTTAGTGTGTGTGTGTGACTGCTGCAGTCACGTTTTAAAAGTTATCCTAGTTTGAAAGGCAAGTATATTTTTGTAGCATGGGGTGCAATTAAACCATCATAACAGGCATGGGCTAAAGCAGATTTGTTTGAATTAAGGGGAATTCACTGTGGAGTTAATTCGATTTCAGCTTGGTAAAATGATGTTGTTACTGGGTGGAGCTAAGGCATCGGGCATTTTTCGGAAAGCAGTTTAATTGTGAGCTGAATTAAGCTGTGACCAGAAGTGAAAGATTTTGCCCTCCCTGCAGTTCAGTCAAAAAGAGATGAATAGTCTTTAAAGCAGTGCACACTTGTCTGAGAACAAGGGGAAGCTGAAAGCAGCTGAAACGGCTTCTGAAAAAATACAGCTAGAGTTTCTGCATGGTTCTGATAGGAGTCAGATCTTTTCTTTAAAGCAATGTCAAAGGATCCTTCTTTTCCAAAGAAATCTCAGTAAAGCAAGTATTCCTGAGTGCCAGTAGTTTAATAGTAGTTTGAGAGCTGAAATGATTTTTTTCTTGTTGTTTGAGTGGGAATAAAGATAGCAGTTAAAGGTATTGTATTCACTGTATTTATTACCATTGTTTAAAGAGTAATTATAAGTTATTTTCTCATATGGTGTTAAAGATATTTTAATATTGTGTTAGTAATAAAGTTTTGTTTTAATATACCATTTCCCTATTTCTTTGTGTAATCACTTCTTCTGGAAAGAGGTATCCTTTCCGCAGTCTTATAAAATTAAAATTAAATATTAGTGTCCAGTATCCTAGCCATCTGGTCTGGGATGGTAATATTGGAGATAAAAAAGGTATTGGTTAGAAGTTGATGGGCGCGATTCTCCGCTCCCCACACGGCGTGGGAGAATCGTGGGAGGGCCCCCCAATAAAATTCACGTCCCCCTGGCGCACTCAGCGATTCTCCCCCCCCCCCCCCCCCCCACCCCGGCTCAGAAGAATTGGCGCCCGCCGTTTTTCACGGCGAACGGCGATTCTCCGACCCGGATGGGCCGAGCGGCCTGCCATTCGCGACAGTTTCACGATGGCGGCAACCATACCTGGTCGCTGCCGTCATGAAATGGGTGAGATATGCCCGTTTGGGGCTTGTGGGGGAAGTACAAGGGAAAGAGCACCACAACTGTGCTCGGGAGGGGACAGGCCTGCGATCGGTGCCCACCGATCGTCAAGCCGGCGTCTCAATTGGACGCACTATTTCCCCTCCGCCGCACTGCAAGATCAAGCCACCATGTCTTGCGGGGCGGTTGAGGAGAAAGACGGCCACCGCGCATGTGCGGGTTTGAGCTGTCAGCGTCGTGACGTCAGCCGCGCATGCGTGGGTTGGAGTCGGTCCAACCTGCGCATGCACGGCTGACGTCATTAAGCGCGTCGGGCGCGTCATTCTCGGCATGACGCCCCTGCGGCCGAGATTTACGGAGCGCTGCTCCTAGCCCCGCCAGGAGGGGAGAATAGGGGGCGAGGAGCGGCCTCCAAGGGCGTCGTGAAACTCGGCCGTGTTCACGACAGCCCTCCCGATTTTTCCCGGGAGCGGAGAATTCCGCCCAAAGTGTTTCCTTTTATTGTTGAGCAATGTTTAACTGGTAATTGTAGGCTGTATTTCTGAGATGTTAAGGTTGTATAATACAGTTTATCTTAATAGACCATGGCTGGATTCTCCACCTCACACTACCGATGGTGGAGACGGAGAATCTAGCATCGGGGAGAAAACAGGATTGTTGCCGGGCACCGATTCGTTTCCGATGCTGTTGCCCCCTATTGACATCATTAAGACCCATTTGCGTCCACTTACTGGGCCGGACGCTATATTCTCCGGGCCCGCGTGATTCTCCAGTTCCCTTGGCTGGAAATCACGTGGGCGAGAATTACTACTGGTCCTGACAAACATTGACCTCACGGTGGGTCAAGGGGGTAACTCTTCAAGGGAGCTGCCCTCAAAGTCAATCCGAGGGCCACTCCCCCGCCACAATGCGGGGCAGCACGGTAGCATGGTGGTTAGCATAAATGCTTCACAGCTCCAGGGTTCCAGGTTCGGTTCCCGGCTGGGTCACTGTCTGTGCGGAGTCTGCACGTCCTCCCCCTGTGTGCGTGGGTTTCCTCCGGGTGCTCCGGTTTCCTCACACAGTCCAAAGATGTGCGGGTTAGGTGGATTGGCCATGCTAAATTGCCCTTAGTGTCCTAAAAAGTAAGGTTAAGGGGGGGGGGGGGGTTGTTGGGTTACGGGTATAGGGTGGATCCGTGGGTTTGAGTAGGGTGATCATGGCTCGGCACAACATTGAGGGCTGAAGGGCCTGTTCTGTGCTGTACTGTTCTATGTTCTATGTTCTAATGCAAGACTTAACCAGCAAATGTTGGGGTCTGCTCCGGGATGGTAATAAAATATTCCCACTTGGCATTGGATCAGCAAACGTGGATGCATTACCTTCAGTACCCTCATGTTAGTCATTGATATAGATTGTAAATGGAATCATAGAATCCTTACGGTGCAGAAGGAGGCCAATCATTCCATCAAGTCTGTACTACCTTCTGAAAGAGCATCCTACCTAGGCCCACTCCCCCGCCCTATTCTCATAACCCCACCTAATCTGCACATCCCTGGACACTAAAGGCATTCTATCATGGCCAAACCACATAACCTGCACATCCCTGGAGACTAAGGGTAATTTATCATGACTAAACCACTTAACCTATAGTTGAGGTTCAAGCAATGTTCCTTTTGACACTTTACCAGTGACACCCTGCCACCTCAAAAATGACACTGAAATGAGATTCCAACCCAATGACCTTTTCATCAGAAAATCACCTACTTCCAATGGCATAACACCTCCCATCTCTGCCAAGATTCAGTCCATCATACATTCCTTTATTTCCTGACTGCCATCATCCCTATGTTTGCTGATCTGTATTAGCAATACCTTGACTTCCAAATTCTCACCCTCGTGTTCAGATGGCTTTATGCTCCTTATCTCTGTAACGTCACTGCTCCCCACCTTTGTCTGCTTTCCTGCCTCCTACCATGCTGCAATACTTCCAGAACAATATGTTCTTCCAAACCTACCCGCTTGGGAATGCCCCACTTGCTTCAGGGCACCATTGGCAGTCATACCTTCTGCTGCCAAGGCCCTAAGCCCCAGACTTCTCTCACAAAATCCCTCTGCTTCCGTACAATTCCCACACCGTTTAGCTCGTTCAAAGCTCCCTCTTTAACCAAGCTATAATAATCTATCATAATACCTCTTTCATTGGGTTGCTGTTAATAGCCTTCCACTGAATCGCCTCCAGGCGTGTTATTATGATAAGCTGCGACATAAATGTAAGTTGTTGTTGAACTAACAAACCAGTCGTTGGACCAGAAGAAATAGGGCAGAGTGAGACAAAGTGATGCAATGTGAGGGACATCATAAAAGGCCCAATAATCAAGTTTCAGACGGAGAAGTATAAAAGTCACAGTACGAAATATTCGGAGTCTGCACCATGGTCCGGATTCTCCGGTCCCCCAGCCACGTCAAAACGAGATCAGAAGGAGCTCCAGGTAGATTTCAAAAATAGGATCAGGCCCAAAATGTGAAAACATGGTGACCATGACTAACCACAGCAGCGACAAGCTGAGGCTGTTAAACGTGAAGGGAACTTCTTATGCTCATAAAAGTAAGTTATTGATGCCTGATTTAATTGCTGAAGTAGATTAGTAACCTACCAGACTTGTAAGTGAGAAGGAATGACTATCATTATTCACACCTATAGCTGACAATTCCAATTCACTCAGCTCTCAAACATTCTATTCATTAAATGATAAAAATGAAATGTTGCTTAAAATGCAAATCACAAATTAACTGCTTGTTCCATGAAGTCTATTATCCTCCTTCCAGGGAAACTGTGTCACTTAGCTTCAGTAGCCCAAATGTCACCACCTCAATGATCAGCCATGACCACAGTCAATGGCAGAGCAGGCTCGATGGGCTGAATGGCCTGCCCTGGTCCTATGTTCCTATGAATCTGAAGCTTGTAGGGTTAAGCCCCACTCTCAGGATTTGAGCAACTTGAAAGATATCAATTAATAATATCAGTGGATAGATTGGAAAGGTCAGGGCTATTCTAGATCCCAACCACTCGCTGGGTAGCCAAGTCCATTCTCATGTGGTTGCTACTTCTTTTGTCAGTCACCTTAAATTGGTGCCTTCCCCTTATTGCCCTTTCAATAATGGGAACAGTGTCTCTCCATATTCTCTGCCTGGGGCACACCATGATTCCATTGTTTATTCCTCATGAGTCCATTCTTCCTTTACAGTTTCGCCTGACAATCTTTCATTCCAATTACGATGGAACAGATCCATTCTCACCGCCCTGTAATTTATTCTCTCAAATTAAATATTTTTAGTCTCCCTCTCTCCATGTCCTTTTCCCTGAGTGACCTAACCCATGCGATATTATGATCAGTCTTCCCTAAATGTTGCCTTCCTGACTTCCTGATCCACTTGACCCATCACATTCCCAGAACTAGATTCAACAATGTCTCTCTCCTCATTGAGCCAGAAAAATTCCAATGAAAATATGCTTCTTCTCCCACTCTACTCTTCTCACTATTACTATCCCAGCATCTATTAAAATATGGTCCCAATTACCACCAACAGTGTTTTTGCAACTCGCTCAAATTTCTCTGCAAATTTCCTCCTCTAAACCTTTTCTACTCTTTGGTGGCCTGTGGAATGCAGCCAGTAATGTAATGGCGCTAGAACTGTTTCTTAACTCAGACCAGATATATTCTATCTGAGACCAGTCCTGGACATTCTTTCTTTCCAGCACTAATATCGTTCTTAATCAATATTGCCACCTATCCTCCTTTCTTTGTTTCCCAATCTTTTCCTGAACACCAAGCTCCTAGGTGAATTTAGCTCCCAATCCTGGGCCTTTTAAAATTAGGTCTCTGTTAACACCATGACATCTTATTTCTATTTGGCCATCTACATCTGCAGCTCAGCAACCTTACTTACCACATGTTGTGCATTTACGTAAGAACATAAGAAATAGAAGCAAAAGTCGACCATTCAGCCTTTCGAGGCCATTCTGCAATTCAATAGCATCTTAGCTGATGTTAGCCCACCCAGGGACTCAATTATTATGGGCGGCACGGTAGCACTGCGGTTAGCACTGTTGCTTCACAGCTCCAGGGTCCCAGGTTCAATTCCCGGTTTGGGTCACTGTCTGTACGGAGTCTGCACCTTCTCCCTGTGTCTGCGTGGGTTTCCTCCGGGTGCTCCGGTTTCCTCCCACAAGTCTCGAAAGACGTGCTGGTTAGGTTTTTTGGACATTCTGAATTCTCCCTCAGTGTCCTGCAGGAACTCCTGGAGATGAGGCAGGTCCAACTTGTGTCCCTCAGCCCCACTCCCAACCACAACCCCAGGAGAGCAACGAGGAGAAGGAGGAGGATATGGATATGGAAGACCTCGACTCGCAGTCTGAGACACCCAGAGCATTGACTTCCCATCACAGCTGTCTCCAAAACCATCCACCATCCCAGAGACACTTACCTCGGATGGGCACTTTAGTGAAGAGGCTCCTGGGACACCCTCTTGTGCTCACCACACAGTTGACCTGGACACAGCAGGTTTAGATAGGAACCCCCGAAGGGGCGAATAGTCGGAGGGGGGCCCAACCCCAGGGACTAGCTGCCACGTGGAGAGGTTTGGGGCTTCTGCAAAGACTGGTCCCATTTATAGTGGAGATACAATCGCAGAGCCAGGGACTACATGAGGGGTTATCGGCGATCATCCAGTACCTGCATGTGCAGTTGGAGGAGTCCAACTGTTTGCGGGAGCAGGAGGTGGTGCCAGCCATGGTGTGTATCCCCATGCCTAACTGGGCTACTGCAGCACTGTGCAGTACTGGGCTGCACGGTGGCCCCGGTCTGCACTGCAGACCCTGCCCCGCATGTCCCCCTCCCCATCCACCTCCTCCCCCATCCCCACACCCACCCCCAGCCGTTTCCCCTGGCACTCTGCCCTCTACACCCCTGTCCCAGCACCATGGGGGCCTCTGGACATGGCACCCTTCCCTGCTGCCAGGGATAAAGTTGTTGGGCACTACCAATGCCAGCGGTATGCTCCGCGGCCCCAGCCGGCACCCTCCTGCAGGGGCTTTGTGGACGACTATCATCCCTGTACCAAAGAAAAGCTAAGCAGAGTGCCTTAATGACTATCGTCCAGTGGCTCTGACATCCATCAACATGGAGTGCTTCGAAAGGTTAGTGATGGCACGAACCAACTCCAGCCTCCCGGATTGCCTTGATCCACTACAATTCACCTACTGCTGCAACAGGTCCACAGCAGCCGCCATCTCCATGGCCCTGCACTCTACCCTGGAACATCTAGATAACAAAGACACTTATGTCAGACTCCTATTTATAGACTACAGCTCAGCCTTCAACATCATTATTCCTATGAAACTCATCTCCGAACTCCGTGGCCTTGGCCTCGGCTCCTCCCTCTGCGACTGGATCCTGAACTTCCTAACCCACAGGCCACAATCAGTAAGGATAGGCAACAATACTTCCTCCGCCATCATCCTCAACACCAGTGCCCCACAGGGCTGTGTCCTCAGCTCCCTACTATACTCCTTATACATCTATGGCTGTGTGGCCAAATTCCCCTCCAACTCAATTTTCACATTTGCTGATGACACCACAGTAGTGGGTCGGATTTCAAACAATGACGAGGCAGAGTACAGGAATGAGGGAGAATCTGGTGAACTGGTGCAACGACAATAATCTCTCCCTCAATTTCAACAAAACGAAGGAGATTGTCATCGACTTCAGGAAGCACAGTGGAGAACAAGACCCTGTCTACGTCAATTGGAACAAAGTAGAAAGGGTCGAGAGCTTCATGTTTTTAGGTGTACAGATCACCAACAACCTGTCCTGGTCCCCCCATGCCGACACTACAGTTAAGAAAGCCGACCAACGACTCTACTTTCTCAGAAGACTAAGGAAATTTGTCATGTCATCTACGACTCTCACCAATTTATACAGATGCACCATAGAAAGCATTCTTTCTGGTTGTATCACAGCTTGTTATGGATCCTGCTCTGCCCAAGACTGCACGAAACTACAAAAGGTCGTGAATGTAGCCCAATCCATCACGCAAACCAGCCTCCCATCCATTGGCTCTGTCTACAATTTCCGCTGCCTCAAAAAGGCAGCCAGCACAATTAAGGACCCCACGCACCCCGGACATACCCCCTTCCACCTTCTTCCGTCAGGAAAAAGATGACAAAGTTTGAGGTCACCGACTCAAGAACAGCTTCTTCCCTACTGCCATCAGACTTTTGAATGGACCTACCTCGTATTAAGTTGATCTTTTCTCTACACCCTGTTATAACTGTAACATTATATTCTGCTAGTCTCTCCTTCCTTCCCTATGTATGGTATGCATTGTTTGTACAGCGTGCAAGAAACAATGCTTTTCACTGTATACTAATACATGTGACAATAATAAATCAAATCAAAAACATTGCCCTTAGGTGGCTGAGTGATGGCCCAACAGGGGATGGCGGCCGGTTGTGGGTGAGGGAAGAGGGTGAAGAATGTGGTGGTGGGGGAGGGGATGGGTTGCGGTGTGGGGATGGTGGGGTGGAGGCACCCATACAGCTGGTGTCACAGCACAAGCACGGGCCACAGTGGGCAGTCAGAGTGTTGTGCAACAAAATGGCTGTTTGGACACCCTGGTGCTGTGGGGGGTCACACTGACCCTATGGCCCATCTTCTGGTCAGCCCATCACTCCCCACTGCCCCCCGCTGCCCCCCTGGGCCTGGCGGAGACCTGCAACCCCCCAGCCAGCCCTGCCAGCGGCAGAAATGGCAGCCCACTGTCGTGCCTCTGCATGTCCTACCTCCTCTCTCCCCCTCGTCAGCCACGGTATATGTTTCCAGATTTTTAAAACTACAAGTGAAACTCGCCGTCAATCATACCCCTGGCAGAGGCAGAGCAACACAAGGCCCCGGAGAATACTGGGTCAGACCCACTAAAAATACACAAACACCATTTACTGTACATGTGGAGTAGAAAGCAGTGACATCACTGCCGAGCCACCAGAGCATGGCATTCTGGCAAGCGCCCTGCGCCCGTCATAATTTTGGAGTCACAACCAATTCCCCACCCAATCGCATTTCGAGGTTTCGGTGTTGGCTGACGGAGAATCCAGCTTATAGTTTTTGCATTTTATCAAATTATTTTACTTTTATTTTGTGGTGTAGTTCCTTACTGTAGCTGACGATATAATGGTGAATAAACTACATTAAGTGCGTACTTGTAGTTTCCTCGCAGCCGCCCCTGTGCCCAACATTGTTGTGCGGACTTTCTCTCCCATAGCCTGTTCACTGACTCAAGCAAGACTCCTTCTCTCCATTCTCTCCACTCCCAGGCCTCACTCCACCCATTCCACCTGGCTCTTGTATGCTGCGAACATTACTCATCACACATCAGTCCAGGAGGTGGTTAAAATGTGGTCAACATGTAAGCAGGAGGTGAAGACCAAGTCCCTGCGTTTTTAATTATATTTTTTTTAAATTTAGAATACCCAATTCATTTTTTTCCAATTAAGGGGCAATTTAACGTGGCCAATCCACCTACCTTGCACCTCTTTTGGGTTGTGGGGGCGAAATCCACGCAAACACGGGGAGAATGTGCAAACTCCACACGGACAGTGACCCAGAGCCGGGATCGAACCTGGGACCTCGGTGCCATGAGGCGGCAGTGCTAACCCACTGCGCCACCGTGCTGCCCTCTGCCTTTTTAATTATAATTACATTCCTTAAGAGCGCACAAGTTGCGCAATAATTTTAATGCATCAGGTGTCATGTGAGAGTACCTTTAAGAAATGGGTGTTTATAAATGGGTGTGTATATAAGTATCTGTAGTGAGAGTTCCTTTAAGAAATGGGTGTTTATTACTGCAGTGATGTCAGAGAGTGGGTGGAGCTGGGCTGTCTATCAGCTTTTTACTTTCATTTTAGGCTGTTTGCTGCAGGGTGTGTTTTAGTTTCGTTTTCAGAGCTGGATAGCTGCAGTCACAGCCAGAAGGTGTATTAGAGTCTCTCTCTGTAATCTAAAGACTGTAAATCGATCCTGGTGATTTAAAACTAATGGACTAAAGTAGTCACTAAAGTAGTGACTTTAAACTGATGTGCTTCTGGTAAAAGGTGTATTAAGTCTTATGGATGTTAAAAGGAAAGCTTAAAGGATTACTTTGTGTTGTATTCTTTGGGGGTTGTATTTGAATTAATTGTTGCTAAGATGTTCACTGTATGTTTTAAAAAGGTTGACTTGAGTTCATAGAATAAAAATTGTTTTGCTTTAAAAAAATACTTTTCCATTTCTGCTCTACCACACCTGTAGAGTGGGCCGTGTGCTCCCCATACCACAATCTAGTAAATGTTGTGGGTCAGGTGAGCTCCATGATACACTTTGGGGTTCTCTAAACCCTGGCCCATAACAAAGAAATGTGCCCCAGTCGCAATTTCCAGAGGGCAGGCAACGCTATTGCTGCTAATGTACAAAGTTATGAAACCTTAATGGAGAATTAGCATATGAGGAAAAAGCACAGAGGAATTTTGGTAGCCTAATTAACCTTGTGTGAATATCCCAAATCAAAACTGTAACCTCAAACGAATAACCCAGCTGGCCTGACCTTTGCTATCTATCTTTAAGATCTATGTTATGACTTGAATGATAGTACTTAGGCTGACAAGAATTTTTAGTTTATTTAATGAGTAAATTAGCATGAGAGTTAGGCACTGATAAGAACTGCAGATTAAATTTCCAAAATTAGTTTTTAATTTACTTCTAAGTTTGCTCCGTGCTGGTCAATCGTTCCCTTAATAAATAAAACAGTTTCATGATATGCAAATTGACTGCCTCCACACTCCCATACTTGGATATGAAATCTTGTGCAGTAAAAGGTCCTCTTAGTTATGTTTACAGATTGAAATGCTTCAGGTTACCACAAGATAAAACACTGAGTTTCGAAATGGACTGTTTATTTAGCAATCAGATAAGTATAGCACCATAGCCTGTCATGTTTTCTTGCTCTGGTTATGATAACACAACTAGAATTGCAGTGAAAACGGAGTGGTTTATACAGACAATTTTATCGTACTTAAATAGGCCATTTGACCGAACAGTGTTTATGTTCCAGACAAGCCTCCACCCATCCTACGTGATTTAATAATCCTATTCTTCCTTTCCTCACTCATTTACTCATCAAGCTTCCTTTAAATGCATTTCCCGTACCAGCCTCCCCGAACAGGTGCCGGAATGTGGCGACTAGGGGCTTTTCACGGTAACTTCATTTGAAGCCTACTTGTGACAATAAGTGATTTTCATTGTCATTTCATTTGTACCATTCAATTGACTGACTTTATATGTTTTGTGTCTATTCATCATGGGGTGGGGGCGTCATTGGCTGGGCCTACATTGGTTGCCCATCCCTAATTGCCCTTGAATTGCGTGATTTGCTGGGCCATTTTAGAGGGCAAATAAGAGTCAACAAGATTGCTCTGAATCTGGAGTTACATGTAAACCAGACCGGGTAAGGAAGGCAGATATTCTTCCCTCAGAGGGCATTAATGGACCAAGTGGGTTTTTTCAACAATCATTTCAAGGTCATCATTAGACATTCAATTCCAGATTTCAATTGAATCCAAATTTGACCAGTTGCTGTGGTGAGATTTGAACCCGGGTCCTCCAGACCATTACCCAGGGTTTCCAGATTACTAGTCCAGTGACAATACCACTAAGCCACCACCTCCCGCAAGTTCCACAATTTCTCCACTCACTGGGTAAAGAAATTTCTCCTGAATTCCTTACTCAGTTCAGTTGTGACTGACTATCTCATATTTATGGTTCCTGGTTTTGTTCTCCCCAAGTTGTCCAGATCCCCCTCTGCCCACAAGGGGAAACAGTGGACGTGATTCCCAGGACCCCCGGCTACGTGTTTCTCGGCAGCACGCCATTCGCTGGCGGCGGAATTCTGTCTTCCCACCACTTGTCAATGGGATTTCCCATTGAAGTCACCCCATGCCGCCGGGAAACCCACAGGCAGGGATGCACTGCCAGCGGGAAAAGAGAATTCCAACAGCCGGAGAATTCCGGGCCTCTTTTCTATGGCCACACTTTCAGCCCCCTTCAAAACGTAAAGGTCTCTGGCAGCTCACCTTTCTGTCTTCCCTTTCCTACTGAAAAGGATCATCTTCAGGACTATTTTGTGTTGACTCCTAATGGGCGGCACAGTGGCACTGTGGTCAGCACTGCTGCCTCACAGCGCCAAGAGCCCATTTTCGATTCCGGTCTTGGGTGACTGTGTGGAGTTTGCACGTTTTCCCCATGTCTGTGTGGGTTTCCTCCAGGTGCTCCGGTTTCCTCCCACAGTCCAAAGATGGCCAGGTTTCGTGGATTGTTCATGTTAAATTGCCCCATAGTGTCAAAAAGGTTAGGTCGGGTTACTGGGTTATGGGGATAGGGTGGGAGCGTGGGCCGAGGTGGGGTGCTGTTTCCAAGGATTAGTGCTCGATGGGCCAAATGGCCATTTTCTGCACTGTAAAGATGTGGTGAAATTTTTTTAAAAGACCCTGAGTTCTATGTGGACTAATGTTACACACATACTCAGGTGAGATGACTCTGAACTTGTGTGCATCAGCAAAACACATGTAGGCGAATGCTGCAATGTTATTCCAATTGTAGCCATGTAAAATGGCCATCTGCAAAGGACCATGGGAATTGTGGTCAATTTGGGACACAGACAGGTGCACAGCCTCTGTGTATTGTGCAAAGAAACCAGACTTAACTGAAACTTGCATCCATTAAGAATCAATCACCATTTCCCCCAACATAATAGCACTTGCATTAAGGACCATTAACGATAGCAGACTAACTGGCGCCACCCCCCCCCCCCCTTATTTGGAAAGGCCTACATGCCTGGGACAATGATAGCTAGGACCCACCCAGCCATCGAGGTATCCGCCCCCTAATTGGCTAAGATTGATGAGGGTGATCAAAACCCTATCGATCCATTGGACCAGGAGTAAGGACCGCCCAAAAGGGCACGAAAGAGTTAAAGGATAAAAAGCCCTGCACACTAGAGATCGGTCTTTTTTGGGACTGGCCTGTACGCGACCAACTTTAGCAGAACAACCAAGTTCAAGGACCCGCGACCATTCCTGAAGGATGAGCCCAGCTGAGACGAATTCAACAACTTCCAACCGACCACGCGTGGACCCGGATAAAGGCCTTATCTCGCGCAGTGCCGGTCACTCGAAGTTAAGTAAAGGTCATCTTAGTTGTTAGGTGTAGTTTAGTACTGAGCCGCGTATATTATTTCATAGAGATACAAGCCTTGTGTTATTAATAAACAGTATTTTTGAGCTAACATACTGGCTATGTGGTTACTTGGTCAATATAAGAAACAGCTTGTGGTTCACCTAATAAGGGCAACACAATACCACAGTGTTAAATGTGTCATGGGAATGTCCCTTTAAGAAAGGTTTTTGTCTTATCACATGGCTTCAGTGATGGGTGGAGCTGGGCTGTGGCTGTGAGGTTTGGTTTGGTTTCACTTTCACATTTGGCTGCTGTGGGCTCAGACTGGAGAAAGAAGTGTTTTGGCTGGTCTCTCTCTAGTTTCATTTTGAATATCTGTTCCAGTGAAAAAATCACCTTGGTGATGGCTTTTAAGATATAATTTGCTTTCCGGAAGGGTTTAAACCTGCTGGTCGAACGGGAACAGAATCTCAGGAAAAGCCGGTCTTATTCAAGTGAGAATGCAGTGTGCTGGGCCAAGCCCTTGAAAAGGGGTTTTTGGTTTATGGTTTTTGAATTGGAACAGTTAAAGGGGAATTAATTAAGTGTTATACATGGATTACTGTAGCTGTGGGGTGTCTTTATATTTGGAATTGATAAAAATTCTTGCTGTGTGTTTATATAAATGTGAAGTACGTTCATAGAATAAAGCTTGTTTGATTAAAGTGTCTGGGAAGGCTGTTGAATCACACCTCAAATAAAGGCTCTTGTGCTCGTCCAAGCCAAATTCAACAAAAAGTTATAGGTCAGGTGAACTCCAGAATATACTTTGGAGTTTTTAAACTCTGTCCCATTATAAATGTGACCTTCCTATGCATTACCTTATGTTTGATTTTACTTTTCCTCTATTTACACACACTCTGAGTGTCAGGCATGAACGTGAGCAGACAATGGGCACTTCACTTTCTGTATTTTGTGTAATTTTGATTCAATTGTTGTGGGGAAGCATTGTCACACAATGGTATCTGTATTCTCTCAGCGTTTTTGCCTCTGCGCTGCTGAACTCCCGCAGAGGTGGAGCAGAAATTAAACTCCAGTTCTCTGGGTTTTAGTCCACACTGTGGTTTACCAACCATTGATCGCCAGATTAAATTTTAATAATGACTGAAGATGAATAATATGCTGGAGAGTAAGTCGGTTTCCCCTGATTCTAAATAATAAACAATTCACTAGCGTATCTGGGTAATTTGTTTAAAGAAACGCTTTAATGTTGCAAAGTCCATTGATTTCTGCCTGTCTGCGGGGAGGGAGAAAATAATTAGTATCTATTTTACGGATAGGAGGAGGGTTAATTTAAACAGCATTAACCCCTCCTCTTACCATCCTTCCATAAACAGAAAGGTTTCTCGATGAGTTTCCCTCTTTAGAAGTGGTGGTCTATTTCCCAGCCCCTTGGCTTTTGTGTGATCCAATTGTCTAATAATAGCCACACAGCAGATGCAATGAATTCAAAGGGCTCATTTACCCTCTTCACACACTCGAAATGCGGGAGGAGGGTTGCAACATTGCTCCACACCCAGGTAGTGAAGGGAAGGACAGGGGAAAGAGGAATTTACAGTACAAAGGCCACAGAGACAAGGGGCTGATTCTCCGCCGGCCCGCGCCGCAATCGTGGCCAGCCCGGGGAGGGGGGAAGGGGGGGGGGGGGGGGGCGGAGAATCCACTTTCCGCTGTAATCGGACCCAGTGCCGGTTCAGCGATTCTCCGGGCCCTGAAAATCGGCGCGACCGCGGAATAAGCCGCGCCGCCAGGGGGGCCATTGCTAGAGGCCCACCCAGCAATCCTCCAGTCTCGACCGGCCAAGTTCCCAACGGCGTGGAACTAACCACCTATTGCTGGTTGGGATGCTGGTGTGGTGGCTGCGGACTCAGTCCGCAGACGCCCTGGCCGGGGGCGGGGGGAATCAGAGATGAGGGGAGGCCTTGTTGGCGGTCGGTGATTGACTGTGTGGGGGTTGAGGCTCGGTCGCGCGTCCAATCGGGGGTCTCCTTTTTTTGCTTTGTCTCCACGGTCTGAGTCCACGATGGAGCACGGCGCGGCTGCTGGAGGATGCCGCCATGCGCATGCGCAGACTCCAAACCAGAAGTGCGGGGGCCCGTATCCGCAGCTAAAGCTGCGAAATTCACTCCGAGTCCCGACTAGCTCCCTGCAGGGCATTGAATTTGTTCAACTTTTTTCTGGGAATTTCGGGAGTAAAACTCCACCATTTTTATGCTGGCGTGGGGACATAGTCTCATTTTGGAAGAATCTGTATTGGTTCACATGAGTTCCAGAGTCCAATGAGGTATTCCCTCTTGGAGGTCAGCAGGTTGAAAACTAACACTGGATAATTCACTTTTCCAGTGGTGTTGACTTCATGCGATGAGGTAGGGATACAGAGATGAGTCAGTCTTGTCAGCGATGGTAGGGAACAGCAGAAGCAGAGTCGATGAGGGCCAGAGGATCCACCCGGCCATTGACAAAGGATTAGGTAGTCCAGTCAAGAGTCCACTGATTTCTGGGGCGGGCCGAATGTTCCCGGTGGCTGGCAGGGTCAGAAAGTCCTCCCCATAGTTTCAGCCATTTAAAATATTTTAGAAATAACAGCTAGTGGGTGAGGGGGTCTTTGACCGTCCTCCGGAGATGGATCGAGCGTACAGGGCATTGAGGAGGAGGCTGAAGGCAGCGGAGCTGCCGATGGTGGTACGGCTGCATTATTTGCTGGACAAAGAGAAAATTCTGCGGTGGGAGAAGGGG
Source organism: Scyliorhinus canicula (assembly GCF_902713615.1). Lineage (NCBI taxonomy): Eukaryota > Metazoa > Chordata > Chondrichthyes > Carcharhiniformes > Scyliorhinidae > Scyliorhinus > Scyliorhinus canicula. The sequence goes on along the minus strand of NC_052153.1, from coordinate 22,836,723 downwards.
ACCAAATCCTGTACCTGGGAAGGAAACGTGGTATGTATCTACCAGGACATGGGTGCAGAGTTGGCCAAGCGGCGTTCTGGGTTTGACAGGGTCAAGGCGGCCCTCTACAATAAAGGAGTGAAGGTTGGGGTGCTGTATCCTGCTCATCTGTGGGTCACGCACCAGAATCAGGGATTTTATTTCGATACGCTGGAGGAGGCGAGCAATATTATGAGAGACCATGGACTTGGAGGCTTGTGAGGACATTGAACTTTGGAGATGCCAGTATGGGGAATGTGGGTGTGTATGCCAGGCGGGTTGTTGTATTTATTTGGTGTTCAGGCAGGCTAGTTAACGGGAGTGCAGTGGGGGAGAACGACCTGTGGAGGGTGTGGGGGAGTGGGGCATGGGGTGGTTTGTTTTGTTGTTTCTTTGTTTATGGGGGATAAGGATGGTTGGGGCAGGAGGGTATGCTGATATGGGCGGAATTGGTGTGGCGCAGTTGGCTAACGGGAGATGGCAGCGGACACCTTGGGAGCACCAGAGGGTGAGAGAGGCGTCAAGCTGGGGAAAGAGGAGCTATGGCTGATCGGGGAGGGGGGGGGGGGTTGCGAGGGCCGCCCCGGGCCCTCAACCGCCACCATCACCACCACCAACCGGGTTGATTATGTGAAATGTTCGGAGTTCAATGTTTAAGAGGTCTCGTGTTTTCACTCATTTAAGGGGTTTGAAGGCAGACGTGGTGTTTCTTCAGGAGATGCATTTGAGGTTGAGGAAGTGGTGGGTGCGGCAGGTATTCCATTTGGGGCTGGATATGAAGATGAGGGGGGTAGCAGTGTTGATCAGTAAGAGGGTGGCTTTTGAGGTGGGTAGTATAGTGACAGACCCTGGGTGTAGATTTGTGATGGTAAGTGGGAGGTTGGAGAGGGCACGTGTGGTGCTGGCGGATGCGCATGCCTCAAATTGGGACGACGTGGAGTTTTTGAGGCGGGTGTTGGCAATGATTCCGGACCTGGACATGCACCGGCTCATTATGGGGGGGGGCGGGATTTGAATGCGGTGCTGGGTCCTAGGTTGGACCAGTCATGTCCCAGGTCTCTGAGGACATTGGCCATGGCAAAGGACCTGTGGCGGTTTGAGAGGCCACGGGCGAAGGAATTTTCACACTTCTCTCACGTCCAGCGGGTGTACTCCAGGATTGACTTCTTTGTCCTGGACAAGTCGGTGTTGGGGGGGGGGGGGGGGGGGGGGGGGGGGGGGGGGGTAGTTAGATCATGGTTTATTTTTTTGTTTAATTTTTTAAAAATAAATTTAGAGTACCCAATTCTTTTTTTCCCAATTAAGGTGCAATTTAGCGTGGCCAATCCATCTACCCTGCACATCTTTAGGTTGTGGGGTGCGACCCCACAAACACATGGAGAATGGGCAGCAGAGGAGCACAGTAGTTAGCACTATGGCTTCACATCCTGCCCCCCCCATAATGAGCCGGTGCATGTCCAGGTCTTGAATCATTGCCAACACCCGCCTCAAAAACTCCACCTCGTCCCAATTTGAGGCATGCGCATCCACCAGCACCACACGTGCTCCAAGGTCCCAGGTTTGATTCCCGGCTTGGGTCACTGTCTGTGCGGATTCTGCACGTTCTCCCCATGTCTATGTGGGTTTCCTCCGGCTGCTCCGGTTTCCTCCCACAAGTCCAGTCCTGAAAGATGTGCTGTTCGGTGAATTGGACATTCTGAATTCTCCCTCCGTGTACCCGAACAGGCACTGGAGTGTGGCGACTAGGGGCTATTCACAGTGACTTCATTGCAGTGTTAATGTAAGCCTACTTGTGACAATTAAGATTATTATGTGCAAACTCCACACAGATAGTGACCCGGATGATCATGGTGTCTGACCACTCGCCACATTGGGTTGATTTGAGGGTGGCAAAGGAGAGTCTCCAACGGCCGCAATGGAGGTTGGATGTGGGCTTATTGGCGGATAAGGAGGTTTGCGAGAAGATCGGGGTGGCTATTTGTGGATGGGGATTCGGGGATTGGGTCAGGCTGTTGTATAAGGCACCGAAGGGATGTGTTCAGACTAACGGTCATCTCAGAGTACTTTGGGTACTCACCCACCCCCTGCTGCTCTTTGCCCTGGTAATTGAGCCCTTGGCAATGGTGTTCAGGGTCTTAGGGGGTGGGGGGGGGGGGGGGTATTGAGCGAGGGCGGGGAGGAGGGTGGGTGAAACACCCAGTTTATTTGTGCAGATGGCTTCCTGCTGTATATTTCAGACCCGGTCGGGAGCTTTGACAGGTTCATGGGGATTTGGGGGAGATTGGTCTCTTTTCGGAGTACAAGCTCAACACGGGGGGGAAAGTGAGATAATTAATGCCCAGGGACAGTTTGGGGGGGTGGGGGGGGCTGCCGCTTCAGTTGGTAGGGCTGGGTTTTCGTTACCTTGGGGTGCAATGGGCGTGGAGATGGGCTGAGCTGCATCAGTTGAGCTTGGCACGGTTGGTGGAGGGAAAGTCCGACTTTAAGAGGTGCAATTTGCTGCCATTGCCAGTGGCTGGTCGGGTCCAGACGGTAAAGGTGACAGTGTTGCCGAACTTTTCGTTTGTGTTTCAGAATCTCCTGATCTTTGTGCCCAAGTCCTTTCTTCTTATGCGACAATCATAGATTTTCTCTGGCGGGGGTGGATGAGAGGTTCCGGGGGTGGCGGCAGGTGGGGATAAAATACTTTAGAGATTTATTTGTTGGAGGGAAGTTTGCAGACCTGGAGGAGCTGGAGGGGACGTACCAGTTGCCGAAGGGTTCAGGTAATTGCAGGTGAGGGACTTTATGAGGAAGGAAGAACCTTTGTTTCTGTCGCTGCCGCCCTAGGTGCTGGAGGACAAACTTCTGTCTGAGGAGGAAATAGGAGAGGGTAAGGTCTTGGATATATATGGGGAGCTGTTGCATGGAGGGTGTGCCCCGGTGGAGGAGGTTAGGCCTAAGTGGGAGGAGGAGCTGGGGGGAGGGGCCGCTGGGGGCTGGAGTATGGAGTGATGCTTCGGGGAGGGTTAGTGCGTCCTCGTCATGCGCAGGACTAAGTCTCATCCAGTTGAAAGTGATGCACAGGGCCCACATGACGATGCCCAGCTTGAGTCGGTTCTTTTAAGGTGTGGAGGATGGGTGTGGGCGGTGCGCGGGGAGGCCGGTGAACCAGGAACATGTGTTTTGGGCATGCAGGAGGTCGGGGGGGTTTTGGGCAGGATTTGAAGATATGATTTCAAAGATTTTGGGGGTAACGGTAGCTCCGATTCCAGAGGTTGCAATATTTGGAGGATCTGGGAGTGCAGGTGGGGAGAGAGGCCAGGTCAAGATGGCAGGGGGTGAGGATGGTCAGATCGGAGGTGGGAGTAATTTGGGGGATCCATTGTGGGATCGTATGAGTGCGCGGTATGCCTGTGAGGTCTGGATGTTTAAATAGTTACTCTGGCTTTAGAAGTGATTATCTCTCCTCTAACCTTTCAGAGTAACAATGAGGGTAAAACAGGCAGAACCATTCAAAGTTATCGATTTAAATCACTTTCTGTTAGACGGTTCCCAAACCTGTGCAATTATCCAGAGGAAGTTAGCGCTTCTGGGCAATTACTGGGTAAAGCTTTATGTGGGAACTTCCTTTAGATGGAATCCCCAGTGCACCATTGGGATCCCCCCTAAATGCAAAGCTGGGGGACCAGGAAGTTACAGGCCGATAAATCAACCCAAACGTTCCCCGGTAGAGTCTTTTTACCCCATTCCCATTCACGCCAGTTTTGCTGGGGCTCCTTGAGGCCACACTCAATCAAATGCTGCCTTAATGTCACAGGCAATCACTCTCACCTCACCTCTGGAATTCAGCTCTTTTGTCCAAGGCAATTTGGACCAAGGCTGCACAGATGTCTGGAACTGATTATCAGCGATTATTCCTGCAGTTACTGTGGCAACGTAGGGTTGTTAGTTTGGCAATGAGAACCTCTGCTCAAATTCAGGATCTAGTGGTATTAACTATGTCTTGTTTGAATTGATTTATAATTAATTGAATCCTTACAGTGCAGAAGGTGGCCATTTGGCCCATCATGAATACACTGCCCCTCCAAAAAAACACTCTATATAGGCTCACTCCCTCGGCCCATCCCTGCAACCCCGCACATTGAAGATGGCCAATCTACCTAACCCGCACATCTGTGCACTGTGGGAGGAAACCGGAGCACCCAGAGGAGACCCACGTAGACATGGGGAAAACGTGCAAACTCCGCACAGACAGTGACCTCAGATGGAATTGAACCCAGGTCCCTGGTGCTGCGAGTCAGAAGTGCTAACCACTGTGTGACCCCATTTAAAATGGAGTAAATTTCTCCTGGCCATTGGAAATAGGTTTAGATGTTAGGAGGGATGGTGACGGAATCTTTCCCCGGACTGGGTTGGTGGCGAAGTCGGGAACGAGCCACGGCTGACGCGGGAGAGCAAATTGAGGAGACAACTAAGCAGGAGTTTTCCAGTGGGATACCTCTTTTCCAATAGAGGGAAGTCTCACACTGCATCTCCACCAGAGCAGTCTGGGGAAGGCGGGAACACAGCAGCTCCATCTCAGTGAGACTGACAAGTTGTGAAGCCTTTGATCAGTTGCATTGAAGAGCTGCTAAAATGGGCAGGCTGAGAGGTTACTGTTCAATGCATCCCTTCCGTCACTAAATGCTATGACTGCTTGACGGGTGATTGCCAATTTTCCGGAGGATACTTTACCTGATCAGCACATCGCCCACCCTCAGCTGCACTTCCCTGCCGCCAGCCTTCAGGCCGACACCGGAGCAGCTGATGCATCTTCACTGTTCCCCCCTGCAGAGGGTCTGGGGCAGGAGGCTCACCACCTCTACAGGCTGTCGCTGCAGCAGGAACACTAGCAGCAGCAGCAGTGGCCTTCACTGAAGCTATGTGCCTCTCCTCAGGACAGAGGTGATGGACACCCAGCTACAAGTGGAAAGACGTGAGGCCCCCAACAGAGGCTGTGCTGGCACTTTGCCAGCTATCCAAGTCTTGTGAGCAGCCGGGCCTCAGGAGGCACAGGCTCCCATCAGGAGGTAACCCCTGACACCTGCATCCTCCTCGTGGTTTAACACTGCCTTTCCCGATGGAGCGGATGGCCAGGCATTGCCAGTGCTCAGCTAGGTGCCTATTACTGAAGGATCACCACCCCCTCTGCCTCCATCTACACTTTGTGTGATCTCCGTCTCTGTAAGGAAAGAAAACAGGGGGTTGAAAGTGTGAAGAGTGGCTCGAATTCAGAAGGGTGAAGGGCAACATTTGTATATGGTGACTGTGAGATATGTGTGCTGTCATAATATGCACTCATGTTCATAATGAGATACAGACAGGCAGTGATGGACACGCACAGGAACCAATCACCACACAGAATACAGAACAACCAATCGCCGGGCAGGACACTACAGGGTACATTACCAGTATAAAACACACGAGGCAGGAAGGCTCAGCCTCTTCGTACTGGTGATAGCTGTAGCAACAGTCAGGGTGCAATGTACAGCAGCACCTACTACACATGGCACAGAGCAAGTCTGGGCAAACCAGACCAAGGTTAGCAGGCTTAGATTAATAGAGTGTCGACCCACAGCGAACTGTGTACATTACTCAGCAGGTTCAATAAAGCAGTGTTGAACCATCTACAGCGTTGGAAGCCTGTTTTCAAGTGATACTGCATCGAGTTGGAGTCCGTGTTAATCCAACATATATAACACATCATGTGCGAGAGGATAATAGGCGGAGGGTAAGTGTTGGTATTGGCAGTAAAGAGGGGGGATTTGAGATTCTTGCGGAGGGAGAAAGGAGTGCAGCTGCAAAGTTTGTTGAGCTGAGATGTACAGTGCAGGGGAATGCTGGGAAAGTCAGTGGGTAGCTTGACATCTGGCAGCGTTATTCCATTCACTTGCCATACCCTCCCGAGATGCTGGACCCTCCTGGTCTACTCCCTACAGGTTGGAAGAACCAAGGTGCTGTTGTTCACTTCCTTCGCCACCTCCACCCACGCCTGCTTGTTTTTTGAGAGGCTGCCCTCCATTTCCTCTCCATGCTTAGGAAAACTGACCTCACTTCAGCTCCGCCAGATCTATCCTCAGGTAAGATTTGGAAGCCCAGGGTTGGGAGAGGAATGTGTGATGGGGCACATCCTTCCCAGGGCCCCTCACCATTGGGTGCTGAAACCTGAAACATAAGAGTTAACATATAAGGTCAGAGAACTTTGCATATTCATTTACGTGCATGATCCTGTACGACTGGGAGTTACCCTCGTTATCCACTGTGTACATGTATTAACAATTGTTTGTTCTACTAGTCAGTCTCTGCACATGCATCGCACACGTACGGCAAAAACCTTTGAACTCTCTTGCGGCTTGGATTCTCCAATCCAGCTGAAAATGAATAGAGATTTGGTTGGAACGCCAAATTCTCCATTTCCATTTGCAGCCAGGTGGTAACGGATGACATCAAAGAATCCCGCCCACAATCTTTAAATCATGCAGGTCACTTAGTGGAACAGGTGCGGGTTGTCATTGGCTGTCCATCTGGGTGATGATCAATGTCCGGAGAGAGCCGTTCCCATGGCACTTGTCGCCTTGGTGATTGTTGCTGTTTTATTGCAATTGTTGGGTATGATAATATGTATATTGTATAATAAATGAAGGGTTAACAATTTGATGCGAATGCTTCCAACCACTAGATGGTGATCAAGAGCACACACATAAATCACGTGATACCCTTGATTCTGGGAGTAGGTGATTAGGCACGATAGAGTGTAGTCGTGTTTTCAGAAGCTGTGTAGGTAGAATAATAGTCTTAGTGTATTTTATAAAATTTGTATCTTGGTAAGTTGGTTCGAATCTAGTTTAGTGTAGTGTAGTGTTAATAAATAAGCTTTGTTTGAAATGTAGCTTTGTAAGCCACTACACTGAAAAGTCATCACCATCGCATGTGCCTACAGTGAAAAAGCACCAAAAGACCCCAGATAAAGGGCAGAAAAAGAACTCAAACAAAGAGAATTAAAAGACAAAGCAAAGAACATCAGATTGTGGATATTTGGAATCGATGATCGTTCGTATTCAATACAAGATTCCTTATCCCTGACTGGCCGATTGTGGTGAAGGAACAGCTCCATTCGTTTAACGCATGTCCCTCTGGTTGCACTTATGTACCCCGCTTTCAGTTGTCAACTGTGGAATTGTGAGTCAGTCTTCCCTCCTGGTCCACTATATATGCAATGGCCGTGAGCTCTGCTGCCTGCGCGCCTAAGTGACCTGGTAATTTTAATGCGATCTCTTCTAGTGCGCGAATGCGCATCCTCAACATAAATCCCGCATCCTGTGATGCGTTCGCCATCTAAAACTGTGGATGAACCGTCCACATATATTTTCAATGGGGCACACATGTCTGTGTGCTGGGGGCTCTGGCTTGAATTCCCTATCTTCCTGGGGGTGTTTTGGCAATGAATGGTCCTGTGTTGTGTAGGGGTGCTACTATTTCACATTCATGGTGTTGTCCTGGATATTATAGATTGTCCGCTAAAAATGTGTGTGTTTTGGTCCGTTTAACTGTTATGTCCCATCCTTGTAACAGTAGTGTCCACCTAGCTGCTCTTATCTGGCTCACTGAACCGTCCTTCAGTCGACCGTCTAAAAGTAACTGTGTGGAGGTGTGCTCGGCCAAAATGGTGATGGGATTGAGTCCGGTAATGTACGAGAAGTACTGAACTGCCCAAAATACTGCTAGTTGGTGCCTCTCGCAGGCTGAAAATCCCTGTTCTATGGGGTCTAAAAGTCTGGAGGCATAAGCCACTGGTCGTAGCTGCTCGTGCCGTTCCTGAAGGAGCACGGCTGAGAGGGTCAGATCGGTGCTAGCTACCTCTATTGCATAGGGGGAGAGTTGGTCTGGAACCTGTAGCGCGGGTGCTGCACTAAGGGCTTCTCCACAGCCTCTGTATGCTGTGGAAGCCATTCCCAAGGGGCTCCTTTCTTAAGGAGGTCTGAGAGTGGGGCTGCCTTTGTCGCAAAACCATCGATATGGTTCCGACAGTACCCAACCAGTCCTAAAAACGACCGGAGGGCTGAAACATTCTGGGGAAGGGGCAATTTGACAATCGATTCAATTCTGTTGAACTCGATCTCGCGTTTGCCGTGCGTGATGACTGTACCCAAATACATCACTTGATTCTCTAATATTTGGGCCTTTCTGGGGTTAACTTTACATCCAATGTCTTGTAAAATTTCCAGGAGTTCGGACAGAAGCATGATGTGCTCTGCCTTTGTGTCCGTCTGCAGTAATAGGTCGTCCACATACTGTACCCAACATTCGGGTTGGGAAAATTCTGCTAATCCATTTGCCAGCTGTCGGTGGAAAATGGAGGGGGAAGTATGGAATCCTTGTGGGAGGCATGTCCACGTATACTGCTGTCCTTTAAATGTGAAGGCAAATTTGTACTGGCACGCCTTTGCCAATGGGATTGACCAGAAGCTATTGCTAATGTCCAATACCATGAAATATTTGGAGTGGAGTCCCTGCTTGAGCATGGTCTCGGGACTTGTTGCTACCATGGGGGCTACTGCTGGGGTTACTTTGTTGAGTTCCCGATAATCTATGGTCAGGCGCCATGATCCATCGGGCTTCCTCACTGGCCAAATAGGTGCATTATTAGTTGAGGCTACTGTCCTAAGTACACCCTGCTCTAATAAGCTCTCTATAACTTTTCCAATCTCTCCCTCTGCTTCTAGGGGAAATCGGTACTGTCTCTGTGGTCTCGGGTCAGGTCCAGTAACTTGAACTTGTCCAGTCATTCTGCCACAGTCGTGCCGGTGACTGGCAAATGCTGTCCTATGTCGGTTCAAAACTGCCCTAACTTGCTTGTCTGTGGTCGGGTCAAAAAAATAGTCACCTACTGCGCTAATCCTGTTTGCATACTCTCCTACTGTGAGAGTTGCGGGTGCTCTGTCAGATTTTGCCATTCTCCAGACACACTGATTGACTGGATCGAACGACAGGCTGTGGGCATTCATTAAGTCAATGCCCAGTATGTGTTCTGCTGTGCGGGGCAGATTAACTAAAACAACGGGGTGTCTGGTGGAGATATTCCCTAGCTGAATTGATACAGGGGCTGTAATGTGTCCCTGCTGTGAGTGACCTGTAAATCAGCTGAGTCTAATTGTGGATGTGGTGGGCCATGTGTCTGCCTGTGCTGTGGTGGTGGAATTAATGGTTGTGCGGGACCCTCCTGTGTCCCAAAGTAATTCTATGGGCTTCCCTCTAATCTTTGCTGTGACCACCGGCCTTCCGGATCGGTCCCAGAGGGTGTCACAGACCCAAGTGGGGAAGCCCGAACACCGTCAGTCCGTTCCGTCCACATTGGTCTGTCCTGACTGCGTCCCTATGCTGTGGATAAGTTTTGCTTTGTTCCTGGTCAGAGTGCCTGTCTGCTGGCCTCTCTGAGATCTCTCTGGGCCGTTGCATTCCCTTGCAAAATGCCCTAACTGTCCGCAGTTGTAACATTCCTGCGACTTCTGTGGGGGGCTGTTCTTTCCTTCGTTTATTCATGCGGGGTTTTGGTGCGCTCTTACTGCCTGTATATCTGCTGTAGCCTGAGCTTCTTCTGGGGTCTTTACTTTAACCTTGCCTTGGACAGATTGCTCCCAAGCGCGGGACAATCTTTTCAAAACCCATTTTTCATTATGGGCCTCTTCTGAGGGGTCATAACTACTGCAGACATTCTGTCCTGAATCTGTGGTGTGGGAGATTATGGTGCGGGTCCATTTAACCATATTGTCGCGGGTTAAATGTGCGCGGTCTAAATCGCCAAAAACGGCAGTGAAATGAATCCACAGCCTTCCTGCGAATGCTGTGAGGTGCTCTGTCCTCTTCTGCCTACACTTATTTAGGCCTTTGACTGGGTCTCCTCTGTTGTACCCTATCGCGTCTAAAATAGATGTATGCATCTCCTCTAGTGTGCCTCCTCCAACGTTCTGTGGGTCGGGGAGGGCTGCTACAACCGATGAGTCTAAACTCAAAACTGTGAGCTTCACTTGCTCTCGCTCATCCAGGCCGTACATGGTAGCCTGTTGCTTCACTTTCGCGAAAAATTGGTGGGGGTCTGCGGTGGGGAGAAACGGAGTGATTTTCTCACACGCGTCCCTGAGTTGTGTTACAGTTAAGGGGGTGGTGTAGGTGATGTCGGGTGCGCCTTCTGTAGTTGCCTTTCTTTGGGTGGTGACTGGGTTCATAGGTGCGGGTGCTATCTGATCTGTGGGGGGTTGGGGCGCTTTCCTTTTCTGTTGCGCTGCTGGCGCACACGTTCCCTGAACTTAGCGCTGCGCTGTCCCGCTCAACTCTTCCCAATCTGGGGCATTCTCCTCATCTAACTGGGTCCCAAATGTCTCTTGGAACCCATTCTGCACAGAAAGCAGAGATTGCAGCTGTGCAATCTGATTCCTACACTTCGCATGATCCACTGTGCTTTGCCTTTGCTCAGTGGTGGCAGCATGGAGTGCCCTTAAAGCTGCCTTTAGGTCAGAGCATTGCCTTTGCAGTGCCTCTACCTGCTTTTCTGAATCTTCCCTTATCAGAACTGCGCGCTGCACATCCTGATAGGCTTTCTCATACTGGGCTTGGGAACTGCTCAGATGGGCTAGACAAGACTGATGTGCCCTCTTGGCATCATCCACCTCTCTATCCTTCTCTGCCAGCTTCCTTCTTAACTCTAGGTTTTCCTTTTCGATGTCCCTGACATCCACTTTGCTCATTCTATTCCTTTAATCTAATTCTTTGCGGAGCGTCCGAACGACCTCCTCTATGCCTCGCAATTGTGCCAAGCAGCACACAATTGCTATCAGCTTGCGTGCTTTTCCTAAATTTTTCTTGTGAATTTGAGAAAGGTTCTCCCACCAAGTATGTCCTATACTCCCGGGACCTGTCTCCTCATTCACACAAAACTCACTCCAAAGGGGCCATCCTTTCCCTTTGAGGTATTTCCTGAGTTCCGGCTCCCATACAGGACACTGGCCTACTCTGCTACTGCTGGTCGCTGCGACCACGAACTGTTCTGGGTTCATGAGGCGTTCCATTGCCTGCATGGCCATTTCCTCCTTCTATCTTTAATTTGGAACTAGGGATGATAAGGTAATGCTTTTAAATACGGGTACGGCTTTCACTATGTTCCGATTATAAAACTCCTGACAGTTTGACACAACAAAAATCCCTCGGTTTAACCTTACAACCCTGTTAGTTACGCATACAAAAACACAATTCCGAATTATGATTATTGATTTGAACTCCTTGAACACTTGTGGTTTTTCCTTTTCCCAATTGGATTTCTAATTCAAATTTCTGGGTTCTCTCGGAGTGGGGGGGCCACTTCTAATCGAGTCCCGGCGGAGTCGCCATTAAATGTTGGTCATTCTGGGTGAGTGTGCTTAACACTCAATTTGGCTCTGTTTCTTTACTTAGCTCTGGTGTCGCCAGGTGTCATTAAGATACCGCCACAAGTTCAAGGTGAAGTTCAAAGCAATAAACCCATACACCAATTAGTAAGTTCAAACAACTGAGTTTATTATAATACAATTATAATAACTACCCATGCACACGCTAAAAGGATTAAGCTATTCCTGCCGCTAAATAAACTAATACTTATCTCGAAGGAACTGCCGGGTCAGGGAACAAGGCTTCTTTCTCTGCTCTGGTCTGCAGACTTCAGGTTGGTATAAGTTAAAAGGAGTCAGGAGTGTCTATCTCTGGTAGCGATTGTTGTGAGACACTTACTTGCTGGTGGCTGCTGTCCGAACCCTCTCCTCTCTCTCGTTCAAGGTCTTCTTGGCAAAAGCTGGTCGAGGTGCTGGCCCACGGAGGAGTGCTAGTCAAAGAGAGAGGAGGGCTGGACGAGAAGACTGAACCATTTGTGGGACCTGTCTTTTATAGGTCCCAGGGATCCGCGCCCCTTTGGGCGGACCCTTTTACCTGTTCAGAATCGATTGGGTCTCTTCCCAATCAATATGTTTGAATCCCCCCAATACTGAGGCTGTTCCTTAGCTACTGGGCGGGCTCTCAGGCTCTTTGTTTTCGAACCTTGCTGGTGCCTGGGTGTCTGGTATCCTTTACAATGTTGCAGTTGCTTCCCCATTTGTGTCCATTGTATCTGGAATCGTTCCATTAACATACTAATTATCCCGGTGATTGCCTCATTAGTATGCGGAATGTTCATTTCGGTGCTGTCTGCTTTCTTAGCAGACAGAATCCACATCTGCTAGGTGCAGCCTGCTGGCGCTGCAAACATTGTCCATTTTATCCTGTATGTTTTGCGTTCCTCCATTTTGTATTCAGGGAAATGGCCAACTTCGGTGGCTACAGCACTGACATTGTCTGCAACCATCTTGTGGTTTACTTAAATAATATCTTCCTCGCTCGGGAGTCTTTTAATTCTCTGTAGTCTTTTGGTGCCTTTTCTCTGTAGGCATATTCAGGGTTACCAACCCAAGTTTCAAACAACTGAGATGAGTGGCCGTTGCATCCCACTAATGATCTGGATCTCTAGCTCTTCTTTCTTGCAATCACGTTCGTTGTCAACTTGTCTTCTTGGTATGATTCTCGTGCATTCAGAGTCTTCAATGTTACTTTCATAGGGTTCATTTTTGGATCTCCACACAAGTGTATTCATTGCCTTTTCCATGCTGGGAAATCCTTATTTTCCTGTGCATCTGGCCCTTTGTCTGCAATTGCTTCAGGCCTCTTTCTCAGTATGATGTATCCTTTGGTCTGCTGTGCCATACATGTGCTCTAGCTGCGTTTCACAACTTCCGCATTTCTTTAGTGTCAGTTCCTCATCGTTCAGTGGACTTTCTCTCACCAAATGTTCTCATAAACCGAGGAGTAATCTATCTTTAATCAAATCATCTTTTAGTTGCCCAGATTCACATGATTTTGCCAGCTGCATTAATGTTGTCATGTACTGTTAATGGTTTTGTTTTCACTCTGAACTCTAGTGTTGAATACATAAAGTTCACATGTAATATTGACTTGAGGTTCAAAATGTACATTCAAGGAATTCAAAGTCTCTTCCATCTGTTTTCTTTGCTCAGCAAATAGATTTAGAGTGGTATGCACTTTCTAGCAGTCCATCCCCAGCAATGTTCGAAGTGCGACTCTTCTTAACAGTTCAGGCTTGTTAATTAAATCTGTCAAAATCTCATAGTTTTGTCACACCTCACTTTTTAATTCAGTTGGAAATAGGGGCGTAAAATTTACTACTGCCATTTTTTCCCACTCAGTATTTACTTGTAGCCTTTGACTGTTTTATTTTGTCCTTTCCAGCAGCTTTTATATGGAAATTTGAAAATGTCTGTGTTCCTGGGTTCTCACTGTATCTTCTGCATTATTTCCAGCATTTGAAAATCAACATTTTCTTCACTTCCTGACACATTACTGCCTTATCTCAGTGAGAGTCTCTCTTGAACCGACTTTAAGATGTTTGCCTCCATGGCATAATCGCATGACATGGTCAAACCAGATATATCACTCAGACTGGTTACATTTCAAATTCCAAATAACATCCACTGAGATTTGGACTAGAGTGGTTTTAAACAACAATTGTTAATATTAATTGGCCAAAAATAGTATTAGATTTACACCACTGTCTTGTAGAATTAGATTGAATGAAGAGGAATTAATACAATTTCCCTCGGAAAAAGTCTTGTTCGCTCATAAGATGCAATTATTTCCTGATGGACCTCCGATCATCCTAAGAGCGCCCACTCTGAAGTTCAGAGGAAAATGGTCTTGTCCTTATACTATTCAGCGACTGGAACTTCATCTGTGTAACACAGATTTCATAGGTGTCCATTGACTGCTGATGCGAACTACTTAAATGTTTACCGGACTTCTAGGAGTGTCCCATGAATAAAATAATGGTGTGTTAGTGTGTAACCACTGACCATTTGTAAAATGCTTCAACAAGAGAACATTGCCTTGGTGCCAGCATTCTAGGTTCTGTGTCGCGTCATATGATGAAGCAATGTGTGCACACTAGGGAATTGAGAAATGAAACAATTATTCCATGGTTCAGAAAAGTGAGTGAATCCCTATTAATGGAATGTAAAAGGATGTAGAGGTCCATTGATTGGACATCCAGAGCCTACCCACCGTCCTTAATGGAGCAAGCTTGGAGATAGCCAATTAGGGGGCTGGCTCTGAGAAGATTGTGACACCGGTCTCGCTGCCAGCCAGTGCAACCTTTGGTCTCAATATCTGGGAGCCCATGGGTAAATTAGGCCGTGAATTAATATTTTGGTTCCCGTCTTATCTATGAGTATGATATACTGATAATGAAAGGCTACATGAGGAGAAATTATTGTAATTAGATTAAAATGGCTGTAGATTAGGTTGTAAGGTCAAAACACTTAGTAGAAATCAAAGTTGGAAGGCGCAGGACCCAAGAAGCTGCACGGAAAACAGAACAGCAATCACTGAGTTTCTGACCAGAATCATCAAATATGGAAGTTCTGCCAGAATGTGGAAGACCTGTCAAGGTAACAACCCTGTTCAGGAAAAGAGAAAGGGATGGTTTTGTTACAATAAATAGTTGTTGACTCAACTATGTTAATGGGGAGCATTTAAAAGTCACAACAAAAGATAAAATAACATTCACTTATTTAATCACGGGGCAGCCAGTGGGGATTAGTAAACAGCAAGTCATGCTTGATGAATTTTAAGAGTTCCTTAGAAAACGACAAGAGTATTGATAAAAGACATGCAACGTGCATAATTTAAATGGATTTTTGGAAGTGGGTCAATAAAAAATTCCATAGGAAGCTTGTTGATCAAACTAAGGTGCCCACAGCTTAGGCCGGAAGTTGGATGAAAGGCAGAAAATAGTCGTGGTTAATTAATGTTTTTCAGTTTGGAAATGTGTCAACATTGAGGCCTTAAAACAAAACAGCCAATTTGATCCTAGGTTTTATAAACAGGATGACAAAAGAAAAGAGACAATGGTCAAGCTAAGAAAATCATTGGTACGCCAGTAATTAGAATATTACATCCAGTTTTGGACTCCCTAAACATGGAAGGATGTCATTATTTGCTGTTAGATGTGCTGCTAGCCGGGGGGGGGGGGGGGGGGGGGGGGGGGGGCTTTTGCCATGGCAGGAGGTAGTAGTGGGGGATGGGGGGGGGGGTGGCTAGGAGGTGGGCTGTGGGGTCGGGGTGGACAGACACGGATCACCACTGCCGCAGCTGGAAAGGCAGCCATTCAGCTCCGCACGCCGCTGATCGCCCACTGAGAACTTAGGGCCATTGGTCGTATGGGCATTCCCCCAGGCCACCCCCCCCCCCCTCCGCACCCCCCCCCCCCCCCCCCCCATATGTGCCCCTGGCCCCAGCCCACCCATCAGTGGAATGGGAGCACTCCAGCACAACCAGTGCCACTTTGGTGATTGGGATGAGTGTGTGGGGGGAATTGTAATGTGTATGTGCAGCTGCAGCTTGTCAGCGTCCCGAGTGTCAATCACAGACCTGGCGAATCCCGCAGTTTTTCATTGGAATCGATTGTGTTCCACGCGGTGCTGGTACTAGACCCTTCACAGTCGCTGAACCGATCCAGGTCCGGCACCAATTTTGTTGTCATGAAAGTCCACAAACTCTCCGTCGGCATCAACACTTAGTCTCAGAAACGGAGAATCCCACCCACAATGTTTTGGCATCAACTATTTTCAGTGGTAGTGATTTCCACAGACTCACTACTCTCTGGGTGAAGAAATTTCTCCTCGTCTACTTCCTAAAGGCTCTACCTTCAGACTGTGACCCCTGGTTCAGGACTCCCTTGCCATTGGAAACATCCTTCCTGCATCTACGCTGACTAATTCCATTAGAATTTCATGGGTTTCTATGAGATTCCTCCTCATTCTTCTAAACTCCAGGGGATATAATCCTAAACAACTCAATCTCCCTTTCTACGTCAATCCCACCATCCCAGGAATCAGTCTGGTAAAACTTTGCTGCATCCCATCCATAGCAAGAACATCCTTCCTCAGATAAGGAGACCAAAACTGCACACAATACCCCAAGTGTGGTCTCACCAAGGCCCTGTATAACTGCAAAAAGACATCCCCGCATCTATACTCGAATCCTCTCGCTATGAAGGCCAACATATCATTTACCTTATTTACTTCCTCCATGCTTACTTTCAGAGATTGACATACATGGTCACACAGGTCCCATTGTACATTCCCCACTCTCAGTTTAGACAGGCATCATGATTGGCGCAGTCTTGAAGGGCCGAAGGGCCTGTTCCCGTTCTTTGATTTCCCTTTTGTAATTCCATGCTGACCCTGGCCAATCCCCCGTTTTTTTCTGCTATTAAATCTTTGACAATGGAGTCTCAGATTGTCCCCACTTTCGACGTCAGTCTGACTAGTCTATAAGTCCCTGTTTTCTCTCTACCTCCCTTTTTAAATAGTGGGATTACATAAGCTACCCTCAAATCCGTAGGAACTGTTCCAGAATCTGTAGATTCTTGGACGATGACCACCAATGCATCCATTATTACGAAAGCCACTTCCTTAAGTACTCTAGGATTATCAGGGCCTGGGGATTTATCGGCCTTCAATCCCATCAATTTCCCAACACCATTTCCCCACTAACACTGATCTGCTTCAGTTTCTCCCTCTCACTGAACCCTGTGTTCCCACACGTTTCTGGTACATTATTTGTGCCCTTCTTTGTGAAGACAGGGCCAAAGTATGTATTTAGTTGGTCAGTCATTTCTTTGTTCCCCACTATAAATTCCCCTGTTTCTGACTGTAATGGACCATTTGTCTTCACCGATCTTCTTCTCTTCACATACTTGTACAAGCTTTTACAGTCAGTTTTTACCTTCCCTGGCAATCCCTTCCTCCTCCTTTGGTAAATTCTAAACTGCTCTCATCCTCAGGTCTGCTGTTTTTTTGGCCAATTTGTATGCTTCTTCCTTGGATCTAATACTATCCCTAATTTCCCTTCAAGCCATGGTTTGGCCACCTTTCGCATTTGTTTTCTGTGTCAGACAGGAATAAACAATTGTTACAGGTCACCCATGTGCTCCTTGACTGTTTGCCATTGCCTATCCACCGTCATCACTTTAAGTAACGCTCCCCAATCCATCAGAACCAACTCGCGCCTCATACTATCGTTGTTTCCTTTATTTAGATTATGGACCCTAGTCTCAGAATCAACTATGTCATCTCCATCTTGCTGAAGTAGTCTACCATATTATGGGTGCTCTTTCCCAACTAGATTGCCAATTAATCCTTTCTTATTACATAACATCCAGTCTAGGATGGCCTGTTCTCTAGTTGATTCCTCAACATATTGGTCCAGAAAACCATCCTGCACTTACTCCAGGAATTCCTCCTCTATGCTATTGTTACTTATTTGATTTGCCCAATCTACATGGAGATTAAATTACCGATGTTCGTTTTTCGCATGCGTCTCCAATTTCCTGTTTAGTGCCAGTCCCAACATCACCATTACTGTTTGTGGGTCTAATACAACCCATACTAATGTATTTTTGCCCTTTGGTGTTTCTCAGCTCTACACATACAGATTCCACATGGTTGGAGCTAATATCCTTCCATATTATTGCATTCATTTTCTCTTTAAACATCAATCCAACTCCACCGTATTTTCCTTTTTGTCTGTCCTTCCTAAATACTGGATGCCCCTGGATATTTAATTCTCATCCCTGGTCACCCTGCAGCCCAGTCTCCATAATCCCGACTATATCATACACATTTACATCTATTTGCACAATTAATTCATCCACTTTATTGCAAATGCTCCACGCATTAAAGCACAAAGCCATGATCAACGCCCGCGGGGTTACAGGGACAGGGCAGGGGAGTGGACCAAGGAAAGATGCTCTTTTGGAGGGTCGTATTCGACTCAATGGGCTGAATGGCCTGCTTCTGCATTGTAGTGACCCTATGGAAATTCTATTGTAGCTTTCAAAACGGAAATTGATAATTCTCTGAAGAGAAAGCAAATGGCTGCGCTCCAGAGAAAAGGTGGCGGGGCTGTAGGACTTACTGAATTGCTCTTACAGAAGAGTTGGCATCTACATAACAGGCTGAATGGCCTCCTTCTGTGCCATAACCATTCTATGCTTCTAGGAAGGTTACTCCAGTCACTATATTGTCCACCTCTTGAGGTGCCTCCAAAGAACATTGTGAATTGTGCTTGATAGATGCAGAAACCATTGTGAGCAGGCAGCACAAAGGGGAGTTCCATCAATGGACATGGGATTACTCACGATTCCACACTTGCCTCTGGGGGCAATTGTCGTACTTCTTCCATATCTCTGGAAATGACTACAAAAACTGGAGGATGGCCTCCAGGGAAAAGTAGGAAAGAATAATAAATGATTGACTTAATAAAGTACTTCCATCTGAAGTAAATGTTGCAGACAGGAGGGGGTGAATTGAATAATTATTGCAGATCCCCTCTTCTGCCTGAAACAGCAATAGTTTTTCATTTCTAATTTAATTTGTTTCCCTTGCTATCCTTTCCCATGTTGAACGAGCCTATGTTGTGTTTCCCAAACCCTGGTTTAAGAGGTCCAAAGTTAAAAATAACCGCACAGCAAATTATTTAGAAAGTAGGATTCACAACCCATAATAATATTATTATTATTACAGCAAATTCTTTAAAGTAGGATTCACAACCCGAAGAATGGATCATAACGCATATTCACATGTACGTGCTTACACATTAGAAAGGCAGGGAAAGATGTTACAAACTGCAAGTTCATTTTTTTTTAAATCAAGAAGGTTATTGCCATTAATTCACGTGAGTGGAATCCAGTGGGTCAATGTCCAATGGAGGTTCTTTCAGGGGACATTTGTCTGGTAGAATCCCTGGTCTTGATACTGGGAACTTGGTTCCAGGCTGAAGATGCAGCAATGTATTCTTGTATTCTGGATTCTTTCTGGAGATCCAACTTTAAGGGAAAAGGAATTCAGAGGCAAGGTGCTGGCCTGGAGTCCAATTTTCTCTTTTGCGAGTCGCAACTGAAAACAGAATCCAACAGCTGCATATTCAAAGCAATTCTCAAGTCTCGGCCATGTGACAATAACAATCTTTACTAGTGTCACAAGTAGGCTTACATTAACACTACAATGAGGCTACAGTGAAAATCCCTCAGTCACCACACTCTGGCGCAAGTTGGGATACACTGAGGGAGAATTCAGAATGTCCAATTCACCTGACAAGCACATCTTTGGAACTTGTGGGAGGAAACCGGAGCACCCGGAGGAAACCGGAGCAGGCACGGGGAGAAAGTGCAGGCTCCGCACAGACAATGACCCAAGCCAGGAATTGAACCTAGGTCCCTGGCGCTGTGAAGCAACTGTGCTACTGTGTGATTTTGGGTCAGGCCACTCAGCGACTAATGTCCCTTAAGGACTATTATCAAAACCCATTGTATATTGAGCAGGTAACTGCAGAACAATCAGCAATGTTGAAACTGAAAAGTCACAAATAGCTCTGCCTTTCTCCAAAGCTGGCTGACACAGACGTCGTGTCTACTAGTCCTTCACATTGGCTTGGCTAGAAAGTTTATACAATACAAGTCACATTCCTGAAAGTTGATTAGTTTAACCTTTTGTCCTTTGACCAGCTGCAACAATTTTATCAGTCCAGTAATCGTACCATTTTTAAAAAAGAATTTAAACAAGCGATTATAAAAGAGAAACACATTTTAAAGATTCTTTTTCTTCATGCCTTCTCAGCGTGACATAAATATTGAAAACCCATTGTGAAATTAAATCAATTATTATATAAATAAATGGAACGACATTTTTGGAAGAGGAGAACAAAGCTTTTTGCAACTTAAGGACGTTTTGAAATTCAAGAGTATACTGTATTAAGAATGTTCTATTGAATCCTTCAGTAACAGTAAATTCTGTCTTATTGCACAGTTCAGGTGTGCTCCAGATATTTTCGTGTTCAGCACCTCCGATTAACCATTAACTAAACCAAAGCTGTGGGTTTTTTGGTTCCTGTCACAACCTGTGTTCCAAGAGAGAGTGAGAGAGGGTGCTGAAAAGATATAGAAAACTGTTTCCAGAGATGAGGAACTTCAGTTTTGTAGACAGATTGGCGACGTTTGAACTGCTCTCTTTAGTGAAGAGAAGGTTGAGAGGAGCTGTGATAGAGGTGTTCAATATCATGAGGCGCCTCATGATTTTGAAGATGGGTGGGATTTTCTGGCCATTCACGTTTGCGGGGGCCGCGCACCCCCACTGCAAGTTCCGCGGCGGCGAGGGGTGCACTCAAGAGAATCCCGCCTCCGGCCACTGGTGAGTTTCCTTCTGCCGCTGCAGAACACTTTGAGGAGGAGGAGAATACGCCCGCCCAGTGAAACTGTTTCCAATGGCAGAAGGCTCAAGAACCAAAGGACACCAATCTAAGATGCTTCGCAAAAGCAGCAGTAGTGACACTAAACAACCTTTTTTATGCAGTGAGTGGTTAGGATCAGGATTGGACTGCCTGACTGTATGGTGGAAACAAATTCAATTGCAACTTTGAAGAGCATGACCTCTGACATGGGTTGACCCTGAAACCCCTGCAATGAGGAGTTCCCTTTTAATGCTCAGTATCTAACATCACAACAACAAAAAAATGAAGAAAGCGTGAGATATATTTACAAATTCAAATTCACCAGCTTTCCACAGACATGTTGAACTTTTTAAAGAAGATGTTTCTTAAAATAATACAAGTAAAAACACTGACCAAAGACGGATGCCAGAAGTCACCTGATGTCTGATACTGTAAAGTTGACCACTTCTCTGGAAAGTCTATATAAATTGCACTGCAAACATGTTATATGGACTTACTCGTGTATTTGTTTAACTTTTATTTTGGGCACTAATTTTCTTACTTTTAATATCTGTTTGTGTCTGTCTTTTATTATTCTATTTGAGTTTTATTAACTAACAAACTGTACATTCTCTGCCTCAATGAAACCTGGTTTGATTGGCTCCTTAGTGAAAAGTAATAACATTTAGATGGAAAAGCCATCGACAGGGCAAAGATTTTTTTTAAAAACCAAGCGAGAGAAGAAGCCTGGTCGGGATTTACCGGGTAGTATAAATACCCTTATTATAAATAAATCTAAGTTTATTTTTTTTACTGGTGTCCTTATTAACCTGGCGACAAGGAGTTAACTGATTTTTCTGTTGATGCAGCAACCTACTCGGCTGAACCACTTCCCTGATTTTCTGGACCCAGGTTAGAACCAATTATTTCTCTATGCCTCTGTTTGGGTGATTAGATGCATTTGACAGCGGTGTTGAAAACTGGAAAAGGTATGTTACGTCTTCCGGGACAGCAACATCACTGTGAATGAGTGCCAGATGGTCATACTGCTGACGGACCTGCGGAGCGCATATGTTCGGGATGCTACACCAGCTACAGCTGGATTGGCAACACATCCTCTAAGTGGGGTCTGATGGTCTACATGTGGTACTGAGCAAGTTCCCAGAGGTTTTCCAGCTTGGCTGCCATTTCTTTATCGTCGCGGACCACACGCCATTGCTGGGCCTCTTCCGCGAAGACAAGGTGATTCCGCCAATTGCTTCCACAAGAATTCAGTGCAGGACATTGTTGTTGGCTGCCTACGATACTCTATCCAGCACCACCATGGACCCAAATTGCGCACGCTGATGCATTGATCCGTCTTCCTCTACAAAGCTAATCCACAAACCCTCCTGCGGACGATGAAGTGGTCAATCCTTCGTGTATTCATGGCTGGACGCAAACAGACCTGTACTTGCCAAGGCGCGGCATCTGGTGCTATACGGTGGCCAGTATCAACATCTACTTGGCACGTTGAAGCCTCTCTCCTCAAAGTTCTGGGAGCTGACCGTGGAAGACGGAATCCTCCTGTGGGGCACGAGGAGTTGTTCTTCCAGTGAAGGGCCAAGCAGACGCGCTGAAGGAACTTCACAATGGGCAGCCTGGAATGTCCAAAATGAAGATGCTGGCCGGGTTTGGACACAGATCTCGAAACATTGGCCCAACAGAGCTCCATCTGTTAAGAGCAGTAGAAGTGTGTGAAAAGTACCAGGATTCATCATGTCCGCAGCCCCCATACCATTCGGCATCAAATGGCTCAGCAGAGAAGGCCGTGCAGACGATTAAATGGGGCTAAAGAAACAGACTTCGGACTCAATGAACACCAGGCTACCATGCTTTTTATTCTCATGCAGGAACACGCCACACGCAGTAACTGGAGTTGTTCCTGCTGAGATGTTAATAGGTCATAAGCTTCGTACCCGACCGAGTTTGATTCCCCTGGACATCGGCGCAAAGGTGCGGTGTAACCAAGATTTGCAAAGGTGCTGTTCAATTAGACGTCAACGTCTCTGACACTTCGCACCCGAGGACATGGTGTTCATTCATAACTTCAATGACGGTGCTCACTGGGATTGTTGTCTGTCAATTAGGACCAGTCTCTTTCCGAGTTCGGGTCCAGGGGAACTGATGAGACAGCATTTGGATCACATTCACTCACGGAAGTTGCTCCCTCGTGAGATTCCTCGGAAGAAGCCTATCCTGGATCCTCCGACTCCATTGCCGGACCAGCCTGCTGTGACACCTCCAGTCTATCCCGGCGCCAAGATGCCCGACGTTGTATCTTCCGATTCTGAAATAGAGACGCAGACGTCTCGGACGCCGATTCAACAGTTCAGCCGCCTTCTGCCAATCATCCGCCACGGTGTTCCTGCCGCAAACGGTGTTCACTGGCGAGGCATACGCCGACTGATCCGGTGCATCAGGTAGCTGATAATTTGCTGGAACCAGAGAAAGTCCCATGTCTTCCACCTGCTCCTCCTCATCGATTGTTGAGGGGAACTTTGGGGGTAGTGGGGGGAGGAATGTAATATCCTGCACGGGACATACGGGGTGTGAATGATTATCTTCCCTGTGACCCTCGCAGAGTACGAGCTGCCGCCAAGTAACCTCTGTATAAAAGGTCGACCAGTAAGGCACCAACCAGGGTAGAAAACCAGTACGGATCTACCAGGTAGTGTGAACACCGTTATTATAAATAAATCTAAGTTCTTTATTTTACTCAGTTTGTGCTTCCTGTGTCCTTATTAAAGATATGTCCTTTGAAAGATGCCCTTTGTTTATCAGAGACATCCGCTCCATGTTCCTCCTCACCTAGCCTCCAAAACCTAACCACCCCCGTATCAGAGCCCCTTCCTGGGCTCCGCAATCCCTTCCCATCCAATACCTCTGTCCAGGATCCATGTCCTCTTCATTTCTGGGCCTCTTTGCAGTCCCAACAGCACTCAGTACTGTTGAATTCCACTTCTGGATCGTTGGGAGTTCAGGAGAGATCATTAATATACTTTTCACCTGCCCCCAACCCCACAAATCTATCCAAATGGCTGCAGCCAGTCCCCTTTTAAAACCTCCTTGAGCTAAGTTTAATACATTTGTAACATTGTGATACAAATCCTCAGATCGTTCCACGGCAATATCATCAGTAATAGCAGAACATAAAATATTTCTGCCTTAAGTCAAAAACATGTTACCTATTTCAGAAACTTTGCCCCGATAAGGCAGGAAGGTGGCAGTGGCACGCAGTAAACAACATATACCACACTTTAAGGAGTGAGCACATAGTGTAATGGGATTGTCCCTTTAAGAAAGTTTTTTGGCTTATCACATGGCTTCAGGGATGTCAATGTGTAGGTGGAGCTGGGCTGTGGCTGTGTGAGCTGTTTTTGGTTTCGCTTTCACATTTGGCTGCTGTGGACTCAGACAGAGAACAGAAGTGTTTTTGCCTCTCTCTCTGTTCCAGTAAAAAATCACCTTGGTGGTGGCTTTAGATATAATTTGCTTTCCGTAAGGGTTTAAATCTGCTGGTGAGACGCGATCAGAATCTCAGGAAAAGCCAGTCTTATTCAAGTGAGAATGCAGTGTGCTGGGCTACGCAATTGAAAAGGGGTTTTCGGTTCATGGGATTTTGTTTTTGAATTGGAACAGTTAAGGGGGAATTCATTAAGTGTTATGCATAGATTACTCTAGCTGTGGGGTGTCTTTATAATTGTAATCAATAAAAATTATTTCTGCGTGTTTATATAAATGTTAACTAAGTTCTTAGAATCAAGCTTGTTTGATTGAAGTGTTTGGGAAAATTGTTGAATCACACCTGAATGGAAAGACCCTGTGCTCATCCCAGCCAAATTCAACAAAACGTTATGTATCATAGATGTCATAGAATTTACAGTGCAGAAGGAGGCCATTCGGCCCATCGAGTCTGCACCGGCTCTTGGAAAGAGCACCCTACCCAAGGTTAACACATCCACCCTATCCCCATAACCCAGTAACCCCACCCAACACTAAGGGCAATTTTGGACACTAAGGGCAATTTATCATGGCCAATCCACCTAACCTGCACATCTTTGGACTGTGGGAGGAAACCGGAGCACCCGGAGGAAACCCACGCACACACGGGGAGGATGTGCAGACTCCGCACAGACAGTGACCCAAGCCGGAATTGAACCTGGGACCCTGGAGCTGTGAAGCCATTGTGCTATCCACAATGCTACCATGCTGCCCATTATAGGTTATAGGTCAGGTGAACTCCACAATACACGTTGGAGTTTTTAAACCCCGGCCCATAACAATAGGCAATATCACAGAAGATGTACCAATGATACGTCGGATATGATTATACAATGGGTAGAGTTTCTGCTTCAGGAGCAATCGGCGATTCGGGCACAAATTGTGCCCAAATTTGTGTTCGTTTTCACAAGTGTTTAGTTTCTCAGCTTTCCATTCAGACTGTGAGGCACCAAATGTATAAAAAATACCCGAATGCCTGAGAGTGAGAAACAACATGGAGAGAGGCAGACCTGGTGAGTTAAAATAGCGGTGGAAAAGAGAGCACCTTCAGAGTGAGAAGCAGCGTGCAGAGAGTGCCTTAGTGCAGAGCGATCGAAGTGACCTCACGCATGAATCACAAAAAACTAGAATGCAGGTACAGCAGGAAGGCAAATGCAATTTTGGCCTAAAGTAGGGAAGTGCTGCTGCAATGGTACAAGGCATTGGTGAGACCACACCTGGATTACTGTGTCCAGTTCTGGTTCCCTTTCATTGGAAGCAGTTAAAAGGAGGTTTCCAAGGTTGATTCCAGAGCTGACAAGAATCACCTTATGAAGAGAGAATGGGCAGTTTAGGCCCATACTCTCTCGAATTCAGAAGAGCCACAGGAAATCTAAATTATATTTAGGGCCTGTACTGCGCTGTAATGTTCTATGTTCTATTATGGACGATAAGGGAATAGTGTAGAGGGACTTTAGAAGGGTTTCACAGGACGGTGCAACATCGTGGGCCGAAGGGCCTGTACTGCGCTGTAATGTTCTATGATGAATATAAGATGATAAAAGGTTTGACAAAGTCGACGTGGAGAATCCCGCCCTATTTCCCTCAAAGTGTCGTGAATCTGTGGAATTCACTACCCCAGAGTGAGGTGGATACCGGGACATTGAATTCATTTAAGGAAGAGACGGACAGATTTTTAACTAGAAATGGGGTTATTGAGAATGCACAGGAAAGTGGAGTTGAGGCCGAGATGAGAACGAATAGCGGAGCAGGCTCAAGGGGTTGAACTGCCTAATCTAACTCCTAGTTCTATGACCTTATGTTCTAACACCGGTACAGATGAGTCAGTTTCTTTGTTAATCAAAAATAAAATTATATCCCCAAAATTTTGTTTTTTGAAACAATGTGCTCAATTCTAAGAGGCAACTCAATGATCAGCAAACAACAGGCTCAATTATCAGAAACTCACTCAGACTGATGGAACTGCTGGTCAATCCAGTTGGACAGCAGCCCCAGAGGGCGGGACTTCAAACCCAAAGAGGGGCAGAAGTCCCATTCAGCCCTCATTAATCTAACCCGCAGCGCTGTGTGGCGGAGGGGCGGGGAGGCGGGGGGGGGGGGCAGGAGTGTGGGCCGGCATCAAGCGGATGTTTCCCAGTTTCCCAGGCATGGGGGCATTCCATCCACCCCCGTGTTATTCAGCCCAAAATGCATGGACGGAAATGCAAAATCTTTAAAGATATCACACACTGAACATAACAGGCCATGAACCCACGCACCATAACAAAAAAATAAAGGAACATTGCTACCAGGTGACTAATTTGAGAAAGAAAAGGGCAGCACGGTAGCATTGTGGATAGCGCAATTGCTTCACAGCTCTAGGGTCCCAGGTTAAATTCCGGCTTGGGTCACTGTATGTGCGGAGTCTGCACATCCTCCCCGTGTGTGCGTGGGTTTCCTCCGGGTGCTCCGATTTTCTCCCACAGTCCAAAGATGTGCAGGTTAGGTGGATTGGCCATGATAAATTGCCCTTAGTGTCCAAAATTGCCCTTAGTGTTGGGTGGGGTTACTGGGTTATGGGGATAGGGTGGATGTGTTGACCTTGGGTAGGGTGCTCTTTCCAAGAGCAGGTGCAGACGCGATAGGCCGAATGGCCTCCTTCTGCACTGTAAAGTCTATGATAAAAACTTTACATTATGAAGTTTGGCATTGTTGAAACCTTATGATTCTTAATGTTTACACCAGCTTCATTTATATCTGAACAATATTATCACCAAAGCTGATGGATAACTCATTTTACATTTGGAGAATCTGAGGGGTGTATATCATTCAGTTTAGCAAGTAGTTCCAATTGCATTTTTGTATTTAAATATGTTTATTTAAGCACTATCTTCTGAGTAACACTGAGTAATATTGCAGGTAATTTGGCAAAATAATCAAACTTATGTAAACCTTTCCTTAAATGTATCTTTCTCTTTGGCTTTTCATCCCCTTCAGATTGGGACGTTCCTTCAAGGCAATTGGCCGTCTGTTTGTTGACAGGAGCTGGCGGGTTTTCAGTGAACATGCATTCACAGGGAGTCCTGGTGTTACCTTGGACAGTTCTCTCACCTATCAGCCTCTTCAGGAAAGAAAAAACGGAATTCTCCGCCAGCAGAATCCTCCGATCCGCCCGTGGATTTCCCGACGGCATGGGATGGCCACAATGGGAAACCCCATTGGCCGGCTGGCGGACCAGAGAATCCAGCTCACAAACATCATTCCAAGTTGTGGAGCCCAATAATCTCAAGAACAAAGAGCAAAGAAATGTGCAGATCAGGAACAGGCCCTTTGACCCTCCAAGCCTGCGCCAACAATGCTGCCCGTCCAACATAAAACACTTTGGGGGCCCGTATCCCTCTATTCCCACCCTGTTCACGTATTTGTCAAGGTGCTCTTTAAACCTCACTATCATACCTGCTTTCACCGCCTCCTCCGGCAGCGAGTTCCAGGCACCCACTACCCTCCGTGTAAAAAGACTTGCCTCGCACACCTCCTCTAAACTTTTCCCCTCTCACCTTAAACCCCTCTCATCCGCACTTGCAATGACCTAGCTTCTAACTCACCACAGCAAGGCCAGGTGAGATCCAATAGTAGGCACTCAAAGAAGATGGATATCTTTATTTTTTTCATTGCCAACGGTATCAACCATCCACGTTTATTAAATGAAATGGAACAAAGGAACACAAGAACTCTGAATATTATATCCATAATGAAATGCAGTCAATTTGAGATTACTTTTCTTTCAAAATTTATTTTCTCCATTTCCTTGAAGGTTTACCCTTAGGACTGTGCATTCTGTTTCTCAGATATATTACTGCTGTTAGAACATCATTAGATTGGTAAAAGTCAATCGCAGGTATATCACCTCTCGGGGATAAACGATGGAAGAAGCAACAGATATTGCACTCATTATCATCTAAAAATGTGATCAATACCCCATCCTTCTTGGGGTTTTTATGAATCCCGCAAGTACAATTTAACTTTTGAGAATTGTTTCTTCAAAATCAAACCCTGGCACTTCATTAAACTTAATTATGTAGTGCTTATTTGCAGTTATAGATATACTACTGACGTCCTTTCATTTTCTATTTATTTAGATTAAATTTTATCCTTGGGCGGCTTCGTAATGTGTATCTGCTTTAAAGGATTTGGAAGTGGCAAATGTACTCTCATCCAATTTAATTTCTTCCTCCTGTTGTAAACAGCACCGACTTCCAACCCGTCCTAATGGAGCTGTTCTTTCCACATCACTGGTAAGATATTTTGCCACCAATCCCAAGCTTGGTCGCCCAAAGGATTTTGAATTGGTGCCTTAATTTTTTTTCGAATCTTGCTCTATTTTTGGCTTGGATGAAGATCAAATTCCACAAAAGATCAGTGCCATTCAGAGCATTTTAGCGTCTTAATCGTCAACAGCTTTCAACCTCGAGGCAATTTTCCTCTATTTTTTCTAAATAACTACTGATTACCAGATACTCTGTTAATAGCACAAGTAGTTCTCGCTACAAGAATCCAAATGGCCTAATAACTGACAGAAAAATATACCATGGAGAGCCACTTACCCTTGCAAATGAGGAAACCCAGGGGGCATGATTATTTTTTTAATTCTTTCACAGGATTTGGGCATCATTGGCAAGGCCAGAATTTGTTATCCACCCCTAATTGCCCTTGAACTTGCTCAGCCACCTCAGAATGCAGTTCAAAGAGTCAGTCATGTTGCCCTGTGCCTGGAACCACAAATAGGCCAGACCAGGTAAGGACGGCAGATTTCCTTCCCTAAAGGGCATTAGTGAACCAGATGGGCTTTTACAACAACTGACGACCATTACTGAGACTAACTTTCAGTTCCAGGTTCACGAAAGTCTGAAGACACGCACCAACAGATTCAAAATTAGTTTTGTTCCCACTGTTACCAGACTCCTGAATGACCCTCTTATGGACTGAACTGATCTCTTTATGCAACGTCTCCACTGTTGTAGCACTCACACTCCGTATGCATCACGCGATGTCTATGTCTATGTGTATTTATCGTATGTCCGATGTTTTCTTCATGCACGGAACGATCTATCTGGACCGTACACAGAACAATACTTTTCACTCTACCTCGGTACACGAAACAATAAATCTAAATCCACCTAACCAGCACATCTTTGGACTATGCCATTAAAATTGGAACCCCACGGTAATCAGCCAGCACTATGACCTATCCTCCATAATTGGCAAGTTTTTCCCCACCTTCCGGTCCTTAATTAGCTCTTCCTCATAAAATTCTAGAGGGCGTTCCACAGTCTGCTGAAGGTAGTTGGGCTGAAGGCGCGAGGGGAAGATGTCAGGTAAAGGGCCAGCATCATCAGGAGGACCTGTTATGATGTAACTCTAACATTTCAATCAGAGACTTTACAGTGCAGAAGGAGGCCATTCGGCCCATCGAGTCTGCACTGGCCCATGGAAAGAGCTCCCTAACCAAGCCCACACCTCCACGCTATCCCTGTAACCCCACCTAATCTTTTTTGGACACTAAGGGCAATTTAGCGTAACCAACCCGCCCAACCTGCGCATCTTTGGACTGTGGGAGGAAACCGGAGCAGCGGGAGGAAACCCACATAGACAGGGGGAGAAAATGCAAACTCCCCATAAACAGTGACCCGAGGCCAGAATTGAACCTGGGACCCTGTAGCTGTGAGGCAGCAGTGCTACACACTGCACCCCCCCCCCCTGCCAATCAGATGAATAACATTGAGGGTGACAAAAGCTAAGTGGCTCATACAGGTATTTGTTGTGAGTTGACCTGGTGACTTGAGTGACAAAATTTGGTCCATTGTTGAAGAACTGAGAGTTGATTGGATGGAAAAAATGCCATCAGAGATTAACTGTGACTAATGTGGGTCATCGGTCAATAAATAGAGCTGGAAACGTGTGGAAGATAAATATTGTCACGATGATGCGACGTGCGCACGAGTGAGATCTAATGTAATTTCACCAGCTGGCCAAATATATACTGCACTGCTAAAAGACTTTCTAAAGACGAGAAAAGACACGGACTAAAGATGACACACAGTCATCTGACATCAGGTATTTTCAGTGACCAGCTTCTGGGATGTTCGTATGTGGACTCAGTTTAAATTTTTCAATTTGAACTGAGATGGAGCAACCGTTTTTAAAAATGCAAGACCACATTCCAAGGTGGAGGTGAGAAACAACCAAACTGTCTTCAGAGTAGTGTGACGAGAGAGACCTTTCCTATAATTCAGACACCCATCGAAACCCGCCACTGTCTGAGCAAGATACATTAAAATGCAAAATGTCGGACATTGAAACAACAGCTGCTACAGATGGACCCACCCCAAACTCCTTGGAAATACACAATGGGTGAGGTACTTCAGGCCTAGGCTGTAGCCACTGCAGAGTGATTACAATCAATTTTTCATGATGTGGAGATGCCGGTGTTGGACTGGGGTGGGCACAGTAAGAAGTCTTACAACACCAGGATAAAGTCCAACAGTTTTGTTTTGAATCACTAGCTTTCGGAGCACTGCTCCTTCCTCAGGTGAATGAAGAAGTGGGTTCCAGAAACGTAGAAATAGACCAAGTCAAAGATGCAATACGATACTTTGAATGCGAGTCTTTGCAGGTAATTAAGTCCACAGGTCCAGGCGGAGCAATTGGAGAGAGGGATAATCACAGGCTAAAGAGGTGTGAATTGTCTCAAGCCAGGACAGTTGATAGGATTTCGCAAGCCCAGGCCTGACGGTGGAGGTGAATTTTAATTCCCCTCAGACTCAGTTTTTCCAATGCCTCACAAGCTCCTTGACAAAAAGCCTGCACCTTGCCCAACATTCAGCCTTGCTTGTCCATCATATATCCTCTTGTTGACCTCCATCAGCTTTCTGCTGCATTGAATTCAATGCTTGGTGGTAGTGGCCACATTAAGGACCTGGAACCAGCTTAGACATTACTTCAAACTCGGTGATTTTTCGGTTGCGGCCCCCATGTGCAGAACCATTGATTCATCCCAACGAAAATAGGCGCTACTTACAAAGCATGGAGAAAGGACAAAGGGGAGCTGACAGTAAGGGACCTGTATGTGGACGGTAAAATGGCAATCCTGAGGGAATAGTGAAGAAGCTACAGCTCCCAACAGGAGAATTAGCTCCGATACCTGTAGCTATGGGACTCCCTGCGCAAGGAGGGGCAGCACGGTAGCACAAGTGGATAGCACTGCTGCTTCACAGCGCCAGGGTCCCAGGTTCGATTCCCGGCTTGGGTCACTGTCTGTGCGGAGTCTGCACGTTCTCCCCGTGTCTGCGTGGGTTTCCTCCGGGTGCTCCGGTTTCCTCCCACAGTCCAAAGAAGTGTAGGTTAGGTGGATTGGCCAGCGTCCAGAACCTGCAGGTGCAGTTGGAGGAGTCCAACCACATGTAGGGGCAGGAGGTGGTGCCCACCATCTGTGCCACCCAGGCATTGAGCAATGAGATGGGTGTGTAGGATTCACATTCAGTCAGGTCTTTGTCTTTCTTGGGTATCAGTGAGATAGTGACTTGTGTTAGCGTTGGCGGCAGGGTGCCCCTCGCTAGCGAGTCTGCAAACATCTCCCACAGGTTCGGGGCCAGTGATGCCGCAAATATTTTGTGGAAGTACCAGGAAAACGGCTGGCCCCGGTACCTTAACTGCCTGCATGGAGTTAATGCTCTCCATGACTGCTCCCAGTTCTGGTGGTGCTTTCAGTTCCCTCCTCCTATCTCCCCCCATGACTGGCATGCCCAATCCATCGAGGAACGGTTTGGCCCCTGTGGTAGTCAGTATTAGGAGTATTACGGTACCTAGGTTGGAGGTAACTGATGCTGTAAGATGATTGGTGTTGGAGGTACCTGATGCTGTAAGACCATTGGTGAAGTCTGCCTGCTGGTTCCGCCCAGTAAGGTGGAGTATAAGAGTCTGTGTTTCCCTAGCTGCTGCATTCTGTACCTGAGCTGCTGGCGGAAACATCTTGTTCAATAAAGCCTTCAATTGTCCTACAATCTCGCTTTGGGAGTTATTGATCGTGCATCAATTTATTGAACTAGATTTGAAGAATGGAGCTCCGCATTCAAGCCGGAGTGTCTGCAACTTAGCCCCCACGTGGCAAACTCAGCAGCGACCTTTAGACACTGGCTGGCGTGTTTCAACGGATACATCAGGACGGCCACAACTAGACCCACGGAGGACCAGAAACTGCAAGTTCTCCACTCAAGGATGAGCCCATAAATCTACACGCTCATCGAAGACGCGGACCGTTTCGAGACCGCGAAGGACACTACATCCGCCCAGTAAATCAGGTTTACGCCTGACATCTTCTAGCTACCAAACGACAAATTCCGGGGAAATTGCTAGACGAATTCTACCGCGCACTGCTGGTACTAGGTAGGAACTGTGACTGTCCGCAAGTTTCAGCCAACGACCACACCAAACTTTTAATCCCAGGTGCCTTCGTTGCAGGTATGCTGTCCTCCCAGATCCGCCAGCGGCTGCTGGAAAAAGAGACGCTAAGTCTCAAGGAGGCACGGGCCCTCACAAACTCCTTAGACATAGCCTCCCGCAACGCCCGAGCATATGCCCCCGACCGCGCAGCAGCCCCATGGGCAGCGTGGACCCCACCCACAGCCGATTCCGAAGCATCCCCCAACCCCCCACAAGCATGTGCCATGCGGCTGCCAGGCAACCCCGGGGGGCCCCGATGTTATTTCTGCGGGCAATCCAAGCACCCCCGGCAACGCTGCCCATCCCGCTCCGCAACTTGCAAGGGCTGTGGAAAAAAGGGGCATTTTGTGGCCGTATGCCAGGCCCGGGCGGTCGCTGCTGTCTCCGGGGGCGAACCGGGGCCGGCGCCATTACTCTCATTGCAGGCCACGTGCAGCCCGTGGGCACTGCCATCTTCGATCCCGCGAGCCACGTGCGGACCCCGGGCGCCGCCACCTTGTTCCCCAGGGACCACATGCGATACATGGGCACTGCCATCTTGCCCACCCCCGGCCATGTGCGACCCGTGGGCGCCGCCATCTTGGCTGGAGTCACAAGACCCCAATTCGGATGACCGCACACCGCCCGAGGAATCTCACCAGCTTCTGCCACGACTCGCCTCGGCGACTCTGGACCAGTCTCGGCCCCGCACTCTTTTGACTGCTACGACGACGGTCCTCAACAAACGGACACGAAACATCCTGTCTGATCGACTCCGGGAGCACAGAGTGCTTTATACACCCCAACACAGTAAGGCGCTGCTCCCTCCCTGTACACCCAGTTAACCAGAGAATCTCCCTGGCCTCCGGGTCTCACTCTATAGAGATCAAGGGGTACTGCATAGCTAATCTCACAGTTCAGGGAAGAGAATTTAAGAAGTTCCGACTCTACGTCCTCCCTCACCTCTGTGCTGCCACACTCCTGGGATTGGACTTCCAATGTAACCTCCAGAGCTTAACCTTTAAATTTAGCGGCCCTATACCCCCCTCACTGTCTGCAGTCTCACGACCCTCAAGATCGACCCGACTTCCCTTTTTGCAAATCTCACCCCTAATTGCAAACCTGTCGCCACCAGGAGCAGACGGTACAGTGCCCAGGACCGGACATTCATTAGGTCGGAAGTCCAGCGGTTAATCAAGGAAGGTATTATCGAGGCTAGCAACAGTCCCTGGAGAGCTCAAGTAGTGGTTGTAAAGACCGGGGAGAAGCACAGGATGGTCATCGATTATAGTCAGACCATCAACAGGTATACGCAGCTTGACGCGTACCCTCTCTCCCGCATATCTGATTTGGTCAATCAGATGAATCCCTTCCCTTCCAAGTCGAGAGCGACGCATCCGACGTAGCTCTGGCGGCCACACTCAACCAAGCGGGCAGGCCCGTGGCCTTCTTCTCACACACCCTCCATGCCTCTGAAATCCGCCATTCTTCCGTTGAAAAGGAGGCCCAAGCCATAGTAGAAGCTGTTCGGCATTGGAGGCATTACCTGTCCAGCAGGAGATTCACTCTCCTCACTGACCAACGGTCGCTAGTTTTCATGTTCGATAATGCACAGCGGGCAAGATAAAGAACGATAAGATCTTACGGTGGAGGATCGAGCTCTCCACCTGCAACCATGAGATCTTGCATTGTCCCGGGAAGCTAAACGGGCCCCCTGATGCCCTATCCCGCAGCACATGTGCCAACGCACAAGTGGACCGACTCTGGACCCTCCACAATGATCTGTGCAACCCGGGGGGTCACTCGCTTCTTCCATTTTATCAAGACCCGCAACCTGCCCTACTCCATCGAGGAGGTAAGGACCATCACCAGGAACTGCCAAATCTGAACAGAGTACAAGCCGCTCTTCTACCGGCCAGAGAAAGCGCACCTGATGAAGGCTTCCCGCCCCTTTGAACGTCTCAGCATGGACTTCAAAGGGTCCCTTTCCTCCACCAACCGCAACACGTACTTCCTGAATATGATTGACGAGTACTCCCGGTTCCCGTTCGCCATCCCCTATCCCGACATGACCGCTGCCACTATCATTAATGCCCTCCACAGCACCTTTACCATGTTCGGTTTCCCCGTCTACATACACAGCGATAGGGGGTCCTCCTTCATGAGCGACGAACTGCGTCAATTCCGACTCAGCAAGAGCATTGCCTCAAGCAGGACGACCAGTTATAATCCCCGGGGAAACGGGCAGGTGGAGAGGGAGAACAGAACGGTCTGGAAGACCGTCCTACTGGCCCTACGGTCCAGGAATCTCCCAGTCTCCCACTGATAGGAGGTCCTCCCCGATGCACTCCACTCCATTCGATCATTACTGTGTACCACGACCAACGGAACACCTCATGAACGTCTCCTTGTCTTCCCTAGGAAGTCCTCCTCCGGGACCACGCTCCCAACCTGGCTGGCAGCTCCTGGACCCATTCTGCTCCGCAAACACTTGCGGGCGCACAAGTCGGACCTGCTGGGTGAGAGGGTCCACCTCATTCACGCTAACCCTCAGTACGCCTATGTGGCGTACCCTGACGGCCGGCAGGATACGGTCTTCCTCCGGGACATGGCGCCCGCTGGATCCCCACCCACACCCCCCTCACCAACCCCACCCACCCTCTCACCGGCACACCCCACGACTGCCCCCTTCCCAGGGGGATCGGTCCTTCCATTGACCCCACCCAGGGGTGATGAAGCTGAAGAAGCCACGCTCCCGGAATCATGGATGCCCGAGCCGGCGCCTGCATCACCGCCGAAACTGCGATGAACACAGAGGACGACCAGGGCCCCTGATGGACTAATAGCTTCATTATGAAATATACCTGTAAATAAATACCTGTAAATAATTTGTGTGACATGTAAAAGGCAAGACACTGTACCACCAATGGGTACCGCCATAACCTTCACCACTGTATAACGCGAGACCACCACCCCCACCAGACTCTTGTTTTTTAACAGGGGGTGAATGTGGTAGTCAGTATTAGGGGCATTATGGTACCCAGGTTGGAGGTACCGGATGTTGTAAGATCATTGGTGTTGGAGGTACCTGATACTGTAAGATCATTGGTGAAGCCTGCCTGCTGGTTCCGCCCAGTCAGGCGGAGTATAAGAGTCTGTGTTTCCCTAGCTGCTGCAGGAGACTTTCATGCTGCATTCTGTACCTGCGCTGCTGGGGGGAAACATCTAGTTCAATAAAGCCTTCAATGTCCTACAATTTCACTTTGGGAGTTATTGACCGTGCATCAGCCCCCTAGTCCCCGAGAGAGAGTGCAGGGGTGTACATCCCTCGGTAGATGGCATCAAATGCTTCATTGATCTTTGTTGGTTCGACTACCAGTCCGCCTTTACTATCCCTAAACTGCAATTTTCCCTCGTGGCTGCCTGCTTTCTCAGCTGGTGAGCCAGCAGGCAGCTGGCTTTTTCTCTCTGTTAGTCGAAGGTTCCCCCATGTCTGGCGGAGTTGGTGCATTGCTTTCCTGGTGGACAGCAAGTTAAAGTCCATTTGCAGCTTTTTCTTCTCCACCAGAAGCTCTACGGTCGGCGCCTTGGAGTATTATCAGTCCACCTCCTGTATGGAGTCAACCAGTTGTTGCCTAGCTGCCCTCTCTTCCCTGTCTCTACCCTTTGGACATGATAATCGCTGCTCTGATCACAGCCATCAACGCCTTCCAGAACCTGGAGGGGTGAGACCTCCCCATTCCGTTTCTAGTTGTGTACTTGCCTATGGCCTGTGACATTTTCTGGCAAATGACCTTGTCAGCCAGGTGGGCTGTGTCAGACCTCCATGGGGTGGGGGGTTGGTGTTGGACATGGCCCATCTCCAACCATCCCATGTAGCATGGTCAGAGATAGCAAGCGCGGAACATTCTGTTCTTCCTATTTCTGGAAGCACCGATTTCCCAATCGCAAAGAAGTCGATACGGATATAGACCCTGTGTAGCTGTAGGAAGAATGAGAATTCCTGCTCTCTCGGCTGCATGAACCTCCATGGATCCACTGCCCCCATCTGCTCCACAAATATCCCTAGTTCTCTTGCCATGTTTGCCGGCTTCCCCGTTTTGGGGTTGAAGACCCCTCCCCCATGATTAGTCTGTTGGTGTCTATGTCAGGGATTTCTGGCATGGTCTTCTTTATAAACACCGTGTCGTCCCAGGTTGGAGCATACACGTTAACCAGGACAGTTGGACCGGAGAGGGCAAATCCTGGGGTTGAGCACGGGTTTTACTATAGTTAGCAGTTTTTCTTCAATAAACCGTATATTTGTTCATCTGCTTGGTGGTCACCAGTCTTTCAGGATGCTACACATGCCTTTTCCTGTTAGAAGAGGAAAGGGGGTTAGAGAGAGGTGTCAGACTGTTAGGCAGTGCCCGCATGGTATTTTCCTGCTGGTAGCTCCCTGCCAGAGTCCACAGGAAGATACACCTTTATCTCCGGTTGTCCCTGTCTTGTTATGCTCTTGGCATAGCATAAGCGGCTTCCTTGTGGTGCACTTGACAAAGGAAGGTTCAGACGTGGAGATAACTTCAACACGTTTATTAAACTATTTACACTTCTCCTACTCGGGTTCGCCACTACTGTTAATCCTTCTATAGCTACTCAGACTGGCAAACTAGTCTGGTGCAATCCACGTGGTGGGTGTGATATTGAATCAACCCTGCATCTGTACTCACTGAGTGTCTCCACTGGAAAGAGGAAGATCATGTGTATTGTGTCTTTTATATATGGGTTGGTGTAATGCCCTCCTGTGGTCGTGTCTCCTCTGTGTGTATCGTGAATACCCATTGGTCGTGTCCTATCTAACTGTGCTATTGGTTGAGTGTCTGTGTGTCATGTCTCTGGTGCTTCCTCTAGTGTCTAGCTAGTCTACATGTATTTACATTAACCCCTTGTGTATTTACAGTGATGCACATCACCACAGTCTCAGGAGCAGATATCTTGTTTTTAAAAGATTTGTAGAGGTTCAGCATGGTCAGTGCTGTGAATAATAATGTGCAGTTTGCATCCTGTATGGTTCAAGGATCTGCATCCAGGAAGCAGCACAGACTGTTCACAACTTGCTTCCATGGATTCAATGCCAGCCACTTCCTTGGGATGAGCGCAGCATTTGCAATACAGACCATGCCTCCCTTCTCCCTCATTCTTTCAGTCAAAACTCCTGAAACATTAAGTGTGCATCTGACTTTACACAGCCAGCTTGGCTGCATTCTTTAAAAACAATTCTGTGGTAACAGCTGGCCCGGAGCACTCCGCGCTACTTTAAGGGTTTAAATGCCTCATTAACACACTTAACAAATGTTGTTCTTTATTAATTAATGTGCTAGCCTTTTGCGTGACACATTTTAGTGCAGTTTAAGATCAGAAAAGCCCCATGTTAATTAGCTTTAGCTTTCTTTGCAACATTCAAATCTGAAGTAACTATTGGCCGGGGTGGGGATGGGGGGGGGGGGGGGGGGGGGGGGGACTAAAAAAAACACATCAGAATAGCCACCTGGAACGTCAGGGGGACTTAACGACCGAGTGAAAAGAACCAGAGTCTTTGCCCACCTCAAAAAAGTATGAAAGCTGATATAGTCTTCCTTCAAAAGATGCACCTGAGGGAGAAGGACCGACTGCGGTTCAGGAAGGGACTGACGTACTATTCATGCTGGAGCACGAGGGCTAGGCAGTAGCCATTCTACTTAGTAAGAGGCCGACATTTAACGTGCCGAGGATGGTTTCAGGAGGACGGTACGTCATTGGTCAGCAGTGTACTGGATGGATCAGATGACCCTCCAAGAACCCGCCCCCTTTAAGGAGCACGCTACCATCACAGGAGCACGCTACCACCGCATGGGAATTTCCAAATGGGAAAGCCATTGTGTCCCGTCTGATTATGCTGGATGAAAATGGCACCTCCATAAAAGATTGTACAAAACAGTCCACGTTTGATCATTTACTTTTCCCAGTTATGGTCATACCTGATGGAGCCCTCCCCTCGCTGAATCCGTCAAAGTACACAGGATGGAGGAAAATAATTGAATATTCAGGGGACTGATGGGCATTTTGGAAACGCAGGTCCTCTGCCGTATCCAGGGAAAGGGCGGAGGTTCCTCAATGTTTGACTAAGTGGCAACTCAGGCGGGAAAAGCAGAGTGCATCCCGTCAGCTGCACTGTCTGCTCAGACCAAGATAAAGTGAAGGAGCGGCTCCCGCAACATTACCCTCTGAATGAACCCATCCCGACAGCATCCTCCGCTCCCGACCAATCGGGGCAACATTTTCAAAGGGTGGCCCAATGTAAAGAAGATAAAGTAAGAACACCCCCAACGCAGCCCCCCCCCCCCCTCCGCAAAATCCACACTCCACAGAATTCTCTCTCCCCTCCCCTCCCCCCCCCCCCCCCCCCCACACCATAGAATCCCCACTTCAAGGACATGGATTCGAAATCTCCCCTCCACCATGGACCCCCCCCCCCCCCAACACTGCCCCCGGGCACTGCCGCCAGGCACTGCCACTCAAAGTGCCATGAGGCAGTACCAGGTTACTGTCCAAGCATGATACTCCTCACCCTGGGGGCTGTACTTTCCTACCCCCCCCCCCCCCCACCTTGGGGGTGGAAGTGGGGTCTGCGGGGGGGGTTTCTGTTCACCATTTTCCCATTTATAGAAACCTGTTGTATACCCCGCTGACGTGACGCAAGATCGGGGGAGGGGGTAGCTGCGGTGACGGGGCTGGGGCGGGGGGGCGACTTTCGCATGAGGGGGGGATGTAACAGCGGGGATTTGAATGATATTAAAATGCATTCAAATGGGGTAGAATTTGGAAGTAGGCCGCAGTTACAAATATTCTGATCCTTGAAATTCCAGATAATGGGTTACATTAAAACCTCAGGCTCCAAATCACGAGCAGCAGCATCCGCACATCCGATTTCAAAGTGACAGCTGCCAATGCATTGCCATTGGAATATGCTCCACTGTCCTCTCAACAAGCAACAGCAAGACCATGATCAGATGGCACATCTCCCCGGGCTACGCTGTGCACAATCAGATCTTAATCCACAGCAATCATACAACCTTCGGAAATGCGCAGCAAGTGAGAGCGAACCAACATTCACTTTGTTGCATCGACACCACCAGTTTAACACCCACTGTCCATATTCCTGCAATGTGGAATGTCTGTCATACATAATGTTATTGTATCCTTAATAATCATTATTGTCACAAGTAGGCTTAAATTAACACTGCAATAAAGTTACTGTGAAATTTCCCTCGTTGCCAAACTCCAGCGCCTGTTCGGATACACTGAGGGAGAATTCAGAATGTCCAATTCACCTAACAAGCACGTTTTTCATATTACTTGTGGGAGGAAACTGGAACGCCCGGAGGAAACCCATGCAGACACAGGGACAACGTGCAGAATCCGCACAGTTACCCAAGCCGGGAATCGAACCTGGGACCCCGGCGCTGCGAAGCATCAATGCTAACCACTTCCCTATCTCATCAACATTAACATAAACAATCTTTAAAGCTCCATTCTTCATGTTTTTCAGCATGTTTATTTTTCCAAGTGCAATTTATCAAATGCATTACTTGAAAGGTTTAAGCTTAAAATAGATTCCTTTGCAAAATAAAGAGGAGTTACGAGGAGGAACTACGGCCTTTATTTATCCAAAGTTTTCAAACCAATAAAACAAAGATGAATTCCATTGAAAACTGTTTTGTTGGCTACATTCTTAACCACATGCCGTGTCACATCCTGTTTCTTTTTCCCAGCTGCACACTGAAGATATTCTGTGAAATACAGGACCATTATTTTCACAGTCTGTGAGGTTTTAAATGACCCATTTTAGACTCAGCTCTTCCATTTCCAATTTAGCTGTGATTTGAATCGATTCAATTATTCTCAATTTACTTTTCGAGAAACTTTGATGGCCGCAAGTGAGGATAGATTTCAGATATTGTTTGTGCGTAACAGACATCCTATTTCTGCAGTCCAGAAGCCACCTTTTTAAAATCGGTAAATAAGTGAATTGTTCTGTGCTATCTCCCCCTTTGCAGTAAAGATCAATTTCCATAGGTGGTGCAGGTCCAAAATGTACCTTTGGTTTTGCTGGACCACATACCTGTCTCAGATTTATTCTGAGCTTTAGGACTATGACATTTCCAAGGTCAGACACATTAATTATCAATGGTTCTTTCTACTTCTTAGGTGAGAAAGGAAAAGAGGTTTAATTTTGCACCCTTTTCATTATTACACAACCAAAGACATATTTTTTAAGCTTTTGTTCCATCGTCCTAAGTTCCCCATTTTCCTGACTTTCCTGAAAAGAGGGACTAAAAATTAGATTTGGTTCAATATAAATTGATTGATAAATTTCACTTCGATATTCTTAAACATGCCATGTTTTGGAAGTTACTCTGGTTATTCCACACAAAGATCAATCAACTGAAATTGGTCATAATGTTAAGCGCTATACAAAGTTAGTTCCTATGACAAAGATATCTCATTTTGAACTACTAACAATACGGATTCTTATTGTGCTTCTGTTATTTTCACACAAAATTAACCTCTGAACTATTTGCCTTATTAAGAAAATCCTTATGGTTTTCCTGATGTAACACTGCAAGACACATTGGGCTAATTGTTACCCACCCCTGTGTGGTGGGAATGGATGTGGGTGGAGTGTGGTGGCTGTCATAATATACATCCATGTATATAATGGAGTGCAGACAAGCAGTGATTGACACACAGGATGACCAGTAAGCACACAGAACACAGCAGCCAATCACCAGACAGGACACGACCACTATAAAGTCAGAGTGCACCAGTTTTCCCTCTCTCGCGGGATCCAGCCTCTGAGACAGTCCGAGCTCGTGAGCATAGCCAGTACAAACACCATGTGGTAGTTAGTAAGTCTGCTCAGGCTAGCATCAGGTCTCTAGTCAAGTCAGCATAGTGTCAACCCACAGTTGGAGATGTAAAATAGTTTGATGTTAAATAAAATTGTGTTGCATCTCATCAAGTGTTGGAAGTCTGTCTCTCGCTACACTGCATCAAGCGCAGTCCACATAGACCCAGCCAGCCCAATACATCAGTGGCAGCTCAAGAGGTTCGCTGATGTCAACCCACCACACAGCAATTTCGTTCACTGGTTCAATGGCTGCCTGATTGGCATTGGACACATAATTAAGGCTGTTAAACAGCCAATTGTTTGAAATTTCTTGAGATTTTTTTGCAACTTTGTGAAGAGTGCATGTGTTTCTTGGGGGCTCGGTGTGTCACCCCTTCAAAGGGGATGACATGGTGAGGTTACCAAGGTGCCTAAAGCAGGCTTCACCCATATAGTAACCATACGGATTAGGTGCGCATTAATTAGGTGCCTCAATGTGGATTTTGTTATTTGGTGTTGCCCCACACATGGGTCTCCCAACTGCCCTCTAATTTCATAGGTGTCTTTTAATTCATGCTGGTCTTCCAGTTGACAGGTCCAAATGAATCCTTTCTGGATCTGAATCTCTTCTGGCGCTGCATCCATGTTCTGCCAACCACCCCTCATCTGCTCAATAATTCTGCCACTTTCAGTCATACTTTCTGAATGGGCTCCTCCATTCATCCTCCTCTATCTGTTGGAAACTGGACCTCCTCAGCAGAGGAGCAAGTTCTCATTCCTATCTTCCCAGTTAACTGTCACTCATCATTAACTGGTGCATTCGCCTTAGCAACACCTCTACCAATCAGCATTGCTTTCTCATACAGCATAAAGTTGTTGTTTCCTCTGACATTGATATTCTTGTGATTGTCCTGATGAGTGCCGGATGAAAAGCTTTGACAAAATGTCTTTTTACAGCAATCTGGGGAGCAGTTAACCATATGGCATGAACTCTTAAAGTGATAGACACATGCACAACAGTTCTCCCCTACCAAATCTAAAGTTACCTTTGCAACAAATTTGGGCAGATAATGCATCATTTGCATCTTACTATTAAAACCAATGAGACCAGACATTTCACAAGAAGTAAGATAGATAGAAATAATTCATCAATCTTTACAGAGTAAAAATGCATCTCAAATCTTGTTTACAAAGAAACTCAAGCAGCAGGATTCCGTTTCCTGTTGTATCTTCTCATCCTTTGAGGAGACTCAGCTGAGGGTGAACCCTGTTTCATCTCTGACCTGTCTACTCCCTATTGATTTCTTAATAACTCTGCCTCCCCGGTCCTCACTACCAACCTCTTGACTCTGACGAGGTACGGAAGTGTTTGTAGGGATATTCAGGATATCTTTTTAGCCTATCAAACTTTTAACTGTTGATGGATGTACAATGAGCCTGAGAAAGCAAAACATCAGGTTCCCTTGTTGATTTGAGTCCTGACTCTTCGGCCATTCTAGATACCCAAGC
The DNA here is from genome assembly GCF_902713615.1 of Scyliorhinus canicula. Lineage (NCBI taxonomy): Eukaryota > Metazoa > Chordata > Chondrichthyes > Carcharhiniformes > Scyliorhinidae > Scyliorhinus > Scyliorhinus canicula. Next base: position 22,793,927 of record NC_052153.1, on the reverse strand, counting down.
TCAGAGTTGCTCGCGAGATTTCCAAATTCCTGTTGGCACTTGAACCTGAGAGTTGAGTGAACCTCCCCTGCTTTCTGTGGTTCCTGCCATCCACTTTTGTTTGCTTCTGCAATTTCTAACAAACACCAGCTCTCCCTGAGAATCCTCCCAGTTTTCCAACACTGTTATGCTTATCTCCATTGCACGGCTGTTTAAATCAAGTATCAACATTTCGGTGCACGTTGTGCTGGTGTTTATGAAGGAATCTGCCCGTGCACAAGGTGGATGGTGATTTGTAACAGAATGAGTAGCATTTCTGTGCATAACAAAATCTTTATTTAAAATTAATTCACAGGATGTGGGTGTTGCAGTCTGGGCCAGCATTTATTGCCCATCCCTAGTTGCCCTTGAACTGAGGCCATTCCAGAGGGCATTTACAAGTCTGTAGGTCTGGAGTCACGAGTATGCAAGACCAGGTGAGGATGGCTGATTTCCTTCCTGAAAAGACATAAGTGAACCAGATGAGTCTTTACGACAAGCGACAATGGCTTCATGATCATCATTAAGATTTTAATTCTAGATTTGTTATTGGGATTCAAATATCACCATCGGTGGGATTCGAACTGGGTTTAGAACATAGAACATAGAACAGTACAGAACAGGCCCTTCGGCCCTCAATGTTGTGCCGAGCCATGATCACCCTACTCAAACCCACGTATCCACCCGTAACCCAACAACCCCCCCCCCCCCCCATTAACCTTACTAACCTTACTTTTTTTTTAGGACACTACGGGCAATTTAGCATGGCCAATCCACCAAACCCGCACATCTCTGGACTGTGGGAGGAAACCGGAGCACCCGGAGGAAACCCACGCAGACAGGGGGAGGATGTGCAGACTCCACACAGACAATGACCCAGACGGGAATCGAACCTGGGACCCTGGAGCTGTGAAGCATTTATGCTAACCACCATGCTACCCTGCTGCCCCTCAGAGTTTCTCAGAGTGTTACCCTAGGTCTCTGGATTACTAGTTCAATGACAATAGATATATTACTTTTAAAAGAAAATGGGTTATAGAGAAATGGGGAACAGACAGGAAGGTGGATTTGATACGTTAAGAGATCAGCGATGATCTGATTGAATGGCGGTGCAGGCTCGAAGGGCTGAATTGCCTACTTCTGCTCCTAATTCCTATGCTCCGAATAGCCTATTTTGAGATAGATTAAGTAGCCAACTAAACTAAACTGAGGGATAATTCAAATTTCATTATCTGTTGTGGTGGGATTCAAAGCCGGGCCCCTGGATCATTATCCTGGGTGTCTGTATTCCTGTAGTCCAGTAACAGTTCCACTACACCACTGCTTTCCTTGGCTCACCCAGATTGAACCGAAGAGCGAACTAGCTGCTCGCTTTGCCTGCTTCAACGCTTATCAGTTTGTGATTGGATGAAATGGCACGCTGAACGTGCACTTCATTCGATTCAGGTGCACGAACATTTGAAATATTTCCGATGTGACTTGACTACCATTGTCAAAATCTGAAAACTGAGGTCAACCATCTTTAGTGAACAAACTACCGTTGGGGCCTTTCCCATTTCATTTATTTTGGACGCGGCTCAGCAGACAAATGTCAAAGTCCGCTGTTGGCCGTGTTATAACGGGGTGTTTCTTGGCAGCTGCAGCTGAGGAAAACGCCGCTATTCAGCAGCACTTTGCAGTTTCTTTTGGCCCTCGGGAATTTCTCCCCGCTGAGGTCGCACTCGCAAAGAAACGGCTGTTCACAAATTGGGGTGAACAGGCCCAGGCCTCAGGCCCCCACCCCCTGCTTTATCGACACCCCCCTCATCCACCAACCTTTCGCTCGCTAACCTTTAACTGGCAACGGCCTGTTGGGCCCGACCCCTGGCAGTACACCCAGATATCCTGGCAGTGCCCTCCTGGCACCATGGCACTGCCAGCTTGCCCTTGCAATGCCAGGGTGCCTGGGTAGCACAGCCAGGGTGCCAGGCTAGCAGTGTCAAGGTGCCCAGGTCCAAGTGGGATTGCCAGGGTACCACCCTGCCTGAAACCTGACCATCGGGGATCTCCAATGGTCTGCAAGGCCCACTAGGTGCTGTAACGCCTGGTCCATGTTTAGTGTTGACCAGTGCTAGAACGTACCCTGGAGAGATTCCCCAGGCACGGCCATTGAGTGCCAGAGGCCAGGTGAATCCGGCGTCAGGTATTTAATGAGCCACTAAGCTCATTTAAATCTGCAGATCTGGATCTCGCCCAGCAAGGGCAAGATCCAGATTGCGCTGGACGGAGCGATTCAAGTGACCCGTGATGAGCCGAGCACCAGAGTGGAGCCCGATTTGGGGCTGATACGGGATTCACCCTTCGGGCGCAATGGGTGAATCCTGTATGAGCCCCAAATCGGGCTCCGCTCTAGACGCTGGACTGGTCATGGGTAACTCGACTCACTCCGTCCAACGCGATCTCGATCGCGATGAGCGCAGCAGAGTGACTGAATTACACCCTTTGTCTTTATCATTATTCATCCATAAGTGTGAATTAACTTGCATACTTGCATGTAAAAGATTTGTGTCACAAATGCGATGGCCGAGCAGCTTCAGATTCTGAGGACATTTCCGTGCAAAGTGGAATCCTCATGGCACACCAACTTTGCAAAACTTCATAAAGAGTTCCAAATCATAATACTAGAAGCTGCCACATGTTAACAGTTAGTCTTCTAAAAGCAAACAGTCCACTTTGTTTGATTTGGAAATTAGGCTGATCAAGGGGTTTTGTTCCAAAAGAAATTAACTATGTAAATTGTTTGATGCCTTGGACCCAGAGGGTCTTGACAAATTGCTCATTAATATTCTACACTGTCGCTCTTTGATTGCTGCTAATCAGTAACATTGCCTCTGAAGAAACTCTATTAAAGCCGTGGGTTTTTACTGTGGTCTTTTCTTTCAACTGTAGATCTGAGGCCTAACATTCTATTCCGTTGTGTATTCTTAACTGGGGAATGCCTGGTTTTGAGCTACGAAGAGGCAGAGAACAGTGATGGCTGGTGTCTGCCCCCTATATGTTGGTCCCACAATTTCTAAGGCTTTCCCGGGGGGGGGGGGGGGGGGGGGGGGGGGGTTGGCAGTATAAATTCCGCAGATAAGGAACTTAGCCTGTTATGTTGCCCTTCCTGTCAAGTGGGATCTCCCGGCCTTACCGTGACAGGACGGGCGAGCCAGGCAAACTTCCATCGACATCAACAGGACTGGATACTGTTGGGGGGGATAGCCTATCAGGGGAAAACAGCAGCAGCCAGAGCAGTGGCACAACAGCTGGCTCTGATGTTCAGAAGGGAGGGTCAAAGCGCAGAAGAGCAATAGACATAGGGGACTCTTTAGTCAGGGGCATAGATAGGCGCTTCTGCGGACGTGAGAATCCACAATGGTATGTTGTCTCCCTGGTGCCAGGGTCCAGGATGTCTCTGGACGGGTAGCGGGCATCCTGAATGGGGAGGGCAAACAGGCAGAGGTCATTGTACATATTGGTACTAATAACATAGACAGGAAGGGGCATGAGGTCTTGCAGCAGGAGTTCAGGGAGCTCGGCAGAAAGTTAAAAGACAGGACCTCGAGGGTTGTAATCTCGGGATTACTCCCTGTGCCACGTGCCAGTGAGGCTAGAAATAGGAAGATAGAGAAACTAAACATGTGGCTAAACAGCTGGTGTAGGAGGGAGGGTTTCCATTATCTGGACCACTGGGAGCTCTTCCGGGGCAGGTGTGACCTGTATAAGAAGGACGGGTTGCATCTAAACTGGAGAGGCATAAATATCCTGGCCACGAGGTTTGCTCGTGTCACACGGGAGGGTTTAAACTAGTATGGCAGAGGGGTGGGCACCGGAGCAATAGGTCAGAAGGTGAAAGCATTGAGGGAGAACTAGGGAATAGGGGAGTATGGCTCTGAGGCAAAGCAGACAGGGAGATGTTGCTGAACACAGCGGGTCTGGTGGCCTGAAGTGCATATGTTTTAATGCAAGAAGTATTACGGGTAAGGCAGATGAACTTAGAGCTTGGATTAGTACTTGGAACTATGATGTTGTTGCCATTACAGAGACCTGGTTGAGGGAAGGACAGGATTGGCAGCTAAATGTTCCAGGATTTAGATGTTTCAGGCGGGATAGAGGGGGAGTAAAAGGGGTGGTGGAGTTGCGCTACTGGTTAGGGAGAATATCACAGCTGTACTATGGGAGGACACCTTAGAGGGCAGTGAGGCTATATGGGTAGAGATCAGGAATAAGAAGGGTGCAGTCACAATGTTGGGGTTTACTACAGGCCTCCCAACAGCCAGCGGGAGATAGAGGAGCAGATAGGGAGACAGATTTTGGAAAAGAGTAAAAACAACAGGGTTGTTGTGATGGGAGACTTCAACTTCCCCAATATTGACTGGGACTCACTTAGTGCTAGGGGCTTAGACGGGGCAGAGTTTGTAAGGAGCATCCAGGAGGGCTTCTTAAAACAATATGTAGACAGTTCAACTAGGGAAGGGGCTGTACTGGACCTGGTATTGGGGAATGAGCCCGGCCAGGTGGTAGAAGTTTCAATAGGGGAGCATTTTGGGAACAGTGACCAAAATTCAGTAAGTTTTAAAGTGCTGGTGGACAAGGATAAGAGTGGGCCCTACGGTGAATGTACGAAATTGGGGAAAGACTAATTATAACAATATTAGGTGGGAACTGAAGAACCTAGATTGGGGGCGGATCTTTGAGGGTAAATCAACATCTGACATGTGGGAGGCTTTCAAGTGTCAGTTAAAAGGAATTCAGGACCGGCATGTTCCTGTGCGGAAGAAGGATAAATACGGCAAATTTCAGGAACCTTGGATAACGAGAGATATTAATTGCCTCGTCAAAAAGAAAAAGGAGGCATTTGTCAGGGCTAGACAAAGTCTGTGTGGAATATAAGGAAAATAGGAAGGAACTTAAGCAAGGAGTCAGGAGGGCCAGAAGGGGCCACGAAAAGTCATTTGCAAATAGGGTTAAGGAAAATCCCAAGGCTTTTTACACATACATAAAAAGCAAGAGGGAAAGGGTTGGCCCACTGAAGCATAGGCAAGGGAATCTATGTGTGGAGCCAGAGGAAATGGGCGATGTACTAAATTAATACTTTGCATCAGTATTCACTAAAGAGAAGGAATTGGTGGATGTTGCGTCTGGAGAAGGGTATGTAGATAGCCTGGGTCACATTGAGATGCAAAAAGACGAGGTGTTGGGCGTCTTGAAAAATATTAAGGTAGATAAGTCCCCAGGGCCTGATGGGATCTACCCCAGAATACTGAAGGAGGCTAGAGAGGAAATTGCTGAGGCCTTGACAGAAATCTTTGGATCCTCACTGTCTTCAGGTGATGTCCCGGAGGACTTAAGAATAGCCAATGTTGTTCCTTTGTTTAAGAAGGGTAGCAAGGATAATCCAGGGAACTACAGGCCTGTGAGCCTTACGTCAGTGGTAGGGAAATTACTGGAGAGAATTCTTCGAGACAGGATCTACTCCCATTTGGAAGCAAATGGACGTATTAGTGAGAGGCAGCATGGTTTTGTGAAGGGGAGGTCTTGTCTCACTAACTTGATAGAGTTTTTCGAAGAGGTCACAAAGATGATTGACATCGGTTGGGCAGTGGATGTTGTCTATATGGACTTCAGTAAGGCCTTTGACAAGGTCCCTCATGGTAAACTGGTACAAAAGGTGAAGTAACACGGGATCAGGGGTGAGCTGCCAAGGTGGATACAGACCTGGCTAGGTCATAGAAGGCAGAGCGTAGCAATGGAAGGGTGCTTTTCTAATTGAAGGGCTGTGACTAGTGGTGTTCCGCAGGGATCGGTGCTGGGACCTTTGCTGTTCGTAGTATATATAAATGATTTGGAGGAAAATGTAACTGGTCTGATTAGTAAGTTTGCAGATGTCACAAATGATGGTGGAATTGAGGATAGCGATGAGGACTGTCAGAGGATACAGCAGGATTTAGATCATTTGGAAACTTGGGCGGAGAGATGGTAGATGGAGTTTAATCCGGACAAATGTGAGGTAATGCATTTTGGAAGGTCTAATGCAGGTAGGGAATATACAGTGAATGGTAGAACTCTAAAGAATATTGAAAGTTAGAGAGATCTAGATGTACAGGTCCACAGGTCACTGAAAGGGGCAACACAGGTGGAGAAGGTAGTCAAGAAGGCATACGGCATGCTTGCCTTCATTGGCCGAGGCATTGAGTATAAGAATTGGCAAGTCATGTTGCAGCTGTATAGAACCATAGTTAGGCCACACTTGGAGTATAGTGTTCAATTCTGGTCGCCACGCTACCAGAAAAATGTGGATGCTTTAGAGAGAGTGCAGAAGATATTTACCAGGATGTTGCCTGGTATGGAGGGCATTAGCTATGAGGAGTGGTTGAATAAACTCGGTTTGTTCTCACTGGAACGACGGAGGTTGAGGGGCGACCTGATAGAGGTCTACAAAATTATGAGGGGCATAGACAGAGTGGATAGTCAGAGGCTTTTCCCCAGGGTAGAGGGGTCAATTACTAGGGGGCATAGGTTTAAGGTGCGAGGGGCAAGGTTTAGAGTAGATGTACGAGGCAAGTTTTTTACACAGAGGGTAGTGGGTGCCTGGAACTCGCTGTCGGAGGAGGTGGTGGAGCAGGGACGATAGTGACATTTAAGGGGCATCTTGATAAATACATGAATAGGATGGGAATAGTGGGATACGGACGCAGGAAGTGTAGAAAATTGTAGTTTAGTCGGGCAGCATGGACGGCACTGGCTGGAGGGCCGAAGGGCCTGTTCCTGTGCTGTTCTTTTCTTTGTTCTTTGTACTCCACCGGGCCCGTGGGGGTGGGGGGAGGGGGGGGGGGGGGTATGGGGTTAACATGAAAATTGCAAAACCCAGTAACACCAGTGAGAATCGCGTTTTTTGAGCTTGTTTCTCAATGATGGAAAGTGCGCAATCAAAATCGCCCCACAGTGTCTGAATAAACTGAAACCAGGGGCTGGATTCTCCGCTCCCCGATGCCAAAATCACGTTCGGCGATGCTCCGCCCCCCGAAAAGTGGCCTATGGCCCGCCCCGCAATGCTCCGTCCCCGACCGGCCGAGTTCCCGACAGCGTGAGACTCAGTCCAGCGCCGCCACAGTCAGGGGAGGGCCGATCCGCGGGCAGGGAGGGCTCCATTCAGGGCTGAGGGCACTGTGGGCGGGCAGTCCGGGGCACGCAAGCGGCCGAAGGGGTACTATTTTTGCGGTCCGGGTCTGTGGGGTAAGTCCTCCGTGAAGCACGGCATGGCTGCTGCAAGTTGCTGTCGTGCGCATTTGGGGCCACGGACCAGGAAATGCTCATGGCCGTTGTGGTAGTCACCACTGTTGTATTATGTACTGCATACGAGGGTATTACGGTAAGACCCCTGTGCTACAGGTACGGGGGTAGACCCCTGCCTGCTGGCTCCGCCCTGTAGGTGGAGTATAAATGTGTGGGCTCTCCGAGCTGCAGCCATTTCGGCAGCAGCTGCGGGAGGCTCCACATCTCTGCGTAATAAAGCCTCGATTACTCTCTACTCTTGACTCGTCGTAATTGATAGTGCATTAGCATATCAGCAGCTAGAGCAGGGAGCGCTACACTGCCTCCCTGCTAACCCCCAGCTAAACAGCGAATCGGTGGCCGTTTTGCACCAGTTTTCCTGGCGTAAAACACTACCGTTTTCACACTAGCGTGGGGACTTAGTCTCACAAACGGAGAATACAGCGACAGTTCTATTAGCAGTGGGGTATGGCCAAGAGCAGAAAGGACCGAGTTTTTGTCTGCAACCATGCACAGTCCTCGAAGATATTGACTGTCAGCATGAAGGAACTTGCAATTAACATCTTACAACCCTGAAAACATAGCCCAAAACACGTCACAGCAAGACACCTTAAAAGTACCATATTTACATCAGTCAGTGATTGTTCCCTGTGGTTCTACAATGCCAGGTAATTAAACAAAGAGCCGCAGTTCATTTCTCAGCCTCCATTAGGAAGATATGAGCTACCTGTTTCAACTGAACAATTGATGCAGTTTAAAAGAAACAATGTTTGAGGTAGTTTCAGTTGGGGGACTTTGTTTCTATGATGGATTTATGAGGTTAATTGGTCCTTTTTTTTGCAGCTTTTTGGGGCCATCAATCTCTTTCTGCATGGAAATGTAGGTCATTTTTCTCATTGCCTGGGATACTCCTTTCTGATATGAGTGGTTGAGTTTTCAATAGATCATATTTTGCTTGCACGTATTTGGGCCAAGCTATTTCCCATTCAACTTGTTTTTCCTAATGGAATGAGATGATGTGCTCACAGCAGGGGTTCCATTATGATGCTAATGGGCCATGCTGGAATGCCAGAGGAATCCATTTTGTATCTCATCCACCATTTTAAAATGAAACATCAGGGGAGGAATTCTCCGCCCCCCACCCCCCCCCCCCCCCCCCCCCCGCCCCGCCGGGTCGGAGAATCGGCGATGCGCCGCACGAATCGCGCCACGCCGCTCCAACGCCGGGATGCAATTCTCCGCAGTGTGGAGAATCGACACCGGCGTGGTCGGCGTGGCGCCGGTTTGGGGTATGCACCAACTCTCATGGGCCGGCGCATCGATTCTCCGGGCCGGATGGGCCGAGCGTCCATCATCAAAAAGCCGAGTCCCGCCGGCGCCGTTCTAACATCCTCTGAGCCAGCGGGACCTCAGCCTTGAAGAGTCCGGGGGCGGCCTGTGGGGGGGGGGGGGGGGGGGGGGGGTCCGACCCTGGGGGGGGAGCCCTCCGTAGTGGCCTGGCCCGCGAACGGGGCCCACCAATGGGCGGGCCGGTCTCTATGCCCCCCCGCCTCCTTTCCTCCCCACCAGTTCCTATAGCCCTGCGCCATTTGGCATCGGGGCCGGCGCAGGAAAGAAGGCCACTGCGCATGCGCTACTTGGCGCCGCCCCAACTGCACATGAGCAGACCCCGCGGCACCGAGTTCAGGCTGGGATCGGCAGCTTGGGCGGTGGAGGTCGCTCCAGCGCCGTCCTAGCCCCCTGTCAGCCGCAGAATGGGGTCCCGGAACACTCCCGTTTTTACTCCGGCGTCGGCACTTAGCCACCAGTTGGGAGAATCCCGCCCCAGCTTCCTCTGTAACACTGAGTAGGTTTTTAATGGGAGTGCATTTAAAAATGTACTTCAAACCTTGCTGGTTGGAAGACAATGTTGATGAAGATAAAAATGAACATATTGGTTTAATACCTTTTCCTGGCCCTCAGATTATAACCATAGAATAGAATTCCTATAGTGCAGAAGGAGGCCATTCAGCCCAGCGAGTCGATGCCAATCCTCTGAAAGAAAACCCCACCTCGGCCCACTCCCCCACACTATCCCCATAACCACACCTATCCTGTGCATCTTTGTACACAAAGGGGAAATTTAGCATGGTCAATGCACCTAACTTGCACATCTTTGGACTGTGGGAGGAAACCGGAGCAACCGAAGGAAACTCACGCAGACATTGGGAGAGAGTGCAAACTCCACACAGACAGTGACTCAAGGCCGAAATTGAACCAGGGTCCCTGGCGCTGTGTGGCAGCAGTGCTAACCACGGTGCCACCCACATAAAGGGGATACCTGGAGTCCTCAAACAGCCCCCCCACCATGGCACAGAAGCTTCACATCCTCCACTCCAGCGTGGGCACGGCAGCCTACGTGACGATAAAAGGGGAAAAAGATTACGATGTGGCCATGCTTAAGCTGAATGGACAGTTTCTTAAACTGGTAAACAGGGTATTCGCCCGACATCTGCTGGCTACCAGACAACAGCTCCCCGGTGAGTCATTAGACGAATTATACCAGGCCCTCGCTGCCCTGGGGAGGAATTGCTCCTGCCTCCAAGTTTCAGCCACGGAGCACATGGAACTTCTGATTAGAGATGCTTTTGTGGCTGGGATGCAGTCTGCCGCTATCCGCCAGCGGATTTAAGGAGAATTTGAATGCGTGCATTGGTCAAGAATAAAAACTTGGTTATGGAGATGCTGGTCAATAAATAGAAATGAGACACTGATACAATAAATTATATTTTTATATTGTAACGTTAATGAGGAAAGATATTGCAGAGGACCAAGAAAAAAATGGGGTAAGATTAAGGGGAAATCAAACGCTTGCTGAACATTCAGGGCTGTGGTGATCTTCATGGCCACTGGGAGTGGGTGCCCTCATTTCTGGGGTGCCAAGTCTGCAAGGACATGCGCCCGGATGCCACGCTGTCTCCTTGTTGAGACGGAACTTCCTGCGGCACACACTGCCCGTCATCTCTTTGTATGACCAATGCCAGCTGTACACCTTGGACCCACGCTGGTGTCTCCCTCTGGGTTCCTCCCTAGCCTGGTGGGTGGTCGGGTCTGCAGGGTGTGCGGTGGCCTCCTGCAGATAGGGTGCTACCTCCAGACTATGTCGCTGCTGTTGTTGCCTTCTCCAGGGTCTGACCACCTGTCCTGCCACCAGCGTTGTGAGGGCTACTGCTGCTGGGTCAGCAACACCGTCCATGTTGGTATTTGTAAGGAATTGAGAAGGACAGAGACCTATAATCAGTTGGGGACTCCCCTCCTAGGACCCTTATATCCTCCGGGCCTCCCCCATCCTTACCTGTCCCACCTTCTCTCAGAGTGCCGGTTGTGCTGGAGAACCCTGCTCTGCACACTCACCATTGAAGGCGTGATGGGCCCCTAGACCTCCGGCCCCGGACCCCTGCTGGGAACACCGGGGTGACCATGCTCCGGATCCACACAGTCACAGTTGCGGGATATTCCCAGTGCTGCAGCCCAGTTCTTGGGCGGTTGTTTGTTGGCCGCTGCCTCTGTGGCGCTCGTGTAACCACCACCTCTGGATCATGCACGTCTGCACACGCTTCCCAGGGAGTGTATATGACAGCTACATCGTGGGACACTCGGAGATTCCCGGCGTTTTCGAAGACCACTCTAGGTTGGCGGGGTACCGGCTGAGGTCCGGATTGATAACACTAGTGCGGAGGCCGGAGACAGAGGCAGAGATCCAATGAGTGCCTCATTGAATGGTTCATCGGACTGCTGAAAATGTGGTTCCGATGCCTGGACTGCTCTGGTAGTGTCCTGCAGTACCCCCCCCCCCCCCCCCCCCCCCCAGAGGTCTCCCATTTTGTAGCGGTCTGCTATGCCCTCTACAACCCGGCACAGCAATGGGACCACGTGCTGGAGGAGGCAGAGGGACGTGTGGCCTCATCTGAGGTGGATGAGAATGAGCAGGGCCAGGATACACTGCACGAAGGGCCCCAGGATGGACCTCATCCTCGCCCGCTTCTCATTAGATGAGGCTTTGTCCGTCAGCACACCTCCCCACACCCCTCACCACCCCTTCCCCTCTCCACCCCCCATTCACCCCCTCCCCTCATTGACCGCCCCCACCTCCGTTCCCCTCCTCCCCGTCCATTTCCCTTCCTCCTCTCACCCCCCCCCCCCCCCCCCATCCCCCGATCCTCCCACACCCCCTCTCCCCAGGCAGACCCGTTGTGCAGGATAACTTAACAGAGGCTTCACATGGCTCAGGTGTTAGATATTTGATGGTCCCTAGCTACAAATTGTGCCCATCCCTCCCCCCCCCCATGCCCCCAGTACCCACTTAGTGATCCTCTATTTTTTTAATCTTCCATGCTCTGCTGCCAAGTCTAGGTGTGTCCCCATGATGCACATCAGAGGTGGAGGCATTCTGCTGCTGCTTACGCCCTATGAGCTTTGATGTCCTTGGCGGGCACCCTCTGCGGGGGGGGGGGGGGGGGGGGGGCGGAGCCGGAAGGTCCAGGCAGGGACTTCCGGTGTGGGCCACGGCATGAGTGGCCACATACAGGGCAGCTCCTGCTCAAAGTCGCAGAAAATATCTCTTTTTAACCAATACCGGTGGAATTTTGATGAAAAGATGTAGGTGAATGTTGGAGGAATAGTTTCCCCCAGGAGCGATACGTCTGCTGGTTACCAGACCCGGCAGAAAACAGTGAGAGATTTGGCTGGGAAGTTGGAACAAGCTTGTGCTGCAGCAACAGCCACTTTAAACATGCAGGTGGGGGAAAGGCTGATGAAAGCTGGAAGGCTTCAACTTGACTTGAAGGCCTTTATTAAATTTGAATTCCAGCAGCAGAGGGAACAAATGCAGTAAGATCGCCCAAAGGCCATTGAAGAAGCGGTGGCACCCCTGAAGAGTTGTTTGGAAGGGGTGGAGAGGTGTTTGGAGGTGCAGGGGTCACAGATTCGGGAGATTGAAGGAGTGATCTCGGATGTGGGATTTCGGACTACAGCGATCGTGTGGTGACTCTGGAGGCGGAGGCGGAGCTCCTCGGAGACCTGTGTAAAATGTTGAGGGCAAAGATGGAGGAACAGGAGAATACCTCGAGAAGACAGAATCTGCGAACAGTGGGTCTGCCTGAAGGGGTGGAAGGCGTGAGTGCCACGAGGTACGTCTCGAAGATGCTGACAGGGCCTGTGGCGGCAGGGGTGCGAGATAAGGCCCTGAGGTGGACCGAGCGCATAGGACCCTGAGGCAGAAGCCGAGAGCTGGGGAGCTGCCACGGGCGGTGATTGTGAGGCTGCACAAATTTGAACAGAAAGAGAAGGTTCTGCGGTGGGCCAGGGAGAAGCGTAGCTGCGACTGGAAGGGGATAAGGGTCTGAATTTATCAGGACATTGGAGCAGAGTTGGCAAAGCGATGGGCAGGCTGCAAGAAGGCCAAGGCGGTGCTGTGCCGGCAGCAGATCAGGTGAAATTTTGGATGACATTCGGAGGCCGGGAGTATTATTTCAAGACCCCAGAAGTGTCCAAAGACTTCATTAAGGAGCATAAACTCAGGGAGAACTGAACGGACAATGCTTGGGAACCAGGGTGATGGCACTTTGCAATGATTGGGAGCATGTTTGAAGTCGGGGTAGGGATTGGGGAATGTTCATTTTTGGGGGAGGGGAGCTGGGTTTGCTATTTACTGTTGGGATTGTAAGGGGTGGAAAGTTTATGTGGGGATGGATGTTCCGGTCCCCCCATTCTGTTTTCTGGGAATGTTTACGGAAGGCCCAGGCTGACTTACTCATGTCACTGGCATCCTGCCACTGACATGCCACCCTGTTCTGCCCACTGACCTTGAGACACGCCGGTGTCAGGAGAGGTGGATTCGGGTGAGGTGGGTACCGCCAACATCTCCCTGGTGGCAGGCACCTGGTCTGCCTCCAGAGCTCCCTCCCCCCAACGGTGCCGGTAGGGTCCTGAGGTCTCCATGGGACGAGAGGTAGCTGGAGTGAGGTCCAGAGGCCTCTGTTTCATCCGGCACTGCCAGTATTGGTGCCTCCCTGTTGTTTGCACCATGGTGTGGGAGCCCTCGCTGATGCCCCTCAGTGACTGGGCCATGCTCTGCAGTGCCTTGGCAATGTCCACCTTTATCTGGGACATGAGACTCATCGACTGGGACATGATGTTGAGGCCCTCGGCCATGGTCGTTACCGACTGAGCCATACCTTGGACACCACTACTCATCGTGCTGACGTCGTGCCTCAGGCTCTCCACTGCGGTCATCACCCAGCAGTGTTGGCCTCGGTGCCACGCATTGCCGGTGCCGTCTCCTGCACCCTTAGCCTTTGAGACTCCTCCAATCGGCCATGCATTCGCCGGAGTGTCGCTGACATCTCACAGCTGTGCCCTAGCATCTGCATCAGCTCTGGGATAACCTTGCCCAGAGGCTCGGCGTCTGACTGGGACTCAGCTGAGTCCTGGGATCCAGCAGGTATCCTACTGCTGACTTCCTTGGATGTCCCTCAGTATCTGGGTGGTGCTTACCAGATTGTGCTCCAGAAGTCTGTCCACTAATGTCGCTCAACAAGATGGTGCCAGGGGCCAGCCGTTGGCTGGTTGGCAGGGGGGAGCAGAGGTCATGGGGGGTGGTAGCTGGGACCGATGACAGGCAGTTGGTGGTAACTTACCCTTGAGGCCTGGTGGATGCCGTTGGTCTTCTTTCTGCACGATACAGCGGTCCTCCTGGTCACGCTGCCCAAACAGACAGCCAATGCCACTGCCACTACCTCCCAGGCAGCATTGGTGGCCCTGCTGCTGACCCTCTGACCCCCTCAGAGGAACAGGGTGTCCCATCTCACCTCTATGGGCGAGATCCAGAAATACATATTTAATTGAGCCTAATATGCATGCGCCGGAGTCTCCCGAGACTCACCGGACTCGCCTGGGAGATATCACCTGGGCCCCGTTTATTACTAATCTGCACAAATGTGGGCCAGGCATCATGGCATCTGGGGGTCTTGCAGGCCTGGGTCGTCAGGGACAGGGCAGGGTGGCACTCTGGCAGTCCTGATTGCACCTGGGCACCTTGGTACTACCACTCAGAGTCCTGAAATGGGGTCCTGAAATGGGTTGCCAAAAAGGGGCATGCGGAGGCCTGGAAAGGGGTCTCTCAGCGATCCCATAGTGGGGTGTCCTCACTTGAGTGGACGCGGGGTGGGAGGGCGTAATGCCCTTGTGTGTGAAGGTAAGATTGTCCATGGCAAACAAGGCATACCAAAGTCACCATTGTGCAGGTTTATATACCAACAGTGAAGAGGGGAAGGATTAAATCCACCACCAGCGGCAGAACACATTGGAAGAGGTACCCAGTGATGGTATCAAGCATCCATTTGGACAGAGAATGAGAAATAGTCTGGAGAGATTAATCTCCAGAAGAACTGAGTAACTAATACCAAACAGCAGGATATACAATCAAACCAAGCAAAGGAAGCTCATCGGCTTTGGTTACAGGAAGGGGCATTTTCCTTAACAGTGAAACTAATGATTAGCCACCTTTGAGAGACAAAATGGCGGTGCCAATATTGGTCATGGAGGCGAAAGGAAAGGATTGTAAACAAATGGGCATAAATGTCTATGAAATCCTTGAAGAAGGTGGTCTTCGGTTGAGGAAAAATATTCACATCTAAGGCGAGTACGTATCTCATTATTCCATAACTGGTTGCAATGATTTTACTTTCCTTTTTTATAAGTTTAGAGTGCCCAATTTATTTTTTTCCAATTAAGGGGCAATTTAGCATGGCCAATCCACGTACCCTGCACATCTTTGGGTTGTGGGGGCGAAACCAATGCAAACACGGGGAGAATGTGCAAACTCCACACAGACAGTGACCCAGAGCCGGATCGAACCTGGGACCTCAGCGCTGTGAGGCAGCAGGGCTAACCCCTGTGCTGCAATGATTTAAGGCACATGACATCTCAAGTGTACTTGCTTTGTAAGACATGAATGGAAAAAGACAAAAAGACTGGACAAAGAATCGAATCTAGCTCGCAAGAATTGTAACTAACTCCTCAGAAACATTATACTGTTGATAATTTTACCATTTGTTTGGAATGTTGATTGTTCTTTAATTTAATCTAAACAAATATGAAATACTTCAGTGAAGGTTAGCAGTTGATACTGGGCTGTGACAGGTGCCAGCATGGCTAAGTCCAATGTCCACAAAGGTCAACCTGCAAAGACACGCTGGGTCAAATAGCCTCATTCAGTCCCATAAACCTTTCGATGTTTCTGTGCTTCGGGTTATGTTTTGCTACAAACTAATTTCCTGCTACCCCATCTCCACACGACCCCACCAAAATCCGCCTGAGACAAGTATTAACCACCAAGCCAAGATCAGCTAACTCAGCATTTCACAGCTTCCATTTAAAAGGAAATAAAAACAGCTCTGGAGCAAAGAACTTCTTTTTTTGTCCCCCGTTAATCCTATAATTGGGTCACACTTCAATGAATAACACCTCCAATCAGGAATAAGATTGTAAACTAAAATGACTTCTGAAGCAATTGTAAAGAGTTTCAGGAGTTCACGCGGTAATCCTAAATCCATTTTTCTCTGTCATCAGAAAATGCAACTGCCTAATCCTGATTATATGAGATTTCCCTTTAGTTGTTCTGTCAGAAAAGAGCTGTTTTAGCTGGGCCTGTAACCACAGGCTCTTGGCCACGAGCTCCAAGCCTCAAACTCATTGGGCTTCTATTGAAGTCACATTGCTCATTAACAGTTCTCCTTCACGCAATAACTCGAAACTGCCATAATGGATGCTCAGTACCGTGTGAGGAATTGGGCTGCGCTTATAGACTCTCATGAGCCTTTAATGTTTTTGGTTTGTTATCCTTTACAGATCCTACCACTGGATTTTCCATTGTGCTGCGTCCTCGCCTATGTTGGCATTCACACAATTGGCGCCATCACTTTGGCCTATAATGGATGGGTGTATTTAATTGTGGTGGTAATGGGTGGTGCCACTTCCCACTCACTTATCCATGTAAAAGAGGGAGACCTCCATGAGCAATCCAATCCCCCCACCCCTCGCTAAGAACAATGCAGGTGGACTGTTCGCAGAGCACCCAACTACTGTACGAAGAATAAATATTTTTCAATCTTCCTTCGACCCAGCAGAGATATGCATGAGTTGTAAGTCAGTGGTTACACACATTTATCTCTAATTCAGATGGTTGTGGGTACAATTCCCAATGCAGAGACTTGAACACATAACCTCTGCTGATAATTCAGTTTTGTACTCGCAGAGTGTTGCACTGTCAGACGTGCTGGCTCTAATTTGAGTTGCCACCTTCTGGAACGTTGGGTGAAGACTGGCAGAGGATTGCCCGGTCTCACGGGCCTCACCCCTTGCTGCGGGTGAAGCCCTCCAGTTTGCTGGGAAATAGGGACGCCCAAGGCATTGCTGATGGTGAAGCTGGAGTGGCAAGGCCACAGAGTGAGAAGGCATCCAAACTGCTTGCTGCCATGATGGATGCTCAGTGCCATGTGAGGAATTGTGGCTTTGCTCAGAGATTCTCAGGAGCCTTAATGGTTTTTTTGTTGTCCTTTGCAGATGCCTGCTCTTCAGATCCAAGGCCTCAGCCAATGGAGGCTGAAGAATCCCCCTCTGGGCACACAGTGACTTAGAGGATGCGCCTTCACCTACTCAGAGCCTCTCCACCAGCTCAGCTACACACCCAGGGTCATGGGGAGCGGTGGGGTGTCGCCTTTAGAATCAGGCCAACATTTGTGTGAGCATAACTCAGACACTTCCCACAGGACCATAGGAAAGAAAGGAACAGGAATAGGCCATTCGGCCCTTTGAATCTGCTCCACCATTCAACTAGATGATGCCTGATCTGGTACCTCAACACCATTTTCCCGCACTATCCCCACATCCCTTGGTATGTTTAATAACTAGAAATCTATTAATCTCAGTCTCGAACATATTAATTGAGTGATCACCGTGGGTCTTTAATCCAAAGATTCACCAGCCTCTGAGTGAAAAGAACCCTCCACATCTCAGTCCCGATTGGTCTACCTCTTAAGCCCTCAAGGCCCCAGAGGGCACAGGTCAAAGTCATTACAGGCAACAGGGGAACACATCCAATTGCCCACCTCCACCTCAGCTGGGGGGGTCACACCAAGACATAATGGTAGGGATAGAGCATTTCAGAGTTTATGAAACCACAAAGGTGGTTTGGTCTGATCAGGGAGGAACAAAGCGAGGTAACATCTTGAAGGGGGATATCACTGATATCGTTAACTCCATTTTGAAGTTCACCAGCCTGTCGGACATAGAGGACCATGCAGGCTCTGCAGATACTCCTCTGCAATATTGATTCTCTGAGATTATGTTCCTCAGGGACAATTGAACTGCCTTATGTGGTCAGGAAAGTATAACAATGGAGCAGGTTTGAGATTTTGGCCATGATATGCTGCTTGACATATGCCCACTGGTGCATCAGTTCTCCTGCATTAGAATCTTCCACAGCGAGTATATGTGCCAGAGGTCCACTCCCCTTGCTATTCTAGGTTGTAGAGGGCACAGGGTCAAGAGATACATCCTGGGGAGATTGTCAGGAATTGGTAGACTTGGCTGAATCTGAGATTGCCCCTGATATCCCTGGCACTTCTCTCCATGTCCCTGGTATCTATTACAGGCTCATGGACATACATGTCCTCTTCCTCAGATTCATCCCATCCATCCTCACCTGAGGAGAAGTGTTGCTCCAACAAGCCAATGGTCTGTTCAGCGATCGCTCTGGTGGAAGGTGTGGGCTGCGTTGTAGAGCTCTCCCTCGGCACTGTGGGGATGACTCACTGGTGTCATCAAACAGATCTGGAGGGTACAGCACTTGTCAGCTAAGATTCAGCTGTCAACATGGACAGGAACCTCAAAAAAGTCAGGAAGCTGCGAGTTCCGCAAGTTATATAACTCAAGAGGGCTTGCGGGGTCCGAGCTCCGATCTGCATGATTCTTTTTCACGTATGATTGGAAACCAGTTGGAGGGTTAGAGAGTGGAATCCTTTGTGGTTCACAGTTGCCACTGGCTGGATCCCAGGAAGCTCCACTGCCAGCATGTATGCAGTCAATGGGGGATGAACAATGGTCAAGTAGCCCCGGCCACCTGGCTGTCATCATCTGCGGTGAACTTGATGAATTCATTGCCACAGGAGAAAAGGGACTTGCGCCTGAGTTTGACCCATCTGTCACCCATGGAGCCGTGGAAGCAGTCAATGGTTAAAAGGTTGGTTGCCGGAGTCACTATGAGGGCCACTGGCAGTGGGTTGCCACCAAATCCATGTGGCTACAGGGTCTGGCAAATTTGGTAACTGCTTCCCTGGACAACCTCAGGCATCCCTGGCATTGGACCGCGGACATCTGGAATTTATCTTCATTCTGAAGACTCACTGCATCACCAGTGACCTTCTCCTCCGATGCTTTCCCTCACATGATCGTCTTCTGACCGCTCTCACGCTCTGGTGTTGCCTACTGCTGGCCTTGAGGCCTCAGTTCTGACCAACGCAAGCCCTCCTTTGGTGTATCCTCTCCTCCTGCTTCCAAAGTGTAGGAATATTGGGTGTATGAGACCCGTAGGTATTCTACCAAACGAACTGTGTGAAAAAGTCAGACAGTGACACGAGAACCTGCGTATCCATGTTTTTGTCCATACAGTTGCTGGGCAGTGAGATATCCTAACCCTCCTATTATCCACACTCTAAATACCACCCAACACTGCAAGTCACTCCCTCCTTATTTAAGGAGGCCAAAACTGGGCACAAACTCCAGATATGGTCTCATAAATGTAATATACAAGTTTCCAGACTCTTATATCCAATCCCTCTTGCAATAAAGGCCAACATTCCAGTTGCTTTACTAATTACCTGCAGTTCCTGCATGCTAACATTTTGTGACCCATGTAAAAGGACACCGAATCAAACCCTTTCAGATGATGTATATCTTTAAATCCCACAATAACAGACTGGTCTCCAGCCCCACAATGAGATGCCCCCCCCCCAATGACTGGTGCTCCCAACACTGCGAGCTTGCTGACATTATTGAAATTTAACCAACCCAAGCAGGTTGACCGACTTGGCAAATGAGCGTGAAGAACGTTTTTGCCAATTTTGGATTTCTGTTAAGGGTAGGAAATCTAGGCTGGTTATTAGAAACACTGAAGTCCCAGAGTGCAGAGGGAGGGAATTCAGCCCATTGAGACTGCACCAACCCTCTGAAGGAGAACCTTACCTGGACCAACTCCCCCGCCCTAACCCCATAACCTGTACGACTAAGGTGCAATTTATCACGGCCAATCCGTCTGACCAGTATATATTTGGACTCTGGGAGGAAACCGGAGTTCCAGGAGGAATCTCTTGCAGATACAAGGAGAAAATGCAAACTCCACACAGGCAGCCACCCCAGGCTGGTATTGAACCCGCTATGAGGCAGCAGTGCTAACCACTGTATTCTTATTTATTGACTTGCTCAATGAATGTTGAGCGATCGATGCCTCCTTACAACATTTCTTTGCTCTTTCTTCTATGTTCACAAAAGAAAGTAACAGTACCGAATATCAGTTCTAGAAACTGTTGACAGATTGGCAACCTAATGAATAGACACCTCGAGGGATATGGAAGAGCCAAAGAGGATAAGACAGCTGGTGACTAGGGCTCTGTTAGAAGTTATCACTGTGCCAGAGGCAAGATCTGCCCAGCTTTGATTTGTTGTCTGGAATAAGGGAAGGAAACAAACTGCCCAGGAGTCCTTTTCTGCTCGACTCAAACATCTCTCCTGCCAAGCTGTCAAAAACAAAGCTTTGATGCTTCCATGGAGATATCGATGACCTGCATTGGACAGAGGGAGTGAGAATTAGAAATGAAGATAGGCAGAGAAAGCCTGCTGCTCTGTAACAGAGACTGTAAATAGAACACAACAAATATTTCCTCTTCCCAGTAATGATGAAGTAATTTGCTTCAATATGCTTGCAACTGGAGGGGCAGAACTGAAGAGAAGCACGTCTGCACTAAAACACCCAAAGCTGCCAATTAGCTTGTGTCTATTAGCATCCCTCCTTAGGGGAAATTTGCTTCAGAGGCAATTTAATTCCAAGTTAATGCTGCTTCACCCAGACCTATCAGTACTTCTCATCACATCAAAGGTCAGGTCTACTGTCACAGATTAATTCCTTCACTGGGCCTATCGAACAGGATCGTCAAGCCAGAGGATTAACAGCCGTCAATATATAACCCTGTCAGAATGTCAGAACTTCGAATAGGTTCGCCCGGAATTGGGGCAACATCTCCGTACAGCCCTGACTTAGAAATGGAGAGCAATATGGCAACTTCTCCTCAGTGCCATGCCATATGGTTAGGTTTTCTACCATTGGATCACAACATCTGCAAATGTTACTACTGCTGTTACCTTCTAAACATTGAGAATGTTTACTTCTGCCTTCACACCAGCAGTAGGGCAACAACCACGTTCAGACAAACTAAGGTCAGGGGAGAATTCGCAGAGGCAACCAGATGTTGATTTGACCAATAACCAACAGTGACTCAATGAAAGTGATAACTAATAGTAATGATGGTAATTTACCTCAAAACCAACAGGTAATATAATAACTTACTGCTAGTCTATATGTAGCAGTTAGTAATATGTGCAAAGCCCCATTATCCTACTTGTTACGAATGGAAATTCTACATGCATGGGCGGAACGGTGGCACAGTGACTAGCGCTGCTGTCTCATAGGGCCAGGGGCCCAGTTTGATTCCGACCTTGGGCTATGTGGAGTTTACACGTTCTCCCCATGTCCACGTGGGTGTCCTCCGGGTGCTCCGGGTTCCTCCCACAGTTCAAAGATGAGCAGATTAGGTGGATTGTCAATGCTAAATTGGCCCGACGTGGGATTATGACAATAGTGTGGGGTTTGGGGCCTAGGTAGGGTGCTCTTTCAGAGGATCGGTACAGGCCCGATGGGCCAAATGGCCTCTTTCTGCACTGTAGGGATTCTATGATCCTCTTATGGTGCTGCTGTGTTTCTTCCTCACCATGTTCCCGCTTCTCCCAGCTCTTTAGTAAATACTGTGCAATCTATTTCCCAACACAACTTCTCCTCCCGCACTGGTACTGCTTGATTCTCTCTCTTCCCTTTCCCTCCACCAGTTCCATTCTCTTCTCATGAGCTCCCAAGCCAAAATCTTGTTGAAGCAATGGAAATCTCAGCTGCAGGCTGGAGAGACTAAAGCTTTCTATAGGTATGTCAGGAATAAAAGAATGACTAGGGTAAGAGTAGGGCCAGTCAAGGACAGTAGTGGGACGTTGTGCGTGGAGTCCGCAGAGATAGGAGAGGTGCTAAATGAATATTTTTTGTCAGTATTCACGCAGGAAAAAGACAACGTTGTCGAGGAGAATACTGAGATACAGGCTACCAGACTATACGGGATTGAGGTTCATAAGAGGAGGTGTTTGCAATTCTGGAAAGTGTGAAAATAGATAAGTGTCCTGAGCCGGATGGTATTTATCCTAGGATTATCTGGGAAGCTTGGGAGGAGATTGCTGAGCCTTTGGTATTGATCTTTATGTCATCATTGTCTACAGGAATAGTGCCAGAAGACTGGAGGATAGCACATGTTGTTCCCTTGTTCAAGAAGGGGAGTAGAGACAACCCCGGTAACTATAGACCAGTGAGCCTTACTTCTGCAGTGGGCAAAGTCTTGGAAAGGTTTATAAGAGATAGGATTTATAATCATCTAGAAAGGAATAATTTGATTAGGGATAGTCAACACGGTTTTGTGAAGGGTAGGTCGTGCCTCACAAACCTTATTGAGTTCTTTGAGAAAGTGACCAAACAGATGGATGAGGGTAAAGCAGTTGATGTGGTGTATATGGCTTTCAGTAAGGTGTTTGATAAGGTTCCCCACAGTTGGCTATTGCAGAAAATACGGAGGCATGGGATTCAGGGTGATTTAGCAGTTTGGATCAGAAATTGGCTAGCTGTAAGAAGACAGAGGGTGGTGGTTGATGGGAAATGTTCAGCCTGGAGTTATTAGTGGTGTACCACAAGGATCTGTTTTGGGGCCACTCCTGTTTGTCATTTTAATAAATGACCTGGAGGAGGGCGTAGAAGGATGGGTGAGTAAATTTGCAGATGACACTAAAGTCGGTGGAGTTGTGGACAGTGCGGAAGGATGTTGCAGGTTATAGAGGGACATAGATAAGCTGCAGAGCTGGGCTGAGAGATGTTAAATGGAGTTTAATGCAGAAAAGTGTGAGGTGATTCATTTTGGAAGGAGTAACAGGAAGACAGAGTACTGAGCGAATGGTAAGTGCCTTGGTAGTGTGGATGAGCAGAGAGATCTCGGTGTCCATGTACATAGATCCCTGAAAGTTGCCACCCAGGTTGATAGGGTTGTTAAGAAGGCGTACGGTGTGTTAGCTTTTATTGGTAGAGGGATTGAGTTTCAGAGCCATGAGGTCATGTTACAGCTGTACAAAACTCTGGTGCGGCTGCATTTGTAGTATTGCCTGCAGTTCTGGTCGCCGCATTATAGGAAGGATGTGGAAGCATTGGAAAGGGTGCAGAGGAGATTTACCAGGATGTTGCCTGGTATGAAGGGAAGATCTTATGAGGAAAGGCTGAGGGACTTAAGGCTGTTTTCGTTAGAGAGAAGAAGGTTAAGAGGTGACTTAATTGAGGCATACAAGATGATCAGAGGATTAGATAGGGTGGACAGTGAGAGCCTTTTCCCTCTGATGGTGATGGCTAGCACGAGGGGATATAGCTTTAAATTGAGGGGAGATAGATATAGGGCAGATGTCAGAGGTAGGTTCTTTACTCAGAGTAGTAAGGATGTGGAATCCCTGCCTGCAACAGTATTGGGCTCGCCAACATTAAGGGCATTTAAATGGTCATTGGACAGACATATGGACGATCAGGGAATAGTGTAGATGGGCTTTAGAGTGGTTTCACAGGTCGGCGCAACATTGAGGGCCGAAGGGCCTGCACTGCGCTGTAATGCTCTATGTTCTATGAGACAGAGAGAACCTCCTGCCACGTCTTTCTGTGACAACTGAGCATTGTATGTTGCATCACTCTCCGACACTAAATTCTGTCACCAGCGAGCTGGCAGGCTCTCATCTCATTATCTCCAATGGCCAAGAATCCACAAAATTCCAGCACTTTTCCCACTGCGAAAATAGCTGCAGGGCCCCCTCCAGCTTTAGAGACGTAAAAACTAGGAACAGGAGTAGGCCATTCGGCCCTTCGAGCCTGTTCCACCATTCAATATGATCATGGCTAATCCTCTATCTCAATGCCATATACCTGCTTTCTCCCCATACCCCTTGATGTCGTTAAAATCTAAAGATTTATCCATCTCGTTCCTGAACACATTCAGTGACTTGGTCTCCACAGCCTTCCGTGCTTGAGAATTCCAGAGGTTCACTGCTCATTGAGTGAATACATTTTCCCTCATCTCAGTCCTAAATGGTCTGTCCCGTATCTTGTGACTTGTGTCCCCTGGTTCTAGATTCCCCAACCAGGGAGAACATCTTTCCTGCATCGAGCCTGCCCAGCCCTATTAGAATTTTATACCTTTCAATCAGATCTCGTCTTTCATTGACTAGTGTACATGGAAACCCAGATTCCTTTGTAAAGCCTCGCTTCCCAAAGTGTGTAACTTCACATTTAGCCACATTGCACTGCATATGCCATATGTTTGCCCATTCACTCAGCTTGAAGCCTCCTTTCGTCCTCCTCACAACTCACAATTCCACCCATCTTTCCGCCTCTCCCTCATGGTCTGGGCTGGGTGAAAAAGGGACAAATGAATGAGAACAATAGTAGGTGTTGAATGAGCAGCTGGAGGGCGACTATTGAGGTTACTATGGGGTGAGGCACGACACTGCATGTGGATGAGGACAAGTGCCAATGGTGGGCGGACGGCTGGAGATGTGAGGAAGCGCATAGATGGAGAGTGATGGGTGAGGAAAGTAAGTTGGGAGGGGGAGTGATGTGAGGGATAGCCTTCAGAAGGCAGGTTCAAAGGTTAGGGTGAAACACGTACATCCATGTGTCGACAAATGTACCATTGTGCTCACCCTTCCTGCCTTGCTTTTGGACTTTTGACGCAAAATGTACGATCTGGCACCACGCTCCAGTTGCTAACCTCCAGCCATACCTTCTTCCTCCCAACAGTGGGGAAGCGGATCGCCAATCAGATCCTTCCAGCCTCCAGCTCCACATCCAGGCAGACGTCACTGAGGAAATACGCTACGTTTGAACCTCAATTCTTCTAGTTCCTCGATTGTGCTCCTAACTCCAAACTCCATCCTCTTGCATGGTTGGAGTGCTCCTTTAAAGAAAGTACTGGCACTGAAATCATCTCCTGCAGTTTGCCATCGGGCCTGTTCAAGTTAATTGGTCAGGAAACCTGAGGTGAAATGATAATGCAGTGCCTGGGTTACAAACGCTAACAGCAATGCTGCGTTTGCTCCCATACACTCCCTGGCACCTCAACGTCCAAACGTGTGCGCCACGAAGTGAAAATCTAGCCCATTATCTATTATCTCATAGCTGCGGAAATCATCCCAGGAGCCTTTCACTCAGCCTTTCGCATTATTCATGATCACTTTGCACCTTGTGTATGATGCAGTGGCTAACTGGGAAGGCACTCGTTTTGTATGCCACACATTGCGGGTTCCATTCCCGCCTGTGCCTTGGAGCAGTTTACTCAGCTTCTGTGTCTTATTTCTGCGCTCCATTTGTTTGGGGGCTGGTTTAGCTCAGTTGGCTGGACAGCTGGTTTGTGAGGTGGAGCAAGGCCAGCAGTGTGGGTTCGATTCCTGTACCCGGGTGAGGTTATTCACGAAGGCCCTGCCTTCACAACCTTGCCCCCTGCCTGAGGTGTGGTGATTCTCAGCTTAAATCGCCACCAGTCAGCTCTCTTCCCGCCCCCCCCCCCGCCATGGTTAGCATCAATGCTTCACAGCTCCAGGGTCCCAGGTTCGATTCCCGGCTGGGTCACTGTCTGTGCGGAGTCTGCACATCCTCCCCGTGTGTGCGTGGGTTTCCTCCGGGTGCTCCGGTTTCCTCCCACAGTCCAAAGATGTGCGGGTTAGGTGGATTGGCCATGCTAAATTGCCCGTAGTGTAAGGTTAATGGGGGGATTGTTGGGTTACGGGTATACGGGTTACGTGGGTTTAAGTAGGGTGATCATTGCTCGGCACAACATTGAGGGCCGAAGGGCCTGTTCTGTGCTGTACTGTTCTGTGTTCTAAAGGTAAGAGTCACCTGAGACTGTGGCGACTTTACCTTACCTTTACTATGTTGCAAATGCCACAAAAGCCGCACAAATTGGGTGCCCATCGTTCTGGGAGTGGGGTTTGTGATTTGATAGTTAGTTTGATTATTATACGCTTCACCAGATTTAGCCCCCTTGGAGCTAAGAAGAGTCCTTGGTCACCAAACATAACACTTTCTAATTTATGCCTGAATGAATTCTATCATTACTTCACCCTTAATGAGAGGGAATGTTTGTATACAGATAAAATTAAATTGTAAGGTTGGCTGACTTTGCCAACAGGTACCATTTATATGAGTCCAGAGAGAACAAATAGATTTCTCAAGGAGCTTTAAAGTGAAAATAAGCCGGCTGTTTAGACCCAGGGTCTATTTCAAAGCAATTGGGTAATAAACCTACGCAGCACACTTTCGAAGTACAATCTGTTCGCAGGGAACTTGTAAAAGGTTCTCACATTTTTAAAAACTGCAATCCTCCCCTCAGAAACTGTACTTCAAATATTTAGAAACTTACAACACTGTAAGAAAACAAATCAAAGTGTGGAAAAAGTATTTCTCGAAATAAATTTACAGGGACTGCAATTATTTATTTTTACAAATTGATTTGTGGAGCTTTTTAGAATGGCTGAAGTCGGATTGCGCAGTATCTCATGGCACCGAGCCACACTGCTTTCAGATTCAATCCCGAGATTATGCCTCACTGCACAGTGATACAGTTGGCAAAAGAGACTCAGGGAAGAAAGGAGAATTGAGTCCCAGTTCCTGGTTGCGCCACATAGCGCCTCCTGCCGGCGGGAGTGTGGAGGTGTGGCTGTTTGAACATAGAACATACACTGCAGAAGGAGGCCTTTCGGCCCATTGAGTCTGCACCGACCCACTTCAGCCCACACTTCCATCTTATCCCCATAACCCAATAACCCCTCCTAAACTTTTTGGACACTAAGGGCAATTTAGCAATGGCCAGACCACCTAACCTGCACGTCTTTGAACTGTGGGAGGAAACCGGAGCACCCGGAGGAAACCCACGCAGACACGGGGAGAGCGTGTAGACTCCGCACAGACAGTGACCCAGCGGGGAATCAACCCTGGGGCCCTGGCGCCGTGAAGCCACAGTGCTATCCGCTGCGCTACCGTGCTGCCGTGTTTGGATGAAGCCAAGTTCACACTGAACTGTGACGCTGCCCCCCATGTGTGAGATGACCCTGTTTACCACTCGCTGAAACGGGCCCCCTAAAGAGGACTGGCCACTTCGCCGAGTTACCAAATGGGGGGAAACCATAGCCCACCCAATTGTGCTCCAGCGCTGAGGAGCGGAAATTGGAAACGAAAAGTTAACTCAATCTGCCGTCGTCATTTTTAAAGTTTTGAAATACAATCCATGCGGCCTGCCCGAAACGGATATTGTGTCTTTAAGAAGTTCCATATGGAAAACGGTAAGCATTTTTATGGGCCTATAAAAGGAAACATGTAATCTTGGCATCAGCATTACACCAGGCAAAATGTGCTGAGGTTATTAACAGACTTGCAAGGGAGCCTGAGGTATGTTTTTCAGCTAAACGGTCCATGTCGGGCTCTGGCTCAAATCATTAATCTTGGGAAAAGCAAATCATGGCAGAGAGCCACTGGGAAAGAAGTTTATGGCTGTTAAGTCTACACATTTGAAAACTTATTCTCCAGATATTCTCCGAGAGAACAAATAAATAATGAATGGTGACAGGAGGCTGAATGCAGCTGGTGTGCGGCTGAGTCTGATCAGGGAATAGGAGGAGAAAACACAGGGAATATTGCCGTCAAATAATGTCTGCAGTGTACCTGTGACATTTTGCACCTCCCTCAGGTTTACTAAACATGTCTTTATGATGATATTGTCGCTTACAGCTGATTCCCCCATTGATAGCCATGTGTTAAACGTGGCTTTATGATGATTCACTTACTCTGCATTCTGCGACTATTCTGTGTTTGAAAGGGTGGCAGGAAGAGTATTGATAGGTTGTTTAAGGGCGGCACGGTGGCACAGTAGTTAGCACTGCTGCCTCACAACACCAGCGACCCGGGATCAATTCTGGTCTCGGGTGATTGCACGTGTGGAGTCTGCACGTGCTCCCCGTGTCTGCGTGGGTTTCCTCCGGGTGCTCCAGTTTCCTTCCACAATCCAAAGATGTGCAGGTTAGGTGGATTGGCCATGCTAAATTGGCCCTTAGCATTCAATAAGGTTTGGCGGGGTTATGGGGATAGGGCAGGGGAGTGGTCTTAGGGAGGGCGTTCGTTCAGAGGATGAGTGCAGACTCGATGGGCCAAATGGCCTCCTTCTGCA
The DNA here is from genome assembly GCF_902713615.1 of Scyliorhinus canicula. Taxonomy (NCBI): domain Eukaryota; kingdom Metazoa; phylum Chordata; class Chondrichthyes; order Carcharhiniformes; family Scyliorhinidae; genus Scyliorhinus; species Scyliorhinus canicula. The sequence goes on along the minus strand of NC_052153.1, from coordinate 22,765,965 downwards.
CTGTAGGGATTCTATGATTCTAGGGTTTTCAACATCACCAGAAGTATATCAGAAGCGGAGTTAACTTGGCATCCAGTGGTCCAGCAGGAGTCGGATTAGGTGTGAGAAATCAAACTGCTTTCCCCCTCTCCAGCACTATCATTAAGGAAGAAATAGCGAGGCATCTGGATAGAATTTGTCCCATTGGGCAGATGCAGCATGGGTCCATAAAGGGCAGGTCGTGCCTAACTAATTTAGTGGAATTTTTTGAGGACATTACCAGTGCAGTGGATAACGGGGAGCCAATGGATGTGGTATATCTGGATTTCCAGAAAGCTTTTGACAAGGTGCCACACAAAAGGCTGCTGCATAAGATAAAGATGCATGGCATTAAGGGTAAAGTAGTAGCATGGATAGAGGATTGGTTAATTAGTAGAAAGCAAAGACTGTGGATTAATGGGTGTTTCTCTGGTTGGCAATCAGTAGTTAGTGGTGTCCCTCAGGGATCCGTGTTGGGCCCATAATTGTTCACAATCTACATAGATGATTTGGAGTTGGGGACCAAGGGCAATGTGTCCAAGTTTGCAGATGACACTAAGATGAGTGGTAAAGCGAAAAGTGTAGAGGATACTGGAAGTCTGCAGAGGGATTTGGATAGGTTAAGTGAATGGGCTAGGGTCTGGCAAATGGAATACAATGCTGACAAATGTGAGGTTATCCATTTTGGTAGGAATAACAGCAAACGGGATTATTATTTAAACAATAAAATATTAAAGCATGCTGCTGCGCAGAGAGACCTGGGTGTGCTAGTGCATGAATCACAGAACGTTGGTTTACAGGTGCAACAGATGATTAAGAAGGCAAATGGAATTTTGTCCTTCATTGCTAGAGGGATGGAGTTTAAGACTAGGGAGGTTATGCTGCAATTGTATAAGGTGTTAGTGAGGCCACACCTGGAGTATTGTGTTCAATTTTGGTCTCCTTACTTGAGAAAGGACGTACTGGCACTGGAGGGTGTGCAGAGGAGATTCACAAGGTTAATCCCAGAGCTGAAGGGGTTGGATTACGAGGAGAGGTTGAGTAGACTGGGACTGTACTCGTTGGAATTTAGAAGGATGAGGGGGGATCTTATCGAAACATTTAAAATTATGAAGGGAATAGATAGGATAGATGCAGGCAGGTTGTTTCCACTGGCGGGTGAAAGAAGAACTAGGGGGCATAGCCTCAAAATAAGGGGAAGTAGATTTAGGACTGAGTTTAGGAGGAACTTCTTCACCCAAAGGGTTGTGAATCTATGGAATTCCTTGCCCAGTGAAGCTTTTGAGGCTCCTTCATTAAATGTTTTTAAGGTAAAGATAGATAGGTTTTTGAAGAAAAAAGGGATTAAGAATTATGGTGTTCGGGCCGGAAAGTGGATCTGAGTCCACAAAAGATCAGCCATGATCTCATTGAATGGCGGAGCAGGCTCGAGGGGCCAGATGGCCTACTCCTGCTCCTAGTTCTTATGTTCTTATGTTCACATCTGCTTATTCAAATTTAACCCATCGCTGCCCTTGTTTAAATCAGCGAACGCAAAACAGACCAGGGATTAAACCTTTCCCTTTCTTGGCCCGTGTAATTCAGTACGTATCAGGGAGTGTTGACATAATGAGCTATCCGATGCAGAGAAATTCCATATAAAGACCTTCACATAATATCAGATGTTACATGGATGAATCAACGGGAGACAAAGAGATTTGTACAGCTGCAGCAAAATCAGAAATTGGCTTTAATATGGCAACAGGAATAAAAGGATTCTAATAAGAAGCATGAGGGAGATCATAGGCATTGGATAAGGCACAGCTATTAGGAGGACATGTGAGCTAGCCCTACCTCCCAGTATTGATAAGTCTATCCTGACTCCATTGCCCTGTCTGCTGTACTGTGATAGGCGACTTTGCATGTGTCATCAGGATACCCATGTGGCTGTGCTCAAGGAAAGATAATAAGATACATATTTTTGTACCCAGTATTCAGTGGGCCCTTATATGGCATACCATTTTGTATATTTTACATTTGGGAAGCACGGTGGCACAGTGGTTAGCACAGTTACTTCACAGCTCCAGGGTCTGAAGTTAAAAACTCACCACTATTCTTAGAAGTCCCCCTATACCAAAAAGGGCCGACATTCTAAGTGGTGAACAGGGATTCTCACTCCCTGACTCCTATGCAGGCTTCAGTGGGTGCTATTCAGGTCAAACTATGTTTTCAAGTTATCCCCCAGTACAGGGGTGGGCAAACTTTTCCGTGCAAGGGTCACATTCAGAAATTCACAATTCACAAAGGGCCGCATAGTATATTAAGTAAAATAATTACTTCACCCGGTTATGATTCTGGGCGCCTCATATAGAACATAGAACAGCACAGAACAGGCCCTTCGGCCCTCGACGTTGTGCCGAGCAATGATCACCCTACTCAAGTCAACGTATCCACCCTATACCAGTAAGTAACCCAACAGCCCCCCCGCATTAACCTTAAAAAAAAATTTTTAAAAAAAAAAAAATTTTTTTAAAAAAAAATTTTTTTTTTTTTTTAATGACTTGGTGGGCCGCAGAAATACCTTTGGCGGGCCGCATGCGGCCCGCGGGCCGTAGTTTGCCCACCCCTGCCCCAGTATAACCAATACCTTCACAGAAGAACTTTACCCTATGTCCTGGGTCCTGTGTTGCTAAGTATGTAAAGTAGGCTAATAACCACTGTTTCAGGTTAAAACTTAAGTTATTTTATTTATTTTTTTTCTTTTAAAAGATGCAATCACTGTCTTTACATAAAAGTAAAAAGATCTTGCTTCTGAATCCTTCTGGTTGGTTGAAGGGACCTTCAGGCCCAACTTGACAATCAATCTTCTTTTTAAAATCTGGTCTTCTTTAGATGTATTCACTGTTCTACTCGGTTGCTATGTCCTATCTTTCCCATGTACCGAGCTGTGAGAGCTGGCTCTGCTGGCTGTCCCCTTTCACCGGGTTTATACATTTTTCTAACAGTTATTAAGTTTTTAAGACTTTATTGTAAAGTAACTTTTATTTCACTTGGATTGTAAAAGGTACCTTTAATCTAAATTTTTCTAACACGGCTACGTATTCCTTTTGCCATGACCTCAGCCCATAGATCCGATTACATTGTGTCCTTTGTGATGTTCAAAATGCTTTGATTTCAAGAGACGTGTGAATGTTGATCCCTGTCATTTCTATAGTTTTATTTTCCAATTGTGTCCCCAGCTCATAATTTTGACTTTGATTTGGGTCTAATTTTTGTTCTTGGAGACAGGTTGTCTCCAGTTTTCTTAAATTTACCTGATTTCAGCAGAGCTTCACATCTAGATATCTGTCTCCCTAGTCCCTTTTCTATCTGCTGATTTTACTTCAATGAAGGTGTGAATCATTGCTTTTAGCGTAATGCTAAAAATCCACTTGGTTATAACTTGAAAGGTTTACATTTATCACCGAGCTCAACTGAAACCCTCATCCATGCTTTTCCAGATGCTTACTAAGGTGGTTAATTTCACTGAAGGTGTGAGCCATTGTTTTTAACTTCATGCAAAAATCCTGTTTGTTTGCTCAACCTGTTTGGGAGAAGGAATCTGCATTTTATAATCCTGCTCTTTGCAGCTGCTGTTAACCCTTCGTGGGATCTTTGCCTGTATCCTCTCATGTTTCTCTCAGACCAGATATTGTCAGACTTCCATGTTTCAAATTATCAATTACAGGTCCCATTTCATTTCCATGTTATCAATTACAGGTCCCAGGTTCGATTCCCGGCTTGTGTCACTATCTGTGCAGAGTCTGCACATTCTCCCCATGTCTGCGTAGGTTTCTTCTGGGTGGTGCTCCGGTTTCCTCCCACAATCCAAAGATGTGCAGGTTAGGGGGATTGGCCATGCTAAATTACCCTTAGTGCCCAAAAAAGGTTAGGTGGGGGTTACTGGGTTATGCGGATAGGGTGGAAGTGTGGGCTTAATTAGGTTGCCACTTCCAAGGGCCGGTGCAGACTCGATGGGCCGAATAACCTCCTTCTGCACTGTAAATTCTATCTATATCTATAACAATGTCTTCATTCAGCATCTTTGCAGTATTCACTATTTATCAAGTTTAACAGGCCAGCTATTATCATTGTTTATCACCTCAGTCAGCAGGAAAATGAGGCTCCTCTTCCCTCTAAGAAACAGTTCTTCACTTAAAAGTTCTGCTGATTGGAAACATCAAAGACACACAGACCTAACAACATCAACCACAGATGCATTTCGCACTAACAGTAAATAAGCCAATTTGAGTGGGGAAGAGGTCTTACGGGAAGACGGAATTTCCACTGGCTACTGGTCATTCCAAGAGGTCAATGTAGCATCACAGACATCCCAGACTTCCCAGGAGAAGAACAAGGATCAATGGGCCTGCTTTCAAATTAAACGTGGTGGAAGGTCGGTGCCATGTACAGAATGCACAGGATGGAGCTACATGGTGGCACAATGGTTAGCACTGCTGCCTCACAGCACCAGGGGCCCGGGTTTAATTCCAGCCTTGAGTTTCCTCCCTAGGTGGATTGACTATGATAAAATTGCCCTTTAGTGTGTAGGGATGTGCAGATTTGATAGGGTTACAGGGATACAGCAGGGTAGTGGGCCTAGGTAGCGATGCTCTTTCAGAGGTTAGTGCAGACTCAATGGGCCGAATGGGCTCCTTCTGCACTGCAGAGATTCTATGAACACAACATGATGAAAGGGGGGAGACGAGTACATCCACAATATTCTGCTGCTATATCTGCTTGCAAATAAGACAATCTATAATGATAACAATCTTTATTGTCACAAGTAGGCTTACATTAACATTGCAATGAAGTTACTGTGAAAAGCCTCCATGTCGCCATATTCAGGCACCTGTTCGGGCACACAGAGGGAGAATTCAGAATGACCAAATTACCCAACAGGACGTCTTTCGGGACTTGTGGGAGGAAACCGGAGCACCCGGAGGAAACCCACGCAGACACGAGGAGAACGTGCAGACTCCACACAGACAGTGACCCAAGCCGGGAATCGAACCTGGGACCCCGGCGCTGTGAATCAACAGTGATAACCACTGTGCTACTGTGCCGCCCACTGTGCTACCATGCTTGTCTGCAGTCAGGACATGATAATGTTGGAGAAATGATCATGAATCGGAAAGAATACTTTTGCGATTGTTACAAATGCACATTGATCCATTCTTGGACAGGATTAGTGGCAGCAATTAGGATTTGCTCCCCTCCAGTGGCCTAGGTGGGGAACCACCACAGTCAGGACACATTGGAAGGCCAGTCTCTCTCTTTGTGTTGCTAATGCAGCCCAGGCTAATTTCTTCTGATTTTATCTTGGAAAACAGGCATCGTCTATTCCTAATAATCCACCATGCAGAGCGAGTGGCCGACCTTAATTCTGCCTGCCCGTGTGATCAGATGTTGCCGAGAGAGCGGTCATCACTGGAAGAAGTGAAGAGGAAGCCGGAGGACTAGCTGGGTTTGATCTTCAAGGGAGGATTTGTGGAGTGAGGCACTTGATAGGGTTAAGTTCACCTCCTCGTGTGCAAGGTTAAGACTGGTACAGTTCAAGTTGGTGCACAGGGCGCACCTGACCACGGTACGTATGAGTGGGTTGTTCTCAGGGATGGAGGACGGTGTGAGTGGTGCTTTAGGGGGGGGGGGGGGGGGGGGGACGAAGCACATGCACTGATCCAGCCCCAAGCTTGATCATTTTTGGGTCTCCTTCTTTGAAACAAATGTCAGGGATTCTGGGTGTTAAGCTGGAGCCGTGGCCGTTGGTGACCATTTTTGGAGTTTGGACTCATGGTGCTTCAGGCGGGGCCCAAGGCAGATGTCTTGGCCTTCACCTTGTTAATAGCCCAGAGGTGAGTCTTGCTTGGTTGGAGGTCTCCGGTGTCACCTGAGGCTTCGGCCTGGCTAGGGGACCTGATGGAATTTCAGTACCTTGAGAAGATCAAGTGTGCAATGAGGGTGGGGCCGATGGACAGGTTTTACTCAAGGTGGCAGCCGTTCCTCATCTTTCTTAGGGAGCTGGTTACCATCAGTTGTTGCGGGGAGGGGTTGTTGGTCAGTCTAATTAGGATCTTCTTTGTGCGGGGGGGGAGACCTGGTGGAAGTAATCTTGTTATAAAACTGGATTGGGATGGGTTGTATTGTGTTGGGGCTATTTTTGTAATATTAAACATTTTGTTTGAATAATAATTTTGTTTTAAACTCTGCCTGTCTGATGTACGGTAGGTCATTAATGGGTAATTTACCTGTCAATGGCCCACTTGGACCTCCCTGCCTTCAACATTAACCAATCTTAATGACAGAAGAATAAAGGCACCTATGACATTCACCTATAAGCGAGTGGGGTCCTTTAAATATGCAAATCAGATTTCAATTATGTCATTGTGTCCTGAACCCTATTTTAACTCCGTTTCATGGGGAAAAGCTACCGTGTTGTTCGCTCCTGGTGAACTCCAGTCAGATTGTGGAGCGAGGAGGGGCAGTCAGGTTGAGGACACTTCTGCCTTCTCCACATTGCAAAACCATGCAGTGGTCACCTTTCCCCCCCCCCCCTCCCACCCCCTGCCCCCCCCCCCCCCCACTACCCTCATCACCCACACACCCGCAGAGCCCCAGTTCCTGCATTTTTACAGTGAATGCCAACCAGTCAGTAGCTGCCCACTTACCACCCTTCCTGGGTGGACGGTCATCCATGTGCTGAAAATTGCTGGGGATCTGGTTTGCCGCAGGTGGGTGGGAATCTAACTAGAATCAGCGAGTTCCTACGAGGAATCTTCTGGCAGCTAAAAGCTCTCCAGAATGTTCATTTATATGTCACCATTCACAACCTCAAGGTGTTCTGAAGCATTGCTATCTGGGGCAGGGCATCACCAATTGTTCACAACAATGTCCCTCAAATAGCAACAAGGTAGTAACCACTTAACTGGACAGTGAAGCGCTTTGCAATGTTCTGAGGTTATGAATAATAGTATTGGACAATCATACAGAACAGCAGAAGGCCATTCAGCCCGTTGTGGCTGTGCTGTACAATTAAAACATCTACCTTCTCAGCTGTTTTAATGTTGCCTGAGGATTAAGTGTTAGCCGGGATTATGGAATAGCTCCTGCTCTTCAAATAGTGCAACAGAATCCTTTTCATCAACCTGGATGCAGAAACAGGGCTACTGGGTAATATCCCATTTGAAACACTGCATCCCCGACAATGCAGCACTCCATCAGTTCTGGAGTGGATCCTGGATTCAGGACCTTCCAAATCACAGAGTTAAATGTGTTACCACTGAGCTAATGTGACACTTCAGTGCCACTACTCTTTATATAATCTAAAGGCTTTTCATTCGCCTAGCCAAATCCAATAATAGCCATTTAACAGAAAGGAATTGCAGCCAGCACCCCCAACAGTACGTACTTAGCAAATGAGAAGAAAATGAATTGCAGGTGGATGATCATGATATACATTTACCATGATAACTCCCTTTCATTTGGGGAGAGGTGCGCTCAGATTTTGGCCAAAGGCATCCAGGCACAATAAAAATCCATGCTCAACCCCAACTTCACTGGGTGTACAAGGAGGCTTGAACATTTGGAGCAAAAGGATCTGACCTTACTCCCATTCAGGTGCTATTTCTAATGGATGCAAGTTCCCAAAGCCTCCTTCAGGGGCCCCGACCTGCTCTCAGACGTTCTCTCCATGGCATTCGATTCTGTATGATTCTTCACCCTTCCGACACGCTCCTGTACACAATCTATCTCCTCGCCATTGTCTTCAATCCAGGCACACACAGCCATTACATTTGATTGGCTGTAAAGGGCAGGGATCCCCAACAGAAGCTTCTCTCTGCTGGGGTCCTTTCCTGCATCACTGGAGATCTGGAATGGGCAGTGAGCATTCTGACAAACAGGTTTCGAAGCACTCCCAGGCCGCTTAATATTTGCAGCCTCGATATTTCAGATAAATGTTGAACGCAGGAGGTTACATCCTCTGTCCAATTCAACCCTTAACCTCTGGCTCCACTCCAGATCAATGTCGCTGATCTTCGACCTCCTATGGAGGAGATGGCGCGGGAGCGGGTGCAGGCAGTCTGAGGGGCTTCTTGTGGATTTGCTGCTGGGCCTGAGCAATGTGGTAATGTTTAAGTCCAGGATGGGCACAGCACAGCACCGAGGTGGCCTCACTGGCTGCCAACCTCTCTTGCTTTGCCTGATCCACACCCAACATCCACGGCCAGTGGTCACCATGGAAACTGAAGCGCTTAATAGGTAACTGGATCTGAATTTCTAAGTTTCCTTTTATTCTTCTTTTCATGGTTCTTATTTCTTACACCCACTTTTTAAAAAAACATATTTTCAGTGGATGACACTGAGGCAAACCCCAGTGTCTCCACCTCAGTCTTCAGAACAAGACCTGAGTAGGTCCACATTCGACTCGTGCAATGAGGAGACCTTGTTGCGTGCCCATTGTTTTAAAAAAAAATTGAGAGTATCCAATTCTTTTTTTTCCTCAATTAAGGGGCAATTTAGCGTGGCCAGTTCACCTACCCTGCACATCTTTTTTGGGTTGTGGGTGTGAGACCCACTGTGGTAGTATGACTAGGGGTATTACGGTACCTGGGAGTGTGAGCTCCATTGGTGCAGAGGACTCGCTGCCCATTGGCCCTGGTTTGTCATGTGCCTCTCAGCCGATTGGCTGAGAGGAAGGTAGCTCCGCCTACGAGGTGGGGTATAAGAACCCGTGTTCCCCGGCAGTCAGCCATTCTTCTGTACGTCTGCTGCCGGGTCCACTTCTTGCGTATTAAAGCCTATCGTTCGGACTTTATCTACGTTTCCATTGATTGTGCATCACCCATGCAGACACAGGAAGGATGTGCAAACTCCACACGGACAGTGACCGGGGCCGGGATCAAAGCCTCGTCCTTGGTGCCGTGAGGCAACAGTGCTAACTGCTGCGCCACCCTGCCGCCTGTGCATGCCCACTGTTAAGGTCATCTCCAACTGGGCATTTGAATAACAGCAAGTTGAGATATTGAGAATGGCTGTGGAAATGTCAGAAGGACAGAGAGAGGATTAGTTGCAGTGATGGGGGTTTTTTTTGTATCCAGTATTTGCAATCTACAAGTCTGTGGCTTCATATAAAGGGTCGGTACATGTACTCGACTCTCAATCAAACCAGAGGATAATGTTTTCAAGTGTTGGCAATGGTCGGCCTCTTAAAAACAAGTGACAGATTTTTCTGAATCACCCATTTGTCCTGTCTGCATGTGAAAAATAGTGGGAGTCAAGATAAAAAATAAATGGCACTTTGCCCTGCTCTGGCTGTGCTTTGCAAACAGACACCTTGGTACTGATCGTTCTCAGTTAGACGTAAGGATGTCAAATTCATAATGTCTGTGCAGCTTTTTTTTACTCTTGGCCAGATATGAGGGCATAAATTTTCAGGAGGGATTGGTTATTTGATGGGCGGATGTGATCAGGAAAACTGACTCCATTCTCTTCACTCAAGCTGCTGCCCACTGAAGAGGGAGGAATGGAATAAAGATCATGGCTGAATCTGCCGAGGGGCGACAATCAGCATCGGATTGCGACCCTGCTGCTATTATTTTGCATAGCTCTACAGCTCCATGTTTCTAGTCCCGCCTTCTGAAACAGGTTTCTTCAGGAATACAGGGGGTACCTGTTCTCAGAGTTCTTTCTCATAGTGCAGGAGCGTCAGACAAAGCCAACCCAGGCCCCATTTTTATAGCACTAGCTGCTGTGTTTTGGTAAGTCTTCATTCACTAATACACCGAATAGCTTTGAGACAAAAATAACTTTGATTACAGGGGGATATAGAAGGGCTAGTCAGATGGGCTGATCAGTGGCAAATGGAATTCAATCCGGAAAGTGTGAGGTGATGCACTTGGGCAGGGCAAACACTCACAGGAAGTCAGTGTTAACATGTGTTCCATTCTAGACAAATGCTTCCTTATTGGTGGTGTTATACCTTCAGCTGGTGCCCTGGACCAAAACCTCCTGTTCCAGGTCAAGTTGCTTTCGCCTTCAGTTTGGAGACTGGTAGGACATTCGCCATAGATGATACAGCTGCCAGACAGGCAATAAAGCAAAAACAGTTACATTCAATTGAGACAGCAATGCAGAAAACTGCATCAAAATCTAAAATGAGCTTTACATTTCTGTGAAGAAGTCCGCTGTCTGAAAAAGCTTATGGAAAGAGGTCATTGAATACACATGGCAAATCTCTTCAGGCCCAGGTGTGCAGCTGTAACATGGTATACATCACCAAGTATTTATCACCAGAATCAAATTCAATCTGTGTAAACCGTGTTCTCTGGAGACCCAGTCTAAGAAATAACCAACAAGATGAGAGAGGAAGACAAAATCCTCCACACAAACAGTGCTGAACAGATTACCCTTTCCTCTCTCGAGAGATAATTACACTTATGTAGCAGAACCATGAGATAAACCTTGAGTGACGAACCCGTAAAGACTGCAAACAGATCATTTCATTTCTATATACTGAATAAAAACTTTTAAAGTGCTTCAGGTCACAAAGGGAAGAAAGCTTGGCTTCCGCAAGAGTTTCAGGAACGCACTTGTCAATGATGAGGAATGATGGTGGCACAATGGTTAGCACTGCTGCCTCACAGTGCCTGGGACCCAGGTTCAATTCCAGGCTTGGATGACTGTCTGTGGTGTTTACAAGTTCTCCCCGTGTCTGTGGGCTTCGTCCCACAGTCCAAAGGCGTGCAGATTAAATGGACTGACCATGCTAAAGTGCACCTTAGTGTCCAGAGATAACATAGACATAGAACAGTACAGCACAGAACAGGCCCTTCGGCCCTCAATGTTGTGCCGAGCCATGATCACCCTACTCAAACCCACGTATCCACCCTATACCCGTAACCCAACAACCCCCCCCTTAACCTTACTTTTATTAGGACTCTACGGGCAATTTAGCATGGCCAATCCACCTAACCCGCACATCTTTGGACTGTGGGAGGAAACCGGAGCACCCTGAGGAAACCCACGCACACAGGGGGAGGACGTGCAGACTCCACACAGACAGTGACCCAGCCGGGAATCGAACCTGGGACCCTGGAGCTGTGAAGCATTTATGCTAACCACCATGCTACCCTGCTGCCCCTAATATGCAGGTTAGTTAGGGTTAAGGGGATAGGACGGGGGAGTCGGCCTAAGTGGGGTGCTCTTTCAGAGGGTCAGTACAGACTAAATGGGCCAAACGGCCTCCTACTACACTGTAGGGATTCTATGACTTCTAAAAAAAAGTGAAACATCAAGTAACAGGAAATATAATGGTTGACGAATCAAACAACAAGTATGAACTCTGATGCATCAGTATATAAATAAAGCAAACTATGTTTTTGTATATTAGAATCTGCATCCTGATGTTGTAACTCTAATCCCATATCTCCACAAGTCCTGGACCACTTGTGAGAGAGGGAGGGCAGAGCGAAACAAACTGTTGCCAGCCTCTGCTAGCCCCCTGATTTTTGAACATGTTCTATTGGGAAGGTATCTGAGTTCAGCTGGACATCTGCCCACAGTAATCTAACCAATCAAACCTATGTTCCCTACTGCTCTGGCACTGCATGTTTGTGCTCTCACTTACCGGGCTATCGGATCAGCTCCATTTGGGTGGTTTGATTTTCTTTGCGTTGTCCAATAATTGGCGAAAAAATCCAACTGTGCAATTCGACGCGTGAAATCTGAACGAGTAGTCCCACAAGGCCAAGTTAAAACAATCACGGGGCCGACATCAGCTGAAACCCAATAATGAGCCACGTCTACAAACAACATTACAAGTTCCTATCTGCGCTAATTGCAGCATGAGTTCGTTTTCCAACTTGTGACTTGAGTAACTCACAAAAACAAAGCTTGAAATCGTTCTGACTGGAACCATTGACTGAAGAGTCCCATTGAGTTGAAGTCGAAGATTCCAATTCAAAGCAAGTTAATTAATTGAACGCCGCGGCATGTTTTCAAAATTTGGTTTGCACGGTTTAGAAAAGCGCTCGCCACTTTTCAGCATTTCAACAGCTCGAGCCTGCTTCAATTACGGAAAATATTTGAACATGATTTGTCCCTCATGTCCGAGTTTTATATTTTTTGAATTTAATTTAAAGCAGTGTGTGAATCCCAGCTCACAATCACTTCACGAAAGATGTCACATTGTGTGTGTGTGTTTTTTTTTTAAATCATGCTGCATTGATCAAACACATTGGTAAAGAGAGGGTTCATTTACAGCTTATTGGTTACTATTAGGGCTACTTTTGACATGTCACATTCCCACTCTGTGGAATCCTTAAAGAGCCTCCGCTCTTCAAACTGTGAGCAAGAGCGATTCTCTCAACATAAAAGGATTGGAGCTTTTCCTTCCCCCTAGTTGATGGGGAATTAAACTTCCATTTGTTATCCTGTAACGTCAAGAGGTTTCTGAAATTGGACCATTGTCACACAAAGAATGGATGGTGCTATCAACAGCGTCATGGAAGAATTCTTCAGATGACAGTTTTTTCCACAACATGCTACAAAATTTGTTCCCAACAGCAGTATTCATTTATTTTCAGCATTCAGGCTTATTGCTTTTCGAAGAAGTGGTTTGGGATAAATACTTCTTACAGGCTTCAGCAACTGCCGTCTACCTTTTGGCTGTCAAGAAAATAATTGCCATTGCCATGGCCATCATTACTTTTCAACAAGTTCGCTGAAGTAGAAAGCATTCTTTTCATATTAGAAATGACTCTCAGCTCCCTGTCTTCAAGGAAGAACTGGGCCCTATTGTGTTAAAGGCTGCTCATCACCACTGGAGAGCAATTGATCTGGTCATTAAGGTCAACAAAATATTCTATTCAACGTGTAAATCACATCCGCATAGAAAGGCTTTGTGTGAGGATTATATAACTGACAAACCAGCAAAAACCAGGGGCAAACCCAATCCAACCCAATTACACTCACGTGGTCAGAGGTGAATAAATGGTCGGTAATCACACTCGGACTTGCTGTAACTAAGCTGCAGAGCAAGCAAAGCCCTGATTGATGATCATTTCTCATTTGAAGCTATAACAAGCTTTTATGCTAGCTGTATTTCTTTGTCGCCTCAAGGAGGAAAGGTATGGAGATGCCCACACTCTGGATTCTTGGAAAACACAATGAGGTTTATTAAGGATATTGCTTAGACATTCAAGATGGTGATTGGCCCAAAGTCCGCGGTAACACTCTGTTGACGTCACTACACATCACGCGACACAGAACCAGCAAGAATATAATCCCAGATACATAACACCCCTTCCTCTTTACTTCATTAGTGCAACAACAACAATTAACATTTATACAATAGATCCCTGATCCGTTATTTCTATACGCATATATAATTCAATAAGGCAGTCTCTGTGGTGGACGCCTATTCCTTTTCAGTAGAATTTGGCGTGCTTGAACTCGGCTACTTGCGACCTGAGTGGTTTCCTCAAACCTTTCTGTCAATGGTACATCTTGAGCAGTTGTTGAAGTATCTGTCACGATAGGCACTGAGAACTCCTCAGGAACAGAATCTGAACTCTTCGCTGTTTCTTGTCTCTGTTCCAAAGCATTGCACTCCAGATCTTCTAAAGCAGGGTTTTTCAAACTTAGAATCGTTCCCATGAAGTCAGAATTTTGCGATTACGAAGGGTGGGTCGGGAGGGTTGAGGAGCGATCGGTCACGGCGTTCATGATCGTAGGGGAAGTACCCAACGTCTGCGACTGGCTTTGCAGAACACTGGCCGCGACCAACTTTTAAATTGAGAATGCCAGCCATTACTAGCCTTTAAATGCGGATGCTGGAGTCTTCCTGCCAGAAGCAGAGAGCAGGTCACGTGCCTGGAATGTGCACTGACTTCACGCGCATTGTAGGTCCATGCTTTCGGTGTAAAATCACGGAGGGGCGATTCCTCCATTTTGTAGCTGCCAGCAAGCAAGCAACAGGCCTGTGAAGAAATGAAGATGGATCAGCATGTAGTAAGGAAGAGAACACAAACAGGCCAGGATCTCACAATTGAATCTGCGGAAGAGAGCTTCACAGGAGAGCCCATGGCAGGACAAAGTAGTGCTGGTGTAAACTGAATACAGAGCTCCAGGGTCTCTGGTGAACAACTCAAACTAAATTTGGAAGCAAAGCAGTATAAAGATGATTTCATGAGATATGGCATTGTTGATTTTGCCAAAACAAATCAGGATGCAAAGCCCATGTGTATTATATGCAGCGAAGTACTGGCAAATGAAAGTTTAAAACTCTCAAAACGTCACGGCATTTAAAGATTAAGCATGGTGAATTTGAAGACAACCCTCTTGATTTTTTTCAAAGGATGCTGAGTGAACTTAGCAGCTGTAGTCTTTCGAAGAAATGTTACATTGAATGATAAAACAAGTGAGATCATTATCGTGTTAATCACCCTGGGGTAACACAGACTGCAACTGGATGCAGTGGTACTTGAAAGTAGACTCCAAACTTTGATGTTAGTTCAATACACTTTATTGAACTTGTTAAGCAGTGCACACAGTTCTCTGTGGGTTTGACACTCTACTAATCTAAGTGTGCTAACTATAACTAACTAGACCAGACTAGCTCTGAGCCATGTGTAGAAGGTGCCAACTGATATATACACCCTGACTGTCACCACAGTTGTCACCAGTGGAAAGAGGCAGAGTGTTGATGCCTCGTGTGTTTTATAGTGGTAGACCACCTTCTAGTGTTCTGCCTGGTGATTGGTTGTGTTCTGTCCTGTGTGTTGATTGGCTGTACTGGGTGTCTGTCACTGCCAGTCTGTATCTCATTATGTGCATGAGTGCATATCATGATATCTCCCCTTTTTAAAAAAAATGTTGTTTGCTTGGAGCATATGCGACTGTATTTACATATGGAACTATTTACATTAAATGGCGAGTGGCTGAAAGCGAGTGGATGAATATATACATAAGATGTGTCTAGCGCGCAGATACAGAACAACATTTACAAGATAAATGTCTATAAGTCCAATCTATGGGGCTTGTGTCTGATCCTTGTCGACTGCCTGAGAGTTGGAGGTAGGGTCGATGGTGCCTTGACAGGCGGGATTGCTGCCAGATTGGTGGCCTCGTGGTGCGTGGTGCCCGGAGGAGGCATAACAACATATGGAAAAGTAGGATCTGGTGGTGGGCAGGAAACTTTGCGCAGTGCCCTTCTGTTGCCCCTGACAATGGAGCCATCAGCCATACGAACTACAAACGATATGGGAGCAGCCTGTCGAACAACAACAGCTGGAGCTGACCAGCTTCCATCAGGTAGCTTGATCCGAACAGCATCTTCCGGTGATAGCACAGGCAAATCGATAGCATGAGCATTGTGTGTCAGCTTTTGTCGGTCCCTGAGTTGCTGCACCTTTTGCAGCACTGGGAGGTGATCCAGGTCTGGTACGTGCATGGCCGGAACAGTCATCCGCAGGTCTCTCTCTATTCATGAGGAGTTGAGCCAGGGACATACCGGTGGACAGACGGGTTGCCCTGTATGCCGACAACGCAAGGTTGAAGTCAGAAGCAGAGTGCGCAGCCTTGCAGAGCAGTTGCTTCACTATATGGACCCCTTTCTCAACCTTCCCGTTGGACTGCGGGTAGTGTGGGCTTGAGGTAATGTGGTTGAATTGGTACGACTTGGTGAAATTGGACCACTCTTGGCTGTGGAAGCAGGGACCATTGTCATTCGTGAGAGTGAGTGGAATACCATGCCTGGCAAATGTCTCCTTGCAGGCCTTGATGACTGTCCTTAATGTGAGGTCTGACAGCTTCACAACCTCCGGGTAATTTGAAAAGTAATCTATGATGTGCTCATAGTCACGTCCATTGGCATGAAAAAAGTCAATTCCAACCTTGGACCTCGGAGAGGTCACAATCTTGTGTTGCTGGAGTGTTTCTTTTCTTTGAACAGGCTGGAAACGCTGGCAGGTCGCACAGTTGAGGACCATGTTAGATATGTCCTGGCTGATTCCAGGCCAATAGACAGCCTGCCGGGCCCTGCGCCTGCACTTTTCGACACCTAGGAGTCCCTCGTGGATTTGTTTGAGCACTAAGCTCTGCAGACTGTAAGAAATAACGATACAATCTAGCTCGAGGAGGATCCCCTTGATGACCGTCAAGTCGTTCTTCACATTGAAGAACTGAGGGCATTGCCCTTTGTGCCAGCTATTTGCAAGGTGGGGCATTACATGCTGCAGAAGAGGGTCTTTGGCAGTCTCTTCACTTATTCACCTGAGGCCGGGAGGTTGCTGGCACACAGCTGCAGCTGTGCCTCAATCTGCCGGATGAAGTCAACCTGTTGACAGGGCGAGTTGATGGAGCGGACAGGGCATCCGCAATTATCAGCTCCTTGCCTAGTGTGTACACTAAGTCAAAATCGTACCTTTGGTGTCGAAGGAGAATACGCTGAAGCCTGGGCGTCATGTCATTCAAGTCCTTATGAATGATATGGACCAAGGGTCTGTGGTCAGTCTCCACTGTGAAGGTTGGGAGACCGCAGGCGTAGTCATGGAACTTTACAATGCTGGTTAGGAGGCCCAGGCACTCTTTCTCTATCTGAGCATACCTCTGTTCAGTAGGAGTCATAGCCCTGACGCATTAGCAACTGGAGCCCAGGACAAGGAGTCATCCCTCTGGAGGGGCACCACACCAATGCCGTCCTGGCTTGCGTCCGTGGAGATTTTTGTTTCCCTGTCCAGGTCAAAAAACGCTAGTACCGGAGCAGTGGTGAGCTTTGCTTTGTGCTCAAGCCACTCTGCTTGATGTGGGGGTAGCCACTGGAATGTAGTGGACTTCTTCACCAGGTGCCTGAGAGCCGTGGTGTATGAGACCATGTTGGGAATGAATTTTCCCAAGAAATTCACCATTCCGAGGAAGCGTAGTACCGCCTTCTTGTCTTCCGGGGTCTTCATGGCTTTAATGGCCTTGACCTTGTCCGAATCTGGTACACACCCTGTTGGGATATCTGGTCGTGCAAGAACTTGATGGTTGACATTCCAAAGGAGCACTTGGCCTTGTTCAGCTTGAGGCCGTTTGCATGGACTCGTCAAAGACTTGTTTGAGACGAGATATGTGTTCCTCAGGGGTCGTGGACCATATGATTACATCATCTACGTAGACACGTACACCCTCAATGCCCTCCATCATCTGCTCCATGATCCTGAGGAAAATTTCAGAGGCTGAGACAAAGCCGAACGGGACACGGTTATAACAGAACCTGCCAAATGGTGTGTTGAACGTGCAGAGCTTCCTGCTGGACTCATCCAGTTGTATCTGCCAGAAACCACGCGATGCATCTAGCTTTGTGAAGAATTTGGCGTGTGCCATCTTACTGGGCAGTTCCTCCCGCTTCGGGATTGGGTAGTTTTCCTGCATTATGTTCTGGCTAAGATCTTTGGGATCTATGCATATCCACAAATCTCCTGAGGGCTTCTTCACACAGACCATCGCGCTGACCCAGTCAGTCGGTTCCGTCACTTTGAAGGCGATGCCCTGGTCTTGGAGCTCCTGTAGCTATGCCTTTAAATGTTCCTTCAGAGGAGCGGGCACCCGGCGTGGTGCCTGGATTACAGACGTAGCCACAGGCCTGAGTAGGATCTTGTAGCAGTATGGCAGGGTGCCCATTCCATCAAACACATCCGGATATTGAGCAAGGATGTCATCAATGTCAGCCTGAAGATCCACATTGGATGAAGACATGGCATGGACTCGCTGTACGAGGTTGAGTAGCTTGTATGAATAGGCACCGAGCAGGGATGCCTTATCAAGCTTGACAATTTTGAATCGCAGTGTGACATTGACGGTCTTGTTGGAGACGAGTAGATGACAAGACCCTCGTGCAGTTATGGCATTGCCATTATAATCGAGGAGCTGGCAGGCTGGCGGAAGAATTTTGGGTTGCTTTTTAATGCGGTCAAAATCAGCTTGAGAGATGAGATTGGCAGAAGCACCAGTGCCCAGCTTGAACTGGATGCTGCATTGGTTAACGTGTATGACAGCACGGCATTCGTCCACGGAATCCATATTGAGGATAGATAGGCGTCTTGCTGAATTTGAGGAGGCATACTCACATGTAGTTATGATGCCTACATGATAGGGGGACTCCAGGCAGTCGTCCTCTGGATCCGTATTGCTACCAGGATCAGAATCCGATAAACCTTGCTGTACTCATCGAACGCGCTTGCGTTGGAATTGGGATCGCTGGCCCTTGACTGGTGGTGCACAACTGCACAAGGCTGCATAATGTCCAAGCTTCCCACAATTTGAACATCGCCTGCCTATTGAAATGAAATGAAAATCGCTTATTGTCACGAGTAGGCTTCAATGAAGTTACTGTGAAAAGCCCCTAGTCGCCACATTCCGGCGCCTGTCCGGGGAGGCTGGTACGGGAATCGAACCGTGCTGCTGGCCTGCTTTTAAAAGCCAGTGATTTAGCCATGTGAGCTAAACCAGCCCATTGCAGGGCATTGCCGCTTTAATTGGGCGGTGCGGCAGTTCGGGCACGTCATGACGTTGACGTAGTTACGCTCCGTGCGTCATCGCACATGCGCAGTACGGTCAGCCGACGTTTGCACCTGCGCAGTTTGGTTTTCGGCCGCTTCGTTCTCCTGTTCGTGTTGCGCATGCGTGGGGCCCCGGGAAAAGCCGCAAAATGGCCGCTTTCACCGATACTGAGGCGCTGCATCTGGGCGATGACCTGTACACTCTCTGCCTCGTGGGAGGCACGTTTTTCGCATTCTGTCGATTTGAAACGGGACTACCGATTTCTCGCATGCGCACGCACTATACACACCTCGATTGCGACTGGCAGGGTCATGTGCTTAATTTTGAGGAGTTGCTCCCGCAAGGAAGCGAAGTGCACCCCAAACACGATCTGATCCCTGATCATGGAATCAGCAGTTGCACCATAATTGCAAGACTGCGCTAATATACGGAGATGAGTTAGAAAGGATTGGAAAGGTTCATCCTTACCCTGAAGGCATTGCTGGAAGATATAGCGCTCAAAGCTGTACAGTGTATGATATTGGGCCTGTCTTTGCGAGGATCTTAGCAGGTACCCATTTCCCCTTGGCGGGCAGCTCCGAGCTAAACTGTCTCTCCCTGGTTGAATACTTGTCTGTCAAAGATTTTCTCCCTCCTAATAATTTGCGCTTGTCATTTGACAATCTCTGAAGTTTCAGGTGGAGTTAACAAATCAAACTGTGTTCATGGTTTCATCTAAACAACAGCATTGGCGGTGAACTTTGCATGATAGCATGTACAGTATTCCGATGAGATATTAGAAATTTGTTTCCCCTTCTTGATAACGTCCCCTAGTCCTTCGATGCTTTGATAAAATGCTTTAATGATTGCACAAAACATTCAGCCAATCCATTTGTTGCTGGATGATATGGAGCTGATTTGATATGGTGTGTACCCTTCCCTTTCAAAGAGTCCTCAAATTCCTTCAAAGGAAATTACAAACCATTATCACTGACAATCTGCTCCCGTGTTCCAAATCTTGCAAATGCTTTGTCTCGGCTCTCAATGGTCTGCCCAGTCATCATTAACTTATTTGTCACGACTTCTGGCCATTTTGAGTGTGCTTCCGCAATCATCAAGAACATGTGACCCTGCAGTGGACCAGCATAATGAATGTGTCATGGCTTCCATGACTGAGACGGCCATTCCCATGGATGTAATGCTGGAGTGTTCATTAGATTTGCACAGGATTGTCATTGCCCAACATTCTCTTCAATTTGAGCATCTAATTCTAACCACCACAATTAACTGCATGCCAGTCCCTTCATCCTTACCACACCAGGATGGTCAAGGGCTCTACCTCTTCCTGACAATGGCAGCAAAACCAAAACCTTTCTGCAATCAATAACAGTTTAGGAGAGATGTCCCTCTTAAGTTTTTCATTCATTCACTGAAGGACTTGTCTACTGGTTGTGTTGGGTAAACAAGATTCTGAAGCAGCATAAATGCTTTATGGCCAACTGAGCTGAGACATGTTACAACCTTTAGGTCCTCCGGTATCTGATTAGCTATTAAAAACAATTAGAATCTGTCTTCAAATGAATACCATGTTTCATAATCCTCATCAAACCCGTCCATGACATCCATTTTTCCTGCCATTTTTGGAGCCCGGTCTATACTACCTCCCTTCCGATTGTGTTGGAAAGTATGGCACCAACAATCCCTTGAACAAGCAACTAAGAATTCTTTCCCATTTTTGCCTGAGTATTTTGACTTTTTCCCCTGAATAAGTGGCCTGTGCAGTCAGCAGACTTTGAAATCCCCATTCCCCACAGCCCCGTGTAGCTTTGCCACGTGTGCATTCCCCACAGCTCAGAGCCCACTCACTTCAACACAAGCAAGTCTTCCCCGGCTATCGGCCTGCTACTCACAGTTGCTGTTGAAAACTTTTGTTAGTGCTTCACATTGGCAGCAGTGCTTCGCCCAACGCTTACGCGTGTGTATGTGCACGCCTGCACACTCGAGTCCGGTCGTGATAATCTTCCCGATACCGTCCCACAATTAGCTGATGAAAATCTTCTTTCCAGCAATTTTTCTGCCTAAATCCTTGTCGCCAGTTTTCTCCTCAGTTCTATTTCTTTGTCGCCGCAAAGAGAAAAGGTATGGAGGTGCCCACACTCTAGATTCTTGTAAAACACGATGAGAGGTTTATTAAGGGTGTTTCTCATACAATGAAGATGGTGATCTGCTTAAAGCCCAGGCAAACACTCTGCTGATGTCACTACATATCCTGTGACTCAGAACCAGCAGGAACGTATTCCTAGATACATAACAACGCTCTTAAGATACTTGGGTAACACAAGTTAAGTGCTCTGCACAATTCATTAACACTGATTGTTTTAGCTCGTGGCCAGTGTCTAAATGTTTTTTAGGGTTTGACTGTTCCCCTGAGAAAGCTCCCTAAGACTGTGGTTTATAAAAACCATTGTTATTTATTTACACCTATATATCAGTATCTCAGTAACTCTGAACAATATCAGAAGTCTCCTTCCCTCCAGATCACGGTTACTTGGTCATGTGACATTGCATCATAGTTACATCAGCATTAGGGCATCGGGGACCTCTGATGTTGGGGCAGCACGGTAGCATTGTGGATAGCACAATTGCTTCACAGCTCCAGGGTCCCAGGTTCAATTCCGGCTTGGGTCACTGTCTGTGCGGAGTCTGCACATCCTCCCATGTGTGTGTGGGTTTCCTCCGGGTGCTCCAGTTTCCTCCACCAGTCCAAGGATGTGCAGGTTAGGTGGATTGGCCATGATAAATTGCCCTTAGTGTCCAAAATTGCCCTTAGTGTTGGATGGGGTCACTGGGTTATGGGGATAGGGTGGAGGTGTTGACCTTGGGTAGGGTGCTCTTTCCAAGAGCCGGTGCAGATTCGATGGGCCGAATGGCCTCCTTCTGCACTGTAAATTCTATGATATAAATTCTATGAACCCTTCACTCTATATCTTCCCGAGTCTTTATCCAAACTATGCATCCTCCAACATTAATAACACCATAATCTGCACGAAACAATAGCTATCACACTGAATCACTGGAACATATATCTTTCCTTATCATTACCCATCGCATGACATATATTTTGATTTAGATTTATTGTCATGTATACCGAGGTACAGTGAAAAGTGTTGTTCTGCGTACAGTCCAGACAGATCATTCCATGCATGAAAAACACGGGACATACGATAGATACACAATCTAAATACATAGACATAGATATTGGATGTGCATACAGAGTGTAGCATTACTCAGTAGAGAAGATGCATGGAGAGATCAGGTCAGTTCATAAGAGGGTTATTCAGGAGTCTGGTAACAGCGGGGAAAAAGTTGTTTTTGAATCTGTTAGTGCGTGTTCTCAGACTTTTGGCCTCTTGCCCAATGGAAGATGTTGGAAGTGTGAATAACCCGATATGGGAAGGGTCTTTGATTATGCTGCCCACTTTCCCCAGGCAGTGGGAGGTGTAGACAGAGTCAATGGATGGGAGGTGATTTTGCATGATGGACTGGCCTGTGTTTCTTTCAGTCTTGGGCTGAGCTGTTGCTGTATCAGGCTGTGATACAAACAGATTTGATGCTTTCTATGCATCACCCTGCCACAATCCTATGGTTCCTGTCAAATGGCACGGGGGAGTCCAACTCTAATGTGGGCTTCACCCAGAGCTCGGAGCCCATCCTCTCCAGCACTGGCCAACCCGATAATGGGACTTGCGAACCCAACAGTCATGCAGCATCTTGTGGCTGATGTCCTAGTGGTAGTGTCACAGGACTAATAATTCAGACACTGTTGATAATGCTCTGGGGTCCAGGGTTTGAATCCCACCACAGTAGATGGTGAAATTTGAATTAAAATTTTAAACAAATCTGGAATTAAAAGTCTAATGATGACCACAAAACCATTGCCGATTGTCATAAAAACACACCTGGTTCACTAATGTCCTCCAGGGAAGGAAATCTACCATCCTTACACGGTCTGTGACTCAAGACCCACACAGCAATGCTGTTTCCCCCCCCCCCCCCACCCACCACCCCACTGAATGGACGGCACGGTAGCACGAACAGATTCAAAAACAGCTTCTTTCCCGCTGTTAACAGATTCCTAAATGACCCTCTTATGGACTGACCTAATTAATACTACACTCCTGTATGCTTCACCCGATGCCGGTGTCTATGTATTTACATAGGGCAACGCATGGTACACAATTATGTATTTTATTTTCTTTCCATGTACTAAATGATCTGTTTGAGCTGCTCGCAGAAAAATACTTTTCACTGTACCTCGATACACGTGACAATAAACAGATTCAAATCCAAAGGAGGGAACCTGAGGGAAACGAAGGGAACACCGCAGAGGGAGGGGAAGAGGGCAGAAGAGGGCAGAAGACCCCACCACCCCACAAGGCAGACCCAGCAGAAGACACAAAAGAAAGAAAGAAGGGGGGAAGGGGGAGAGCGGAAGTGAGTGGGGGGCACACCCTGGAGCGAACAGGGAGGACATCAAAGGGGGAGCTAGGAGGGAGCGGGGGAAGAGGATAGCGCACCGAGACAAATGGTGACAAAATGTAAATAGATATAAAAGAATCTCATGCATTGTGCAATAACAAACACGAAATGCAACTGTACATAAAATTGAAAATGTCAATAAAAATATTTTTTTTTAAAAAGAAACATGAAGCTTTATGATTAAATATGTATCTCGGATTAAAACACTCGGAAGACCAAAATAGACTAACATATAGAAAGATGATGTGAATGCTCGTTGTACCATTCTAAGATGCAGTTCCAATTGAAAAGTTTGTTTTGAGCATTCCTGAGCTAAGCTGTATTTTGGGCCTTTGGGATATGCTGAGTTTACACAGTTTGAAAGCAACACCATGAAATTAAGAATACAATTGGACTGCTGCAAGCTGACAAGTTTTAACCATTCAGTCAAAGACGTGATACCTTTACTGGACAAATGTCGTAAGTTGTACTGGGTGAGCAACATACACTGCTGGACAATGCGCTGCTGGGCAAATTAGTGAAACATTTTGATCCTTTTTTAAGAGAAGTTAGAATGGCCGTGAAGTGACAATATTAGAATTTGAAGCACTCTGTGACATTAAAGCAGATCAGTGGCTGAGTGAGTGAAGAAAAGCAACTTCAGGATTAGATCGTTCTTCTTAGCTTCAATGAAATGACACAGACGGAATTAAAGCGTGTGTGCTGGAAAAAGACCTGGCAATGTAGAGACTGAAATTTTGTGGCGGTGTTTAGCTTAACTCACCCATGGCAATACAGCTTTGCTTTGTACCAACAACAAATTGCTTCCTTAGCCGTGTAACAAATTGTGGATAGTAAGTTCGCACAGAGCACTGGTATCACAACATAATAATAATAATAATCTTTATTAGTGTCACAAGTAGGCTTACATTAACACTGCAGTGAAGTTACTGTGAAAATCCCCTAGTCGCCACACTCTGGCGCCTGTCCGGGTACGCGGAGGGAGAATTCAGAATGTCCAAATCACCTAACAAGCACGTCTTTCAGGACTTGTGGGAGGAAACCAGAGCACCCTGTGGAAACCCACGCTGGCACGGGGAGAATGTGCAGACTCCACACAGGCAGTGACCCAAGCCGGGAATTGAACCTGGGTCCCTGGCGCTGTGAAGCAACAGTGCTAACCACTGCGCCACCGTGTCCAACAGATTGTGTCACAGGAGTTCACATTTGCCATTTTTCACACGACAATGGCTTCAGACTTTTGCTGCACTGATATCACAGACATGGGGTTTGGAAGTGAAGGGGGTGCTGGGGGTGAACCAAATTAGGTCCTAATGACTCCGGAACTGCTATCATGTTCTCTGCTCGGAGTTCCGGATTGTGAGCCAATCCGCATACTCATACGAACATAGGAGCAGGAGTAGGCCACTCAGCCCCTCAGGCCTACTCCGACAAGGCTGATCTGATTGTGACCTCAACTCTATATTCTTGCCCACCGATAACCCTACCCCCACCTTGTTAATCAGGAATCTCTGTAACTCGGCCTTTAACATAGCCATAGGCTCTGCTTCCACTGCCTTTTGAGGAAGAGAGTTCCAGAGACTCAGGACAGAGGTAATGAACACGGATTGTAAAGTGCACATCTCCCAAATCCTCTCCCAGCAACAAGTCACAAATCATCAATCTGCAAAAGTACACAAGTCTGAGTCCCCTCCGTGTTAGCAAGAAAATATTTTGACCGTAAAAAATCTAATAAAACAGGGAAACGTGCTGTGTGTGCTTTGCAGCTATTTGTGTTTTTATTGGTGTATGTAAAGGAGGGTGTGACTGCTTGACAAATTATTAAACCTTCATTCCAAGCAATGTAACTTGTCTTCAGATTCTGTCGCCGGTCAACGCTGGAGACTTTGCTGTGAGATTTCAAGAACAGCGACAGAAGATACTTCATAAAAAAATCAATAAGAAAATCATTTAAACTCAGCAGACAACGGAATGTGAACCTTTTATTGAAGTGAGATAACAGTTTATTGTTTGCTAGAGTATGAAGCAAGATTTTATTGCCAAAATGAGTGTATTGCTGCCTTTTGTCCCTGAGAAATGAGCCAGTTTTTCCTTTCAAAGGCTTGATTCACGTTAGAGATTGGAGCAAGATTCAGACTGTTGTACGCCGTGATCCTGCAGTACAATACGGTGAAAAATCAATTTAACGGGGACACGTGAAATGTGGCTACGATTTCTGATTTGCTTTGTCCATACTTTGCAGAAGACATTTCCCAACAGAACATATTCCTCTCAATGCTGTAGTTTTAAAAAATATTCACAGTATCTTTCCAATGCAGCAGGCTATTCAGCCCATCGACACTGGACTGGCTCTCTGAAAGAGCATCAGAGTCATGGAGAGACTCAAAGTCACACAGTACAGAAGGGGCCCTTCGGCCCATCAAGTCTGTATCGACAAAACTGTATTAAACCTAAGCTAATCCCACTTTCCATCACTCGATCATAGCCTTGAATGTTTTGATGAACATGTTGGAGGTTGTGGTGTTTCATGTCTCTAGCACCCTCCCAGACAGTGCCACCACCCTCTTGAAGAAAATATTTTCCTCAAATCTCTAAACCTCCGACCCCTCACCTTAAAATTTTGCCCCTTTCAGAATTGACCCTTCGACTAAGGGGAACAGCTGCTTCCCTTTCACACTGTACATGTCCCTCTTCATCGTATACACCTCAATCATTACCCCCTCAGCTTTCTCTGTTCTGAAGGAAACCACCTGAGCCTATCCAGTCTCCCCATAGCTCAAACGCTCCATCCCAGACAACATCCTGGTGAATCACCTCTGCATCCTCTCCGGTACGATTACATCCTTCCTATAGTGAGGCCGCCAGAGCTGCACACAGACCTCCAGCTGTGGCCTAACCAACATTTTGTACAGCTCCAACATAACTCCCTGCTCTTATAATCTATGCCATGACTAATAAAGACAAGGGTCCCATATGTCTTTTTATCTACCCTATTAATCTGACCTGTCCAGTCACTTTCAAGTATCTGTGGACAAGCACCGCAAGATCCCTCTATTCCTCTGGTTTCCTAGTGTCCTGCCATCATCGAGTACTCCCTTGTCTTGTTACTCCTTCCAAAGTGCATCCCCTCACACTTTTCAGGGTTAAATTCCATCTGCCATTGATCTGCCCAACCCATCTATATTTTCCCATCTGACCAATGGTTTCCCTACCAGTGATGTGAGACTCACTGGTCTGTAATTCCCTGGTGTATCTATACCAACCTTATTGAAAAATGGAACCACAGTAGCTGTCTTCCAATTCTCTGACACTTTCCCGGTGGCCGGAGAGGAATTAACAATTTGGGTCAAGCCCCTGTAATTTTCTCCTTTGCCTCACACAGCAGCCTAGGAGACAACACTTCCCGACCTTGGGATTGGCCCACTTTTAAGCTCGCCAAAACCTCCACAATTTCCTCACTCCCTCTGTCAAATTACTCAAGAACCTCGCAGTCCTCCGCAAATTCTGTACTTATATCCTCCTTCTCCCGAGACAGTTGTGAAGTATTGTTACCACACCCTCAGCTAGCGGGCAGTCAATTCCAGGCCCACAGGTCCCAGAGTCCCAACACAAGTGAATGAACTAAAAACCTGTCTAAGGTTTGCACAATCTTCGGCCCGCAGACTGCTGAATAAGTTATCGCCACCAGGTTTCTAAGTTGAATACCATAACTGTTTATTTGTAACAGGAACAAAGTTGAAATATGCAATTAGAACAGAATGACGGCCAGCTAATCTATTACTCGGCCCCTTTCACTGTCCCACCCTCCACCTAAACACACACAAGGCAGACATACACAGAGAGTGGAGAAAGGGTAAAATAATTTAAAATTACGATGAAATGAAGGGCCAGTGTCCTTGCTTCCGATGTCAAGGTTGTTGCTGAAGACGGTCCTCCCAGGATGCTTAAGGATCGAAGCCACCTGTGTATGGTTAGAAATGGTCTAACTTTAACTTTTACAAACCTGGGCCTCCACTTGAAGAAACAGCCTCAAGGCTGTTCAATTCTTACTTCTTTCCAACTCTACCAGCAGCCTTACTGAGATAAGAATAGTTTCCCACATGGAATTTTAAAAGGGTTTTCAACAACTGACTCTTCCTGCAGCTAGTGCAGTTCAGTCTGGCTGTGGACAGAGAAAGGTCTTTACTTTGGGTCTTCAGGAATAATCCATTAGATGAAAGAGAGATCAGAGCTGTGGCCCTCCAGCTTCTGACCAAAACGAAAGTAAAAGAAAACAGTCACACAGAGGAAGAAACATTCCAGAGAAAACCCCGACCAATCAGCAGGGGCTACTGATAAAGCCCAGCAATTCGAAACAGTCCATTGGCCAACAGCCAAGTCCATCACAATGTGTCAGCACTGATCTCCCTTGAATCTGCTGATCCGAAATATAAAGAGCTCTTTACAATTTGCCTTGCCTGAGGTCATAAGTCAATCCTCAATTTATTAGCCCCCTGAATTAAAGGTAACATTCATCTTAAAGGCCTAGGTCCCATTAATTGTCCACCACTATTCTTTCCCTGGTTATCCTCATCCCCTTAATATACTTAGAGAATATCTGGGATTCTCCCTAATCCTACCCACTTTTACATGTCCCCTCTTTGCTCTCCTAATTGATTACTTAAATTCCCTCCTGTCCTTTCTATAATCCACTCAGGCCTTTGCTGATTTGCTCCTTTTGTATCTGCTAAAAGCCTCTTTTCTTTCTCATCCAATCCTAAATATTCCTAGACATCTACGGTTCTCTAGGCTTCTTGGTCCTACATTTCACCCTGAAGGGAACATATTGGACCTGGGTTCTTCCCATTTCCTTTGTGAACACCACCCACTGCTCTGCTGCAGATTTCACACACACACACAATTTACAGTGCAGAAGGAGGCCATTCGGCCCATCGAGTCTGCACCGGCTCTTGGAAAGAGCACCCTACCCAAGGTCAACAACTCCACCCTATGCCCATAACCCAATAACCTCACCCAACACTGACGCCAATTTTGGACACTAAGGGCAATTTAGCATGGCCAATCCACCTAACCTGCACATCTTTGGATTGTGGGAGGAAACCGGAGCACCCGGAGGAAACCCACGCACACACGGGGAGGATGTGCAGACTCCACACAGACAGTGACCCAAGCCGGAATCGAACCTGGGACCCTGGAGCTGTGAAGCATTTGTGCTATCCACAATGCTACCCCTAATGTTCCTAATGTAGGATGTTCCTACACAAACTATCCCCAGAATTCTACCTAGTCCCACCCTACCCATTTTCTTTTTCAGAAATCAATCCAATTCCCTTTTTAATATCTCAACTGAATCTGGCTCCAACACCCTCTCAAGACGTTTGTTCCCCGGGTGAAAAATCTCTCACTATTAAACATGTTCGTACATACCCCTCGAGATCTGTTAAGGCTGTTTTGAGGCTGTTTAACACAGGGCTAAATCGCTGGCTTTGAAAACGGACCAAGGCAGGCCAGTACAGTTCGATTCTCGTAACAGCCTCCCCGAACAGGTGCCAGAATGTGGCGACTAGGGGCTTTTCACAGTAACTTCATTGAAGCCTACTTGTGACAATAAGTGATTTTCATTTCATTTTCATTTCATCTTGACCGCCTCTATCAAGTCTTCGCTCAGCCTTCTTTTCTTCAATCTCTGCAATCCATCCTCATAGCTACAATTCTTTATCCCTGGAATAATCATTGTGAATCTTCTCTGTACTCATTCCAAGTCCTTCATATCCTTCCACACGAATGGCACCCAGAACTGGACGCAGTAATCAAGATGAGGCCTAATTAATACCGAAAGGCTTAACAGCTTGCCCTTTTCATGTTGAAAACAAAACTAAAGAAAAAGAGGGGGGGAAAAGCCATTTTATTTAATGAATGGCATGACACTGGGAAGTTCCGAGGAACAAAGGGACCTTGACGTATTTGTCCATAGATCTCTGAAGACAGAACGGCACGTTAATAGAGTGGTGAAAAAGGCAAACGGGACACTTGCCTTTATCAATCGAGGCATAGATTACAAAAGCAGGGAGGTCATGTTGGAGTTGTTTAGAACTTTGGTGAGGCCACAGCTGGAGTACTGTGTGCAATTTGGGTTGCCACATTATAGGAAGGATGTGATTGCACTGGAGGGGGTGCAGAGGAGATTCCCCAGGATGTTGCCTGGGATGGGACATTGAAGTTATGAAGAGAGGTTGGATAGGCTTGGGTTGTTTTCGCTGGAGCAGAGAATATTGAGGGGCGACCTGATCGAGGTGTACAGATTATGAGGGGCATGTACAGGGTGGATAGGGAGCAACTGTTCCCCTTAGTTTTTTTTTTTTTTTTTCTTTAAATTTAGATTAGCCAATTATTTTTTCCAATTAAGGGGCAATTTAGCGTGGCCAATCCACCTACTCTGCACATTTTTTGGGTTGTGGGGGCGAAACCCACGCAGACACGGGGAGAACGTGCAAACTCCACACGGACAGTGACCCAGAGCCGGGATCGAACCTGGGACCTCAGCGCCGTGAGGCGGTTGTGCTAACCACTAGGCCACCGTGCTGCCCTCTGTTCCCCTTAGTTGAAGGGTCAGTTACAAGGGCAGGCAAGTTCAATGTCAGGAGCAGTAGATTTAGGAAAATCTTTTTATTTTGCCCAGAGGTGACGGTCTGGAATGAACAGTCTGGGAGGGTGGTAGAGGTGGGTTGCCTCACATCCTTTAAGGATTACTGGATGAGCACTTGGCACATCAGAACATTCAAGGCTATGGACCAAGTGCTGACAAATGGGATGAGGTGGGCAGGTCAGGTGTTTTTCATCCATTGGTGCAGAAACGATGGGCCGAAGGGCCTCTGCTGTGCTGTATTACTCTCTGATTCTGGGTATCAATGCAAAACAGGTACAGCACATAACACAGGTCATTACAAGCAAAGGAATATATAAGACAGGATGAATCGGGGACAATATCCCCAATGTGTTCCCTCCACGGATACAAGATCCGCCTGCACCAAAGCAGGATACAGCCAACAGCACAGAGCTACATCATACCCATAGCTTCAAAGGAAAGTAACAGAAGAATAAGGAGCCTGAGAAGCCCTGAGCTAAGAGGGAATTACACTGGTACCCATAATGCAATTCAACTTCCTCCCAGGCCCAGGACGGAGCCGACAACCATTCCATAGCATACAGTCCATCTGGGCCTAAAAAGATGAAAGCACAGATATTCTGAATCCAAATTAAAGGATAAAGTTAAAATAAAACCCCAAACTGGTTAGCTCTAACTGGGAGGACCTTCCTCAACCTGTGGACGAACTGACCCTATCAGCTCCACCCCTCACTCCGCTCCAGCTCCTCTGATCTTCTTTCTGAGCGAGACATGGGGGGGGGGTGACAACAACAAAAAGCACCCCCTCCCTCCACCACAAGGATTGTCAGACAGTATAAGGCCCAAAAATACTTAAGATGAAGATTGCGCACAAATTCTGCATTCAATGTTCGGCTTGACAGGATATAAACTTGATAACCAACGGCACACACCCACATGATTCACTTCCCTGTTAACAGAAGAAACTGACAACATCAAGCAGACAACATGATCAACAGGTTAGCAAAGTCCAGGATATGAACTGAGATGCAGAAATGCACGGCAGTCCTCAGGATTAAGATTTCTTCATTGGCGCATGAAGAAAGCCAAAATAAAGGATGAGACAGAATCAGGATCAATGAACATTCCTCAGGATCCCTCAAGGGTTCCAATGATCGAAGCACGAGACACTATTACTTCCACCATGGTGTCGCATCAGAACCAGCCAGTCAACAACCTAGGCTCCAGCTGGGAGAATATAGGAACAGTGGAACATGGGAACGGTGGAACATGGGAACAGTGGAACATGGGAACAGTGGAACAGTGGAACATGGGAACAGTGGCTGGAAAGCTTCACCAATCCCAGGACATGAAGACAGGATTAGATGTCCTCCATCGAATTTCTCCACCGCAAGAACCTCCTCGTGCGCCCCCATTGCCTCCATAAACACACCCCACAACTTTAAAATTTGTGCCTTGATGACTTGTACCTCAGAGCCCAGATCTTCGGCCAGAACATAGGGCTGGAGTCCGCTACAAAGCCGCTGTGGCATTAAAGGCGGGGCCCCACCCCAACTCCTTCCAGCCGCCATGAACATGCAAGAATTTAAACATTCAATTCTTAGGGGAATGGATAGGAGATTCTGTGGTCGGGAACGAGCCTCGCGGAAGGTATGTTGCCTCCCGGTTGCCAGGGCCAGGGACGTCTCGGATCGAGTCTGCAGGATTCTTAAGGGGGAGGGGGAGCAACCAGAAGTCGTGGTGCACATTGGCACCAACGACACAGCTAAGAAAAGGGATGGGGATCTAAAAAGTGATTTTAGGAAGTTAGGTTGGAAGCTAAAGAGCAGGATGAGTAGAGTAGTAATCTCAGGACTGCTACCGGTGCCACGTGCAAGTGAGGCAAGGAACAGAGAGCGAGTGCAGCTGAACACGTGGCTACAGGGCTGTGCAGGATGGAAGGCTTCAGATATGTAGATCATTGGGATACCTCCTGGGGAAGGTGGGACCTGTACATGAAGGACTGGTTGAATCTAAACTGGAGGGGCACCAATATCCGGGGTGGGAAGTTTGCCAGAGCTCTTCGGGAGGGTTAAAAATAGTTTGGCTGGGTGATGGGAAACAGAGCTATGGATCAGAGGATAGGGTAGCTGTTGAACGGGTAGAAATAGTATGCAGCAAGTCTGTGAGGAAGGATAGACTGTTGATAGGGCAAAGTTGCACTCAGTGGAATGGGTTAAAGTGTGTTTGTTTCAATGCAAAGATTGTCAGGAATAAGGGAGAATAACTTAAGAGCATGGATCAGTACTTGGAACTACAATGTCGTGGCCATTACGGAGACTTGGATTTCACAAGAGCAGGAATGGTTGTTAGAAGTTCCGGGGTTTAGACGTTTTCAGAAGAATAGGGAGGGAGATAAAAGAGGAGGGGGAGTGGCACTGTTAATTAGGGAGTGCATCACAGCTGCAGAAAGGGAGGTAGTTGAGGAGGGTTTGTCGACTGAGTCAGTATGGGTGGAAGTCAGAAACAAGAAAGGTGCAGTCACTTTATTGGGAGTTTTCCATAGACCCCCCAATAGCAGCAGAGAGATAGAGGAACAGATTGGGCGGCAGATCTTGGAAAAGTGCAGAAGTAACAGAGTTGTTGTCATGGGTGACTTTAACTTGACTAATATTGACTGGAACCTCCTTAGTGCAAATGGTTTGGATGGAGCAGATTTTGTTAGGTATGTCCATGAAGGATTCCTGACTCAATATGCAGATAGGCCCACAAGGGGGGAGGCCATATTGGACTTGGTGCTCGGCAACGAACCAGGCCAGGTGTCAGATGTCTCGGTGGGAGAGCATTTCGGTGACAGAGACCACAACTCCATGACCTTTACCATAGTCATGGAGAGGTATAGGAACAGAAAGTATGGGAAGGTATTTAATTGGGGGAGAGGAAATTATACTGCAATCAGACAGGAGCTGAGGAGCATAAAGTGGGAACAATTGTTCTTGGGGAAATGCACAACAGTAATGTGGGGGTTGTTTAAGGAGCACTTGCTGCAAGTGCTGGACAGTTTTGTCCCACTGAGACGAGGAAGGAATGGTAAGGTGAAGGAGTATTGGATGAAAAGTCGAGCTTCTAGTCAAGAGGAAGAAGGAAGATTACATAAGGTTGAGGAAGCAAGGATCTGACACGGCTCTAGAGGGTTACAAGGTAGCCAGGAAGGAACTCAAAAATATACTGATGAGAGCCGAAGGGGCATGAAAAAGATCTAGCGGGAAGGATTAGGGAAAATCACAAGGCGTTCTACACTTATGTGAGAAATAAGAGGTTGACCAGAGTGAGAGTAGGGCCGATCAGGGATTGTGGAGGGAACTTGTGCCTCAAATCTGAGGAAGTAGGGGAGGCCCTAAATGAATGTTTTGCTTCAGTATTCATGAGAGAGAGGGACCTTGTTGCTCATGAGAACAGTGTGAACCAGATTAATAGACCCAAACAGGTTGTTATTAAGAAGGAGGATGTGCTGGAAATTTTGAAAAGCATCAGGATAGATAAGTCCTCTGGGCCTGACGGGATATACCCAAGGTTAGTACGGGAAGCAAGGGAGGAGATTGCCGGCGATGATCTTTGCGTCCTCACTCTCCGCTGGAGTAGTGCCGGATGATTGGAGGGAGGCAAATGTTGTTCCCCCGTTCAAGAAAGGGAATAGGGAAATTTTGGGGAATTACAGACCCATCAGTCTTACGTCTGGTGAGCAAAATATTGGAAAGGATTCTGAGAGATAGGATTTATGATTATTTAGAAAAACATAGTTTGATTAAAGATAGTCGGCATGGCTTTGTGAGGGGCAGGTCATGCCTCACAAGCCTCATTGAATTCTTTGAGGATGTGACAAGACACATTGATGAAGGTCGGGCAGTGGATGTGGTGTATATGGATTTCAGTAAGGCATTTGATAAGGTTCCCCATGGTAGGCTCATTGAAAAAGTTAGGGTACTGGGAAATTTGGCTGTCTGGATACAGAATTGGCTGGCCGAAAGTAGACAGCGAGTGGTAGTGGATGGAAAGTATTCCTCCTGGAGGTCGTTGACCAGTGGCGTCCCACAGGGATCTGTTCTGGGACCTCTGCTAGTTGTGGTTTTTATAAGTGACTTGGATGAGGAAGTGGAAAGGTGGGTTAGTAGGTTTGCCGATGACACGAAGGTTGGGGAAGTTGTAGATAGTGTTGAGGGTTGTTGCAGGTTACAACAGGACATTGACAAGATGCAGAGCTGGGCTGAGAAGTGTCAGATGGAGTTCAATCTTAATTAATGTGAAGTGATTTATTTTGGAAGGTCGAATATGAATGCTGAAAACAGGGTTAATGGCAGGATTCTTGGAAGTGTGGAAGAACAAAGGGATCTTGGGGTCCACGTACATAGATCCCTCAAAGTTGCCACCAGGTCGATAGGGTTGTTAAGAAGGCATATGGTGTGTTGGCTTTCATTAACAGGGGGATGAGTTTAAGAGCCGCGAGGTTTTGCTGCAGCTTTATAAAACCCTAGTTAGACCACACTTGTAATATTGTGTCCAGTTCTGCTCGCCTCATTATAGGAAGGATGTGGATGCTTTGGAGAGGGTACAGAGGAGATTTACCAGGATGCTGCCTGGACTGGAGGGCATGTATTATGAAGAAAGGTTGAGGGAGCTA
Organism: Scyliorhinus canicula; assembly: GCF_902713615.1. Lineage (NCBI taxonomy): Eukaryota > Metazoa > Chordata > Chondrichthyes > Carcharhiniformes > Scyliorhinidae > Scyliorhinus > Scyliorhinus canicula. The sequence continues at coordinate 22,731,586 of NC_052153.1, read as the reverse complement.
GGGTTTTTCTCACTGGAGCGAAGTCAGAGGGGTGACTTGATAGAGGTGTACAAGGTGATGAGAGACATGAATAGAGTGGATAGCCACAGACTTTTCCCCAGGGTGGAAATGGCTGTCACGAGGGGACATAATTTTAAGGTGATTGGAGGAAGGTATAGGGAGACGTCAGAGGTATGTTCTTTACACAGAGAGTGGTGGGTGTGTGGAATGCACTGCCAGCAGAGGTGGTGGAGTCAGAGTCATTAGGGACATTTAAGCGACTCTTAGACAAGCACATGGACAGCAGTAAATTGAAGGGGTGTAGGTTAGGTTGATCTTAGATTAGGATAAATGGTCGGAACAACATCGTGGGCCGAAGGGCCTGTACTGTGCTGTACTGTTCTAGGCTCTATCTATGTTCTATTCCAACTCTGCTCCACTTGGCAGAAACACCGGCCAACAAATCTTGGGGCATAGGTAAACCAAGAAAAGACAAAAATGAAATATGCGTAACGATGAAAAGGCGGAAAAGTGGAGCAGCCGCTCCTGAGCTCAGGTCGCGTGTGCCCCCCGCCCTCCCCAGCCCCACTCCTGCCAGAGCCAATCATTTCTTAGCTCCATTCACAGATGACACAATTCAGGTATATATCCCCTGACTCTAATCCTGTGACAGTAAGTCTCTTTGCATATGCTCAAGTAACTATGCATTAAATGCCCTCCGCCTGTATGTACTTAACATGACATCAATTGACCCAATTAACAACAGCGGCATTGAAACATAGAATGTTTAAATTCTTGCGAGTTCACAGTGGCTGGAAGGAGTTGGGGTGGGGCCCCGCCTTTAATGCCGTGGTTGCTTTTGAGCGGGCTCCAGCCCCAGGTTCTGTCCGAAGATCTGGGCTCTGAGGTACAAGTCATCAAGGCCAAATTTTTAAAGTTGTGGTGTGTGTTTATGGAGGCAATGGAGGGGCACGAGGAGGTTCTTGCGATAGAGAAATTTGATGGAGCATATCTAATCCTGTCTCTCCTTAACAATTAAAAACAAACTTTGAAAGCCTAGAAATAAACACTTCACATGGTATCAGGGAGGATTATAGTAATATGGGACCTCAGATATTCACAGCTATGCCAATGCACTGTTATGAGAACATAACTAGGTGCACGATCAGGGCACTGCCATTTGAGCCTGTGCAACCACTTAGTAAAATCTTCGCTGATCGTCTACCTCAATGCCACCTTCCCACAGTATCCCCATACCCCTTGATTTCATTTGTGACCAAATAGCTATGGCTCTCTATCTACTCAAAAACTGAGCATTCACAGCTCCCTGAGGTAAAGATTTCACAGCCCTTTGAGTGAAGACAATTCTCCTCAGGCTAGTCGTAAAGGGAAGCACGGAGCACAGTGGTTAGCACAGTTGCTTCACAGCTCCAGGGTCCCAGGTTCGATTCTCACTTGGGTCACAGTCTGTGCGGTGTCTGCACGTTCTCCCCGTGTGTGCGTGGGTTTCCTCCGGGTGCTCCGGTTTCCTGCCACAGCCAAAGATGTGCAGGTGGATTGGCCACGTTCAATTGCCCCTAGTGTCCAAAAAACGGTTCGATGGGGTGACTGGGTTACGGGGATGGGTTGGGGGTGTGGGCTTGGGTGGGGTGCTCTTTCAAACAGCCGATGCAGACTTGATGGGCCAAATGGCCCCCTTCTGCACTGTAAATCCGATGAAAAGTGGCTGACCCCTAATTCCAACTGACTCCTAGTTCTAGACTCCACAACTAGGGCGAACCACCCCCTCCCCTCTTCTGCCCTCGCTAAGGCCCTTCAGAGTTTTAAGCAGAAAAGTGCTGGAAAGAAGTTAACCGGTCTGGCAGCATCTGTGGAGAGAGTTAAAGTTTCGAGTCCAAATGGCTCTTCTTCAGAGCTAAAGAGTGGGAGAAATGTGATGGATTATATATTGTATAAGTGGGGGTGGAGCAGCTGGAAGAGAGTAGAAGGTAAGTGATAGGTGGGATCCAGGAGAGATTGTAGGTCACAAGACAGAGGAGCCAAGACACAAGACAGAGGTGCTAGTAGCAGCATAAAGGTAAGAAATCAGAATGTGTGAATAGGAGAATAAAGGTGAGTGGTCAGTGGAAACAAAACTGAGGAAGAGATCTCAGAGGACACAGAAGTGGGGGAGGTGGGTTCAGAATTAAGAATTTTGTATGCTTGAATGAAATCCTCTCACATTCTTCCAACATCTAGGGAGTGTAGGCTTAGTCTATCCAATCTCTCCTCGTGTGGAAATTCCCTCCTTTCAGGAATCGGGCAAAATTCTCCTCTACCCGGCGGGACGGGGGGGTCCCGGTGTAGTGGAGTGGCGCCAAGCACTCCGGCATCGGGCCTCCCCAAAGGTGCGGAATTCTCCGTGCCTTTAGGGGCTAGGCCCGCGCCGGAGTGGCTCCCGCTCCACCAACTGGCGCCAACGGCCTTTGGCGTCATGCCGATCGGCGTCGGGGCTGGCCAAAAGGCCTTCGCCGGTCAGCGTGAGTCCGCGCATGCGCCGGAGCGTCAGCGGCTGCTGACGTCACCACCGGCGCGTGCGCGGTGGAGGCGGTCTCTTCCGCCTCCGCCATGGTGGAGGCCGGGACAGCGGCGGAAGAAAAAGAATGCCCCCACGGCACTGGCCCTCCCGCCGATCGGTGGGCCCCAATCGCGGGCCACGCCACCGTGGGGGCACCCCCCCCCGGGGTCCGATCATCCCACGCCCCCCCCAGGACCCCGCTCACGCCGCCAATACGGCCGGCATAGAGGTGGTTTAAACCACGTCGGCGGGACGTCGGCCCGTCGCGGGCCGGAGAATCGCCACGGGGGGCCCGCCAATCGGCGCAGGGGGTACGCCGATCGGCGGGGCGCATTACCCGCTCCCGCCGATTCCCGGGTGGCGGAGAATTCCGGCTACGGCGGGGGCGGGATTTACGCCGGCCCTGGGCGATTCCCCGACCCTGCAGGGGGGGTCGGAGAATTCCGCCCCAGTTTACTGAATCCCTTTGAGGTAACTATGTCCTTTCTTACAGAAACCCAAGTGGTGCACAGTACCTCAGGTGTGATCTCACCAATATCCCAGAAAACTTCATTTCTCTCATGCACTAATCCATCTGTGGAGACATCATAGAATGTATTCAAATTGAATCTGAAGTAAAAATAGTAAAACAAATCCTCAAATACACATCAAACCAGTCGAATCCTGCTGACATTTGACAACTTTACCATCACTGAATCCCCCACTATCAAGAGCCTGGGGGTTATCATCGGCCAGAAACTGAACCGGAGAGGCCATTTCAATACTGTGGCCCTAAACTGGTCAGAGACTGGGAATTCGGAGGTGAGTAACTCACCCCCTGGCTCCCCAAAGCCTGCCCACCACTAACAAGGCACAAGTCAGGAGTGTGGTGGAATGCTCTCCACTTGCCTGGATGAGCGCAGCTCCAACAACACTGAAGCAGCTCCACACCATCCAGGCCAAAGCAGCCCCGCTTGACTGGCACCCCATCCGCCATTTTAAAAATTGGTTTCCTCCACCACCGACACACAGCGGCAGCCGCGTGTACCATCTACAAGGTGCACCGCAGCAACTTAACCAATGCTCCTTCAACAGCACCTTCTAAACCTGTGCCCTCTGCCACCTGGATGGACAAGGGCAGCAGATGCAAGGGACCACCAGACTTGTAACGTCCCCTCCAAGCCACGCACCATCCTGACTATTCTTAACTCTCCCGCTCAAGGAAATTAAGAATATGCAATAAATACTAGTCTGGCTAGTGATGCCCATACCCCATGCGTGAATTAAAAAGACCCCACTCACAACGGAGAGATAGATTTCCTTTTGTAGAGTTGCAATGAGCACAAGAGACATTCAACATTTTTCAAATACCTACTGACCTGCTATACATTTCCAATATTGAGTGTTTTTTTTTCGAGTAAATGATGTCCTGGTTGATAACCAATGATTAATATCTCCCCACAGGAGGTGACTATTAATTACTCATGGGATATCAGATCAGTTTCAGCCAGTTGTAATTTATCATTGTTGCAGTGGCTGGCCAGGATATTTGCTCCATTTATCCTGAGTTTGCCGATATTTCTGTGATCCTACACCAGGGAAGACAGAAGCAGTGTTACGGTGTGTGAAATATTTTCTGACACCTATTGAATTGGAGGATGATTTAATCGGCCATCTAACAATCCCAGTGGAACAATTAAACTGCCGCAGCGCAAAACTCACACGGGCCTCAAACCTGAAGTGCATGTGTTTCCATTCCTGTAGAATAATAACCACTATACACCCTCATTGCTGGAGTATTCTTTATATATTTAATGAGTGGGAAGAATGGGTGACAGGAACATGCCAAAACGGTCGGCATTAAGACACTTATGAACCACTGACCCCCATCGCGGTGCTATGTGAGCTGTTTTTTCTTCCAAATGGCATCCACTCCACACATGCAAACCTATGGTGTTAACCTAATGTTGTTTTGGTGAGGGTGTTAGTGTGTATACTGGAAGCATCCACCAGAATGATCCACAGTACGCTGCTTACGATGACAATCTATGTGTAACGCTGAATTGATGGGCAGACCTGTCATCTTAAGAGCTCAACACTCCACCTATCCCGTAAGCACAAATGGCAAAATATGCATTCATTAGCAGGAATAATCCCCCATCAGGGCTAAATAAAAACATCATCAGCTACTTTCAGGATCGTTGTTGATTGATTTGCACTGGCTCCCTCTGGGTTTGGAGACATGTTTGGTGATTTTCAGAGTTGCTTCAAGTTTCTGTGGACCGCAGGGAGTGGAGTTGCATGTCCTGTAGGACATTGTCCTCACTATAAGGACTCGGCACTAAAATATTTGCTCCCAGCTATTGGGGCAGTAGTTTCTCTCCTTCTCAGACTCCACTAAGGCGGGCTGAGTGATTGGAGGTAACACAGAACAGGACAAGCTGCTGGAAGAGGGAGGAGAAGGAGCGGGAGAAGGGGGGGGGGGGGGTCTCAGCAGGAAGTCGTATCCAACCAGACTGTTCAGGGAGCAATTCTCCCACCTGAATCTCAATGAGGAACAGTGTGTCCGGAGCCAAAGATTTCTGGAGGATGTTCTCACTTAAATATGTCACCAGCTGCAGACACAACTATAACCGCAGAGCAGGGAGAATATGGCATTGCCAGTGGCAATGGAAGTGACTGTGGCCAAGATTTTAAATTCACCTAACTCTTTTCAGGTCATATTTGCAGCATAAGACCATAAGACATAGGAGCAGAATTAGGGCATTCGGCCCATCGAATCAGCTCCACCATTCAATCATGGCTGATATGTTTATCATCCCCATTCTCCTGCCTTCTCTCCATAACCCCTGATCCCTTATTAATCAAGAAATATCTATCTCTGTCTGAAAGACACTCAGTGAATTGGCCTCCACAACCTTCGGCGGCAATAAGTTCCACAGATTCACTACCCTCTGGCTGAAGAAATTCCTCCTCATCTCTGTTTTAAAGGATCGTCCCTTTAGTCTGAAGTTGTGCCCTCTGGTTCTAGTTTTTCCTACAAGTGGAAACATCTGCTCCATGTCCACTCTATCCAGGCCTCTCAGTATCCTGTAAGTTTCAATAAGATCCCTCCTGATCCTTCTAAACCCCAACGAGTACAGACCCAGAGTCCTCAACCATTCCTCATACGACAAGCTCTTCATTCCAGGGATCATTCTTGTGAACCTCATCTTGACCCTTTCCAAGGCCAGCACATCCTTCCTTAGATATGGGGCCCAAAACTGCTCACAATACTCCAAATGGGATCTGATCAGAGCCTTATAAAGCCTCAAAATTACATCCCTCCTCTTGTATTCTAGCCCTCTTGACATGAATGCTAATTGCATTTGCCTGCCTCACTGCCGACTGAACCTGCACGTTAACCCCAAGAGACTCATCGCCCAGTTTTCCATCCACCGTTGCACAAGGAGGTCACTGAGGCTCAGCTGAATACATTTCATTCTCCCTTGTCAGCTTGAAGCAGGCAAAGTGGACTTGTAGTTGCACAAGAATTCCAGGCCTCTCTCTGGCGCAGGGCGCCATTGGTTACATGCACATGGCCTTGTGGCACCACAGGTCAATTCTGAGATGTGCTGCGCCTGGAAGGAATTCCATCCCTCAACTTTCAACCCGCATGAGACCATATTCAGCATGTCCCCCAGGCCAGCGTGCGATATTCTGACAGCAGCCATGATGCCTTCTTTCTGCAGCAATCCACTGTGCCCCCTACATAGCAACTGCCCTGACAAGCTAGAGGGTGGCTGCTGGGTGACAAGGTTCATGATTCTGGTGCACTACCCAGTACAAGCAGGCAGCAGATATACAAGGGGCAGCCTGAAATATAGGCGAGCAGGCCATTGGGATGCTTCAACAATGTTTCTGCTGCGTCCACTCTGAGAGAGACCCGCGGTAATCAGCAGGGTGCGTGGCAAGATCTCCTGCTGCTTGCTGTCTGCTGTACGGCCTACACAATATGAGGGAGGCTACCAGCGGAGGAGGAAGAGGCCGAGGACAGGAGGCATCCAATACAGCCCCTTCCGGGCCAGACTATCCATGATTTCAGTAAACATAACCCACTCATCACCCAGTCTTATAGAATAGAATCACTTCAGGGCAGAAGGAGGCCATTCGGCCCATCAAGTCCACACCGATCCATGCACCACCCTATCTCTATAACCCAACCTTCACATCCCTGGACAATTCAGTATGGCCAATCCACCTGTCCCATAAATCTTTGGACTGTGGGAGGAAACTGTCCCACACCTTCATCTTCCCACTCATACTGACCATGACAGTTTCCACTTAACCAATATACAAAAATAAAAGCCATCACAAAATAAACATTTCCAACCAAATTCTAGATTAAACCATGCCGGATTGCTTTTGACTAATTAACCTATTCCATGTTCTTAGTGCCTGAGTTTCATTTCCCCTTATCTGCCCTATTTCTCCATTAAGCAAGGCTGGTGCTCCCGATGCTCACTCACAATGGCCTTGCAGGACACACCCAATCAGCTCTGGCCCTCGGCTTTGGACTGGGCCATCTCAGGATGGCAGGCAGCAGTCTCGGCTGGCTGGCTGACAGGACTAGGGCACTGGTGAAGTGGCACAGATAGTGAGGATGAATGTTGCCTTTCTGAGAGAGGACTCAGCAGGTCTGTACCCTATCAAACCTCTGCCATTCCCCTGGCGCCACATCACAGCAACCCTAGCAATAGTTTTGAGGACAGATTGCTGGACTACTGTGATACCCCCCCTCCCCCCCCCCCTTTGATCACTGATGTTATTTATCAGAGAGTACATCCCTGGTGAAGCATCACATGATGTGTAGTGACATCAGCAGAGTTTGCGGGGGCTTTGCAGCTCTCCATCTTAGATTGCACGCGCAACTCTTAATAAACCTCTCATCGTGTTTGTAACAATGGGCACCTCTGTATCTTTTCTCTTTGCGGCTAACAAAGAAATAGAACAAAAGAGAAAAGTGGCGATGAGGACTGAGGCAAGAAAATTTGCTGAGGAAGAAATCTGTTGACTAGAAATAGTAGAGATGGTATTGGGAGCAGAGGAAGATTTTTGGGACGGGATTGACATACCTGTCGGGCGAAGCACAGATGCCGACGCTGAAGGTTTAAAGAAATTCCGACTACAACCTTGAGTAAAGAAGAGGAACAGTTCAGGCAACTTGCTTGTCATTGGGGTGGCAGAGGAGTCTGGGCTACAGGGGCCGTGCACATGGCGAAGCTTAACGGGCTGACGGTAACAGGGATTCGGAAGTCTTCCGACTCTGCACAGGCCATTACGCTGAGAAAAACTACAGTCATGTTAGGAAAAAAATTCTAGTCGCTTAGTGGATATGGGGGATAGGGCAATAAGTTTGAAAGAATTGGTAGGGAGGAAATTGGTTGAAGTATAAACCCGAGGAGCCGGGATACGGACTGGCAGGAAAAACAAGCGGCGTGGATGCATTTTATGAAGAGCGAGACTTGGAACTTACATGAGGAATGATTCCAATTATACTTCCTAGCAAATCAAACACTAGGACAGCTAAAGGTCGCAACATGTTTCGGTTTGGTAGGGTGTAAAACTTTTATGTTGCTACAAAATTTAGTTCACCCAGCAAAAGGGGCAGCACCAGTGGATAGCACTGTGGCTTCACAGCGCCAGGGTCCCAGGTTCGATTCCCCGCTGGGTCACTGCCTGCACATTCTTCCCGTTTGCGCGTGGGTTTCCTCCGGGTGCTCCGGTTTCCTCCCACAGTCCAAAGACATGCAGGTTAGGTGGATTGGCCATGATAAATTGCCCTTAGTGACCAAAAAGGTTAGGAGGGGTTATTGAGTTACGGGGATAGGATGGAATTGAGGGCTTAAGTGGGTCGGTGCAGACTCAATGGGCCGATTGGCCTCCTTCTGCACTGTATGTTCTATATTCTATGTTCTAAAACCGGGAGAAAAGACCCACATCAAACTAATGAAAGTTTTCGAAGGGCATTTTTCGCCTCGGCAGAAAGGTTTTGCTTCCACCACTGTATTTGGGAAGATGATGAAAGCATTTGACAATTCATAATGACTTTAAGGAGGTGAGCAAAATATTGTGAGTTTGGTGCAACACTCAATGATACTCTTGGTGACAGACTGGTTTGTGGGCTCTGCAGTGAAGCTTTTCAGAGGAAGCTGTGATTTAGCTCTTAAAAACTACTGTGAAGGGTGCCACATCCATGGAGCTAGCATCGAAAAAAGCTTCACAGGTAACGGCTGGAGCAAAGATCCACAAAATGGATACCACAAGAAACAAGGCTGCAAGGGTACAACCATGTTACCGACGTACATGGGTTGGACACTCACAGGGGAATGCTGGATCAGAGGAACTAAATGCAAGGACTACGGCAAAAAATACCATGTTGCCAATGTATGTTGGGCGCAGAACGCTTCACCTACAGCAAGAAAGTGCAAGAAAATTAGTAGACAACGTATCAGAGCTAGTGGAGGACCTGATGCCAGGTGCCTTGCCAATGTGGGACGCTCAACAACGTCTTTGGGCATATCCAAAACTCGGGTCATGAAATCAAAATCGAAGTGGATACGGGTGCAGCTGAATCGTTAATACCTGAGACAATTTAAGCATCAAAAGCTGAAGCACCTGCCTTTAAAACTGCCAAATGTGATCCTACTGTCAGGAAGGACGCTGATGTTAACTGCGAGGGTGTCCCAACTTGGTTCGTGAGGGTGTAAGGTTGGTTTTGTTTTGCTGTGAGGAAACCCCAGTGAGAATAAATAGCCCAGGTGTCGTGTCACAATTATTTTTTTTTTTTTTTTTTTTTATAAATTTAGATTACCCAATTATTTTTTCTATTAAGGGGCAATTTAGCGTGGCCAATCCACCTACTCTGCACATTTTTGGGTTGTGGGGGCGAAACCCACGCAGACACGGGGAGAATGTGCAAACTCCACACGGACAGTGACCCAGAGCCGGGATCGAACCTGGGACCTCAGCGCCGTGAGGCGATTGTGCTAACCACTAGGCCACCGTGCTGCCCGTGTCACAATTATTAAAGACTATTTATTGAAGTAAAGACAAATACACACAAGCAGGACTACTCTACTCTCGTGCAATTAATATGTCTGAATTACTAAATGCGCACTGTTTGTATAGAATGTATCCCTGAGTTGACAGGGCAGGATGGAGCTTTATTATGGGGAATCAATGTGATTATTCCTCCGTGCTTGCATAGTGAAGCCCTTGATCAACTACTTGAGGGACATCCTGGTGCGATGAAGATGAAGGAATTGGCACGGTTATTTTTGGTGGCCAGCGTTAGATGCTCAAATTGAAGATAAAGTAGGGCAATGTCAATCCTGTGCAAAACTAAGGAAGACTCCACCATTACACCCATTACATCCCGTGGGAATGATCGACACAACCATGGCAGAGAATACACATCGATTATGCTGGTCCACTGGAGGGTCACATGTCCTTAGTGATGGTGGATGCGCTCTCAAAATGACTAGAAATCACAGTCATTAAGCCAATGACAACTGAGCAGACCGTTGAGAAGCTAGACAAAATATTTACAAGGTTTGGGATACCGGGGCAGGTTGTAAGTGACAATGGTACACAATTCACTTGGAAGGAATGTGAGGACTACTTGAAGGGAAATGGTCCACAGCACATTACGTCAGCTCCGTATTATCCTATAATAAATGGATTAGCTGAACGTTTAGTTCAATCTTTGAAACGCTCTACCAAAGCGCCTGAGGACCGGGGACATTGGCAAGAAGAGTGAACAAATTACAAATGTCCTATTGGAACACTGAACACACAAAAACTGAGTTTATCAGCAATGCTGTTGTTGAAATGCGAACACAGCTTGAATTGTTAACTCCACCTGATACTTCAGAGATTGTCAATGACAACAACAAGCACAAATTGCTAAGAGGGAGCAAAACTCTAAAAAGCGAGTATTCAACCAGGGAGAGGGAATGCAAGCTAGAAGCTACACCACCAACGAAAAAGGAGTATCTGCTGTGATCCTAACAATGACAGGTTCAGTATCAAACACCGTCCAGACGGATGATGAAAGACTTTGGCTGATTAGCTACTAACTTCATGAGGTGAAATCATTGAGACTTCTTGAGTTCTACCGTTGGAAATTCTAGACAGCGATTCTTTGAGACAGAAACTAAATTCAGAGACAAGAGTGTGGTGATATGCATCACTGTAAATACACAAGGGGTTAATGTAAATACACATAGACTATCTAGACACTAGAGGGAGCACCAGAGACATGACACACAGACATTCAACCAATTGATCAGTAAGATAGGACACGACCAATGGGCATTCGCGACACACACACAGGTGACACTACCACAGGAGGACATCACACCAACCCATATATAAGGACACAGCACACATGATCTTCCTCTTTCCAGTGAAGACATGATTGATTAGGAACACAGCACACCCACCACCTGGATTGTAGCAGACTGGTTCGTCAGTCTGAGTAGCTATAGCAGGATTAACAGGAGAGTCGAATCCAAGTAGGAGAATCGTTAACAGGTTAACAAACGTGTTAAAGCTATCTCCAAGTCTGAACCTTCCTTTGTCAGAATGCACATCAAGGAAGCAGTTTATGCTATGTCAAGAGCATAACAAAACAAAGAGTAGGTCAAAGGCTTGGGAACCTGTAGCAACGAACTCACCTCCTGACTCCCCAAAGCCTGTCCAGCATCTCCAAGGCGCGGGTCAGGAGTGTAATGGAATACTCTCCACTTGCCTGGATGAATGCAGCTCCAACAATACTCAAGAAACTCAACACCATCCAGTATAAAGCAGCCCACTTAATTGGCACCTCATCCACAAACATTCAAACCCTCCACTACCGATACACAGAGGCAGCCATATGTACCATCTATAAGATGGTGAAGCAGTTGCCCAGTGAAGCAGTTGAGGCTCCTTCATTAAATGTTTTTAAGGTAAAGATAGATAGTTATTTGAAGAATAAAGGGATTAAGGGTTATGGTGTTCGGGCCGGAAAGTGGAGCTGAGTCCACAAAAGATCAGCCATGATCTAATTGAATGGCGGAGCAGGCTCGAGGGGCCAGATGGTCTACTCCTGCTCCTAGTTCTTATGTTCTTAAGATGAACTGCAGGGACTCACCAAGGGTACTCAGTCAGCATTTCCCAAGCCCACAATTGCTTCTATCTGGAAGGACAAAGGCCGCAGACACATGGAAACACCACCCCCTGGAAATTTCCCTCCAAGTCACACTCCATCCTGTCTTGGAAATATTTTGCCATTCCTTCACTCTCACTGGGTCCAAATCCAGGAACTCGCTCCCGAAGAACACTGTAGCTTTACCTACACCACATGGACAGCAACAGTTCCAGAAGGCAGCTCGCCACCACCTTCTCAAGGGCAATTAGGGATAAGCAATGGATCCTGGTCGCTGGCATAGCCAGTGAAGCCCACATCCCACAAATTATTTTTTAAATGAAGTTGTGAATGCCCTTGCCCTCAAAGAGAGTGTCAGTGAGTGTGGTGCAATGTTTTTGGGTGAATTGGCTGTCATGGTTGAATAGCTGTCAGTGTGTGGCAGCTGTGAGGTGTGTGTGTGAGACTTGCAGCAGTATTGAGTGGATGAGGGTGAGCTCAGGGAATGTTAGGTATGGGTTGTGATTGGTGAAGTTTGTTTGTAGGTCAATGATGGGGTGTGCTGTTTGAGGGAAGTGGGGCGATTGGTGGGAGGACATTGAAATTGTTGCAGTGTTGCCTCCTGGTCCCGATCAATCCTGCTGGATTGAACTCTGCGGCTATCTGGCCCCACTGCTTTCACAATGCTGGCCTGGAGAGCTTCCTGTGAATAGATGATAGCTCTCCTCCTCTCCATCTCTGCACGGAGGCCTCCAGTGCAGTACCACAAAATTCTGCCGCCCTCTTTCTGCCATGCCGTGCTGTTAGAACATAGAACGGGGAACAGTACCGCACAGAACAGGCCCTTCGGCCCTCGATGTTGTGCCGAGCAATGATCACCCTACTCAAACCCACGTATCCACCCGATACCCGTAACCCAACAACTCACCCCCTTAACCTTACTATTAGGACACTACGGGCAATTTAGCATGGCCAATCCACCTAACCCGCACATCTTTGGACTGTGGCTTTCCCTCATACAGATCACTTTTGGAATGACTTCCGGAACTTGCTGGAGCCCAAATAAACCTCCCCTTTAAGCATCGCAGCTGACTTTAAATAGAGCAGACTAGTTTAAATTTGCACTCGCCCCTCACAATTTTGCACCCTTAAACCCAGGCACGCAGCCATTCAGCAGCGTGATTTGTGTCGGCTGCACCACGTGGTCCTTACGTTTGGTGCGACATTTGCATTTAAAACTAAAGACATGGTAAATTTTTGAAAAAGCATTATATGGCATTCAACGGAATCATTTATGGTGACTCGGAATTTCTACTGATGCCAGGAACACTGACTGGGTGTGGTCCTGGGATCTGTAGGGCACAGGGTAGGGAGCCCTGGATGTTAAATTGCTTATTGCATAATAATTGGAGAGTTTTATGAACAAAAGAAACTGATGAAATTGAAACTGGGGATGAAAATATATATGTTGGAGAAATCTCTTGGAGTTGCTCAGTAATAAGTGTACCAGAGAAATGTGTGATTACGGTGGAGCTACAATACCAACTAGTGGCAGTGGCCTGTAACTAGCAGCCTGGGGGCTGGTTATTCCCGAACTTTCATACACATATTTTCAATCACACTGTCGACATAAATAGTCCAATTAAAAAAACAAATGACAACCTGAGTGAAATTTATGAGGAGCAAAAACCTGCATCTACGATTTTCTATTTGATTTGTTGAATGCGAAGAGTTCACCATTTGGAATTGCATTCGCAGCAACTGACAACACATTGTGGTATCGAGAAAAGAAGCCTAAAGTTCCCTCTGTTCTTTCAGCGACAGTATCGTGATTGCTCTTTCTGCAACTGTAACTAGTGAATGTTTTATTCTCAATAGCACCACTGTTTATATCTTGTGAGCGTTAATATATATATATTAGTATACAAAGTGTGTGCAAATACACAGAATTCTTTTTTCTAACTCGCTCTAGCAACGTGTTTTGCCAGCCTTGCCTCAGTAATAGTGTCCTCACCACTTGAGTCAGAGGCTTGTGAGTTCAAGGCCTTATTTCAGAGACTTCTGCATGTTATATAGAGGCTGTGCCTTCCAATTAGGTAGACACGAAAGGTGACATTTGAAGAATAGTGGGGGAGTGCTCTGATATCCTTTGCTGACATTTATTCCTCAGCCCACACAAAAACATTAGAATCATAGGGAAGGTACGGTGCAGAAAGAGGCCATTCAGCTCATTGCGTCTGCGCCTGCCAAACAAGGGAATAAAGAAACTGGCCCTTCCATTTTAATCCCGATTTCCAGCACCCGGTCCTCAGCTCTGCACTTCAGGTGCAGGTCCCCGTACAGTTTAAATGAGCAGAGCCTTTCAACCTCCACCACCAATTTAGGCAGAGAATTCCAGATGGCCACCACCCTCTGGCTGAAATCGTTTCCCCTCATGTCCCCTCTAATCCTTCTACCAATCACCATAAATCTATGCCCCCCCCCCCCCCCCCCCACCCCCTCCGACCCCCACCCGGGTAAGGGACCTCTCAGCTAGGGGAAACAAGTCTTTCCTGTCCAACCTATTTATTTAAAAATAATAATAATCTTTATTGTCACAAGTAGGCATACATTAACACTGCAATGAAGTTACTGTGAAAAGCCCCTGGACACCACATTCCGGTGCCTGTTTGGGTACACAGAGGGAGAATTCAGAATGTCCAAATTACCTCACAGCGCGTCTTTCGGGACTTATGGGAGGAACCCGGAGCACCCGGAGGAAACCCACGTAGACACGGGGAGAACGTGCAGACTCTGCACAGCCAGTGACCCAAGCTGGGAATCGAACCTGGGATCCTGGAGCTGTGAATCAATAGTGCCAACCATTGTGCCACCGTACCGCCCTTCATAATTCCATGCATCAGGAAATTGGGAGCTGGGTCACAATTTATTGTCCAAGGATCTATCTGAGCCTCCTCCTATTTCTGATCCACATGGTGCCCCATAGTGTAATCTTCTCCAGCCCCACAAATCTTTGATATTGTTGAATTTACCTCATTCTGGACTGCTGATCATCCCGGATTTTAATTGCTCCACGATTGGCAGCCATGTCTTCAGTTGCTTAATCCCTGATGCTGGAATTCTCGCTTTGCCGCTCTGTCCATGTTGCTTTGGGTGACAGATAGTCTGTCTCTTGATGAAGAGCTCAGCACATGCATCGGAAAGGCAGCTACTAACATTGCCCGACTAAAAATCAGGCATCAAAAAACAAACAGACTGACCCATGGGAGCGAAGATCTTTATTAATAAGGCTTGCATCAGGGCAGCATGGTGGCCTAGTGGTTAGCACAACCGCCTCACGGCGCTGAGGACCCAGGTTCGATCCCGGCTCTGGGTCACTGTCCATGTGGAGTTTGCACATTCTCCCCGTGTCTGTGTGGGTTTCGCCCCCACAACCCAAAAAAATGTGCAGAGTAGGTGGATTGGCCATGCTAAATTGCCCCTTAATTGGAAAAAATAATTGGGTAATCTAAATTTATTAAAAAAAAATAAGGCTTACATCTTCAACACATTGTTGCATGGCAGCAAAGCCTGGATAACTTCCACCTATCACAAAAGAAGGTTCGATATCTTCCATCTCTTAGGTTTATGATGCATCCGTGGTATCATATTGACTAATAAAGCAATCCTTTCAAGGGCAAAAATGGCAAGCTTGCTAATTCAACAAAGAAGGCTTCCTTGGCTTGGGTGTGTGCACAGTATAGAAGATGGGCATGTCCCCCAACGATACGCTCCACAAGTGATGTACCATCGATTGCACGCGAGGCGAGTGATTTACCAAAGTCTGGCTTTAATTAACTAGAACACAGCTCTGCGATCGTCTACAGTGGAAAGGGACGATCGTCAGGCGTTTGAGCATTTATACCTCGTTAATAGAGGTGTGGTTAACACAGCCTCTCGGCCAATCGGTCGAGAGGCACATGACCGACCAGGGCCAATGGTAAGCCGACGTTCTGGCCCAATGGCAGACGAGTATGCAGATCATATCATCACAACAAGGAAGGAAGCTTCAAGAGACCATCCCAAAACTCAGATTCAAGGCCGCTGTCAAAACAGACATGAAAACTCAACATTAATCACGACAGGTGGGGAACTCGAGCTGACGATCGATGCAAATGGCGGCACCCACTGTGGGTGGAGTTAACCATCACTGTCCCCACATGTGGCTTCAGAAACTCCAAAACGGGCACCAGCCCTGTAAACAGTGTGTTTGCAGAGATCATCCCCCGCCACTGTTGATGGACAACTTTGCGTGTGGCAGCTTTGCCTTTCCCGAATTGGGCATCAAAAGAAGAGCGGATGATCTGGTCTGACCTCATCAATGTTTTGAGGTTGCATTCCCATCCTCTTTTGTTGAGTATGGAATTGTAGAACTCTGTTTACAGCATGCAGCTTCTGTATGCAGCCTTGTCCTGTAGAATCACCAGGTTAGGAACTCGTATTCAGGTAAAAATGCTGCTCTTGGCATATTGTTGTACACGCCTTGTTGAACTAGAGTTGATTGTTGGTGATGGAGGAGTGAAGCATATGCCAGGCCATGTGGTTACCGATTGCCAATCTATACTGTTCTCATGGCCTCCTGCTTATGGCTCATAGCACCTCATCCATGCCCAATTCTGAGTTGCTAACTCTGCTCTTTACTCTTCTGCTATTTCGTACCTGTAGTGCTTCCAAGCACAATGGAGGATGTCCTCAGTGTGAAAACAGGGCTTTATCTCTCCAAGGGCATTGCTGCCATGGTCAGATACCATGGACAGCTGCATCTACAGCAGATAGATTGGTCAGGCCAAGGTCAAGTAGATCATTCCTTTCTGTTTGTTCTGCCAAACGACTGAAACCCCAGTCGGACTGCTCTTCCCCTCAGGAGCAGCCTGCTTGGTGAATGCTGGCACTACTGAGCCATTCTTCGTGTTGAACTTTAAAGTCCCCCATTCAGAGTACAGTCTTGCTAACTTTGTTGCTTCCTCCATGTGATGCCCAACACAGAACTGTGTTGATTCAGCTGCTGAGGGAAGACAGGAGGTGGGAATCAGCAGGTTTCCTAATTCATATTTGACTGGAAGCCATGAGACTTTATTGAGGTCACTCTTCCCTGACTGCCCTTATCTGTGGTGGGTCTGTGCTGCTGGGGTAATAGGACATATTTAATTAAGTTGACGTCTGAGGGAATGCTGGATAGATATGGTTCTCTAAGTCTGTGGCAGGCTAATGCTTGACCAGTCTCTGAACGTCAGTGAGGAGGACTTTGCAGGGTTGACTGGGCTGGGTGTGCATTGTCATATTCTGATTCCTTATAAATATTGTAGTCAAATGGTTTGCTAGATTTCATTTTTTTGTGGGTTTATTATCCTCCATCGATGTAACTGTCTGCAAACTTCATGTTCCCCCAAAACTGGCTCCAAGTACATCCACTGCTCTATGAACCCTACCACTTTGATTAAACTTTACACTACTTGTTCTTCTTAGGTCTTTATTAATTTTAGCCTCATTGTGAAGCACCTTGGGCTTTACTCCTTTTAGTAGTTTGATACAACTGAAGTGTCTTGCTAAACTACAGGGAGGGAAGGAAGTAAAGGGAGAGAGAAGCAGGATGACAATAATCAGATTAGAATATATGTGCTGACTTAAGTATTAATGTTCAAGTCACACATTTTGCCCACTTTTATGCAATACTTTTGATTTTCTACACTAATTAGATTTTAGGAGTTTATCTCAAGTACAAGAAGAATTAAAAATGAGGAACTCTAGCGTCACTACAAGCAGGCGAGTGTAATTACAGCGTGACAACTTTATGTAGGCAGTTTCCATCATAAATGTTGACATAGGAATTTATACAGAAGCCAAGTTGACATAAACATTTAATTTTTATTGTAATGCATTAAGAATTTAGAATATATTTCATTTGTATATGTAGAATTTCATTTTTAATTTAAATTTACACGAAGAGAGAGGGAGACGATATTTTTAAATTTCCATCAGTGAGAAAGTTATTAATTAGAACAAGAGAACCGATTATTTCAAGCATGGTCGTACTACAAAAGAGCTTCGTTAAGAAAAAGTAATGGAATAGACGGCTTTAACGTCATTTTAACTGGTACTGTATTTCACATTTTTTTTTAATGTGTTCATGAGATGGGAGTGTCCCTGACAAAGTAAATTGCTCTGAATGAGTCTTTTATCATATGTTGCCTAGGGTCAGCACCATTGCTGTTCCAGGTTTTTGATGCAATACCAGTGAAGTAATGTCAACAGTCAGGATGGTGAGGACCTGGAGGTGAATTTACAGGTGGCGGTATTCGCATGCAGTTGCTGCCCTGGTCTTGCTAATGGTGTAGGCTGTGATGCGGTCTGCTGGGGAGAACAGCAAAGAACTGCTTTTTGGAATGCATTTTGCTTTCCCTCTATAAGTATTTGACTAAAACTAGCACCGGTTGAAGTGCTATAATGTTCAAAATTATGTCAGTTGAGTTCATTGAAGCCAGTAACAAACTTACAGGCTAGAAATGTTTAAGAGCAACTCAATTCAGAACTTAACTTCTGAACTGTGTTATGAAAAATGAAATGAAAATCGCTTATTGTCCCGAGTAGGCTTCAATGAAGTTACTGTGAAAAGCCCCTAGTCGCCACATTCCGGCGCCTGTTCGGGAAGGCTGTTGCGGGAATTGAACTGTGCTGCTGGCCTGCCTTGGTCTGCTTTCAGTCCCAGTGCATGGCCTGATAAGGAGGAGTGATTCGGCTCCACTCTATTCAGCCTCCTCACTTGGTCACATAAAAGGTTTTTAAATTTATTCTCCCCATGGACGCCTTTTTTCAAATCCAAATTTATTTTTTGCTATCAATGCAGTGAGCAATAAGGATGAATCAATGAGGTTTTTTGAGTTAAAGAAAGAGTACGTTTCTGAGCGACTAAACCAGAGAGGAAATGATAAGATGCGAATCTCACTGACACAGGTTTTGGAAGTAAGGAAAGTTAAAGTCCGAATAAAAGCTAAAAGAATAGATGATTGGAGGTGTATATTATTAAACGTTGCAGCCAAATGTAATCATCTGGTTACTTGGAGCAGGTAGATGTATATGATGTTGCAATTGTTACAAGATCTTGACTTGTCCGAAGGCCTCATGTGCACTGATTCCCAGAGCGAGATGTATATATCGTCCACCTGCTTCCCTGGAGCCGTTTTCAAAAATCTTTTGGATGGTGTCTCTTTTGGCTTGATAAAACACAATTTTCAAAGTGTTGCCGTGGGTATATAGTCCAAAGGAATTTAATTACCATATCCGCTGCAGCCATTATTGTAGAACAAGTCACCATAATTTTTGATGTTTCATAGAATAGAATCACTTCAGTGCAGAAGGAGGCCATTCGGCCCATCAAGTCCATCACGATCCATGTCCCACCTATCTCTATAACCCAACCTTCACATCCCTGTACACTAAGGGGAAATTCAGTATGGCCAATCCACCTGCCCAATACATCTTTGGACTGTGGGAGGAAACTGGAGCACCCGGAGGAAATCCACGCAGACATGGCGAGAATGTAAACTCAACACAGTGACCCAAGGCCAAAAATGAACCTGGGTCCATGGCGCTGAGGAAGCAGTGCTAACCACTGTGCTGCCCCATGTCAGGAATCATTTGACACATTTAAAGATAATAGAAACCAATGGGAGATGGGGTTCTTTCATTCTCCACGGGGTGTGTGTGTATCTGTTGGTCATATATCACGGTTGGGTAGCAGTTTCCCATGGCATTCATAGTTCCTTTTTGAAGTGGGCTTTGACAATCCCAGATTTGACATTCCATGAGCAAATATGTCATGCCATGTTTGCAGTGGAATCCGTATAGTAGCTTAGTAGCCAACTTACTTTTCAATACATCAGGTGATTTGAGGCAGCCATCTTTAGTCTGTTTTTTATTCTCGTCTTAAAAAAGGGTCACTTTAGGCAGCACGGTGGCTCAGTGGGTTAGCACTGCAGCCTCACAGCGCTGAGGTCCCAAGTTCGATTCTGGCTCTGGGTCACTATCCGTGTGGAGTTTTCACATTCTCCCCGTGTTTGCGTGGGTTTCGACCCCACAACCCAAAAATGTGCAGGGTAGGTGGATTGGCCACTCTAAATTGCCCCTTAATTGGAAAAATGATTGGATACACTAAATTTATATTTTAAAAAAGGGTCACTTTTAAACAGTTCAGTATATTTTTGATGAGCTAGCGAAATTATTGGCTGATATCAGTCACAATTTCTCGTCGTCATGACAGCTGTGAGGTGATGATAAATAAGAAGGCCACTTACTGCTTGGATAATAAGTCCTGGATTTTCACTCCCAACCCATTAGGAATATTTTCCGTTTCTGCAAAAATAACCCAGGCGAATGCAGAGATGGACGTTTAGATTTTCATTCTGGGTTAGCGGGGTTGCCTGAGAGACCCGGGAAGAAGTATGGAGGATGTGTGGTACGGAGGCAGGCTGGGTGGAAGGTCCGCCTTGTTGCACCAATGCTTTATCAAAGTTAAAAAAAAACAAAAGCATAAAATAGCCCATCAGCCCTCAAGCTCCAAACACGCACCATGCCAACACATGTCCCTCACTCCAATAGCCCTTCATACTCTCCATGCCAATTGATGCCCCCGGCTACAATGCCACTTCATGTCCTCACACCTTCCAGGGTAATCTATGCACCTCTGTCCAACCTCATGGTTTTTTATTGTCCTTTTGCCAACCTCTGCCCCTTGGGCCCCCTTACCGCACATATCCTGCCATGGCACTTAAAAGCCCTTTTTCACTTTAGTACCAACCCATGCAACCCCACCCGTCAACCTTTGCCCTTACACCTACCATGACGTCTCACCCAGTATCCACCATGGACAGAACTCAGCACCCATGCTGATATCAAATAGAATTCCGTGTCTAAACCAGACTTTATTTTGTTTAAAAACACACTAGTTCATAAAACCCCATTTACTACATGTACATTTCTTGGACTAGATTATTCCAACATATAACAACAAACATTTTCTTCAATTGCATAATCTGACATAAAAGCAAGCGTAGGAATTCATAGTCACCACTTGGAGCTGTCATTCAAAGTGAAATATCAGATGCCTTACTGTGATAATGGGCTATTGCAAAATCAGTCATACAGCACATCCGATAATGGCAGCCATAGGGCTTACGTGAAAAACAAGTAATCCTTTTTAACAGTCAAGTTTTTAAAAGAGTTAAAGGGTCGGCATTTTAAATGCCTTGCC
This sequence comes from Scyliorhinus canicula, assembly GCF_902713615.1. NCBI lineage: Eukaryota > Metazoa > Chordata > Chondrichthyes > Carcharhiniformes > Scyliorhinidae > Scyliorhinus > Scyliorhinus canicula. The sequence goes on along the minus strand of NC_052153.1, from coordinate 22,710,613 downwards.
AGCTCTCTTTGAATGTTCATCTTGACACTTTTTACAGTTGTTTTTGAGTGAATCCCGCCCTGGGGGCATTTCCCACCCTCGCAGAAATGGTCGCTGTTTTCTTTGGGGGTGGAGCTTCTGAATTTGGCTATTTTGTTAACAATCGAGAGGCTCTCCATCATTGCGAAAATCCAGGCCGAAGCGTCTATTTGGGATAGAGTACAGGATCTTGGGAGGAATAAATACACAAATGATTGATAGTGACACAGGCCATGAAAAAAGTAAACTAAGGAAAGCAAGCACAAGGATTAATTTCTCGAGTGATAAAATTGAAAAGGAGGAAAGTTGTGTTAAAGTTGTATAGAACTGTAACAAGGTGGGAGTACTTTCATATTATAAAAAGGATAGAGAGGCATTGGGGTAGATTCAAAATGATTTACACAGTTGATACCAGAACTGAGGGCTTATAAATATCAGGAAGGATTGAACAGGCTGGGAATCTTGTCTTTGGATTGAGGGTTGACCTAATAGAAGTCTTTAAAATAACATATGTGGTTAGGTGGATTGACCATGCCAAACGGCCTTCAAGTGTCCAAAGAACTGTAGGTTAAAGGGTTATTGGGATTGGGCTGGGGAGTGGGCTTGGGTGAAGTGCTGTTTTAGAACGTCGGTCCAGACTCGTGGGCCGAATGGCCTCCTTCTGTACTGCAGTGATTCTATGAAAAGGAGTTGATTTGGAAGACATAGAAAATGTATTCACAATCATGGAATAACCAAAACCATGGTCGTAAATATAAGGCATTCACAAATAAATCTAGGGAGGAACATATTTACTCAGGGAGTGGTAAGAATATAGAACTCTACACAATAAGTAGTTGAAGCAAGTAGCATAAGATGCATTGATGATCAGCACAAGGGAGTAAGAAGAGTGTGCTGATAGGGTTAGATTAAGAAGTATAGGAGTTTCATTAGGGAGCATGTACACCTGTGCTTATCATATGGGCTGAATGGTCTTTTTGTATGCTGTAGACATGATGTAGCTCAATAAACCATAACTAGCTTTGAGAAGCAGTTGCTCCATCATTGGGGAAGATGGCTGTTATCTTTTTGTCATGGAGAATGTGATCAACAGAGTGCAGCAAGGCACAAAGTGACATTGGTAAATTTGTGCTCTGTCTATTCCACCATCCTGACTGAATGAAGATGTCTTGCTTTGGGAAATGCCAACCAATTGGTAATCTACTGGCACCAATGGGCAAAACTGGAATTTAAAATGTAATTCAGGCAAAAATGTATGTCCCAGTCATTTTCCAACTATTTAAAAGTGAAATCATGCTCTGTCTTAAATGATGATAGGGATGTAAGATTGAGAGTTACTGGCACTAGCTCAACAGAAATAGATAAGAGAGGAAGGTTTTCATTACCTTTTGTTGTGTTTTCTTGTTTTTAAACCTGGAAGTTGAAGGTATTACACTGCAAAGGAGACACTTTAATGTCATAATCCCCATGTTACATAAGCCTGTTGTGATTGAATGATTATCTTCCAAGACCCATAGCACACAAGGAGGCCTTTCATTTCACATGTTGAGCTCTTCGCTGCTGCAATCCAAAACAAATCTCTCTGTTCTGAATTCAGTTCTCCCTCCATAGCCTTTAACTTTCTTCTACTTCAAAGGTTTATCCAATTTTCCCTTCAAAGAAACAATGGTCTCTCCCTCAACCTCTCCCAATGGGGAAATGGTCACAGTTTCGACTTCCCTCTGCATAAAGACTTTCTTCCAATTCCTCTTGCTCGCATAAGTGGGAATTTTAAACTGACAATCTTGCATCATCAGCTCCCCAACCAGAGGAATTAATATTTCCTCGATCACAAAATCTTTCATCATTTTAGAGTCCTCCATGAAATCTTATCTTAGCCTTCCCTATTCCCTGTAGAAATAGTCCCAGTGTCCCATTGCAGTTTGCCAGTTTTGGCATAATCATGACTAATCTCTACCTTTAATACCGTTTCTATAAATAGATGCTCCAAATTTGCACGCCGTAATATAACTGTAGTCTAATCTATTAATCTATTTTATGACTATTATGAAACCAAAATGTTGTTGAGCTTTTTCTAGCTACATTCGCACTTTCAGAGAATGTCTGTCTCTTTGTTCAACCATCAATGTCTTCCCATTCATGTAAAAACACCTGATTCTAGTTTCCCACCAAAAATGTATTATCTTACACTTATCTGCACTGAACTGCATTTGCACACTTGCCCAATCAGCTAACCGGTATCTCTTCCTGACATATTCTTTCGTATATTTCTCCTTTTTACTTGTAAGGTAGCTTCCTATTTTTTGTTTGTCAGTATATTTTGAGAATCTGTTCCCATGCCCAAGTTACAAGTCATCTTTATATACCAGGAACAAAATGCTGACCCCCCCCCCAGATGAATCATTCTGAGCAAAACACAACCTTTGTTTCCTGTCAACTAATTTTCTGTCCATGTTGCTACATTTCCTCTTACACCGTACACTTAGAACTTTTGTAATGTGCGTCTTCCAAAACATTTGACTGAATGCTCCCTGAAAATGCACATACCAGTCCCTATTGACTGCACTCCCTTTGTCTATCCAATTGGTGACTCCTGGAAAAAGCTCAGATTTATCAAGCAAAGTTCGCCTTTAACAAATTCATGGTGGCTGCCCTTGTTTAACATAAATAATTCAAAATGCTTACATTTAGGGATCGGAGCCACATTTTCGCTTTAGCACTGCGTAACAGTTTATTTGATTTAATTCTGTCACTCGCGAACCATTATATAATGCATATAATGGAAAAGATCAAAGTAGGCAAGACCAACTTTGAGAAAACCAAACAGAGTGCTAGTAGTTTCTTTTTTTCTCATTACTGGGACTAAGTTCAACAGGCAGCTCTCCAGCACCTTGCCTAAGCGGTCGGCCACTGTCTGTTGGTCTAGACGGGGCAGTCAATCATAGATAGAAACATCCCTGTGCCCAATTTCAGCCCCAATATCCACTCACTTAAACTTTCCGGTCGGGATTATTGCACAATGGTCTGGATGGGAAACCCTAACTCAGGAATGTTGAAACCAATGCCGGTACCTTCACCCATTCTCAAAGAGACATCAGTTATTTGCACAACCCACTCTTCAACAAGGGAAGTCTTGACCTTTTTCTAGACCAATGATACTGATACTAGAGTGGCAGAAACATGACAATAGCCTCACAGAAGGGCCGATACTGTAAAGGAAGATTGAAAGAAACAGAAAATACTTAAAATACGTGAGAGAATGCAAAGCGATCCTTGATTAACTCACTTAGCAATTCACCAAGGGCACACCAAGCTTACTGGCGTCATAAACAAGCTCACCTGCTATGGGTTGGAAGGCTGAGATGTGAACAAATCCATCAGCTCGGCAGAAAAAAAACACGAGTAACACAATAAAAACACAAAATAACCCACATAACACAATAAAGCTGAGTACAGTAGCAATTGTCACAAAGATGTGTTTTATATCAAATAATGAGTTTTAATCCACTGACTAGATACCTGAATGGAACTTTTAAAAACAAACTTTTTGGCTAACCTTATACAAGTATAATAATCTTAATTGTCACAAGTAGGCTTGCATTAACACTGTAATGAAGTTATTGTGAAATGCCCCTAGTTGCCACATTCCGGCACCTGTTCCGGCACACAGAGGGAGAATTCAGAATGTCCAAATTACTTGACAGCACATCTTTGGACTGTGGGAGGAAACCGGGGAGAATGTGCAGACTCTGCAGAGTGACCCAAAGCCAGGAATCGAACCTGGGACCCTGGTGCTGTGAAGCAACAGTGCTAACCACTGTGCTACCGTGCTGTCTCTAACTTTTCATTGCTATATACCCCCATAGTGGAGTCAGTCTGTCTACAAAACCCAAAGACAAAGGTATGGATTCTCCATTTGAGAGACCGAGTGCTGATGCTGGGACTGAATCGCGAGTGCTCTACGGTACCAAACGTGGTGCTGGTTCAGGAGCAATTCAGGACCTGTTGATGGGCTAAGACACATGGAACTAGTGCAATGCCAATGCATGACGCCGTCTGATTTGCCGTGGTCGGAGTCAGCACTGGAGAGCCTTACAAGCAGGAGCTGCACGTAAGCACTCCACACACCTTCAACCCAGCCAAGATGATGGATCAGGCTGTGCTGGAGCACTCCCATCCCATGTGTCGGCTGGGGCCAGAGGATACCTAGGGGGCCTGGTGAGGCACCTATACAACACCTGGCACTACCTTCACAATGGGCAGTCAGTGGCATCCACAGCTGGATGGCTGCCTTGCAGGCTGCGGCAATGCGGTCCGTGTCCGGCCACCTCCTGGCCAATCCCCGGAACTCCCCCCCCCCCAGCACACTGTAGCAATGCTGGACACTCTCTGTACCCCTCCCCACCCTAAGCAGCCATGACACCTGTTTCCCTATTTGAAAAACCACAAGTGAACGTCGCCATAGGTAATTCCTCCTGGTGGAGGTGGACATTGCGTGGGAGGCCCGGAGATGAGGTGTAGGACGTATTCACACAGCTGTCAAGGGACTGCATCATGGAATTTCATTGATTTTCCACTGACCCACAATTCTCCGCCCGATCGTGTTTCACGATTCTGGCGTCGGCTGATGGAGAATCCCGCCCAATAGCTTCAGGGGAGTTTGAAAGCCTTGCATCTTCTGCCTCATTAGCAAGACATCACTTGATGTAGTCAACTGCTGGAGACCATTAAGACTAATCGCTAGGATAATGGCACCCTAGCTAACTTCTTCTAGACATGAGCCAATTAACTTACTGTTGGAACATACAGATAAACTTTTTGTTGATTCTCCTGGCAGTTGGAGGTCACATGACAAGCCAACCCTCTGTTGTTTTTAGTACGTTGACTGAGCAGATCTGCAGACAAAGAGCTTAGGGAGAAGACTCGGAGGGCCCTCTTGCATCCGGTTATCTCCAACTCACCTTGTAAGCTTTGCGTCGTTTGCTGACTGTGATCATCCAAGGATGCCCTGCTGCAAAGATTTCTTAAAAGAATCGAAACCAGAACTCCCTATTTTCAAAGAACAACCCCAGTTACTTACATCAGAAGCTTTGAGATCATCAAAATCAGCCTGAAACCAGCCAAGTTGCCAAACCCGAGTCACGTTTTTTTCCAATGGACTTCAATCTGGTCAACCTATCCTTCCTCACTGCGTAATCTGTATTTGTGTGTGTGTGTGTGTGTGTGTGTGTGTGTGAGAGAGAGAGAAAGACAACTTCGAGTGTGTTCCTGGGTGCGTGGATTTTACTTAGACCAGTTTAAGTCTAATAAACCTAGCCTCTTTGTTAAATTCAAGACATCCTGTCTGAATTGTTGAGTATACTCTTTTTGAACAAAAAAAGAACAGTTGTGGGCAAACGAGGAAGGGCAAAAGGGCCCTTTGACTCCAGTTCACCTGGTTGTGACAAAAGATAAAACCTCTGTGGAGATAAAATGAGGCAGAAGAGATTACTGCAGGATAGGTTGGTCAAACTGGGAGCCAATCTTAACATTGGGTATCTGTGAATGTTTAAGATCTATTGTAATACAAGTTGAAAAAAAATGCCTGCACTGCACTTGCTCAGAAAATATTTCAAATGCAATCTATTAATCCAAATTAAAACATGTTCTGAACTGGGATGTAAATTGTTAAAGCATAGTGAGCAGATGCATTGGAAGATAAACTTTTATTACAGGCTGGCTAGATTTCCGCACCAATTCCATAAGTGTTTGCATCTGTTTCATTTGAGAAGTCCTGGAGGCTTTAAGGGATGGGCAGGTTTATAGCACAATGTTTTTTTTTTCAGCATACAGTATAGTTTTGTTAGCTTATGCTTGTCCATACATTTCTTTTTTGGTCATTAAAATGAGGAATGTAACATCTTAGAACCAAAAATCAGCAACAGACAATCTGGGGCCAGCTATGTTACAGGTGACCTATAAAGTAAATCTCCCTCTGCTGTCTCCCAACTAGCTACGGATAAAAAATCGTTCCACTGTCTATAACATTGTGGCCTTTTCTGGTGAAATTGCAGGTTTGTGCAGGTTACTTCTTGGCCCATCTCAACAAGGAATTTCAACAGACAACTTGCTTTCACATAAGCCTTTAATGCAGAACAAATAATGTCATGGTGCTTCAGAAATGTGAAGGGGATAAAAAAAATATATAGCTGCCTAAAACTTGCACTGCATTAGTTTGGGATAGATTCAAATTCAGGTCACAGAGCTAAAAGTTTTACCTGCACACAGAGGTTTGCATTATATATCCTCATTTTAATGTTCAGACAATTATCTCCTTTGATAAGTAGCCCCTTTATATTTTTAAAAAGATAGAGAGGCATATTTCAAAATATGATTCTGATCAATAAAATGATCCACAGGCGTGTTGGCAAGAACTCTTAAAAGGCAAATACTGAACTGAGAATATATACTCAAAGCACATAGGTTTAAATGTTTGTTGTTTAAAGGTATAATGTGCAATACGGCTCGAATTTTGTTGGAAATTTTGTTGACCTCTGGGAGGTGCTGTGCAGAACGGTGTGAAGCACTTTGCAATTAGTTTTAATTCCTTAAGGCAAAACATGCTTTATGTGGGCTATGAGAGCAATTGAGATAACATACTGCAAGATATCGAAAGCATATTGTTTTCAGTGAAAAGCCGCACCCATTCTCCTCGCAAAAGGTTCAAACAGAGCCATGGACAAACAGGCGCTTTGTGCTGCAGTACTGTTCGACAAAATGTTCAGCAGAATTGATGAATTCAAAAGACCAGAAGATGATCGGTGCTGGCTGTTTTATTCTACTCTGCCCATTCATAAACTTTAGTGTATTTAAAGAGGAAAATTACATTAAATAACCATAAAATAACAATTACGGCAAACAGCTATAATACAGGAGCTGTGTGTTCCTGGTTTTAAGAGAGCATTTCAAATGATTTGAACTTCACACACCTTCACTATAATTAACCTCTCAAGTATAAACCCCTTTTCCTGAGTGGGAATCACCCACTTTCTCCCCATAAAGTCACTCATCTAAATGCTAAAGGCAATTAAGTGAGGCAAAGGATACTTACTAAACATCCTTAACATCTACTCCAAAAATGCTGCAGGATTCTTATGCTTTTGTGTTTACCCCATTGAGAAAGCCGCTGTCTAGTTTTGCAGAATAGAAAAGTATTCCTGATAATTTAAAAATCGTCAAGAGTTTCTTTTATAACTGATGAGTACCAAATAACATAAAATGTACTTGTTTGCAAACTATCTGTCACTTATCCGTCTTTTATTAAATATATAAAAACCTGCCATCAGGTAGCAATGGATACTTTCTTTCTCTTTTGCAAAGTTCGGCTGAAGAAAAGCGAAAGAACCAAATAAGAGTGATTCAGTAACGGTGTCAATAAAATTAAAAGGCTAAAAACAAGCACAACAAATGCTACTGGAAACTGTAGCAATAATAATATAAAAAATATTTTAGTACACGTAAGCATGTTATTTTTTTTATATAGGCCCAAAACAGGAACCTATTTTGTGAGACACTTGAAAAATCATTCATATCAGCAAAAGTTCTTGTTCTGAGAAGCAATATCCAGATATTTCTTCATCCCTTTATGTTCTTCAAACGAGAGGTGTGTGGGGGACTGGGACGGAGGGAGACATTAAGTCTGTCATGGGGTGGAAAAGCATTAACTTCAATCCCTCACTTTCTACATAAAATATTTAGTACAATGTTGTGGATTGAGTGCCGCTGTTACTGTATCCAAAGCAGCTCTCAGACTTCTTTCTTCATGTCCTGATCAAAATAGTTCTCTTTTTTTTTTGGCTGTCAGCATGATTTTATTGTCCTTGGCGACATTGCGTTTGGAAGAAGTTTCCCAAGAATGTGCGATAACCAGGATCGTCCACGTATTCATTCAAGAACTTGGAATTCAGGACCCGTGGGCGCTTCTTTGCCTGAACATTCTCAGTGGAAAATGTAGCTTCATAGCGCATATCCGATGCTGAAGACTAACAAACAAAGGGAGACCATCAGAGAAGTGCATAAAAACTCAAACATTGACAGTCTACAGAAAGGCTCTGTATGCAGGTATGATGCGGTTTCATTTATTCTCTTGGCTGCAGTGTCAAATAAACAATCAAGGCTTGAATAACTGTGCTTTACTGAAGAGAGCAGGATGTTACAAATTTCGAGTACATAGTCAAAAGGCAGGTTGATATTGAACACTAAATTACTTAAATTAAATTAAGCAGCTGCACCATTTTCAGTTTAATAGGTTTATTTCACAGACATCACTGATGGTTTTCAATGCTGTATCATTTCAGACCAGCAAAATGAAACAGACAAATGCATAAATATAATTTAAAACCATTCCAGGTGGTCATTTTGCAGTTAGAGCACAACTTCAATCTTAGTTGCTCCTATTGTTTAATATTTCATGCTTGTCAGAGGCAAACTGGGAGTAGGGACATAGACCAGTATTTGCAGGTAATGCCACTTTGGTACACACATTAATCCCTGCGTGCTCCCTGCTCTGTCACCATTGCTGCTCCTAACTTACTTCCAGGGATGAAACACTGCTGCGGACAAGAGTGATGAGAGATAGGGCCAGGACACTGGTTCTGAAAATGGGTGACAGTCACCAGAAATGGAAAGTCAGGGAGAGGGAATTAAAAGTATTCGCGTGAACTGAGGGAGAGAACACTAGCAAACAAAAAAAATGAGGGTGCCAACTTGAATGGGAGGGGCGGGGCCTGAAGAACACCAGTTTTAATGGGAACTGGGAAACATAAATGTCAGCACACACTACGGGAGGTGGAAGAGAGTGAACTGAGCAAGGATGAAAAGTGCTAGCATGGATTAAAGGGGGAGAGGAGTGACAGTGCAAAGGTGTGTCAATGTGAACTGAGGGAGGGCAGTGAGGGGACTACCAATGTGAACAGAGGGAGGCAAGTAAACTAAGAGAGATGTGGCATTTTGATGGCAAACAGTGCCAGCATCAACTACCAAAGGATAGAAGAAGAATGCTAGTCCGAAAGGTTGGAGGGGAGTTGAGTTCCAATGCAAAATCTGAGGGGAGAGAAGAATGTCAGCATGAATAGAGAGGGAAGAAAGAGTTGGGGAAGAGATGGAAGAGCACCACCTTTACACCAGGAAAGGTTTGCTTTGGTGAAGTTGGGTTTTTGAGGATAAACCCTGGATTAGAACACCAGGGATGTCAGTTTGAGATAGACGGAAATTAATGGGAACACAAATGAAACCCTCATATCTGCCGCTCGAGATGTTGTGATGTGATGAGATGACCATACCAAACAGTGGCTAGGATACTGAACCAAACCCCAATATTTTTGTTTATTTTAAGACTGTGCGGAAATAATGATTCACTTCAAGACTGATTGCATGAAAAAATAGGGCTTTGGTATTTCTAAAACAAAACTTTATTATGAATATATTAAACTTTTAACTTTACGCACGAAAATAGCAGTTTACAATTACCCCTTAACACAATCTACAGACTTCCCATTAAACAACAAAAGAAACTTACAGCTCTTAATCCAGTTTAAAATCAGCAGGGCACAGAGTAACACTTGCTTTAGAAAATAGTAAATTGGCTCCAGTTGGAACCCCTTCAGACTCTGGCTGAATATCTTAAAATAGTTGCTTCAACTCAGCTGTTTCAGCCTCTTGTCTTCAGACAAGTCCACTCTCTGCTTTAAAATCTCATTACTTTTTTTTAAACTATCCTACTAGGAAGGAATTGTGGACTCAGTCAGGCGGATCAGAACTCAGCTACTCTCTCTCTCTCAAACTTCTCCAAACTCACTGCCTCTCAGCCTCTCTGAGCTCTACCCAGCAATTACCTCATCTCCCCAAGCTGAAAAAACACTTGAGCTGAATTCTCCACCGTCGGGAATCTCCAATTGCTGGCAGCCCGGTGGTTTCCTGACACTGTGGGGCTGTCCCACAAAGGAAACCCCATTGACTAGCCAGCAAAAGTGAGAAGCCCGACGGTGTGCCGCGCAAGAAATCTGGTGCGGCAGGACGGAGAAACCCATCCAAAATTTCTGCAGGCTGCAAAAGCACATTAACTCCCCAGGGACCTCCCCAGTCAATCCACATTGTTCTGGTCAATTTAACCTGCTATTTACCAGAAGTAAAACAAAACTCTTTTTAAAAACATGACCGCTGCAGCCAAACACATTGTACTCCCAGGCTTTTAATACTTAACTTGTCCCAACATTTAGAAGCCAGTATTCCCGAAATCCTCCAATCATCACAGTAGCTAGTTAGCCTGCAAGTCAAATGTTTCAATACCCCTACAATTTATACTTAAATAACTCCTAATTCACCACAGGACTAAAAAACATTTTAATTTTTATCATATGCAAGTGATGGAATGGTGGGACATACTTCAGATTTTAGCTCTAGTTTACTCTCACCCCACCCCAACTCGTCCTTCTCTCAGTTCATGCTGACATTTGCCTTCTTTGTTTACAGTGGCACTGTATCTTCCATTGCGACTGCATGCCACTGGCCCATATTCAAGATTGATTGCGAGTGGTTTTGCTTTTTTCAATCAATTGACAGGCTTTTTTCCAGTCTGTTGCTACGTATGCTGTTGGATCTGGCTGCTTTCCATACCTGCAGCTTCATACAGGACCATGTTCTGCACTACAAATGGAAATTGTTAGCCCGTGTTCAATCATCAATTCCTGTCTGGAGCAAAGAATCCAATGCTAGAATGAGGTGGAATCACAAATCGAAGATGCAGTTAGGATTAGCAATATGGAGTAGATCAAGCAGCGTCGGTGAACAGACCAATGGAGGAGCATTTGGGGGCGGGTGAGGGGGGAATGCAGCGTGTTCAAAAGGAAGACGGCTTCAAAATAAAAGCATTAGAATGTCCCACCATTCCGAAGGTGGAAGGCTAGTGTTTCTGTGAAGAGAAGAGTGACCACTGAAGTGATTTTTAAATTTATATTTTTAAAAAATCTATCAGTTGGGAAATGCAAAAACAAGGTGCACAAAGGCTTGGGAGAGACAGAAATGGAGTAAGAAATAGTAAGGTATTAGGTGGAGTCAGACCAAAGGGAATGCAATATAGTCTAAATTAGGCTTACTCTGCTTGAGTGGTAAAGAAGGTTGGTGAGCTGCAGATGTAGATGGTATTGCATTCTCACACCATGAGAAGAAATCAAACACCCTATGTTCCAAACGTTATTCTTATTGCCATTTCTTAAAAATGGATTTCCTGTTGAACCTAAAAGATGTCTACTAAACCACAGGACCATAGAGGTGGGAGCTACACCTAGGAGCAACAAGAATAAAAGAATACTTTTCTCGGCGGTGGAATCTCCCACCTCATCTTCAGGCATCTTTGGATTACAAAACCAGGAGACTCGCACATCAAAAACTCATTGGGCTGGATTCTCCATTTTTGGGACTATGTCCCCACGCCGTTGTGAAAACTGTGGTCTTTTACCTCTGAAACACTGGCGTCAAAAGATCACATTCACAGCCCTGCAGGGGATTCGCAGGGACCGGCCGTGAAGCTCTCAGCCTCAGCTGGAGATACGGGCCCCCTGCACTTCCGGGTCAGAGGCCGCGCATGCGCATGGTGGCGGCCTCCAGCGGCCGCGCCGTGCTCCATGGTGAACTTAGACCATGGAGCTGGACTGCGGAAATAGTGCCCCTGATCGACCGCGCGCCTGACCCGGACCTCCTGCTAAAAAATACCCTGGTCCCCCGATCGGCCCGTCCCCAACCATGGTGGCCGCAGAATGAGACCGCAGTCGCCATGCGAGTATCCCGAACGGCAGGACCAGATTAGATCCATGGCGTCGCGACCTTGGCCAGTCAGGCGGTGGAGAATAGCGGGGCGGGGCTCTGGCAATGGCCGCAGGTGGTGGATACGCAGGGCGCTGTACTGCCCGCGTATGCTGCTTTTCGGGGGCTAGTGAATCGAGGAACCGGCGGCCATTGTGCCTACGGAGCTGTTGACAAATTCTATCACACACTGCAACTGTCCAGGTCCATTTCAAAAGGGAATCAAGGGATCTCATTTGCATCTGATCGGCTCACCTTGCTGGGTGAGATAATAGCTTCTCAACATCATATGGGTGGTAACTCTTTCAACAACTAATGACTTGATCCATTCCACATACTGAATAAACAACCCTGTTTGAAGTCATTATGGAGAAGTTAGGTCGCATGATTCAAGTGATCGTTTGAAATATCTATAAACCTTTGAAAAATGAGAAATAGGCAGCCTGCTGTTTAACCAACTGGTGAGCCATCAGGAAGCAGGGTTAGGGTTCAGGTTCACCTTAAACTTCCAGGCACAACAACAGCCATACCTCGAGACCTATTCTTGCTTACAGAACCAACCCTGGCAGTGCACCTACTTCACTTTGCGGTATCAGCACCAACTGAAAAGCAAATACTACAACTCCAGTCTTCAGCCAGTTTATCGAGGACAGCTATATGAAAGAATTCCTCATTGGACTCTGACTTTGGACTCTGGATATCATGTGAACTAAAATTCAGTTCTGTGATTCTTGAACTGTAAAACCCCTTTTCTTTATTCCCCAGTTTACGGTGTGTGTGTTTGGAGTGTGACGTTGCTAATACTCCTCCACCGCAGTTTGAATATGAAATAAACTTAACTTCTTGAGTTAATCCTAACTCAAATTTGTTGCAGATTATTATTAAATTGGGTCACAAAGGCCAAAGGTTTGGGATAACAGGCCACTGCATATTTTAAAAAGAATAATTCAAAACACCTGCTTACAGACAGGCAGTGAGAAGAAATAGGTTCAGTTTGTCAATCTCTCTCCTGCCCATAACAATAATCATATGGGATTATGATGCTGTGACAATATCTTTAGTGGGGTGAGAACAGGTCTGGTTTAGGCAAATTGGAATCAAAGATTGGTAGGCAGGATTTTCGTCCAGCGAATTTGATGGCTTCAGAGGCGGATTGCCAGTAATTCTGCGCTACCGGTCCCCTCATTCCATTCACCATCAGTGTCCACCCTCCTCTGGTGGGGCTGTTGCCTGCCTAAGCCTTTGGTGTTCTGGTTAGCACTCCTGGTTAAGGACTCTGGCCACTGTCCTTAATTGGATAAAGGTCTTAACTGACCGGCTCCTAGTCACCTCCTCCTCATAGCTGAGGTGGTAATTGAGTACTTTACAAGTGTCTTTACCCAGTAAGGAGATACTCCGAAAGTCATGATAAAAGAGGTAGTTGAGATAGTGGATGGACTTAACATTGATAAAGAGGAAGTATTGGAAAGACTGGTTATACCGGAAGTTCACAGGTTACCAGGACAGAACGGGAATGTAGAGTGGAATTTGGAGGGGTACTGCCAAAAGCTTCACTTTTTCCTTAGATACAGAAGTTGTGTCAGAGGCCTGGAAAATTGCAAATGTTATCCCCTTATTCAAAGAAGTGCGTAAAGATAAATTTAGCAACCACTGGTCCGTTAAATTTAACATTAATGGTAAACAGGATTTTAGAAATGATAATCTGGGGCAAATTAACAGTCACTTGGACAAGTGTGAAGTAATTAAGGAAAGCCAGTACAGATTTGTTAAAGGCACATTGTATTTAACTAACCTGATTGAATCTTTTGCCGAAGTAACAGAGAGGGTTAATTAAGGTAATCTAGTTGGTGTGATGCATAGGGACTTCCAAAAAAATACTACATAATAGCATTGACAGCAAAAGTTGAAGCCCATTAAATAAAAACATTAGTCACTGCATAGAGACAAAATTGTCAGAATGACAGGAAACAGAAAATAGCGGGGAATGGCTGATTTTCAGACTGGAGGAAGATATACAGTGGAGTTCACTGTGATCAGTACTATGACGACTGTATTTCTTGCTTTTGTTAATAACCTAGACGTATGCGGATAGAGCACACTTTCAGAATCTGCAGGTGTGAGAGGACAGTGACAGACTTCAAGGAGATTTAGACAGGGTGGTGGAATGGGTGAACACACGGCAAATGAAATTTAATGCAGAGAAATGTGAAGTGATTCATTTTAGTGGAAAATTAAGGAGAGGCAATAGAAAATAAAGAGTACAATTCTAAAGTGGGTGCAGGATCACAGTGACCTGGGGGTTTATGTGCACAATACATTGAAGGTGGTAGAGCAGATTGAGAAAGTGGCTAAAAAGGCAACTGGTATCATGGCCTTTTTCTGTCAGCAAAAAGCACAAGAACAAGGAAGTTAGGATGAAGCTGTATTAAGCACCAGTTTGTCTTCAGCTGGAGTATTGTGTCTAATTGTGGGCAGTGCACCACATTAAGGACGGGAAGGCTTTAGAGGGGATGAAGAAAAGATTAATGGGAATGCTTCCAAGGATGAGGCAGCTCAGTTATTTGGACAGATTGAAGAAGTTGCTGTTGTTCTCCTTGGAGGAGAGAAGGTCAAGAAGGCATTTGGAAGAGGTGTTAAAAGAGTGTGGGGGGGGGGGGGGGGGTGGGGGGGGGGGGGGGGTGGGTGGGGGGGGGGGGTGGGTGGGGGGGGAGAGAAATCTAGACTGAGTAGGTAGAAAGAAAAATGTTTCCATTGGTGAAAGACTCGATGATTGGCAAAAGAACCACCAGTAACATGTTTTACAGGGCGTTGAGGATACACTGGCTGAATGTGTGGTTGAGGCAGCAGGGTTAAAGGGAAAGGTAGGTGAGTGTTCTTGTATTAATTTGGCATGAGGTTGATAGTCTGTAACCATTCTGTGATTCTATGAAAATATATTTAAAGGAGAGTCGATTAATCGGATTTAAGGGGAAATATTATTAATAACATGTCTCAGGCTACCCTACAAAAGTATGCACCAGTGGGTAATACTCCAGTCAACGAGAATCGGAAGGGGGGGGGGGGGGGGGGGGGGGGGGGGGGGGGGGGGGGGGCGGTTCTACTGGTTAGAGTCATACTAACACAAAGGAAGATGGTTGTAGTTGTTGGAAGACAATCATCTGGGTTCCACAACATTGTTCCAAGAATATTCTATAGTAGCGTCCTAGGCCCAGCCAGCTTTACTGCTTCATAACTAAACTGCTCTCCATCATGACTGTACAATGTGCAGCGCCATTCACAACTCCTCAGATACTGACACAGTCCACGTCCATATGTAGCAAAACCTGGACAACATCCAGGACTCGGCTGATAAGTGGCAAGTAACATTCGTGCCACATAAGTGTCAGGCAATGTTCATTTAGGCCCATAAGACGTAGGAGCAGAATTAGGCTACTCGGCCCATCGAGTCTGCTCAACCATTCAATCATAGCTGATATGTTTCTCATCCCCATTCTGCTGCCATCTCCTCATAACCCGATTCCCTTATTAATCAAGAACCTATCTATCTCTGTCTAAAGACACTCAATGACTTGGCCTCCTGCAGCAATGAGTTCCACAGATTCACCACCTTCTGGCTGAAGAAACTCCTCCTCACCTCTGTTGTAAAGGATTGTCATGTGCAGCAAGAGAAAATCAAATTATCTCCCCTAGACATTCAACAGCATTATCATTACTCAATCCTCACCACAGCATCAGTGTTACCACTGACTAGAAAATTAACTGGTCAGGCAACAAGAGCAAGCCAGAGGCTGGGAATTATGTGGCAAGTATCATAGTTCCTGACTCTCCAGAGCATGTCCACTATCTATAAGGCACAAGTCAAGAGTGTGAGGGAATACTATCCACTTGCTTGAATGAGTACGGCGCCAACAACCCTCAATAAACCTGACAACATCCTGGCCAAAGCAGTTCATTTGATCGACACTCCATCCGCCACTTAAAATATTTATCCCTCTACCATAGATGTGTAGTGACAACAGTGTGTGCCATGCAGGTGATGCACTGCAGCAACTAGCCAACTCTCCAAAACCCTCAACCTCTCCCACATAAAAGGACAAGGGCAGTGGTTCAAGGTGGACAAAGTGACCCGAAAACAATTAGAATAACAAATGCTGCCCTTGCCAGTGACAGTCACACCCCATGAAAGAACAAAATAAATGGGGAGAGGGAAAGAGGGAGGTATTTGGAGGTCCACAATTCAAAATGTTCCTCCTTTATCTCTGACTTGCATCAGACTTGTTGTGTAAAGCTCCCCGGTGATGCTGCTCAATCCCCTTTCATACTCAATGTCAAAACACTAAAGATTCATGATGCACAGTTTCCAACCTGGAAGACCAACAAAAGCTAGGCACAGCATCCAAAGGCTGATGACTCAGAATGGCACGCTAACAGATATTTAAATCGGTTTATAACATAGGCCTTTAATATGTCGAACATTCCATAGTTCACTTTGGAGGCTGGTACATGGATACCTGATTGAGGAATAGCAAATATCAGTCACATGAAATAATTTTCTGAAGGAAATTTTGATTCCCTGTATTTAAAAATCTACATTAAAGTTGGACTTTGCGTTTCTTCCAGTCTAAATAGTCTAACTTACATTCAAAATGACTTTATTTTTGCTCTTGGAAATTATTCTTCTTCATATTTTTAAAGCTTCTTTACATTTCATGCAGCTAATAAGGAATTTAAAAATGTTTAATGTATTTCTGAAAAAAACATACATAACAGCAGGGTGTGACCTTATCTGGTCATAAGATTATTCCAATCAAGCTGGAGAGCAGAAAATTAAATGCATTTTCAAGACATACTCTTGAGAAAAGTTTTAAGTTTATAACAAAATTTGGCAATTCGAATTGATTTCAAACACTTTACTTAAAATTGATATATATTTTCGATATTGAAATAATGAAAAGCAAAATAAAATTTCAATATATCTTTTAAAAAGGTACCCCAACATTTCCCTTTCCCCATGTTACTCAGAGAGACATAATCTCTTTCTCAAACCCTCCCAAGTTTATGGGGACAGGTTCTTGCTTCTCAGTTCTGGATTAACTCTTCACATAGTCTAACCTACCCCAATTTATGACATTATTCTGTTCTTCCAAATTCAATCTGGCATTCTTCACCCCCCACCCCACTTGCTTAATTCTCTCTGGCACTTCTCTCCCCTGACAATCCAGCTCTAGTTGTTCCTCTTCTGCCAAACTCTGTCACTCCTCCACTTCAAACTGGTACTCTTTCCTCTCCATCCCATCCATTAAAGGAATAAACCTCTGCATTTAAGCTAGCGTTCTCTCCCCCCCCCCCCCCTCCCACCATCTCCATTAATGCTGCATTCCTCTCCCCTTCACATACTCAATAACAACCACACAAAGTGTGATTCTTAGATTCTCCAAAGTACCCCTCCTCTAAATTGTCATCCTCTGTTTTGCATCAGTTGCCTCTCTGCTATCTCCCTGCACCTCATCTCTCACCATTTTTGCTGCCCAGTGCCCAGCGTGCTTCTACTTGAAATCAGTAAGATCACTGGACACTGAGCAGGAACTTCTGTACCCATAAGAATTCCCAACCTCACTTCAAATAGCATTCACTTGTGCAGAGGGGAGAGATTGTTATCGTTTAGGTCATGGCAGGGAATGTCCTGCCGAGGTGGTGCTTACCTTAATTTTCTGCACTGAGGACCCCACTACCCCACACCTTACCTGTCCGGTGTCCTCGAGCCCCCTCAGCTCACTTCATATGGGCAGGGCACTCCTGGGCCTGATCCCTGGCACGGGACAATTGCCACCTTAGAACCGCCAGCCTGGTGCCTGGATGCCATCAGCAATGCCAGTGTGCCACCCTGCCCATTGGCCGAACAAAAGGAGGCCTCAGATAGCCTGGAAGACCTCCCCTCCCCTCCCAAATGCCATTCTGCCTGGTCCCCATTTGTGGACACCAGTGCTAAAAGGTGCCTGACTGGTACATCCTCGGCGAGGGGATTCGATCCCGGGTGCTGGTTAGGTCCGACTGAGCCATATTTAAGTTTGCCTAACTGCCCATTGTGGGCGGAATCTAGATCGCAACATCTCACAAGATCCCGTTAGATCTCGCGAGCCAGGTGAATCGTGCGAGAGGCCTCTCGCGACATTTACCAGCCATTAGATCGTGCCCATAACGTCAAAGAGAGGCCACTCTAATCTCTTGCCAAGCCACATCGGAAGCACAAAATAAC
This sequence comes from Scyliorhinus canicula, assembly GCF_902713615.1. Classification (NCBI taxonomy): domain Eukaryota; kingdom Metazoa; phylum Chordata; class Chondrichthyes; order Carcharhiniformes; family Scyliorhinidae; genus Scyliorhinus; species Scyliorhinus canicula. The sequence goes on along the minus strand of NC_052153.1, from coordinate 22,692,501 downwards.
AAAACACCAATTAGTATACCTGTGTCTTTCTTCATAACATCTGGATTAAAGGACTATTCAGTAGAATACACTTCCCTGTTCATATAACTATTTCTTTTTTTTAATTCAAAATTTAGAGTACCCAATTCATTTTTTCAATTAAGGGGAAATTTAGCATGTTCAATCCACCTAGCTTGCACATTTTTTGGGTTGTGGGGGCGAAACCCACGCAAACACAGGGAGAATGTGCAACTCCACATGGACAGTGACCCAGAGCCGGGATCGAACCTGGGACCTCGGCGCCGTGAGGCTGCAGTGCTAACCCACTGCGCCACCATGCTGCCCCATGTAACTATCTCTAACATGTGCTACAATATATAATGATTTGAAACTCAGTCTATTAATGCCCATAGGATAGAAATGAATTAAACAGAAGATCAGTTTAAATGAACACACTTTACATTTTTTCAGACAGGCCCCTTTATCTTTTCTATTCCCTGGCTGAATTTGCCAATCAAATATTGAGAACGTTGCCCTAGGCAAGACGCACTTTTCCTACGCTTTTTGTCAAAGGCATGTGCAAGGTTATGTTAAAATACCTTTTACAATGACCACATTTATCAATCAAACCAAACATTACAGCATTTTTACCATTTTCTCCTGTTTGCAGGCCTTTGTTATTACATGGAACAAAGAAGGACTGTCACTGCCTATTTGTACCAGAATCAAGCCCCGAGGAAGTGGATTGCCCCAGAACTAGCCTTAGAAAATGGAACTGCAATTTGGAGTAACTCTATTATGCTAGTAGCCTATGGGGTGCACAGTAATGGATAAAGAAGGATATTAGTGATGAATACCGCAAACAATGGTGCTTAAAATGAATGATCGAAGAGGTTGCATCATTGGAGTAGGCATTCTATGAGAAAAATGTTACAAGTGGTCTATTCTTATCTTTATGACTGTGAATGTTGCCTCAGTACCTTTTATTAAAGCATGTAGAAGTAGTGTGCTGCATGCATAAGAATCTGTACTGGGTAAGAATGCGCCTTGCACAATAATGCATATTACTTTAGTAAGAGGAATCATGATACCAGGTTAAAATCCAACAGGTTTATTTGAAATTACAAGCTTTCGAAGTGCTGCTCCTTCATCAGGTGAAGTTGAGGCAGGTTCACAATCACAGCACATATCGGAGAGACACAATTGCAAGATAATTACAGACTGGAATGTGAAGAATGTTGGAATGGAAGTCTTTACTGGCAAGCAAATCTTTACAGGAACAAACAGTGTGAGTGGAGTGAGGGATAATCACAGATAATCAAGGTGTGAATCTTACTAACTGTCCTGGCTTGAGACAATTCACAGCTCGATTACATGTGATTATCACTCACTCCACTCACACACTTTGTTCCTGTAAAGTTTTGTTTACCTGTAAAGACTCGCGTTCCAACCATTCTTCGCATACCAATCTGTAATGATCTTGCAATTGTGGCGGAAAGCTTGTGATTTCAAATAAACCAGTTTTGTTCTTTAACCTGAGACTTCTTACTGTGCCCACCCCAGTCCAGCGCCGGCATATCCACTTCATTTCACTTCAGACATCGTTCAGTGATCATCTTGAAATTCAAGATGATAATTCTTGGAAATGTTCTTTATAATCGCTTTTTATGGCCAGTAAAATATTCTCAGAACTAGGGAAAACAGTTTCAGCACTCCACTTTCAACATGCCAATTCCATTTTGAAAATGACACCAAGATTTTGTTTGAAATGAAGATTTTAAGAAAATAAGGTAATGCAGCTTGGATGTTGAAGCAGGAGGTAGATGAATCAACGCCCCCTCAAAGCAAGAACATTCAGCTTGGACACTATGTCATAGTCTTATGGCCTTTTTTGCAGCAATGAATTCTCCTCCCTGAAATTATGTTTTCCCCCTGCCCCCCATTTGTTTCAGTTTTACTTCTTCACTTTCAGCATTGCCCTGCCATGCAGTTTTATTGATTTAGGGGATAGGTTAGCGGCATACCAAGCACCATTTTATAATTGGCCACCAGCAGCCATATAGAAGCAGCCTGAGTAACTTTTCCCCCTGTGCTAAACCAACATCCTCAACTTGGCATCTTTCACCCAGCATGGTTAGGAAACTGAAATTGCCTTTCCTGGGAACCACTGCCTTTGATGGTAGATTTTAAAACAAGCTACACGAATGTTTAGAACAGCAGTAACTCCCTCCTCCATGGTACAAAATTAACCTCTCGCAGTTACAATGGATACGGTTTCAATAGATGCAATTACAATTTTGCGCAGATGATGTATTGTGTTATGTTGTATTGTAAGTGTTTCTTCATTTTTCTTTCAGCAGTATAAAATTATCTGCAGAAACATGAAGTGAAAGAATTCTTCAGTTTGAGAAATTGTTGTCCAATCATACAATACAGGTGATTTTCTTTGAGAGTATAACAGGCACCCTGATTGTTCACCACCATTGCATAAATAGAGAAGAATTTTTGCATTCTTTAATTATTGTTCAAATTCTACATTTAATTAGGAATGTCTGCCAAAACATGGTGTTATCTTGGGGACAGATCTTTTTCCAGAAATTCTCACAGCTAGATCAGATCAGTCCCCCCAAAATAACAAACAATTCTGCGACTGAGAGCATTTTTCATTCCAGGAGCACAGGAATCAGAATGTAAATCGTAAGTCATTCTAAAGGGGCAGCGCAGTAGCACAGTGGTTAGCACCGTTGCTTAACAGCTTCAGGGTCCCAGGTTCGATGCCCGGCTTGGGTCCATGTCTCTGCAGAGTCTGCACATTCTCCCTGTGTCTGCGTGGGTTTCCTCCGGGTGCTCCGGTTTCCTCCCACAGTCCAAAGATGTGCAGGTTAGGTGGATTGGCCATGTTAACTTTCCCTTAGTGTATAAAAAGGTTAGGTGGGGTTACTGGGTTACGGGGATAGGGTGGAGGTGTGGGCTTAAGTAGGGTGCTCTTTCCAAGGGCCGGTGCAATCTCGATGGGCTGAATGGTCTCCTTCAGCACTGCAGATTCTATGAAACAAACTTCACTTGACGCTTCCAGAAACAAATGGGAAGCAAGAGATAAACTTGCAAGGAGCTTTCCGTATGAAAACTGCACAATTTAAGGATGAGAAAGATCAGACTCAAAATCAGATAATGATCAGCTTCCTTAATTATGTGACGTGTGCCAATCGGGGCCAGTTTAGCTCAGTTGGCTGGACAGCGGCTTTGTGATGCAGAGCGAGGTCAACAACATTGGTTGGATCCCCGTACCGGCTGAGGTTATTCATGAAGGCCCCTTCTTCTCAACCTTGCCCTTGGCCTGAGATATGGTGACCCTCAGGTTAAATTGCAATCAGTCACCTCAAAAGGTAAAGCAGCCGTTGGTCATCTGGGACTATGGAGACTTTACTTACTTATTTGTACCACCAATCGGGTATTTAAAAGTATTGCAGAACTAACAGTGGGACACAGAAAACCTGGAACTTATGGATCACATGTGAAGCTCACATCATATAACAAACCCCATGCTATTCTAATAGTGGATATAGTGCTGATAATCCCACACACTCAATTCTAGATAGCCATCTCTGCACTCATTCTTGAATCACTTTATTTTTCCATTGTCCAATTACTACTCTTTGGTGACATTATTTTGATGCACCTCCACTGGTTGGAGTCATACCTGGCCCAAAGGAAGATGGTGGCAATTGTTGGAGTAATCGTCTGATTTCCAGGACATCACTGCAGGAGTTCTTCAGAATAACCTCCTAGGCCCAACCATCTTCACCTGCTGCATCAGTGACCGTCCTTCCATCATAAGGTCAAAAGTGGCCATGTTCGCTGATGGTTGCACAATGTTCAGTACCATTTGCAACTCACCAGATACTGAAGTAGCCCATGTCCAAACACAAAAAGACCTGGATAATATCCAGCTCGAGTTGACAAGTAGCGAGTAACATTCGCGCCATACAATTGCCAGGCAATGACCATCTCCAACAAGAGAAACTAACCTTTGCCCTATGACATTTGTTGGCATTACCGTGTTGCTCTTTGTTCTTTTGGGCTTGGGCAAAAGTTGGTATGATCAGTACAGGCTTGGATGGCCAAAGGGCCTGTTCCTCTGCTGTTTTGCTCTTTGAATCCCCTCAATCAACATCCTCAGTGTTACCATTGGCCAGAAACTGCACTGGACTAGCCATATGAATACTGAGGTTACAAGAGCAGGTCAAGGGCTTGGAATCCTATGGCGAGCAACTCAATCCTGATTCACCAAAGCCTGTGCACAATCTGAGAAGTACAAGTCAGGAATGTGATGGAATACTCTTCACTTGCTGGTAGTGCAGCTCCAAAGAAGCTCAATACAGGACAAAGCAGCTCACTTGATTGGCATCCCTTCTGCAATCATTAACTCCCTCCATCACCTACGGACAGTGGCAGCCATGTGTACCATCTACAAGATGAACTGCAGGAACTCACTAAGGCTCTTCAAACAGCATCTTCCAAACCCACAACCATCTAAAGGGACAAAAGAATGGGAACATTCTCACCTAGAGGTTCCTCATCAAGCCACTCGCCATATTGACGTGGAAATATATTGACATTCTTTCATTGTCGCTGGATCAAAGTTCCTGGAATCCCCTCCCTAACAGCACTGTGGATGTACCTACATCACATGGCAGTTCAAGAAGACGGCTCACCACCACCTTCTCAAGAGCAATTAGGGATGGGCAATGAATGCTGGCCAAACTAGTGAAGTCCGCAATCTTTGAATGAATAAAAAGAAAATCATGCTCCGCGTTGATGGTGATATGCAACATTATAGTTCTGCTTCCTTCTGTGACACCAACACTGTTACACAGCACTACAAGTTCATCAATCCTGGAGTAGGGACCCTTTCCATAGCCACTCCTTCAGTCAGCATGTTGCTGGAATGCCCTCACAGTATTCCTTCACTTTCCATCCCATTTCCAAAAGTCTAGTAAGGACAGGACTTTCCAAAAGCTCTTTCAGCTTCATAGCTTACTTCTATTTTAAACACATAAATTAGATCTCAACTTTCTAACTGTAATGGAATAAAAGCCAAGTCTATGCAAGCTGTCCTCATAAATCCCAGAATAATGCTGGAAAATCGGCTCTGTAGTCCCTCCAAGACCAATCTATTATCTCGGAAGTATAGTGCCCAGAACGGAATACAGTTGGGACCTGACCAAAGCTGTGTATGGGAGCCAACTCAGTTGGCTGGACAGCTAGTCTGTGATGCAGAACAAGGCCAACAGTGCGGGATTAATTCCTGTACCGGCTGAGGCTATTCATGAAGGCTCTGTCTTCTTGACCTTGTCCCTTGCCTGAGGTGTGGTGACCCTCAGGTTAAACCACCACCAGTTAGCTTTCCCCCTCAAGGGGGAAAGCAGCCTATGGTCATCTGTGACTATGGCGACTTTACCTTTACCCCTCCCCCTTTTATTTCCATCCCCTTTGAAATAGCCTTTTTGATCAATTCGAGTGTCTGTTCGCAAGTTTTTATTAATTTGGATTCATGGGCACCCAACTCGCTTGGCTCTACAGTTCATTGTTTCTCACTATTAAGAAAATGTCGAATTTGTTGTTGATGACACCAAACTAGATGATCTCACACATGTCCATGTTGGCCTTAGTTTGCCATATTTCTGTCCACTCACTTAAACTGTCCCCTTGTAACTTACTGCTCCCATCTGCACAATTTAGTATGTCTGCTAACTTGTCATCTGAAAACTTGGATGTACAATTCTCAATTCCTTCTTCCAAAATCACTGCTACAGATGGTGTAAAGCTGAGGGCTCAGTACAGATTTTGGGGAACACCACTTGTCACATCCAACCTCATTTGCCCCTTCTCCTCAAACTCGTCATAAAGTTGTCTCCAATTCTGTGAGCTTTCATCTCTGCTCATGTGCAAAACCTTATTAAAACTTGCTTTTATGTAACACTTTATGCAATGCTTTGTCCCAAAGCGCTCTGTAACTAATGAAGTGCTTTTTTAAAAAGTGTAGTCACTGCTGCAATGCAGGAATCCTTCAATGCCTTATGGAAGTCCATACAGCTGATAACAATCCGTATTTATCCGTAAAAACATTTCCAAAACACTTCACAGGATAATTATCAAACAAAATATGATACTAAACCACAGAGATAGGGAGGGTGAGGCCATGGAGAGTTTTGAATACAGGAATGAGAACTTTAACATTGAAACACCATCCATAGACACTCCCTTATCCATCATGTTAGTGACTTCCTCAAAAAATGACCAAGTATTGTCTACTCCATGGGGTTAAGAAGTACAGACACATCTGAGCCACTGTGGTTGGCTCCAGTTGTACACTGCCTTCTTCTTGTGTGTCATGCAATCAATTGTGTGACCCTAGTGCCCAGGTGCTGGTTTAGCACCATGGGCTAAACAGCTGGCTTGTAATGCAGAACAATGCCAGCAGTGCGGGTTTAATTCCCGTACCGGCCTCCCCGAACAGGCGCCGGAATGTGGCGACTAAGGGCTTTTCACAGTAACTTCATTGAAGCCTACTTGTGACAATAAGCGATTATTATTATAGTTGTCACGGTTGAATAGCTGCTAGTGTGTGCAATCTGTGAGAATTGGATGGGAGTTTTGACCCGTGCGAGAAGTATGAGGTTGGGGTGAAAAAGACGAATGTGAGACACGAGTTCAATAGAGAGTTGTTGGTAGGTGAGTGATGGGCATGAGATGAACTGAGCAGTGGCTGGGGACAGTGGTGCAGTTGGTAGGATGTAGCATTTGAAAAAGCAATCACTGACATTGACCATTTGTGTGAGATCATGGAGCCTCGTGTGGAACCGTCCCAGGATTCTTGGGGCTTTACTCCTGGCATTGACGTCCACAGCTGTCTGCTCCCACTTCCCTTTGATCATGTCTACAAGGTTACTTTCCCCCTGTGAATGGAGGACATCTCTCCTCCTTTCCACCTCTGCTACCAACACCTTTAGCGCAGTGTCTGAGAACCGTGGGAGCTTGTTCTCTCGTATGCCATTCCTCACTGTTTCCCAGATGGGTTTTACTTCTGCCTGATTCCTAGCACCTGCTCCAGCCCCGCTACGCAGAGAGAAAAACTGAGTGAATGCTTCAGGTCAATGACTCTCAGTCAGAACTGTTATCAACCTGAAATGTTAACAAAGTATCCCTCTCTACAGATAATGCCTGGCAAGCTGGAGTATGAAAGGGTAAGATTTGGAAAACCATAAAGGAAAACTCAACAAGATTAGCATGGTCTTCCTTCTCCCTAATCCAATTCTAACATAACCATTATCAATTTAAATTAATTGCAGCATTAGCATGCTGAAATATATTGTAGAGTAATGAAAACCACTAAAGGAATTTATTTGGATCTGACGTAACAATAGGGTGTAAAGATACAATTCAGAGCTTTTATATGAATGAGTTTGAAGTCCAAGACAAGCTTGATGGCTTAAAAGGTTCATTTGAAATTTATCTCAGTGTTGAGAAAAACTAGTGAGGAAATTTGCAAGTAGTGGCAATCATGAGGGAGCAAATCTACAGTGGGAAATCCCGTACCAGCCTCCCCGGACAGGCGCCGGAATGTGGCGACTAGGGGCTTTTCACAGTAACTTCATTGAAGCCTACTCATGACAATAAGCGATTTTCATTTCATTTTCAAATATTAATAGATTGGAAGTAGAATAACAGCATCTCCATATTAAAAAAGTTGACTATAAAGGAAAAGCGATAACAGATTCTGTAGTATGTCTTCTATTCCATTCAAAACAGTAGAATTGATGATGAGTGGTAAAAAACATAAGAATTATCTATCAAAAAAATTAGTAGACAGCAGTCTACATGATATTTGAGGAAGTGACAACTAAAGGGGCAGCAGGGTAGCATGGTGGTTAGCATAAATGCTTCACAGCTCCAGGGTCCCAGGTTCGATTCCCAGCTGGGTCACTGTCTGTGTGGAGTCTGCACGTCCTCCCCCTGTGTGCGTGGGTTTCCTCCGGGTGCTCCGGTTTCCTCCCACAGTCCAAAGATGTGCGGGTTAGGTGGATTGGCCATGCTAAATTGCCCGTGGTGTCCTAATAAAAGTAAGGTTAAGGGGGGGGTTGTTGGGTTACGGGTATAGGGTGGATACGTGAGTTTGAGTAGGGTGATCATGGCTCGGCACAACACTGAGGGCCGAAGGGCCTGTTCTGTGCTGTACTGTTCTATGTTCTAAAGTTGACTGCGATGAATCCCATAACATTGAATACTTGGATTTTCAAAAGTAATTTGAAAAAAGTACACATGGAAGTTAACTCATTAAGTTTAAAGTGTGGCTTCAATGGCCATTAGTTAGAGGGGAAATGTTAGGACATTGGTTGGGAAGGGCAGGGTTACTGAATGAAGTTCGCCATGGGGCAATGTTTGTTCAACTGCAGTTTTTAATTTATGTAATCAATGATTTGGATTCTGGAATGGAATGCAATTTGATGAAACCACATCACTAAGGAGGGGGACAGGAGAATCAAATTGCGACTGCCACAAACAACAGAATGTGTTAAATAAAATTATGAGACCAATGGCAATTGAAATATGATACACTCAAGTCACACACATTGGAAAGGAAATACGCAACATGTATAATTTGTGAACGCTCTTCGAAGTAGCTAGAATTAATCCAAACGAGACCTAGGAGTTCAACATGCACACCCAATGTAGAGTAGCAATTAACAAAGCCAATATAATCATGAATTATGTAACCAACAGCAGCATACATGCCTGAGAAAGCTGTGACCAAGCTGAAAAGTGTTTTCCTTATGCTGCACCTCAAGTAGTACGTCCAGTTCAGGTTACAGAGAAACATGGAAGATATCCAAGTGCAGAGAAAAGCCACAGAGCTGATTCTTAGTGTTAAGAGGTCTAGTTTATGGGCAAATGTGCAGTAACGTGGATTTTTCAACTTGGAAAGGAGGCATCCGAGAAGTTACCTTAAAGTGGTACCTTTTATAATGATATGGAAAGGGTAATCTGGAATGCTGCTTTACATAAACTGGTGGGCGTCGTACAAGGATACAAAAATTGAAACAAGGTAAATTTATGATTGATATCAGGAGGCACTTGACAGAGCAAGTGACGAACACTGGAAATTGACTTCTGGGCAAAGTGATAGAGGTAAAAAGCATGAATTATTTAATAAACAATCAGATGTAGCAATGGGGGGAGTACAATATTATTCTGGATGGATGCATTAGGTTTTGCCAAATGACTTTACTCAACCATCTTGTGGACTATAGTACATGTAAAAAGTGTCAAAATATTTAATGAGCATCATACTTACAAGACGTGATTTAACCCGTTTTGGTAGCTCTTCATCTAATGTATAAACATCATCACGTTTTACTACAAGTTGGGAGCCATCTTCAAATTCAACCTAAAGAAGAATTTTCAGAACTATTGTTAAATTGATGAAGTCAACCTAATTGACGTTACAAATATTATTACAGTTACGAAATGTACAAGTGATAGAAGCATAGATTTTACTTCGCACTGTGCAACGCCTCGTTCACTCACTATAAAGACGTCCTGACCAAACATAACTTCTGCTTAGTAAAAGCAAAATGCTGTGGATGCTGGAAATAAAAACTGAAAATGCTGGCGAACCTCAGCGGGTCTGACTCCATCCGTGGTGCGAGGAACAGAGTTAACAGACTCTACTTCAGAGCTCTTAAAAAGTCATACGGATTCAAAACATTAACTCTTTCTCTCCCCATAGATGCTGCCAGATCTTCTGAGTTTTCCAGCACTTTCTGTCTTTATATCTTTTATTTAGATCATATTGTTATGATATCCTTGCACTCTGGCGCATTTCATCTTCTATGAGGAATCCTCCACATAGATGGTAAACACAGCACAATTCTGGTAGAGCTAGTTGTTCCATCAATTCTGATAATAAATCACTAATTTAGTGCCAAGAATCAAGGTGGAGATTTATTTTAATGGTTGCGCTGATCACGTTAGCACTTAGTTTTGTACACAATGGGCGATGGTGCCGACAACATCCTCCTGATTCTGGAGGTCGATGGCAGTAAAGCCACATATGCTGAAGTCATTGAGGCATAGGAGGCACATTTCAATCTATGCAAGAACACCATCTTGGAATACACAAAGTTCAATAAACATACCCAAAGGCACGGGGAAAGCATTGATGCATTTATTCATGATGTTTGGTGATTACAGAAGGTTGAAGGTAGGGTAATCTGAAATAGGAGCTAATTCACAACAGAATAGCTTTCAGTCCTGAGAAGACTTGATGCTGGCAAAGGCAATTCAACTAAACAGACAAGCTGAGATCGGAAAGCAGAACCAATCGGTTGCCACAGGAGAGATATACAGGCCAAATCTAAAAGTAACAGATATGGTTGAATATGTCAAACTTTAAAAAGGAACAATAGAGAGAGAAGGTGAAACTGGTGGTGTGTAAAGCAATTAATGGCAGCAGCCCAGACTAGCCGTTCCTGGTGTGAAAGAGAAAGGAACCGGCGGGGGAACAGTCCCGCCATTGGTGCAAAAAGATGGGGTATTTTCAGGCAGTTTGACACAGTAGAAGAAACCTGCAGAACACTCAAAAAGAAAGAGTTTTAAACAGAAACAGAGTCCATGAAGTAGAAGACTCACAAGGCATTAAGATACCTTTCTCAGGAGAGATTACAGAACCAAGCGGAAACTATTACAGTACAGAGATCCTGATAGAAGGTCACAGGAGACACTTTAAATTTGATACATAAGGAGCAGTTTCAGTTCTTTCAGACACTGAACCATGGTTAAACAAGCAAGCTCTTCAACAATCCTAAATAAAGCTAGTTGGACCAGGAGGAACAGAACTGAAAGTTTTGGGAGAACTAACAGCTACATTAAAGCACAGACAGCAATTGCTCTCTTCCCGAAGTACATACATAATAGATCAGAGTTGCACACTTTCAAGTATAAAAGCATGTATGAAATTGAATCTAATCTGCAGAATTGAAGAGATACAAAATGGTGAAGGTCACTAATGAGACTTTAGAGCAGAATTTCCAAAGATCTTTACACGATTGGAAAAGTTAAACAGTGTATGGTACACTCTAAACCCAGAAGCGAAAACAATGTACTTATATACACGCAGAAAGGTTCCACACCCTTCACTTCCAACGGTAAAGAAAGATCAGCTCAATGGTAAGATGAGGTGTAATTTCATCCATAAAAAGAGCCAGTCAGTTGGTGCGCTCCGACACTGAAGCCAAAAGTGCCACAAGAATTGTCTTTATCTAACACAGCACAATGAAGCTGTGAAATAAGATGTCCATCTAATGGTCAGTAGATGAGAGTTTAGCTAAATTAGGGAATAACTCAATACTCTCTAAATTGTTATTTGACAGAACAGAACTTCAATATCGCCGAGAAAAGACAAATGGTGAAGCTTTGACCTGTCTTTTTCCAGTGACATTCTCTAAATTAGACATCAACAGCGCAATCAAGCAAATGTCATTAGAAGAGTCCAAATTTTTCACAACTTTCATATTACCTTTTGGAAGATTAGATTACCTTTTGGATGAACACTAGCATCAGAGATCTTTCGTAGAACAATGTCAAATATTTTAGAGGGCTTATAAGGAGTTGTTTGCTACATGCATGATGTGTTGTTACATGGGTCCACTCAAGTTGAGCGTGACACGAGAGTGCAGCGCTGAGAAGACTACAAGAGACAGGCTTAACACTCATAGAACATAGAACTGTACAGCACAGTACAGGCGCTTTGGCCCACAATGTTGTGCCGAACTAGTCTGAAACTAAGATCAAATCAACCTACTCCCAATCATTCTAGTGCACTCCTTATGCCTATCCAATAACCGCTTGAAAGTTCCTAAAGTGTCCGACTCCTCTACCATAGCTGGGAGCGCGTTCCACGCCTAAACCACCCTCAGAGTAAAGAACCTACCTCTGACATCCCTCCTATATCTTCCACCATGAACCTTATAATTATGCCCTCTTGTAACAGCTACATCCACCTGAGAAACACCTCAATTAAGTCACCTCTAATCTTCCTTCGTTCCAATGAGAAAAGCCCTAGCTCCCTCAACCTTTCCTCATAAGACGTACCCACCAATCCAGGCAACATCCTAGTAAATCTCCTTTGCACCCTTTCCAATGCTTCCACATCCTTCCTATAATGAGGTGACCAGAACTGCACACAATACACCAAATGTGGTCTAACCAAGGTCTTGTACAGTTGCAGCAGAACCTCATGGCTCTTAAACTCAATCCCCCTGTTAATAAATGCTAACACACTATAGGCTTTCACTATAGGCTTTCTTCACGGCTCTATCCACTTGGGTGGCAACTTTCAGAGATCTACGGACATGAACTCTGAGATCGCTCTGCTCCTCCACATTCTTCAGAATCCTGCCATTAACCATGTAATCGCATTCAAATTTATCCTACCAAAATAAATCACCTCACACTTATCAGGGTTAAACTCCATCTGCCACTTTTCAACCCAGTTCTGCATCCTATCAATGTCTCTTTGAAGCCTACAACAGCCCTCCACATTATCCACTACTCTACCAATCCTGGTGTCATCAGCAAATTTACTAACCCAACCTTCAAACCATCACCCAAGTCATCAATAAAATTCAAAATTAGCAGAGGACCCAGCACTGATCCGTGTGGTACACCGCTGGTGACTGGGCTCCAGGATGAAAATTTACCATCTACCACCACCCTCTATCTTCTATGTGATAGCCAGTTACTGATCCAATCGGCCAAATTTCCCTCTATGCCATGCCTCCATACTTTCTGCATGAGCCGACCATGGGGCACCTTATCAAACGCCTTACTAAAATCCATTATACAACATCAACTGCTCTACCTTCATCTATGTACTTATTTACCCCCTCAAAGAATACAATCAAACTTGTGAGGCAAAACATACCCCTCAGAAATCTGTGCTGCCGATCCTGGATTAAGCTGTATCTTTCCAAATGATCATAAATCCTATCCCTCAGGACCCTTTCCAATAATTTATCAATGACCGAAGTGAGACTAATCGGCCTACAATTCCCAGGGTTATACCTATTCCCTTTCTTGAACAAGAGGGCAACATTCGCCTCTCTCCAGTCTTCTTGCGCTATTCCTGTAGACAGTGAGGACATAAAGATCAAAGCCAAAGGCTCTGCAATCTCATCCCTCGCCTGAGGCTTCTCAAAATTTCTAACACATCTTCCTTCCGAATATCTACCTCCTCCAGCCGACCAGCCTGTATCACACTATCCTCGTCAACAACATGGCCCCTCTCCTTTGTGAACACTGAAGAAAAGTATTCATTTAGGGCCTCTCCTATATCTTCAGACTCCATGCACACGTTCCCACTACTGTCCCTGACCGGCCCCAACTTCACCTTGGTCATTCTTTTATTCCTCACATACGTGTAAAAAGCCTTGGGGTTTTCCTTGATCCTACCCGCCAAGGACTTCTCATGCCCCCTCCTAGCTCTCCTAAGCCCTTTCTTGAGCTCCTTCCTAGCTATCTTGTATCCCTCAAGTGCCCAATTGTGAGAGAGAATAACGATTGATATGCTGAAGGCATGAGTCATAAAAGAATTTTCACAAGCTGAGGCCCAAACCAAATTGTATATAAATGCCTGTAAATGTGTGTCTCGGCCATACTGGGAACTGTAAATTATGTATGCCAAAAACTGGGGTGGGGGTGGGGATGGTCACGGCCACAGTTATTGTTATGTAGATGCTCACTTGTAAAGATACACGTTAGTCTGTGTGTTTTTGTTCCTGATACTGTATAATTTAGAATTTGCTGGATATAAAATATGAAAACTCGATTAAAGAAAAAGAATTTCCAGCTCCGGGGACATCACTGAGTTAGAAATGTTAATGGGAATGGTGAATTAAATGGCAAACATCTAAAAATGAACTTAACAAAGTTTACCGAACCACGACGTCAGTTATTATGCCAAGGCAATGAATGAGAAGGAGGACGTCAGAAATCAATCGAAAAAAATCAAGAAGTGGTTTATTTCATCAGAGGTATTAACATGTTATAATCTGCTATTACCTACAGTAACAGTCGTGGATGCAACCCCGACAGGATTGGGCTCAGTACTTTTTCAGATGCAAACAGATGGAAAACGCAGACCAGTCTATTACTCATCATGGTCATATTTAGAGAAGAAACGGGCAGTAATCAAAAAGGATGCATTAACAGCCATGTGGGCAAGTGAGAAATTTCCTGACTACATCTTCACACTACAACAGAAACACAAATCGTTAGTCATACTATTGAATTCAAAAGAGCTTGTAGTGATACTATCATGAGTACAAAGGTTTGAATTAAGATTGATGAGGTTTGATACTTATATAATAATCTTTATTGTCACAAGTCGGCTTACATTAACACTGCAATGAAGTTATTGTGAAAAGTCCCTAGTCGCCACACAGTTCGGGTACACAGAGGGAGAATTCAGAATGTCCAAATCACCTAATATCACGTCTTTCGGGACTTGTTGGAGGAAACCGGAGCACCCGGAGGAATCCCACGCAGACACGGGGAGACGGTGCAGACTCCGCACAGACAGTGACCCAAGCCGGGAATCGTATCTGGGATCCTGGCGCTGTGAAGCAACAGTGCTACCCACAATGCTACCTTGCAGCCCTGGTATATACCGTGCAGCTCTTGTATATACTGTGCAGCCCTTATATTGTATATGTTCAAGGGAAAAAACAGTGCACACCAGATGCATAATCATGCATTGAAATGGAGATTCCAGACAAGTGTGATATCAAGTTTTCTATAATACCAAAGTCCATACATTACTGGCAAATACACAAAGATTGAGTAAAATCAATGAAGTTGAAAATCAGACAAGGAATGTGAGCAGATCACAGAATTTTGTATTAGAGGATGGCCATCATGTATCTCACATTGTTCTGTCTTAGACCATATTTAGAGCGGAGAGTAAATCTGACAGTGATCGATGATTTACTAGCATACAATGATGGAATAGTAATTCCAAAAACTTTGAGGCTTGAGATCTTATAACATCCACATCAAAGTAATTTAGGTGTTACCATGTGCAGAGCCAGAGCACAATATTCGATTCGGTGGCCGGGCCTCTCAAAGGCATTGGAAGAAATTATGTCCAAATGTATCACAGACAGGAATCAGAAGAACCAATAATGCCATCTTTTTTTCCTGCAAGACTATAGGAACACCTCAGAATAGATATATTTGAGCACTTAAGTAGACAAAAGAAACACGATGATAGTAGCCACAGAGCAGGAACATTATCAGATCTTCAAAAAGGGAAGCAGGCTTGGATCAGAGATCAATTGAGATAAGAAACCATGGAGAAATCACTACGCCATTACATAAGCCAGATGGAGCAGGGCATAAGAAGAAATAACAGAAAAGCTTGGATTGCAGAGTGAAAATCAAAGACCAGAGAGGTTGCCATAATCAGAAATCAAAAAAGATACTGAAGAGGGTGATCCCAAACCATCTGTTGGCTTGAGTTCAGTTCAACAATATCTGGAGGACCAACACCAGAATGAAAGAGCTTTCCGAGTTATGTTAAAAGATTGATGGCATCACAATGTTTACTAGTGTAAGAGGTGAGAATCTAAAAAATCAGGAATGAGAGAGAAGAGAGAACATGGAGTGAGAAGAAAAAACATAACTTTCCTAACAGAACAAAAGAGACAACGGTCTGGATTCTAGGTCGGCGGGATCCTCCGTTTCGCTGGCAGCGCACTCACGCCCACAAATTTCCTGATGGCGTGGCGGTGCCCACAATGGGAAACCCCATTGGCTAGCTGGTGGGACAGAGGATCCCGCTGCCGGCAGGGACATGCCGCACTAGAACACGGGGGGGGGGGGGGGGGGGGGGGCAGGACGGAGAATCCTACCCTGTATTTCCATTGAGACTTCAAATGTTTAGAGTAACGAGGAGATTGAAGCATTAATTTCCAGTAACGTCAGGGAATATTGAGGTCTGAACAGAGACTTCAGGGGAGATGTAGTATAATGGAGTATGTTACATTAAGTCCCACAAAGGGTTAACTATAATAGCCTGTGATGTCAGAAGGAAGTGACATATTTATGTGATCAGAATCTAGGAGTAAGCAGCATGAAAAGAAATGCATGTAAAAGATAGTCCTCATAACTATAAATAAGTTACAATAAAGTGAGGGTATTTGCAGCTAGCAGTCTTTGGGAGTTATGGAAACTACACCAGCCAAACAATACAAGATAAAAAACACTCATCGAATCTGCAGAAAATGAAACACAATTAAGTTTCAGGGCGACAACCTTTTATAAGGGTGAACGGTTTGTTTCCCCACACACTCTGCCGGACTGAATGTTGCCAACTTTTTTATTTTAAAATGTCATCACCCATGTTGCTTCTCTTTTGCTTTAGCAAATACATTTAAATTGTGCATTTACCATACTAAGATTAGGCGATTGCAAAAAAAAACATAAATGCGCTCATTAAGTGTTTTGTTACCTGTGTGGTAGGCAACATGTGCTACTCAATCCTTGATTTGTGATGAGGTATTCTGAATCCCGATGAAGAAGATTCGAACTCGTCCAGTAGTAACAAAAGGTTTATTGAGTAACTACAATTATATTTACATGGGTTCTTTACTTTAACTTTGATACCAGTGACAAGGTTAACAAGCTCTAACTATGGTAACTATACGTAACTCCCCTGCCCATCTAAACTAGTCTGCTGTTGCTTTGATCACAGTGCACCCAAGAGAGAGAGAGAGCCCCAATGTGGCTGCCTTTTATAACCCTGTTGGTCCGGTCCTCTAGTGATCATGTGGTGCCACCGATTACACATTAACCCCCTGTGTACATGCACACATAAAGATCACTACATCCCCCTTTTTTCGTGTTACATATTTTCTGTATGTTGTAAAGAAAATTGAACAAACATAATATTTGCAGTTTGCAAAGGCATTACATAAAATCAATGCGTTAGTCTGTCAAATGTTAATAAATTTAATCTCTTAAGTTTTTTTTGCTTGCGTGAAATAGGTAGACAAATGATGATATGTACAAGTTGTGATGATCTTGATGATTATACAAAGCCAATTAATATTTACGAGTCGAGTCTTAATTTAAAAAAATTGAGAGTCCATACTTTATGAGTTTATTCAGTCGAGTTGCTTTCTTCTTCTGTTGTTGAAGTGGTGATGTTGGTGTTGTTATTTCTTTGTGAACGTTGTCAGTATTCCTGTGTTTAAGTAGCCAAGAAGTCATCAATGAGGTATTTGAATGGTCGAATCACTTGGTTGTCTGATTTATACTTTGTTTTTTTTTCGATGCTTGTGGTAGCAATTCTGTGTTACATCTTTGTTGTCTGACCAGGACTTTTTCCTGTGTTTGTGGTATTGATTCTGTATGTAATCTTTGTTGTCTGACCAGGACTTTTTCCTGTGTTTGTGGTATTGATTCTGTATGTCATCTTTCTTGAAAGCTGGTTTGCTTGTTTGTTGTGGAGCAAATGTGAATTTTTGAGATTTGTTGCCACGCCATGGCATGTTTACACTTGCAAATTTACTTATTGTTTAACCACAATAAAGTGGATAAGGTTGTGAGCAGGTGGGGACCTTGTTTTACTGTACGAGAGCCTGCATATTTTTGAGAATTGATTCCTAAATCTGATCAATTTTCTACCAACTTCGTCATCCACTCACTTTTTATTTTAAAGCAATACTCTGGATTTACGTTTCATATTCTCTTTGCTGTCTTGCACAACTCTACAAGATCAGGTCTCAGATTATAGCAACTCAGAAACATAGGGCACGATTTACTGTCCACGTTACACACTCTCGCTCTCGTGCAACATGGCCGGTTGATCCCGGGAGGGGCTTTCCAACAGCCTTCACGGATCCGGTGAATCCTGCAACATTTCTCTGTGGAATTGAGTGCGTTCCCCGTGGTACCTGCGCTAGCCCCTCAATGGTAGTGGTCCAGGTTGGCGCCGTTTTTTCTGTCGTAAAAGTCTACGGATTCTCCGTTGGCGTCAGTCTCAGAAACAGAGAGCCCAGTCCTCTAAGGATGCTCTAAACTGGTGAGAAACCCCCAGGGCCCAAAAAAGTGACCTACGTATTGTTTTAATGCGGTGGGGAACTTGCTGGCAGAGCTGGCGGGAAATTCCCTCAAAAACCCGCCACAAATGAACTTGGATATTTTTCCACACTAAATTCCGCCCATAGTGAAAAATGAGGAGGATGATAAGGATAAGACTTTAGGATGATACAGGCTGGTTAAATGGGCAGACGTGAGGCAGAGGAAATTTAATGTGGAGAAGTCTAGCTGATGGCATGGCCAACAGCGGTGGAACTAAAGGGCAGGTGATGCACCAACTCCTAATGTCAGGGAAATTGAGATTAGGGGAGAGGGGTGAAGAGAAAGGAAAGGCGAGTCTCAGTAGGGATTTAAACATGAGAAAAAACATTTAGATTTGAGACCATGGTGAATGTGGATACAACAGGGAGGAATGGGTGATGGGCGAGGAGAACTTGGTACATTGTGGAATACAGGAGCAATTTGGAGGCTGTGAAGTTCACGGGGAATGAAAAGCCAGTTCTAGTCGAATTGGAATAGATTAGAATACGTCTTAAGATGACAAAAAGGCATGGATGAGAGATTCAGCAGGAGGAAACAGTCTCGTAATGCGCTGATTCAATGAACCAAAGGGTCCTTCGATAACAGTTTAATGCATTCAATGTTACTAATGACCATGTGGACGAAATTACATGCGTCTTTCATATTATCTATATACATCTTATAAAAATATATGTAATCCAATTTTATTTGAACCTCTTTACTGTCACGACCATTAATGCGAACATAATCTGAGGTACCATGATATTGAAGTATGATTTGAGTTAATGGGCAGAATTGATGTATAGCTAGTGTTATGAAATATTAATTTGACCAATTTGACACATTAATATATATAAATATATTTCTAAATGCTGGGTGTTGTACTTTGACACTGTAATAAGTTCAGAAAGTTGTTCCGGACATCGAGGTTGGAGAAGAGGCATGCCTCAAATGGAGAAAAGTACTTTTAGGTCAGCTGCATACCATGACCAGAGATCTCAAGAATATATTTATTAACCATCAATAGTTTTGTAATGCAATTAACAGGCAAGCCCAGAGCTGAAGTAGACAAAACATTAAAATGTTATTACTCATTATAATCGTGCTTAAATATGAGGACTCTAACGTACTTAAGAAATTACTGTGTTGCTGATAACAGGAACTATTTTGCACAACTTCAGCATGTATGCAAATATTAGCAACATCACAAAGCTACTTCCATCAGTTAGTGTCAGCAGTATTTCGCCGAGATTCTGTATTTATGTAAAACTGAACATTATCCAAGCCAATAAATACAAAACAATGTTGGTCATGAAATGAAATGTTCAGAATGTTTCTGCAGAAACAATGGATAATTCCACCATTTTTAATTAGTTTTCCTTCCTCATTCATACTCGCCTACTTCCATAGATCAAAAACCTAATTACTTCAAGAAAATTTGCTGCGAACTATGATGTCCCGTTTAATAAACACAACTTATACAGCTCTGCCTTCATGAAATTTATGATTAACTAGTTTCATTATATTAAAATGTACCAGAAAGATTTCCTGTGTTTAAATAAACTTACTCAAATATGAGTTTTTACAATGGTGATTTCACTTTTAATTGATATGCCACAGAATGTTTTTGCAGCATATAAACAGGTTGCCCCAAGCAACACTAATACCATGTTAACTTTTTTTAAATTACAGATAGGGAAATTTCATAAGCAACAAGGCACTGGATTAACTTGGAAAATCACCTTGCAACATTTGATTGTGCCAACAATCCTAATGCACCAGTATATTCTCCAAAATGAATCACGCAATAAAACTATAGTGATTGCAAATTAAAGGTATGTTCCTGACAATACTTTTAAAGGAATAACATGCAATACAAATATACAAATTCAATGGACCTAGTGTACAGGCAGCCTTCACAGTGGCTTGTAACAATTTTGCGAGCAATGCACAAGCTTAAAAAAAAATCAACAAATTAACATGACTGCTCAGATATACCGCCAAACTGACCTCATCAAAATGTATTTTTTGACAAAGGATTATTAATTCTGTGAAATACAAAATACCACAATATTTTGATCTAATCTTTGTTGGGTTTTAAATGCAAATTTCTACAGATTCAAATTTCAAATGGAAAAAAGTACACTTTGGTATTGAGCAAGTATTTTGTTAGGGTTGACAAATATATTTATCTAAATATAGATCTAATAAAGATTGAAATTGTAGGAATCTATTCTTAGTGTCCACTGAAGCCCATGATATTTTCACATCTCACGTTAATGTTTTTAGTAAAAGCCGTTGTAAGAAAGCATTTTTAATTTCCTATTTGGTTAAAAAGAATCTAAAAAGTGAAAGTGACAAAATGAAGAGCAAGCCAAACTTTGCAGTGATTTTATTATCCTTAGTTCTATTAAGTGAGAGAGAATGTGGTCCAGTAATGGCTCCCCAGTATCTCAAAGCAAGATTCCTAGCCTATTTCCTGCACTGCTTATAGCAGCATGGTTTAGGCCAAAAGTCCATAGCACAATTGGAGACTGAATCCCCATCGTAGAAGAACTACAGCTCAGTACACAATACTCTAATGCATTGTTAGAAGCTCTAGCTAACAGTAATAGCACAATAAATCCTGCAGCCAGTTGCATAAAAAATGGATGTTGCTATAAAGGCCAGGGTTCATGAGTTGTGGACTGTTGCAAACTGTTGGGAACAATTATGCAGTTGCCATTTTTAACATATTAGCATGTGATTATGCACCTCTTTGCAAACTATAAAGAACAAAGCTTTTAAAATTGATATTTCCAACTGCGTCTTTTTCTCACCCCCCCCCCCCCCCTCCCCTGATTGGAAATGATATTTATCCTATATGAGCATACTTTCAGTAAATGAAGAAGAATATGTAACCAAACCTATTAAACTAAAAGTACAGGCAATTTAATAGTGTTGCATACTATGCAATTAATTTGCAAAACGATATGCATTATGAAACATTTAGACGTTATGAAACAACCAAATCTGATAGAAGCTAAGGCTTCTATATTGCAAATTATATTCTGTTCCCATTTATGCTATTTTTCTTAAAGGGAAATCATCAGCAAGTAATGATTCGAGATACAATGTAGAGAGATTAACGTCCGATATCACTGGACAATAAAAAAAATTCTTTTTAACTTTTGGAGCTGTTAAAATGCATTTCTTTAAAGGAAATTGTTAATTAAGTTGCTGTACCAACTGACCTCTTGTGGCATTCTTGATAGTGTTGCACTGTTATCATAGAGGAGGTGAGAGAGTCAAAGTTTGGACAGAGATTTGGAACGGGCATGCAATAAGTATTTTTGATCAGATCACAGAAAATGTGTATTTTTCTCACCCATTGTAGCAGTATAAAAAAGTGCACAGCTGGATAAGGGTGCATAGCTACAGAAATTAAATTTTATGTCCAGTCTGAATTCACATTAGAAACAAAATATGCATGCCTTGTAATCATTCTGTGCCAGCTCCCTTGCCACACCCAACCCCATCTCTGTTAACTGAGCTAATCGCTCAGAAATAAAAAAAAAATGCAAACCCTTATCTAAACTAAATCCATGTTTCAATCTGTTTTAAAACCACTTCGAAGAATAACTGCTTAATTACTGTTACTCCCTAAGGAAAGATGTGCTTCTCATTTTTCTATTGGGAAAATCATGTTGATGCATTCTAGGATTGCCCTGCAATGGACAGACTGTAAAATAAGAAAAGAAATAGAAGTAATAGCAGGTCATTTGGCGCCTTGAGCCTGCTTTGCTATTCAATAAGATCATGGCTAATCTGATTGTGACCTTAACTTCACTTTCCTGCCGATTTTCACTACCCACGACTGTATCACAGCATTCTATAGTCTCTCTCCAATTAAACAAGATTCTCTTTTTCTATTCTTTCTACCGAGTGGATAATCTCACATTTTTCCACTTTATACTTCATCTGCCAATTTTTCTTCCACTCATGTATTCTATCCATATCCCTTTGCAGACTCTTTGCATCTTCCTTACAACTTGCTTTCCTATCTACCTTTGTATTGTCAGCAAATTTGGCTACAACAGATTTCATCCATGACATTAATATTGATTGTAAACAGTAGTGGTCCCAGCACTAATCCCTGTTGCACGCCACTCGTTACAGCTCACCAACCTGGAAACGGCCCAAATTATTCTGAAACCCTATTTCCTGTTAGTTCACCAATCCTCTATCCTTGTTGACATATTATCCTGAACACCATTTATGGTAGCACAGTGGTTAGCACTGTTGCTTCACAGCACCAGGGACCAGGGTTTGATTCCTGGCTTGGGTCACTGTCTGCGCGGTAACTGCACATTCTCCTCGTAACTGCGTGGGTTTCCTCCCACAGGTCCAGAAAGACGTGCTGTTACGTGAATTGGACATTCTGAATTCACCTTCTGTATACCTGAACAAGCGCTGGAATGTGCTGACTAGAAGCTTTTCACAGTAACTTTATTGCAGTGTTAATGTAAGCCTACTTGTGACAACAAAGATCATTATTATTAAGAAGTGTAGGAGTTGGGGGTGTGGTGGGGCAAGCGTTGGAGATTGAGAATGATCGGAGAGAGCGTCTGATATTGCAGGGTTGGATGTGTGTGATAGGTGAAGATAGTTCTTAACGTATGCAGGAACCTTTTAATGTTGCAGCTTACTTAATGTATTTTGAAAAGCCAAACTGAATACATCTACTGGCCCCCTTATTCATCTTTATTGTTACATTTTCAAAGAACCCTAATAAATTTGTCAAGAATCCATGTGACTCTATTTGAACATAGCATGATTTCTTAAATGCCCTGCAACTAGTTCATTAATAATGGTCTCCAGCATTTACCCAATTACAGATGGTAGACGAACTGACCGATAAGTTGCTACTTTCTGTATCCCTCCTTTCTTTAATTTGGGAAGGGCAGGATCACATTTCTGGTTTTCCAAACCACTAGAACCGTTCCAGATTCCAAGGAACATTGGAATATTACAACCAATGCATCCACTATCTCTTCAGTCATCTTTGAGGTTGCAAAGAAGGTGGCGCTCCTAAGATTAGTATTAGATCGGGAAAAAATATCAATTCAAATCCAAGACTAAGGACAGAGTGCAGAATTACTGAAGTTGGTTGACACACAAAAGCCTTTGGCCCTGTAGTTTACCGTGGCTACCAAATTTATGATCAGGAAATGGTTGTTAAGTAATGGGTTAAGAGACATTCCAATTAGTTGTCTCATTTATGTTAAGTATCCAATAATTGACATTGATTATGTAAAGAGGCTTCAGGTGGCCTTTATGTCAGGTGCTGTGATGATAGACTTTTGTGCAGAGTCTGTTAAAGTAAAATAAAGGTGTCTGTGTAAAGGAGCAGAACCGTTGACTCTTTATACAACAGCAGTTAAACGTCTAATAATGGTTTCCTGAATGTCATGGAGTTTCAATTCTTTGCATGCACGTTTTTCTTTCCCCCACTCAGAAGTCAGCCTGCCAGGTGAGAAGTGCTCCAGAAAAAGCAGTATTCCAGAAACAGATAGATTTCGTCCATATTCGGAGTAGATCTTGTGGGATGGATGGAGCAAAATCAAAGGCAGGTCAGGGCTCGAGGGGGATAGGCAAGACATCAGAGGTAGAGTTGGACTGTGGGAAAGATTGGGCAAATGCGATGGTGATTGGATACAGAGATGGAGGAGGTCGAGGGAGGTTTGGGATTCAGGTAACATCAGGGGACATGGGCAGTTCTAGCACTCATGGTCAGAGTGGGGGAGTTGAGCAAGAACTGCAAGATTGAAGGGGTACGGGGGAAAGGTCAGAGGGAAGTCTCCTGTTGGAGGGAGGGGTTCAGTAATTGTGATGGGCACAGGATCAGTGACCATAAAGAAAGGAAGAATCGATAATCATGTGTTGGAGGGTGCTGTTTGGTGTTGGAGGGCTGTGGGGTTCTTACATCATGATATATCTTGGAGGTAACGGCCGTGTTCAAAGGTAAGCTTGGTGTACTGAAAGGAAGCACACTTGTGGCTCTTAGCCCTAAGGCAGAGCGATAAAGGCACCTACCCAATGGATCTGGTCCTTTTTGCCTCCTTTCAACCTTTCAGATTTCTTAAGACCTCCTACCCCCCCCCCCCCCCCCCCCCCATCTGTGCTAAAACTTAAAATAGATGGGTTTGAGGGAGGTGCAGTTACTATTTCAGGTTTTTTACATTTTAGATTTCCACCCCACCCAAATCCACTTTGTGAGTTAAAGTTGCCCCTTTCGGATCCTTGCTATTATATGAGACTGTAGATTTACAGGCCAGTAATAAATTAATGTTCAACTTGATGAAGCATGATGAAGAAACACAGTGATTATTCCCAAAAAGTGAACTCAATATTTGCATTAAACATGATGAAGCCTTAAAAAAGTTACCTCATTATGTAGAACTATGTTAATTGACAAAACCTAGAGCATTATTGTTGGCATCTTCTGACTTCACAAACAAATCTGAAAATTTTTCATGACTAACATTTTCTTTTATATTTGACCTGCCTAAAGTTAATTATTTACTCACAGTAGATTTCATGACTTTTAAAATCCAAACTCAAAAAAAAAGCAAATCAAAACGTTTTGAATTAAAATTAAACTTTATTGTACATCTTAAAGAGGCAGGTGGCGCTAAGTTTTTGGCAACTGCTGAACATGTTAATTATTTATTCACAGCTGAGTACCGATTGAGCCCTACCTCAGTTAGTGACACTCAATGATAACTGAAGGAAATTGATGCTTACGCAAAAAAAATAGTTTTCAGTCGTACAGGGGGTTCGAACCATCAAGTCCCACTGTCAGGTGAGATGCAAAGTTTGCATCAGGTACTTCCCACAGAAATGGTAACTCAAAAGCTTACTGTTGCCTACCTTTCAATGTCTATTACATTATATAAAAGGGATATGGGCAGAGGCTACTGAAAACACCAAGAAGATTGAAGAAATAAAAGTCAAACTGACAGGATAGAATTAAAATGCACAATTTAGTCCTTCGCAAGCAGAGAGAAAATCAGAGAGAGCACAATAGGTTGAAAGCGTCTGATATACTGGTGCAGTAAAGTTACTGTTTTGCAACATCTATTAAATAATAAAAAGCTGAATGGATTGCAACATTTCATCTCAAAATGTATTGAAAAATTCTTTGGCAGGTTATCAATGGCAAATCCCATGTTAAGTGTCATTCAGCAGTTGTGCATGTCGGTGACATCATGGTCTGGATCTTCCAGGCAACAGCAGTGATCATTGGATTTGATTCAACGCTACTGAGCATTTCCTTGGGTCTTTGAGCCTGGCTTTCCCAGGAATGCAGTGCAGCATCCATCAAGGAACTCCACTGGAACGGAGTAGAGGCCGGGGAAGACAGGGCAGTCCCCCTTTTTACGCCACTAGCTGCCATATGGCAATCTTAAATGTCCAGTTTGAATGTTAGGGAATGGGTGACAGAATAGGTGAGTGGATGAATGGACGCGTGAATGAATGGGTAAGTAGGTTGGGTGGGTGACAGCGTGAGGTGGGTAAGTGGTAGCCAAGTGAAATGGGTAGGTGAGAGTTGGATTAGGAAAGGTATTCAGGTCTGGTCAGGAGGGGTAATTGCAGGGATGAGGGTCGTCAGGCGTGTAATGGGACAATTGGTTGTGGAGTTATCAAGAAGTTAGTCAAGGTTTTAACCTGTCTAACATTTCCTGTTAAATCCTATGGAACTGTCGCAACTCTCCAACTAACTCAGAATTGGAGACACTCACTGAGGGTCCCAGGCAGAAGAAGGATTGTCCATCAGAAGTTGAAATTTCCCAGACAATTCCCACGTAGGTCTACGCATCAGGATTTGCACGGGATCCTGACATACTGCTTTGGTGCACTTTCAGTCACTGACGATTCGGAGACTGGACGATTTAGCCCCATGATTAACATTAACAATATGATTGTAATGTAGCAGCAGTGCAAAATATAACATTAACACTGTGTTCATGCCTGAGTGTCAGCATACCCTTACACCAAAAAGTCACTGTTCGCCAGCTCAGGAAACCATTCAGAGATTCCCTACAGTGCAGAAGGAGGCCATTTGGCCCATGAAGTCTGCACTGACCTTCCAAAAGAACACTACCTAGGCCCATGCCCCACCCTATCCCCATAACTCTAACTCACCTACATCTTTGGGCACTAAGGGGCAATTTATCATGGCCAATCTACCTAACGTGCAAATCTTTGGACTGTGGGACAAAACAGGAGCACCCGGAGGAAACTCGAGCAGACACGAGGAGCATGTGAAAATTCCATGCAGTCACCCAAGGCCAGAATCGAACCCGGGTCTCTGGAGCTACGAGGCTACAGTGCCAACCATTCTTCCATTGTGCTGCCCACTATCAAAGGGTCTCCTTGGAGAGATAAAATGCAAATTATTTTCATGAAAGGAGTTAAAAAATCAAATAATCAGTGCTGGTCATAGTGACAGAGTAACCAATATATTAATCTGTCCTCTGACTTAAATCCCTACCCTGCATTGTTTCCTTCAGCAGTGTCCATGGAGAGTCAATGGCACCCAAGATTCACTGTCTAGATTATGCCTTTTTGTGCAATAACTCAATCACCACTTAGATTGGCAACAGAGAAGAGAAAGGAATCTCCAGAAAATACTTTTGGTCCCTCGTTCCAAGATATGAAAATAATGTTCAACTTTAGCTCAGGAGCAACAATTTTGCTTCTAAGTCAGGACTTGAACAGATGATTCAGATTGATTGCCTTTTGTTTTGTTGGTGCTTTTTTGCCAGAGAGGCATTCAGCTCAAAGCCCATCCACCAGCTTATTTGGACATAAAAGCTTCCATTATGCTATTTGAAGAGCAGCAGAGCCAAAATTATTCTGTCACTTTTGTTCCTGTACAGTGTGAAGACTTTGGCGTCACACATCTCCTGTGTAACAAAACCTATCTCCCAGCAGAGAAGGAGAAGGTCATAAAGTTGTGGCAATAGATGCAGAAATACTTGATTCACAGAAGCAAAGCTGTACCATCCAGCGGAACATCTGTTTACTTCTGAGGGAGACTGCAACAACTACAAAGGCATCTCACTCCTTTGCATCACAGGGAAGGTCTTCATAGAAGACTCCATCTACTTGCAGACTGAGTGTACACAGAAGCACAGTGCGGTTTTAATGCCAGAACGCCTACTATGGACATGATCTTTTCCAAATGCCAGATAAATGAAGTGCAGGGAACCCACTACCTTATTTTTTTCATAGATCTCACTTAGGCATTCAATATGGTCTTCGGAGTAGGGCTCAGCAAAATCTTCAGAAAAATTGGTTGATTTGATTGAATTTATTATCACGTGTACTGAGGTACAGTGAAAAGTATTGTTCTGCGTACAGACCAGGTAGATTGTTCCATACATGAAAAACACAGGACATACTGTGTGAGGCCCCCTAAGGGGGCCTCACGGTAGCATGGTGGTTAGCATCAATGCTTCACAGCTCCAGGGTCCCAGGTTCGATTCCCGGCTGGGTCACTGTCTGTGTGGAGTCTGCACGTCCTCCCCGTGTGTGCGTGGGTTTCCTCCGGGTGCTCCGGTTTCCTCCCACAGTCCAAAGATGTGCGGGTTAGGTGGATTGGCCATGCTAAAAATTGCCCGTAGTGTAAGGTTAATGGGGGGATTGTTGGGTTACGGGTATACGGGTTACGTGGGTTTAAGTAGGGTGATCATTGCTCGGCACAACATCGAGGGCCGGAGGGCCTGTTCTGTGCTGTACTGTTCTATACATAAATATACAATGTTAAACTCCTTAGCCTTATCTGCTCCTTCCATGAGAACATGCACTGCACTGTACAGATTGGCGGTGCCTCTTCCAACAGGTTCAGAGTGAAGAATGGAGTAAAACAGGGCTGTGTCATAGCCTACACTGTTTGGTATCTTCTCCATGCACTTGACTTTTTCCCTCACTGCAGATATGGACTCAATCTGCTTGCAAACTAGATCAGATGGAAAGTTCAACAATATATAAAGGCTGAAATTGAAGACAAAAACACATTCAGCAGGATTCTCCATTTCTGAGACTAAGTGTTGACACTGGTGCAGAATTCGTGGACTTTCACGATGGCAAAACTGGCACCGAACCTGGACTGATTCAGCGACTGTTGAGGGGCTAGCACTGGTGCCAAGTCGAACACTATCAATTCCAATGAAAAACGGTGTGGGACTTGCTGGGTCCATGAATGACACTCGGGAGGCTACAAGCTGCAGTCGCACAAACACATTAATCCCCACACACCTCATCCCAGCCAACAAGATGGCACTGGTTGTGCTGGAGCATGCCCATATATCTGATGGGTCGGCTGGGACCAGATGGCAACTTGGGGGGGGGGGGTTACCTGTACGACCCGTGGCTCTAAGTTCACAGTGAGCTGTCAGGGGTATGAGCAGCTGAACGACTGCCTTTCGGCTGTGACAATGGTGTTCCGTGCCCATCCACCACAGCCCCCCCACCCCTACTCCCTCAGCCCTTGAAGAAGTAGCACAAATGTCAGGAAACTATGGCGATGTTGGACACTTTCCGTACCTCTCTCTCCCTTAGCAGCCACGACACTGGTTTCACTATTTTTAAAAGCATAGGCGAACCAACCTGTCGGGAACTCGGCCATCAGGGGCAGAGAATCACAGAGGCCCCAGAGAACACCGGGTCAGGAGCGCTAATGATATGCAAATGGTGTTTACTGTACGTGCGTTCCAGACCACATTGGTGCTGCTGTCGAGGTGACGTAGAATTGCGATTTGGTGTCAAATCGGCACCCACCGTGATTTTAGTGTTGGATCTATTCTCCGTCCAATTGCATTTAGAGTCATAGAAGTTTACAGCATGAAAACAGTCCTTCTGCCCAACTTGTCCATGCCACCCAGTTTTTACCACTAAGCCAGTCCCAATTGCCTGATTTCGGCGTCAGCCAAAGGAGAATCCCGCCCATTGTGTCCTGATCAGGGAACTCCTCTACGCTGACAACGCTGGCTACTCGCTGACATAGCAACTCAACTACAAAGACTTAAAGGTTGCCTCTGCCAAGCCTGTAAACCTGTTCCCACTGACTATAAGTATCAAGAAAATGGTGGTATTGGGAGAAGCTGCCGCATCTCTGTCCATTCCCACAGAAAGTGGTTAGCAAAGAAAGTGGTTAGGGGCTGGTTTAGCTCACTGAGCTAAATCGCTGGCTTTTAAAGCAGGCCAGGCAGGCCAGCAGCACGGTTCGATTCCCGTACCAGCCTCCCCGGACAGGCGCCGGAATGTGGCGACTAGGGGCTTTTCACAGTAACTTCATTGAAGCCTACTCGTGACAATAAGCGGTTTTCATTTTTTCATTTCAAATTCTGCTCCTTCGGTTCACGGTGACAGACAACCTGTCCCTTGATGCAGATCTCAATATCACCCTTCGGACCAAGCTGTCAGCTTATAAGGCCTGTGTTCTCAACATCTAGCTGTAAGGCTGTGAAACATTGGTGACTTACAGCTACCAGGAAAGAAGCTCAGCAACTTGCATCTTCGCTATCTGTGGCTCATTATGGATACATCCGGGCAAGACAAAAGTTCAGATGGGGCAGTCCTATCAAAGGCAGAGGTCTCAAGTGTGTTGCATTAATCAGAGGCAGCTTTGTTGGCTCGAGCACACCTACGGGATGGATGATGGTCACATACACAAGGACCTTTGGTCTGGCAAGATAGCAGGAGCCAGATGACCAGCAGAGCGCCCAAGGCTCTGCCTCAAGGGTGCTTTGCAAGCATGGGAAGAAGGCCCTAAACATCGAAAGTTAAGATCTGGTGAAAGAGGGAAATGACGACACCTCTTGAGGGCTGGCATGAATTAACACAATGGTCGGTGCCAACAGCTGCTTGGCAACAAGCACCAATATCGAAAACAACAACCCACAATGTAATTTGGCAAGCAATTGTGTGTAATTACCTCTACTGACTTTTGCTTGTATTTTTTATCTCCTTTTATTTCTTGCTTGCTTTATTTCTCCTCTTTTCGGTGTGGTTATGTGAAATGTAACATACGAGTTGTGAAATACAAAATGTTAAAACCCTATGAAAAAACCCAGCACAAAAAAAAAGAAATTGCCTTTCAAGGATTGGTCTTAACAGCCATCAGCAAAAGCGCACCAAATTAAGAGATCCACACCCAAATGGATTATTTGTTGTGTCCATCAACTCTTGTAGATGGAGCGATGCCAACAGGGCTAAAATATATTTATTTCTTAGCAAGCACCATCAAAAACAGATCAAGTGGACTGGCTCTTATTTTATGCTGCTCACATTGCTGTCTGCAAGACTATGTTCTGTGCAAACTTCGTGCTGCACAAAAACTGCACAGTGCAAGTTTTTTTTACACAGAGGGTAGTGGGTGCCTGGAGCTCGCTTTTAAGGGACATCTTGACAAATACATGAATAGGATGGGAGCAGAGGGATACGGACCCCGGAAGTGCAGAAGATTTTAGTTTAGACGGGCAGCATGGTCGGTGCAGGCTTGGAGGGCCGAAGGGCCTGTTCCTGTGCTGTACTTTTCTTTGTTCTTTGCATTTACTGACAAAACAATAGCCACCATAATATCGAGAACTTCTTGACTTCACATTTACTGAAGCTTTCTGCCTCAGCCAAGAGACAGATGTTGCAACCAAGGAGCAGAACGGTGGCACAATGGTTAGTGCTGCTGTCTTCACAGCGCCGAGTTTGATTCTGACCTTGGGTGACTGTCTGTATTGAGTCTGCATGTTCTCCCCATGACTGCATGGGATTCCTACGGGTGCTCCAGTTTCCTCCCACAGTCCAAAGATATTCACGTTGGGTGGATTGGCCATGCTAACTTGCCCCTTAGTGTCCAAATGTTAGGTGGAGTAATGGGGTATGGGGATAAGGTGGAAGAGTGTGCCTTGGTTAGGGTGCTCTTTCAGATGAACACCGGATGGGCCAAATGGCCTCCTTCTGCACTGTAGGGATTCTATGACTCTTATGTTCAGCATTTGCCCACATAATTTCACAAAGACGTAGTTAATTGAATAATATCTTTCTTCACCCTCCCTTCATTTCCTCTCCTCCTCCTATCGTCCTCCCTTTCTCTCCAGCTCTCACTTGACTCTGCACTCTCACTGAACTTGATTCAATTATTCCCCCCCCTCCCCATTCCACCTCTGATCCTGCTCCATTTCGAACACTGCCCACAGATTTGACTGCTTGTGTGCAGCATCCTTCTTGATAAACTGGCTGTTATCATACACGATCAATGGAATTTGCAATCAAGTGACTTAACTAGCTTAAAATGAAACATTCTCTTTCATCTACAGCACCATTCATACATTTTTAAGGTATTTGCAATTAAAACAATTTTTAAGAGGGATGCAAATTATTTTGCAATCATGGTGCACAAATTCACCTTGCTAACTTTTTCCTAGATAGAATGGAGAAACGAGAAGAGGAGAGGTTCTATGGTTATTTATTTTGCGTGCGTCTGGTTACGATCCCAGCTGATGTTACTGCAGGGCAGCCAGTTCTCAGAGCGGTACCCCGGCTTATCGTAACTTTTATTTTTTGTTGAAAGACATTGGTGAACAGATTAATTGGCAGGACTGCCAATTATTTTTTAACAAAAGAGTTAAAACATTTATTTAACACGAAAAGATTAATTATAATACACTACAGTGAAAGAGACCGACGTTCTGGCCTTTGCCTCCCTGGTAGCCCGGAAACGGATCCTTTTAATGTGGAGGGACTCAAAACCCCCGCGTGTATAGACCTGGGTAGATGACATGGCTGGGTTTCTCAGTGTCGAGAAAATAAAGTTTGCCTTAAGAGGATCAATGCTAGGGTTCTCCCGGAGGTGGCAGTCATTCGTTGACTTTCTTGGAGAAATTTAAAATGTCGGCAGTAGCAGCTTTCCGAGGGAGGGGTGGGGGGTAAGTGTTGTTTTATGTTATTTCATGGGGTCTGTGAAGATAGAGCCGATTGGGGAAATGTCTATTTTTTCGCCATTTCAATGTTTAATGTTCTTTTTCTGTTACTGTTATAAAATTTTTGAAATATTTCAATAAAAATATTTTTAAAAAACTATAATACACTACTCCTTCACTTCTATTATACCTTGACAGATACACACAGAACGCTTAAGATTACACAAGTTACAAAATATATCTTATAGTCTGATGTTCTCAATCAGCACACAGTCCATGTAAACTTATAGGCGAAATGTGGTCAAACGCACCACACGCTAAAACCAAGTGACAGGTGCCACCCAAAACAGCTTTGTCGATTTCTCAGCAAATTACCCAAATGCTTGTCACACTGTGAGCCAACTGGTCTCACTGGGTTTATGGCTTTCACACCAGTGTCTCCAAACTCCACTCTTGAAGAACATGTTGAAATATTCTCCAACACAAGTCTTTCTCTCCGATGTCTTCACCAAGGATCCACCTCGAGGATCTCAAACTCTTCATTCAGTAATTTTTTTGCCCTGGATTGCCACGTGCATTCATGTTTCCATATAATCTCTCAGGTACCCAGCCACACCAATAGAACACAACTGCTTCACAGGCTGTTACGGTGTCACCAATCTTAGGATTCCTTCAGATGTCTGGCTTTTCACTCGCTTTCTTCTCCAGTCTATATCTTGCAGTTCTTTAACTGGGGGCTTCTCGCACAGCTTCTTTAACTTCGGTAGACCTTGTTCAGATTCCTGTTATTTATTCCTTTAACTTCCTGGAACTCTCAAACTCGGATTTCTGGCTGGTTTTAGTTTCTAGGGTTTGTTTTCTGAATACCTGTATTGTCCTGCCTGAACAGGCAGTCTCTATTCTTTTGAGAAATCTGCCTTCTGCAGTTCCATTCCTTGTGTCCAGCTTTTCTGGTCCAGATTACAACTAACTCAGAAGTTCTTGCTATCCAAGGGCGAGCCTTTGGTTGCAAAGCAATAGCTTGGACGCGATCTAGCGGCCACATTGCGCACGGGTGAGGACAACGTGGCCGGTAAATCCCAGGTGAAGCCTCCCCCGGGTTTCCGGCAGCCTCTGCGCCTCACGGGATACATCCAAATTCCGCGAG
Organism: Scyliorhinus canicula; assembly: GCF_902713615.1. NCBI lineage: Eukaryota > Metazoa > Chordata > Chondrichthyes > Carcharhiniformes > Scyliorhinidae > Scyliorhinus > Scyliorhinus canicula. The sequence goes on along the minus strand of NC_052153.1, from coordinate 22,659,228 downwards.
GCGTCGGAATCGGAACTGTGCCCAAAAGAGGCGGGACCAAACGGCGCTCGCTAAAGTAGGTTTTACACCTAATTAAGGCCTATCTACCCGGGATCTATCTGCCTCCCTCGGTCCATCGGCATCCCCAGGAAGGCGGCAACTGGGTGCCAATCACTACTGGTTCGCAAGAATGTGGACCACATGGAATGGCACCCGGGGAGGTCTTCTGGGTCATTGGAGGCCCCTGGGTGGTCTGTGATAGCGCAGGGTGGCCCCCTTGCCCTCCACCTGGAACCCAGGCAACCTGGCACTGTCCAGCTGGCACCTTGGCACTGTCACCCTGGCACTGCCAAGATGCCCTAGTGGCACTGTCAAGCTGGCAGGAGCATTGCCCAGGTGCCAGGATGGCACTGCCAAGGGCCAGGAACCGAGGGGCCATGCCCATGAAAGGTGGTTGACGGGGGTTTTGAAGGCTGGGGGTGTGCTCTTCAGGTACATAGGGGCTGCTGGGAAGTCAGGGGTATGACAGGAATCCTGGAAGGGGTGCTGTAAAGTGTGCTGGAAGGGGGCATTCGGAGGCTTTAAGTGGGGGGGGGGGGGGGGGGAAGGTGTCCCAGGGACTCCATAGCAGGGTGTCTTCACCTGGGAGGATGTGGGGTAGTGTCCATATGTATGGGAGGTGACATTTCCCATGGGTGGGGGACCCACAAACTCATTAGAGATCAGGGCATCCTTTCAAAATGGCGGCCTGATCTCAGAGTTCAGCTCCAGTTGCGAACAAAATTCTAAGCGTGGGCTAAATCGGTGAGCAAGTCTCCAGGGTCCAAAAATGTGACTAAGTGTCATTGGATAGTGGTGGGGAACTCCCTGGTAGAGCCAGCGGGGTACTTCCTGAAAACCCGCCACAAATAAACTTAGAAATTCTTCCATTGAATTACTTATTTAAAACCTGGAATTGCTTCATGTCGTAAACCTTTGAATTACAATGCAGGCACAGTGCAACAGACATGTAGGCCCATTTGTTTAACATGAAGCTAACTAAAGTTCTAATCTTTCCTTAGCACAGAAGTACAGAAACACAAATTAAGCTTAAATTTGTACATTATTTCGAATACCCACAAATAAAAACATCAATAATTTAAACCAACACTATCTCCTAACAGTCTGCTCATTAAAACGTTAAAAGTTTAAATATTTCCTCCAACAAATTCCAAGTAAAACAACTCTTACCTGGTACATGTAAATAATGTTCGATGCCACAAATTTGGCACCATACAGCAGTCCATCAGTCCATCTCACCTGGACAACTTCTCCCTCTGCTGGAGGACCAAGTTCTAAGCAATTTTTGCTCTACAAAGGCAAAAAGATAACACGTATTTTAAAAACCCTTATATTTGTGTTGGTCATGTTATTAAATGATAGCACTCTCAACACTATTCTACAATAATGAAGTCAAAGTGTGGTGATGTGAATGAAAGAAGCTGGATTTTGAAATTTTGATACAATGGATTATTTGCCACATTCATAGTCTTCATTTTTCTTTGGTAGAAGCTGAACCTCTGCATATGGATGGATTCTTTTCAAGATGCTGCCTGACCTGCTGAATAGTTTCAGCATTTTCTCCTTTTATTTGCTCCTACTTTTGTGTCTGCTAAAGTTTCTTGTATGCTTGGGTCAGGCTGGCCGGTGAAGCACCCTGGATGCCATGGAGCTCACCTGAACACCGCCGATGAAAAAAAAAATTCTTTGGGAACACATTAACATTTTAGAAAAGCACCTCTATGCATAAATCAACATTTCACAGCAGAAATGTGTCAAGATGTTTGACAATGTTTCTTGCTGGCTTACAGAGAGCCGAATTTACTGTAGCTCACCGACTTGCCCTTGCCTGTTTAATTTCCAACAGCCTTGCATAACAAGATTTTGTCAGTGGGAGATGAAGAAAGTCGGGAACTGTGAGACCAGGGCACACAACTATATCACCCTTCACCAATGAGGCTGAAAAACTGCTACAAAAAGCACAAAATCTTGATCCAGGAAGTGTAGTGAGAAAGATAAATAGAATGCCAAATTAGATACAAATAGCAAAATAAAGAAATATTGCGGGAGAGGAGATAAAACTGTAAACAAAATATAATTATAACATCTTATTAATCACTGAAGTTCTTTGTCTGCACACTGGTAGTTAATCATGCATCACAGATAGATTTGTTGGCCGTAGTTAAACCTTACCATGCTATTTAAAAGGACACTTAGACTGAAATGGGAAAGCCCAAATCTTTTGTGGTAAGTTTAGTTTATATCTATCATGCAAGTACAGCAATTTCATAACATTCTTTGCCTTTGGATCATGAGCAGTTTTTGGGACCTATCGAACAGGCAACTCCTGGATTATTGGGTTGAAGCACGTCCTGTCCGTCTGTATGATTTGCACTTTGATAGTGGTGAGTGTCATTTGCACCACCTGTATTCAGACAATAGATTTTGGCACACTGTGTAACGTAATAAATCACACTGAAATGTATCAATGTCAGCTGCATCATGGCAAATATAGCTCCTCTCCCATCACAGTGCATTTGCCAAACAGTTTTCATAAAAACTGTGTTAAAGACTGATCAACTCACTTAGATTCTGCTTCTATTGTCCAAAGTTAATAGTAATTTACTATTTGAGAAATACTGAGAGGTAGAAATGGAATATATTTTCAATTATATTTACACAATAACTGATTTTCAACATACAATTCTCCTGCAGTTACTTCAATATGATTTACTTCATCACACTAGCAGCCAGAATCTATGCTTGAAACAAAGGCAAGGCTAATGATGCTCACTATTTTTTTTACATGTAAATCACACAGAAACTTCATAGGAAGGGGGATACATGGTTAAACCTGAAAATCTAGGAGTAGCTGCTGCCCAATAGCTTCCTAAATGACTCGCCTTTCAAATGCAATCTGATCTCTAACTCTTAAAACTGAATAGCTGGGTTTGCAATAATAGTCTGTCAATCAGCTACTATCTAGAACTTGACAGCAAAGGCACACTTGAGAGTAAAGCACACAATTATGTTCTAAAAAAAAATCTTCCATCGAGTTCTGATTACTCATTTATATGCTGCGTTCAAACGTTGATGAAGAAATTATGACTGTAGATGTGAATACATTGATTGCATTTATCGGAATTAAATCTGAAAGGGGCAAGCTTTACTCTTTTCTCTCAAAGTTGGGCAATAGTGTAAATTCATAGGCAGAGCAACATATATCGTCATAAAAGAACATAAGAAATAGGAGGAGGATATGGCCCCTTTAATTGGCTCCATTAATAGATAAGATCAAGAATGATCTGATCTTGGCCTCAACTTCACTTTCCTACCTGTTCTCCATAACCTTCAACTCCCCTACTGTTAAAGAATGTGTCTATCTCAGCCTTGAATCTATTCAGTGACTCTGCCTCCACTGACCTCCAAGATAGAGAATCCCAGAGATTTATGTTTCTCAGAGGAGAAATTCTCGTCTCAGTCTTAAACGTGCGATCCCTTAATCTGAAACTATGCTCCCCTGGTTCTGGATTATCCCACAAGAGGAAACTGTCGACCCTGCCAAGCCCCCTCAGAATCTTGCATGTTGCCAGACGATCAAATGAGAAAAAATGCTCTACAAATAAAGCATGAGTCAGGATTGCAATAGGGAAGAACTGTGGCAAACAGCAATCTTGTAAGTAAATAAAAAATCAGCAAGACCAGTAATTCAGCATGATGTACGTAATATTCAAAACATCGACTCCAGCATTATAATAAACTTCATTACCACTTAGTTTAGTACAAGTGTGAATTAAAAATTAGTATGCATGATAAGAGGCCATTTATTGAGAAAGGCTTATTTTGTGCAAATGTATTTGATGAAGTTCATCCTGTTGTATTTGCACAAATGCATAAATGTCTGAAGACCACATTTTTTACAATAGTTTTATAAAATAACTCACTTTTAAAGACTGTATATTGTAGTACTTGAATTCAATAAAAACGTTTAAAATTTCAAAGAGAAAGTCTAGCGTCTATTTCGTTTCTAATAAATTGAATGACTACAAAAAAAACAAAAGGGCAAATTCAGCAGCCTTTTGTCAGCTTGTGTGAATGCACAGCAGGCAATGTGATTTGGAAACATGCTGAGCTCTTTCAGATAGTGCCAGATGTTGCTTAGCCGGTAATGGCTGGTAGGATGAAACAATACATTAAATGTGCATTTGACTGGCAGCTTTAACTTTTAACCGTGGAAAACGTTGAGTGTTGCGTGGTTGCACGTCAAAGAATGATCCAAACTCAAGATGATCATCATAAAAGCTGCAGCGAATAATTCAAGGGTTAAGCAAGAGACAACTGAAACAGCAAAACTTACTGGCTCACCCTGCTAAAACAAGTATTTTTACAGTAAATTTGTGCGCCAGGTAAAGATAAAAAGTGTATGTTTTCAGAATTTGATGGAATTACATGCTGAATTCTGTATTGTCAAAATATGATTTCACTCTCATTTGGATTTTGCAAATACAGAAACACAAAATCTAATGTATTCAAAAAATTACATCAGCGGCACTTCTATAATCCTGCTACTATTCTTTTTTTACTGGTTAATCTCAGGCATTACTACCAGACAATAATTGCAACTACATTCTTATGACCTTGTCGAAATAATCATTTCTGAAGCTCGATCACCAGCATCTGATGGGCGACATTTTCCAGATGTTAAGACGGGAGGGTGACTCAGCAAATCCTGTGGTGATGGGTTGGCGGGCAGAATTGCATTGCCCGGGGGGGTGGAGAAGAACCAGCCACCGGACCTCACTATCAGGCCGCCCGCTCAAAATGGTGGCCTGATAACGGGATTCATGATGGAATCAATTGCAATTCCCACCATGCGTAAATTTGAATGAATAGAATAGTGAATATAGGGATTTCAGATATATTGCATTATATGTATTTGGAGCAGTAGGGAGTAAAAGACTGCTGCATTCATGTTCTTAAAATTCCCAGTTTGCAAGGTAGCCACGCTTTGCGACTACAAGAGGTGCAATTAAACATCGTAAAAGTTAGGCTAATGGAGTTCTTTTTAGAGAGTTCGCTGGGGAGTAGAAAATTGGAGACATTGGGCGGGATTCTCCCGCACCGTGCGGGACGGGGTGGCATGAACCACTCCGGCGCCGAACCAACCCAAATGTGCGGAATCCTCCACACCTTCAGGGGCTCGGCCGGCACTGGAGTGGTTAGCGCCCCGAAGGCCGGTGTGGAAGGTCTTTGGCGTCGCGCCAGCCAGGGCCGAAGGGACTCTGCCGGCCGGTGCAGGTCCGTGCATGCGCGGCATCGTCAGCAGCTGCTGACATCATCCCCGTGCATGCGCGGGGGGGGGGGGGGGGGGGGAAAGAGAGAGAGAGAGGACCACATGGACGGCGCGTCGGAAAAGAGTGCCCCCACGGGACAGGCTCGCCCGAGGATCGGTGGGCCCCGATTGCGGGCCAGGCCACCGTGGGGGCACCCCCCGGGGCCAGATCGCCCCACGCCCCACCGGTAAGAGACCTAGTCCAATTTACACCGGCAGGACCTGCATAGAACGAGCGGGACTTCGGCCCATCGCGTGTTGGAGAATCGCCAGGGAGGGAGGCGCTGCAAGCGGCCGCCGACCAGCGCGGTGTGATTCCTGCCCCCGCCGAATCTCCGGCGCCGAAGAATTCAGCAGCCAGTGGGGGCGGGATTCACACCGCACCCCGGTGATTCTCCGACCCGGCGGGGGTTTGGAGAATCCTGTCCATTGTGTTTAGCTTTGGCAAGATAATGCAGTTAATGGGAGGAGCAAGGGGCTGAAGCAGTTTGGTGTTGAGGTTGCAGTTTAAAGAAGTTTAGTTATAGATTGGGATGTGAGCAGACAAATGAGGATAGTCTCATGTCTGAGGAGAAACTAGCAGTTTCTGGAGAAACAGTCAGTTACGGAATTGACTGTGGACAGACCAGCAGCTGATCTCTGGACAGTGAGTTAAAGATTTGCCTCGGATCAGGATAGGAGCAATTTCAAAGGCTGGCAGTTTCAACAGTAGTTGAAACAGTAGTTGAAACAGGCAAGAATCTGGAATTTGAACCCTGAAGGATATCGATTTCTCAAAGTGGTTTATCCAAGATGTCTCTTTACAACAAATATTCCTGGGTTGGCTAACTGTATTTAAAATGGATTGTGACTAGAGACGGGTTTTGTTTGAGTGGAGGTAAAGGTAGCAATTAGGATTGTTTCATTGTATTGTGAAGCATTGTTTAACGGGAAATTGAAAGGTATTTGTCTTTATGATATTAAAGTTATTAATAGATTTGTTTTAATATACCATATCCCTATTTGCGTGTGGAATCACTCCTGGAACGAAGTATCCTTTCCTTGCATGCTTACAAATTATATAAAATATTGGGGTTTCTGTTTGGTATCCTAGCAACTGTTGGGGATCATAAAACAATCGATAGTGAATTGTCTCTGGGCGCAGCTCCTAGCGTGAGCGAAAATAAGAGGCGGGAGAACATAGCCCCCTTAAATGGAGAATCCTGCCCAGGATGTCAGAAAGATTTGCAATTTTAAACACGCACAATTTTATCTAATCCAAACTAAGCAACTGCTATTCAGGCAACATTTTTGTCCTTCCTTTGTAACTCCCCTTACACAGATATTTTTCTCCACACACTCTTTCCTCAGCAAGAAGAGCGAACTCTTCAGCTGTCACAGTAATTGGCAAACCTGCAGAACATGCTATTTTCAGAACCTCTTTTGTTGCTCTGCTCACAGTGTAGGAGCTGGACAAGTTCAGTTTCCTCCAGCGAGAATGATTGCATCTTTTGACGAACAATTCAGCAACTAATCTATTTTATGAGATTTGGTGGTGTATTCATTATACTGGAATGAACATATGGTCAAAATGTTCTCATTGAATATAATTTGCATGTGCAAGTTAACTTCCGCCGCCATTAAACAGATTCTTTCACGAGTTCAGACTTCAAGAGAATTTAGCAGCATCAGCTTTGTGTTAAAATGGAGAACTAAATAAATAAATAAAGCAATCTCATTTTTTAAAAAATTGTTCTTGGAATGCGGCAAGGTAGTACTTATTGCCCAGTCGTATTGCCTTGTTGCATAGCGTTGCCAACTCTAGTTGGACATATTCCTGGAGTTTTCACCACATGATGTGCTGCCTCCAGCTACCCCAACCTACCACCTCCCCAGACACATTCACCAACAGTCACCTGCCAGACCTATCCTCATGATGCACAGCCTTCCGATGGCAATGAGTGAATAGACTTATTGTCCAATTGAATCATTTTTGATTGTGCACCATAAGCATTTTTTCCACGTCAATATTTTTATGACTAGTTAAAAAGATTGTTCAAAGACAAATGAAACACGCTTATTGTCACAAGTAGGCTTCAAATTAAGTTACTGTGAAAAGCGCCTAGTCACCACATTCCTGCGCCTTGAGAATGTTATAAAAATACCAATTTTTATTGCCTTGGAGATTTATCTGAGAGTTTATTCATGGCAATGTCCTGGGGATTAGTCTTTTAACACCTTGAGACGCCAGGGAAATCCTGATGAGTTGGCAACCTGAATCACAAGGCAGTCAGGTCAGATACGGGTTGCAGCTTTCACCCCTGTCTAGTATTAGTGAACGAGCTGGATTTTTTTTTTTACAATCTAGGAACTGTTTTAGAGACATTTTCTGGAATCATCTCGCAAAATCACAAAATAAACATATTATCGAAAAGGTGAGAGGTAGCACAGCCCTGAGATGCAGAGGGATCTGGGTGTCCTAGCGCATGAATCGCAAAAGGTTAGCACGCAGGTGCAACAAATAATTAGGAAATCTAATAGAATGTTATTGTTTGTGAGGAGAATTCATTACAAAAATAGGGAGCATCTGCTTCAGTTATACAGGGTATCGGTGACCACATCCCGAGTGCTGTGTTCAGTACTGGTCTCCTCATTTAAGTGAGGACGTAAATGGGCTGGAAACAGTTCAGAGAAGATTTACTCAACTAATACCAGTAATAGATGGGATGTGTGATGAGGAAAGGTTACACAGGCTACCGTGACTGTCACGGGAGTATTTGAAGGTCATGGCTGATCTAATTGCAACATCAACTCCACATTTCCACCTACCCCAATAACCTTTCACCCCATTGTTCATCAAGAATCTCTCTAGCTCTGCCTGTCAAGGCCCCTCGGGATCTTGTACATTTCAATCAAGTCGCCGCTTAAGTCTTTTAAAATCCAGCAAATACAAACCTAGCCTATTCTACCTTTCCTCATAAGATAACATACCCATTCCAGGTATTAGAATTTGAACTTGGAGCCTGTGTTGCTTGTCCAGTATCAGAACCACCAGGCTACCATGCAGCATAACAAAGCAAAATACTGCAGATGTTGGAAATAGAAGTAGAAAATTGCAGAAACACTCAACAGGTCAGACAGCGTCTGGAGGGGAAGGGCTATAGAGCTAATGGTTTACGTCTACGAGATTACAAGTGGAATCTGCAGATCATACTTTCTTGAAAACCCCCACCTTCTAATCATAATAATAATCTTTATTGTCACAAGTAGGCTTACATTAACATTGCAATGAAGTTACGGTGAAAAGCCCCCAGTCGCCACATTCAGGCACCTGTTCGGGTACACAGAGGGAGAATTCAGAATGTCCAAATTACTTAACAGCATGTCTTTCGGGACTTGTGGGAGGAAACCGGAGCACCCGGAGGAAATCCACGCAGACACGGGGAGAACATGCAGACTGTGCACAGACAGTGACCCAAGCCGGGAATCGAGCCTGGGATCCTTGGAGCTGTGAAGCAACAGTGCTACCCACTGTGCCAACATGCTGCCCACAAGGACATAAACACTTGAAAAACCTATCTGTTGGATCCAATGTGCCTGCCTGGCCACCCACCTTCTGCCCTTGCACCCCAAATCATAGAATCCCTACAGTGCAGGAGGCCATTTCGCCCATCAGGTCTGCACTGACCCTCTGAAAGAGCACTCAATCCAGGTCCACTCCCCCGTCCACCCCGCCCTACCCCTATAACCCTGTAACCTAATGTGCACATCCCTGGACACTAAGGGGCAATTTTGCATGGCCAATTCCCCTAACCTGCACATCTTTGGACTGTGGGAGGAAACCGGAGGACCCGGGAGGAAATCCATGCAGAAACGGGGATAATGTGCAAACTCCACAGAGTCACGCAAGGCCGGAATTGAATCTGGGTCCCTGGATGGCACTATCACTGAATTACTGACAACTTTGACAATGAAGAGTACAATTACATTGGCACAGGATAAAATATTCAATTGCCGTGGTTTCCTAAAGAAGCTTTCAGTTAGGGTGGAGAAATATGGGTGCTGCTATTAGTTTCAGGATTTGCACATGATAGGCAGAGCATGAAGAAACAGTTCAGTGCTCCACTAATGTACAAACCACTACTGTTTGAATCCTCAGGTAAGATCTTCTCTGTTAATTAAATGTAGTCCTGTAAGTGGCTTACAGTTTTAGGAGCATTGCCAGATAATGTCCAAGCTTTGTTTGCACTTGTTCTTCCCACCAAAATGTTTCAACTTCCTTTCCAAAGCTGCTTTTTCCATTAAAAAAGCATGACACGGAGCAGAGTTTATAACATAGAACATACAGTGCAGAAGGAGGCCATTCGGCCCATCAAGTCTGCACCGACCCACTTAAACCTTCACTTCGACCCTATCCCTGTAACCCAATAACCCCATCTAACCTTTTTGGTCACTAAGGGCAATTTATCATGGCCAATCCACCTAACCTGCACGTCTTTGGACTGTGGGAGGAAACCGGAGCACCCGGAGGAAACCCACGCAGACACGGGGAGAACGTACAGACTCCGCAAAGACAGTGACCCAGCAGGGAATCAAACCTGGGACCCTGACGCTGTGAAGTCACAGTGCTATCCACTTGGGCTACCGTGCTGCCCTAACATCCACATAGAACCTTGAAACTGTGAATGAGAGTTATAGAGCAGCATGGTGGCATAGTGGTTAGCACAATTGCTCCACAGCTCCAGGTTCGATTCCCGGCTTGGGTCACTGTCTGTGCAGAGTCTGCACGTTCTCCCTGTGTGTGCGTGGGTTTCCTCCATGTTCTCCGGTTTCCTCCAACAGTCCAAAGATGTGCAGGTTAGGTGGATTAGCCATGCTAAATTGCCCTCAGTGTCCAAAATTTCCCTTAGTGTTGGGTGGGATTACTGGGTTATGGGGATAGGGTGGAGGTGTGGGCTTGGCTAGTGTGCTCTTTCCAAGATCCAGTGCAGACTCGATGGGCCGAATGGCCTCCTTCTGCACTTTAAATTCCATGATTCTGATTCTATGACAATTATTTTTGCAGAAAAATGTTTTAGTTTTATTATCCACTTCCATTTCTTAGATTAACATCACCAATGATGTATTGATACAACAACGTGACTGTTTAGTTATTTTTTGCATTACTCTTCATAACGTCCTATCACTAAAACCTGCAGTACAGCTGCTCTAATTGGGTAGTTTATTTTTTTTTAAAATACCTGGTTCAGCCAGTTGCAAGCAACTTAATATTTTGTTGTGGAAATAATTTTTTGCACATAGTATGCATATGAAAAAGGGTTGAGGGTATAGTACAGATTATATTATTGAAGATTATGCTGGAAAAGTAGCTAGCAGCTGTTGATCTAAGATTGTGTGTGAGAAAACCTTTAATTATAGAAACTCTGATGTCTAGTAGGCAGCTGCAAAAGGTTTCCTACACTGATCTGGCAAAGGACAAATGGAACAAATGAGAATGCACTGCATGTTTCAATCTCAAAGTACTACTTGCAGCAAAGCTAAAGGTGGTTCACAGTCGCGGGAGGAATCTTTGACATGATAATAATGACTTTCAGGTCAGGAGCTGGCTTCAACTGGGATTGAAGACAATTTGATCATAACCAATCTGTCTGACGTGATTGATGCATGAGTTAATAAGTAAAGCATGGAAATAATTGTCTAAGAAAATATAATTTACAATGTTCAAACTCAAAATCAAAGTGAAAAGTCAAAAGAAGAAAAATGCTATATAATAATAAATCTGCATTTCACAGAATTTACAGTGCAGAAGGAGGCCATTCGGCCCATCAAGTCTGCACCAGCCCTTGGAAAGGGCACCCTACCTAAACTCACACCTCCACCCTATCCCCGTAATCCAGTAACCCCACCTAACCTTTTTTGGACACTACGGGAAATTTATCACGGCTAATCCACCTAACCTGCACATCTTTGGACTGTGGGAGGAAACCGGAGCACCCGGAGGAAACCCACGCACACACGGGGAGAACGTGCAGAACCTTAATTCAGCGCATCACATGAATCAAGAGAATAAAGACCTTTTTAATACATATTGAAGCGTTTTCTATCCATCTGAGTTTCTAACCTGTAAAGAACACTTCCCGGCCAAGAAGCTTCATCTGCCTTTAAAAATATATATTTTATTGGTTTTCACATTTTATATTAAATGTTTTCAGTTCGAGCGTTGAGTTACAGGTGTCGTACCCACGAGTAGTATTTTACAAAGGCAATCAGAGTGCGGTTCTGGTTAATACAAGAGAGAAAATTAATCGTTGCTGAGGTTGATTATACACATTTGCCTGCTTCGTCTCCCTCGGTGGCTGTGGGTCTTATTCGGTTGGTCTGCCTCTGCTGCCCTGCTTGTTGGCCTGAGCTTGGCGTTTCCCACTTGGTGCTGCTTTCTCTGGTCCTCCTTTTGCCCTTGGGTCTGTCCTCCTGCAGCTGTGCCCCTTGAGTTTTGCGGTCTTCGTGTGGGTTTTTACCTCCCTCCGTTCCCCCTCCGCCACTTCCTTTGTTATCCGTGACTCATCTGTGTGCCCCCCAACCCCCTCCCCGGCTCTATTAGCTGTTAGCTACAAACAGGTCCTGGAACAAGTTGGTGAATGGCTTCCACATCTTGTGGAAGCTCTCTTCCGACCCCCGGATGGCAAATTTGATTTTCTCCAGTTGGAAAATTTCCGACCGGTCGGACAGCCAGTCCACAACCTTGGGTGGTGCTGCCAACTGCCAGCTGAGCAGGATTCTTTGGCGGGTGATCAGAGAGGCAAAGGCAAGGGCGTCACACCCCTCCCCAAATGAATAGTGGCTCCACCCTATTCACCACAACCTTGGACATTGCTTTAAAGAAGGCTGTCCAGAATCCGACAAGTCTGGGGCATGGCTAGAAAATGTGGGTGTGGTTGGCCGGGCCTCTCTGGCACCCTTCACATTTGTACGCCACTTCTGAGAAGAACTTGTTCTGGTTAGGTGTGCCCTGTGCACTGCTTTGAACTGCATGAGGCTTAGCCTTGTGCATGTGGAGAGTCGCCACTTTACTTCTATCCCTAGTTCCTCCTCCCATTTGTTCCCATGTCTCGATGAGAGAAGGATGTGCCTCTTGTAACGGTCGCCCATACAGGTCCCTGCCATTCCCCCTTTGTGCCCACGTCCAACAGCGCCCACACACACGCACGCCTGCACACACGTCTGGATCTGAACAAGAGGAGGAATCTGGGCAGTATGTTCATCTTGATTGTCTGCACCCTCTCGGCCAGGGAAAGTGGGAGGGTGTCCCATCTCTGCAGGTCCTTCTTTACTTCCTCCACCAGACTTGCCAGGTTCCATGTGTGGATCCGTGTCCAGTTATGTGCAATTTTGATCCCCAGGTAGCGGAATTTGTTTTGGGCTTGCTTAAATGACAGTCCCTTCAGCTCCGCCTCTCCCCTGCAGGGAAGATTTCACTTTTGCTCAGGTTGAGTTTGTGCCCCGAGAAGACTCCAAACTCTTTCAGGAGCTTCATGATCCCCTTCATGCTGCTTTGGAGGTCTGAGACACAGAGGAGCAGGTCATCAGCATAGAGTGGGACTCTGTGCTCTCTGTCCCTCTCTGGATCCCCTTCCAATTTTTCACTGTTCTGAGGGCGATTGCCAGTGGTTCAATCACCAGGGTGAATAGGAGTGGGGACAGCGGGTATCCCTGCCTTGTGCCCCTGTGTAGCTGAAAGTATTTAGGGCTGGTGGTATTGGTCGGCATGCTTGCCATGGGAGCACAGGAGTTTCCGAATCCAAACCGCTCCAGTCCATCCATGAAGTACTTCCATTTGACTCCGATGAAGGTCTTTTCTACGTCCAGGGAGATGAACATCTCTGGTGTTCTCTCCCCAGGCGGGGTCATGATCACATTCAGCAGGCGCCTGATGCTCGATGTTAGCTGCCCTTAACAAAGCCCATCTGATCCTCTGCGACCACCTCTGGCACACAGTTCTCCAGTAGCCTGACGAGGACCTTGGCCAGTATTTCCGCGTCTACATTGAGCAGCGAAATGGGCCTGTCGGACCCGCATTCAGTCGGGCTAGCGTTGGTGGCAGCATGCCCCTTGATAGCGAGTCTGTGAACATCTCCCGCAAGTACAGGGCCAGAATTCTTTATAGAAGTCCTCCGGGAATCTGTCTGGTCCCGGGGCCTTCCCCGTCTGTATGGAGTTAATGCTCTCCATGACTTCTCCCATTTCTCATGGTGCTTCCAGCGCCCCATTTTCGATCCTCCCCCACGACTGGCATGTCCAGTCCGTTGAGGAACTACTTCATCCTCGAGTCTTTATCGGGGCCTCGGAGGTGTACATTCCCCGGTAGAAGGCCTCCAATGCTTTGTTGATCTTTTCCGGCTCAGTTACTAGTTTGCTGTTGTTGACCCTAATCTGTGCTATTTCTCTCATGGCTGCCTGCTTTTTCAGCTGGTGAGCCAGAAGGTGATGGCTTTGTCTCCGTGCTCATAGAAGGACCCCCACGGCGGGTGGAGCTAGTACACTGCCTTCCTAGTGGAGAGCAGGTCAAATTCATTAGTAGCTTTTTCCTCTCTGCCAGCTATACGGTCGGGGCTTCGGAGTATCATCTGCCAGGCTACCTCTGGTATGGAGTCGACCAGCTGTTGCCCAGCCACCCTCACCTGCCTGTCTCTATGTGATTTACAGGTGATATTCTCACCCCTGATCACAGCCTTCAGAGCCTCCCAGCACATGCAGGGTGAGACTTCCCCATTCTGGTTGTTCGTAGTATACCCGCCCATGGCCTGTGATATTTTCTTGCAAAATGCCTTATCGGCAAGAAGGGCCGTATCCAACCTCCATGGGGATTGTTGGGCATGGCCCATCTCCAACCTCACATCCATGTATGTAATGTGGAGCGTGGTCGGAGATTACGACTGCGGAGTATTCCGCTCCTACTGTCCCTGGAAGGACCGCTTTCCCCACTACAAAGATGTTGATGCGCAAATATACCCGTTGGAGCTGGGAGAAGGGACCTGGGTATGTGACCCTCCATGGGTCCATTGCCCCCATCTGCTCCGTAAATGTGTTTAGTCTTTAGCCATATTTGAGGTCTTCCCCGATTTGGGGTTTGATCATCTGTTAGTCCTGTGCACAGTTAAGACCCTCCCCTTGATTAGTTAGTGGTATCTACGTCAGTCAGGGATTTCTGCCATGGTCCAGGACACCACTGACCATGACTTACCGTTCCTCTGGGTCCATAACCATTTTTGTTGCTGTGAACATCGTCCTCTTATTAAGCAGTATGTTTACCCCCCCCCCCCCCCCCCAGCCCTTGTCCCGTACCAAGAAAAGTACGTCTATTCCACCCAGCCCATTCTGATCCGCAGTCAGTCCTTCTCCCTCAGGTGCATCTCTTGGACGAAGACTGTCAGCTTTCATACTTTTCAAGTGGGGGAAGACTCTGGATCTTTTCACTGAGCCGTTGAGTCCCCTGACGTTCCGGTGACTATTCCGATGGAATTTTTGTCGCCCCCCATCCTCTTCTGTGCGATCAACCATACTAACCTTGAGGATGCACCCCTGTACTCCTAACTTGGGGTTTTCCTTTGTTGGAGGCCATCCAAAGTGTCCACGGTCACCGTATTCACCATGAGCCTGGGCCCCCGCATTCCAGGGTTTCCTTTGTCCATGTGGCCATGCAATATGGCCACCAACTATGTGTACGCCATGTGGGTGAGCCTCTGCACTCCGGGGTTTCCCTTTATTTGGGTACCCTCCAAAGTGTTGGTCTGAAGTGCCATTTAGTTCCTTGCTGCCTGTGGCCTGTTGTAGCCAGCCTAGTGCCCTTACCATCCTTGTCCCCCTTGTGATTTTGCTTCTCCCCTGTTTCCTACCCCCATTCCTAATGTTCTCCACTCCCCGTCCCGTTAACTCCCCAACTACCACCCCCCGCTGGTGGTGCGTACCCTCACCGTTGCCAGGCATGATTCCCTCAGCATGCTTCCCCTTCACCTCTACCTCCTGGTACTAGCTTAGTGTGGTGGCCCCCTCCTGGGGTCAGTTTTAAGCCTACCCATCACCCATTACATAGCTTCCTCCTCTTCTTCCTCCTCTCCCTGTCCTACGCTTGTGGACAATGGCTCTTTCAGAGGCTCGGATGTTTTTGGGGTGGAGACGGTCACACGCAGTACCTTAAGGACAGAGACTAAAAGCAGACTGTTAGATTTGGCAAAAAGATTGGAGTTAACATTATCTGACAAAATGCGAAAATATGAGGTAATTCTGGCAGTGGCTAAGCATTTAAAGTTGACTGAGATACAGTTTGACTCATTGGAAATGGTAAAAATTCAGTTACAAATTAAACAAATGGAACATGAGAAGGAATTAAAGCAGCTTGAATACGAAAGAGATAGAGAGGAAAATGAAAGAGAAAGGGAGATACAGATGAGGGAAAAAGATAAAGAGAGAGAGTTTGAACTTCAGAAAATGGCCATGAAACATGACAGTCGGTTAAAATTGGCAGGCATAAAGGGAAACGTACAGCTGGATGATAGTGATGAGGATAGTGAGAAAGAGCGTCACAGTCGAAGGCTTGGTGGGGATCTATTTAAATATATCAAAACATTGCCAAGGTTTGATGAGAAGAAGGTAGAAGCCTTTTTCATTTCACTTGAGAAAGTAGCTAAACAAATGAAATGGCCACAGGACGTGAGTATTACTGATTAGCACAAAGCTGGTAGGTAAGGCTCGTGAAGTGTTTGCATCACTACCGGAGGAAGTATCTGGGTCGTATGAGGAGGTGAAGACATCCATCTTAGGTGCATATGAACTAGTGCCTGAAGGTTTAGAAATTTGAGGAAAGGACCTGGTCAAACATACATGGAGTTTGAAAGGCTCAAACAGAGTAATTTCGATAGGTGGATAAGGGCTTTGAAAATAGACCAAACGTATGAAGTTCTCAGAGAAATTATACTTTTGGAGGGGTTTAAAAGTTTAATTCCTGATGTAGTGAGAACTCATGTGGAAGAGCAGAGGGTTAAAACTGCGAGGTTAGCAGCAGAAATGGCAGATGATTATGAATTAGTTCATAAATCAAATTTCCGACATCAGTTTCAGCCTGTGAGGGATAGAAATTGGGGACATGAGAAATAAACAAGTGGGAAAGGTAAAGGTGATCTGATGAGAGATAATAAGGAGAGTGTACCTCAGACTAAAAAAGAAATCCAGGATAGTGGAAAACAAATGAAAAGTTTCAAATGTTTTCACTGTAATACACGAGGTCATGTAAAGTCACAGTGTTGGTGGTTGAAGAAAAGCACTGGGAAGGCTGATATGGTAAAACAGGATAAGACAGTGGGGTTGTTAAAGTGGTAAAGGAAAGTCCAAGTGAAGCGAAGGAGATGCAAAAGATTGTACAGCCTGATCAAGAGGTGATCGATAAGAAGGTGCCAGACCTCTTTAAAGAATTTACTTGTGTAGGTAAAGTTTACTCATGTGTATCAGGAGGAGCAGGTAAAGAAGTCACAATTTTAAGAGATACAGGAGGTAGTCAATCTTTAATGGTAAGAGATGAGGAGTTATGCAGTTTGGGAAGAATGTTGCCAAAAAAGGTGGTAATATGTGGAATTCAGGGTGAGAGGAGTAGTGTTCCATTATATAAGGTAAGGTCGGAAAAACCAGTGAAGAGTGGTGAAGTGGTAGTAGGAGTAATAGAGAAACTATCTTTTCCAGGAATACAGCTTATCTTGGGTAATGATATAGCTGGATCGCAGGTGGGAGTGATGCCTACTGTGGTTGATAAGCCAGTGGAAAATCAGACAACTGAGGTGTTGAAGGACGAATATCCTGGGATTGTTCCGGATTCTGTAGTAACAAGGTCGCAAAGTCACAGGTTAAGACAAGAGGAGAAATCAAAGAGTGAAGATGAAGTGGAAGTGCAATTATCAGAAACGATTTTTGATCAGATGGTTGAAAAAGAACAAGAACAGGTGGAGGATGAGGGATATTTGTAGTTCAGGAAAATTGGTGGAGTTACAACAGAAAGATGTAGAAATAAAACGGATGTATCAGAAAGAATACACGGAAGAGGAATCTGAGTGTTATTACCGTAATGTGATGTCTTGATGAGAAAATGGAGACCTTTACATATGCAGGTGGTTGAAAAGTGGGCGGAAGTTCATCAAGTCGTATTGCCGGTAGGGCATAGAAAGGAGGTGTTGCGAGTTGCACGTGAGGTACCAGTGGGAGGTCATTCGGGAATAAGGAAAACTCAAGCTAAAATCCAGTAACATTTTTATTGGCCTGGACTACATAAAGATGTAGTTAAATTTTGTCAATCATGTCACACATGTCAAGTGATAAGGAAACCTCAAGCAGTGATAAAACCAGTGCCCATAATCCCCATTCCAGCATTTGAGGAACCTTAGACAAGGGTCCTAATTGATTGCGTAGGACCGCTTCCTAAAACAAAAAGTGGGAATCAATATCTTTTGACTATAATGGATGTGTCTACTAGGTTTCCAGAGGCCATTCCGGGACGCAATATTACAGTTAAAAAGATTGTGGAGGAATTACTTAAATTCTTTACTAGATATGGACTACCCACAGAAATACAATCGGATCAAGGATCAAATTTTACCTCGAGGTTATTCAATGACGTTATGGATAGCTTAGGAATAAAATAATTTAAATCAACTGCGTACCATCCAGAATCCGCAGGGAGCGTTAGAAAGGTGGCATAAGACATTAAAGACTATGTTGAGAGCTTATTGTCAAGATTATCCTGAGGACTGGGATAAAGGAATTCTATTCGTACTGTTTGCAATTAGGGATGCACCTAATGAGTCAACCAAATTCAGTCTTTTTGAACTAATTTTTAGTCATGAGGTAAGAGGACCACTTAAACTGATTAAGGAAAAATTGGAGTGAGAAATCGAAACTTACATTATTGGATTATGTGTCAAATTTTAGGGAACAATTAAATAGAGCAGGGGAATTGACTAGACAACATTTAAAAGTTGCACAAAATGTGATGAAACGGGTAGCGGACAAGAAATCCAAAGTTCGTAGTTTTGCCAGTGGAGATAAAGTTTTAGCATTGTTATGAGTGGTAGGCAAACCTTTAAAACTAGGTGAAATGAAATGAAATGAAATGAAATGAAATGAAAATCGCTTATTGTCACCAGTAGGCTTCAATGAAGTTACTGGAAAAGCCCCTAGTCGCCACATTCCGGCGCCTGTTCGGGGAGGCTGTTACGGGAATCGAACCATGCTGCTGGCCTGCTTGGTCTGCTTTCAAAGCCAGCGATTTCACCCTGTGCTGTTTTGTGAACCTCATCAGATTGAAAGTGTGGGCAGCACGGTCGCATAAGTGATTAGCAATGTGGCTTCACAGCGCCAGGGTCCCAGGTTCGATTCCCGTCTGGGTCACTGTCTGTGCAGAGTCTGCACGTTCTCCCCGTGTCTGCGTGGGTTTCCTCCGGGTGCTCCGGTTTCCTTCCACAGTCCAAAGGCGTGCAGGTTAGGTGGATTGGCCATGATAAATTGCCCTTAGTGACCAAAAAAGGGTTAGGAGGAGTTATTGGGTTACGGGGATAGGGTGGAAGTGAGGGCTTAAGTGGGTCGGTGAAGACTCGATGGGCGAGTCTTTGATGATTACACCTGGGGCCAGCACCTAGGAGGTGGAGGAACCTACTTTTAGCAAAGAAAGTGTTTGATGATAATGTCATGAGAATATCACTTTAAGAAATGTTTGGCTACTCATGTTACTGCAGTGATGTCAGGGTGTGGGTGGAGTTGAGCTCTGGCTCTGTTTTTTAGTTTCGCTTTGAGAAAAGCCTGGGTGTGTCTGTCTTTTTGGTTTCGTTTTCAGTGTTGGAGCTGAAGACAGACAAAGCAGGTGTACTGTTGTTCTCTCTGCCATGAAAAGACTATCTCTTGATCGTTTGGTGAATTCAGAATTATAAATGTTCTCAGCAGTGACTTCAACCTGATGTGCTTCTGTTTAAAGTTTTTTCTTTTAAGTCTTACGGATGTTAAAATGAAAGCTTAAAGGATTACTTAGTGTTGTATTCTTTGGGGGTTGTATTTGAATTAATGGTTGCTAAAACGTTCACTGTATCTTTTAAAAAGGTTAACTTGAGTTCATAAAATAAACATTATTTTGTTTTAAAAATACTTTTCCATTTCTGGAACCTGTAGAGTGGGTCGTGTGCTCCCCATACCACAATCTATTAAAAGTTGTGGGTCAGGTGAACTCCATGATACACTCTGGGGTTCTCTAAACACTGGCCCATAACAACAATGATGAAGGGGAAGGGTGCAGATCGTAGGATTCATTTATATTTGACACTGGGTGAATGTTCATTATTTTAGGGCCTCCTCAGCAGCAACATAAGAGATGGCAATGGATGCCTGGTCTTCATCTTCCTCCTCCCCCTCTACATTCACCTCATTCAAAGAGGAGTGATAAGACCCTTTGTCCTCCTCCAGTTGCAATCCTCTCTGCGACACAATACTATTTGGGAAGCAGCTGCTGCTGTGTCCGAGGTCATCTCCAGGCCTAACTAGGCACCTGAAGCCCAACTTCAACATCCCAACAGCTTGCTCCATGATCCATCTGATGGTCATGTGGGAAATTTGAATAATTGTCAGTCCTGACAAACAATCCACCAGTATCCTGCCTCTTCACTTTGATGCCGGCAACTGAGAAATCCTCGAAAAAAGCAAAGTACTGCGGATGTTGGAAACCTAAAACAAAACAGAAAATAGTGGAGAAACTCAGCAGGTCTGGTAGCATCTGTGGAGAGAGAAACAGAGTTAACTTTTCAAGTCCGTTTGACTTCTGAAGAATCATACAGACTGTAGACCTTAACTCTGTTTCTCTCCCCACAGATGCTGCCAGACCTGCTGAGTTTATCCAGCATTTTCTGATATTGTTTGAGAAATCCTGGATATGTCTCGGGGCAACCTGGAAGGACTCCAATGGAGAAAAAGATGAGAGTATGGTCATCTTCAGCCTCTGGTAACCCATAATCACAGGATTGGGCAGAGAACAGATCTCTCCCTTGGCGGCTACATGTGTCCACCACCATTTGATGTGACCACCTCAGCCTATGGAAACATTGCTCATCAGAGAGGCCAAAGAAGTTGAGCCTCTGTCTTTAAACGCAGTGGCATGTGTAGCACCTCCTGTACACTCTTGCCTGTGCACATGATCTAATCTGATCACAGTACATCAATTCTGCAGTGCACGGTGATGGTGTTCCTTTTCTGATTTGCTGTCAAACATATCCAACCCACCCTCCATCATGATCTTGTCAATTTGAAAGCTTCCAAGGTTGAAAAAAGCCGTGGGCCTCCAAACACCTTGCCAGTGATAAATGAGACATCAGCTCCAATTGGCGGTTCTTTGATCCAAATGGGGCAATGAGAAATTTGCACATTCACATGAATTGATGTCTTTACCTTGGTCAGCTTTAAGCCATGGTAAACCTGCTACTAGATTTGGAGACAGGTTAAAAACAATTTGCTAAGACCCAAGGACATTAATTGTGTCAATGAGCACCCATCTGTCTGTTTGCAATAATTAGATCGCCCAGCTCAGCTTATAGGTTTCTCGCTAGCATCCAATTGTACCCTTGTAAAAGGCGGAATTCAGGTGTTGATACCAGGTTGCCCTCATAGAATTTCCAGTGCAGAAGGAGGCCGTTTGGCCCATCGTGCCTGTACCTGCCTTTGGAAAGAGCACCACACTTAAGCCCACACCTCCACCCTATGCCCGTAACCGCACCAGCCCTACCTAACCTTTTTGGGTACTAAGGGCAATTTAGCATGGCCAATCCACCTAACCTGCAAATCTTTGGACTGTGGAAGGAAGCCTGAGCACCCGGAGGAAACCCACACAGACAAGGGGAGAACGTGCAGATTCCGCACAGAGAGTGATCCAAGCCGGGAATCGAACGTGGGACCCTGGAGCTGTGAAGCAACTGTGCTAACCACTGTGCTACCGTGCTGTCCTACTGACACTGAAAAATGATAGAACAAAAGTTTGAATCCTGCAGCACCCGACTCCACCTCCCCTTTCCTTGAGGGTTGAAAATCATCACGTTTCAGAGGTCTGCAAAAGGATCCCAAGAAGTCAATATTATTTTGGGTTAGGAGGGGGGTCGGCTGGGGGGTCAGTCACAGAAACATCGACAGGGGAGCGTGCTCCAGTTTTAAATGCCAGCAAACAAATGCAAATTTCATGAAGATAATGTTCTAATTGATTTTTTTTCTCATGTGAATAACAGTGAATCCCATTTGTATGTGAAGGTTGACTGAACCAGAAAGAACACCCTGAAATGCAATCATGAAATTCATGCAGGTATATCATGTCAAGAAGCTGAATCATATTAACGTTATATGCTAATTAGAATCAATTTGCTTATTTAAATAATAAAACAATAGCCCATAAATTCTAAAACCATGAATCTTAATTTCACAGGGTTCTGGAGCTATACTTACTGTGCAAAAACAATGCATTAATGAAATAATATAATTAAATTGCAAATGCAAATTAGGTTGGATAGTTGATTTTCATCTGCAAGTCTAAATGCATAAATCAAGTATTAGAGATTTAGAGTGCGAATGTTCTACCAAAACAGAGGGCCTATTGTCAAAGTATGTTTATTAAATTCAAATTGCACATGCAAATCAGGAGGGTTACAAAATGATTCTCTCTGTATCCCTCTCCAGCCCCTCTCCTCCCCAGAATTTAAATATTGGAAGTGCTGGGATAAGCTGCAAAATGAGGTTGAAGATTTTACTGCACTCTTTTAGAACAGATACAGAACATGCCACCTTCGATTTGATAGTGTGTCTGACATATTACCCTGACACAGGCGACAAGGGAATCTCCAGGCTCCTTAGCTTACAAAATTAATTTTTCAGCTGAAACACACAGTGAAACAAATACCAACAGTGTAATGAATGTGCTTGCCAACAATAATTTAAAGACAATAATATTAATCCACTACAAAAAAACACAACAAAAAAAAATGAAACTTTTTCAACACTAATTCTGTTCATTCCACATTCTAAATTCCTCCTGTTTTCCTTTTTTTCTAATTTAATTCTTTTCATTTTAAATTTACTTGAATTCTAATTTATTCTATAGTGTCTTTTAAAGCCAAAAGGTTTGAAGCACTCCTGGTCGACTATTTATTTCATGAGTGGACATAACATCAGGGTGGCACGGTTGCACAGTAGTTAGCACTATGACCTCACAGCTCAAGGGTCCCAGGTTCAATTCCGGCCTCGAGTGACTGTGTGGAGTTTGCACTTTCTCCCTGTGTCTGCGTGGGTTTCCTCCCACAGTCAGGTTAGGGGGAATGGCCATGCTAAATTGCCCCTTAGTGTCCGAAAGGTTAGGTTGGGTTACGTGGATAGGGTGGAAGCCCCTGCTCAAGTAGGGTGCTTTTTCCAAGGACCGGTGGCGACTCGATGGGACGAATGGCCTCCTTCTACACAGTAAATTGTATGATTCTACGATTCTATGAACATCAAAAATACTTTTCCAAAGACTAGATTTTTAATCAACTGAGGCTTAAAACTCTGAAGCTTGACAATGTCAAATAATAATTTTTGATATAATTCTATAGCATCAAATAAGGCACTTTTACTTGTTTTGTGGTGGGGGCGTGGCGGTGTCAGGAGAACATTTCTTAAAGTAAAGACTCTGTAGTCTCAGATGACCATAGGCTGCTTTCCCCTCTGAGGGGGAGAGCTGACTGGTGGTTATTTAACCGGAGGATCACCAACGCACCACAGGCGAGGGGCAAGGTTGAGCTGGTGGGCCTTCATTAATACCCTCAGCCGATATGGGAATTAAACCCCCGCTGTTGGCCTCGCTCTGCATCATGAACTAGCTATCCAGCCAACTGAGCTAAACCAGTCCCCGGGGCTATTCCCACAGCATGACTGTCTCTTATTCAGAAAATATTCTGCTGAATCAATTGACTTCTGGCTGTGAACTATAAAGATGGTGGGTTTCCACTGGCTACTTGTATTAGAACAGCAACTTGCATTTATATAACAAAGTGGTAGGCGAATAGGACGTGGTTCAAATTAGGATGCACAAGCATAGTTTGTGGATGAACCTGAAAGTTTATGGACGGTGGGAAAGAGGACAGAGACAACAAAAGCAGGGCTGAAGGTTAAGACAGGGACGGAAACAGGCAAGATAAAGCAAAGAACGTTGCTGTGGAAAGGCAATTTTGCCGTGAAAAATTATAATCTTTGGTAGAAGCAAGATCCTCCTGCCATCAAGACCACTCAAATGTAGACTTTAAGGTGACCTTCTACTGAATTAGATGAAGCATGTGTCAGCCACTCCCACTAAACACAAAGTCGATTCTATTTCTCTGTATATTTGCATTACGGTGCAAGTAACATATCTAGCTCTGCATCATTTTGAAGGCGCAGTCTCCAGAACCCTGAATAAAGTAGAACTACAGTAACAACCAAAGTCACTAGTAGACAGAGTATTCATGGAATGATTAACTTTTTTCCCCCGGCGAGAAAAAATTAAACAGAGAATTGTATATTAAACCATCAATTGATTTTTAAACTTTGCTTCCGACCATTCTTATTCTATCTACCTTCGACATCAGGTTGCCGAATGACTGAAATTGGCACTTCACAATGGCAATGTAATTACACACCTGCAAAATCTCACTTCTGTGAAATGGCCTCCAACTTGGTGCAGGGTGAATGTGGCATGTCGTAATATACATTATGGAGATTCTTTCCAGAATCCAGCAATGAAGCTCGACACCATCCAGGAAAAAGCAACCCGCATGGGCAGCACAAGTGGCGAGCACTGTGGTTTCACACGCCAGGGTCCCAGGTTCGATTCCCCGCTGGGTCACTGTGCGGAGTCTGCACGTTCTCCCAGTATCTGCGTTGGTTTCCTCTGGGTGCTCCGGTTTCCTCCCACAGTCCAAAGACATGCAGGTTAGGTGGATTTGCCACGCTAAATTGCCCTTTGTGTCCAAAAAGATTAGGAGGTTATTGGGTTACGGGGATAGGGTGGAAGTGAGGGCATAAGTGGGTTGGTGCAGACTCGATGGGCCGAATGGCCATCTTCTGCACTGTATGTTCTATGATTGTTCCCCATTGCGCCATCTACAAGATGCACTGCAGTGACTTGCCACGGCTCCTTTGGCAGCACCCTCCAAACTCACGACCACTACCATCTGGAAGGACAAGAGCAGCAGATACCTGGGAACCCCACCACCTGGAGGTTCCCCTCGAAGTCACTCATCACCCTGATTTGGATCTCGCCGCTCCTTCACTGTCACTAGGGCAACATCCTGGAACTCCCTCCCTAACAGCACAATGGGTGTACATCCACCTCAAGGACTGCAGCGGTTCAAGAAGGCAGCTCACCACCACCTTCTGAAGAGGTGCTCTGCATGGGCAATAAATGCTGGCCTAACCAGCGATGCCCATATCCTGTAAAAAAATGAATTTTAAAATATGTAAAAGGGTTAAATGCTAACAGCAGACAAGTGAGATCAAAGTTCCTCTGTAACTGTGTATTTTTGGATTTTGTTTTCTGACTGAGGATTTAACCCAAAGCTCCATCTTTTTAACTAGAAAGGCTATGCAATGATGGAATACCTCACACATAGGTTGGGGCCTCACGGTAGCATGGTGGTTAGCATCAATGCTTCACAGCTCCAGGGTCCCAGGTTCCATTCCCGGCTGGGTCACTGTCTGTGTGGAGTCTGCACGACCTCCCCGTGTGTGCGTGGGTTTCCTCCGGGTGCTCCGGTTTCCTCCCACAGTCCAAAGATGTGCGGGTTAGGTGGATTGGCCATGATAAATTGCCCGTAGTGTAAGGTTAATGGGGGGATTGTTGGGATACGGGTTACGTGGGTTTAAATAGGGTGATCATTGTTCGGCACAACATCGAGGGCCGAAGGGCCTGTTCTGTGCTGTACTGTTCTAATGTATATACTGCTTCTACATTCAATACATAGCCGTTTTAAAGCTGAAAGTCAATGTTGAGTTTTTAAATTATAGTTGTAAATTATGGGCGGAATTTACCAGCTGTTCACAACACAGGATATTCCGGTCCCACCACGCACACCCCCACCTCGGGTTCACAGCCACAGAAATCACTAAAGGCAGCGATGCAGATTCGTTTTATAGTCAGAAGTCTTACAACACCAGGTTAAAGTCCAACATGTTTGTTTTCAACACTAGCTTTCAGATCACTGCTCCTTCCTCAGGTGAATCTTCACCTGAGGAAGGAGCAGTGTTCCGAAAGCTAGTGTTTGAAACAAACATGTTGGACTTTAATCTGGTGTTGTAAGACTTCTTACTGTGCTCGCCCCAGTCCAACGGCGACATCTCCATATCATGGTTAGGATTATGACACAGTTCGATCGAGGAGATATAGATAAAACGCTTCAACTTGTGTGAGTGCAGGTGCAGAATTTATCCACAAATCTGACACACTCCCAGAATCAGGGCTCTCATTCACCCACCATCTGACTGAGTGAACATGCTAAGCCTGGAGGTTACCTGGACACACACACCCTATTGCACTCAAATTCTTTGTTTTATTTATTACGCACAATAGCACAGTGGTTAGCATTGTTGCTTCACAACGCCAGGGACACGGGTTCGATTCCCAGCTTGGGTCACTGTTTGTGTGGAGTTTGCATGTTTTCTCCGAGTCTGTGTGCGTTTCCTGCGGGTGCTCCAGTTTCCTCCCACAAATCCTGAAAGACGTGCTTTTTAGGTGAATTAGACATTCTGAATTCTCCCTCAGTGTACCCGAAAAGCGCCAGAGTGTGGCGGCTAGGGGATTTTCACAGTTGCTTTGTTGCTGTGTTAATGTAAGCCTACTTGTGACACCCAATAAAGATTATCATGAATTTTCTATTCTTTAAATTTAAAATGGCCAATTCTTTTTTTTTTCCAATTAAGGGGCAATATAGCTTGGCTAATCCACCTACCCTGCACATCTTTGGGTTGTGGGAGTGAGACCCACGCAGACACGGGAAGAATGTGCAAACTCTACACGAGCAGTGACCCGGGGCCTGGACTGAACCCGCTCCTCAGTGCCGTGAGGCAACAGTGCTGACCACCGCATCACTGTGCCGCCCTATCATGATTTCCTGGTGCCCAGACAGTTGTTTCTTTTCATATCTCAGTTTTATTCTAAAATTCATGCTTAATGCTGTATCAAACATATCAATCCGAAATTTGCTCGAGTGAGAGAAAATTTGAAATGTGGTCCCTGCACCCCCTCCCCATTTGAAAAGGTTGGATATGCCTGATCTAGATAGTAAGGTTATTTTGGAGATATAGTACTGTCTTAAAGATACAACCCATGCACAACTGTTTTGTATAACTAGACTTGGCGACTCAGATCGGACTATAAATTGTCATTCATGCTGGTTAATCGGCCATAGCATGGATCGTGCTATGTAGAAGCACAACACATCCTATGATTGTTTTAACAAAACCAACTTGTGCGTTATGGTATATTACTAGCATTGCTCAGGGTTAAAGTCAGGATAGGATATGATACACAATGTTATTATTCTTCTGCTATAAAGCTCGTCAGATTAATAGGCAAGAGTGTTCAATATTGTACGTTTTTTAAATTTCTGGACCCGGGCAGTTGCTTCTGTATATTAAAATTTACTGTTTTTTAATACATTTTTAAATTGCAGATGACCTTGTATGATGTACCTGTTACGGCTGATGGGCACAGGTGATATAGTAAGGTTACTTTGGAGACATGGTACTGTCTTAAAGACACAATCCATATAGAGCAGTCTTGTACAACTAGACTTTGCTACTCAGATCTGACTATCAATTTTAATTCAAGCCTGTTAATCTCCCATAGCATGGATCATGGCGAAAGAACAAAAAAACTTGCATTCATATAGCACTTTAAACAACTCCGACATCTCAAAGCACTTTACAGCACTTAGTGTAAGAATAAAGACATGTTACTTTGTAATGCACACCCACTAAGCCTCGACAGAAAGTATTCTTCCCACTCTGCAATTTTGTTTTCCCTCTTTCTATCGCCTTCCATCGCTCAAAATATCCATTTGCAATCTCTCCCTTTCTCTTCAAGCTCCCGACACAAAAGGATACATCTCTCTCACTCCTTTCCCCTCACTCTTTTTGCTATCACAACAGGTTGGTCAACACGCCTTAACTCGGGGCCCAGAAAATTGTGGTTAGATAGCTGTGGGGAACTTGCTTGCAGTCAACGGTAAATTCCTAGAAAGACCCTCCACAAATGACACTTAGAAACTTTTCCATTAGATCGCGCCCACAGGGCGCGATTCTCCGCTGCCCACGACGGGTCGGAGAATAGCGGGAGGGCCTTCCTGACATTTTTCCCGCCCTCCCGCTATTCCCCCCCCCCCACGACACGAATCGCTGCTCGCCGTTTTTTACGGCGAACAGCGATTCTACCCAGGCCGATGGGCCGAGTTCCCAGGCCTTTACGGCCGTTTTCACGAACGCAATCACACCTGCTCTCACCGTTCGTGAAAACGGCCGCAAAGTGCCGTCCCGGACAACCATGGCACCGATTGGCACGGCTGCACCACGGCTGTGCCAAGGGTGGCATGGGCCTGCGATCGGTGGCACTGATCGCGGGCAGCGGGTCCGATACCCGCGCACTATTTGTTCTTCCGCCGCCCCGCAGGATCAGTCCGCGGGGCGGCTGAGGGGCATGACGGCCCGCGCAAGCGCGGATTTGACGCGTCTGCGTGATGACGTCATCCGCGCATGCGCGGGTTGGAGCCGTCCAACCCGCGCATGCGCGGCTGATGTCATCGTGCGCGTCAGCCGCCCTGATGCTTGGCGCATGGACTTAGCGACGGTCGCTAAGCCCACGATGTCATGCTTCACGGGGCCGCGGTGCTAGCCCCGCCCGGGGGGAGAATCGGGTCCTGGGAGGGGGCGCGGAGGCTGCCGTGAAACACGGCCAGTTTCACGGCAGCCTTTACAACTCGCCGCATTTGCGGAGAATCGCGCCCATAGACTCTGGAAACTAGGGTGAGAATACCTAAACTCATGTAAACGCATGTACTCCATATACTCAGCAATCAAACTTAGGTCACTGAAAAAGACAAATATTTTTACCATGTACAAAAGAATGTTCCAACACTACGACATAAAATTAATGTCTCAGAGACTTCACTCAGGGCAGCACGGTGGTGCAGTGGTTAGCACTGCTGCCTCACGATGCCAAGGATCCGGGTTCAGTCCCAGCCATGGGTCACTGTCTTGTGGAGTTTGCACATTCTCTTTGTTGCTGCATAGGTCTCACCCCCAAATCCAAAGATGTGCAGGGTAGGCGGATTGACCATGCTAAATTGCCCCTTAATTGGAAAGAAAAGAATTGGGTACTCTTAATTTCTATTAAAAAAAGAGACTTCACTCCTGTGATTTGCTCCATTGGTCGCCTGATCATATTTTTATCGGTGTGCAACATATGAAACGAGGAGGAAAACAGCATATTTACCAACTAAATCCCTCATTTTTCCCTTCTTGATCATGCAATTCTATCACGTATGTTTTTATTTCATTCAAGTGGGTACTCCTGAATATCAAAACACTAAAAGAATAACTCATTTTAAGATTGCGCTGTTGTTTACAGCCATGAGAGGTGAACATTGACTGTTTCAGATCTAAACAGTGATACTTTCCAAAACCAAGTTTTGATCTACCCCCTCCTGCCCACCATAAATGAACAGCTAAAAATAAAAATAAACAGTTTCTGACATTCAAGTTAACGAAAATGATTGGCACATATCTATTGGGATTACTGCACATGAAAATATATTTCATGATTGTGGGTTTCATTAGCTGCTGATTAAAAATTGCAGCATCTAAGAAAATGTGGCTGTCTCTTTGCGTATGGGGGGGGGGGGGGGGGGGAAAGAAATTCAATATCAACAACAAACTAAACACTTTACAAAAAAATGATGTTATATATAACATAATGATATAACACTTTCTTACGTTCATCACATTGGGGACATTGGCAAAAAGAGTAAACAACGTTCTAATATCTTATCGGAACACTGTACACACTACAACGCAGAGTTCACCGGCAATGCTGTTGTTCAAAAGACAACCACGAACACAGTTTTGTTTTTTAACGCCACCTGATATTTCAGAGATTGTCAATCACAACAACAAGCACAAATTGCGAGGAGGGAGCAAAACTCTAAAAAGAGGGTATTCAACCAGGGTGAGAGAGTGTTAGCTCGGAACCACACCACCAAGGAGAAATGGAAATTGCTATGATCCTAGCAAAGAAAGGCCCCATATCATACACTGTACAGAAGGATTATGACAGGGTTTGGTAACGTCATGCTAATCAGATACTTACTTCACAAAGAGTTTGCAGAAACTTCTTAACAGGTTCTTTCTTGGGCGGTTAGCACTGCTGCCTCACAGCTCTGGGCTCAATTCTGGCCTCGGGCGACTGTCTGTGTGGAGTTTAAACTTTCTCCCACGTCAGCGTGGGTTTCCTTTGGGTGCCCCAGTTTCTTCCCACAGTCTAAAGATGTGCACGTTAGGTGGATTGGTCATGCTAAATTGCCCGTTAAGTGCCCAAAAAGGTTAGGTAGGGTGACAGGGATAGGGTGGAGGCATGGGCTTAAGTAGGGTGCTCTTTCCAAGGGCCGGTGAAGATCCAATGGGCCTAATGGCCTCCTTCTGCACTGTAAGGAATCTATGACTCTATGACCCTTGGAAAATCTAAAGAGCGATACTTTGGAACAGAGACAGACAGTTCCAAGTTCAAATTCTATTTCGAAGAACTTTCCAATACCTATAGTGACAGATACTGGAGTAGCCACCCAGGAGATACCATCAACTGAAGTGAATGAGGACACTTCCAAAGTCTCAGGTAACCAAGTATACCCCAGTCTATAAACACCTGCTATTACACAGTATACAACATTTTTGCAGCTTGAACACCTCAACTCAATGTTGTTTCACATAATTCTCTGTAAGGCCACTGACTGTTGACAATTAATTTTGATTTTCAGTACAAGTAGTACGTAGCTTCTTTGCAACTGGAACAAATACAATTAAAAAGTGACTGCAGGGTAGACATTTTTTAAGTCTTATTTTGTCAAGGTAAAGGTACCTGTCATGGGGAGGCGGGTGCTTTCTAAGAAAGTAATCTCCTAGCACTTTCTTCCTCCCTTAATTAAGGCCAATGAATTAGTCATTCCTGCACAGATGAAGGTGGCTGTGGCTGTTGGAGATCTCAAATGCCCAACTGGGAACAGCTCAACTGGATCAATTCCAATTTCCATTAAAAGCTGGAACCGTTGATAACCGATTTTCCTCTCTGGGCCTGGACTGATAGTGTCAGGCGTCAGCCAATGACTATCTCCAATAGAAGAGAATCAAAGCACCTCCCTTTGATATTCAGTGGCATCACTGCTGAATGCCTCGCCATGAATATCACCGTATTCCCCTCCGGGGCACACACACCATCCTGATTTTGAACTACAGCGCTGTTCTTTCACTGTCAGCCCCTTCCTCACAGGACTGTAGGTGTACCTACACCAGATGGATTTGCACTTGATCATAAAGGCAGCTCACGGGAAATCTCTTCTCAAGGGAAATTACCAGTGATGCTCACATCCCATGAAGGATTTCAAAAATTAAAATTACTATACTGAATATATATCAGAG
Organism: Scyliorhinus canicula; assembly: GCF_902713615.1. NCBI lineage: Eukaryota > Metazoa > Chordata > Chondrichthyes > Carcharhiniformes > Scyliorhinidae > Scyliorhinus > Scyliorhinus canicula. The sequence continues at coordinate 22,628,153 of NC_052153.1, read as the reverse complement.
GTTATCGTAACGATATAACTGATTGCCAGGGATCAATTACAAGTGCTCATTCATCTGATACAAGCTCCCTCACGGACCCGGTTGTCTCTGCTTGCTCCTCAGCCTATCTTGGGTGTTTCCTACCAGCTCTTTGTTCCCATGTGCTTCCAGGCAACTATTCAAAAATACAATTAAACATTAAATTTTATAAAACAGGATATTATATTTCATTTGGATGGTGGAAAGATGCTGGAAAAACCTACAACATTTTGTTATAGTTTCGGTCATGTTTGACGACGGGCCATTAAAGTGTTTCGAACCATTAAAATGTTTCGCCTTTGCGGATTGAATAGAAACAAAATACTCACAGCGATGTCTTCTGGGTATAAATCATCACTGAAGGAACCATCATCAAATATGACTTGATAGAAGGTCTGTGATGAAATTCCAGTCACTCTGCAACTATAATATCTTCCATTCTTGTGTTTAGAGATGACCGTCTGTCCAACTGATAAGTCTTGAAATAAAGTTTTGCTTTTCTTTTTTGAGGAAAGAAAATCAAAATAAAAGTATAATTAAGAACAATTTGTTTTCAGAACTGATTTTACTGACACATAACATAATTGAGAGATAGTAATGTTCATGTTGCAACAAAACCAATTTATTTTACACTTTTGGAACATATAGTTCAACTATTTTCCATTATCATCCACAGAACAGTGATTCATCATCGACTGTGGGCTAGTGAATTGTTACAAAAGTAAAAAATTCCATTCCCATTAAAACACAATGATTACAATCTCACTAAATTGCGACTTATTTTGCAGCTAAATGGATGTGAAATTAAACTTGTCTGATTCTTCAAAGCACCTAGCATTCAGCCTTATGCCAATCAATTTACCTACAACACCTTTGGTCAATATTTCAAACCAAGTATAATTTGCGAGTACAGTCCAAATGGTGAGCCACATTCAAAGGTGGAACAAGGCGCAAAATGACGTGCAGCAACGATATTAATCATAGAATCTATGGCACGGAGTCAGGCCCATCGGCCCAAATTGGTCCATGCCAACCAAAAAGCCCATCTAAGCTAACCCTATTTGCCTGCAGTTGGCCCATATCCCTCAAAACCTTTCCTATCTGTGTATGTGTTCAAATGCCAGGCTTACCATAAATTTAAACATTTAACACATTAAATAGATCAACTGATTTCAGTTTTCTCCCACAAACTCATCAGTGAATGTTGTTCAACAAAATTAGATAAGGTAATGCATTAAATTAAACCAAGTGTCATAACACAGAACTTAAAAAGTTTTTTAAAATGCTGTTATGAAATCTAGGACAAGAGCAATTTCAAGGGAATGAGATACTTACTACACTTAGATTTGTCTTGTGTCTGAAGCAGGTGATGAGGACTACATATGGCCAGTCATCTGGTTCCATTATAACTCCTGCTGCATGGGCACAAGTTACGTGGAAGGATGTTGGACAACGTCCATATGAACACTGAATGCAAGCACCCAAAGTCTTCTTTACTCTCTTTCTGCAGAAAACACATTTCTGTAGGGAAAAAGAAGAGTTTAGGTTCAGTACATTTTCCTACTTAAGATTCCCAGGCCTTTAGGTTCTCAAGAAAATGGGTTTAATTTTCAATTTATGCAATAAAACATTCGTACTAACAGTACAATGCTTAGTTCTTCAGTAAGTTCTTTTGAAGATATAATCAGCTCCCTGTACTTTGTGAACAATGACCACCATAAGCAGAAAGCAAGATAATTGTTGTACCTTAACTGAATAGGGGGCATGGGTAATGTACACTATTGTTTCAATAGGTTGTTGTGCAGGGTTAGATCACAGGTGCCTACTTGATGAAAAGGTTAACATTTGTACAGTGCCTCAACAGTCCCAAAGTGCATCAGAATGGAAGGTAGTGGCGAAATGCTTGCACATGTTTGCAGCCCATCACTGAAAGCACATTATGCATGGCAAGATCTCTCAAGCAGAAGTGAGATGGATGGCCAGTTAATTGGTTTCACTTTGGTGCTGTTAGATGAGAGAGTCACTCATGCAAGAACATCAGTAGCACTCTTTTGAATAGTGCCACAAGGGCTTCTAAACCCATCTGAAATACATGTAATTTTTGAATTTGAGAGCAAAATCCATCTATCTTCTCATCCATGGATTGATCCTGGATAAATTTTGAGTTTCAACAAACCTTCAAACCAAACCTGAGGATTTTCCAATCAAGACTGTCCTAATCAGCTATATTCCACTATATTCCTGATCCAAACTTCTGTGGGTCTCCTACAAGTTCTGCCATAATCTGCCCCATAATCTTCTGGCTTCTTCTCAATTTCAAGTACTTTGACATCCCTTCTACTTGTAAGTTGTTTACCTTACTTTTCTGAAGCTTCCTGATGACTCCCTTGTGCACATTTGCTCTCTCAAATAGTCTCACTGAGTCTTTGTACCAATCAAATCTTCACTCCTCATGAACTCTTCACCGACATTCCCCTGTCCTCACTAAATATAAAACACATCAAATTGCCCATCCATACCCAGAGTCAAATCACAAATTATCAAAAGTAGCCTCATCAGCTCTTATCACCAACAGAGACATTTTCAAGATATTCTTTGTCCTCCTTTGATTTGTGAAGGGTAGGGACTATCTAACACATGGTTAGCACTGTTGCTTCACAGCGCCAGGGACCCGGGTTCGATTCCCGGCTTGGGTCACTGTCTGTGCGGAGTTCTCCCCGTGCCTGCGTGAGTTTCCTCCGGGTGCTCCAGTTTCTTCCCACAGTCCCGAAAGACGTGAATTGGACATTCTGAATTCTCCCTCAGTGTACCCAGACCAGGGCCGGAGTGTAGTGACTGGAAGATTTTCCACAGTAACTTCACTGCGGCGTTAATTTAAGCCTACTTGTGACACTAATAAAGATTATTATTACACTAATGCAATCACATTCTTTGAGTTGAGTCATAAAGGTAGACAGAAGATGATCAAAGGTTCTGCAAGAAAGAATGTAAGTTAAAACTGAGGTACATGGATTCATAAGGAACCCGTGTCACGAGCCACACTGATGTTATATGCGAGGCTATCCCAACTTGAAACACCAGTTCGTGGGTGTGTAGTTCTTTTTGGAATGGTGTGAAAAGTCAAGTGAAACACCAGTGAGAATAAGCAGCCTAGGCTTTGTGTAATAATTACTAAAGATTACTTATTAAATTAAAGAAAAGACAAATACACACAACAGGACTAGATTCCATCAAGCCAATTATGTGCATGATTTACTACACACACAATACAGGAAGGATAATCAAGTTTGGGAAACGTTTTGTCCTGTTCCAACAAAGATAGTTAAACTGCCTTTATAAAAGTTTTCTGCTTTTGTCATGGCTCAAAGGTTCAGAGACTGGCCTCCCTGCTTCTGAGGGTGCTGGCAATTATACCATTGTTTCCCTTTCAATCCACATTCTGTGTATTTAGTTGTCTGCCCCCTCATATACCTTGACTTTAGAAATTAACGTTTGTATACCTCACTGATCTCCCAAGTGTCGAGGGATTCAGTTTCTACCAATATGTGATTCACATCTGATTCTATTTCGATGGCTGCTAATCGTGTTAATGGGAAAGACACATCTCCTCCAGCCTTTTGAACACTGGCTACTGCTGTCATTTAACAGATTTCCACCTGTTGCTGGTGTTATGGGCCAGGGTTTAGAGAACCCCAAAGTGTATCATGGAGTTCACCTGACCCACGACTTTTACTAGATTGTGGTATGGGAAGCACACGCCCACTCTACAGGTGCGGCAGAAATTTAAAAGTAATTTTTAAAGCAAAACAATGTTTATTCTATGAACTCAGTTAACCTTTTCAAAACATAGTGAACACCTTAGCAACCATCAATGCAAATAGACCCCCAAAGAATATAACACGCTAAGTAATCCTTAAACTTTCCTTTTAAAATCCATAAGACAAAAATCCTTTTTATAGAAGCACATCAGGTTTAAATTCTCGACTGAGAACAGTTATCACTCTGAATTCCCCAAATGATCTGGAGGTAGTCTTTAGAGGGCAGAGAGATCGAAATTACACCTCCTTTGGCTGGCTTCAGCTCCAACACTAAAACAAAACCAAAAAACACACACACCCAAGCTTTTCCTCAAAGCAAAACTAAAAAGCAGAGTCAGAGCTCAGCTCCACCCACACTCTGACATCACTGCGGCCACTTGAGCAGACAAAATATTTCTCAAAATGACATTGCCATGACACCTCCCCCCAAGAAAAAAACAAATAAACCATCAACTTCAAGATGGTTTCATTTTTCACTAACCTTTAAGAAATGCAGACAGTAAATATACTTTTCCGTTTCAAAAACAAAACACGCAAACAGGTATAATAACATAGTCCATTTTCGTTCTTCTTCCTCCACCGAACCGGCTTCTCTTCATCACATTCAAGACAAAGCATCGGCTATCACATTTCCTCGTCCTGCCACATGTATTATTTTTAAATGAAATGGCTGTAACAATAAACTCCATCGAGGGCAGCACGGTGGCGCAGTGGGTTAGCCCTGCAGCCTCACGGCGCCGAGGTCCCAGGTTCGATCCCGGCTCTGGGTCACTGTCCGTGTGGAGTTTGCACATTCTCCCCGTGTTTGCGTGGGTTTCACCCCACAACCCAAAGATGTGCAGGATAGGTGTATTGGCCATGCTAAATTGCCCCATTAATTGGAAAAAATGAATTGGGTACTCTAAATTTAAAAAAAAAATAAACTCCATCGAAACAGCCTGGAATTGTTATTCCGGAATCGCTCCAAAAACGTCAATGGATTATGATCAGTATAGATAATTGCGTCAGACGGATTGCTGGTCACATAAATTTGAAAATGTTGCAAAGCCAGCACCAAACTCAAAGTCTCCTTCTCAATCGTTGAATACTTCTTCTGGTGAGAATTCAATTTTTTGGAAAAATAACCAATAGGCTGCTCAAGCCCTTCGTTGTTGTCTTGTCGAAGTACTGCACCTACGCCCACATCACTCGCATCAACAGCCACTTTGAATGGTTTGGTGCAATTTGGGATGACTAACACAGGAGCAGTGGTCAACACAGTCTTCAGGCCGTCAAATGCCTGTTGACACTCCGCTGTTGACTGGAATTTGTTACGGTTCTTCACCAAGTCCATTAGTGGAGCAACCACACTGCTAAAATTCGGTACAAATTTCCGGTAAAATCCACTCATACACAGAAATCGCATTATTTCCCTTCCTGTCGAGGGTCTCAGAAACTCCCCAATAAGTTTTGTTTTCACATCCCGTGGGACCATTCAACCCTGTCCGATTGTATGGCTAAGGAAACTGACTTGTGCTTTTCCAAATTCACTTTTGGCTAGCTTTATCACCAACCCCGCCTCCTGAAGTTGATCAAATACTCAGGCATTGTCAAACTCGGGGGCGGGTGTCGGGAGGGTCGCAGAGCCACCTGTTGCGGCGCACCCGGTCGCGCAGATCTGCGCGCAACAGCCAGCTGTTAATAACGCCGGCTGCAAGCGGCCTTCAAAACGGCCGCGAACATGTAAAAAAAATGCGGCTGCACTGCGCACGCATGCCAGATCACTGGCGTGCATGCGCAAAACTATGCGCATGCGCGCCAATGATCGGGCATGCATGCGCAGTGCGGCTGTGTTTTCTAAACGGTCACAGCTTTTTGTTTTACAAGTTCAGGGAGGTTTTATTCATTTTATTCATCTAATATTTATTTATTTGATTTGCTTTATTAATTTTTTTTTACAAGTTCGGGGCGGTTTATTTGATAACATTTCACAGGAATAAAATGCAGAACTTTGGATAGATGGAGACTCCATACTTTCCGACACCGGAAGGCTTCACCTGCATCCAACAGGTTCCATTGGAGAAGTGTGTACGAGGGCCAAGGGGACCCAAAATCATTTCCTCCATTTTTGACAGCAGCAAACAATGTAAGAGAAAATGGTGGGTCGCGCAGGTCGTCGGGGCGTGGGTCGCGAAGGTCGGCCAGCTGGGTCTCGAAGGCCAGCTGGGTTGGGTCCCGAAGGTTGGCTGGTTGGTAAAAATGGTCCCCGGAAAAAAGTTTGAAGAACACTGGAATAGCTCCATCAAATGCTTCAAATGTTCTGTATATGTCTGGCTAAACATTACCAGATCGTCGATGTATACCGCACAATTGGGTAATCCTGATACGACATTGTTAGTTAACAGTTGAAATGTGGCTGGGGCATTTTTCATGCCAAATGGTACAACTTTGAATTGGTATATACCATCTGGAGTCACAAAAGCTGAAATCTCCTTCACCATGTCGGATAAAGGTACCTGCCAGTAACCTTTGAGTAAATCCAATTTGGAAATACAAGCTGATTATCCCACTTTCTCAATGAAATCCTCCAAACGTGGGGTAGGATAAGAGTCCGTTCTTAAAATTGCATTAACCTTTCTATAGTCCACACACAACCATTGGGTACCATCCGGTTTTAGCACCATCACGATGGGTGAGCTCCATCGGCTGCAACCCACTTCAATTGTGCCATTTTTAAGCATACTTTCAATCTTTGTGAACCTGTGCCAATTTTAAAGGGTTAAGTCTGTATAGATGTTGTTCCATTGGAACAGCATTTCCCACATCTACATCAAGTATAGCTATTTTAGTACTTCCCAATTTATCTCTACAAACTTGCCCATGTGATATCAATAACTCTTGCACGTCAGTCCGTTTTTCCTCAGGAAGGTAACTCAACAATTTATCCCAATTTTTTAAAAATAAATTTAGAGTACCCAATTATTTTTTCCAATTAAGGGGCAATTTAACGTGGCCAATTCACCTAACCTGCACATCTTTGGGTTGTGGGGGCGAAACCCACGCAGACACGGGGAGAATGTTCAAACTCCACACAGACATTTATCCCAATTTTTAAGAACATCCTCGTTTTCCAATTTAATTTGAGGTATGACAAATTCACAGTCATCTGGATTTGGTTCGTCACTTTGAGATAGAATCATTAAAACCTCCTTTTTCTCTCCTTCCCTTTCAAATGACCTTTTAAGCATATTCACATGACACACTCGGTGAGTTTTTCTTCTATCTGACGTTCTTACTACATAATTCACCTACCACTGGTAACAATGCTAAAACTTTATCTCCACAGGCAAAATTACGAACTTTGGATTTCTTGTCCACTACTCGTTTCATCATATGTTGTGCAACTTTTAAATGTTGTCTATCCAATTTCCCTGCTCTATTTAATCGTTCCCTAAAATTTGACATGTAATCCAATAATGTAAGATCTGATTTCTCACTCACCAATTTTTCCTTAATCAATTTAAGTGGTCCTCTTACCTCATGGCCAAAAATTAGTTAAAAAAGACTGAATTTGGTTGACTCATTAGGCACATCCCTAATTGCAAACAGCACGAATGGAATTCCTTTATCCCAATCCTCTGGATAATCGTGACGATAAGCCCTCAACATTGTCTTTAATGTCTGATGCCACCTTTCTAACGCTCCCTGCGATTCTGGATGGTACGCAGTTGATTTAAATTGTTTTATTCCTAAGCTATCCATAACATCTTTGAATAACTTTGCATTAAATTTGATCCTTGATCCGATTGCATTTCTGTGGGTGGTCCATATCTAGTAAAGAATTAAGTAATACCTCCACAATCTTTTTAGCTGTAATATTACGTACTGCAATGGCCTCTGGAAACCTAGTAGACACATCCATTATAGTCAGAAGATATTGATTCCCACTTTTCGTTTTAGGAAGCGGTCCTATGCAATCAATTCAGACCCTTGTAAAAGGTTCCTCAAAGGCTGGAACGGGTATTAAGGCCGCTGGTTTTCTCACTGCTTGACGTTTCCCTATCAACTTGACATGTGTGACATGATCGACAAAATTTAACTACATCTGTATGTAACCCAGGCCAATAAAAATGGTTTTGTACTTTAGCTCGAGTTTTCCTTACTCCAAATGACCTCCCACTGGTACCTCATATGCTACTCGCAACACCTCCTTTCTATATCCTACCAGCAATACTACTTGATGAACTTCTGCCCACTTTTCATCCGCCTGCATATGTAAAGTTTCCATTTTCTCATCAAGACATCACTTTTACGGTAATAACACTCATGTATACACTCAGATTCCTCTTCCGTGTACGCTTTCAGATAAATCGGGTTAATTTCTACATCTTTCTGTTCTAACTCCTAAACTAAAAATATCCACCTCATCTTCCACCTGTTCTTCTTTTTCAACTGTCTGATCAAAAATCATTTCTGATAATTGTACTTCAACTTTATCTTCACTCTTTGATTTCTCCTCTTGTCTTAACCTGTGACTTTGCGACCTTGTTACTACACAATCCGGAAAAATCCCAGAATATTCGTCCTTCAACCCTTCAGTTGTCTGATTTTCCACTGGCTTATCAACCACAGTAGGCATCACTCCCACCTGCAATCCAGCTATATTATTACACAAGATAAGCTGTATTCCTGGACAAGATACCTTCTCTATCACTCCTACTACCACTTCACCACTCTTCACTGGACTTTCCAACCTTCCCTTATACAATGGAACACTACTCTTCTCACCCTGAAGTCCACATATTACCAGCTTTTCTGGTAATATTCTTCCCATAACTCCTCATCTCTTACCATTAAAGATTGACTAGCTGCCGTATCTCTCAAAATTGTGACTGCTTTACCTGCTCCTCCTGATACACGAGTAAACTTTACCCACACAAGTAAATTCTTTAAAGTGATCTGGCACCTTCTTATCAATCACCTCTTGATCAGGCTGTACAATCTTTTGAACCTCCTTCGGTTCACTTGGGCTTTCATTCACCACTTTAACAAACCCCACTGTCTTATCCTGTTTTACCATATCAGCCTTCCCAGTTCTTTTATTCCACCACCAACACTGTGATTTTACATGGCCTAGTGTATTATAGTGAAAACATTTTAAACTTTTCATGTCTCTTCCACCGTCGTGGATTCCTTTTTTAAGCTGAGGTGCACTCTCCTTATTATCTCCCATCAGATCACCTTTGCCTCTACCACTTGAGTATTTCTCATGCTCCCAGTTTCTATCCCTCACAGGCTGAAACTGATGTCGGAAGCCAAGCTTTGATATATGAACTAATTCATAACCATCTGCCATTTCTGCTGCTGACCTCACAGTTTTGTAACCCTCTGCTCTTCCATGTGAGTTCTCACTACATCAGGAATTACACTTTTAAACTCCTCCAAAAGTATAATTTCTCTGAGAGCTTCATACATTTGGGCTATTTTCAAAGCCCTTATCCACCTATCAAAATTACTCTGTTTGTAAACTCCATGTACGTTTGACCAAATTCTTTCCTTAAATTTCTAAACCTTTGTCTGTAGGCTTCAGGCACTAGTTCATATGCACCTAAGATGGATGTCTTCACCTCCTCAAACGTCCCAGATACCTCCTCCGGTAGTGATGCAAACACTTCACTAGCCCTACCTACCAGCTTTGTTTGAATCCTTAATACCCACATGTCCTGTGGCCATTTCATTTGTTTAGCTATCTTCTCAAATGAAATTAAAAAGGCTTCTATCTCCTTCTCATCAAACCTTGGCACTGCGTGGACATATTTAAATAGATCCCCACCAAGCCTTCGACTATTACGCTCTTTCTCACTTTCCTCATCACTATCCTCCAACTGTACGTTTCCCTTTACATCCACCAATTTTAACTGACTGTCATGTTTCATGGCCATTTTCTGAAGTTCAAACTCTGTCTCATTATCTTGTTTCCTGATCTGTATCTCCCTTTCTCTTTCTTTTTGTTCTGCTAGGGCTATTCATTGTTTTCCATTCTTCTCTCTTTTCTTTTTCCTCTCCATCTCTTTCTTCTTCCTCTCTCTCTCTTTCGTATTCAAGCTGTTTTAATTCTTTCTGATGTTCCATTTGTTTAATTTGTAACTGAATTTTTGCCATTTCCAATGAGCCAAACTGTATCTCAGACAACTTTAAATGCTGAGCCACTGCAATAATTACCTCAGCTTTTCGCATTTTGTCAGGTAATGTTAACTGCAATGTTTTTGCCAAATCTAACGGTCTGCTTTTAGTCTCTGTCCGTAAGGTACTGTGGGTGATCGTCTCCACCCCCAAAAACTTCAGAGCCTCTGAAAGGGCTATTGGCCACAACACACTCACTACTTAATCTGAAATACCACACCTGAAAAGCAGCCAGAATATGCTCACCCCTCACTGTCTTTAAATTCACTAAGCCAATCCAATAGATAGACTTTTATCCCCCTCAAGCCCCCAATTTGTTATATGCCAGAGTTTAGAGAACCCCAAAGTATATCATGGAGATCACCTGACCCACGACTTTTACTAGATTGTGGTATGCGGAACTCACGGCCCACTCTACAGGTGTGGTGCAGCAGAAATTTAAAAGTAATTTTTAAAGCAAAACAATGTTTATTCTATGAACCTGGTTAACCTTTTTAAAACATAGTGAACATCTTTGCAACCATCAATTCAAATACACCCCCCCAAAGAATACAACACACTAAGTAATCCTTAAAACCTTCCTTTTAACATCCATAAGCCAAAAATCCTTTTTACAGAAGCACATCATGTTTAAATTCTCTATTGAAAGCAGTTATCACTCTGAAATCACCAAATGATCTGGAGATAGTCTTGAGATGGCAGAGAGATCGAAATTATACCTTCTTTGTCTGGCTTCAGCACCAATACTAAAATGAAACCAAAAAGACACAGACACACCCAAGCTTTTCCTCAAAGCGAAACTAAAAAGCAGAGCCAGAGCTCAGCTCCACCCACACTCTGACATCACTGCGGCCACTTGAGCAGACAAACATTCTTAAAGTGACATTCCCATGACACTGGGAAGATTACATCCTATTATGTCTTGTTAAATTCATGTTACTGTTGTATGAGACAAATCCATGGCAGCTGTTTGAAAGGTAGGGAAAGGTAGGGGGTAGAATTGGGATAGAGGTGTGAACATTTGGCTTTCTGATAGCTTTCATTCCTCTGAATGAGCAAGGTTCATTCATATGCCACTCCGCATACTCCATATCTGGGGCATGTGCCTGCCGCGTTTATTGTATGAATTGTGTGACAGATTAAGCCAATGGGAGACAGTATTGCAGCATTTATTTTGAGGATGGTAGCTAGGACTGAAGGCAGTGAGAGCACAGGACTGCACAAAGCAGTATTAGGAAATAGACAGAAGAAAGTGTCTTTGATTGAGGAACTGTGCACTACAAATGTGAACTGAAACCACGTAATCCTAACCCACTTAAATTAGCATTAGGGTGTCACACTGGAGTTGTTGAAATGCAACCAATTGTCATGTCACAAAAGAAACTCAGGATTTTGAAGATACTGAATAGCCATAGATGCATAGATACAAATGATGGCTAGAAGAAGAGGGGTTAATACACAATTGGCAGGCGATATTAAGCTGATGGCAGAGACAAATGTGAAGAGGAAAGCAAAAAAATTGTAAAAGTACAAGTGGGGTAACAGTAGTGGACACAGTTTAATGTAGCAAAGTGTGAGACAAGGAAAGGGTTAATCAGACTATTTTGCAGTGTCTTCATATTGCAGTAATCGTAATGAAAAAAAGTGGGTCCAGGCACATAAATCAATATAAACCAAATCTGTTGTAAATATGAATGAGAAAAGATCCTAAACTTCATCACAGAAAACGTGGAGTATCAACATGTGCAAGTATGAACATAGCTCAGGTCTAGTTCGGATGTTGCGTTCAGTACTAAGTGCTCCAAATGGACCTTGTGCATAGAAGCCTGGGGCATGACTGTGTTTAACGTGGGGACGTTGGGGCGCTGTCACTGTCCACTTTATCAAATAAAGTCAGCTGTACTATACTGCACCCAGTGGATTGGGTTCGAAGATAATCATCCCCAGGACTGATTCAACAAAAATGTTGTGTCCTCCTAGAACAAAGATTAGCAGTTTTCATTGCCTGGAAGATCAACCTAAAGTTGCAGGTCAATAAAGCAATGCTGACATCCCCAAGACAATTCCAGGAGATAAAAGGTGGGAAGAGGAAACCGGAGGGATCCAATAATAGACAAAGCTTTTTTGAAGCCACCAAGGCCATCAATGGATCATGGTCAAATGGACAGGATGTTGTTCCTTTTCTTAAGGATGGTAATGCCAATGCTGGAAAGAACATTTTTAACAATTCCTCAACCATGATTTTTGTTTATTCTTTCACGTTAGGTGGCCATCACAGACAAGGCCAGCATTTGTTGCCCATCGCAATCTCCCTTGAGAATCCACAGTGACAGCTGATACTTCCCAGGTTATTCCCCAGTGGTCTGGGGTGAACCACCATCGACGAGCAATTAAATGGATGAAAAACAACAAAGCCTGTGGGCACAATGACATTCCAACTGAGGTCCTCACAGCCTGTGGACGTCAAGGGCCCCAGGAGGTTGGCGAGAGGAAAAAGCTTCTCCTACACTCGCACCTCTCCAAGATAAATCATGCTGTGGAAACTCTCCAGCTTTTTGCTAACTATGGAGGCAATGTGTACATTTGCAAGAAGTACTGCAAGGCTTCTTTGATAGCACCTTCCAAACCCACCACCTTTACTACCTTGAAAGACAGAACAGAAGATGCATGGAACCACCACCAAGATGCATGTTCCCCTCCAAGTTCCACACCATCACAAATTGGAATTATTTTGCGTTTCTTCATTGTCGCTGGGTTTCCAGAGGAATCCTCAACACAGTCTTCGTCGCCAGACAAATCCAAGAAAAAGTCAAGAGCACTCATCGACCTGAGAAAAGCATTTGACTCAGTAAATCGCGAGGCTGTGTAAGCTGTTCTCCAAACATTGGGATGCCCAAGAAACGTGAATCTTGCAATTGCCTCACGATCATACGACTGCAGCTGTCCTGACTCGGAGACGCCTCCAAAATCTGGACTCGGGTCAAACTAGACTGTGTGATAGCCCCCATACTACTTACAATCTACTTGACACTGGATAGTCATTTCAATGATCAACTGCCCTTTGGTGTCAGTATTAAATACCAATTACTGGATGAAAATCCCTTATCTGAAATGCTTGGGGCTGAGTGTGTATTGGATTTTGGAATGTTTCGGATTTCAGAATATGCTGGGCAGGTGCAGCGCACATTGGGAACAGGGCAGGTGTGATGCTCGTTGGGAACTGCGCATGTGTGGTGTGCGTTGGGAACTGCGCATTTGCGGTGTGCGTTGGGAACTGTGCATGTGCAGAGCGTGTTGGGAACTGCACATGAACGATGTGCGTTGGGAACTGTGCATGTGCCGAGCGTGTTGGGAACTGCACATGAACGATGTGCGTTGGGAACTGTGCATGTGCCGAGCGTGTTGGGAACTGCGCATGTGCGGTGCGTGTTGGGAACTGCGCATGAGCGGAGGATTGGGAACTGCGCATGTGCGGTGCGTGTTGGGAACTGCACATGTGTGGAACATAGGGAATTGCACATGTGCAGCGAGCTCGAGAAAAATTGCAGATTTTGGAATTTTTCGGATAAGGGATGCTCAACCTGTAGATGGAAAACTCTTTAACCTCAGTTGCCTGTGTGCCAAAACTAAACTGCCCACCTATATATTTGTACACAAATATAATCCACAAGTTGGGGATGACTGCAGTGCCATTGCCCATCCTGCACCAGATTTACAAACTATTTTCAACCTCTGTTTTTGAATTCTCATATTAACCCACACCTGACCAGCCAAATATTACCCCCCCACACCACAAAGGAAAGGGAAAGGTCACAAATACTGTGCTCCGGAACACACTATCTCATGGGCCACACTGCTCCATGCACCCAAACATTATGGGAATTGAAAATTGACCTGTTCAGTAACATGAAGACCCATGTCAGAAACTAGACACAGTAGTAGACATCATCCTCGAACTGAGGGACAGCCAACAACGAAGGGATACCACCACCTGAAGAATAAACTCTACTGGGAGAAAGTCTAATGATTCATCAGAACGATACAAAAGCTGAAAGGACAGCACAAAATTAGGGAAACTAAAATTACATTCGCTGGAAATTAGGACGTTTAAGATGATTTGGTGAAGAGAATTGGCAAGGTAGATTAAGAATGATTCTTAATCCAGGGAAGAACTAGAAGATTTAATCTCACAGGCTGAACGGAGTATGCTAAACGAGAATTCAAGAAAACATTTTCCTTTTAAAACATTAAATGCTGAAATATGAAACATACTGATTTTCAAGCCATCATGCCTCAACCACATTGATCACTCTTGGAGGACACCTTGGTCATTGAGGTGCCCACCTCTTGCCGCTGCAGCCTCGTCATTGGCCATTGATAATGGTTGCGCAGCTGACATTCCTGAGCTGCTTGACCCTCGGTTTGGACTGGCAGCGCTTGGGGGTGGGTTGCTGTTCTTACTTGGGGTAGCATCCCCAGCAGCATCCATTTCATTGGCCACTGTTGGGAACATACTCCCCTGGATTCCACCACCAACAGAAGCAGGGTTTCTGGCTCCAGTATAGAATCACAGAAACTCTGCAGTGCAGGAGGCCATTCGACCCACCGAGTCTGCACCGACCCTTGGAACGAGTACCCTGCCTAGGCTCACGCCCTGAACCTATTCCCATAACCCCATCTAATTTTTGATTATTCGAGGGGCAATTCAACATGGCCAATCCACCTAAACTGCTCATCTTTGGACTGTGGGAGGAAACCCACACAGACACGAAGCAAAAGTGCAAACTCCACACAGGCAGTCACCCGAGGCGAGAAATGAACCAGAGTCCCTGGCATTGTGAGCCAGCAGTGCTAACCACTGTGCCGCCTTGCCGCCCATAAGTGGGACTACAGCCACAGTGGCAAAGATTCAGCCCATTATTTAGTTACGAGATAGCCTATTTCTTCCCTTGAAGAACAACAGTGAATGTGAAGGTTCTGAGGATTTAGCATGATCTGTAAAAGAAAACACGGTTCACAATAGGGAATTTGCTCTATGCATGAGCTTTGAAAATACTCTGAAGGCTGGAATAAGTTGTGGAGAATTTAGAGTTGCAATGAGCAGTCTACTTAACCGATTTGGAAGTGGAAAATCAATGACTAGAACTTTCAGCTCACCAGTACTTGTTGCGAGCGCCTTGGTAAATGGCAAACATGAAGACCTGAGAGAGCTGGCTTTAAATCTATTCTCATGAAGATTTTGAAGCAATGCCAAGTCGGGGAGAGAACAGATTAACAAATCAATGGTCTATGTGCAGCATCAAATATTGATCTTTTTGACTCTAGTTGTCTGATGAAGTACATAAAGTCGACAACAATTTGTATTTATATAGCTACTAAAGCTAGTAAAGTTGGGCAGCACGGTAGCATTGTGGATAGCACAACTGCTTCACAGCTCCAGGGTCCCAGGTTCGATTCCAGCTTGGGACACTGTCTGTGCGGAATCTGCATATCCTCCCAGTGTGTGCGTGGGTTTCCTCCGGGTGCTCCGGTTTCTTCCCACAGTCCAAAGATGTGCAGGTTAGGTGGATTGGCCATGATAAATTGCCCTTAGTGTCCAAAATTGCCCCTAGTGTTGGGTGGGGTTACTGGATTATGGGGATAGGGTGGAGGTGTTGACCTTGGGTAGGGTGCTCTTTCCAAGAGCCGGTGCAGACTTGATGGGCCGAATGGCCTCCTTCTGCACTGTAAATTCTATGAAAGCCTGGAAGAGGGGTTGGAGTCAGTGGTAAGGATGCAGAGTTTGCAGCAGAAGCTGGGGATAAAGGTTTTGGTCTTTCAAATATTTAGCAGGAGGAAATTGCAGCATCTCCAAGATTGATTGTCAGACCAGCAGTTTAACACTGCAGAAGGGGTGGGAGATTCCAGATAAACGATGTTGAGATAGAGCTGGAATATGTGGATGCAAAAAGTAAAAGTAATGTGGATGATGCCACTATAGATTGGCATTTGGATGGGGAAGGTTGGGGGACAGTCATGGATCTTTGAGTGTGTTCTGGCTATGACTGGGTAGGGACAGGTGACCAAAACAAATTCCACTGAGATGAACAATAGAGGAGAAACATTGGTGCAGTCAATCACATTGAATTCTGCAGAGAGGATCAGGAGGGAAAATCCAGCAGCCAGTTTGTGACTTGATTTAGGGCCGTTTTGATCTTTTTCTCATCTCGCCCCTTCAGACGTAACCTCGCTGGGTAACCCTGTTTTCGTGGGCAGCAACACAGCTTGGATGTTGGACAGGAGCCCGCACTGGGTTATGGTGACCCCCCTCCCAGGAGCTTGATGAGTTCCTAGTCATTGTGGATAGTGAGCTTCAGGTAGCAGAGGATGATGTTTGGCTCCTTGTTGTCCATGGCTGTGTTGTCAGCCAGCTCAAGGATCACGGCTATCATGTACTCCAGGGCAGAGGCAAGGTAGGTGGGAGCTCCAGCCCCGAAGGGCTCGCCCTGGTGACTCCTGCGCAGCAGCTGGTAGATGCAGCAGGCAGAAAACTGGAGACCCAGTCTGAGGAGCGGGTATTGGCCTTGACGCGCCCGTTGCCTCCGGTTTTATGCGACCAGTTGTTGTCACTGTTGAAAGTATTCACCAATTTGTTTCAGTGCAGCGAACAGCTAATTGGATCTATTCACACGTCGCAAGAAAGACAGACATTAAACAGAGAGGCGAGAAAACTTGAAAAGAATTTGGAGAGTGAAAAGAGGATGCAGATGGGGTGGTAACTGACAGCAGATGGGGTAAATATTAATGTTCTCCCAATTTCTGTTTGCTGTATGCAGCAAACACGCTGCATTGCAATGCTTTAGGATTGTCACATCGACATGCATGCACAAGTCGGGACGCTGCTGGTGCAGAGTCCCCTTGTCCCCTGCGCAGCACATTCCCGATTGCAATGCACCCGCGACTGGAGGGGGCACTGGTCAACATGTTGCTGCAGGACAGGGATGACAAACAACAATCAGATTTCTGAGCCAGTGTTGCCAAGTTGGATAAAAGTAATTTCATTTGAAGGACTTTTGTTTTAAAAGTGTGAGAAACCATGTGGGCTTTCCTGCTGAGTCGTCGAAAACATTAACTCTGAAGGATCGAGCCATACTCTACCCAATCTTTACTTCCACTGTTTTAATAATAATGATACATAAGCATCATAAACAGATTTCTGCTTGCAAAACTAGCAGGCAATTTTCTGGACTACTTTGATATCAGAAACTTAAGAGGAAGGAAGCCAATTCTCACAAATTTCTAGAATATCAGTATAACTTTTGTATTTTGTAACAAGAGTCTGGAGAAGGTGCAGGTGAAAATTGCAAACATATAACTAAAAATAAATTCAAGGAAGGAGGTTGAAATAAGATTTAGGTAAATGATAGTTGCTCATTCCTGGAAATATCTCACTTTGGACCATGTTCGGAATGGCAAGTACGTTATAGGGAAAATGAAACAGTCATGCCCACAGCTACTGAAGAAATAGGAGGAGTTCAGGGGCACGATGACCCACACACAGGTATGTTAAGGGAGTCCGGAGGCTATGGTGAGAGGTCTCAAGATCAGGGCGCCATTTAAAAATGGAACTAAGTGCGGCCTCAGACCCCCAGCGCGACACACGGATGCCCCCAGCTCACTTATAAGAGGGTCATCGAGCCCTCCACACCCAATCTATTAAGGGCACGGCAACCCCAGCCCTGATCCCAGAAACTTGACAGTGGCTTTGCCAGGCTGGCAGTGCCACCTGGGCAACCTGGTAGTGCCTGTGTGGCACTGCCAGGATGCCCAGCTGGCATTGGAGGTACCAGGATACCACCCTACCCAGAGCCCAGCCACCAAGGGCCTCTGATCTTGTGGGAGACGCCCGCCCCCCATTCCACTCCGCTTCGTGGAGACCAGTGCTAAATGACGCCACCCGAGGGTCTCCGAGGCGAAGAGATTTGATGCAACGCCTTGGGAAGATCAGGTGAGTGCATATTGAAGTGAGACTAGCTGCTCACCTTAATATGCAAATTTGCCAAATATGAATCCTGCCCATTGTGGGCGGGATCCGGATTGCGACTTTTCGCGAGATCCCGTTAGATCTTGTAAGGCGTGGCGAGCTGGGTAAATCCCGCAAGAGACTTCTGAGTCAGACGAGGCGTGGCTGTTAGATCACACCCTACCGTAGTAAAGGGGCAAAAGTAAATTAAACTTGCAGCTAAACTAAAGTTTGAAAATGTGTATATCTTTGAATTCAATACAAATATACAGCATGATACATATGATGGAGAACAGCACTTTGTGACTGCTGAGTGCTACCGTGAATTGGTTCCAGTGCACTACATTAAAGGAGTGGGAGGACACTGATTCACAGTCATGACAAATTTCTCCCAGCCAGGACATGAAGAAGGAAGTTTATCAAAGAAGGAAAAGAAAAAAGACTTAGACAAGTTACTTTGGCTGCTCCCGCACACCTTTAAGGCAGGTTTTAGAGAGGTACCGATAGAGACAGGCCTCACGGCTAGTGTCGAAGCAATAGCGCACGTCACTGATCCCAAAGAAAGGCCCGCACAAAGATCGAACAGTCTCTATGGTGTTGACATCTCATTTCACAAAAGCAGTTTATATCTTGCACCAAATTAAGGGCCTCTCTCCAAGCACTTTGCAGCATGACGTCAGCAAGCAATAATCACATTGAAATATTCATACAGCAAAATGGGAAGTTAAAACACTTCATATCCATCACTTTTTTAATTAGAATTTTCTGATAGCAAAATAAGTGGATAAAATTGGATTAAAGACAGAAGCTAAAATAATAATAAATTAAAAAAATTAGAAATATACACTTTTTATCAATATGGATGCAGTTGATTTTCCATGAATAGTAGCTTCTCAGAGCTAATGGAAGTGTTTCTTCATATTTATGGAGCTGAATTTCATGGCTTCTTAGTACCTATGGGACTGTAGGTCATGGGGGGAGGCATATTGTTCACCCCCCCCCCCTCCCCCATTGCAAACGGTGGACACCAGCCGACCATCTTAAAAAAAACCCTGCTGTAATAACATGCTGCTGGTGGGCTGAATGAGCAAAGAGTGGGGGGAATCCTCAGCCCCAAAAGTGACGCCAATCAGATTGGCCAGCAGCTCTAGCATTCCCATCAGTGCCAAAATTCAATAGTACGTGCTGCTGGCACTGAAATGAAGAAACTTGGAATGAAGAAAGCCATGGCGTCCGGACCAAGTTAAGTCCAGAATTTTGAAAGGGGAGGGATCGTGCAGCCTAGGGTGCGAATAAGGTGCTTCAGCAGAGCAGATGGGGAGGAACAAGGGGAGATGGGTAGCATTTCGGTGTGGGAGGGCTCGAAAGAATATACTACCTCTTCTTGCTCACCTTTGCCACAAAGTTGAAAAAAAGCCCTTCTCATTCCACCCAACTGCACATACTAATCATATTTTGGCATTGGCA
This sequence comes from Scyliorhinus canicula, assembly GCF_902713615.1. Classification (NCBI taxonomy): domain Eukaryota; kingdom Metazoa; phylum Chordata; class Chondrichthyes; order Carcharhiniformes; family Scyliorhinidae; genus Scyliorhinus; species Scyliorhinus canicula. The sequence goes on along the minus strand of NC_052153.1, from coordinate 22,608,686 downwards.
GCATAATATCCGGGTCAATTGGCTTGGCAACAGGCTCGATTACCATTAATTATTTATTTTAAAATAGCGAGCGGCTAGTCACCTGTCACATCTTATCACCTTGATAAGATACACGCCCAATGGAGGACTACTCATATAGTATCCTGTAGAATCCTAGTCAGACCTCATTCAACAACGTGTAACTTTTTCAAGAGGTTTTGCAGCAAGACGAGTAACGTAGAATTGAAAGTTCTCATCAATTTAGCTGATTTCCCTGTGGGCGCCTCAACAGCAGACACTATGGAGAAGTGCAGAATCACTGACAACAACATCTGGATTTCTATGTTATTTTGCACGTGTGCAGACTCCAGATGTTGTAATCAGTTTCAATGGAGGAATGATAATCAAGACTGACAGTTTTGCTGTCATCATCATAGAAAAATCCAGGCTATGGCAACAGTCCAACTGCATGCACTCATGGCTGTAAAGAAGGTGCTATCATAAAATGACAACACAAAAGAACATTTTGTAACCTATTAAAAGCTTCTGCTCTGTTGCTAGGTTTCACAAATTCTCAGTTGTAGGAGTGGCAGGTTTAACTTTGAAAAATATATGCCACCAAAGCTAATTTTACTGTTTTTCATATTATTGGTTAAAATATATGTCTGAATTTTTCTTTTGGAGTACTTGAGGATTTTTCTAAAAATATGAATTATTGAGTAAAGCTGAAAAGTATTTGATGGTCCGGAAGCATTCACATCAATTTGATTTGGTTGCCCTTCTTGCCTCTTGTCAAAGGGTAACTATGATATGCAATCAACAAATGATGAAAAGTTCACAAAGACATTCTGGAGAAAAAGTTAATTCTATAAAGGTCCAATCAGTGACTTATGTCCCTTGAAATATATGAAAATCAAAAGAGATTGTTCTGAGATGCAAGTCAAAGACGAGCAAAGAGTCTCTAAGACTGGATAACTGATCATAATGCTGGATAGAGTTCAAGGGGGCAACAGTGATTTGGAAAGAATTTCTCAGGCAAGGCGAATTGCTAATAATATGTAGTCTTGGATTGAATGGGATTGAAAGGCAGGTTTTTCTCTCTCAGTTTTACACTTATTCTTCTGTCTCAGACTTCTCACTTTTTAACTTTGTAAATTTTCTGTCTGTATCTTTTGCAATATAGGTGCGAAGATGAGGGAAAAAACAAAAATAAATGAAGACAGCCAATGGGGATGATTGGAAGTGAGCACTCGCCTCTAAAAGCTTAGTGCTGGGGCCAACTTTGTTGAATTTGTAGATCAGATATTGGAATATCAGGCAGATGCACGAGGAAGCTCTGAACGGATGCGATTAGCTGTTCCAGCACCACCTGATTTTCCTGACAGAAGCAAACAGGTAAAAGAAAAACAAAAGTATCTTCCAACTCTGTGATCTCTGACAAACAAAAGCCAAATTTTAATATGAACAAAAAATACCATTCGATAGTATGAAATTCAGCAACAATTGTTTAATTTCTGTGCACGGGTATTATTTTTCTCACAGGGCAAATTAAAAAGCAGTATCTTTACAATTATGAAGAACTATAAGAAAGCTTTGCTCATACTATTTTTATATACACTAGAATTTTTTTCCCTCAGCAGATAGATAAAGCTGGTAAATTTGACTTTTTCTTTGGTACTTTTTGTTCTTGCATGAAGTATTGAGGACAAAGTAACATGGATGGCTAAACCATGTCAGTCACTGACCTTCACCTCTGTACACCCCAGGGGAGAAAAGCCAGATGAAAGGATTCTCTCTCTGACAGCTGCAGTCACATGTGAATTGACTGCTGACAAGTCACAGTCTTCACCCTGGTAACTCAGAGATTGCGCCTTTATCAACTGCTTGGAACTAGACACCTTTTCAGCACACTCACTTAGGGAGTGACACAGAATTAAGTGCACAGAATGAAAAGGCTTCATGGGAGTGTGGGCAGGATGGAGACGAATGACGTGGCAAGTCTTCTCAGTTTTTTTCCATGGACCAGAACTCGATTAAGCTTTTTCAACGACTGCGAGATTTACATTATCAGAATATTTGATAATAGTTTCTTATAGTGCCATGGTGATGGTGTATATATATCATACTGTTCGAACAGTGGAAACTGATAAGATCATTGAAGCATTAATATATGTTGATAAATTCACAAATTTAAAAATCCAGGGCAAAGGAGTGGACAATTTCCCAATACAATGAAGCAAATTAACTGAAAGTGAGACTTTAGGATCCCATGTTTGGGAGATATCTAGTGATGATATCCAGTATAACGCCCTCACGCATTTCCCCCAAAACATTTCGGATTAACTAATTTAATATTCAGGCTACACTTTGTTCCATTTTTGGAACACTGGGAGAACATTTGCTGTCACTTGGAGACAGTTCTGGAATTATATTTTAAAAAGGGCTTTCATTTGCTTCTATTTTCTTCAGGATGTTAAACAGTAGGTCATCTGGCAAACATTTAATTCTTTCATTTGATCGGTTATAACTCAATATTGAATTTTATTATATCTCCATTTGAGCAGACTGACATGAGTGTTCACTTAGCACTTTTTCTGATTTCCATAAAATCCATTGAAGGGCATTCGTGGCCCTCAACATGCAACGCACCAGTAGCACAGGTTAAAAAAATGTTTGCATTTCTTATGCTACTTGCAATCTACTTTTCCATTACACACCTTTTGTACAACTCCGATACGCATCAATTAAACCTTCAATTGAGCTTCTCATTCCACATGCTGTTAAAATATTTCTGTGTGTACATTAAGTTCATTCTAACCTCTTTACTGACAGATCTAGGAATTTGGGCCACATCTCTTCAAATGTTCTTTTTTTTAAAACAAAATCTCGCTTTATTTTTTGCACTGAACCCCATAAGCCTTCTCGAAGTTTTCCGTCCTTGAGTCAAGTAGTACAATGCGATTTAGTTGCATCCAATCTATATCTATAATCAATGATTATTCATTAAAAAGTGGTAAAAATAAAATTGCGAGTCGCTTCTCAGTCCTTGCTTTGTGCCAGCAAGCAGGCTGCCTTAGAACAGTACAGCACAGAACAGGCCCTTCAGCCCTCGATGTTGTGCCGAGCAATGATTACCCTACTTAAACCCACGTAACCTGTATCCCAACAATCCCCCCATTAACCTTACACTACGGGCAATTTAGCATGGCCAATCCACCTAACCTGCACATCTTTGGACTGTGGGAGGAAACCGGAGCACCCGGAGGAAACCCACGCACACACAGGGAGGACGTGCAGACTCCGCACAGACAGTGACCCAGCCGGGAATCGAACCTGGGACCCTGGAGCTGTGAAGCATTGATGCTAACCACCATGCTACCGTGAGGCCTTCACAAGCAGCTTTTTAAAATGTACTGGAAAAAATATGAAAGCACATTAAAACCAGGCAATAATTGTCAGTGATGACAGGATTAACGAGTTTATGTCACAGCTGTACATCCACTCCACCATAAACCTGGGCATAATAATCTTCAGTGAAAAACTGCTTCTCAATAGGGGTTAAAGAGGTCACAGAAGGAAGAAAATAAATAAATGCAGCTTCTGGATACTTCAGTATCATAGATTGGTTCCAATATGTTGCAGTTAAGCACGCTGTCCTCGACATGGATAAAAAATGGCTGGATTCTGCAATAGTTAGGTGTTATGAATTTACAGCTGGCAGAAAACAGATGCTCGGCATTCCAGGCATTTTCTTTACCTGGATGTAAACTATAATTTTATATATTCAAATAGTTTGCAAATTGCATCCACATTCTGACAGGTTTTATTCAATAAAAGAGGGAAGTCTGGAAGTGGCTATTAAACCAAGATGCTGGCCAGGATTTCTTTTAAAACCTATTTTTTTGTGAACAACGCTGCCCCCAGTGGTCTGCAACTGCAAAACTGCAGCTTTGACTTGCCCCGAGGCATAAATCCGGCTGTGCATGATGTGAGATGAATGAGATTGTTAATAATCCTCTGATGCAGTGTGGGCAAAAGTCAGGGCCCATAGCTTTGTGAGCAAAGAAAAAAACCCCCACTGAACTTGGACCATTCCTCTGATCTCTTCAGATTGCTTTAAAATTACAATATTCACAATAACTCATTAATAAAAGTATTAGTGCCAAACTGAAGAGTTTTTAGATTCTCTTTTTTGTTAAAGCAAGAAGCACAACAGCGCCTATACTTCCTCAGGAAACTAAGGAAATTTGGAATGTCCGCATTGGCTCTTACCAACTTTTACAGGTGCACCATAGAAAGCATCCTATCTGGCTGCATCACAGCCTGGTATGGCAACTGCTCAGCACAAGACTGGAAGAAACTCCAGAGAGTCGTGAACACAGCCCAGTCCATCACACAAAACCGCCCCCATCCAGTGACTCTGTCTACACCTCCCGCTGCCTGGGGAAAGTGGACAGCATAATCAAAGACCCCTCCAATCCGGCTTACTCACTCTTTCAACTTCTTCCCTTGGGCAGGAGATAACACGCACGAACAGATTCAAAACACCTTCTTCCCCGCTGTTACCAGACTCCTAAACGACCCTCTCATGGACTGATGGACTTATGGACTGATCTGATCTCTTCACATATCTTCTGTACTGAGTAGCACTACACTCCTGTATGCTTCACCTGATGCCTGTGTCTATGTATTGACATTGTGCACTTTATGTTTGCCCTATTATGTATTTTCTTTTCATGTACAAAACGATGTTTGAGCTGGACGCAGAACAATACTTTTCACTGTACCTCGGTACACGTGACAATAAACCAATCCAATCCAACTTCAATATAACAGAAAATAGAGTACCAATCCTGCAAACATTTACAAAGCAGAATTATAGTTTTTAAACTTCAGCTAGTGTGCTGCGAGAAAGGGTATGGAGCAGAGGAAAAGCCCAAAATGATTAAGGTAGCCAGTGCTGACTTTCGGTGGCAGCTATGAAGGAGTAAGTCGCATATTTGGTGGCTCCCGCTCTGGTCGGACATTTGGACTTTTCCCCCGTTTTTCTAACAGACTCGAATTGTACAACGGATGCTAGTGGCAATTGTTTACTGAGTTCCCACTTCGGTGCATGGAGAGAAGGACTAGAAATGTTCGTAAGGGCAGAAGCAGAAAGATAGAGAAGGCTTGGACTGTAGCTGCAACAGAAGACAGCATGGCGGAGCTTCGGACCTCTGGCTTGCCGACCCAGCAGTCTATGGAGCAGCTGATGCAACTCATTCAGGAAGGCTTTTCTACGCAGCAACGTGACTGCTTGGACCCAAAGAAAGAGTCGATTGAGCGGTTGGAGCATAGATTGGACGCCCAGGATCGAGCGATCCAGAAGGTGCAGAAGGCGCTGGCTAAGCAGGAGGAACATCAGACTGCGGTGGAGCTGGAGGTGGGGATGCTGAGGGACTAGCAGAAGAAGCTCCTGGAGAAGGTGAAAATAGGTCCCACTGGCAGAACCTAAGAATCTTCGGGCTCCCGGAAGGGTCCGAAGGAACGGACGCTGGGGATACATCGCAGACATGTTTATGAAGCTGCTGGGGGATGGGGCATTCTCCCGGCCCTTGGAGGTGGATAGGGCTCACAGAGCACTCGCGAGGAAGCCGCGAATGGGAGACCCCCCCCCCCACCGAGGGCAATGGTGATGAAATTCCACAGGTTCTTGGATATGAAGCGCATCCTACAGTGGGCCAAGCAGACACGGAGCTGTAAATTGGGCAATAGCATCCTGCGGGTTTACCAGGACCTGAGTGTGGAGGTGGCCAGGAGGAGAGCAGGCTTCCACCAGATCAGGTCGATCCCTTTTAAGAAAAAGGTGAAGTTTGGACTGTTATACCCAGCCCGTCTCTGGGTCACGCATGAGGATCAGCACTTCTACTTCAAGTCGCCTGAGGACGCGTTAGACTTTGCGAAAAAGAAAGGGCTGATGATGGACTGAGAACTTTTGAACTTGGCTGCAACGTTCATGTTTTTGTTTTCTACTTTTTGTTGCTCTGTTTTTGTAAAAAGTTTCCCGTAATGCGTTTCAGGGAATATGTTTGTAATGCCGTGTGCATTGATTTGGAACTAGTGGTAGAGCTGAGGGAGTTAAGGTTTTCATTTGCACTGTTGGGGGATGGGTGTTCTTGTTTTGATCTTGGTGTTTTTCTGTTGGGCTATTGTGTGGGGATTGTTTGATGTTGCAGTTTGTTTGTACGAGCGGAGTGGGGAGGGAACAATAGGTGGGAGACTATCTGGCGCCGGGGATGGGGGCCACCAAGCTAGCTGGGCGAGCTAGCTCTCGAAAGCGCAATGGGGAGTGTGCATATGTTTGATTTAGTAAAGGGGTTGGGTTACAGGTTGCTGTTACTGGGGGGGGGGGGGGGGGGGGGGTGAATGTTCTGCTGACGATGAGGGACTTGGGCTGATGGACAGAGAGGAGGTTGGGAGCGGGAGCTGCCTGGGGATAGACCGGTGGAGGTGCGGAGCACGGGCTGGAGGCGGGTCTAAAAAAGGGGATGGCTGATCGGCGGAGGGGAGGGCAATGAGCCCCCCAACTAGGCTGATCACCTGGAATGTTCGAGGGTTAAATGGGCCGATCAAAAGGGCACGTGGGTTCGAGCATCTTTGGGGATTGAAGGTGGACGTGGTAATGTTGCAAGAGACGCACCTTAGAGTTACGGACAAGGTTCGACTGAGGAAAGGCTGGGTCAGTCAGGTCTTTCACTTGGGACCACATTCAAAGACTAGAGGGGTCGCGATCCTGATCAATAAGCGGGTGGTGTTTGAGACGTGTAGAACAGTCTTGGACGTGGGAGGTCGGTACATTATGGTCAGTGGGAAGCTAGAGGGGGTGCAGGTGGTATTAGTAAATATGTATGTGCCAAATTGGGATGATGTGGAGTTTATAAAGATGGTGCTAGGGAAGATCCCGGACCTGGACTCGCACACGTTGGTCATAGGAGGGGACTTCAACAAAGTTATGGACCCTGGCTTGGACCGGTCAAGCTCGAAAACGGGCAGAGTGCCAGCAATGGCAAAGGAACGAAGAGGGTTCACGGAGCTGATGGGGGGGGGGGGGGGGGGGGGGGGGGGGGGGGGGAGAGAGGGGGGGGGGGGTGGATCCAAGGCGATTTGGGCAGCAGAGGGTGAAGGAGTTCTCCTTCTACTCACACGTGCATAAAGTGTATTCCCGGATTGATTTCTTTGTTTTGAGCAGGGCCTTGCTGGCTGGGGTGATGGACACAGGGTACTCGCCGATTACAATCTCAGACCATGCTCCACACTGGGTTGACCTGCAAGTTAGTAAAGACAGTAACTAGCGCCCGCACTGGAAGTTGGGTGTGGGACTTTTGGCGGAAGAAGGGGTGTGCGAGCGGCTACGGAAATGTATTCAGAGCTACCTGAAGGTCAACGACACAGGGGAAATTTCAGCAGTGGTGGTGTGGGAAGCACTGAAGGCGGCGGTCAGGGGGGAGCTGATCTCAATCCGGGCCCATAGAAGGTGGACAGGGCGGAGACGGACCGACCGGTAAAGGAGTTACTACAGATAGATAGGAGGTATGCGGAGACCCCAGAGGCAGGTCTTTTAAGGGAACGGCGGAGGTTACAGGCAGAGTTTAGCTTGCTGACCACAGGGAGGGCGGTGGAGAAGTTGAGAAAGGCAAGGGAGGCGATTTATGAACATGGAGAGAAGGCCAGTAGAATGCTTACACAGCAGCTTAGGAAGACGGAGGCAGCTAGGGAGATAGGGAAAGTAAAGGGCGGAGATGGGAACCTGGTTGATGATTCAGTAGGAGTAAATAAGGCGTTTAGTGATTTCTACAGCAGGCTGTGCAGGTCGGAACCCCCTATGGGGCCGGAGGGGATGAGGTGCATCTTGGAGGAGCTGAATTTCCCAAAGGTGGACGGGGGGCGGGTAGAAGGGCTGGGCGCCCCAATCGGGCTGGAGGAGATAGTGGAGGGTCTGAAGGCCATCCAGGCGGGTAAGGCCCCAGGTCCGGACAGGTACCCAGTGGAGTTTTATAAAACGTTCTCGGGGATATTGGGACCAGTGTTGTTGAGGATGTTCAATGAGGCAAGGGAAAGAGGGGTGTTGCCCCCCCTGACAATGTCACAGACAACAAATTCGCTGATTCTTAAGTGGGACAAGAACCCAGAGCTGTGTGGGTCCTGCAGGTCTATCTCCCTGTTGAATGTAGATGCCACGTTGCTAGCCAAAATCTTGACCTCCTGGATCGAGGATTGTGTTCCGGACATTATTGAGAGGACCAGATGGGGTTTGTTAAGGGCAGGCAGTTGGTGGCCAATGTAAGAAGGCTGTTAAATGTGATCATGATGCCCCCGGAAGGTAGGGAGGTGGAAGTAGTGATCGCAATGGATGCAGAAAAGGCTTTTGATTGGGTAGAATCTGTGGGAGATACTGGGACGGTTCAGATTTGGGTGGGGCTTTATTGACTGGGTTAGGTTACTGTATAACCTAACGGTGGCAAGAGTACAGATGAATAGGACAACATCGGACTATTTTAGACTGCATCGGGGGACGAGACAGGGATGCCCCCTCTCCCCACTGTTGTTTGCGCTGGCTATAGAGCCATTAGCAATTGCTCTGAGAGCCTTGAGGGGCTGGAGAGGACTGGTCCAGGGGAGGGGTTGGGGCACAGTGTTTTGATCCATGCAGGTGACCTGCTTCTGTACGTTTCGGACCCAATAGAGGGGATGGAAGAAATCATGAGGACTCCAGGAGAATTTGGCCGGTTTTCAGGGTATAAGCTTAATATGGGAAAGAGTGAGATGTTTGTGGGGCAGGCGAGGGGGCAGGAGAGGTGACTGGGAGAGCCGCCGTTTAGGTTAGTAAAGGGAAGCTTTAGGTACCTAGGCATCCAAGTGGCACGTGAATGGGACCGGCTGCATAAATTGAATCTGGCCTGGCTGGTGGATCAAATGAAGGACGATTTTCAGAGATGGGATGCACTTCCATTGTCTCTAGCTGGGAGGGTGCAAACGGTGATGATGAGGGTCCTCCCGAGATTCCCATTTGTACTTCAGTGCCTCCCCATCTTTATTCCGCTGCCCTTTTTTAAGCGGGTCAACAGTGATCATGGGCTTCGTCTGGGCGGGCAAGACCCATGAGTAAGGAAGGTAATGCTTGAGCGGAGTCGGGGAGAGGGCGGGCTGGCGCTGCCAAATTTTAGTAACTATTACTGGCGGCGAATGTAGCCATGACCAGGAAGTGGGTGGTGGGGGAGGGGTCGGCATGGGTGCGCATGGAGGCGGCTTCATGTAAGGGCACCAGTTTAGGAGCATTGGTAACTGCGTCTCTGCCGTTCCCACTGACACGGTACTCCACCAGTCCAGAGGTGGTGGCGGCCCTGAGAGTTTGGGACCAGTGGAGGTGGTATGTGGGAGCAGTGGGAGCATTGGTCTGGGCCCCAATCTGTGATAATCACCGGTTTGCCCTGGGGAGTATGGATGGGGGGTTCCGGCTATGGTGGATAGCGGGGATTGAGAGAATGGGGGATATGTTTATAGAGGGGAGCTTTCCGAGTATGAGAGCATTGGAGGAAAAGTTTGGGTTGACGAGGGGAAATTAATTCAGGTATCTGCAGGTGTGGGATTTCATTCGTAAACAGGTGTCAACCTTCCCGCTCCTACCGCTAAGGGGGATCCAGGACAGGGTAGTTTCCAGAGGGTGGGTCGGAGAAGGGAGCGTCTCGGACATTTATAAGGAGCTTATGGGGTCGGAGGAGACGCAGACCGAGGAGCTGAAGCGCAAGTGGGAGGAGGAGCTGGGAGGTGAGAAGGAGGATGGTCTATGGGCAGACGCGTTGAGTAGAGTCAACGCATCTGCAGCATGTGTCAGGTTCAGCCCGATACAATTTACGGTTGTTCACCGGGCTCACATGACAGTGGCCCTGATGAGCAGATTATTTGGGGTGGAGGACAGGTGCGGAGGAGCAGTGAACCATGTCCACATGCTTTGGACATGTTCAAAGTTTAGGGGATTTTGGCAGGGGTTTGCAGATGTCATGTCCACGGTGTTCAAAACAAGGGTGGCGCTGAGTCCAGAGGTGGCGATTTTCAGGGTGTCAGAAGACCCAGGAATCCAGGAGGAGAAAGAGACAGATGTTCTGGCCTTTGCTTCCCTGGTAGTCCAGAGATGGATAGTATTAGCTTGGAGGGACTCAAAGCTCCCGAAGTCAGAGACCTGGCTAGCTTTCTCTGTCTGGAGAAAATCAAGTTCGCCTTGAGAGGGTCACTGTTAGGGTTCACCCGGAGGTGGCAACCTTTTGTCGACTTCTTTGCAGGAAATTATTCATCAGCAGACGGGGTGGGGGTGGGGAGAGTAGTTGAGATTAGAGTAGGGAGTTAATAAGGGGGTACGAGAGGTAAATGACTTTTGCACTATGTTTATGGTTTCATGTATATTGTTTCTTTTGTTGTTGTCACTATACCTAAATACCTCAATAAAATGTTTATTAAAAAAAGGTAGCCAGGGCTGCACATGCATAATCGTTCACATTATTAGTTATAAAAAAATCATGGGTTTAATGAATGATGGGAGAGAGAGAGATGGTGCAAATTTTAAGCTTCAACTTGAAAACTCTAAGTTACATTCGCAGCTGAACAACTGACCTTTATAACAACGACCAATGGAAAACCTGGAGATTCAAAGAGCAAGACACTTAAAAACAACTGAGGCTTATCTGGGCCCAACAGCATTGAAAAAGAGGCCACTGGAGGAGCAACAAGGTCCAACCACTAAACTGGACTCTATGTACATTGTGTACTGATTGCACAAAAATGCCAGTATAAATCACAAAGCACAGCTGCACAATGCTGTTTTTGCAACGATGACAACCTCAAGACATTTATAAATTGAGATGGTACCTTAAAAATTCAACTTAACATTCCTGAGAGGTTTCTAGGCAGCATGACACACCACTATAAACCCAACCAAATGTATGAACATCAGGAGTACTACATTTGGAATGGAAATGCAGTGAATGTTTGTCATTGCTGCTTGCAGTTTCCTGATCAAATGCTCAATGCATCAATTAGGGTTTCACTCCAAATCGTATGTTTTTCTCCACAGAAAAAAACTAAAGCAACATTAAAATCATCATGTAATAGCAGTCATTTTTGCAATGAGTACTTCAGTCATGCAGCGATTACACTGGCAGTTATGAAAAAACTGTGAATAATTAGTATCTGATTGAGATGACAAGAAAATGATCAGGCCTACAATTGAATGGAAATTCTGTATAAAACAGTTTAAAATAGATCATGGATAATAAAATGCAACACTGAAAGATGAAAAAAATGAGGGGGGTAGACTTGAATAAAGCTAGTACTTCAAAAAAAAACAAGAGTCAATCGATATAAGCATTTGCCCAGTTTACTGAAAACCTCAACACATTTTAGATACTTCTCTAACACACAATAATTTCTTAAGACAAATGTAGTGGAACAGGCGTTCTAAGAATATTTGTTCACCCAAAATAGAAGCACCCTCCCAATATAGTTAATGTTTTCCTGGGCAGATACATGCAAGTAGCAACCCTGAAAATGACTATTGCACGTATTAAAAAATAATAAAAAATGTTAAATGCTCAAAGTTCAAAACGATATTTTATGGACAGAATTAATATTAAATGCATAAATAAATTGTAGGCAAGTTTTTTTTAAAGTTTTTAGTTGCTAGGTAGGAAAACAAAGGTAGTTTTAAGAGATTGATATTTGTATTGGTAAACATTCGAAATAAAGTATAGTTTTAAGTGGGTTTAATTTCATGTTTCTGTCCCTGGAAGGGTAAAACCTAAAGTTAAACGCATGATGGACATAGGTGTCTTAGAAAGGGCTACAGCATGAAGAAAAAAGAAAAAAGATGAGAATGTGGGTGTTGCTTAGCAACTGGAGGGCCTTTTAAATGAACAAAGCTTTTTTTAATTTTAGTTTTAGCTGGGTATATTGCAGTTGGAGACATGACACTGGGGAATGAACGTCTCTCAATTCTTCCAGGAGAAGCTGGACAGGACAAGAGAATTGGAAAGATGCAACTTCCTAAGGAACAAGTTACAGTCCAGATAACCAGGGAATTGGGACAGAAATAATATCTTAAGAGTGAGGTTAAGGGAAGAGGCCAAGGTATTGATCAGAAGAATTCAAGGAAGTGTAAACTAAGTGTTCTGAGTTAAAGATACAATTGCAGTAACTGGATTTTAAAATGGGGTAACAGACTTGGTACATGAAACATTTAATGCTATTTCAATATAGCCTGGGAATCGAGATTAAAGTAATTGTGAACAAATTTTACAGCCGTCAAGACAAACAAATCCTAAAGGGGTTAGTGCAGAATCCTGGACAGGATTTGTTTTTAAAAGCAGAGCGGCAGCTTTAGAAGTAGCATTTTGAAATCTCGGACTGGATTTTGGCGAGCAAATATCAACGGGAAATTATTTTAATGCGTTTTTTTTGAGTGGAGTTTGGAAACTCTCATGTGACAATCATCTTGGGGGGGATTCAGAGTAGGAATCCAGACATTCACTTGCGGTTCAGAGTGAAGAGTGTACATGACCACATCTATCTTGTTCTTTAAAGGGACATTGTGTGACTGAGATTGTGACTTTGTAATCCGTGTTAATCTTAAAATCTGCAAATATTTGTTAAGCTAAGGGAGAAGTAAAGAAGTATTACATCATAATACAATTTTTCCATGTTTAATAAATGTTTTTTTCTTGTTTTTCAAACTAATTAGCGGTCCTATAACTAACAGTGCCTCCACATTTTATTTTTAAAAAGTAACGGTTACGGACTTTTGAGACAGGATTCCATTCTGGAACCTTCCCGTCCACTTATATAATTAACTGGGATTGCAAGACTGGTATTACTTTGTATTTAAATTCCAAAATTTATTTGGCTGCTCTTATTTTTCCAAATATGTTTCTTTTAATTTGCAGATTGAGCTTCCGAACACCAACATCTGGAGTATCAGAATATCCAAGGCTTGAAGCAAAGTAACCACTTGTGAAACATTCTCAATTGCTTCCTTAGCTACGATTTATCTGTGAGTGGTATTAATTCAAGGTTTAAAGCAGTTGGGTGGAGTTTCAGAAACAATCAGGCAAAATCATAATGAGCCGAGATGCTATGGTCTCTCACTGGAGGTTAATTACAGTGGGAATACTTTCCAGTCACACTTTCATGGTAGCACTTTAAAGGTGATCTCTTATTAGGGGTGACTCGAAAGCCAGGTTCAATTGTATTACAATTCCATAATTACAAGAAATATGCATCTCTATCCATCTCATGGTTCTTTTATCAGGTTTAATTAGGGAATTCAGAATCTATTTGAACTTCATAACTCATAAATCAATGAAGGATCATACTTCTTTCAATACCATTCCTAACGTTGGCATCAAAGGAAACAGTATGTGCATTGAGGGCTGGAAAGAGAACTTTCAGTGCAAAGTACTTGTCCTGACAAGTTTTCCACAGAAGTTGTTTCAGAACAACCTTCTGCCTAAAAACAACAAACAGAAGAATATTTTCTTATGGATTATGTAGGAAGCTCATATCACCACCAGGTTGTATGAAGGAGCTCATCTGCTAGGAACAGCAGAGGGTGGTATAATTTTATTTCAATTGGAAAATAGCAACTCGCTTCACAACCACAAAACCAATGCTAGTGGTTGAAATGGCAAAGGAGAAATGTGAATGATGCTGATTTACATGAGGAAATTGCAAAATCCAAAACATCATTCATGAATAAAAACAATGTTGTTCTCCAATTTTCCCAACAGAATATTCTTCAGAAAAATATGCTGTCTGTAATAGGCTGTTGACGTAACTAACATGCAGAGTTTTACTAAATCCTTATGATTAAAACCCAAGCAAGAAAATATTGGAGTTTGGCATGTACCCTGTGTGCCAACTACAAAGAGGAAGTGAAACCCAAGAATATCCTGGGTTCAGCATCATTATCAGTTAAGGTGCCAGATAATTGTCTAAAATGTTGCCAAATTACTAAAACGTGACAGAACTAAGCCATTCAACCCATGCCGTAAATTCAGTTCTCTCAGCATTGAATAACCCCTCCTACCCCACCATCTTTGCAACTTCAGTGTCTTGTTTATTCCCCCATGTTGAGTTTCTGGCCCCATATTCTCTCCACCGCAAAGGTTATAGACCACCACTAGGCTTCACAACTTCTCAACCCATTTGCTGTTGAGACCCACATCCATGCTTTTGTTACCTGCAGATTTCCTTATTGCAACACTCTCCTGGGCCAGCCTCTCATCTTCCACCCTCTAAAAATTTGAACTCTGACAAAGCGCTGCTTCCTGCATTCCAACTCGCACCAAATCCTGTTCAGACATCACATCCTGTGCTTGTCCATGTTAAAATGTTCAAAGCACTGTTCAAATCCTTCAATGGCCACTTGAGCATTCCCCAATTCTCTTGTCCTAGCATATCGTTAGCCATCTAGGTCCTTTACTCTAAAATTCACTCACTAAAACTCTAGGCCTCTCTCTTGTTCGTCTTTTAAGATGCACCTTAAAACCTATTTAATTATGATTTTAGTCAACTGCCCCAGTATAACCTACTGTACTCAGTGTCACAAACAGTTAAGCCAATAATGAGAATTGAAATTTAAATTTCCTTCCGACTAAGTTTTAAGTCAATTTCTTGAAATGCATTGTAGAAATCCTCCTATAAATGCTGACAGTGCTCAAAACTTTTATAAGTGTTTAACAGCGAGAACCACAGGTGCCCAATGTATATTTAAGGCATATTATATGATGCTTTAGTATTGAAAAACTAAATAAAAACCTTATTTCTGTTATCCTCCTATAATTAGAAGTTAATCTCCAAGCGCGTGAAGCACAGGAAATTACATGGCTTGCCAGTCGAGGAGAGTTGTCAAATTCAGTGAATATAGATTTAAATCTTTTAAAAATGCTGATACACAGATCTGAAATGCTTTTCTACGCTAAATTAAAAAACAATTCTGGCATGAATTTCTGGAAGCGCTGTAACTTGATGTCCTTGGTAAGACCTCCGAAACTTACAATTTGCCTGGAAAATTAAATTGTTTCAGTTTGCCAATATGTGAGGAGCACTCATTGAAACATGAGCAAAGTCAAAAAGATCAAAAATAATAAATCTTTTGTAACCCTCTAAGAAGTGGAAACAAAAATATTTATCTATGCCATTGGTTACCAGTCAAAAAACATAAAGGACCATATTGCACTGTGCTTCAATAATCCTTTGGAATTTGGTGGTTCCTTCGGAAAATATTCACTTATGTTTTGATCCAGTTGCCCTTTTGCCCTACCCCATATATGCTGCAACATGGCTGTAAACCAACAGTATATGAGAAAAGAAATACGTGCGATTTATTGTTTCTTGCGAATTTCTTTGAAAGTGATTCCTTCTTTTCTGTCTCGCGACCAATATTAATACTCCTAAATGTCTCTTGGTTATTTATTTGCCAAAAGAAACATTTTCACATCTCTGTACACTGTTGTAATTTCCTTCTTCCTGCCAGCAGTGTGATCAAGCAGCAGTCGGACTTCTGGGGGTATCAATTACCAAAGCTGATCAGAGCATCAGAATGGTACTGACCACAATAAGCAAACAAAACAATATATCATCAATTTATGTGGCCTTTCTTAAATTATATTTGTGTCAGAGAGATTGACCTCCTTTTGAATAGTAACCCCCGACTCCCCCAAAGGCCCAGTCAGGTGCACTAACATAGGGATTAGAGGGTTTCTAACTCATTCCAGTCCAGTTATGGGATCTTGGCTGTACAAGTGGCTATTGTACTGCAGCTGACTTTAGAAGAATTTGTGGGAAAAGGAGGACAAAAAGCAACAGTCCCCATCTAAATTGGTATTCAGAACTCCTGCTGGGGAGTAAACATTTATGAAGGTCAGATGAAAACAGCCAGTCAAAATTCACCACCTGAACAGAAGCATTAAAAACATCATTGTACCTCAGCAGGAATCAGTACTTTCAAGGAGGGAGGAACGGAGGGTGAAGGAAAGATTAAGCCAGAAAATAGAAAACCAATTTCTTAGAAACCGAGCAAATACAAGTTGCAGACGATTTTGTCAGTTACATATTTTCAATATCCATCATATGGTGCACATTCTGCTAAGTAATTTACCATTTTTATTTTATTCAGAATTGTGTGGAAAAGCACAGCTTTTAAATTTTCATTCCACCAACCAACATTATACTTGTACAATCCCACAACAGATCAAACTGAATCAAATGCAATACTTGCCATGAAATGAAGTTTGGAAAGTAGTGAAATCGAAGCAAAACATTTATTTAAGCTGTCCAGATTCAAACTTTACCCACAATTATAAACTGGACTTGCTAGATATGCTTGTTCTGGAATGTACTGCAAAAAATATATAATTTTAAACTGGGCATGGTGTCGTTATAAGCACGTTACGCCTTTATTTCTCAGGAGCATGCAAATATACAGGTGCTGAGGCAAAAGCTAAGAGATGAGAAGGAGTGAGGAAAGGTTTGTGTAATGATATCCAGTATGTCATTTTTTAATTTAAATTTAGAGTACCCAATTCATTTTTTCCAATTAAGGGGGAATTTAGCGTGGCCAATCCACCTAGCCTGCACATCTTTGGGTTGTGGGGGTGAAACCCATGCAAACATGGGGAGAATGTGCAAACTCCACACGGACTTTGACCCAGAGCCGGGATCGAACCTGGGACTGTGGCGCCGTGAGGCAGCAGTGCTAACCACTGCGCCACCATGCTGCCCCTATCTAGTATATCATTTGCTATAGATAAATGATCATGTACAGTAATTGTACCATCCAGCCACCAGATGGATTAAGAGCACATGTGCCACAAGGTGGTGTGTGTGTGTGCTCAGAGTGTGTATATTTTTAGTTTATTGACAACTCAACAATACAGCAACATGCAGAAACAGCATAGTCAAAAAACAGCAACATGCCAAAAGCAGTTACAAGATACAAAAACCATCAGCTCACACACACACAACCCCATCGTCCCCAATGCCAGCCCCACATCGGCGGAAAGGTGCCCAACGAGCAGCACAGACCACTGAAAAAGGACCGATATAGGGAGCACAGCGTGAGAGAGAGAGAGAGGGAAAACCTGTCCTCTCCCACAAAGGGGCAACAGTTCAATCTAAAACAACAATTCCTTTAAACAGGCCACCAGATACAAAGCCAATATACGCACACGTCTTTCTTCCCCACCCCCCTCCCCCCATGGTAGCCCCACGTCGTTGGAAAGGCTCCCAAATGAGCAGCACAGACCACCGGAAAAGGACATATCGATCGTTTGCACTAACGGCAGCCCCACATCGGTGGAAAGGCACCCAAAAGAGTAGTGCAGACCACCAGAAAAGGACATACCGATATAGGACATAGGAGAAGAGAGAGGGATCGCCCTTTACAAAACCTACATCATAACCAAATCGTACAGAGCATATCAAAAGACAAGGAACAAGCCATCAGCTGCCGAGGCAGTGCCTCCCCCCGCGTCCCCCCAGACACAGGAACCCACATCGGTGGAAGGGCGCTCCAAGCAGCCCAGCTCACCGGTGAAAGTTTCGCTGACATGGAGCAATGGGAAGGGGGAGAGGGAATATCCCCACCCCCACCAAAAGAAAACACAAAAACGGGCAGAAATATAACAAAGACACCAGCCCAGACAGTAGAAATAAAAACAGTACAAATACAATAAGCAAATGAGCAAACATTAAACAACAATATGCAACAGTGCAAAGACACCAACCATTAACACAGCCTTCCAAACTTGAACTAGAAACAGTCATTATTTCTTGGAAGCAGCCAACAGCCTTCAAGAACGTGTCATGCCTCCAATTGAGGTGAGCCACCTCTGTCCTCCTCCTGTATAATTTGCTTTTATTATGTCAAAGAATATATGGCTATAAGGCTAGAAATACATTTTTCGTGGATCTCATCTTGACCAAGGACACTGGAAGCCCAGATTTGGAACCCCAAGAAGTGTTCCTTACCATCTGCAATACTATGGATGGTACAGCTCAACACAATTGAAGATCTGTGGACAATTCCGGTCCAACTGAATGACACACTAGTTAAGTGCAAGCTTGATACGGGTGCAGCAGCCAATCTCCTCAGCCTATCCGATGTGAACTGCCTGAGAGTTCAACCGACAGTTTTTGATTGAACAACACATCTGATCAACTATGCACAGAATGCGATTGAAATGCTGGGGGTATGTGAGCTTGGACCATGGGTACGCAACCGGGGTTACGTCATGCAATTCCCCATTGTGGGCACAAAGTAACGATCCATATTAGGAGCGGATACGTGTGACCCTGAACCTGATTAAGCGGTCTTTTGTTACAGACAGTGAGTTGTACAGCGATTACTGCGACTCTCAACAAGATATACTGCCAAAACTCATTGATCGGAAACAAGTAAACTTCCGTGCATATGATTGCAAAGTGAAGAAAGAGATGAAGTGCCAAAACAAAATTGCAGAATTTTGATTAGTAGTTTTCAGGAATGATGAGTCCATCTTAAAGCATTAACAAGGCTAAAGGTGAAATTTTCAGATCCTGGGCAGCCCATGGGTTTTACTCTGGAGTTTCACTTTGAACCCCAGGAGTATTTCACCAATGAAGTCATCACAAAAGAATATCAGATGGCATTGCAGCCTGACCAGTTTGAATTCTTTAACGAACCAGTAATCATGGATTGCACAGGATGCCAGATTGATTGGCGGAAAAGAAAACAAAAATGCCCGTGAGCGAGACATTCGTCATCCATCAAAGGAAACAACGAATACGAGTACGGATACGCATGAAGAGACAACAACAGATCTCGATGCAGATGTCCCAGTTGCGACACCAATTCTACAGCAATCTACAACAAGTCCATCAAGAGTACTGAGAAAATCACAACAAATTAGGAGGAAGCCTGATCGGCTAAATCTTTGCACATTTTGCATGTACATTGAAACATGATTATCATCTAAGTGAATGCAATTGTAAATATCCAATTTGAATGTTATGTAAACTTCAAAATTTGCAACGAAAGGGGGATGTAATGATATCTAGTATATCATTTCGTGTAGATGAATGATCATGCAGAATAATATGCAATTACACCATCCAGCCACTAGATGGAGGAAGAACACATCTCAAGTACCACACGGAAGTCTGTGTGTGCTCGGAGAGTGAGTTAGGGGAGATGTTACAGGCAGTCGTGTATTTCAGCAGTTCTCCGCATTATAGTTATTTGATCTAATACTTACCTTTTCGACATATTTAGGAATCTACAATTTGTAGCGTAGTGTTCATAAATTAGCTTTGTTTACTACAAAGTGTACATGTTCTTTGTAGCAACACTACAACTTTAATAACATCAATTTAATCTAACAAGGAACATCACAGTTTGTTTTTAAAAAATACATTTTTGAAGGGGGAAAGGAAGGTGGAAAGGTTTAGGGAAGGAAGTCAACAGAGCGGGACCTAGGGTACGAAAAGCAGCTGCCAATGGTAGGGCAAAAAGAGAAGGGATGCACAAGGGTCGTAAAGAGAACGGTAATTTCCAGGCACCTGTAGGTGGTAATAGGTAAGGAAGGACAAGGCTACAGAAAGATTTAAGTTTTTTTCACTGATAATTGCATGTTTCACTGCAACGGACGATCTACAATATCTTACAAAGCTGAAAGCAGATATTAAATCACAGATTTACAGATTCAGATTACTTCAACTCTAATTCCCAAAACGAAATCATTTGCCCTGCTCAGAATTCTAGTGCGTTTAAACGCCAACAGAAGCAATGTGCAATTTTTCTGGTATCATAAGGGAACAGCTGCTTGCACAGACGTTAAAATGATGTAGCTGCCCACTGGCTTCTCTGCTGGGCATCTACCCATGGCTGTCAGTCTGAGATTGGATGCTCACCGTATGGTGAGCATAGATGTGAATCTATCTCTCTCCACTCCCTCGGGCAGCGGCAGACTGGTGAGTCAGCGCTACAAAGCACCAACGTTCCTCAACTAAACATTATTCAAAATTACTTTACTCAAAGAATTCTAACTAGCAATCCTCAGAAGCTCTACCTAAGACTCAATAAGTAAATCTAGTGAATTGTTTAACTAAACGGACTAAGATTGCCCCGGAAGGATCCTCAATCAGTGGTAAGTTAACTGATCTCAGCCAGATGCTCACAATGGGGCTACAAAAAGCGTTGCCGGCCCTGGCAATGGGACAACATATCCCATTCCTGGCTATAGATTCCTACTGGCAATTTGTGAGCAGCAAGAGTTTTAGTTAGTGATGTATTCTATGTAGAGAACACCTACCAACAGTCAAAGCCAAGCCTTAAATGTGGATATTAAGCAACGGAAAAGATTTTAAAGAGCAACCACGTCCAAGAATCACACATCAGCAAGGCATCATTTAACTGAGTGTGACGTGAAAATACCGGAGTAAAACTGGAGTCGATGGGGAATCAGGAGGAAAACTCTCCACTAGTTTGGGTCATACTTAGTACAATGGAAAATGATTGTGGTTGTTGGAAGTTAATCTCCACGTCATTACGTCAGGTTTTCCTCAGGCTAAAGTCCAAGCCCCAACCCATCTTCAGCTGCTTCATCAATGACCTTCCCTCCATCTGGTCAGAAAAGAACTGTTCCACACCAATTGCGGTTCTTCAGATACTGAAGCAGTTTGTCTCCCTGTGCACCAGGACAACATTCAGGCATGGGCAGGGAAGTGGAAAATAACATGTGCAACAGGCAAATAACATGCTGCACAAGTAACATGCGCTACCCATCTCAAACAAGAGAGAACATAAACATCTCCCTTGAAGTCTAATCCATGCAGCCCCCCCCCCCCTCTCGCCCCATAATTCCCCACCATCAGCATCCTGGGGGGTTACCATTGACTAAAACATGAACCAGACCAGCCACATAAATATTGCAGCTACATGAGCAGTCAGAGATTGGGAATTCTGCAGCGAGTAACTCACCTTCTGGATCCCCAAATCCTGTCCACCAACTACATGGCACAAGTCAGGAAAAGATGGAATATTCTCCACTTGCCTGAATGAGAACAGTATCAACAACACTCGAGAAGCTGGAGAACGTCCAAGCCCCCTTGATTGGCACATCATCCACGATCTTAAACATTTATTCCCTGCATCACCGACAAACAATGGCAGCAGTATGCACCATATACTAGATGCATTGCAGCAACTCACCAAGCTTCTTTCGACAGCACCTCCCAAACACACAACCTCAACCATTGAGCTGAAGAGGCAAATCTTGTGAAACTTCCAGGAGTGGGAATTGAGGCACTGGTTAGCAAGAGGTAAAATGACAACCTCCTGACAGTGAGATGAAAGTTGGCTCTGGATTATTGTTCGCAACGACAAGCTGTGTCAACCATTTTCTTAAATACATTAGCATGTCCTACGTACTCATTAAAACGCATGGTCAGCAGATTAAATTGTGACTTTGTAATTAAGATATGACAAACTTGTGCTTTCAGATTCATGAGAAATTAAAGGTGACCTACAGCAGCAGAGGTAGTCTTCCTGATCAATTTGTGGCGAGTAGGAGCTGCTTTTTTTGCATGGGGTATTTTGCTGGACCAGGGAGAGGAGACCGAGCTGTTGCATTGAGCTCAAGTGACAACTCTCCAGGGACTTCATGCGATTCATTCATGAGATGTGGGCATGGCTGGCTAGGCCAACATTGACTGCCCACCCCTAATTCCCTTGAGAAGGTGGTGATGAGCTGCCTTCTTGAATGCTGCAGTCCACGTGGCCGGTGCGGTTCATTTTTTGGCGGCATGGTAACACAGTGGTTAGCACTGTGGCTTCACAGTACCAGGGTCCCAGGTTCCATTGCCTATCCGTGCCTGCGTGGGTTTCCTCCGGGTGCTCCGGTTTCCACCCACAGTCCAAAGATGTGCAGGTTAGGTGGATTGGCCATGCTAAATTGCCCTTAGTGTCCAAGGTAGATGGGGTTATTAGGTTAGGGGGATAGGGTGGAATTGAGGGGTTAATTGGGTCAGTGTACTCGATGCGCCAAATGGCCTCCTTCTGCACTGTATGTTTGATTTTGTATGTTAAATACAGAAACCATATAAATTATTTAAGGTGATGTTTACACTATATAGGGATTATACCAGTGGAGACCAGTAACGTCTTAAAAAAAAACCTCCAGCAATTATTGAAAAGCCAACGCAACAAAATTTAAAGTATTAAACAAAAACTTTTATTGGACAAGACTTAAACCAATTACTACTAAATTAACACCATATTTTGTGAACATTCATATTTTACACCCAAAAATCTCAGCAAAGCACTTTCCGTTCTACTTTTCTTTCCAGCCGAGTGTTTATCTATACATTACAGGATCTTAAAAGGTCTTTCACTTCCCTTGGGAGGAAATCAAGGTATGCCACAGCTTTCAAGAATTTACTTTGATTCATCCTCAATATTCCTGTCATTCATCAAGATATGAGATGTTTTGGGTTCCTTTCACGAGCGTTCTGCTAAGCGGCCCTAAAATTCTCAACTAACACATGATTTTGGACACCCTAGCTCAAGCATGGGCCTCACTGCATTCTTACTTAGGGGCAGTACGGTGGCACAGTGGTTAGCACTGCTCCCGCACAGTGCAAGGGATCGGGTTTGATTCCAGCCTTGGGTGACTGCGTGGAGTTTGCACATTCTCCCTGCATCTGCATGGGTTTGCTCTAGGTGCTCCGGTTTACTCCTGCAGTTCCAAGACGTGCAGGTAAAGTGGGATTACAGGGATAGGGTAGGGGAGTGGAGTAAGGTTCTCTTTCGGAGGGTCGGTGCAGAATTGATGGGCTGAATGGGCTCCTTCTGCACTCTAGGAATTCTATGACTTCTATACTGACTCAGTGATGGCCACTCCAATTACTTATTTCAACTCAGAAATATCCCTCTAATTTCTGATATTCCTCTACTACTGGTCGACGTCATTTCGAAGATTCTCTGTCTCTGCATTCTCAAAGGTACATCCAAATGCAACTCAAGCTGATGAACTGTTTCTGTTCAAAAAACCCAAATAAACCCAAATCCCAACCCATATACCCAACAGGGTACCTCCTTGCATAACCAATTTCCACAGGAAACTGGTATGTTCCAGATAGAGATCCAAACTAACTAATTTCACTGTTAAAATGTCCCTTTTGATGGGTTTGACATGATTCATTTTAACCCCTTTTAGAGGCAGGTGTAGACATTTGGTCTCCATCCCAACTCTCAGAAAGGGGCCACCTATTGTTTAGCGTTTTCCCACTTCCAACTCTGACCTCTATGTAAACATGGACAATCCTTTGAATGACAACTATCTTGGGCTTCTCATCAGATATTTCAATTTAACTTATATTTAAAAACATCAAACCCAAACTAAAAGTTATGTTCCTAAAGCACGTGAATAATGAAATTAGACATTTTTGCAACAGGCCACGTCCTTATTTTGTGCCTCGACACAAAGGCATTCATATGTTTTCCATAAGAGTTCAGAGTGAGATCAATAGTTAGCGCTATATGTGACAGCAGTTTTGCACTATAGTCTTCAATCAATAGGAAACTGGTGAAGATTACTAGAGCTGTAAACATTGGTCTTACACATGACAGGAAACCTTCATGATGCAAGATGCAGTTCCTCCCAAAAAGTATTTTTGATCCACTCGAAGGTTAGGTGAATAGAAATGGAAAAGATTTCCGGTTACCATAGAATCCATACAGGAGGCCGCCATTTGGCCCATCTAGCCTACACAGCCGTACGTGCGCTCCCCCACTCTATCCCCATAACTGTGGACACGAAGGGACAATCCATCTGGTCTTTGGACTGAAGGAGGAAACCGGAGTATCTGGAGGAAACCAACGCAGACATGGGGAGAACGTGCAAACTTCACACAATGCCAGAATTGAACCAGGGTCCCTGGGGCTGATGTTGTAGTGCTAACCAACATTACACTAAGAATCGTCTTTTGATGCTTGTATCACTACAGTGAGATGTACTCCATAGATGGGGAGGTGGTGGCGCAGTGGTATTATCACTGGACTCAGACTCAAGAGTACTCTGCGATCCCAGGTTCAAATCCCGCCTCTGCAGATGGTGAAATTTGAATTCAATAAAAATCTGAAATTTAAAAAGTCTAATGATGACCTAATTATAATTCTAATTATGTCGATTGGCATAAAAAAGAACATCTGGTTCACTAATGTCCTCTAGGGAAGCAAAATCTTCTATCCTTACCTGGTCTGGCATACATGTGACTCCAGACCCACAGCAATATGGTTGACACTTAACTGTCCCTCAAGGGCAATTAGGGATGGGTAATCATTGCTGGCACAGCCTGTGATGCGCACGTCCCACGAACGATTAAAAGAAAAATACCAATAAATCAATTAAGTCCTAAATCTCTGACTGACATGATTAGAAGATGTATAATTCAATTCATTTAATTCCACCTGCAGATTTAAAAATTGTAATCTCTCTGCAATTTCTAGTCAGAAATTTTATGGACAAAATTTCATGTAACATATTTTTGTTACGTAATCATTTTTCTGAATAGGTACAAAATTTATTTTGTTCTTGGATTCTCCAACTATCATACTGAATGTAAAATGTTTTATTGGTCAATTCCACCATAGATTGCTATGTGCATACAAACTATAAGGCAAAAGTGTGAAAATTAGTCATATCCAGAAAAATGTGATTTGCACCATTCTGCCACAAATGGTAGGACTACTACTATACTACAGTAACAGACAGGCTTTTCTACTTTTATAAAAAAAGACATACCATTTTATCATTAAAATACTGACACGTTGAGATTGGCCTTTCCCATTATAAATTTTGATGTATGAAAGCTTAATGCAAAAGCATGACATAGACATCAAGTTTATTTTGGAAAGAAATGCTACTTAATAGCGATCTCTTGTTCATCAGGTTTTCGAAGAGAATCAACACAGATTCTTACCGCAAATAAATGTGCGTGGACAAGATTGTCCAATATATTAGATGCAAGCTAGATTCCATTTCAATATATACCTTCCTATTCTTTTCATTTGTCAGAATGTAAATGGAATTTTGCTGTCTTATTGCTGAAACGGTAACTTGCGAACAGAGATAAGCAATAGCGACTTTGGAAGGGACTACTCTTAGCAGGGTACAGTAACATCAATCATACAGCTTTCAACCAATCTCCTAAAGAGGCATACTTCCCGATGACTTTCTACACATTTCACTGCTTTGTGTGTTCACGGCACTCAGCATATAACAAGTAAATTAAAAAAGAAAAAGTCAAGATTGCATGTTAGATTAATGATGCTGCAATAAGTAGTTCACTGCTAACTATAAGAACAGTCAATATGAATTCTCTTCAACAAATAGAGGGCACGTGCCACTGCTTTGAATGATTGAAATGCCTTTGAAGAAATTATGCTTTGATCTATTCAGGTCCACTCGAGGTTCATTCAACGAGAACCTCTCTACCTTAAAGCGATCTGTTTCCCTGCATTTCACCATAGCAAAGCTCACTTTCCAGTGATGCATTCTTCTTGTTCCCTCCTCACTAGGGTATTTTCTGCATCCTCTCCACTCTTATTTTTACAACCTTAATTCTCACTCAATATGACCGCCAACATTTCTTCTCCAACCCTCATGGGAATAACTGTAAAGCTGTCACCATTTTTGAACGTTCAAATAAACACAGCACTGTCATTCTTGCAATTTATATTATCAAAACCTTTTGACAAAAGATTAGTTGCTCGTGATTGCTCCCATATGTTAATTGCTCTCTGTTCAACGTACATTGTTCAGCATCTACGCAATTGTTGCTGTTGGATTCAGTTTCACATACAGTATTGAAGGAAAGGAGCTTCATTGCAGCCGCCACAGATTTTGTATCGAAAAAATGTATTTTTCTTAGTCTAAAGGTACAGGCAGAAGTGTCAAGTATTTTCTAAATAAAAGCAAAAGTTATTTTGTAATGAATAAACATTTTTGTCCGTCTTTTAAAAATAACCTTAAATGTTGAAACATTGAAATAACATATTACTACCATAAAATGTCAAGAAGGTGTAATTTATTTAAGAGCAAGCCAGTCCCAAGTCATTGAATGAAATGAATGACACGGAAACAGAAGCTCCTACAGATTAAGAAATGCATTGGAATAAAGGCATGAATGAGGCTTTTAACTATAGATAGCTGGGGTGAGGCAGGAGGCAAATCAGGAAATGTTATAATGTGGAAGTAGGCAGTCTTGGTGATAGCATGAAAATGAAATCAGAAGCTCACCTTGAGGTCAAATGTGTCACTAAATAGACTGGCTTAAGCTCAGGCTGTCAACAGGAAAACTCATGTAATTGGTCGCTAAGGAACAGAGTCTGGAGCAGGGACCCAAAAAAAATAGCTTTAGTCTTCCCGATTTTTAATTGGAAGGAAATTCTGGGCAGGATTCTCCCATTCGGCGGCAGAGTGGTTCACACCGCTCCAGCCTCCCATCCCGGCGCGAACTGTGCGCCGCGGGAACCGCGCATGCACAATGGCGCCGACGTCAACTAAGACATGCGCAGTGGCCTCTCTCAACACGCCGGCCCCGACGCAACATGGCGCGGGAGTTCAGGGACCGGCGCGTAAGAAAATAGACCCAGAGGGGCAAGAGGCTGACCGGTGGGCCCCAATCGTGGGCCAGGTCCCATCAGAGGCCCCCCCCCCCCCCCCCCCCCAGGGTCGGAGACCCCTCCCCCCACCCCATAGGCTGCCCTTCGATCCTGCACGCAGAGTACCCGCCGGCTGCGACCAGGTGTGGACGGCGTCAGTGGGACTCTGCCTTTTTAAAAGCGTCCGCTCGTCGCATCCGGGCCGGAGAATCGGTAGCCCAGCCGCGTAGAGCAACCAGCGCCGCGCTAAACGTGGTGGGGTTGCGGGGATTCTCCGGCCTGGCGCAGGGCTGGGATAATCCTGCCCTCTGTTTTTCCAGAACGGGATGTCAGATACTTTGAAATAGTGGATATTGCCAGCTAGCTCTGAGACTTCTGATGATATTGTCAGTAAATGAGAAATACGAGGTAGCCAAGGATAGATCCTTGGGAATCCTTTGATACAACAAAAGTTGGAATGGGTCTCAAGTCACCTCCTCAGGAGACCAGAAAGAGAAGTAGCTTTGGTGGAGGCAGGGAGATAGAAAATCAAATACTCGGACTGGAATTCAATTTGTGCTGATAATTATTTTTTCAATAATAATCTTTATTGTCACAAGTAGGCTTACATTAACACTGCAATGAAGTTACTGTGAAAAGCCCCTAGTCACCACAGAATGGCACCTGTTCGAGTACACTGAGGGAGAATTCAAAATGTCCAAATTACCTAACTGCACGTCTTTCGGGACTTGTGGGAGGAAACTGGAGAACCCAGAAGAAACCCACGCAGACATGGGGAGAACGCGCAGACTCCGCACAGACAGTGATCCAAGCCGGGAATTGAACATGGGACCCTGGCACTGTGAAACAACAGTGTTAACCACTATGCTACCGTGCCTTGCTCACTCCCTTTCCTTCTAACATTTTAAACTATAGCACAGAAAGAAAATCACCGCACCTTTATTTCATTTTCTCTGTCAAATTGCATCCCAATGGAACAGCAATATCACAAACTCACAGTGGGATTCAAAACTGGCTGTCAATTGGCAATAGGTAAAACCGTGTGATTTAAAGAATTTCTCAATAAAAAATGTTCCAGGTTAGGTTATATCATCACCAGAAAAGACAAAGCTATGGGAAAATGGTAAATGAGATTTATTTGATGAAAATGTCTTTAAAAAAATTAATTGGTCGAAATCTAGCTGCATCAAGCTTTCCCAGGAGGTCTCACTGCCTTTACTGATCCTCATTGTCTGACAGACTTCAACCTCTCAAAATTGAAATTATCTTTGTGTTTAAATTAATCTGTGGCCTTCCCCTTCCCTTGTAAATTCTTTCACCCCTAAAATGCTTCCCAACTCTGATATCTCTCCTTCACGGTTCCAGCCTCGTTTGCTTTCCCTCTTTGTCCCACAATTAGCAACCATGTCTCTGACCTCTAGACTTTCTATCGAAACCCCTGCTTAAAACCAAAGTCCTGAACCAATATTCACCTTATCCTTATGCCTTTGTGAAGCTTGCAATTATTTTATGCCTTCTGGAATACAGCTCTTCTGGAACGCGCCCATGTTTGGACTGAGACTGTAATGAGGTCTGGAGCTGAGTCAACCTGGCGGAACTTAAACTGAGCACCAATGAGCAGATTATTCAGCAATAACCTGCTCACTGATGCTCAGTTTAAGCTAGGCAGGCCAGTTCCCATTTTGCAGCGAAGGCGCTTTCAGCTTGCCGCCTGAAGGCCAGTTTCCATCTAACAGCTTCTAAGTCTTCGAGCCAAGGTAGCGCAAAAAACTTTCAGATAAACAGTTCAAATATCTTTGCTGGACCAGGAGAAGACGGTTCCCAGACCTGATTATTTTCCCTGTATAGTGTGGTTAACTATAAGTTGGTTTTGACTTATAGATCTATTTGATTTAGATGTTGTTTGGGAGAAAGGGGAAGTTTAGGGATCATAGACATATTTTGGAACAAGGGGTACGTTCTATATAACTGTATGTGTTTAGTAATTCATATACTCAACTGTCTTAGCCGGGTAAAGTCCTGTTCGTGTGTATTTGTCTTTTATTCATTTTAATTGTTACACAATGACTATGCTGCCTATTCTCACTGGGTTTTCACTTGACTCCTCACACCATTCCAAAAACAAAACCATACACCCCCACAAACCAGTGTTCCAAGTTGGAACATCAGCATGGTTCGTGAAAACAAGGAAACTGTGTTTATGGCATCAGCACAGGCCAGAACGTTAGTCTCAATTCTCAGTCTGTGCTCAATTGATTCATTTAAGTGTAGGAGGGGGCATCAAACAGGGTTCCTACTTGCTATCTGTGGATCACTCCCAGATAGAGCAAAGGCAACCTGATAGCATTCCGGCAGTAGTACTGAATACTGTCTCCCAGCCCCTAGCCAAACTCTGCGCCAGGTTAGCAGGGCCGGCTCAAGGCACCGGCAACTCGGGCAGTCGCCCGGGGCGCCATGTGCTAGGGGGCGCCAGAGACTCGGGTCCCGCGCATGCGCAGTTGGGCCGGTGCCAACCAGCGCATGCGCGGTGGCCGCCCTCCCCCAGGGCGCCCCCCCCCGGCTCGGTCCGCCCCCCCCGGCTCGGTCCGCTCCCCCCGCCCCACCCCCTCTCGGTCCCCCACCGCCCCCCCCTCGGGTCCCCCCCGCCCCCCCTCGGGTCCCCCTGCCCCGCCCTCGGTCCGCCCCGCCCTCGGGTCCGCCCCCCCCGCCCCGCCCTCGGGTCCGCCCCCCCCCCGGGTCCGCCCCCCCCCCCCCCCCCCCGCGGGTCCGCCCCCGCCTCCCCCTCAGCCCCGCCCCCCCAAGGGCACCAAAGTTCAGCTTGCCCAGGGAGCCAGCAACCCTAGGGCCGGCGCTGCAGGTTAGACTGCACGGTTCACTATCACCTACTCAGGGGCATTAAGGATTAGCAAAATATGCTGGCCTTATCAGCGACACTCACATCCCACTAAAGAATTAAAAGAAAGCAAGAATAAAACCAAATTCAGATGTGCGGATTTTCCACTGTGCTTGCCTACCATCAGTATCTCGACTCAAAGCACAAGCAATGTGTGAGGAACCAGAGAACAGCCAGCACCCACAGGACTGCTCAGCATGAATCAGCAATTTTAAGAGCGAACATTTAATATAAAATTTAGCACCTTTATACTAATATAAATTGTCATTACTAAAATTCCATCTAATATAGGGGCCTGGAGGTGATTACGGGGAACAGATTGTATTATTTCGAAGACACGAGTGCTATACAGTTAAACTTCATTCACACAGCCACAAACAGAAATGCTGCCTAAAAGAGTTAATATCCAGTCATGTAGAATTCTGAAAAATAAGGCAGAAACTAATGAAGTTTTTCATGGAAATAATATTCAACGGTGGTTCACTAATTATTATTGTAGCTGGAGACATACGGCTGACTTTACCTGCCATGTGTTTCTAGGTGGTTTATGTTACTAAACTAATGCCAACATCTGCAGTGCTTCATTTGTTCTGTGCATAGATTTTACGGAAAGGAAATATTAAAAACAAGTTATATTCCTATCTACACAATCACTCGGCTCTTCGTAAAGAAAGCAAGAAAATCCTGTTATACAATATGCTACGAATAGGGAAGCATTCTTTCCAAACTAAGCAAGCCCAAATCACAAATGTTGACTTTAAGTTGGAGATTTGATAAGGTTGACTATAAACACGTGATTAGGTATCGAGCAACAGTGTTCCTTCTGTAATCTTTGTTGAACCTGATGAAGTTGTGCTTGGCCTGCAGAGCGACTGCCAACAGAAATGTGGGAACTGTGATTCCACGTCGTAGTGTGAGATCATGCAGATTCTCCCCGGGCTTTAAACTTTTGTGAGTGGAGATCCATAGGGCGTGTGGTTTAGGCAGTTTGACTTAAGGTGGTTGTACCAACACTGAGACCTGAAGCACTGTCTCACTGCCCCTCAACAAGGGACTCAGATCTGTGACTTTGTTTAGCAAAGCTATTTCTGTGCTAAATGAGGTAGATGATAGGGGTCAGGTTCTAACGGAAATGGTCTAATCTGAACGGCCACACTTCTCCTCAAAACCTAACAAAGCACTTCCACTGGGATGTATTAAATATGCCACACTGCACTGGATATCTATTGATCCAAAGGTGGCATAACAAGTTAAATATACACTTATGCATTAGATGAAAAACCCTATGTCACTGTTTGTGGGGTTAAAGCTAAAGGGAGATCATCTTGTGCTATTATTAATGGTAAATATTACAGGGGAAGGGGAGAATATTTGATATAAAAAGCTGTTTCCCAGGTAGTGATCCTTCTCCTTTCAGACATGCTTGATTTCAAACTAATGGCAATGTGCTCGGAGGATTAGGAAATTAACTTTTATCACTTTATATGCTGACTACAGTATACAATGCAGTTGTTGATCTGAGCCCTGCCACAGTATAGCAATTAGAATAATCAAATGCCTCCATTTAACAATTAGAATCCTTATTTTCCATTCGCTACAGGACTTTGGTCTTCTCTTTTATATCAAGTATTTCCCCTGAGCTTGTAAGGCTTTATCATTGATTTTTTAAAAATATATTTATTCTCCATTTTCACATTTTCTTCATAAATTACACCCCACTAACAGTAAACGGTAGCGAATACAATGTCAATCCCCTTATTAACAACAATGATCCCATCCTTCCACCACCCCAAGTAATGACCCACCTGACAATAAACGGATCGAATAAAACAAACCCTCCCACGGTGGAATAAAAGGAAAAAAGAAAAAGGAATCAGGAATCGCCTATGGTTACCATTGACAGATATGGTCCACCACCCCCCCCTAATATTCAATGCCATCCAATCCCCGAAAGAGTACCGTGAATGACACCCATGAATTGTAGACACCCCCTCCCACTCCTCAGACTCCTCCCCTCCACTTCCTCTTGTAAACTCTTCCCCCCCCCAGGCTCCGTTCCTTCTCCCAACTTTTTACCTCGGCTGGACTCACCGAAACCTATTCTAACAGGCTCCGATGGCCGCAGTCCCTCCCCCCACCTCATTCCCATTCACTGGCCACCTTAAACTGGCCAGCATGGAGACCCCCGCCCGGGTCTCCCTCCCCCTTGCCCATCCCAGGAAAAAAACAAGAAACCCCCTTTAGCACACAACCCCCGCATATACACCCAAGCCCCAAAGAACCATCATTGCAAATGAAAGCCCCATCTCTTCCTTTGTCCAAATATATACAGCGTCAATTCATTTAGTACATACACCAACACGCAGTGAAAAAATAAAGTTATATGAGGCTACATCGGTACATGACCATTTCTCAATTCTGCCACAGATCTTCTGCCTTTGCAAACTCCTCCGCTGCTTCCGCCATCCCAAAATAAAAGTCCTTGGATTTGTAGGTCACCCTCAACTTAGCTGGATATACTATACCGCACTGCACCTTGCTGATGTACAGTGCCTTCCTCACCCGGCTAAATGAAGCCCGACTCCTCGCCAGCTCCATCGTAAAGTCCTGGTATATGCATATAGCAGCTGCAACCCACTGCACTACCCGCTTCTGCTTTGCCCAGCACAGGACTTTCTCCTTCACGCTATACCTACGGAAACACAAAGTTACTACTCTTGGCGGCTCACTCGCCTTTGGTGTAGGCCTCCATGACCGATAATCCACTTCATATCAGGAGGGATCGTTCCCCTCCTCCAATAGCTTTGCCAACATCGTGGCAAAATACTCCATCAGCCTCGGGCCTTCCATCCCTTCAGGCAGACCCATAATCCTCAGATTCTGTCTCCTGGATCTGTTTTCCAGGTCTTCCATTTTGGCTCGCAGACCCTTGTTGGTCTCTATCACCCTCCGCAACTCCTTCCCCATCGAGGTGTGTTGATCACTGTGCTGCGATAATGCCTCTTCCACTTCCTTCAGTCTCTCACCTTGCTCCCGCACCTCCACCGCTGCGCTTGATACAGCCGCCCTCACCGGGGTAATCGCCTCCTCCACCAGCACTTTCAATACCACCCCCATCTCCTTTTTCATCGCTTCAATGTGCGTTGTGAACTGTTTTTCAAGTTCCACAGCCATCACCTTGGTCATTTCTTCTGCTGTGAGCGACGCGGCCCCCCCTGGTGCCCCAGCCTCCGCTTTCCTTACAGTTCCTGCGCAGGCTTTTTCACTGACCGGCGGACTTTTGCTAACTCCCTTTTTTACGGCTGTTTTTCTCCCAAACCTGGACATTTCTCCTCCCTGTGCCTTCTTACAGCCTTTTCGGCCTCCGTTGCCCCCGGGACCGGGTGTTAAATCTCCAAAATTTCTATTCCTGATCGGGAGCCCTCCAGTGTGCGGCTGCGTCCCGCCAACCGTCACCGGAAGTCCCAATGCTTTATCATTGATGAAAGTATTTAAGATGATCCTCCTTCTACCTTAACTGCCAAACAGTGGCATAAACTTTCCATATTATGTGCAAACATATATCGCCCTGGCAACAATTAGAGGCTGAGCCAGACTGTTTACACACATGTTCACCATCACTGTGACCACTTGTTTTTCTACTATATAACATCACCTGACTCAACCTTGCCTCAGCTCATCTGCTGGGTCATCCATTTCTTAGTTACCTCTAAATTTGACTGTTCCAAACAGTCTTTTGGTCAGCCTCCCATCATCCACCTGCAAGTTAGCTACAAGTCATCCAAAATCCTGTTGCCTCTAGCCTAACTCACACCATGTCCACTCAATTATCACTCCTGTACTCACTGACTGACACTTGTTCCCAGTTAAGTATTCCTCAATCTAAAACTCTGATTCGGTTTCCAAATCCCTCCATGACCTTGGATCTCTTCAATTCCATTTCCCCGCACCTGGTCTGTACCCTTGCAGGTTACAACACTTCAGATGCAGGTCAAGGTACCTTTTACATGAGATAGCTGCATCCATCTAGTTCTGGTATCTTAAGTCACTGTGTGTCTGCTTCAGATGTTAAGAGTCCAAGCTCTTAAACTCGTTCCCTAAACCTCGCCACCTCTCTTCTCCCTGTCAGATGATCCATAAAACCTAGCTCTTTGGACAAACATTTGGTTATCTGCCTATTACGACTCTTGATCAACCCTCAACAATGGCTAAGATACTGTACGAGACACGTAACTTTTTAAAACTGTGCAGACGAATCGATGCATTCTAAGACTGTTATAAAAAGGAATAGGGCGTGGTTATTTTATAAGCAAACTTTTTTTTTAAAGAAAAAAACAATATTTAAACTTTTATGTCACGGTTCTAATACTAACAGATTACATGCCATTTCTTAATCTTAATACTAGCTCCCATCAAACGGAACCCTTTGCATGAAAATCTAGCTCTCGTCCCACTTATGCATACAGGCAAAGGGAACACTTGCATTTAGGAAGCAAATTTTCTTCTGTTAGGGGCATTAGTTCAGAACCATTTTGCAGAAGTCTTCTCTCTGTGGCTTTTTTTATGATCTCTTCAATGGCTGCTTACACCCTTTTTCTGTGTAGCACATTTCATGACCTGTCTCATGGCTACTCATATTCTTCTCTTTCTTTGCCTGTCCCAAATTGATTCTCTCTCTCTCTAAGCTCTGCCCAGCCCCTGAAACAAAGGTCCTTCTCTGAAATATCCTGTTTGTAAATTATCAACTGTAAATTGGGCTGCTTGATTGCCCACTCCCGTTTGCACAAAACACAAGAGCTATGCCATTCATATGCACCTATCCATTGATGGACAAATGGGTCATCAGACTCTGAAATAGGATAATGGATTGTCAAACAAGGATGTCCCAAATGGCAATGGATCTTGGGTGAATCACCTTCTGCATTCCCTAGCGAGCTTAGGTATGAATGGGACCATGTGACTCAGGTAGGTGTGGACCAATCCTTTTGAATCCAGGCTAACAGTATTTTCCTTCATTTCATTTTACCCCTGAATTGCCTATTACCCTTTGGACCCCCCCCCCCCATTTCTGGACTGAAGTTTCTAATAGCCCCAAATTCTTGACATCTCCCTTCCTGGAGAAAAATGTCCCATCAATACACATAGATTACTTCTTTGTTGGAACCCTGTTCAATTCTAGATCTTTCTTCAGACTACATAGATTTGGTAGATACAATTTTATTTTTCACTTTTAAACAAGCAAATATCACATGAATATAGTCCACTTTAGTATTTTCCCATGTCATGACCCTGTCAGGGCATCAGCAATCCTCTTTACTGTTAAAAACTTTTGCATTGATTCTGTCCAAGTAGTCCTGGTATTATCAGACCTAAAAGTGGCCTCGGTGACAGTGTCCATACATTTAAGCAACACGACTTTATCAATAATTCAGTTATATGCAGTTGTCTAGCTTTCTCGTGCGACAGATTGGTGATTGTTGTTGCAGCATTCATTATCAGTTCATCACACTTATTAATGGTTTTGCGTCCTGCTTTGTTTGCTGTCTGTTGAGGATAGCCAAAGCAATTGGTAGAACTGATGCATTTGGACAGTGTCAAACACCAGTCATTTGCTGACTATTCGGGCTACATTTTTACCAGCTCTTCAGCCTGTAGATTCCGTATTCCACCATGGGCAATGCTCACTGTGAAACAGTAAGACAGCTTTTGGCTGTTCTGCCTTACCAGATAAGAATGTCATCCCTTCCTGTGTCACCATTATGATAGGAATTTGGCTGCTCTTGGATGTCCACAGTTCCTTTCATTACAACCTGCTGTCTTGTGAATAGCTCTCTCCCTTGTTTGGGCTGCTCCTTTTCGACCTCATGCAGATAATTGCTGGTAGGTTGAAGTTCCTGTTCTATCTGATGTTGGATCTCAGCTTTCCTCCGTATCGGTCTTTCCAGACTAGTCTTCTTTTCCATGTAACCTTCACTGAGCCTCCTACTGAGTTCCCATTCCAGCAGCTTCTTAGTCTTCCATTCTCCATTCCCTCTGACAATGTCTATTGTCCATTTACAAACATCAGCAATATCTGTTTGTACCTGTGCCATATTAATGGATTCAGCTTGTATGGGTCTTGTTTAATGGAAACATCATTTACGATAGCTACACCTTGCTTAATTATTTTGTGCGTCCCAAGTTATACGCCCACTCAGCTCTATGTGACTATAATGACTCAGGTCGTTTTATTTTTTCTCTGGAAGGTAACTCAATACGTTAACCCAATTTTGGACTGTTTCCTCGCTGTCCAATTTAATTTGAGGAATGTCAAAGTCAGAATGGTCTGGATTTATACTCTCCTCCTGAGTCACAATGACTAACACTTATAGAATTCCCATAGAATTTACAGTGCAGAAGGTGGCCATTCGGTCCATCGAGTCTGCACCGGCCCTTGGGAAGAGCACCTTACTTATGCCCATGCCTCCACCCTACCCCGCACTGAGTACTTCCTCTTTCTTTCCTTCTCTATCACACTAATCTTTTGCATATTAACCTGATATACTGAATCCTCCTATCTTGTATTATTCTCAAATCATTTACCTCACTCAGTTTCCTTTTGATCTGACAAGGTCTACTAAAGCTTCCTTTAATAGTTCTTCGAATGTAGGAATGGGTATTAAAGGTGCTGGTTTGATTACTGCCTGCTCTTTGCACTGACTAACCACCAGATCAAATATGGTTCCTGACAATTCAATTTCAACCTGCTCTTGTTCTTTAATAACCATCTAACCAAATATGGTCCTGACAATTCAATTTCAGCCTGCTCTTGTTCTTTACTAACCATCTGATCAAATATAGTTTCTGACAATTCAATCTCATCCCCCCCTATCAGCACTCCTCAAGTTCTCTTCCTCTTGTCCAGCCTGTGGCTTTGTGATCGGGTTACCACACAACCAGAAAACACTCCTGGACACACTTCTTGCAACATGTCTATTGTTTAACTTTCCACTGGCTGTTCAACTACATTGAAGGCTGCACTACCACCTGTGATCCAGTTAAAAAAATTCCCCAAGGTAAACTGTATCCCTAAAAATGGTTTTCTTTTTCTATTATTTCTACTACCACTTCACCACTTCCATCTTACCTTACATAGTGGCACACTA
Organism: Scyliorhinus canicula; assembly: GCF_902713615.1. NCBI lineage: Eukaryota > Metazoa > Chordata > Chondrichthyes > Carcharhiniformes > Scyliorhinidae > Scyliorhinus > Scyliorhinus canicula. The sequence goes on along the minus strand of NC_052153.1, from coordinate 22,571,941 downwards.
AGACTCTCACCAGTAATGTCACATATTACCACCTTTTCTGGAAATACGCCTGCAAACTACATACTCCCTATCTCTCACCATTAGAGATTAACTTGTTCTTATATCCCTTAAGATCTTAATCTCCTGCCTATTCTACCTAGTACACGAGTAAACGACCCTCATAAACAAAATCCTTCAAAAGGTCTGGTATCTGCATACCCACCAACCTCTGAACCGGTTGTACTCTGTGGCACCCCTTCCTGTGGTACAATGGTTTGTTCTGCCACTTCACTAAACCCCACAGGTTTATCTTGTTTTACTGGGTCTGTCTTCCCAGAACTTTTTGTGAGCCATCAACACTGCAACTTCTCACATCCAGTTTTATTACAGTGAACTCACCTGAGTTTTCTTGTCTCTTTACCACTATCATGGATTCCTTTTTATTCTGAGAGACATTCTCCTTAACATAACCAACTACACCTCTTCTGTATGGACCCCCTGTGAGCTTCTCATGTCCACAGTTTTGATCCTTCGCACATTAAAATTAATATTGGACACTAAACTTTGCTTTATGAAATAACCCTCTTATTGACTGACCTCATTAACACTACACCCTGTATGCTTCAACCGATGCCAATGCTTATGTAGTTACATTGTATATCTTGTGTTGCCCTATTATGTATTCTCATGTATTTTCTTGAATTTTGTTTAATTCCCTTTTCTTCCATGTACTGAATGATCTGTTGAGCTGCTTGCAGAAAAATACATTTCACTGTACCTCGGTACACGTGACAATAAACAAATCCAATCCAATCCAATCCAATTCAAAATAGTCAGCCATTTCTGCGACCTGCCTAGCTGTTTTAATTCTGCTCTTCCGCGTGACTACTCACTGTTGTGGGAAGTGAATCTTTAAATTCCTCTAAAACAATCCTCTCCCTACTAAACCTTTGACTAGCAAGTATTTCTTCTTCCTCTAGACATTCCTCAGTTCCTGCCTTTAATTTCAAACTTTGAAGTTGTTGCTCTCCTTGCAGTGCTAGCTTCCCAAGTTCAAATTCTCTCTTTTTCCTTTGCTTCTGCGATGACCAATCCCCTCTCGCTTCCTTTGTTAATCTTTCCCTTTGAAAAACGCTCTTTCTTTGGCTTCATTTTCAATTATTTCATTTTTAATTAGATTCAAGTTTATTCTTATGGGTTGGACTGTGATACTGTTAAGTTTAAATATTCAGCTATGGCCTGTATTATTCCTGCTATCTTCGCCCCTTTTGTCCGGGCTAACTGCAGTTTTTCTGCCAAACTCAAAAACTTTACTTTAGATTTGATTTTTAAATCCTTCCAACTGATTCCTTCCACCCCCAGGACATCTTTTCACCTGCAAAGATCATTTTCAGTCACTCCCAATTCAATATTTCAAACCCGGAAAGAATGCAATCGGTCATCGCACACTCACTGCTTTTAAGTTAGATGACTCCAAGTCAAACAAGGAATTCTATGCAAGAACCCCAGCCCCTAATTTGGTTACGGATGCCTGGTCAACCCTTGTAGAAGTGGATTTCATTTGGAACTTAACTGATAGGGTTAATATAACAGTTCTGAAAAGCTCTGTGAAAGAGATGTCAACAGGTCAAGGGATGAAATAAAGGGAGTGTGTCTGACCGGTATCTGTAAAAGCAAAGATGTCAGAAGGTTATGGGATGGAATATAGGGAGTATGGCATTGGTACTAATTAATGTTCTGACCGTATCTGTAAAAGCAGAGAGGTCAAAAAGGCAAAGAATGGAATGAATGGGAACCGTTACTTTATTGCAGAAATAACATAATTAAGCTCGTTTGACCAGTTGGAACAAATAAACATTGAAATGTTAAAGGAAGGGCCTTGGAATGAGATAAGCCAGATGGCCATGGGATACAAAAACCTTTGTATTAATATTAATAGTGACTTGTGCTAATGATTATGTCAAAAATAACCTCCCGACCTCGAAGAATAATTCCATATATGTACATGTTCTGGATCCTTGCCAAATCATAGGTGTATCTAGGAATTTAAAGGGACCACCTCTAAGCTGTGATTGTATAAAGAGACAGTCCATATTTTGGACTTTGGCACTTCTCGAAGGTGGTTACCCGACTGCTTAGAGATTTGTCCCGGCCGTAAATAAACAAATATTCGTTACTGACGTGTTCGAGTGTTTTACTTCTGGACTGACGATCAGATACGTGAAAGCGCAATTCACACCCTCAAATATGGCCAAGATACTGAACCAGATGTGTAACATTTTAAAAGTTTTAAGACTGTGCATAAAGATCGATTTGTTCCAGGGAGTGATAATATAAGATTTAGGGCTTGGTTATTTTATAAACAAACTTTTTTTTAAAAGAAAACAATATTTAACTGAATACTTCTACTTACGATCACCAGTAAAGTAATGGAAAGGGTAATCAACAATGCTATCAATTGCTTATCAATAACATGCTCACTGACGCTCAGTTTGGGTTCCCATCGGATGACTCAGCTTGTGACCTTATTACAGCCTTATTCAAAAGAGCTGACCTCCAGGAGCGAGGGGAGAGTGACTGCCCTTGACATTAAGGCAGCACTTAACTGCGTGACGCATCAAAGAGCCCGAGTAAAACTGCGAGTCAATGGGAATCAGGGAAAAAAACTCTCTGCTGGTTGGAGACATACCAAGCACAGAGAAGATGGTTGTAGTTGTCGGAGCTCAATCACCTCAACTCCAGTACATCACTGCAGGAGTTTCTCAGGATTCCGTCCTAGGCCTAATCATCTTCAGCTGTTTCATTAATAACCTCCTTGCCATCATTTTTTAAATAAATTTAGAGTACCCAATTCTTTTTGTCCAACTAAGGGGCAATTTAGCGTGACCAATCCACCTAGCCTGCACATCTTTGGGTTGTGGGGACGAAACCCACGCAAACACGGGGAGAATGTGCAAACTCCACACGGGTAGTGACCCAGAGCTGGGATTCGAACCTGGAACCTCAGCGCCGTGAGGCAACAGGGCTAACCCACTGTGTCACCGTGCTGCCTTTCTTGCTATCATAAGGTCAGAGGTGGCGATGTTCACTGATGATTGCAAAATGTTCAGCACCATTTGCAACTCCTCACCCAGTGACGCAATCTATGTGCAAATGCAGAATGACCTGGACAATATTCAGGGTTGGGCTAACAGGTGGCAAGTAACTTTCACCAAGCAATGACCATCTCCAACAAAAAAAATCTAATCATCACCTTTTAATATTCAACGGCATTACCATTCCTGAAATCTGCACTAACATTCTAGGGTTTACGGTTGACCAGAAACTGATCTGGACTTGCTATATAAATATTGTGGCCACAAGAACAGGTCAGAGGCTAGTGATCCTGCGGCTTGTAATTCACCACCGGATTACCCAAAGCCTGTCCGCCATCTTCAATGCACAGGTCAGGAGTGTGATGGAATATTCTCCATTTGCCAGGATATGTGCAGCTCCAGCAACACTCAAAAGCTTGACACCATCCAGAACAAAGCAGTCCGCTGGATTGGCACCCTATCGACAAACATCCCCTTTCCCCGCCACCAACGCACAGTGGCAGTAGTCTGTGTCACTTGAATACTCAACTTGACCTTGCATGGCATTAATATGCCAAGCATAGCGCAGAAAGATAAAGAAATTACTCGCGTGCTTTATACTTGAACACATTTGAGCAGAAATGCGATTTGTACCAAGTCTTCTAGTGTAAAATCTTAATAAAATGAGATAAATGATTTAAAAATGGATTAAAATGTAATAAGGGGAATGAGCAGACATGGCAGTGTCGTACCAAAATCTAAAGTACTCGCTATTTTTTTGAAAATTATCGGTATTCGAGTTGTTAGGTTAACTACTGTAGGTATTCCTTGCTTCATTCAAGAGAATTCCACTGAATAGACATCTGTATGGGGATGCCAAACACTTTAGTGTAACTCCATGCTTTTCCTTGCACATTGAAATTTATTTTGAATCCATTTTACAATAAACATTACATTTTTCTTGTAAAGGTGCAAAGTTTTGCAATGCTTAGGGTATTACACAGTTAAAGATAGATATGCGAACATGGATATTTTAAGGGGCAGGCGGTAATGTTGGCAGACTAATAATCCAGAGACGTGGGTTTGAATTCTACCATGGTATTTGGTGAAATTTAAATTCAATTAACAAATCTGGAATTAAAAAGCTGATCTCATTAATCGTGACCATGAATCTTCTATAGTAGCTGAGCAGGCCATTCAGTTGTATCAAAGCCAATAAAAAGGAATGAAACCAATCAGATCACCCTGCATCGACCTAGCCACTGGTAACGACAAATGCAAATTCAGCCCCATTGATCCTGCAAAGTCCCCTAACTAACATTTGGGGGCTTGTGCCAAAATTAGGAGAACTGTCACACAGACCAATCAAACAACAGCCTGACATAGTCATACTCACAGAATCATATATTACAGACAATATCCCTGACACAACCAGCACCATCCCAGATATGTCAGCACAGGCCAACCAGCAGTGGTCGTGGCGGGCACAGGGTACACAGTCAAGAGGGAGTTGCACCGGGAGTTCACAACATGAAGTCTCATGACATCAGGTCAAACATAACTAATGGAATGTCTTGCTGATTACCATCTCTTCCTCCTCAGTTGATGAATCAGTACTCCTCCATGTTGAACGCCACGTGGAGTAAACGCGAAGGGTCATAAGGGCACAAAAGGTCATCTGAGTGGAGGGCTTCAACGGCCATCATCAAGACTGCCTCAGTAGCATCACTACTGACTGAGCTGACCAAATTCTAAAGCACATAGTTACTACGTTAGGTCTGTACTAAGTGTTGGGTGGCAAGGTGGCACTGCTGCTTCACAGCGCCAGGGACCCATGTTCAATTCCGGCCCTGGGTGGCTGTCCGTGTGGAGTTTGCATTTTCTCCCCATGTCTGTGTGGGTTTCCTCCGGGTGCTCTGGTTTCCTCCACAGTCCAAAGATGTGCATGCTAGGTGGATGCTAAAGTGGCCTGTAGAGTCCAAAGATGTGCAAAGTGGGGTGACGGGGATAGAGCGGAGTGGGCCTTGGTAGGGTCCTCTTTCAGAGGGTCAGTGTATACTCAGTGGGTCAAATGGCCTCCTTCTGCACTGGGAATTCTATAGTTCTTCTATGGTTCCATAGTGGGGGAACTAATAAGAGGAAAAAACCTAGTTGACTTTGTCCAATCTACCTGTCGCAGGTAGTGACCACCACACAGTTCTTGTGGAGACAAAGTCCCATCCCATCTTCACATTGAGGATACCTTCCGTTGTGTTTTGTGACAATATCACTGTGCTAACTGGGACAAATTTTGAAAAGATTTATCAACTGGGCATCCATGAGGTAGTGTGCCATCAAGAGAAGCAGAACTGCATGCATATAACCACAAACTGTAAGCTCATGGCCTGGCATATCGCACACTCTACCATCAAGCACATACCTAAAGGAGGCTCCACAAATATCCCCATCCTTAACGATGGGGAAGCCGAGCACATCAGAGGTACCAGTCTTCAGCTAATTCAATTCACCCCACATGATGTCAAGAAATAACTGAAGGCAAAGACCATGGGCCCTGGCAATTTTCCAACAATAGTAGTGCAGACTTTTGCTCCAGAATTAGCTGCACCCTTAGCCAAGCTGTTCCAGTACAGCTACAACAGTGGCATCTACCTGGCAATGTGGAAAACCTCCCAGGGTATATTGTGTCCACAAAAGGTAGGACAAATTCACCCCTGGCAATTACCACACCATCAGATCATCGATCATCAACAAAGTCACAGGTGGCATCAGAGATAGTGCTATCACTCAGCACTTACTTTACTTTATTCAACAATAAGGTACTCGCTCATGTTCATGGCCACTCAGCTCCTGAGCTCATTACAACCCTACTTCAAACAGATAAAATAGCTGAACGTAAGATGTAAGGTGAGAGTGACTGCCCTTGGCATCAAGGCCACATTTGACCGAGCGGAAAAAAGGAACCCCAGCAAAATTGAGTAAATGGGAATCAGGAGGAAAAAATTCACTTATTGGAGTCACACCCAGTACAAAGAAAGGTGGCTGTGGCTATTGAAGATCAATCATCTCAGTTCCTGGACATCACTGCAGGAGTACCTCGTGGTAGTGTCCTCAGCCCAACCGAGTATTCAACTGCTTCATCAATGACCTTCCCTCGATCATAAGTTCAGAAGTGGAGAGGTCTGCTGATGATTGCACAATGTTCAGCACCATTCGCAACTCCTCAGATACTGTAGTCATCCATGTCCAAATTCAAGAAGACCTAGACAACATTCAGGCTTGGACTGATAGTAACAATTAACATTTGCACCACACAAGTACCAGGCACTGACTACCTCTTACAGGAGACAATTGGTTCAAGAAGGCAACTCACCACCTTTTCAAAAGCTATTTGGGATGGGCAATAAATGCTGGCCAGCATCACCCATATCCCTTGAAGGAATCAAAAAAAAAGATTAAAAATACTGATTATGAAAGAAAAGAACCAATCACCACATGTCTGGCTAAAAGATATTGAAAAAACTAATCTAACATTTTAGTAGACATGCTTACATTCAAGCACCGAAGTTTAGTACATGTAGGTGTCATTTTGTGTGTTTTGAAGAAGGACCCTGAAGATAAAAAAAGAGAAAATAACTTATTCATATGGGAATTTCATAAAACCTTAAAGTAGGAAGACATCCTGTTTCTTCAAGATGTTCAAACAACTCTGACCATGCTCATTTATATTGTCTAATGAGGGCATTCTCCGTCAAGGAATGAAAAGGCTAAGAAAAGGATTATCATAGAATTTACAGTGCAGAAGGAGGCCATTCGCCCCATCGAGTCTGCACCGGCTCTTGGAAAGAGCACCCTACCCAAGGTCAACACCTCCACCCTATCCCCATAACCCAGTAACCCCACCCAACACTAAGGACAATTTTGGACACTAAGGGCAATTTATCATGGCCAATCCACACAACCTGCTCATCTTTGGACTGTGGGAGGAAACCGGGCACCCGGAGGAAACCGGAGCACACACGGGGAGGATATGCAGACTTCGCACAGACAGTGACCCAAGCCGGAATCAAACCTGGGACCCTGGAGCTGTGAAGCAATTGTGCTATCCACAATGCTACCGTGGGGGTTCAAAAATAATGAAATTCGGTCAAAGTCCAAATAACTTATTGATGGTTTGAAATCTACATCAGTTTTTTTTTAAAAGATATACCACAAAAATGTAATATAGAGTCAATGTAGTGCCACTACACATATAAAAAGAAAGGCCCCCTGGGACATGACACCAGAATTCATCAAAATGCAGGTCACAGATTTCAAGCAGGCTGCTGAAAGCGTATAAAATTAGGCGAATGGCAAGGCTATTCCTCAGGATACAAATCATCTATGTTCTGAAGGGTGACTAAGATGGTTATTAAGGTATTGATCTACAAAGAGACCAAAATCCGCAGAATGGCTTGGGTACAAAAGAAATAAGCTCTTAAGCCAGTTATTTCAAGTGCGCACATACACCTGTTTCCAAGAAATTGAGGCAGTGCTGCAGGCTTCAAACAGCACAAAGCCCAAGAGATTTCTCGGTATACAGCTTAGAGGATCATCTATCTGGATAGTTGGCTCTGAAGGAATAGTGGTGCTAAATAAATTTCTAATTCCGGTTTTGGAATGGACAGATCTTTGGATATGCCCTAAAGATGAGAAACTCAACCCTTCAGCGTACTATCCTGTTTGGATAATAGACATATGATAGAGGGGGGACATTTAATCCATTTGGCTTGCTCCATCACTCAAGTTCGGATTCCAGATCCAAAACATTAATTTCTCATTCCTTTCTACCTCAAACTTATCTTCCTTTGCACACACCAAAATATTTCTCTATCACAGAGACATAGTAGAGGACAGAGAACAAAACCACAAAAAAGGTCGCTTGGCTGAAAAATTTATCTTCACAACACTCCTACTGAATCCATGTTTGCAATATTTTCCCCTTCTTCAAACATGGGCGACACAAAAGTGCAGTAGTTAGCACTGTTGCTGTGGTAGTACCACTGTATATATATGTGTGTGCCTCTATTAGGGGATGTACAATAGTACCGGCTATTACAGGTTTGTCGGTAAGCCCCTGCATAGTTTGTCGGTAAGCCCCTGCCGGCTAGCTCCGCCCACAGGAGCAGTATAAAAATCCATGAGGTCTCCTGAGCCTCCATTTTACAGCTCCACTTGACGTAATAACATCTTACGGTAATAAAGCCTCTTTTGTACCGTTTCGTGTTTCTGTGTGCAATTGTTAGCGCAACAGTTGCTTCACAGCGCCAGGGTCCCAGGTTCAATACTCGGCTTGGGTTACTGTCTGTGTGGAGTCTGCACATTCTCCCCATGTCTGCGTGGGTTTCCTCCGGGTGCTCCAGCTTCCTCCCAGAAGTCTTAAAGGCCGCGCTGTAAGGTAATTTGGGAATTCTGAATTCTCCCTCTGCGTACCGAACAGGCGTCAGAATGTGGCGACTAGGGACTTTTCACAGTAATTTCACTGCAGTGTTAATGTAAGCCTAGTTGTGACAATAAAGATTATGATTAGAAATTAAGTAGAGCTATACAGAGATCGATGGAAGTGAAGAAAATAGATCATGACAACACCCTGGACTGGGTGTGCGGTCAATTCCAGCCCCACTTGACCCAAAGTCCAACACAAGTGAAATTAGATGTTATTTAAAATACCCACGGTTATTGGTTGACCTCAATAAACTGCAGTCACAATATTACTTACACACACGCACTCATAGCAAAGGATGTGCAAGGCACAGAGCAGTGCCTTCACTTCTAAGTTCTAAACGCGTCTGCCAAATTCTCTCAGAAAGAATCATGCAGTAGCCAATCACTGACCATTGTCACCGGTTGCCAGTTAACCAACCAAACCGATTCCTCCAAAGCTGGTTCCTAAGATCGACTCGGTGCCGAAGAGATTGGCTTCTCCTTTCCAAAATACAAAGCCTGGCGAGCAGCATGTTTTAACTTAGTCTTCTGCTTAAAGATACATCCCAATTATGGGTCCACAGACCAAAATAATAAAAATAAAATGAAAAGGAACAAAGGAAATAAACAGGAAGGACACTTACAAGATAGGCAGAGATAAAGACTGTTGTTAGTTGCCTATTAAAATTGTAAAACAACCTGTACTTAGAAATAAATTAACTTCATGTGTACACTAATGGAATATTGGCCATTCCTATTCATAGGAATGTTGGATGGTGTATGGGTAGCTACATACGTATAGTAAATGAGGGCTTGCAGTGGTCATCAATGCAAAGCTGTTGAAACAGCCTTTGTTGTTTCAGTTACGTGTTGAAGTTTACATCGCTGAATGGGTGAAACATGGTTCCAGTTACCACTTTGAAAAAGCTATGTTCTGCAAACTTTGCATGGAAAGACGGAAGGTAACTTGAAATAATGTGATGGTTGTTTACAACTGTTACTCTATGTTCACTTCCAACTATAAATAAAGCAGCTTCAGGATTTGTATCTGGCCTTATCTCACTAAATTGTTCATGAGGATTGGAGGCTTCCAAAGAAAATCATGGTATCTATTCCAAATTATGAAGCAGCTCAGCATCACATTGCCAAATTACATATTATTTAATGCTCAGACATTGGGTTGAGAGAGCAAATAGCTGGTCAAAAGGTAAGCACAAACTTCTACCACAAATTCTTGTGGTAAAACGCTTCCTGGAATAGCCCATTTGCGAAATCATGCATTCCCACATTGATTACATTCTTTGGACTGCCTCTTTCATCCTACTTCAATCAAATCTTGGGGGTCAATCATCTCAGCAAATAAACATCTCTGCAGGAGTTGCTCAGCTCACTGTCTTAGGCCCAACCACCTTCAGCTGCTTTCAGGTCAGAAGCAGGGCTGTTGGCTGATGATTGCACGGTGTTTAGTTCCATCCGTAGCCCCTATGGTAATGAAGCATACAGCAATACATACATGCATACATACATACAGCAAGATTAGGACAACATTCAGAATTCCGTGGTAAGAGGCATGTAACATTCACGCCACATAATGACCACCTCCAACAGATAGCCCACCCACTTCGTCTTGACATTCAACGCAATATCATCACCGACCTACCCAGAATCAACATTTTGAGAGTCAGTATTGACCAGATGCTTAAACACATTACAAAAGTGGAAAGGGACAGCCCTCCTAAATCCACAATTTCCACCCCTTACAAAGCAGAGGTCAAGTATGTGATGGAATACTCTCTATCTCTCAAGATCAATGTTGTCCCAACAACATTCGAGAGGCTCAACACTGTCCAAGACAAAGCAGCTCATTTCATTGACGCCCTTCCACCATGGCTTGACCACTCAGAAGAACAAGACCATTATAGGCACATAGAAACGCAATTGCTTGCAAGTTCCCCAGACTCCATCCTGATTTGGAAATATATCATTCTCCCTTGCGTGCCACTTAGTATTCTCTGAAATGATGCTGTGAAATTTTTTATTTGACAATGAGTTTGGATTTAGGGTTAGTTTTTCATGTACATCCTAACACCCCAACACCATAATATAGTTCTGAATTAATTTATCATGGCTGGTCTTGAAAAAGGTCCCAATAAGCACTTTGTCTTTCAAAAGGCAACAAACAAATTGCTAATGTTTAGAACACCAGAAAAAAAATCAGTAATGCTAATAAGAAAAGTATTCTCAGCTGGCTTTGCTCTCTATACGTACACGATATCCTTCAACACCGACTTTGTCGATTCTTGAAACTCCCAAGCTGGGTTTAATTTTTTTTCAATTAAGTGTTGAAGGTATAGTGCGTACTGGCACTGAATATGTCACAGTCTTGATACAGACTTAAATAAATAGAGAACAGGGATTGGTTTTCCAAACAGGCTTGACTATCAGCCATGATTGAATGGCGGAGCAGACTCGATAGGCCGAGTGGCCTAATTCTGCTCCTATGTCCTATCGAGTATGACAGAAGTCTCGAAGGGAAGAATGGGAGTGGGACAATTCACTGTAATTAGTTTGCCAAGCAAAACACAAATTCGGAAGCTAGCTACAGAGTAAAAGGTCATATGCACAGATTCCCAAGTCTCTGAAGTTATTTTCTTCAATCTTAAAATGTACACTCAACCCTTCACTGCCAAGAATTATCCAGATTCCACCAAACAGAAACAAATTGGAGTTTGTTAGATACATTGTTGAAAGCTTTACAAGGTTCTGTCCACGTTTTTTTAGTGTTGTGTACTTCAGGAGGATACAATGGGTGGCTAAGGTTTGTTTGAGGGCAGGGCAGAAAAAGCAGGAAGTAGATTGTTGAGTAGGCTGACTGCCCATCATAAATTATGTGATATGATCAAGAACCAATTCTGTAAAACACTGAAACTTGTTGGAGAATGATTCCATGAGCATGAAAGTCATTAGTACAGTGGTACCTAAACTGTAGTTTGGGGCCCTATCTGGTATGGCAGGAACAGCAAATGCCGTTGTGACAAATAAAAGCACGTTAATCTCATACACTGCAGTGCAATCCGGGACTTTAAATATCGCTGCGGCAAATTGCGTTGCTCTTCCACCACAGTGACAGGAAACAGTACAAGTCAATACTCTGAGATCACAACTGGGAACTTGTCTCTGGAACTTTCCATTGCAGCTCTTTCCCAACCCAGCCCTGTCCTCCCCTTCCCTCCAACACACAGAATCACAGCCCTCTTTCTCACTCTGCCCCATTATTGCTGTTTATTTCTGTAGATGCGTGGGGTTGGGTTAATTATAAATTGTTAAACCGAGGTCACATTGGAAAATAATTTGGGAAGCATTGGCATAACTTATTCTTGTGATCCATCGTCATGTGTAACCCTTTTTTAAAGTATTTTTATTAAGGTTTTGCAGAATTTTTCATAATAAAACAGTAGTAACAATAATAACAAAACAAACTAAAGTGAACATTAACATAGTGTAAAAAGAGAATATACAATAACAATTAAATAGGCATTATCCCACGCGCCCCAGTCTTCCCACACCATCCCAATGAAGCACTCACCACCCCCCCCCCCCCCCCCATCCCACCCCCCTACGGATTGCTGCTGCTGACATTTTAATTTTCTCCGAGAAAGTCGACAAACGGCTGCCACCTCCGAGAGAACCCTAGCATTGACCCTCTTAAGGCAAACGTTATTTTCTCGAGGCTGAGAAACCCAGCCACGTTGTTAACCTAAGTCTCTACACTCGGGGCTTTGAGTCCCTCCACATTAATAAAATCCGTCTCCGGGCTACAAGGGAGGCAAAGGCCAAGACGTCAGCCTCTTTCGCCCCCTGAACTGCCGGGTCTTCTGACACTCCAAAGATCACTATCTCTGGACTCGGCACCACCCGTGTGTTAAGCACCATGGACATTGCCCTCACGAACCCTTGCCAGAATTCTGTAAGCTCCGGGCATGACCAAAACATGTGGACATGGTTTTCAGAACTGCCCTTGCACCTCAATTAACTGTCTTCTACCCTAGAAAACTTGCTCATTCTCGCTGCCGTCATGTGTGCTCGGTAGACCACCTTAAATTGAATTAGACTGAGCTTGGCACATGAGGAGGAATTAGCCCTGCCCAGGACCTCTGCCCACAGACCCGCTTCCAACTCCTCACCTAGCTCCTCCTCCCACTTTCCCTTGAGCTCCTCCATCAGGGTTTCCTCCGCCTCCTGTGGTTCCTGGTAGATATCCGACACCTTCCCCTCCCCCACCCAGGTGCCGGACCTGTACTGTATCCTCAGTGGTGCCAGCATCGGAAAGGCCACTACCTGTTTTTTCAGGAAGGCTTGTACTTGCAGATATTTAAAGGCTTTTCCTGGTGGCAGATTAAATTTGTCCTCTAGCGCCTTCAAACTGGGAAAGCTTCCGTCTATGAACAGATCTCACATCCTTCTGATGTCTGCCCTCTGCCAGCTCTGGAACCCACCATCCATCTTACCCGGGACAAACCTCTGGTTGTTGCATATCGGGGTCCAGACCTACGCTCCCTCCACCTTCTTGTACTTCCTGCACTGTCCCCAGATCCGCAGTGTCGCCACCACCACCGAACTTGTGGAGTAACGGGTCGGCGAGAACGGCAAAGGAGCCGTTATCAAAGCTCCCAGACTAGTACCTTTACATGACGCCGCCTCCAGCTGCTCCCACACCGCCCCCTCCCCCATCGCCCACTTCCTAATTGTAGCTATATTGGCCGCCCAGTAGTAGTTGCGAACGTTTGGCCACCTGTATACCCAGGTAACAAAAACTTTTCTCTACCATCTTGAACGGCAGCTCTTTCAGTTTCTCCTCCTGCCCCTTGGCCTGGATCACAAACAACTTGCTCTTTCCCATGTTCAGTTTATACCCTGAAAAACTACCAAAATCCCTCAGGATTCGCAGAACCTCCCCATCTCCTCTACAGGGTCCGAAATGTACAGGAGCAAATCATCAGCGTATAGCGAGACACAATGCTCCCCCCCCCCCCCCCCCAAACCAGTCCTTCGAGGTACTCAGCGCCATAGCTAGTGGTTCTATAGCTAGGGCAAATAGTAACAGGGAGAGGGGACACCCCTGCCTCGTTCCCCAGTGAAGCTCGAAGTACCCCGACCTCAGCCGGTTTGTACATACACTTGCTGCAGGCGCCTGGTACAGCAATTTCACCCAGCCGATAAAGCCCTCACCAAACCCGAACCTCCCCAGCGTTTCCCACAGGTACTCCCACTCCACAGTCAAAGGCTTTCTCTGCATCCATCGCTGTTACCACCTCCGCCTCCCCTCCCTCTGAGGGCATCATAATAATATTCAAAAGTCTCCAGACATTGGTATTGAGTTGTCTGCCTTTAACAAACCCAGTCTAGTCTTCCTCTATCACCTCTGGGACACAATCCTCAATTCTTGTGACCAGAATCCTAGCTAGCAATTTGGCATCCATGTTTAAAAGCAAAATCGGCCTGTATGACCCGTAATGTTCCGGGTCCTTCCCTCGTTTAAGAATGAGTGAGATCAAGGCCTGAGACATTGTTGGGGGGAGCGTTCCTTTCTCTGTAGCCTCATTAAAGGTCCTCATCAGGAGTGGGCTCAATATTTCCAAAAATGTCTAATAGAATTCTACCTGGTAACCATCCGGCCCCAGGGCTTTACCCGATTGCATGCCCTCTATACCCTTGACAATCTCCTCCAATTCAATCGGGGCTCCCAGCCCCTCCACCAGGTCCTCGCCCACTCTTGGAAACCTCAACTGGTCCAAATATTGCCTCATTCCTTCCACTCCCGTCAGGGGCTCCGACTCATATAGTTTACTATAGAACTCCTTAAAGACTCCGTTCACCCCCCACTGGATCCAAGACCGTGTTATCCTCCTTATTCTTTACTCCCCCGATTTCCCTGGCCGCCTCCCTCTTTCGCAGTTGGTGTGCCAGCATTCTACTCGCTTTCTCCCCGTACACATAGACTGCCCCCCTTGCCTTCCTCAGCTGTGCTACCTGTGGTCAGCAGTTCAAACTCAGCCTGCAGACTCCGCCACTCCCTCAGTAGCCCCGCCTCGGGGGCCGCCGCGTATCTCCTGTCCACTCGGAGTATCTCCTCCACCAATCTCTCCTTCTCTGCTCTCTCTCTCTTTTCCCTACGGGATCGAATTGAGATGAGGTCCCCTCTGACAACTGCCTTCAGAGCCTCCCAGACCGTTGCTGCTGCTACCTCACCCGTATCATTTGTTTCCAGGTAATCCTGGTTGTTCCTGCTAATCCGCCCGCAAACCTCTTTGTCTGCCAGTAGTCCCACATCCAGTCTCCAGAGTGGTCGCTGCCCTCTCTCCTCACGCAGGTCTACCCAGTGCGGGGTATGGTCCGAGACTGTGATTGCTGAGTATTCTGTCCCCACCACCTTTGGGATTAATGCCCTGCTCAAGACAAAGAAGTCTATGCGGAAATAAGCCTTATGAACGCGGGTGAAAAAAAGAGAACTCCTTCGCTCTCGGCCGCACGAACCTCCAGGGATCCACCCCCCATATTTACATAGAATTTACAGTGCAGAAGGAGACCATTCAGCCCGTCGAGTCTGCACCAGCTCTTGGAAAGAGCACCCTACCCCCTACCCAAGGTCAACACCGCCACCCTACCCCCATAACTCAGTAACCCCACCCAACACTAAGGGTAATTTTGGACACTAAGGGCAATTTATCATGGCCAATCTTCCTAACCCGCACATCTTTGGACTGTGGGAGGAAACCGGAGCACCCGGAGGAAACCCACACACACACGGGGAGGATGTGCAGACTCCGGACAGACAGTGACCCAAGCCGGAATCGAACCTGGGACCCTGGAGCTGTGAAGCGATTGTGCTATCCACAATGCTACCGTGCTGCTCCATAGTTAGTTCCTTAGCCACTGCCGGTCACTTCCCTGTCCAGGACTTCGACCGGTCCAGCTCGGGGTCAATGACTGTGTTAAAGTCTCCCCCCATGATCAGGTTGTGTGACTCTAAGTCCGGGATTTTGCCTGGCATACGTCTCAAATTCCACATCATCCCAATTCGGAGCGTAGACGTTCGCAAACACCACCCGGACCCCCTCCCACTTTCCACTCACCATTATATACCTGCCCCCTTTATCTGCCACAATTCTCCCAGCCTCGAATGCCACACCCTTACCGATCAGAATTGCTACCCCCTGTTCTTCGAATCCAGCCCTGAATGGAACACCTGGGATACCCACCCTTTTCTCAATCTCGTGTGATCTACGAGCTTTAAATGTGTCTCCTGAAGCATTGCTACGTCTGCCTTTAACCCCTTTAGATGCGCAAACACGAGCGCCCTTTCGACCGGCCCATTCAAACCCTTCACATTCCACGTGATCAGCCTGGACGGAGGACTAACCCCCCCCCCCCACTATCTGTCACCCTTTTTTGGCCAACCTCGAGCTCATGCCCTTCGCTTCCTTGAGCGTCCCCACAGGGAGCCACCGCCCCGACCCTAAATTGGTACCCCGAAATTGATACCTCCTGTCAGCAAAGCAGCATCCGTCCCCTCCCCTTCCCCCCTCCCCCAACAGCCCCACGACCAAACCCCCCGCCAAGTACCAGCTGAGCACTTGCTCACCCTCCACTATGCTCCTGAGAGTCAGCTGACACATGCTGACCCCGGCAGCTCCCGCCCCTAGCGCCGATCAGACTGTCACCTCATTGTCCGGACCCCTCTCCCCACATGAAAAAACCAATTAAACTACCTCTCCAGCCCCAGTGAGTAAATAGTAATACGAAACGAAAAATAAACAGAATACACTAACATTGCCTCGTGAGGAGACACTTGTTGAACCAAGGCTCCAACTTCCTGAAAAATCGCTCTAAGTACAGGGCCCCCTCCCCCCTCCGTATCTCAACTTT
Organism: Scyliorhinus canicula; assembly: GCF_902713615.1. Lineage (NCBI taxonomy): Eukaryota > Metazoa > Chordata > Chondrichthyes > Carcharhiniformes > Scyliorhinidae > Scyliorhinus > Scyliorhinus canicula. The sequence continues at coordinate 22,555,502 of NC_052153.1, read as the reverse complement.
GCCAAAAACACTGCACCCTTCAGCCACCACCACAGCCCTTACACACACCCAACATTGTATACAATCTTATATTAGAAACGGTACCGTGTTACCCAGCCCCACCACCGCATTCCACCAAAGCATAACTGTCCTTTAATTCGAGTCCAGTTTTTCCTGTTTGATGAATGACCACGCCTCGTCCAGCGTCTCCAAATAGTGATGCTTGTCCCTTGTACGTGACCCATAGCCTCGCTGGGTGTAGCATCCCAAATTTCACCCCATTGCTGAAGAGGGTCGCCTTCACCCGGTTGAATCCAGCACGCCTCTTGGCCAGCTCTGCACCCAGGTCCTGGTAGATGCGTATCACGCTGTTCTCCCCACCTGCTGCTCCATTCTTTTTTTGCCCACTGCAAGACAAGTTCCTTGTCCAAGAAGCGATGAAATCTCACCACCATGGCCCTCGGCGGTTCATTCGCCTTGGGCTTCCTTGTGAGGGCTCTGTGCGCCCCGTCCAGCTCCAGGGGTCGAGGGAATACCCCCGTCCCTATCAGCACCTCCAGCATCTTGGACACAAATGGTCCCACGTCCGACCCCTCCACACTTTCGGGGAGGCCCAGAATCCTCACGTTCTGTCTCATGGACCTGTTTTCTAGGTCCTCCAGCCTCTCCTGCCACTTCTTGTGGAGGTCATCCTGCGCCTCCGCCTTAAGGGCCAATACAACCAACTCGTCCTCATGGTCGGATAGCTTTTTTCTCCATCTCCTTAATTGCTTTCCCTTGTGTTGCCTGAGTTGCGATCATTTGGTCTATTGATACCTTCATCGGGGCCAGCATGTCCTTTTTAAGATCAGCAAATCAGCCCCTAAGGAACTCCTGTTGCTCCTGTGCCCACTGCGCCCTGGTCTATACCGGCCGCCATGCCGTGCCTCGACACCCGCTTCATACGCTTCTGTCTGTTGGAACGTAAACGTTTTACCCGGCCACTCCTGGTCCAGCTATCCATACAACAAAGAGGGAATCCTTTTGGCTGTGTTCGCTTCACCAATCTGCCCCAAAAAGTCCCTGAAAACTACTGAAAAAAGGTCCAAGAGTCCGTTCCAGACGGGAGCTGCCGAATGCGCGACCTACTCCTCCATGGCCGCCACCGGAAGTCTTGTCACCGCTTCTTCAATGGCCTTTGCAAGATCTTTTCACAGTTGTTCCCTCTGCTGCTGGAATTTAGCTTTAATAAAGGCCATCAAGTCAGTTTGAGACCTTTAAGCTCACCCTTCTCCCGCCTGCATGCTGGAAGAGGCTTTTCATTTTGCTGCAGCTCCAGCCAAATCCCTCATCGTTTCTGCCGGGTCTGGTAACCAAGAGACATACCATTCCTGGGGGAAAGTACTCCTCCAACATTCACCTACATCTTTTCATCAAAATTCCACCCCTTACGGATTAAAAAAAAAGAGCTCTTTTCTGTAACCTTGGGCAGGAGCTGCCTTGTGTGTGACCACTTACTCCATGGTCCACCGTCATGTGTAAACCTTAAAAGTTGACAATTACTAGTCTTTTTAAAAATTATTTCACAGAATATGTGCATCGCTGGCTAGGCCAGCATTTCTTGCCCATCGCTAATTGCCCTCGAGAAGGTGGTGGTAATCTGCCTTCTTCAACTGCAGCAGCCCAGGTGGTACACCCACAGGTAGTTCCATAATTTTGACCCAGTGACAGTGAAGAAACGGCATTATGGTTCCAAGTCAGGATGGTGTGTGGCTTGGAGGGTAACTTGTGGTGTTCCATGTCTCTACTGCCCTTATCCTCCTAGGTGGTAGTGGTTGTGGATTTGGAAGGTACTGTTGAAGGAGCCTTGGTGAGTTGCTGCTGTGCATCTTGTAGATGGTACACACTGCTGCCACTGTGGGAGGTGGAGGCAATAGATGTTTAAAGGTGGTGAATAGGGTACCAGTCAAGGGGCTTGTTTTATCCTGGATGGTTAATAGCTTCTAGCACTCATCCAGGCACGTGGATTGATAGTATTCCATCACCCTCCTGACTTGAGCCTTATAGATAGTGGGCAGACTTTAGAGGGTCAGTAAGTGAGTTACTTGCTGCAGAATTCCCATCTCTGACCTGCTCCTGTAGCCATAGTATTTTTTTGATGACTGGTCCAGTTCCGTTTTAAATGTACAGGGCAACTAATCGTATACTTGACATCTCTACAGGCAAACTTTTTAGCAGGCGTCACTTGATTGCAGCTGATTTTTTTCCTTCCCTGCAGAAGTTGTTCAAACCAAACACACCATCCTTTGCAATCCTATGTGGATTTATCCACATAGTAGAGGAAATAATAATTTTAAAAGTGGAGAGATGTGAGATTTATTGATATTGGTATAATTGCTAGTAAAACTCTAGCAAATTTACATTTAGAAATAATGCCATTTAAAAGAAACATAGGCAGTTCGTGTTGCCAGGAGCCTTGTACAAGGTTTCTCAGATCCATGCGTAACTTTAAACTTTAATAATTTCAAAAGTGCACATAATGAAAACAAACTACAAATGCCACCTGGAAGCATACTTCTCAAGACGTTTTTCTTGATGTTCATGCTTTCCTGATTGAAAATGGCAACAGTAGAACAAAAGGAGAACTGGGGTTATGGCCAGCAGAAATGAAATTCATAACAGCTAAGAGAAGCAAGTTTCCTACTCAGTCAGGTTTTGAAGCTTCAGCAACAGCTGGCATCACTGCGGGATGCATCCATGAAGCTGAAAACCATGACGATTGCCGAATTTCAGAGGCGTTCACTTCACAGCTTGAGGAGATGAAAGCAGAGAAAGAATTGACAATCACCAGGTAGTCAAGAAGGGCCACGCATGTAGCACAGGCGTTTCCCACGTGCATCTCGCCCTCTAACCAGGTTCCAGCGCTAGAAACTGAAGAGGACAATGGTTCACCTGGGGAGTACAGCCAGAGCCACGTTTGGGGCATCACAGGTGGCTCAGCTGTACAGGAGTAGGAAGAAGACTAGGAAAGCAATAGTGAGCGGAGATTCCACAGATAGTTAAACAGACAGATATTTCTACAGCTGCCAATGTTATTCCTTGATGGAATGATACCTTTTTAATGGCAGAGTCAAGGACATTACTGAGCTTTTCCACAATACAACGAGGGGAGGGGGAACTGCAGAGACCATGATCCACATCAGTACCAACAACATAGGTATGGGAAGGGGGTGCCATAGTGGTATTTTCACTGGACTAGTAATCCAGAAACCCAAAGTCATGCTATGGGACCCGGGTTCGAATCCCACCATGGCAGATGGTGAAATGTGAATTCAATAAAAATCTGGAATTAAAATACTAAAGGTGACCATGAAATCATTGTCAATTGTTGTAAAAACCCATCTGGGTTCACTAATGTCCTTTAGGGAAGGAAATCTGCCATCCTTACCTGTTCTGGCCTCCATGTGACTCCAGATCCACAACAATGTGGCCGACTCTTAAATGCCCTCAGGGATGGGCAATAAATGTTGGTTCAGACAGCGGCGCCCACATCCCATGAACAAATTTTTTTAAAGAGGTATGAAGTCCCGCAAGTACGTTGTAGGGAGTTAGCAACTCAAAAGGTAGTAACTTCCAGCTTATTTTCTTATCAATATGTTTCAGGCCCAACAAGGAAAACAGTTCAGCTGGACCTGGTTCAGGAAACGAGGTCAAGGGAACAGTGAGCATATATCGTTAAGGCTTAGATTGGCTTTGGAAAAGGACAAGAGACAATTCAAAGTAATAATATTTAATTGGAGAAGGGCCAACTTTAGTGGGGTGAGAACAGGTCTGGCCCAGGTAAAACTGAATCCAAAATAGAGGGAAAACAATAAAGGAACAATGTGCAGCTTTTAAAGGTTAAATAGATCAGGTACATTTGAGGTGAATTCGAGAGGTCGAGGTAGGATAACCCTATCCGTAGCTCCCTGGGTGACAGGTGAGGAAAGTTGAAATACAAAAGACAGCGTATGGCAGGTGTTAGGGGGCAGAGAGGGGGGGGGAAGGCAGAGAGGGCGGGGGAAGGCAGAGAGGGCGGGGGAAGGCAGAGAGGGCGGGGGTAGGCAGAGAGGGCGGGGGAAGGCAGAGAGGGCGGGGGAAGGCAGAGAGGGCGGGGGAAGGCAGAGAGGGCGGGGGAAGGCAGAGAGGGCGGGGGAAGGCAGAGAGGGCGGGGGAAGGCAGAGAGGACGGGGGAAGGCAGAGAGGACGGGGGAAGGCAGAGAGGACGGGGGAAGGCAGAGAGGACGGGGGAAGGCAGAGAGGACGGGGGAAGGCAGAGAGGACGGGGGAAGGCAGAGAGGACGGGGGAAGGCAGAGAGGACGGGGGAAGGCAGAGAGGACGGGGGAAGGCAGAGAGGACGGGGGAAGGCAGAGAGGACGGGGGAAGGCAGAGAGGACGGGGGAAGGCAGAGAGGACGGGGGAAGGCAGAGAGGACGGGGGAAGGCAGAGAGGACGGGGGAAGGCAGAGAGGACGGGGGAAGGCAGAGAGGACGGGGGCAGGCAGAAAGGACGGGTGCGGGACTGGGGTGAGGGGAGTGGAGAGACCGGGGGAAAGAGGAGAGAGACTGGGGCAAAGAGAGCAGTAAGAAGTCTTACAACACCAGGTTAAAGTCCAACAGGTTTGTTTCAAACACGAGCTTTCGGAGCACGGCTCCTTCTTCAGGTGAATGGAAAGGCTTGTTCCAGAAATGTTTATATAGACACAGTCAGAGATGCCCCGGAATGCGAGCACCTGCAGGCAATCAAATCATCAAAGATGCAGAGAGAGAGGTAACTCCAGGTTAAAGAGGTGTGAATTGTCCCTGGTAACCTGGAGTTACCTCTCTCTCTGCATCTTTGATGATTTGATTGCCTGCAGGTGCTCGCATTCCGGGGCATCTCTGACTGTGTCTATATAAACATTTCTGGAACAAGCCTTTCCATTCACCTGAAGAAGGAGCCGTGCTCCGAAAGCTCGTGTTTGAAACAAACCTGTTGGACTTTAACCTGGTGTTGTAAGACTTCTTACTGTGCTCACCCCAGTCCAACGCTGGCATCTCCACATCGGGGCAAAGAGAGGAGAGGGGCAGGGATGGGGAGGATGATAGGGACGGAGATGGTGAAAGGAGAGGAGAGGAATGGGGGAAGAGGAGAGAGTGATTTGGGGAATGGGAGAGATGGGTGAGAATACAGGGCCAGAGACCCGATCTTCTCAAAAATCCCCAAGAACTTTGATTTAAACAGCTTTTTCAAAACAAATGCTACACCATGGAGCCTGGAGATTTGACATCTGTTAACAAAATATGAGTGGGCATTATTGTTTTTTTGAAAACATGTTAAGCCTGATCAATTTGTATACTTTAATTCAGTTTCGTGATATACCACTGAGGTGCATTGCATTCAACTATTAATTAAACCAAAAATTCTGCAAACACAGGGCATTGTACTTTTTTTTAAACAAAATTTAATGTAAATAATTGTTGTTGCCTGCAGAGAGTTTCTGACATGTGTTTCCTCCCTGGGAAGGGCTGAATGGATATATTTAACATCTGGTGCAGGAATATAACGTGACCCCTTTGCCTCCTGGCCTTCAGCAATTTATGTATTTTCTCCATCACGAGAATAACAAATTTAAAGAAGTGACTTTTCATTCAGCCTCGATCAACCAATCTCTGCTCTTGTCGGACAGAATTGGACCTATTTGGGAATCATTAGCTAGCTGCTGAACTTGCAGTTTGCTGAGGTTAAGAATTGGGGGGAGTGAGTGATTCACACCAGTTTAAGTTTAATAGTATGAATGCACTTGTATGTACCTCACCAGCGAAGGTTAAAAACACAATAATCCCTAGGTGCTCTACGGTTATAACCACCAAAACTGAGCAGTTGCAATACTTGTACTATACATTAATTGGGAATTGATGCATGACTACCAGTCTCTGCTAAAATAAACTATTGACTTAAGAAGAAAGCTTTAGCCTGCAACAAATTGCCGTTTAAAGTGCACTCTTTCATTTTTCAAAAAGAAAGTTTTTCAAGTCTGTGCACGGTGGCATGGGTGATCCTAGAAACATCTTAAGAAACAACCAAAGGGAAAAAAATCAGTTTAAGGCTTGAAAAGGCAATAAAGCCTCAGGGAAGAACATCACTGGAAACAGTCCTGTTAGGATTAGACGCAAAACTTGCACGTTCAATTTGAAGATAGGATTGAGAAAAGAAAAGCGATTCTTGTGTACTTACGAGCTTCAATCTTTGCAAAGGTATCCGGGTGACGTCCACTGGACTGCGATCTACCACATTGACAAATCTCACTTCTGGAACTGCGACAGCACACATCACATGAGCCCACCTGAACAACACAAGCGACAATCTGAATAATGTGATGAACCACAAAGGAATACCGATGACAACGTCCAGTTTCTCTTCCGGTCCGACAGTCTCAGTTTTCCAAATATGGCACCAAAGTCATTTTTAAGAATGCTGGCCTGTCAAATGTGCATGGCACTGAATCTATTTTGATTTCGTACACAAATCGGTTGCAGAATACAGTGGAATATTTTCTCCCCCTCATTTTTCTCAGTTTGCCTAATTTCCGAGTCTATCCATGTACAGAAAAGGCTGAAGGTCAGCAACAAATTATTGGCTTTGTTATTTCCAGGATATTTCACTGTTGAAGGTGAGTTATGGCAGTTCTACTGTTTATGATAGCGAGACTCATAATTCATAAGTGCCACAGGTTACAGAGATTTATGATGGGCTTTTCGCAAATGAAAGAATACTTGGAACTCATCATTACCAGTGAGTGAGTTCATCTGCTCACTGGAAACAGTGCAACTAGTTAAATCATGCCTTTAAGCAAGTTCTAGAACACCAATTCTGGGATTGATGCCGATGAATATTGCCCTCTACCTCCCAACAACAGCCATGCCTACTATCCTCCCTGGCTTTCCACACTAACCTGCAGCACTTGGTTCCATTAATCAACTGATAACTGTTATCATACTGTGAGGGAGGAATGAGGATTTGAGTACAGGAGCAGGGATGTCTTGCTGCAGTTATACAGAGCCTTGGTACGGCCACATCTGGAATATTGTGTGCAGTTTTAGTCTCCTTATCTGAGGAAGCATGTTCTTGCCACAGTGGGAGCACAGCGAAGGTTTACCAGACTGACTCCTGAGATGATGGGACTGATGTGTGAGGAGTGATTGATTCAGTTAGGATTATATTCGCTGAAGAATGAGAGGAAGTCTCATAGAAACCTACAAAATCCTAACAGGATTAGACAGAGTAGATGTGGGAAGGATGTTCCTGATGGCAGGGGATCCCAGAACTTGGGGTCACAGTCTGAAAATACAAAGTAAAAGTAAAACATTTAGGACTGAGGTGAGGAGAAATTTCTACATCCAGAGAGAGATAAGCCTGTGAAATTCACTACCACAGAAAGCAGTTAAGGCCAAGACACTGCGGGCGGGTCTCTCCTGCCCCCCCAGCCGTGTGCTTCTCATGATTTAACTAGTTGCTCTGTTTCCGTGTGCTTCTCAGCAGCAGGAGGCAGCACCCAGGTTTCTGGCAGAGAGATTCTTCGTTTCCACCGCTGTCAATGGGATTTCTCATTGAAGCCACCCCACGCCACTGGAAAAACAACGGGTGGGGGAGCGCTGCCAGTGGGACCAGAGAATCCTGTTACCAGCGAACGGCCGGAGGATTCCGTCCTGTATGTTTTCAAGAGGAAGTTAGATAGAGCTCTTGGGACGAATGGGATCAAAAGGATATGGGGGGTGGTTGGGGGGGTCAGACTATTCAGCTACAATCATAGTGTGGGAGGCACAGTAGCAGAGTGGTTAGCACTGTTGCTCCACATGCCAGGGTCCCAGGTTTGATTCCAGGCTTGGGTCACTGTTTGTGCGGAGTCTGCATGTTCTCCCCGTATCTGCGTGGGTTTCCTCCGGGTGCTCTGGTTTCCTCCCACAAGTCACGAAAGACATGATGTTAGGTGAATTGAACATTCTGAATTCCCCCTCTGTGTACCCAAACAGGCATCGGAGTGTGGCGACATGGGGATTTTCACAGTAACTTCATTGCAGTGTTAATGTAAGCCTACTTGTGACGATAATAAAGATTATTTTTTTAAAAAGCTTATTATTAATGCATGACAGAGCAGGCTCGAATGGCTGAACGTCTTTTCCTGCTCTTATTTTCTATGTTTCTAAAGAGACAAACAGGTTTGAAAGAATGAAAATACCCAGGGAGGACTCACTGAAGAGAACTCCCGAGAAGTTTTCACTATGGAAATAAATAGGGCTGGATTCTCCGTTTGGGAGACTTCGTTCTCACGCCAGAGCTGAATTGCTTCAGGTTTTTACTGGTGCTAGGAATGGCGCACAGAAGCAATTCACTCTCCCAAGCCATGCAAATTTATAAGGGGAAACAAGGCATTCTGTTCCAAATCCTGCTATTGGGCCGCCATTTTGAGTGTGGGGTCCTATAGCCAGATCCGGAAGCTGGCCCCCCTTCCCACTGCAACAGAAATCCGGACCCCGACTGCGCCCCCCTCGCCCCGCATAACAGAGAGCCCACCCGCATAACAAAGATAATCCCTATCTGTCTCTAGCAGAGGGTTTCTGATGGGGCGCTTAACTGATGGGAGGGTCTCTGATGGGGTAGCTGGTGGGAGGGTCTGTGGGGGGGTTTTAACATGATTAGCATTTTTGGGAGATTGGCCCTTCCAATGGCATTTGGGGGCACCAACCTTAAATACATACCTCCTTGGCCCAACGCGCCAGGGCCAAGCTGGCGAATACGTGCACCAATCCATGCCCGGGTGAACTCCAGCCCAGAGGGCCGGAGCATCTTGGAGGCGTGGCTAATCCAGTGTCGTCCCCATTAATAGGATGCAAATGGATAATTTTGACCCATTTGCATCCTCCCACTAATGCGTGGTGAGAACCTCGATGCCGTCGTCAGGTTACCGAAGCATCGCAACGGCACTGACACAGGATTTTCTGCCACATCGGGAACTCCACTACTGGCGGTGGGCGAGAGGGAATCCAGACCATAATTTTGCTGAATCACCATTAGATAGATAATGATCAGGACTTTCACATTCATTTCATACAATTTAGAGATTGGGGCTTTGTCGAACGAATCACCATCCTGCTTTATCCTTCTTCTTTTCTACTCGCCTGACATATGAGCAAATTGTTCATCTGCATAGCTTACTCTCATTCTTGGATACCTGCAACTGGACCCCAATTTTCGCTCATGTAGATATGCAGATTTAGAATTTTCACATCAGAAATTATGTATTTCGATTAATTTTATAATTCACAAATGGTGCCAAAGTTCAGAGGCACTTAACCCTCCCTTAGGACCAGTACAGAGCAACGTTTCACCCCACGATCAGCACCGACGTTTCAGTATTCCTCAGCCCTCCCAGCTAAATTGTACCCTTCTGCCTGTGCTACGCCACACTACATAGAAACATCAAAACTGGAGCAAGAGTATGTCATTCGGCCCTTCTAGCCTACTCCCCATTCATTATGATCATGGCTGATCATCCAACTCCATGACCTGTTCCTTCTTTCCTACCATATAATTTGATCCCTTTAGTCCTAAGAATTATATCCAGCTCCTTCTTGAAAACATTGTAGGGCACGATCTAATGGAAAGGTTTCTAGGTGTCATCTGTGACGGGTTTTGCTGGGAATTTCCTGTCGGCTCTGTCGGCGAGTTCCCCACTGCTATCTAACCACACATCACTTTTTGGGCCTGGGGAGATTCCCACCAGTTTAGCCCACGCTTAGAATGAGTGTAATCACTGGGGAGCTGAACACGCTGACCAGACCAACTCCTCAGAGATCAGACCACCATTTTGAAAGCGTGTCCAGATCTCCAAGTGAGCTTGTGGTGCCCAACACCCCCTACCCACACGGTCAGTACCCCCCCCCCCCCCCCCAAAAGTGTGGACACCCCAATATGGGGCTAAGTGCCCTCCCTTTTCAGGTCTTTCCATCCCCTTTCAGGTCCCCTCCCCAACCTTTTGTAACTGTCTTATATTGATGACCTCCAACTTTTGCTCCTGCATGTACGGTGAAACACTCACACTGACTACTCCATCAAAATCTTTCATAATTTCAAGATTTCTGTTCGCTCACCCCTTACCCGTTACCAAGAAAAAAGAGATACAGCTTTTGCCGATGGGGAGAAAATCACATTTTTAGTAATCTGATGAAATGAGAATGACTGCATATGACAGCATTTGTCCGAGTGTGGCATCAGCGATCTCTTGCAAACTGAAGTCAATGGTAATCTTAGGGAAGATCCTCCAGGTTGGAGCCAAACCTCACACAAAGGAAGGTGGTTGTGGCTGTTATCAATGATCAGCCCCAGGACACTGGCACATAAGTTCTTCAGGGTAGTGTGCTGGGGCCAACCATCTTAAGCTGCTTTGTCAATGGCCTTCCCTCCAGCATCAATTAAGTTGGGTCGTTCACTGACGATTGCACTTTGTTCAATACCATTCGCAACTCCTGAAATACTGAAGCAGTCTATGCCTGCATGAACCAAAACCTGGACAGCATTCAGGCTTGGGCTGATAACTGACGGGTACCATTTGTGCCACAAAGGTGTAGGCAATGACCATCTCCAAACAAGAGAGAAGCTAAGCCATCTTGCATTGAGACCCATGGGGCGGAATTCTCCGCACCGGCCGACGCCGTCGTGAAACCCCGAGTGTTTCACGACGGCGTTGGAGGCCGCTCCTCGCCCCCTATCCATCCCCCCCCCCCCCCTCCCCGTCTCCGGGGGCTAAGAGCGGCGTTTAGTGAAAGTCGGCCGCCGTGCCTTAACGCTGGCGTCAGGGCGGCGCCTTCGTGACGTCAGCCGCGCATGCGCAGGTTGGCCCGCGCCAATCCGCGCATGCGCGGTTGCCGTCTTCTCCTCCGCTGCCCCGCAACACGTGGCAAGATCGGTGAGCACCGATCGCGGGCCAGTCCCCTCCCGAGCACGGCCGTGGTGCGCGATCCCCTCTCCGCCCCCCCACAGGCCCCAAACTTACCTTTCGCGCTATGTTCACGCCGGCAGCGACCAGATGTGGTTGCCACCGGCGTTAACAGGTCGGGAACGGCAGGCCGCTCGGCCCATCCGGGCCGGAGAATCGCGGGTCGCCGAGCGGCATGTCTCGAAACGCGACACGCCATTTTGGGGGGGGGTGGGAGAATCGCGGGGGGCCTCCCATGATTCTCCCACCCGGACTGGGGAGCGGAGAATCGCGCCCATGGTCTGCAGAATCCAAGTGGTGCAATGGTGGCCAGGCAACAAGTAAACGGTGTGGGTTTGACAGGAGGGCAGAGACATCCCACATCCAGAGTGGATTGAAATTGCCAATTCCGCAAGATCCACTCTCCTCCTTGCATAACTTCCTGAGCAAAAAGGGAGCAGCTACTGCTGGGCTTCACAAAAGTCAAGACATCAGTTCAGCTTCAAAACGGCCCTGGTGACCTTAGCTGGTGCTAAAACTGGCCCATGTAACTGGTTTTGAGGGAAGACAATATAGTGGCACAGTTAAAAGAGGTGAACACAAAGGCTGGATCTGGGAGGGGAGCTAAACAAAAATAAGGTTACTGTCGCTACTAATTATTTTAACGGAATTGTCTGACCAGAACCAGTGCACAGGGCTGTTACTAAAGACATGGAAAAAGATGAATCTTGTGGATTCACGCCGTTAAGAGTGTTGTAAGCAGAGCTGAGGAGGGTTCTGCAAAAGTCCACCATTTTGATGAAGACCATACCTGTGCAACTCGGGGTGGTTGGGAGCAGTTGTCTGATGATGTAGTTAAATTCTTGAAGAAAAGGAAAGGGAAAGCAACATGAGGAAGTTCAGAGCTTTGAAGGACCCTGATGCTGATTTATGCCGAGTGGACTGCCCATTAAATCCACAAGATCTATCTTTTTGTATCTGTATTTAATGTGTAATTTATAGTCTGTATTGACGCAACATGCCTGTTAACTCATGTTTAATTTCTTTTCATTTGTTTATCATAAAAAGTGAATTCTCTGCTGGTTTTCACATTGGGGTTGTTTGGTAAATCTTAGATCTTTTGCTTGCTGTTCTCCACAGGGTTCATAACAATCTCCTCTCAACATTCGATGGCATTCCATCGTGGAGTCTCCCACCAACATCTGGGGCCTTCATCAATGACTGGAAATGTAACTATAGAGAGATTGCCAAGGCAGGTTTGTGTGGTGTCATGGTCGCTGTTCTGAAGGCTGGGTAGTTTGCTGCAAACAATGGTCTGTTTGAGGTTGTGCGGTCCGCACCGACCTCCTCATAAGACAAACACTGGACACAACCAACAAAGTACCCTTCATCGTCCAGTACTTCCTCGGAGTGGAGAAACTACAACATCTTCTTTGCAGCCTTCAACACTTCATCGATGAAGACGAACATCATGCCAAGGTCATCCCCACACCCCCACTACTTGCCTTCAAACAACCACGCAACCTCAAACAGACCATTGTTTACAGCAAACTACCCAGCCTTCAGAACAGTGACCACACCACACAACCTTGCCATGCCAATCTCTGCAAGACATGCCAGATCATCGACATGGGTACCACCATTACACGTGAGAACACCACCCACCAGGTACGTGGTACACACTCGTGCGGCTCAGCCAACATTTCCTACCTCATACGCTGCAGGAAAGGATGTCCCGAAGCTTGGTACATTGGTGAGATCATGCAGACGCTGCAACAACGGATGAACGGACATCGCGTGACAATCGCCAGGCAGGAATGTTCCCTTCCAGTCGGGGAACACTTTAGCAGTCAAGGGCATTCAGCCTCTGATCATCAGGTAAGTGTTCTCCAAGGTGGCCTTCAGGGCGGGCGACAATGCAGAATCGCCGAACAAATACTTATAACCAAGTTCCACACACATGAGTGTGGCCTCAACCAGGACCTGGGATTCATGTCCCACCCCCCACCATCTGGCCTGGGCTTGCGGAAATCCTACCAACTGTCCTGGCTTGAGACAATTCACACCTTTTTAACCTGTCACTATCCCTCTTTCCAGTTGCTCCGTCTGGACCTGTAAAGACTTAATTACCTGCAAAGACTCGCATTCAAAGTATCATCTTGCATCATCTTTGTCTATATATGTGTTTCTGGAACCCACCTCTTCATTCACCTGAGGAAGGAGCTGTGATCCAAAAGCTAGTGATTCAAAACAAACCTGTTGGATTTTAACCTGGTGTTGTAAGACTTCTTACTGTGCTCACCCCAGTCCAACGCCGGCATCTCCACATCATGGCTACAATGTTACAGACCAAGAGCTGGATTGCGCAATCAGAGAGAGCCTCTCCTCCGTAGAACACATGACCTAGGAGCAGGAGTAGGCATTTTCCAGGCCTCAACTCCACTGTTCTGCCTGTTCTCTATAGCCCTTCAACCCATTACCAATTAAAAATCTGTCTAACTCCTCCTCTGAGACAAAACAGCCCATTTGATTGGCATCCCATTCACCACCTTAAACATTCACTTTCTCCACCAATGGTACTCAGTGGCAGCAGTGTGCAACATCTCCAAGATGCACAGCAGCAACGTGCCAGGTCTCTTTTGACAGCACCTTCCAAATCTGCAACCTCTACTACCAAGACGACCAAGGGCGGTAATTTCATGGGAACATCACCGCATGCAAGTTCTCCCCCAAGTCACACACCATTCTTACTTGAAACTACATTTTTGTTCCTTCACCGTTGCTGGAAAAATTCCTGCAACACTTTCTCTGACAGCACTGTGGGTTAATCTACGCCGCATGGATTGCGGAGTTGAAGAAAGTAGCTTATCACCATCTCTAAAGTACAATTAGAGATGGTCAGAAATGTTGTTTTTGCGGAGCGTGTCTCTCATCCCAAGAACAAATTAATTAAAACATTTGTATTTATAAATCTTTTGCATCCTCTCAAGTGCGATTGTATTCTTTTAATAAGATGGCAACCACAACTGTACACAGTACTCCAAGTATAGTCTGAGCAAGGTTTGATACAACTTTAGAATAACTTTTCCATTTTCAACTATATCCCTTTACAAATGATCAATTGTATTCAGCTTGGTCTCATAACTTGGGATGCTACTTTTAGTGATTTGTGCAATTGTACCCCGAAATTCTTTGGCACAATATCCCAATTAGATTCTTATTTTTCTTAGCCAATTTAAAGCATCATGTATAAAATTCATAGGCACACCAAACAAAAGAAGGAAAGAAAGATTCACCTTGTACCCTTCAACAAATCCTTAGATGACCACACTTTTGACCTCTTGAACATCCCAGATTTTAATTGCTCCAACATTGGTGGAATGTCTTTTGTTGTCTCAACTTTCAGCTCTAGAATTGTCCTAAATCTTTCCAACTCTCTTCCTCTTTTTTTCTTTAAAATCTACATCTTTGACCAAGCTTTTGGCCATCTCCCTTTTGTGGCTTGGTGTCCAATTTTGCTTTATAATACCCCTATGAAGCACCTTCGATTACATTAAATTAAAAGTGGGAAGAAATAAGTTGTTGTTACTTTTCCATTCCTTTTCTTCGAGCTCTCTTCTTCAATCCAATCTTTTAAATGGCCAAAAGCTCGGTCAAAGAGATTTTTAATGAAAAGAGATAGAAAGGTGAACCAGCCCTCACTTTCAGAAACGTTGCTCGATTTCCTTTGAGCTGAAAGTTGCAGGGACAATCTGAATCAACAAGATACACTCTAGATATCATGCTACGACAAATTCTGGCCAAATAATGTTTCACATGATCAGGGGACAGCAAGTGATTGATGAATAGGCTAATTGTGCCTGAGGTACAATCAGGTTTATGGTTTCCTAATTTGAGGTAGGGAAGGTGTGGGCTGCACCAGGATACTATGTTTTACATTGTATGGTTTTCTTCCTCATCACTATTTTAACTCCTCCATTAATCCATTTGCTTAGCTTACAATTATTTATCTTTAGTGCGCGCTTGTCTTAGAGAGTTAATATTGGTTCTAAACATTTCCACATTTTCCTTTGCTGCAAATGCAAGGTTTTATAAGATGGCTTGATTTTAAAGTGTCTGTTCAATTCAAGGTAAAATGCAGTGATGGAGAAGTGCCTGGGATCTCCAATTAGCTCTGACCGAGGATAAGCTTCATGGCCTGAATGCTATGGGGACCAGGAGTCCAAGTCAAGTCCTATTGAAACCCAAGTGCCAGCTTTTACACCTGGACACAAAGTAAGGAACAGCTGGTTTACTAACTGCAGAGAGAGAGTGAGAACAAGAAATAGGCACAAAAAGAGAGAGATAGGGAGACAACAGCTGCTTGTGAAGCACAGTGGAAAAGGCTGTTCTCTGTTCGCCATCTGGCAAAATGCAGGTAGGAGCTTGCTCGCTGGTCAAATCTTTGAAAACTTTAAAGACTTATGCCTTGAAGATTTGCTCTGGCGCAGTTGGGAGGAGGTGCCGGAGAAGCCTAACTGCTGGAAGACAGTTCAGTGATTCTCGGAAGAATGAGGGGAACAACTTTCAACCATCACAGAACGTTACAACTCAGCGAAACAGGGAAAAGTGAGCCTGTTAGAATCCAAGTGATTTGGGTCTGGTTCCTGGAAATACTACAATTCTGAGAAAAGTGAATGTAACATTTAAATGTGACACATGGTTTTTAGCCATGATAGGAAGTTAAGAGGGGATATCTTTTCTGTACTTAAGTGCTTTAGTTGACTATTAATAAATGTTTAGTCAATGTTAATTTAGTTTGTTATAATAAAAGTCATAAAACATGAAATCTTGTGTGATCCTTTGAGTTGGTTACTGGGAATACAAATCTATTTGGAAGAGTTCTAGGTCAGCATTGGATTGTAGCATTTGACTGAATTTTTCAACAGTGCATCTCACTTAATTTCTTTTAGTTCAACCCTCACTTTACTGAAGTTTGTTTGTGAAATTCCTGACATTAAATGATAAATGTTTTCAAATTTGATCGCAGTATGGGCAATCATACCAAGAGATTCCATTGTATTAAAATCTCAGAGGACTGAATCTGACTCCGATTTCCCATTTGTGGGGTACATTTAATCCTTGAGGATTGGTGCTACCATTGTGACTGTGCTTGTGCTCCTTAATCACTATCAGGGTTTCCAGTACTTGAATCAAGTAAGCATTGTTCCAATATCAAAGATTAAAAAGAAAAAAAGCGAATTCATTCACACTACTTATAACTAGATTTGAATTCTTACTAAGGTACAAAGGTTGCTAAATAATGCCATCTCCAGATCTCCTGAACACACAACTATTCTCCCCCGCCGAATCACCTACTCCCAGAATCAAGGGCGTCATGTGATTTACGTGACAGCTCTTGATCACCTTCTGGTGGTTAGATGCATTCACATAAAATTGTTAACCTTTCATTACAATATTCATATTGTCACAGCTTCCACAGAGAGCAATGGAGGTTGGATCATTGATTATATTCAAGGTTGGGTTAGGCAGAGTTTTGATCGACAAGGGAGTCAAGGGTTATGGGGCCCGGCAGGAAAGTGGAGTTAAGGCTACAATCAGATCAGCCATGATTTTATTCAATGGCTGAGCAGAGCCAACGAGCCGAACAGCCAGCTTCTGCTTCTATTTTTTTTACAATCTTATAAATCGGGGTGCAGTGCTTAGTTACTTTTAGTTCTTCACCACATTTTGTGTAATGCAGCAAACGATGCAAGTTAGTTTTCAAAGATGAAGTGGAGATTTTCAAAACTCATCAGAAAACGCACATGTTGCCGCTTCCTTCCGAGCAAGAAAACATAAAGAGACGGTTAGACTTCACTGGCCTTGCATCCTCACTGGTCAAGCACGCAGGCTTTGTCAACAGCAGGCTACCGCAATTGAAATTATACTTAATCATTTCGAACAATGCTGTAACTGCCACAAAATGGCCCCGAGGACACAATGAGTGAGCTGCCATGAAAAGTTTCTGCTCCAAATTTGATTACATTTGAAAACTAGTCTCTCGCTTCAAGTCTTTTTAAGAAACAAATCTAGAATACATGCCGTATTGCAGTTTGATCAATAAGGAAGAGCATTCTTATGACTGTGTAGCAATAGCTTACCTTTTATCAGTAGTCTGCTTAAGTGCACCACCCCTCAAATTGCACAGGCAACAGTCCTGTAGAAAATGGGAAAAACATTAAGTAATTCAGCCTGCCAATCCATTTCCACACAAATTACTGCCACTTGCAATTGCAAAAAATGGCAGTAATTTTACTTCCACAAATTTTAATGAAATTAACTTTAATATCACAAATTGAGGTTGTAAGAATACTTTTTTTTTTAAAATATTTTTATTCTCCTCCTTTTTCACATTTTCTCCTAAATTTGCATCCACCAACAATAAACATATAATGAATATAATGTCAATCCCCATATCAATAACAACGATCACATCCTCCCGCCAACCCCTAAACAACTGCCCGCATGTTAGCATAAATAAATAACAAAAAGGAATCAGGAATCACCCATAGTCACCATTAACACATACAGTCCCCCTCCCTCCAAACCCCCCCGCTCCTCCAACTAATGTTCGATGTTATCCAGCTCTTGAAAGTGCATAATGAATAATGCCCATGAATTGTAGAACCCCTCCATCCTTCCCCTCAGTTCAAACTTAACCTTCTCAAGAGTCAAGAATTCCAATCGGTCCAGCAGGTTGTAAGAATACTTAATGTGGTGTCATTATAGCTACACATTTAAACTGATACAAACCCCTGCAGCTAGCAAACATTAAGTCCATGCAAACGCAATCAAAACATTCCTCAGTTGTGAAATGTAGATATCAAATCCCACTGCAGAATATTCAAAATGAAACAAGGGAAGTCAGAATACTTCAACACCATAAAGTAATTTCAGCAATTCGCAGATGGAGAGAGAGAATTTTTCAGAATCTGAAAAAGATTTCCTGAATAACTTCCAATGAATTGAGAAAATTGAGCAGATTTTGCCTGCCTACTTGCAAAGTTTTGAACGAAATTTGCCATTTAACTCAATTTTCACGTTAAAGCGAACAGCAACAAATTGAACGAGTAGAGAGCACACCAATTGGAAACAGGCAAAAGCAAGTACATAAACCTTCGATGAGACACGTTAATGATACCGGAAAATATGTAACAATCAACAAATAGCAGACAACACCAAAAAAAAGCAAATCATAAGTGAAAATATTCTTTGGACAGTGATTCAAGTCATCATCTTGTATCTCACCGCGGCAGAAAATTGGAATATATGGTCTGCAACAGTATAAACTTGAAAGAATGTATTTAAATTTACCTGTACAGTAATATTTAGTTTTTTAGAAATGACTATAATGTTTACCATCAGAATCTGTGGTAACGTTAGAAATGTTTTCTGTCTCTCTACAATTATCACTCTCAGCTGAAGAGATTCGGCAGGCTACAATTCCCAAACAAGCATGTCTTTCGGGACTTGTGGGAGGAAGGAAAGACTCTTTAATTTCTCAATCATTTCTTAGCTGTTCTACCTTATCAGCCATTACAAAGATTTAAAAGTATGCATTAAGAACAAAATTATACCCTGGGCAGTTTTTCGTCAATGTTCCCAAAAGTCTCTTTTATACATATGATAACACATCTACAATTACATTCTCCCTCATGGCCACAAGAATGGTGTTTAAATTAAATGATTGGAACAGGCTCTGTCGGAATAACCTAGTGTTCCGGAAAGTTTAGGGGATTATGGTCTGTACATATGATTGTTTCTACGGGATTACTGACAACTTAAATATCAAACTTTTATAATGTCAGTACCATGCTTAAAGTTACTTTTTCATTGACGGAATGCTTAAATCCATTGAGAAATAGCCCACAGATTTCTCAATTCCATGTTTGTCTTCCTGCAGCAACACGGCTCCCACACCAATGTCGCTAGCATCCACAGCCAGTTTAAACTGCTTGTCGTTGGTTGGTGTAGCTAACACTGGTTTTGTTGTTAACACAGTTTTTAAATGTTTAAATGTCCATTTGCAGTCCTCCATCCAATTAATGGGCTTGTTCTTCTTTAAAAGCTGTGAATGGTGCTACCACACGGCTAAGGTTCAGCATGAACTTGCAATAGAAGCCACTCATTCCCAGGAACATTAAAATCTCTTTTCTTGTGGTGGGTTCCGGCAAATCCCAAATTAACTGTATTTTTGCATCACGTGGGGCCATTTGACCATGCCCCACAATATGCACCAAATATGAAATTTGGGCTTTAGCGAATTTGCTTTTTGCTAGATTCATGATGAGATTAGCTCCTTTCAAGTGCTCAAACAATTCTTTTGATTGTTTTAGATGTTCTTCCCAACTTTGACAGAACAGCACAAAATCATCAATATATACTGTACAGTGACGTAGATCTTGAATAACTTTATTCGTGAATATCTGAAAAGTTGCAGGTGCGTTCTTCATCCCAAACAGTATAACTCTGAATTGATAAAGTCCATTTGACGTTACAAATGCGGAGATCACCTTTGCCCTCTTAGTCAACACTACTTGCCAATAGCACTTTAACAAGCCTATCTTTGTGATGAATTTACAGTCCAAAACTTTTGACGCACTCTTGCAAACATGGAATAGGAAACTAATCCCTCTTGGTGACGGTAGTCATTCTCCTGTCGTCCACACAAATTCTTGGCGTTCCATCCAGCTTTGGCACCAGTACAATACGGGAGCTCCAATCACTAGGACTCAATTTAATGTCATTTTGGAGAATATATTCAATTTCCTTCTGTACTTGTGATAACGTTTTGGGATTTAACCTATATGGATGTTGCTTTATCGGAACTGTGCCCCCACATCTACATCCTGCATTGCTACCTCCGCTCTACTTAATTAATCCCCACAAATACATTAATAGGACTGCAGTAACTCTTTGAATTCACTCGTATTCTTATCTGGAAGATAACTTAACCAGTTGTCTAAACTTTTCAGGACCTCCATGTTACGCAAATGAATTTTAGGGAAGTCACTGTCAGAATTTAACCTTCCTTCTTCTCCCTGTTTTGTTATCAAGACCTCATGATTGTCCTCATCTCCTCTATCCCAATATTCCTTAAGCATGTTACCATGACACATGCTGTGCGATTTACATCTACCTGGTGTGCGTACCAAATAATTTATCTTGCTCAACTTTCTTTTGCTCTGATACGGCCCACTACATCTGGTTGTCAGTGGTTCTCCTGTCACAGTAACTAACAACCGGCTGAGGTCGGGCTATTTTAAACTACACCGAGGGACAAGGCAAGGGTGTCCCTCTCCCCGCTACTGTTTGCTCTGGCCATAGAGCCATTGGCCATGGCGCTAAGAGCCTCTACAAACTGGAAAGTGGTGGTTCGGGGGGTGGGGGTGTGGAGCACCGGGTCTCGCTTTACGCAGATGACCTGCTCTTGTATATTTCAGACCCGTTGGAGGGGATTGAGGAAGTTATGCAGATCCTCGGGGAATTTGGAGGGGATGGGGGAAGTTACACAGATGCTAGTAGAATTTGGTAATTTTTCGGGGTATAAATTGAACATGGAGGGGGCGGGGGGGGGGGTGGGGGGGGGTGGGAGTGCAAGATGTTTGCAGGGCAGAAAAGGAGACTGGGAGAGCTGCCGTTTGGAATGGTAGGAAAGAGCTTTTGATATTTGAGTCCAGGTTGCCTGGGAATGGAAGGCACTGCACACGTTAAACTTATCCCAGCTGGGAGAACAAATGGGAGGGGACTTTGAGAGATGGGACATGCTCCCGCTATAACTGGCGGGGAGGGTGCAGAGTTTGCAAATGACGGTCCTCCCCAGATTTCTGTTTGTCTTTCGGTGCATCCATCTTCTTCCCGAGGGCCTTTTTCAAGCGGGTGAAAAGGTTATTTTGGGCTTTGTGTGGACGGGTAAAACCCCGCGAGTGAAGCAAGTGTTGCTGGAGCGTAGTCGGGGGGAGAGTGGGTTGGCGCTGCTGAACTTTTGCAATTACTACTGGGCGCCTAATATAGCCATGATTAGAAAGTGGGTAGTGGGGGAGGGGTCTGTTTGGGAGCAGATGAAAGCGGCATCATGTAAAGACACAAGTTTGGGAGCACTGATAACAGCACCTCCTCCGTTCTCGCTGGCCTGAGACTCCACAAGTCCGGTAGTGGTGGCGGCTCTGAGAATCTGGGGGCAGTGGAGGAGATATGAGAGTGGAGGGAGCATCGGTTTGGACCCCGATTTTTATAATCATCGGTTTGTACCAGGTAGGCTGGATGGTGGGTTCCGGAGATGGCAAAGGGCAGGAATTAGAACGATGGGGGATCTGTTTATAGATGGGTGCTTCCCTAGCTTGAAAGTCTTGGAGGATAAATTTGAATTGCCAGCAGGGAATAGGTTTAGGTATCTGCAGGTGCGAGACGTCTTGAGAAGGCAGGTTCCAGCCTTCCCGCGGCTGCCGACATGGGGGATACTGGACAGAGTAGTCTCCAGTACCTGGGTGGAAGAGGGGAAGGTATCAGATATTTGCCAGGAACTGTTGGAATCGGAGGAAACTCCAGTGGAGGTGCTTACGGGCAAGTGGGAGAACGAGCTAGGAGGAGAGATAGAGGCGGGTCTGTGGGTGGATGCCTTAAGCACGTTAATAATCGCTTATTGTCACGGGTAGGCTTCAATGAAGTTACTGTGAAAAGCCCCTTTCCATCCTCATCATGTGCCAGGCTTAGCCTGATACAATTCAAGGTAGTCCACCGGCACACATGATGGTGGCTAGGATGAGCAAGTTTTTTCGGGTAGAGGACAGGTGTGTGCGGAAGCCCAGCATGTCCACATGAAGCTTTAGAGGGTTTTGGCAGGGTTTTGCTGAGGCAATGTCCATTGTATTCAAAACACGGGTGGTGCCGAGTCCGGAGGTGGTGATCTTTGGAGTGTCAGAAGAGCCGGGAGTTTAGGGGGCGAGAGAGGCCGTCATCTTGACCTTTGCCTCTGTGGTAGCTCGGATCTTATTAATGTGGAGTGACTCGAAGCCCCCGAGTGTAGAGACCTGGGTTAGTGACATGGCTGGCTTTCTCAGTCTTGAGAAAATAAAGTTTGCCTTAAGAGGGTCAATGGTTGGGTTCATCCGTGGGCTTCCACTTTAGTGTTAACTGAAGTGGAAGCCCATTGAGTTGAGGGCAAATGATTGCTACAGTTAGGAAATTGGTTGAGTGGCAGGCGACCAGAGTGAGGGAATAATGCTGCAAAAGGCTGTGGAGGCCAAATCATGGAGTGTCTTTAAATAGAGATAGATGGGTTTTTTGATCAAAAGGTGATCGGGGGTTATGGGGAGAAGGCAAGAGAATGGGACTGAGAAAAATCAGCCATGATTGAATGGCGGAGCAGACTCGATAGACCGAGTGGCCTAATTCTGCTCCTATGTCTTTATGGTCTCACAAGTTGCTTCACAGCTCCAGGGTCCCAGGTTCTATTCCTGGCTTTGGTCACTGCGGAGTCTGCACGCTCTCCCCGTATCTGCGTGGGTTTCCTCTGAGTGCTCCAGTTTCCTCGCACAGTCCAAAGATGTGCAGGTTAGGTGGACTGACCATAATAAATTGCTCTTGGTGTCCAAAAAGGTGAGGTGGAGTTATTGGGTTAAGGGGATAGGGTTGAGGTGTGGGCTTTAATAGGGTGCTCTTTCCAAGAGTCAGTGCAGACTCGATGGGCCGAATGGCCTCTTTCTGCACTGTAAATTCTATAATGGATAATTACTCCAGTTGGCAGCAGGTGACTAGTGGTTGACCACAGGGATTCTATGTTGGGGCTTCAATTATTCACACACTAGGGTGATGGCATAGGAAGTCTTGAATCCAAATTTGCAGATGATACAAAATTCAAGTGGCATTGTAGACAGCCTGGATGATCGCAGAAAATTGCAAGGAGATGTTGACAGGTGAATGGGCAAACCATGGCAGGTGGAATTTAATTCAAGCAAGTGTGCGATTATCTATTTGGGACCTAAAAATGATAGAGAAGAGTAGTTTCTAAATGGAAAGTGGTTGGGTGCAGTGGATGTCCAAAGAGGAGGGTTCAAGTGCATAGGTCTTTAAAATGCCAGGAGCAAGTGCAAAAAAATAATCAAAAAGACTAATGGAATGCTCGCCTTTATAATCTAGAGGTCTGAAATATAAAGACACCAGAATTATGCTGCATCTGTACAAAACCCTGACCCCACTTGGAGTACTGTGAGCAGTTCTGGGCACCACACCGTGGGAAGAATATTTTGATCTTGGGAGGGGTGAAACATTGATTTACAAAAATGATAACTGGATTTACAGAGTTAAAAAGACAGATTACTCAAATTAAGACATATTTTCACTAGAATTTTGAAGGTTATGGGGTGATATAAAGAACAATACAGCACAGGAACAGGCCCTTTTGGTTAGCTCCCAAAAGTATCCAAAACTTCAATCTTCACCAGCGGTATGACCACCTCACTGAACGCGCCATCCATGACTTAATCAGCAGCAAATCCACCCTCGGCCCCAGCATGTAGTTCGCCAATAGCTGCAGTTGGACACATGTCCTGCACACATCGTCACCAGGGACAACTGAAACTTCTATGATTTGCCACATAGCACAGGAAGAGCATATCATGGGTGCAAGCTCTTCTGCCATGACTACCCTTAAGCCCCTTATTTACTTACTTTTTTAGGAAAACCTTATGCTTATATCAGAATACTGTTGATACTATTAACCTCCTTTTATGCTAACTTTACTTCCCTTCCCCTATTTTGCTGTTGCGTATTACTTTGTTATAATGACCCTGACTTTCACATTTGTGTTCTTTCGCGGTTAATCCCTACTTCCAAAAAAACACACTTTCTAAATCGTGAGTGCTCTGCAATGCTGACTGAGAACACTTCCCACAACTGCTGCACTGTGACAGTGACTGCAAGGACTCTGTTCCCAGACTATTTCACTGTGACAGTGACTGCAAGGACTCTGTTCCCAGACTATTTCACTGTGACAGTGACTGCAAGGACTCTGTTCCCAGACTATTTCACTGTGACAGTGACTGCAAGGACTCTGTTCCCAGACTATTTCACTGTGACAGTGACTGCAAGGATTGTGATTGTGAGACACTTCTGGGTTAAATTTCATTTCCCAAGCTTCTGTCCACTTGACCTGTCCATATTTTGTGCCCTATATTATGACTTCTGTTTGGTCTATAAACAACGCGCACCAATGTTTAATGCCCTTAACTGTTTTTCTTTTTTGGCTCCCACCCAAACTGATCCTATATATTGATATTCTGATCGAAGGTCCCTTCATTTGTCCTGTGAACGATGACATTGTATGGGAATCAGAATTTCAAATGGTTTACTGCAGACGTTATTCCAGGATTGAAACAGATGCAGCTGGGGCTTCCTGGAGCCTCGTCATCCTGATCGGAAAAATGCTTGATAGAGGCATCATGTTTCTCTTCATGGGACTTAAACCTGTTTCTCAACAGCCAGTGTAGTAGTTTTTCATCAGCTAGCATTTGTGATGCACTCCACCACCAGTGATTGTAGCAGCAAAAGAAACAGGTTTGAGTTTTAAAACACATGGATAGGTATGTGAGAGCCCAGTGCTGCAGAATCAGCCCTGTTCAGGTTCTAGCCAGTCCTGTTACAAAAACTCCATGATGTGTCATAAATAAAAGAATGACCAGGTTGAAGTTAGGACCGGTCAAGGACAGTAGTGGGAACTTGTGCATGGAGTCAGAAGAGATAGGAGAGGCGTTGAATGAATGATTTTCTTCAGTGTTCACAGCGGAGAGGGGCTATGTTTTTTGAGGATGATTGTGTAATGGACAATTTTAATACTTAATATTGAATAACTGCTTAATAGTGTGATTAACCAAAGCTGTAGGTGTGTGTGTGTGTGTGTGCAAGGTTAGAGAGAGGAACTGCAAAACTGATATGCCAGCTGTATGAAGGACGAGATAGTAAAGCCAGGAGAAAAACAACTCCTTATATGGAATGGAGAAAACCTCGTAAGAAGCAAAGCCAGCCATTGTCTACACGAATGTCTGTGTTTAACCCGCTTATCTTTTGAATGTATAAAGACTGAAGGTTGCTGCGCTCAGGGCGCCTTCCTCTCTCTCCTCCTGTAGTTAGAGGAATGCTTCCTCTGCAGAGTAAGAAATAAACGACTTGCTCATATCCATGACTGATTGTTTCCGAGTTTTCCTTTTTCCCCACCACAGTTCTTGGCGACGAGGATGGGATCCCGTGCTTGAGACAGACACTGGGAGATTCCGGGGAGGCGTTAGCGCTGACGCCTTGAGGGCTTTTCACCTCATCTCAAACGCTTCAAT
Source organism: Scyliorhinus canicula (assembly GCF_902713615.1). Classification (NCBI taxonomy): domain Eukaryota; kingdom Metazoa; phylum Chordata; class Chondrichthyes; order Carcharhiniformes; family Scyliorhinidae; genus Scyliorhinus; species Scyliorhinus canicula. Next base: position 22,530,181 of record NC_052153.1, on the reverse strand, counting down.
TGGCCATCAGCGTGAGGGGACCAGGAATTACTGTGTCACCTCAGCACCGGGATCCGGACTGAAATCTGTGGTAAGGAATTGCTGTATTATTAATTATAGATAGTGGTGAACAGTCTCACAGTGACGGGTGGATTTAGACTTGGATCTATCAAACAGGTTGGACCTGTAAAAATCCCTAAACGATAGGTATTGGTTTGCTGGTTTAGGAAAACCAAGCCACCTAAGCGGACGCGCTTACGTGCGGGAGCCTCCGGAGGAAAATCAAGTCACAAGGGATAACGTCACTGTGAGTCTGGGTCATAAGTAAGAGACTGGTCATGGGTAATAGCAATGGAAAAAAACAAACAAATGCTGCAAGTTTAAATAGCCCTAACATACGATACATTGTTACTAATTATGGACAAGACTCGGTGAGTCAAGTTAAAATGTGGGTGAAGGAGTGTGGTTTTCCTGAAGGAGGAAGTTTTATTTTAAGACAATTGGAATTATTAAAAACTCAGTTAGAACAGAGGGCAAAAGAAAGTGGAAAGAAAAGCAAAAGGAAAAGAGAAACAATAAATTGGGCGGCTTACGGTATGTGGAAAACAGAGGCAGAAATAAGAAATAGATGATCACAGGCAAAACCCAAAGAAACTGCAAATAAAACCAACTCTCTTCAGTGTGTTATTTCAGGTCACCCCATTCCGGATGATCCCGACCTGGATGGCTGCCTCCCGCGCCCAACGGCTCCTCCACAAGTGGCCCCCACGAACGCAGGCCAACAGTCGCGACCGAGCCCTCCACCATATAGTGAACCCCCCCCCCGGGGAACGCCTGAGACGTCCATGGGAACTCTACCGTCAGGAGCTGACTGTCACCCCCATTACCCAGACATCAGTACCATGACTACATCTGACTCCCCAGTAGCTCACCATACCCGGAGTAAGGCATCATACAGACCTAAATCTGCCCTTCCAGATGCACCAGAACCGTTTAATTATCACAAAGGCGACGAAGAAAGGGAAGGAGACAGTAAATTTCTCGGCAATGTCCTCAATGCACCAATGATAGAGGTGGCAGGCCCGGAAGCAGAACCGATACTTGTCCACCGACCGTGGACAATGAAAGACATTGAATGTGCCTATGAACAACTCCCGGATCCCAGAGAAGTGGGAGGCCAGAAATTTGCAGGCGAGGTACGCAAGTTCTGCCTCGAGTTTCACCCCACGTCTCATGAGATGCGGCGATTATTGGGAAGGAAATTGGGCGCAGAGATCACCAAAATCCGATATAATTGGCCAGATGATAATGTACGAGCTCGCCAAGTTCAACCAGACCATGCAGATAATGTGCCTTATAACGCCTTTGTTACAGGTCTGACGGACGCCTGTCAAACTGCCTTTCCAGTAAGAATGGACATGACAAAAATTGCCATGTGTAAGCAGCGTGACGGTGAAACTGTGTCCCAGTACCTGACTCGGCTCACAGAAGTCCATAACGCTCATAGTGGACTTACACCACCAGCTGACATGAAGACAGCTGAAGTACATCTGTGGAACAGTTTTATGAATGGATTAAGTGAGGACATCGCTAAGAAGGTGAAAAATACATGTATTACATGGGACACAGGGAAACTCAACTTAATCGAGCCACACGCCATACACGCTGAAAAGCTACTGACACAAGAAAAGGCGAAGCGGAACAAAAGGAGGGAGGATCAGAGTCACCAAGCACAGCTAACTATGATGCAGATGGTGACACAGGTTGCAGAAGGTCAGCAACGAGGAAGAGGTAGAGAATGGACAAGAGGAAGAGGGCGAGGACGCGGTAAGACGGATGGGTATTTCACGTGCGGAAGCAAGGACCACTGGGCAAGAGACTGCCCAACAAAGAGACAAGGAGGGCCAAGAGTCGATGATGACAATGGTAATTGACAAAGGAGAGGGGAGGACGATGGAGGTATGCCTGAAGGAGAAGGCGAGTCCAAAACCTTGATGCTTTGCAATGAAGAACCGCTTAAGCTAACCTCTTGTATTAACGTTCTTGAAATCTTTACACAGATTATAGAGTGTGAGATGCACGAATCTAAACCGCGAGGCACTTATGTTAAGTATAATGAAGAATTCTATCGACGAATGCCAGTGTACGTATTAACTGTGGAAGGGGAAAGGCTTACGTTTTTAATTGACTCCGGTGCGGGAAACTCTGTGATACAGATTAGTCAATTAAAGGCACCTATTAAGACGAGTGGGAGGTACCTGAACTCCATCGGGGCATTTGGCGTCATAGTACAAGAACAATTTACTGCACCCTTAAGGTGTGAGACTAATTATGGAGAAAGGTTTAAATTTGCATTTTTACTCTCTAGGTGTTGACCGATTAATCTCATGGGATGGGATTTGATAGGAAAATTGGGATTTAGCCTGATCAGCACCCCAGAGGGACTAAGGGTTGCGGAAGGAGAGGAAATAGCATTCCAAGGAGTTAAATTTGACGCCAGACCTCTGATGTATATTTATGAATGGAGATTGACTCCAGTGGCAGTGAGTTCAGTAAACCGAGCACTCATGGGAGAAGCACGCGAACGCGTTAACCCTATAACACTGACTTTATGTCCGAGGAGAATTGCACTGCACCGCACACATTCACTTGGGAGGACCAGATAATCGATATCAGAATGAATGGTTCGGGAAGTTGCAAAAGTCTGAGGTGCTGCTGATACGGGAGTTATATTGGGATGAGCATAGGTGCGCTGTAAGTATAGACCTGTCTAGAATACGTCTGAGATCGGACGTACCACACCCCTTTACAATAGAAGGGTCACACCCCCATGTATCGTTAGCGAAAGGGCGCAATAGACAATGGAAAGATTTGGGACCGTGGGTCCTTAAAAATCTCAAAGTCAATGATTGGACACTGCTTTCAGACACAACTGTGTGGTTCAGTACGAGTATGCGAGCTTATAAAAAGAATCTTAACTGGCTATCTCAGGCAGAGAGAGTGGTGGAAATAGTCCCCCCCCTCGGACCAGAGACATAGGGGAACAACCTGGAGTTTTGTACAAATTACTGCCGATGACCCGCGACTGCAGATAGTTCCGGGGAAACTTTGGGCAAAGGGAAAACATGATGTGGGTCTAATACGCGATTGTGAGCCCGTAAAGATTACACCAAAGTCTGATTATAGACCATGCAGAACACAGTACCCGCTAAAACCCAAAGCGGTAGAAGGGATCACCCCCGTATTCAATTCACTATTGAAAGCGGGAGTCATAGTACCCTGCGAAAACTCACCAGTGCGTACACCGATTTTCCCTGTAAAAAAGGCGACTCTCCCGTGAGAACCCGAGGGATGGAGGTTTGTACAGGACTTGCAGGCAGTCAATGATGCTGTTATGGCCAGAGCCCCTAATGTTCCGAATCCATATACCATTTTGGCACAGATCCCACCCGGGAGCAGGGGGTTCTCCGTAGTAGACCTCGCAAATGCATTCTTTAGCATTCCTGTTCACCCAGACAGTCAGTACTGGTTTGCTTTTTCATTTAAGGGAAATTCTTATACATTTACAAGGTTATGTCAGGGGTATTGTGAATCGCCGACCATCTACAACAAAACGTTAAAAAAGAGTTTGGAGCCACTAATTCTGTCCCCGGGAACAGCCCTCCTACAGCATGTAGACGATTGTCTAATCGCAGGAGCAGTGTGAGCAAGACACATTGGCACTATTATGCCACCTAGCTGCGGAAGGACACAAGGCAAGCCTTTCGAGCGCTATTTCCTCATTATGCTAAGTTGACACACGGCAAGGACCATGTGTCAAAAGGAGGGATGTTCAAGAGTATCGCTGCACATTGGTACACCAGAGGCTTTACTAGTTACTCCCAGAAATTTTGTGAGCGATGTGTTATTTGTGCTACCAATAATGTGGGGCGAGGAATTAAGATAAGCCCAGGGGCGCACCCAGAACCACTGAGACCCTTCGAGCATATTCAAATGGACTTTATTGAGCTAACCCCAAGTGAAGGGAAGAAATACTGCCTAGTAATGGTTGACATGTTCTCTAAGTGGGTAGAGGTGTTCCCTACAGCCAAACAAGATGCTAGTGCAGTAACCAAGGCCCTGTTAACTGAATTAATTCCACGATGGGGCATCCCAGAGAAAATCAGCAGTGATAATGGCACACCATTTGTAAACCAGGCTCTTAAGCAGGTGGGAGAATACCTAGGCATTGATCTAAGGCAACACTGTGCATACCATCCAGCGAGTGGAGGAGCGGTAGAAAGGGAAAATGCCACTTGTTTGCCTCCTCTAAGTCAACTTGTTCCCTTGCTGCTGTTGGGTCAGATAGTTTCAACATCCGGTAACTGCGGGACAGGTTTGCTATAGCTGCTTTCTGTAGGCATTGGCAGATGCATGGTCCCTTTTCATGTTGACTTGTCCGGTATGAGCTGGGGCTCTGGCACCCGCTTACAATGACTAGCGTGAATCCACGATGACTGTAGCTATCTGTTTTAGATCCCCAACACGTAGGTCAACAGGTTCTGAGGATATGCGAAGATGCATTGTAGCAACTCGCTGAGCCTCCTTCAACAGCGCCTTCCAAACCCATGACCTCTACCACTTTTAGATGGTTCAGGGCAAGGACAGCAGAAACATGACAATGCCTGAATGTTCCATCCAAGCCACACACCATCAGATTTGGAACTATATCATTATTCCTTCACCTTGGCTGGAGCAAAAACCTGGAATTCCTTTTCTAATGGCACCATGGGTGGACCAAACCAAATGGGCTAGAGCAGTCCGAGGCAGTTTATCGTCACCTTCTCGAGGGTAATTCGGATGGGGAACAAATGCTAACCTTGCAAATAATATTTAAATTCCACTGAAAAAAAAATGTGCAGACAGCTCTACGGTGCTGTAATTCCCAAATGCTGGAAATCGGATCGATTTCTTAGTCACAATAATTATACTCCATTCTTAAAGGTGTCTAAAGACATGCTCGAGTAGTATTCATTAATTGATAAATGTAACCATTATAAAAAGTGTCAACTTGGCTCACGTTCAGCTTGTTAACATTGCACTGCAAACCATAATGGCAAATGATTCCAATGAGAAGGCACATTATGTAGATTGCTCACGTCCTGGATAATGCTTGTGAAAATCTGCTCCTTTGTAACGTCTCGGTTAGCAAATAACATTGCCTGTTTTCATTTGGTAGTTCCTCATGGAAGATTTATACAGTTTGCACTTGTCTCACGAGTATTAGGCACAGTTTGCTTAATAAATAAGGCATTCTGCATTATGTCCCGCCAGAAGTGGGACCCCTGTCAAGAAGCTCCCCAGAAGAGAAACCCTGCCTGGAAGCACCCCAGAAGAGAGACCCATGCCTGGAAGGCCCCAGAAGAGAGACCCCTGCCTGGAAGCTAGAGAGCAGTTCAGGCAGACAAAGTGAAAAAAAAATCACTGCTTTAAAACTCACCTGGGTAATACACCTGCTGGCTCAGGCACTGGAAGCTGTCCCTGTCAATTCCTGGAAACAGAAAACCAGTCAGCTGGGTTTAAACCCCCTCAGATCTTTGACTGCTCTCCATTCACGGTTGAGTGACCTTGAAGTGGCCAGCTGTGAAACTAACAGAAAGCACTTAACTCTGGTGAAGTGGTCCAGGAGCTGTCAATCAGAGCTTGGTGTTTATAAACATTGGTTAATTTCACAGCTGACCACTTCAAAGTTACTCGGACGCCCTTGCCTTTGCCTCCCTGATTGCCCGCCGTAGAATCCTGTTTGGCTGGCGGTCAGCAGCACCACCCAGAGCTGCAGACTGGCTGTCCGACCTCTCGGAATCTCTCCAAATGGAAAAAATCAAATTCGCCATCCGAGGGTCGGACGACGGCTTCCACAGAACGTGGGAGCCATTCATGCAACTGTTCCGGGACCTGTTTGTGGCCAACGTACAGGAGGAAGAATAGTCGGGTGGCCAAGAACCAGGGGAAAATGGACGGGAATCGGGGGAAGGTAGCCGGGGGGAGGGGGGGGGGTACGGGCTCGGTATGGGGGTTTGATGGCAAGCCAAGGCCCAAAACCAAACTATAAATAAATGCCTATAAACATGTGCCTCGGCCATATTGGGGAATGTAAAATATGTATGCTGGCTAAAGGGGGCGGCCACAATTATTGTTATGAAGATGCTTACCTGTAAATATTCATGTTAAATTTTTGTGTTTTCCTTTTTTTTTTCTCTCTCTCTCTAATAACTTGTAATTTGTCATATATAAAATATGAAAACTCAATAAAAAAACATTTTAAAAAAAAAAACCATGAAGGGAGATGAATGGAACAATGCTGACAGCTGGGTGTGAGTGAAAGCTGTCAATCACAACCTAGCAATCAATGAGAAAGGAGTGAATGTCTTACAGATCAAAGATCTGAAAGTTTTTAAACCCAGCTAACTGATTTTCTCTTTCCAGGAGTTGACAGGTGCTGCTTCCTGTCCCTGAGCTAGTATTGCTCTGCTAAGTTTTAAAGCAGTGATTTTTTTTCACTGCCTCTGCCTTGAGGTCTCTGACAGGAGTCTCTCGTCTTTGGGGGGGGGGGGGGGGGAATTGGGTCTCTGGTGGGGATGGGGGGGGAAGAGCCTCCAACGGACGTTGGAGTCTTGTACACGCTTGTCAGGACAAACACCAATTCTCGTCCCAGTGGACCGGAGAATCATGGGGGTCTCTTTATTTAGGGAGTCTCCGTGGGGGGATCTTGCTATTTAGGGGGTCTCTGTGGGGGGTTTCTTTAATTAAGGAGTCTCTGATGGGGGTGGGGTGGAAAAGTCTCGCACTGGGGGGGGGAGGGGGGGGGGGGGGCTGGTCCTCTGATGGACTTCGGTGGCAATTCCCTTAAAGAGTTATTCCCTTGGTCCACTGCGAGGTACACGGCGTCAGATACACGCTTGTCAGGACCAGCACCAATTCTCAGCCACATGATTCACGGCCCAGAAGACCAGAGAATCACTCTGATGCCGGCCCGGGCTGGCTTCTCTGCCACATCGGGAACTCAGCTACCGGCGGTGCACGGCCGAGAATCCAGCCCACTTTGTCCCTGCCAGATTTTCCCGAATCTGAAAAATTCGGACTTCTTCCTGCATTACATCCAACATGAGATACTGGTAGCCAGTGGCACCAGTGTGATGCCACCCTCCCAAAGATACTACCTCTTCTGCCCAGTAGGAACTACACCTGCTGGCACGCGTGACTGATAATGGCTCCAAAATGCCACATTCCAACCACAATTGCTGTAAGAAAAAGTAATAAACATTGTTAGAAGCTAACAAAACTCTCTCCTATGCACCAGTTGTAGCTTGTTGGGTAGAACTCTCACCTCTGAGCCAGAAACTTGTTGGTTCAAGTTCCACTCCAGGATTTGAACACATAAATTACGCATGCACTCCAGTGCAGTAGAGAGGGAATTCTGCACTGTTCAAGGTCCCATCGTTCGCATGAGACTTTAACCAAGGCCCTATCTTCCCTCCCAGGGAAAACAGGGAGGGATGTTATCTCAGTGCCTCAGTCAACATTTGTCCCTCAGTCAACATCACAAAAATGCCCGTCATCATATTGCTGCATGCGGAAGTTTGCTGTGCGCAAGTTGGCTGTCACTTTTCCTATACTACAACAATGGCCATATAAAGTATTTAATTACTTATAAAGCTATCGATATAAATGCAAGTCTTTCTTTTCATGGCCTCATAAGTCCCTGAAATCCTCCCAAATCCCCTCAGAATTCCAGTGCCCAGGTTGGGCAAGTGCTCTGTTGCAAGTAAGTATCATCTCTTTCATACAAATTGCCTTAACATTGAATTTGTGAGGAAATATCACCAGAGCAAATAGACCAGCCGAACCCCTGTCCCAAAAAACACTTGGCAACAGCACACTCTGAATGAAAATGCACTTCAACATAGCTTCCAAAATCCTTTCAAACACTTTGCCTCACATTCCTCTAGTGATAACCCTCCAGTGGTTACATCTCACAAAGCCCAGGCAAACATTCTGTGATCAAACAGACGGATTGGAGAGTGCTGTCCTTTACCCTGCGCTGGAACTTTCAAAGCCATTCACATGAGGCCTCCTCATGGTTCAGGAGAAAGCTTTTCCTTTGGTACTAAAAGGGGAACTTGAAGTCACACTGAAATTGCAAACAGAAACAAAAAGTACTGCTGGAGGCCATAAACATACTCTATGATGTATTAGCTGAAAGGAATGTTTGTCACTTGACAGATCAGCAGGACAAAAACAAAGCAACCGATTCTAGCCACACAGTACAAAACTGAACTTGCCTCATGGGCACTGTCTTCCACAAAGCACAATGGAAAAGTAATCTGGTTCCACTTCAAGTGTTCTGAAAGGACCAGTGGAGCAAATTATTTTCCCAATTAGTGTAGTTAATGTGCTCCAGTTCATTTGGAGTATGTGTAATTTTATAAATTACTAAAGCAGATCACAACTTTTGTGATTCATCAGGAATATTTTTCTTCAGGTCTCATAACATTGAGGGAACCACATTATCTTTTTATACTTATTACTTGCTTGGCTGGCAAACTGACAATAAGAAATCAAAGGCATATTTTGCTAGGAAAAATTATATTACAGTTTCTTTGAAATACTGGTACTACGTTGAAGGCGCATTAATGGAATAACAGAAAACGTGTACATTGTTTTGTAATTGGGATGGCAATATTGATTTCTATTACCATAACCTATACAACACTGACTCTAGCATTCATGTTATCCAACCACCTGAGACAATTAAGGGTTAGGAAATGTCTGAATCGAAGGTAGTAAAAATGTTCCATCGAGGAACTACCAAGAGCTATATATGCCAGTCGCAAATGCAAGCAGCAAAGCTCACTAATAAAAGGAAGGGGAGCGGGGGCGGCATGTGGCGCTGAGGACCTGGGTTCAAATCCTAGCCCTAGATCACTGTCCGTGTGGAGTTTGCACATTCTTCCCATGTCTGCGTGGATTTCACACCCACAACCCAAAGATGTGCAGGTTAGGTGGATTGGCCACGCTTAATTTCCCCTTAATAAAAACCTTTGAGAAAAAAGAGCGGAACTCAGCCGAGTGCTCGCCTCTACTGCTTTCTCTGTGCAATTTTCAGAAGATCTGCATGGTTGTGTCTCACACCACTCCATGGAAGTGTCTCACACCACTCCATGGAACCAGGGCGCCAGTTTTATCCTACTCCTCTCAATGTTTTTCCTGTTCCCAAATATTGCCGCAGGTTCTCTCCTCTCCACACCCTCCCAATATTCTTTTGCTCCTCCCTCATGATCTGCTGAGTTCCGCTCTTATTTCTCAAAGGTTTTTATTAAAGGGCAATTTAATGTGGCTAATCCACCTATCCTGCACATCTTTGGGTTGTGGGGGTGAGACCCACGCAGACACGGGAAGAATGTGCAAAGTCCACATGGACAGTGACCCGTGGCCTTAATCCAACCCGGGTCCCAAGCGCCGTGAAGCAGCAGTGCCAACCACTGCGCCACTGTGCTGCCCTTATTTCTCAAAATTATGTCCATCTTTTTCCTAACCCATTCAGATACCGTGTCACTCTTTACACATTGTCCATTTTAATGCTCTTCATTTGCCCCATTCTCCCAAGTCATAATCATCATTTTCCTCCCCGTTTCCTGAAATTGTACCGCTCCAATAGTATCTCCTTTCCTATGCTACAGTTCCCTTCCTATCATTCCCCATCTAATCATATTCTAGAATTATGGTGCTCCTATCTAATTTCCCAATATTAAGATGCTTTTCTCTTATACCATCTCCCAACGTTGTGCTGTCCTTCTATCACCGTCCTGTTGTTTACATACTCTATTTATCGGTGCCTTGATCACTATTATGCTACTTCTCTGTAACTGCAGTTTAAGATTACGTTTCCTGCCCTATCCCACACTGCAGCATTTCTTTCCTGTCCCCTTTGATTCTGCGTTCTGTCTCGCCTTTCCTGTTCCCTAACTTACGTCAGCTCACCTTGACCAGCATTTTCCTATATTCTGCACCTCTTGTCACACCTCATTCTGCTCATGTTTGAATTCTTAAGAACATAAGAACTAGGAGCAGGCCATCTGGCCCCTCGAGCCTGCTCCGCCATTCAATGAGATCATGGCTGATCTTTTGTGGACTCAGCTCCACTTTCCGGCCCGAACACCATAATCCTTAATCCCTTTTTTCTTCAAAAAACTATCTATCTTTACCTTAAAAACATTTAATGAAGGAGCCTCAACTGCTTCACTGGGCAAGGAATTCCATAGATTCACAACCCTTTGGGTGAAGAAGTTCCTCCTAAACTCAGTCTTAAATCTACTTCCCCTTATTTTGAGGCTATGCCCCCTAGTTCTGCTTTCACCCGCCAGTGGAAACAACCTGCCCGCATCTATCCTATCTATTCCCTTCATAATTTTAAATGTTTCGATAGGGGCCTCACGGTAGCATGGTGGTTAGCATCAATGCTTCACAGCTCCAGGGTCCCAGGTTCGATTCCCGGCTGGGTCACTGTCTGTGTGGAGTCTGCACGTCCTCCCTGTGTGTGCGTGGGTTTCCTCCGGGTGCTCCGGTTTCCTCCCACAGTCCAAAGATGTGCGGGTTAGGTGGATTGGCCATGCTAAATTGCCCCTAGTGTAAGGTTAATGGGGGGATTGTTGGGTTACGGGTATACGGGTTACGTGGGTTTAAAGTAGGGTGATCATTGTTCGGCACAACATTGAGGGCCGAAGGGCCTGTTCTGTGCTGTTCTATGTTCTATGTTCTAAGATCCCCCCTCATCCTTCTAAATTCCAACGAGTACAGTCCCAGTCTACTCAACCTCTCCTCGTAATCCAACCCCTTGAGCTCTGGGATTAACCTCGTGAATCTCCTCTGCACACCCTCCAGTGCCAGTACGTCCTTTCTCAAGGAGACCAAAACTGAACACAATACTCCAGGTGTGGCCTCACTAACACCTTATACAATTGCAGCATAACCTCCCTAGTCTTAAACTCCATCCCTCTAACAAATTCAACCCAAGTGAAGATCTAAAAATCTTTCCCACTGCGGTAAAAATGATCACAGCTCATTTATCATAATGTGTGTTGAGTTTAATTTTACAATACTTTCACCAATCTGTTGTTTGATTTTGTACCATCATTAAAAATCTCAGATTTCCTCTCAACACGTGTGAACATTTACAACAGAAACTTTCGAAGCCAGGTGTAAGTTCCATTCCTGGATCAAGCCACCACAGACTTTCGCCAATACTTGCCAACTCAGCCCATATCACCAGACTCGTTACGGCCAATGCTACAGGGGTTCTGGGAGCTAGACAAGAGTAAATACATATATAGCTATGTTATGTAAAACAATTTAATCCAAGTCTAGATTTTAAGCAGAGGCTGAAACTTTCAAGTAAATATTTCAGTGAAGTTATGCAAGGACTAAAAAAAAACGAGTGTATAAATGTAATTGTTATTGTAAAATAATTGAGTTTTGTTGACTATAAGGTGTAAACGGCAATAATTTCATTTTGAGGAACAGATGGTTAGACTGGTTGCTTCTCAGTGGAATCACTGTTTGAAACTCACTGCATGCATCAATTCATAATGGAATAAAAGAAAAGTTTGCAAAAATACAAAAATGAGAACACTATTCAATTCTGGCACAGAGCCATGACATCCGACTGTAACCTGAAGTGATCAAGAGTAATGAATCAGGTTATGGTTGCTGCAAAATCTAATTATGGTTCAGAGATTTGAACTGAGAATGATAAATGAGCACGTCAGCACCATAATGCATACAACGAAACGTACAAACAGCCACCCCCAAAATGGACACCTGCACACAGTTCCAAATAACTTGCTTTATAATAGGTACAAAGTGACCTTTTAAACCCCAAAAACCTATAAATTACGACCAATGAACAGCCTTCAATGCACCATAACCGTTTACACCATAAAGTACTGCACGTGCAGATGAGAGCAAGTTGGCAGCATGTGGCAACTATTTTTGTCTACAGATCTTTTTATAAAGCATCCATAGCGCCAGAGAAACCCCTGTATCCCTAGGATTGAATGCTTGCACAGTTCTATCACAGCGGATGGGGGATAAAAATATCTCCATTAACATAGAAACTGAAAACTGTCGGTTTGGAAAGTGTGGGACAAACGGAAGTCAGGAATCGGAAGCGTTCAACTCAGAGGGTGAGGACTGTAAATATGTGGAGGGGATGAAGCTCTGGGATGGTTCGAGAGTTGGCCCAGAAGGACAGCAGGGGCTCGGAGGAAAGGGGTGGAAAGAACAATTTGCTCTTTCCCTGTCATTGGTTCCCCCCTGTTCATCTGCTCAAGTGGACTCCTTGTTTTTGGATTTTCTCACAATAGCCGATGCCATGAAGCCACAAATGATTTTCAACCATAGGGAACCCAAGCCCGAAGGCAAATCCTGTAACTTTAGCAGAAATCATTTGATCTGCTATCATGTGCTTTGATGTCACATGTCAACAACCTTACTCTATCACCAAATATGTCAGGTTCTGATGAGCTGCTAATTTCAAATCTCAAATGTAGCTACATCAACTGGAGGAAGGGGGTCTGGTCAGTGGTATTCAGGACATTTATCACTCCCAATATGGCTGGGATCTTCCAGGCACTCCAGCCTCACCATAGCCACCTTGTCCTGTGGAGGTGCCAATATAGTGAACCCCAGAATTAGGCCATCCCTCTCTTGCTGGAAAATCACCTGGCACGATGGCACAGTGCTGCTTCACAGCGCTAAGGATCCGGGTTCAATTCCGGCCTCGGGTGTCTGTGTGGAGTTTGCACTTTCTGTGTCTGTGCGCGGGTTTCCTCCGGGTGCTGCGGTTTCCTCCCACAGTCCAAAGATGTACAGTTTAGGTGGATTAGCCATGCCAAATTGCCCCTTAGAGTCCAAAGCTGTGCAGGTTGGGTGGGGCTATTGGGTTACCGGATAGATTAGGGGAGTGGGCCTTGGTAGGGTGGTCTTTCCGAGGGTTGGTGCAGACTCGATGGGCCAAATGGCTTCCTTCTACACAGTCAGAATTCTATTAATTCTATTCTAGATAACAATGATAAAGGACCCCCAACACATTAAATGAACTAAAATTGCACCGTGATGGTAGAGCTCCAGCATTAGGCATGATCCCAGATGAGAGCAAAAAGAAACTGTAGGGTATATAACAGGCTTTGGACTCCCTGGCTCCTCTAGTTTCCCAAATAACATTTTGAAAATGTGGACCGCTGCAAATAAAGGACACCCAAGGCAAGTCCCATGGTACCTGTCTCACTGTATTACAGAAGTATGCTGGACAGTCTACCAGAAAAGAACTGGCCAGCATACTTTGCCAGCTTTAGAAAAACAATAACTACTCAACATTAGGTGCAATGTTCCATTTTCATAGCGCCATAACAGCACAAAAGTCATTCAACCATCAGGTTCATGCTAGATCAATGTAGAGCAAACCAGTCAGTCACTCACCACATACCATCCCAGAACCAAGAAAGTTTATTTCCATCAAGTGCCTATCCACTTATTCAATTTCCTTTTGAAATCATTGACAGTCTCAACTCCTACCACCCTTGTTGGCTGTATTAAATTCTATCTGTCACTTGTTTGCTCATCCTGGTAGCCTCTGTCCTGTTGCAGTTGATTGGTGTCAAGCTCAGTTTGTCACTCCCCCAAGTTTATCATTGACAAACATTTTACTGCATTTTCTAATATCCAAATCATCTATCAAAAGGAGAATACTGAATATTCGACCAAAATATTGGTCGAAGGGGAAATGGTAGAGGTAATAGACACTGAAAAGATGGTCCACCATCCTCCAGTTTGATTAAAAAAAACATTTACCATACCTCGCTATTTTCTGCCCTTGAAAGTCAATACTTCTATTACTGAAATCCAAGGTCCCACAGAGGTTAGTCATGAAGGCCCTGCCTTCTCAACCTTGCCCCTTGCCTAAAGTGTGGTGACCCTCAGGCTAAATCACCACCAGTCAACTCTCAAAGAGAAGAGCAGCCAATAGTCCTCTGGGACTGTGGCAACATAAAACCTTACCAACCCAGATGTTACACTGACCAGCTTATAATTACTATGAATGCCCTTAGACCCTTTCTTCAACAAATGTGTCATACTTGCCAACTCTAATATGTCGCCTGTATCAAGGGAAGACTGGAAGATTTGGCAAACCTTTCCACTATCTCCACTTCTGTTAGCAACCTAGGATGCAAATCATCAGACCAGCCAACATATCCATGCCAACCATAGCCAACCTTTGCAGTACATTCTACCCATCAACTTTCACCAAATCTATTACCTCTATCTCTACTCCTACTGATATTTCATCAGCATCTTCTTCTGAACACCAATGCTTTATTCTGTATTATAACTGCCCTGTGCCTCTAAGCATTTTTGTCCCGGAGACCCCAACCCAACTGTTATCACCTGGTTCGCTGGAAGAGGGTTTTGGGGTTCCCTGTCATGCTAAATAATGCCATCCTATCCTCGCATTCTCCCTTTGACAATCTTGCTTTTCTTTTCCCTTGCCCCTCAACTCACTGTACTTGGCCTGATTATTGCTTCAAGAATTCACCTGGCATTGAACACCCTCTATTTATTTCATCATATTCTCCATCTCCCTTTTTATTGTTCCCTTAACTGTATTTTTGGAAATACATGAAACACCTCCTCCTTCAAGATCACCCATTGTTCCACTGCAGTGTCTTTCTGTCAGTCTTTGGTTCCATTTTACCCTGACAAGATTACTTCTCACCACACTGCAGTTAATACTCTTCCAATTTAGAAGTTCTACTTTTGCTTGTTTTTTGCTCCTCTCCATGACAAAGTTAAATGGTAAGATGCAATGATCGCTTTTACCCAAGTATCACCCCTCCAGACACTTGAACCACCTGGTCCATCTCATTCCCCAGCACCAAATCCAACAATGCCGCTTTCCTAGTTGAATAGGTAACATACCTGCCAAGGAAGTTCTTCTGAGCACATTTCAGAAATTCCTTCCCTTCCTTTCCCCTTCACTCGAACATTATACCACTCTATATTTGGGTAACTGAATCCTGCAATATCGCCATTCTATAGTTCTTAGAGATCTCTGATTTCCCAGAGTTTACTCATTTATCTCTGTCCCGTTGTTTGGAGATCGAGAGAAAGCTGCCCAGCAGAGTGATCAAACCCTTTGCTTTAAGAACTGCCTTTCTTCACCATTGTACCAATGCTAAGAATCTAGGTTTTGCAGTTTTTAAAAATATTGTAGAAATTCATACCAATTGGCAATTGAGTGGTAGTAACACTAACTCTAAATATGTTTTTGATTTGGTCAGGGGATGGTATCACAAGGATAACGCTATTGAAGTGATAATCCAGAGACCAGGACCAATGCCCCATTGATGAATTCAAAATCGACCCAGCTTCTGGGAGATTTTTAATTTAATTAATTACTAAAACTGGTATAAAATGCTAGTCTTGTTCATAGTGATCATGAATGCTATTGGATAATCTTAAAACCCATTTAAACTACCAGTGTCCTTCTGGGAAAGAAATCTGCCATCCGTAAGTTGTTCACATAGAAAGTGGTGAGTGCCTGGAATGCGCTGCCAGAGGATGTGGTGGATGCAGGCGCATTAGCAACATTTAAGAGGCATCTGGGTGGCTACATGATCAGGGAGGAAATAGAGGGATATGGACTGAGTATGGGCACAAGGTTTTGTTTTTAGTTAGGGCACCATGATCGGCACTGGCTTGGAGGGCTGGAGGGCCTGTTCCTGTGCTGTACATTTATTAGGTCTTAGTTCTAACCTGGTCTCCTACATGCGCTTCAGACCCACAGCAATGTGCTAACTGCCCTCTGAAATGGTTTAGCAAGCCACTCAGTTCTATCAAATCGCTACTGAAAAGCAGAATTGGAATAAAACTGGAAGAGCCACCAGGCATTGATCTAAGCACTGGAAATAAAAGATTTCCAGATATGAAAGATATCGTGGGATGTGGGAATTGTGTGGGAAAATCGCAGAGAGGCAGATCTAGGTGAATGGTAGAGCAGGTTAGAGAGGCCAAATGGCTTACTCCTGCTGCTACTTCCGAAAACACAAAGGTACACCCTGCCCAGTCAAACCTGCAACGTCCTCCTCACTAAAATATGGGGACTTGTCAAAATTGGGAGACCAGCGCACAGATTAGAAAAGCAACAGTCGGGCAGCACAGTGGTACAGTGGGTTAGCCCTGCTGCCTCACGGCGCCGAGGTCCCAGGTTCGATCCCAGCTATGGGTCACTGTCCGTGTGGAGTTTGCACATTCTCCCCGTGTTTGCGTGGGGTTCGCCCCACAACCCAAAGATATGCAGGGTAGGTGAATTGGCAACGCTAAATTGCCCCTTAATTGGAAAAAAGTAATTGGGTATTCTAAATTTATTTAAAAAAAAGAAAAGCAACAGTCTGACTCAGTCATATGCACCAAATCAAACTTTACAGCCAATGCCTGAGATTCCTCCATTATCATTCCTGGGCACGACTTGTCCCACCACAGAGCAGACCGAGAAGAGGTGGTAGCACAGTGATATATAAGGAGCTGCCCTGTGAGGGGAAAAACATGGGAAGAAAACCTACTTTACCTTAACCTCATCAAACAACCCGTCATAGATGCATCTATCCATGATACTGGCAGGAGTGACCACCACAGAGCCCTTGTAGAGAATGAGTCCTTTCTTCACACTGAGGATACCATCCACTGTGTTGTGTGAGACTACTACCATGCTAAATGAACAATGTACAGAAGATACCTCAAATCCCTGGAGATATCACCAACGTTGCCTCCGCAAAATCCTGTAATCCACTGGCAGGATAGGCATACCAACGTGAGCACCCTCTCCCAGGTCAATATCGGCAGTATCGAGGCACTGGTCATGCTTGACCAGCTGCGATAGGAGGGCCAGATTGCCCGACATGCCCGACACGAGACTCCTGAAACAAGTGCTCTATTCCGTGCTCCACAATGGCAAGCCATCACTAGGAGGGCAGTGGAAACGCTACAAGGACACTCTGAAAGCCTCCCTAAATAAATGCAACATCCCCATTGACATGCGGGAATCGCTTGCCTTAGAACACACAAACTGGAGAAAAAACATCCGCAAAGACGCCATTCGTCTCGTGCGTTGTAGGGTGGAACACACAGAGGCCAAGCAAAAACAGCAGCAGGGGAGCACAGAAATCAGATCGTCCCACCCACCCACCTCATCAAACACCACCTGCCAAACCTGTGGCAGAGTCTGAGGATTCTGGATTCAACTATTGAGCAGAACCCACCCCCCTGGAATGGAAGCAAGTCATTATCGACGCTCAGAGACTGCCCAAGAGAAGAAGCTAAATGTGATAGTTTCAGAACAGAACTCAAAGTTTTAAACAGGGCATCCATGAGGTGCTGTGGCCCATCGGAATTCTGACCAGCAGATTGTATTCAAGCACAATCTGCAACTTTATAAAAGATACCTATCGGTCAGTGTTATCACTCTTGTGGTGCAGAAACATTTCCTCACATGGGCGGCACGGTAGCACAGTGGTTAGCACTGTTGCTTCACAGCGACAGGGTCCCAGGTTCGATTCCCGCTTGGGTTACTGTCTGTGCCAAGTCAGCACTTTCTCCCCGTGTCTGCGTGGGTTTCCTCCGGGTGCTCCGGTTTCCTCACACAAGTGCCGAAAGACGTGCTTGTTGGGTGAATTGGTCATTCTGAATTCTCCCTCAGTGTACCCGAACAGGCGCCGGAGTGTGGCAGCTAGGGGATTTTCACAGTAACCTCATTGCAGTTAATGTACCCTACCAATTCATTTATTGAAGAGGATGGAACTAGTTTGTTGATATCTTGTGCGAAATACTGTCTACAGGTGCATGCAAGTAGGTGTTATTTTCTTTGCGCTGCTCACTTGTAATGTTGAATTGCAGTTAATGTAAGTCTACTTGCGACAATAGTAGAGATTGTTGCAAATCGCAAATAGTTTGGTTCTCACGCAGGATCCTAACATCAGCCACGGCCTTATTAAATGATGGAACAGGCCCAGAAGATGAATGGCCTACTTCTGCCCTTTGTTTGTACACTACCATTAAGGAATTAAGAAAAATCTTATCAGATAGGTAATTAACATCTACCGAACAATTGGATTCTGAACTAATGGCACAATCTGAGGAGGAAAGTAGACATTTGGCAGCCATTTGTTCAGAACAGATCTACTAAAACCTTTCTGCTGCTTCCCCTTCTCTCTGTCCTGAGTGAAAGTGAACATCAACCTTTCTCTCTGAAACATAGCCAAGGCTGTGTGTGTGCATGTGCGTGGGGTGGGGAGAGAGAGAAGGGACATTAGGTACAGGCATCAGCATAAAGGATTACTGAGAGGTCCATTGGTAATTTTTAATCAACCTATCAGTATAATTAACACTAAACTGAAGAACTTCCATTTTAAAATGAACTTTTATGTGTACTTGCAAATTAAAGGTTCAGAATCCAAACAAATCCGTCTTTGTGGCAATTTACTGGTTTTGAAGCATATTAATAGCATCCTAGAGATCTATTAACACATTGTACTTTCCACTTTTGCCAGAAGGTAAAATTATTGAATGCATCAATGCAAATACTTACTGCAGTCCATGCACCAATTATACAACGAGAACAGGTCCAACCATCATGGATTTCATGAAGTGGAACACCATAACAACCTAAAGGTCAAAGAAGAGTGTCACAACTATCATTCCAATCCCAAATTCAATGTTACAAGTGAGCAGCGCAAAGAAAATAACACCTACTTGCATGAACCTGTAGACAGCATTTTGCACAAGATATCAGCAAACTAGTTCCATCCTCTTCAATAAATGTATTGGTAGGGTATAGATCATTATTTTCTTCACTGTACGTAAAGCACATTTCTGGGATAAGCGGTTTTGTTTTATGTTGCTTGGATGGTGACTCAGCTGCATCAGTATCGATTTGAGATCTCCTTTCCATGAGGTTATCAGGCTGTATATGAAACAAATATGTTGTAGAGTTAATTATCTATTTTTTTCTCAACCTGAAAATGCTTTAAAATAGTGTGATCATTAAGGTTAGAGAAATTAGTGCTGCACAACCAGGGTCAGCACCAAGTATACCACATCCAGGAGCAGAATAAATTTCTCACTACGCTCTGCTTCTAGTATTTTTGAGCCCAAACTTCAAAAGAACTGTACCAGTGTAACATTTCATTTTCATTTTAGGGGCTTGGTTTAGCTCAATTGGCTGGACATCTAGTTCGTGATACAGAGCAACACCAACAGCGTGGGTTCAATTCCCCTGCCAGCTGAGGTTATCCATGAAGGTCACGCCTTCTCAAACTTGCCCTCGCTTGGGGTGTGGTGACCCTTAGGTTAAATTGCCACCAGCCAGCTCTTAAAGGGGAAAGCAAGCTATGGTCCTCTGGGACTGGGGTGACATTTACCACAGCAGCTATCCTGTGACTTCACAATGAGACAGCGACTCAATATCAAATGAAGGACAGTTTTGTGCTTTAGATCATTAATCATTAATAATCTTTATTGTCACAAGTAGGCTTTCATTAACACTGCAATGAAGTTACTGTGAAAAGCCCCTACTCGCCACATTCCGGCACCTGTTCAGGTAGATAGAGGGAGGTTTCAGAATGTCCAATTCTCCTAACAGCACGTCTGTCAGGACTAGTGGGAGGAAACCAGAGCACCCAGAGGAAACCCATGCAGACACAGGGAGAACGTGCAGACTCCACACAGACAGTGACCCAAGCCTGGAAGCGAACCTGGGACCCTGGTGCTGTGATAGCCCTGGTGCTAACCACTATGCTTCCATACCTACTAGACATTGTAATAACACAGCCTAAATTGTAGCACTGGAGAAGAATGATGCAGTTGAGTGGCCAAAGAGAGGGCGTGATCGAATGACCTCGTCGCGCCCCATTCAGTGATGCGATGGGGCCGTTAAATCTCACGTGAGGCCTCTCGCGTGCTGTTAGGTGAATTGGACATTCAAGTAAATAAGAAACTGTTTACTGTGGCAGTCGGGTGGGTAATCGGAAGATACAGGTTAAGGTGATTGGCAAAAGAACCAGAGCAGCATCAGGAAACATTTTTTAAACAGTAAATGGTGTTAAGTCCATTAGCCATACAATGAGGGAAGAATGAGTCTGAAGCCAAGTCTTTACTTCAAGACAGACTTATTCACAAGCCTGTAGAGTTCACCCCCCCCCCCCCCCCCCCCCCCGCCCCCCCCCCCCCAACCCCTCAGTGTTCCAGTTGGTCCCACTTATAGAAGTATCAATATCCATCACCAATTTAACAATGCCTTAATGTAATTGTCATTTAACAAAGTGATTGTCAGTGTACCTTAACAAAGTAATGAATACAATATTGACTGATTTCTCGCTTTTAAAAATTAAAACTTTTGGAAATTCAAGAAATTTTTCAAATTAAACAAAGGGAAACAAGATCATGTAATTTCCCATCTTCTATGTTTCACATTATATAACTAAGCATTAACAAATGGCCTAGAATTTGTACAAGTATATACAGAAAATAAAATCTTTCTGAAAAACAAAACAGCAAAGTTGGCATGTCACTGGGTCCTGATGGCACATCGTTTGCTGTTAAAAACAAAAGAGGAGACTCAGGCCACAATTTTTAATATTTCTTAAATATGCAAACTGTGCTTTGGGATAGAGCAGCTAACAGTGCCTTTGTCAATAAAAGCTCGGGGGAGAGCAGGGTGGGGGGAAAACAGGGAGAAGCAAAAAGCAAGCATCATGTTTTGGGATTTTATTGCCCTACTTCCCCCACACAAGATATCATTTTTAAGCAAATAAACAAAGTAATTTTCCACATAATCTAAATAATGACTAATTTATTGCCTTCCAGATTCATTCAACAATTTCAGACTAATTTTTGTGCCCATTTTGATTCGCTTGCTTCACATGTTTCGATCATACCCTTGTGTTTGTTTTAGGGTGGCAACTGTTCATCAATGTACCTTTCGCAGACATGACTCTCGTCATTTAACTCCCATCTTCCACCCGCGTCACATATCTCTGCTTTTGTTCTGTTTCCCACCCTCCCCATTTCACCTGCTTAAAGCTTTCCAACTATCCCAAGTTCTAGTGAAAGATCATTGATCCAAAACATTAACTCTCTTTGCCCCTCCACAGATGCTGCCACGGCCTGCTGAGCATTTCCAGTGTTCCCTGTCTATTTATTAGCTTGACTAGGCGATCAAAAACCTCACAAAAGTCCTTTAATTTCTGTAGTATGGCAGGGAGAGTCAGGGGATAAATAAAGAGGCCATAACACAGGGTTTTTGAAATAGTAACAATACAAGGCTCAGAAAAAACTGGAGGATAGCTGAAAGCCATTTTATGTGCAAATTAAATCAAACAATTCACTACTATGAGTTCATGTGATGTATTCTTCATTTACTGTTATTATGCAAAATACATTATGCCAATGAATAAAGTGAGTCTGATCATCAAGGCCATTCTATATATTTACCTTACTGAAGAAAAAAAGCAGTTTAACATTGACTTTTGGCCTCTTTTCTAGAAAGATTAGTGAATTACATATGCAAAAAATATGACTATCCAGTTGATGTCACAAGGGATAATATTATCATACTCTATAACTGCACGCCCTAGAAGTAAACAAACTAAAAAATAAGATCAGGCAGTATGCAGAAGCAACTGATATCACTGGAGTTAAGAATATATCTTGGATGAAACTCTAATTATGATATTACAGATTTTAAGGACAACTGTACATTTGAGTTTAAAAGTTTTTTTAAAATTGAAGTACAGACAACACGGCATTTTTCGGTGTTTCTTCAAACCTTGTCATACACTTATCTCTAGAGCTGGCTACAAAGTGTAATTAGCATACAAAAGTCTCCTCCGGGGAAGTCCACTGAACCTTCTAAATTAGAAAATAGAATTCTTAAAAGTGCTGAAGGAGGCCATTTCGCCTGTCAAGTCTGCACCGACCCTTTGAAAGAGCACCCTACCTAGGTCCACTCCCCCACCCTTCACCCTTTTACTTCTGAGGGAATAGGAAACAGGAAGGGACTTCAAAGGGTAACAACAAAATTAACTTCTTTGCCTGGTTAAACACCAGCTCCTTGAACATTAACATAGCAGTCATTTTTGCGTTTTTTGAACTGCATAAAAGGAGGCTGCAGGAAGCATCTTGGGAGATAGGGTGTAGAAAAGGGACATGGAAGCATACTGGCTATGTCACTGAACTAATAATTTAGAGGTCCAGGCTAATTGCTCTGGGGTAAAAGCAAATTACTGCGGATGCCGGAATCTGAAACGAAAGCAGAAAATGCTGGACAAACTCAGCAGGTCTGACAGCATCTGTGGAGAGAGAAGGGAGCTACCGTTAAGTATAGATGACTCAGGGATTCAAATCCCACCTCGGCTGCTGGTGGAATTTAAATTCAATTAAGAAAATCAATTAATTGGAAATAAAATCTGGAATTGAAAGCTGGTCTCAGTAATGATTACCACAAAATTATCATTGATTGTCAGAAAAATCCATATGGTTCACAAATGTCCTTCAGGGAAGGAAATCTGGCTTACATGTGACTCCCGATCCACAGCAAAGTGGTTGACTCTTAAGTGTCTTATGAAATAAGCTACTCAGTTCAAGGACTATTAGGGATAGGCAACTAATGTTGGCCTTGCCATTAATGCCCACATCCAATGAAGGAATAAAAAAGAATCCCCAGGGAAAACCCAGGCCACAACAGCGAGGATCCTTAGCCGAGGGAGGACAAAAGGAAGGTTTAGGAAATCAACTGCTGTTCTACCAAATGAGCCCATGCAATCTGCAAATTCCATAACCATAGAATTAGCGAGAAAAAGGAAACCTTTCCGATTTTCGAAAACCTGCTGACCTGATGAGTCCACCCGAAAAGGCAAGCCAAGAGGCAAGCCAAGAAGCCAAACGCAAAAAAGAAAAGGCAAGAAAAGAGCATCCAATAGCAATAGTCATCTTTGCAGTTAAACTGAACCTCAAGTTTCAATTCCTTCACTTCGGAAAGGAGGAATTTAAGCACCAATCTCACACCTATATCTCAGAGACGGATTAGCCCAGTCTCCAGGGAGCTGTCTCGAAAGACGGAGCATCGGAACGGTGAGTATATAAAGTAACTTACCTCGGGGACTCACAGCCTAGTCACCAGGGAGCAGTCCCAGAGGACGGAGCATCAGAACGGTGAGTATATAAAGTAACTTGCCTCGGGTATTTGCAGCCTAGTCTCCAGGGAGCAGTCCCAGAGAGCGGAGCATCGGAACGGTGAGTATACGGGGATTCGCAGCCTAGTCACCAGGGAGCTATCCCAGAGAGCGGAGCATCGGAAAGGTGAGTTTATAAAGTAACTTATCTCGGGGATTCGCGGTCTAGTTTCCAGGGAGCAGTCTCGAAGGGCGGAGCATCGGAATAGTGACTATATAAAGTAACTTACCTCGGGGATTCGTGGCCTAGTCTCCAGGGAGCAGTATCGGAAGGCGGAGAGTATATAAAGTAACTTACCTGGGGAATTTGAGGCCTAATGTGCAGGGAGCATTTTCGGAGGGCAGAGCAGTGAGCATCGGGATTCCACTGAAGCAGAAACAAACTGAAAAACTGACAACACAAGAAAGCTGTGACCTGAATGGCTGGTAGGGAATCAGTGCTAAATTTGAAAAAAAAACACTGCAGAACTAATTAATTAATTAACTGAGTAGAGATGGCTGGGCAGGTGTTGTGCTGCAGCTGCATGATGTGGGAGCTGGCAGGTCCCATTAACTACGTCTGCAACAAGTGTTTGTTAGAACATAGAACATAGAGCAGTACAGCACAGAACAGGCCCTTCGGCCCTCAATGTTGTGCCGAGCCATGATCACCCTACTCAAACCCACGTATCCACCCTATAACCGTAACCCAACAACCCCCCCTTAACCTTACTTTTATTAGGACACTACGGGCAATTTAGCATGGCCAATCCACCTAACCCGCACATCTTTGGACTGTGGGAGGAAACCGGAGCACCCGGAGGAAACCCACGCACACAGGGGGAGGACGTGCAGACTCCACACAGACAGTGACCCAGCCGGGACTCGAACCTGGGACCCTGGAGCTGTGAAGCATTTATGCTAACCACCATGCTACCCTGTTGCTCGAGGAATTTTGGCTCAGAATTGATGAGCTGGAGTCTGAGCTTCAGACATTGTGGCACAACCCGTTACCTGGTTGCTTTTTTTCCAGGAGGCAGTCACACCCTGCAGAGTAAGTACCTCAAATTCGGCCAGTGTTCAGGTACAGCACGGTACTGCAACTGAGGCAGGTAGAAGGACCTGAATTCAGAAATGGAGGAGCCTCAACTCTTGACCTTGTCCAACCAGTATGAGGTACTTTCTCTCTGTGTGGATGAGGAAAAGGATTGTAGGGAGGGTGAGCTAGCCGACCACTGCACCGTGGTACAGGAGGCCATTCAAGCTAAAGGAGCAAAAAGACAAGTGGTAGTTGCAGGGGATTCTATAATTAGGACAACTGAGAGCATCCTTTGTAAGCAAGACCAAGAGTCCAGCACGGTATGTTGCCTGCCCAGTGCCAGGGTGAGGGGCATCTCTAACTAGCTTGAAAGGATATTGGTGCGGGAGGGGGAGGATCCAGTTGTTGTGGTCACATTGGGACAAACAACACAGGAATGACTGGGAAAGAGAATCTGTTTGTGGATTGTCAAGAACTAGGAACAAAATTAAAGAACAGGTCCTCAAGGTTTATAATCTCTGGATTACTACCTGAGCCAAGTGCAAATTGGCATAGGGATGGGAACTTTAGGGAAGTAAACACATGATAAACGAGTGATGTGGGGAAAAGGGGTTCCATTTCATGGGGCACTGGCATCAGTATTGGGACAGGAGGGATCTGTACCATTGGGACGGTCTCCAGCTGAACCGATCTGGGACTAGTGTTCCAGCAGAAAGGATAAAGAGGGTGGTCACAAGGACTTTATAAACAAGCAAGGGGGGCGGGGGGGTTTGGGAAACATTAAACTGCAAGAAATATAATGGTTAATGGGAACCAAAGTGTGAGGAGAAAGTAGAGGTGAATAGAATGAACAGGCAGGGCTAGTCTGACAAATACGGAGGGGAAAGGAAACCCAAAAAAAATCAAAATGTGAGGTGACTCTGGGAGTGAAAATTGGGGATGAGGCCGAGCTTTATCAGAGATTAATGAAGGAGGTCAGAATGTGTGAAAGGATAGTGCACAAGAAAATCCTGCAAGGGAAAGACAAATTGATAGGACATATTTAAAAACCTTGTACCTAAATGCATGCAGTATTCAGAGCTGACGGCACAAGTAAAGATAAATGGGTATGATTTGGGGGGGATTACTTAAACATGGTTGCAGGAGAACCAGGATTGGGAATTGAATGTCCAAGGGGATTCAGTATTCTGAAAGGATATGCACGATGGAACAGAAGGTGCAGTTGCTTTATTGGCTAAAGATGACATCAAGATTGCATTAAGAAATGATATTGGAGGGCAGCACGGTGGCCTAGTGGTTAGCACAGCTGCCTCATGGCACTGAGGTCCCAGGTTCGATCCCGGCTCTGGGTCACTGTCCGTGTGGAGTTTGCATTCTCCCGATGTCTGCGTGGGTTTCGCCCCCACAACCCAAAAATGTGCAGAGTAGGTGGATTGGCCACGCTAAATTGCCCCTTAATTGGAAAAAATAATTGGGTACTCTAAATTTAAAAAAAAAATGTTATTGGAACTAAGGGCCAAAATGTTGAATCGAGCTAGGTGGAAATAAAAAACAAGGGGAAAAAAAACCTTGGTAGGAGTAACTTACAAGCCCCCGAGCAATACTTCTAAAGTGGGGCATAGTATAAACTAAGAAATAATGAGGGCTTGTGAGAAGGACACGATGGTAATCATGGTGATTGTAACATGCATATTGACTTGATGAATCAAATTGGCACGGGTAGCCTCGAGGGAGATTTAATAGAATATATGAGGGATTGCTCCTTAGACCAATATGTTATGGATCTAAAGAGGGAGCAAACTATTTTAACTTTAGTATTATGTAATGAAGAAGGGTTGATAAATAGCCTTTTTGTTAAGGATCCTCTTGGAAGGAGATATCACAGCATGCTAGAATTTCAAATTCAGATTGAGCGAGCAAAGACAAGGGTGCCACACTAGAGTTTTAGCGTTGAACAGATAATTATACAGGCCTGAGGAAAGAATTGGTCCAAGTAGACTGGGCACAAATAATTGAAGGTAGGACAGTTGAGGAACAATGGCGAATGTTCAGGGAGATATTAAATACCTCTCAATTAAAGTACATTCCTGAGAGGAAGAGGAATTGTAAAAGGGAGAAAAATGTTCCATGGCTAAACAATGAAGTCAAGGAAGACAAAGGCAAAACTAGGGCATACCATACTGCAAAAACTAGCGGTAAGCTGCAGGATGGGTGAACTTTACGGTTCAGCAAAAGGCTACTAAAAATGAAATCAAAAGAATCAAGATGAACTACAAAAGAAAACTATTAGAAAACATAAACATTGACACCAAAAGCTTCTGTAAATATATAAAGAGAAAGATAATAGTTAAAGTAAATGTTGGCCCTTTGGAGGACGATATTCGTGAGGTAATAATGGGGAACACACAGGTATGCCAGATGCACTGAACAAATATTTTGCCTCTTTCTTCACAGTAGAGGATAATAAAAAAATGTCCAAAAACTGCAGTTAATGGAGAGGAACTTGGTGCAATAATAAACTAACGTTTATTTTCTTTAAGATTAAAGTTTGACTGTGGGGTTATTTTTATACTGAATCACTTGCACACACACACAGACACGATCGCACACACGTTCTTAGCTCATGGACCACTTTATGCAAATGCATTTCACGTGGCCATGAGAGTGGGCAAATCCATTATTTCAAATTTAAATTATTAGTTTGAAATGTCTACAAAATCGAGAGAGTCAGCATGGATTTTTAATAAGTAAATAGTGTTTAACCAATTTGAGCAAGCTTTTGATTTTTGTTTCTGAGGAAGAGCAAGAGGAACGCAACATATACAGTGTAAATGATTCATAGAAGGCATTCGAGAAACTATCTCACAAGGGATATTCTCAGAAAATTTCAGACAAATGTTACGTGGAAATGTAGCAGCATGGATAGAAAATTAGCTGATAAGACATGAAACCGAGAGTTAGAGTAAACATGTACTAGGAAATGGGTTAGAAGTGTTTACCTCGTTCTCCATACCGCGATGATTTGGACTTGGGCAGAGGCAGTAGTTGCTGCTAAAACAAGTGTTAGAGGATTTGGCAAACAGTGAGGGGCTGTAAAAGACTTCACGATGACATAGGTAGTTAGCAGAATGATCAGACAAAGTAAGTGGTAGATGCAAGTTAAGTGTGTGAGACAATACATTTTCTGAGATTTTATGCACACTGAAAAGACATTGAATGGTGTGGATGAACAGAGACACCTAGAGGTTCAAATGCATTATTTACCTAAAAGGAAGAAAAAGCCAAAGGACAGTCATTAGGACACGGCATTATAAAATAGCAGCATAGAACGTAACAGTAAAAAGATCAATTTATGTAAAATATTGATTAGATCACCAAAATAAATTTTGGGTGTCACAATATTGGAAAGGTAAGTCATTAAACCATACAGTGGAAGCATGAATTTCACTAAAATGCCAGGGATAGGAAAACAAGCAGACACTTGAAGTTATTTGCATTTTGGTACAGAAAATTAAGGATATTTATAGATGTTTTAAAATTCTGAAACATTTTGACAGTGAGAAGAGAAAGATGATGTGCCAGTAATTGGTGGAAAAACAATGACACCTTAACAGTATGCCCCATCATTGATTCAAAACAACATGCAGCATTTTGGCTGTAAAAGACATAGTCTATCCATTCCAAATGTCCACAAATTGTCAGACATATACAGGCTCTTTAGCCTCCCCAAGCTGCCAAAAACTGCCGCCTCGTTGTGAGGCTCCAATTGCCGTTTATTGCAATCATGAATTTGCTTGAATTTTGACAGGAATTCTTCTGTGTTTAGAGCTGGTAATTCATGATCGCAAGTTCCCTGTCAATGGCATGACCTATGCTCCTGACAGGACAGTCAGCCTTGCAGGCCCATTAAGGAGTCTCACCTTCAGCTAGTCATGAATTGTTCCCAGAGATATTTTGTAATTATTTTTATCTGTCTTGACAATCTTATGTGCCAGCCTTGCATTACATATTTCTGTTGGTGTTGAAATTAAGCCTGCCTTGATATTCAAATTTAAATTAGATAGATCTCTTGCTGAAAATAACATTTTTGGATTTAGAATACGAGTAATATGAAACATGAAGTAGAACATGGGAGGAAAAAGGTGACTTTGGACTTGTAGCTCCCAAAGTGTTTTCAGGGGCTTCCTTGTAACGTTTATGTCCTTACTGTCCACTAATTGATTATCGTTTATTAACATTACATCATGCAACCACCATGATGGCAGAAGGCCATCTAAATGAACGTTAGCATGTTGTTTGGCAGAAATTATTGTTTTCTTCTTCTTAAGCAGTCCCTCGGGGTCGAGGATGACTTGCTTCCAAACTAAAAATAAGTTTTCAATTGACTGAGGAGTCCGATGCACGACCTATGGTCTCTATCACAGGTGGGACAGATAATAGTCGGAGGAGCGAGTGATTGAGGTGTCGGGGCTGCCACATATTCCTTTCGCTGTCACCCCTTAGTGTCAGCTTGCTTTCTGTGAAGAAACGCTTGGCGTTCAGCTCCTTTCTGGATGCTTTTTCTTCTCTTCGGGAAGTCTTGGGTCAGGGACTCTCGGGCGTCAGTGGGGATGTTGCACTTTTCCCAAGAGTTTTGAGGGCGTCCTCAAAGCATTTCCTCTGTCATCCTTGGGCTTGCTTGTTGTCTTGAAGTTCCAAGTAGAGTGCTTGCTTCAAGAGTCTCGTGTCAGGCATGGGATGATGTGACCCGCCCAGCGGAGTTGATTGAGCATGCTCAATGCTTCGCTGCTGGGAATGTTGGCCCGAGCGGGAACACTGACACTGATGTATGACGGGGGCAGGTTGGTAGAGGACCTTTGCATTACGGAAGTTAAGTGTAAGGTCCCTGCTCTCGTGTGCCTCGGTGAGTGTGTTTATGATGATCTGGAGCTCTGCCTCAGTGTGCGCAGGCGCAAGTATCGTTTGCAAGACAAGAGGATGGGACGACCTTGGGTCTGGCTTGTCAGCAATGGAGGTTGAAAAGATTTTTATGTTTTACTATTTTCATCGGAACAATGTGCTCAATGAATTTTTCCTGTTCCTGATCATGATGGGCAGGGCCTCTAGTTCTATACTTCATAGATCAAGAATGCTTGTATATTTTGAATGCCTATGTTGATCTGCAGACTTATTCAATCTGCACAGTGAAAATATTCCAAAGAATGTTTGAAAATATTCCTAGATTATTAGTGGGGGGTTCAAACTTCGATAATATAAGATATGCTGCTGACAATGTTCTTACTGCCGATTCTGAAGAGAAACTGCAAAATATTTGGATGTTGTAGTAAGTGAAACAGTTGAACATAAATTGTAAGAAAACAAAAATGTCAGCAGTGTCCGAAAAGAAAGTTACACCAGAATGTAAGATGACATTAAAGAATAAAAAGTCACACCGGCAGACAACATTTGTTACCTAGGAAGTATGTTAACATCAAACAGAGAGTACAACCAAGAAATACGATGCATGATTGGAATGGCCAGGTTTATTTCAAAAAAATGAAAATAATCACCTCAAACTTAGTCAAGAAAACGAAGTTGACAATCCTGGAATCCCAATCCTGGAACACCAGTGCTGACATATTGAAGCAAGTGTTGGACAAGCAGGGAAACAATGCAAAGAAGAATCGTGGCTGCAGACTTTTGGTTTTAACAGGTAAATAATGAAGATACCTTGGACAGGTCACACTACCGATAAAGAGCGCTAGTAAAAATCAGTGAACGTAATCATTCTGCTGACCAAGATCAAGAAACGACAGCTGGAATTTCTTGGGCATGTAATTAGAAATCATTACTAAAGAAAGTCAGATGGTGATAGGAAAGATTGATGTTGAAAGAGATCGAGATGGACAAAAAACAAACTTTTTAAAGACCCTCGTAAAGGGGATCAATGTACTATCAGCAAAAATGATCCACACCTCCAGTGCAAGATTACAATTGAGGTCCATGGTCGCTAACCCCTTTTAGACATTGCACCTGGAGAGAGAGATCTTGACCTACATTTATTAACTGCTAAAGAAGCAAAACAATTTCTAAACGCAACTGGCTAACAAACTTAAGTCTCCTCCTCTGCTTGTTCTTTACAAATTATTATGTTTCTCTATTTCGCTCACCTACCCCCCTCACCTTTTTGCTTCCTCGCTCACCCTCCTTCTCCCCATTGCTCCCCCCTCTCTATTGCTCCCCCCTCTCTATTGCTCTCCCCCCCCCCCCCCCTCTATAATTCTCTCTATTTTCATCCCTTTGTCTTTCTCGAGATTAATGCAGGAATGTCAGATTTATTATATCATAGGTATTTGGTGCAGTGTTAAAAGCTGTGTGCATGACTGCTGCATTAGTGTTGTGAAAGAATCCTGGTTTGAAAGGTTTTGGGAGACAGAGGTGCAATTAAGACAGTGTAAAAACCTTGGACTAATGGAGTACTGTTTGGATTAAGGGGATTCCCTGTGGCGTTAATTAGGTCTCAGATTAGTAAGATTATGTAATTAACAAGAGGAGCCACGGTATCTGGAATGTTGCAGAAAAAGCAGTTTTAGTTGAGTTTTAGATTGAGATGTGAGCAGAAGTCAAGCATCTGCTCTCACTGCAGTTCAGTTAAAGATATGACGGTACACCGATTAACAATTTCTTTCCAAGCAGTTCAGAATTGCGTGATTGGAAGGCGAGCTGAAATAAGCTGAGAAATAGCTTCTGAAGAAACACAAGAGTTTCTGCATGGTTCTGAAAGGATTCAGGTCTTTTCTTTAAAGATCTCTCTTTCTCATATCCTGACATCTCTCTACAGCAGGTATTCCCGAGAACTAATTATATTTGAAAGTGGATTGAAAGCCGAGATTTTTTTTTTGTCGTTTGAGTGGAAATAGAGATAGCAGTTTGGGTTATTGTGCCATTGTATTTCTGAGCACTGCTAATGGGGTAATTGTACGCCACTTTTTTGTGTGATGTTAAAGCTATTTTAGTACTGTGTTAGTAATAATGTTTGTTTTAATATATCATGTCCCTATTCTGCGTGAAATCACTCCTGGAGCAAGGCATCCTTTCCTTAGTCTTACAAAATCTTTTTAAAAATTGGGGTTTCTGTCCAGTATCCTAGGCACTGTTGGGATCTGGTCCGGGAGCATAATGAAATTGGGTCTCGTCCAGGATTTTAAAGTGTAATTCCTTGTTTTGTTTAGGATTAACTAATTTAAAGGCAGCGAGTATGTGGGGAACTGCTGCTTCCTTTCAGGTTTTGAAGTTTAAGTAGGAAGTGACTGGAGAATGCTCTTTCAGTTATAAAAACGTCCCTGGGTGTGGAAGAGGTCACTCAGGTTTGTTTACAAAGGGTGGCTAGAACAAAACGTTTGGGCTTTGCGGAAAAGCTGCAATGAACTTTATTTGAAGGGGTGAGGAAGGTAAAGATAATACAAGCAATAGCTCGGCATTTATATTTGCCAAACACACAGCCTGAATCATTAGAATTAGCTAGAATTCAATTCCAAATGAAACAACTAGAAATGCAAGCAAAAGAAAGAGAAGCAAAAGAAAAAGCGAGGGATTTTCAAAAGAAAATAGAAATAAGGAAGCTTGATGTAGAAATGGAAAGATTAGCAAGGAAAAGAGAAGCAAAGGAAAGAGAATTTGAACTTCAGAAACTAGAACTGCAAAAAGATCAAAAAGAAACTGTTGGGAGTTAAAGGTGGAAGCTGACGAAAGTCTAGAGGGAGGAGAAACAATTCCTCGTCAAAAGCGTAGTAGGGACATGTTTAAACATATTCAAGCACAACCAAGGTGTCATGAGAAAGATGTGGAAGCCTTTTTTTAAAAATCTCATTTGAGAAAGTGGCTAAGAACTGGTCAATGGCCATATGAGTAGCGTTGGTTCAAACAAATCTGGTAGGATTTGCATCACGATCAGAGGAGATATCTAGGGATTATGATGAGGTGAGAAAAACTATATATAGTGCATATGAAGTCTATATGAACTAGCTTACAGACAGAAGTTTAGAAATCTAAGACACACACAGAATTTGAAAGAATTAAACAAAAACATTTTGATACGTGGATAAGAGCATTAAAAATGGACCACATCTATGATGCTCTTGGGGAACAATTATCTTGGAAGAATTAAAAAATTTACTTCCCGCAGTAGCGAGAACTCTTGTGGAAGATCAAAGGGTTAACATTGCTAGACTGGCAGTAGAAATGGTAGATGATTTTGAATTAGTCCACAAATCAAAGTCTGGTTTACGACATCAATTTCATTCTGTGATGGGTAGAAACTGGGTAAATGAGAAATTCACAGGTAGTCAAGGCAAAGGAGGTCTAGTTGGAGGTGGTAAGGAGAGTTTGACTCAGGTTAGAAGTTGGACACCTGACATCACAGTGTTGGTCCTTAAGAAAAATACTGGGAAGACAGACTCATTAAAACAAGATAAGTTAGTGGGTTTTATTAAAGTGGGAAGAAAAACCATTGCTCAAATGGAAGAGGTGCTACAGATTGTACAGCCTATTCAGAGGTTGGTGGATAAGCAGGTGCGAGAACTTTCTAAAGATTTGCGGGGTACAGTTTTACTTGTGTGTACAGGTACAGTAGGTAAACAGATTAAGATCTTAAGTGATACAGGAGCAATTCAGTCCTTAATGGTGAGAGATGAAGGAGCATTGCCAGAAAAGGTGGTAATATGTGGAATTAGTGGTGAGAGGAGTAGTGTGCCACTATGTAAGGTGAGGCAAGAGAGATGGGGAAAAGTGAAGTGGTGGCAGGAGTAACAGAAAAATTACCTTTTCCAAGAGTACAAATTATCCTGGATAATGACAGAGCTGAATCACAGGTGGGAGTGATGCCTATTGTGGCTGAAAAGCCAGTGGAAAGTCAAACTGAGAGTCATATTCTGGGGTTTTTCCTGACTGTGTGCTGACAAGCTCACAAAACCACAAGTTGAGACAGAGGAAGAGAACTCAAGGAGTTTGGACAGAGAGGCTGAAGTTCAGTTATCGGAAACTGTGGCTGCGATTCTCCGCAACCACGATGGGTGGGAGAATAGCGGGAGGTCCGCTCCCGCACCTCCCGCTATTCTCCCACCCCCCCCAAAATGGCGTGCCCGGTTTTCGACATGCCGCTCGGAGAAATGCGGGCCGCCGTGAAGGGATTCTCCGACCCGGATAGGCCGAGCGGCCTGCCGTTCCCGACCTGTTCACGACGACAGCTACCACACCTGGTCGCTGCCGTCGTGAACATGGCGCGCCAGGTAAGTGTGGGGCCTAGGGGGGGCGGATTGGGGATCGAGCACCATGACCGTGCTCGGGAGGGGACTGGCCCGCGATCGGTGCCCACCGATCATCGGGCCAGCGTCTCAAGGGGACGCACTCTTTCCCCTCCGCCGTCCCGCAAGATCAAGCCACCACGTCTTGCGGGGCGGCTGAGGGTAAAGACGGCACCCGCGCATGCGCGGGTTTGAGCTGTTCAACCCGTGCATGCGCGGCTGACGTTATTAGGCTCCGCATCATTCTTGGCGCGCTGGGCCTTGAAGCCAGGGACAAGGCCCGACGGCCGAGTTACCCGGTACGGCCCTCCTAGCTCCCCGGGGAGGGGAGAATAGGGGGCCGGGAGAGGCTTCCGACGCCGTTGTGAACCTCTCCAGGTTTCACAACGGCGTCGGGCCTTGCGGAGAATTCCGCCCCATGTCTGATCAAATGGTTGATAAAGACAAGAGTCCTTGGTGGATGAAGCGGATACCTTTAGTTCAAGAAAGTTGGTTGAATTATGCAAGATTCAAGATAAAGCAGTTACATCAGAAAGCATATTCGGAAATAATGAGTGTAAATGAGAGTGTTACTACATTAGAAATAATGTATTACTGAGAAAACAGAAACCTTTACATTTTCAGGCAGATGAGAAATGGGCAGAAGTTCATTATGTAGTATTACTGGTGGGTTCCAGAAAGGAGGTTTTGTGGGTAACACGTGAGGTTCCAGTGGGGGGTCATTTAGGAGTGAAGAAAGCACAAGCAAAAGTACAAAAATATTTTTATTGGCCTGGACTGCCAAAGGATGTAGTGGAATTTTGCCACCCGTCACACATGTCAGGTAATAGGAAACCTCGAGCATTAATCAAATCAGTACTCTTAATACCCATTCCAGCCTTTGAGGAACCTTTTGAGGGTCCTAATTGATTGCATGGGACCCCTTCCTAAAACAAAAAGTGGGAATCAGTATTTTTAACCATAACGATATGTCTACTAGATTTCTAGAGGCCATTCCATGAGGAAACATTACAGCTAAAAGGGTTGTAGAGGAGTTAACTAAAATTTTTACCAGATATGGACTACCAAAGGAAATCCAGTCAGATCAGGGATCCAATATTATGTCAAAGTTATTCAAGGAAGTTAGGAATAGTTTAGGAATAAATCAACTTAACTCAACTGCATGTAATCCAGAATCACAAGGAGCATTAAAAAGGTGGCATCAAACTTTAAAGACCACATTGAGGGCCTATTGTCAGGATTATCCAGAGGTTTGGGATAAAGAAATTCTATTTTAATTATTTGCAATGCGGGATGCACTAATGAATAAACTAAATTCAGTCCATTCAAATTGAGTTTTGGTCATTCGTTAGGAGGACCACTTAAATTAATCAAGGAGAAAATTGGTGAGTCAGCGTTCAGAGGCTATGTTATTGGATTGTGTGTCAAATTTCAGGGAGAGATTATCTAGGGCTGGTGAGTTGGCTAGAAAGTATTTATAATTGTCACAACATGTGATGAAAAGGAGGCAGATAAGAAATCAAAAGTTCATAGTTTTGTGAGTGGGGATAAAGTATTAATATTGTTACCAACGTAGGTGAGCCATTTATGGCAAGATTTAGTGGGTCTTATCAAATTGAAAGGAAATTGAATGAGGTGAATTATTTGATAAAAGGCCAGAGAGAAGGAAAACTCACTGAGTATGTCTTGTCAATATGCTCAAAAGGTATTTTGAGAGAGAAGGAAAGAAGGAGATGGTGTTAGTCATTGTAACTCAGGGAGAAGAGATAAATCCAGATTATTCTCAACGTGACACTCCTCAAATTAGGTCGGACAATGAGGAAGTAATAAGAAATTGGGATAAATTACTGAGTTAGCTTCTGGAGGAAAATCAAAATGACCTAAAAGAGTTATTAGTCATATAGAGCCATTTGTGGAAATAAATTGTGAAGTACAAAAGTAATTATATCTGATGTAGAAGTAGGAAATGCTACTCCAATTCAACAACATCCATAGAGGCTCAATCCACTATAGTACAGGTACAAAAGGAGATTGAAAGCAGGCTTAAGAATATCATCGAAGTGAGTTGCAGCGATTGGAGCTCACCTAGTGCGAAGGTACAAAAACCAGGTGGAACACGATGATTGTGTATCGACTATAGAAAAGTCAAAGCAGTTACAAAGTCAGATTCGTATCCTATTCCTCATTTGGAAGACTGTGTTAAAAAGATGGAAGAAGAAAATTTTATTACCAAACTTGACTTACTCAAAGAATACCGGCAAATATTTTATCAGACAGGGCGAGGGACATTTTGGCTTTTATGGTGCCAAATTGACTGTATCAGTTTAAAGCTATGGAGTTTGGAATGAAGAATGTGCCAGCAACATTCTAAAGATTAATCAACAATGTTATTTCTGGACTAAACAATTGTGCAGAGTACATTGACGAATAATGGTGTTCAGTGAAACATGGAAGGAACACTTAAGGAATTATTCGATCAACTACAGGAGGCTGGATTGGTAGTAAACTTGGCTAAAAGTGAATTTGAGATACAATTGAATATGGTCATTCCCCATGGAATATGAAAACCAAAGCAATTGGGGAGTTTTCGATACCATCAACGAGGAGAGAAGTTCTGAATTTCTGGGCACGAGTGGTTTCTATCGGAATTTCATGCCAGATTTTAACAGTGGTTGCCCCACTGACTGAACTTCTGAAAAAAACCAGGGAATTTCAGTGGACGTCAGAATGTCATGAGGCAATCGGAAAACTATGCTAATCACTGCACATGATTACTAAACCTTATCTCTACTTTGAAATGTGAGAAGACTGGAATGTACGAAGATGGAAGACTGAAATGGGCTATACTCATGTCACATTTGCATGCTTAAATGTTATATATGTTTGAGTATTAGTTGTGTTCAGTAATGAGAAATGTTTAGAGTTGAAAGGCTTTGTAAAATGAAGCCACCTGTTTATATTGCTGGCTCATTATTTTTAAGGGAGGGTGGTGTGTGACATAGAAACGTAGAAACATAGAAAATAGGTGGAATAGGCTATTCGGCCCCAAGAGCCTTCACCACCGTTCAATATGATCACGGCTGATCATACAAATTCAGTATCCCACTCCTGCTTTCACTCCATACCCTTGATCCCTTTAGCTGCAAGAGCCACGTCCAGCCCTATCTTGAATATATCCAACAAACTGGCCCCAACAGCTTTCTGTGGCAGAGAACTCTACAAGTTCACAACTCTCTGAAAGAAGAAGTTCTTCCTCACTTCAGTTCTGAATGGCTTTCTCCTTATTCTTAGCCTGTGACCCCCTAGTTCTGGACGTCCCCATCATCGGGAACATTCTTCCTGCATCTAGCCTGTCCAGTCCCATCAGGATTTATGTTATGTTTCTTCTAATCTCCAGTGAGTACAAGCCCAGTCGACCCAGTCTTTCTTCATGTCAATCCTGCCATCCCGGGAATTAGTCTGGTGAACCTTCGCTGGACACCCTCAATAGCAAGAATGTCCTTCCTCAAATTAGGAGACCAAAACTGCACACAATACTCAAGATGTGACCTCAGCAAGGCCCTGTACAACTGCAGCAAGACATACCTACTCCTGTACTCAATTCCTTTTGTTATGAAGGCCAGCATGCCATTAGCTTTCCTCATCGCCTGCTGTACCTGCATGCCAACTTTCAGCAACTGTTCCACCATGACGCCCAGGTCTCGTTGCTCTTCCCCTTTTCCTAAACTGTCACCATTCAAATAATCAGCCTTCCCGTTTTTGCCACCAAAGTGGTTAACCTCACATTTACCCGTATTATATTGCATTTGTTAAGTAATTGCCCACTCAGCCAGCCTGTCCAAGATTCTTTGCATCCTCCTCACAACAAACACTTCCACCCAGCTTCATGTTGTCTGCAAATTTGGAGATATTGCATGCAATTCCGTCATCCAAATCATTAATGTATATTGTGAACAGCTGGGGTCCCAGCACTGAACCTCGCATACCCCACTAGTCACTGCCTGCCACTCTGAAAAGAACCAGTTTATTCCTATTCTCTGCTTCCTGTCTGCCAACCAGTTCTCTATCCACGACAATACATTACCCCCAATAGCATGAGGTATCCTTTCCTCAGTCTTACAAAATTATTAAATATTGGGGTATGGTCCAGGGTCATAACACTCTCTCTCCATTTTGCTTTGTCTCTCTCCATTTCCCTTTCTCTCTCTCAATTTTGCATCAATCTTCTCATTTCCATCTCAATTGATCTCATTTCTCTACATTTTTTTTCAATGGTTAAGGAGATGATTGATGTTATTGCTGCAATGACATCACCGCATCATTATCTTTACAACATTCCAGTAATTTGTGGCACAAATACGACAGATGAGAATGATCAGATAAAAAGTCCAAAAATGCACCTTGAGATATGGCATTGCAATGGTTTATGACCCTCGTTCCTTTGCATGGGCAGTTGATGATGAAGGATGAACAATTTTAAATGATCACTTAAGAAAGCAGCAAGAGAGATTAGGAGAAGGTTTAAATGAGAAATGAGGGGGTTACTGGACCATGGGTTGCTTTATCACAGAGTGGTTGAAGTGGAAATCCTTGCATCCCTTAAGAAAATGCAAGTTAAGTATTTGAGGCAGACAAATATATTGGTTGATGGATAAAGAGCAAAATGGCAGTATTAATTCTAAATTTCCTCACAAAATGGTTGCTGAAACGCAATGAGTCAAATCACACAGTTATAGGAACACATAGCACAGGGGGTCATTCAGCCGATCATGCCTGGGCTGGATTTCATCCCACACCCATGCTTCTGGTTTGCAACCTGAAAAAAGGTCATCATCCTTAAGTCCCTGTTGAGCTACGTCATAAAATTATTTCTGCAATCAGCTTCCGCCACATTTTCAGGACTAACATTCCAGATGTTGATTTCACTGAAAAATATTATTGTCTCTCACCTGGATCTCATGCCAATTATATTAAATCCAATATTGACCTTATTAGTAGAGAGAATAATTTTTCATTTATCTTCTCTGTCAAGACACCTCTTAAACTTCTCTGTTATAAGAATAGTAGTCCTACTTTTCCAACCTCTCCTAACTGAATCCTCTCATCCCTGGTAACATTCTGCTAAACCTCTTCTGTCCCCTTCAAAGGCCTTAACATTTTTCCTAAGGTATGGTGCCGAAAATTTTCCACAGTACTCCAAATAAGGCCAATCCAAAGGTTTAGAAATTTCTAGCATAAAACCTACTTGCTTCTATGCTTTTGCATCTATTTTTAAATCCACCTAACCCTTATGGTTTTTAAAACTACTTTAAGAACTTGCCCTTTCACCTTTCAGGATTTGTTTAGTTGCACACAAAGGTCTCTCTATTAATCTGCACTTCTCAAAATTGCATTATGTACTGGTATTCCACGAATGCCACTAAACGGCATGACTCCACACTGCTGCTCTGCTTCTGTTCATTTCACCATCCTGTCTATTTCATTCTAAAGCCTATAATTATCTAACCACCATCCATTATGTCTTGTATAAACTGCAAATTTTATAACACAGATCACTACACCTGAAGCTAGGTCATTTATAAAAAATGAAATGAGTAATTGACCCAAACCTAATTGTTGGGGAGCACCTCTACAAACGACCTACCAATCTTAAAAGCACTTTCCACTTAATTCCAGCCTTCCAACTTCTTAACAAGCTTCATCGAAGGCACTTTTATAAAAAACCTTCCAAATATCCATACTGTTACCTAATTAAAGAAATCAATCTAGTTAATCATGATTACCAAATCCCGACTGATTCACCCATTCTCCATGATAATAGTTCCAATAATCTATCGATGTTAGACTTGGTGACCTGTAGTTTCCCAGTTTATTTCCTTGGTTTTTTTTTAACTTTATGGTGGCATCCTGTAAAGGTGGCTGGGTGTGCATAGGTCCCTGGGGAAAGGTTAATAGAGACAGCTTATCTATATGAACTGAGAGATAAAAGGATAAAGATATTTGATTCATATAATTATAATGAGGTTATGTTAAGTTTGAATATACAAATAAATAGGTTGGATTTAAAATTTGCATTATGAGATAAGTAGGGAAGACGTTTAGCTGGTGGTTATGTGTGGGGCAAGTGTCTTGAGACCAGATAGTTGTTGGGAAGGTGTGAAAGTTGTGAATTTGAAGCAGCCATCCAGTCAAGCCAAAAACGCTGTTTTTTTCAGAAATGCTTTAGGATTTCCGCATCAGAGTGGAAGTGTCTGAGGAGTCGTGCCGTATACCTTTATTAATGTGACGGTAGTTCTTCACCGTTGGTAATATTACTGGATTTTCAAAGTTAAAAATCTATAAGGGAGTTGTTACCAAGTAGATCATTTTCCTGTGCCCTCTGACCAAGAGTTTTTTTTGGTGGTTATTCTGGAAGACTATTTTAACTGTAACGTTAATACTATGTGAATTTTCTTTTCTTGTTAATAAATCTTCTATTTTTTTAAATCCTAAGGAGTTACTGGAATTCTATGCTTCTGAGGTCAGTAGCTTTTCATCCTCATTTTCAAAATACAAAAGGTTTATGATCAATAAACCAGGCTTCCCTGTGGGGAGTGATTTGCTGAGGAAATTACATCTGTTGTGTCAGTAACACCCTCCCTTTTCTTGAAAAGTGGCGCAACTTTAAAAATCTTCCAGTCCTCTGGCACTGCTCCCAGATCCAACGAAGATTCAAAGATTGTGACCGCTGCCTCTGCTGTTCTCACTTTTGCTTCTTTCAGTACCTTTATGTGGACCAGCCGACCAGGGGCTGGTTTAGCACAGTGGGCTAAATAGCTATCTTATAATGCAGAACAAGGCCAGCAGCACGTGTTCAATTCCCGTACCGGCCTACCCGAACAGGCGCCAGAATGTGGCGACCAGGGGCTTTTCACAGTAACTTCATTGAAGCCTACTTGTGACAATAAGTGATCATTATTATTATTCTCAGTAATGCTTTTTTTAGTAGGTCTTTTCTATCCATTATTCTCCTACTCATAACATCCCTCTGATTATTTATTGTAGCCATCATATCATCTGCTTTCCTTGCGAGGACCCGTACAAAGTGCTCATTTAATTCTGTGCCATGTTCTCTGCATTTCCATTGGGTCCTTAATAAACAACAACTTTTTCCTGGGAAACCGTTTACACTAGATAGGTTTAAAGATGTTTGAGGGTTCAGTTCCCTCAAAAGAAAGAGAGTTAGTCTTTTCTTGTAACTTCCCCTTGCTTCCTGAGTTAACTTTTTTTAGTTCCCTCCTGTCTTCCCTAACGTCTTGAAACTTTCTCCTGTCATTTGTCATAAACCTCCTTTGTCATCCAGGGCACATCAGCTTCGGGTGCCCTACTTTTTCCCCTTCAAAGGAAGATACCTCATTTCTACTTGAACTCTCTATTTTGCTAAATGCCCTAGATTGCTCCCTTATTGCTCTACCCTGTCTTTTCCAATCTATCTGCATATGGTCCCTTTTTAAAATCACTGAAATTAGCTCTTCCCCAGTTATGCATTTTTATCTTTGATATTTTCTGGCCTTTTTCCATAACTGAATTATGCTGTGGTCACTGTCAGCTAGATGATCTATTAGTGTAACACGCAGAACTTGAACAACTTCATTTTCCAGAGCCAGAGCTAACATTGCTTCCTCCCTTGCTGAGAGACATATTGACCTATGTATATCAGAAATTATTCTCCTTCCCTCTTTGAACACTGATTCATGCCACATGCAGATGAGAGTAATTAAAGCCCCCCAATAATGATCTATTTTTGTTGCAGGCCTTTGAAATTTGCTCAGCTGTCTCCTTCTCACTGCTGTTATATATATTATTTATGTATATAGATACAGAAAAAAAACACACGCAGCAATGTAACATCTCCACTTCTGTTCCTTCACTCAAATCAAAAAGATTTGGGTCACAGAAGCAGCAAGTGCATCATTGGTATTTAAAACGGCTTCATCATCCTTAGTATATACTTCCACGTAGCCTCCTCATTTTCCTTCACCATTTCAGAATACTCAGTAACCAGGAATAATGCAAATCCATTCCTGGTTTTGTTTGAGCCATATCTCTGTTCAGGCAACTATGTAATAGTCCCATCTGGCAACCCATGCCTACAGTTCACCAACCTTATTGGTTACACTATGGACATTGACATGCATAAAATGTATTGGCTCCATTTTTTTGCGTAAACCTCTATCGCTACATGGTCCTGTCAGCAAATAGATAAATCAATAAGTTCAAAATAAGTTATGATCTGAAAGATTCTTAATTTATTGGATCTTGTTAATTCACTAAATACAAATACATGGTGCAAATACACAGATCAGTCCATATCTGTAAAGAGAGCAGATTTGCATATGTAACTTTTCTTTCGACCTTAAATATTCCATTAGACTTGTATAACTTGATGCACTTCAGATATAAAGAGAATAATCAATGAAAAATTATTAGTCTAAAATTTCGAGTGTGATTTAATACACCACATTAAGTATCAAAATGTGCGATTCCATACATTTTTAGAAATTCCTAATTCAGACCAGTAACTTTTTTAAAAAATGAATTCACTATAAAATGCTATGGGTAGTCAAAAGTTTGCTGAAACTGTTCAATTTTACTAGTTTGAGAGACTAACTGGTAAGATCATAGATCGGCATGGTACTGTATCATGCAACGTAGTATTTACAAGCACAGGAACATATCTTTCCACCTAAAAGGTTAATGTCAGTGTTTATCCTCCACACAAACCACCTCCGACCCTCTTTAGCTGAATTCACAATCCTTCCATTTCTTTCTTCTTCATGTGATCATCTAGCTTCCCATAAAATGCACCTATGCCGGCTGCCTCAACCACTTCTTGCGGTAGTGAATTCCACATTCTCACCACTCTCTGGGTAGGTTTCTCCTGAACACCCTAACGATTGTCTTTATCCCCCAAAACTAACTCATGCCTCAGAGCTAAAAGTCCATGATCAAATCTGGAAAAAAATATTTTGAACGTGAAAACTGTTCAGATTCATCATCGTACTATTTTTAATTTCGCCCTTTGAGTAAAGTAACACGTTACCTGGTAATAAGGAAAGAAAAGTGAGCAAATGGCACAATATGGTTCCATTTTTGAGGTTTCTTCATTATACTCCTTCTCTGCTTGAAAATTGTGCGGTTTATTCTGCCAGAGTTGGATAAGAGGCTTGGCCCAAGGCTGAGTTTCATTTACCTCTTCTTCATTGGATGTGCAATCAACCAATTCTACAAAACAAAATTGTTCTACTTTTACTCTTTGATTTCCACAAGAATCAATTAAGTTGCAACATTAACATTTTCCCTTTCTAACATACTGTGTTAGGATTAATGCAACTGCTAGGTAGGGAAGAATTAGCCTGCAAAAACGTTACAGCACTACTAGGTTCTATTCCTATTTAATACTGTTGTAACTTCTCTTTAGTGTTATGGGCCAGGGTTTAAAAACTCCAAAGTATATTATGGAGTTCACCTGACCGAGAAAGCTTTGTTGAATTTGGCTAGGATGAGCACAAGAGCCTGCTTTTCAGGTGTTATTCAATAGACGTCTTAGACGCTTTTAATCAACAAAACAAGCTTTATTCTAAGAATTTAGTTAACATTTGTATAAACACACAAAGCAAGAATTATTTTATCAATTATGAACATAAAGACCCCACACAGCTACAGTAATCTATGTATAACCCTGAATGAATTCCCCCTTAACTGTTCCAATTCAATAACAAAATCCAATAAAACTAGAAACCCCTTTTCAAAGGCGTGGCCTAGCACACAACATTCTCACTGTTGTTATTGATACACTGTTCCCCTTTTCAAACAGCAGATTTGAATTCCTTCCAGAAAACAATTCTCTTTTAAGTTACCAAGCAGTCTGGAACTTTTAAAATGGAAATAGAGAGGCAGGCCAAAAAAAACTTCTGTTCTCTGTCTGAGTCCACAGCAGCCAAATCTGAAAGCGAAACCAAAAAACTCTCAACCCCAACTCAGCTCCACCCACACAAATGACATCACTGAAGCCATGTGATAGACAAAAAACTTTCTTAAAGGGACATTCCCATGACATTAGAGTGCAAGATATATGTTTGTCTTAACTAGTATACTTCACCTTAAAATAATATTAATCCCACAGTAGCCATTTTAGTACATAAAACTTCAGCAACACAACTCAGACTATACTAACTGTGGGGCAGACTGTTTGGAAAGAAACAGTAGAACAGAAAATGTAAAATTATGCTGCCCTTTTTTCCCCAGAGATGTAAAACAATTCTAGATTCTGGTCAACATAAATAGCAGCGTAATACAGGACAAGATATAAAATGCAGTACATCCACAGCCCAACGTTCTGAGGACCAATCATCTTCATCTGTGCAGGAAAAGTTAACCTGAACAAATTAGATTCAGTTTAGATATGTAGCTTTGAATTATTTACCACCGTTTTAAGCTCTAATACTTTAGCTGATCCATTCTGGATGCAGATTTAAATGCTGAAAATACTTAAACGGTAAATATATTTAATCTAAGGCAATACTATCTCACCAGAGTTACAATCATATAAATGCATAGTTAA
Source organism: Scyliorhinus canicula (assembly GCF_902713615.1). NCBI lineage: Eukaryota > Metazoa > Chordata > Chondrichthyes > Carcharhiniformes > Scyliorhinidae > Scyliorhinus > Scyliorhinus canicula. The sequence goes on along the minus strand of NC_052153.1, from coordinate 22,485,982 downwards.
GATCCCATGGCATTCCTCAGAGGCAAAGAAATTTCAGAATTGTACAATATGAAAATGAACCTTTTAACCCTTATTTTTGCATTTTATTTACTTTCTCAGATGTGTATTTTTTTTATTAATTCCAGGGATGTGGGCTTCACTGGCTAGGCCAACATTTATTGTCCATCCCAAATTGCCCTGGAGGTGGTGGTGTTGAGCTGCCTCCTTGAACTGCTGTTGTCCATGTGGTGTAGGTATATAACACCCACACTCCCTCGGGAGGGAGTTCCAGAATTTTGAACTCAATGGCAGTGAACCAACGGCAATATATTTCCAAGTCAGGATTGATGAGTGGCGTGAAGGGGAACTTCCAGGAGTGGTAATTCCATGTATCTGCTGCTCTTTTCATTCCAGATGGCAGTGTTCGTGGATTTGGAAGGTGCTGATGAGTCTTGGTGAATTCCTGCTGTGCAACTTGTAGAAGGTACACATGACTGCCGTTGTTTTGTTGGTGGTTGAAGAAGGGAATATTTGTGGATGGGGTGCCAATCAATTGGGCTGCTTTGCCCTGGATGGGGTCAAGTTTCTTGCGTGCTGTTGGAGCCGTACTCATCCAGGAAAGTGGAGAGTATTCCACTACACCCCTGAATTGTGCTTTGTAGATGGTAGACAGGCTTTGTGGCATCAGGAGATGATTTACTTGCCACAGGGTCCCAAGCTTTTGACCTGCTCTTGAAGCCATAGTATTAATATGGCTAGTCCAGTTCAGTTTGTCATCAATGGTTACCCCCAGGATGTTGGCAATAGGTGACAACTCCCAGGATGTTGAAATTGGGGATTCAGCAAAGGGAAAGCCACTGAATATCAAGGGGCCAAGAGTTAGACTCTCTCTTGACGAAGGTGGTTGTTGCTTGGCACTTGTATGGTACAATATTACTTGCCACTTGTCAGCCCAGGCCTGGATATTGCCAGTAAATGTCCAAATGCAGCAAGATCTGCTTCTGTATCTGAGCAGTAACAAATGGTGAACATTGTGTAAATATCACTGATCTTCTGACCTTATAAAATCATAGAATTTACAGTGCAGAAGGAGGCCATTCAGCCCATCTCAATTTGATTAGCTCTTCCATCACTTTACTGATGATCGAGACTAGACTGATGGGACGGTAATTGGCTGTGTTGGATTTGTCCTGCATTCTGTGTACAAGATATACCCGGGCAATTTTCCACATTGCTAGGTGGATGTCAGTGTTGTAGCTGTACCGGAACAGCTTGTCTAGGGGTGCAGCAAGTTTCAGAGCAAGTCTTCAGCACCAATGCCAGAATATTGTCAGGGCCCATGTCTTTTGCAGTAACCAATGCCTTCAACATTTCTTAATATCATGTGGAGTGAACCAAATTAGCTGAAGACTGGCATACGTGATGCTTGTGTCCTCTGGAGGAGGTCGAGATGGAGCAGCCACTCGGCATTTCTGGCTAAAGATTATAGATAATGCTACAGCCTTGTCTTTTGCACTGATTTGCTACCTGCTCCCTCCACCCGCCTCCCCCCACCCCCAACCAGACTGACACCTCATTTTTAGGTACGTCTGGTACTGCTCTTGGCACGACCTCCTCTACTCTTCATTGAACCAGGGTTGATCCCCTGACTTGGTGGCAATGGTATCTTTAATCTAATACTGGGTTTGCATTCAGCCCAACTATTCATTTTGGTCTCCCAATGTAGGTCTGTCCAACATTGGGATAGCAGAATCCAACCCAAGAAATCATAGTACTGGAAATTAAATTGCCATGTTTAAATTAATTTCCTGCAACAGAACAGGTGAACTTAAAAGCACAGCAAAAATCAAAGGATGTAAGGAATTCTATACAGCTAATGCTGCCTTAACTCATTCTGTCAGCACACAATTTTGGTACATAAGCAACGTCACTGGGATAATGGACAAACATTAGTAGTAAACAAATCTTTGATTATGCTCAACATACACCCCTGACATCTACAAATTGCAATTGATCGAATTGCACAGACTAATAACTATTTCAATAAGTAACTCTGGATTCTCATGAAGACTCATTCTGTTTAAGTCGTGAAAGAGTTAACGTCCCAACCACTAGGCATGCAGTTCACTGGTTCAGGTAGCAAAGTTAAACACAAAGGGCAAGATGTACCAGCCAGGCAGCACGGTGGCGCAGTAGGTTAGCACTGTGGCCTCACGGCGCCGAGGTCCCAGGTTCGATCCCGGCTCTGGGTCACTGTCCGTGTGGAGTTTGCACGTTCTCCCCGTGTTTGCGTGGGTTTCGCCCCCACAACCCAAAAATGTGCCAGCTAGGTGGATTGGCCATGCTAAATTGCCCCTTAATTGGAAAAAATGAATTGGGTACTCTAAATTTATAAAAAATAAAAATAAATAAAAAAGATGTACCAGCCATGTTGTCCTCGAATGGGAGTTCAACATGACTGGTAGATGATCTGCATGATTGGTAGATCCCGGCCGCTACTACGCCTCGCAGGATCTACCCAAGTCCCACGAGGCATCAAGATCAGCAACCCACCCACAATGGGTGTGAACAAGCCGCCACTCACGTAAATAGGCCTTAAACCTACTCACCTGGGATCAACCGGTCCCCCGGCATCTAACGGCCTCCCCTGGGAATCCCCAGCTGGGTGCCACTCAATACTGGTCCACACAAACTTGGACCAGGTGGAACGGCATCCGGGGGGGTCTCCCTGGCCATCAGAGGCGCTGGGTGATCAGGGATAGGGCAGGGTGGCCTCCTGAAACGCGGGCATCTTGGCATGGCCCGGCTGACATTTTGGTACTGCCATCCTGGCACTGTCAAGGTGCCCAGGTGGCAGAGAGCACTGCCAGGGTGCCAGTGTAAGGGTGCCTGGGTGGCACTGCCAACAGTCAGTGTCCGAATCCATGCCCATGAAAGGAGGGTAAAAGGGGGGTTATGGAGGGTGAGTGGGTGCAGGGCAGGTAAGAAGGAGCCTCTGGGGGCGGTGACGGGTGGGGGTCCTGAAAGGGGGTGGGGGAGCTTGTAAATAGGGTGTCCTCACTTGGGAGGGGTGTGTGGGATGACGTTGTTCATGGGTGGGAAGTAAGGGAGAGCCCACAAGCTCACTTTGAGATAGGGGCACCCTTTCAAAATGGCGGCCTGGTCTCTGATCCGCCTGTCTGGGAGCAAGTCCAGCTCCCCAGTGATGAAAATAATGTTAAGTGTGGGTTAAACCGGTGAGAAACTCCCCAGAGCCCAAAAAGTGACGAAATGTGGTCAGATAGCGGTGGGGAATTCGTCAGCAGAGCCAGGAAGAAACTCCCAGCAAAACCCACCACAAATCATACTTAGAAATGTTTTGGTTAGATTACACCCTAAGAGTCATGATATATTACAATTAAATGAAATGAAATGAAAATCGCTTATTGTCACGAGTAGGCTTCAAATGAAGTTACTGTGAAAAGCCCCTAGTCGTCACATTCCAGCGCCTGTCCGGGGAGGCTGTTACGGGAACAACTGTAGGCCCACTGTAGTCACAGTCTCTAAAGAGAGAGATTGAGAATGATAAACTGTATAAAAATTGTCTAATTTATTTATTTATTTGTATTTTGAAATTGTAGTTGTATAAGTTTACCTAAGGTTTAAGACATGGCAGGAGATCCCAGACCCGTGTCATGCTCCTCGTGTGCGATGTGGGAGCTCAGGGACACATTCACTGTCCCTGGCTCCTTCACGTGCAAGAAGTGTGTTCAGTTGCATCTCCTGTTAGACCGCTTGACGGCTCTGGAGCTGCGGATGGACTCACTTTGGAGCATCCACGATGCTGAGGAGGTTGTGGATAGCACGTTTAGCGAGTTGGTCACACCGCAGGTGAAAGTTACTGAGGGAGATAGCAAATAGGTGACCAAAAGACAGAGCAAGAGTAGGAAGGCAGTGCAGGTGTCCCCTGCGGTCATCTCCCTGCAAAACAGATATACCGCTTTGGATACTGTTGAGGGAGATGGCTCACAAGGGGAAGGCAGCAGCAGCCAGGTTCATGGCACCGTGGCTGGCTCTGCTGCACAGCAGGGCAGGAAGAAAAATGGCAGGGCTATAGTGATAGGGGACTCGATTGTAAGGGGAATAGACAGGCGGTTCTGTGGACGCAATCGAGACTCCAGGATGGTATGTTGCCCCCCTGGTGCAAGGGTCAAGGATGTCCCGGAGCGGCTGCAGGACATTCTTTGGGGGGGGGGGGGGGGAACAGCCAGCTGTCGTGGTGCACATAGGCACCAACGATATAGGTTAAAAAAACGGGATGAGGTCCTACAAGCGGAATTCAGGGAGTTAGGAGTTAAACTAAAAATGTGGGACCTCAAAGGTAGTAATCTCAGGATTGCTACCAGTGCCACAAGCTAGTCAGAGTAGGAATGTCAGAACAGATAGGATGAATGCGTGGCTCGAGAGATGGTGCAAGAGGGAGGGATTCAAATTCCTGGGGCATTGGGACCGGTTCTGGGGGAGGTGGGACCAGTACAAACCGGACGGTCTGCACCTGGGCAGGACTGGAACCGATGTCCTCGGGGGGGTTTTTGCTAGAGCTGTTGGGGAGGGTTTAAACTAATGTGGCAGGGGGATGGGAACCGATGCAGGAAGTTGGAAGGTAGTAAAACAGGGACAGAAGCAAAAGGAAGTAAGGGGAAAAGTGCAAGGCAGAGAAGACATAGTCAAAAATCTAAAAGGGCGACAGAACAAGGTACAGTGACTGAGGGGAGCTCAGTGAATAGGCCCAGTAATACTAAAAGGAATAAAACTGGAGATGTTAAGATTCAAAACAGAGGTAAAAAAACCAACATAAGTGTACTTTACCTGTAGTATTCGGAACAAAGTAAATGAGTTGATGGCACAAATCATCGTGAATAACTATGATTTAGTGGCCATTACTGAAACATGGTTAAAGGATGGTCACAACTGGGAGTTAAATATCCGAGGGTATCAAACTATTCGGAAGGACAGAGTGGATGGTAAGGGAGGTGGTGTTGCTCTGTTATTTAAGGATGACATCCGGGCAATAGTAAGGGATGACATCGGTGCTATTGAGGATAAGGTTGAATCCATTTCGGTGGAAATCAGGAATAGTAAGGCGAAAAAGTCACTGATAGGAGTAGTCTACCGGCCACCAAATAGTAACGTTATGGTGGGGCAGACAATAAACAAAGAAATAACTGATGCATGTAGAAATGGTACAGCAGTTATCATGGGGAATTTTAATCTACATGCAGCAGGGTAGCATGGTGGTTAGCATAAATGCTTCACAGCTCCAGGGTCCCAGGTTCGATTCCCGGCTGGGTCACTGTCTGTGTGGAGTCTGCACGTCCTCCCCCACGATTACCCACTCCAAAGAACAAGACCATGTTATGAATATGTAACAAACTTCCAGACAAAGTGATCAACTTTGCAACAGGATGAAGAACAGACAAAACAAGTTGTCAGACTCCATAATGAGCTGATGGGTGGTCAGACGAGACCATTTCAGAGGACAGGTCAGGCGAGACCATTTCAGAGGACAGGTCAGGCGAGACCATTTCAGAGGACAGGTCAGGCGAGACCATTTCAGAGGACAGGTCAGGCGAGACCATTTCAGAGGACAGGTCAGACGAGACCATTTCAGAGGACAGGTCAGGCGAGACCATTTCAGAGGACAGGTCAGACGAGACCATTTCAGAGGACAGGTCAGGCGAGACCATTTCAGAGGATAGGTCAGGCGAGACCATTTCAGAGGACAGGTCAGGCGAGACCATTTCAGAGGACAGGTCAGACGAGACCATTTCAGAGTCTTTATTGAATCATCATGGACAAACAAAAGCATCCTGTTTTTTCCATTAATAAGTTGGGGTCTGGATGGGACAATGGCCAGATGTTGGCATATAGCTATGACTCAATGCTAGCATTCGAGTAGAAAGAAAGGAACATCAAACAGATCTTCAGCTATAACCTTGGAGTCCCCCAGGCACAACCATCGCAAGAAGAAAGGACCCTGGGTTTCAAACCGAGAGAAGACATCCACATTGAGTGATCGTAGCCTACCAGCATCCTTTAAGTGCATCAAGTGCACGTAAAACCCAAAACCCAAAGCTCAACTGTGAGCCTGAGTCATATTTTGTTGAGTAAGAGAACTATGAATAACATTGCGTTAAACCGTGAACCTGTTTCGTCCTTTGTTCATCTCACAAATAAGGGCACCTGGGTAAAACTTTTGAATAAGTAAACTGGTCAAAAGTATCTGAGATTTTACAGGTACAACACTACCCATTTTCTCTTCAGCCCCAGTTCTCCGTAGGTTTACCCATTTGAGTGCGTCCCATTTCCTGTTAGCCATTCTGGAGTTGGGCCACATTTTGGCCACTGAATGGTCAAGAAGATTAGTTTTCAGGAAATTCAGGCCGAGAGCCATTCTTTCAAAGTAATCAGGTGAAAATTACACTGATTAGTCCCAACAAAGTATATGTGTAATGCAGTCACTCAATAGCTACCTTATTGGTAGTGTGGAGAGGGGAATGAAAGTAAACTATCTGGTCTGTCTATTCTATGTAACTGTCGAATCAAAATGACTAATTGATTATATTCTATGTATTCAATGAGCCATGAAAAGACACAAGCATGTTTGAAGCATAAAAGTCAACAGCCTGCTGAGTGTACAGTGCCATGACACATGACATTAACATGATATGCTAACATACAAAGACAGTAATTAAATAATTGTATATGTGCCAGAGATTAGATAACATCAGTGAAGAAGGTGAATCAAACTAGATTCCCTAACAATATACTCGGCTATAAATTTCTCAAAGTCACCACAGATATTCCAAGATTCTGAATTTTATATTGTGTAAAACAGCCGGTAACCCATTAATGTCTGCCTGTCTAGTCTTCTGGGATTGGATGCACATTTTACCGTACTGTTTTTACTCCAATTTATTTATTTTTTTTGCAACTCATTCAGATCGACAGTGTCACAATCTGACATACAGTACTTGAAGCTCAAGAGCTTCGGGAAAAACCCAACTGCGTTAAGTCTCACTGACTTTCTGCTGAAATGCGAATAAGCAAACACAAGTCATCCTACATTTCTGTCTGAACATAGTAAATGTTCCACACACAACTGCAAATCATAAATCATACATGTCCTGGCAGAAAATAACTTTACATCTTACATATTAATACAGAACATCCCCAAGTGTTCAATTATTGTTGCCAATTCCACAATTATTAATGCACCAATTTGTTTTCTTTTTTTAAATAATTTTTATTCAAATTTTCACATTTTCACAAAAAAGAAAACAATAACAGAAAATTCTAAGAACAAAAACAAACAAAAACAGAACCCCCCGTAAATACAAAAGAGAAACAATAAATTAACCCCCATCATTGGCAAAAAACAGATATTCAACCCAAAACAAAAACAAAGAGACAACCCCCCACCCCGGGTTGCTGCTGCTGCTGACCTTTTGTTTTTACCGTTCTGCCAGGAGATCTAGGACTGGTTGCCATCGCCTGAAAAAACCCTGCACTGACCCCCTTAGGGCAAATTTCACCCTCTCCAATTTAATAAACCCCCCCATATCGTTGACCCAGGCCTCCACGCTTGGGGGCCTCGCATCCTTCCACTGAAGAAGAATCCTCCGCCGGGCTACTAGGGACGCAAAGGCCAGAACACCGTCCTCTTTCACCTCCTGCACTCCCGGCTCCACTGCAACCCCAAATATTGCGAGTCCCCAGCCTGGATTGACCCTGGATCCTACCACCCTCGATACCGTCCTTGCTACACCCTTCCAAAATTCCCCCAGCGCTGGGCATGCCCAGAACATGTGGACATGGTTTGCTGGGCTCCCTGAGCACCGAATACACCTGTCCTCGGTCCCAAAAAACCGGCTCATCCTTGTCCCGGTCATATGAGCCCTATGCAGTACCTTAAACTGTATGAGGCTAAGCCTTGCACACGAAGAGGAGGAGCTCACCCTTTCTAGGGCATCCGCCCACGACCCCTCCTCAATCTCCTCACCCAGCCCCTCCTCCCATTTATCTTTCAGCTCCTCCACCGAGGCCTCGTCTACCTCCTTCATCACCTGGTACACTTCCGAGATCCTCCCCTCTCCAACCCATACCCCCGAGAGCACCGTGTCCTGGACCCCACGCGGCGGCAGCAGGGGGAACCCCGCCACCTGCCGCCTGACAAACGCCCTTACTTGCATGTACCTAAAGGTGTTCCCCGGGGGGAGCCTGAACTTCCCTTCCAGCTCAGCCAGGCTCGCAAATTTCCAGTCTATGAACAGGTCCCCCAGCCTCCTGACACCTGCCCTGTGCCAACTCAGGAACCCGCCATCAATTCTCCCCGGAACAAACCGGTGGTTCCCCCGTATCGGGGACCCCATCGAGGCCCCCACCTCCCCCCTGTGCCGCCTCCATTGCCCCCAAATCTTGAGGGTAGCTGCCACCACCGGGCTCGTGGTATACCTCGTCGGAGGGAGCGGTAGCAGCGCCGTTGCAAGCGCTTCCAGGCTCGTACCCACACAGGATGCCATCTCCAGCCTCTTCCATGCAGCCCCCTCCCCGTCCATTACCCACTTACACACCATCGCTGCATTGGCAGCCCAATAATACCCACAGAGGTTGGGTTGGGCAACACCACCCCCCCCATCCCTGCCCCGCTCCAAGAACACCCGTCTCACCCTTGGAGTCCCGTGTGCCCACACTAACCCCGTAATGCTCCTGTTAACCCGCCTGAAAAAGGCCTTCGGGATAAGGATGGGGAGGCACTGGAACAGGAACAGAAACCTCGGGAGCACCGTCATCTTGACTGACTGCACCCTACCCGCCAAAGACAGCGGCAGCATGTCCCACCTCGTAAACTCCTCCTCCATTTGCTCCACCAGCCTTGTGAGGTTCAGCTTATGCAAGGCCCCCCAGCTCCTGGCCACCTGAACCCCCAAGTACCTGAAGCTCCTCTCCGCCCTTTTCAGTGGGAGCCTCCCAATCCCCCCTCCTGGTCCCCTGGGTGTACCACAAACAGCTCGCTTTTCCCAAAGTTAAGCTTATACCCCGAGAAATCCCCAAATTCCCAGAGAATCCCCATCACCACCGGCATTCCCCCCACCAGGTCCACCACATACAACAATAGGTCATCCGCATAGAGCGACACTCGGTGCTCCTCCCCACCCCGGACCAGCCCCCTCCAATCCCCCGACTCCCTCAGCGCCATAGCCAGGGGATCAATTGCCAGCGCAAAAAGTAGGGGGGACAGGGGACACCCCTGCCTCGTCCCTTGGTATAGTCGAAAATACTCCGACCTCCTCTTATTCGTGGCCACACTCGCCATCGGGGCCTCATACAACAGCCTCACCCAACTGACAAACCCCTCCCCAAACCCGAACCTTTCCAGCACCTCCCACAAGTACCCCCACTCGACCCTATCAAAGGCCTTCTCCGCATCTAGCGCCACCACTATCTCCGCCTCCCCTTCCACCGCAGGCATCATAATAACGTTCAAGAGCCTCCGTATATTAGTGTTCAGCTGCCTCCCCTTCACAAACCCCGTTTGATCCTCGTGGATAACCTGCGGCACACAATCTTCTATCCTTGTGGCTAAGATCTTTGCCAACAACTTGGCGTCCACATTCAGGAGTGAGATCGGCCTGTATGACCCACACTGCAGGGGATCCTTGTCTTGCTTAAGGATCAAGGAGATCAGCGCCCGAGATATCGTCAGGGACAAAGCCCCCCCTCCCTCGCCTCACTGAAGGTCCTAACCAACAGGGGGCCCAGCAGGTCTGCATACGCCTTGTAAAATTCAACCGGGAACCCATCCGGCCCCGGCACCTTCCCCGACTGCATGTTCCCTATCCCTTTAACCAGCTCCTCCTGCTCAACTGGCGCCCCCAGACCCTCCACCCATCCCTCCTCCACCCTCGGGAATCTCAGCCGGTCCAAAAAGCGCCCCATCCCCCCATTCTCCGCCGGAGTTTTGGACCGATATAGTCTCTCTCATAAAAGTCCCTGAAGACCCCATTAATGTCTACCCACCTCCACACCACATTTCCTCCCCGGTCCTTAACTCCACCAATCTCCCTAGCCGCATCCCACTTACGAAGCTGGTGGGCCAGCATCCTACTCGCCTTCTCCCCATACTCGAACACCGCATCCTGAGCCTTTCTCCATTGAGCCTCCGCCTTTCTGGTGGTCAACAAGTCAAACTCAGCACGAAGGCTGCGCCGCTCCCTCAGCAATCCCTCCTCCGGGGCCTCCGCGTACCTCCTGTCCACCCTCACCATCTCCCCCACCAATCACTCCCTTTCTCTCTGCTCCCCTCTCTCCCTGTGGGCCCGAATGGAAATCAACTCCCCCCCGAACCACCACCTTCAGCGCCTCCCAGACCGTCCCCACTCAGACCTCCCCATTATCGTTGGCCTCCAGGTACCTCTCGATGCATCCTCGAACCCGCCCCCTCACATCCTCGTCCGCCAGCAGCCCCACCTCCAAGCGCCACAACAGGCGCTGGTCCCACTCCTCCCCCAGTTCGAGGTCCACCCAATGCGGGGCATGGTCAGAAATAGCTATCGCCGAGTACTCAGCGTCTACTACCCCCGCAATCAGCACCCTACTCAAAACAAAGAAGTCGATCCTGGAGTAGGCCTTATGCACATGGGAGAAGTATGAAAATTCCCTCGCGAACCTCCAAGGATTCACCCCTCCCATCTGGTCCATAAACCCCCTCAGCACCTTAGCCGCCGCAGGTGGTTTGCAAAGAATAGCAGAGATAAACCTTACAAATCCTAATTGTGGTTGGGATGTTGAGGAAAGGGATTGCTCTGGCATTCTTTCTGTGATGGCGGTCATTCCGAGCCATTTCCAGCATCTCTCCCTTGGTGGTTTTCTTTATTTCTCTTACTCCATTTGAGCAGGGTGCTGCTTTTAATCCTGACCTGGTCTGGAGGTTTCCGTAGTTGTAACCGGGAGGAGGGAATTGGCGCTCCCTCCCAATGCGTCCAGTTGCTGGGGGTCTTAACTGTTCTTCTTCATGGGGTGAGGCTCCCCCTAGCTGGGGCTGGAGTGATTATTCTTTTCTTCTTAGTGTTAGTACATTACCCCGGATGGGATGGGAGAGGTATGGGTTCAGCTGGGGCGCGATGTGCTGGGCTAGGCCAGGTCAGGCACTGTGGCTGGTATTCTGTTGCCTTTGGGGGCTTGGGAAGTCCCTTTTCCAGGGTGCTTGTTGGGAGCATCCTGGGGGATTGGGTTTTACTTCTTCGGTGCACGGGATCCTGGGGATGAGCAGAATCCTATGCTTGGTGGATATCCTATTGCTCCCTGGGGGGGGGGTGGGACCCCATTTTATTTGATTCATTCTTCTTCATTCGTAGTTGCTTGGCGTGCACCAGGGAAATGCGGAGCCTGGGTAGTGCCCTGATCCCTTGTCGTCTTGTGGATTAGTTCTAGTAGTTCTGGCCAGAAGGATGATGTGCACCATTTTACCAAGTTTTTTATGGCCTCCTCTGTTTCTCCATCAGTCTCTGGTGGGGCTGTATGTGAAAATGAAATGAAAATCGCTTATTGTCACGAGTAGGCTTCAATGAAGTTACTGTGAAAAGCCCCTAATCGCCACATTCCGGCGCCTGTTTGGGAGGCTGGTGAGGGAATTGAACCGTGCTGCTGGCCTGCCTTGGTCTGCTTTAAAAGCCAGCGATTTAGCCCAGTGTGCTAAACCAGCCCTAGGTGTGTGTACCTAGTTATGACTCATGATTGTATTTTTTTTAAATTAATTTGCAGGATGTGGGCGTCGCTGGCTAGGCCAGCATTTATTGCCCACCCCTAGTTGCCCTTCAGAAGTGGGTGGCGAGTTGCCTTCTTGAACCGCTGCAGTCCTTGAGGTGTAGGTATAAGCCACTTGTGATATTGTTCTCCTGTCTCTCTCTCTGTACTCATGGATGCTGAACCTTTTTATTTTAATCCTTGCTTATGATGATGTATTATTTTGTAATTTTGTTGCATCATTCTCTAAAATGTAAAACCTTAATAAATATTTTTTTTTTTTAAACTCATTTTCAAGTCATCAGCGAAGGTCAATTCCATTTTCTTCTTTGCACGCTTTCAAAAACTGAATACCTTCTCTTCATTTTTTTTAAACACCCTGGTGTACAATAAACAATTGAAATGAATTTTTATTGTTACAGTTTAATTAAGTTCAAAATTGGATTGTGGAACAATTTTATGGAGGAGGTTATAATTCTAAAAAACCATGTTGCCAAATATCTGGGTGCAAATAATTATACCACAGTGCATTTCTCGCTTGTAATGCTGTGAAATTTTATTATAAATACTTAATGAAATGAAAATTCAGAACAAATATATACCAACATCATGGAGAGTAATACTGCTTGTTTATGAATTGACCTTCCTAATGTTATTTCAACTGCTGCTTGCAAGTCTGATCACATCAGACAGCATGGTGGCACAGTGGTTAGCACTGCTGCCTCAGCACCAGGGACCCGGGTTCAATTCCAACCTCGGCTGGCTACCTGTGTAGAGTTTGCACACATTCTTCCCATGTCTGCTCCGGTTTCCTCCACAAGTCCAAAATTGTGCAGCTTAGGTAGACTGGCCATGCAAAATTGCCCCTAAAGTGTCCAAAGGTTGCCTAAATTGCCCAAAGGGTAGGTGGGGTTATGGGGTTACATGGATAGAGCAGAGGAGTGGGCCTAAGTAGAGTGCTCTTTCAGAGGGTGGGTGTAGACAGTGGGTGAAAGGCCTCCTTCTGCACTGTAGAGATTCTATGATACTATGATCAACTGCATTTTCTAGCCAAAAAGATCAGATTCATCTCAAGTCCATATAGCTGTGTTCCTCGAGACCAGTTTCAATGTGCGTTATTCAAGAACTGCTGACAACTTCCCCTAGCTGTTGTACACAATCAGCCTAATTTCCCTCCCAACTCCACAACAGTGCACCACTGTTGTCAGTAATGCCTATGAATGTTAAGCAAAACAAAACTAGAAAATTAATACACTGTCCCCAGCATTCATGACATTCACATTGGAAAACAGGCAGTCACTTATGTCATTCAGAAAGCAATAACCATTATCCATTTGCACTATCAATTTCAAAGTTGCAGGTTTTAGCATCTTAAGTTTTCCATTTATTTCATGCAGAAACAGATGCATTGAGGGTCTCTGACAATTTAATGAATTATCCTCATTTCCATGCAGACCCCTGTGATAAGGTATTTCATTTAAATTCAGATATCAAATTAAGCTGGATGTACTTTGTGAAATTAAATCAATCGCCTGGTTTGTTCCATGGTTTCTTTGTGGAACCTCTAGCACACAATGCTAATCCACTGGAGCTATTTTCTTTTTAAACACAGGACCTTTACATCCATATTACACTGCTATTGTGCTGTGCTAACCATCGCATATGGTGAGCAAATCGTGGCGACTATACTGGGATAAATTGATCAAATCTATTCAAAATATAATTGACTGAAAAAGGGGAGGAAAGAGCATGAATCAAAGGCACATGCTGATACAGTAGTGACAATTAATTCCAAGGTGGCCCTGAGTACATCCTGTCCAGCATGAATTGTGTTGCCTATTTATTCACCAGCTACCACAGAGAATTGTGCTAGGCAAGGATAAACAATCTCAAAAGGGAGATCATTGCTTAAATTAAGTCTACAAATACTTTAGATTTCACACAACAAATAATTATACAAAAGCATAGCATCCTTCATTTTTTAAGTTTCTTAATTGGAACTGCAATAAGATAATAAAATGTAAAAAGAACAATCGTGATTTAATTTACTGTATTCTTCTAAACTTCTGAAATTTTGCAAATTATTTCATACAATCATACAGCATAGAAACCCACATGGAATTGAATGCTCCTCCGGGTGGCAGGCGATGGGTAACGGGGTGGGAAGGCATAGGGAGGAGAGCCTGTTGCCTGCATTAAGTCCTGGGTCGGGAAGGTTGAGGTGAGTCTTCACAGCCCAAGGCCAATTAATAATCACTTAATGACATCAACTCACCACTGCTGGCATTCTGCCAATGGCAGCGGGTTTGGGGGTCCTAGCCATGTCAGTAAGCTGTCAGGTATACCCTGGTACATGTGTCTACTGCCTTGGGGGGGGGGGGGGGGGCTGCACACAACAGAGGGCCCCACCAGGGAACCTTTTAAACCAACAAATCCTCCTGTTGCCCTGCCTCACTTGCCCCAACAAGATCTCCCCTGCTTTGCTAGGCTCCAGGGCCTCAATGTGAGGCTTCTTCTCACAGGCCTCTTGCAGTACCAGCACTGGCCACCTCATCCAGTGAACTGCTCGTACAGAAGAACTGCTGGCCTTCGATTGGCTGGCAGCCCTTGAATACAGGACCTGGGAACACTGGTGGCAGACAGCTAGGCGTCTGGTTGGATTTAAAATCACTTCAGGGTTCCCAGGAATGGCCACAACAGGGTTGCTACCATCTTGGCCATTAGGTCTAGCCAATTGCATCTGTACCAACTTTTTAAAAGAACTGTTCAATGCCCTTTCCCCCATTGTCCTGCAAATCTGGCATTTTCAATATATATCTAATTCCACTTTGCAAGTTACTATTGAATTTGTTCCCACCACCATTTTGGGCAGCAAAGGTAAAGATATGGGGCGAGATTCTCCACCCCCCACGCCGGGTGGGAGAATAGCGGGAAGGTCTCCCGACATTTTTCACGCCCTCCCGCTATTCTCTCCCCCCCCCCCCCCCCCCCCCCACACGAATCGCCGCTCGCTGATTTTTACGGCGAGCGCCGATTCTCCGAGGCAGATGGGCCGAGCGGCCGGCCCTTCACGCCCGTTTCACCACGGCAGCAAACACACCTGCTCGCTGCCGTCGTGAAACGGGCACCAGATGCCCGTTTGGGGCATCTAGAGGCCTGATTGGCACGGCAGCACCACAACTGTGCTCAGGAGAGGACAGGCCCGCGATCGGTACCCACCGATCGTCGGGCCAGCGTCCAAAACTGACTCACACGTTCCCCTCCGCCGCCCGGCAAGATCAAGCCGCCACGTCTTGCCGGGCGGCTGAGGAGAAAGATGCCGACTGCGCATGCACGGGTTGGCGTTGTCCAACCTGTGCATGCACGGCTGACGTCATTGGCCGCGTCAGCTGCCGTGACGCACGGGGACGCGCTCCTAGCTCCGCCCGAGGGGGATAATCGGCCCCAGAAGTGGCCATGAAGGCTGCCGTGGGTCACGGCCTATCCCACGGCAGCCTTTACGATTCTCCGCATTTGCGGAGAATCTCGCCCATGGTCATCTTAGTCCTAGACGACCATAGGCTGCTTCCAAATATGAGGGTGGTGGGGGGGGGAGAAAGAGAGCTAACTGATGGTGACTTAACCTAAGAATCACCACACCTCAGGCGAGGGGCAAGGTTGAGAAGGCAGGGCCTTCATGAATAACCTCAGCTCTGCACCACAAACCAGCTATCAAGCCAACTGAGCTAAACCTGCCCCAGACCACCATACCTCACTGTAAAAAGAACATTTTCTTCTTCCCCTATGGTTCTTTGCCAATTATCTTTAATCTGTTGCCTGTTTACTGACCCTTTAACCAATGGAAAAACATTATCCTCATGAACACCATCAAAACACCCTCATAGTTATGAACAAACAACTCCTTAACATCCTCCTTAACCTTCTCTACTTGAGGAAAAACAATCTCACATCCACCAGACTCGCCACAGAACTGATGTTCTTCAGTCCTGCTACCAATCTAGTAAATATTCACTGTACCCTCCCCAAGGACCTTGACATCAAGTGTGGTGTCCAGAATTAGTCACAGTATTCCAGCTAAGGTATAACTAATGACTTGTAAATATCTGGTATGACCAACTTGCTTTAATACACTATCCCTTGCTTACAAAGTCAAGAATTATGAATTTATTTTTCAAAACAGCCTGACTGGCCTTCATCATTAATGATTTATATATGTGAACTTCCAATGAAATTCACTGAATTATTTAATACAGGAAAGAGCAATGGACAAGCTTAAGCACCTGCTTCAAAGGCCTTCAACCAAATCCCAACTAACCAGTGAATCAATTTTGCCTCTGCAGGCTTGGCAGCCATTTTGTGCACAGCATGATTCCACAATCAATACATTTGATCAGTTAATCAATCTATTTTAATGTTAGTGTAGGACTGATAATGTTAGGCAGGACATTGGGAGAACTAGGGCATTTATTTCCCAGAAAAGCCATTGGATCTTTACCCGAAAGGGCACAGTAGCCTCAATTTAACATCTCTCCAAAAAGACAAGACCCTTCAAAGGGCTGCGCTTCCTCAATACTGCACCGAATTATAATGCTTAAGTTCCTTCAATTCGCAAGCTTCCAAATTAGAGGCAAAATTTGATGGGATGAGTGCATTAACTGTAGCAAATTGTTTACAATAGACTGAAAATATATTAACTTTACAGCGAAAGTAATGAATTGAGTACAGCCAATATTCATATAAACATTTAGACTTTATATCTCTAATGTGGCAATTCAGCACAGTATTAATTTACTAGTTGTTAAAACCTTTGCATCTGCTTTTGATAGCCTCTGGTTGTTGCAGTCATTTCTCCAAAACGTCAAGAGTATCTTGCATTTGAAAGAGATTTTCAAATGATCTAATTTCCCTGTTCTTTCCCCCATCGTCCTGTGAATCTAGCATTTTCAATACATATCTAATTCTATTTTGAAAGTTACTGTTGAATTGGTTTCCTCCGTCGTTTAAGGCAGCGCACTCCAGACCAACACTTCCCTCTGATTTTGCCCTTCTCCGATTCCAGGTATCTAATTGTACAACTGCATAACCCGGAACCTGGGCCCTTTGTGCATGCACTCAATTGCGTTTTTCCAATCTTATTTCACCTGGGTGTGAATTGTTATGCCACCTTATTTTCAAACAGCAAATGATTGTTAATCAAAGCAATTTTCTTCACCCAGTCTCATTTTGCTCCTTCAGGCGGAAGAAAATGCTAAATTATGTACCTGTTTCTTTTGTGGCATGACATATTAGTGGCATTACTTTCTGCAAGGGGTGTCCTCCTGCATTTTAGCTTCCAGAACCAAGCCTAGATCTTCACCTCACAGTCTCTTTCTTTCAAAGCTCCCTGAATGCCCATCTGTTTCTTTTCCCTTGCACTGTTCAAGTGGAAGGGCAAGATTCATGACTTCTTCCCCGATTCAGGTGTAAGGCCAACCGAGCAACCATACCGCCAACTCTCTCAAAAGTACTTTTCACATGACACACCCTGTAGGGCTCACATGTTTAGAAATATCCCAACTGGAAATAATCACTGGCATCTCTAAACAACCTTCTATTATCTAAATGTTGAAGTGAAATTGTACAAAGTAAAAAGAAAAGAAAAAGCCACGTCAATTGGTAGCAAATGGATATCAACGAGTAAAGATAAGTTAACTTAATTAAACATTATACTGTAATCCTTGAATGCAGCAGCACCACTGCACCTGCTTCCCTTACCAACAAATTCCTTGGGCCAACTGATATTACATCGCTGGTTAAAATAGGTAAAGACAAACTGACTTTGGTACATACAGACAACACCTAAAAAGCATGATGCTGCAATGCACAATGCCAAGTGCAAAAGATGAATTCAAATGTCTCACTGGTACTTGAAATCCAATCCAAAAGGCCATCATTTAGTATTAGCTGAGAAATATTGGGAAACGAGATAAAACAATTTAAACTCTGAAACCCTAATCAATGAAAACAAAGGAGTGCAATTCAATATTCCGCTCATGCTGTTCACAGTGTATGTTTCACCATTTTTCAACTGAAGGCATACCTTAGGCAAATAACAGCTTCTAAATGTCTTTTCTATTGTCACTAAACTAGTGCCTCTTTTATTTGACCTTGTTATATAAAACAAACATTAGTAAAAACTACAGTTGCTATGAGCAATATAAAGCAAGGCTAACAAAAAAAGTCATTATTTCTTTTCTAAAGATTCTATTATGGAACCCTGCACTTACTGGTTCTATGGTCAAGTAATGATTATTTTTTACTACCAGCGATTATTATTAGTAAATTTCTCATCACCTCCTCGGGGATTAAACTGACAAGCTGCAAAGGAACATTCAGATTGGTCTTGCAGAAGCAAAATAGCCAATAGTATTAGTAATAATACAACTTGAACCCAATTGTATACGTAACTAATTAGAAATCCTGCAGTAGATGGCATGCCATGAAATAACAAGAATAATGTAATCCAATATACTTCATTTGAATAAATGCCTAATTACTCTCTACATACTGCTATTCAAATCATGAAACAATCTGGACACTAAAATAAGAGTTTGATAGTGTAAAAACAAGCATTACAAGTCACAGCTTTATATATGTTTCTGGTCCCTACAACCATAGAGAAAACCCTTGTGCATGAAAAAGACTGACTTTCATGTATCACTACTAAAAGATAATGTTACCCTCTTCACAATATTGTGCATGACTGGCTTGTTGGGAATCCAACTATGATCCGGGTGGAAGGGGGTTTTTGTGCCTAGTAGCTGGACGTAAATTGGAAAAGGATGTCCTGTCAACATTGGAGATCTGACAATTGAGATTTTTAGATGGGCCTCAATTTAGGTGGTCAGTGCTCCGGCCAAGAACAGAGATCAAATGATGCAATTAAGTCTCCAATATCATCTTTATCTATCCACGCTGCTACCACCAGTCACACACATCTGTCCACAGAAAACGTGTGGAGTGCAGGTTGGCAGGCAGTCAACTGCTGCAAGATTTAAAGAGAAACCTTCCTGCGGTCCGCAAAAATTGACAGAAGTCTGGCAGTCATTTTTGCTCTATGCCTATCTGCAGCACAATTAAAACTGGCTAATTGCCAACTGAATGCAAATTAGGCCTGACCACAAAAGAATATTGAGAGGGAGAACTATGTCATAATCAAATGTCATGTGCAAGGACTGGTAGGTTTACAATTCAATTTCATAAAAGCATTGTAAAGTGAGAAAGTAAACCAAACAAAATTGCTGAAAACGTTAGAAAAATACGATATAATGATTGCCATTGAGACGAAACCAAGGGACTGCAAACATACCTTCCGCAAATCATCTGGTCGTTATTACAGGCAGATATTTTGAAATGTTTTCTTTTTAGAAAAAGCAGAGATCTAGCTTTGGATCTGAAACAAAAATAGTCACCATTGCCTTTTCAGTCTATTTTTCAGCTTCCTTGAAACAAGTTAAGATTTGTCGGGGATGTCACCATCTCCATTCGCTCCAGGTGATTTTTTAAAGACGTTTTTGGCCCAATGTGTGAATGGGTCTAAAGATTGGAAGTATGCATTTTACTTCTTGAAAGCAATATAGTGGAAAACCTAATCAGTGAAATGGCCAGCAAACTGCACAAATTTAAAAATTGTTGTGCTGAAATCCTGAGAAACTAAATGGTCATAAACTTCCTTTAAAGGAACTACCCTTCCAGTGCAAATAATTCTTCAGCTGTTCAACAGAGCCTTACAAACATAATGAAATATGTTACATGTTAGCAACGTAATAGGTTGCGCTGCTTCAATAAGATTTCATCATGTCAATTCACATTACCTTATTCTTTTTATGTGATCAGGAATCGCAGGAGAAGTTAAAATAAAGCCTTATTATTTTCCTAATTTCAATTCTACCTACCTACGAAGAGCACCAAGATATCACTGTGATGCCCAAAGCTCTGAATAACTATACTGAAACTTACTGCTGCTTCCGATCTTTAACTGCAATAAATTCACCACTGATCTCCTGCTCTTTGAATTATGCTGTAACAATCCATGTCGACAGCTTTAAAACCAAAATATCTGGCCACTATTATTACTATTAGTAGCTGACTTCTTCGCCCAGTCTTCTGCCGGGTCTTAATTCCATCTCACACGGAAGCTAATTTATTCCTTTTATATGTAACTCAAATTTTGTTAATTATTCCAACACTCAACTTAAACCCAGGCTGTTCTTGCATCCTCCAGATCCACTGCAAAGTGTAATGAGATCTCATTCTTGGTTGAACTCATGTCCGCGACTATAAAATCTGAGACAAGCCCTCCTCAAGTATTCATTCACATTTACTGGAAGCATTTTCGTGAGCCTGATAACTGCAAAGTAAAAAATTGCACCTAGCTGGAGGTCATCACTTAAAAGGAAGAGACAAAGGGCAGTATCATAAGATAATTCCAATGCACTACAAGTGCTTAAATATCATTCACATATTCAGCTTTGATCAGAGAATGATGAATAATTGGCTGATATGGTTGGTTAATTAGTCAAGGATATTGGTAGATGATAAACGTCAAATCTACAATTAATCATATACAGGTAAATCGGAGGGGGGGTGGAATGAGGAGGGTGAGCGGAACGAGAAGGAGGTCGGAACGAGGGGTGCGGGCGGGAGGAACGAGGGGTGCGGGCGGGAGGAACGAGGGGCGGGGCGGGAGGAACGAGGGGGCGGGCGGGAGGAACGAGGGGGCGGGCGGGAGGAACGAGGGGGCGGGCGGGAGGAACGAGGGGGCGGGCGGGAGGAACGAGGGGGCGGGCGGGAGGAACGAGGGGGCGGGCGGGAGGAACGAGGGGGCGGGCGGGAGGAACGAGGGGGCGGGCGGGAGGAACGAGGGGGCGGGCGGGAGGAACGAGGGGGCGGGCGGGAGGAACGAGGGGGCGGGCAGGAGGAACGAGGGGGCGGGCGGGAGGAACGAGGGGGCGGGCGGGAGGAACGAGGGGGCGGGCGGGAGGAACGAGGGGGCGGGCGGGAGGAACAGTTTTGGGTCAAGTTTGCTGTGGTTGGAAGGATATATTGTGGCCCAGTCATGGTCTGATGTGCTCAATGTGAAGAAGTAGATCGTCGGGGAGCACGTCACCCTGATGAGACCCCCAACTTGGTGTCGACAAGTCCAGCTAGCATCGTGAATACTCCTGTAATTCTGTCCAACCAAGGGGAGCCAGGGACTCCCCTTTCTGTCGATCAGGTGCACCAGTCGAAGCCGGTGAGGCCAGTTCGCCTGTCGTTGAAGTGATGCTTCTGAGGCGGCACCGAATGTTAACCACTCAATCGCCCAAAAGTGTCGCGCCTGTGGCAGGGCTACGGAGGCCTGGGAAGACCCGGAGGTCTTCGGACCAACTTACTATTTGATGAACTCTTTCCCCTATTGTTTCTGTTACCATTTGTAACATCTGTATATAGTTTTGGGATAGTTGTAATAAGGGACTTAAGGGGGTGGGATGTGGCAGTGTGGCCGCTTTAAGGGGGCGGGCTCAGTGGGGAGCACAAACCCCTCCCACGGGAAGTTTGCACGGGACCCTGGGAGCAGAACCCCAGGCAATGTGGACCAGTGAGCCGAATTGTTAAGAACTCTTGTATTATGTTCTATGCCTATTACTTATCTGCCTTTGCCTTTTATCAATAGATCCCTCTGTTAACTAACGGAAGTCTCCACTGTATGTCTCGAGCCACTACACTCTCCAACAAGAACTGGTTAACTATATACACATCTCTAAATTTCAGCATTGGTGAGTGACAATAAAATATAACAGTATGATTTTATTGAAAATACTATAATGTACTGTGGTATTTTGAAATTAGTTTTGTAATCAACCACCATACCAAAACTTTTTTTCATGCATAAATCTGGCTTTGATATCAGACTGGATCAGCAGCTAAACAATGTGGAGCAGGAATGGCCTATGGCTCTTGGGTGGGATGACCCAGATTCACCTGCACGATGACGGACACAATTCCTCTCACAACGCTCAACCTCCCTAAAAGTTGCTAGAGGGCGCGATTCAACTAAATGGGAACCAACTCCCACAGCAAGCGCATTTATTCATGTGTTTCCCAGCACCTGCAGCGCCAAGAAACACATGGCTATAAAACACCACGGTTTAAATAAGTGGCCTCAGCGGGGAACGTGCAGCCAAGGCTGCACATAGCCCCATTTTCTACACTTAGGAGCTCCGCTCGCCGGAACTCCTAAGTATAGCGGGCGAGTGGGACGCCATCTTTAAATGGTGTCCCGATCTCCGAGGCCCCCGAACCCACTTCCCTCCCAGGTCCCAGCGCACTATGGTAAAGTACACTGGCTGTGCATGGCGTGCTTGTGCCCTGTATAATAGGTTCCACATTGCTGTTGGGCCATGCAACCATGCAGCTTAGATGGAACATTGTTTCGAAGTACAGTACCCTCAAAGATCCTTCCCAATTGACAGTGAACTGCACCCTTCCAAGCACATGCATACCTTAACAATCTACCAGTGTTCCAGCAAGGTAAAAAGAAAGTCATCACATTAAAACTGAAACAGGATCGATTATATAAAAGGAGATTATACCCAAATTTTTATTTTACCCAGGACTCAGTGTATATCACAACATGGAATTACGCTATCTACGTAACAGGAAAATTTATTTCATTTATATGCTTCATTCAACTGAGAGGCTACCCAGAGTATAGAACATAGAACAGTACAGCACAGAACAGGCCCTTCGGCCCTCAATGTTGTGCCGAGCCATGATCACCCTACTCAAACCCACATATCCACCCTATACCGGTAACCCAACAACCCCCCCCTTAACCTTACTTTAATTAGGACACTACGGGCAATTTAGCATGGCCAATCCACCTAACCCGCACATCTTTGGACTGTGGGAGGAAACCGGAGCACCCGGAGGAAACCCACGCACACAGGGGGAGGATGTGCAGACTCCACACAGACAGTGACCCAGCCGGGAATCGAACCTGGGACCCTGGAGCTGTGAAGCATTTATGCTAACCACCATGCTACCGTGCTGCCCCACCATGCTACCCTGCTGCCCTATGGTGAGGTTCCATTCAACTCAGGGGATAGGCAGGGTATGGTAGTGTTCTGTGTAACTTCAAGAACAGGCAAGAGGCTGCTGTAAGCATGGGAGAGATGTCTCAACGTGTGGGGACAGAAGGAAACAGGTCTTGATTTCGGGAGCACTGGAAAGGAGGCCATATGCAATTAGGGTTTCAAGAGTCCGTCGTAATTTATGACCCTTTAATCTGTAGAAATATTCAGCTGTCCAATTTCAGAGGAAATAGGATACATAAATATTTGGCTTAAGAACTGCGAAAAGGAGCCAGAATATAAAGAGAGAATGTTGCAACACAGACAGTGGGAATTACTTGCCTGACCTCCCAATCAGCTGCTGAAATCCCTAGTAGATCTGCAGACAACTAACTGCTGTGAAGTCGGCACAGGAGTAAGAATTAGACTTATGGCAAAACAAATCTGGTCTGGATTTTGCTGTACTGAAATGGTGAAGCTATCAGCACTCATCATTACTATGGGGTAAAGCAGAGAACAGTCTCTGGGGCCTCTATATGCCCAGTTAAATGCAAAAATACACAGGTTGTTGGCAAAAGGTACCATTTATTCGACAGGGTGCAATATTATCCAAAGAAAAACAGATCCCACATTGAAAATGACTACAGCAGTGTGAATTGGTACACTTGCAGACTAATTCTGCATGAATTCTGGCAGTAGTTTGCATAGGTACATTCTGGGGCAAATTATTTTTTAACAGGCTGATAAGCGATTATTACTGCTGAACAGCCACTCTGGACCTAAATTATCAATTTTACAAGTTTGGAGATACATTCCCTCAAAAGAAAATTAATGTCGTGGATAAAAATACTTGTTTCTTTTTAATCTTCTCTTTGGCTTCTCAGCTCTCTCGCCTTAATTCCACCTGTTTTTCCCAATCGTTGCCTTGCTTACTGTACATCATTTAAGTCTCTTGCTATATGCTTCCCACTTTGGGTTGCGCTTGGCTTAGTGAACAATCTTAATACAGATTGATTGAAGCTCATTATTGCTTTCACTGCTCGCAGGCACAACAGATACTCCATTGAAGGCACCATGCTGGAACAGACACCCAATAACAGGAAGTCTTTGCTCTAAAGCCAGTAAGATCTTTGTGGGCAACAATCAGAAAGGTGAACGGCAAGTGCCATTGCGTCGCTGCTGACAGCGAACCCAGGCTTATAGATCATTCACTATTTTTCAGAGTTAACGATCTACTGTCTAAGAAATTATTCCCATTACTATACAGAACTGTTAGGTTCCAAATAAACTTTTATTTGTTAAAGTTATTATAAATAAATTCACTATTTCAACATACAGCCTACAGTAAACTAGGAGTCAAGAGAGTCCATTAATCTAGAACTAGAATCTCAGAGTTCTATGAAATTAAAAATGTTATAATTTCTGATTTTCATGCAATTTACTTAAATTGAGACAGCAAGGAAATCACTTGAAGCGTGACTAACTAGAAGTATTCTGAATCCTTTCACAGATATACACCACAGTAATGAACTATATAACGCTTTAAACTGCGTGCAATATTTTAAAAATTCTTAGAAACAAAAATATATTCTGGAAACTCTCTGAATATGTACTACAATATGGGCAAAAATAATAATAATTTCACAGCTTAAAAATACAAGTGTGGTATCCAAAATACTAACCTTCATCGCTAACCAATTCTTGTTTGACCAGAGTTGATGGCGATCTAGCTGGTGGTTTGCATAACGGATGTCGCCGACTCTTGGCCGATTTCTTTTTCCCTACATTTCTGATGAACTGCTCTGGAAACTGAAAATAGAAAAAAAAAACCTTTCACCTACTTAATAAACACCAAGCTACCTAGTCTAAAGCAAACTTTCCATGAAATAAAATTGTGCATTAAACACTTGCTATAAGATACCTTGTCAGAATCAAACTCCTGCATAATTTATTCTATTGCATATTACTAAGAGACTCACCGCCAAACTGGTAAACTTTAAAGACAAAGTAAACATTGGCCTAATTCCAACGATTCTAAATTCAAGAAGCCAGCTGCACTTTCAATTGCTTCCACAAGATAGCCATTTAAAAAATTAAAATCCTTCTCTGAAGATTCTTGATATTCATTCAGTGAGTTTTTCAGCACATAGATCTCAGTTGCGGAGTTTGGGGCAGGCAGGGTACTGGGGATGCATAGGAAGCAGGAAAGCTAAAAAGGAGGGGGGGGGAGGAGGGGGGAACGATTTAGCCAAGGTTCTGACGCCTCCAGCAACTCCAAGTATATGGATGTCAGGTAGAAAGTGAATTAGGCTCCAGTCTAGTGGCTCTCTTCTATTCCTGCAAGCTCAGGCTTCTATACAAGCAACCGCCACTTCATGAAGTAGCAGAGGGAAGAACAATACCCTAAAATAAGTATATGCGCTCCAAGATGACAGGAGACAGTTTGAGAAAATTATGAAAGTAGGCAAGGGAAAATAAAGCAAAACAAGAGCAAAGTACCATGGATGCTATAAAACCAAAAGCATAAAATGCTAAAAATACTTAGCAGGTTTGCACCTGTGGAGAGAGAAACAACTAATGTTTCAGATCAATGATCATTCTGATGCTCTGACAGACGTTCATCAACCAATAGCAGTTTCTATCTTCACAGATTAAAAGTTATCAATCAAGCCTACTGACAATAAAACAGTAGCTCATGCATTTTCGTCAAAAAAATGTTAAGGCAGCGTATTATCTATATGGGGAGAGACTTCGGGGTGCGCCGTTGCAGAGGAATCTGGGTGCCCTCGTGCATGAGTCACAGAAAATGAGCATGCAGGTGCAGCAGATAATAAGGAAAGCAAATGGAATGTTGTCCTTAATAGCAAAAGGAATTGACTATAAAGGAAAGGAAGTGTTGTTGTAACTATACAAGGCTTTGGTAAGACGGCACACTTAGGAGTATTGTGCACAGTTTTGGTCCTCTTATTTGAGGAAAGATGTAGTGGCATTGGAGGCAGTTCAGAGAAGGTTCACGAGATTGATTCCAGAGATGAGGAGTTTGTTGTAGGAGGAGGGATTGAACAGTAAATTTAAGGAGTTAGACAGATTTTTAGTTGGTAATGGTAATTTCGTTGGTTTAAGGGTTATGGAGAATGGGCAGGACAGTCAAGTTTAAGTCAGGATGGGATCAGCCATGATCACATTGAAGGTGTTTAGGCTTGGGAGGCCAAATTGCTGGCTCCTGCTCCTATGTAATGTGTTCGAGGGAGTAGATGCTCTGTCTGATTTTGCAATCCAGCTCTTGGTCTGTAGCATTGTAGGCAGGAATGTCGGAGCAGACCCAATGGGCTGAATGGCCAAATTCGACTCCCATATCTTATGATTGAAGAAAGAAAATTCTGACATTGTACATAACTGACGCATTAAAACATTATTCACTCTAAATACTGGGGGAGAATTTTAATGGGACTTGGCACTGTGTCACTATTTAAGCCCGTCTTTCAGTCTCCATTTTTTCTGCATAACTGAATAGCAGAGGGTGTGAAATCACCCCACTTGCACCTCAAAGTGGTGAACTCAAAAGCAGACTTTATTTGGAAAATGAAGTGTAAATTTCCAGTTAATGAAATGCCTCACATTTTGGCATTGGAGCTGATCACAATGAAAATTAATCATTTGAAGTTTTGGATAAAACGGAAAACTATAACTGAAGACATACTTTCTGCCTTGAAAAATAGCAATAGTAGCCGTCGAACTACCACAGTTTAACAGACATACTGAAGCAACACACAAACTCTTATTACTGTGGATACTAATAACTGTGGCAAAGATTCAAATTTCTCTTTGCAAACAAATGCTGCAACACTGACCTTTAGTTCTATTAATGAATTAGTACATGATGATTCGCGAGATTCAATGGGGGAAATGCCACTATCTCAGGCCTTACTGCGATAAAATATCAAGGAGTTGCAAATCGTGGAAAACCCCGTGGGCTGTGTGTTTGATGTTGTAAATGTAATCTGCAATTGTAAGTATAGTGAGGCACTTCAGATGCCACAAACTGTAGTGAAAGAAACTGATCTGTTTTGCACTTTAAGCAATGTTAAATTTGAACTGTTATATATTGTACATTTGCAAATTTTATGAATAAAGTATATTTTGGGGGGAAAAGTGAATAATGAGCAACACTGGGAAGCCAATACCTCTTTTTTCAAGAGATCAGTAAAATGTGGCGCTTGCGATTAGAATTTTAGATTAAAAAACCACTCACACAACTTGAGCATATGAATATGTAGAATTTAGACAGAAATATTGCAACATTCAGACATAAATTAGAGCACTACAATCACATTCAATTTAAATATTCTAAGGCATCTCCTATACACCTGCGATATAAATATCTGGAGCATCACCTCTCAATTTCCCGTTCCACGACCCTGCCCATGAAACTAAGTTCAATGTCACAAGCCTGTTTTCAAAATAAGTGCTCAAGTCCCTGAAGTCACTCTTATCTTTTCCAATCCACATTGTTCTTTTCAAGAAAATAACAATTTCATCAGACACCACATGGTCCCTTCAGAAGAATAGACAACTCCATTTTAAGAACACTCCTCATATCTACGTCGTCTTATTTTAGAATTATATACATAATTGCCCTCTTCATAAGTAAAGGTTTTCATCAGTTGGGATTGAAATACATTGCAATAGAATACAGTTTCACTGAGCCATGTCATGCATCAGACTGCTCCATAAAAGAAACATCAAAAGCATAAAATTATACAGCACAGGAGACATTTCTGCCCATTATGTCTCTCTGAAAGAGCTATCGAATAAATCACACTCCCCTGTTCTTTCCCCACAGCCCCATAAAAAAATGTTTCCCTTCAAGTATTCATTCAATTCCCTTTTGAATGTTGCTATTCAATCTGATTTCACCACCCTTTCAGGCAGTGCACTCCCAATCACAACATCTCGCCTGTAATTGTGTTGCCTCTAGTTCTTTTGCCAATCACCTTAAATTTGTGCCCTACGTTTACTGATCCTTCTGCCACTGGAGACAGTTTCTCCTTACTTACTTTCTCAAATGCATTCAAAGTTTTGAACACCTCTACCAAATCACCTCTCAACCTTCTGTGCTCTAAGGACAATATGCCCGGTTTCTACTGTCTACATAACTGACGTTTCTCAGCCCTGGTACCATTCTGGAATTTCTTTTATGCACCTTTTCCAAGACCTTGGAAGCCTTCCTAAAATGCTGAGCCTAGAATTGAACACAATTGACAAGTATTTTATCAAGGTTTTGCATAACATCCGTGCTTTTGTACTTTCTATCTCAATTAAAAAAGTCAAGGAACCAAAACAGGGAAATTATATGAACCGGTATATGAAAGGATGCAAGACTTTTTTTTTCAATTAAGGGGCTATTTAGCGTGGCCAATCCACCTACCCTGCATACCTTTGGTTTGTGGAGGTGAGACCCAAGCAGACATGGGGAAAATGTAATGCAAGATATTTGGAAACAAAAATAAGCAGGCTCTTGCTTTTCAATAACAAGCATTGGTTGTAGGGCTCCTCCATGGAGGAAAACGGACTAAACACCAGGTAGGTATGGTCGATTTTCAGTTGTGAAGCGGACCCTCATGGAGAACATCCTTGTGCTGCCATTAAGAGCCATATAAACAGCTGGTTTACAGACTAAGGAGGGGCTCTGCACATTTTCGCTTCCCACACTTAAAGGCAATGCTTCAAAAAGTCCGGCTGTTTTTGTGCAGAACCAACAAAGTAGCAAAGCTTACGTTTTGTGAGACAGAGAGCTGCACTGAGCCATAACAACCCCCCCCCCCCCCCCCCCCCCCCCATGCACTTCTAACTGTAAATGTTTATAGGATTCAAAAGTAATGAAAAAAAAGTTTTAAAATCTTGATCCAGGGCCTGCTTAATTTGTAAACTGCTGGGTTCCTGCATTTTTCTTTTGTTACACATTCAGCAGCAATGCTACACAACACAGACCAACAGATTAGCAATGCCAATTGCAGCACTGATATTCGTAGGTTGTAATTCACCTTAATTCAGGTGACAAAAGGAAGGCAGATGGTATTGAGTTGTCAAGTCAATGATCTGCTCCATCCCAGTGTTTACTTATCTTGCCAGATTTATGCAGGGTCCAGGACCACCACATTCATTTATCTGCGAGTGAAGTTAAGCTCGTCAGAGCAACAATTATGCAGATTTTCTGGAAAAACTGGCACCCGCAGCATTCAACGGTTTGGCAGTTCAGTTTTTTCCAATTATGTTTAACAACTCTTACCCACGTTGTACTGCTAAATTTGAGCAGCACCTGTTAAATGAAGCAATGTTTATGTACACTGGGGGAAAGAAAGTGTGATACATTAATTTACTGCAGGCATTTCTTGGACATATTTTTAAAAGTATTATTACACTTGGTATTTCTCCAGGCTCTAAGCCATTTTCTCCACTCTCAGCTTCGCTGGTTTCCTCCTCCGTTGAGACACTGCTAGTTTCGCGTTGTTTCCAGCAGCTCTGTTGACTTTCTATGTCAATATCATCAAATGATTTCTGACACAATCTGGCCTTCTTGTGGAGCACATCCTCCTCTTTACAATTCTGCAGACCCTTGGCTGTGTTGTTCTCCACTTTGATTTTAAGGTCATCATTTGTATCTTCTGAGTATTCCGAGGAGTTGTCGACTTCATCAAATTTGTCCATTGGTGTTAGTGATAAACAATTATCCAGTTTTCTCTTTCCATTAGCTTTATTCTTGCACTTGTTGCTGGCAAGATCAGAACCAGATTCTGCGGGACAAAAATAAATACTATGACTTTAGTTGCTACGTGAAGCAAAGACAGATTTTAACTGTAAGGATAAAAACTGTAAATTTGTGCAGTTATTGTAAAGGCATATTTTATTTGCATTGTTTCAAATAACTATTACTGTAAATCAGTACTGAAGCATGTTCACTGGCAAAGAGTTTTAGCTATGGAGAGAGATTGGATAGAGAGATTGGGGTTGTTTTTCTTGGAGCAGAAGAGACTGAGGGGGGACATGTATGGGATGTATAAAATTATGAGGGGCATAGGAAGAAACATTTCCCCTTAATGGAAGGATCAATGACCGGGGCAATAGATTTATGTAAGGTGCAGGAGGTTTAGAGGGGATGTGAGGAAAAATGTGTTCACCCAGAGGGTGGTGGGAGTCTAGAACTCACTGCCTGAAAGAGTGCTGGAGGCAGAGACCCTCATAACATTTAAGTAGTTAGATGTGACACCAAGGCATACAAGGCTGTGGCTCAAGTGCTGGAAAATATGATTAAAATAGTACGGTGGTTGCTTTTGGCCAACGTAGGAAGAATGGGCCAAAGGGCCTTTTCTGTACTGTAGACCTCGATGATTCTAAAATGTCAGTGAAGTAAGTGTAGTCAGTGCAATGTTGAAAAAAGAACACTGAGGGATTCCTAATCATTGCTATAATAATGGCCCCAGAGACCACACTATTAGAAGATCTGGAGCGAAGCACTGAGCAGGGCCAATTCCACCTCCACAAGATTCAGGACAGCCTTCTCTGAGGCAGTGTCCAAGATTGCGGGGGTCAGGGTGAAACCATGACCAAATGTGGCAATCTGCAGGGTATCGGAGCAGCCAGAGTTACACATGGGGAACAGGGCCGACGTCCTAGCTTTCACTCCCCTAATCGCAGGCCGAAGAATCCTACTCAGCTAGCGATCAGCAGCACCACCCACGGCTGCAAACTGGCTTACTGACCTTTCGGAATTTCTCCACCCGGAGAAGATTAAATATGCGGCACCTGGAGAAGATTAAATATGCTATCCGAGGGTCAGAGGAAGGCTTCCTAAATGCATGGGGGGTAGTTTGTCGGCTACACATATTCTTTTCTGCACATTGTAAAGGTAGTTTTCAATCTAAACCTCTCTGGTTAGCCATTGTGGTATCACTTTCCCATTGGAGTTTTTAATTGAATAGACATTCCCTTGAGGAATAGAGTTATGAATTATTTCCTTAAGTGTTTGTCATTGCTTTTTGACCATCATATCTTTTGACCAGATGTCCCCATACTCTTCAGCCAGATCATATCCAGTGTTACTGATTCTGCATTGATTTTCTGTGCTAAAATCCTTTTTTCATAGTGCCTTCATTTCATCCTTTTTCAGAGTTTCCCCACACACCTGTTTTTCCATTTTGTCCACCTTTTCTAAAAGTCAAATAACTTGGTCAGTCACCCTACAAGCTCGTCTGTGTGATGACTACTGGATCAAAACCCATCTGTCTCCACTTGTGCCACTAATTTGTCTATTTTGTTAAAAATGCTTCGTACATTGAGAAATAGCACCTTAAATTCTGATAAACTCTGCTCCTTCCTACCAAACTGCTTAATTTTACCTAAATCACTACTCTGTTCTGCAACTTTCACTTTGCCCTTAAGCTTTGCAAATTTATCCTTATCTCAATTCTTATTTAAACACCTATTGATCACCCTAGTTATTTGATTTACCAGGAAAAGCCCAGTTTAAGTGGAGTGCATCACAACAGTTCCCTCTTTCCCGAGTACTGGTGCAGATACCCCATGAAATAAAGTCCCCACATCCCACAGCATTCTTTCAGCCACACATTTAAACCTCTGATCTGTTTGTCCCTATGTCAATTTGTGCATGGTTTAGGTAATAATCCAGAGAATATTATTTTTTGTCATGACCGAAGTGTTTTAAATTATGAAAGGCTGGGGATTGAAGCAAATTGTTTCCATGAGTGGAGGGATCAAGAATAAGGCTCCACCGATACAAAATTTGGAATCGGGAACAAAATAACTTCTTTACATAGCTTTCAAAATGTAGAACTCACTTCTATGATTAATGGTTGAAGCAGACAATATGTTGGCATTCAAATAGATAGATGGATGAAAGAAAAGTTGAAGACAAATGGGGCCAGGTTGGTAAGTTAGACTAGAACTACCTGTTTGCATGGAAGATAAATGTGACACAGACTAACTGGGCTGAGTACCCCGTTTCTATGTTTCAACTTATTTATCTCATATGAACGTGAGTATATCATATATATAATTTTTACTAAGGCTAACACTATAGCTGGTTTAGCACACTGGGCTAAATAGCTGGCTTGTAATGCAGAACAAGGCAGCAGCGTGGGTTCAATTCCCATCCCAGCCACTCCGAACAGGCGCCGGAATATGGTTACTAGGGGTTTTTCACAGTAACTTCATTGAAGCCTACTAGTGACAATAAGTGATTATTATTATTATAGCATTTTTTTATCATATATCCCCATTATCCATGGTACATACAGCCCTTCAGGACCAACAGGTGCTGGTGCTTACGTTCCACAAGAGCCATAGCATTCATACATTAAAAACAATCAACATTATGTTCATTTAATTTATGCTTTGCAGTGATGATATAGCACTTGGGTGTCAGATGGTGCACCAAAATCAAATTCTACGATGGGGTCAATCTAATGATGCAATATGTGCCATAGCCCAATGTAAATAAATTGGAATAACATTAGCCAATTGGGTAACTGATAAATAGATTAATTATCGGTGGTTGATCTTTTATTCCAAGTGTTAGGTGAAATATGTTCGGAAAATAAAGGTAATTTTAAGGGATTTATATTTGTATTGATAAACATTAGAAGGGGGAAGGCGGTGGCATAGTGATATTGTCGTTGGACTAGTAATCCAGAGATCCACAATAATGCTCTGGGGACGCGGGTTCGAATCTCACTATAGCAGGTGATGGAATTTAAACTCAATAAAACATATGAAATTAAAAGTCCAATGGTGACCATGAAACCATTGTCGATTGTCGTAAAAACCCATCTGGTTCATTAAAATCCTTTAGGGAAGGAACTCTGCCGTCCTTACCTGGTCTGGCCTACATGTGCCTCCAAACCCACAGCAATGTGGTTGACTCTCAACTGCCCCCTCAAGGGCAATTAGGACTGGGCAATAAATGCTGGCACAGTCTTCAACGCCCATGTCTCATGAACAAATTTTTATTAATGAATTAAATTTAAGCGGGATTAATTTAATGTTACTGTGCCTGGAAAGGAAAAACCTATAGTTAGATTAAAAGTCCAATGGTGACCATGAAACCATTGTCGATTGTCGTAAAAACCCATCTGGTTCATTAAAATCCTTTAGGGAAGGAACAAAGGTGTGCTGGACAAAGGTGCTTGTATGTGTAGGGGTTGGTTTACATTCCAACTGTGATTTTATTAAAGAGCGCTACGGCGCAAAGGGTAAATAAGCCAGCTGGTTAGCCTTGTAAGGTGGAGAAGCTTTTAAATTTTAGGTTGAGATAATTTGATTGTGGTTGGGGATAGGTAGTGGAAGAGAAGGCTGCTCTCACAGTAGAAACAGTTGGTTATAGAAGGCTAACGAGGGAACATCTCTCTCAGCCTTGCTAGAAACTATAATACGGAGTAAAGGTTAAGAAAACAGATGCCGAAACCTAAAGTCCAGCTAGTTGAGGAAACTAGAGAAACGAAGAGAAGTTTCCAAGAAGTCTGGAGTTAACGAAACAAAGGAAACTGGGAACCAGAACAGATTACTTTTAAGTAAATTCAGAGAGAGTTGAAAAGGCATCGGATCTCAAGAGGCCAGAAAGATATCTGCAGTAGTGCGAAGGTTTCTGAAAAACTACTAACAGTTTGGGACACATTATTTGAAATAAAATTGTAGAAATCGGTGGCTGGACCTTATTTAAAAACCATCAAGACAAAGGAAACCTGAAGGAAGAGGTGTAAAACCTGAAAGCAAAACCTTGATGGAAGCAGCAGAGGAAAAGTATAATTTAAAAGAAGATTTGAAAGTGTGACTTTTGAAAGTGAAAATTAAAATCACTCGTGTGGAAACCGGAGTTCAGTCATCTTGTGTACTAAAACTAAATTTTGTGCGTTAATGAGACCATAGTATCTTAAGATGTACTTTGTAATCAGTATTAATCTTAAAATCTGCGTGCAATTGTCAGGCATCGTGCATGCTTGTTTCTCAAACAACTAATATATTTACCCACTGGCAGAGTTGTCTGCTTGTTAGGGTTTAAGTCTATCAATATTCAATTGAAAAAATGTAAATAGATGGCTGAGCCAATTGCTGCTTTTGACTTTCATCAACTTTGATGATGCCCCAAACAACAAAGGACTGTTACGATCATTCTGTTATAACCCCCCAAGCACCTTAAGGGGTGGGAACAATTACGTTCCCCGTGGATCTTGCAGAATATGAGCTCCCCCATAAACAATGTATAGCTGTATGATATACAAAACTGGATAGTTAGGCACCGGCAAGGCAGACCCAGTTGGGATCTACCGTGTGATGGATATAATAGTGACGGTAAATAAACAAAATTTTTTTGAGCTACTCAGTGTGGACTCCTTTGTGGCCTGATAAAACATTCCTAACCATTTATTACATTGCTGTCATGGATGTTTATGATGTGGGACAATTGGGACAATTCACACCTCTTTAACCTGGAGTTACCTCTCTCTCTGCATCTTTGATGATTTGATTGCCTGCAGGTGCTCGCATTCCGGGGCATCTCTGACTGTGTCTATATAAACATTTCTGGAACAAGCCTTTCCATTCACCTGAAGAAGGAGCCGTGCTCCGAAAGCTCGTGTTTGAAACAAACCTGTTGGACTTTAACCTGGTGTTGTAAGACTTCTTACTATGGATGTTTATAGCATGGAAACAGGTCCTTCGGCCCAGCTTGTCCATGCCGCCCAGTTTCTATCACCAAGCTAGTCCCACTTGCCCGCATTGTCCATACATAACTTACCATGGAAATTTACCATGTGTTTCAAAATTATCAATGATAAGATTATCGAAATGATTTCCATTTTTTCAAATTTCTTTCATGGGGATGTGTGTCTCGCTAACAAGGCCACCATTTGGTATCCGTCTTTAATTCTCCTTGACCGGAGTCATTTCAGGCCATTTCAGAGGGTCGTTAAGAGTCAAATACACATGAGGTCACATGTAAGCCAAACCAGATAAGGATATCATTTAACCAGGTGGATTTTGACAACAATCAATGATAGTTGTCATGGCAATCATTACCGGGGCTAGTTTTGTATTCTAGGTCTCCATTGAATTCAAACTCCACGAGCTGCTGTGGTGGGATTTGAACCCATGTCTCAAAGTATTAGCCTGTGCCTCTGGATTACTAGGCCAGTGACATTACCACAATGCCACTGTCTCATTCCTTTGAAGATAGGGTGGAGGTGTTGGCCTTGGGTGGGGTGCTCTTTCCAGGAGCCGGTGCAGACTCGATGGGCCGAATGGCCTCCTTCTGCACTGTAAACTCTATGAAGATGAACTGAGATTAACTTGACATTTTGGCGTTATGATGATATGATAAATAAATCAGCATCTTTAATATTGAAACAGTTGGCAGGCAGTGAATTAAAGCTCAAAGCTTTAGGCCAACAAATTGAGAAAAGATTAAAGGAAACAAGATCTAAGAGAAAGACGGGTTAACAAAAGGAAAGCTCATCATGTAAGAAGTACAGCACACAAGGAACAGCAAAACAATGTAGATCAAAGTCATGTAAACAATGTATAGCAATGGTAAAATCACAGCAAAGAACAATGCAAATAATAATTCATTGAAATAGAAATCAACCAAAAACACGAACTATAAATCCCAAAGCAAATTGAAGTACAATGAAATTTTCAACAGAAAGTAGGAGTTGTGTCACAATGTTTAAATTCTCTATTTCAGCATTGATTATGGTATGTTGCTCATTCCAACAATTGAAAAAGTCCACGTTACCATCTACAATAATAAAATCATAAAGAATGTGAATTGTAACATGGATTGCTGGCCAGATCTCAATTTTAGATTAATGACTTCCTTTAACACAAATTAAAATTCAACACACCATATTATATATATATATTCCTTCCATTTCCATGCAATCAATCTTTCAGCAGAACTTTATTCACTTAATCAAAGTTTAAAACTGATCTCTCAAAGCAGCCTCACCAGCCTTCAGGCTTGTTAAGTTGCAAACCATGTGAGGTTTGAATTTATTTTTCAAAGATAACATGCTAACTTAAAGAAGTAATATTATAATTTTAGTAACAAAATGGGCCTAACATGAAGTATTTTAACAGTGACATGAAAAATTTAAAACAAAATATTTCCTAAAAATAAATCTAGACTTTGTTAATAATCAATGAAAATTATGCATCCACCACACACGTTTCTGTCATCCCTATGAATCTATCATTGATGCCCCAACCCTTCTCTCTTCCTCCTATACGTGCTGATGCCCCACTGATGTCATAGTGTCAGGTTCTAGTGAACATAACTAGTTCCATTGCCTCTGTGCAATTAGCTTGATTATCCAACAATGTTTTATTTTCTCCATGGTGGAATTTAGAATCAAACGTCTAGTGTGACGATGATGAAACCATTGTCGATTGTCATAAAAATCAATCTGGTTCACTAATGTCTTTTAGGGAAGGAAATCTACCATCCTTACCCAATCTTGCCTTAGTGTGACTCCAGGCCCACAGTGATGTAGTTGACTCTTAAATGGCCTCTAAAATGGCCTAACAAGGTACCCTGTTGTATCAACCCACTGGAAAGCCTATAAGGGATGAAATTGGACAGAGGACGTGACCTCAACCCTGGCTCTGGAAATGACAAAACAGCAAGCTCAGTCCGGTTGGCCCTGCAAAGTCCTATTTACTAACATCTGGGGGGCTGTGCCAAAATTGGCAGTGCTGTCCCACAGACTAGTAAAGCAATAGCTCAACAGTCATAATCACAGAAGCATACCTTACAGATAATGTCCCCAAATACCACCATCATCGAGCATGTCCTCTCCCACCAGCAGCACACCATGCATAAGGTGCACTGCAGGAACTCACCAATGTCACTTTGACAGCATCTTCCAAACCCACGACTGCTACCATCTAGAAGGTCAACGGCAGCAAATGCATGGGTACACAACCACCTGAAAGTTTCCCTCCAAGCCACACATCATCCTGACTTGAAAATAAATTACCGTTTCTTCACTGTTGCGGGGTCAAAATCCTGGAACACCCTCCCTAACAATTCTATAGGTGTATTTAACCACATGGACTGCAGCGGTTCAAGAAGTCAGCTCACCATCTCTTTCGCGAGAGCAATTTGGGATGGACACTTAAATGCTGGCCTAGCTAGTGACACACACATTCCATGAATTGAGAAAAAAGAATTTCTGCAGTTGACAGTGGGAAGAGTGAAGGGTTCCTCTTTGGGCCTCAACAGATAATTAATATCTGATCGGTTTCCATCCCTTTCCTTGGCTGCTGTCTCAAGTCAAACTGACTGTGGCTTTGGCTTTCCATTTGACATCAAGCTATGTTGCCAGTCCCATATCCTGTCCATCATTAGGAACATCTCCTTCCACCTCTGTCTCTGTAACATACCTATTTTCACCCTTCCGCTGCTGAAACCTTCAACATGTTTTTGTCACCCCCAGACTCCAAAACTGCCTTAGCTGGCCTCCAATTCTCCATAAAATGCAGATTTACAAACACTACTTTTGATGTCTAAA
The DNA here is from genome assembly GCF_902713615.1 of Scyliorhinus canicula. NCBI lineage: Eukaryota > Metazoa > Chordata > Chondrichthyes > Carcharhiniformes > Scyliorhinidae > Scyliorhinus > Scyliorhinus canicula. Next base: position 22,448,544 of record NC_052153.1, on the reverse strand, counting down.
CCTACACCAAATCTCACTTACCACGTTGCTTCTGTGATTATTGGCCTTTACTTACTCCTGATCCTTCAATATAAAATTATCAACCACATGTGAAAACCATTAATGGGCTTGCTCTTCCTTATCTCTGTATCGACTTCCAGCCCTAGTTCCCTCAGGGACATTGGTCTCAAACAATCACAAGCATCTTTCTTTGTACTAGGTAAGACTCCAATTAGTGGACAGTTTCTGCCATGATACTCATTGACTTCAATTTTGCTAGGATTCCTTGATGCCACATTTAGGCAAATGCTGCCTTGAATACAAATCATGAATCAATATTGCTTCCTATAAACTTCATAACTTCATAAATTGTTCTGCACATTTAATCCTTCACCAATCCGCCATTGAGTGACGACTCATGAAAAGATATAGCTCCACAGGAGCAGTCCTTCTCTATCTTACGCAAGTGATTGTTCTTCACTGTTAACAGGCTATTCAACTGGGTAACCTAAACCTTACCTCGTCTTCCCCCAGCATTCAGTAATATGCATTGAGGAAGGACTGCAGGATAGGATCCAAAGAAAACCATGTGGCCCATTTTTCTATACTGGGACATAGCAGTAATAAAACTAAAGGCTTAATACTTAGTGCTGCACTCAGCAAAACAATGATTCACCAACTCAGTGAGAATGATCGTAATGTTCAGAACATTCCTGTAGATTAACTGACATTGAAAGGCATTATGAAACTTGATATTACAACTGTCTATTGAAGATTCTTGGCTTTGAACTGTACATAGAAGTGAACACATAATCAATCTCTCTCTTACCTGGTAACTGGGTTTTATCCAATTGATTCTGATCCAACTGGATTTCCTCAATATGTTCTTCTCCAGTGCTCGTTACTTCTGTATTGTTGGACTCTTCTTTCTGTGCTCCCGCACTGGGCTCTTCTTTGATACTGATAGCATCTGTAGTTTTGGCTGCAGTTGTTTCTTTCGTCACAGATTTGCTCAATCCTGTTTCATCTTCCAGGGATCTTAGCTTTTTAGATCGAGTTCTTAAGTGGTAGAGACTGCAGAAGATATGACAGTCAGGTTGAAATTACAATGGATAAAATTACCTGCATCCTAATAAATCTTTTCCACAACCAATTAATTCCAAATTATTTCTATATATTTCTATTGGTATCTCCATATCAAAATGTTTAAGAGTAGTTATTTTTTTTTAAATTTAGAGTACCCAATTATTTTTTTCCCAATTAAGAGCAACTTAGCGTGACCAATTCACCTAACCTGCACATAGAACATAGAAAAATACAGCACAGAACAGGCCCTTCGGCCCACAATATTGTGCCGAACTTTTGTCCTAGATTAAGAACAAATTAATCTACACCCCATCATTCTACCGTAATCCATGTACCTATCCAATAGCCGCTTGAAGGTCCCTAATGTTTCCGACTCAACTACTTCCATAGGCAGTGCATTCCATGCCCCCACTACTCTCTGGGTAAAGAACTTACCTCTGACATCCCCACTATATCTTCCACCATTCACCCTAAATTTATGTCCCCTTGTCATAACCACCCGGGGAAAAAGAAAACATCTTTGGGTTGTGGGGGTGAAACCCATGCAGACACAGGGAGAACGTGCAAACTCCACACGGACAGTGTGACCCTGGGCCAGGATTCGAACCCAGGTCCTCAGTGCCAAAGGCAGAAGTGCTAACCACTGTGCCACATGCCACCCGAGTAGTTACGTTGTAACATGTATTTTTAAACAGGGTTATGAACATTAATGGTAGGCAATGAGTATTTTCAAACTGCATATTTAGCGCTGAATTCTCTGTTTGGGAGACTGTGCTCTCCCGCCAGAGCTGAATCGCTTATGGCTCGCACTAGGAATAGCAGTGACAAGTGATTCACTCTCCCCAGCCATGCAAATTTCTGCATGGTGGGGGTTGCAAGGGATTCTGTCGTGAACCCCACTATCGGACCAGGTGCTAGTGAGGTCCGGCCACGTCCGTTCTCTCTCTCTCTCTCTCTCTCCCCCACCCCCCCCAAACCGGGGCAACATAAATGCGCCCCATGCCTGCTAACAAGTGAGGGCATGTGAATATAACCGTAAAGTTTGTAGACATCTAGGATTGATTGTTTTCACTTCCTCTTTTTCTCAGCAAAAAGCATTTAACTGCTTTTGATCTGGTCAGGACCTGTCAATCATAGCTAGATATTTATAAACATTGTGGTTGGTTTCACAGCAGGCTACTTGACATACATTCAAGCCTGAATGAAATTTAAAGTAAATAAAATCCAGACATCTGGCTGCCTGGAAGCTAGTAGTACTAAAAGCTACTTCTCTTTAAAGTGAATAGAAGCCTGGCAGATCAACAGACCTGAGGGAGGTTAAAGCCTTGTGATGTGTTTTGGCTTTCTATGAAGCCACAGGCACTGCTTTCTAGACATCTGACTGTGGCAGCAACTGTTAAGGGATATGCAAGTGAAAAAGCAGCGACTTTTTTTTGTGACAATAAGCAATTTTCATTTCATTTACTACTCTTCAGCTTCTAGTCCGGTGGGAGGGATGGGGTGGGGTGGGGTGGGGGGTTGTTGAATCTTCCGATGGACTATGAGGCACCCGCCTTAAATACTTAACTGCTTGGCTCACTGTGTCAGGACCATGCTCGCAAATACTTGGTGTGCATCCTGCTAATAGGCTGGTGCGGTGAGCAAACCTTGATGCCACCACCAGCAGGGGACCAGAGCATCGCAAACCTTTGTCCCAACACAAGATTCTCTATCGCATCGGGAACTCCGCTAGTGGCCATGGGCTGCAGAGGATCTCTCTCTTAATATTTGGATAAAATTACCCACTACTTAAAATACTTGCACATCTATGAAACAAGGTTCATTAAAGGATAATACCAGGAAACACAAGATTAATTAGCCCCTTTTGTCAGCAAATTAACTGACTTTGAAAAACTTTAGCACCATAACTAACTTGCGCTGCTTTTCTCGGATTTAACTGCATTGAAGGAGTTACCTGTTCATTGACATTTCAGATTTCCTTGGAGTTGGTTTCCTTTGCCTCTGCCAAGTCTCCAGCTCAGGAGTCGACTCTGGAGTGGGTTTTGTGTGATCAATAGTTTGAATGTCTTTCCCTTGCTTCCAGAGTGTGTACCTGCTTGGCTGAAATTTTTCCACAAAGATATCCATGGATATCTTGACCATGTCGTTCCGGCACGTACACTAAGTAGTAAAAAATAAGAACTGGAATTTTAAAAAAATCAACAAACTTGTAAAAGCATCTGGAATTCACATTCGAAAAAATATTAAGTGTTACTCTTTTTTTCTTCATTTATGGGATAAATGTGTCACTGAAAAGGCCAACGTTTGCTGCCCATCACTAACGGCCCTCGAGGTAATGATAGAAGAGACACCGTCTTGAATAGCTGAGGTTCATCTGGTGTAGATGCGTCTATTTTCTGGCCAGAAGGGAGGTCCAGGACTTTGATCCAAAGACAGTGAAGAAATGACAACGTAGGGCTTCATTCAGCCCACTTTGCACCCGCGCAGGTGAATCCCACGAGAGTTCCAAATTGGACTCTGCACCAGGCATCGGGCTGTCGCGAGTCACCAACTCACTCCACTCGGCGAGATCTGTAAAATGCCCTTGCTGGGCGTGATCCAGACAATGGGAATTAAATGAGCCATTCGGCCCTTTTAAATAGCCAGATGCCATATGCACATGCCGCCTAATAGTCAATTGCTGCGCTTGCGAGACCTCAGCCGGACACTGTTTAGAACTGGTTTCCACAAAGGGCATGGACCAAGCATGTTGGCAGTTCAGAGCGTCTTACAGGTCATTAGAGACGCTCAGGTGATCAGGATAGTTCCACTATCGCACTGCCAGGTGTCAGGCCCAGTCGGGGGAGGGGGACATCTTTCCCATTGGGGAGGCAGTGGGGGTGCTCCCGGGTCCTGAAAGCGGGCAGAGGGGGTGGGTTTAGAGATTGGAGCAGCCGGTCAAAAAGGCCAAAATATTGTATGTTTTCAAGAAGCTGTTACAAATAGCATTTGGGACGAACGAGATCAAAGGATATGAAAGGAAGGCAGGGTTAGGCTATTGAGTTAGATGATCAGCCTCGGTCATGATGAATGGTGGAGCAGGCTCAAAGGGCCAAATGGCCTCCTCCTGCTCCAATTTCTACATTGCTATGTTTCTGTGAAAGATGAGATAGTTAGGATGCTAAATGGACAAAAATCTTAGAGGTTCAGAAAACCGGAGTACCCGGAGGAAACCCACGCAGGCACAGGTAGAGCATGCAGACTCCGCACAGACAGTGACCCAAGCCAGGAATCGAACCTGGGACACTGGCGCTGTGAAACAACGGTGCTAACCACTGTGCTACCGTGCCACCCTGTGTGGAGAATAATACGATTTCAAGAGGCGTTAGGTTGGCGGAATGGGTGGATAGGTGGCAGGTGGCAGGTGAAATATAGTGCATAGAAATGTAAAGTAATACCTTTCTGTAGAATGAGAGGCATCATAAAATGAATGCCATAATTCTACAAGGGTGCTGGAAATGAGAGGGCTGGGAGCACAAATCATTCAAGGATATTGGACCTTGTAAGCAGAGCAAGAGTGTAAAAACAAAACAGCTGTAAAGCCCCAAATTTACTTCTGGGCATTTCACTTTAGGAGGGATGTGAAGGCTTTAGAGAAAGATTTACAAGAATGGGTTCCAGGTATAATGGGTTAACAGCTACGTGGGTAAATGGGAGAAGCTGGGGTTGTTCTCCTTCGAGAAAAGATAGCTGAGAGAAGGTTTGCTAGAAGCTGTCAAAATCGTGAGGATCCTAGACGGAGTATGTAAGGAGAAACTGTGCCCATTGCCAGAAGGGTCCAGAACACGAGGGCACTGATTTAAAGTTATTGGCAAAAGAACCAATAGCAACATGGGGGGGAAAAACATTTTTTTTACGCAGTGAGTGGTTAGGATCTGGAAAGCACTACCCGAGTGTGTGGTGGAGGAAAATTCAATGAGTTTTCAAAGTGGAATTGGCTAAATACCTTAAGAGAAAAAATTGCAAGGTTACAGGCAAAGTACAAGAAAATGTGGGGAGCCAGCACTGACACAATGGCTTGAATGGCATCCTTCCGCACTGTCACTATTTCTTGATTGAAGGCTCAAAATATTGTGGGGGGGGGGGGAAATGTAATTAAGCTTCAGCTATGTGCAACACTTGTAAAACAAAAATATGCTCTTGAAAGTAAGATAACTAAGTTCACCTAAGTTATGAGAAGTACAATTGAAAAACTATACTGGAACAGACCTAAAAACTAAAATTTTAAGGTTTATGGATAACAAATAAAGAAATCTAGTTATAAATAGTATCAAAGGTATTAGAAGAATTGTAACCACAAGCAATTCACAATACATTTCTTTTTGCTACTTAATGGAAAAGAATCAGAAGCTTTCATTAATTTAATTTGGTCTTCAAGGCTGTATTTAGCCACATTTCTCTTGCATTTTTATCATTAATTACCTTCATAAACTAGGATCAGTAACATTAAGCAATTATGTTATTGCAGTTTACATCTGATAAAAGATGCTAAAGACACATAGCCTAAAAAAGGTCATCTTCACCATTAGCAATCACTACACAAGCTTGCACAGTTTTGTACTTTTAAACAAGAATCTTTCACAACTTTGTTCACATCACTACAGAAGGATAACAAATAGCTGCTTAATTAACTGCTGAAAGACTTAAAGAGATGACTACCCTTCCTGTTGAACATGTCTCAACAGTGTAACATTATTAGGTCATTAATAAGTTAACATTTAACTCAACTGACGCTTCTTTGTTAGATATCCTTCACAGAATAATAAAGTGGGATATATTAGAAATAGAGCACAGAATAGAATGATACCAGGGAGTTTATGTCAAGTTTTAAAGAGCTTATTGCAGCTAAAAAGAAACCTTAAAACTGCTTGTGTAAGTTAATGCAGGAACCTTGTTTTGAAAGAAGGAACAATGCACAGAACATTAGATGATTAAGTGAGGCTTGAGAAGAGAGGAGGGGGTGAGGGGGATCAGTTCTGTAGTTACCCAGGAATTAAGTCTCAGATTTTTCTGTCTAATATTTATTTTTCAACTACCCAAATAAGTACCACAAAATATCCAGTCTTCAACTCTTAACTCGGGGTCGGAGACTTCTGTGGTGGCTTACGAGGAGCAGGGGAACTCGCAATCAGAAGTCAGCCTTCCTGAGCAATTCCCACAGACAGCAACATCTCAGACTTCCGTGGGGTCCAGGTGTGCATATTGGGTCTTGGGTCCAGTCCATTACACTTTGGACACCAGAAGATCTGGACTATTTTATTGATATAAAATACTTCATCTTTAAAGTTGCTGAATACGTTTTATAACTAAAGTATATGATTGTTTGGCCATGGCAATACACCTAACTACTCAATTTCTGGGGGCAGCATGGTGGCGCATTGCTGTCTCACGGCACTGAGGACCCGATACTACCCCCAGGTCACTGTCAGTGTGGAGTTTTCACATTCTCCCCATGCCTGCTAGGCCTCACCCCCACAACCCAAAAAGATGGGCAGGGTAGGTGAATTGGACACGCTAAATTGCCCTTAAATGGAAAAAAAACAGAATTAGTTCTAATTTATTTTTTTTAAACTCTCTCTACTTCTGCCTAGCCATGAACTCTAATATTATCGAATTCAACATTTCAGTGATTTTTCTGTTTGCCAAAATACTGCTCCCAATAAGATATTTTAGGTTTAGTTCTCCAAGTTAATAATCATATATACACAGGCAGAATGTCTCAATTTACCAATTTATTTCCACTAATCTAATACGTGATGAAGAAGTTACTTTGGCTACAGTTACACTGTACTCAAGTCAGCATGAGATAACACCTGGAGGCGATCTTACATATAATTTTGCTTTAGTTAACAATATGAATTTTACTGCAAATGCTGCACTGATGTCCACCTAAAAATACTGAAACTAAAATGTCACACTTTTAAGTTTGGTTAAAATCACCAACATTATGATGCCACAAGTCAGTGTAAATCAATTATTAAGGTCACCTAAACAGGAAATCATCGTTCCTTTTGACTTGTTGATTAACTAATTCCAATGAAGGGTCAACATCAGAAGGATCACTCTTTCAGATGCTGCAATATCAAATGCATTTTTTCCAAAACAATTTTTTGTTGCAATATCTCAAGTTTTTCTTTGCTGCACGATATTGTCTTTGAGGATATGGAGATATAGGACTAAGGAAAGCTGCTCCTTCAAGGAGTGGGACAGGCATGACATCCCATCCAGCCACCTTCCGTCCTCGATACAAATACAGGAGGTCCACTTAAATTAATTTCAAATAAAGAAATAAAATATTTGAGATTAAAATCTTGCACAAATTAATGTTGTTTCTGTCCCTGTGAAATGAAAAACAGCTAAATAAATAAAACTAGTCAATGAGTTGCAAAAGTGTTTGGACTCCCGCACAAGATTCCCAACAATTTGCAAATGGTAAGACAATGAGGGAAGACAACTAAACCACAGGTGTGATAACCATAGAATTTACAGTGCAGAAGGGGGCCATTCGGCCCATCGAGTCTGCACCAGCTCGTGGAAAGAGCACCCTACCCAAGCCCACAACCCCACCCTATCCCCATAACCCAGGAACCCCACCCAATACTAAGGGCAATTTTGGACACCAAGGGCAATTTAGTATGGCCAATCCACCTAACCTGCACATCTTTGGACTGTGGGAGGCAACCAAAGCACCCAGAGGAAACCCACACACACACGGGGAGAACGTGCAGTCTCCTCACAGACAGTAACCCAAGCCGGGAATCGAACCTAGGACCCTGGAGCTGTGAAGCAGTTGTGCTAACCACTATGCTACCGTGCATCCCTAACACTGACCAATAGGTATCTTTTCTAATGATCATAAGATAGCCATTTTTAGTTGCAGGTGATTAATCTTTTTGTAGTCCCTAAACAAACTTCTTGATATCAGACCAAAATTTAATTTTACTGTTATGAACCCACCATGGTTTAGTACACTAGATTGAACTTTTCTACATAATATACCTCCATTAATTCAGGCCGTGACTTCCAGAAGAGTGCCAATCGAATTGAATTGCCTCTCTGATCAAACGATTTCACCTGAAAGACCAGCCGATTCTACCTCACCCCAACCTTCCAACTCAGGCTGCACAAGCTCTGGGCAGTGCATCACATCCCTGGGCCTAGTTTCCGAGGGCTGTAGAGTTAAAGTAAATAAGCCCTGCCTCATTTCCACGAGCTGTCATAAGTCAAGTTTAAAGGTCTTTGACAATGTAAGTATATAATGTGGGGGCAGAGGGGAGGGGAGTTTGGACCGGGCCAGGTGAGACAATTTCAGCCAAAGCTGCATCAAAAGCATTCATGGAATATTTTTATTTCTATATTAAATCCTTTGTAGATTTCCATAATTGCCCTCATTTGGCACTGGGTTGCACACTTGAACAGTTTATCCATATCACTTGACAAGGCACAGTTCTATTTCCCTCGCACTCAGTTTGCAAATTTGACCAGTTTGCACTGAGCCACTGAATGCAGATTGTGATACCAATTAGAAACAGTTCACTAATCCGTTACATCACAACATCCCTTGTTTTTATGTTTTGCTTGCCTATTTTGATTTAGAGCGAGTCAACCTGAAAGACTATCTACTGAAGTCTGTAATCACACAATTTAATACTTTGCACATTAAATATTAATTATGGAGTACAGATTTGAAATGCACAACAACATTCTATTAATATTGAACACTCTGAATTTAAAAAGCTAATCTATAGCAATAAAAATAAAAATCCAGAGGTTTGAATGCCATGTGAAACTGCTAATCTATAATAACGTTACACCAAATCCAAAATTAATTACACTCCTGGAAACATTTAATTATACATTCAAACTACTTGAGCAGCTGGGTCACGTTCCAACAACAAAGTTAAAAACACAACTGTTATTCTTAAATACTAGCAATACATTTTGTTTCTACATTCCCCGGTATTAAATATTTTTGATCATTTATATTCAGTTGTATTAATTAATTAGCAGATTCCTTATGGTATCACTCAAAGCAAAATTATGTTGTATAATGCCAACAGCTTTATACCACCCTAGTGCCCTTCTGCTGTGTTCCAGGTGGTCATCCCTTTCAAGCCACAAAACCTCTGGCCTGAATTTAAATGCCCACGGTCAAGTCAAATGTCACTAGATGAGGGAACTTTAGCGATTAGCATTCATTTCAAGCTGCAACTCAGAAGTCAAGGAAGGGAACGAAGGGAAGAGACAGAGATAAAATATGCGAAACAGAGACCTGGGTGAAAATTGGGAACAAAGTTGAAGAGGTTTTCCAATTCAGGGCAAGAGCAGGACATGGCACTCAAAGTCGCCAGTGTACTGGACATAAAGTTGAGGGAGGGGGCCAGGTAGGACTGAAACAAGGAATGTCCCACGTATCCCATAAAAAGGCAGACATAGCTGAGACTCACATGCATACCCGTAGCAACAGCTCTTATTTGGAGGAGGTGAGATGAATCAAAGGAGAAATTGTTCAATGAGAGAAGAAGTTCAACCAGATGGAGAATGGTGGTGACCAATGGGAACTGGTTTGGTGTCCGTTCAAGAGTGCAGAGTGGAGAAGAGGAGAGCCCTCAGACTGTTCTGGTGGTGAATGATTTGTCCTTAACAAAGCACTCATCATTATTCCCTTACAATCCCAGCTTAAAAATTTGAACTCAGCATGGTGTTGAGCTTTTCTTCCACCGTCTTTGGCTCTGTGTCATTTCTTTGGTCAGAAGTACTCCCCCTTGCTCAACACATACTTTTGCTCTTCACCTGGACCTCTCCGTTTGCCCAGTCAAAGTTTGTCTACCTAAATCCCCATGTGTCTCCATTCCGGCAGCCCCTTTAATATTGTACCATTTGCATCATATTCCCTCTCACATTATGACTACCAAAATTAATCACTTCAGACTTGGGTTGAAAGTTTATTTTTCACTAGATAGAGCAATGTACTTTAACATTGCAACCTGCAGATATCCAAAATTCTGCCTCTACTAAGTTCTGATTACCCATCACTCTTATAACCCAAATTAGCTTCATATCCACCAATGCTTCAAATTACTGTAATATTCCCCATCCCTACAAACGAAGGGCAAAAGTAATCTACTCCGTGATTGCGCGACAGGAGCTTACGAAAGTTAACTATAAATTTAAGGAGGTATGAAATTATAGCAACCCAAAGTGGTCTGCAGTGAAGAATAGGCAATTTGTTAACAGTCTGGAGACAAAGTATGGTACTCACTTAACTTTCAAACCTTTCTGTGGTATTAACATTTCAGCACACAAAATAAAGTAGTACAGCATCTATCCAAAGTAGATTGAGCAGACTCGTACAAGGGCAAAAAGTCAATTTGAGAATTGTTTTGGCCAGGCCCTGCAAAAATCAATAAGGGGCTCATCAGATCCACGTATTTAAATTCAAATCTCATCAGTGTTCAGAGTCAAGTGGTATGGGTTAGCATGAGTGAAAAAAGATAATATAAATGCATCAGTTGAGATCATGAAAAACAATTGATAAATTCATAATAATAATCTTTATTGTCACAAGCAGGCTTACATTAACACTGCAACAACGTTACTGTGAAAGTCCCCTAGTCGGCACATTCCAACGCTTGTTCGGGTTCACAGAGGGAGAATTGAGAATGTCCAATTCACCTAACAAGCATGTCTTTCGGGACTTGTGGGAGGAAACCGGAGCACCCGGAGGAAACCCATGCAGACGCCGCACGGTGCCCCAAGCTGGGAATCGAACCTCGGACCTGGCGCTGTGAAGCAGCAGTGCTAACCATTACGCTACTGTGCCATCCCAATGACCTTTATAATCTCCACACATATTCTTGTGAATCTCTACACTCAAAACCATTGTGATACTCGCACCTCCAAGCACATTTGATGTCCTCTCGATGTGAGTATCTCACTAATTAACATTGTGATGATTGTCTTATTCGATCCGATACAACTCTTATGATCTGGACCATCAAAGCATGTTAATGGCAATGCATTTAAACATTCTGGAGAGCTTTTAATGGTGACCGTGACAGGCCAGCGCGTTTATGGTGAGGCAAAGAGCATAAAGACACAAGCGTGCTGACCTACAGATCCAGCTCGTCATTCCAAATATAGGCCTCAATCTGACATAATTCGCAAGAGTGTGAGGGAGAGTGTGCATGTGAACTGGTAATGGAGGTGTCACGAGTGTGTGGCACGGAATCAAAGTGTCAGCCAAAACCTTTTTGCCGGTCTCTCTCTTTCTCTCTCTCTGACTGTCGAAGTAAGCCAAATCAGCAAAGACCGCAGCTTAAATGGAACCAGGGAAGCTTTTCCACCAAACTGCACAACACAGGAATCTCAAAACGGACTATTCGTCCAAAGTCAGCGTGACTGGAATCTCAAATTGCAACACATCTACTCCTCACAAGTCGAGGACTGCTCCATATATCTTTTTTTTTATTTACTTAGAACTCAATACTCACTTCTAATCTGTATGAATGTATGTGCACGTGTTTTGTCATTTTCTTCCCTTCATTTGTTAATATACTCACTAACTCAAGAATACCTGGTAAATTGGTTTCTGTGGATCTGGATGAAAGTATCTGTGGAAGGAGGGATTTTTTTTTTTTTTAAAAAGATTAATCTTGTTGTGACCAAAGGAGGGTTTAAATAAAGAAAGGGAGCCAGTTCATCCCTCCTCACCTGGGGCACAACAATTTGGGGTATCCAAGCCGGGCGGCAACAAATGAAGGGATCGCGCCTGGGTTAACAAATTTGGAGGACCTCACCTGGGGACTGGTTGTAAGACAGCCTATTAAATCTTTCCTTCCATTAATCAATAGCAGTCATTGGAACATTGTAAAATGCATCGGCGAATTGCTGTTTTTAGCATTAGCACTCAAGAGATCCAAAGGGGTGCCTAATAACAAATATAACATGGGGGACTGCAATGCATAGAAGCATTTAGCGTAACTTTCTTGCAAATAGGTATGTATGGCAATAGGTGCGTTGTACAGATTATATGTGCCTCTGCTGGACAGCAATATTTAATTACTAATAAGGTATTAAAGTTGTCTATTCAGATAATAGTAGACATTTTACCATTTGCAAAGTCGAGCAGTGAATCCCATAAATCTACCTTTGAAGTATACAGACAGAGAACTGTAACTAGCAGTTAGAAATAAATATGTGGAAGGAGTGTTTTTTTTTTTAAAGCACAAATGGGCATACATTGGTATGACTTACTGGCGCAATATAAATTTTTTACATGCAAAAGCTATTTGAAATTCTCCCAATCTGTCATTGCTCCATTACTAGTTGATATTTCCATTTATGAAACTGAAAATGAAGCACAGATATTAAATGGTTGCCAGCCACCTCCATGAGAAAAAAAAATATTTTTCTTTAGAATTCTGCCCCACATTACTTGCTACTATCCTTCAAAACTATAATCTTTCCAAACAGGACATGCTTGCCTGTGCCAGATTTATTTTTGTCTTGAGTGTGGAAACTTGAGTAAACCATCTGGTTGCATCACTGAATCGTTATCACCTTTTTATTTTGAAAATAAAAAGGGACGCGTATGTATTATAATCATGAATATCCGACAAAAGAGAGGCAGCACACCATCCGATTTTCATTTCTTAAGCATTGATCACAGTTGCGCAGGCAGTAAGTATTCAATGCCCATTGTCAACCCGGTGACTAAATGCAGCTCGAGGATTTGGCCCTCAAGGTTGTTTCGGTCCCTCTGGCAATTGCTGGCTTCTCGATGAATTCCCATATGATGCAAGTTGCTGATGAAAAATACAGCTGCTTTATGATAGTTCATAGCTCAAATATTGAAGAGGAGAAAATGGCATTTGGGAGCCTTATAATTTTACAGCTTTGACTTCCTTTTTCTAGTGCAACTTTCCCCCTGAAGGTTTGGTTCATCCAATTAAAACCCATAAGGAAAGAACCCAGGTGCAATCTGGTCCCTAAATTACATTTTGTTTTTAATTTTAAAAATATTTGCAGCTGCTTTACAGTCATCTTGTGTCGAAGTAGTTCAAATACTGCATTCCAATATTACAAAATATGCTACACATGACACGTGTATGGTTTATGTGCCTCAACTGAGGAGCTTGTGTTCACTTGTATTGTGGTTGCCTTGGAGGTAGCAAAGAGACGAGGAGGTATTTTGTGAATAGATAGTTGTCTGTGTCTCTTGCTTTCCTGTTGGATTGATGTGGAGGTTAATCGTCACACTGTCTTGTTGCAGGCAGGTACTCAAAAATGGCAAATTAAACCTTCAGGAAATTCATCTGGCACAATCCCAATGAGTGTTTTTACAGATTTATATGAGCTATAAAGATCAAATATAATAAACTGCTGAACAATTTAATAGACAAAATGCAAGGAGATGACTTCTGCGTTACATATAATCAGCCTAGACATTAACTTGGGACTTGATTAAAAATTAAGAGCGTCGATACAATTGATGTTTCTTCAAACTGTACAATATATTTTTTTTTATATTACCTCGAGTGCTTTTTGCCAGTTATATACAAGCAATTTCTCCACAATAGTAAAACATGAAATTCGCATCACATTCCTACCTATATATTTCAGACCTGCACATTAAAATAAAATGGACCTATTAACAACACATATTAATGATTATTCTATTAAATTGTTTTGCACTACTGCTATGTTCAGTGATAATAGTAAGACATACTGGTACAGGACCATGGAAGATGGTGAACTGCTTAATATATTTAGTGTAAAGAAAGAACCTTAAAAAAAAATGAGGATTTTACAGAGTTACTGTAAAAGTTCTCAACAAGATCATCTCCTTTTGGGAACAGATAACTGCCTTAACTTCACAGTCCTTCCACACTTCAAAGTCAACCTTTAGTACTATGACATTCCGGATTCTGCACGTTCGATACTAGACGCGAACCCTGGAACCAATCAGACTAAAAAGTACAATGACAAATGATCAAAAAAACAGTAATTATCTTGTTTGTATGTATTTTTCAAAGTCTGCCTGTCAGATAAATCACTGTAATCTAGTCAAAAATTCTTTGTTGCGAAAGAAGAACAAGATTCTGCAACAATTCTGCTGGACAATGAAAATAAGCAGAGAAAAGATGTAATTTTCAAAAATCGTTGACAAGCTCTCCAAGCTCTTCCAGGGGAGGCAGATAGATTAAAGGAATTCCTCACAAAAATTCCAACTCCAATGCAACATATCCACAAGTTCATTTAGGGTGCCGTAATGTAATGGATAAAGTAATTTTCTAACGGCTTTTTTGTTTTAGTCTTCACTGGCACATCTTTATCAACTCTATCCACTTTGTGACAACAATAAATAGTTAAACTAGGCAGAAAGCAGGCACCTAAAACAGAGATTTGACAGATAGAAATTTTTAAGAAATATACATGCAAGGCGCATAGTTCACTGTTCAATGAGAGGAAACGAGGTGAAACATAAAATTAAAAAGCCTATAATGGAGATCCAAATTCGATGCTTAATCATCAAACGTATAATGTTTAAAATCTACCAAATATCAACACTGAAAACTCCCTTGTCAGAAAACTCACCAGTTTACAGTAATTTCTGTATCTGGCAGTCTTCAGGTATCAAATTTAGGACTGCAAGTTGTGTTAAAATAGTAGATTCTGGTTAATTCAAATATGTTTTAACCTCACACCTGGTAGATTTTAATCTAGAAACTTGAAAAATATAAACTGCCATTTTGATTTAACCATATAGCATACTAGCTAGATCATCAATTCCACAACATCTAACTAATCGGTCGTACTCCCTCTTCATCATGACCTCTTCCCTACTACCCCCTCAACACCACACCAACATTTGAGTTGGCATTCTCAGGAGGCACTGATCACTCAGTCTGTCTGCCAGAAACTGCTTCAAGCATTTCAGCCTCATCGCTCGCCACTCATGTGCTGGACTCCATCATGGTCAGTGGTGGGAATAATCATGGAATTTCCTACTCCAACTAGTTGCTCACTGAGATGCACAAGGAACTATTTTGTTTCAAACGTGTATGGTTGGCTTGGTCGACCAATGAGATCAAAAGGTTTGTAACAACTTGAATAACTTGGCAACCAGGCGCAAATGTATAACGCCTCAACCCAAACAGGTTATGGTTTGTCGACAGATTTGGATTGTTGGAGCACTGTCGACAGCCAGCTATTTTCAGCATGCACAGACGCAGGTAACCCTTGTTCCAACTTTATCGCGTGGGTATGTCATTATGCCTGATGCTACTCTTGGCGCACCTTTCTACCATCCCCATAGAACTAAGTTTGATTTTCCAACTTGATGTTGATCAAAGGTCAAGGAATGAGGAGCTGAAAGATCCATCCTCTTTAATATCATATTGATATGCCAGTAGCCAAGCAAATGGAAATTAAATTTGATTGGAAACTCAAATAAGGTGCAACAATTACTTGATGGTCAAAACTTTTTTTTGTGTGAGAAAAACAATTATTTTTTTAAAAAGGAGGGACCCCCAATGGCAGCAGGGTGAAAGTGGGCAATTAATGGGCCACTTAATAGCCACAATGAGGGTGGGATGCCACTAACTAGATTTAAGTCCACAAGCCTTCAAACTGGTTGGCAGGAAGCTCTATTGCCTAACCTATCAAACCATTTAATCAGTTTAAATACCTCAATAAGGTCAATCCTTAGCCTTTGAAACCCAAGGGAGTACAAGATTATGCAATGTAGCAATATTATTTAACCCTTTAAATCCCAATATCATTCTGAAGGGGTATATTGTTGATTCATTAAAGGCACTAACAAATCATGCAGTTAAACGCAGAAATCCAGAAGTAGCCGTCAGCCATTCGCCACTAAGTGCACTCTTGAAGAACTCGCACATGGAGATCAGCAAGAAATGTCTAAACTGACAAAAACTTCCAATTTTTCGCAATTATTCTTGCTGTAAAAACCTTTGAAAATGTCTCGTCTTGTTGAATGAGCTGAATCTAGGTTTTAATGGTGCATCCAGTTTTTATGCAATTATTCTTGTTGCAAAAACCTTTGAAAATGTCTTGTCTTCTTGAAAGAGCTGAATCTGGGTTTTATTGGTGCACTAAAACATAATTACTGCTGAAGAACCATTCTGGCCCTGTAAAACTAATTTTATTTTCTAGGATATCATATCTTCCTTAATTATAAAAATAATAATAGTTGCCTTTGAAAGTTTGTGATATTTTGGCTTCCACTTTAATCCCATAGATATGCCCCAATTTTTCTTCAAAATTATTTAAAATGTTAATATCTATTTGCTACTGCCTTGTTTAATGTCTGTTAGAATTCTGCAATGTGATTGGCTACTGAGCCTGCTTGATGACATCACTGTTACTGGTTGCCAGACATCCCAGACAGCTGGCATCAAAATGAAATTAGAGTAGATCTCGGGGGGCGGGGGGGGGGTTTCCGCAGTCAGCAGCAACTTCATGTTCACCACAAAACCCAGTCCATTGCCTTCACTTCGGAACAATACATTTAGGGGCTTTCCTTTGTGCCTGATTTCGTAGCTAAAGCACAGGATTCTGTACGTTTATTGCAACAGAACTCAAAAAGTAGTAATCCTTGCCATCATAAAACAAATTAATTTGGAAAGAAAACAATGGAGGAAAAGTACTAAAATAAATGCCGCTGAGAAAAATAGCCTGTAGTCATGTTGATAAATGACTGCCAGTCTTTAAGCAATTATGTATGATGTTACTAGAATCTAGTCAATTCTGGCATGCATGCCTTCTATCAAATTATAGAGGGGTGATGGGTACTTTCAAAAAACCTGCCTCCAGTCAACAATCACTCAAGAAGCAGAGAACTGCTGGTTACAACAATGCGTTAGAAAGTGTCAGTGAATTCTAATTTTTGATAAAACCATAAGGTCAATCACCACTGGAATTAATTTTGTAGCTGCAATGAACAAAATTATGTATATGCAAAATTACCATGCCTAGATTTCTTTATTTGGGAAAGTAGTGTTATCACTAAATTCTTATTTATTTACCAGAGCTTACTATGCTTGCATAGTTTCTTCAAATACTTTCCACAGTGGCAATTGAATGCTTCAGAACTGTTGAAATTTAAAATAGTATTTTAAGGTTGAGCTGAGGGCTTAAGTGGGTCGGTGCAGACATGATGGGCCGAATGGCCTCCTCCTGCACTGTATGTTCTACGATCTATGGAATGTAACACGCATAAAGAAATAATTTGAATTGAATTTTACTGTAGAACTTCCTCGATTGTAGAATTTTCCCTATAAGCTATACGGCAACCTGAGACTCCCTGTGTAGGCCACTCACAGGTCCTTTTGCCACGCAAAAATAATTTAAAAGCTGCACACAAAGATATCGCTCACACTCAGAAATAGATGACAGAGAACACTAGTTCAGGGAATGCCCTGAGCCTTAAAATCCAGCATCTAGCGAGTTCAGTTAAAAATTAGGGGCTTTTATGTTGCACATTAAATGCAAACTAAGAGAAGTGATTCTTCAACCCAGGGAATGGTGGCAAAGTGCTTTGTTACGACTGGCAACCCAGAGGCCCAGAAACGCGAGTTCAAATTCCACCATGTCTGATAGTGGAATTTCAATTCAATTAATTAATAAATCTGGAGCTTAAAAAGCTGGTTTTGCAAAGACCCCTTTGTGCCCGCTAACCCAGTCTAGCTCCAGACAATTACCACATATGTTATATCAAACTACAGAAAAAAGTAAATAAACAATAAAACACTTCCCAACAGCACTGTGGGTGTACCAATCCACATGCAGCAGCTCAAAAAGATAGTCAACAAAAGAGATGGGTAACAAATGTTGGCCTTGCCAGCGGTGCTCACTTGAAAAAATCTTTTAAAAATCAATCCATGGAATCCATACGAGTGAGTGAGTCAGTCATTTCAACAACTTTTTAAAGACTTTGAAAAAAGTTAGAACAAGTCATGATAAATGACGCGCTATAATTGAGGTTTTCAATAATAAAAGTATGACTTCCTCTTTCACCAAACAACAAAGCCAGATAAAGCATTGAGATTGCGTTGATGGGCACAACTTAATATACTTCAAGCTAGGTCCTTCAACATTTCAAAGATTAACCTGTGGCTAAGTCGCAGATATGAAAGTACAAGGAGGAAATAAGGCAATTATTGTAAATGGCTCCACAATTTGAGTTCTATCCCATAATTTACAAACTCTGGAAGTTTAGCCTACCATTCATCCACAGTTTTCACAGCTGGCTCCTGGCAAATGCATAACTGGCTCACCAATTAACATTGTGCTTTGAACAAAATTTCTGTTATGGATATAAATGATCTATGATCTAGTAATAGATGTGGTGTGCTTACTCAAACGGTACTTCACTAAGTTGGCAATCAATTGACAATCAGTAATCCAAATAATTCCGATTAGCTCAATGGATAATTACAGGAAAACAGGAAATTTGGATCGTTGAAAAATAAATCAGATCCTCAACAAGAGCAGTCTTCTCACGATTTATCTATTGCACAAAAAGTTTTGAAGCAAACAAAATATTGAACGTGATGTATGGGGGTAAAAAACTGATAAGAATAAACTCTCAGATAGTGTGGTGCCAAAGTTATTACAGATAGAGTCAATATAGTGCCGTAATCTACATTTACATCTTTTTAAACATTGTGGTAACCAACATTAAAAAAGGGAGAGTTACTAAAGGGATTGGCGAGGCAAATATAACAAAGACTACAACAGAGGTTCTGCAGCCCAGAGGTCAGGCAACCGATTACATATGAACTTCAATCACTCAAAAATAAATGCAATGGGGCAGTTCCGATATCTCTCCATTTCAACCTTTGGATGCATAAGGACCTCGGTTTGGAGGAAATAAATAAAATATACACTCTTGGCTATGGCAGGTTGATCAGTTAATTTCTCTTTCAGCATCTTGAAAACTGCAAGCATTAGATGTTCAAATTCAGTAGGTTTATTGTTCATAAGGGCAGCACACTGGCGCAGTGGGTAGCACTGCTGCCTCACGGCACTGAGGTCCTAGGTTCGATCCCGGATCTGGGCCACTGTCCGTGTGGAGTTTGCACATTCTCCCCGTGTCTGTGTGGGTTTCGACCCCACAACCCAAAGGTGTTCAGGGAAGGTAGACTGGCCATGCTAAATTGCCCTTTAATTGGAAAAAATGAATTGGGTACTCTAAATTTATTTTTAAAGAAGTATTGTTCATGAAAAATATATACAGTAATCTTACTTTTCAACTATGACTTGTTTTAATTTTCAGCTGAAATTTCATTGGCTCGGTTCCCAACCATTCCCTTTTAGAACAGCATCTTTGAAGTCAGAAAGGAATGTCAATAATAATGAAGTGAAAAATCCTTTTCATTGAACTGAGTACTATTTCTACATCGCTAGTTCTGCCACTGCTTTTCAAATCTTACATGTCCAATCACTATGAATACAATTGGCAGTTACTGTAAACTATTTATTTTATTCAAATAGCAGATGGCCAGAAATAATCACTTATTACTATTCAGCAAGTGTTCAACTGTACATGAACATTTGTGTCACTGGGGTTAAGGTAAATATTTTTGAAAGCTAACTACTGAGCCAACAAATATATAATATGCATACCACCAGCCATTCTGGTGCATAAGCACCAGCATAGGAAGTGTTGAAGGATTAAACAGATCTGCTCACTCTTACAGGAGAGAGTGCGAGATGAGGAGAGCCATTAGCAATGAGTGAGTGAGGAGTGGGAACAGGGCCAATAACAGCAGGAGTGAGTGAGCAAGAGGAACAGGCCCATAAACAATGAGAGTGAGGGGGAGCAGGGCCATTAACAATGAGAGAGTGAGGATTGGGAACAGGGCCATGACCAGCAGGAGTAAGTGTGGGAGAGGAATAGGCCCATAAACAATAAGAAGAGTTGGGGGGGGGGGGGGGGGGGGGGGGAGAGAGAGAGAGAGAGAGAGAGAGAGGAGATGAGAGAGAGAGAGAGAGAGAGAGAGAGAAGAGTAGGGCCATTAGCAATCAGGGGAAGCACGCTCATTAAGAGCTGCAGTTGCGCGAGAGGAACAGGCCCATAAACAGTAAGGGAGTGAGGGGGAGCACGGCAATTAACTTTTTCTTTCTTTTTTTTTATAAATGTATTTTTATTACAAATAGGCATCAAAACAGGTTACAGAGAACAAACACCCAAAGAAACATGTTTTCCAACTATCAACTATATAGTCTGTGCAGACTTTTCCTTTCCTCCCCCACCCCCCCCCCCACCCCCCCCCCCCCCCCCCCCCCCCCCCCCCCACACCCCGAACAGCTCCTCAGACACGGTCACATATATCCCCCACCTTTCCTCAAATCTCTCTGAAGAGCCCCTTAACTCATACTTTATCTTCTCTAATCAGAGGAAGTCATACAGGTCACCCAACCAAGCCACTACCCCCGGTGGCGATGGCGACCGCCACTCCAGAAAAATTTGCCGCCGTGCAATCAGAGAAGCAAAGGTCAAGACATCAGTCTTCCTCCTCTCCATGAGTTCCGGCTTCTCTGAAACCCCAAATATTGCAATCAAAGGGTCTGGATCCACCTCCTCCTCCACTATCCTGGCTAAGACTGCAAACACTCCTGCCCACAATCTTTACAATTTTTCGCAACCCTAAATCATGTGCGTGTAATTCGCTGGCCCTGCCCACATCTCTCACACTCATAGGGGTAGCAGGGTAGCATGGTGGTTAGCATAAATGCTTCACAGCTCCAGGGTCCCAGGTTCGATTCCCGGCTGGGTCACTGTCTGTGTGGAGTCTGCATGTCCTCCCCCTGTGTGCGTGGGTTTCCTCCGGGTGCTCCGGTTTCCTCCCACAGTCCAAAGATGTGCGGGTTAGGTGGATTGGCCATGATAAATTACCCGTAGTGTCCTAATAAAAGTAAGGTTAAGGGGGGGGTTGTTGGGTTACGGGTATAGGGTGGATATGTGGGTTTGAGTAGGGTGATCATGGCTCGGCACAACATTGAGGGCCGAAGGGCCTGTTCTGTGCTGTACTGTTCTATGTTCTATGTTCATCTGCTACCCACTGAAAAAACCGACTCATTCTCACCCGATTCATATGCACCCTGTGCACCACCTTAAACTGTATCAGGCTCAACATTGCATACGAGGAGGTCTCGTTTACCTACGCAGTGCCTCACTCCGTACTCCCAATTAATCTCCTCTCCCAACTCTGCTTCCCATTTTACCTTGATCTTCACCACCTGCTCAACCCCTGCTTCTCCAGCCACTTGCATATATCCCCAATTCTTCCCTCCCCTTCCACATCAAGGAGCAGCAGTCACTCGAGCAGGGTGTATTCCGGCAACCGAGAGAACCCCCTCGAGCAAAGTACCTAACCTGCAGATACCTGAACTCACTCCCCTTCGGCAGTTCTACCCTTTCTCTTAGCTCCTCCAGACTGGCGAACCCGTCCTCCAAATATAGGTAACTCACCTTGACCAGCCCCACTTCCCTCCTCCTCCTGTATACACTATCCATTCCCCCACCCCGGCTCAAACTCATGATTGAACACGGCAATTAACAGCGAGTGCAAGAGCAGTGGGATCATTAACAGGAAAGAATGCCAGAGGATGGGCCACTGACAGCGAGAATGCAGGTGGGGAACGGGGCCATTCACAGCGAGCGAACACAAGAGCAGTGGGGCCGTCGACAGCGAGAGATTGTAAGAGAAACGGGGTCATTGACAATGAGAGAGTGTGAGAGCAACGGAGCCATTGACAATGAGAGAGTGCGAGAGCAACGGAGCCATTGACAGCGAGAGAGTGCGAGAGCAACGGAGCCATTGACAGCGAGAGAGTGCGAGAGCAACGGAGCCATTGACAACAAGAGAGTGCGAGAGCAACGGAGCCATTGACAGCGAGAGTGCGAGAGCAATGGAGCCATTGACAGTGAGAGAGTGCGAGAGCAACGGAGCTATAGACAACAAGAGAGTGCGAGAGCAGCGGGGCCATTGACAGCGAGAGAGTGAGAGAGCAACGCAGCCATTGATAGTGAGAGAGCAACGGAGTCATTGATAGTGAGAGAGTGCGGGAGCAACGGAGCCATTGACAGTGAGAGAGAGAGCAACGGAGCCATTGACAGTGAGAGAGTGCAGGAGCAACGGAGCCATTGACAGTGAGAGAGAGAGCAACGGAGCCATTGACAGCGAGAGTGCGAGAGCAACGGAGCTATTGACAACAAGAGAGTGCGAGAGCAACGGAGCCATTGACAGAGGGAGACAGCGAGAGCAACAAAACCATTGATAGTGAGAAAGTGCGAGAGCAACAAAGCCATTGACAGTGAGAGAGTGCGAGAGCAACGGGGCCATTGACAGCGAGAGAGAGTGCGAGAGCAACGGAGCCATTGACAGCGCGAGAGTGCGAGAGCAACAAAGCCATTGACAGCGAGAGAGAGTGCGAGAGCAACGGAGCCATTGACAGTGAGAGAGTGCGAGAGCAACAAAGCCATTGACAGTGAGAGAGTGAGAGAGAAATGGAGCCATTGACAGTGAGAGAGTGCGAGAGCAATGGAGCCATTGACAGTGAGAGAGTGGGAGAGCAGAGGGGCCACTGACAGCAGAGGCTCAGAGAGAAGCAGGAACATTTACAGCGAGAAAGTACAAAAGCAACAGGGCCATTAAAAGTGAGAAAGACTTTTTGTCATATGCAAGTCATTGAAGATAGTGTGTCCGATCTGCAGGACCATTGACAACAAGTGCGTGAGAGGAGCGGAGTCATTAACAGCAAGGGACTGCGAGAGCAGCAGGGTCATTGACGTATAGGTTACAAGAGTAGCAGAACCATTAACAATGAGTGAGTCAAATCGCAGCGGGGCCATTATCAGCAAGCGACTTCGAGAAGTACGGGTCATTAACAGTGAGTGTGCGTTCAGAACAGCAGTAAGGGGGCAGCGGGGCCATTAACAGCAAGGCACTGCAAGAGCAATGGTGCCCTTGACACAAGGGAGGCTGCAAGAGGAGTAGCAGGGCCATTAACAGTAGGAGAGTAAGAGAGCACCAAGGCAATTAAAAGTGAGACTGAGAGAGGAGTACCGGGGCCTTTAACAGTGAGAAGGTGCAAGAATGAGTGCTGTGAGGGCCATTAACAGCGAGAAAATACGAGAGAAATGGGGCCATTAATAGTGAGTAACAGTGCCATTGACAGTGTCATGTGAGAGTACCTTTAAGAAATGGGTGTTTACTACTGCAGTAATGTCAGAGAGCGGGTGGAGCTGGGCTGTCTGTCAGCTTTTTACTTTTGTTTTTGAGCAAGCTGCAGGGTGTGTTTTAGTTTTGTTTTCAGCATTGGAGCTAAAGCCAGACCAAGCAGGTGTACTGCTGTTCTCTCTGCCATCAAAAGACTATCTCTTGATCATTTGGTGAATTCCGAATTATAAATGTTTTCAGTAGTGACTTTAACCTGATGTGCTTCTGATAAAGGTTTTGTTTTTAAGTCATATGGATGTTAAAAAGGAAAGCTCAAAGATTTACTTAGTGTTGTATTCTTTGGGGTTGTATTTGAATTAATGGTTGCTCAAATGTTCACTGTATGTTTTAAAAAGGTTAACTTGAGTTCATAGATTAAACAATCTTTTGCTTTTAAAAATACTTTTCCATTTCTGCTGTACCACACCTGTACAGTGGGTCGAGTGCTCCCCATAGAACAATCTATTAAACGTTGTGGGTCAGGTGAACTCCATGATACACTTTGGGGTTCTCCAAAACCTGGCCCATAACACCAGTGAGAAAATGTGAGAGCAGCAGGGACATTAACAACGAGTAGCAGTGGCATTAACAGTGAGAAAATGTGAGAGCAGCAGTGACATTAACAGCGGGTAGCAGTGGCATTAACAGTGAGAAAATGTGAGAGCAGCAGGGACATTAACAGCGAGTAGCAGTGGCATTAACAGTGAGAAAATGTGAGAGCAGCAGGGACATTAACAGCGAGTAGCAGTGGCATTAACAGTGAGAAAATGTGAGAGCAGCAGGGACATTAACAGCGAGTAGCAGTGGCATTAACAGTGAGAAAATGTGAGAGCAGCAGGGACATTAACAGCGAGTAGCAGTGGCATTAACAGTGAGAGAATGTGAGAGCAGCAGGGACATTAACAGCGAGTAGCAGTGGCATTAACAGTGAGAGAATGTGAGAGCAGCAGGGACATTAACAGTGAGCGAATGAGTGTGCTGTGGGATCATTAACAGCAAGAGTGAGAGGGGAGCAGGGTTATTAACAATGACAGAGTAAGAGCAGCAAAACAAATACCTCGGAGAGGATTGGAGCAATCGTTAGAGAATGCAAGTGCACAAAGGCTATTAATACCATGAAGAGGGGCCATTAACACCTAGAGTGTGAAAAGTGCAGCTGGTCTATTATCAGGGAGAGAGAGGAGTGTGGATATTAGGAGAGAGAGAGGAGTGTGGCTATTAGCAGTGAGAGAGAGGAGTGTGGATATTAGCAGTGAGAGGGGAGTGTGGCTATTAGCAATGAGAGAGGGGAGTGTGGCTATTAGCAATGAGAGAGAGGAGTGTGGCTATTAGCAGTGAGAGAGGAGTGTGGCTATTAGCAGTGAGAGAGGAGTGTGGCTATTAGCAGTGAGAGAGGAGTGTGGCTATTAGCAGTGAGAGAGGAGTGTGGATATTAGCAGCGAGAGAGAGGAGTGTGGCTATTAGCAGCAAGAGAGAGGAGTGTGGATGTTAGCAGTAAGAGAGAGGAGTGTGGCTATTAGCAGTGAGAGAAAGGAGTGTGGATATTATGAAAAATGAAATGAAATGAAAAAATGAAAATCGCTTATTGTCACGAGTAGGCTTCAAATGAAGTTACTGTGAAAAGCCCCCTAGTCACCACATTTCGGCGCCTGAGAGAGAGGAGTGTGGCTAATAGCAGCGAGAGAGGAGTGTGGCTAATAGCAGTGAGAGAGAGGAGTGTGGCTAATAGCAGCAAGAGAGAGGAGTGTGGCTAATAGCAGCGAGAGAGGGGAGTGTGGCTAATAGCAGCGAGAGAGAGGAGTGTGGCTAATAGCAGCGAGAGAGGGGAGTGTGGCTAATAGCAGCGAGAGAGGGGAGTGTGGCTAATAGCAGCGAGAGAGGGGAGTGTGGCTAATAGCAGTGAGAGAGAGGAGTGTGGATATACCTATGGCAGAAAAGGTTATTTTGAAGATCTTCTTGGTTCTGTTAGCCATAAATACCTGGGAATGCAAGTTGATGGATATTAAAGCTGCTTTCACACAGGGACATCAACTTCAAAGAGAATTTTTCTTTATCCTCCAAGAGAGGTGCCAAAGTAAAGAGTACTCTGGAAGTTAAACAAATGTGTACATACAAATTGAATGATTCCTCCAGAGTTTGGTACTTCGCAGTGAGGTCAGTTTTGTTGAAGTTGGGCTGTCTTCAGTTGAAAGCAGACCCTGCGATGTTTTATTGCCACAAAGCAGGGAAACTTTCAGGCACCTTCATGGTGCATGTAGGTGATTTTTTTTTGGAAGGTTGTAGTACTGAATTTGAAAATACTATTATTAACAGACTTGCAACGGAGTTCAAGATTGGATGTCAGGCCTCTGGTCCATTCAAATACATTGGATTAGAAATGTTACTCAGAGAATGTTAACCCCACAGCAATTACTCATGGTACGACCTCACAAAAGAATATGGCGGATTCTAAAATGGAAAAAAGGAACTCTGAAGTTGAATTGGTCAGCTGAATTGGCTAGGGTCATGCGAGAGCACCCTTTAAGAAATGAGTTTTTAAGAAATGTACCTTTAAGAAATGAAGCTGCTCATGTTACTGGTGTGATGTCAGAGTGTGGGTGGTGCTGAGCTCTACTTCTGCTTTTTAGTTTCAGTTTGAGAAGAGCTTGGGTGTGTCTGTGTTTTTCAATGAGCTGCTCTGCTGTTGATCTCTGCCATCCAAAGACTATCTATGGATCATTTGGCGAACTCAGAATTGTAAAAAGGTCTCAATATTAAATGTAAACCTCATGTGTTCCTGTTTGAAGGTTTGTTAAGTCTTTTGGGTGTAAACGTACAGCATACAGATTACTTAGTGTTGTATTTTTTGGGGGGTGTATTTGATTTACTGGTTGCAAAGATATTCACTGTTAGTTTTAAAAAGGTTAACTTGAGTTCATAGAATAAACATTGTTTTGTTTCAAAAAACCACTGGTCCATTTTCTGCTGTACCATACCTGTAGAGTGAGCCAGGTGCTCCCCATACCACAATCTATTAAAAGTTGTGGGTCAGGTGAACTCCATGATACGCTTTGAGGTTCTCTAAACCCTGACCCTAGCTAGCTAGACAAACAAGACCGGGTGCCAGTTTTGATGTTTTAGAATTGAGCACTAAGATGAATGATCCTGTGGTTGAAGAACTTATTCAAGCAACACAGCATTGGCAAAATTGAAATTGGAGAATTGTGTTTTGAAATTCCCATCTTCAGGTGATGTTAAACAACTGAAACTGGTTGCTTATAGTGACACAATTTATGCTAATCTCTGCGTTGGCTTTGTGTGCTGGAGGAATTATAGTTTTTCTCCTGGGGAAAAAGGTAAATCTTGCCCTTTGGCATGGGAAACTAAAGCTAACAAGAGTGGTAAAAAGGTACATTGGCAGTGGAGACACTTGCCCTAGCTCAGTAGCATAGTGGTTAGCACTGTTGCATCACAGCACCGGGGTCCCAGGTTTGATTCCCGCTGGGGTCACTGTCTGTGCAAAGTCTACACATTCTGCCCGTGTCTGCATGCGTTTCCTCTGGGTGCTCCGATTTCTTCCCGAAAGACATGCTTTTTAAAAAAAATTAAGAGTACCCAATTCATTGTTTCCAATTAAGGGACAATTTAGCGTGGCCAATCCACCTATCCTGCACACCTTTTGGGTTGTGGGGGCAAAACCCACGTAAACAAGGGGAAAATGTGCAAATTCCGCACTGACAGTGACCCAGAGCCTGGGACCTCGGTAGTGGTGAGACAGCAGTGCTAGCCACAGCGCAAGACTAGCTTGTTAGATGAATTGGACATTCTGAATTCTCTCTATGTACAGGCGTCGGAATGTGGTGACTGGGTGATTTTCACATTAACTTCATTGCAGTGTTACTGTAGGCCTACTTGTGACAACAATAAAGATTATTATTATAGTGAAGGGTGTAGATATGGCATTTTTTATATCCAGTACCGCGACTGAAATTTTAAATAGAACAATGCATTCAGGTACAGTACCTACAGAGTGTCACATAGACAATAAGTCCTTTTTGGAGAATGTCCATTCTACAAAATGTGTCAAATGAAAAAAGACTACAGATTGACATAGCAAGCCTGAAACGGATGTTAGAGAACAGGGAGAGCCACAAGATCAAGTGGGCTGATAGCAATTATCTGACTGTTTGACAAAGAGGTTATTAGAAATTATTAGAGGTGTCTTTTCCTATAAGGAAATGATAGGCGAGTGAAAAAAGAACTTTAAGGGGGAATTTGGCGCACAGAATGCAAAAATATATGCATTTGTGTTATGGCATATTATAAGTTACATCAAAATAAAGAACAACTTTTTTTTTAAAGAGGGGGAATCTGTTTGGAATAGTTAATGCTCCCTTGTACTTTTGTTAGAATTTGGGGTTTTAATTGTTTAATAAACTGCACCAAATATAATGGGGATACAGATGGCACTGTGATGTTGCTGGCCAACTGATTGCTGAACTTTGAATGGAAGAAATAAACACCTGCTTTCTAGTTCTTACCTTAGAGTTACAATCAGAGCTTAACAAGGTATGTTGCAATGCTTTTCAAGAAAGGAAGGAGAGAGAAGCAGTGAACGACAGGCCAGTTAGCCTAACATCAGCTGGTAGGAAAATGCTGGAATCTATTAACAACGAGGGGCAGTACGATGGTGCAGTGCTAAAGCAGTTGTTAGCACTGGGACCCAGGCTCGATTCCAACCTCGGCAACTGTCTGTGTGGCGTTTACACGTTCTCCCTGTATCTGCATGGGTTTCCTCCCATAGTCCAAAGATGTGCAGGTTAGGTGGATTGGCCGCTCTAAAAGTTGCCCCTTATTGTCTAATGGTAGGTGGGGTCAGGGGGTAGGGTCAGTGAAGACTCAATGGCCTCCTTCTGCACTGTAGGGATTCTATGATTCTAAGTCTTAACTGTACATTTAGAAAAGTAGTATGATTAGAACAAGTCAACATGGTTTACTAAAAGGAAATCCTGTTTGAAAAATTTATTAGAGTTTTTTGAGGATGTAACTAGTAGGGTAGAAAGAGGGAAACCAGTAGATGTAGTATACCTGGATTTCCAAAAGCTATTTGATAAGGTGCTGTGCAAATATTTAATAGGCAAAATGCTGGCTCATGAAGTTGGGGCATGGATTAGTTAATGGGTAGAAAGCAGAGTGGGTATAAAAGCAGCTTTTTCAAGTTGACAGACAGTGAATAGGGGAGTGCTGTAAAGATTAGTGCTGGGGCCTCAGCTATTTACAAGCTATATTATTGACTGAGATGAAGAGAGAGTTATGTATCTAACTTTGCTGACAATACCGAACTTGGTGGAAAGGTAAGTTCTGGGGAGGACACAAAAATTACAAAGAGATACAGACAGGTTAGGTGAGCGGGGCAACAAGATGGCCGGTAGAGTTTAATATAGAGAAATGTTAAGTTATTCATTTTGGTTGTAAGAATAAAAAATAGATTTTTTTTTCTTTAAAAAGGTGAGAAACTTCTGAGTGTTGATCTTCAAAGACGATTCGGTGAGAAGGCAGGGATGTGGCAAAACACCTCCCAGGCATATTTCTGGCCCTGTCTGCATTTGCTCCCAGAAATCCAGCCTTATATATATATATATATATATATATACACACACAGGCAAAATAAATAAATAGTTTGTCCAGCACATATTTTAAATGAAAGGAAAAATGCCTTCATCAAGATAGGACTCGAAGAAGTGAAGCCAGGCAATTTGGGAGTATCTTGCAGGCCCAGAGGAATTTAAAGCAGGTAAGCACTGGAGAGTATGATTTTCTAAAGAAGATTCACACAGGAGTACTGTGTTACCTAACTCATGATAGGCAACCATAAAAGCATAAAGATGCTCATTTTCCTTTTTTTTTATAAATGTTTTTTATTGTGTTTTCATGTTTTATATATGACAAGTTACAAATTGTTAGAGAGAAAAAAAAGAAGACACAAAAATTTAACATGTATATTTACAGGTAAGCATCTTTATAACAGCAATTGTGGCCGCCCCCATTAGCCAGCATACATATTCTACATTCCCCAATATGGCCGAGGCACATGTTTATAGGCATTTATTTATAGTTTGGTTTTGGGCCTTAGCTTGCCAGCCAAACCCCATAACGAACCCGTACTCCCCCCCCCCCGGGCTACCTTCCCCCGATTCCCGTCCATTTTCCCCCGATTCTTGGCCACCCGGCTATTCTTCCTTTTGTACGTTGGCCACAAACAGGTCCCGGAACAGTTGCATGAATGGCTCCCACGTTCTATGGAAGCCGTCGTCTGACCCTCGGATGGCGAATTTGATTTTCTCCATTTGGAGAGATTCCGAGAGGTCGGACAGCCAGTCTGCAGCTCTGGGCGGTGCTGCTGACCGCCAGCCAAACAGGATTCTACGGCGGGCGATCATTTTCCTTTTTTTAAATGCAGCTACTTATCGATACTGTCCAAGCAGAAATTAGGCCTACAGAGCTTACTTCCCCACCTAACTTTGTATCATCAGCAAACTTGCTATTTTGTACTCTGTCCCTCATCTAAGTCATCGATATGGATTATAAATAGCTGAAACCCAAGTATTGACTATTGTAGTACCCTGTTATTCAAATCCTAGAAACCCCAAAATGACTCTCATTCCTACTGTCTATTGCCTGTCCATTTATTAATCCTCAGTCAGATGTGACACATTGCCATTATATAACTTGTGGGGGCAGAACGACTTGGACCAAGCTGCAATTACAGCGGCCGAGTTTAGCTCTCCCGCATGCATGTAGCATTAAAAGACATTGTGTTAAAGTTTCATACGGTCTGAAGAACTCGACTCATTTAACTCGGCTACAGAAATTAGGGCAGCAGGGTAGCATAGGGACAGCAGGGTAGCATGGTGGTTAGCATAAATGCTTCTCAGCTCCAGGGTCCCAGGTTCGATTCCCGTCTGTGTGGAGTCTGCACGTCCTCCCCCTGTGTGCGTGGGCTTCCTCCGGGTGCTCCGGTTTCCTCCCACAGTCCAAAGATGTGCGGGTTAGGTGGATTGGCCATGCTAAATTGCCCGTAGTGTCCTAATAAAAGTAAGGTTAAGGGGGGGGTTGTTGGGTTACGGGTATAGGGTGGATACGTAGGTTTGAGTAGGGTGATCATGGCTCGGCACAACATTGAGGGCCGAAGGGCCTGTTCTGTGCTGTACTGTTCTATGTTCTATGTTCTATATGAACCAATGCATCTCATGTTCTGAAGTTTGGCAGAGGGAAATAATCTTGCTCTTAATCAAACAGGCAATAAGAGTCTGACATGCCATGTAACTTGCTTTTTTTCAATTTACCTGTTTAAAATGGCAATCAAAAGTATTCAAGAACATTGTATATACAACCTCTGCATCAAGCCAATGTAATTGCGCAGGAGTCTTGTGGCTGAACATTTCAGGAATTTGCTCATGAATTTAGGGAAGAAACAAAACCTGTTTGTTCCATGAGATTTCTGCGGGGGGGGCAATCCTTTTTGCTCCTTTTACACATTATATTGGGATGGTTCAATATTATAGTAGGGAAAATGGAGAATCTGAGGTACCCACGAGATAGCAGGGAAGGGAATACCTGGAAAGGGTTAACCTGACAATCTCTAAAACCCAAAATGTGGACAAACATAAATTAGCATACTACACGCAGGTATATCTCAGGTAACACATTTCCAAGCCTCAGCAACAGGGACAAATTAGAAATATTCATCCTGGCTCCAGCCTGTCTGGAAGGGACATTGTGCACCCACCCGTATAGAGATATGAGGGAAATAGAGCATTTACCACTTGATTACTGGCTGACTGTCTAAAGGACTTCCTTTGTATTGCAAAGCAGATGGCCAAGATGTGTCTATCAAACGATTAGAAGTGAAGTATGTCAGACAATGTATCCACGTCATCTAATCAGGAGAATGACTGTAACCTAATCAACCTACCAGTATCGATAATCGGTTGTATTGTAGTACTTTGAATCACTTTGTATTCCTTTGAATCAGTCTGTACCATCCAAACAGTGTAAGATATGAAAACCAGCTTTGTGGGGGCAGAACGACTTGGACCAAGCTGCAATTACAGCGGCCGAGTTTAGCTCTCCCGCATGCATGTAGCATTAAAAGACATTGTGTTAAAGTTTCATACGGTCTGAAGAACTCGACTCATTTAACTCGGCTAACAAGTATCAATTCATAAATGGAGGCAATGAAAAAGGATGAACAAATCCAGTGGTTAGTTGCTTTGCTTTTCAGATTGTACAAGTTGGAAAGTTGATCCTCCTGGGACATTGGAGTTTAGAACCCATGTTTACAACTGTTCTTTGGAATACTTGGCAGAGGGCAGAGTTGCATATATCATTCTATCCAAGTTATATAATGGCAATGTGTCACATCTGACTGAGGATTAATAAATGGACAGGCAATAGACAGTAGGAATGAGAGTCATTTTGGGGTTTCTAGGATTTGAATAACAGGGTACTACAATAGTCAATACTTGGGTTTCAGCTATTTATAATCCATATCGATGACTTAGATGAGGGACAGAGTACAAAATAGCAAGTTTGCTGATGATACAAAGTTAGGTGGGGAAGTAAGCTCTGAAGAGGATGGAATGAGGTTGCAAACATGTGGGAAAGCACATAGTGGATTGAATATAAGATGGGGCATGAGATGCATTGGAGAGAAATCTCCTTAGTAACCAAAAGTAATTTATATTCACATTCCAAACGAAAATGTGTATCTACATTGTGTAAACCAAAGATTGCCACGCATTTAATATTGTCAACTATCTTCATTGAGTGTTACAATGTAGGCACTTCACTCAAAGATAAAATAGTCTATGCATATGCACTGAAACTGTCAAACACTTAAACAGCACTCAATATTTAAAATAAGATTGAGTCTGTTAAACATAAATACAATTTACTAAATGCACTTCATAGGAAGAGTGAAAAAAATTTGCTTGTAAAGACTGGAATTTAATAAGATTCTGTATTTGAATTCGCAACACAATCCGAGTTCTATCGTTAACAACAAAAATTGTTTTCTGCCAAATGATGCAAAGAAATTAAAGTTCCAACTGACTGCCAACTACCATGCTGACTTTGTGGAAAAAAATAACATTTAGCAAGATTTGATTGTTATGCCTTTACCTTCCATTAACATTCCAGCCATTAAGCTATTCAATTATTACTCTTCTATAGGAAGCCCAAAACAAGATAAATTTCAATGATATGCAAATTTATTCTTTGACCTTCACATCTAATTGCTTAAAGCTAAAAAAAGATGACATTAGAATTTTTGAGCATTGGAAATGCAATTTTTGTGAAATTTAAATGTCAATCAAGGACACGTTACAATTTAAGTGCGCATATTTGAGACAGTGGCATGCCTTTTAAAGAAAGTCTCATACAAGCAGTATGCTAAAGGCACTGGATCTATGTACAATATCTTGAGGAACAGGATCTATTAAAGCCACAATGATTCTGTATCATACTCATCTTGTGAAAGTGATATGCCTGATTCAATGTTAGACATCACATGTTTGCAAGTTGAAACATAAAAGTTGGGCACAAAGACTTTGCCCTATGCGTTGATATACTGAACCCTCCTCTAAAGCAAACAATGTCTGCATTTCGCCGAATAACACAGCTCCAAAAATGGTTTCTTAACATTACAACTGTATTGGCTGTGGAGCGATTTGTGACATCCTGAGATCACGACCAGCGTATAAAAATATGTATTTTTTCAAATTAAATAATACAAGAATATATTTTTATAGAACTGCCTAGTTCGTTTCAGCCTTCAAATATTCCTAACAGTAAGTGCAATTCACGTATCGCTTCTGAACATTACACTGAATTAGATCAATATCTGTTTCAAATCTTTAACGCACAATTAAGCCTATTTTAGACCACATACTGAAAATTCATTTGCAGGAAGAAGTTCAGAAAAATATACACAGCAGGACACTACAAGCAAGTTTTGATTTGCAAACGGTCAGATATTCAGCAACCTAATCTTTGGATGATACCCCATGTAAAGGTTAAGGTGCTGACATCACTCCCTTTAATTCCTGGTGTTAATTAAATGGGCAAATGGAGTATGATGGTAATAAGCTTCTCTCATGTTGGAAGAGCTAATTTTTCTGTTAGATGTCAGTGCAGAGACAAATTTTCTTCAACTTCTGTCGTATTAGGGGCTGGTTTAGCACACTGGGCTAAATAGCTGGCTTTTAAAGCAGATCAAGGCAGGCCAGCAGCACGGTTCGATTCCCGTAACAGCCTCCCCGAACAGGCGCCGGAATGTGGCGACTAGGGGCTTTTCACAGTAACTTCATTTGAAGCCTACTCGTGACAATAAGCGATTTTCATTTTCATTTTCAGCAGCACAGTTCAATTCCCGTACCAGCCTCCCTGAACAAGCGCCGGAATGTAGCGACTAGGGGCTTTTCACAGTAACTTCGTTGAAGCTTACTTGTGACAATAAGCGAGTTTCATTTCATTCATTTTTCATTTCATTTCATTTTCATTTCATTACTTTATCAAGCACCCCAAATTAGCATGTTGCAAGCCTGATACAGACCATATTTTGACTGCAGCAAACAATGTGCCATAGCCACAAGTTCAAGAGAAATGTTTTAATACTTCCCAATCATTGTGTGTGAAATACTTCATCCATCATTCATCATCTACACATAAATAAATGTTACCAACATATAGCATTACAACAGATGTTGGTCATTCAATTATCTAATTTTGAGATCAGCTTGGAGCACATAAGTACTCACTACCTGTCAGAGCAATATAGTAATGCTTGTAAAGCATGCCATTTATTCCACATAACCGCCTTGCAAATAAAATTGAAGAGAAACCTTCTGCATACTGATAAACAAGACAATCATATAAAGTGTGACTTGTAGAATTATTAGCCCTTAAATAGCCTCCGGGTACTACAGAAAATTATTTAAATCTTGATCAGTTCTGATGAAATCACCGCATTTGCACCAGAGACAAACTGGGGGCGAGGGGTGAGGAGGGGGGGTGAGGGGTGTGGAGGGGGTGAGGGGAGAGGAGGGGGGGTCGAGTAGGGGAGTGAGGGGCAAGGAGGGGGTCAACTAGAGGAGTGAGGGGGTCAAGTAGGGGAGTGAGGGCCGAGGAGGGGAGCGAGGGCCGAGGAGGGGGGCGAGGGTTGAGGAGGGGGGGCGAGGGTTGAGGAGGGGGGCGAGGGTTGAGGAGGGGGGCGAGGGTTGAGGAGGGGGGGCGAGGGTTGAGGAGGGGGGGGCGAGGGTTGAGGAGGGGGCGCGAGGGCTGAGGAGGGGGGGCGAGGGCCGAGATGGGGGCGAGGGTCGAGGAGGGGGGCGAGGGCCGAGAAGGGGGGCGAGGGCCAAGGAGGGGGCGAGGGCCAAGGAGGGGGGACGAGTGTTGTTGAAGTTGCACTCGACCAGGCAAGTGAAGAATATTTCAGCCTAATTTATGTCTTCGTGATGGTCGGAAGATTCATAGTTTATATTGCAGAAAGGAGGCCATTCGGCCCATCGAGTCTGCACCGGCCCTTGGAAAGAGCAGCCAACTTAAGCCCAGCCTCCACACTATCACTGTAACCCATGAATCCCACCTAACCTTTTTGGACACTAAGGGGCAATTAAGCATGGCCAAGCCACCTAACCTGCCCATCTTTGGGCTGTGGAAGGAAAGCAGAGCACCTGGAGGAAACCCACGCAGACACGGGGAGACAGTGCAAACTCCACACGGACAGTTACCCAAGGTCACAATTGAACTTGGGTCCATGGTATTGTGCGGCAGCAATGTTAACCACCGTGCCACCCAGACTTTGGAAAATCAGGTGTTGAATCGAGTGACACAGAATTTTCATCTCTCAGCTTCTCGTCACTACAGTAGTGCGTGCGGTCGGTCCAGTTAAGATTCTGTTCAACTGCAACCTCCCCCGCTCCGAATGTAAAAAACAAAAGAATGAGCAAACCTAATGCCATTGAAGGTCATGGGGATGATTCTCTCTGGTTGGAGATGGTCATTACCTGGCAAAAGCAAAACAGTGAAGGTGCTGGAAATCGGAAACAAAAACAGAAAATGCTGGAAATGCAGGACTAATAGCATCTTGCGGAGAAACTGAATTAATGTTTCAGGTCAATAACCTTTCATCAGTACTCGACATGGAGTATACTGCTGGACGATTTTCCACTTTATCTGCTACATGCCAGTGTTGTACCGTACTGGAACAGTTTTGCTAGAGGCTCAGCTAGTACAGAAGCACAAATATTCAGCACAACAGCTGGGATATTGTTGAGTCCAGACACAGCCTTGCTGTACACTCAGCCATTTCCTGCTATCCACTTGGCACTTCTAATTGAAGATAATTGCAAACACGTCAGCCTCGTCTTTTACACTCATGTATTGAGCTCTGCCTTCTTTGAAGATGGGTATGTTAAACCTATTCTGCCCAAGCTCATTTACTGCTTAAACTCTCATATACCTTGTTATGTTACCATTTGTAGTAATATGTTGTGTTCTTTGTCTTTTCGTCCAGAATGATCCGGTGTTGTTGACAAAGAATCCACCAATCAAAAGATTGAAACAAAACTAATTTATTATAATACTATTAATTAAATAAAGTTTGCACACTCTACTAAGCTACAGATAATAATTAAGCAATATTGAATCTGTCTAGCAGTACTCAATAATCCAAATAGTCACTAACTGCACTATGATCTAACCTCATGTTAACTCTGTTAATCTAATCTTCTTCTAATTCTGTCACCATGCTTTCTGCCTATTCTACTCCCAGAATTCCCTCAGGGTCTGACTTAAATACGGAGAAGTGGTAGCTCGCTCTGGTGTTTGATTTACACAGAGATGTAATAATTAATCCTTCATTAACCTGACTATATACATTTCATTACACACCTCTTTTGTTACCTCTCTAAGCATGGCTATTCAAAGGCACTTCTGGCCAACCTCCCACAGACCAAGTCATTCAAAACCCTGCTGTTCATGTCTTAACTCACACCAAGTCCCATTCACCAATCAGCTAATCACTAATCTACCCTGGTTAAACAACACTTTTATTTTAAATTTGTATCCTTGCTTTCAAATCCCTGTAAGACCTCACTATATTCCTAACCCTGTAATTCTCTAGACACAAAATCCACTGAGGCATCTAGACTCCTAATTCTTGCCTCTTGAAGATCCAGAATTTTAATCATTCGATCATTGGTGCCATCCACTGCCAAGGCCCTAAACTTAGGAACTCCCTCCCACAACTCTGACTCACCACCTTGCAATGTAAATTTGCTTTTTAATGTCCCATGAAATACTTTGGGAAATCTATATTATATAAATGCAAGTTGGATGTTGAAGCCTCCCTCTCTTGAAAGCTGCTTTATGTGTTGACCACCATTCATGGTTGGATGAGGCAAAACTGCACATCAATCCAATCAATCTGTTGGTTTTGGACGCACTTAGTTCTCTCTACTGCATGCTTCATCTGTTATAGTGTGTTGTACCCTGTGTTGTCGTTTCACCAGGTTGGCACCTCATTTTTACATACACTTGATGCTGCTACTGGCATGCACTTCTGCACTCTTCATTGAGCAAGGGCTTGATAATAACGGTAGAGTGATGGATCTGCCAGAACATGGGGTTACAGATTCAGGTTCAGCACAAATCTGATTGTGGCAACCCACAGCAACACATGGATGCCCAGTTGTGAGCTTCAAGGAGTTTCTAGAGGCCTCTGAACGTGGATTACCAGGAGACATGCAAGAAGGGTGTTAAGGATCTGTTTTGATGGCATCTTGATAGGTTCAACATCGAAGCTCCTTTGTTAATATGGATTGCCCTCCGTTGTGAGTCGATAGTCAGCTGTTACAAGGTCGAAACCGCACATGTGCAAAGCCATGATTATAAACTTGTTTGTTTGTAACAGCAAGGTGTCTGCAGAAGGCAGTAACATCCAGGAGAAGACTGCAGAATACATCTCTCTCTCTTTCTCCCTGCTATTCGCAAGTTTGAAAGCCTATCTCGGTTGCATGTGGAATACATCACAGAGATTGAGAATTTTAATGTAATGCTGCCTCAAATGTCATGGTATCCACTTTGGAATAAGACAGATTACATCTTAAAAGATACGATCTCCAGAAAAACAACCAGCTTACATCAGCTGCAACACTCCTGGAATCTCAAGACCACCAAAGGAACACCAGAAATATTTATTTCATTTTTATCATACGGACTAACATCCATCAATTCCACCTCCTCATTGCAACACTTTTGCTTTGCATGTTAGTGTGCGTGTGCATATGTTGTGGAATTTGGAATGTGTTTTTACCTTTTTCAACTTATGTTTTTGCCCCAGTGAGTTTTTAAACAATAAAACTAACTCCTTACTTGTTAATTCAAGAGATCTGGCTGGATTATTTCTTCATATAGCTTCACATATGGTCCAGTACATACTGAATTGAAAAATCACAAATTTTTAAAAAACATTCAAACTCGGTCATAACCCAACCCTCTGGACTTCGTTGTATCAAACCACATATTATAAATTACTTACCTGAAAGCAGACTGCATATTTTTAAAATGGGCTGCCTCCTATTATACCTACTACACCAGTAATTTCAGAGTATTTACTGCTAGCATTTTCAACAAAACACACTACTTCAAGCAACAATTGACAGAACTGACTTCAGATTGCTTACAAGCTACTGTTTAATTAATGGCTTTGGCTGCTTCATTGCACTTTCTGGGACTATCAGATTTGGCACAAGATCAGGGACAACAATTTCACAATCGATAGATACACTACTGACTATAAAGTACCTAATCAATTCCAGACTGCTGGAAGGGACAAGAGTATGAGCCCATTCCATACCAGCTCCTTCTCATCACTAACTTCTCTGTGAAATAAGGAAGTGATCCAAAAAATGTGTATTGGTTCTAAATATTTTTAAAGCAGTTACTGTTACCATATGCTTCACAAACAGTGCCTAATAAATCATTTGGAACGTAAATCATGAGCAAGGGATGTATAATGTATCCAGTAAGTGATCCTAAGGGCCCAAAAGATGCGTTGGAAGTTTTGTTCCTTTGCATTTAGAAGCCAAGTACTAACATAGGTGACATTCATGCTGCACAAGTACCAGACAATGACCATCTTCAACAAGAGAATCTAACTGTCTCCTCTTGACATTCAACAGCATTACCAACACAGACTTTCCTACTCACATCCTGGAGATCAGCACTGACAAGAAACCTAACTGAAGCAGCCATTTAAATGCAGTGGTTATAAAAGTAGGTCAGAGGCTGGGAATTCTGTGGTAATTGCCTCACCACCTGTCTCACCAAAGCCTGCACGAGTTCAGTTCCAACAACACTCATCCTTGATCAGCACTCCATGCTCTACCTTAAAACAATCATTGCCCTCCATCACCGTAGACAGCGCCAGCAGAGTGTACCATACACAGGGTGCATTGCAGCAACTCGCCAAGGTTCCATCACCAGCAGCTTACAACCCACGCCCTCTATCACTTAGACAAACCAGGGCAGCAGATGCAATGGAGCACAAGGTTCCCCCAGGTTTTCTTCCAAGCCAGGATGGTGTGCGAATTGAAAATATATCTCAGTTCCTTCACTGTCACAGGGAAAGAATTCCAGGATTTTGACCCAAACTGTAATGTGGTTGATTTACATCATGGGCACTGCAGCGTTTCAAGGTGACTTACCACCATCTTCTCAAGGGCAATTAGGGATGGACAATAAATACTGACCTGGCCAGCAATGCTAAAATCCCATGAAGGATTTTTTTTTAATGCTTCGCCCTCATACTGCAGTAAATCACATGATTTAACCCAGTGAGCTAAATACATCAAGTGCAATAACTCCCATTATGCCTGCATAATATTTATCACACTGATTCACAATTTGATCCGTGCACAGTTTTATAGAATTTCTATCTCCTTTTTTTATTAGTTCAGAGAAACAGAGCTACCAACATTTGCAACCCCCCCCCCCCCACCCCCCACAGAACCATCCCCTCCCTCCCCAAACCCCCACTCTTTTTTTTTCCGTGGAACTAGATTATGAAATGCTGAATTTCCCTGTCATCCAGACACTGCAAGTTATACTTGGATTTCATACAGCAGCTTTTTATTTACTGTCAAATACTAACTTCAAGCATTTCCTTCAACTCATATATTATCATAATAGAGAAAAGGCTGCCCATTTTCATCCAAGTGCTTGCTTGATCAGTAAGAGCAATGATTCGATTCAAAAAAATGTCAAAGAACCCAGCAGGGCTGAGATTACTTCCATTAAGATAGCAAAGTAAAAATGACATCTGACTATAGCCTTAGAGAACATGCAGAAAATAACATTTCCATATCACGCTCGAATAGATTCAGCTAGGAAGGGAATTTTAAATGGAAATTAATTCTTTATCAGCTGTCACAAAGTATGGGCATCGTTTAACTTGAAAAACCATAATAGATACTCTACGTCTATCAACAAGCAAATATAATTAACCCAACATAAAACTTATTAATAAAAGAGACTATAAAGCTAGTCGATCACAATATTATGGTACAACCTGCTTCTGTGGTGAATACATGGAAGATACTTTTTTTTTTAAATCTAATATACTACACAACGATTGACAGGGATATCTAACTGTCTGTGCAATATTGGAATAGGTCATTAAAGTAACAGACAATATTTTAAACGTAAATTTATTCATAATGCACTGAATGGAAACGCATTTTCTATAGCCCTCAACCATTCTGCACAATTGCAACAAATACATTCTGTAATATTGTCCCAAAATAGGAATTACAATATGTACAATGTTAAACAGCTTCTTTAGTAACAAGGTTAAGTAGCATTGCTTTATCTAATATTTTTTTCATATATTTATGACAAAACATTGAACCAGATCAGTTATTTAGAGGGTGGTGACTTAGTTCTAGATTTTTTTTCTCCCCTCTCCAAAGCATGCTGCAGTAGAGGGCCCTAAAATGTGAAAACTGCTTATCTTCACATCTGAAAACCTTTAAGAGCAGAAGTAATATTACCCATTTGCTCTGTAAAGAATTTTGGTTCCTTTTAGGCAATTTGCTATTTTTAAGCAATGTAAAACAGAGATAGTACAGAAACTATTTACATTTTTTCAGTCAACCTAAAGCATTTATGACAAACGTCAAGAGAAAAAATTCATTTTTTAAAAATAAATTGAGAGTACCCAATTATTTTTTTCCAAATTAAGGGGCAATTTAGCATGGCCAATCCACTTACCCCACACATCTTTTTGGGCTGTGGGGGTGGAACCCACGCAGACATGGCGGGAACGTGCAAACTCCACACGGATAGTGACCCGGGCCGGGATCAAACCTGGGTCCTCGGTGCCGTGATGCAGCAATGCTAACCACTGCGCCAATATGCCACCTGGAAAAATGCACTTTAACAGAGTAGCACATATTTTCATCAAACAGGAGAATTCACTTTTTCAGAAGTAACCAACAGTTAGCAATATAAAGCAAGGGCAGACACATGTTTGCCCTGTTCAATTCCCAATTGAAGTTAAACACAGCCTGATTAAAAGCTACTGTAATTCCAATTTGGGGGAGGGAACTATCAGAGGTGAAAGTCATACCTGCTTTCCTAAAAAAATCCAAGTAGCCAGCTGCATCACGGTGGCACAGTTTTAGCACTACTGCCTTGCAGCACCAGGGACCCGGGTTCAATTTCGGTCTTGGATGACTGTAGAGTTTGCACATTCTCCCCATGTCTGCATGGGTTTCCTCCTTGTACTCCAGTTTCCTCCCAAAGTCCAAAGATGTGCAGGTTAGATGGATTGGCCATGCTAAATAGCCCCTCAGTGTTCAATGGTTAGGTGGGGGCTAGGTAGAGCGCGCTTTCAGAGGGTTGGTGCAGACTCGATGGGCCAAATGACCTCTTTCTGCACTGTAGGGATTCTATGGTTATGACTGACAGAAGCTTCCAAGCACATGTCTCTTGATATGCCAAATGCACAAAGGTGATCATGTTACAGAGTGGAAAAGAGAAGGAAATACGCCCAACCAAAAACTGCGAAACTGCTTCCCCAACCCCCACTTCTCAAAAGTCCCTTTTAGAACTTGCACTTTAAATATTAATGGTGTACAGTACATATGCATAATTAATCAAATAAGCAACTGCACAATTGATCTACTGGATTTATTATGTGCTGACGAGTAGGGGCCTTATCTAGCACACACAGGACTTGGGAGTTGATGTCCTGCTGCTCAGGTCTAACCAGTGCTCACCTCCAATTCCTTAAGCTATTTCAGTCCTCAGGATGCTTTGGGCTCATTAAGCTTGCTCATACTGTCAACTTCATTTGGAATAGACCGGAGAAAAGAAATTGGAGGAATCAGATTAGTTGAGACAGTCAGATAATGATGGCACGGTGGTTAGCACTGTTTTTCACAGCTCCAGGAACCCAGGTTCGATTCCCGGCTTGGATCACTGTGTGCGATGTCTGCACATTCTCCCCGTGTCTGTGTGGGTTTCCTCTGGTTTCCTCCCACAAGTCCTGAAAGACGTGCTTATTAAGTGAATTGGACATTCTAAATTCTCCCTAAGTGTAACTGAACAGGGACCATAGTGTGGCGACTATGAGATTTTCACAGTAACTTAATTTCAGTGTTAACGTAAGCCTACTTGTGACACTAATAAAGATTATTATACCAAATTAGTGGCAGTAGTAGCTCTTCAGGTTTAACGCTTCTATACAAGAAACCATTATTAATTCCTTTTCACTTATTGCCCAATGTCAAAATCTCAAATAAATATTTTTTCAATCCCAACTGGTTTTACTAACATATGAATAAATTGCCAATGTTGAACAAAAACACATTAGGAGTAAGGTATAATACTTGAACTGTCCGGCTTCTGTTTTGCCTAAGTAGTGCACAGTAATACCTTTCAGTTAGAATCCTACATAAGCAAAATGTGGTTGTGCGTATATTTAATTCCATCTGGATCACCATACTGGCCATGAATATTGGGTCTGTTTATCACAGATCAGGAGTGGAACTGACAGGACTACGCCAAGGGGAGGACTTGATGGGCCAAATGGTTCCCAAATGACTATCATCCTATGATCGTTGGTCATATCACGAGCTTCTTCACTAAAAATAAAAACTAATGACAGATGTTGGTAGCTACTCTACAAAAACAGCAATCGCCTCCGAGTAGGGAAATGAGAAAGAATGAGAGAGAGGAAACCTCCAAGCAGTATTCCAAGTAAAGGCAATTATCCAAAAGGAGCAATATCTTGAAGGCAAGATTTTCTCTGGTATAATATGCTGGGCAGGGATGCCATAGATGGAAAATTATTTTTTGAAAGAGTGCCTCCGTCATCCAGGCCCTCTTATTTGAATGCAAAATGACGAGTAAATGTTCCTTGGAATGAGGTGGCCTCTCGGACTGGTTTACTATTTAAAAGGGCAGTCAGGTGATTGTTGGCAGTTTTAAATCCTGCTGCCATCTTCTCCTCTTTGGAAATGTACATTCTCAATAAACGCTTCCATAGAGTCCTGCTTCAGTAACATTAAAATTTGCTTTTGTGTAGCCATTTACCTTTCAAATAGGCTGGGATTTCAGCTACTTCTGTATTTGCACCAGTGGCGTGCAGAGGTCTGGTGATGCCCGGGGCAAATCTTGATTGTATTCCCCAAAGACTCAAGTATAAGGCCTAATATACTGAGAAATATTATGAGAAAGGAAAACATTTTAAATATATAAACACAGATGAAACATGAAATAAACGCTTTATTCGATTTTAATATAAATCAATCAAATTTATTAAGTTCTTTTCCCCAAATGATACCTCCTGTCACAAAACACCTGAACTACTTCACGTTTTACATCAGCTGTGAGAAATTCTTTTTCAATGCTTATTAAAGCCAGGTTGGTCAGTCGCTCCTGTGACATAGAAGACCTCAGATATGTTTTTATTAATTTCAGTTTTGAAAATGACCTTTCACAGCTTGCGACTGAAAATGCGATTGTAAGCAGTAATCTGTATGAAACACACAGCGTCGGAAAGACATCCCTCCCATACTGCAGTAAAGACTCCAGAGCATCTTTAGGATCAGGGGGAACTCTATTCCCTCCAGCTCGAAGGAGCATCACAAAATCTATAATTTTGTCATATAACTGAATTGCAACCACATCATTGTCATAATAATTTGCAAAGTCTGAACATTCCTTTTTTAATTTCTCTCTTTCTTGTTCATCTTCAATCACTCCTGAATTCAAGTTCAGAAGAAAAGAAAATCGGTCACGGAGTCTTTGAAGACGGACACTGCGGTCTTCAATTTCAGTTTTTAATCTGTTCACAATCTCTACCATTACTCTATTCATTTCTTCTTGTGCCGTCAGTCCACTATCTCTTGCTGACTGTCCAGGCATTATTCTTCTTCTCCTTGTTCGTGCAATTGGTATTCCCCAATTTTGACAATATTCATTGGCTAAATCTATTGCATTGTGGATAATTTCGTCATTCTTCAAATTCAAGATATGAATAAGTCCGCTCAGATCACAAGAAGCTTCATGGAACCCCATTTTCGGATCCTGCAAACGTTTTGAGGCTTTATCCACTGTTGATAAAACTGAGTACCAAAAATTTAATAAAGCTATAAACGGGAACTGTTGAATAGAGTTCAGTAGCGATCCTGCATCAGATTTAGTTTCCCTTGAAAATTCTCCTTCCAGCAGGTGTTGAAGGCTTGCAATAACGTTGTCACACTCTTCGTGGATTACTTGCACAGCATCATGGCTGGAACTCCATCTTGTGTCACACTGTCTTTTCACAGTCCGAGTGATAAATAATTTTAACACTTCCCAACGAGAAGTAGATGAAGAAAAAAAAGTAGAGTTTTTCTAGAATGCCAAAAAATGTAACAACAACAGGTTGCACCTCACTTGCATGGACACAGGACAAATTGAGGCTGTGGTTCTCGCAGTTCACAAACACAGCTTTTGGGTTAACTTCAAGAATTTTTTGTTGAACACCTCCTCTCACTCCAGCCATAACTGCTGCGTTATCATATGCTTGACCATGACAGTCATTCATGGAAATTTTGTCTTCTTCCAATTTTTCCTGAATTTTATTTACCAGGCTGACTGCATCTTTCTTGTTGACTTGAAAAAATCCCAGAAATGTCTCCTTTATTTCTACTTTTCTGTTTTCATCAATATGAACGTAACGCAGAATTTCAGAAACCTGATCTTCATGGGCAATATCTGGAGTTGAATCCAGCATTATACTAAAATATTTTGCGTCCTTAATTTCGGAAATTATATTTTTCTTGACAGTTTCACCAAGAAGATTGATTATTTCGTTTTGAATTCTGTTGGACAAGTAGGTGACACTTTTTGGTTTCTCTTTCCCTCTCTGCAAGTGTTTTGC
This sequence comes from Scyliorhinus canicula, assembly GCF_902713615.1. Classification (NCBI taxonomy): domain Eukaryota; kingdom Metazoa; phylum Chordata; class Chondrichthyes; order Carcharhiniformes; family Scyliorhinidae; genus Scyliorhinus; species Scyliorhinus canicula. The sequence continues at coordinate 22,403,712 of NC_052153.1, read as the reverse complement.
TAAGATGTCATCATATTTGGCCAAAAGTCTGATTGTTGCTAGAAAGTTTCCTATATTTTCACTGACTGGCTCCCCTGGCTCTGATAACCCAGATATTCCTTCTCCTCGATGTCCACGATAGGCCAGATTCTGTTTTGCCAGAAAGGATATAACCTCGACAATCCGTTCAGTTATAGCTTTCCATCTTTTCTTTTCAGCAGACATTTGCTGTTGAAGTTCAGCATCTATCGTAGTTGAATGATGGAGTCGAACTACAAGGTTCAGGTATTCCCTCATGTGAGCTCTATGAGAAGGGCTTTTCTCATGGTCAGGTATTGTTGGATTTAATTTTCTCCAAGTGGAGAAACCGTCTTCCTTTCCAAAGTTTGACACAGACAACAAATGCTCCTTTGAAAACAAAAAGCAAACAAAACAGTAGCATGCTTTCCGATATGGAGAGTATAACAACCATTTTCTCTCCACAATTTCTCCATTTGTGGAAACTTTATCAAACCACTGTTTGGAAAATGATCTCCCATCCTTCTCAGCAAATGGACCACTTTTATTCTGATATCTTTCAGGGCCATGTTGTAATATTGTCATCTTCAAATGATCTGGAATCGGTTTCTTCAAACAGCCAAAATCGCTTCTTTGCAAAAATATGCAAATATCTTCTTTATTTTCTTCACATGGATCATCATCCTGACAACGAGACTGAGTAGAGAGAGTATTATGTTCTGACCGAGCTGAATCAGTATCAGAAAAATCCTTCTCTGCACCCACATCATCTTTTACTTCTCCAGGTTCTCCTACTTCTTCTTTACTTCTTTTTATCCATGCATCTAATGCCCCTCTTTGATGGGACTCTTCTTCGACTCTGGCCCTCTTTTTTTTCCTGTTCTGTGCTCCACTCGGTTGTACACGAAATACTCGTAACATTTCATTTTCTATCTCAAAAATCGTAAGACGCATGAGAAAATGGGAAGAAAATGGTAAACAATCGGTCAGTTGCAGACGGATAAACCATATTTCATTTCTTTGTTCCTTCGTATCAAATTATTTCGCACTGATTCTCCACTGATAATTCTGTGCAATTTATATCATAGACTTGCAAATTAGTGGTATCTGTATTCGAATATTAGCATGTTAAGGAATAAATGTCTCCTATTCCGAGATTAAATGCCATAGCAGTCCTCTGATCATCCAGGCTTCACTCTTACTACATCCCACGTAAATATTTCATTAAATATCGCCAAAAAACCTATAAAAACCGTAGTTGCACCTGTTCTAGAGCTATTCACTGACCCGAGTAGGTAAAAGAACTAATCTAGATGCACAAAAAGCTGAAGAAAAGACGAGTTATGACTCGAGGAAACGCAGGAACAAACAGCCACGTCTGCTTGTTGCTTTTGATGGTTGCACCACGTACATCATGCGCATGCGTGTGGGGGGGATGGGGAGAAGGACCATTTTCTCTAGACAGAAAGGGTACACCATGTTAAAGGAATAACAACTGCCTCTGCAGTGTGGTGAGCCTCCAAAAATTGATTTATCACCGCTGAAATTTTAAAATTACTATCTTATTTCCTTCTCTGGGGCAGCACGGTGGCCTAGTGGTTAGCACAACCGCCTCACGGAACTGAGGTCCCAGGTTCGATCCCGGCTCTGGGTCAATGTCCATGTGGAGTTTGCACATTCTCCCCGTGTCTGCGTTGGTTTCGCCCCCACAACCCAAAAAATGTGCAGAGTAGGTGGATTGGCCACGCTAAATTGCCCCTTAATTGAAAAAAATAATTGGGTAATCTAAATTTTTTTTTTAAATTTAAAAAAAAAAAAAATTTTTTTTTTTTCCTTCTCTGATTGGATGCCCCCATCCAATGGATGCCCGGGGCCAATGCACCGTCGCCCCCCCCCCCCCTCCCCCCTCTGCACGCCACTGATTTGCACTGGCTCCTTTGCCACCACTTGTGCAGATAGGAAAGTTGAGTGAGTGGGCAAATGAATTGCAGATGCAGTATAATGTGGATAAATGTGAGGTTATCCACAAAAACAGGAAGGCAGATTATCTAAAGGGCTTCTGCACTGTAAATTCTGTGATTCTATAGATTGAGAGAGGGGAATGTGCACTGAGACTTGGGTGTCACTGTACACCAGTCGCTGAAGGTAAGCATGTAGGTGCAGTAGGCTACAAAGACGGCAAATGGTATGTTGGTCTTCATTGCGAGCTGATTCGAGTAGAGGAGCAGGGATGTTTTGTTGCAATTATACCAATGAGACCACACCTGGAATATTGTGTGCAGTTTTGGTCTACTTACCTGAGAAAGGATTTCTTTATAATAGAGGGAGTCCAGCAAAGATTTACCAGACTGATTCCGAGGAATGCGGAACTGACGTAAGAGGAGAGATTGAGTCGGATAGGATTATATTCACTGGAGTTTAGGAAAATACGAGGAACTCATAGAAACCTACAAGGTTCTCCCAGGACTAGACAGGGTAGATGCCGAAAAGATTTTCTCAATGGCAGGGAAGTCTAGAAGTAGGGGTCACATTCTGAAGATATGGGGTATACCATTTAGGACTGAGATGAGGAGAAATTTCTTCAACCAGAGAGTGGTGATCCTGCCACAAAAAGCGGTTTAGGCCAAAGCATTGTAATGTTATCAAGAAGTAGTTAGATGTAGCTCTTGGGGATAAAGGGAGCAAATGATATGGTAGGAAAGCGGGAACAGGTTACTGACTTGGACAATCAGCCACAAACTTAATGAATGGCGGAGCAGGCTCGAGGGCCAGATGGCCACCTCCTGCTCCTATTTTTCTATGCTTTTTCTCATTCTGCATAGTACTGCGTCTCATCCAGCTCACCCTTGCAGTCCTTGCGAGTGGTAACACTTTGCGCGCTTGTTTGATTTTGTCAGCGTTACGAATTGTTCTCCGTGACATAGGCGTTAGCCCAAAAGCTCTACCAATATCGAAAGCTCATTTTTCAACCTCAAAACACTTTAACGTCCAATGACACTGCTAGGGAGATAGCTTTTTTTATTTCTTAAGAGTGGCAGACTCACTGCTATCAATTGCTGGGCATTTCATACTCGCATTTAAGAGTGATTCCCCAAGGGGTTTCAGCAATAAAATCAGTTAATCCTGTAACAGGGACGTTGAAACGACTCCTCTGCCTCAACTTCAGCAAATGGTTGTCCCACTGACTTTAAAATGTCCCCTCTTCCTTACCTGCCGCAGGATTGAATAGGGAACAGGCTTGTGCCTCCAAAATTGATCAGAAAAATAGAGCGCCAGGGTCTTGCAAGGCAAGCACTGTACACTTTATTTTTTATCCAAACAAGCTCCAAGACAAGGAAAGCATGCAATAGCACAGAAAGATGGTGGTGTCGTGGTAATTTCACTGGACTAGTAATCCAGAGACCAAGTTAATCTTCTTGGGGCACAGATTGAAAACCCACCAATTCAGCTGGTGGAACTTAAATTCTATTCATAAAAATAATCAGGAATATAAAGTCTCCGTAATGCTAACCATGACAACTATCATTGTTCACTAATGTCCATTAGGAAAGGAAATCTTCCCTGGTCTGACCTCCATATGTAACTCTAGACCCACAGCAATGTTGCTGACTCTTAATTGCTCACCGAAATTGCCTATACAGCCGCTCAATTCATGGGCAATTAGGGATGGACAACAAATGGTGGCCTTGCCAGCAACGCCCACATTTCGCAGAATAAAAGACTCTCACAGACCTTAAAATAGCCTCTCTGTCTCCTCATAAGTAGACACACCTGGAGCTCCAAAATTAAAATCAGAGTCAATAAATTGACCTTTCCCTTGCTTAAAAAAACGGTTTGAATATTCTTCATTGAGAACTTTGCTTCAGAGATTTTTGAGAAAGAGAAATCGTAAATGAACACCTTTGATCACACTTACTTCAAAACGATTGGGCCACAGAATCCAACATCACACTGACACGAAACAACGTGAAATGACGTCCAGTCACTACGTGATATTGATGATGTAAATCATGGATGCCAGCCCTAAAAACTGCTGAACTTAAAGCATAACGACAAAATAGGGGTAACTTAAAATGGGGACTTGCTGTAAATGCCAAAGGGATAAAGGTAGTTGACAAAGTGGAGAGGTTAAGGCGAAGCCTTCAATATTATCACCTGGGACAAAGAAATAAGTGCATAGCTTTCAGAACCACATAAAAGGCCTCTTTGTAATCTACAAGAAAAAGGTGTTAAGACACTGAAATAAGAACACAGATAGGAGGTCAATTTATGATTTGAGGATCTGAAGTCTCAGTGAATTATTTCAGAGATTTTCAACCATTGGAAGGGCTTGTTATTATTAAACGATGGACCAATAGTAAGAACATGAAGTCTCTTTTTCATTTTCAGATAGATGTATGATTCTGAATTATAACAAGTTAAAAAAATTGATTTTAAAACAGAGATCTGGAATCGAATTATCTTGCTGAAACCTATCTTTGCAGGATATAATTAATTTTGGATTTCTTCTGAAATCCTTCTTATTCCTTATCTTGGCATAAAAACCTAACTCAGAATGCAGTTCACTAACAGTCATGGGGAAATAAAAATCAAAACACAAGAAATCAAATGTCATGTTATTGTGCTTGGTGCTGGAACTTATTTCCAAAATCAAACTGAAGAACTCTACTGCCCTCTGAAGTTTTTTGTTAAAACATACACAGATAGAATATCATTGCAAAACAAGCTCAAAGCAAGATTTTTTTTTTTGACTTTAAAGCAAAGTACTCAATGTTGAAAATCAAATGAATGGATGAGAGCAAAATATATATCATAGTTCCGTAGATCTCAAGTTGGAACCTTGGACTCAGTCGGCTGATGAAACCCAACATAATAAATGATACATCAGTTGAGTGTATATATACATGAACATACACACTTTAAAAGCAGTTTTCTTAACACCTGTATCATTGTGACAAGTATAATCCCCCAAGACATTTGCTAAGTCTTCAGAAAACTATTACTTTCTCTGAAACTTCCTTCGTGGTTGCACACAATAGCGAAAGGAGCTATGTTGGTCCACACTATAAATAGTGGATAAAAGGATGTTCCGACAAAATTAAAATTGCAAGCCCACTTCTTTTTGGTTTTCTTTAACACATTACAGTCTCCCAAAGGGATATTTTGACAACAAAGAGAGTGGATAATACTAGCATTTTACAATCAAGGAATATCCATAATTCATGAACGACTACAGGATACTAGGTTTCCTTGCCATTTTGTCACCTCTAGCCCCCTGTACCTCCATCCTACATCCTATCACCCACCTATTTGTTTCCCTTTGCTTTTTTTACTGTCCCATCCCACTTTTCCAAATGTATTTGCCCAAATGCTATTGAACAATAGCACTTTTCCGGTCTGATGAAAGATTGCCAATGAGAAATGAGAATGGCTTCTCAGTACGCATAAATGCTTCCTGATTTGCTGGCGGGTTCAAAGGACCTGGTGCCATATTTAGACACCAGTTCAGCACATTCAAATTACTCCCTCCAGCTCACCTGTCTTCACCAGGCCATGTAGGGTGTCAGAAAAGCAGAGGGAAAAGGCTAGTAGCCTCAAGAAGAGGTTTGGTCCTCAATTCAACCATCCTCCCCCGAGCCCATCATCTGCAAGGCGCCCATGTGCCACCTGGACCTCTACCTAACACATCTGCAGTCTTTGTGCAGTCCCTTCCAGAAAACTATGTGGTATCCTTTTGACCCCCTTGTCTGTGAGCTTTTCATATAGCCTTGTTGGGATCCTGCTTTCCTCTCTTCAGTCATTCCACTGCCTTCCACTGTTGATCTTCTTTATCCACCTCCTTGCCATGCTTGGCTGCCATGAGCCCCGCAGCACACTTCTATCCAAATAGAATTTGTGCATAGCACCAGGGACAAGGAGACCTCTGTACCCCATAATATGAGGTGCAGCACTGATCCGAGCTGGTGGCACAGGAGGGTCAATGGGTCGGGCAGTATGATGCTGTCCATGAAAGATCAGCTCCGCATGGACATAGAGGGCAGGAAACGTTCTGGCTCCACAGAGTGATGAACAACGTATCAGGAGCAGAATGGCAGTGTAGCAGTGTTGCACTCACCCTGAAGTCTATGGCGAGCTGAAGACTGTCTTGTGCATGCTACTCTTTAGCAAGCAGGTCTTGTATCTATGCAATCTCACGCTGGTGTGATGCAAGATTGAAAGGCCTGCCACCCAAGGCTGCAGACTGGTGGAATTTCTCAAACTGGAGAAAATAAAATTTGCCATCCAAGGGTTGGAAGAGGGCTTTCACAAGGCGTGGAACGTGTTCCAAGATCTGTTTGTAGCCAGCAACCAAAAGAGTAAGGGCGAGACGTCACGGGATAAAGGTGAAAAGGAAAGGAGGTGTGGAGGGGGGAGGACACACAAGGAAAACAAGAGGGACAAGGAACTAAAACTGGCGCAGTTATATAAAGTGTAATATTTGAGTTGTGAAATACAAAATGTGAAAACCCAATAAAAACACTTTAAAAAAAAGTGTTTGTCCCAAGACCACAGAGTCTCGTATTTTCACAAAGGATCTCGTACATAAAGTGTCATAAAACATACTGATTAATTGCTTAGGTTCCATGGATATCAGGATTTCTTTTTCCACCTGGAAGACATTTGCATTAAGATGCAAAGATGTCTTATTAAAGATAAAGTTGGAGTTGTAGATATCAAATTGTTAATATTGTTGTTCAAAAGATAACAAGGAAACACCACTAAACATATCACCCAGCCTAAGACTTCTTGCACTCTCGATATCAAATCCATGTCCATGAGACCTGGTTGGACATCCTGGTGGGATTGCGCTGACCGGGAAAGAGAGCGAGCGGAAATTAAATTAGATCTCCCTTTCAACTCATGGACTATCCTCCAAGTTCTTAAGAGTGTTAATGATTATAGGTTTTTCACATTTGACAGGCACACCCTTGAAATCCCCGAGAAACAACAGGGCCTGTAAGGAGTGCACAGACTGGCCAGCTTCAATATTGAGTCACATGGAGGGAGGGTCCCCTCTAACCCATTCTCACATGAATCGAAGATAAGAAACTAAGTGATAGGTTTAATTATTTGGTACCCCTAACTCCCCCTTTGAACTGGGAAGCTGCCGTTCCACTAGTTTGTTCCATATAAATGAACTGAGCATGCCATTAAAGTCCTTTAGGACGTTGACAGAAAGCAAAACAGGCAGCCTCCGCAAAAGGTGTAATAACCTAGGCAGCACATTAATATCTTAGTCAATGCTATCCTACCCAGCTACAATATTAGTAAGGAGGACCAACTTGATAGTCGCAAGTAATTTGAGGGGGGGGGGGGAGCGGACACCTTTGCCCCATACAAATGCCTGAGAGAGGGTAACAAAAATACCCAAATATGTAACCCTGAGGACGGCATCTAAATGGGAAATTAGCAAAGGGGGGAGGTTTCAGAGGCATAGCCACAGACTTGCTGAAATTGATGTGATAACCCAAGAAAAGGCTACATCATGTCAATAGGGGAACAGAAACTTTCAGCTTATGTACAAATTGCAACACGTCATCCGCGTATGGCATAATCTTATGTTGATTTCCTCTACTGAATAGGCCAAATACTGAAGTATCCTGTCCAATTCCCTCCACTACAGGCTCAATAGCTATTGCGAACAATAACGGGGATAATGGGCCACCCTGCCTAATCCCTTGTTGGAGACTAAAATTGTCAGATATGTAATGCTAGTAAGAAATGCCGCCAGTGGATCTTTATAAAGCACTTGCATTCACTGAACAAACTCTCCTCCCAAACCAAACTGCTGCAGCCTATAAAATAAATAATTCCATTCCACCCAGTCAAAACCTTTCTCTGCATCTAAATAAATCAGTGAATCATCTAAAACCACTTTAGGAAGACGTGAATGATATTTAATAACCTCCTGACGTTGTTAGATGAATTCCAGCCCTTTAAGAACCCAGTCTGATCGCCCTGAATGATCATAGGGAGGATTCCTTCTCGGCACCCCACGAGCACCTTAGACAACAATTTCAAATCCATATTCAGGAGCAAGACTGGCCTATAGGATGGAAACTCCTCAGGATTCTTACCTGCCTTCAAAATTAAGGAAATATTTGCTTCACAAAGAGACTGCGGTAGCAGTCCTGCTCCAAATGAGTGGTTATACATACCAAAGTATCTATCAGCAAGTCTTTAAATTCCTTATAAAATATACAACCAAAACCATTGAGCCCCAGGGCCTTCCCAGATTGAAGCTCCCTTAGGGCAAGAGCTCCTCCTTCTAGAAATGGGAGCATTCAGCATCGACCTTTGGTCATCAGAAATTGTTGGCAGTTTAAGGGAGAAGAAACACTCCATAGGCGTCACTGCACCCGCAGGCTGATCTGTTTTAAGTAAATCAGGATAAATTCTTTATGTGCCTGGTTAATGTTTTCTGGTTGCATGAACCTATTACCCCTGGAATTTAGCACAGAGGGAATAGCCTCAGAGTCAGCCCTCTTCCTCGTAAGAAAAGCCAGGCATTTACTTGGTTTATTTCCAAACTCGCATAGCTTTTTTTGGCAAACCTTATACTCTTCTCAGCACGTCGAGTCAACAAGGAGTACAAGTACCGTTCGAGTTGCATTAATTTCTTTCAGCAACAAATCACTACTCCCTCTCTGCTTCAGCCAATTTTACCTCCGCTGTCAATCTAGCATTTTACGTCTTTTGTTGGCCGTATGAAAAATGACTAAACCCCTAGCCTAAGTCGTGCACATTTCCAACAGGATTGGGGGCCTTACATCAGAGAGAGAATTGGCTGAATAGAAGAGATCAAATTCAGCCTTAAAGTACTAGATAAAATTATGATCTCCAAACAAAGACGCATCAAATCCCCGAGATCTGGACCGGGGAGTGGATAAAAATTCCAGGAAGACAGGCGTGTGATCAGAAATCTCAATACTACTGAATGGTAGTATGGTAGTATGATAGGCATACGGCATGCTTGCCTTCATTGGCCGGGGCATTGAGTATAAGAATTGGCAAGTCATGTTGCAGCTGTATAGAACCTTAGTTAGGCCACACATGGAGTATAGTGTTCAATTCTGGTCGTCACACTACCAGAAGGATGTGGAGGCTTTAGAGAGGGTGCAAAAGAGATTTGCCAGGATGTTGCCTGGTATGGAGGGCATTAGCTATGAGGAGCGGTTGAATAAACTCTGTTTGTTCTCACTAGAACAACGGAGTTTGAGGGGCGACCTGATAGAGGTCTACAAAATTATGAGGGGCATAGACAGAGTGAATAGTCAGAGGCTTTTCCCCAGGGTAGAGGGGTCAATTACTAGGAGGCATAGGTTTAAGGTGCGAGGGGCAAGGTTTCGAGGAGATATATGAGGCAAGTTTTTTTTACACAGAGGGTATTGGGTGCCTGGAACTCGCTGCCGGAAGAGGTGGTGGAAGCAGGGACGATAGTGACATTTAAGGGGGTATCTTGACAAATAGGATGGGAATAGAGGGATACGGACCCAGGAAGTGTGGAAGATTTTAGTTTCGGCGGCCAGCATGGTCGGCACAGGCTTGGAAGGCCGAAGGGCCTGTTTCTGTGCTGTACTTTTCTTTGTTCTTTGTTCTACTACCTCTACAGCAGGAAGTCACTTGAGTGTAGGATTGCTTTTAGCATGAAAAAATAGTCAATTCTAGTATGACATTGTGAGGAGCAGAGAAGTGGTGAACTCGATCTCTAGGTTGCAGAGTTCTCCACACATCTAAATACCCTACCTTCTCGCATACCGATGCTAAGGCCTTTGCTGGCTGGGGGGGATTCCTAGTTATGGGGAGTTTGCCCATCAAAGGGTTAAGAGGACAGTTGAAATCCCCTCCTGTAAAGGAATTTATTGACACTGGCTCTACAAAGTTCACTTTAGTCTACAAAGACTTTAGTAACAAAACCAGGAAATAATTCAGGGGGCCACAGACATTCATTATCGAGATATCTTCCCCATACAGTAGCACCTTGACAATCACATACCTACCTCCCTTACCCAACAGTCCTCCATTCTAAAAGGTACATTTTTATTGACAAACACTGCAACCCCTCGGCAGCCGGTCGAGAATGAGGCAAAGTACACTTGCCTCGCCCAGTCGCTCTTCAATAACTGCTCCTTGTCATCTAAATGAGTTTCTTGCGATAAAGTCTCGTCAACTTTTTCCTTTTTGGAAGGAAAGACTAAATCTTTTTTCTTTTAATTGGATGATGCACACATTCCAGGAGCAAAGTTTCAAAGCAGCTACTGCCACTACTTAATCAGCCAAAGAGAGTGTAGGATATTGACACAACGAGAAAAAAAGACTTCCAAGAAAGGATTGTGCTTTGCTCGGGCATGCACCAAAACATACCTCCCTCATCTCCAATTGTACCAGAAGTGCTACTGACACATTGAAAAGTATTTTTCTCGGATTATGAGGCCTACCTATACCTTTGCAAGGTTAATCGTTAATCGTTCTTTAACCCCCAAATTTAAAAAATACAAAAAATATGCGAAGTCGTAAGTTCTAAAGGCTTCACCAAATGTGAGGACTAGTAGGATTATACCTACACTTTCCATCAGTACACCAAGGAGTCTTTTCGCTCAAAAAGTGACATATACCACATGTTTTGCCCCAAGCTTACTGGGTTCCGGACTGCCTTCTCCAAGGCAATGTCCAAGGTTATGGGGGTGAGGGTGAAGCGATGCCCAATAGTGGCAATCTTCGGGGTATCGGAGCAGCCAGAGCTACACATGGGGAAGGGGGCTAACGCCCTTGCTTTCACTTCCATAACCGCACGCCAGAGAATACCGTTCGGATGGCGATCAGCAGCACCACCCACAGCTGTAGACTGGCTTACTTGGAGGCAGTTCATCGGCCTGTTCCAAAACCTGTTCGAGGCCAGAAACGAGGAGTAAGCCATGGGGAAAAAAAGATGAAGAACCAAAGGACTTGGCAACCAGGGTCACAGGTATTCTTGAGGACAAAACACTAATTGTAGTCCACAATTACTGAATCATTTTAAGTAACAACACAGAATCAGAAAGGAATTATAATGACAAGGGATAGAGTCCAGAATTTACTGTGAACTGTAGACTGTTGCTCCAAATTATGGTCTTTCACGGAGTTCAACAAGGCCACGGCCTTAGCCGGATTCATAGAAGTTATACAGCAGAAGGCCATTCGGCCCATCGGGTCTGCACCGGCCCTTGGAAAGAGCACCCACTTAAGCCCACACCTCCACCCTATCCCCTGAACCCAGTAACCCCACCTGACCTTTTTGGACACTGGCAATTTATCATGGCCAATCCACCTAAACTGTACATCTTTGGACTGTGGGAGGAAACCGGAGCACCCGGAGGAAACCCACGCAGACACGGGGAGAACGTGCAGACTCTGCACAGACAGTGACCCAAGTCAGGAATCGAACCTTGGGACCCTGGGAGCTGTGAAGAAACTGTGCTAACCACTGTGCTACCGTGCTGCCCACCTTTACATCTTTACTCAGTGTAGGAGGATATAGCAGGGCATATTGCACTCCGATAGCCTTCAGTCATTTTCTAATTTAATCGAAGCTCTGCCAATTTCGTTGTCGCGCCACAGGAAATCTTGGAAGAAAGAGACCCTCACTCAATCATAGAACAAAGCCCCATTACGTCTCCCTGCTTCCAATACTCTTTGGTGATCTCTAAAGTTATGGGTCGAGGACACTGATTGCCCCTTGGTCTCAAAGACTGAATACAATGTGTAGTTTCTAACTTAAAAGACGCCCAGCTTTCATATCCAGTTAAGAAAACATGGTAGCAGGGCAGCACGGTGGCGCAGTGAGTAGCACTGCTGCCTCACGGCGCCGAGGTCCCAGGTTCGATCCCGGCTCTGGGTCACTGTCCGTGTGGAGTTTGCACATTCTCCCCGTGTTTGCGTGGGTTTCGCCCTCACAACCCAAAAAGGTGCAAGCTAGGTGGATTGGCCACTCTAAATTGCCCCTTAATTGGAAAAATGATTGGGTACACTAAATTTATAAAAAGAAAAAAAAAAGAAAACATGGTAGCAAGCTCTCAAAGAATTGAACTGGGAGCTTACCCTCAGCTGATTCTGGTAAATCAACAACCGGGACATTTTTCCTCCAGCATTGGTTTTCCAGAGCATCCAGGAATTCTGACATACCATGTAGCTACTTTTCCAAGGATTTCAAGCAGGCCTCAGCCGAGGAAGTTGCATTTTCGACAGTAAGAGTCACTTCTCCGCTTCATCAAGTATTCAGCAGTTCCAAAGCATGGCCTTGTTGAGCTTCTGCACTAACAATCTTATCAAAGACCTTAATAATATTAGCAGCCATCAGCTATAATGCGTTCATAATTGCCGGATTGAGAGTCTGTTCAAGGAGTAAGTCGCCACGTTGCGGAGTCGGCTCCAGACCAGTTACTTCTTACTGCTCTCTTTTGATTTTCTTAGAATTTCTCGTCATTTTGTCATCGGCGTTTAGCCAGAAATATTCCAGGAACATAATAGAGTCCTCACACTCAAATTAATAAATATTGGCTGTGCGTGCATGATATATGAGAGATTAAAGAATGAGAAGCACCAGAAACACCGCTACACCCATGCTAGTATCACATGACCCACAGGCACCTTATTTTTAAGCTGCCTTCCTTAATTCTAGTCTCTCTCGCAAGTAGAAACATCCTCTCTGTAACCACCCTGTCAAGTCCCCTCGGGAACATCTATGTTTCAATAAGATCAGCTTTCATTCTGAAGGGTGGCACGGTAACACAGTGGTTAGCACTGTTGCTTCACAGCACCAGGGACCCGGGTTGGATTCCTGGCTTGGGTCACTGTCTGCGTGGAGTCTGCACGTTCTCCCCATGGCTGCGCGAGTTTCCTCCTGGTGCTCCGGTTTCCTCCCACATATCCCGAAAGATGAGCTTGTTAAGTGAATTAGACATTCTGAATTCTCCCTCAGTGTACCCGAATAGGCGCCGGAATGTGGCCACTAGGGCCTTTCACAGTAACTTCACTGCAATGTTAATGTAAGCCTACGTGTGACAATAAAGATTATTATTATTTTGTGATTCATGCACCAGGATACCTCAGCAGCGTGTTGTGATCTTTCTCTATTTAAATGATATCTTGCTTTTCTACCTTTCCTACTAAAGTGGATGAGTTCAAATTTTCTCACATTGCACCCCATCTGACATTTGTTCCCCACTCTTAACCTATCTAAATCCCTTTGTACTCTTTGTCCTCTTATCAACTTTCCTATCTATTTTTGTGTCATCAACAAAGTTGCAACTAATCCGTCTCTTCATTCAAGTCCTTTATATAGATTGCAAATAGTTGAGGCCCCAGCACTGATTCATGTCGTACTCCATGAGTTACATTTGCCAATCCAAAAAATTACCAATTTAACCCTACTCTCCGCTTCCTGGTAGCTAACCAATCCTCTACCCATATGAATACGTTATCCTCTATACCATGAGCTCCTATTTTACAGTAAGTTACTGTTCACAAAGTCTCCACCCTCTGCCAGCTCTTAAGGATACTATGTAAAATCGCCCAACCCCGATTGTTTGTGGCCTGACAATTCAGCATCAAATTGCATCCCCACGCACAGACAGAGGATAGGTGTAGCAGGAAATTGGAACAACCAAGAGCAAGTGATTCTTTAAACATTGGTTGAATGAGCAGATTTGAAGCAGACCAGCTCTGCTGTAAACCTTGGCAATTTTAATAGGTTTCTAGTTGGCACCATTTTTATTATGCGTGACTCAACATTATATGGAGTCAGAGTAAAGTCATAATTGTTTCATTGCTGAAATATAAAATTAGATTTCCTTCAACATAACAGAAACGAGGAAGAGAGAAGGTAGGATAGAAAGGAGCCAGTTGACATTTTCAACAAATAGCACACTATGTTTTAAAAGATGGGAGTACTAAGTTCAATACCAAAAGATTATAAGAATAATCTTTATCAGTGTCACAAGTAGGATAACATGAACAATGCAATGAAGTTATTGTGAAAATCCCCTCGTTGCACACTCCAGTGCCTGTTCGGGTATACGGAGAGAGAATTCAGAATGTCCAATTCACCTAACAAGCACATCTTTCAGGACTTGTGGGAGGAAACCAGAACACGAGGAGGAAACCCAAGCAGACAAGGGGAGAACGTGCAGACTCCGCACAGGCAGTAACCCAAACTGGGAATCGAACCTGGGACCCTGGCGCTGTGAAGCAACAGTGCCAACCACTATGCTATCGTGCCGCCGCGATTAGGGTAGAAACTTGAATTTATTTATTTTTATTCCTTCTTCCAAACCTCCAACTCTAGATTGAAGCATATAATCAACTGAATTATTACGCCTTTGGCTGAAGTATTAAGTTTTCCAGACTTCTATAATACCATTTGGAGGAACAACATCATCTGTTGATGAATGTAGAAATCTGGAGAACTGAACGCTATACAGCAAATAGCCATGTCCGTTCACCCAGCCTAAGGTCACACGACAGTATTGTAACACATTTTAAATGTTAATAATGTTGTATGTATGTTTTGTTTAAATAGTCACCTTCCTCATTTACATCAGCTGCCTGCTGCAGTCTCGCTAGTGTGCAACTAGTTTAAAATTCATTTTATGGGATGTGGGCATCAATGGCTAGGCCAGCATATATATTTCCCATCCCTAGTTGCCCCCAGAGGTGATGGTGAACTGCCTTCTTGAACCATTGCAGTCCCTGCGGTGTAGGTACATCTACAGTGCTGTTAGGGAGAGAATTCTAGTATTCTGCACAGTGAGGGTGAAAGAATAGCTATGGATGATGGCTTAGAGGGGAACCTACAAAAATGAAATGAAAAAAAAAATGAAAATCGCTTTTTAGTAGGCTTCAAATCAAGTTACTGTGAAAAGCCCCCAGTCGCTACATGCCAGCGCCTGTTTGGGGAGGCTGGTACGGGAATTGAACCGTGCTGCTGGCTGGCCTTGGTCTGCTTTAAAAGCCAGCTCTTTAGCCCTGTGCTAAACCAGTATTGCTCCCATGTATCTGTTGCTCTTGTCCTTCAGATTGTAGTGGTTGTGGGTTTGGAAAGTGCTGCCTAAGGAATCTTGGTGAGTTACTGCAGTCCACCTTATAGATGGTGCACACGGCTGCCACTATCAGTCAGGTGGTGGAGGGTTTTAATATTTGTGGAAGGGGTGACAATCAAACGGCTGCTTTGTCCTGGATGGTGTTGAGCTTCTCGAGTGTTGTTGGGAGTTGCATTCATCCAATCAAGTGGAGAGTATTCCATTCCTGACTTGTGCCTTGTAGATTGTGGACAGGTTTTGGAGAGTCAGGAGGCGAGTTACTCGTTGCAGGTTTCTGAACCTTTGACCAGTTCTGATAGCTCAGTATTTATATGGCTATTCCAATTCAGTTGCCGATCAATGGTAACCCCCAGGATGTTGAAAGTGGGGGACTCAGTGATGGCAATGTGATTGAATGTCCTGGGGCGATGGTTAGATGCTCTCTTGTTGGAGATGGTCATACTTGGCATTTGTGTGGCGCAAGTGCCAGTGGCCATTTTTCAGCCCACGCTGGCCTAGTTAGGCTTCAGTAAAGATTTGGCTACCAATGGAAAGTATATGATGATGAGCCAACACTGATGAATGGTCCATATGGAGCAAACGCCAAGAACCAATCAATTCGATTTTTTGATTTGCTCAAAAAGGGGTATTGTAGCCTTTTCAAGTTAATGTTGGCTAATCCCACTAAGCACAATTATTAGAAATGTACGACAGGCATTGAACATGAAACGGTCGACTGTAAATCATGCAACAGAAGGTATTAGGAGGATACTAAACTTTCCATTCATCTCTTAATACAACTAAATAATTGGCTAACACCAAGTACAACTGTGAACTAAGAACGGAATTTGTGATCTGTGTATAAGTTTCACAAAACAATTCTACCAATACTAACAACATGGACTGCACACTGGACTAAGTTCAAAAATTGGTATTCTTCCAATGACAACTTTAAGTAGTTCATCTGTCAACTGGGCTAGGTTTTCATCGTGACATATTTATTTATGAGATTACAGACCACAAAACATAAACAGCAAGAGAATTCTTAACTGCAAACAGCCAAGCGAGCATTTAGGAGGCCAATCTTTCCGAATTTGGCTTTTCTAAGCCAGAAGCTATGGATTGTATATTTGTTTTCGTTAGTGTTTTACACAGTATGGCCCAGTCAAAGGAAATGACTCAAATTTATTTTCGAGCACTATCTCAAAGTATTTAGTTCCAGCATACATATTTATCTCTTCTCATCACTTCTTTCATTTGTTGCTCCCAATGCTGTAACTCAAATATAGGTCTCCCTGCAGCTTACTCTTTTCTCCATGGAGTCCATCTAGTAAATAGCTTTTCCTCCTTTCTAGCCAACACTGGGACCAGAGGCTGCTGATACACAAAAACAACATATCTTGGAAATTGTCTCCAAACAGTCAAGCTGAAAATCTAAGTCAAAGTTTCATTTTACAGCCTGTCGGTTTTCTGATGAGAAATTAATGAATGTGGTACCGAACAAATCCATCAAATCCAACATCAAAACAACTACGCTTTACTTTGGGGAGGAACAAAAATACAATCTAACGGCTAAGGCAGTGTTCTAACAAATGCCAATAAATGTACATTGGTTTTTCTTTTTAAAATAAGTAATTTACAAGAAGATATGCAGTAATAATTGTACATGAGTTAGAAAAGGGTTATGTAAATTTTAAGTAACCTTAAGCTACAATGAATGACCAATTAATCAGGGTTGTACAAAAAGTACAAAGCACACCAAGAATTAATGTAATACTTACTATAGGGCACAGAGCGAGTCAGATAAGCATGGCATCATCACTAATGTAGTATTAATCAATATATACAGAAAACTCAATGGGCACAGAATTTCCAAGTGCATCACTGCAAGAAAATTCATAACCTTCAATATTAGTGTCAACATCAACAATTATTCAGTTCAAAGTTGGCTATGCATCTCAGCCCAGTTTTGCAGCAGAAATAATGATACGGCTATCAGCATCAATTGTTGTTAAAGAGCAAACTAGACAGCAATTTAACAGTGCCCTTACATATGCTAATAAATGCAGAAATCTAGAAGTTGCTGTCCAAATTCCCGCACCTCCCAAAGCTGCGCTACAACAGTACCCGAATGAGAAACTGCGCATTCAAATACATGATTGGTACCTACTAAATGCGTAGAAAAAGTTGATGGGAGTTTATTTTTTAATTTTTACTTTGCCTCTTTGATCTCTTACTTCTAACTTCCTTCTTCTCTACTTCACACTTGTAGTTCCTTAGGCATTGAATTAACTATTCTAGCTGGCATTTTCTGGTTCAGGCTGTCTTCCAGAGTGAAGATTCTTCAGTCTGGTTGGCTAAGGAGCCACACTGTTCCTTGCCCTGCGTGACAGGCCTTAAGATCCCTTATAGAGGGCTCTGCACTTCACAGTTTTTGATTTCTAATGGCCACAACTTCCAATGCAAAACTCCATAGAAAGCCTGTGGTCAAGTGTAAGTAAGCATAATGAACAGCCCGCACCAAATCACAAAATCTTGGATTACATATTTCTAATTAGTGACCACATGAATTTTTAAACCAAATTAATCGCAAGTTAGACACAGAGTATGAAAGTCAATTTGCCCATCTTCATACAGCCGTCGGAAAGATCCTGCATCAGAACATCCAGTTATTGCTTACATTATCCAGGGTTTTGCCTCCACTGCCCTACAAAGAAAGCAACTTTCCATGTTGAACAGAATATCCTGAAATCATGTTACAATCTTGAAAATTCTCCCAATTGCATTTCTCCATTACCCTTAACACAAGAAATTGGAGGCTTTTCAGATTCCTTGATTACAAGGTTTTCTACTCTCATATTCTGAAAGTAACCAAAGTGTAAAATTATTTGGAAGACAAGCATATTACAGAATAAAATAAGTCAAATAACTGGAACAACCAAATTCAAAAATACATCCATTCTTCTTTTTGTGTAGGATTTCCAACAGCAGTGTTCAAGTGAAGTTACTTTCCAACTTGTAGCAGGATTAAGTGTGGGAATATACTAATAAAAAATCAATGTGAAGCCAACCTATAACTATGCTTCTCGGATGTAGTATTTTTGTCTTGGTAAGAAGAAAGAAGAAAGAAGAAAATCCATTATTTAACCAGGAAATCCTATGAAATTGTTTTCTTTTGGCACAGACTTTATATTTAGAAGATTTTTTTATTTCTTCGACTTATCACAAATAACACTTGATGAACTTTGAAAATAGAACAACAATGGTCAGAAAATTATTCATAAAGCACCAACTCAAGAACTTCAATGTGACTTCTGCAAAAAAATTAGATTACCTAGCGTAGGCAAAAAAAATATGATCGACAGATGTTGCCAGGCAAAATGTTGCATGTGACAACTACATCTAAATATAGAAATTCATCTTTCATTTGCTTCACTCCATACACCATGGCCAATGCTCTCCACCTAGTCTGTCTGGAGAGAGGCAGAAAACAGCTTGTACAAACATATTATGCAAATTACTTTCAGGAGTAAAAATGAGTCCATGCTGCTTATAAGCTAAGGTTTAGGAATAACATTCATAAAACATGAAATGTTCCAAGGAATGAGCAAGAAATGCACAAAACACTACTTAACAAACACCTTGCAAGTTTTATTACTTGAAACTAATGAACCTATTGACCTTGTCAGAAATATTTTGTAATCATTTAATGTAAAGAATATGATGCAATTTACCAATCATTGGAAACAAGTAATAAAACAATGGGTGGTTCACGTTAGGATGTCACTATTCAATCAACTGAGCAAAGAAACAAAATACCCAACCGATCTCACCAAATTTGATAGATCAGTGGCAAAGCCACTCAGTTTTTTCAACCGGCCAACTCACACCATGAGGTACATCTTGTATGAGTGTGGGAAGATAAATAAAATTATACTTAGCACATTATGCGAAATCATGAAGGTTTTAAGGAAAGAGGGTTTCGTAAACAGAAAAAGAAAAAATGATCTTTATTATTGTCACAAGTAGGCTTACATTAACACTGCAATGAAGTTACTGTGAAAAGCCCCTAGACGCCACACGGCGTCTGTTTGGATACACTGAGGGAGAATTCAGAAGGTCCAATTCACCTAACAGCACGTCTTTCGGGACTGTGGGAGGATACCAGAGCACCCGAAGGAAACCCACACTGACACAGGGAGAACGTGCAGACTATGCACAAACAGTGACCCAAGAGGGAATCGAACCTGGGACCCTGGCGCTGTGAAGCAACAGTGCTATCCACTGTGCTACCATGCCACACTAACAAACTGGGGAGAGTTAAAGCACAAACAACTACTCCTTAAAAAAAAAAATTAACTTTTCAGTCTTTGCCTACAAAGTGGCATACCCATAACCTCCGAGCTCCAAGGCATTGTATCTGGGAGATAATTGCCCTGCACTGGGAAGAAACCTATAATGCTATTTAAATCACAAACTTCAGATTGCTCCCCACTGATTTACAGTAATAGCTACCCAGAAAGTCAGAAGAATTAAATCCACTTCGAGCTTCTAGGTAACTATAACATTGTCCCACACCCACCACCATTACCAGCAGTACAACAGCCAAAAAGTAAACACATTACTTTCGTAACTCAACTATCTTGAGCAAATGATTGAAAAATATAACACAATTTTTGTTTTAATAAATCATTTTCTTTTAGTTGTAATTATTAAATTAGTGAAAATCAGAAAATTGCCCAATTGGAGTTGGAGGGAGGCGTATGGGCAGACGCTCTGAGGAGGGTAAATGGAACCGCAACATGTGCCAGGCTCGGTCTGATTCAGTTCAAGGTGGTTCACCGGGCCCACATGACGGTGGCCCGGATGAGCAAATTCTTTGGGCTGGAGGACAAGTGTGCTAGATGCGGGGGAGGACCAGCGAACCATGTCCACATGTTCTGGGCGTGTCCAAAACTCAGGGGATACTGGCAGGGATTTGCGGACGTCATATCCCGGGTACTGAAAACAAGGGTGGCGATGAGTCCAGAAGTGGCACTTTTTGGGGTGTCGGAAGACCCGGGAGTACAGGAGGGGATAGAGGCCGACGTTGTGGCCTTTGCTTCCCTGATAGCCCGGCGACGGATACTGTTGGCCTGGAGGGACTCAAAGCCCCCAAAGACCGAAGTATGGCTGTCGGACATGGCAAGCTTTCTCGGCTTGGAAAAAAATCAAGTTCGCCTTACGGGGATCACTATCAGGGTTCGCCCGGAGGTGGCAACCATTCATCGACTTCTTCGCGGGGAGGTAGAATAGTGACTACTCGTCAGCAGGGGGGTAGAATAGTGTAGAGTGGGGGGGAAGAATAGGCGGGTCTTTCTGCAAGAGTGGTACTGTTATTTGCACTATGTTTTTTGTAATTGGTATCTGCACACTAATGCATATTGTTACTGTTTACAATGCCAAAAATACCTCAATAAAATTGTCTGTTAAAAAAAAGTTAAGAAACACTTTCATTTTATATTGGTAATATATTCTTCATGATTATCAGTGAATTGATTTAATTTCCACAATTAAATTGCGATCAATTGCTGCCTGAAACATAGCTGTATACGAGTCAGGAAGAGACAACAAGGCTGTTGCAACATTATGCAACAGGATTCAAGAATCCCAGAGGAATATATTTAGGACAAAGATACCCAAGAGGGCTATTAACTTTACTACAAATACACAAAGAACAACAAATGCTTCCTTCCACGATCTCAGTGGATTCACACCATGCAAAATAATTCAGTATCATCTATTGTGGAACATACAAATTAGAAACAGGAGCAGGCCAGTCATTCCTTTGAGTCTGCTCCGCAAATCAATAAGATCACAGTTGATCGGATTGTGGCCTCAACTCCACTTTCCTTTTTATCCCCCGTACCGTTTGACTCCCTTGTCAGTCAATAATTTATCTACCTCTGACTTAAAAATAATAATGATGACCTTTAAGTTGGCTCACATTAATACTACAATGAAGTAACTGCTTCCATTGCATGCACTTAACCTTCATTCTATCTAGGCCACACCACAAGGTGTGCAAGGAAACTCTTCTCCAAACTTCAAACATTGAAGTTCAGGCAGCCTGAAACGGTCACACACATTCCATGGTTCACTTAATACCTCTCATTTTACTGGCCTCCACTTGCCTACAATAGAAAACCAAATACAGAATATCCAAGTTTAGATGGCCATTTTATCAGGTTCTCAGAACATCATAGTCAGCGGAAATATGGATTTAAGAAAGGACAGTTTTATTTTACTCAGTTTTTTGTGATCGTAACTAATACAGTACTTAAGGTGGAACCAAGAGTGACAGACTGGAAAAAGGTGATGTTTACCACTTTGAAAGAATAGAGAAGCAAAACATTTTTTAAATAGAGAGATTCAAAAATGCTGGTATTCAGATGGAATTCAAGTGTTCTTGCACACAATCAAAGTTAACATGCAGGAATAGCAAGTTATTAGGAAGGCAAATGATGTGCCAGCTTTTATTACAAAGGAATTGGAGTATAAAAGAAACTTTACTATGATTATGCAGGCATTGGTGAGGCCACACCCAGAGTACTGGGTACAGCTTTGGTCTCCTTACCCAAAGATGGACATACTTAGAGGCAGTAAAATTAAAGTTCGCACGGCCAATTCCAGGAAATGTAGGGATTGTCCGATGAGGATACATTGAGTAGACTAGGCCGATATTTCCTAGAATTTGGAGGAGGAATGATCTAATTCTAACATATAAAACCGTAAGGAGCTTGACAGGTGTAAATGCAGAGAGAGTGCTTCCTCCGGATGGGAAGCCTAGAACTAAATTTCAAATTAAGTGGTCAGTCATTTGGAACTGAGATGAAAAATGTCTTCATTTAAAGTTGTGAACCGTGGGATTCTCTGTAGCAGAGGGCTGTGGATGGTCAGTCATTCAGTATAGGCAAGTCAGGAGATTGACAAACTTTTAGATACTATGGGAATCAAGTGATATGGGGATACTGCAGGAAGGTGAAGATGAGCTACATCACCAACGTGATCATAGCGAATGATGAAGCAGGCTCGAAGGATTGATTGGCCTGCCTCTGTTCCTATTTCTATGGTCTTAAGGAGAGTTCAATAATACAAATGAATGCAATTGTTAAAGACCGACAAAGAAAACTGATTTTATCAAGACCTTTTAAAAATAAAATCCATACATGGCAATATAGCTTTATTGCAACTTAAAGTGATAAATATGATATGGTTGTAGGAAGGCAATCTGGGTGCCGTCATAGGTAAATTTTACAAAGTTAGCATGCAGGTACAGAAAGTAATTAAGTGGGATTAGGATTTCAAGCATTCAGTAATTATTCAAATGCACACTTAGTCTTTTTTCTGCAATATTTTGGTATATTTCTTCTACGTCTTTTTCTTTTCCTAAACATCTGTTAAGTTTTTATTTTTCTACTCAACTTTTCATAACATCTTCATTTACCCTGGGGGGCACATGGCGCAGTGGTTAGCACTGCTGCCTCATGCACTGATGTCCCAGGTTCGATCCCGGCCCCAGGTCACTGTCCGTGTGTAGTTTGCACATTCTCCCCATGTCAGCATGGGTTTTCACTCCCACAACCCAAAGATGTGCAGGGTAGGTGGATTGGCCATGTTAAATTGCCCCTTACTTGAAAAACAAAGTAATTGGGTAGTCTAAATTTATTTTTTAAAAACATCTTTATTTTCCTAAGGAACAGGAGTAAGCTATTATGCCCCTTAAGCCTACTCTGTCATTCAATAAGATCATGGCTGATCGGATTGTGGTCTTAACTCCACTTTCCTGCCTGCCTGCCCCCCTTAACAGTTAACTCCCTTGTTGATGAATAATCTGTCTAACTCAGCCTTGAACATATCCAATAACCCAGCCTCCCCTCGCTGTGGGGTGGAGAATTTCAAACATCAATGACCCTCAGAGAAAAAATTCCTTCTCATTTCAGTCTTAAATGGGAAACCCCTTTTGTTGTTGTTGGCAGCGTATCTTTACACCCATACACTGGGTTTTCTTTTTGCCCTTTCGGGAATAGAGGGGGTGGGGGGGAAGTGGTGGAAGGATCGCCGAGCTGATTATCACCTCATTGAACATTCCTTCCGTGGCCCACAAGTCCTGACATTGGACTCTTAACCCGGAGCTTCTGTTCCAGCGATAGGGGCGTTACCACTCCACCACAAGGCCTCCTAACCCCTCATTGTAAAACTGTGGCCGTAGTCCTAGATTTCCCTTCATTGGGAAACGTCCTTTCAACATCTACCCTGTCAAGCCCTTCAGAATCTTATATGTTTCAATAGGTTCATCTCTCATTCTTCTAAACTGCAACAAATATATGCCCAACTTTTCCACATAAGAAATCGCAGAAATCAGCCTCGTGAACGTCCTCTGAACTGCCTCCAATGCAAGTGTCTCCTCCTTAAAAAAGGAAAACTAAAAGTATAAGCAACTCTTTAGTACTGGAGTACCAAATTGTCTCCAAGGCAAGTATATCCCTCCAGAAATAGGGAGACCAAAACTATAAAGAGTACTCTAGTACTCGGAGTACTACTCAGTTGCTAAAATATCATATGAGACTCAAAATGTCAACTCTTTCTCTCTCCATAGGTGCTTCCAGACCTGCTGCGTTTTTCCAGCACTTGCAGTGTTTTAGGTGTAATTTCACCAATGCCGTGCATGGCTGTCGCAAGTCTTCCCGACTTTTATACTCCAGGCCCTCTTGCATTAAAAGGCTAAAATTCCAATTGCCATCCAAATTACTTGCTGCACCTGCATGCTAATATTTGTGAAATTCACCGATAAGGACACCCAGGTCCTTCCGTGCCTCATCATTCTAGTCTCTTTTCATTTAAATAATATTCTGCTTTTCTATTCTTTCTGGCAAAGTGGTTATGTTCAGATTTCCCACACTTAAACCCCACCTGTCAAATGTTTGCCCACACACTTCACCTATCTATATCCCTTTGCAGACCCTGTATCCTCCTCAGGACTTGCCCTCCCACCTATCTTTGTGTCGTCCACAACATTCCGCCCTGAGTTGTCTCATAGAGTCAATGCAACCAGTGACTTCTTTCTGTGATCATTTCTGATCCTCTTACAACAGAAAAAGTAGTAGACCTGAATGTTAGAAAAATGTTATCAAATCTGAATATTCATTGCAAAATGGTGGCTTTATCTGGAACCTTTGTCATGTCTAGCAGTGAAAGCATAACGTTCCAAATATTCTGACAACCTTAGAATCTGAACAATACTGAATCTTGAATACTTTGGACACAGTACAATAAATTCAACACAAATCTTAGCAAGGATTTCACCAGTACATTTTATTCATATTGTTTTTTCTCTTTAAATATCTTTTCTCTATTAAAAACATTTTCATTTAATGTATTTGAATGCTACTTACTAGGGAAATCCATTATCATGCTCTAATTACACACAGGTTCTTGTTACAACCTTTCACTATTAACAATACATTGGTATTCTGCTACATTATTTCTGAAAGAAAAATTACTGTTCTAGTCAGTCCACTGCTGCGTAAAAGGTAACGAGTCATCAATTTAAATAAGCCTTACAAAAAAAATACGCACACTGAGAAACAGTAATCTGGATCAGTGCATTTTGCAGAGAGTGCAAAAATATGAAGTTTCAGAAAATAATTATTTAACTCCGAGCTCATGCATTATTTGCTATCAAAACATTATGCTTTTCAGACAGAGCTGGCCAATGAGGAAAGACTGAGTAGAATGACCTATATTCTCTGAATTTAAGAAAGGGAAGATGATCTCACTGAAACACAAGATTCTGAAAGGGTAGATGGGGAGACATGCCATATTCGCCCTGGATAGTGCCTAGAATTAGTGGCAATAATCTCAGGATAACCAATCGCTCATTTAGGACAATAGTGAAGACACGTCTTCACTCAGGAAATTGAGAATCTTTGGAATTCTCTATTCCGGGGGGGGGGGGGGGGGGGGGGGGAGAGAGAAAGAGATAAAGAGGAGGAGGAGGAGAAGAAGAATCGCTTATTGTCACAAGTAGGCTTCAATTAAGTTACTGCGAAAAGCCCCTCGTCGCCACATTCTGGCGCCTGTTCGGGGAACCGGTACGTGAATTGAACCCACGCTGCTGGCATTGTTCTGCATTACAGGCCAGTTGTTTAGCCTACTATGCTCAACCAGCCCAGGCGGGAGAATGGAGTTGAGGTCAAAGATTAGCCGTAATCTTACCGAATGGCAGAGAAGGCTCTCGGGGTCATAGGATCTGTTCCAGATGGGGCAGCACAGTGGTTAGCACTTTGGCTTCACAGTGCCAGGGTCCCAGATTCGATTGCCGGCTGGGTCACTGTCTGTGCAGAGTCTGCTCGTTCTCCCCGTGTTTGCGTGAATTTCCTCCAGTTTCCTCCCACTAGTCCTGAAAGACGTGCTGTTATGTAATTTGGACATTCTGAATTCTCCCTCTGTGTACCCAAACAGGCGCCGGAATGTGGCGACTTGGGGCTTTTCACAGTAACTTCATTGAGTGTAAGCCTACTTGTGACAATAAAGATTATCTTATTTCTTATGCTTTCATCTGGCTACTCGCGATGTATTACTGCCTTCAGTTCCTCGGTTTTATGGGCACTATATTTCCTCTCACTATTTTTAACCATATTTTCACATACCAGTTCCACAACTCTAGTTATTACCTATCTATTTATGCCCTCCCTTACTTTTTGCCTGTACTTTCCTGTTCGGTTTAGATTTGGGATTGTTTCATCTCTTGTAGATTCCCTCCCCTGTTTTATTAATTTAAAGCCTTCGCCACTTCCCAGTTTCCCTTTCTGAGAAGTACTGCTTCTGTAAAAAGGAATCTCTCTTTTCCACACCAGGTCTTTGGTTTGGTGTTAATTCTCCTAATTTGTCTCTCAGCCAATTTGTACATGGTGCAGGTGATAATCCAGAGATTATTAAGGTGCAGGAGCTGCTTTTTAATTTAGCTCCTGACACCTGATACACCCTCTGCACGATCCCCTCCCTGTTTCTGCACGATCTCCTCCCTGTTTCTATGTGCTCCAACTGGGAGTATGACAACTGATGTTGCTCTGTTTACTTGCTATAAATATGGTGGTCAATATGGTCGCCTTCCTTAATCCTAGTTATGTTTACTTTCAGAGTCGCCAGGTATCTCTCGATACCGTCACAAGGTTCAACCCGAATACCGATCAAAGAGCCAATACACCAGTTAGTTGGTTCAAAGTCAATACTATTTATTTACACACACAATAAGATCTACTCATGCACAACAGTACGACAAACTAAACTATCGCTAACGCCTATACTTAACTTTGGGTGCCCACTTAGTCAGAGGAACAATGGCCGTTGTTCGGATCTGAGGCTGTTGGGTTCAAAGACATACAGGAGAACAGCTAAGGTCGTCCATCTGGTAGCAAGCGTTGAACTTGAACCTACTTGCTTCTGGTGATGCTGGTGGATGGGTCTCTCCGCCTGAGAGCCAAACTCTCGTGGGGGTTCCTTCTTATACCCGGAGGGGCTTTACGCTCTTTTAGGCGGGCCTTAAACTTGGTCCCAATTAATTGGGCAGCTTCTCAATCATTGTTATCGATCTTAGCCAATAAAGGGGTGGGTGCCCTGATGGCTGGGCGTGTCTTAGGTGGTCGTTGGCCTTGCTTTGATTGTGTCTTTCGGTTGGGGTACTGGCGCCGGGATGTCTGCAGCAGTATCAACTACCTGAGTGTTAGTTCTATGTTCCTCGGAGATGGGCCATCAATATGTTAATCGACCCAGAGTTTCGATTCCGTCTGGTAATTGCTTCCCAATTATACATTCAGGCTCTGTGACTGCTTGTTGTCTAGCATTGTCCATATTTCCCTACATTCTCTTGTGAGCGTCCATTTTGTGCTCTGGAAGTGGCCATCCCAGATGGCTACACTGAGAGTATGACAACGGGGCTTTTAGTCACCCAATATATCACTTACCCTGGCACCAGGTAGGAAACACACCCTTTGGGACTTACATTCATGGTTGCAGTGGACAGTATTTATTTCCCTTAATTATAGAAACCTGTATCACTACTATACCAGGGCAGCTCCATAGCACAGTGGTCAGCACTGCTGCCTCAGTGCCAGGGACCCAGGTTTGATTCGGACCTTGGGTAACTGTGTGGAGTTTGTACATTCTTCCTGTATCTGCGGGGGTTTACTCTGGGTGCTCTGCTTTCCTCCCACCGTTCAAAGATGTGCATAGAATTTACAGTGCAGAAGGAGGCCATTCGGCCCATCGAGTCTGCACCGGCTCTTGGAAAGAGCACTTTTCGCCTTGGAACCAAACCAACACATTTGCAATAATAAATTTAAACAAAGATAAAGCAGCCAATAGCTTCTTCCTATTAAGAGGAGTGGATATGGCTAAGCAGACTGTTCATTGCTGGCTCCTTCACGGAGGCTAACAAAGTACAGCAGCATAACTTATAGGAGGAGGAAATATTTAATAAACATAAAAGATGGAGCAAGTGCAGTAAAAAAACACAGCTTCCCATATATGTTAGCAGCTATTTAACTCCATAAGCTAAGGAAGCTCGTTGCTTGCACTTCAGTTTCATATTTACGGAGTATGGACGGGATATGAACTAGTTAAGGGCCACAGTGAAAAGGTTGTTTAAAGTTAATATTTCTTGATGGATGTCTTGGGATAATTCTTAATGATACAAAGGATAATCATTAAGAATTGGTTTTATGGCCCAATACTGCTGGCATGTACAATAATACTTACAAGTATATGGAGAAACCTCAATACATTGAGCACAGAAAACTTATCTTAAAGTGAGTGAATTATGTAAATACCAAGTTGCTACCTACAAATACTTGAGTTTATCAACTGAAGCCATTTCATTCTTAATGTATGTATTAGTGCAGCTTTATTGAACATAGAATAATCGAGAAGGTTGGAGTCTTAACAGAGGTTTGTTTAAATAACAGCAACTCACATTTGGTTTCCTATGTCAGTACATGAAACACACACAACAACATTGCATTGAAACACCAAACAATATTTTCAGATTAGAAAGCTTCATCTTCTCTCCTCCACTTACCACTACCCCACCCTTCACTGTTACTTCTTCCTCCTCATATAATGCTGTCCCAGTTGAATCAATAAGAATCTGAACCAGACATAGCAGTGAGTGGGCATAAAGAGGGAAAGAAACAGAATTCAAACTATGTGAGAGGCGGGGAATGAGCTGGTGTGTTCTGTCACAACCACAAAGACGCAGCCAGAACATTAGCATTTACAAAAAAATCACAAAAGCAAACATGTACTGCAAACAAGTTTGATTTTGCAATTCAAATGAAATGCATTTCACATACAAACCATTATTAAGAGTTGTCCTGTCTTTAGCTCCATCACCTCTTGTGAGCAGCTGGTTTATTTTAACAAGTTACTTGTAAAAAGCATTAACAAATAGGACTGGGACAATTTAACTGCAAAAGGGGAGATAGTAATTGGCGTTCCTTATCCTGCAGTTAGGGATGTGATCTACCTCCACCCCTGGGCATCCTTCTGCCCAGAGGATTTTGTTTCTATTCTGGCCATCTTTCCACCCTTTCTGCTCGTTCTTGCAGGTGTTGAGTACATCATACAGGCTGGTCAGGCCCACATTCTGCAGGACCTTATCTGAACTTCTCTTAAGTGACCTCTTTCTGATGCCCTGACAGCCACACCTGCCTTTTCATATACCTGTGCTTTCTTATTTGGTGTGACTGAGTTCTGTATGAAGTTATCCAGAAATTCATCCCTGTCTTTATGTTTCAGAAAGTCTCAAAGGGATAATCATAATAATCTTTATTATTGTCACAAGTATGCCTACATTAACACTGCAATGAAGTTACTGTGAAAAGCCCCTAGTCGCCACACTCCAACGCCTGTTCGGGTACACAGAGAGAGAATTCAGAATGTCGAATTCACCAAATAAGCACGTCGTTCGGGACTTCTGGGAAGAAACCGGAGCACTCGGAGGAAACCCTCACAGACACAGGGAGAACGTGCAGACTCCGCTCAGACAATGGCTCAAGCGGGAATCGAATCTGGGACCCTGGTGCTGTGAAACAACAGTGTGCTACCCGAAGTTCCTTTCCTTTCCCCAACTCAATGGTTCTGCTCTGAAGACAGAGACATTTTTTGCAGATGAGAATTTGGAACAGTTTCACTAATCACACTTTCTCTCATAATACAGTCCCTGTAATCTCTAGTGTTTTCTATTTATTTATAGCTGAATTAAAATTAACTAGCTGCTTTGTTAAGAACAAAATTACTTACTGTTTTAAAAGTAAAGTAAAGTCGCCATAGTACCAGATGACCATAGTCTGTGGGGAGAGCTGACTGATGGCGATTTAACCTGAGGATCACCACACCTCAGGCAAGGGGCAAGGTTGAGAAGGCAGAGCTTCATAAATAACCTCAGCCAGCATGGGAATTGAACCCGTACTGCTGGCCACGTAGTGTGTCACGAACCAACTGTCTAGCCCACCGAGCTAGAGGGACCCGCAGCTTACTGTTTACTCACCCTGTGACCGTCTCCTCTATGTTCATCTGGAAAGCACTTGACTTCCTCCACTTGATCGACTGTGAGGCCACTTTTGCGATGCAGTTTGCGACTTCCTCGCTCTCCTGCTGCTCTGTCACTTTGCTGTTTTAACATTTGGGGCCACGGTCCTGTGTTCTCACAACGTTTTGCTCAACTTGCCAGGAAAGGAAAGGCCTTGTCCATTCCAGTGTAAGTACACTTTAACAGGGTCATGTGTCTTAGTTAATGATAAACAATTTCTCTGGCAATGAAAACTTCCTACCTGACACTTACTATTGAAATTCTTATGCTGCTCTTTAAACAATTCTTAATCTGATTGGTTAAGGAGTCCCAGTTGGTCTGTAGTGGGCACTGCACTTCTTGGCCGGCTGGATGACAGGAACTTCCAAAACAGAAATTCAATGGGCAAGTGAAACAAATAGCCACTGACGATAAAATCCAGCCCATATATATTAATATTTCACACTACAATTACATGAAAGCAGAAACAGACTTTAAACCATATATTTCCTGAGACTGACACTTTTAATGTCATTTTATCAATTACATAAAAGCCTGAAAAGTGTACCACGAGGTTGTGCCTCTTTAATTTTGAAAATACAATTTAAACTTTCAATTTTGCAATTTGAAATGACACAGAACAAAATACTTAAAAACGCATGGCCATATTCCAAGGTGAAAATGAAAAAACAAGAAGTCACCCTCGTAGGAGGGCAAAGAGAGAGACATTTTTCATCATTCAGAGACCCATCAAAACACATCACTGTCTAAGAAAAGGACATTAAAATGCAAAGTGCTGGCTACTGAAGCAATGGCTGCCACAGACAGAACCGCCCAAAACCCCTTGGACATGCACAATGGTGAAGTAGAACAGACCAGGCTGCAGCCACTGCAAAGAGATTGCAACAACTTCAGCGGAAGAGACAGGCAGAAAGCTCTCTCTTTTGGAGCAAATGCATCGCCTGGTTCAGAAGCCAATATTACTAGAAACCTTTCTGTTTTTGTTTGCTACAGGCAGAATACTACAGTCTGTACTCAATTAGCATGTGCTTGTAAAACTCAAAAGAAAATTATTGTTAGATGCAATTCCATGATTGAGCAGCACCTGCTAAACAATCCTGAGTGTCACCATTAACTAATTTAAGATAATCAGGCGAGCCGATAATGTGGCTCATTTACACTTTCTAGAAGCAACATGCACCCATACGCAGGGTGACATTCCATCTTGCATGTTTTTTTAATTATCCAGGAGCTTGGGGAGCCAATAGTTCCCCCATTGCTTTCTCCATAACAATGCTTCAGCCAATCAATCAAGTTGCCAACCAATCAGCTTCCTTTTCTCCTATATCATAAATTGTTGGGATTGTATGAAATTTGCCATTCTTGCATTTGTGCTGACGAATGCAAGACAAAAAGCTTTTCCAACATGTCTCTTTTTTCAGCAACATTAAACATGTATATTATACACACATAACATATAGGCAATTTCCAAATGGGTGGCTTTGTTCTTTCCTCATCCCAACCTTACAAGACATGTGTCTCTCTCACAGGCATGATAATAATAATAATAATAATAATAATAATAATAATAATAAATCGCTTATTGGCACAAGTAGGCTTCAATGAAGTTACTGTGAAAAGCCCCCAGTCGCCACATTCCGGCACCTGTTCGGGGAGGCCGGTATGGGAATTGAACCCGCGATGCTGGTCTTGTCCTGCATTACAAGCCAGCTGTTTAGCCAACTGTGCTGAAGCAGCCCCCTAATTAGTTGGGTTCAAAATTTACACAGTAATTTTGTTCCGTTTAGCATGAAGATCTTGCTCTCATTCATCTATCTCTTTTCTCAATATAATACACTTTTCCAACCTACAGCACACAAAGTAGAAGCTGCAACTCGTGCAAACTGAAGACAACTTCATTACAAAGGCAGACAGACTTTTTACAAAAATAGGGATAATTAGATTTATGATAAAACAAATAAATGCTGCAAATACTCAGCACGTGATGCAGCAGCTGATGACAGGATGCAGATGAGTCATCACCTTTCTCCTCCTGCAGCTCCAGTCCTCTCTGCAGCACAATGCTGTGCTGGGCACAGCAGACCACTAGCACTCTAGGCACCTTTGCTGGTTACAGGAGATGCAGCACCTGCGCTTTTAACTCCTCTCTCCTCACTGATCAAGGCCCCAAACACTCCTTCCAAGTGAAACAGCGATTCACATGTACTGCTCTCAACTTACAGCAATTCACATGTACTGTTCGCTAATGGCTGCTCACAATGCAAGCTGCTCTACATTGGGGAGACCAAACAGAGGTGAGGTGACCACTGTTCAGAGCATCGCTGTTCAGTCTGTAAGTATGACCCCAAGCTTCTGGTCACCTGTCATTTCAAATCTCAACCTCGCTTCCACTCTGATCCTCTGCCTCCTAGTGTTCCAGTGAAACTCAACTTTAAGTTGGAGGAACAGCATCTTTCAATTAGGACCTTTACAGCCTTCTGGACTCAACAGTGAGCTCAACAATTTCAGACCGGAATCTCTGCCTCCATTTTGTTTCTTTTCTCATTGTAGGTTTTGGTTTATTCACTTATTCCTT
Source organism: Scyliorhinus canicula (assembly GCF_902713615.1). Taxonomy (NCBI): domain Eukaryota; kingdom Metazoa; phylum Chordata; class Chondrichthyes; order Carcharhiniformes; family Scyliorhinidae; genus Scyliorhinus; species Scyliorhinus canicula. The sequence goes on along the minus strand of NC_052153.1, from coordinate 22,371,416 downwards.
GTTTTTCTGTTTTTGCTTTCAAACAGCAGCTGTTCACTATTCTGCCATTCACATCTCTTGTTTCTTTATTTTTTCTTTTATCACTTCCTGTGCCTTTTAACCACAAAACCTTGGTATTTAATCTCCCCTGTCTTCCACTCTATCATAGATCTTCCCTTTCCCACTCTCTTTCCCACTTTCCCCTCTTTCACTTGCTTGAAGCCCATTATATTTCTAACCTTTCCCAGTTCTGTTGAAAAGTCATTGACCTCGAAGGCGAACTCTGTTTCTCTTTCCACAGATGCTGCCTGACGTATCTCCAATATGTCCTATTTCTATTTCAGATTTCCTGCATCCTCAGTACTTTGCGTTTTTCTCAATTGTCTCCTAGTTTTTCTTCATGTAACTTTAAATTAATTTTGAAGCATATTTTGTTGCCATTTATTATCACGCTTCAATTTTGATTGCAGCTGGCTAATTATAGCAATTTCATTTTCCGTGGCCTCCCAAGCTCCATTTGGCTCACTTTATAAAAGAAGCCGGAACCGGAACCAAAACAAAAATGCGAACAACAAATCACAAACTCGCGCTTATCTGCGTGCACAAATTAGAAATGTTATAAATTATGTCCTGTGATTCACACCAATACCTATCCGTCACTGTAATACAATCTCCCTCAAATTCTGCCAAAAGATGCTGAGAGCATATTCTACACTCACATTTTGCGTCCTCCTTAGCATGAAGTCCAGAAAGTCCTGCTCCAAATTAGAAACCAGAGTAGGAACACGATGTCAGAAGTAGGTAGAAACTATAACAACACACAACTAAGAAATTCTGCGCTTTGGGAGAAAACAGGGGAATTGCAAATGGTATTCAAATATGAACAATGACACTGCAGAGAGAAAATAATAACCACAGTGTGTGCAAATTCTATTAAATGATTATGCATGCAAAATCAGATCTTATCCAACTAATTGCAACACTTACAAAATAAAAATATTTCTAATTTACTGCAGCCATTTATCAGATACACATGCTGTGCAATCTAACGAGACCACAAGTTGAATTAAAAAGCTAAAAGTCCAGATCCATCAACATATTTTGGTACAATATTTACCAAACTAAATTCACAGAAAAATGTAAAAAAATGTCTGTGCAATCAAAGGAGATTTGGTGTTCGATAAGCGTTTTTTTTGAAAAAAACCTCTGTATCCATGCTGCATATATAAATAGGTAATTTTCAAATTAATATAATTTGCAAAGTCAAATATGATTCACTTTTCTGTCATTCTTTTGTTGCAGTAGGAATGTGATGACATTGATAATTCCACTGTATACTGTGCGACGGATGAACATTGTTCAGAATATGCACTAATTAACAAAAGTTCATGGATATTGACACAATGAGGTGCCGGAGTGGGACAGAACAATATCTGGCAGGAAGTTTACAAAGGTTAGCCGCCCTTATCAAAGATGGCAGATTCCCATTGAGGCAGATTATACATCCAAGAGAAATTCACACGGAACATTTTTTTTTAAAAAGAGGGAGGAGTGATCGCTTTTGGGCACATCTATAATTTACAGAGCAATCTATTGGAAAGCTGGAGAAAAAGACTTTGAAGGTTCCCACCTCTTTTTTGTTGTCCCGACTCTGCTTTTTCTGTATGCACAGGGATTCAGAATGCAGAAGGCAGTTAACATTTTGAGACCTGACTTTTCCTTCAGGTGTCTTTTGTAAGGGGCAAAAGACAATCAATACATTCCACCTGCATTCCTTGCTGCCACTTACCAGTTTAGCTATTTTTCCATAATCAAGCCATCGAATGGTGGCGAAGTTTGTTGACTCAGCACAGTTGAATCCATGATTGAAGCCAGCATGGTATCCATAGGGGAAAGTGATCATGAACTGCCCTGCTTCTTGCGTAATCTGCATGAAATAAAGTGTAAAGCAGCTTGAAGTTGGAAGACTATTAGATTTAATTTCAGAAATCAAACATTTCTATGGGTTACCAGGACATAATTTATGGATTAATTTACATGTATTGCATCACAACAAAGTTAACTGACAATGCTTACAAACTGCAAAAAAAACCCCACAAGGATAGACACTATAACATACAAGGAGGTAAACGGGAATGTCAATGGCTTTTTTTTTTAAAAAGTGCAGGAATTTAATTCATAAACAATCTTTTGTGTACATAGTCCATCACTTACAGTAAACAAGAAACAAAGTAACGCCATTTTCCCTACTTTTGAGATATTTTAACCACAGGTATTATTCAACTATCTGCATTAGTGTGTTTATATTCATATGCATATTTTAACTGTTACTAGAGAATGAGGAATGAGTGATGGGTGTAGAAGCAGAAAACAAAACAGCCAGGAGTTTAACATATTTCATTGTCCCTTAGGAGTACAAAACCTGTGTATTAATGAAAAGAGACATGCTTTCGAAGCATTTCACCTTGCATTCATCAGGCAGTCTAAAGAGACTAAACTTTAATGGGGACAACAATTAATACCGCATGAGAAAATTGTGCAGAATGGTTGGCAAGTTGGCTCTGATTGATAGAGGGGTTCCCATGAAGAATGCATCAGAAAACAGTTAACTGCCAAAAAAAAATGTTTTTAATTCAAACCAGGCAGGTTGACTCTGATTCTGGGGGAATGAATGAGGGAGTGGCCCCCAAGCTTTTGTTTAGTTGAAAGAGGTGCAATGCACAGACATGTTTTTTTTTCTTTGCAAAGGACAGAGGCAGTTTTACAGGACGGGATGGGATTATGAATACATGTTGCTTCCAGTTTGTGTAAATGAGCCACAATATGAGCCCAAACGTGAATCTTAAATTGGCTGTTAGTGTAATCCTTAGCCAAATTGGGATTGTTTTGTGTCTGCTGTCCAATCGGAGAATCACATCTCCTGTTGGGCATTCTTGTTTTAAGTTTTGCAAGCACGAGCTGGTTGAGTCGTCAATACTTTGCCTATTGCAAACAACTGAAGGGAGTTTCTGTGTGATAAAAACCACCAGTTGTTGAGATGTACGGCCTACAGACTTGGCATCACATGGCACTGAAATTTAGATACCACATTACTCATTTGTGCAGCAGGCAGAACATCTTTCTGGCTTGACTGCAGTATCCTGTGAGTGGAGAATAATACTCTTATTGCTACTGGATAGCAGTAGCGAGGAACGACAGTTCATTTGATATTCTTTACCAACTGGATTTGACGACACATTGAGCAAAGATAAAATTATTTAGTAAATCACCAAATTTAAATAAAAGGTCGACACTAAATAAACACGTATGAAATCTCAAAATTGTATCATCACTTGTTCAAAGAGACACATCAAATTCAAGAAGAAAGTTTTGGATTCACGACTAACAAATATTTGATTGGCTGCACTGAAATAATTTGAAGTCTAGTCTTCCAAGTTAAGCTACAAGAGTCAATGCCTGCTGGTCCACAAGATTTGATACCATTTACTGATGTAACGATTTTTTATATCGTGCTTTAATTATTTGCCAGTTGTGGAGCTAAATCAAAGTGGGAAAAATATACAAGTAATCAAAATACACAGAATCTGAAAGAATAATAATAACTTATTGTCACCAGTAGGCTTCAATTAAGTTACTGTGAAAAGCTCCTAGTCGCCACATTCCGCCGCCTGTTCGGGGAGGCCGGTATGGGAATTGAACCAGCGCTGCTGCCTTGTTCTGCATTACAAGCCAGCCGTTTAGCCCACTGTGCTCAACCAGACCCCAGGGATCAGGACCCCAATTTGAGAACAGAATGTTTTGAAATTGCGCCTACCCTTCCAAACTCAATAAAAATATTAGTAATATTTCTGTTAAAACATGTAACAATTATTAAATCTATTTAAATTAGCAAAGAGTTTCCGATGCATTGACTTCATCAAAGGAAAATTAGCACATGTTAAAAAGGCTCATAATGCGGCTTTTGAAAAAAGTTATCCTACATTTCGATAGGATAATTCCCAAATTGCAGCTCCTTGGGAAAGTACACCAACCTGCTTATGATGTAACATGAAGGAAACGGAAGCTCTATAAAATAGCCTTTGATTGAAATCAAACAGTAATTTTATTTAAAATAAAATTGGAGAACGACTTTGTGGAACGTCTCACAGGAATTGTCCAAAATATGGCATATGAAAGATAACATATACAAAACAACCTTTTGAAACTTTTTGTTAAAAAACTGGACACAAACCAAAGTAATACTTAACACACACGTTTTCAAAAGAACATACTATTTATTTATTTTTTTAAATCTTTTTACTCAAGGTTTTTTTGCACATATAGATGAAAATATCTGAAGACCAAAACATCAACATGAACAGAAACCACAAGCCCCCAATGTCCCCCGATACCAACACGCTCCCCGCCTTCTGAATTTTCCCCCCGATTTCCCTCCCTCTGATCCCCCCCACCCTCCCCCCTCTATTGACCCCTCAATTCACCTTGAAGAAATCAATGAACGGTTTCCACCTCCGAGTGAACCCCTCCTCCGACCACGCAAAGCAAACTTGACATACTCCAACCGCAGGAATTCTGCCAGGTCTCTCACCTATACCCCCGCCTTCGGCAGCTCCGAGTCTTGCCAACACAACCATCTCCGGGCTATCAAGGAGACAAAGGCCAATACGTCAGCCTCTCTCCCCACCTGGTCCACCCGATCTACCGACACGTCAAATGTTGCCACCTCCAGACTTCTCCACTCCCAGAATCTCGGACATAACATCTGGGAACCCCTGCCAGAACCCCCTCAGCTTTGTACATACCCAAAACAAGTGGACATGATTCACGGCCTTCACCCTGCCCCACCCAACAGCACCCACACCTATCCCCCACCCCGCAAAGAACCAGCTCATCCTTGCAACCGTTATGTGGGCCTTATGCACTATCTTAAACTGGATGAGGCTGAACATCTCACACAATGAGAACATCCGCATCCTGGCCTGCACCTCCCCGCCCAACCCCTCCTCCCATTTGCACTTAATCTCCTCCACCAGAGCACCCTCCCCTCTCCATCAACTCACTGGAGATATCCAACACCTTCCCCTCCCCAATATCATCATCCAAAAAAAACTTGTCCTGCAACACCGGAGACGGCGGCCCCGGGAAAGATGACACCTATCTCCTCACAAAGCCCCTCACCTGCAGGTGTCTAAAGCACTAATCCTTTTGCCAACTCATACATCTCTTCAAACTCCTCCAGTCCCGCAAACATACCCCCTTTAAACAAGTCCCTATAGTACTCCATCTCCACCTGCAACCTCGCATCCAGCCCCATCGGCACAAACCTATGATTGTCACATATTGGCACTCACAACGACATACCTTCCAAACCAAAATGCTGCCTGCACTGGCCCCTCACCCGGAACGCCGAAACCACCACTGGGCTTACAGAGTACCTGATTGGTGAGAACGAAAGGGGCGCCAACAACATTGCCCTCAAACCCGACACAACACAACCTCCATTCGCCCCCACACCGATCCCTCCTCCACTTCCTATTTCCTCACCATTTCAATGTTCACCGCCCAGTAATAGTTAATCAAATTCGGCAAAATCCCGCCTCTTGAAATCTGCCTTCATTCGCTCCACCAGTCGTGCCAAGGACAATTTGTACAGCTGGGCCCAGCTCCGCGCTACCTAGATATCGATAGATAGAAATCCCTCCTGGTCCTCCCCTTTCACTTCTGGCACACAGTCCTCTATTCTCAACGCCAACACATTCGCCAACAACTCTGCAACAACATTAAAGTGTGATATCGGGCGGTACAATCTACACTGCTCCGGGTCCTTATCTTTCTTCAAAATCAGGGAGATGGAAGCATACAACAATATGGGGGTGAGCTCCCAACTAGCCCTCGCCTCATTGTATGTCCTCTCTCGCAGCAGCCCAAGCTCCACACCAAACTTTTTATAAAATTCCAGTGGGAACCCATCCGGTCCCGTGGCCTTCCCTGCCTCCCTTAACCCGATCAGGACCCCCAGACCCTGCACCCTCTCCTCCTCCACCCTGGGGAACTCTAATCCAGCCAGGAACCGTCATCCCCTCCTCCCCAGGCGTGGACTCCTGTAGAAGGTCTCAAATAAACCTTTCACCCCCTCTGGATCCGTCACCACCTTACCCTTCTCATCCCTCACTCTACCAATCTCCCTGACCACTGCCTGCTTCCTCAGTTGGTGGGCCAGCATTCTAAATGCCTTTTCCCGATACTTATACACTGCCGCCCTGGCCCTCCACAATTGCCGTGCCGCCTTCCCCGTGGACGCTAACTTCATCTGGAGCCTCTCCTTTAACAACCCCTTCTTTGGTGCCACTAAGTACCTCCAATTCACCCTCAGAATCTCATCTAGCAGCCTCGCCCTCTCCTCTCGTTCCATCCTCTCCCTATGTACCCAGATAGAAATAAAGAACATACTATTTATTTTTCTTCACTTTCTGCTATCAAATAAATATATACTTTTGTACATAAATACACTTACTTCATAGAGAATAATTCCAGGATTATGGGGCTGCAAAGGTCCCATGATTATAATCATTTTGTATGGATTACTTTTTTTTTTAAACATAAATTTAATACCTTGTCAAAAGGAATCCCATACTTCTTTAGTATGGAAGGAGAGATAAGCGTCATCTTGTGACGTAGGAAAGCATCACATCCTTGGGAACTGCTTGGAAAGAAACCTGTAGATGAGAAATATTTTACAATTAAATTCTTTATATTACAATGGGGTAAATCATCTTATAAATCATCTTATAAAATCAGACTGTATAGCCTCATGCAGTAACACAAACTCTAAAACTGCAATGATAGAGAGAGAGAGAGAGAGAGGGAGAGAGAGAGAGAGAATTTATTAGATGCAAGTCTTGCTTTTAGTTGAAATATTGGAGTGGATCATGATTTCAATGAAAACCAAAGATGATGGCACTGAAGCATACATGGTAATTGTGATAATTGTAGCATGCAGACAGGCTGACTGGAAAGTAGCAATGCTTTGCTTTTAATTTCCAACCAAGCAAAAATAATCGAGCTTTTTCAAAACTGCCAATTGATCTCTTCTTCCATATATTGACAGAGCAGAATAAAGATAGTCCAATGTTATTCGGCTTTGTGTAATTGAAATAATGAAGATGCTGTAATGAGATATTTGTTCTCCTCTATGTAATCGGGTGTCCTACATTGGATGAACTCAGCCGAAGGAGATATAATATTGTCAAACAAAGCATCTGAACTTGCATACTTCAAAGTTATATTTTTAGTTTCAGTTCCATGATATTGTTCACATAAGCATCTAGGGGGAAGGATATAAAAGTGATTGCATTCCCATCAAAAACAAATAAATGGCAATTGACTTTTCCCCTGTTTAATGTACTGATTTAAAACCAAGAATAATAATGACTGAAATTTCACTGTGTCAACCGTGTTGGTTTCAAATCTACATACTGCAATCTTCAGCCTAAAACTATCATTTAGTCATGCTGTTCCTAACATTAAGGTTCATTTTCTGCTTTTAACAAATCCAATTTTATTATCTCCCTTTCCAAACGTTACCACTGGTACTATCAACTCCCGATACCTTATTCTCATAGCCATTCAAATCCAAACCTGGCGAGTGCCAGCCTACATACATGAGGCATGATTTGTTATCTCACATAATCACCTTCCAATAAGATTAGCTAGGTGGCCTTCAGGAAAGGGAATTCAGGTAAGCTTTTTATTTGCTCCTAGTCCAGGGACACTGAGGCCAATTATAACTTCCAAAACACAGCAAGGATCAAAGATCAAAGATCAAATCTTCAGGTTCCAGATGGACATGGTGTTATACTGTGCAGTTTTGATTGCAGGGGCTACTGCAGTTCCTCATCATTACCATTAAAACAAAAGTACGACAACACGTACTCTTTTAAATCAGCACTTACACATCAATTCCACTTGCCCAGTCATCCCCATTTTATTTCTAAACTATAGATGAAGTAGAAAAGGGTGCAATTAAACTGATATTTTTCTTAAATTTCTCCCAACCAGTTTAGTTTTAAATGGAAAGAAAGTTTGTTTTACTTATTATAAACTGACCGTTCTGTGGTACAACCTTTTCCTCCAGTTTATGTTTGGGACAAAACAAAAGATTTAAACTTTCTCATTTGCCTGATCTATTTTTCAATTCCCAACTTCCCATTTTGAAGTAAGGAATAAGCTGCAGAAAGTGGGTTTTCATTGGTGAAAAAATTGTTTTACTAAGTCCCAGCAAGAAATTTTAAGACAGTTTTTTTAAAAAAATAGGATAGGATATTTTACTGGCAACTAATAAATCTCCCAGCGTGCTACTCACAGTAGAACAAGGGAATTTTACTATTTAATAGACAACAGATCATCCTGCTGCCAAAGCAGCATGTAATTTGGTGCATCCCTATAGATGACAATGCGCAAAGTCTTGGTCAAACATAAGGTGATTCGTCCATTCTTATGCCAGACTGAATTTTTTAAGCTAAAAACAGTACTGCAGATGCACATCAAAGGTTTCTTCAACCTCTGAAGTGGAGTTTGGAAACACCCGTGTGGTACCCATTGGGGGAATTGAGGAGAAATCCACAGACCTTCAATTGGGTGCCATCTGCCACTTTGTGTCAGAGTGGGGTGTGGCTGACCATAGTTGACCTATAGGTTTGCAGCGATTGCATATTTACTGAGATCATTGTAGCATAAGACATATTTTGTAAACTATGTTATCCTTGAGATCTGCATAAATTTGTGAAGGGATAGGTGGGTTCTAAGAGTATTGTAATATAGTCAAACTTTTCATGTTTAACAAATGTTTTTTGTGAAAAGTTCATCTTTGACTGTTCCATCCAAACTCTCTTTAAAAAAAAAAGACAACGTTGCGGTCTTTTGAGCCATTCTGGGACCTTCCCGTCCAGCTGTAACATCAACTGGGATCGTAACAATCTCACGACCTTTACTGAACTATGTAGCTAGCAAATCAGCCATTTTATTGTTCATGGGAAGTCGAATACTATGATTTTTTGTTAGGCTGGAGTGCAGCACCACTGAGGGACAACTTATTTGTGTGCTGTCAAAATGAATAGTCACCCACTCGTGCCGCAAACTGTTCTTAAATGTTCTTAAAATAAAACTGAGATCATTCAAAATTTAATTATTCTTGAGCCTGTTGGTCAGGATCCTTGATTTATTTTGTTAAAATCCATTAGGAGGCTGCAGAAATCCGAACTCTGACATAGTTCTCTAATCACTGTCAATGCCTGCTTTTGCTCCTTATACATCTTTTTAAATAAAAAGAATGAATCAGAAATTTGAATGTTACACCAAGTGAATGCTACAACGTCAGAAGATATGCTGTTTTAGTCCAAATTTTAAATGTAAAACAAAATGAAGATACAGTTCTAATTCACTGCCTAGATAGCAAACTGGGTGAGCAGGTCACCTACCTGTTACACAACCCACCTGATTCTTATCCAATTAATTACAAAATATATCATACTGCTTTGAAAATATGGATTAAGGACGTTTAAAGCTACGTAGTCGAAATGTCATCTAAACATTCAATGAAATCGCACAGGTTGAAGAGACATTGCAGTTCTAATCCTTTCTATCTCTGTAGAGTTTTTCTCTACATTAGAAATAGCATTTCTTGGTTGTACATGTATGTCCACATATATTGTGTTACACAAGTATGATAAACAGTTCGATATGCAGCATTGTTTTCATTATCTGCAGAAGTACACACTACAAAAATATACATTATATATAAAACAAAGAACAAACTTGCACTTGTGTAACTTTTACACCCTCAGGATGTCTCAACGTACTTCACTCGGCCACTAAAGTTACCTTTGCAGTGTCGGAAATATCATAGGGGAAAAGAAGCAGACAATTCATGTAGAGCGAGATCCCAAAAGCAATTGAGAAATAAATGTTGGGCAAGACAGCAGGCAAACTCCCCTGCTCTTAGAGTAATTCCAACTTCCCCTGAGAGAACAAATGAGTCTTTCCTTTTAAATGATTCATCCAACATTTCAGCCTCCAATAGTATCGAACTCTTTCAGCACAGCACATATATTTTATATGGGTTAGACACCTAGGTCTCGTGAACATCGTTTGGACTCATAACCTTCTGACTCAGATGACAATATGAGCCATGCACACAAATGTAAGTTGAGATGTGCACCACCGCTTTGTTTAAGGACTTTGGAAACATGCTATTTGTAAAATTCTGCAAGGGCAGCAGTGTGAAACTTCACATTTATTCATAAACCATGTAGGGAAGAATATTCTCTGGAGAAGAGTCAGACAAACTCTATTGTCTCTCTCCAAGGATGCTGATAGGCCTGCTGGGTTTATTCATCGTTTTCTCTTTTTGTTTCAAATTCCAGCAACTACTTTGCTTCTATTTTAAGAATATTCTGCCTGCTGTAATGAAGCTTGGAAATAAACTCACTGTTTGGGAAATAATTTGAAAACATGTTAGTGCACATTTCCACGGGTGCACAACTGTATCGATGAGTCGAGTTCCTTTGAACGAGACAGAAACAAGCCAAAACAATGCCAGTTGATGTAATTTTCAAAGGGTGTCAGCTGTGACCCAAAGGTAGCACATACTTTTGAGCCAGAAGGTCGTGCGTTCAGGTTCCAGTGCTGAGACTTGAGGACATAACTTAGGCTGCTACGCCAGCACAGTCGGAAGGCGTGCTGCACTGAGGTGCCATCAATCTGATGAGGCATTAAACCGAGACATGGTCTTCCCTCTCAAGTGAAGATAAAAAAAATCTAATGGGCGCAATTCTCCGCTCCCCACACCGGGTGGGAGAATCGCGGGAGAGCCGGGCGAATCAAGCCACGCCGCCCTGGCACCCCCCGCAATTCTCCACCACCCCCCAAAATGGCGTGTTGCGTTTGGCGACACGCCGCTCGGAGAATCACCGCTCGCCGTCTTTCCCGGCAACCGGCGATTCTCTGGCCTGTATGGGGCGAGCGGCCTGACGACCCCGACGGGTTCACGCCGGCGGCAATCACACCTGGTCTCTGCCGGCGTGAACAGCGCGCGACAGGTAAGTATGAGGCCTGTGGGGGGCGGAGAGAGGATCAAGCACCACGGGCGTGCTCGAGAGGGGACTGGCCCGCGATTGGTGCCCACCGATCGTCGGGCCAGCGTCTCTAAGAGACGTACTCTTTCCCCCTCCGCCGCCCCGCAAGATCAAGCCGACACGTCCTGCGGGGCAGCGGAGGGGAAGACGGCAACCGCGCATGCGCGGGTTGGAGCCGGCCAACCTGCGCATGCGCGGCTGACGTCACTTAGGCGCCGCCGGCCGCGTCATTCTCGGCGCGCCACTTTGACGCAAGCGTCAAGGCCCGGCGGCCGAGTTTCCCGCAACGCTGCTCCTAGCCCCCCCCCCCCCCCGGCTTTGGGGAGGGGGGGGGGGGGGGGTTTAGGGGACGAGGAGCGGCCTCCAAAGCCGTCGTGAAACTTGACGGAGTTCACGACGGCGAGGTCGCTCCGGCGCGACTTCGGAGAATTCCGCCCAGTAGCTACTACTTTGACAAATACAGGGAAATTCTTTTGGCACCTGGTCAATATTCATCCCTAAAGAAAAGCATAAAACAAATGATCTGCCCATTACATCATTGCTAATCTGTTCTTCTGGTTCCTACATTACAATAGTCACAACATTTCTAACCGGGTGTTGGTCTGGTGTAAGTTTGTTAGTCGAATTTAAGTTTGTTTGCTTTTCTTTTCCTGTTTTTTGTTTCAGGTGGTGGGGTAACGGTGCACGGGAAGGATCCGGGTGGCACTTGCCCTCTTACCTTGTGGGGTAGGGGGATTGGGGGTCCGAAGGAGGAGACAATGGTAAGGATGGAGATAGATGCAGGAGCGGCCGGGGTCAGCATGGGTCAGCTGACTTACAGAAGCGCAATGGGGAGGAGAAAATCAGTGCTAAGCGGGTGCTTGGCATGGGAGACTGGGATTGGGGGTGGGGGGTGCTCTGCTTTACTGACTGAAGGGGAGCCAACTGTTGGGGATAGATAGAGAGTCGGGTTGGGGGGCCTCCAGCTGGAGGGCAGGAGCAAGTGGGGGCGCGGGCACGTGACTGGCCGAAAAAGGGAGATGGCTAGTCGGAAGGGAGGGGGGGGTCAACCCCCCGTCCAGGCTGATCGTGTGGAATGTGAGGGGTCTGAACTGGCCGGTCAAGAGGTCCGCGTGTTCTCGCACTTAAAGGGATTAAAGGCGGACGTGGCCATGCTATCGGAGACGCACTTAAAACTCGCTGACCAAACGAGGTTAAGGAGGGGATGGGTGGGCTAGGTGTTCCACTCGGGGCTAAACTCAAAGACCAGAAGGGTGGCAATTCTGGTTAGTAAACGGGTTGCGTTTGAGGCAGGGAGCATCGTGGCGGACAAGGGGGGCAGGTACATAATGGTGAGTGGCAAGCTACAGGGGGCCAGGGTGGTGTTGGTGAACGTGTATGCCCCAAGCTGGGATGATGTTGAATTCATGAGGCACATGTTGGGCAAAATCCCAGACTTGTAGTCGACTGGGGACGGAGCAGGGGCAGCGCCCTCTCTGGAGACTGGATGTGGGGCTACTGGTGGATGAAGAGGTGTGTGGGCGGATAAGGAGGAGCATTCAGAACTATGTGATAACGAACAACACAGGGGAGGTAACAGCAACAACGGTTTGGGAGGCTATGAAGGTGGTCATCAGAGGGGAGTTAATCTCTATTAGGTTCCACAGAGATAAAAAGGAGAGGGCGGAGAAGGAGAGGCTGGTAGGAGAGATGCTTAGGGGAGATAGGACGTACGCAGAGGCCCCCGAGGGTGGGCTGCTGAAGGAGCGCCGGCGATTACAGGCGGAGTTCGATTTGCTGACCATGGGGAAGGCGGAGGTGCAGCTGAGGAAGTGAAAGGGGCAGTCTACGAGTATGGAGAGAAAGCAAGTAGGATGCTGGCGCACCAACTTCGCAGGAGAGAGACGGCCAAGGAGATCGGGGGAGTGAGGAATAAGGAGGGCAATACAGTGTTGAGCCCAGAGAGGATTAATGAAGTCTTCAAGGAGTTTTATGGGAAGCTGTACGAGTCAGAACCCCCAAGGGGTGGTGAAGGGATGAAGCAATTTATGGATCGATTGAGGTTCCCAAGGGTTGACAAGGATCGGGTGGAGGGACTGGGGGCCCCGATTGAGTTGGAGGAGATAGTTAAGGGTCTGGCAAGTATGCAGTCTGGCAAGGCCCCGGGTCCAGAATTTTCTAAGAAGTTATCGAAGCTACTTAGCTCGCTCCTGCTAAGAACCTTTAACGAGGCAAAGGAGAGAGGAACCCTCCCCCCGACGATGTCGCAGGCATTGATCTCGCTCATTTTGAAGAGGGAGTAGGATCCGCTTCACTGTGGGTCCTACAGGCCGATATCGCTCCTGAATGTAGATGCCAAATTGTTGGCAAAAATTCTGGCTACCAGAATAGAGGACAGCATCCCGGGAGTGATCGAGGAGTACCAGACGGGTTTCGTTAAGGGCAGGCAATGGAACACAAATGTGAAGAGACTCCTGAAGATTATTATGATTCCCTCGGAAGGAGGGGATGCAGACGTAGTGGCTGCAATGGATGCAGAGAAGGCCTTTGACAGGGTGGAGTGGGAGTACCTGTGGGAAGTGTTAGGTAGGTTTGGATTCTGGGAGGGATTCATATGGTGGGTCAAGCACCATATCAGGCTCCGTAGCGAGTGTGTCCACGAACCGGCTGAGGTTGAAGTATTTGTGGCTGTACCGAGGGACGAGACAGAAGTGCCCCCTATCCCCGTTACTATTTGCCCTGGCAACTGAACTGTTGGCATAGCGGAGGACTTTGAGGAACTGGAGGGGGCTGACCCAGGTGGGGGAGCACCGGGTTTCCCTCTACGCGGATGACCTGCTATTGTATATTTTGGACCCGCTAGAGGGGATGGGGGAGGTCTTGCGGATCCTGGGGGACTTTGGGAGCTTCTCGGGATACAAGTTGAATGTGGGGAAAAGTGAGCTGTTTGTAATCCACGCTAGAGGTCAGGAGGAGACACTGGGGGAGCTCCCGCTCAAGACGGTGGAGAGGAGCCTTCGTTTAGGTATACAGGTGGCTAGGAACTGGGATGTCCTACACAGGCTCAACTTATCTTGGTTTGTAGAGCAGATGGAGGGAGACTTTAAAAGGTGGGACATTCTCCCGCTTTCCCTGGCAGGAAGAGTGCAGACTGTGAAGAGGACGTTTCTTCCCAGATTCCTGTTCATCTTTCAGTGCCTCCCCATTATCATCCCAAAATCCTTCTTCAAGCGGGTGAACAGGATTATCACGGGATTTGTGTCGGCAAACAAGACCCCGACAGGTCAAAAGACTGTTTTTGGAACGGAGCGGGGGGGGTTGGGATTGGCTGGCACTGCCGAACGTCTGTAGCTACTATTGGGTGGCTAATGTGGCCATGATTAGGAAATGGGTAATGGAAGAGGGATCGGCATGGGGGCGGCTAGAGATGGCGTCATGCAAAGGCACCAGCCGAGGGGCACTAGTAACGGCACAGCTGCCGTTCTCGCCGGCACGATACACCGTTTCTCTCTCCTTTGCCTCGATACAAGTTCGGTGGTGACGGCAACAGAGGGTCTGGGGTCAGTAGAGGAGGGACAGGAAGGAGGAGGGGGCTTCAGTTTTGACCCTGATACGGAACAACCATAGATTTGCTCCAGGCAAGATAGACGGGGGGGGGGGGGGGGGGAGATGGGGCCATTTCCGCGGTTATCCCCTCGAAGAATACAGGACAGGGTAGTGTCTGGCATCTGGGCAGGAGAGGGGAAGGTGTCGGACATATACCAGATATACCAGGAGCTGCAGGAGGCGGAGGAAGCCTCAGTGGAGGCGTTGAAGGGCAAGTGGGAGGAGGAGCTAAGCGAGGTGCTAATTGAGGGCCTGATGCCCTTGGAAGGGTGAATTTGTCCACATCATGTGCCAGGCTCAGTTTAATTCAGTTTAAGGTGGTGCACCGGGCTCACATGACGACGGCAAGAATGATCAAGGTCTTTCGGGTGGAGGACAGTTGTGCGAGATGTGCAGGGAGTCCGACAGACCATGTCCATATGTTTTGGGCATGCCCGGCGCTTAAAGAATTCTGGCAGGGCTTTGCGAGGGCTATGTCCAGGATTTTGGACACGCGGGTGAGTCTGAGTCCATCAATAGCGATCTTTGGGCTGTCGGAGGATCCGGGAGTGCAGGAAGCGAAAGAGGCCGAAGTATTGGCCTTTGCCTCCCTGGTAGCTCGGAGATGGATCTTGCTAATGTGGAGGGACTCGAAACCCCCGAGCGTGGAGACCTGGGTTAGTGATATGGCTGGGTTCCTCAGCCTGGAGTGAATAAAGTTTGCCTTGAGAGGGTCCTTGCTGGGGTTCTCCAGGAGGTGGCAACCGTCCCTTGACTTTCTAGGGGAGTGTTAAAATGTCAGCAGCAGCAATGGGGAGGGGGTTGGGATTGGGGGGTTGGGATTGGGGGGGGTTCAGGTGGGGGGAATTGTCTATTTAATGCATATTTGAGTTTTGTATAATGATAACAGCCACCTAGTTTTGGTAAATATTTTTCGTTTATTTTTCTGTTATGTAAAAATTCTGGTTAAAAAAGCTTTAATAAAAACAATTTTTCAAAACAATTGTCACAACGTTTCCGAAAATACCTAATTAGCTGTAAAGCGTGTTGGGACATCCTGAGGCTTTGAAATGCATGCACGTCTAGCTTACTTGTTTCAGTGAACTAAAATATGTGGGGACTTGAAGTTGGGGTGGGAAATAAAAATTCTATTCTAGAGTATAGATTTTATTATTATTCCGGCAGCCATCAATGCCCCCAATGAATGTGACATGGAGATGCTGGTGTTGGACTGAGGTGGGCACAGTAAGAAGTCTCACAACACCAGGTTAAAGTCCAATAGGTTTATTTGAATCACAAGCTTTTGGAGCACTGCTCCTTCCTCAGGTGAAGTGGAGGCAGGTTCACAATCATAGGATATATGGGAGAGACACAATTGCAAGATAATTACAGACTGGAATGTGAAGAATGGTTGGAATGTGAGTCTTTATAGGAACAAACAGTGTGAGTGTGATTATCACTCACTCCATTCACACAGTTTATTCCTATAAAGACTCACGTTCTAACCATTCCAATCTGTAATTATTTTGCAATTGTGTCTCTCCCATATATCCTATGATTGTGAACCTGCCTCCACTTCACCCGAGGAAGGAGCAGCGTTCTGAATGCTTGTTATTTAAATAAACCTGTTGGACTTAACCTGCTGTTGTGAGACTTCTTACTGTGCTCAATAAATGTCAAATTTACATGATTTTCAGTTTTACAAGATTTACCTAACACGTTTTCCTTTATATAATAGCTACAATTCCGAATTAAGCCAAATTTAGTTCAGTACCAATGTATCCAAATTCCACTCGCAACGCTTCTTTCAGAAATTGTTTTTTCAATATGTTAGGTTAAACATATTCTTCGACATCCTTTCAGCTATGGCAGAGTGCCAAATGCAACTCCAAAAGCAATTTGAAATTCGTCTGCCATTCCTCCAATGGAACACTACCGCCTGAAAATTCTCCTCCAAGCGAATCGACATCCTGACCTGGAATTATTTTGTCGTTTCTTTACTGTCGCTGGGTCAAAATCCTGGAACTCCTTTCCTGACAGCACTGTGGGTATTTATACACCATACGTCCTGTCGCGGTCCAAGAAGGCAGCCTGCCACCACCGTCTCAAGGACAATTAGGGACGGAATAATTACGATGCAATGTAGGCCCAGACTTTCATGCATCAAAATGGATGCCACAGGAGGATGTACATGGCATTGTCCACCAGCCTATTAGATTTCCATTGGATCAATTAAACATATTGCAAAATAAAAATGGAAAATGTAGCACTCAGAGGGCAGCACGGTGGCGCAGTGGGTGAGTCCTGATGCCTCACGGCGTCGATCCCGGCTCTGGGTCACTGTCAGTGTGGAGTTTGCACATTCTCCCCATGTTTGCATGGATTTCGCCCCCACAACCCAAAAGATGTGCAGGCTAGGTGGATTGGCCACGCTAAATTGCCCCTCAATTGGGTAAAATTGATTGGGTACTCTACATTTATTTTTATTTTTTAATGTAGCACTCATTGAACTGAGGTCTCGGTGCTCCGTTCTTCTGCAGCACGAGCGATATGAAGTACCACAAATCCTGAATTACTCTCATCCTTGGGTAATATATTTTAGGAACCAAAGTACATCTTACTTCCACAAAGCAAATTCAAACAAATATAAAAGTTTGTTAATAAAATCCCATCTCTTTAATGCAAGGAATTTGCATCAGTTCTACCAATCAAAAATTATCAAAAAGCCAAAGGTGCCCAGGAGGATACTACCACCCTACACCCACCTCTGACAAAAGTTATAATTCTGCACCAAAGAAAAGATTAAGATTATCTCAAATAAGGTGAAAATAATACATTCCAGTTGAAAATTTAACATATGACAACATGTTTTTAATGTATTACCTTGTGCAAGTCGTTCCAGCCTCTTCCCTTGTTCTGGAGGTACTGCATACCTGAAAATGAAACAATGAACATGTCAATTCATCCCCTTTCAGACCTAGGTTCCTGTCCTGTAGCTCAATACGGACCTAGGACTAAGCAAAACAAAAGCACACAGAATAGCAATATTTTTCAACATTACAAAGACAAATGCAAAACCATTGAACAGGCAATACCTCCATAAATTACAGGACCAGTAAATATTTTCATACACTACTCAAAAATGGGGGCTGGTTAGCTCAGTGGGCCAGACAGCTGGTTTGTGACGCAGAACATAGCCAGTACGGGTTCAATTCCCGTACCAGCTGAGAATTCTGAATTCTCCCTCTCTGTACCCGAACAGGTGCCAGAATGTTGCGACCAGGGGATTTTCACAGTAACTTCTTTGCAGTGTTAATGTAAGCCTACTTGTGACAATAAAAAGATTATTATTATTAAGTTCTGGTGTAACCTTTCAAGTGTTAAAAATTGAAAGAAAATGATTGTGCCATCTATTTTTCATGTACAATTATTCGGTTTCATTGGATTTAATGTTTAATTATCAGCAAACAACGCTAATACAGAGCCTTATATCAATCAGTCAGATCTACAAACAGCTGGAGCTAAAGTTGAATCTAGCACCAACTTGCTGACACTCATTATTCATGACGTGGAGATGCCGACGTTGGGCTGGGGAGAAGTAAGAAGTCTTACAACACCAGGTTAAAGTCCAACGAGTTTTTTTGGAATCACTAGATAGGGTGAGGTGCCCAACCTGTGCTCCTCGTCAGTGAGGCTGCAAGTTAGATGGTAAACACCAGGCTGAGAATGTGCATTTCAGTAAGACAATATTACTGATTCCACAAGCCAGAGGCCCATGTCACATGATTCCCATCTCTCCACAATATATTTGACAAAGGACATGTACCCCTCATCTGGGTCCCCGAATGTCTCAACCATTAAGTATTGGAAAAGGTGGTTGTGGGCTCCTTCATCTTAGCAAACGTTCCATCTCCTGTTGGCCAGCTTGGGTAAGGAAATGCAGATAATCTTTGTAGAGCTCTCTTTGAATTTGATCTGCGCAGCTCTCAGGATGTTGTCAGTGGCTCTTCAGGGATAACGATATGCAAGCTTCCCCAATACTGCCGAGGAGCTTCTTTTGTTCGGGGTCACAGACAGGCAGATTCAGCTATTTTAGGTCTTTGTCCAGTTTGAATTTTTTTTAAGGGGAGATAGCAATGAGGTTATCTCTATATATTGTAAGGACCTTTCCTGCTTATTCCCTTAATTTCCATTTGTTTTATTTTGCCTTTTATCATTTTTGGTCCGTGGATCATTAATGGAGACATACCTTTAAGCTGAATAGAGGAAGTAAGGAACTCAAAAGTGTCAAAATAGTGCACTGTTATAAAGTTTTGTATTTTGGGCAGAAGAATTCAGACTTTGTCGTACCCAAGAGATTGGAGGAGTCCATTTTAATTGGGTGGCTGGCGACCAAACGATTGGCCTGGGACAGTATTTTGCCTGGCAACCAACTGCAATTGGTTCCTGTCAGATGGAGCTTCCTGGTAGAACCAGAGGAGGCACTGGATCCTTATGGCGGAAGCGGTTCTCCCTCTCTGCTGCCAACTGTCTGAAGCAGAAGCTTCTAGACCCTGAAAGAAACTCTCTCTCTCGCTCTCGAATTCTGTTTAAAAGGCATGGAGGGTGCAGAATTCTGAAAATGCATTCAGAATAGCTTTCTTCAATCCAACACTGGGCCAGCTCAACACGAGGAACAGTTCTGGACTTCGTTTTGGAGAACGAAGCTGGGCAGGTAAAAGCCATCATCAGTGGCAAAGCATTTCAGTGGTCGCAATCATAATTTAGATAGTGCAGTTATGATCTATCTTTATTTATTATATTCCAAGAATAAAAGTTTCAAATTGGGGAGTGACTTTTCAAAAGTGGACGGAAGGTAAATCTGTCAAACAAGTGAGAGACTTTCAAGGAGGAGACAGAGAGAGCTCAGAACAAGTATGTTCTCACTAAGAAAAAAATGTAGAGCTCCTTGAATGTCAAAGACCATACAAAGTAGGGCTAGAAAAAGCAGCGCATGTTGGAGCCCAATGCAACAGAGCGAAGAATATAGAACGGGGGGGGGGGGGGGGGGAAAGAATTAAAAAGGAAATTAGCAAAGAGTGGGCATTTAAAACCATTGGCAAGTAAAATCAAGAAAAACCCAAAAATGCTTTATAAATACATAAAGAGCAAATGGACTACTGAGGAAACAGCCTTGAAAGTGGATAAATAACCAGGCCTGAATGAAATGCATCCCAGGCCGCTAGTAGACGCAAGGAAACAAATAGCAGAGGCTCGTTCTGTCATTTTCCAATCCTCTCTGCCTCCAGGCAGAGGAATATTATTGCTGTATTGTTGTCTAAAAACTGAGGAAGGGATAAACCAAGAAATGACACAGTCAGCTGCACCTAGATGGTGGACAAATTATTGGATATTCTTAGGAAATGATTGTCATTTCAAAAGACCCGAATTAATTAAGGACAGTCAGCATGGATTTGTCAAGGGATGGTCCTGTCCAGCCGGTTTACATTTTTTGAGCAGGATCGATGAAGGTGGCACATTTGATGTGCTTTACACCAAATTTAGCACGGTCCAACATGACAGGCTGGTCAAAAAAAATCAAAATATCGGGCAGTACGGCGGTGCAGTGGTTAGCACTGCTGCCTCGAGGCGCTGAAGACCTGGGTTCAATCCTGGCTCCGGGTCACTGTCTGAGTGGTTTGCATATTCTCCCAGTGGCTGCGTGGGTCTCAGCCCCCAAACCCAAAAAGATGTGGAGGGTAGGTGAATGCCCTTTAATTGGAAATAAAAAGAATTGGGTACACTAAATTTATATACTTTTTTAAAATCAAAAGATCATAGTCCATGGGAAATTAACAAATTGAATTTAAAATTGGCTTGGTAGCAGGAAACAAAAGTGTAATAGTCGACAGTGCTTTTGTGGCTGGCAGGTCATTTGCAGTGGGGTTCCGTAGTTCTCATTGGAACACTAATTAGACCACAGCTAGAGTACTGAGCGTAGTTCTGCCAACTGCATAACAAGAAGGATGCATTTTCACCAGAGAAGGTAAACAGATTTATGAGGCTGCTGCCAGGATGTAGGGAATTTTAGCTAAGGAGAAAGACTGGATAGGCAGGATTTGTTTTCTTTGGAGGGATATAAAATTATGTGGGACCCAGAGAGAATGAATAGAAAGGACCTACAGCAATTAGCAGAGAGGGAATGAAGCAAGGGATTATGATGTAAAGTAATTGGATGAAAAGTTAAAAGGGAGTTGAGGACAATTTCTTTCGTCCAGAGGACAGTGGGGTTTAGAATTCACTGCCCAAAAGGGTGGGAGAAGCACAATTCCTCGTTTCATTTTTTAAAAAATAATTGGATGTGCCCTTGAAGTGTTACATAACCTACAAGCTTACAGAACGAGAGCTGGAGAGTGGGATTAAGGTTGGACAGCTCTTTTCCAGCTAGCAAACACAAACCGTCTTCTGTGTTGTAAATATTCCCCATTCCGTAGGACCAAAGTTAACCCTCGAGGAACACCACTGCAAAACAACTTCCAAAGAAAATCCATCCACCCTTAGCTTTCTGTCACTCAACACATTTTGCATTCATGCTACCATTTTCCCCTCAACTCCCACAAATTTCGAACTTATTAGTAAGGCTCCACTTTCAAATAACATCCAAAAGTTGACCTATGCACAGTATGGTACACAGTATATACAGAATACCTTAATTAATCTTCTTTGCTACTTCATCAAATAATTCAATGAAGCTACAGTAGGTCCGTACTTAAGTTGTGGATGCATTTCTGAAAATCGAGACTTCAACTAAACAACTTTAAGTGATAATGTGTAACCATAGGAATCAATTTTCAAGCCAGAGTTACGATCCTTCAGACATTTTTTGCCCGGAAAAACAAATAAACAAGCTGACATACTGCACCATATTTAGAACATAGAACATAGAACAGTACAGCACAGAACAGGCCCTTCTGCCCTCAATGTTGTGCCGAGCAATGATCACACTACTTAAACCCACGTAACCCGTATACCCGTAACCCAACAATCCCCCCATTAACCTTATACTACGGGCAATTTAGCATGGCCAATCCACCTAACCCGCACATCTTTGGACTGTGGGAGGAAACCGGAGCACCCGGAGGAAACCCACGCACACACGGGGAGGACGTGCAGACTCCACACAGACAGTGACCCAGTCGGGAATTGAACCTGGGACCCTGGAGCTGTGAAGCATTGATGCTAACCACCATGCTACCGTGAGGCCCCAATTTGTGCAATACCAGGCATTCCTAGCTGAAATAACTTGTAAAATAAAATAAATCACTAAATATAAAAGAAATACAATGTACAAGATTTTTTTAAATTACAATACTCATCTCAGATCACAGTATTTTTAAATTGACTAAACTCCACCTAGTGAAAAAAAGAGGGTGGTGCAGGGAGCAATTTAAGTCCTGACTAACTGCACTTGCCAACCTCTGCCACTAGATGGAGCCCAAGATTTAATTGTTCAGAATCATAGAATTTAATTTTTAATAATCTTTACTGTCACAAGTAGGCTTACATTAACACTGTAATGAAGTTACTGTGAAAAGCCCCTAGTCGCCACACTCCAGCACCTGTTCGGTACACTGAGGGAGAATTCAGAATGTCAAATCACCTAACAAGCTTCACAGCTCCAGGGTCCCAGGTTCGATTCCCGGCTGGGTCACTGTCTGTGCGGAGTCTGCACGTCCTCCCCGTGTGTGTGTGGGTTTCCTCCAGGTGCTCCGGTTTCCTCCCACAGTCCAAAGATGTGCGGGTTAGGTGGATTGGCCATGCTAAATTGCCCGTAGTGTAAGGTTAATGGGGGGATTGTTGGGTTACGGGTATACGGGTTACGTGGGTTTAAGTAGGGTGATCATTGCTCGGCACAACATCGAGGGCCGAAGGGCCTGTTCTGTGCTGTACTGTTCTATGTTCTATGTTCTAAGCACGTCTTTTGGGACTTGTGGGAGGA
Source organism: Scyliorhinus canicula (assembly GCF_902713615.1). Lineage (NCBI taxonomy): Eukaryota > Metazoa > Chordata > Chondrichthyes > Carcharhiniformes > Scyliorhinidae > Scyliorhinus > Scyliorhinus canicula. The sequence continues at coordinate 22,348,763 of NC_052153.1, read as the reverse complement.
AACCGGAGCACCTGGAGGAAACCCATGGCCCGGGGCGCCATGTGCTAGGGGGCGCCATCAACGAGTGCGTGACCGGCGTCAGAGACCTGCCGACAGAGAGACCGGCCCGCCGATCGGTGAGTCCCGATCATATACCAGGTCACTCCGGCCCCCGACCCCGACCTGAGACCCCCCCCCCCGCCCCCGCCCCCCGCCCCCCCCCCAGACCCCCCCCACCCCCCCAGACCCCTCCCCCACCCCACCGCCCCCCCCAGACCCCCCCCCCCCACCCCCAGACACCCCCCCCCCCCCACCCCACCCCCCCCAACCCGACCCCCCCCCCCCCCCCCCCCCACCACCCCCCCCCCCCCCCCCCCGAAGGGCGCCGAAGTTTAGCTTGCCCGGGACACCAGCAACCCTAGGGCCGGCGCTGATTGCAGTGTTAATGTAAGCCTATTTGTGGCACTAATAACGATTATTATTAAATACCTTTTGGGGATGTAAATGTCTACATGTTTTAGAAAATAATTTGTCAACATATAAAATGACATTCTGAAGCAGTGAAAGAGCCACAGGACAAAATGAAGACAGGCTCGCCATGATTAAACTGAATGGCAGAATAGGCTGAAGGGTTGAGCGGCACATCCCTGTTCGGATGAGTCAATACCATCAAGTATTTCTGGATGGCAAGTGCTTCTCTTCCAAATTATTTTATTCCAGCTTTACATCACTTTTTCCCCCACTGCATTGACTCATTCGTACACCACTATGATACTTCGGAGACTAAGTTGTATGTCTGTTACAATACAGAGAGAGATGTTTTGAAACTATAATTACATTCGCACAGCATTGTAGGAAATGAGCGGAATTGATAAAAAAAGGGCAAAGAGGAAGAGAAGAATGGGAAAAGGTTGGGGAGAATGGAGCGTGGGGCGGGTGCCATTGGGGGGCAGGAACGCAGGGTGGGTGCCCCCCAGGGCAGTAGCAGGGGCCGCCGGGGTCAGAGCTGACTTGTGTTCTTGCGACTGATGCTGACCGACTGTTGACCATTTTTGTTTATTCTATTTTTGTTTTTTTTTAATATTTTTATTCTCCTTTTTCACATTTTCTCCCGAATTTACACCCACTAATAATAAACAATAATCAGCAACAGATATGTCAATCCCCATAACAATAACAACGATCCCATCCTCCCACCAACCCCCAAACATCAGCCCGCATGCTTACATAAACAAATGACAAAAAGGAATCAGGGATCACCCACAGTCACCCTTAATATACACAGCCCCCCTCCCCCAACCCTCCCACCCACTCCACCCCCCAACTAATGTTCGATGTTATCCAGTTTTTGAAAGTCCATAATGAATAATGCCCATGACGTGTAGAACCCCTCCGAGCTTCCCCTCAGTTCAAACTTAACCTTCTCAAGGGTCAAGTATTCCAAAAGGTCCCCCCGCTACGCCAGGGCACAGGGTGGAAAGGCTGCTCTCCATCCCAGCAGGATCCACCTTCGGGCAATCAATGAGGCGAAGGCGGCAATATCTGCCTCCGCACCCGTTTCCAACCCTGGCTGATCCGACACCCCGAATATGGCCTCACGGGCACCCGGGTCAAGTTTCACGTGCACCACCTTGGAAATTAGCCTAAAAACCTCCTTCCAGTACTCCTCTAGCTTTGGACAGGACCAAAACATATGAACGTGATTAGTAGCCCCCCCACCCCCCAACGTTCACACACATCTTCTACTCCTTCAAAGGAGTGAGGTGTGCTCTGTATACCACATTCAGCTGTATCAGCCCCAACCTCGCACATGAGGTGGAGACATTTACTCTCCGGAGCACCTCACACCAGACCTCCTCCTCTGTAACCTCTCCCAACTCTTCCTCCCACTTTGCTTTGATTCCTTCCAGTGGTGCCTTATCCTCTTTCAAAATAGCTCCGTACACTGCTGACACTACCCCCTTCTCCAGTCCCCTTGTCGTCAGCACCTCCTGCAGCAATTTGGAGGCCGGTTCCTCCAGGAAGCTCTGTATCTCCTTCCTGGCAAAATCTCGAACTTGCATGTATCTGAACATTTCTACCTGCTCCAGCCCATAATTCTATTTGTGTTTTAACTTTATTTAGGCAAAAAATTATATACGGTAATTATATTATATAAGGTAGTTATAATTATATGCATGGGAAGTTGGAAAAACGCGACTGATAGAATTCAATGTCGGTAGATGAGGGAAACAATATTTTGTAATTGGAACGGAAGTTGCGAAAGAGCAGAGAACATTGAAGGTACCTTCAGCTTGCTAATCTTAGGGAAACAAGCCGATGGAATTTTCAGCTTTATCTCAAGAGGCATGTATAAAACATAAAAGTCAAATGATAACAATGAATTTGTATGAAATCTTAAAAATATCTTACTTAGAGCCATAATGGGCACCATGCCATAGCAATGATATTTAGGCTTTAGAGAGAGCACAGATTCACTATGATGTTTCCTAGTATAAGAACAGGAAATACGAAGACTGACTTGAAAGTCTAGTCTCTTTCATTAGAGCAACAAAAGCATGCATTGATATAGTGCCTTCAACATACCAATGTCTCAAGGTGTTTCACAGGAGCATCGTGAAATGACACTTGACAGTGAACCACAACAAGCATGAGGATAGCTGACCATTTGGTCAAGGAGGTAGGTTTTAAGTAAGGTGTGGCTGAAAGGAGGCGAGGTAGCGAACGGGGGGGGGGGGGGGGGGTTTTAGGGAGGATTTTCCAGAAATTAAGGCTGGCAGCAGAGGGCATGACCATCAATGGTGTCGCAAAGAAAATTGACAATAACATGAAGCCAGAATTGATGAGCACAAAGATCTCAGAGGAGATTACAGAACAGGGAGGGATATTAAAATACATGAAAAGAGGCACAGGGTAGATTTAAAATGTCTGTTAGTTATGATGTCTAGAACGAGGAGCATTAATGTGGGATTAAAGATTTTAAAAATGTACCTGAAATTTAATGTGATCAGGATGAGTCACTCTTGTGGAGGACTGGCAGAATATCAACATTTGAGGTTATTTTCTGTATTTAGTGTATATATCTGCTCATCCCAAATGGCAGCCTGATTATAAATTGCAGCAATCCCTGTCTAAAACAGTTTTAGAATAGCCTTTCCCTCAAAAGAAAATGGTTTTGTTCAGCAAATAAGTCAACAAAATCAGGTGTACTAAACCAGATCAGCAATGTAAAAGAACAGAGTTAATCAGTCCATAACAAAGACCTGCAGATGCCCAAGACATTCATACTGTCAATAATTCTACAGGGAAGTCCCCGATTTCAATCAGCAATAATGAAATGTCACTTTGATAGATAAAGACTGATTACAAAATACTACATAACTATGATAACCTGACCAAGGCAGCCAAAACAGATGCTAATCTTAAGACCATAAGACATAGGAGTGGAAGTAAGGCCATTCGGCCCATCGAGTCCACTCCGCCATTCAATCATGGCTGATGGGCATTTCAACTCCACCTACCAGCATTCTCCCCGTAGCCCTTTAATATATAAATATTAATATATTTAATATATTAATCTTCTTTAATATATAAAAATAACAAAGTTTAAAATACAGTATGGACTTAAAAACAGGAGCAGGTGGTTTAAACATCGAAATAACAAACTGAAAATAATCAGGATGTGGAGATGCCAGCGTTGGACTGGGGTGAGCACAGTAAGAAGTCTTAAAACACCAGGTTAAAGTCCAACAGGTTTGTTTCAAACACTAGCTTTCGGAGCACTGCTCCTTCACCTGAGGAAGGAGTGGTGCTCCGAAAGCTAGTGTTTGAAACAAACATGTTGGACTTTAACCTGGTGTTGTAAGACTTCTTACTGAAAATAATCAGAACTAACAACAGTTAAATACGAATATACACAGGTAACAACAACTAACAGCACTTCATCAGCAATGAATTTAAATAAGATGTATAATAATAATACTCTAAAATACTTCTGCCCCTTATATTTTAATCCCCCTTAAAGACAGAAATACAATGAAACTAATGCCTTAATTATACATTAGACTTTCAGGGGCTTTGTGACCATGCTGTAATCTGCGTAATACCACTGGTGACGCATCAACTCTGGTGATGCTGGACTTAATTCAACTAACTTGTGGGCTCAGGAGTAGGTCGAGTACCTATGCACGCGTGCCCCTCTCCTGAAGTAGAGTCCACTGGAAGTCCTGGTACAACAGGAACCATTTCTTGTTGAATTCCCACAGCTGCATTTCCTTCTATTGTGTTATCTGGAACTTTTGCTGCCTTCGAGTCATGGCGTAAATGGATATAATTTGTTGCCTTCCAATGTTGAATTTCAATTCCAAAGATACTGGACCAGTTCAGTTAAGAACAACCCCAACTCTTGGAACAACTTGATCGTAAATGTTGTGCCATTATCAGAAACAAGAGAATCCAGTAACCCTTGAGTTGCAAAGACTTGGTGTATCTTCTCTATGGCACTGGGAGCTGCAATGTTGCTCATGACCATTTAGAATGTGCATCCACGATGATAAAAACATGTAACCTATGAAAGGACCTGCAAAATCCACATGAATTCTTAACCAAGGATGCTCAGGACACTCCCAAGGGTGTCATGGTGCTAGTGGCATCATCTTCTGGTTAGTTTGACATGCAGAACAGGATTGCACTCCTTGGTCCATATTAGGGGGCAGCAGGGTAGCATGGTGGTTAGCATCAATGCTTCACAGCTCCAGGGTCCCAGGTTCGATTCCCGGCTGGGTCACTGTCTGTGTGGAGTCTGCACGTCCTCCCCCTGTGTGCGTGGGTTTCCTCCGGGTGCTCCGGTTTCCTCCCACAGTCTAAAGATGTGCGGGTTAGGTGGATTGGCCATGGTAAATTGCCTGTAGTGTCCTAATAAAAGTAAGGTTGTTGGGTTACGGGTATAGGGTGGATACGTGGGTTTGAGTAGGGTGATCATGGCTCGGCACAACATTGAGGGCCGAAGGGCCTGTTCTGTGCTGTACTGTTCTATGTTCTAGACCACCACACATATGACCTGGCATGATCTTTTATTCAAGAGGCACCTGGGTGAGCCAGGGCGGGTTTAGCACACTGGGCTAAATCACTGGCTTTTAAAGCAGACCAAGGCAGGCCAGCAATACGGTTCAATTCCCGTACCAGCCTCCCCGAATAGGCGCCAGAATGTGGCGACTAGGGGCTTTTCACAGTAACTTCATTGAAGCCTACTCGTGACAATAAGCGATTTTCATTTCATTTCATTTCAATTTCATCCATTACATGCGAACAACCGGGGGTAGAATGACCACTCTCGACCCCCACAGCAAACAATCATCCTGCACACCAAAATCTTTACGCCTCACACAAATCTTCAACCCACCATCTTCTATGATAGGTGGACATCCTTGCATCAGAAATATTATGACTTGCAACAGAATAGGATCCTTGTCCATCCACGGCTTAATTTGTTTCAGCACACACTGAAGTCTAGGCAAGTCTCTCTCGTAAGAAAATAGTCTCGGGAGGACACAACACCCGAGTTGGCAAATCCGGTAAAGGGAGACGATTCAAATGTGCCAGCGAGGCCGAGGGGGGGGGCGGGGCCGAGGCTAAGGGGGGGGGCGAGGTCGAGGGGGGGCGGGGGAGGCCGAGGGGGGCAGGGGAGGCCGAGGGGGGGGGGGGCCGAGGGGGCGGGGGCAGGGGGGGCGGGGGCGGACGGAGGGGGGGGGCGGCGGACGGAGGGGGGGGCGGCGGACGGAGGGGGGCGGCGGACGGAGGGGGGGGCGGACGGAGGGGGGGGTTGGAGGGGGGGTCGGATGGGGGGGCGGAAGGGGCCGCCCTGGGGGAGGGCGGCCACCGCGCAAGCGCTGGTTGGCACCGGCCCAACTGCGCATGCGCGGGACCCGAGTCTCTGGCGCCCCGGGCGACTGCCCGAGTTGCCGGTACCTTGGGCCGGCCCTGATCCTTCCCTGCCCTGTACATGGTGCTGTACTGACACACTGACAATGTAAGCGCCCAGTGCTGTATTCTCGCTGAGGCCTTGGAAGGAATACATTTTAACTCGCTGAAAAGGCTCATCAACTACTTATGGTCAGCACATATGGTGAACGAATGAACAGAGAGGTACTTTTTACTGCGATAGCTAGGCCTTCTTTGCCCAACTGGGAATCCCCCTGTTTCAGCATTCGAGATGTAAAACCAATGCGTTTTTAAGACCCGTCCTCCATCAACTGACAAGTACTGCCCCAAAACCGTAGGGTGAGGCATCACACAAAATAATAAGTTCCCCGTCTCGATAAAATGAACTAGCAGATGTTTCTATCGCAATAATTGCAAGACCAATTTGTTCCACATGAAGAAACCAAATTTTTGATTTAAATGAAACACCAAAACTTATTCATATTTCTCAATTGAAGATATTTTCATTTTTAATATATATAATTTTTTTAAATCATTAATTATCAAATTGTGCCTCCTAGCACTGTCGAACTAGCTTACCAAAGCAAAATACTGCAACCGGAAAGCTAAATTTAAAAAAAGAAATGCTGGCATAATACTCGGGTCAGGCAGCATCTATAGAGAGAGAAACATTTAGGTTTATCTCTATATAAGCTAGCTTATATCCCCTGTGCTTTTAATAAAACCTTTAAAATGTTGGTAGTACCAGTACTACTGGGTTATGAACATATCTCGCTCTTCAAAATAAGCAACATTAAGTCATAAATTTTCAAAAAGAACTAGCAAATATTTCAAAACTGTGGTACATCGAGATTCGGGTGATTGCATCATATTGTTGCACTCTAAAGTAATGTACTAGGCGATGCTGTGCCCTCTGTCCATCTCTGCAAATATTTCCCAAATTAAATGTTTGCAAAGAAACCAAATGCAATGGAATCTGAAGCACAGAGGGGAAAAAATTCTAAGCAAATATAGATACTCACTCGCACCCCGCAGCAGAGCCCGCACCATCCCTCCCACAGCCCATGACACACAGATTAGCTAGGCTCTTGCTGGTGGGAATCTGAAGCTGCAATTTCTTATTGTAGCACAATCCAGTCCTTGCCTCCTGCCCCAAAAGTGTATTGTATTGACACTGCGATTTCAGGAAAGGTAATACCAAGTGGTAACCAATGTTTCCATTTATTGTGCTTCCTGGCGGGTTGCTTGCACGCAGCTTAACGAGAACACGAATGGTGACAAGAAATAAATGTATTCATTTCTTCGGATTTTAAAATAGCGAGGTTCAAATCGCAGTGCCCTCTCTTTGCTAAGTTTCGAAATGGAAACCCGAAAATGATTAAACTGTTAATAATGGAGCAATCCCACATATTTGGACATTAATTAAGTTTACTTTCTGGGCAACAGGGCTTATTTTGGATAAATGCACAAAAGATAGTGGAGAATAATCCATTATTATAACTTATGAATAGAAAAGTAACATGGCCCACTACCCTGTAAGCTGTTGTGTATTCATAGGTTACTTTAATAGATATATATAATAGAACAGTACAGCACAGAACAGGCCCTTCGGCCCTCGATGTTGTGCCGAGCAATGTCCAAAACCAAGATTAAGCTATCCCACTCACTGTCATTCTGGTGTGCTCCATGTGCCTATCCAATAACCGCTTGAAAGTTCCTAAAGTGTCCGACTCCACTATCACAGCAGGCAGTCCATTCCACACCCTAACCACTCTCTGAGTAAAAAATCTATCTCGGACATCCCTCCTATATCTCCCACCCTGAACCTTATAGTTATGCCCCCTTGTAACGAGCTACATCCACCCGAGGAAATAGTCTCTGAACGTCCACTCTATCTATCCCCCTCATCATCTTATAAACCTCTATTAAGTCGCCTCTCATCCTCCTCCTCTCCAAAGAGAAAAGCCCGAGCTCCCTCAACCTTTCCTCATAAAACCTATTGTTCTTGAAAATACAGAAAAATGTGTCATTTGAAACATGGAAGTCTGGCAATATCTGGTCTGAGAGGATACAGGGAAAGATCCCACAAAAGGTTAATAGCAGCTGCAAAGAGCAGGATTATAAAATGCAGATTATTTCTCACAAGCAGGCTTATCAAACACACAGGATCCTGGTGGTAAGCTAAAACAATGGCTCACACCTTGATTGAAAGTAACTATCTCAGGAAGCATCTGGAAAGGCATGGATGAGAGTTTCAATTGAATTAAGTGACGAATGTTTAAAGCAGGCAGGTCTTTCAAGTCATAACCAAGTTAAATTTTAGCATACAGCTCAGTCGAATTTGGTGTCAATTCTAAGTGTAAAATTCTGCGAACATCAAGTCAATTAAAAGAAAATTGGAGACGACCTGTCTAAGAGAGACATAATTTAAAGTCAAAATCAAAGGCAAAGTTATGAGCTGGGGACAATTATAAAATTAAATTATTCGAAAGACAGAAATTAAAAGTAACACCTATTGAAACCAAAGGAACTTTGAACATCACAAAGGATAATGTAATCAGATCTGAGACGTGACTTTATGCCCAAATTGAATAATTAGTTGTATTAGAATGATTACATCAAATATACTTTTTAACAATCAAAGGGAAATAAGTTAATTTACAATAAGGCTCTAAAAACTTAATAATTGTTAGAAAGAGAATATAAACCCAGAGAGCAGCAACAGAAAAAGAAACAGCAACAGGAGAGATGGGGAGGAGAACTCAGAGAGAGAGAGAGAGAGAGAGAGAGAGAGAGAGAGAGCTCGGTCATGGGAAAGAAAAGGCAAGCAGCCGAGTTTAAACAGTTATACATCTAAGGAAGACTAGAATTTAAACAGGAGTCAGAGTTAGCTTAGAGATAGCTAGCAGAGTTAGCTCTTATAGCTCAGTAAATGGATCAACAAGACACAGCAACAGAACTAACCAGCGAATACATCCCAAAATGACCAGAATTTAAAGATTGAGTGTCAAGGTGGGCCTGAAGGTCCCTACAACCAACCAGCAGGATCCAGAATAAAGATCTTTTTACCTTTCTGTAAAGAAAGTGTTTGCAGCTTTTAAAAGAAAAAATATAATAATAAAATAGCTTAACGTAACCTGAAAAAGTGTTTTTTTCCTAAAGTCTACGTTACTTACTTAGCAATGCAGGACCCAGGACATCGATGCTACTAAGTGGTAAGTAGATAAAATCTTCGGTGAAGGTATAGGTTATACTGGGGGAATAACTTGAAAATATAGTTTGACCTGAATAGCACCCACCGAAGCCTGCATCAGAGTCAGGGAGTGAGAATCCCTGTTCACCATTTAGAATATTAGCCCTTTTTTGTATAGGGGGAATTCTAAGAATAGTGGTGAGTTTTCAAAAACACTATCCTGCAAACCAGGCAGCATCCTGGTAAATCTCCTTTGCACCCTTTCCAATGTTTCCACATCCTTCCTGTAGTGAGGTGACCAGAGCTGAACACAATACTCCAAATGTGGTCTCACCAGGGTCATGTACAATTGCAGCATAACTCCGCGGCTCTTAAACTCAAGCCCCCTGTTAATAAACGCTGACACACTATAGGCCTTCTTCATGGCTCTATCAACTTGAGTGGCAACCTTCAGAGATCTGTGGACATGAACCCCAAGATCTCTCTGTTCCTCCACATTCCTCAAAGCCCCGCCAATGACCCAGTAATCTGCATTCAATTTTTTTCTACCAAAATTAATCACCTTGCATTTATCAGGGTTAACTCCATCTGCCATTTTTCGGCCCAGCTCTGCATCCTATCAATGTCTCTTTGCAGCCTACAAAAGCCCTCCACCTCATCCACTACTCCACCAATAGAACATAGAACAGTACAGCACAGAACAGGCCCTTCGGCCCTCGATGTTGTGCCGAGCAATGATCACCCTACTCAAACCCACGTATCTACCCTATACCCATAACCCAACAACCCCCCCCCCCCCTTTAACCTTACTTTTTAGGACACTACGGGCAATTTAGCATGGCCAATCCACCTAACCCGCACATCTTTGGACTTTCCTTTCACACTCTGACCTGCAGGAAAAGGGTTCCTGCCCTGAACCAGTCTGCCTTCAAATAAAGCTAGCCACAAAAAATCACTACTAAGCAACATAATAAAGGCTGTAAATTGCATGATTGGCAATGAACACAAGTGACCGAGTGTCCAGTGACTTCATGTTTTACCACGTTTGTGTTCCTCAAATCATAAACCTAGTCTCAAGAATGGTCCTTACATTCCTGGGAGAAAACAGCTCTCCAAGAAAGGTTGGACTGGTTCAGCTTCTCAATTGATACAATGCATCTCGACTGGGAAATAAAAATAAACTAATTAAATCGAAAGGGGACCTCAGCCAACTGCGTTATAATGAAAAGCCAGTATCAGCCAAAAATAAACATAAATTAAATGTCTTTACCCAATAATAACATTTCACAACCAATCTTGGGTGTCATCAGCAAATTTACTGACCCACCCTTCAGCCCTTCCTCCAAGTCATCGATAAAAATCGCAAATAGCAGAGGACCCAGCACTGATCCCTGTGGTGCACCGCTGGTAACTGGTCTCCAGTCTGAAAATTTTCAATCCACCACTACCCTCTGTCTTCTATGTGATAGCCAGTTACTTATCCAATTGGCCAAATTTCCCTCTATCCCACACCTCCTTATTTCTTCATGAGCCGACCATGGGGAACATTATCAAACGCCTTATTAAAATCCATGTATACGACATCAACTGCTCTACCTTCATCTACACACTTAGTTACAAAAATTTGTGAGGCAAGACTTACCCTTCACAAATCCGTATTGACTTAAGCTGCATCTTTCCAAATGGTCATAAATCCTATCCTTCAGGACTTTTTCCATTAACTTACCGACCACCGAAGAAAGACTAACCGGCCTATAATTACCAGGGTCATTCCTATTCCCTTTCTTGAACAGAGGAACAACATTCGCCATTCTCCAGTCCTCTGGCACTATCCCTGTGGACAGTGAGGACCCAATAGTTTGATCAAGAGAGGGCGGCACGGTGGCGCAGTGGTTAGCACTGGGACTACTGTGCTGAGGACCCCGGTTCGAATCCCAGCCCTGGGTCACTGTTTGCACATTCTCCCTGTATCTGCGTGGGTTTGCCCCCACAACCCAAAGATGTGCAGGGTAGGTGGATTGGCCACGCTAAATTGCCCCTTAATTGGAAAAAAAATAATTGGGTACTCTTTTGAATACGTGACTTATTGGTGACATCATCAACAGCTTGGTTGGGAGTGAGCTAACAATCAGTCTAGTCTAGCAGCCTGGAGAGAATACGCCTTTCCAATAAAGCTCTTGTTTGCTTGTACCTCCATGGTCTGCAAGCCTATCCTTTACAAATACCACAAAGAAACTGGCGACGAGGTGGTTGATCGACACTGCAAACAACTGGAAAACAAACTGCAGAAATCCGGTGAAGTAAGAAAAATAGTTGATCCACGTTGCAGCCATCCAGAAATGGATGACAAAAGCATTGCTACGCTAAACATGGCAACAGAAGGGTGCCAAATAATAGCAGCAACCATCAAAGGAACCAAATTTAAACAATGATTTCTGTGAAAAGAGCACCAAAAGAAGGTTGCCACGTGATCTGTCTAGAAAGTTCTGGAACAGTGTTCCCTCTACTGTGAGTAGCAAGCAAAGTAACAAATACCCTGCAGCAATAAATGGAGAGTTTTGCAACACCCTTTGCAAAACTCGGAAAGGAACAGGCTACCTTCAGGTTTCCCTTGTTTGGAAGGAAAAAAAGTGAGGTTATGCGAAAAACGTTGTGGCACATTTGTAAAATGTCAGAAGTATTTGGCACCATGACGAAAGCACCGAGCGTTGGAGAGCTCATACACTAAAAGATACAAATACTTTGTTCCGGAGGACATACCTGAGCACTGTAGGGCCATTTCCCACCTAAACTCTTGGTCATCACTGAGAGGTTCAGATTCCACAACGGTAACCAACATGATGATGAATCAATCACACAGTTTGTAGCTCCTTTGAAGAAATTAGCTGAATACTGTGAATTTAGAGATGTTTTGAATGACACTATGAGAGATAGACTTGCATGTGTGTTAAAAAGCGAAGCTATCCAGAAAAGACTGTTAACAAAGAGAAACTTAGACCTAAAAAAGGCTTTCGAAGTCGCAATCTCTATGGAACTAGCTACTAAGGAAGCACAACAATTAAGCTCGAGCATTAAAATCCATGCAATGTCAGCTGAGACCCAAACAAAGACATAGGTTCAAAATAGTCATCCGTATTCAAACACTGACACACAGCAACTGATTGCTCGAGTAGAGATTCAAAATGCAAGAATTGTGCATTTCAAATTATAAAAAGCAAGAACCGAATAAGTCAAGTAAAAAATCAAATAGAGGGAAGCGTATCCACGGAATACAAAGAGGGTGAGAAAAGGCACCAGAGACACAGTCAGGTGACAAACTGTCTGGAATATTGGGGATGCAACAAACCGTTACTGGGTCACTCCTTTACTGAACAACCAGTGAAAATAGAGGTAGACACTGGCACAGCCATTGCATGGGTCCCAAAAACTGGTTATCACAGAAACTATGACATATCGCCTTGAAACCCTCAAAGATAATACCCAGAATCTATACCGGAGAAGTGGTTCTGCCGAGGGGCCATTATCTATGCAAATGTGCAGCTAAATGGACAGACTCGTCCCTGCATGTTTTCAATGGCAACTATTCAGCCACAACGGGGAAGAACCTGGCTGGAGAGAATCAAGCGAAACTGAGCCGAGGTGAACCTCATTAGGAGTCCGAAACAGGTCTACCAGAGATTTTAAAGGACCATGTCGCTTGTCTTTAATGGAGAGCTCGGAAGCACGAAAGAGATCTCAGTTAAGATAAAGATCAAGGACAAAAATCAAGCATGATTTACATCAGTGCCGTACGTCATCAGGTCTAAGATCAAAGCAGGAATCGAGAGGCTGGTCAAGGCAAGTGTCCTCGAGCCACTCAATGTAAGTGATTGGGTCACGCCGATAGTACCGAAGAAGAAAGATGGTTTGGTACACATGTGGTGATTTTAAAGTCACTATCAATCCGATACTGTGTGCAGAGCAGAACCCTCTGGCTTTAATTGATGATTTATTTGCTGGGTTGTCTGGAGGCCAGCATTTCAGTAAAGTTGACCTCCTCAAGCTTATCTCCAGATAAATATGCATCCAGATTCACAAAAATATTTCACAATCGTGACACACAAAGGGCTATTCAGGTGTAAAAGATTTCCATTTGACATCACGTCCACACCTGCGTTGCTCCAACATGCCATGGACCAAATGGACTAGAAAGGGTACAGTACTGCTGAGACGATATCTTAGTTACTGGAAAGAATAAAGAAGAGCATCTTCAGAATTTACACTCCAGAGACTATAAGATGATGGAAGGAAGTATGGAAGGATAAATTTGAATTCTTCAAATCTTCTACCGAATACCTGGGGCATGTCATAGATGCAAAGGGACTGCACAAATCTCCTTCAAAAGTAAAAGCCACAACTGAGGCACCTGCACCTCAAAACATCAATCAACTTGGATCATTTTGGGGCTTAGTAAACTATTCTGGAACGATGCTTAAAAAATCTCCCTAATCTAGCAACTATTCTCAAGTCTTTCCACAACTTATCATGTCAAAACAAGCTGAAGAGGCGCTACCAAATTTAGAAGACCTGACCCACTTTGATCCAAAGTTATCCTTGCAGCTGGTTGTGGTGCATCACCTTGTGGGGATGCCCAATGGTGAAGAGAAGCCAATAGCGTTTGCATCAAGATCCTTGAACAAAGCAGAAATGAACTATGCACAGATAGAGAAGGAAGCCCGAGGCATCATCTTTAGGATCAAGCGTTTTAACCTATCTGAATGGATGGAAAATTTACTTTACTGACAGATCATCGACAACAATACTGGGGCCACACAGTGATATTCCATCTCTAACAGCAAGCCGGATGCAGAGATGGGCTTTGCTGTTGTCAGCGCTTACATGCACAATAAAATATCGTAAATCAAATCTCCATGGTAACACTGATGGCCTCTCTAGATTACCTTTACCAAACAAATCTTCAATGAATAGCTTCAGTGACAATATTTTCTATTTCAAAAAAGTTGATAGCTTCTGTAACAACAGGGCAAGTTAAGAGGTATAGCAGGATCCACTACTGTCAGATGTTATGGAAATGGTTCTTCGTGGCAAGAGCATGGGGGCAAACCCGGAGTTGAAGGTATATGTTCCTTGATGACTCAAACTATCCACTCGTCCTGGTTCTCTCCTCTGGGGAATGAAGGGTCATCATTCTGCCATTGTTGAGGAAACGTGTCCTAAGCCAACTTCACAAAGGTTATTGTGGGATAGTAAAGTTTCTGATGACTATACGCTGCTTTCCCTTTTGAGGGGAAGAGCTGACTGGTGGTTATTTGACCTGAGGATCATCACAACTCAGGCGAGGGGCAAGGTTGAGAAAGCGGAGCCTTCATGAAAAACCTCAGACGGTCCGGGAATTGAACCCGTGCTGTTAGCCTCATTCTGCATCACAAACCAGCTGTCCAGCCGCCTGGGCTCAACCGGCCCACTACTGGGATAGTACGGAGATAGCCAGAAGCTATTTTCGGTAGTTGGGACTCGATAATGAAATTGAGGAGAAGGCGGGTATGTGTTAGGTTTGTGCCACAAACGCCATTACACCCACTGGAATGACCAGAATGGCCAAGCCAGAGAGCTCATATAGATTATGCTGGTCCAAAGGACAAATGTTTTTCATTGCAATGGACGCACACTCAAAATGGGCTGAAGTCATCCTCGGAGAACATAATAGAAAGACTGGGTGAGATTTTTGCAAGATGTGGTTTGCCTGAACAACTTGTTAGCAACAATGGGCCACGGTTCATTTCACAAGAATTTACAAATGATCTAATTAAGAACGGAATCCAACACATCCAATTCACTCCTTATCACGCTGCCACAGATGGGCTGGTTGAAAGATTTGTTCAAACAATGAAGCATTCTTTGAAAGCAACTCGTGAGCAAGGTTCACTGTCAAAACGACTAAACGACAGGAATACAAAATATAACTCCAGGTTTTCCAGCATTTCTCATGGCTAAACATCAGTTCTGCACAACGTTTAATTTGCAGAAGTTGCCTAAAACAAGATATATTGTTCACCGACAACCACACAGGAATCAATGTCCTCTGAAACGCCTAACTGTTATTTTTATTAATTATTCATATTGTAAATTTTGATCATTAACATTTTACTGTGTTTCATTGCAGGAACCTCTGATATAAAAGGGAGGAAAGTCTTGTGTATTCATGTTTGTTCCTAGTTGGAACTAGTTTGATCACGTGACATATTGATGACATCATCAACAATTTGGGCATGCTATTGGTCAGTCTATCTTAACAGCCTGGAGAGAAGACACCTTTCCAATAAAGCTCTTGTTTTGTTTGGACCTTTGTGGTCTGCACGCCTAGCCTTTCAAAATACCACACAAGTCTCATTTCCACACTTCTGTCCTCACGTGTTCTTTGCGGACATAGAACCACAATGGGTCTCTTTTATCCTCATCTTCCACACTTGAATGGTCATCCTCCATAGTTTCTCCTCTGGTGGGTTGCTACTGCCAAACACATGTTTCCCCTTCCCTTTTAGCATTTCAAAGGGACCGTTGCCTCCGCAACATCCTAGCCCAGTAGTCAATCACCACATCATCTCCTCCCCTTCCCATGCAAGGACATGGCCTTTTATTGCCCCCCTTTCCAACCACGGCCCAAGCACTTCTTCCAGGTGAAAGAGCCATTTAAGTTTACTTCTTTCAATTTAGGATATGGTTTATGCTGCTCACGACACAGTCTCCTCTACAAACGCAGATTTGATTATTGCTATGTGGGACACCTTTAGCGTATAAGTATGGCCCTTGAGTTTGTCATTTTAATTCCCTTCCTCTCGGACCTTGGCCCCCCTCGTTGTTCCAATGAAAGTCATGGAGCAGAACCTCATTTTTCAACTGGGCACTTTAATGCCTTCTTGACTCAACGTCAGAGTTCAACAATTTAAAATCATAGCCTTTCCTTACGTTTTATCCAGACACCAGCTGTTACTGATTCGTGTAATGCCATTTATACCTTCTCTCGACTCGTCTATTGTTTAGTTGCTCCATTACTATCCCCTTTTGTGTACTACCATCATCACTTTTGTCATTTAATCCCTCCTATAACGCACTCAATTAGACTTTTGCTTTTGTTGTTCTTCCCCTTCCCTGTACTTGCTTAAAACCCATTACATATCTACCTTTTTCCATTTCTGAGCGAACGTTATTAATCTGAGACTTTATCTGACTTTCTCTCTCCGCAAATACTGTCTGACCTGCTGAGTACTCCCAGCATTTCATCTCATGTTTTCAGCATCTGTAGAATTCTCTTTTGAAATGAAATTTGCCTGGGATTCAAAACTGCAAATGCTCCAACTTATGAAACAGACAGAAATGCTACAAACGCTCAACAGGTCAGGCAGCATCTTTAGAAAGAATAGGTGAGCCTGCACGGATATCAAATGCCTTCTCTCATCTGTTCTCGCCAAAGAGGATGCACGGTCTGCCGAGTGTTTCTGGGATTTTCTGTTTTTGTTTCACATCCACAGATTTCTCACTGTCTGTTCCTGCTTCTTCATATGCAGTCGACAACAAAAAGAAGGGTGCCTGGTGGTGACAATCCCTTGCATCATTTTCATATGATAACAGCGGTGTGAAAGCAGAAACATGTTAATGACTCATATTTGTTCATAATGGACTCACGACCAAGATTTGGTGATTTTTCTGTTTGCTGGGGTAGTTTAAGCTTGGTATTCCCAATCAAAAAAATAAATAATTTGCTATTCTTCCATTACTAGTGTTTTAAAATGATTTGGCCATTATTTCTTGCTACAAATTGTGCTGCCTAACACTGGCTGGAAAACAAGCTGGAAGAAAGGGATTTCAAACACTTTTTTAATGTCAAAGTGTACTTGTCAACTAATTTGGTACATCAATCTTTGTAGTGTAATATACCATCCAATAGATGGCAGTGAAGCACTGCAATTCAAATCACAGGATTACATATGTGTTCAAGAGCAAACAGCACAGTTGTATACAGTATGAACTAAAAAGATGCAAACCTGTGGGTTTTCATCAAATCTGCTGCTTATTTTCCAGAACAAGCTTGGTACTTACCTTCACAAACTGTATATTGTACAACATAATCAGTAGATAGCAGTTATTTATTTATTTATTTTTTAATTTAGATTACCCAATTATTTTTTCCAATTAAGGGGCAATTTAGCGTGGCCAATCCACCTACTCTGCACATTTTTGGGTTGTGGGGGTGAAACCCACGCAGACACGGGGAGAATGTGCAAACTCCACACGGACAGTGACCCAGAGCCGGGATCGAACCTGGGACCTCAGCGCCGTGAGGCGGTTGTGCTAACCAGGCGGTTGTGCTAACCGATAGCAGTTATAAATATCACTAGTTAGGATCAGTCTGCATTATTTCCTGACCCATTATTATAGCTCCTGAATATAAAGGCACACCCTAGCTGCCATTGTTCATTGTATATTACACGTATTAAATTGGGGTTTCACTTGAGCATATATAAATGAGATAGTTATTGAAATTGTGGGCGATTGAGTAAGCTTGTAAATGTTCACCTCAAATAAGTGTAAGACTGAGTAAAGATGGCACCATCTGGTTGGAGCGGAACACTGATGTCGGCTGCAGGGGGAGTTAAGTCTAAGAAAAGTGAATTTTGAGGTGACGACCAGGTGTACAGATGTGGGCAATGCAGATGATGTACTCTACATGGACTTGAATAAGGCTTTTGACAAGGTCCCACATGGGAGACTGATCATGAAGCTAAGGGCCCATGGGATCTAGGACAATTTGGCAAATTGGATCTAAAATTTGCTTAGTTGCAGGAAGCAGATGGTTTTTGGTCAACGGTTGTTTTTGTGACTGGAAGCCTGTGTCAAGTGGTGTGCCGTAGGGATAGGTGCTGGGTCCCTTGCTGTTTGTAGCGCACATTAATGATCTAGATGTGAATATGGGAGAGATTAAAATTGGTGGTGTGGTAAATAATGAGGAGGAAAGCTTTATTACAGGGTTGAAAAGTGAGAGTTGATGCATTTTGAAGGACTAACAAGGCAAGGGAATACGCAATGAATGGTAGGATCAGGGCGGCATGGTGGCACAGTGGTTAGCACTACTGCCTCATAGCGCTGAGGACCCAGGTTCGATCCCAGACCAGGTCACTGTCCGTGCGGAGCTTGCAAATTCTCCCAGTGTTTGCATGGCTCTCACCCCACAACCGAAAGATATGCAGGGTAGGTGAATTGGCCATGCCAAAGATACATTTGACTCCTGTACTGAAGACTGGAGCCAGTCCACAAAGGATGTGTTTCTTCCTCTGGGCCAACAACATCACAGGGAACAAGCTCCAGATGGTCAAACTGTTGATGGCCTGCGGGGCACACACTCCAAGTGGGATCTGGCAGTCGGTGTACAGTACCGAGCAAGTTCCCACAGGTTTTCCAGCCTGGTTTGGGTACAATTAAAGAGGCCGTGGCCAAGATCCAGGTGGACCCAGAGGCCCAGTCATGATATTTTCATGCTCGCACGGTTCCCAAGCTTTTGTGGAGAAAGTAGAGACCGAACTTCATCGCTTGGAGATCTGGACACCATTAGATCTGTGCAGTTCGCCGATTGGGCGGCGCCAGTAGTCCCCATCATTAAGCCGGACAAGAATGTCCGCCTCTGCGGAGACTAATGGCGCGGTTCTCCAGAAATATTTTGAAGTCTGATAGTGAGTGGGAATTGGCTCAGCGAGGCCAGCAGCGCAATTCAACGTTAATTGATCCACTTAACGAGGTTGCACCCGGAACGGGAAACGAACCAGAGGTTGGCATGGTGGTGCCGGGAGCAGCCCCCCACTCTCCTATGGCGGCCCACTCTTGCGAAGAGTCCCGCACCCCCAGCCAAGAGTCCTCCACTCCCCCACCAAGCACTGGGAAGGCAAGCCCAGCACCCCTCGGCTCTTTGTCTGCGAGCAAAGATGGCTACTTCCCTCCTCAGCTCCCCACAGAAGCCCTTCGCCAGATTCAGGTTTGTCAAAAGGGGTACTAATCGGCGCCAGCCTGAGCACTTGCACGGGAGGCTGCTGAATGACAGGAGGCTACTGGACATAGGGTGGCTCCTGATAATTGGTTTCTCTCCTTGCTACGGCGAGATCCCAATTTCGCCTACGGGAGGAGGCTAGTGGCATCGTAAACGGTTTGGCGGTCAGGCAGTCTTGCTGAAGGACCTTCACAACGGGCCCCCTGAAGTGCCCAATGGTTCTCATTTTTGGCCTCTCCCGCTATTCACCGGCCTCGTTTCACTTGAGAGAAAGCACAACGAGGCCGGAAGATCGCACCCTATGAATTGACAGTGAACATGGCTTTCTGGTTAGACTGTTATCCTTCACTCTGCATCAAGGATCTTTATGCTATATTGGCAGGTGGCTGCACATTTACAAAATTGGACATGAACAACACTTGTCAACAGCTGCAGCTCGATAAGTCCTCACAGAGGTACATCACGATCAATAGACACAAAGGTCTGTAACGAGTACACCCGACCACTATTCAGAATATCCTCAGCGTGCGCAGTCTTCCAACGAGTCATGGAGAACATCCTGCGCGGATTACCGTGCATTATGGTTGACTAAGATGACGTACTAGTCATGGGCACCATGGACCAGGAGCAGTTACACAACCTTGAAGCGGTGTTGAAGCGCGTTTCCGAGTATGGGCTCTGCCTGCGCCGAATGAAGTGTTTCATGCAAAAGTCAACATCTGTTTGGGATATTGGGTGGACCAGGATAGTCTGCACCTGGCCATCGAGCCAGCGAGAGCCATCAAACTGGCTGGACGCAAACCAACACTGTCCTTGCCAAGGTGGAACATCTATTGCTGTACGATGAGCAGCATCGACAGCTACCAGGGAAGTTGAAGGCTTTCTCCTCGAAGTTCATGGAGCTGACCATAGAAAGCAGGATCCTCATGTGGGGCACGAGGGTTGTTGTTTCGGCGAAGAGCCAGGCAGTCTTGCTGAACGACCTTCACAATGGGCCCCCCGAAGTGTCCAAAATTAAGATGCTGCCGATAAGTTATGTCTAGCAGCCAGGTTTGGACACAGATATAGACGTTGGCTTAACAGTGCTCCACCAGTCGAGAGCACCAGAAGCTCTTGCGGCGGCGGCACCCTTTGGAGTGCTCCGTCCACCCTTGGGCTCCTATACAATTCGCTAGTCCATTCCTGGGTTTAATTTTTCTCATCCTGATGGATGCCCACTCTGACCAAGAACACTACTACAGGATCTATACTTCCTCAGGAAACTAAGGAAATTTGGCATGCCCACATTGATTCTTACCAATTTATACAGAACTGCTCCACATGCAGTAACTGGGGTGGCTTCTGCTGAGTCGCTAATGGGTCATAGGCTTCGTACACAACTGTGTGATTCTCCCAGGCACCAGCGCGAAGGTGTGCTGTAGCCAGAGGTGCAAGAGCATTGCTTGGTTTGACGTTGACCTCTTCAACACTTTGCACCTGACAATGTGGTGTTCGTTCATCACTTCAACAACGGTGTTAGTTGGCTCTTTGGGATTGTCATCTGTCAAACAGGACCAGTCTCTTACCATGTTCGTGTCCAGGTGCAACTAACGAGACATTTGGATCATCTTCGCGCACGAAGGTTGGTCCCTAGTGAGATTCCTCGGAAGAAACCTGTCCTGGATCCTCCTACTCGATTGCCAAAGCAGCCTGCTGTGACACCTCTGGTCTATGCCAACATGCCCGGCGTGGGTTCAGAAATGAGACGCAGATGTCCGAGGTCTCAGATGCCGATTCAACAGTTCAGCCGCAGTCGACCAATTGTCCGCCACAGTATTCCTGCTGCAGGCGCCATTCCCCTGCGAGGTATACGCCAAGCAATCCGGCGCATCAGGTACACCACAATTTCCTCGAACCAAAGAGAGTCCGATATCCTCCACCTGTTGCTCCTCTCTGGTCGTCGAGGGGGGGGTCTTTGGACTGTGGAAGAGGGGAGGGGGGATGAACGAATATAATATCCCACATGGGACTGTTATGGGAGAGGTTTTTGCAGAACCCCAAAATGTATCATGGAGTGCAACCAACCCCCACCTTTAATGGATTGTTGCGTTTGAAGCACACGGCTTGCTCCCCAGGTGTAGTATTACAATTATGGACACGTGGTTTTTAAAACAAAACAATGTTTATTCCATGAACTCAAATTAACCTTTTAAATAAACACTGGATCTCTTAACACCCCTTACTTCAAAGATAACCCCGGAAATAGTACAACACTACCCAATCCTGCCAACTGTTCCTTTACACATTCAAAAGACTTAACAAATCCTTCAAACAGAAGCACATTAGATTTATATTCAATACTGAGACCTTTTTACAATTCCGATTTCACCAAAGGATTAAGAGATAGTCCTTCATGACAGAGATTATTAGCAATGCAGCTCACAGCCACACCCAAGCTTTCTTCAAACTGAAACTAAAAACTCCCAAAAAGCAAGTGAGCTCAGCTCGCCGCCCCCCCCCCCCCCCCCCCATGACATCACTTAAATAATATGATCAGATTGATTTCTTAAAGGTACATTTCTTAAACATCCAATTCTTAAAGGCACTCTCATATGACAGGTCTTACAACGGGAGGATGAGCTCCCCTCCTGAGGGGCGGGGGAACCCCAATTAGCACTCCATAAAAGGTTGGCC
The DNA here is from genome assembly GCF_902713615.1 of Scyliorhinus canicula. Classification (NCBI taxonomy): domain Eukaryota; kingdom Metazoa; phylum Chordata; class Chondrichthyes; order Carcharhiniformes; family Scyliorhinidae; genus Scyliorhinus; species Scyliorhinus canicula. The sequence continues at coordinate 22,326,942 of NC_052153.1, read as the reverse complement.
ATGAAGACATCAACAAGAAAGTGACAGGGTAGGGATCTACCAGGAAGTGATATATCGCTTTGTAAATAAATCAAACTTCTTTATTTTACTCAGTGTGGACTCACAGTGACCTTATTAAAGGCACTATTTTGAAGAGCAACAGGGTGCTTGCCCAGTGTCCTGGCCAATATTTACACCTCAAACCAACATCACAAAAAGCAGATTATCCAGATATCACATTGCTGTCTGTGGACGTTTGCTGAGTGCAAACTGGCTTTCTACATTACAGCAGTGGCTACACTTCAAGGCTTTACCCTTCATTGACTGTAAAGCACTTGAGACATCTGGTGGTTGAAACGTGCTGTATGCAAGTATTTCTTAGGGATGGAGAAGAAACTGTTCCAACTGTAAAGCAAGTTCTCACCGTCACAGAAAATATTGGTGCAGTTCTTTCAGCCAGTGACGAGGCCAAGGCACCCACCGCTGACCGCGTTTTCTGAAGATTAAGGGTCTCAACAGTAATGAGAGGTACTGACAAGGTGCAGAAAAGCTGAAGCCACGAACCTTTTGATGTGAGCAGTGGAAGGAACTTTCCTCAAGGTTCAGCAGCCTTCTTATAACCACTCTCAATCTTTCAAAGACTTTTACTTGGTTTTGAGTTGATATAGCGTGTAATGTAAGTAAACATGGATAAGTCTTGAAATGAATTTAAAGAGCACTTAAAACAAAATTCACAGTAAAGTGCCTTTTACAGCCAGTGTAGCCTCGTAAAATAAGTAACAATTTCTAATCTTTTAAAGACTTTCTATTGCTTTTGTGTTCGCTTTTAATAGTTTACAAGTGGTTTTGAATTGTTTATACGGTGGTTTACGAGGTGTGGAATTCATTCCAGTTTTTCAATGTGTTTATATGTCTGAACTTGATGCTCAGGGTTGGTTGGGGTTGTTCAGTAAGTTTGCTTTTTGTATAACACACAAGAAAAAGTCCTTCCCAGTATAGCTTCTGTTGTAAATCACTTCCAACCCAGGCTCTTCATCTGTGATTAAAAATTCTAGGTGTAAATTTGTGGTCAGGTTCAGGGCACATCTCCAACAGCGAGGTCAATCGATTAAAATCGCTATGGTGCCAGAGGAATAATACAGAGGGATCCGAACAGCAGATCGCTGCCCTTCGGAGATTTGAAGCTCCTGCCAAAGCACCATGCTTGTGCAGGTCTCAGGACTTCCTTTGGGTCCCGATGCTCAACAGCAGTGGATCTCAGAATATCTGCTGCCACTCCAATAGGAAGATCAATTGTATTCTTAATTGAAGATAGAAAATGCTGGAAATAGACTGCAGATCATTCAACCCACAGAGAAACAACAAACCACTGGCATACATGAAGTTACCTCCTTACACTGGAAATTGGAGGGTCATATATGACAAAAAGGAGACCAGTTGACCCCTATAGTCCTCCAGCTCCCCAAAGAGTAATCCAGTCAGTCCCACTCCCTTAACATTTTAAACAAAAGATGACAAAAACCTTTTTTTTTTTTACAAAAAGCACCCCGCCTCCCCCCCCCCCCCAAGCTATACCCCCAACGAGTAAACCTACCCCCCCAAATGATGAATTATTTAAAGTGTATTATCAACAATCAGCATGTATGATGGAACCCCTTCAATCAACCCACAAACGGTGTATTTGACCTGCTCGAAGTGCAGGAACTCCACCAAATCACCTGGACACGCCAAAGCCTTCAGCCCAACAGGCTGCACCTCAGTGCTATCAGTGAAACAAAGGCCAGGACATGTACCCCTGTCACCGCCCACAGTTCCAGCACATCGGAGACCTCAAAAATCACCGCCAGTGGGGAGGGTTGCACCCACACAATCAGGATCACCAATAAGGTGATTGGTTTAGCACACTGGGCTTTATAGCTGGCTTGTAATGCAGAACAAGGCAGCAGCGCGGGTTCAATTCCTGTACCAGCCTCCCCGAACAGGCGCCGGAATGTGGCAACTAGGGGCTTTTCACAGTAACTTCATTGAAGCCTACTTGTGACAATAAGCGATTATTATTATTGTGTCAAAAAAGGACCCCCAAAACTCCTTCAGTATGGGACACAATCAGGACATACGTGTACACTATGGGGCCCACTGCTCCAGTCTGGGACACAATCAGAACATGCGTGTACACTATGGGGCCCACGCCTCCAGTCTGGGACACAATCAGAACATGCGTGTACACTCTGGGGCCCACGCCTCCAGTCTGGGACACAATCAGAACATGCGTGTACACTATGGGGCGCACTCGAACAGCGTTTGTACCGGTCCTCCATCCCTTAAAAAAAAAGCGACTCATCCTTGCTTTCGTAAGATGCGCTCGATAAACTGCCTATAACTGAATGAGGCTTAGTCATGCGCACAATGTTGCATTCACCCTCAACACCTCATACATCCCTTCTTCCAATATCAAGCCAACTCCTCCAACCATTTCGCCTTCACCCCCTCAACTTAATCCAGCATTCCCTGCATCTCTTGCATACAATGACAAGAACCGACCTTTGTTGGGGCCAAGCAGAGCTGTATATAGGTCCATCAAAGCTTCCTAACTTTTACCTCGATTTATGAAGTCCAAAAATTCCATATTCTGTGTTAACCACTCTCTCAATAAGTCCTGAGCAAAAATCTACTCATATTTCCCTCTGTGCCTCCACTCTTCAGAATTATGCCTTTTAGTGTATATTGCTTCACCCCATCCCTCCTCCAAAAAAGCATCACCTTTTCTGTATTAAATTCAATCTGCTACTTTTCTGCCATTCTGCAATTCTACCTGTGCCCTGTTGCAGTCAATTCCCATCATCCTCAATGTTTGCCACTCAAGTTTGGTATTATCAGCAAATTTTGAAATTTGACTACGTGTTCCAAGTTCCATATCGTTGATCGATAGCAAAAAAAAAAAGTGCTCCAAGCCCTGACCCTTATGGAACAATGTACCACCTCCAGTTTTGAAAAATCACCATCTACCATGACTCGCTGCTTTTTATCCTTGGAATAACTGTTTAATCCAATCTCACACTGGCCCTCCTCTTGTATAAGCATTGATTTTTTTTTTTAACCAGTCTTAATGTGATAACTTGTCAAGTACTTTGTTAAAATCCATATCAACATTATCCACTGTCTTCCCTTCATCAAACTTGTTCATTATTTTAAAGAACACAATTAGATTAGTCAAGTGTCATCTGCCTGTTACAAATCCATGCTGGCTCTCCTTAATTAATCAACCTCTCCAAGTGCCTATTGATTCTTTCCCTAATTAAGGAATTCAAAACCTTACCTGCCCCTGATGTTCGACTAACTCAACTGTAGTATCTAGGACTGTCCTTGCACCCTTTCCTGAATCAGGGATCATATTAGCCACTCCCTAACCCTCTGGCACCTTCCCCATATCTAGGGAAGTTTGAAAAATTAAGGCAAACCCTTCCACTATCTCCACCCCCACTTCCTTTTGCAGCGCCGGCCCTAGGGTTGCTGGCGCCCCGGGCAAGCTGAACTTCGGCGCCCTTGGGGGGGGGGGGGGCGGCGAGGAGGGGCGGGGGGCGGACCCGAGGGGGGGGGGGGGGGGGGGCGGACCCGAGGGGGAGGCGGGGGGGGCGGACCTGAGGAGGGGGCGGGGGGGGGCGGACCCGAGGAGGGGGCGGGGGGGGCGGACCCGAGGAGGGGACGGGGGGGCGGACCCGAGGAGGGGGCGGGGGGGGGGCGGACCCGAGGAGGGGGCGGGGGGGGCGGACCCGAGGAGGGGGCGGGGGGGCGGACCCGAGGGGGGGCCGGGGGGGCGGACCTGAGGGGGGGGGCGGACCCGAGGGGGGGCAGACCCGAATGGGGGCCTGGGGGGGCGGACCCGAGGGGGGGGGCGGACCCGAGGGCGGGGCGGACCCGAGGGCGGAGCGGACCCGAGGGCGGAGCGGGGGGGGCGGACCCGAGGAGGGGGCGGGGGGAGCGGACCGAGCGGGGGGGGCGGGGCCACCCTGGGGGAGGGCGGCCACCGCGCATGCGCTGGTTGGCACCGGCCCAACTGCGCATGCGCGGGACCCGAGTCTGGCGCCCCCTAGCACATGGCGCCCCGGGCGACTGCCCGAGTTGCCGGTGCCTTGAGCCGGCCCTGCCCTTTTGCAACATGGGATGCAAGCCATCCGGACCAGATGACTTACCTACCTACCCTATGCATCGCCCTTTCAATTTTCACACAACTGATTGCTTTCGCTATCTCTGCTTCTACCAATATTTTGGCAAATTCCTCTTCCTGAGTAAACATCAATGCAAAGAACTCCCCAAGTATTCAAGTCTTGCCCTCCACATATCACCCTCTGACCCCTAATATGATCTACTCCACCTCTTACTACCTGCTTGCTATTTACATGCATGCTTTTTAGTCTTATTTTTCCTTACACTGTTCTGGTTTATATTTTCAATATTGGTCTGTTGTTTCAGAATTCCAATATTTGTATTTTTCCCCTTTTTTATATCATAGATATTCCAGCATTTGACTCAGTAGTGGCCCTCTTGCCTCAGGAGACCATTGGTTCCAGTCTCACACAGAAGCAAATCACCTAGGTTGACATTTCAGTGCCACTGAGGGAGCGCTGCACTGTCAAGAGCTGCTATATTTCACATGAGATCTTAAACCAAAACTGACTGTAAAGGATCCCATTGAACTTGGCAAACAAAAGTAGAGAAGCTCTCTCCACAGTCTGGCCAACATTTACTTTTCAACCAAGCCCAATGGTACAGATTAGCTAGTCACTTAATAATTATGGGACCCAGTTGTATGCAAATTGAATATATTTGATTATATCACAACAGTGACTAAACTTAGAAGTACTTCATTGGCTGGAATTTACTTTGAGCATGAAATACACTAATTGCAAGCTTCTGCACAAAACTTGGAAGTTGATGATACTATAGAGCTATAAATGTTCATCAGCAAACTTACAGATCTAATAAAAGATCCTGATTTTGATACTTTCATAGATGTAAAAAGTGATCATATGTGTATACAAGTAATAGATTAGGAACATTCACTAATGTTAACACAGTATTCAGTTCCATTCATAACTCCTCAGATAATGAAACAGCCAATGCCTGCACTGAGCAACGCTTGAACAACATTCAATCTTGGCCTGATAAATGGCAAGTAAAATGACAGTCTCCAACAAGTGAGAATCTAACAACCTCCTCTTGACATTTAACTGCATTATTGCTGAGCCCTTTTTCATTAACTTCGTGGGGGTTACCATTGACCATAAATTTAGCACAACGGCCATATAAATACAAAAGCAGCTCAAAGGATAGGAATTTTATAGCAAGATATCCATCTCCTGATTCCCCAAAGCTTGTCCACCATCTACAAAGCACAAAGCAAGAGTGTGATGGAATAGTCCTCACTTTCTCAGATAAGTGCAGCAGTCTGCACCATCTATAAGGTCCACTGCAGCCACTTATGCAGGCTTCTTCAACAGCATCTTCAATACCAGTGACCTCCACCACTTAGAAGGAAAAGGGCAGCGCTAGAATAGCACAAGCTGCAAGTTTCCTTCCAAGTCACACGCCATCCTGACTTGGAATGTTCTTTCCTCATCATTGGACCAAAATCCTGGACTCCCGCCCCAACAGCACTGTGGTGTAACTATACTAAACGGATTGCAGAAGTTCAAGAAGGTGCTCAACACTATTACTTATAGGTGGACAATAAATGCTGGCCTTGCCAGTGATCCCCACATCCCAAGAACATTTTTTTAACCTCTTATTCTTTCATTCTTTATTTCACTTGGCTTGGAATAATCTGTTACTTGTACACAACTCATTACTGCCATTTACATTTGTTAAAATCGGAACCTTCCATTAAATCTTTTAAGGATATTCTTAGGACAGTTCTTAAAGCACATACAAATAAATAATTTGAGATTCTGTATGTCTACCAAAATGTGTAATCTGGCCCACTTCAATCAAATGGCTACTTATACTAGCTGCTTATTACGTGCACAATTTTAGCTGCACATTTAAATAATTTGTGACACATCTCTAGCATAATATAAAAACAATACAACAGAGATATGTATTATCATTTCAGCTCGAGTTTATGCCAGTATCAATTATACCACTCAACGCAAAGCACATCTATCTTGGATCATATTCCTCTGACTACTGGAAGAAAGTTCTCTTTTCACACCTTTGCCTCCACGTTTTAAAAATGTGATGAATCTAAAATAGCTGACATTATGACACGGGTGAAAAGGCGTGTTATGGGCATGTAAAATTACAGTGAAATTGCCCTGCTCCTTCTATCTAATATCCATAAACCACTTTCCCATCATAGTTTCTAAAATTTGCATTATCAACACAAATTATTGATGGGGACAGATCCAAAAAGAACACAAGAAGCCATGGGATAGAAAGAAGCTCACCCTGCAAAACCCTGCAGTCACAAAAAAAGACAGGAATGTTCTTAAATCGATTCACATGCTTAGCTAGGATACTACTGGAAATATATTTTCTTCGTAATAAATAAGTGCACCACAAGTGATTCAGAGTAATGACCTAGCAAGTTTGAAATCATAAGTCAGATAGCAAGTTACTTTACATTAAACAAAAGCATGCTCATAGCTCTTACTCAAATACTCTGGCCTGACAAGCTCAGTTCAGACTGGCAAATGATGGTAACCCCAGATACAAGAGGAATTGAGGAATATTTATTTCATAAAGAGTACAGCATTTGAACTGCACAATTGAAGTACTCACGCTGTGCCACTAGGTGACACTGGAGAGATACTCAAAAAACAGCTACAAAAAAACGTGCAACAATTGCTTGCAGCAACCAACAGCATCAGCAAGAGGGACGTGGCTTTTGTGCATCATCTGATCGTGAGCTGCGAGCTGCCAGCAGCACTTCGCCTGATTGTGGGGGAGCAAATAATCAGGCAGCGGTAATATCATTTAAAAGCAGCCTTACACTTGGGAGTGCACAGCACGGTCGAAGGTGTTCCTTCTTACAGATGAGACAATAAATCAAGCCTTCATCTACCTTCTAGGGTTAGCGCAAAGGTTCATTTGGCACTACTCAAAAAGAACAAGGTAATTCTTCCCAGTGGCCTGGACAACATCTACCAATGCCTTAAGCAGATTAAAGCAAATTACTGTGGATGCTGGAATCTGAAACAAAAACAGAAAATACTGGACAATCTCAGGGCAGCACGATGGCACAGTGCAGCCTCACAGTTCCAGGATCCCCTTAGTGTCCAAAAGGATGGATGGGGATTCGGGGTTAGGGTGGAGGCATGGGCTTAAGTAGGATGTTCTTTCCAAGGACCGGTGCAGGCTCGATGGGCCGAATTGCCTTCTTCTGCATTGTAATTCTATGATTCCAAGAGAATGAGAGATTATCTCATTTGGGGGAAGCGAGTGGATATTGTGGAGGCACTGGCCATAATTTTTCAGTCTTCCTTAGATGGTAGAATTGCAAATGGTTCACCCTTGTCGAAAAATGGCGTGAAAGTCCAGTGACTACAGACCAGTCAGTTCAACTTTGATGGTGGGGAAACTTATAGAAACAATAATGCAGGAGAAAATTAATAGCCACATGGACAAATACAAGTTAATCAAGGAAAGCCAGCATGGATTTCTCAAGGGGAAATCGCGTTTAAGTACCTTGGAGTTTTTTTTTGAAGGGGTAAGAGGTTGGTGAGGGTGATGCAGTACACATAGACTTACAAAACACACTTGATACAGTGCCACACAACAGGCTAGAGCAAAGTTATAGCTCATGGAATAAAAGGGACAGTAGCAACATGGATCTAAAATTGGCTGAGTGACAGGAAACAGAGTAATTACTTTTCAGGTTGGAGGAACATTTATAGTGGAGTTACCAGAAGTCTGGGGCACTTGCTTTTCCCAAAACATTTTTATGACCTAATTCTTGGTGTAGTGGGCACAATTTTGAAATTTGTAGATATAAAACGTATATGCATTGTGAACTGTGAGTAGGATAGTGTAGAATTTCAAGTTGGTGGATTTGGTGGACAGGTGGCACATGGAGTTCAATGCAGAGACATATTAAGTGATTCATTCTAGTAAGAATAACAAAGACAATATAAAATGGGTACAATTCTAAACGGGTTGCAGTGGGACCTACGTGTATATGTTATTATGGCAGGGCAGGTTGAGAGAGCAGTTAATAAAACATATAGTATCCCAGGTTTTGTTAATAAGGGCATAGAGTACAAGAGCAAGGAGGTCATGTTGAACTTCTATAAAATACTAGTTCAAACTCAACAACCATACTGTGTCCAGTTCTGGGTGCTGCACTTTAGGAAGGATGCAAAGGCATTGGAGAGCATGTAGAAAAGATTCTTAAGAATAGTCCAGGGATGAGGAAGTTGAGCACGCACCGCGTCCTCTTGGCTCTGGCTCTGCTGCAAGCAGTGGAATGGCTCCCCATAAGGGCAAGGAAAAGAAGGAGAAGCAGGTGAGTAGCCTGGGATCCCAGGCTGAGGGGGAGAATGTTTTTGGAGTTTGCCACATCTTTGCTTCCTTCAATTATACTTTTGTTAATGTAACACACCTGTCCTGTCCCCGGCAAGGAAACCACCTGCCGTGTCACTGGGGGTATGAAGGTGAAGGCAGACAGAGACGAGTCCTCCCCCTACGCTGCCATGCTGGCTACTCAGGACATCTCTCAGAGATTCAAGAAGTTGTACATCACTGCACTACAAATCAAACTGCATGCCACTGGAGGCAACAGGACTAAGGTCCCTGGACCCAGTGCCCAATCAGCCCCGAGAGCCCTGGCTCTATCTGGGATGCATATTGGCCGGATCAAGAATGTTACTCCCATTCTGTCAGAAGCACTGGCAGAAAGGGAGGTCGCCGGTTTTCTGTATGTGCCAGCATAACTAGTAAAAGAGTTCTGCTGAAAAAAAACATGTGCAACTACAGAACTCATTCTTCCACCCCCTCCACCCAATCGCTCACATTGACCCCCAAACGCCTCCCTTGACCTCCCCCCCTCTCCCCAACTAACCAAGCTGACTGAACTAGTTCTCCAATGACCCGTCCCACACCCGACTACCCCAGATAAACCAGACCAATCCTCCCAATCTACTTGCCACTTCACCCACCTTCTACCCTGCCCATTCATCCAATCACCAATTCACCAACGTTCCTCCATTTATAAACATTCACACTGGATCACAAACTTACCATACGGCAGCTAGTATTGTAAAAATGGGTGTTTCGTTTCTTTTTTCCCCAATGCTACAACATTGAAGTGCTCATCGGGACATTGCGCTCTGCATTTCTGGAGAAGCCAAGCTTGGAAGACTCAGCAAGAAATGCAAAGCATCATCGAGGCGTGGAAAAGTGCAAGCAGATTGCAATCACAAAATGATTGCCACTCTGCAGAAGATCCAGACCATTGTTTCTCCTCAACCATATGAGGTACCATCTTATTATAGAAAGTGCAGGCTGTGGATCATTCATTGTATGAGTTTGTTTCTAGTCAGTGTATTTTTCAGGAGTGGGGGAAAATACACATTGCCAGTCCTCAAATATATAGCAGAAAGAAATAAAACATCAATGCAACATAGTCATTATACCTACCAAGATTTCGGCTCTCCAAAATGTAGATAATTAATGCTGTACAGATCCATATCTTCAGTATGCCAAGCAAAAGTTGTTTTCCACATGCCGAAGTATAAATACGGTGTGTTCACACCTTCGATAGCAATGCCGCTTTCTTCTGCTACCACGTCCAAAATTGTATTCAAACGGCTGATATTCCATTCGTCAATATCCTAGGAAATAATTACATTTCAAATTAATCAAATGGATAGTACAACTATTTAGTGCACCCAAAGAAATGGAACCTACACTTTACACTGGTTTGATTCTCGTAATGAAGGGGGGCCAAAACCCAGTCTGAATATTTTGCCAGGATAAATATATCTGAAATTTTCAAAAGTCAACACCTTATTAAGTTTTGTTAGACCTGCGGTTGTATAGCAAATGCACATCACTTGCCAAATTACAACCAGTTCCAAGTCAAGCCAAAGCCAAAGCTTGACTGGACTTTTTAGGTATTGTGCTCAAGTCAGTGGTTAACTGCAGTCAACAACAATTCAGTGTAGAAACAATGCACCAGGAAATAAAGTTAGGGAAGCTGCCTTTGCTGGTCATGTGAAGGGGCATAATCTGGTTCCCAGCTACCAAAAGAGAGAAGAACGAGGAAGTAAAGATGCATACCACATAAAGCACAAATATCCAGCGGCACGGGGTAATGAGGGGGATAGAATACTGTAGATCTGAATCAAAGTTGAAACGGCAGTGTGCAACTCATGGCCCCAAATCTGTAGATTGCACCAACTGCTTATTCTAAATGAATTGGCAATGAGCCTTGCATTTGGCTGTGCAATACAGGTATTATCATGACACCTTGAAGCAAAAGCTTATGAGTACAAAACAAAATGGGAACAGCTCCAGCAGTAGAACATAGAACAGTACAGCACAGAACAGGCCCTTCGGCCCTCAATGTTGTGCCGAGCCATGATCACCCTACTCAAACCCACGTATCCACCCATACCCGTAACCCAACAACCCCCCCTTAACCTTACTTTTATTAGGACACTACGGGCAATTTAGCATGGCCAATCCACCTAACTCGCACATCTTTGGACTGTGGGAGGAAATCGGAGCACCCGGAGGAAACCCACGCACACAGGGGGAGGACGTGCAGACTCCACACAGACAGTGACCCAGCCGGGAATCGAACCTGGGACCCTGGAGCTGTGAAGCATTTATGCTAACCACCATGCTACCCTGCTGCCCCGAATGTAGTGTAGCAGTATACAGTACTGCAGTACAGTACCCCGAATACAGTAGCTGTAGTGGCTCGTATTCAATAAGGTTTAGATGATCCCCACAGTTAATTTTCTTCTGCTTTGTGCACACGCTACAATAAAATTGCTTTTTTTTTTCTACAGAGATTAACCCAAAGCCATTTTTAAGCATTCCAGCAACAATGGCAAAACCAGAAAATGTTAAAGAGGCATTTCCTGTCAAAGTATAGTTCACCACTTAAGTATGTTCTTTGATAGCTTAAAGATAGAATAAAACTTTTTGGAAGTTGCTTGACATTTGGATCTATACCTCCATTTACATTCTACATCATTTCAAGTCATCACCCTCTTCCCCCAAAATCGAGGGGAATTTACTCAGCTGGAACGTGCGTCAGCTATCTATTGGATTTCCATCTTCAATTTACATTGAATATTAAGTACAGATGGCTCAGCTAGCAAAAGTTAGTTCTGATGCGAAACCAAAGAATCAGTTAAATATCAGTAAACAAGTGATTCATTTTAACCAGCATTTCTCAAACTAGGTTCTTGCCAATCCTGGGGTTCTGTGGAACTCACCCAGAAGGTAGGTCTCAGTAGGTTTGGCCATTTTAAATTTGAGAAAGGCTGGCCTTCCAACTTGCCCAATCAAAAGCGGTTTTCAAACTGCGTTGCCTGGTGATAGGTGTACTGGTCAACCTATCAGCAGCCAATGCACTGAGAAGCCAGCCTTCGTTTGGACGAGCTGGAAATAAAGGCAAAGTCAGTCATCAGCAAAGTCAGGACAAAAGCGGCTGGACAGTGGAGCGAGGTAGGCCACAGCCATGAGGAGGAAGCGGAGGGCAAAGGGCATGGAGTGAGTGTGAATGCTTGAATGTAAGAAAGAGAAGTGAGTGAGTGAGTGTTTGAACGTGAGAAAGAGAAGTGAGTGAGTGTGAGTGAGAATGAGTGAATGAGAATGAATGAGTGAGAATGAGTGAGTGAAAATACAGAATGTTGCTGTCGCAGCTCTGCAGTTTGGAGATCAGAATAATTTAGTGGCATCAGGTTTAGCTCAAATGATGAGATTTCAAGAGTATTGCCGACAAATACACCCACCCCACACTGGCACAGGAACGGGTATTATTCCCTGGAACTACATAGCACAGAAGAAAACAAATCAACTCATCATGCCTGTGACAGCTCTACGAAAGAGCTATGTAATTAATCCCACTTTCCTGCTCCCTTGGTTGCAGAAATTGCTCCCTTTCAAGTATTTATTTGATTCCCTTCTGAAATTTGCCTCTCAGGCAGTATGTTCCAGACCAGAACAATTCACTGCCTTAAAAAAATCCAATCTCTCCGGATTCTTTTACCATAAAAGCTATGTCATCAATACTTCAATCAAAGCCGTAGCTAACTCCATCTCACTTTGCATTAAAACAGGGGATTGCAACACACCTAACATTACTGTGCATGAAACATGAAATTCAAAAGGTTTGCAGCATATTGGATGCTGCTAACTCAGATTAGGGTTATCACAAAGATATTTTGCGGTATAATGTCTAACAGACATTTGTTTTCCAATCTTTGCTTCTTAGGTCAAGTCTATTTTACTGAACTCCAATTAGTTATTCATTTTTTGTTCTCTGTACAGTACACAACTTTTTCTTTTCTCCAATTATAACATAACTTTTCTTTTCTGAATCACAATTCAGCAAAAAGAACTTCCTTTATTATGTAATTGACTTGACAATTCCTCATCCACTTCACTACACACCCCAAAAAAACACCCATAAACGTCTCCATTCTCCTTCCACAATTGACGGGACATGAACATTCTTGAATCTCGGTACATGCGCTCCCATACTTCATGATCCCAACCTAGCCACAGTTCCATATTCAAAAATTTCCCGATGCTGAACAATATATCTCAAGCCCAGCACAGGAGGCGGTCTATTGGATTTGACACAATTCTCAAAAGGTGACCGTCACTGCAACTCTAACATGTGCACTAAGTAATGAATTTCCTCCTCATCTAAAAATGCCAATACAATCAGGTTCAGGACAGTCACATCCTATGTAATCAGTGCTTCAATATTTAAATGTTGTATTGTTTGAAATTGTGTTTTAAATAATATTATCAAAATGGGATAAAGTCGACTTCAAAGGGGCGGAATGCAGAGGTTAGCACTGCTGCCTCATGACACCAAGGACCCATGTTTGATCCCGGGTCACTGTCCATGTGGAGTTTGCACATTCTCTCCATGTCTGCGTGGGTATCACCCTCAACCCGCTATGCTAAATTGGCCATTAATTGGAATTTTTTTTTAAAGTTGACATCTAATAAAGGAAAAGATTACATAAGCATTTAAAGAAAGCAGTGTTCATTGTATGAACTAAGCACTAGTTGAGAACTCAGCTCATATCCCTGATTGCTGTGCACAATCATTTTTTTTTTAATTTGTGCACAGGTATGGATGATCCTGAGAAGCTAGTGTTTATGCCTGAGGGCTTCAAGAGTCAGCTACAGTGTAGGCCTGGAGTCACATATAGGTGAAATCCTTTGCCAAATGGCATTGCAAAATTGGGTGGTTTAACAAAATAGGAAATTTTCATGGTCATTATCTGATGCAAACAAATTACCAAATCTACTGAATTTAGTTTAATAATCTGCAATTGGATGATTTGAACCCTCGGTTACTAGCCCAGCATCAAAGCCATTAGGCTACCATACGCACACAGTCCTGGGTCAGGGTCACTAGGGAAGGATAGCTGCAAAGAGTACCCATCGCTGGGGTTCAAGAGGTGGAGCATTTTCCATAGAGATGTTTTTTTGTCATTAGGTTCTAGGCCATGAACTCCAGATAAAAGCAAGGTCATTCGCATGTTAAAAAGGGAGCACAAGGAAGGCCAATTTCTTGTGCTAATAAAGAAAGTAACTACATTTTAAAATTTTAGAAGTCGATAGGTCTGCCTTAGCACATCTGGAATTGCTTCCTTTTATTTCAGAATCCTACTATTTGTTAATCAGCGTTATAGCTGTACATTCAGATCTTGATCACTCTCCTTTAATGAAAACATAAATTTACCTCGGATCTTTATAAAAGGGAAGTGTCAGTCTATGTTTCACAGAGACACAAGAGAAAACTAGATGCAAAGGAGATATTAGGTTAAGATGACCAAAAACTCGAAGAACGGTCATAAAAGGAGAGAGAAGTGGACAAGTTTATGGAAGGAATTTCAGAACATGGACCCGAGACTATTCAAAGCAAACCTGCAACCGGGTAGGAGAAGACTGTAGAAGAATTTAAACACAATCACGAGAATTGTAAAATCGAGACATTGCGAGACCAATAGCCAATCGCAGGCCAGACGGTTGTCAATTTTAGACTAAACTATTCAAACAAATAAATTATTCCAGCAGAACTAAGAAAGGCCAAGGTAAAGGCAAAAGCAAAAGTGGATGATGTTAGAAGTGGAAAATCAGGTGGTCTTTGTGATGGAACGGAACTGGTCAGAAGCTCAGTTCAGTTCAAATAGCGTTCAAGAAAGATCTGGTCCCATCTGAGGAGACAGTCAGGCAAGACCACTGAATTAGTTGCAACGGTTGGCTTATGGTATGGCCAACAATGACCTCAGTCATTCTAACTTTTAGCTGGAACAAATTGCGACTGTTCAAAGAATGCTGCTGGACATGCAGTCAGAGAGCAAAGAGACAGTGGAGGGTTGAGTCAAGTATTGGTGGAATAAAGCTTGGTATCACAGAATACCACGTGCATGCAAGCTGACCTCATGGATGCAGACATCGTCACCAAGGGTGATCCACGCTGGCAAGGAAGAGGACTGACATGAACAGATTTGAGATTAGAGTACAGGAGTGAATGGTGAAGATGTTCTTGATGGATAAAAGCGCCATCAGTCCATTCCCAATTTTTAATACCACCATTTAATTCCTCGTCATAAAAGTGTAAATTAACTGCTGAACCATTCATTTCAGCTCCTTTGAAGTTTTATTTTTATACTGTGCTTAGTGTCATGCCAGTGTCACTGGTTCCCATTACATGGATCTCATGTAGCTGCAGAAAAGCAAAGTAAACCCAATAGATTTGACAAGACCAGTAGCAGGTACGCCACATTTAAAAAGTACTTCATATATTTGATTTACTTGCACCTCTTTCAATTTACTGTACTGTATTTACTGCTCGTAACACACGCTTCTTTTACACTGGACAGACTAAATGCAGATTAGGTGACCACTTTGTGAAGCAGCTCTGAGTTTGCAGGTATGACCGGAGCTTACAATCGCCTGTCATTTTAATTCTCTGCTCCACTCCCACTTCCGATCTCCTAGACTGGTCCACTGAAGCTCGAGGAACAGCAGTTCATCTTTTCATCCCCCAGTCTGATCACAAGTACAACTCATGGGAGGTACAGTTCCAACTACAATATCCAGAGTACCGTCAAAGAAAACCAGTAAAAATAAATGGTTTCTGAGATAGCTTTTCTAACACAGTATGTAGATTGTCCGACCAGAGGGGAGGCCATATTGGATTTGGTATTTGGTCATGAACCAGGGCAGGTGATAGATTTGTTAGTGGGGG
The DNA here is from genome assembly GCF_902713615.1 of Scyliorhinus canicula. NCBI lineage: Eukaryota > Metazoa > Chordata > Chondrichthyes > Carcharhiniformes > Scyliorhinidae > Scyliorhinus > Scyliorhinus canicula. The sequence goes on along the minus strand of NC_052153.1, from coordinate 22,311,515 downwards.
AGCATTTTGGAGGTAGTGACCACAATTCTGTGACTTTCGCTTTAGTAATGGAGAGGGATAGGTGCATGCAACAGGGCAAGGTTTACAATTGGGGGATGGGTAAATAAAATGCTGTCAGACAAGAATTGAAGTGCATAAGTTGGGAACATAGGCTGTCAGGGAAGGACACAAGTGAAATGTGGAACTTGTTCAAGGAACAGGTACTGTGTGTCTTTGATATGTATGTCCCTGTCAGGCAGAGAAGAGATGGTTGAGTGAGGGAACCATGGTTGACAAGAGAGGTTGAATGTCTTGTTAAGAGGAAGAAGGAGACTTATGTAAGGCTGAGGAAACAAGGTTCAGACAGGGCGCTGGAGGGATACAAGATAGCCAGGAGGGAACTGAAGAAGGGGATTAGGAGAGCTAAGAGAGGGCGGGTAGGATCAAGGAAAACCCCAAGGCCTTTTACACATATGTGAGAAATATGAGAATGACTAGAGCGAGGGTAGGTCCGATCAAGGACAGTAGCGGGAGATTGTGTATTGAGTCTGAAGAGATAGGAGAGGTCTTGAACGAGTACTTTTCTTCAGTATTTACAAACAAGAGGGGCCATATTGTTGAAGAGGACAGTGTGAAACAGACTGGTAAGCTCGAGGAGATAATTGTTAGGAAGGAAGATGTGTTGGGCGTTTTGAAAAACTTGAGGATAGACAAGTCCCCCGGGCCTGATGGGATAGATCCAAGGATTCTATGGGAAGCAAGAAATGAAATTGCAGAGCCATTGGCAATGATCTATTCGTCCTCACTGACAACAGGGGTGGAACCAGGGGATTAGAGAGTGGTGAATGTCGTGCCCCTGTTCAAAAAAGGGAAAAGGGATAACCCTGGGAATTACAGGCCAGTTAGTCTTACTTCGGTGGTAGGCAAAGTAATGGAAAGGGTACTGAGGAATAGGATTTTTGAGCATCTGGAAAGACATTGTTTGATTAGGGATAGTCAGCACGGATTTGTGAGGGGCAGGTCTTGCCTTACAAGTCTTATCGACTTCTTTGAGGAGGTGACCAAGCATGTGGATGAAGGTAAAGCAGTGGATGTTGTGTACATGGATTTTAGTAAGGCATTTGATAAGGTTCCCCATGGTAGGCTTATGCAGAAAGTAAGGAGGCATGGGATAGTGGGAAATTTGGCCAGTTGGATATCGAACTGGCTAACCGATAGAAGTCAGAGAGTGGTGGTGGATGGCAAATATTCAGCCTGGAGCCCAGTTACCAGTGGCGTACCGCAGGGATCAGTTCTGGGTCCTCTGCTGTTTGTGATTTTCATTAATGACTTGGATGAGGGAGTTGAAGGGTGGGTCAGTAAATTTGCAGATGATACGAAGATTGGTGGAGTTGTGGATAGTGAGGAGGGCTGTTGTCGGCTGCAAAGAGACATAGATAGGATGCAGAGCTGGGCTGAGAAGTGGCAGATGGAGTTTAACCCTGACAAGTGTGAGGTTGTCCATTTTGGAAGGACAAATATGAATGCGGAATATACAGGGTTAACGGTAGGGTTCTTGGCAATGTAGAGGAGCAGAGAGATCTTGGGGTCTATGTTCATAGATCTTTGAAAGTTGCCACTCAAGTGGATAGAGCTTTGAAGAAGGCCTATGGTATGCTAGCGTTTATTAGCAGAGTGATTTGAATTTAAGAGCTGCGAGGTGATGATGCAGCTGTACGAAACCTTGGTACGGCCACATTTGGAGTACTGTGTGCAATTCTGGTCACCTCATTTTAGGAAGGATGTGGAAGCTTTGGAAAAGGTGCAAAGGAGATTTACCAGGATGTTGCCTGGAATGGAGAGTAGGTCTTATGAGGAAAGATTGAGGGTGCTAGGCCTTTTCTCATTAGAACGGAGAAGGATGAGGGGCAACTTGATAGAGGTTTATAAGATGATATGGGGAATAGATAGAGTAGACAGTCAGAGACCTTTTCCCCGGGTGGGACAAACCATTACAATGGGACATAAATTTAAGGTAAATGGTGGAAGATATCGGGGGGATGTCAGAGGTAGGTTCTTTACCCAGAGAGTAGTGGGGGCATGGAATGTACTGCCTGTGGAAGTAGTTGAGTCGGAAACGTTAGGGACTTTCAAGCGGCTATTGGATAGGTACATGGATTATGGTAGAATAATGGAGTGTAGATTAATTTGTTCTTAAGGGCAGCACGGTTGCATTGTGGATAGCACAATTGCTTCACAGCTCCAGGGTCCCAGGTTCGATTTCGGCTTGCGTCACTGTCTGTGTGGAGTCTGCACATCCTCCCCGTGTGTGCGTGGGTTTCCTCCGGGTGCTCTGGTTTCCTCCCACAGTCCAAAGATATGCAGGTTGGGTGGATTGGCCATGATAAATTGCCCTTAGTGTCCAAAATTCTATGATCTATGATTAACCTAGGACAAAAGTTCGGCACAACATCGTGGGCCAAAGGGCCTGTTCTGTGCTGTATTTCTCTATGTTCTTTCTATGTTCTATAGTGAGAGGGACACGGTTGTTTGCCATATTCAAATGTTCCATTTGGAAAAGAAGAGGAACATCAATATAGCAAATAATTAGCAAATCTATCCGACATCAGAAGGGTCTATAACCAGACAGCATCATCAGGGTGGATTTACAATGAAACACACCATGCCTTGGCACAGAGCACCGACTAACGGGTTGATCCTGCAGCCGGCTGGCTGCCCTGTAGTACCACTGGGCCCAGTACTAGAACACTTAGTCAGCTCAGCTAGAATGTACATCAACATGGCCAGACAATTGGCAGGGCATCCAGAGGCTGATTACTCCCTGCATTTTCTGCTGATAGCAAATGCAGAGTGAAATCCGACTCGGGTTGGATGAGAACCAAAGAGCGGGAAGGTAAGTAACAGTTGGCAACAGGCGTGAGTGTGACCACGAGGGTGTGGCATAGCGATTAGCCACGGCAAAGGAAGCCCAGGTTTGTGCCAAATGGAACACTGAGTTGCATGCAGGGAAAATTGGACAATGTCAGAAAGGCAAGCAGGTTGCAGAACCTCTCTGTGGATTCTGTCTGTGAAGAAACCAGACAGCAGAGAAACTAGCAAGTTTGCATACTAATTAAGCGATTCCCGGGCACAATGGACACAACAATTAGCTGCAATAGAAACATTCTATAGCAGGTCAGACTTCTCGCGCCAACGGGGCCTGAAACAAAAGGACACAAACATGTTAGAAAGAACCGCCCTGCGATCGAGGAACAGCCTCAGTATTGGGGGATTCGTATCAATCGATTGGGATGAGACCCAATCGATTGCCAGTGAGTTAGGGGTCCGCCCAAAAGGGCGCAAAGCCACTGGGACCTATAAAAGTCAGGTCCCAAGACTAATTCGATCTCTTAGCCGGCCCTCCCAGCAGAACACCTTTGCAGCAGCTCTCTAAGAACTTGAACGTGAGGAGAGGCCTGGCCAATTGCTACACCGACAAGTAAGTGTCATACAACGCCCGCTACGAGAAGAGACACTCCTGACCCCTTTAGTCCACACCAACTGGAAGTCTGCGGATCCAGGACAAAGCAAGAGGCCATTGTTCCCTGATCCGGCAGTTCCCTTATTTCAGATAAGTATTGGCCTAGTAGTGGTAGGAACAGTTTAGTCTTAGTATTATATGCATGAGTAGTAAATAACTGTGTAATACTAAACGTGTCTTGTTTGAACTTACTAACTGGTGTATTGAGTCATTGATCTGAACTTGAACTTCGTGGCGGTATCATAAAGATACCTGCCGACTCTAGAGCTTAGGAATAAAACAGAGCCAATTGAGTGTAAAGCACACTCACCCAGAATGAGCACACAATGCCCCTTGGCCAACACAGCGGGGAAGAAAAGCAGATGTTTGCGCCAGCAGCAGGCCGGACCGCCCCTCCCCCACGTCCTCCCCAAGGCTAGCAACAGGCACATGAGGCCCGGAGGTGAGGGAGAGGCGCAGCAGCCATGACAAAGATACAGTTCAGGCATGGCATACGGCCTCAAGGACCCCAGCTGGGCGAGGTGAGAATAGGAGAATGAGGGGTTTGGGGAGGGGAAGGGGGGGGGGGGGGTGATTAATAGGATGCGTGGTGGTGGGGGTGAGATAAAAAAGTGTGAGAGCATGAGGGGAAGGAGTGTGTGCAAGAGGGTCGGGTTGCAGGGAGGGAGAGTGTGGGAGGAGGGGGTTGCGTGTAGGGAAGGCATGTGAGGGATTTGAGGGGAGAGGAATGTTTGTGTTATTTGAAATCCATGATCTGAATCACAGCTTCATAGCTAAAAAATTAATCCCATTTTTGCAGAGCCTGAACCTGATAAAGAAAAGTGGGATTCACTGTGCAGACGCCTGATTTTTCAGACGCTTTATTAACTGCCTAAAATCAAGATCAGTTTTTTTAGCAACATGAAGTGACATTATCTTCTGTGGGACAAACTGTGAGAGGATGTGGCGAGTCATCATTGTAAAAATCGAAAAGGTAATTTTTTTTTAAAATAATTTTTATTGAAATTTTTCGATACAAACATTTACCCCTACTACATTTTAAATTATAACACAACAATTCCCCCCTGGAAAATCCTCCCCACGCCCTCCCCCGCGCGCACCCCCCCCACCCTCCCCCCCCCCCCCCCCCCCGCGCTACCAGTCTAGCAACCAAACCGTTTTTCCCTTTCTACCGATGGCCTCGGGCAGTCATTGCCCGCGACCCCCCGCTGACGTGCTCCCTTCGTTGCTATCCCCCCCTCCCTTCCCCCCCCCCCCCCCCCCCTTTCTCCCCGGGTTGCTGCTGTTTCGGCCTCCAGTTCCTATCTCTGATCCAGAAAGTCAAGGAAGGGCTGCCACCGCCGGAAGAACCCCTGTACCGACCCTCTCAGGGCGAATTTGATTCTTTCCAATTGGATGAAGCTTGCCATGTCGTTTAACCAGGTGTTAACACTTGGTGGCCTTGTGTCCCTCCACTGAATCAAGATCCTTCTCCGAGCTACCAAGGACGCAAAGGCCAATATTCCGGCCTCCCTCGCCTCCTGTACCCCCGGCTCCACCCCAACCCCAAAAATCGCTAGCCCCCACCCTGGTTTGACCCTGGTTCCCACCACTCTCGATACCGTCCCCGCCACCCCCTCCCAGAACTCTTCCAGTGCCGGACACATCCAGAACATATGTACATGGTTCGCAGGGCTTCCCGAACACCTAACACACCTGTCCTCACCCCCGAAGAACCGACTCATTCTAGTCCCCGTCATATGGGCTCTGTGCAGCACCTTAAATTGGATGAGGCCCAACCTTGCGCACGACGACGACGAATTGACCCTCTCTAAGGCATCCGCCCATGTCCCATCTTCTATCTGCTCTCCCAGCTCCGCTTCCCACTTGTCTTTCAGCTCCTCTATCGATACCTCCTCCACCTCCTGCATTATTTTGTAGATGTCCGAGACCTTCCCTTCTCCGACCCAGGCCCTTGACAGCACCCTATCACTCACCCCTCTATCGGGAAGCAAGGGAAATCCTTCCACCTGTCGTCTGGCAAATGCCTTCACCTGCAGGTATCTAAACGTGTTCCCCGGGGGGAGCTCAAATTTCTCCTCCAGCTCTCCCAGGCTCGCAAACCTCCCCTCTATGAACATGTCCCTCAGTTGCCTGATGCCCGCCCTGTGCCAGCTCTGGAATCCCCCGCCAGTGTTCCCCGGGACAAATCTGTGGTGAAAAGGTAATTTTTTTAGCCTGCCTTGAATATCTCAGTAAATTTGCTGAGCTTCTCTTCTATATAAATATATATATTTTATTCTGTGTACATAACTGTAAATATACGTTGTTCAAAAACTCAATAAAAAATATTTATTAAAAAAAATTTGCTGAGCTTCTCAAAAGAGCATTTGAAAAGTTAATCAATATTGTAGCTGAGAAGACCAACATTTTAACGCATCAAACCTACGATGATGTCATCACTATAATGGCAGAGCGGCTCAGAAATTAATTCACTAATGAAGTAAAAGATGCCAAATACTATTCCATAATAGATTCAACACCAAATGCAAGTCATATGAATCAATTAATATCAATTTTGATATGTATCCAACGATTGTGTAGTTGTAAAGCGGTTCCTTTGTTATGTCCAGTCTTCCGAAAGTCTGGAGACAACTGTTTTGGAAATCATTGCAAAGTTAAATGTGGACATCAAAAATTGTCATGGCGAGAGTCAATAATGCTGTAAATGTCAGGAAAATATTCAGGTCCACAAGCAATACTCAACAATGCAAACCTGCGCATTATTCATCCCATGTTACAGTCACTCTTTGAACGTAATCAACAAAATTGCAGCTGAATCCTGTGAGGGAGTTGGACATTTTCTTTTAAACTTTGTTCAAAATGTGTATGCCTTTTTTTGGTTTCCACAAATCGGAGGAACATGTTGCAGTCACGCTTGGGGCAGGCAAATGAAAAACATTTGAGTCAAAAGAATTTGTCACACCAGGTGGTCTGACTTGCAGAAGCTGTTTTGGCTTTGAAAATGAACTTTACTGCTATAAAGGAAACCTTATTGGGCATGGCCGCATCAAATTCAGAAGAACATATGAAAACTGAAGCAAAATCCTTAGGGGAGAAGTTTGAAAAGTATGACATTGCTGTTTTTACTCTTTTGTGGAACCGTTTACTTCAAGAATTAATGCCATCAGCAAATCATTATAAAATATTGATACAAATTTATTGAATGCTGCACTGTTAGCCTCAGTTAAACATTTGTCATGGACATTCAAAATGACTACAGCTTCGAAGCAGAGGCACTAACATGAACAAAAAATATAAGTTCCTCTGAAATATCTGATGCGATGTGTACAAGACGCAGGAAATTATTTTTGATGAAATGCGAGTCAATTAAATCTATTTAAAAAGGAAATAAAAGATCATTGTTGAGACCGTCAGTGTTATTTGTGACACAATAATGGTGCAATTGCAGAGTAAAAATTAACCCCTGAAGAAAACTGCTGTGTGCTTTTGACTGCTTTTTGACAGTGGTATGGACAAAAATGCTAAAAGCCACAGCAGGAAGTGAATTCTATCGGGAGAACAGACACAAATCGTTTTGAAGATGGAGTGAAACAATTCATTCATTTTATCGATAATGAGCTCCGTGCTTTGAGATCACCAGTTGATTTGTACAGTCTTGTACGTGATGGTTTGCAGGCGACCTTTCCAAATGTGGAAACCATTCTGAAAATAGTTTTTTAACAATACCGGTCACAAATGCTTCTGTGAACGTTCAGTGATATGGACAAATGAAAGTGTGCCTTTAAAAGATATTACCTACAATGATGTAATTGATGATTTTGTTAAGAAAAAGTTTAGATCCCAACAAGGGAGGAAGCAAGAAAATCTTAAAAATCTGTCCCTCTTCCATATTCTAATTTTTTTTTCAAAATGCACCATTGCTGGGCTTATATAATGACTAAAGCTGGTCAGATGCTGATAGTCCTCACCAGCATTGCTCTCAAAACTGGCCTTCAGAAAGTCTCCAGAATAAAGAGCGGTATCCTGCTGGGCAAAGCCGCCGATATTGAACTTGGACTCCACTTATGTGAATCTATGGTAATAACTTCTTTGATTTTGTGAGAGGAAGTTAACTTCTATTTTTAAAACTGAATGCGACTCTGTGACATAAACTGACCGGCAGGGTATTGTAGCCATCTGGGATGGCCACTTACAACCAGGAACAGAGAAGCTCGCAAAGCATGGCGGGTAAAATGGACAGAGCAAGATTCAGGCAGGCTCAGAGCCTGAAATGTATATTTGCAAGTGAGGAATTCAGACGGTATCGAAAGTCCGACCAATTAGCATTTCGATGGACCGGTTAGCATTTGATGGCCCATCTCCACCAAGACAAAGGACTGGTACTCGAGCGACCGGTACAGTCCCAGACATTTCGGCGCCACTCTCTGTGCTAGGGAAGCGTAAACAACAGGGTCAGTGACCGCTTTGAACACACCCAGCCATCCAGGCACCCGCCAATTTATTGGTTCGAAATCGAACACAGTGATCGGAGATCACCCAATTTGTGGGGTCCAAACTGAAGGACCGCCCAAAAGAGCGTGAAAAACTCCAAGCATAAGAATAGAGTCCATCATGTGTTCGTCCTCTTTTGGACCTGGCACCCCGGCAACGACCATCTCCAAGCGCAGCACCACCAGAAGCAAGTCCAAGTTCAACGCCCGCTACCAGCCAGATGAGCCTAGCTGAGCAGCAGTTACTTCTACAGACTCGATAGATCCAGAATCGATCAGCGGCCACTGTTCCTCTGACCTAAGCCGGGTGCCTGAAGTTAAGTACAGGTTGTCTTAGTCGATAGGTGTAGTTAACTAGTAGTGTTCATGTTGCATGACTAATTGTGTGCGTAAATAAAGTACCCTTGACCTTGAACTAACTAACTGGTGTTTGGCCTTTGATCGATAGCCGGTTGAACCCTGTGGTGGTATCATTTGATACCTGGCGACTCTGAGCATTAGAATATAGGTATCAAAAGAAAGGGGGGCAATCTCACTGATTGCCATAGTTACAGCAGAGCCACAGAAAAGGCAACAGTATGCATCTTGATGATTGGAGTTTTTGTTCCCGCACTGGCCCATTCTGAACAAATTCAACTTGTGATGCATTAATCTTTTTAAATAAAGAGTTGCTCGGCAATGTATTTAGTGGTAGAGGTCTGTATTACAGCGACGTCAGTGACTGATTTTTCCATCTCGTTGTTCATCAGTAATTTCCATGTTTGCTCGCCTCGAAACTCACATCGCAATATTAGCAGTCTTTACCATCATTCTGACAACAGGTGAGCTTGGATTTCAGCAAGACGATTATTCATACAGGCATGTTTTTACAAGTGAAAAGTGAAAAGGATACAAGTGGCAGGATTTTTTTTAATACACAGAATTACATACTGATTAAAACACTGAAATTGGCCATACAGTCCAATCCATCTGTTAGTGTTTATCCTTCTTATGACCAGTGGTCCTGATCTATATGTCCACCATGCTCCTGAATGATTATTTCTTCTTTAAAACATCGATTAAATCAATTTGAGAATATTGACATACTCATTAAGTTTACTCGCATATTACCCATCTTGCAGGAAAAAGCTTCACGTGCTTCCATTCTAAATTTCCAAAATTTTATATTGCATCTGGGTCATAGCCATTTATTCACAATTCCTGTTTTGATACAATAATTCCTAAAGAACGTTTCTTCCCCCCAAACCTCATTGTAAAAAGTTTGTTCCATTTCATCTCATTCATTGCAATTCCTGCTTGTATGCAAGTCGGACATACACAAAGCCAACTTTAAGCAGGCTCATTACCTTTAAATGAGAGGTTTCCACCTCTCAATCTGATTACAATGGGTGATCAATCTGCACAGGAACTAGTTTGATCTCATTTTTAATTGTTTGTTATTGTTGCGCTGTCTCAAATGGAAGCTGAATTCCCAGATGATCAAAAAAAAACAGAGGCTCGTCACTGCGTGAGCAAGTGAGTGTTTGAAGAGAGTGAGGTTTGAAAAGCTTGTCCCACATTAAACATGGTGTTTGAGTCTTGGGTTTCTACAATTCTGCAAAGAAAAGCAGATGTCTCGAAAGACTGAAAAAAGCGAAAACTGCACCAGCAGATAAAAGCGTGAAAGTAATGTGGCCACTATTGGTCAAGTGCTGCTTTTCAGAAAGAGAATTTGAGGTGCTAACGGGGAAAATTAAGAGGTTGATGATTTAAGATTGGCAATCAAAAACAAAAGTTAGTTATTGGCAATGTAGAAGAAACTCATGAGGCATAGGTGTTTAATAAAGAATCGTCCCAATTGTATAACTATTTTGCTGTATGAAGAACTCATAAAATGCGAGATTAGGACAAAAAAAGTGTTGAAATACTCAGTAGATCAAACAGCATCCATGGAGAGAAATTGACCCTGCAGGTCATCACAACGTAAAACAGAACTCTGTTTCTCTCCACAGGTGCTGCATGCCTGCTGAGTGTTTCTAGCATTTTCTCTTATTATTTGATTTCCAGCATTTGCAGTATTTTGCACTCATAGTAAGATGTGAGATTTTTCTATCCTTTTTAAAATGTAATTTTACAGTGTTTAACTCTGTTCCACCCTCGTTGTACTTGATAATGTATGACATTTTGGCTAAAATAAATCATCACGCACCAGACCAACTTTGATTTTGTTATTTCCTTTTTTGTCCCAAGTCATTGCATTTACGCAAGTTGCATGTCATCTTGTTACATATCCCTCACCACAATTTTATTCCATCTGTAACCCACCCTTCACTCCTCTGTTCCTGAAAACTACCTAAATCTTCAACCCCCTTTCCTCTCGAAGTCCCCCAAAGTGCTATTACTGGCATGTTAAGAAACACTATAGACCACGAGGCCGGGCTGAGTTTACGCACTGCTTGACTGACTTCCAAACCTGGCTGAGCTACAAGGTCTTCCAATTAAACAGTGGACAGACCAAAATACTTGTCTTCTGCCACGCCACATCAAAAGAATTCCCACACCACATCAAAATAAATTCAATGGAAACATTATCCCAGGGCAAGACTAAAATTCTGAACTGGGCAGCTTTAAGATCAAAATCTGTATATATTGTAAATCCTCCATACCGTATATACTCAGGGAGGCAGTGGCATAGTGGTAATGTCACTAGACTGGTAATCCAGAGACCTATGTTAATGCTCTGGGGATCCAGGTTCAAAGCCCACCAAGGCAGACGATGAAATTTGAATTCAATAAAAAAAAAGTCTAATTGTCGATTGTTGCAAAAACACATCTGATTCACTAATGCCTTTTAGCGAAGGAAATCTACCATCCTTACCTGATCTGGACCCACAGTAATGTATTCACTCTTAACTGCCCTCTGAACTGGTCTGTCCTAGCAAGCTGTTCAGTTCAAGGACAATTAGGGATGGGCATTAGGGATGGAAGTCAGGGCTGGCCCAGCCAGTGATGCCCACATCCCATGAATGAATAAAAAAAAGACCATCATTTTATAATTACAAAATATTGAGAGGTTAGCATAAGCAAAATAGGTCCAAGCTCGATGGGATGATCAGTCTGTCTCCGTGCTGCACTTTTCTAAGATTCCACTTAGCTTTGAATAAAACTCATACTGAACATTCCACTTTTCACAGGTTCAATTGTTCCCCACAAAAGACCCAGCAGGTACACGGAACTAGATTTCACAATAGTCGTCATCAAGCTGACATTGTGTTACATGCTACGAGCATAGTCATTAATCAGAAATTATTTTTGGAGCTGTCGGCATTAACATTTTAAAATCAGGAGCACAACGTAATTTATTTTGTTCATTTTCCCTCAGGAAATGGGGCAAGTAAAATAGAAAATCACACCAGGTATTTTTTGATTGTATCCAGGATCGTTCTCTGCAGCAACATGGCCAACAAGGGAGCATGCCATATAAATTTAGTAATATGTAATGAACCAAATTTACTTAGCAGCCTATTGGCACATGAACATTCATCATATTGTATTCACCATTAGCTCAGTGATCAGTGAACTGTTGGACGGGGAGAAAAGCAAAACCGCTAAGATTCAAGATTAGGTACAGCTGACTTCAATGGGATAAGATAGACAGTCCGCAGCAAATCTGTAATGGGTTAAATTATGGAAAGTCTCTGAAGGTGTCAAAAAGGAACTTGTGAAACACAAGCAGTTCAGGGGGAAGGGCTTGATTTGCCAAAAACAAAGCCATCGGCAACAAAAAAGGTAAGAATCAATAGAAAACTAAAAAAAGGCATATAAAAATGCAAAAAATAAGCACAGCTCCTGCCGATTGTGGCAGTTACACGGAACATCAAAGGGTAACAAAATAGACAGCAAGAGCAACAAAAATAGAGTATGCAATAAAGCTGAGATAGCAAAATAAAAAATTAATTTTACAGTCATATTAGGAGCCATGGGTGTGATGTGCCTTAAAAACTGATAACAGTGCTATCGGCAATGAAAGTAAGAAATGGCAGGGATGCCAAAATCTGTAAATACCAACACAAAGCAATTTGAAGCAGAGGTCAGCGTGCCCGACACTCCAAGAAAACTAATACTGAATCAGGGTCAGAAACTCATTCAAATCAATGTAAACAATATAATATCAATGAATAAATTAATGACACCAAAAAGAGTGACAAATCCTCAAGGCCAGGTAGTTTCCAGCCGCAGGTTTAAAGTAGTGAGAACGTCACACGTACTCCAATCTTACAAATTTCTTTCAAATCTGAACGTGTTCCTTTGGTTTGGAAAATTGCACATGATATTCCACTAGGGCCAGTATTTATTGCCTATCCCTGGTTGTCCAAAAGAAGGTGGTGGTGAGCTGCTTTCTTGAACCTCTGCCATCCATGTGGTGTAGGTGCACCAACAGAGATGTTAGGGAGGGAGTTCCAGGATTTTGACCCAGCGACAGTGAAGGAACAACAGTATACTTCCAAGTCAGGGTGTTGTAAGGCTGGGAGGGGAACTTCCACGTGATAGTGTTTCCATGTGTCTGATTTTAACCATCCACATCCATAATGGAAGTTTAGATTGATACTTGGCATATAGGTCAATCCCGGCTTTAGGAAGGATTTTTCAAGGTTACAAAGATCGACAGCCACAATAGTCTAAAATCAGACCCAGACTTTGCAGGAGTGAAAGGAGAAAACATTTCCTCAAATAAAGGGTGGCAGAAGTTTGGAATTCTTCCACAAATGGCAATTGGTGCGGCAATTGAACTGAGATTGATAACATTTTTTGTTAACCAATCATCTGGGGCCAGGTGAGTTGTATGGAGTTAGGCTGTGATTATGTTCTCATTGAATGGGGGAGGAGTCTTAAGGGGCTACATAACACAATCCTGTTTATGTGTGCAATGTTCTCCACAAGCAGCAAGTGATCAGAATTCATTCCTCCTTCCCAGCGAAGTGCTGAATAATGATGGTGAACACTAATTTGTTGCAGCTACTAAGCTAAGGGGAGACCGACTAATTCAGTACAGTAGTGATCCAACCCGAAACTTTTGCTCTGTGACCATTATTGACACACAGGTGATGCATTTACCCATGAAACATGCGCAGCTGGTCTTGGTGTAAAATGCAAAAAATACTTTAAAGCACTACAGGAATTAAGAATTTCCAATGTTATAGAATTTATTATTTTATTCAACCTTTGTTGGCTCAGCACACACTAAATAAAGTGTGCAATACATATGCTGACCGCAAAGCTGATACAACTTCAATCAAGGAGGTCTATTAAACTTATCTTCACCCAATATACATTGTTTCCATTAGAGAGTAATCAGAGATTGGCATCATAAATTTACTTAAAAAACAGGTATTCAAGTTTAATTTTTGATTAGCAAAGTGCCTGCTTCAGATTCATACAAGAGGGAAAAGTACAATGATATATGGCATTTATGCTTCACTGCTTACTTTATCTACTCCGAGTTTATCTGCTTTCCTTTTGATGCATGCCACACGTCATGTTGAAGTAATAACCTCCACTAGGGAGAAGGGGGATTGGAGTCATAAATCCTGAAACGCCTCAAACACGGGAATTTAGTTCCCTTAGGAATTACTACTCAACAACAAACAAGAGCTTCATTCAAAGTTGATGATCCACAACCTACAAACTGACGGCAACAAGAAGCTTGCTAACGTAGGAGTGCACTCTGGTCAAAACAAATCTGGAGTATTCCATTTGCACAATATATATTGACGAATTTGTGATGTGCTACAGTTAGCATTGGATTCCTTTCAGCACACACGTGGCAGCTGCAACATGCACAAGTGTTGTTAATACAAGACTAATTAATTTCTAACGCGCAAAGCACTTACCTCATTGTAGAGACTGCCACTAACATCTGCTCCATAGATTGGTGCAACAAAGGTTAAATTTTTCCAGTATTTACGTTCAAGATCTTCATAATCTAAGTGTCGAGGAGTGCAATATCTGCTTAAACATAAAAGGAAATGAATGCACTTTTAAAGTAAAATAGAAAAAAAAACACTTTAAAGCTATACAAATATGGGCGCGGCACGGTGGCGCAGTGGTTAGCCCTGTTGCCTACTACACTGAGGACCCGGGTTCAATCCTGGCCCTGGGTCTCTGTCTGTGTGGAGTTTGCACATCCTCCCCGTGTCTGCATGGGTTTCACCCTACAACCCAAAAGATGTGCGGGTTAGGTAGATTGGCCACACTAAATTGCCCCTTAATTTGAAAAAAATAATTGAGTACTCTAAAAAAAAATTTTTATAAAAGCTATAAAAATATAGAATATGTACACTTCAATATTTGCACAGCAGTGCCTGAACATCGATAGAGACACTGCATTCCAAAAAACTGACTCAGCAATCTTTCTGGGGGCTCTTACAGAACAGTATTGAAACTTCAGCCTCATTTATCTTTCCCTTTTCTCACAAAGCAGGAGTGTGGGGGAACGTGCGGTGGAAGTCAGTTTGCCTTTCAGCTATCTGGTAAGGAACTAGTCTCAAAAAAATTGCAAAAATAGAGAAGATATGCAGTAATTCCACAGGTACCAGAGTAGAAGCAATATGCAACAGTTCTATCTGGGAGATTGATCTCTCATTAATTTCCATGCATGGACGTTAGCAGATTTGTCATGGCCAAGAATCGGAACCAAAGTTTATATCAATTGGGGGGGCAAAGAAAACTACTTTGGGACACTGGCATGGACTGCATCAGTGGGAAAAATTGGAAATCACCAGAGAAACATTCAGATCTGGTCATTCATACAATTGGAAAAATGGGAGGTGTAGGCCCCAGGTCCTGGACGCTTTTTCAAAATAACATAGAAGATTACTTTGTCAAACCGATATCAAGTTATCTTTGTCGCATAGCGAAATAAAGCTCCAACTTTCTATTTCCTCAAAATTATTTGCTTCATTTAGGACAGCAGGAATCACACATAGAAATGTCTGCTGCTGGGAATTTAAAAAGGCTATCAGATTATGTTCATCACAGGGCAGCACGGTGGCCTAGTGGTTAGCACAACCGCCTCACGGCGCTGAGGTCCCAGGTTCGAATCCCGGCCCTGGGTCACTGTCTGTGTGGAGTTTGCACATTCTCCCCGTGTCTGCGTGGGTTTCGCCCCCACAACCCAAAAATGTGCAGAGTAGGTGGATTGGCCACACTAAATTGCCCCTTAATTGGAAAAAATAATTGGGTAATCTAAATTTAAAAAAAAAAAGATTATGTTCATCACCAGGAAAGGTTAGTGGAACATAGAAAAATTACAGAAGTCAGGTGAGGTGGATCAAACTGAGGGTGCAAGACTTGGTCAACAAGGTAATTTAGTTATGGCATTCTGACTTGGGTCACAATCTAACATGAGAGACATTTAAAATTTGAATTAAATAAAAGTCAAACAAAGTGGAACAATACCTTGCCCATAAACATTAATGATCGAATCGTGGAATTTCAATTTTCTACAGAACTGAAGCAGGCCCTTTAATATTATTAGAAAATAATGAGGGTGAATAATCCCAGAACAAAGCAGGCACACAACTCAATGTGAGGCTAAAAAAAAAACTAGATCTTGGAATTGGTGAAAATCCATCTTGAAAGGCAACCTGAAAGTAGACCAGCTCCAGCATATCTGAAGGCAAGGACACTTAAAAAGGCTGTATTGCAAAAGATCCGACAGCAGATCCCCATATCAACAAGAATATGTCCAAGCCAGCTTCAGATTATTTTGAGCACCTGCGTGAATTATGTTGTGGACACAAACCAATTGAAGTATCAATCGTAAACTATTGCCATCAAGTCACTGCTGCAGAGGTGTAGTTCTAGGTTTAAAAAACATTTAAAGCTAAGTTTTTGGAGTGAAAAAGACATAGATTCACTGCATGTGCTCCAAACTTGCTTTTCACACCCTGGCAATACGACTTCACCTGACATCTCCTTCCTAACTGCTCAGTACCTTAAAGGTTCATGCCTCAACACAGGATTACAGATTGCCTGTATAGCAAATTACCTGGCTGCAAACCAAAATCATGCTGCATTACAATGTGGTCTATCTAAATATCTGTTATCTTCCCAACAAGCCTGAGCCAACCATGACTATATACCTTTTGCTATGGGGTAGCCTGAGATAAGCATTTAATTTCTAAAGTGTAAGTGTTTGTACTAATTCATGAATAAACGCATGATTTTTTTTAAGATACAACTGCCAATTTCTGAAATGAGTAAATGATTGCTTTCTTTAAATAACCATGGCTTGTGCTTAAAGTATCTTCAGGAACTGGTCATCGTTCGTTGCTAAAGGGGAGGTAGGGGGAGAAAGAGGGATTAGCTGTGTTTTGTTTTGCAGTGGTGGGGTTAGGGTCTGGGGGGGGGGGGGGGGGGGGGCGCGTATATGCTGACTGGTTGTAATGTTTTGTTTTTTGTAATATGTATTAAATGAAAAAAGTTGAATAAAAATACGTATATTTAAAGTATCTTCAGGAAAAAAGTCCATTAAGGCAAAATAAAATGAGATCACGTAGTGACAAAAAAAATATTTCTCCAAATTGAAGTGCAAAATCACTTGGCATTTTTTTGCTCCTACCGAATGAAAGTAGAATGAAGATGAAGGTTTGCCCTACATCCTCTTCTTTTTCCACTGCATGGAAATTTAACAAGTAGGCCATCTGCCTACTTCAAGCCTGCTCGGTCATTCAATAAGATCATGACATCAACTCCACCTTCCCACATTAGTGCAATATCCCTTAATTCCCTTCATATCCAAACGTCTGCCGAACTATATCTTGAATATACTCAAGTAAGCATCCACAGCTGTGATGGGTAAAGATTTCCAATAATTTACAAGTGAAGCCACCTTTCTTCACCTCAATGGTTAACCCCTTATTCTGTGACCGTGACCCATGTTTTAGATTCTCCAGCCAGGAGGGACATTTTCTCAAAGCTTCTGTCAAGTGCCTGCCTGAAAATTTTTATTTATTTCAGTTAGATCACCTCTCATTCTACTAAATTCCAAGGAATATCGGTCCAGCCTACACAATCTCTCCTCATAGAACAACACGCTCATCCTCGGAACCAGACCAGTGAACCTCCATGGCACTCACTCTCACCAAGCATATCCTTCCTTAGGTGAAAAAAACAAAACTATGGACAATACCCCCAGGTGTAGCCTCACCAATGCCTTATATAATTGTGGCATGGATTAGTTACTCTTGTATTTTTTAATCTCTTTAGAAGAAAAGCTTACATACCATTTGCCTTCCTTTTGTCTTTAAATATATTTTATTCCAAGCACACTCCAACACAATGACAGAGTGGAAAAATTAACATGGAACATACATTTTGTTCAATTTTTCCCCTTTTAACTCTCTTCCCCCCCCCCCAGCAACAAACAGTTCCTCGCACATGAACAGAAATGGTCTCCACTACATATCGCACCCCACCTTCCAAAACCCCCCCCCCCCCCCCCCAGGGCAAACTTTATCTTCTCCAACCTGAGGAACTCATACAAATTCCTCAACCACGTTGCAACCCCCAGTGGAGCTGCCGACCTTCAGGTCAACAGTATCCGGCGCCAGGCAATCAGAGAGGCAACGGCCACTTCGGCCCCTTCCCCTCCTGCAGCCCCGGTGCCTCTGAAAAAACCCAGAAATCGCCACCATAGGCTCCGGGCGTTATCTTGACCCCCATAATCATCATTAGACTCTCAAACACCGCCTCCCAAAATCTATCCCACTTTGTACTCCCCCAAAACATATGGACATGGTTAGCTGCCCCCCTCCCACACACACCTTCAATCCCCAGGAAGAGTCTTATGAACCCAATGTACCACCTTAAATTGCATAAGGCTCATCCGCGTACAGGAGGAGGTTGAGTTGTCTTGCTACATTATTTCACCCCAAATTCCCCACCCCAACTCTTCCTTCCAATTCTGCTTGATCTATTTTACGCAACCACACAGAGATATCCTCAATCTTCCCTTCCCCCAATTCATTAGCAACTTCTCTAACAACATATATTCCGGCAACTCAGGGAATTAGGGCAGCGCCTTCCGCGCAAAATCCCACACCTGCCAATATAGAAACTCACTCCTCCTTAGCATCTCAAACCTATCCCGCACTGCCACCAAGTCCGCTGACCCTCCCCAAACAGTCACTTACCTTCATTATTCCTTCCTCCTGCCACCTCCCATAAATCATATCCATCCATCCCCCCCCCATCCCCACCCACCACCACCGCTGCCACAAACCTATGATTCCCAGGGGTCAATACTGACATGTGCCCCAATTTTAAATGCCCCCTCAACAGGTTCCAAATTCTAATTGAGGATTCCAGCACCGGGTTGGTCATTACATCTTCTCAGCACTCACTGCCTAGTAATAATGTAGCAGTTTTGGGAGCACCAGCGCCCTCCTCCTGCCTTTGTCTTTGCAATAGGGCCCTACTGACGCTTGGTGTCTTGCCAGCCCAAACAAACTCAGAGATCAACTTGTCCATCCTTCGGAAAAAGGCCTTGGGGAGAGAAATCGGGAGGGACTGAAAGATGAACAGGAATCTTGGCAGAAGATTCATCTTTCCCACCTGTACCCTACTTGCCAATGTCAGGTGCAGGGTATCTCACCATTTGAAGTACCCTTTTACCCTCTCTACCAGCCCCGCCAAGTTTCATTTGTGCATAGTAGCCCAACCATGTGCCACACGAATCCCCAAAACCTGACCCTAACCATCCTAACTAGCAGAGCCCACAGATCTGCACTCTGCCCCATAGCATTCACCAGGAAAATCTCACTTTTCCCAACATTCAATTTGTGCCCGGAAAAGGCCCCATATTTCTCCAACAGATCCATAATTCTCCCCATGCTGTCTAGCGGGTTTGCCACATACAACAGTAAGTCATCGGTGCACAAAGACACACGATGCTTCCTTACCCCCCCCCCCCCCCCCCCCCCGATCCCCTGTCACTCCTGCGAAGCTGGGGGCGCAATCGCTAAAGGTTCAATCGCCAACGCGAACAAAAATGGCGACAACGGGCATTCCTGCCTTGTTCCATATGCAACCCAAAATACCTTGGGTTTATCTCACTCATTCACACACTTGCCATAGGGACGCATACAGTAGCCGCATCCAAGCCACATACTTCATTCCAAACTCAAACCTTCCCAGGATCACGAACAGGTCACCGGGACTCGCCCTTCCGACGGGGTCATAATCACATTTAATGGCCTCCTAATATTACCCGAGAGATACCGCTCCTTCACAAATCCCGTCTGATCCTCCGATACTACCTCCGGCACGCATCCCTCCAAGCTGTCTCGCCAACATCTAAACATCCGTGTTCAACAACGGGCTAGGCCTGTAGGACATATACGCCATCGGATCCTTGTCCTTTTTCGGAATCAGCAAAATAGACACCTGTGCCAACGTAGCCGGCAGTTACGCCCCTTCCTCACCCCCTCATTAAACATACTCAGAAAATGAGGGGCCAACGCCCCCACGAACTGCTGATAACATTCCGCCAGAGAGCCATCCGGCCCCGGCGTCTAATCCGACTGCATCATCCCAATACACTCCATTAAATCCTGCAATCCCAGCGGCTCCTCGAGTGCCTGACATTTCCCCACCTCCCCCTCAGCTCCGGGAACACCAACCCATCCAGAAACTGCCCATGGCTGCTTCCTCCCCCCCCACCCCATCCTCAGTCCTGTACGACCCCGGTAAAAGGCCTCAAACCCCATTTATTTTCTCCGGCTCCTTCGTAGCCATTGTAACTGATCCACTGCCTTCTCCGTTGTCAGCCAATCGAACTGCCCCTGCAGCTTCTTCCTCTCCGCCAGCAACTTCCTAGTCGGGGTCACCGAGTGCCTCTGATCCACCTCCACAATACCTTCCACCAAGCCCTTGCCTCTCCTCCCTCACAACCTTGTCTCTGTGGGCCTTAACCAAAATAATTTCCTGCCCCGGACCACCGCCTTCAATGCCTCCCAGAACTTGGCTGCCCATTTTGATTCAGATCAACATGGTTCTTACCCGATCTCGGCGCACTCCCCCCTCTCTCTCTCTCTTCGCCCCCCCCCACCCCACCACCAAGCCTAACATTCACGTAGTGTGGTGCATGGTACAAGATCACTATTCCCGTATATTCCGCTCTCATCATCCCTGTCAACACTGCCTTTCACAACAAAAAAATTAATAGTGTCATGTGAGGGTCCCTTTAAGAAGAGTGTGTTTTATTAAATAGTTGTAGTGATATCATTGTGTGGGTGGACCTGGGCTGTGATTCTGTCTTTTATTTTTGTTTTGAGCTGGAAGCTGCATTGTGGTTCTGAGTTTTTTGGTTTCATTTTCAGTTGGGAGCTGCATTCAAACAAAGAAGGTGCATTTTTGGTCTCTCTATCTGCATGCTAAAGAAAGTCTCCAGACCACTTGATAACTTCAAAGTAATACCTGTTTTTCTGTAAGGAATTCAAACCTACTGTTTTTATGGAAAAAGGGTGTTTGGTTTATGGATGTTGTTAGGAACGTTATTAAGGGTTACTTATAGAATATCTATAGAGTACTGTATCTTTAGGGGGGTATTTGTGTTGGTAGTTGATAAGATGTTTACTGTGTGTTTATAAAATGTTAACTGGATTCATAGACTAAACATTGTTTTGTTTAAAAATACTTAAGATCTCTGTTGCATAACACCTGGAAAGTGGGCCCTGGTGCTCCTCATAACCAAAATCTATTGTAGGTCAGGTGAACTCCATGATATACTTTGGTGTTCTCTAAACCCTGGCCCATAACAATCGGGAGTACATCCGATGGGCGTGTGAAAGAAGCTACACTCTCTCTCCCCTGGGTGCTGAAACTTCCACGGGTCCACCATCCCCAACAGAGATGAGGAGACATTTTTACAGAGATGAGATGACATTTCTACAGGGATGAGGAGAGATTTCTTCATCCAAAGAGTGGTGAGCCTGTGGAATTCATTACCACAGGAAGTAGTTGATGCTAAAACATTGAATATATTCAAGGGGCGGCTAGATATAGCACTTGGGAAGAATGGGATAAGGCTATGGGGAGAACAAAGGATTAGGTATTGAGTTGGATGATCAGCCATGATCATAATAAATGGCGGAGCAGGCTCGAAGGGCCAAAAGACCTACGCCTGCTCCTATCTTCGATGTATCTATGTATCTGATCCATAAACATCACCAACTCCCTCGCCATCCCCAACCTTACCATTGATGTAGGGCTCCATCTGTCTGCCCTGGGCGCAATTACACAATTAAAGTCTCCGTTGGAACTTATGCATACGCACAATAGCCACGCTTGGCAGCTCCCCCATCTTAGCTTTTGAATCAAGAACCTGTGTGTCCAGAACATACTCCCCTCCACCAACTTCGCGAACATTTTCATGACATAGCCCATTTCACTCATTCCCTTCATGCACTCTGGCAGGCCCAAAATGCGAAGATTCTGCCGCCAAGACTGATTTTCTTGATCATCCACCCTCGCACGCAGCACCTTACAGACATCCCCAGGATCGCCATCTCCGCCTCGAACAACACAATCCGGTCACTCTCGGTGGACACCACCTTTTCCACTTCTTGGATCGCCACTCCTTGCGTCTCCAAGCGCTTCTCCACCCGATCCAAAGTCCCACAAAGAAGTGCTACCGCCTCCTCAATCGCACTTGACCGGTGCCCCTGCATCTCTTTGCGATGCTGTCAAAATTTCTCCTGAATGAAGGTCATCAATTGCTCCACTTACAATTTAACATCGATGATGACCCTTCCCCCTCCACCATCTTCCTAGCTTGTGCTGTGCCACAAGTCTCCTCCAACACTTGGGCCAGGGTTTTCACCGATTTTAACCAGTTTTGATACCCCGTAGATATTTCTAATATAGAGATATATAATCTAGATATAGAGCTAATAACCCTCCGTTCTCTTCACACTATATTAGTAAAATTCCCCATTAACCGAGTAGAAAGGACCAAAATCAACTCTTCCAGGCAGGAGACACCTTGCGTGCGACTGATTAGATCATGGCTGCCACCGGAGGTCACACCATTTTGCCCTCCTCATTGCTTGCTGCACCTACAAGTTAACAACAGGTCTCTCTCCCATTCACACAGCAAACTTGTTGGCAAAATTAAAGCTCATGGAATAAAAGGAACAGCGGCAACATGATCACAAAACTGGCTGAGTGACAGGGAACAAAGTAGTGGTGAACAGTTGCTTTTTGGACTGAAAGGTTCATAATGGGAGTCCTCAGGGGTGGTTGCTCGGACCTCATCTTTTCTTGATATATAAGAATGACCCTAAACATTGAGTACAGGGTATGATTTCAAAATTTGCACATTGAACTATTGGGAGGAGGACAGTGTTAAACTTCAAAGGACATAGGCAGGTTAGTGTAATGAGAGCACAGGTAGCAAACAAAATGTAATGCAGAGAAGTGTGAACGGATTTATTTTCATATGAAATAAAGGCAAAAATTCTAAATTGGGTGCGGGAACAAAGATTTGTGAGTGTATGTACCCAAATCACTGAACATGGCAGGGCAGGTTGAGAGCACGGTTAATAATGCATAGGGGATCCTGGGCTTTATAAATAGTACAAAAACAAGTGATAAAACCTGTACAAAACACTGATTCACCCTCAACTGAAATATTGCAGCTAGTTCTGGCCAGCACGCTTTAGGAAAGATGTGCAGGCATTAGAGAGGGTGCAGAAAAGATTCAAAAAGAATGGCTCCAGGGATGAGGAACTTCAGTTACATGGATAAATTGGGGAAACTGAGGCTGTTCTCCTCGGAGAAGAAAGAGTTACGGGAAGATCCAATAAAGGGTTTTAAAACCATGAGGGATCTGGACAGAATGGATAGGGAGAAACTGTTCCCATTGGTGGAAGGATCGAGAATCAGAGGACAATGACTTAAGATGAAATGCAAAAGAACCAAAGGTGAAATGTGGAAAACGTTTTTTTTAAAACATTGAGTGTTTAGGATGAAGAATGCACAGCTCGAGTGGAAGGAGTTTCAATAGTACCTTTCAAAAGGAAATTGGATTATCTGAAGAAAGAAAATTGCCGGGGTATGGGGTAAAGGCAGGAGAGTGGTACTAGGTGAACTGTTCTTGCAGAGAGCTGGCACTCCTTATGTGCTGTAACAATTCTATGATTTCAATACGACTTTATTTGTGTCCATTAACCGACTCTCATATATTGCATCAAATCCCACAATCCTAGTTTTGTGTATTAACCTCATAGGTAGCACCTTTTTGAATGCCTTTTGAAAATCCAAATATATCACGTCTACTGGTTCCCCCTTGTGCATCTTAAGAGTTCTTTGAGGCTGAAGCTAGCAACTGATGTCATATGTCATTATTGACTCTGCTTAATCATGTCATGATTCTCAAGGTACTCCGTTGCCACATCCCTAATAATAGATTCTAACATGTACTGTACGGATATTAGACTATATGGCCTACAGTTCCATGCTTTCTCTCATCCTCCTTTATTAAATAGCAGCCATGTTTGTC
Source organism: Scyliorhinus canicula (assembly GCF_902713615.1). Taxonomy (NCBI): domain Eukaryota; kingdom Metazoa; phylum Chordata; class Chondrichthyes; order Carcharhiniformes; family Scyliorhinidae; genus Scyliorhinus; species Scyliorhinus canicula. The sequence goes on along the minus strand of NC_052153.1, from coordinate 22,287,979 downwards.
ATCTTCCAATCCCTGGGAAGTATTGGAATGTAAGGAGCCTTCATTGACTACAGCAAAGGTGGAACAATACATCCGCTATCTCGCAGCTACTTCTTTAAAAACCTTAGAATGGAGATCATCAGATCCACAGAACTTTTTGCCACATAATCCCATTAAAGAACTATTAGCAAAGAAATTACTTAAACAGATTTCTTTAAGTGTCTCATTCTTGTTAGATAATTGGTATCCCATTACTTCCAATTACTATTTGTCTTCTATCGTGAAAACAGATTCATAATGTCCCTGCCATTTCCTTAGACCCATTAAATTTCCCATATGTGTCTCTTACAGGTTCACATTTACTTTCAATAACGTCTTCCTCTTTTGTCTATATATATTCTATTTCTCATATTCTTTTCTCTTAATCAATATCTTGGGTCTTCCTTTGCTGAATTATTTTTTAACATAAATTTACAGTACCCAATTCTTCTTTTACCAATTAAGTGACAATTTAGCAAGGCCAATCCGCCTACTCTGCACATCTTTGGGCTGTGGGGGTGAGACCCACGCAGACAAGGGGAGCTTGCAAACTCCACAGGGACAGTGACCCAGGGCGGGGATCGAACCCGGGTTCTCCAGTGCAGTGAATCAGCAGTGCTAACCACTGTGGCGCCCTTTCTTTGCTGAATTCTAAACTCCTTCCAAAATTCAGGCTTATTACTCCTTTCAGCAAAATTATTAGCTCCTTTCTTTGACCTCTCATTAGACGTGATTGAACAGCTTTTTCTACAGTTCTAAGTGCCTTGTGTAGTGAACGAGGAACAATGTAAAGAATCCTAACACAAAGATAAATCTACTTATTCTGTCTGAGCCTTCACTGACTACAGTAAAGGCAGAACAATAGCTTCTTCTGTGAATTTACCCTTATCCTTGCAAATGAGCTGATTTGACCTTGATAAGTTATCCCACTTTCCAGTATCAGATCAATAACTTCACTTTTCTATCATCCGCTTTACTCATGATAATATCTATAACTGAATAGAATTGGTTGTCTAACAACCACTTCAGTAATCAGAAGGTTGTAGAGAAACCTTCAGAGACCTATGTGGAGGACATGATCCAATTGTTTGGATAGGGCACTGACATTCGTCACAACAACATTTTCGGCCAGAATAGATTTTACTCCAATGACAATTACATTTTCCAATTCCACCATGTCCTCACTTGCAGCATCCACATATAAAAAATGTAATTTCCATTTCTTACCTTTCACACTCTGACCTGCAGGAAAAGGGTTCCTGCCCTGAACCAGTCTGCCTTCAAATAAAGCTAGCCACAAAAAACCACTACTAAGCAACATAATAAAGGCTGTAAATTGCACGATTGGCAATGAACACAAGTGACCGAGTGTCCAGTGACTTCACGTTTTACCACGTTTGTGTTCCTCAAATCATAAACCTAGTCTCAAGAATGGTCCTTACATGCCTGGGAGAAAACAGCTCTCCAAGAAAGGTTGGACTGGTTCAGCTTCTCAATTGATACAATGCATCTCGACTGGGAAATAAAAATAAACTAATTAAATCGAAAGGGGACTTCAGCCAACTGCGTTATAATGAAAAGCCAGTATCAGCCAAAAATAAACAAAAATCAAATGTCTTTACCCAATAATAACATTTCACAAACCAGAGTGAGTGATTAAGTGAAATAATTCTTCGTAATAATGCATTTCCCATAGGCTGTTCTACACCAAAATAGACTAGATGTAAAACAACTCATCAGATGCATTTTCTTGCTAAATCATGAAGGCTGGGTGGTGAGGAGCATTCACTAGGTTTCTCCACTAAGATTTCTTGCCTATGCTTGGCTTAATCAACTTTGGAGATGCACACCGTTCCTTCTGACCTCCCAACCTTGGTTACGTGCAAAAGATAAAATGGTTTTCTGCTAACTACTGTAAGCTTCCTACTTGAACATCTTTCAAACTGTTGCTTTAAGCTTCACTGACTCAGCTGTCAGCTGGTGCACCACATCAGAGAAATATCAACTGTGTTGACAAGAAGGTTTGCAGCAGAAATGTTTGCTAACTGCAGAATTGTTGAAACTGAACGGTTCCAGGGCAGTACATGCAAACTTTAAGCAGAATGTAGCCCAATTGAGATGGTATTTTAAAGTATTTACAGAGGATTTTCTCTGAACTTTCTTATAGTAAAATGACAATACATGAAAAAATACATACTCAAAATTGTACTTACTTATCACTATTGGCCAAGCATTTGAACTCCTTCACAGTCAATTGCTTTTTCTGTATGTTATATTGGGTGAACAGACCCGACTGTCCAGTGACCATTTGTTGAATCGGAGCCGGAATAACCAAGTTGTCAATGTTATCATAATTTCTTCGAGGTTTCCAACCCTTTGGTGGAATCACCTGGGCAAAAATAAAAATTTTAAAGATGAAAGCATTCCTGCACCAAAGGACATTGATATAATCCCAACTGTAATGCATTAATGCTGCCAGATATTAATATTCTACTGGTGTTTTTTTCCCATATTTGAGGAGTGGCAGGAGGGAGAAGTGGGAATTGAGGGAAATAGGAAAGTGGGCAGGGTGAGAGAGTGGACGAGCCAGGGAGGAATGGGAGACAGGGGAAAAAAAAGAGGATGGAAGATAACGATGGTGTGCAGGAGGGCAAGCATTGAGAGAAGAGGGATGTAACACTTCTACACATTTGTCATCTGCAGGTGCAGGTGGCAAGCCTTTGTTATACCCAAAGAATATGTAAAACACAAACCTACCAAGCAAGATTTGAAGTAACCACCGATACAAGTAGGAGCGTTGTTCAATTAAAAATTAATTCCTCCTGCACATTTTGTCAAGATATATTTCAACGTCAGTAAATTTGCACGCAGAACTACCAGTATTTTAGGAACACTTACAAATTGTTGTTACTGGTCCACAAGTGAAGTCCCACAAATTTGTTAACCCAGGCAAGATTCCGCAGTTTGTTACCATCTGGATGGGATACCCCAAAATGTTACATCCTGGATGAGCATGGATGAACTGACTATCGACTATCTCTTTATTCAACTGTTCTGCTGGTCCCAAGATTAATCTTTTGTAAAAAAAAAAAGGACACCCCCCCCCCCCCCCCTCCACAGATACCTTTTTCCAATCTCGATATTTACAGGTCAGTTAAAAATACAGGCCAGTTAACCTGGCTTCAGTCAATGGGAAAATGCTGGAATCTATTAAGAATGTCTTAACAATGTGCTTAGAAAATCATTGCATAATCAAACATAGTACACCTGTTTTTACAAAATGTAGATCAGATTTGTCAAATGTACTGAAGAATTTTCATGAGGTTGCAACTGATAGGATAAAATAGATAAAGGGGAACCTTTTATTACATAAAGTACATTTGGATTTTCAAAAGCCATTCAATAAAGTGCCAGATTGTCGGTTAACACACAAGATAAGGACTCATGGAATTGATGAGAGGCTGAGTCAATCGAGGTTGAGCATGGATGGAAAATTGATGAACAGATGGGAAGCAGAAAGCTGACATTTTCAAATAGGTAGACTGTAACCAATGGAGTGCTTAAAGTATCAGTGCAGGGGTCTGAACTATTTACAATCTATGTTATAATAACAATCTTTATTGTCACAAGTAGACATACATTAAGACTGCAATGAAGTTACTGTGAAAAGCCCCTCGTCGACACATTCCAGCACCAGTTCAGCACCTGTAATGACTTAGACAAAGAGACCAAGAGTAATGTATCAAAGCTTGCTGATGATAGAAAGGTCAATGCAAATGGAAGCAGTGAGTAGGCTGCAAAGAGGTATAGACTGGTTAAGTGAGTGGCAAAAGGTGGCAAATGGAGTACAATGAGGGGGAAATCATGAAGTTCAGTTGGCAGTAATAATAGAAAAAGCATGAAACATTTAGATATCCACGTTCAGAGAAACTTGGTTGTAGTCGTACAAGGAATGTGTTCCAAAAGCTGAAATATAAGCAGAACAAGCTGGATAAACCCGTCTGGCAGCCTATCCAGCATTCTCCATTCTCTTGTTTTTATTTCAGATTTCCAGCATTCACAGTATTTTGCTTTTATTTGAGCGTTCCAAAAGCTAGGGTGAAGATATAGCAAGCAATTAGGAAGACAAAAACATGTTGGCCTTTATTGCAAGGGGACTGGAAGTACAAGAATAATGATGTATTGCCCCAATTTTACAGGACTTTGTTAAGACCAAATCTGGTGTACTAGACACAGCTTTGGTTCCCATCTCTATGAACGGCATAACAAACGTTTACTAGATTGGTTTGTGGGATGAAGGGGTTGTCCTATGATGAGAGGCAGCGTAAATTGGGACTGTACTTTCTGGAGTTTAGAATAATCAGAGGACTGAAGATTCTGAAGGGGTTTGACAGGGTAGTCACAGAGGTTATTTCCCCAGCTAGGGAATCTAGTTTGCAGGGGCACAGCCTCAGGTTAAGGAGTCGATCATTTAGTACCAAGATGAGCAGAAATGCCTTCACTTCAATCAATGTCAATCTTTGGACTTCTCCAACACAGCACAATGTGGATGCTCCATCATTGAATAAATTTAAGGCCAACTGAGGCAGATTTCCTAAATGTTCTAAAGCAGTGTTTTTCAAACTTTTTGCCCGGGACCCATTTTTACCAACCGGCCATCCTTCGCGAACCATGCCGACCGACCTTCGTGAACCACCATTTTCTCTTACCTTTAATGTGAGAGGTGAGCCTGCTTGATCCTCGCGATCTCACTCCAATCAGGTTCACAGGAGGAGTGGGTTATGCGAATATCGGGTGTAGGACTCAGCCAGTTCCTTTGTGCCGTCTTCATCTTTGTGAGGACGGAAAATCCAGCCTTGCACATGTAGGTCATTGTGAAGGGCAACAGCAACAAAATGCTTGTTTTACTCAGCTCCAGATACTTGTCGGAGACACTACTCCAGAATGCTGACAGCCTCATTGATTTGTGCTGTGTTTTTCATGTGCTGTCACAGCTGAGGCACAGAAGTTCAGTTTCTTCATTGGGAGTCAGCTGCAAGTTAGTAACTGATTCGGAGATCTTAAACTCAAATAGGATTTTTCACTCACCTCTTCTCTCTCAAAATCTTAAACTTGTCCTCTGGAAATTAGTGACAAAAACTGTTGATCAGAGCAGCCAGATGTGACTGAATAAGGCTTTCCAGTCGATTTACATTTTTCTTACTAATGCTGTTTTCTTCGATGTGTCGGAGCAGTGTGAGGAACATGCTTTGCACTCACAATTGCCAAACTTTCAATGTGATTTGGAAAGCTTCAATTTCTTCACAAGTGCTGAAAGCAATCATCATCCTTCCCTTGCAATTTGAGGTTCACTTCATTCAGAATTGAAAAGACGTCTGCAAGGTAAGACATAGTGAGCATCCATGTTTCATCAGCAAACGAATCAGCCAGAGGGGACGATTTCTCGAGGAGGAAAGGGTGGATTTGATACCTCAGTTCATAAACTCTGACTAGCATCCAACCCTTTGACAGCCAACGTACTTCTGAGTGGAACAATAAATGTGTGTGCTTGGCCCCCATATCGGAACACGAGTCTCAAAAAGTCTGGTATGGAGTGGGCTGCGTTTAATGAAATTCACAACTTTCACAATTTCTTTCAACACCACTTCGAGATTGGTTGGAATTTGTTTCGATGCCAGTGCCTCACAGTGAATAAAGCAACAATTTCAAACAATGGCCTGACCAGCTGCCTCCTTAATCCTTATAACTCAGTTGTTTTTCTCAGTCATGTTGGCTGCTCCATCGCTTATGATTCCTCTGCAATGAACCCAGTTGAGCCCGCACTTTCCAACCACGTAACTATTCAATGCTTAAGAAATCTCTGCACCAGTCATGTGGGTTGGTAATGTCAAGTAGCACAGTAAATCCTCAATAAATTCATTATGCCAAAGATAGCGTAAACTAGCAAGGTTTCACAATCTGAAACGTTTGTACTTTCATCCAGTTGTATTGAGAACCCCTGTGTTGATTTCAAACAGGAAATAAGCCAGGCTTATAAATTCTCAGCAATATCACAAATTTATCAATCTACTGCGTTATCACTAAGTGGGATGCATTTCACTTTTTCAGCAAATCTTTCATCTAGGACCGTACAAACTACGGCTAAAGCTGCAGAGAGAATTAATCTCACTGCTACAGTGTGGGCCATTTTCTCTTTAGCTACATGGTAAGCTACCATGTAAGAGGCTAATTGTACTTTGTCATTCAATGTGACATTTCTGCTGAGGACTTCAGCTGATGATTTAAGTTCGCACTGCATCCTTCAAAAAAAAAATCAAGGGGCTTGTCCTCGAACTCGCCATGCTTAGTCTTCAAATGCCTTTGAAGTTTTGAGGGTTTTAAACTTTCAATTGGCAATACTTCCCTGCAAAAAACAAACATGGGCTTCACATCCTGATTTGCATTGGCACAATTAATAAAGCCATACCTTAAAAAATCATCTTTACACTGCTTTGTGCCTGATTTCAGCTTCTTCTTAGTGGGCTATTCACCAGAGGCACTGGAGCTCACACCGGCACTGCTTTATCCTGTGTGGACTCTCCTGAATTGTTCACACCGTCACTGCTTTGTCCTGCTATGGATTCTCCAGAGGCACTCTCTCCAGCAGGTTTAGTTGCAAGATCCTGGCCTGTTCGTATCTCAGGCCCTCTCATCCTTATGACAAAACGGTCCATTTTAAATTTTTCAGTCCTGTTACTTGTTGCAGGAGGAATCGCAATCACGCCCAGAGAACGTGACGTCACTGTTCGGGGCATGTGACCTGCTCTCTTCCGTCGCTTGAGGCAGAAAGACTTCATCAAATTTTTTTTTTAATCTCCTGGGTCAGCGTGTTGACGTCAGGAGGAGGCAGTGTTTCTCGCTGGGCTCCGGGCATGCGCACTGATGACTGGGCATGGATGCGGAGCATGCCCACATTCTGAATGCAAGTTGCACTGGCATTTTTAAAAGCCGGCTGCTGCGGCCGATGGGCATTAATTCCCGTGATTGGGAATGCCGCGACGGACGGCGCTCAACCCTCCTGACACCCGCCCGCGACCCACACACGGGTTGCGACCCCGACTTTGAAAATAACTGTTCTAAGGGATACGGCAAGCGGGCAGCAAAGTGGAGTTGAGGAAATCAGCCATTAAAAGTGGAGCAGGCTTGAGGTCATATGGTTCACTCCTTTTATTTCTTATGTATTGTGTTTAGATTGAGCTCACTAATCTACTTTCCTGACAAAGGCATTATTTAAAAAATGTTCTTTAAACTACATACATTTACAAACAGTTATTTTAATTACCGCTGGAAAGCATTTCAAAGAAACTCTGGTAAAGCCAAGTATCAGCATTGAAACTATGGTCAAGAGAGAAGTGCCTAACAAAGCTTCTTCATTAAGCTACCAGGTACCGCATATAGAACAAGTATTGTTGTGGCAGTAGAACTTGGCCTCTTCCATACCCATAGAAACTAAACCCCATTTCTGCTACAATTCTATATTACAAATGTATCAGTTCTCATTATAAAACAATGCACAGTTCTGATAGTGATAGGGGAATTGGGCAGAGGCAACTGCGTGAATGAATAAACAGTGGTATGGCTAAGTGAGAGAGAAAAATAGTCAAATAAACCCATGGCCATGTAACAGGAACATTACATGAAACAGTTTAATAAACTGTAATTGACATTCAGTCAAACAGACTCTCCAAATAAACCCTCTGCACGACTCTCTCAATACAGTCCCATATACTTGGGACTCAGCTGTACTATTTGATGTTTACCACAAAAAAGGAAGCAATAAAATACTGAGAACAACAAGTTTCATTTATACATCGCCTTTAACGGATTAAGGCATCCCAAGCCACTTCATTACAGCACCAGCAAACAAAATTTGACACCAATCCACATAAGGAAATATAAACACGCACAGGACAGCATGGTAGTACAGTGGTTAGCACTGTGGCTTCACAGCTCCAGGGTCCTAGATTCAATTCCCAGTTTGGGTCACTGCCTGTGCGGACTCTGCACGTTCTCCCCGTGTCTACGTGGATTTCCTCCGGGTGCTCCAGTTTCTTCCCACAAGTCCCGAAAGACGTGCTGTTAGGTAATTTGGACATTCTGAATTCTCCCGCTGTGTACCCGAGCAGACGCCAGAGTGTGGCAACTAGGGACTTTTCACAGTAACGTCATTGCAGTGTTAATGTCAGCCTACTTGTGACAATAAAGATTATAAAAAGAAGTACATTTTAAAGGATCATCCTGCAAGGAGGAAAAAGTAGCAAAGAGGTTCGGAGAAGCAATTCCAGAGCTTAGGGTTTAGACACAGCTGTCAATGGTGGAGCCATTGAAATGGTAGGTTTGCAAAATGCCAGAGTTGGAGGATCAGGGGTTATGGGGTGAAGGCAGGAGAATGGGGATGAGAAAATATCAGCCATGAATGAATGGCGGAGCAGACCTGATGGGACGAGTGGCCTAATTCTGCTCCTATGTCTTATGGTCTTATGGAGGAGCGAGGATTATCTTTAAGGGTGATAGAAAAGCAGGGTGACACAGTGGCGCAATGGTTAGCAGTGCTACCTCACGGCGCTGAGGACCCGGGCTCGATCCTGACCCTGGGTCCTGTGTCTGCGTGGGTCTCACCACCACAACACAAAAGATGTGCAGGGTAGATGGATTTGCCACGTTAAATTGCCACTTAATTGGAAAGGGGTATTGGGTACACTAAATTTATTTTTTAAAAGGAAAAGAAGTAATAGAGAAGATTGCAGAGATAGGGAAGAGGAGACCATCAAGAAGTGTGAAAACAAATGTGGGTCAGCAAGCACATGGGTGATGGGTGAATAGAGCCTAGCGCGAGTCAGGCATGTATTATGACACCCTGGGATAGTGTGCGGTCAATTCCAGCCTCACTTGACCCGGAGTCGCAACACGGTTGAAATTAACAATTAATTCTTGGAAAATATCTGATCTACAGTCTTTTGATGGCAATTAACTACAGTCACCAGGTTTGTAAATTAAAAGACAATTATTTGTTATTAATAACTAATTAAATATGCAAATACAACTGGTTAACTCTGATCTAAATCAAACCCACCTTCATCCCCCCCCCCCCCCCCCCCCCCCCCCCCCAACACACGCACACACATTCAAGAGACAGACAAACACAGAGGGGAAAGAAATAATGGTGAAATGAAAAGGATAAGAGTCTTTGTTTCAGATGGTTGTCTTCCTTAGTCCAGGCTTTCAGATCGAGGTTTTTGCTTTCAGTCTGTACTGGTTTTCACAACAGATTCATTCAGGTCTCAAGAAAATCTCTGCAGGTTCAAATCAGCAACAGACAGGAATTTATAAACCTGGAGATGTTTGAGCTAAGGGGGTCGGAGGACGGATTCTGCACGCAGTGGCATCCATTCCTATCTATGTTTAAGGAACTATTTGTCACCGGGGGGGATAAAGGGGGCAAATTTGTACAAGCTGTTATTACTATTGTCTGGGTTGGTGTTCTCTGTAACACAGTTAGTTTCACTTTGGAATAAAACACATTTAAAAAAAAAAAAATCGCTAGTAGGCAGGGCGGGGGGGCAGGCGCGGCGAGGGGGCAGGCGCGGAGAGGGGGCAGGCGCGGAGAGGGGGCAGGCGCGGAGAGGGGGCAGGCGCGGAGAGGGGGCAGGCGGGGCGAGGGGGCAGGCGGGGCGAGGGGGTAGGCGCAGAGAGAGGGCAGAGAGAGAGAGGTCTACAATTCCTCCACAGAGTTAGAGTTTTACGATAATTACCAAACTCTTGCAGCAACTGTGTGAAAGTACACTGAATTGCTGATTGGCCACTACTGACGTGCCACCACAGGAAATTCTCAGGAAATCCTCAGGAAAACAAAACCAACACACATCTCAGAATCCCTGATAGGGAGCTATCCACTAAATGAAGCTTAATGAAGGTCTTTATCCAGCTTCAAAACCTCAAGCACGTTGCGTTTATAACATCCATGTAATCTTCCCACTTACAAATCTAAAAGCCCTACACTTCCCTGTATTAAATGACATCTGTTCCAACCACCGATCAAACAGGTTGGTATCGTTGCAATATGCATCATTTTCCACTTTGCTCAATTTGGTATTATCATCAAATGTGCACAGTTGGACACAATCCTTTCCACTAACTGATGAAAATAATTAGCAACGCCAGTACTGAGGCTTGTGCAATTCACTGGTAACTAGCTGCCAACCTGACCATACACCACTACACAGTGTCCATCACCAGCCATTTGCCAGTTAACTTTCATCCATTTCCAACTATTCCATGGGCTTGCACCTTATTCGTGCCCAATCGGGTAGGACAGTGCTAATCACCTTTCTGAAATCCAAGCCGATAACATCCACTGTCTACCCTCTACCTTCTCGGTCTGTCATCTCTTCGAAAGAAATGCAACAAATTAGTCAAGCCTGGTCTTCTACTCCAAAAACTATGCTGATCATCTTAGATTCGTTAATTACTCAAGAGACACCTTCATATTATTTTCTGAACAGTTTGCCAAGTAAGTCTTAAAGATCTATAATTTGATGGTTCATCCTTTTTTCAAATGGGAATCAAACTTGCTCATTTTATATCCAAGATTTGGTCCAAAACTTGTGAAATTTGAAAAATATCCACTAGAGGACTCTCCTTCATTTGCACTCTCCTTTAGAACCCTACAATAAAAATTATTAGAGCCAGGCGCCTTAAACTTAACAATCTTCTCAATATGTCCTCTTGAAATTTTAAAATGTTCAGTCTACATTTAATTTTGAGCATACTGCCACAATGCTAGTAACCCTCACCAATATTTTTGTGAACGCTCTTGCAATAACAGTTAAGTACTACAGCAATTTCTTTATCTTCAGATACCATTTTCCCATTGTGATTTGTTAGTCAGTGAACCGCTCAATGCTTCATTGCAGATTGTTTCCAGATTTAGTATTCCTTATGATTCACCTTTGCAGTGCTCATTGTAATGTCATTCTTTAATGGTTTTATAAATATCCATACTCTGTTCTTTTTGGTAAACATGTAGAAATGTATGTTTCTTTCCGTGTTCCTGAGTGCTTTCCACAATTTGCTACTAAGCCAAACTAGGTGTACTTTTCTAATCTGTATCTGCCCTGTCAGAGAAAAATTTATTTTGCATCGTTAAAACTATCCCACTTTCCCTCCTTTACATGTTTTTCTTTCAGTATCACTTCCCTTTTCACCATTCTCATGCATGCTCTTATTCTTTAAATCAGGTTGTTTAAATGCAGGCTTTTTAATTGCCTTCCTTGTGTTTTCCATCCTCATGTCCACTCTAGATTGTCGGAACATTACGATCGCCTGTACGATGTACCGGGAACCAATCTGGAACCAGTGTTCTAGCGAAGAGGATAAATAGGGTGGTCAGTAGGACTTTAAACTTCTGAGTTGGGGGGAAGGGAAAGTGAAAGCGACAGGGAGCAGGGAGTTAAATGGCAAGATACGCAGGAGGATAACATGTAGGCAGGTGGATTTAAGCTTGAGGCAGACTAGGAATGCAACAAAAAGGAAGGATAACTTTGGACATCTTAGGACTTCCAATATCTGTACTGATAAGAAAGTTAACATTAAGGCACTTTACCTGAATGCTCGTAGCATTTGTAACAAAGTAGATGAACTAATGGCACAGATCATCGTGAATGATTATGATGTGGTAGGCATCACAGAGACATGGCTGCAGGGGGTTCAGGACTGGCAGTTAAACATCCAAGGATATACAACCTATCGAAAAGACAGGGAGGTGGGCCGAGGGGGTGGGGTTGCCTTGTTAGTTAAGAACAAAATTAAATCTATGGCACTAAACGACATAGGGTCGGATGATGTGGAGTCTGTGTGGGTAGAATTGAGTAACCACAAAGGCAAAAAAACCATAATGGGAGTTATGTACAGACCGCCTAACGGTGGTCAGGACCAGGGGCGCAACATGTACCGGGAAATAGAAAAGGTATGTCAGAAAGGCAAGGTCACAGTGATCATGGGGGCTTCAATATGCAGGTGGATTGGGTAAATAATGTAGCCAGTGGATCCAAAGAAAAGGAATTCATGGAATGCTTACAAGATGGCTTTTTGGAACAGCTTGTCATGGAGCCCACAAGGGAGCAGGCTATTCTGGACCTAGTGCTATGTAATGAACCAGACTTTATTAAAGATCTTAAAGTAAGGGAACACTTAGGAAGCAGCGATCATAATATGGTTGAGTTCAGTCTGCAGTTTGAAAGAGAGAAGGCAAAATCGGATGTAATGGTGTTACAGTTAAATAAAGGTAATTACGAGGGCATGAGAGAGGAACTGGTGAAAATCAACTGGAAGCAGACCCTAGCAGGGAAGACAGTAGAGCAAAAATGGCAGGAGTTTGTATGCATAATTGAGGACACTGTACAGAGGTTCATCCCCAAGAAAAGAAAGATTATCCAGGGAGGGATTAGACAGCCATGGCTGACAAAGGAGGTCAGGAAATGTATCAAAGAAAAAGAGAGATCCTATAAAGTGGCCAAAAGCACCGGGAAATCAGAAGATTGGGAAGGCTACAAAAACAAACAGAGGTTAACAAAGAGACAAATAAGGAAGGAGAGGATCAAATATGAAGGCAGGCTAGCCAGTAATATAAGAAATGATAGTAAAAGTTTCTTTCAATACATAAGAAACAAACGTCAGGCCAAAGTAGACATTGGGCCAATTCAAACTGATTCTGGAAGGCTAGTGATGGGAGATGAGGAAATGGCTGGAGAACTTAATAAGTACTTTGCGTCTGTCTTCACAGTGGAAGACGTTAGTAATATCCCAAAAATTATAAAGGGTCAGGGGGCTGAGTTGAGTATGGTTGCCATTACAAAAGAGATGGTGCTAAAAAAGCTAAACGGTCTTAAAATTGACAAATCTCCTGGCCCCGATGGGCTACATCCTAGAGTTCTGAGGGAGGTGGCTGAAGAAATAGCGGAAGCGTTGGTTGAGATCTTTCAAAAATCACTGGAGTCAGGGAAAGTCCCGGACGATTGGAAGATCGCTGTTGTAACCCCCTTGTTCAAGAAAGGATCAAGACAAAAGATGGAAAATTATAGGCCAATTAGCCTAACCTCGGTTGTTGGTAAAATTCTAGAATCGATCGTTAAGGATGAGATTTCTAATTTCTTGGAAGAGCAGGGTCGGATTAGAACAAGTCAACATGGATTTAGTAAGGGGAGGTCGTGCCTGACGAACCTGTTAGAATTCTTTGAGGAGGTGACAAGTAGGTTAGACCAGGGAAACCCAGTGGATGTGGTCTATCTGGATTTCCAAAAGGCCTTTGATAAGGTGCCACACAGGAGGCTGCTGAGTAAGGTGAGGGCCCATGGTGTTCGAGGTGAGCTACTGGCATGGGTTGAGGATTGGCTGTCTGACAGAAGGCAGAGAGTTGGGATAAAAGGTTCTTTTTCGGAATGGCAGCCGGTGACCAGCGGTGTCCCACAGGGTTCAGTGTTGGGGCCGCAGCTGTTCACCATATATATTAATGATCTGGATGAAGGGACTGGGGGCATTCTAGCGAAGTTTGCTGATGATACGAAGTTAGGTGGTCAGGCAGGTAGTGCTGAGGAAGTGGGGAGGCTGCAGAAGGATCTAGACAGTTTGGGAGAGTGGTGCAGGAAATGGCTGATGCATTTCAACGTGAGAAAATGTGAGGTCTTGCACTTTGGAAAAAAGAATCCAAGCATAGACTACTTTCTAAACGGTGAGAAAATTCATAATGCCAAAGTACAAAGGGATCTGGGAGTGCTAGTCGAGGATTCCCTAAAGGTAAACATGCAGGTTGAATCCGTGATTAAGAAAGCGAATGCTATGTTGTCATTTATCTCAAGAGGGTTGGAATATAAAAGCAGCGATGTGCTACTGAGCCTTTATAAGGCTCTGGTTAGGCCCCATTTGGAGTACTGTGTCCAGTTTTGGGCCCCACATCTCAGGAAGGACATACTGGCACTGGAGCGTGTCCAGCGGAGATTCACACGGATGATCCCTGGAATGGCGGGTCTAGCATATGAGGAACGGCTGGCGTTCCTGGGATTGTATTCATTGGAGTTCAGAAGGTTAAGGGGAGATCTAATAGAAACTTACAAGATAATACATGGCTTAGAAAGGATGGACGCAAAGAAACTGTTTCCGTTAGGCGAGGAGTCGAGGACCCGTGGGCACAGCCTTAGAATTAGAGGGGGTAAATTCAAAACAGAAATGCGGAGACATTTCTTCAGCCAGAGAGTGGTGGGCCTGTGGAATTCATTGCCGCAGAGTGCAGTGGAGGCCGGGACGCTAAATGGCTTCAAGGCAGAGATAGATAAATTCTTGATGTCGCGAGGAATTAAGGGCTATGGGGAGAATGCTGGGAGGTGGAGTTGAAATGCCCATCAGCCATGATTGAATGGCGGAGTGGACTCGATGGGCCGAATGGCCTTACTTCCACTCCTATGTCTTATGGTCTTATGGTCTTATGGCCTTGCTATTGTTTTCTCCTCATTGATAATTTCATTATATAGCATCACCCAATGCAGGTAGGTTCCTCATCTACTATATTCGAGATAAATTCCTCACAATTTGCATCAGCGCTGAGGATCCGGCTCGATCCTGGCCCCGGTCACTGTCCGTGTGGAACATAGAACATAGAACAGTACAGCACAGAACAGGCCCTTCGGCCCTCGATGTTGTGCCGAGCAATGATCACCCTACTCAAACCCACGTATCCACCCTATACCCGTAACCCAACAACCTCCCCTTAACCTTACTTTATTAGGACACTACGGGCAATTTAGCATGGCCAATCCACCTAACCCGCACATCTTTGGACTGTGGGAGGAAACCGGAGCGCCCGGAGGAAACCCACGCACACACGGGGAGGGCGTGCAGACTCCGCACAGACAGTGACCCAGCCGGGAACTGAACCTGGGACCCTGGAGCTGTGA
This sequence comes from Scyliorhinus canicula, assembly GCF_902713615.1. Lineage (NCBI taxonomy): Eukaryota > Metazoa > Chordata > Chondrichthyes > Carcharhiniformes > Scyliorhinidae > Scyliorhinus > Scyliorhinus canicula. The sequence continues at coordinate 22,272,977 of NC_052153.1, read as the reverse complement.
AGCATTTATGCTAACCACCATGCTACCGTGCTGCATGGAGTTTGCACATTCTCCCCATGTCTGCTTGGGTCTCACCCCCACAACCCAAAAAGGTGTGCAGGGTAGGTGAATTGGTCACGCTAAATTGCCTCTTAATTTGAAAAAATTGGGTACTCTAAATATTTTTTTTAATTCCTCACTTTTTTTTATTTCCAATTAACATGCAAGGTATTGTGCAAGATTGAAATCCTCACCAAATTATAACTCGAGCACAAATCCGTCTTATCCTCTCTCACAAATCTGCACCATCTGCCCTTTGATTATTGGGTGACCGGTGGCATAGTTCGACTGCTAATTTTTTCAATTTGCCATTCTCTAATTCAGGTTTTTTTCAAAGTGGGGGTCACAACCCCCAGTAGTTGTAAAAAGGGTCACGGTGCACCCGGACATCAACGTAAGTATCTCAACTACCGGACATATTAGTAGGATAGAAAATAGAATGAGTGCCATGAACATGGCTTTCGCGACGGGAGGTGAGAGAATGCATGGCCCAGGAGCGAGAAGCAGACAGACATCCCAACAGCAGGCCAGATGGTTCGCTGTAACTCAGAACCATCACACGGATAAGATTGAAGCCGATTAAAGGGACATCTGATTGTCACCAATCAATCTGATTCTTCACTGAACTGAAGTCTTTCATTCAACTAACCTTAAATTGAGTAGCTTTTCTGGATCACCCATCAAGAGACTCAGTCCCCATTTCTGTAGAGAAGTTAGCACAGATCCCCACCCTGCATGTCCTCCACATACACACTTTCTGAGTTCTCTTGTTGGAAGGAGCTTTTAGGAAGCCAAACACCAGGTTGGAAAGTTTACCTATCTGTTCAAAATGCATTGAGGAGTAATAGGGTTTGGAGAAAACTATCTCCTTTCTTTCTGTCTGGGTGTCAATGCTCACCCGCAGCAAAACTTACAGCATTTACCTGATTAAACCTGGCACAGAACAGTCACACTCAGACTCTTTCACAGCAGCTATCAAAGGAAAATCCTCCAGACTTCCGGTGGCGGCAATGCGGAGCTAAGCCGCACATTCGGCAGCTCCCGCTGAAAACGGACTTTGGGGCTCTTTTCAGGGCCCCCAACGGAGCTCTGTCGGCAAATCCCAACGTGGGAAGAGGACAGGAGTCGACCCCTACGGTCCTTTGGTCCAGACCAGGAGTGGGGTAAGGAGAAAAACGGAGAAAGCACCCCTGAAAAAGCGGGGGAAGGAAGACAAAATGGCGGCCGGCGTAGACCCGGAGGACTGGAGGCAGTGGGCTCAGGAGCAGCAGGCGACTCTGCTGCGCTGTTTCCAGGAGCTTAAGTTGGAGCTGCTGGTGTCGTTGAAGGTAACCACCAGGGAGCTGATGGTGACCCAGACAGCCCAGGGGGCTGCGATCCGGGAGCTGCAGAAGCAGGCCTCCAAAAGGGAGGATGAGGCCGTGGCCGTCGCGGGGAAGGTGGAGATGTACGAGGCGCTCCAGAAAAGATGGCAGGAGCGGTTCGAGGAGCTGGACAACCGGTCGAGGAGGAAGAATTTGCGGATCCTGGGCCTCACGGAGGGGCTGGAGGGGTCGGACCTGGCGGCCTATGTGGCGGTTATGTTAAACTCGCTGATGGGTTTAACCGGACGAAGGCGGTGCTCCATAGACGGAGTGTGAAGTTCGGCATGTTGCAGCCGGCGCGTCTGTGCGTCACCTATAAGGATCGGCACCATTATTTTGAGTCCCCGGAGGAGGCTTGGGCCTTTGTGCAGGCCGAGAAATTGGACTCAAACTGAGGGTCTAAGATGGGGGATGCTGTATAATACTGTATTTGTATTTGCTTGGTTTAATGTAAGATGTGGGTTGGCCTTAGGGTGGGTGGGGTGATGTCGATTTGTCTTTTCTGTATGGGTTTTTCTGTAGGGGTCTGGTGGACGGGTTCGGGCAGGGGGGTCTGACAATGGGAGTTTCCCTAGAGGAGGCGGGGCCGGGCAGGGCAAAAGTGCGGGCTTTCTGCGGGTTTCACGCGCTGGGAGATGGTGGGGGCGGGGTCGGGGCTGAGACGCGCGGTCGTTGCTGGCTGTTTTCGTTTTCCGAGCAAGAGCGGGGGGGGACCCATTGACGGGCACGATGGAGGAGGGGTAGTCCCACGTGGGGAGGAGTCGGAGGTAGGGCGGGAGTCACCGGGGTCAGCAGACGTTAGCTGGCTCACAGGAGTGCTATGGAGGGAGGGGCGTGGCTAGGAGGGGTCCTAGCCTGGGGGGCGGTTTGGGGGGGGGGGGGGGGGGGGGGGGGGGGTTACCGGGTTGCTGCTGAAACAGTCAGGAAGGAGCTGGGGGACGCAGGGGATGCTGGAGGGGGGGGGGGGGGGTTTGCCGCCGTGGGAAACTGGCAGAGCGGGGGACGCTGGCCAGTGGTGGGCAAGGGATGGGGTATGGCTAATCGGCAGGGAGCCCTCTGATCCGGCTGATAACCTGGAATGTGAGGGGGTTGAATGGGCCGGTCAAACGGGCCCGGGTATTTGCGCACCTGAAGGGGCTGAAGGTGGATGCGGCTATGCTCCAGGAGACACACCTGAGAGTGGTGGACCAGGCTGAGGAAGGGATGGGTGGGCCAAGTATTTCACTCAGGGCTGGATGAGAAGAGTAGGGGGGTGGCGATCCTGGTGGGGAAGGTGGTGTCGTTTGAGGCGTTAAATGTGGTGGCTGACAGTGGCGGGAGATATGTGATGGGGGGGGGGGGGGGGGGGTGGATCCCTGGAGGTTTGCGAGGCCAAGGGCCAGGGGGTACTCGTTTTTCTCCCGCGTACATAAGGCCTACTCGAGGATTGATTTTTTTTGTCCTGAGCAGGGGGTTGGTTTCGAGGCTGGAGGATGTGGAATACTCTGCCATTGCCATTTCAGATCATGCCCCACACTGGGTGGACCTCGGGCTGGGGGAAGAGAGGGACCAACGTCCGCTCTGGCGCTTGGAGGTGGGGCTGCTGGCAGATGAGGAGGTGGCCGAGAGGGTTTGGGGGTGTATCGAGAGGTACCTTGAGGCCAATGACAACGGGGAGGTCCGAGTGGGGACGGTCTGGGAGGCATTGAAGGCGGTGATGAGGGGGGAATTGATCTCCATCCGAACCCATAGGGAGAGGGGGGAGCAGAGGGAGAGGGAGAGACTGATAGGGGAGATGGTGCGGGTGGATAGGAGATATGCGGAGGCTCCAGAGGAGGGATTGCTGGGGGAGAGGCGTAACCTTCAGGCCAGATTCGACCTATTGACTACCAGAAAGGCGGAAGCTCAGTGGAGGAAAGCACAGGAGGCGGTGTATGAGTATGGGGAGAAGGCGAGCAGGATGCTGGCACACCAGCTCCGAAAGCGGGACGCGGCCAGGGAGAGTGGGGTGATCATTGTTCGGCACAACATCGAGGGCCGAAGGGCCTGTTCTGTGCTGTACTGTTCTATGTTCTATGTTCTATTGGGTGAGTGACGGATAAGGCTGGGAAGGTGGTGCGGAGAGGAGTAGATGTTAATGGGGTCTTCAGAGACTTCTATGGGGAACTGTACCGGTCTGAACCCCCGGTGGAGGGGGGTGGAATGGGGTGCTTCTTGGACAAGCTGCGATTCCCGAGGGTGGAGGAGGAGCAGGTGGAGGGACTGGGGGCGCCGATCGAGCTGGAGGAGGTGGTCAAAAGGATAGGGAGCATGCAGTCGGGGAAGGCGCCGGGGCTGGACGGGTTTCCGGCAGAATTTTATAAAAGGTATTTGGACCTGTTGGGCACCGTGTTGGTCCGGACCTTTAACGAGGCAAGGGAGGGGGGGGCTTTGCCCCCAACGAAGTCACGGGCGCTGATTTCCTTGATCCTGAAGCGGGACAAGGACCCTCTGCAGTGCGGGTCATATAGGCCGATTTCGCTGCTAAACGCCGACGCTAAGCTGCTGGCAAAGATCCTGGCCACTAGAATAGAGGGTTGCGTGCCCGGGGTCATTCATGAGGACCAGACGGGGTTTGTGAAGGGAAGGCAGTTGAATACAAACGTGCGTAGGCTCCTCAATGTCATTATGATGCCGGCCATGGAAGGGGAGGCGGAGATAGCGGTGGCATTGGATGCGGAGAAGGCCATTGATAGGGTTGAGTGGGAGTATTTGTGGGAGGTGTTGGAGAGGTTTGGGAGGGGTTTATCAGGTTGGTGAGGCTGCTCTACGAGGCCCCGATGGCGAGTGTATCCACAAATAGGAGGAGGTCGGAGTACTTTCGGCTGTACCGGGGGATGAGACAGGGGTGCCCCCTGTCCCCCTTGCTCTTCACGTTGGCGATTGAGCCCCTGGCCATGGCATTGAGGGAGTCAGGGAACTGGAGGGGCCTGGTGCAGGGTGGGGAGGAGCATAGAGTGTCGCTGTATGCGGACGACCTGTTGCTGTATGTGGCGGACCCGGTAGGGGGGTTGCCGGAGGTGATGAGGATTCTTAGTGAATTCGGGGGTTTCTCTGCGCAAGAGTGCGTTGTTTGTGGTGCATCTGGGGGATCAAGAGGAGGGGATTGGTAGGCTCCCACTGAAGCAGGCAGGGAAGAGCTTCAGGTACCTAGGCGTCCAGGTGGCTGGGAGCTGGGGGGCCCTGCACAAGCTCAACCTCACAAGGTTGGTGGAGCAGATGGAGGAGGAGTTTAAGAGATGGGATATGTTACCGCTGTCACTGGCGGGGAGGGTGCAGTCCGTTAAGATGGTGCTCCCGAGGTTTTTGTTCCTGTTCCAGTGCCTCCCCATCCTTATCCCGAAGGCCTTTTTTAGGAGTGTCAACAGGAGTATCACTGGATTTGTGTGGGTGCATGGGACTCCGAGGGTGAGAAGAGTGTTCCTGGAACGGGGCAGGGATAGGGGGGGCTGGCGTTGCCCAACCTCTGTGGGTACTATTGGGCTGCCAACACAGCGATGGTGCGTAAGTGGGTAATGGACGAGGAAGGGGCAGCATGGAAGAGGATGGAGGCGGCGTCATGTGTGGGCACGAGCCTGGAGGCGCTGGTAACGGCGCCGTTGCCGCTCCCTCCAACGAGGTATACCACGAGCCCGGTGGCGGCGGTTACCCTCAAAATTTGGGGGCAATGGAGATGGCATAGGGGAGAATTGGGGGGCTCGATGGAGGCCCCGATATGGGGGAACCATCGGTTTGTCCCAGGGAGCATTGCTAGCAGATTTCTGGGCTGGCACAGGGTAGGGGTTAGGAGGTTGAGGGACCTGTTTGTGGAGGGGAGGTTCGCGAGCTTGGGGGAGTTAGAGGGGAAGTTTGGGCTCCCCCTCGGGAACATGTTTAGGTACATGCAGGTGAGGGCGTTTGCCAGGCAGCAGGTGGAGGGGTTCCCCTTGCTGCCCCCACGAGGGGTGCGGGATCGGTTGCTCTCGGGGGTGTGGGTTGGAGGAGGGAGGATTTCGGACATATACCGGGTGATGCAGGAGGTAGACGAGGCCTCGGTGGAGGAACTGAAGGGTAAATGGGAAGACGAGTTGGGTGAGGAAATTGAGGAGGGGATATGGGCGGATGCCCTGGAGAGAGTGAATTCCTCCTCTTCCTGTGCGAGGCTTAGCCTCATACAGTTCAAGGTGCTGCATAGGGCCCACATGACTGGGACGAGGATGAGTAGGTTTTTCGGGGGCGAGGACAGGTGTGCTAGGTGCTCGGGGAGCCCAGCAAACCACGCCCATATGTTTTGGGCGTGCCCAGTGTTCTGGAAAATACAGAATGTGTCATTTGAAACATAGAGGTCTGCCAATATCTGGTCTGGGAGAGTGCAGGGAAAGATCCCACAAGAGGTTGGTGGCAGCTGAAAAGAGCAGAAACTGTGGCCAGCTCTTCTGTCAAAAATGCAGTCAATTTCAGTCTGTCAGAATTGTTATTACAACCTGCAGCAGGAGAAAGGGAAAAAGAAAAAGAGAGTTTGCATAGATTTCTTTGTGCTGTTGAAATATTGTAATGTACTGCCCCTTTAAGCCCCGTAGTCCATTCCCTATCGGAGGTCCCGATCTCTCCCGCCAAAAAGCACTAAGCGCGGGCTTCCCTCGCCCCTCCCCCTCCCCCCACGTGCGAGGCAGCAGCCATCAGGAGAAGAGAGCAGCAGAACTCGAGGCAGCAACAGCTGGCGGCCGGGGCACGGCCCGGGGGAGCTCCGCTCCCCTCAAGGAGGTGGAAGGCTCAAAGAAACGGCAGCAAGAATGAGGAGGATGAGAAGGAAGATGTTTGTTGGTGGACTCAGCTGGGAAACAAGTAAGAAAGATTTAAGGGACTGCTTTTCTGGAGGTGGAGAGATTGTAGACTGCTTAATTAAAATGGATCCTGAAAGAGTAGACAGGGTATTGAATGGGGAGCACAAACTTGATGGGAGAGTTATTGATCCCAAGAAAGCTCAGGCTATGAAGGGCAAGGTTGAAATAAAATTGGCCCAATCTAAGGAAGTGTACCAGCAGCAGCAACCAGCAGCAATGGGGAGGACAGAACACAGAGAACAGAGAAAACAGAGAGAGAGAGAAACAGCAACAGGAGAGATGGGGAGGAGAACTAAAAGAGAGAGAGAGAGAAACAGCAACAGGAGAGAAGGGGAGGAGAACTAAAAGAGAGAGAGAAAACAGAGAAACAGCAACAGGAGAGAAGGAGAGGAGAACTACAAGAGAGAGAGAGTCTGAAGGTCCCTACAACAAACCAGCAGCATCCAGAATCACTAATCGTTTTTCCTTTCTGTAAAGAAAGTGTTTGCAACTTATTTAAAAAAAAGTATAATAATAAAAAAATAATTTAACCTGAAAAAGTGGTTATTAGCTTACTTCACTTCCTTAATAACGCAGGACCCAGGACATCAATGCTATTAAGGGGTAAGTAGGTAAAATTCTTCGGTGAAGGTATGGGTTATACCGGGGGATAACTTGAAAAGAGAGTTTGACCTGAATAGCACCCACAGAAGCCTGTATCGGAGTCAGGGAGTGAGAATCCCTGTTCACCATTTAGAATATTGGCCCTTTTTGGTATAGGGGGAATTCTAAGACAGAGTGGTGAATTTACAAAAACACCAGCGCTGGGGGAGTTTTGGATGGGGGTAGCAAGGATGGTGTCGAGGGTGGTGGGATCCAGGGTCAGACCTGGCGGCCTATGTGGCGGTTATGTTAAACTCGCTGATGGGTTTAACCGGACGAAGGCGGTGCTCCATAGACGGAGTGTGAAGTTCGGCATGTTGCAGCCGACGCGTCTGTGGGTCACCTATAAGGATCGGCACCATTATTCTGAGTCCCCGGAGGAGGCTTGGGCCTTTGTGCAGGCCGAGAAATTGGACTCAAACTGAGGGTCTAAGATGGGGGATGCTGTATAATACTGTATTTGTATTTGCTTGGTTTAATGTAAGATGTGGGTTGGCCTTAGGGTGGGTGGGGTGATGTCGATTTGTCTTTTCTGTATGGGTTTTTCTGTAGGGGTCTGGTGGACGGGTTCGGGCAGGGGGGTCTGACAATGGGAGTTGCCCTAGAGGAGGCGGGGCCGGGTAGGATGGGGACTCGCAATTTTTGGGGTTGCAGTGGAGCCGCGAGTGCAGGAGGCGAAAGAGGCCGGTGTTCTCGCCTTTGCGTCCCTAGTAGCCCGGCGGAGGATCTTGCTCCAATGGAAGGATGCGAGGCCCCCAAGCGTGGAGGCCTGGATCAATGATATGGTGGGGTTCATTAAATTGGAGAAGGTGAAATTTGCCCTGAGGGGATCAGTACAAGGGTTCTTTCCTGGACTTCCTGGCGGAACGGTAGGGAAATAGGCCGGCAGCAGCAGCAACCCGGGGGGGGGTGTTTGGATCGGTGGGAGGGAGAACTGTGTACATGGGTTTGTGGGATGTGGCGGGTGTTATCTCTTTCCCTTTTGTTGTTTGGGTGTTCTTTTGTTTTTTTTCTTTTGTTTGTAGTTGCTTTTGAAGTTGGGTGGGTATTGTTCTTGGGGTGTTACCGCGGTTGTTTTGTTAATAGAATTGAGATGTTTATATTTTGTAAAAATTTCAATAAAAATTTTTTTTTTTTTTTAAAAGGAAAATCCTCCAAACTTTAAGGAAACTCACAGCCTTTGTCTGCATCCCCTCCCCCACCCCCAAAAACAATTTTGCATTGTTAAGTGAAAATATTCTTTATCGGGCGATGCACAAAGTACTTTCGGGTGTGTGGGTCGGAGAGGGGAAGGTGTCTAACATTTATAAGGTAATGCAGGAGGTGGAGGAGTCGGCAGTGGAGGAGCTGAAGGCCAAATGGGAGGGGGAACTTGGGGAGCAGATAGAGGACGGGACTTGGGCGGATGCCTTGGAGAGAGTCAACTCTTCCTCTTCATGTGCGAGGCTTAGTCTCATCCAATTCAAGGTGCTGCACCAGGCCCACATGTCCGGGACTAGGATGAGTAGGTTATTTGGGGGTGAGGACAGGTGCACCAGGCGAATCATGCCCATATGTTCTGGGCATGCCCGGCACTGGAATAATTCTGGAAGGGGGTGGTGGGGACGGTGTCGAGGGTGGTTGGATCCAGGGTCAAACCAGGGTGGAGACTCGCGATTTTTGGAGTTGCGGTGGAGCTGGGAGTGCAGGAGGCGAAAGAGGCCGGTGTCCTGGCCTTTGCGTCCCTAGTAGCCCGGCGGAGGATCTTGCTGCAGTGGAAAGATGCGAGGCCCCCAAGTGTGGAGACCTGGATCAGTGACATGGCGGGATTTATAAAATTGGAGAGGGTCAAATTTGCCGAGAGGATCAATACAAGGGTTCTATAAACGGTGGCAGCCTTTTCTGGACTTCCTGGCTCAAAGATAGGTATCTTTATCAATAGCAGCAGCAGCAGCCCAGGGAGGGGGGGTGTTAATTTAAGTTGTTGTTAATATGTTGTGTTGTTCATTGAGGAGGGGTGAATGTTTATAATTGCTATTATTATTGTTATTGTTGGTATTTTATTATTCTTTATCAGTCCTAAAAGCAGCCTTCGAGTTTAAACCTGTATCCCTTTGTCCTCGTCTCACAGTTTAATTAATAATGGGCTAGATTCATTATTCCCAAACACTTATTAGCATAATTCATCTTTCCCTGCAAGATTACATTGAAGAGCTATTAAGCCTAAATTTCTATAGCTTTTGCTGTGTTAGTCGTGGCAGTGGGTAATGCTCTTGTCTCTACATTAGACAGTTGTAGGCTCACCTCCACATCAAGGCTAACACCCCAGTGTAGTGAGAAATGCTGTTTTCCAGATACCATGTTAAATGGAGGCTCTGTTTCTCATGGGATTACATTAAATAAGAGCAAGGAGTTATTCCAGATGTCCTGACTAATATTAATCCCTCAATAAACATCATTTAAAAAATTATCTGGTCTTTATCACATTGCTGTTTGTGGGAGCTTGCTGTGCATAAATTGGTATCACTTATTTGCAATCAAGCAGTTGTGAAGGTGCTAGCAAAATGCAAATGTTGTTTCTTTCCATAATTCAAACATTGGCATCAACCGTGTGGCTCTTTGAATCTCCCTATACTTTCACAGAATCAGAGCTTTGCATCACAGAAAGAGGCCCTTCAGCCCATTGTGTCTGTGCTGGCTTCACAAAAAAACAGCCGCGGACAACAAGAAAGGTCAGTGACAGCATAAAACTAAAAGAATGGGTTCACAAAAACGCATGACATAGCACAGATCCAGATGAATTGGATAGGTACAAGGGTCAGCAAAGTGTCACAAAGCAGCTTATAAAAGCTACTAAAAGTGAATATGAAAGAAAACTTGCAAGAGGCATCAAAAGCAATAAGAAGAAACATTATAGTTTTATAAAGAGAAAGCAGGTGGTGAAGAACAATGTAGGGCCACTAAAAGCTGAAAATGGAGATACTGTCAGTGATAATGGGGAAATGGCAGACATGTTGAACAATTACTTTGCCTCAGAATTTACAGTTGAAAAGAAGGATAACTTACCGAAGTCCTGAAAACATTAATAGTCGATAAAGGGAAGGGACATTAATACAATTAACTAAGTACAGCATCGGTAACTAGGAAATTAATACAACTAAAGAAGTCCCCAGGACCTGACAGTTTCTATCTGCGGGGGTGAAAGGAAGTAGAGGAACACATTGTAGATGCCCCAAATATAATCTTCCAGAGTTCCCTCGGTTCAGGAGTAGTCCCTCTGCATTGAAAATTTGCACATGTCACTCCTTTAAGAAGGGTGAAAGGGGGAAACCAAGGAATTACAGACCAGTTAGTCCAACTTCAGAGATGGGTAAATTGCTGGAGTCTATAATCAGGAATGAGTAACTTAACACCTTGAAAAAGTTCAGTCAGTCAGAGAGAGCCAGCATGGATTCACGAAGGGAAAGTCATGCCTGACTACACGTGTTGAATTTTAAGAAGAGGTGACTAAGGTAGTGGATAGGGGAATGTCTATGGATGTCATTTATATGGACTTCCAGGAGGCATTTGATAAAGTCCTACACAAGAGATTGTTAACTAAGGCGGAAGCCCATGGCGTTGAGGGCAAATTGACGTGATTACGAAACTGGTTGAGCGGCAGGCAACAATGTAGGGATAATGGCAGGTGGTGACTAGTGGTGTGCCACAGAGATCTGTGTTAAGGCCTCAATTATTCCCTCTATTCATTAATGATTTGGATAATGGCATACAAAGTCACATATCCAAATTTGTGGATGATACAAAGTTAAGTGTCATTGTAGACAGCCTAGATGATAGCATAAAATTGCAAGACGATATTGAGAGACTAAGTGACTGGACAAAATTGAGGCAGATGGAATTTAAAGTAACTGTGAGGTTGTCCATTTTAGACCAAAAAGAGCACTTTCTGTATGGAAAAAAATTAGGTGCAGTGGATGTCCAAAAAGACTTGGGGATTCAGATGCATAGGTCTTTAAAATTCCAGGAAGAAGTGCAGAAAATAATCAAAAAGGTTAATGGAATGCTAGCCTTTATATCTGGAGGATTAGAAGATAAAGGCATAGCGGTTAGACTGCAAGCGGAGCAGTTCTGGGCACCACATCAGAGAAAAGATATTTTGGCTTTGCAGGGAGTGCAACGTAGGTAAACCAAAATGATACCTGGATTACAGAGGTTGTGTTATGAGGAGAAATTATTCAAATTAGACCTGCTTTCACTCTAATTTAAAAGGCTACAGGGTGATCTGATCAAAGTTATCAAGATATTAACAGCAAAAGACAGTGTAGATAAAGATAAACTATTTCCATGATTGGAGATTCTAAAACTGGGAGGCATATTATAAAGATTAGAGCTAGACCGTTCAGGAGAGAAGTCAGGAAGACCTTCTTCACTCAAACACAGGTCAAGGTTGGAACTCTCTCCCACAAACAGCAGTTGAAGGTAGATCAGTTGTGAATTTTAAATCTGAGCTAGATAGGTTTTTGTTAAACAAAGATATTAAGGGATATGGGCTAAAGGAAGGTAGGTATATGGAATTAGGTCACAGATCAGCCATGATCTCATTGAATGGTGGGACAGACGCAAGGGGCTGAATGGTCTACTCCTTTTCCGGGCATCAAGTGGCCCAGAAGGTCAGCCAGTGGCAAAATTGGGTCCCAGGGAAAGAAGTTTGAAAAACACTGCTCTAATTCCTTCCAAAGAGATTGAGTGCCACTCCCAGTACTCACTCAATTATAATCATGCCCAATCTAACCAATAATGTCCCTTCGTCTCCTACATTATCTACCTAGTCCTTCCCAAAATGCACAACACAGCCATCATTAGGTTTCAGTCTGATTTCAGACACTCCTACAACTTTTATTTGCTCCTTAAGGGGTTAAGTTACCCCATTCCTGATTATCGACTCCAGAAATTTTCCCTCCACAGATGTTGGGCTAACTGGTCTGTAATTCCTTAGTTTCCCCTTTCACCCTTCTTAAAAAGTGAAGTGACATGTGCAATTTTTCAATCCAGAGGGACTACTTCTGAACCTAGGGAATGCTGGAAGATTACAGCTGAGGCATCTACAATGTGCTCCTCTACTCCCCTTTCATCCCCGCGGATGTCCTGGAGTTACAGCTTAGCCATTTTGTTCCTTTTACACCTTGCATTCACACAGTATTTTTCAGGTTATACTTTCATATCTTTACTTCCCCTTTCCTAATTATTCTTAGCCTCCAGATCACTTCCGCTGTCCCCTTCCACCCTACTTCCCCTCAACCCATCGTACTAGTTTTAGTTATTCTCACTGCCTTATTTAACCTTTCTATAAGCATCTTAGTATGTCTCCAGTAGAGGTCAATAACCAGAGCTGATTCAGTTTCCTCCCACAGACAAAAGATATGCAGGCAAGGTGGATTGGCCATGCCAAAATTGCCCTTTAGTGTCCAAGGATGTACAGATTAGGTGGGGTTAGAGAGATAGGGCAAGGGAGTGGGTCTGGGTAGGAAGCTCTTTCAAAGGGACTGTGCAGACTTGATGGGCTGAATGGCCTACTTCTTCACTGTAAGGATTCTTTGGATCCCAATGTTCTAGAAATCTTAAAACCTGAATCACAGTGCTCATAGAATCATAGGATTTACAGTGCAGAAAGAGGCTATTCGGCCCATCAAGTCTGCACCGGCCCTTACAAAGAGCACCCTACTGAAGCCCACATATCTGCCCTATCCTCGTAACCCAGTAACCCCCACTTAATATTATTTTTTGGACACTTAAGGGCAATTTAGCATGGCCAATCTACCTAACCTACACGTCTTTGGACTGTGGGAGGAAACTGGAGCACCTGGAGGAAACCCACGGAGACATGGGGAAAACGCACAGACTCCGCACAGACAGTGCCGGGAATCGAACCTAGGGCCCTGGATAGGTGAAGCAACTGTGCTACCCACTATGCTACCATACTGCCCATGTACCGTACTCCATGACCGATTGCCATTCATTCAGTTGCCTCAGCCCCAAATTCTGGAATTAATTCTCGGCCTCCTAACCTCACTTTCCTCCTTTGAGTCACTTCTTAAAGCACCTCTTTGACCAAGCTTTTAGCCATTTAATCTAATAGCTCCTTATGTGACTCAGTGTCATGTATAATGCTCCTGTGAAGCACCTTGGGATATTTCATCACATGAAAGTGCTGTATAACCACGATGTTCAAACTAACTCTTCTATCTTAGTTTCTAAACATGCTTTTATTTTCCAATTGGTGGGCGGGAAAGAAAAGGGGAAGTAGTGATGTGGTGTTGGCAATGGACTAGTAATCCGGTAAGCTCTAGGGACCATGGTTCAAATCCCACCACAGCAAATGGTGAAATCTAACTTCAATGAAAATCTGGAATTAAAAGTCCAATGATGACCATGTACCCATTGTCGATTGTCGTAAAAATCCATCTGGTTCACTAATGACTTTTAGAGAAGAAAATCTCAGTTCAGGGGCAATTAGGGATGGGCAAGAAGTACTCATGAATGATTTTTTTTAAACTATAAAATTAACAGGATACAATTAACTGTTCACATTTCAACTCATGGTGACTCAGTACCAAATTCCTGGTGTATCCATACATTCCCTCATACTGGGATATTAGCTGTGAAATTAGTGGCACATTGCAAATTCAGAGGCTGCACATATTCTTGGGAAGGAATTACATTTTATAGAGTAAGACTGGATTAACATTTTGACTACTTTCTGATTGACCCATGTGTACTGACTGCATTTCATATGCGCAACATTTATGATCTATAATTCAAATTAGATCTATTTAGAATCAATTAAAATTAGTGTTTTGACAATTTAAGCAATTTTATCCTCGAACATTAACCTATTTTTCTTCCCAAGATTTGTTTCAAAATGCCTTACTCAACTAGCCCAAGCCAAAGCCAGTAATCTCCCAAAAGGGAACAAGATCAAACATGAAGCTATTTTTGCATGCCTCCTGTAAGGCAGAGAGCAATGACAATGACAGAATTATGGCAGCACACTGGATTTTGTAGCCACGACAAGAGAAAATCTATGGATCAGAAAGTAGGTCAGAAGCAAATACTCACCAAGAAAAATCTTAGTTTTAAATCAATACAGCAAAGCATTTCATAATTGAATAAAATAATATAAATCTGTTTCTTCGTAACAGTTTTGATGGTTTTTGGGGAAAATTCAAGACATTGAAAGTGGATAGATAAACCATAAAAGCATTTAGTGAATCATAAAGACCAGGATTATCCTAACTTCAATCCCTCCTCTGTTTGAGCTAACTGGCTGCATTTAAGACACCAGTAGAATACTGTAAAAGAGGACATGGTTCAGGTACAGTTGGGGTACAAACCCACGTGGGGAAAAAGATTGGAAAACCAAAGTCAGAGCTTCCTGGATGAAGAAGGAGCAAGATGAATCAGGAAAAAAAGGGCTGCACATGGCAGATCTCAGATTGACAATTTCAGCGACAACCATGCTGACTGTAGAAAGTTCAGAGCAAAAATGAAAAAGGAATTAAAAGAACCAAAGAGAGAATGTGAGAAGAGACTGCCAGCTAACTTAATAGAATAATCACTTATTGTCACAAGTAGGCTTCAATTAAGTTACTGTGAAAAGCCCCTAGTCGCCACATTCCGGCGCATGTTCAGGGAGGCCGGAACGGGAAAGGAATCCTTAAAAAGGAATCCTTAAAGGAATTCCATAGAAAGGAATCCAAAAATATTCTCCAGGAACACAAATAATAAAAAAAAGTAGGAAGAGAAAGAATGGGGCTAATTCGGGAACAAAATAGGGATCCATGCACAGGCATAGCTGATGTACGACACAAGCACTGTGCATACCCGGTGTTTACTAAGATGTCACCTAAGTCTTTGTAAAGAGGTGGTAGTTGAGATAATGGGTCAACTAAATATTGATGGGAGTTATTAAAAAGGCATGTTCTATGTAAAGTTTAAGTCACCAGGACTCAAAGTCAAGCGACACTAGAGTGGAAACTGGGGATGCAGTGACCATATTCTTTCAATTCCCCTCACATATGGGGTGATGCCAGAAGTCTGGTGAATTGCAAAGAATAGAGCCTTGATCAAAAATAAGTGCAAGGATAAATCCAACAACTACAGATCAGTTAAACCTTGGCAGTCGGAAAGCTTTGAGAGATGTTAACCAGGAACAAAGTAAACAATCATTTGGAAAGGTGTGAATTAATTAAGGAAAGTGAGCATAGATTTGTTAAAGCAAATTGTGTATAACTAATTTGATTGAGATTTTGATGAGGTAACAGAGAGAGTTGATGAGCATAATATGATTGATGTGGTGTAAATGAACTTCAAAAGGCATTTGATAAAGTGTCACATATTAGACTTGCCAACAAGTTGAAGCTCATGGAATAAAAGAGACATTTGCAGCATGGGTACAGACTTAGCTGAGTGGCAGGAAAGAGTATATTGGTGAGCAGTTGATTTTCAGGCTGAATAAGGATGTAGAATTATAGAATGGCTACAGCACAGGAGGTCAGTCGACCATCATGTCAGTGTCTGTTCACTGCAAGAGTAACTAATTTAGTCCCATTCCCCTGCCTTTTCCCTGTGGCCCTACAAATACTTTTCTCTTCCGAGCTTATTCAAATACCTTTGGAAAGCCACAATTGAATCCAGCTCCACCACTCTCAGGCATAGCATTCCAGATCCTAACCACTCACCAAGTAAAAATGTTTTTCCTCAGCTCAAAGTTGTGTCCTCTGATTTCTATATAAATTGGGGTTCCCTACAGGGTCAGTACCACTACTTTTTTTGACATATATAAATGATCTAGACTTGGGTGTAAATGGTACCATTTCAAAATTTGCAGATTTCAAAACTTGGAACCATTGTAAACTGTGAGAAAGATAGTTTGACTTAAAGAGTATATAGACAGGCTGGCAGAATGATCGGACACATGGCAGATGAAATTCAATGCAGAGAAGTGTGAAGCGATCCATTATGTAAGAACAAGAAGGAGCGGCAATACAAAGGCTACAATTCTAAGGTGTCTGAGGGTGCCGGAATAGAGAGACCTGGTGTGTATGTACACAAAGAATAGTATGATGAACACTTTGTTAATCACAAGTTCACTCTCAAGTGGCGTACTTTGTCCAATTCTGCACACACTTTAGAAATGTGTAAAAATTTACATGGTTAGCTCCAGGGATGAGCAACTTCAATTGCATGGATAGTTGGAAGAAACTGGGGCTGTTATCCTTCGAGAAGTTTGATCGGAGATTTAGTTGAGGTTTTCAAGATTTTGTGAGAAACTGTTCCCATAGGCGGAAGAATAGAGAGTCAGAGGACACAGACCTAACACCATTGGCAACGCAATAATAATAATCTTTATTGTCACAAGTAGGCTTACATTAACACTGCAATGAAGTTATTGTGAAAAGCCCCTAATCGACACATTCCAGCGCCTGTTCGGGTACACGGAGGGAGAATTCAGAATGGCCAATCCATCGAACAAGCACGTCTTTTGGGACTTCTGGGAGGGAACCGGGCACCTGGAGGAAACCAACGCAGACACGGGGAGAATGTGCAGACTCTGTGCAGCCAGTGAACCAAGCGGGAATCGAACCCAAGTCCCTGGTGCTGTGAAGCAACAGTGCTAACCACTGTGCTGCCCTGCCGCCCGTAGAATCAATGGTGACATGAGGGGGAAAAAATCTTTTATGCCATGTGCAGTTAGGATTTGGAGTTCACTGCCCATGTGTGCGGTAGAGGCATGTTCAATCGTGGATTTCAATGGGAACTGGATAATCATCTGAAGAGAAAAATAATGCCAACTACGGAGAAAAAAAATGGACTGGAGCTAGGTGAGATGCTTTCATCAAGAGCCAGCACAGACATGATGGGCCAATGGTCATCTCCTGTTCCGTAACAATTCTATAATTACACGAGTGAGAGACTATTCAACCTGATTCCAATACCAAACTTCTGTTCAAGGTATACAAACGGTAATTTATTTCTTACCTTTGCAAGGCCAGCCCTATGTGCACCCTGAGACTCCATGTATGCAATGTACTTCGAAAAATTCTTGAACTCTTCCATTGTGGGCTGGAAAGTCATGATTTTACATGTAGATTTTGATGAAGACCCTGATTCTTCTGTAGCCATGATGACAAAATCATGTGTTCTTCCTAAAATAAAAAGACATTTTTTTTACTATTTACTATTTAACAGAAAATAGAAACAGATCATTCCCCATAATGGATTTCCCCATGTCTGCGTGGGTCTCACCCCACGCAGACATTGAGTCTGTACTCAAGTCTTCACTGTGGTAGTGTTGTACATAACTGACAAGTCATCAGTTCAATCGATCAGGTGCTCAACTGGCTGATTCACTTTTGTTGCCTGATGTGGTCTTTTTTCTGTGCTTGCGGTGTCGATTTTCTGTCTCATAGAACATGGAATATAGAACATAGAACATACAGTGCAGAAGGAGGCCTTTCGGCTCATCGAGTCTGCACCAACCCACTTAAGCTCTCACTTCCACCCTATCCCCATAACCCCGCCTAACCTTTTTGGACACTAAGAGCAATTTGGCATAGCCAATCCAACTAACCTGCGCGTCTTTGGACTGTGGGAGGAAACCGGAGAACCCGGAGGAAACCCACGCAGACACAGGGAGAACGTGCAGACTCCGCACAGTCAGTGACCCAGCAGGGTCCCTGGACCATGGCACTGTGGAGCCACAATGCTAACCACTATGCTACCATGCTGTTCTAAAGTGGAGAATGGCCCTAAAAACCTGTTTGCTATCAGTTTTTTTAGCAACGGCCAACTCTTCTAGACTGTTGGAATGACTTATTTTCTGACGATACAATGTCCTTTTCTTCCTGGCATTTGTGCCACCATGCGTGAACTTGGTATGGTCTACACACACATTTGTCTGTGTTATCTCAAATGGTATATGTTTTTTTTACACACTGTCCTGCAATCACTTGCTCAGTTGCCATCTGGATTGCTTTCCATACTGTATGGTTTGTCAAGCGTGATTGCAAGTCCTAACACATTGTTTCCATTGAATTGCAATGCATTGGTTAGTTGTCCTTCCGTTTCAAAGCCGTACCACTTTGAGTAAATTCTGTTGTTCTGCAGTTACTCTTTGTGTTCTCCAGATCAGTTCCTTTTGGCTTATCTGATGTATCTTTGAGTTTTTTTAAATATCAGTTGCCTTTGAGTGATCTGACATATCTTTGAGCTCTTTGTGATTCTCATCTGGAGTCAGCTTTTCCAAGATGTCTTAATTTTCTTGTTGGCTGTTCACAATTGATGTGCTCTCAATTGATCTGTGCACTGTTGCACTTTTAGTGTCAACCTCTGTGCAGTCCAGTCAATGAAGTTTTTTTCCCCTGAATGGCCTGCAATCGCTTCTTTTTTGTACTTTCATATAGCTCATTTATTCATCAAAATATGTTGCATATTGTCTTGTTCGTCTATTTATAACATTCGTCCAGTTTGTGCTTACTAGTTCTTGGTATTACTTCTGCATTTGCAGTGGTACATAATTAGAGATACTCAATTTGCCTTCAAATGAACATATTGCCATGTACTGGTGCAGTTAGTTTGTTCAAGCTTTTTAAATTATACAAACATAAAAGCAAATTACTGCTGATGCTTGAATCTGAAACAAAAACAGAAAATACTGGACAATTTCAGCAGGTCTAACAGCATCTGTGAAGAGAGAAGGGAGCTAACTTTTCAAATCTGGGTGACTCTTTGTCAAAGCTAGAGGGAGGGAGCCAGCGATAGATGGAGATTTTTCTGTCCACAACATCTTTGTCAATCTCCACCTATCGCTGGCCCCCTATCCAGCCCCACTGTTCCATGCACATCCTCCCCTACAACAGTGTAAATATGACACATTTCCAGTTCTATCCAGCTTTGTGCCTTAACAGACATCTTTGGGCCTTAACAGACATATTTGCAGCACCCTTGAGCACGGGTGAGGTCCCGGAGGACTGGAGAATTGCTAATGTTGTCCCTTTGTTTAAGAAGGGTAGCAGGGATAATCCAGGGAATTATAGACCTGTGAGCTTGACGTCAGTGGTAGGCAAACTGTTGGAGAAGATACTGAGGGATAGGATCTATTCACATCTGGAAGAAAATAGACTTATCAGTGATAGGCAGCATGGTTTTGTGCAGGGAATGTCATGTCTTACAAACCTAATAGAATTCTTTGAGGAAGTGACAAAGTTAATAGATGAGGGAAGGGCTGTAGGTGTCATATACATGGACTTTAGTAAGGCGTTTGATAAGGTTTCCCATGGCAGGTTGATGGAAAAAGTGAAGTCGTATGGGGTTCAGGGTGTACTAGCTAGATGGATAAAGAACTGGCTGGGCAACAGGAGACAGAGAGTAGTGGTGGAAGGGAGTGTCTCAAAATGGAGACGGGTGACTAGTGGTGTTCCACAGGGATCCGTGCTCGGACCACTGCTGTTTGTGATCTACATAAATGACCTGGAGGTAGGTATAGGTGGTCTGATTAGCAAGTTTGCAGATGTTACTAAGATTGGTGGAGTTGCAGATAGCGAGGACTGTCAGAGAATACAACAAAATATAGATAGATTGGAGAGTTGGGCAGAGAAATGGCAGATGGAGTTCAATCCAGGCAAATGCGAGGTGATGCATTTTGGAAGATCAAATTCAAGAGCGGACTATATGGTCAATGGAAGGGTCTTGAGGAAAATTGATGTACAGGGAGATCTGGGAGTTCAGGTCCATTGTACCCTGAAGGTGGCAACGCAGGTTGATAGAGTGGTCAAGAAGGCATACAGCATGCTTGCCTTCATCGGACGGGGTATTGAGTACAAGAGTCGGCAGGTCATGTTACAGTTGTATAGGACTTTGGTTCAGCCACATTTGGAATACTGCGTGCAGTTCTGGTCGCCACATTACCAGAAGGATGTGGATGCTTTGGAGAGGGTGCAGAGGAGGTTCACCAGGATGTTGCCTGGTATGGAGTGTGCTAGCTATGAAGAAAGGTTGAGTAGATTAGGATTGTTTTCGTTGGAAAGACGGAGGTTGAGGGGGGACCTGATTGAGGTCTACAAAATTATGAGAGGTATGGACAGGGTGGAATGCAAAAAGTTTTTCCCAAGAGTGGGGGTGTCAGTTACAAGGGGTCACGATTTCAAGGTGAGGGGGAGAAAGTTTAAGGGAGATGTGCATGGAAAGTTTTTTTACGCAGAGGGTGGTGGGTGCCTAAAACGCTTTACCAGTGGAGGTGGTGGAGGCGGGCACGATAGCATCATTTAAGAGGCATCTAGACAGGTATATGAACGGGCGGGAACAGAGGGAAGTAGACCTTGGAAAATAGGAGACAGGTTTAGATAAAGGATCTGGATCGGCGCAGGCTGGGAGGGCCGAAGGGCCTGTTCCTGTGCTGTAATTTTCTTTGTTCTTTGATTTGCTTCCACTTCAGTGCGATGGGTTCTCAGATTTTAATTCGCCATTTCCAGGTTCGGTCACGTGTGGGGCAGGTAATGCTTGAAGGGTCAGATTTGTTTTGTGGAGGCTTTGTGATAATTTCCCCAAATATATCAGCAGCAAACACCAGCAATGTTGCCAAATAAGGAGCAACGTCAGTGAGGGAAGCAAGCAACAGCCAAGGGAGTGGGCTGTGCGGTAGCCCAGACAAGTGGACTGCAACAGAGACACACTCTTGAAGCAAAGGAAAAAAGTGTTATAGATTCTGTGTTTGGCAGACAGAAGAACTTTGATTTTACTGAAAGGGACCCTTCAACATTTCTGGGACAGTAAGGAATCAACAAACCTAATATGCCTCAGGGTAGGCAACAAGCGTAGACAGAGCTCATTAGTCCTCAGTTTTCAATTAAATGTTGCCTCAGCTCATTAGTGCCGCTGAAGTATTTAACAATGGAAGGAGAGGAACAGGAGTAAGCCACTGGAGCATGGTGCACATGATTGCTAGTCTGTACCTCTGCTCAATTTACCCAAATTTATCCACCTTCCATGTTACTCTTCACTAACAAAAAAATAATCAAACTGTGTTGAAAATTTAAATTGACCCAGTGACGACAGACTTTTATGGGGATGGTGGAAAGAAGAGGAGGTCTGAAAATGTCCACTCGCCCGTGTGAAAAGCTGCTTCTAGATTTCATTCCCGAATGGCTGAGCTTTAATTTTCAGTCATTGTTCAGGACCCCCCACGATAGGAAACAGTTTCTCTGTTAACTATGTTATCATTGTAAGCATTTAGACTCAGAAAAATACAAGCCAAATTTATGTGAATTGTCCTTCATAATTTAACCCTTTAAACCCTGGTATCATTCTGACTAATCTCCGTCAATAACCAGTCCAAGGATAGTATATCTCCCTGGAGTGTGGTGTGATGCAGTGAAAGGGCAGGCTGCCGTGTTTACACCTGAAAAACATGACTTGTTTTCGTAGTGTCTGTCTTACCCCCATTTAAGACATGTAATATAAGATAGTCAGAGGGTTAGATAGGGTGGACAGTGGACAGTGAGAGTCTTTTTCCTCGGATGGTGATGACCAACACGAGGGGACATAGCTTTAAATTGAGGGGTGGTAGATATAGGACAGATGTCAGAGGCAGTTTCTTTACTCAGAGAGTAGTAGGGGTGTGGAACGCCCTGCCTGCAACAGTAGTAGACTCGCCAACTTTAAGGGCATTTAAGTGGTCACTGGATAGACATATGGATGAAAATGGAATAGTGTAGGTCAGATAGGCTTCAGATGGTTTCACAGGTCGGCGCAACATCGAGGGCCGAAGGGCCCGTACTGCGCTGTAATGTTCTATGTTCTATGTTCTATGTAAGAAAGCAAGCACACAGACACTTCATCGGCTACTAGTATCTAACATTCCAGTCCTGTTGCTCAAGTATGAGAAACAACTTGCCAGAAACACCAGAACATTATGCAAATAAACCTAAATATCTGGTGCAGTCAACTTGTGCCACACAGGAAACTATTTGAGACTTTCAGTCAACTGTGTAATATCAAGTCCAGATTTTACTTCATGGGACTTACTGATAACTGTTATAAATGTGTTCTGCAAATATAAAACCTCAGATTTTACAGGCAAAACTTGACACTATGAAAACTGCACAGTTCAATGAATATGTAAATATTTTATTAGTAAAGAACGTGAGTGAGATGTATGTTTAATCAGTGTTTAATAGCATGAGGAAATCTCTTGATGGTTTCGGAACACCTTACAGCTTTGATAGGTATAAAAGCTTTTTTTTTCGTTTTTTTTATCCTTGTCTCAACGCCCATGGCGTCTCATGGTTGCCCTGTAGAGTTGCTAGGTCTGTTCAAAATCTATGCCATTTAACACGGTGGTCATGCCACACAACACGATGGAGGGCGTCATCAATATGAAGGCATTATTTCATCTCCATAAGAACTACGGTGGTAAGAACTACGGTGGTCATTCCTGCCGATACTGTCATGAAGAGATACATATGAGCAAGTAGGTTGGTGAGGATGGGGCCAAGCATGTTTTCCCCTCTTGCTTCCCTCACCACAGACTTAGTCCAGCAGTTCTGTTCTTTAGAACTCAACTAGCTCAGTCAGTCGTACAGCTACCGAGCTACCCTTGATCAAGGACATTGGGCCATCCTCAGTGCTTCATCAAAGTGGTGTTCATCAGCCATGGGCGGGTACATGGTAAGCAGCAGGAGGTTTCCTTGCCCATGTTTGACCTGATGCCTTGGGGTTTCATGTGATCCACAGTTATGTTGAGGACTCCCAGGACAACTCCCTCCTGAATGGATGCCACTGTGCCGCCTGCTGGTGGGACCGGACATACGCAGGTGTGGTGGTGTCTGCGAAGTATGATTCCATGTGGAGGACTGTCAGATTGTTGCTTGACCAGCTCTCACAATTTTGGTACCAGCCCCCAGATGTTTGCAAGAAGGCCTTTGCAGGGTCGACAGGCTTGCCATTGTAATTTTTTAAAATAAATTTAGAGTACCCAATTCATTTTTTCCAATTAAGGGGCAATTTAGCACGGCAAATCCACCTAGCCTACATATCTTTGGGTTGTGAGGGCGAAACCCACGCAAACATGGGGAGAATGTGCAAACTCCACACGGACAGTGACCCAGAGCCGGGATCAAACCTGGGACCTCAGCGCTGTGAGGCAGCAGTGCTAACCATTGTGCCCCGGTGCTGCCCTGCCGTTGTCATTTCTGAAGCCGGGTGGTCAATCCAGATTAATTCCTTTGAGACTTTTAGGGGTTTATCAGAACTTGGCTTGCTGGGCTATTTCAGACGATATTTAATGGTCAGCTGAGAGTCTGGAGTCACATGTAGGCCAGAGCAGGGAAGCACGGCAGATTTTCTTCTCTAAAGGACTTTATGAACCAGATGGGATTTGAAGCAATTGACAATGGTGTCATGGTTACGATTAGACTTTTACATAGAGAAGCATTGACATTTACATAGAACATACAGTGCAGAAGGAGGCCATTCGGCCCATTGAGTCTGCACCGACCCAAAAGCCCTCACTTCCAACAGAATTCCCAGCGTTGGACCTGCTGTTCTAGCCTCTAATAATAACAATAATAATCTTTATTGTCACAAGTAGGCTTACATTGCAATGAAGTTACTGTGAAAAGCCACGAGTCCCCACATTCTGGCGCTGGTTCGGGTACACAGAGAGAATTTAGAATGTCCAAATTACCTAACAGCATGTCTTTCAGGACTAGTGGGAGGAAAGTAGAGCACCTGGAGGAAACCCACGCAGACACGGGATCAACATGCAGACTCCGCACAGTGACCCAGCGGGGCATCGAACCTGGGACCCTGGGGCTGTGAAGCCCCAGTACTATCCACTTGTGCTACTGTGCTGCCCTAAACATTTTTCCTTCCAATTTTTTTATTGCGGTCAAATTGAGTTTGAACCCTCGTCCCCAGAGCATTGCCTGTCTCTGGATTACTAGTCCAGCAACAATACCAGTACGCTACCACTTCCCCTAGGGCAGCACGGTAGCACAGTGGTTAGCACTGTGGCTTCACAGCGCCAGGGTCCCAGGTTCGATTCCCGGCTGGGTCACTGTCTGCACGTTCTCCCTGTGTCTGCGTGGGTTTCCTCCAGGTGCTCTACTTTCCTCCCACTAGTCCTGAAAGACATTCTGTTAGGTAATTTGGACATTCTAAATTCTCTCTGTGTACCCGAACCAGCGCCAGAATGTGGGGACTCGTGGCTTTTCACAGTAACTTCATTGCAATGTAAGCCTACTTGTGACAATAAAGATTATTATTATTATTATTAGAGGCTAGAACAGCAGGTCCAACGCTGGGAATTCTGTTGCAAGTAACTCACCACCTGACTCTGCAATGCACGGTCCCTGGGCGAAGGGAGACCCCAGAGTGCAGGGGACTTTCCGCGTGGCGGATGCACAGTAGGTAGCTATGTCGGGTGCCCCCTGGACAAAGGGAAACCCCAGAGCGCAGGGACCCGACCACATGGAGAGAGCAGTAACAGCGGCTATCCTGGACGGCCCCCTAACAAAGGGAAACCCCGGAGGGCAGGGGCGCGTTCACCAGGTAAGTATGGTTAATCCCACAGGAGCGAGGGGAGAGAAGCCCCCCACCAGGATAGTCACCTGGAATGTAAGGGGACTCAACAGCCCAGTGAAGAGATTCAGAGTCCTCACCCACCTAAAAAATATGAAGGTCGACATAGTCTTCCTCCAAGAGACACACCTGAGAGAGTAGGACCGACTGTGGGTAAGAAAGGGTTGGGTGGGACAAACCTACTATGGGACAAGGGCCAGGGGGGTGGCAATACTGCTCGGCAAGAGGATGATGTTTAGAGCGACAAAGATTGTTACAGACCCAGGGGGAAGGTATGTCATGGTCAGCGGGGCCCTGGTAGTACTAGTTAACGTGTACGCACCCAACTGGGGCGACACGAACTTCAGTAAGAAGACCATGGCAGAAATCCCTGACACAGCGACGCACCGACTAATCATGGGGCGGGGGAAACCCTCAAGCATGGCAAGGAAACTCAGTCACTTTATGGAACAGATGGGAGCGGTGGACCCCTGGAGGTTCGCCCACCCAGGGGAGG
Source organism: Scyliorhinus canicula (assembly GCF_902713615.1). Lineage (NCBI taxonomy): Eukaryota > Metazoa > Chordata > Chondrichthyes > Carcharhiniformes > Scyliorhinidae > Scyliorhinus > Scyliorhinus canicula. Next base: position 22,247,979 of record NC_052153.1, on the reverse strand, counting down.
AGTTCTCCTTCTTTGCCCCAGTACACAACGTATACACCAGAATTAACTTCCTAGTGGTGGGGAAAACGGTGCATCCGGGGATAGACAAAGTGGAATACTCCGCAATTGTGATATCAGACCACGCTCCACACCACATGGACATGAGGCTGGAGACGGGCAGGGTCCCACGCCCCACATGGAGGTTGGACATTGCCCTACTAGCTGACAAGGCCTTCAACGAAAATATATCGTGGGCCATAGCAGAGTACACGGAGAACAACCAGAACGGGGAGGTCTCACCCTCCATGTTCTGGGAAGCGCTAAAGGTCATACTAAGAGGGGAAATCATTGCTTTCAAAGCGCAAAGAGATAGGGAGGAAAGGGCAGCTAGGCAGCAGCTGGTCAACTCCATAGGGTTGGGTGGGACAAACCTACCATTCCTGCTATGGGACAAGGGCCAGGGGGGTGGCAATACTGCTCAGCAAGAGGATGATGTTTAGAGCGACAAAGATTGTTACAGACCCAGGGGGAGGTAGACCGTAAATACTCTGAGGTCCCGACCGTAGAGTTGCTGGCAGAGACGAAAGAGCTACACAAAGGAGCTTTGATCTGCTCTCCACCAGAAAAGCAGTGCACCAACTCCGCCAGGCATATGGGACCTTATACGAACACGGAGACAAAACCAGCCGCCTGTTCGCACACCAGCTGAGAAAGCAGGCAGCCACCAGAGAAATTGCACAAATCAAGGATACCAGAGGCACATTAGAAACACAACTAGAAAAGATCAACAAAACCTTCAAGGCCTTCTACCAAGGGCTGTACACCTCAGAGCCCCCAATGGGGGAGTCCAGGATGAAACGGTTCCTTGATGGACTGGACATACCAGTCGTGGGGGAGGGCAGAAATTGGGGCCTTGAAGCATCACTAGCACTGGGAGAGATGATGGACAGCATTAGCTTCATGCAGGCGGGGAAGGTGCCGGGACCAGACGGGTTCCCGGTGGACTTCTACAAAAAATTTGCGACAGCACTGACCCCGCACCTGCGGGAAATGTTCACAGACTCGCTAGCTGGGGGCACACTGCCACCCACGCTAGCACAGGCCTCAATATCGCCGATACCTAAGAAAGACAAAGACCCAACGGAACGTGGGTCATACTGTAGCCATCTGGGATGGCCATTTCCAGAATACAAAATGGATGATCGCAATGACTGTCGGGAAATATGGGCAATGTTAGGAAAGCAGGCAGGCACAGAGCCTGTATGCGTATTGAAAAGGCAACTCCCAGACGAGACTGAAACTGTAGGTCAATTAACATATTGATGGCCCATCTCCGGGAACAAAGGAACGACACTCAAGTAACCGATACTATTGCAGACATCCCAGCACCAGAAAGCCACAAACAAAGCAAGGCCAACGGCCACCTAGCACACGCCCAGCCATCAGGGCACCCATCCCTTTATTGGTCAAGATCAATATGAGTGATCAAGATACAGCCCAATTAATTGGGGCCAATTTCAAGGCCCGCCCAAAAGCAAGTAAAGCCCCTTCAGGTATAAGAAGAAGCCACCGAGAGCGAATCGCTCTCTTGGACTCGGCTCTCGAAGTGAAGAGACCAATCCACCAGCTGCAGCAGAAGCAAGTAAGTCCAGGGTCAACGCTCGCTATCAGACGGATGACCTTAGCTGTTCTCCTGTTACCTCTTCGAACCCAACAGCCTCAGATCCGAACAACGGCCATTGTTCCTTTGACTGAGTGGACACCCAAAGTTAAGTATAGGCGTTAGCATTAGAGATAGTTTAGTTTGTAGTATTTTGTGCATGAGTAGATATTACTGTGTGTGTAAATAAATAGTATTGACTTTGAACTAACTAACTGGTGCATTGGTTCTTTGACCTGTATTCAGGTTTGAACCTTGTGGCGGTATCGAAAGATACCTGGCTACACTAGAGCAAACATAATTGGGATTAAGGAAGGCGACCATATTGACCGCTGTATTTATAACCAGATAAATATAGCAACAATGCAGACCCATCTCACTGCTGAATGCAGATGCCAAAATATTGGCCAAAATCCTAGCCAAAAGACTAGAAGACTGCGTACCAGAGGTGCTCGCAGAGGACCAGACAGACTTTGTCAAAGGTAGACAGCTTACCTCGAACATCAGGCGTCTGCTGAACGTGATAATGACCCCCTCCAGGGAGAGTGTACCAGAGGTGATCGTCTCCCTAGACACAGACAAGGCCTTCGACAGAGTCGAATGGAAATACCTCATAGAGGTACTGGAGCGGTTCGGGCTTGGAACAGGGTTCACCTCCTGGGTAAAACTTCTATACAGCGCTCCCATGGCGAGCGTACGGACCAACAACACCAACTCCTGATATTTCCAGCTGCACAGGGGCACCAGACAAGGATGCCCACTGTCCCCACTGCTGTTCGCTCTAGCGATCGAACCACTAGCAATCGCGCTCAGAATAGCAAAAAGCTGGAGGGGGATCCGAAAGGGCGGCAGAGAGCACAGAGTCTCACTCCATGCAGATGACCTGCTCCTCTACATTTCAGACGCACAAAGCAGCATGGACTGAATCATCGCGCTCCTGAAAGAGTTTGGCGCCTTCTAGGGCTACAAACCCAACATGAGCAAAAGCGAGATTTTCCCGGTACACCCACAAGTCGGGGGGGCAGCACTAACAGGACTGCAGTTTAAACAAGCCCGACACAAATTCCGCTACCTGGGGATCCAAAGCCCATGACTGGAAGGGGATCCACAAATGGAACCGCACCAGTCTGACAGAGGAAGTAAAAAAGATGGAACACACTCCCACTCTCCCTCGCGGGGAGAGTCGACAATCAAAATGTACGTACTGTCCAGGTACCTCTTTCGACTTAGATCCATTCCGATCTACATCCCCAAGGCCTTTTTCAAAGCACTAGATAAACTAATCATGGCATTCATATGGGGTGAAAGAGGAGAAAGCTAGGATCCCAAAGAATGTCATTAAATTAAAAAAACAAAATTCGGGGGGGGGGGGGGGGGGGTCGTCTAGCCCTCCCAAACCTACAATTCTACCACTGGGCGGCGACGACCGAGTGAATAAGGGGATGGATTAAGGAGCCAGAAGCCGAGTGGGTACGCGCGGAAGAGGCCTCCTGCATGGAAATCTCCCTCCGGGCCCTCGCCACAGCAGCTCCCCCAGCCCCACGCAAAAAACACTCCAGCAGCCCGGTGGTGATAGCCACCCTCTAGTCCTGGAACCAGCTACGGCAGCAATTTGGCCTGACCAAAATGTCAGACGAAGCTCCCATCTGCAACAACCATAGGTTCACACCAGCGCTGACTGACGCCACCTTCAAACGGTGTGGACAGGACGGAGGGACACTGACAGTCGAGGACCTATACACGGACGGCAGGATCGCAACACTGGACGAACTGACAGAGAAATTCCAGCTCGGCAGAGGGAACGAGCTAAGGTATCTACAACTCAAAAACATCCTACGAAAGGAGACAAGGACGTACCCACAACCGCCACAACAGATATTACTGGAAGAGTTACTGGACGCAAGCATACTGGATAAAGGAAACTGTAGCGACATGTATGACCGACTGGTAGAAAGGGCCGACACCGTACTGGACGCAACAAGAAAGAAATGGGAGGAGGACCTGGGGATTGAAATAGGGTGGGGACTCTGGAGCGAAGCACTGCAACACCACCTCCACATGCGCAAGGCCCAGCCTGACACAGCTAAAAGTGGTGCATAGAGCCCACTTAACAAGAACCCGTGTGAGTAGGTTCTTCCCGGAAGTGGACAATAGATCTGAACAGTGCCAAGGAGGCCCTGTTAACCACGCCCACATGTTCTGGTCTTGCCCCAGACTTGCGGGGTACTGGACAGCCTTCTTCGAGGCAATGTCCAAAATGAATGGACCCATGCCCGGAAGTGGCGGTCTTCGGGGTTTCAGACCAGCCAGATCTATTCCTGGGGAGGAGGGCGGACGCCCTTGCCTTTGCCTCCTTGATCGCCCGCCGTAGAATCCTGTTCAGCTGCCGGTCAGCAGCACCACCCAGAGCTGCAGACTGGCTGTCCGACCTCTCGGAATCTCTCCAAATGGAGAAAATCAAATTCGCTATCCGAGGGTCAGACGACGGCTTCCACAGAACGTGGGAGCCATTCACCCAATTGTTCCGGGACCTGTTTGAGGCCAACGAACAAGCAGAAGAATAGCCAGGTAGCCAAGAATCAGGGTGATGGGGGGGGAGAAAAGGGAAGGGACAGTGAACAAGAGAGGAGAACCAGGGAGGCAGGGAAATGATAGCCGGAAGGAGGGTATGGGATACGATAACAAACTTGGCATCTACAGGAACAGAGAACAAGGAGAATACAGGCAAAAGACGGGAGGAACGGCTGAAGTGGAGGTGAGCGCGAGAAGACAACGGCAGCGAGATCCGTCCGGGAGAAGCAAGTGACAACACCAACACCAGACCCATTCGAGTATTGCCCACTGTAATTGTTTCTCTGGCACCCAAATGTAACCCACCCCCCACCCCTCCCTCCCCTCCCCCCCGCCACAAACAGTTGCCTACTTATGTGTTGCAAATAAATTTGCCAGTTGTACAGAGTTGCTACTGTTGAGCTGCTACACAATACCCTACCAGTTATTCTATTTTATTTTTTATTACTTTTTTTTGGGTATGTTTGGGTGTGCCCTATATATATTTCTTATTCTGTGTACATAACACCAAATATACTTTGTTCAAAAACTCAATAAAAAAAACATTTATATAAAAAAAAGACTCTGCAATGCAGCTATCTACTAGGCACAAATCAGGAGTGGGATATTCTCCATTTGCCTGCATAAGTATGGCTCCAACAACACCCAACACCATGTCGGATAAAACGGGCCACTTCATCAGCATCACACCCACCACCCTAAACATTCACTCCCTCCACCCTCCTACAATATGTTTTAATCTACAAGATGCACTGCAGAAACTCACAAAGACTATTTGACACTATCTCCAAAACCGACGACCCCTACAATCTGGTAGGGCAAGGGTAACACAATTATGGGAATGCCACCACTGTCCCATTGTATAATGAGATCATGGCTGATCTGTAGCCTAACTCCATGTACCATATCCCTTAATATCTTTGTCACAGAAATCTATCTCAGATTTAAAACAAGCAACTGTTCTAGCTTCAACTACTGTTTCTGAGAGAGTTCCAACCCTCTGCCAACCTTTGAATGAAGAAGTTCTTCCCAACATCACTCCTGAACAGTCAAGCCTTAATTTTTAGACTATGCCCCCAGTTTTAGAATCTCCAAGCAGCAGAAATAGTTCATCTTTATCTACCCTGTCCTTCCTGTTAATATCTAAAAATACTTCAATCAGATAACCCCTTAACCTTTTAAATTCTAGCGAAAACAGGCCTAATTTGCATAATCTCTCTTTGTTACTTAACCCCTGTAGCCCAGGTGTCATTTTTTAAACCTACGTTGCATTCCCTCCTACGGTCAAAATATCCTTCCTAAGGTGTGGTGCCCAGAACTGCTCACAGTACTCAAAGTGGAGTCTAACCAGTGTTTTATTTAGCTTCAACATCATTTCTGTATCTTTCATAGAATCCCTACAGCGCAGATGGAGCTCATTTGGCCCATTAAGTCTGCAACAACCCTCCGAAAGAGGACCCTACCTAAGCCCACACCCTGCCTTAGCCCCCAAACCCCGCCTAACCTGCACATATTTGGACACTAAGGGACAATTTAGCATGGCCAATCCACCTAACCTGCAAATCTTTAGACTCTGGGAGGAAACTGGAGCAGCTGGAGGAAACCCACGCAATCTCGGAGAGAAAATGCAAACTCCACGCAGTCACCCAACTTCGGAATTGAACCAGACTCCGTGGCGCTATGAGGCAGCAGTGCTAACCACTGTGCCACATACAAAGGCTAGCATTCCATTAGCCTTTTTGATTATCTTCTGCATTTGTTCGTGGCACTTTAAGCATTTATCCACCTGAACCCCCAAGTCTCTTTGGACACCCACTGTACCTGACCTCTTTCCAGTTAGAAAGTATTCTGTTCTATCCTTTTTTGGTCCAAAATGGGTAACCTCACACTTGCTTACACTGAACACCAGCTTCGCCAGCAATACCAATATCCTATGAACGCAAATGCGGGGTTATAGCAGATGGGTTTTAATTGCTTCACTCATCACCATGGCCACGCCATTGTAGTCTAAACGTGGAGACATGTTTGTGAATTTCATCAATATTTGTTTGCCTCGGAACTCCTGCATGAGTTACTTAAGGATACTCATAAAACCACGAGACAACAACTGTAATTTCATTCACTCTCAACACTTTCTCAGATGTAATGAACAGGCCTGTTTTCAGCTCTGCAATCATTACTGTGAGAACTAATTCGATCAGACTTCTCTTCACTCCAACCCATTCTTACAGCATCCGTGTCAATGACTTATGGATAAACATTGTATGATTAGGTAATCAGTCACACATTATACAAATCTTACAAAAAACATGCACCAATAGCACATGTTTATTGGTCACTGCATACAGCAAAGGGGTCACATCCACATGAACTTGTCTGCTCTAAGCAATGCAGACCAGAAAGAAAGAATTGTAGGTGCCAAGCTTGTAAAAATAGTTGTAGCTTGTATCAGCAATTTACCACACTATAATCTCTCAAATCCAAAACTCCCAAATCCGGAATCACCAGCTGTCTGGAGTTTGTTTTTTAGATAAGCACCACTTCTGAAGCTGCAACAGAGTTAACGTTATGTCTCTAATGGTAAATCTCTGGAGCGTTTCTAGGATACTTTAAAGGGCTTTGTCAAGTACAAGTTCCTCTCATAACATACTCAAGCACAAGGAGTGGACATAGAAGGAGATACAATGAAAGTAATAAGTCTCTGTGGCGTTTCCCCTCGTGTGCGTGACACACGTGCACAAACACGCTGGTAAATGTGTCTTCTGAATGTTAAAGAGTGCAGTACTTTGGATGAATAAAACAATTGTTTATTACTGCATTATAATGCATTGTCATTGTTTTAGGTCTCAGGTCCATATGTATATCCGATTGTCACATGTCATTAGGCATTCTAACATTGTTCCAAAATCCAGAAAAGCCTTTATCAAAGACATTCCGAACTAGAAAGGTTACAATGTATTTATATAGCGCATTTGTTAAGAACCCCACTGATGTTACCTGCGAGTGTGTCTCAAAACCCTGATGGATAGCTTGAAACGCTGGTTCTTGAAAGAGGATTTGTTAAAGTAAAACACATGACAAAAAACTCATATACATTATGACACTTAAGTATATGAATAACCAAGGCGGCAAGGTGATGCAGTGGTTAGCACTGCTGCCTCACAACACTGAGGACCCGGAGCCACGATCGAACCCGGGTCACTGTCCGTGTGGGGTTTGCAATTTCTCCATATGTTTGCGTGGATTTCATCCCCACAATCCAAAGATGTGCAGGGTAGGTGGATTGGCCATGCCAAGTTGCCCCTTGGATTTGGATTGGTTTATTGTCACGTGCACCTGCACCGAGGTTCACTGAAAAGTATTTTTCTGCAAGCAAAGTACATGAAAAGAAAATACATAATAGGGCAACACAAGGTACACAATGTAACTACATTAACACCAGCATCGGGTGAAACATACGTGGGTGTAGTGTTAATCAGGTCAGTCCATAAGAGGGTCGTTTAGGAGTCTGGTGACAGTGGGGAAGAAGCTGTTTTTGAGTCTGTTTGTGCGTGTTCTCAGACTTTTGTATCTCCTGCCCGATGGAAGAAGTTGGAAGAATGAGTAAGCCGGGTGGGAGGGGTCTTTGATTATGGTGCCCGCCTTCCCCAGGCAGCAGGAGGTGTAGATGTTGTCAATGGATGGGAGAGAGGTTTGTGTGATGGACTGGGCTGTGTTCACGACTCTCTGAAGTTTCTTGCGGTCTTGGACCGACCAAGCATTTTACAAAGAAAAATTACAACTAACAAGTAATAAGCTTAGATTACCAGTGTTGGCTGAGGCAGCTCCAGAAATTAAATGAAAATCGCTTATTGTCACAAGTAAGCTTCAAATGAAGTTACTGTGAAAAGCCCCTAGTCGCCACATTCCGGCACCTGTTCAGGGAGGCTGGTACGGGAATTGAACCGTGCTGCTGGCCTGCCTTAGTCTGCTTTCAAAGCCAGCTATTTAGCCCTGTGCTAAACCAGCCCCAGATGGTACCACCTTCTTATTATGGACAGGGCTTTGTCAAGTTAGGGAAGGGTAGGATTTCGGAGGTCTATGGGCAGATGTTGGCAACGGAGCAGGCGTCATTGGAGGAGGTAAAGAGGAAGTGGGTGAGCTGGGTTTGGTCTTGGGAGGGGGGAGGTGGAGTGAGGCTCTTCACAGGGTCAACTTACACCTCCTCACATGCGAGGTTAAACAAGGTGGTGCACAGGGTGCAACTGACTATGGCGCATATGAGTGGGTTCTTCTCGTGGGTGGAGGATATTTTGTCTGACTAAAACAAATTTTTTAAACTATACAACTGAATGCCCTCCTCCCCCATCCCCCCTCTTGACCACTGACCCCTCGAATCCCCACACCCCGGACTTCACCCCATAATCCATCTCACCCACCGACACAATGCCTCCTTCTCCCACTAACATAACTCTCCGCCCCCACCCCACCCAACACAACTAGACCTCAGCACTTAACTACTGACAACCCCTCCTCCCTTGGACCCCACCTGACTAGCTTCTATCACTCAACTCCCTCCGGATCCATCTCCTCCTCCTCAGCTTCCCCCTCAAACAGGACTTGCCTTGCCCCACCATCCAACTCCCTCCTTGATCAAACCACTGCCCACCCCACCCCGACGCCCTCTCCTGACCCAACCTCACTAGCCTACCCAGATGGGGCCCTGCCGAGTTGTCACCCTACCTCCTTACCTAGTTACATCATCTATCCTACTTCCTTACCCACCTACCTCATCCACCCTTCCCATTTATACACATATACATTCACCCACAAAGTTTATGAAAATATTAAACCACTGACAGGCTATTTTTGCTGTTCACTGTATAATACAGAACTTTTAATTCTGTTGCATTCAGCAAGGAGACTAATAAATGATGAAGAAGGGCAGCACGGTGGCCTAGTGGTCAGCACAGCTGCCTCACGGCGCTGAGGTCCCAGGTTCGATCCTGGCTCTGGGTCACTGTCCGTGTGGAGTTTGCACATTCTCCCCGTGTCTGCGTGGGTTTCGCCCCCACAACCCAAAAATGTGCAGAGTAGGTGGATTGGCCACGCTAAATTGCCCCTTAATTGGAAAAAATAATTGGGTAATCTAAATTTATTTATTTTTTAAATTAAAAAAACATAAATGATCAAGAAAAGAAAATGAGATGACAAGTACTCCTGGTCACTGTAAATACCTTCACAAGCTCAGCTGCTTCCATAGCACGCTCAGCACCTTATTTTCAGCAAGTTGATTTATACCATCTTAGACATTAGCAGGCTGTTACACACTAACACGAACGGGTTACTCATATCTTTGGCAACTGAGGCTTTTCTTCAATCTCTCTGAAAGCTGACCAACTTAGCACTGGATCAAAGACAGAAACAGAGAAGGCAGAGTAAAAGGGGCTAGCCAATAAATGCTCACCGTCTTAGTGATGCTCAAATCCCATTAATGACTTAAGAAAATGAGGCGTGGCTGGACTCAGTAGCCTGTTTTATTTCACAGCAGTTGAAAATAGAGTAATTGATTTGATCAGATACTCTTAGTTCAATACATATACAGTAACTTATAACCATATTACCTCAGGAATTTAATTCCTGACCAATAGGTATATTTTGTGAAAAGAAACTTTCATTTAAATACATAATTAACCACACTAATGTTATTCTGTGCTGACTTCCAGTGGCGGCAATGCGGAGCTAAGCCGCACGTTCGGCAGCTCCCGCTTTCATAGGACTTGTGGGCTCGTTTAAGGGCCCCAAACAGCGCTGATTCGACGATTCCCGGTGTGTAAAGGGGTCTGGAGCATTACCCCCGGGATTTATGGTGCGGACCCGGAGTGGGGCGAGGAAAAAAAACAGCAGCAGCTCCCCTGGAAAAGCGGGGGAAGGTGGACAAAATGACAGCCGGTGGAGCCCCCGAGGAGTGGAGGCAGTGGGCGGAGGAGCAGCAGGCGGCCCTTCTGCGCTACTTTACGGAGCTGAAAGTGGAGTTGCTGGACTCTCTGAAGGTTACAACAAGTAAGCTGCTGGAGACCCAGACAACCCAGGGTGCAGCGATCCTTGAGTTGCAGCAGCAGGCCTCCGAGCGCGAGGATGAGGTCTCGACCCTCGTGGGGAAGGTGGAGATGCACGAAGCGCTCCACAAAAAGTGGCAGGATCGTTTTGAGGAGATGGAGTTTCGGTCAAGGAGGAAGAACTCGCGGAGGGGCTGGAGGGGTCAGACCTGCCGGCTTATGTGACCGTGATGCTGAACTCGCTGGTGGGGGCAGGATCTTTCCATCTGCCCCTGGAGCTGGAGGGGGCCCACAGAGTACTGGCCAGGAGGCCCAAGGCGAATGAACCCCCGCGGGCGGTGCTGGTGCGGTTCCATTGGTTCAGTGACCGGGAGTGTGTTCTGGGATGGGCCAAGAAGGTGAGGAGCAGCAAGTGGGATGATTCGGTAGTGCGCATCTACCGGGACTGGAGTGCGGAGGTGGCCAAGCGGAGGGCCGGGTTCAACCGGACGAAGTGGACGAAGGCGGTGCTCCACAGCAGGCAGGTGAAATTTGGCATGCTGCCGCCTGCGCGCTTGTGGGTCATCTACAAGGACCGGCATCACAATTTTGAGTCCTCGGAGGAGGCGTGGGCATTTGTGCAGGCTGAAAAGTTGGACTCAAACTAGGGATTGGGGACTGTGGGGGTTTTTTGTATCACTGTTTATGCTGTTGCTGGTTATTCTGTTTGTTTTTTTCCTGCTTCCGGATGACGTTGGTTATGGTTTTGTGTTTTAAGGGGGGTGTTGGGGTCTGTGGTTGTTCTGTTTTTGTTTGTATGGGGTTGGTGGATGAGTTGGGACTGCTATTTGGGAGCTGCATTGAGGGGGTGGGGTGGGGCAGTGGGAAAGCACGGGCTTTCCTCTGGTTTCCTGCACTGCAGGGCGAGGGGGGTGGAGCTGCAGACAAAGGGCGTGGATATCAGTTCCGTTTTCCCGTGCTGGAGCGGTGCCAAGGAGCTGCTGCGGGAGGGGTGACCCCATATCGGGAGGGGTCGGAGTTAGGGCGGGAGCTGCCGGGGTCGGCAGACGTTAGCTGGCTCACGGGAGTAATATGGAGGGAGCGTCACGGATAGGAGGGGTCCTAACCTGTGGGCTATGGCTAGTCGACGGGGGAGGGGGACGGGGTGCTCCCTGATCCGGCTGATCACGTGGAACATGAGGGGGTTGAATGGGCCGGTTAAGCAGACCTGGGTGTTTTCGCATCTGAAGGGGCTGAAGGTGGACGTGGCCATGCTTCAGGAGACTCACCTGAAGGTGGCGGACCAGGTTCGTCTGAGGAAGGGGTGGGTGGGGCAAGTTTTCCATTCAGGGCTCGACACGAAGAACCGGGGGGTGGCGATCCTGGTGGGGAAGAGGGTGGCATTTGAGGCGTCTGAGGTGGTGGCTGATAGTGGCGGCAGATATGTGATGGTGAGCGGTAAGCTGCAAGGGGAGAGGGTGGTGCTGGTAAATGTATATGCCCCAAATTGGGATGATGCTGGTTTCATGAGGCGTATGTTGGGCCGCATTCCTGACCTGGAGGCAGGGGGCCTGATCATGTGGGGGGGGGGGGGGACTTCAATACGGTGCTGGATCCCCCACTGGATCGTTCGAGTTCTAGGACAGGCAGGAGGCCAGCAGCAGCCAAGGTGTTGAGGGGGTTTATGGACCATATGGGAGGGGTGGATCCCTGGAGGTTTGGGAGGCCGAGGGCTCGGGAGTACTCTTTTTTCTCCCACGTGCACAAGGTTCATTCCCGTATTGGTTTTTTTGTCCTGAGTAGGGGGCTGGTCCCGAGGGTGGAGGATGCTGAATATTCGGCTATAGCAATTTCGGACCATGCTCTGCATTGGGTGGATCTGGAGATGGGGGAGGTGCGGGACAAGCGCCCGCTTTGGCGTCTGGACGTGGGGTTGTTGGCTGATGAGGAGGTGTGCAGGAGGGTCCGGGGATGTATTGAGAAGTACCTCGAGGCCAATGATACTGGGGAGGTCCGGGTGGGGATGGTTTGGGAGGCTCTGAAGGCAGTGATTAGGGGGTAGCTGATTTCCATCCGAGCCCATAGGGAGAGGGGGGGGGAAGAGGGGGGGAGAGACTGGTGGGGGAGCTGATGAGTGTAGATAAGAGGTACGCGGAGGCCCCGGAGGAGGGATTGCTGGGGGAGCGGCATAGCCTGCAGGCCAAGTTTGATTTATTGACCACCAGAAAGGTGGAGACACAGTGGAGGAAGGCGCAGAGTGCGGTATATGAGTATGGAGAGAAGGCGAGCAGGATGCTGGCGCATCAGCTTCGCAAGCGGGACACGGCTAGGGAGATTAGTGGAGTGAAAGATAGGGGTGGGAATGTGGTGCGGCAGGGGGCAGAGGTCAATGGGGTCTTTAGGGACTTCTACAGGGAACTGTACCGGTCGGAGCCGCCGGTGGTGGCGGGGGGAATGGAGAGCTTTTTGAATAGGCTGCAATTTCCAAGGGTGCAGGAGGAGCAGGTGGAGGGACTGGGGGCGCCGATCAAGTTGGAGGAGCTAGTTAGAGGGATTGGCCACATGCAGTCGGGGAAGGCGCCAGGACCGGATGGGTTCCCGGTTGAATTTTATAAAAAATAACCGGACCTGTTGGTTCGGACCTTTAACGAGGCATGGGAGGGGGGAGTTTTGCCCCCGACGATGTCACGGGCGCTAATTTCCCTGATCCTGAAGCGAGATAAGGACCCCTTGCAGTGTGGATCATATAGGCCAATTTCACTGCTGAATGTGGACGCCAAGTTGCTGGCGAAGATCTTGGCCACAAGAATAGAGGACTGTGTGCCGGGGGTGATACATGAAGATCAGACCGGTTTTGTGAAGGGGAGGCAGCTGAACACTAACGTGCGAAGGCTGCTAAATGTGATAATGATGCCGGCGGCAGAAGGACAGGCGGAGATTGTGGTGGCATTGGATGCGGAGAAGGCCTTTGATAGGGTTGAGTGGGGGTACTTGTGGGAGGTGTTAGAGGTGTTCAGGTTTGGGGAGGGGTTTATTAAATGGGTGAGGTTACTGTACGAGGCTCCGTTGGCGAGTGTAGCGACAAATGGGAGGAGGTCCGAGTACTTCAGGCTCTACCGTGGGACGAGGCAGGGGTGTCCCGTCCCCCTTGCTTGAAAGTATAATAGATAGGATGTAGCCAAATTAACTATTGGAAGTGACATAAACAGACATCTAATTGATAAGTTAAAACTGTCATCATTTCACATTCTAGGAACATAGGAACAGTGTTACAAATGCAGAGTTTTCTAAGATTATGGTTGCTATGACTCGGGACTGTATTTTATTACAGGATAAAATGGAGGAATGAGTTCCGAATTCTGCTGACAGCAAACCACAGTGGTTTGATTCAGTGGTGATGATTAAAGACGGGGCAGGTTGTTTTACTGGGAAGGTTTAAGGTGTTAACACTTGAGGACAATGCAGGGACATCTGTACTGACAATGACTATCTTATTGTCTCCAAAGTCCCAGGAAGGTGTGAAGAATCAAAGCTGATACACTTTACCTGTTGTTAGAATATCAGACTAGACCCAACATTTGTTAGGTTACCGGATAAGAACCCAGAACAATATTTTTTAATTTGTATAACTGTGAGGAAAGATATTTCATCCCAGAGTGATGACTCTGACCAATAGGTACATTTTGTTAAAACAAACTTTAATTTAAATACATAATTAACCACACTAATGTTAAAGAAATAGCTTTACAATTATCACTTAACTAATTCTTCAACAAAAGGAAAAGTTTGAACTTACTATCTATACCAGCTACTAACTCCAATTAAGCAACCCAATACAATTCAAATGGCACTTATAAATAAAGTTAACAAACAGATTACTTGCTTAGCTGTGTAGAGAGCTACAAAGAAATAGAGAGAGACATCCTTTTAAGAGCAGAACCAGTACACTGCCGCTCAACCTAGGAGTATTTGGCAAAAACGTCAGTTCAATTTAAAATCCTTCTGTCTTGTCAGACTCAAATCCTATGGCAAACTGCAAGACTACAGACAGATCTGGCTCCTCCCATTGATTACATCTTCTGTATCCCACTAAGGTCACATGACCTGCTAAAAGCTAGGACTAAATGCAACCCCTCATAAATGATCTACTCTCCAGGGAATCTCCAGCAATCATAATAATGTTCCATTAGCCCGCCATATGAAAACAAGTAAATAGTTAGAATAAATCATGACCTCACCTTTTACAACTTTTTAATTATTGCTTTAGCAGATAGATAGTCTGGATACCTTAACTAGCAGATAGAGTCTGGATACCTTAACCTAGGTTATTTATTAATGTGACTACAACAAATATATACCTTAACCCAGGCTTTTAAAAACCTTACTGTAACAGATACAAAATACCCATTTCTACATTCATCACATTGTCCTTATAATTTCAAGACAGAATGAAGTTGAGCCAAAGGATAGTTAACCAGCATGCTTGGTCACCAGGCCCATGTGATTCACGTTGTCATGGAGATGGGCTTTGAGAAAGGAAGGGTGCAGTGGAAGCCACTGGAGGCTCGGATTACAAGGCTCTCCTAAAAGATATCTCTTAGTTTCACAGACAGATCAGTCTGCCAGATCCAGGAGAGAAAGAGGGAGCAGATAGAAGCAGTAAGTCTTGGTGGTTTGCCAAGGTGGAATGCAGTTGGGAGCTCTCACTTGGAATGAAAAGACCAAATTCATGAGGATCTAAATAAGGCTGGAAGATTCACCTAGCTTGAACTAGAGGGGGAATCTCTCGGCAAAAACCCTCACCATGAAATAAGTTCTGGGTAAGGAAAAAAAAACCAGATGTAAACCCATCAGGAGATAAGAATCATTTCGACTGGTGGCAAGATAATTGAATGTCTACTTAAGGAACAATGTAAAGCATAACTGTAAAGCAGAAAATTTTTGGTTGTTTCAAATATTTAGTGGGTAAAGTTCTATTCTGTGGTTTCAAGTATAAACTGCCTACTTATATGTTTAGTCAATGTTGCTTTTCGTTTGTTACAGAAAATGTCTTAAAATACAAAATCTTGGTATTGCCAACCTTACAACTATTCACTGGATTTTTTTTAAACTGGTCTATAAAGGGATCATAAAAATAGTAATAAGATCATGGATAGTCCCCATAAGGGCAGCACGGTGGCCTAGTGGTTAGCACAACCGCCTCACGGCACTGAGGTCCCAGGTTCGATCCCGGCTCTGGGTCACTGTCTGTGTGGAGTTTGCACATTCTCCCCGTGTCTGCGTGGGTTTCGTCCCCACAACCCAAAAATGTGCGGAGTAGGTGGATTGGCCAGGCTAAATTGCCCCTTAATTGGAAAAAATAATTGGCTACTCTAAATTTTTTTTTTAAAATGGATAGTCCCCATATATCCACGTGTTCCCCTTTTTAACCTTGGTTAACAAAAATCTTGTGATTTAAATTTTACAACTGATAATGCATTAATTGCTCTTTGTGGAGGAGAGTTCCAAACCTTTTAATGACCCTTTGCTTGTAGAAGTGTTTCCTAATCTATTACCTGAAAGATCCGCCTCCAATTTTAGACTCCCTAACCAGTGGAAACAATTTTGCTCTATCTACCTTATTGGCTCCACTTAACACCTAAATATGTGGGGAAATTATAAAAGTGTGCAGACCCAAAGGGTAGCCTGGTGGCGCAGTTGTTTGCACTGCTGCCTCGCAGTGCTGGGGACCATGTTCGATTCCGGCCCTGGGTTGCTTTCCGTGTAGACTTTTCACGTTCTCCCCATGTTTGCGTGGGTCTAGCCCCACGGCCCAGGGACATGCAGGCTGGTTGGATTGGGCACGCTAACTCGCCTTTTAAAATATAAAAATGTGAGCATCCTTTTAAAAAAGTATATCAGATCTCCACAACATTTGTCATAGCTGTTTCTGAACAAGATGAAAATGATAGTACCATGTCAACGCCAAAATCAGAATCACAAATTAACAGTGAGAATAAGTTCAAATTAATTGTTAATAAGTAACATTTTAGGATTGTTAACCAGTGGTTTTGGTATTGAATTATCCACGTATGTTCATTATTCTATGAAAACTGAAAATGTGTGACTTTTGTTTTACATATGGCCCTTTACATTTGCATCTAGAATTTATTCCATGTTCTAGATGGGTGGGTGGGTTGGGAGGGAAGGGGGGCTATGTATGTTAAAGATGGCTATGGGTAATCCCTGATTCCTTTTTTGTCATTTGTTTATGTTAACATGCGGGCTGATGTTTGGGGGTTGGTGGGAGGATGGGATCGTTGTTATTGTTATGGGGTTTGATATATTTGTTGTCGATTATTGTTTGTTGTTGGGAGGTGTAAATTTGGGAGAAAAATTGTGAAAAAGGAGAATAAAAATATTTTTTTTAAAAACGAAGATTTCACTGCAAGAAAGTAGCAGGTTTTCCAATGTGGATTTTTAAAAGTCCTATTTTAGTACTGGAATTCCAATCAGAATGGTTCACGCAGTATTTGCACCGTCAAGTCAGAAACAAGAAACTAGAGGTTCTGGATAGGATACAGACATGATGGGATACAGACATAACAGACAAGTATTTTGATTCATGCTCCAACAGATTGAATTCTCTTTCAGTGGAACACACAAAATTAAACCTGCTCCAATAAGGTTGTCTCATCACTACAGATTCTAAAAGCTCATTGTTAGCAGGCAACTTTTACAATCTTAAAAATGCATTCGGCAAGATCCATGGAGAAGTCGTGGCACTGGATATAAAAACAAAACTGTAAATTCAAAATGGGGTAGTGAAATTAAAAGTAAAGGGATAGCAATAAAATTCTCTCCAACACCGAAAAGATAGAAAATTGTCTGCCAATTGAAAGACAAACAGAAAACACGTCTTTCAGCCTAGTGTTCAGGAGCAAGAATCAGCAGGCATTAGCATGGTGCACCATATCAGTACATCATCGCAGCACAGCAGCACTCATATGTTCAACCACAGAGCAGCTGGTGAAATGTTTTTGACTGATAACCGAAAGCATGATATCTGCATTCTAGCGCATGCAACATACCAAGGAATTTACAATAGAAAACAAAAATGAATAAATGTTACACTAAATATGTGCCTCTATCATGCAATGACATTCTGGCCTCCTACATCAAATATATCGGTCAGGAGATTGGGGAAACAGTCGCAATGGTGAAGGAAGAAAGGCAAGATAATTTTCTAACTGTTGCTTCACTCTGCAATGCCCCACAATGGGAAAATGGACTTTGGGAACTCAGTGTGAGGAACTTCAGGCATGAATCTGCATTTATCATTCCATAGTGCATAATGTACTGCCATTTTCCAGATTCTAAATTTTGAAAGATGCATTCTGACAGCTGCAATATCAATTCACATCAGTGCTATTTACAGTGGATGTACTGTATTTCAGTGTCAGATCACAACTGCCTCTGGAATAATGTGCAGCAAGATTTCCTTACCTAATTTCACTTTTGTCTATTCTGCAGTGACTTCTCTTCCCACTTCCACACCATTACCCCTGGAATCCCTCAAGAGCCTATTTCTCAACTCCACGTTATCTGCCTCCAATTTCCACCAGAAACAGAACAGATTCACATGTATACCGACACATGTAGCTCTGCCTCACCATCTCTCTCCACACTTTCACGACCTCTGATATGTTGGATGCTCGTTCCCACATCCAGGATTGCACGAACAGAAATTACATTTTGGAAAGGCCAAGGCTATTACTTTCAATCCTCGCTAAAAATGGTTTCCTCGGCACTGAATCTCTAGCCTGGCAGTTGTCATTTTTCATTTTGTCTAATGAGGTTAAACCACACAATTCACAACCTTGCCGTCCTATTTCACCCCGAGCCAAGCTTCTGACCTAATATTCCCCAGGAAGACTCGTAATTCCGTAGTATTGTCCTACTCCACTCGTGCCTCAGCTCAGCTGTTGCTGAAACACCCATCCATGCCTTTGTTACTTCTAAACTTGAAAACTTCAATGTTCTCCTGACCAGTCTCCTCACCGACCAGTCTCCTCACCGACCAGGCTCCACAAACTTGACCTCATCTAAATCTCTGCTGTCTGTATCATAACTCTGACAAAGTCTCGTTCATCCATCACCCATGCACTCTGCCTTCCAATGGTACCTGGATCAACATGTCAATTTAAAAATTCTCATTCTGGTTTTCAAATCCAGCTCATTGCATCCCTCCACACCTCTGACTTCCTCTAGCCTGATGACTCTTCACAATATTGACGCATCTCCAAATCTGACCTCCTCCCAACCCCAATTTTAATTGCTTCACCATTGCTAGCTAACTGCCAAGACCCCAAACTCTGGAATTCGATTCCTGTATCTTATCACCGTTCTCCTGCTTTTACGATGCTTCCTAAAATCTACCTCTTTGACCAAGCTTTTGGTTAGCTGTCCTAATGGCCCACTATGTGATTTACTGTCAGCGTTCCTATGAAGCCACTTTGAAATGCTTTACTACATTAGAAAAGTGTTATAAATCGAAGTGGGTGTATCGTTGACACAGATTCATACTGCTTTGGAGTCACCAAATTTTATACTCCACCGGTTCAGTGTTACCCAAAGGCTGAAACAACTTGCCAGTCTGCAAACCTGAATTCCCCCTCTGTGCTACAAGGGTGTACAAGCCACCAAAAGACCAAAACATTTCCCAAACTGTTTCATTCCAGTTCATGAAATAAATGACTTTGGACTTTACGAAGTGTTTCAAAGAGATAATGCAATTATGGTGCATTCCGGATGCTAAAGACCAAAGCTTCCACTTTTATTGGCACCAAATTTCTATCTGCTCAACGCAAACAATAATAATTTCACAACGCACATTCATCAATCTGCCACATCCTAAACATTTAATTTTCACTCAGTACAAGGTTATCTAGAAATTTGTTTGCTGTTACACTCTTGAGTTAAAAAGTGGAAGACCAACCGAATCACCAATTTACAATGACCTGCATTTAGATAGTATCTTTGGCACGGCAAAACATCCCAAGGCCCTTCGTAGTAGTATCAAACAAAATGACACCGAGCCATATGAGGAGATATGAGAACAGATGAGCAAAGGTTTAGTCAAAGAGGTAGGTTTGAAAGAGCGTATTAAAAGGAAGACAGTGCGGCAGGGAGGCAAAAATGTTTAGGGAAGAGAACTCCTGAGCTTAGGGCCTTGACCGCTATTAGTGGAGCAATTGGAATCAGGGATTCTCAAGAGTCCAGAATTAGGAGAGTTGTGGTTCACAGGGAGAGGGAGCAATGAGGCATGGACATTGGATAAAAAGGGTGAAAATTTTAAAGCAAACCACTCTTATTCATATTAAACCAATCTGAAATGTATTTTAACTAAACAATATAGAACATACACAAAGGTTAAATATTTTGTTTTGCAACAACAGCACTCAAGACTCAGCCTGAACTGATATTCTACCTGAGCCAAATGGGTCTATGAATGGTCTATGATTTTTTTTTAAATGTGTGGTGCGGAATCCTGAACAGTAGCAATTACATGAATAAGTACTTTTGTGCAGTATGTTATGGAACTGAGTTGTACGACGGATGCTGTTTGACACCCATGGGTCCCGCAATCTTAATCAGTGGTTATAATAGAGAATACAATGTGAAAATCAACCATGAAAACATTTGGAAGAATGGTCCAACTTTCCTGTTACTATTTATAGACCGTCAAGAATTGTGCGGATAGGTAGAACAATTAATAACTTTCTGCTCAAGTCTCTATTCTTTGGTTGGCTACTGTATCACTTAAAGAGGACCACAAACCCTCCAGTGTACAGTTTTCAGTCAAGGCTAAAAACCCATTTCAAAACAGAATCTGAAATCATGAGCGCCAGATACAAAAGGAGGCAAATCTCTTTCTAATTCTGTACCAGTTTTTGAACACCAGTCAAAACATTCAATTAGAGGCCATCCAGGAGTGTCATCGTTTTTTTTTTAAAGAAAATCTTGGCTCATCCCTCTTCCTTGTTGTAGAAAGTCGAGCACTTTGTTCACTTCGCTTCACAGTACTCGAGCCATTATTATTGAGGAAATGACAAGTTAGAAATGGTTACTAAACAGGAAGTCAATCTTTCAATGGAGAGCATTTAATAAACTGCATAGCTTTGGTTCCAAGGAGTCTTATACCGAGAACTTTGACAGATTTTGGTTTCAAATGTTGACTAGCCTGCTGTTTATTTCCAAAGTTATTGAAGTTAAATCCAATTTCTAGCATTTACAGTTTATTTTCCCACCTTTATTTCCAAGCCTTAGTGTCCATTTACAGATGCCCTTGAAGGCAACAGCATAGTTGTCACATTTCAATACTTTTTAAATACAACACAACCCTCTTCAACTCCAATCTTCAATTCATTAAACAACTCCAATCAACAAAATTTGAAAAATGGCAATTCATTCCACTTCCATTCCCCACAAGATTAAACAATGATATCCTAAAGTTATGTTTAGAATTCCAAAATATTGCTATTTCATAATAGCACACACAGCTGTCATGATCCAATATCCATGTACAACTTGAAAAATACTCAAAAGCAAACTTGAATTAGAATATTAAACTGTTTATACAACAGATTCTTGCAACAATAATAAATACTCATTCACTTTCTGACACAGCAGCGTCGCCTAATGCTTCAGTTTTGTCGGAGGTCTGAGATTTGGAGTATCAAACACTTTGGAGTGGAAATGAGCTGACTGACAAGGGGAAAACCTACTGTCCATATTCTAAATTGCATTTAATATGAAAAGAACAGCTAGATACATAAATAAACCCCTAACGGAGACGTTACTAGGAGTTTGAACACTAACAGAAAAATTGACTTCCTTTATAAAGCCTGTTTTTAAACGAACACATTTGACAGTTCCTTCTAAATTGATATTTAGAGCCGTAGACAAGTTGCGGTACAGAAAGAGGCCATTCTGCCCATCGAGTCTGCAATAGCCACACAAAAAAAGAGAAACTAGTGATTCGTTTTAATCGCATTTTCCAGCACCTGCGGGTCACAGCGCCTCGGACACTTTGGGAGCAAAACACACAGTCTGCAAGGAGCAAACTCCGGCAGCAAGATGTATCTGGGCACAGCCGGATTTGGACGGGCCACGAGAAGGGAGGAAGATTGAATCACTGCAGCCGAAGAGGAGCCGGGCTGACAACACAGAGGCCTGCGCTTGGCGGCGGCCTCCCCACCGCCCCGGGATGTCAATCGCAAGCTGACAGCAGCGACAAGTCCCCTCAGTCATCCCCCACTCCCACCCCCATTACACAGGATCCACACACCCCCGGGGTCCCACAGCGGCCCCGGGACACAAGTTCTTCCCCCGCCTCCGTTAACATCAACACCAGGACTCGGGGCCCAAAGTCATCACTCCCCTTCCCCCTGGGCCCACCCCTGGGCCGCGGCCGGGTGTCACTACACAGCCCCGTCAGGGGCAGGTGAAAGTCAAAATTCATCACTCACGCTGAGCTGCAAAAGGGGTCGGACGGGACAGACAGGCCTCAACTCGGGGCCCAACGCAGCCGCCTCTGCTTTCAGTTGTTGTTGTTTTTGAGACTAGGCCGCGCGCAGGCGCACAAACCATCCCCAGATAGCGCCCCCGACAGGATCTACTGAAACACTGCAGGCCTCCACAGACAGCGACCCCGGCAGGACCTACCGAAACACTGCAGGCATCCCCAGACAGCGCCCCTGACAGGATCTACCTAAACACTGCAGGCATCCAGACACAGCGCCCCCGACAGGATCTACCTAAACACTGCAGGCTTCCCCAGACAGCGCCCCCGACAGGATGCACCTGAACACTGCAGGCATCCCCAGACAGCGCCCGCGACAGGACCTACCTAAGCACTGCGTCCATCCCCAGACAGCGCCTCCGACAGGATCTACCTAAACACTGCAGACAGCGCCCCCCAGACAGCGCCCCCCGACAATTTCTGCCGAAACACTGCAGACACCCAACACAGCGCCCCGGACAGAATCTACCTAAACACTGCAGGCATCCCCAGAGAGCGCCTCCGACAGGATCTACCTAAACACTGCAGGCATCCAAGACAGCGCCCCGGACAGGATCCCCCTAAATATATTAGGCATCCCCAGACACGTCCCCCGACTGGTTCTACCTCTAAACACGGCAGGCATCCCACACAGCGCCGCCCACAGGATCCACCTAAACACTGCAGGCATCCTCAGTCAGCGCCTCCGACAGATTCTACCTAAACACTGCAAGCATCCCACGGAGCGCCAAAACAGTATCTACCTAAACACTGCAGGCATCCAAGACAGCGTCTCGGACAGGATCTACCTAAATATTGCAGACATCCTCAGTCAGCGCCTCCAACAGGATCTACCTAAACACTGCAGGCATCCTCAGTCAGCGCCTCCGATAGGAGCTACCTGAACATTGCAGGTATCCCCAGACAGCGCCCCCGACAGGATCTACCTAAACACTGCAGGCATCCCCACACAGCGTCCCCAACAGGATCTACCAAAACACTACAGACATCCTCAGTCAGCGCCTCCGACAGGATCCACCTAAACACTGCAAGTATCCCAAGACACGTCCCCCAACATGATCTGCCTAAACATTGCAGGCATCCCCAGACAGCGCCCCCGACAGGCCCTGCCTAAACACTGCAGGCATCCTCAGTCCGCATCTGCGACAGGATCTACCTAAGTATTGCAGGCATCCCCAGACAGCACCCCCGACAGGATCTACCTAAACACTGCAGGCATCCCAAGCAGCTCCCCGATAGGAGCCATCTAAACACTGCAGGCATCCCCACACAGCGCCCCCGATAGGATCTACCTAAACACTGCAGGCATCGCCAGACAGCACCTGCGCAGGATCTGCCTAAACACTGCAGGCATCCAGACACAGCGCCCCCGATAGGATCTACCTAAACACTGCAGGCATCGCCAGACAGCACCTGCGCAGGATCTGCCTAAACACTGCAGGCATCCCCACACAGCGCCCCCGACAGGATCTACCTAAACACTGCAGGCATCCCCAGACAGCGCCCCCGACAGGATCTGCCTAAACACTGCAGACATCCTCAATCAGCGCCTCCGACAGAATCTACCTAAACACTGCAGGCATCCCCAGACAGCGCCGCCCACAGAATCTACCTAAACACCGCAGACAGCATCCGCAGACAGCGCCCGCGCCGGATCTGCCTCAACACTTCAGGCATCCCCAGACAGCGCCTCTGACAGGATCTGCCTAAACACTGCAGGCATCCAGACACAGCGCCTCCGACAGGATCTACCTAAACACTGCAGGCATCCAGACACAGCGCCTCCGACAGGATCTACCTAAACACTGCAGGCATCCCCAGACAGCGCCTCCCACAGGATCTATCTAAACACTGCAGGCATCCCCAGAGAGCGCCCCCGACAGGATCCATCTAAACACTGCCGGCATCCCCAGACAGCGCCCCCGACATGATCTACCTAAACACTGCAGGCATCCCCAGACAGCGCCTCCCACAGGATCCATCTAAACACTGCAGGCATCCACAGACAGCGCCCCCGACAGGATCTATCTAAACACTGCAGGCATCCCCAGACAGCGCCTCCCACAGGATCCATCTAAACACTGCAGGCATCCCCAGACAGCGCCCCCGACAGGATCTACCTAAACACTGCAGGCATCCACAGACAGCGCCCCCGACAGGATCTACCTAAACACTGCAGAAATCCCAGACAACGACAGAGCATCTGCAGGCATTCCAGACAGCGCTCCCGACTCGATCGACAGTACACTGCAGGCATCCACACACAGCGCCTCCGGGCAGGATCTACTAAAGCACTGCAGGCATCCCCAGACAGCGCCCCCGACAGGATCTGCAAAACACTGTAACCATCCCCAGGCAGCTCTGTTTTGCGCCTCGCCTCAGTTGGACGTGTTTCAAACTTAAAGCGTTTGTACGGACGCTCACAGTGGGCCCTTATCTAGGAGTTGGATCCAAGATATAAATCCAGGCCCAAAGCCAGTCTCCCCAAGGGTCTGCTCCCCCCATCTGCCCCATAACGGCCAACATTGGCTTTGCCATCCAAGAAGGCTTCGACGCCTTAGGCCTCAACTTAACCAGTCAGGGATCCAATACGCAGTTACAGTCCCCTCCCATGATTAACTGGTGCAAATCCAAATCTGGGATCAAAGACAACTTGTTAATAAAAGCTGCGTCATCCCAATTTAAGGCATACACATTGACCAGCACCAACGGTGCACCCACTACCAACCTGCTAACCGACTTCCGGTGGCGACCATACTGTGAACGGTCGCACATTTAGCAGCTCCTGCTCTTGGTGGTTTCTTGACGGCTTTTAAGCTGGATTTGCACGGAAACTTTTTATAACATAAGTGGATAAACGTGAGAGGAGAAGAAGGCAACCCCTATCCTATGGAACTACGCTCAAAAAGTAATCGTAAAAGAAGGAATGAAAAGCTGGTTGGATGAAAAGCCGTAAGGAATGTGCGGAGGATCTGACCAAGGTGGTAGCCTCGATTAAGGAGGCTGTCGACTGGAAGGAGGTGACAGTGACAGCCCAGGGACAGTCGATCCAAAAGCTACAGGGGCAGGCGGCGGAGCAAGAGGAGCAGTCCACTGTGATGGCACTGCATATTGGCATTTTACAGGACGGCAAAAGCGGCTGCTGGAAAAGATGGAAGACCTGGAGAATCGTTCCCGCAGGCAGAACATTGGTTATGGCGGGGGGGTGATTTTATGGGGGATCCAAGGATGGATCGGTTGAGTTCTAGGTTGGGAAAGTATAAGCAATGGCGAAAAAACTGTGGGGGTTCATGGAGAACATTAGAACATAGAACAGTACAGCACAGAACAGGCCCTTCGGCCCTCGATGTTGTGCCGAGCAATGATCACCCTACTCAAGTCAACGTATCCACCCTATACCAGTAACCCAACAACCCCCCCCCCCCCCCCCCCCCCCCCATTAACCTTATTTTTTAGGACACTAAGGGCAATTTAGCATAGCCAATCCACCTAACCCGCACATCTTTGGACTGTGGGAGGAAACCGGAGCACCCGGAGGAAACCCACGCACACACGGGGAGGACGTGCAGACTCCGCACAGACAGGGTTGATCCGTGGAGATTTGAGAAGCCAAGGAGCAAGTAATATTCATTCTACCCTCATGTGCACAAGGCGTACTCCAAGATCGATTTTTTAATATTGGACAAAACATTATTAGCGGGGCTGGTGGACACAGAGTATTCAGCAATCGTATCGGACCAGGCGCCACGTTGGCTAGACCT
Source organism: Scyliorhinus canicula (assembly GCF_902713615.1). Classification (NCBI taxonomy): domain Eukaryota; kingdom Metazoa; phylum Chordata; class Chondrichthyes; order Carcharhiniformes; family Scyliorhinidae; genus Scyliorhinus; species Scyliorhinus canicula. The sequence goes on along the minus strand of NC_052153.1, from coordinate 22,222,428 downwards.
ACAGGTGAACACGGGAAACTCTCACGCACACAGTGGAGGCTAGATGCAGGGTTGTTAGCAGACGACAAGATATGTGAGCGAGTGAGGGAAGCCATTCGGGGGTATATAAACACCAACAACATGAGAGAGACCGCGGCCAGGGTGGTTGTGGGAGGCATTGAAAGCGGTCATCAGAGGGGGATATATTTCGATTCGGGCCCATGGGGAGAGGGCTGAACGGGCGGAGCTCGATAGGCGAGTAGGAAAAATCTTGCATGTGGATAGGAGATATGCGGAGTCTCTGAATGAGAAGCTCCTGAAGGGGTGTCAGAGACTTCAAATGGATTTCTGGCTCATTTCCACAGGCAAGGCGGAGGGACAGCTGAGGAGGGTAAAAGGGACAGTATATGAATATGGGGAGAAAGCTAGCAGGATGTTGGCGCATCAGCTGAGGAAGCAGGAGGCGGCGAGAGAGATAGGGAAAATTAAGGATGTGAGGGGGAAAGTAGTGAGGGACCTGTGGGCGGTTAATGACGTGTTTTGTGAATTCTATAGTCATTTATATGCGAGGAGAGAATGAACTAATTCCTGGAGAGGCTAGAGTTCCCGAAGGTAGATGAGGAATAGGCGGAGCTGGACAGGCTGGTAGGGGAAATCTTACATGTGGATAGGAGATATGGGGGCCCAATTTGGGGGGCCCAATTGGGCTCGGTGAAGTGATAGACAGATTGGGGGCAATGCAATCACATAAGGCCCCGGGACACGGGACCTGATGGATTCGCAGTGGAATTTTATAAAATGTTTTCGGGGCTAGTTGCACCGCTGTTAGTCAAGGCTTTCAATGAACCCAAGGAGTTGGGAGTGATTCCCCCAACGCTATCGCAGGCATCAATCTCTCTCATCCTGAAGCGAGACAAGGACACGAAGAGCTGTGGATCGTACAGAGCAATTTCTCTTTTAAATATAGATGCTAAATTACTGACAAAGATCACCAGAATAGAGGATTGTGTCCCGGAGGTAATAGGTGAGGATCAGACGGGATTTGTGAAGGGCAGGCACCTGACGTCTAATATTAGATGGCTTATCAATGTTATAATGATGCCAGCTGAGGGACGTGAGGCTGAGGTGGTAGTAGCCATGGACACAGAGAAGGCTTTTGACCGGGTGGAGTGGAAATACTTATGGGATATATTCGGCAGGTTTGGGTTCGGGCAGGGATTTGTGGACTGTTGTATCAGGCCCCGGTGGAAAATGTAAGAACCAACCGAACCCGGTCAGAATATTTTAATCTCGAGAGAGGGACAAGGCAGGGATGCCTGCTCTCCCCATTACTGTTTGCCCTGGCCATGGACTTTAGCAATGGCCCTCAGAGCATCGAGTGCGTGGCGGGGAATAGTGAGGTGGGGTGGGGTGGAGCACAGGGTTTCTCTTTATGCGGATGACTTGCTGCTTTATGTTACAGACCCGCTGGGGGGGATGACCAAAATCATGGAGGTACGGGGAGATTTTGGGCGATTTTCAGGCTACAAGTTAAATACGGGAAAGAGCGAGATGTTTGTGATCCACAGTTTCTGCAGTTCCACAGCTAAAATGGCTTTGTAAATTTAGAGTATCTAAATCTTTTTTTCCTATTAAGGGGCAATTTTGTGTGGCCAATCCACCTAGCCTGCACATCTTTGGGGTGTGGGGGTGAGACCCACGCAGACACGAGGAGAATGTGCAAACTCCACACGGACAGTGACCTAGAGCCAGGATCAAACCTGGGTCCTCGTCGGCGTGAGGCAGCAGTGCTCACCACTGCGCCACCGTGCCGCCCCGTATACGAGTAAACAATGTCCAGTATTCTCAAGTAAACAATTCTTCGCCAAGTAAAATCAACGGCATCTAGATTTGACCCACAAAGTCAAAACAGCTCCTTTGCAAGCTCCTCCAATCGCAGGTAACGCCACCTTAGCCACATAATTAACTTCTACAACTGGCACAACATTTTCCCTCCATATTTAGGAGGAATTCATATTGCACTGTTAGTGAAGCCAAAAGCTGCTTTAACTGTCTGCACATGTAGCAGCTTAATTAAAGCAGCTGAGTTATCGTTTAAACAGAACACAACCACAAACCACGTTGACCCTCAGAGGTGTCATGATTCAATGTCTGCACGAGGGTACCTTTTGAAAAGTAAGTGCAAAAGGTTCTTTTCATACCACCCATGCCAAGCTAAGTTGGGCAGCACGGTAGCAGAGTGGTTAGCATTGCTGCTTCACAGCGCCAGGATTCCAGGTTCGATTCCCGGCTTGGGTCACTGTCTGTGCGGAGTCTGCATGTTCTCCCCATATCTGCGTGGATTTCCTCTGGGTGCTCCAGTTTCCTCACACAAGCCCCGAAAGACGTGCTTGTTAAGTGAATTGGACATTCTGAATTCTCCCTCTGTGTACCCGAACAGGCGGCGGAATGTGGCGACTAGGGGCTTTTCACAGTAACTTCATTGTAACGTAAGCCTACTTGTAACACTAAAGATTATTATTATTATAAGTCGACACCCCCCAAACCACCCCATGGCCTCTCATGCTCCCTATGCCAAGCTAAGACACTTCCATGCCTATTCATCCACTATAATACTGCATAGAACCAATAAACCCAATGTTGACAAGATGTGTAAAAAAAGTCTTTCATTGATAACTTTCCAATTTCTTTTAAGAATGTAGGCTTGGCTGAGAGCTCAGGAATCCATTTGCCTGTTGAAACACCTGAGTCCCAGAGAAAATATTGCTTGATTGACAGCTTTAGACCTCGGATTTCTGCTGTCAATTTCATAATGTTCGTTTACACAAGATAATGAGGCTTTAACTGCCTGCATTTCCAACTATTGATATTTCAAAGGGCCTGAATGATTGGCACTTTTATTGGTTGGGATAAAAATTAATTTTTTTAAGAAGATAGGAGTTATCAATGAGTTGCTGGTTTTTAATGTTTTTTTCCACATCCAAAGATGTGCAGGTTAGGTGGATTGGCCATGCTAAATTGCCCTTGGTGTCCAAAAAGGATAGGTGGGGTTACTGGGTTACGGGGATAGAGTGGAGATGTGGGCTTTAGGTGCTCTTTCCAAGGGCCGGTGCAGAGCCGGTGGGCTGAATGGACTCCTTCTGCACTGTAAATTTTACGATTCTACTGTGGCGATCAATTTCATTGTTTCTTCACAATGCATAGTGGGTGAATGGGCATGGAAGTGCCGCAGCTTGGCAAGGGGAGGTGTAAGGGGCCACAGGGGCTGCTTAGAGCATAGTTTGGCATGATGTGTCATGAGGGGCAGGGACATAAGTTGACATGGATGGGACAGGGGGAGTTTGTAGGGCGATGCGAGGGGGGGGGGGGTTGGGGGGGGGATGTGAGGGGTGAGAGCTGGACATTAAACTGAGGCCCCATCTTCCTGCCTGGGTAGATGTAAAAGCTAACATGGCACTATTTCGAAGAAGATGACGGGTGTTACCCCAGTGTCCTGGCTAATATCTACCTCTCACACAACATGACAGAAAATAGGTTAAATCATCACATTGTTGTTTGTTGGAGTTTGCTAATCATAAACTGGCTTCTTCTGCACTTCCTACGTCACAACTGGAAGGTACTTCATCAACTGTAAGGCACTTTGAGACATCTGGTGCTCATGAAAAGTGCTATATATATGCAAGTCTTTCAATTTTTTCTTCCCTTTTCAACCTCCAAACGTATTACTTATTGTTAGTGGCTAGTGGCCAGCTGGCATCAATCGAAATAGCTCCCATTAAAAGAGCTTGAATAATATTTGCCTTTCCCATTATCAGTACATAATGCAGAGATTGGAAGTTTTTCACATAGTGTCACTTCTAGTGAATAATAATGGCTGCAATGTGTGGTCCCAGTAGCGTGAACATTGGAATGTTCACCACCATTGATGTTCGCTACAGTGCTGCAGCATCCAGTGATCACGCTTGTGTCAAAAAGCAGAAATTGTGTCGATTGCACCTCAAAGGGGAGAGTGGACACTGATGCTTCAGCCGGGCTGCTTTGTAAAGCGGCAGGAACCAGTAATTGGAGAATTTGGGCGGATTGCACAGTTTACACGGATTTTCATGCAGCTTTATCTGGAACTGGTATCAGTAGGTGCAGTGCCTGCTCAGCAGCCCATCCACATTTGTAAACACCATTAAAGTAAATATACTGCTCCTGTTTAACACATATTTGGCGTCTTCGCTTGTGTTGAAAATTGAATCTTGGAGCTAATAATTCAATGGGCGAGATTCTCTGATCCTGAGACAAAGTGTTGACGCCATCAGAAACGCCTCAGGATCAGCAACTCTGGTCCCTACGGGGGGGGGGGGGGGGGGAACAGCACGGCACTGGAGCGGCCCACACCGATCCCGCTGATCCCGGCGTCAACTGGGCGCCATGGCGTCCACGCATGTGCAGTGGCACCGGCGCCAACGCGCACTTGCGCGGTGGCTCCCTTCTCCGCGCCGGGCCCGACGCAACATGGCGTAGGGCTACAGGGGCCGGTGCGGAAGAAAGGAGGTCCCCAGCCCGAGAGGTCGGCCTGCCGATCGGTGGGCCCCGATCGCGGACCAGGCCACAACGGAAGCCCCCCGAGGTTGATCCCCCCCCCCCCCCCCCCCCCGCCCCACAGGCCTGGACCCTTCCAAGGCGAGGTCCTGCCGGCTGAGAGCAGATTAGAAGGGCGCCGGCGGGACTCGGGCGTTTGGCCCATCTGTGACCGAGAATTGGCTGGGGGGCCGCGTAGAACGGCCCCTGACCAGCGCCGCGCCGACCACACCGGCATCAATGGCGAGGGGAGAATCGCGTTGTGGCGGCGTGGCGCAATTCGCACCGGTCGTGGGGATTCTCCGGCCCGGCCCAGGCTGAGAGAATCCCGGTACTTTGACCATTTTCTGAAGAAGTTGTTTAATTTGATTGAATTTGCTCTAGTCTGATTGGTATAATTTGTTCATGAAGAGTTCTGCTTCAGAACATGAAGTAGGTTTTGTAGTTGTTGAGTCCAAGGAGCTGCCTCGCAGGAAGCTTAGGAATTGAAAGATTTATTAACAATGAAACAAAGACTCTGGGCACAATCAGATCAAATGGGAACTATGTCCCGTTGCGAGCATGTTTAGCCACGGGTTTCCCAGTGCTCGCACTTAGTCCCGTTTCCTGCACGGAGGAGACCCCCTCACTAAACTCCTCAGTGCAGGGAGTGATCAGGGCGTAACTCCCAAAGGCCCCCCCTCCAACCCCAACTCACTGTAAGGTGGTCCCCAGGGCCCCTGCAACACCCAACCCAGGCAGGGCAGCCCCCGGCGTGATCACTGCCATGCAAAAAATGCCAGCTTGGCACCTTGGCATGTCAGTCTGGCCCCCTGGCAGTGTCTCTTCCAGCTGGTAGTACCACGTGGGCACCTTGGCAGTGCCAGGCTGGCAGTACCTAGGTGGCACCGGCAGTGCCAGATTACTGCTGAGAGGGCATGCACCTAGGATCCTCCAATCCTAAAAAAGGAAGCCCAGAATCTGACAAGTTTGGGGCAGGATCAAAAGATATGCATATGGCTAGCTGGGGCAAGCGAAGAGCGATCACATCTGTCCTCAAAGTTTGGGGGAAAAACATTCATCCTGGCCTTGGTCAAGTGCACCGTATGTAACACCTTGTACTGAATTAGGCTCAACCGGGTACATGAGGGCGCGGAGTAGACCCTGAAAAGAGCCTCCCTCCGAAGCCTCACTAATAAGTATAGGACCCAGATCACTTTCCCATTTCATCCTCACCCCGTTTAGTAGGGAGGGATCCGACGTAAGACTATGGCCATTTCATCCGAAATAGACCTTGCCAGGCTGAGTCAAGAATGAAATGCTCTTCAGCAAAGAGGAAGATTGGGGCCAAGGGTAGGGGCCATTGAAGACAGGGAAAGGAGCTTAATGTGTTGTTGAAACTGTTTCCAGATCCTCAGAGAGGAGACCACTCCTGAGTTTGAGTAAAATCTAGTGGGGGAGAAGGCCAAAGGTGCAGTAACTCTGGAGAGTGGGAGTAGCGCAGGAGTGAGCCTCTATTTGGCCCAAATAGAATAGGGGTCACTGATCCACAACAATAATTTTTGGATGTTAGCAGCCCAGTAATAAAACAATAAATCTGGGAGGGCAAAGCCCCCTGTCTATCTGCCCCCTTGGAGTAGGACACTATGGATTCTGGGTATCTTACCCGCCCAAACAAAAGCAAATATCAATTTGTTAACCTTAATAATAAAATAATTGGGCAGATAAATGGGGAGGCATTAAAAGATAAATAAAAACCTAAGGAGTATGTTCATTTTTATTGTTTGAATCTTGCCTTCCAAAGATCGAGGAATGTTCCTCCACCTCAAGCGGTCCGTTTTAATATTATACATCAGGTTCGAGGAATTCAACTTATGCATTTGGCCCAGTGGTTAGCACTGCTGCCTCACAGCGCCAGGGACCCGAGTTGAATTCCGGCCTTGGGTGACTGACTGTGTGGGAGTTTGCAAGCTCTCTCCATGTCTGCGTGGGTTTTCTCTGAGTGCTCCGGTTTCCTCCCGCAGACCAAAATGTGCAAGTTAAGTGGATTGGCCGTGCTAAATTGCCCCTTAGTGTCCAAATGGTTTGGTGGGGTTACTGGGTTACGGGGATAGGTTGGGGCATGGGCCTAGGTAGGGTGCTCTTTCAGAGGGTCAGGACAGACTCAATGGGCCAAATGACCTCCTGCTGCACTGAGGTGATTCTATGAAGTGAGGCCAAGTAGGGGGCTACCCTGATCGCCAAGTAGTGAAAACCTGTATTAAAGAATCAGAAATGCAACGTGCCTAATTGGGCTCGCTTTCCAGGGGGTTAATTCTCAACCTTACCCCTTTGCTAAGTCTCCACCAGTAAGCTCCCCCCCTCAAAGATGAAAGCAGCCTATGGTCATCCGGGACTACGGTGACTTTACTATTATATCTTGCCTAAATTTAATTTATAGCCAGAGAGGGGGCTGAATGTATTAAGTGTCTTCATTATGCAGTCGATGGAGGGAGTTGGGTCTGTGATATATAGAAGTAGGTCGTCCGCATAAAGCGGCTATCTGATGCTCCACCCCATTATAACTAACTGATACCCCTCCATTGACTAGAGGTCTTCTGGACCAAGGTTCTTGTCAGTCTGCATTAGCCCAACACATTTTCAAATCTTACTGGGGCATAATGGGGAGTCCACCTCATAGCTCTTATCCACCTCAACAGATGGGATGGGCAGACTGTCCAGAAGGTCAGGTGTGATCGATTTATCTGCAGAGGCTCTGATTTACACAGGTTGTAGTCATTGGATAAAAGTCACATTGACTTGGAGGCAGGTGGAAACGCCCACACTACTTGGCTGTTCTTCAGACTGCTCAATAGGGAATATTTTCTACTTCAAACAAGTAGACAATGCACCAGTCACTTCTATGAAAGTGAGAAAACAACACTTGGGATGACCCTGTGCTCTCGGAAGTGATGGACATGGTTTTACAAGGAAAGACTTCAGGATGAACACCAAGCCTGAAATCCGACTACTCCAGGAGAATGGAGCTCTCAGTTAGAGTCATAGAGGTCTACAGCACAGAAAAGACCCTTCAGCCCATCACATCTGCGCCAGTCAAAAACAACCACCCAACAGTTCTAATCCCATTTTCCAGCACTTGGTCCAATAGTTCGGTCAGGGTTTCTTCTATGGGATCTCAGAGTGATTATTCCGCCATCATTGAGGAAACGGGTGTTAGAGAAGTTACATGGAGCCGTACGCATGAAGGAAATGGCAAGAAATTATTTTTGGTGGACTGGACTTGATACTGAGATTGAAGAAAAAGCCAAAACATGTTCTTCCTGTGCAACGGTTAGAAACCTGACTCACTTGGCACCCCTGCATCCATGGGAGTGACCTGAAGAGGCTTCGCAACTTGTGCATGTAGATTTTGCAGGACTTCTCGAAGAACATGTTTTTAGTAACTGTTAACGCTCACACCACATGGCCAGAGGCCGCTGTGATGACATCCACCTCACCTGAGAAGATAATTGAGAAGCTGGGAGAGGTGTTTAACCACTTTGGATTTCCAGAATGGTTGGTGAGTGACAACCCACCTCAGGTATGAGAAAGAACACACCACAATAAAGTTATGGTCATCTAGGCAGCATGGTGGCGCATTGGTTAGCACTACATCACTTGAGTTTGTGTGAAGTTTGCACAGTCTCCCCGTGTTTGCTTGGGTTTCGCCCCCACAACCCAAAGTTCCACATTCCCGGGTAAAAGTCAGTGTTGTAGTCTTACTGGAATAGCTTGTCTACGGTTGCAGAACGTTCTGGAGCACAAGCCTTCAGTATTACTGTGGGAATATTGTCGAGGGCCCACGGCCTTTGCAGTGTCCAGTGTCCAGTGCCTCCAACCATTTCTTGATATCACATGGAGTGAACTGGGTGGGCTGAAGACTGACAATTGTGAGGGTGGGGACCTCCGGAGAAGGCCGAGATCGATCATCCACTCAGCACTTCTGGCTGAAGATTGTTGCAGATGTTTCAGCCTTGTCTTTTGCACTGTTATGCTGGGCTCCTCCATTATCGAGGATGGGGATATTTGTGGAGCCTCCGCGTCCAGTGAGTTGTTCAATTGTCCACCATTCACGGTTGGATGTGGCAGGACTGCAGATCTTAGTCTCATTCTTGTCCCTCTCGGCTTCTTTCTGGAATAGTGAACATTCCAGAGCCTTCTCTGAAAACCAAGTCGTCAGTTCTTTCAGAGCGGTATTAAGTTCACTTTGCAATGATCCCGTAGGACAAACTCGGACCTGTGGGATCCTTGTAGCATGTAAAGATACTACAACAGGTTTTCTGTTTTGGTGTGAAGCTCGAGTACTTAATCTTGAGTTTTCTTGTAATTTAGCAGGGTACCATTGACTTTGTTCTGCCACTCTAGGTGTTCTTTATTCTATTGTGTTGCCAAAATATAATGGATTGTTTCTGAATACGATCTTGAAGGACACTCAGCTACTCTATCAATTGTTTATTTTCTTGTTCAGCTCTTGTCTTCTGTATCTGTCGGTGCATTGCTTTGTCATTGCTGATAGCTCTAACATTGCTTTTTCTGAAGTAGCATTCAGCGTCTTTTCCAACTCCTCACGTTTTCCAAGGACACGTATTGTAACGTCAAAGAGTCTTTCAAGGCAATGAGCTCTGTGAGTGCCTTCCTTGTCTGCTGTCGTGTCTGGCTATACTTGAGGTTGTCCAGCTCTGGTTTGATGCAAACATTTTCTTAGTGAATACCTGCTTTTTCTTGGTCTGATTCAGGGCCTTTACCATATCAGTCACTATCAGCCATTGGTACAGCTCTGGAAAAGTGCCCATGTCTTTGAAAACAAAATTATTTGTGACTTCTGCTTCAGACTCCCCATAAAGACGTATGACTGGGGTTTCTGGAAGGTTCCATTTCTCTCTGGCCCCCTCATGTGGTGAAGCAGTGTGTACGTCTTTCAATTCAATCTACTGAATTCGCTGCTCGCAACGTGGTCTCCTCTACTTTGGAACACAAACCGAGGACTTGATGAATGCTTTGTGGAACACCTACATTCAGTCCAGAAGCATTACCCTGAGCTTCCCATGGGTGGTTATTTTAGCTCTCCACCTTGCTCTCACGCTGACATCTCTGTCCTCAGCCTGCTGCACTATCCCATAAGTTTGACGAATAGCACCTCATCTACAATTAGATAATTTAGAGCCTTCAAGACTCAACATTCAGTTCAACAATTTCAATCTGCCAACTCTGCCCTCCTATTTTGTTTCCTTTTCTTTGCATGTTTCAAATTCCCCCCTCATCTTCACTTTCAGTTAGTAGCGCACCTGCTCCAGGCACATCTTTTGTTTCTTTGTTTCCTTTCTTGCCCCGTCAACCATTCCCTGCGGCCCTGGAAGACTGACGCTTCTGACATTCAATCCCTCCTGTCCTCCACCCTTTCACATTGATCTTCCCATTGATCTTGTCCCGCCCACTCTTTGCTCAAAACCAAGAACATCACTAACTTTTCTCAGCTCCGCTGAAAGGAGGTCATCAAAGTGAAACACTGTGCCGAATCTTCCGAGGAATGGGAATTACCGTCGGATTGCCACTCTGCTCCTGTTTTCTGACCCAACGCCGGAGCTCTACGCTTGTGGCCTGGACGTCGTCCAAGCCACGCCTCTTCAGAAAGGCAGAGTGTACCTGCTCTTGGGGTCCTTCTTCATAGTGAAGCATTGTCAGGGTGAGTCCAGCCACGCTCCCCTTGTTACGGCACTAGCTGCTGTATTGTGGTAGGTCTTCACTCACTAACGCACTGCAAACGTTTGGGATAGTTAAGTAGCTCCCCACTGCATTATTGAATGAGTGCGAGTGAGAAAAGTGGGTAGCGTCCCAGCTTTGTCGGGTAAGCAGAATGGGTGGCACTGTGGTAGGTGGTAGGTTTAGTAAGGTGATGCATGACAGGATGGTAGGGTGGGTAGGGTGCAAGTTAGCTGATCCATATTGTTACAAAGATTAACTCCTTTCTTTTCTCGCCATCTGTCCATAAGCAGAAGTGTTTTAATTTTAATAATAGGCTATAGGGGTAATATATTGGCATGGATAGAAGATTGGCTGGCTAACGGGAAACAGCGACTAGGCATTAATGTTTCATTTGCAGGTTGGCAGGATGTGATGAATGATGTGCCATAGGAATTGGTTCAGGGGCCTCAACTCTTTACAATTTATATAAGTGACTTAGATGAAGAGACTAGTGGTATGGCTGCTAAATTCGCTGATGACACAAATATAGGTAGGAAAGTAAGTTGTGAAGAAGACATATGGAGGCTACGAAAGGATACAGATAGCCTAGGTGAGTCGGCAAAGATTTGGCACATGGAGGAGAACGTGGGAAAATGTGAGGCTGTCCATTTTGGCAGGGTGAATAAGAAAGAAGCTTATTATTTAAATGCTGAGAGATTGCAGAGCTTTGAGATGCAGAGCGATCTGGGAATCCCAATGCATGAATCGCAAATGGTTAATATGCAGGTGCAGCAAATAATTAGCAAAGCTAATTGAATCCAAAAGGAGGGCGGTTTTGCTTCACTTAGACAGGGCACTGGTGAGTCCACATCTATCCTTTATGACGAGAGGAGTTGAACATAAAAATATGGGTGTTATGCTTCATTGGCATTGGTGAGACCACATCTGGAGTACTGAGTACTGTATTGCTCTCCTTATTTAAGGAAATATGTAAATACGTTGGAAGAAGTTCAGAGAAGATTTATTCGACTAATACTCGGAACGTTTGGGTTGTATCCACTGGAGTTTAGAAAAGTGGGAGGTGACTTGACTGAAACATGCAAGATCCTGAGGGGATTTGACAGGGTGGATTTGGAAAGGAAATCTAGAATTAGGGGCCACTGTTTAAAAATAAGGGGTCGCCCATTTAAGACAGAGGTGAGGAAAATTACTTCCACTCAGAGGGATGTGAGACTTTGGAATTCTTTTCCTGAAAAGTTGTTGAGTTGCAGGGCGGGATTTTCTGCACAACCCGTTGCACGTTGTGCGGTGGTGGAATATGGCTTGCCATTGGCCGGGGGCGGGATCTTCTGGTGCTGCTGTTTTGAACAGGGTTTCCCGCTGAATATGCCCCTTATAGCCCGTAATCCAGTGGTGCGCCAACAGCAGGACCGGAAGATCCCGCCAATGTGAACAGTCGGAAAGTTCCGGCCAGACTCTTTGACCATCTTTAATATTCTAGATAAGCAAGGATTCAAACGTCATCGGGGGTAGGCAGGAATGTGAAGTAGAGGTTAAAATTAGATCAGCTATGATCTATCTTTTAAGTTAGCACTGCTAACAGGATCTGGAAGCACCACTAGCACTGGGAGAGATCATGGAGAGCATTAGCTCCATGCAGACGGAGAAGGCGCCGGGACCGGACGGATTCCCGGCGGACTTCTACAAAAAATTTGCGACAGCGCTGGCCCCGCACCTGCGGGAGATGTTCACAGACTCGCTAGCTAGGGGCACACTGCCACCCACGTTAGCACAGGCCTCAATCTCGCTGATACCTAAGAAAGACAAAGACCCAACGGAATGTGGGTCATACAGACCCATATCTCTGCTGAACGCAGACGCCAAAATACTGGCCAAAATCCTAGCCAAAAGGCTAGAAGACTGTGTACCTGAGGTGGTCACAGAGGACCAGATGGGCTTCGTCAAAGGTAGACAGCTTACCGCGAACATCAGGCGCCTGCTGAACGTGATAATGACCCCCTCCGGGGAGAGAACATAAGAGGTGATCGTCTCCCTGGACGCAGAAAAGGCCTTCGACAGAGTCGAATGGAAATACCTCATAGAGGTACTGGAGCGGTTCGGGCTTGGAACAGGGTTCACCGCTTGGGTAAAGCTCCTATACAACGCTCCCATGGCGAGTGTACGGACCAACAATACCAACTCCCAATACTTCCAGCTGCACAGGGGCACCAGACAAGGATGCCCACTGTCCCCGCTGTTGTTCGCACTAGCAATCGAACCGCTAGCAATCGCGCTCAGGGCAGCAAAAAATTGGAGGGGGATCCGAAGGGGAGGTAGAGAGCACAGAGTCTCACTCTATGCGGATGATCTGCTCCTCTATATCTCGGACCCACAAAGCAGCATGGATGGAATCATCGCGCTCCTGAAAGAGTTTGGAGCCTTCTCGGGCTACAAACTCAACATGAGCAAAAGTGAGATCTTCCCAGTACACCCGCAAGGAGGGGGGGGGGGGGCAGCACTAAAGGGGCTGCCGTTCAAACAAGCCCGACATAAATTCCGCTACCTGGGGATCCAAATAGCCCATTACTGGAAAGGGATCCACAAATGGAACCTCACCAGCCTGACGGAGGAAGTTAAAAAGGACCTGCAAAGATGGAACACACTCCCGCTCTCCCTCGCGGGGAGAGTCCAGACGATCAAAATGAATGTACTGCCCAGGTTCCTCTTCCTGTTTAGATCCATTCCGATCTACATCCCCAAGGCCTTTTTCAAAGCGCTGGACAAACTTATCATGGCGTTCGTATGGGGGGGGTAAAAATGCTAGGATCCCAAAGAAGGTCCTACAAAAAACAAAATCCAGGGGGGGGCTAGCCCTCCCGAATCTACAATTCTACCACTGGGCGGCAACAGCCGAGCGAGTAAGGGGATAGATCCAGGAGCCAGAAGCCGAGTGGGTGCGTGCGGAGGAGGCCTCCTGCAGGGGAACCTCCCTTCGGGCCCTCGCCACGGCAGCACTCCCATCCCCACCCAAAAAACACTCCAGCAGCCCAGTGGTGACAGCCACCCTCCAATCCTGGAACCAACTGCGGCAGCAATTTGGCCTGTACAAAATGTCGAATAAGGCTCCCATCTGCAACAACCATAGGTTCAAACCAGCACTGACTGACGCCACCTTCAAAAGGTGGAGGCAGGACGGGGGGACACTGACAGTCAGGGACCTATACACGGACGACAGGATCGCAACACTGGACGAACTGACAGAGAAATTTCAGCTAGCTGGGGGGAACGAGCTACGGTACCTGCAGCTCAAAAACTTCCTACGAAAGGAGACAAGGACGTACCCACACCGCCACGACAGACACTACTGGAAGACCTACTGGACGCAAGTATCCTAGAGAAAGGGAACTGTAGTGACATGTATGACCGACTGGTAGATAGGGACGACACCGTACTGGACGCAACAAGAAGGAAATGGGAGGATGACCTGGGGATGGAGATAGGGTGGGGACTCTGGAGCGAAGCACTGCATAGGGTCAACTCCACCTCCACGTGCGCAAGGCTCAGCCTGACGCAACTAAAAGTGGTACATAGAGCCCACTTAACGAGAAACCGTATGAGTAGGTTCTTCCCGGAGGTGGAGGACAGATGTGAGCGGTGCCAAAGAGGCCCGGCCAACCACGCCCACATGTTCCGGTCTTGCCCCAGACTTGTGGAGTACTGGACAACCTTCTTCGAGGTTATGTCCAAAGTGGTGGGGGTGAGGGTGGAGCCATGCCCGATAGTGGCGGTCTTCGGTGTTTCAGACCAGCCAGATCTATTCCTGGGGAGGAGGGCGGACGCCCTTGCCTTTGCCTCCCTGATCGCCCGCCGTAGAATCCTGTTTGGCTGGCGGTCAGCAGCACCGCCCAGAGCTGCAGACTGGCTGTCCGACCTCCCGGAATCTCTCCAAATGGAGAAAATCAAATTCGCCATCCGAGGGTCAGACAACGGCTTCCACAGAACGTGGGAGCCATTCATGCAATTGTTCCGGGACCTGTTTGTGGCCAACGTACAAGAGGAAGAATAGTCGGGTAGCCAAGAATCAGGGGAAAATGGACGGGAATCGGGGGAAGGTAGCCGAGGGGGGGGGGGGGGGGGTTACGGGCTCGTTATGGGGGTTTGATGGCTAGCTAAGGCCCAAAACCAAACTATAAATAAATGCATATAAACATGTGCCTCGGCCATATTGGGGAATGTAAAATATGTATGCTGGCTAAAGGGGGCGGCCACAATTGTTGTTATGAAGATGCTTACCTGTAAATATTCATGTTAAATTTTTGTGTTTTCTTTTTTTCTCTCTAATAATTTGTAATTTGTCATATATAAAATATGAAAACTCAATAAAAAACATTTATTAAAAAAAAGTTAGCACTGCTGCCTCACGGCAGCTATGATCCTATTGAATGGCAGAGCATGCTCAAGGGGCTGAGTGGCCTACTCTTGTTCCTAATTCGTAGGTTCGTATGTCGGCTGTAGTTTGTTTCCCCAAACCCTGTCTGGGATGTCAATTTTAAAACGACTTGCAGCAAGTCATGGGGCGGCATGGTGGCACACTGCTGCCTCACAGCGTCAGGGATTCAGGTTCGATTCCAACCTCGGGTGTCCATCTGTGTGGCGTTTGCACGTTCTCCCCATGTCTGCATGACTTTCCTCCAGGTACTTCAGTTAGGCGGATTGGCCATGCTAAATTGCCCCTTTGTGTCCAAAAGGTTGGGTGGGGATTACTGGGTTACGGGGCTGGGATGGGGGCATGGGCCGAGGTAGGCTGCACTTTTGGAGGGTCGGTCCAGTCTCGATGGGGCGAATTGGACTGTAGTGATTCTACGGTTCTATAATTCAAACACACTTGCAGATTAAATCAAAAATGCTGTTTATTCATGCATTCAAACCCTGGGGATGGTGACAACTTCACACACAAACACACACGTGCACACACATACATGCACGCACACACAAACAAATACACTCATGCACGCACACACACACACAGATGATAGGAAAAATAAATTTTCACAGCTGTGAATAACTTAGAAGAAAAAAAACATAGATATGGATATCAGTCCATGTGATTGCCAGAGTGCTTGAAAGCCTGCGTCCAGTGAGGGTACCTTCACGAGGAAGTTACAGTTCAGTTGGGTTCAGCTGGCTGAAGCAGGAGGTGCAGAATTCCTTTAAAGTTGATGGTGAAGCAGTGAGATAACTTTGGTATACACGGACTTGGTCTATTCAGCAGGTGATGGCAGCAATCTGCCAGAGAAGCAGGCTTTGAGGAGGCTTTGACTTGGTGCAGCCTGGAGCCCGGCTGTGGCATTTGGCGGCTGAAGATTAAACAGAAGACTGAGTTATCAGTGTTGAAATGTAATTTTAAAACTTTCCAAAGGCCTGAAGCTTAGGTCATGTGTCGTTGCCCATTAATAAGACAGTTGCAGACTTAAGAGCAGTTCTCCTGACTCTGGTTAAATTCCATTTTCTATCTTAGATAATAGATGGTGGCTGTTATCACCTCTGCAGGTATAACGAGTTTTGTTGGCTCTTCCTTTCTTATCGTACCCGGATAGGAGACACATTGTCTGCGGGTCCCTGGGTCTATTCGCTGTAATACATCCTCACAACGAGAGGCGTGAAATTTCACAAGGATGAGGGTTGAGCGTTTGTCCTGTGATTACAGTTGAAAATTTCTAGAAACTGTAGGTCATGTGAATCATGTTATAGTCATATGGCTAATGACTAGCATCTTAAAGCATGATGGGAAAAAGTAGCCAACCTCATATCAGCGTAAGAGGTGTGGAGGAAATGTGATTGCAGCTTAATGAGCTAGCCGGCCGAGCAGTCTTGTGATAAGTACCTATTTAACATGGAATTGCTGCAAATATTCCTACATAGAGGACTGAAGGAGGAACAATGTTGTATATTAAAAGATGTACATGTCAAAGGAGGAATTGCAAGAATCAGCATAACTACCAGACAGGCACAGGCTTGCCAACCAAAAGGAGTGGGGGCCGGAGCAAAGGGAGGCAAGAGACACAGAAGGCTCAGAACATCAGGTAAGGACACAGTATCAGCTGCAGAAAGTGACATCTCATGGGAGAGGAGAAAGAAGAACCCTGCAGGTGGAGCCATCACGCAAGACTCAGTGAAGACCCTTCATAGGAAGAACCTGATCAGCTCTACCTCATCGGGATGGTATCCTTAACTCCAAGCCACTGAATCTTATTCTTATCCGTTATTAATAAATGCTAATTTTCTTTCTTATATTGCTCAGTAAGTGTGTGTCTAAAGCACAGTGGTTAGAATTGTTGCTTTACACTAGGGTCCCGGGTTCGATTCCACCCTTGGGTCACTGTCTGTGCGGAGTCTGCACGTTCTCCCTGTGTCTGCGTGGCTTTCCTCCGGGTGCTCCGGTTTCCTCCCACAAGTCCTGAAAGACGTGCTTGTTAGGTAAATTGGATATTCTGAATTCTCTCTCCGTGTACTCGAACAGGCGCCGGAGTGTGGCGACTAGGGGATTTTCACAGTAACTTCATTGCAGTGTTAATGTATCCACAATTCCAGTTGAGCAGAGTGGGACTCTGACCCTCAACAATCTGGCATCCTCTGGGTGGGCTCGATTGCAAGTAACCCCTTGTAGTCAACAATGGGCAAGAACCATCAGAATTGCGAATAAACAGTTGGGAAAGTTAAAAGAACTACTAGTAGAACCTCGGGACTCGGGGAGTGCCGACGTTGGGGGTCCTCGATCACGTGTGGATAAATTGAGTAAGAAAACCTTGAGAAGAAGGAAAGGAATATGAGTAATCTGTCAGGGACTGAATGGGAAAAAGGTGCTCGTAAAGTCCCTAAATCAACAGTAGCCCAAATGGGTTGATTATGCATTCCAGGGTGTCAGAGCCAGTGGTGAGCAACATTGGGAAGTAGCTCGGACAGAGCAGGGAAAAAGGGGCATCCAAAATGAGTAAGGCTACATGCGACTTGCATGTGGGAGCTTAGTGAAATTGAGTTGGAAGTAGATATAATGCAGAACTAGAGTGACATAAGAAAGAAAATGAACAATTGAGGGATAACCTTAATGCAGAGCAGCTTAGCTAACCATCTCCATCTGACTAATCCGGGACATTGCCAAGCACTGCTGAATGAGTCACACATGGAGGAGGAACGAGCTGAAAAATCAAAAGTGGAGATCAGAAGATGAGATAAAGCAGTTGCGGCAAACGTGTAATGGCTTGCAGAGTACTGTGAGAGTTGAGAAATGAGAAACACCATCCTCATGACTTATGATCAGGGTTATGATAAGGGTGACCACATCGATGGTCTGAGTAAGTGTCACCAGAGAAATGGCAAATGTTCCACAGCCTTTGCAGCTCTATTCTGGGCCCATTTCACCGATGTGTATGGCAACATGGGCCAACCAAATTTGGGAGCAAGCCTGGGGAAACAGACTTTTATTTTAGTAGCTCATGGTACGGAGGCTGCTCGGAGGGCGTGTGATTTCTGTGACCCGACCGATACAACAGATAACGAAGCTTGGGTAATCCGGCGGATAACTCAGGCTTGGGAAAGGGAGAATAAGAAGCAGGGGAAGCAAAAAGGGTAAGATGCAAAGATCAGGGGCTAGATTCTCCATTCCTGAGACTAAGTGTTGACACCGGAGGCAGGATTTGGGGACTTCCATGACTAAAAAACTGGCACCGCACCTGGACCGAATCCGCTACTGTGAAGGGGCTGGCACCAGCGCCACGTGGAACACAGTCAATTCCAATGAGAAACGGTGCAGGATTTACTGGATTCACGATTGACACTCAGGAGGCTGACAAGCAGCAGCCGCGTGTACACACTTCACTCCCCACACACTTCATCCCAGACAACTTGATGCCAGCGAGGAGAGCGGACCCGAGATTTATGGACACCAAGCTCGAGACTGAGGAGGAGAGGTGGGCCCCCCTGTACCCCAGCCCAGGAAGGAGACTGCCAGCCCACGTCATGCATCCGTTAACCCCCCACCAAACCGGGATGGCGGCCAAATCTCCACCCACATATTGGCACCCATACCAGCCACCCTGGCCACTGAAGCCATCAGCTAACCACCCCCTGGGCTGCATGCGTTGGACTGTCTAACACTGCATTTTCTGTTCTCTCTCTCCCCCCCCCCCCCCCCCCCCCCCCCCCCCCACCCTCCTACAAGTGAGGTACTGCCTCCAGTGCCGTACAGCTTCCACGATGGCTTGGGCTTCTTTTTCGACCGAGGAGTGTCGAATTTCGGTTCGGAGGCGTTGAGGGTACGTGAAAAAAATGCTACTGGCCTGCCCATCTGGTTAAGGTAGCGGCGAGGGCAACCTCTGATGCGTCGCTCTCCACCTGGAAGGGGACGAACCTGTCCACCGCGCGCATCGCAGCTTTAGCAATATCTGCCTTGATGCAGCTGAAGGTCTGGCGGGCCTCGGCCATCAGTGAGAAGATGGTGGCCTTGATTAGTGGGCGGGCTCTGTCCGCGTAGTTGGGGACCCACTGGGCGTAAGAGGAAAAGAATCCGAGGCACCTTTTCAGGGCCTTGGGGCAGTGGGGGAGGGGTAGTTGCAGGAGGGGGCGCATACGGTCGGGGTCGGGTCCTCAAACTCCGTTTTCCACGACGTAGCTGAGGATGGCTCCTCTGGTTGTGCGGAAAATGCATTTCTCCTTGTTATAAGTGAGGTTAAAGGTTTGGGCGGTTTTGAGAAATCTCTGGAGGTTGGCGTCGTGGTTCTGCTGATCATGGCTGCAGATCGTGACGTTGTCCAAGTACGGAAATGTGGCCCGTAGCACATACTGGTCCACCATTCGATCCATCGTTCTTTGGAAGACTGAGACCTAGTTGGTGATGCCGAAGGGGACCCGGAGGAAGTGGAAGAGGCGACCGTCTGCCTCAAAGGCCGTGTAGTGGCGGTCCTCCGGGCGGATTGGGAGCTAGTGGTACCCAGACTTCAGATCCACCCTGGAGAACACCCAGTACTGTGCGATCTGGTTAACCATGTCTGCAATCCGAAGAAGGGGTTACGCATCGAGGTGCGTGTACCGGTTTATGGTTTGGCTGTAATCTACAACTATCCGGGTCTTTTCCCCGGTCCTGACGACCACCGCCTGAGCTCTCCAGGGGCTATTACTGGCCTCGATGATTCCCTCCCGCAAGAGTCGCTGGACCTCGGATCTGATGAAAGTCCTGTCCTTGTGCTGTACCGCCTACTTCTGGTGGTGACTGGCTTACAGTCGGCGGTGAGATTTGCGAAGAGCGGCGGAGGGTCGACTTTTAGGGTCGCGAGGCTACATACAGTGAGTGGGGGTAGGGGCCTGCCGAACTTCAGAGTTAGGCTCCTGAGGTTACACTGGAAATCCAGTCCCAATAGAAGAGGAGCGCAGAGGTCGGGGAGTACATCTAATTTAAAACTGGTGTACTCGGCGCCCTGTATTGCGAGGGTTGCGGTAGTGCACCCACGGACCTGCAGCGAGTACGACCCGGAGGAGAGGGAGATGGTTTGATGTGCCACGAAGATTGGGAGCGAGCAGCATCTTACCATGTCCGGATTAATGAAGTTCTCAGTGCTCCCGGAGTCGAACAGGCAAGGCGTTTCGTATCCATTTACCCGGACGGTCAGCATGGTGCTCCGGAGGTGTTTGCGTCGCGACTGGTCAAGGGTGACCACGCTGAGTTGCGGGTAGCCAGCGTGGTCGGAGGTGCTCGGGTGGTCCCAAGATGGCTGACCCCATCGGTCGCACGTGTCGGGCGGCGAGGAAGATGGCGTCCAAGATGGCGGCCCCCATGAGTCGCACATGGTGGGCCGCGTGGCCGACGATGGCCAAGATGGTGGCCCCCGTGAGTCACATACGTTGTGCGGGCTTGAAGATGGCTGTCCCCACGGACAGCACGAGGCCGATGATGCATTCGGGAGCCGGCAGGCATGCTACCACACTGCGGGACCTGCGGGCCTGTGAGTCTGAGGGTCGGGCCTGCGATTTTGAGGATTTGGACCTGGCCAGGCAAATCTTAGCAAAATGTCCCTTTTTACCGCAGTCGATGCAGTTCACGTTCCGAGCCGGGCAGCGCTGCCTGGGGTGCTGATGCTGGCCGCAGAAATAGCAGGATAGCCCCCCCCCCATGTTGGGCGGGCAGCCGCGCGGCACAGGCCTGGGGTACTCTTTGGTCGGGGGTCCACGAGGGGGTCGTGTGATTGGACGGGAACGCGCTGAGGCTTTGGAGCGCTACTTCTAGGGAGGAGGCTAGCTTTACCGTCTCTTCCAGGTCTCGGGCACCCTTCTCGAGTAGGCGCTGTCTCACGTAGTTGGACCTGACTCCAGCCACGCAGGCGTCCTGGACTGCGAGGTCCATATGTTGAGTGGCTGTAACGGCCTGGTAGTTGCAACTTCGCGCAAGGACTTTGAGGTCGCGTAGGTACTCCTCCAGCGATTCCCTGGGGCGTTGGCGGCGCTAGTGAGGAGATGCCGCACGTACACCTCGTTCACTGGCCTTACATATAGACGCTTTAGCATCGCGAGGGCGTCTGCGTAGGTGGAGGCTTCCTCGAGTTGTACAGAGATTCGATGGCTAACCCGGGCGTGGAGGAGGCTCAGCTTCTGATCGTCGGAGACGGAAGGCGAGGAGGAGGCGGTGAGGTAGGCCTCGAAACAGCAGAGCCAGTGCGAAAAAATCCCTTTCGCCTCCGCGGCTTGCGGGTCGAGTTCCAGTCGGTCAGGTTTGAGGGCTGATTCCATAGTGGTGTTGTAGTCGATTAAATTGATGCGACCATCAATTCACGCAAAACAGAGAGTAGATGTAAACTGTGGCTTTAATCGACTAGAACAGTGCCTACCTGCGTCTGCTCTGCTACTGAGGGCCGCCTACAGGGCTACTGCTCTTTATACCTCCCCTCAAGGGAAAGAGCCAGGGGCGGAGCCCACAAAGGCACCAACATGATACATTCCAGGTAATATTGTACAATGGTCCATAGGTGGAGCCCACATGGGCAACAGCGTTATACAGTGACATACATGGTGAATGGTTAATGTAATATGTTCACCACACCCTGTCACCCACTAGCCAACCTCCCAGCTGGGGGTGTGTCTCAAAGAGGCTGGGAATGTTGTGAGGAAAATCAACCATAAAACACTTTCTGGGTATCGGGCACAGAAGTGCACAATGCGCAGCTGATGGTCACATATCAGCTGCATGTTTATCGAGTGGAAGCCCTTTCAATTGATGTAGAGCGGCCTGTCATCTGCAGGTGCTCATCGGGTGACATGCATTCCGTCGATCACCCCCTGGACCCGGGGCATCCCGTTGATGGCGGCGAACCGTACTACCCGGGCACCCTGGTGGGCTCGGTCCACATAGATCATAGATGCAATCGTAGAATTTACAGTGCAGAGGGAGGCCATTCGGCCCATTGAGTCTGTACCGGCCCTTGGAAAGAGCACCCCACTTAAGCCCAGACTTCCAACCTATCCCTGTAACACAGTAACCTCACCTAACCTTTTTGACACTAATGGCAATTTAGCATAGCCAATCCACCTAAGTTGCACAACTTTGGACTGTGGGAGGAAACCGGAGCACCCGGAGGAAACCCATGCGGAAAACGAACCTGGGACCGTGGAGCTGTGAAGCAACAGTGCTAACCATTGTGGTACCGTGTATTGTGCGACTGGACATATAAGGCCTCCGTGACATATAGAGCCTTTGTGATGGCACTGATGCACTGATGCACTGATGCACCTGTGCATCAAGCTCTGTGAGATCCCGGACAGCTCCCCACTCGGCGCCTGCAAAGATCCCCTGGTGTAAACATTCAGGGCGACCGTCAATTTGACGGCCTCCGGGAGGGAGTGACCACCCCCGTTGCCCTGCGGTGCCAGGTGCGCCATGATCTGGCAGACATGTCGCACTGTCCCTCTGCTCAGCCCGGAGTCTTCGACATGCCCGGTCTGGCATGCGCTGCCGGTATACTCGAGACCTTTGAACCTCCTCATCCTCCTGGGCCTGTTAGGCGACCGGCTCTCCATCTTGGGCGGCTGCCTCCTGTTCCGCTGCTGCCCGCTCTTCCCCAGCTTTCTCACCCTCCTCGACCAGCTCCAGCACGTACAGCTGCAGGTCATCCCCAGGGCTGGGGCGACTAGGAGGAAGACCACCATTGCTGGTTGCATTCCAATATGCATTGTCTGCAGGGGTGAAAAGCCAACACATTAGCATGGTGCCTACCCCCATGCCAAACCAGGTCCAACTTCAACATGGTGGCACCGGTTTGCACTGCGGGCCCTGCCCCCTCATGTCCTCCCCCCTTCGTGCCGCACCCCTGACTTGGTCGGTGGCCTGAACCATAGGGGCCTCTGGCACCGGCGCCCATCCTTTCTGCCAGGAGGCACCGTTGACTGATGCTGCCCTTGCCAACGATATGCTCAGTGGCGACGCTCACTGTCGGGGATTTGTCCCAGTGGAGACGGAGAATCGCTGAGGCCCTGGAGAATACCGGGTCAGGCCCGCTATTGATATGCGAACGGCGTTTACTGTACATTCTAAAACGAATTGATGCCACTATTGAGGCAATGGAGAATTGTGATTTGCCGTGAAACCGACGCCCACCATGATTTCAGCATCTAAACCGATTCTCCACCCAATCGCATTTCCCAAATCCAGCATTGGCCGACGGAGAATCCCCCCCAGATGTACCCAATATCTCCCAGCAGAATCAATCATCCTAGAAAAATGAAGGCCGACTGACAAGTGGAACCAGGGGTCCACCTGAGAGGAGTTCTCCACCTCCATGTGCAGAGGATCCTAGAGAACGGCGGAATTATCGATTTCAACAGGTGAAGTGTTTCAATTGTGGACTGTCTTGTTGTGCTCTTGGCGTAGCATAAGCGGCTTCCTTGATGTGCACTCTGACAAAGGAAGGTTCAGACGTGGAGATAACTTCAACATGTTTATTGAACTATTTACAATTCTCCTACTCGGGTTCGCCACTACTGTTAATCCTTCTATAGCTACTCAGACTGACAAACCAGTCTGCTACAATCCACGTGGTGGGTGTGATATTGAATCAACCCTGTGTCTGTACTCACTGAGTGTCTCCACTGGAAAGAGGAAGATCATGTGTGCTGTGTCCTTATATAAGGGTTGGTGTAATGCCCTCCTGTGGTAGTGTCACCTCTGTGTGTATCGTGAATGCCCATTGGTTGTGTCCTATCTTACTGACCTATTGGTTGAATATCTGTGTGTCTTGTCTCTAGTGCTCCCTCTAGTGTCTAGCTAGTCTACGTGTACTTACATAAACCCCTTGTGTATCTACAGTGATGCATCTCACCACATGGACGAGTAGCCACTTTGCTCGGGGATGGTGGTTACCTCCACGGATGGAGATTAATGTATTACAGACAGGAGGAGGGACAGCCATCACCGGTCCAGGTCCACTCACCCTTGAGGGTCTAATGAGGACTAGCCCTGTGAATCCTTTTAAGGGAAATTCACTACATGCTGGTCCCGACCAGCAGGATCCACAAGCATGAAAATGTTGGCCTCAGTTGAATGGGTGTGTTCCACTAATTGGGATAGTGTGGGTAGACGTGTAGTGGAGCGCAAGGTAGGAGGGCACTGCACCAAATTTCTTTGGGACACTGGAGGCTCCTGCACCAACTGGGACACCTCTGAAGAACTTGAATTTGATTGGCAACGGCAGAGCAAATTTATATTGAGTGGATTTTCAGGACATTCAATGAAAGGAGCAGTTGCAAAACCTTTTTGCATTGGGCAAGCTATCTTGTTAGCATCCTGTTGTATTAGTTCATCTACATCCAGAAGCGGAACATATATTGCGTTCAGATTTTCTGCGAGAATACAGGTTGTCCTTTGATCCAGTAAACTGTTGTGTTTGGCAAATACCGGAAACAGATGGGATTCTAGTAGAGGTGCTGGTGGGGTCATATGTAGAAATAATTTTTGCATTGAGAGAACTGTGGGTTAACCAGAAGAAATGTCAGATGACTTAGGGGCACGGGGATTGATTGCTCAGCATGAATCCATGTTTACAGCTCATAAACATTTTTTTTTTAAAATTTAGATTACCCAATTATTTTTTCCAATTAAGGGGCAATTTAGTATGGCCAATCCACCTACTCTGCACATTTTTGGGTTGTGGGGGCGAAACCCACGCAGACACGGGGAGAATGTGCAAACTCCACACGGACAGTGACCCAGAGCCGGGATCGAACCTGGGACCTCAGCGCGTGAGGAGGTTGTGCTAACCACTAGGCCACCATACTGCCCCTACAGCTCATAAACATGATTGTGGATGTATAATAGAGGAAGTTGGTATTGACAACCCTGACCTAAAACCACTGAAGCAATATAGACTCTCTGAAGCAGATCTTAGGCCTCAACAAATTACACAATGAGCCCAGTGGCAGCGGCCACGCTGAGAATGTGCACCCAGCTGAGACAACACTTCGGGTTAACTAAAATGTCCCCCATCTGCAGCAATCACAGATTCCCCCCAGCCAGGCGAGATACCACCTTGAAAAGATGGAGGCTGGACGGGGGCATACTGACGGTCAGGAACTTTTACGTAGGGCACAGACTGGCGACACTGGACGAACTGACAAGGAAGTGGAGGCTAGCAAAAGGACAGGAAATGAGACACATCCAAATAAAACACTTCCTCCGCAAAGAGACAGTCGGGTACCCTGGGGCCCCAGAAACCACACTGCTAGAGGACCTGATAGGCACAAGCAACAAGAAGGGGGGCTCTGTGGGAAAATATACGGACAGTTGCTGGACAGAGCGGGGGAAGACGGAGTGAAGGTGGGGAAACCACAAAAGAAATGGAGGGAGATTTCCTGAGGGGGTGGGGGCAGGGGGGGGGGGGGGGGGGGGGTGGGGAACGGGACCGATCCACAGGGTGGCAAAACGTATATAAGGTCAATTAAATGAAAGACAAAACCTCTCTGTACAATGAATTAAATTAACTTCAGAAAAATGTGATGTATATATACTATCGTTTGTAAATATGAGAAATGCCAATAAAAAGATTTTTTTTAACAAGAAGTAGATGTTAGGAAAGTTATAGACGGCATGTTGGGACAAAGCGTGCTACAACCTTTAGTCTCCACAAATAATTCTCCCATATGGCCCGAATGGAAACCAGATGGTTCCTGACATTTGATTATCGATTAACGGGAATGGATAAAGTCACTTCTTGTACTGCACCGGCTGTCGGCACAAGTCCTGAGTCTATGCTGAAACAACAACTCACGAGCAAAGGTTTTTACTGTTATGGATATTAGAAATGGTTTTTGGTCGCTTTTCCTCACAAGAGACCGCCAGTATAAATTTGCTTTTGGCTGAACACATCCCCATTCAGTTGCTTTTAGATAGTAAAATTAAAGTTGGATCAGTTAGTCAGAATAGGATTGCCAGATGGAAGCTGATGCTACAAGGAAATCAAAACAACCACATTTCTGGCAGATAATTTACACAATGAGGGAAGTCGCCATGAATACCAAATAGTGACATAGGGACCATTTCTGTCAAAAAGAAAGGGGGGAATGCAGGAGTGTTTGAATAAAGGTATGAAGCCCTTGAAAAATGTTATTGATGTTTTCTCCAGGGTCGAAGATGGAGTCATGAAAAGAGGGTGTGGTATTTATGTGGAAGATTCTGAAGAATGGCCACTGGATGAAATAGTTCTTTAAACTACCGAGTAGCATGAATGATCAGCAGCAGAATTGGCAGCAGTAGCAAACATAGTCTCCTGCCCAGAGAGGTTTCCACCCCCAGCTGATATCTGCTCGGATTGCATGTACGTTTGGTAGTCATCACTGTTGTATTGTATTGTATTTACCGCATATGAGGTGTATTACGGTAAGGCCCCCGTACTACAGGAACAGGGGTAGATCCCTGCCTGCTGGCTCCGCCCAGTAGGCAGAGTATAAATGTGTGGGCTCTCCGAGCTGCAGCCATTTCGGCAGCAGCTGCGGGAGGCTACCCATCTCTGTGTAATAAAGCCTCGATTACTCTCTACTCTCGTCTTGTCGTAATTGATAGTGCATCAGTACGTCTGTAGTGATTTGCCCTTACGGGAAGCTAGAGATTTTATATCAGCCAATGGTAAACCACAGCCTTCTGCCGCTATGCTGGCATATATTTTCAGGGTGATTAAAGGTAGACAATATGGGATTGTTAAAGCACACAGTAAAAGGCAGATGAATTGGCAAAATTGGAAGCTAATGGAGTGGCTGGCATCACTGTTAATAAAAACCTTTTAGTGTCACAAGTATGAAGTTACAGTGAAAAGTCCCTCGTCAGACTAGAACATAGAACAGTACAGCACAGAACAGGCCCTTCGGCCCTCGATGTTGTGCCAAGCCATGATCACCCTACTCAAACCCACGCATCCACCCTATACCCGTAACCCAAACCCCCCCCCCCTTACTTTTTTTTTTATTAGGACACTACGGACAATTTAGCATGGCCAATCCACCTAACCCGCACATCTTTGGACTGTGGGAGGAAACCGGAGCACCCGGAGGAAACCCACGCACACACGGGGAGGACGTGCAGACTCCACACAGACAGTGACCCAGCCGGGAATCGAACCTGGGACCCTGGAGCTGTGAAGCATTTATGCTAACCACCATGCTACCCTGCTGCCCCTAGACCTGAGGATTTGAAAGAAGTACATCAAAAGGATGAGGAACTAAAAAAGATTAAAAAGAGAGTATCATGGCCAGCATAATATAAGTGGAAAACTAAAATTCAGATTAAAGATGGGTTAACCCTAAAGGATGGTAGGTACATGGTACCGACACAGAACAGAAATGAAATTATCTCCCAATGCTATGATCTATAGGGGCTTCAAGGGATTGAGAATACTACAGGAAGAATCAAAAATCTATGTTGGTGGCCAACGTGGACAAATATATAAAACATTATCTGGACAACTGTCTAATGTGAGCCCAGGATATCCCTGGTCGCCATGCTAACAAAAGAGGATTGAGACATATAAGACCCGTCAATGGCCCTTGGACAAATTTGCAGAGAGACTTTGTAGGCTCTCTGTCACCATTCAAGATGGGGTGATATAAGTATGTCCTAGTCATAGTAGATACCTTAAATAAATGGGTGGAAGCTTCCCCAACCAGGATAGACACTGCCAAGATAACAACTAATATTTTATCCAGCATGGTAGCAGGGGGCAGCAGGGTAGCAGGGGGCAGCAGGGTAGCAGGGGGCAGCAGGGTAGCATGGTGGTTAGCATACATGCTTCACAGCTCCAGGGTCCCAGGTTCGATTCCCGGCTGGGTCACTGTCTGTGTGGAGTCTGCACGTCCTCCCCCTGTGTGCGTGGGTTTCCTCCGGATGCTCCGGTTTCCTCCCACAGTCCAAAGATGTGCGGGTTAGGTGGATTGGCCATGCTAAATTGCCCGTAGTGTCCTAAAAAAAGTAAGGTTAAGGGGGGGGTTGTTGGGTTATGGGTATAGGGTGGATGCGTGGGTTTGAGTAGGGTGATCATGGCTCGGCACAACATTGAGGGCCGAAGGGCCTGTTCTGTGCTGTACTGTTCTATGGTTCTATGTATTCACTCGATTCCACCTCCCAAGAAGCATTAAGTCTGATCAGAGCATTCACTTTACAACGCAGGTTATGCAAAAAAGTTATGAGACTATTAGGAATCAATCAGAAGTTTCATATTGCCCACCATTCTCAATCCAGTGGTATTGTCGAAAGGGTGAATAGAACTCTGAAGAGTTTAATTTGGAAAACGGTCCAACAAAATAGCACCACATGGAATATAGTACTTCCTTTGATGTTGATGTTAATCGGAAAAACTCTATCCGATTTTGCAGGTGTGACCCCTCACGTCCACATGGCGGGATGACCTATGAGGGGAATTGATTCTCTGTTGGGTCTGGTGGCGCAGTGGTTAGCACTGCCACTTCACAGCGCCAAGGACTCGGGTTTAATTTTAGCCTTGGGTGACTGGAGTTTACACTTTCTCCCCATGTCTGCTGGTTTCCTCCAGATGCTCCGGTTTCCTGCCACAGTCCAAAGATGTGTAGGTTAGGTGGGGTTATGTGGATAGGAAGGGAGAATGGGCCGAAGACTCGATGGGCTAAATGGCCTCCTTCTGCACTATGAAGATTCTATGTTAAGGCTAGATTAATCAGAACCTGAAGTAACCACCCTATATCATGAGACAACGATACAGCAATTACTAGAGAATGTACAAGCTGCACAGATGGCAACCGCAGTACAAATGGGATAGCAAAGGAACAGTAGAAAGGTTTATTTTGATGGGAAAGTGAATCTTGTGGAATACAAAGTAGGGGAACCAATGATGCTAAAAGAATTCCAGCTTAATGCCTTTTTATCGCCATGATACATGGGACCATACAAGATAATTGACAAGGCAGGTCACGGTAGCATGGTGACCCTTCTAATATAAAAGCCCCTACCTAGTGCAGGTCAGGGAAGGAGACCCTCCGGGAGTGGTGGTATTTGATTGTGAACCAGTAATAAACCTCTTTGTGCTCTAAACTACTGCTGACATGTGGCGGCTTACCTCCAATCTAACAGTAAGAAACCGGTGATCTCTAATTAGGTTGCGTCTGTCTCCACCTAGACCCAGAGGAAGGTCCGGCTATGACAAACAACAAACCAGGAAGAAACATTTTTTTTAAACTATGTGTGCAATCATGACCAATGCAGATAAAAATTCCCTATCAGGACCAAGAATTGGAAATGGAAATGGAGTTGTTTAATGTACGTATCAGATTGTAAAACTGTAAATAAGAGCATATACTATCTTGATCTCAATAATAGGTGTGAAAAGATTACAGGGAAACATATTTCGTGATTATGAATGTGGTGACTCTCGGGACAGATGGAGGCATAACATCAACAGAAATAACCGTTTATGAGAATTACGCTAAAATATCCGGGACTCTTGAAGAGGTAACACCAATAGCATCAGAAATTAGAGGCCATCCACACCATGAACCATTACAAACAATGGGCATAGAAGCCAACATAACCTGTGGAATTCTGACATGGTGTGTACTAATATGGGCGTATGTTCAACCATTAAGATCCCATTAAATAGGAAAGTGTGTATAAATTGTCCCTTAGAATTTCTGAACTCATGTCTACGGAATGGCCAGAGCAGGATGGGGTTTTCTGTCAACTAATACCTAAATCAGGTGCCTGCTTTGGAAAACAGAGGTTAAGTATGGATGTGCTGATCCTAAATCTAATGGGAGAAGGCAAGACCAGGCTTTAGAAATGTACCGACAGACCAGGTGTGCGAGCAGAATAGTGTTTATGCGGTGGGATGGGTTACCAGAAGGAACTATATGGAAGTAGAACAAACGGCTAAGGGGACTAAGAATGATATTGAAGAAACAAATTGGTGGACGAGTTGTAGAACTGGAGAACTAATGTTCAGGTTCACCCCTGGCTCCATATAATATCTCATGTTGCTGTGATCTTAAATTTCTGTACTTTGATACATCTAATATTTACTGTGGTTATGTTTGCTAAATGGAAAAAGGAGATAACTCAACAATGGAATATGGAATTAATGTTGAGAAGGCGGGATCAATTGATTTGAATATTTGTATATGAATTATTGTAAGTAGCTTAGACTTGGGTATTACACAAGGATGAAAAGATGGTTTTGTCCTGTGGTCCACTTCATTTTAACTTAATGGATCAAAGGGAGGACTATAGCCATATCGTGTTTCAAAATTCATTTTTACAGGATGTGGACTTCGCTGGCTAGGCAGCATTTGTTGCCCAGCCCTAATTGCCCTTGAGAAGGTGATAGCAAGCTTCCTTCTTGAACCGCTGCAGTCCATCTGTGAAGGTACATCCACAGTGCTGTTAAAGAGAGAGTTCCAGAATGTTGACCCAGCGACAGTGAACAAACAAAGTCAGGCCAGTGAGTGACTTGGAGGGGACCTTCCTGCTTTGTTATGCTCTTGACATAGCATAAGCTGCTTCCTTGATGTGCACTCTGACAAAGGAACGTTCAGACTTGGAGATAGCTTTAACACATTTATTAAACTGTTAACGATTCTCCTACTTGGATTCGACTCTCCTGTTAATCCTGCTATAGCTACTCAGACGATCTAACCAGTCTGCTACAATCCACGTGGTGGGTGTGATGTGTTTCAGTCAACCCTGTGTACTCACTAATCAGCTCCACCTCATCGAGTAGTATCATTAAGTCCAAGCTTCTGAATTTTATTCTTCTCCTTTTTTATAAATACTCGTTTATTAGTGGATCCAGTAAGTGTGTGCTTATCAGCAATTCTTTTAAAAACTTTTTAGAGTACCCAATTCCTCAGCGCCGTAGGCAGCAGTGCTAACCACTGTGCCACTGTGCTGCCCCTTTTCATCAGCAATTCTGCCTCTCAACAATGTGTCACGGCGATGAGGGCGCTGGTTCGAACCCGGCTCTGGGTCACTATCCGTTTGGAGTTTGCGCATTCTCCCTGTGTTTGCTTGGGTTTCACCCCCACGACCCAAAGATGTGCAGGGTAGATGGATTGACCATGCCAAATTGCCCCTTATTTGGAAAAAATTAATTGGGTACTCTCAATTTATTTAAAAAAACAAAGTGACCTGAAGAAGCCATCTTTTGGTTCAGTAAAGTCCACTTTTTAGGTAGATAAAAAGAAGTTTGGTTTCATTTAAACAATTTATGATATCTTTCATGCCTTGGAGACATGACATTATCTCTATGTTTGTGTCTTAAAGCAGTCAAGGGTGCATTCTTTGCCTCAGCTTTCCTTTCGAGACCAGATTAATGTGAGGAAAATCATGGACTGGGGTACGATATTTCCCAACATGTTCCATCACTGAACACCAAGACTGAAGAAGAGGGGGGTGGCATGGTGGCACAGTGGTTAGCACAGGTGCCTTGTGGTGTCGAGGACCCGGATTCGATCCCTGCCTGGGTCACTGTTAGTGTGGAGTTTGCATATTCTCCCCATGTCTGCGTGGGTCTCACTTCCACAACCCAAAGAATGTGCAGGGTAGGTGAATTGGTCACGATAAATTGCCCCTTTATGGAAAAAAAATGAATTGGGTACTCTAAATTTATTTTTAAAAAGGGAATGAAGAAGAGGAAAATGTCCAGTTTGTTGGATCATTTGTGAGTCGACCAAAGCAGAAATAAAGCTGGCCATGTTCAATCAGTAGTGATATTCACAGTATTTGGGGAAATCAATGAAATCCCCAAATCCTCACAAGGTGAAGGGGCACAACCTTGGACAGAAACGCATGCTGTGCATGCTGGGAAACTCAGTAAACTGAACATGCGCAATTGAATCTAAATAAATGAAACTACGATGATATGAGGTAGGAGTCGTCTACGATGGATTGGGAAACTTACTTAAAGGGATGACGTTAGGTAGGCAATGGCAAACATTGAAGGAGCGCATGGGTGAACTGCAACACTGATTTCTTCCTGTCTGGCCCAAATGTAAAATGGGAAAGGTGGCCAAATCATGGCTTACAAGGGAAATTAGAGATGGTATTAGTTCCAAGGAAGAAGCATACAAATTGATGAAAAACAACAGACTTGAGGATTGGGCGCTGTTCAGAATTCAGCAAAGGAAGACCGAGGGATTGATTAATCAGGGGAAATTAGAGTATGAGAGTAAGCTTGCGGGAAAGATAAAAACTGACTCTACAAGTTTCTACAGATATGTGAAGAGAAAAATGTAGGTCACTTACAGTCAGAAACGGAAATTTACGATCGGAACAAAGAAATGGCTGACCAACTAAGTACATACTTTGGTTCTGTCTTCACAAAGAAGGACACAAATAACCTAGCAGAAATGTTGGGGAACATCTTAGTGAGAGGGAGGACTGGAGGAGATCAGTATTAGTAGAGAAGTGGTATTGGGGAAATTGATGGAACTGAAGGCAGATTAATACCCAGGGCCTAATAATCTAAATCCAAGGGTACTTAAGGAAGTCGCTCCAGAGAGGAAGTGGTGGCATAGTGGCATTGTCACTGGACTAGTAACCAGAGACCCAGAGTAATGCTCTCGGGACCCAGGTTCAAATCCCGCCACTGCAGATGGTGAAATTTGAATTCAATAAAAATCTGGAATTAAAAGTGAAATGAAAATGAAATGAAAATCGCTTATTGTCACAAGTAGGCTTCAAATGAAGTTACTGTGAAAAGCTCCCAGTTGCCACATTCGGGGAGGCTGGTAGGGGAATTGAACCCTGCTGCTGGCCTGCCTTGTCTGCATTAAAAGCCAACTATTTAGCCCTGTGCTAAACCAGGCCCGAATGAAGGCCACATAATGAAAATCTAATGATGGCCATAAAACCATTGTCACTTACCGGAAAAACTCATCTGGTTCACTAATGTCCTTTAGGGAAGCAAATCTGTTGTCATTACCTGGCCTGGCCTACATGTGACTCCAAACCCACAGCAATGTGGTTGACTCTGAACTGCCCCCTCAAGAGCATTTAGGGATGGGCAATAAATGCTGGTGCAGCCAGCGACGCCCACGTCCCATGAATGAATTTTTTTAAATTACTGGAAGCATTGGTGGCCATTTCCAAGATTCTATAGACTCTGGAAGAGTCCCTACAGTTTGGGGGGTAGCTAATTCAACCCCACTATTTAATAAGAGAGGGAGAGAGAAAACAGGGAATTATGGACCAAAAAACCAGACGCGGTAGGGGGGAAAATTCTCGAATCCATTATCAAGGATTTTACAGCAGAGTAAAACAGTGGCAGGACCAGACAGAGTCAGCATGGGTTTATGAAGGGGAAATCATGCTTGACAAATCTACTGGAATGATTCGACGATGTAACTAGTAGAGTTGGTGAAGGGGCACCAATGAATCTGGTTTATTTGGACTTTCAGAAGGCTTTTGACAAAGTCTCATATAAGAGGTTAGTGTGTAAAATCAAAGTGCATGGGATTAGGGGTAGTGTAGTGAGATAGATAGAAAACTGGTGGGCAGACAGGCAACAACGAGTAGGAATAAGCAGGATTTCTTTTCCAAATGGCAGGCAGTGAGTTGTGGGGTACCACAGGGCAAGGTGCTGGGTCGCCACCTATACTAATGATTTTGATGAGGGAACGAAATGTAATATCTCCAAATTTGCAGATGACACCAAGCTGGGTGGGAGGATGAGCTGTGAGGAAGACGCAGAGATCCTTCAGTGCGATTGGACAAGTTGAGTGAGTGGGCAAATGAATGGCAGTTACAGTATAATTTGGATAAATGCGAAGTTATCCACTTTGGAAGCAAAAACAGGAGGGCAGATTATTATCTGAATGGCCATAAATTAGGAAGGGGAATGTGCAAGAGACCTGTGTGCCCTCGTACATCAGTTGCTGAAGGTAAGCATGGAAGTGCAGCAGGTGGTAAAGAAGGCAAATGGTATGTTGGCCTTCATAGCGAGATGTTTCGAGTACAGGAGCAGGGATATCCTGCTGCAATTATGCAGGACCTTGGTGAGGACACACCTGGAATATTGCGCACAGTTTTGGTCTCCTTATCTGAGGAAAGATGTCCTTGCTTTAGAGGGAGTGCAGAGAAGGTTTATCAGACTGATTCCTGGGCTGAAAGGACTGACATATGAGGAGAGATTGAGTCGATTAGGATTGCATTCACTGGAGTTCAGAAGAATGAGGTGGGGTTTCTCATCAAAATCTATACAATTCTAATAGGACTAGACAGGGTTGATGCAAGAAGGGTGGCCTCGATGGGGGGATGTCCAGGGGTCACAGTCTGAGGATACGGGGTAGGCCATTTAGGACTGAGATTAGGATAAACTTTCCTTGGAGCAGAGGAGACAAAGGGGGGGACAAGATCCCTTGGTGGAGGGATCAATGACCAGGGAGCATAGATTTACGGTAACGGGCAGGAGAAGGAATGTGAGGAAAAACTATTTCACCTGGAGGTTGGTGGGAGTCTGGAACTTGCCACCTGAAAGGGGTGTTGGAGGCAAGACCCGCATAACACTTAGGAATGTGCACTTGAGATGTCGAGGCATACAAGGCTATGGGCCAAGTGCTGGAAAATGTGATTAGAATAGTTGGGTGGATGTTTTTGACCGGCATAGAGATGATGGGCTGAAGGGCCTTTTCTGTGCTGTAGACCTCTATGACTCCATAAATGTCTTCACCCAGAGAGTGGTCGGCCTGTGGAATTCGATACCACAGATAGAAGTTGAGGCCAAAGCATTGTATATTTTCAAGAAACAATTAGATACAGCACTTGCAGCGAATGGGATCAAAGGATATGGATAAGGCTGGATCAATTCCTCATCACTTCTAGTGGAAAGAATGCTGACTTGTAGGAACAATTTAGAACGGGGTTGCTGCTCTATAAGGAACACGTATTTCCAGCATTGCAGCTGATCCATTATTGAATTCTCAGATAATTGCCAGAGAATCAGCACTGAGCGACTCTTTACACAGCCTCCTGTTGTAGGACCTTTCACCACAGTATGTACACTTATTTTTATTATGGCTTTGTGATTAGTAGCTTGGAAAAACTGCATTTTAGAAAGAGTGCTGGCAACATACTTTCAGTAGTTCTGTATCTTTTCAACATTTGAAGTATACAGTTCTAATGTTTTATAATCCTAATAAAGCAAAATATTTGACTTCTAGTTTCAAATATTTTTTTAAATGATCAGCCATGATCATAATGAATGGTGGAACAGGCTCAAAGGGCTGAATGGCCTCCTCCTGCGTCTATTTTCTATGATTCTATGAAACATATAGGATTCTTAAGAGGCTTGACTAGGTAAATGCAGAGACAATGTTTTCCCTCATGGGAGAGTCAAGGATCAGACGGCATCCCCCTGTGTGCGTGGGTTTCCTCTGGGTGCTCCGGTTTCCTCCCACAGTCCAAAGATGTGCGGGTTAGGTGGATTGGCCATGCTAAATTGCCCATAGTGTCCTAATAAAAGTAAGGTTAAGGGGGGGTTGTTGGGTTACGGGTATAGGGTGGATACGTAGGTTTGAGTAGGGTGATCATGGCTCGGCACAACATTGAGGGCCGAAGGGCCTGTTCTGTGCTGTACTGTTCTATGTTCTATGTTCTATCTTCTCAGATTAAAGGGATGCCCATTTAGGACTGAGATGAGGAGAAATTTCTTCCCTCAGAGCGTTGTGAGCTTTTGGAACTCCTTGCCACAGAGAGCTGTGGGGGCAGAGTCCTTATGAACAAAGAACAGAGAACAAAGAAAAGTACAGCACAGGAACAGGCCCTTCGGCCCTCCAAGCCTGCACCCATCATGCTGCCCGTCTAAACTAAAATCTTCTACACTTCTTGGGTCCGTATCCCTCTATTCCCATCTTATTCATGTATTTGTCAAGATGCCCCTTAAATGTCACTATCGTCCCTGCTACCACCACCTCCTCCGACATAATGTATAATTAAGGCTGAGATAGACAGATTCTTGATCAGTAAGGGAATCAAGGATTACGGAGAAGGGTAGTAATGTGAATGTGAGGAATGTCGGATCAGTCATGATCCTATTAAGTGGTGAACAGCTTCAAAGGGATGAATGGCCTATTCTTGATCCTATTTCTTATTGGCTTGAACACGTCAGTGAGCACAGGGATGATAAGGCTTGGTGTCAGTTAATAATAATATAATCTTTATTTGTGTCACCAGTAGGCTTACATTACCACTGCAATAAAGTCATTGTGAAAATCCCCTCGTCGCCATATTATTCCAGCTCCTGTTCGGGTTCATGGAGGGAGAATTCAGAATGCCCAATTCACCTGACAAGCATGTCTTTCGGGACTTGTGGGAGGAAACCGGAGCACCCGGAGGAAACCAACGCAGACACAGGAAGAATGTGCAGACTCCGCACAGACAGTGACACAAGCCGTGAATCAAACCTGGGTCCCAAGCACTGTGAAGCTCCAGTGTTCCTTTTTTAAATTTAGAAGACCGACTTTTTTTTTCCAATTAAGGGGCAATTTAGCGTGGCCAATCCACCTGCACATCTTTGGGTTATGGGGGTCAAACCCACACAGACATGGGGAGAATGTGCAAACTGGGTGATTGCTTTGTGGAGCACCTTCGCTCAGTCCACAAGCATTACCCTGACCTTCCTGTCGCTTACCATTTCAATTCACCTTCTCATTCTCATACTCCACATTGACTGCTGCAATGCTCCAGTGAAGCCCGATGCAAACTGAAGGAGCAGCATCTCATCTTGCCATTCCCCATTTTACACCACTTCTGGAGTCAACATTTTTGAGTTCAACAACTTCAGACCATGAACTCCGAACCTCCCTCCCTCCCCACAGGGCCACCTATAACTTGTTTTCCTTCGACGGAGCGTTGTCCCTTGTTCTGCAATTAACACACTCTGCTATCTTACCGTCCTTCTTTAGTCTTTAATGCTACCATTAACAATCCCTTTGTCTTGTGTCCATGACATCTTTGTCAATTCTCTGCTGAGCTCCCACTGATCCATGACCTTCTTTAACCACCTGCATCACCCCACCCTCTTCAACAGTATAAAATCCATCTCATTTTTATTCTCTCCAGCTCTGAAGAAGAGTGATGCGGACTAAAAGTTAAGTCAGATTTCCAGCATGTGTAGTATTTTGCTTTTATTTTCTATTCTTAAGATGTCTCAATTCAAAGAAAACTGGTGTCGGTCCACTCACCTTTGTCCAATGTGGCACTCCTGTTTATCTGTTTGTCATGGAATCTCACACCCCTCATGCCTAAATTGCTTCTTTGGAAGAGTTACCCATTAATCCCACTCTTTGCCCTAGCCCTCAAATCTTTTCTACTCGGTAGGTTGTGCTAGGCATTTCCTTTCTGCCTTATTGCAAGGACAATTTCATGCTCTGCTTTATTTGGACTTCTATGGCTTCGGTCGCTTCCACCATAACACCATATTTTGGAATGTCATTCGTTTGTCTCTCATAGCAGCCCTGGACTCAGATGATTACCTCTACATCAAACACCAATCAGTCATTTCACCAGCTCACTAAAATGAAAAGTGTTGTATTTGTAAAATCTCAGATACTTCGATCAGTATTTTAATCAAAGTTTTGCCCTGAAGTCTTTAATAGCGAGATGAACAAAGGACAACACAAGTATAAAATCAAACCAACTTTATTTGACAACAACAACATTTACCCTTAAATTAACCCAATAACATTTACTAAAGATTCCCAAGATTCGTTATACTGCCCGTAAAGGTGAGTCGTGGGTCTGGTTGTCTGAGTCTCTCAGGTCCGTCGTTGTAAAGGTGGGTCTCACACGCTGCTTCCTTCTGACTCTGGTCAGATGTCTCGATTGCCTCTGCATGGAGTCTTGGCTGCTGATGTGCCTTGGCACCTGTTTTTATTCCCACTCCTTTCATACCCTTTTACCATTTCCTCTGGCTTTCTGCCAATGAGGCTTCAAGAGGAGGTTTCAGCACCCAATGGTCCGGTTGATGACCGTTTGACAGGACACTTGAGCCCGCCCCAGGTGTCCATCTCTGGTGGTGTGGGCTGCACACTACCTGTTCCCATATAAGGTAACAGCAGAAACTCTGGGTGCCTCAGAGTCTGGCTCAATCATGTTAATAACAATAGACTGGTGCATATCAATAGGGTTCTCTGACAAGTTGAAGGCCGAATCCTGCATGCTCCATGAAGGTGACAGGGAAGCTGCCTGACAGGCCGCTCAATGTGCCCAGCATCTCGGTGTGCATGCCGGGTCAGCGTTCATTCTCCTGTTTGTTACCTCTTTGAGATCCTCACCTGAGCCCTCTGCAACAGTACTCACCTGCCAGCTTGCTCTCTAGTGTGAATCAATGAACCACCTCTTCACCTTGGCCTGATTGCAGCCCATTTGTGCCTGTGATATACCACTTGCTGATCCCAATTCTATGCTAGCTTCCAAAGTGCCGTACCAGTAACTGGTGCCTGCGAGGGTCAGATCAACTGTTAGGGTCTTTTCATTAGTGCTCTCTTTCCTCTTCTGGAGGGCAAATGGCAGTTCTTTGGATGTCGGAAAGCAGGAACTCAAAAGGAGAAGGTTGATGTGAGGGAAGGCAGGTGGGGTGGGGAGGAAGAGGTTCAAAGTTACATGATCAGCAGCCTGTTCATCATGCCAGGTAGCAGGATGAGAGTGTGCTAACTGTTGAGAAGGGGAATAAGGCAGGAAGATGCCATCATGTCCAATATCCTCAGTCCCATCACAGGCCCTGTCACACCCAGCCCCATGATGCTGAATGATATCTCCTCTGTAGGGCTTGGGAGATGTCGGCATTTCAGACATCCAACAGTATGGGGTGAGCTGAAATTTCTCAAATTAAATTTTGGGGAGTGAGACTGAACCCATTGCTTTTGGGCGTGGGTTTCCTCCGGGTGCTCCGGTTTCCTCCCACAGTCCAAAGATGTGCGGGTTAGGTGGATTGGCCATGCTAAATTGCCCGTAGTGTCCTAAAAAGTAAGGTTAAGGGGGAGTTGTTGGGTTACGGATATAGGGTGGATACGTGAGTTTGAGTAGGGTGATCATTGCTCGGCACAACATCGAGGGCCGAAGGGCCTGTTCTGTGCTGTACTGTTCTAAATTCTAAATTCCTGCAGCAGCTACTGACTCTATCCCTCTCCCTGGAAATTGTCTGAGATGAAACCAGTCTGTTCACAATATTGGTGTCACATTTGATCCCAAGATCAACTTCCAGTCCCATATTCGTGCTATCATTAGGATCGCCTATTTCCACCTCTGCAACTTAAGCCAATTTTACCTCATCTCAGTTCACCTGTTGCTAAAAGCCTTATTCATGCCTTTGTTACCTCTAAACTTGACTATTCTAATATACTCCTGGCTGGTCTCCCACATTCTATCCTATGTAAACCTCAGGTCATCCAAAACTCTCCTATCTATGGCTTAACTAACATCAGGTCCAGTTGTGCTATCAGCTCTGCCCTCGCTGATCTACAATGGCTCCCAGTCAATCAACATTTTTATCTTTAAATTTTCATTCTTGTATTTAAATCCCTCCATGGCCTCGCATCTTCTCCATCTCTATAACCTCCTCCAGCCTGACCACCCACTGAGGTATCTGCGTTCCTCTAATTCTGCCCACTTGCATACACACAATCATAATTGCTCCACCCAAAGGTGGCTGTGCCTTCAATTGTCGATATCCAAGCTCTGGAATTCCCTCCCTACACCTCTCCGCCTCTCAGTGGAATTTCCCAAAAAATGGCTAAGTGTCATTTTGGGCGGGAAAACAGACGCAGATTGCTCTGACCTGTATGATTCTCATCGCAATTCTCCCACAATTGGTCATTTTGTTTTGAGGCAGGGTGAAACCCACTGACAAAATGATGTGTGGGACCTAAAAGTGCCGGCGTGCCCAGACTCACAGATCTCAAAGTTAGAGTGCAGCCCCCCCCCCCCCCCCCCCCCACAGCCCACTCCCGCCATTGATCACTGGCATCAGGCCATCGGGGCCCTACCAAAAGGTCTCCCTTCAGGCACTGCTCTCTTCTAGCTGGCATCAGCCCTCCCCCCCCGATTGATGGTACCAGTGCACCCCTCCCACCCCAGGGGGGCAACACCCCATTACGTGGTATCCAACTGCCTCCCCCTTCATGCACCCCCCCCCCCCCCCCCCCCCCCGTTCATGGCCAAGGCCATTCATGGTCATGTCCCCTTTAGGCCCCACCCTTGTGAGTGTCACTTGACACACTGGCGTGCCACCTGGCATCCTAGCAGTGCTGACTTGGCAGTGCCAACCTCAGGGGCAGCCATGTCTAGGCAGCACGGTAGCATTGTGGATAGCACAATCGCTTCACAGCTCCAGGATCCCAGGTTCAATTCCGGCTTGGGTCACTGTCTGTGCGGAGTCTGCACATCCTCCCCGTGTGTGCGTGGGTTTCCTCCGGGTGCTCCGGTTTCCTCCCACAGTCCAAAGATGTGCAGGTTAGGTGGATTGGCCATGATAAATTGCCCTGAGTGTCCAAAATTGCCCTTAGTGTTGGGTGGGGTTACTGGGTTATGGGGATAGGGTGGTGGTGTTAACCTTGGGTAGGGTGCTCTTTCCAAGAGCCGGTGCAGACGCGATGGGCCGAATGGCCTCCTTCTGCACTGTAAATTATATGATAATGTCTCTAATGGCCCCCACAGAAGTGGACCTGCTCCCACTCCCTTCTGAGGGTGATCCTTGAGAGTCTTCCAGTATCTCGAACTCTCCTCATTCCCACCTCCACCATCAATGCCTTGAGAGCCACACCCATCGGTTGGATTCCTCTGTTTTCACTGGTGTTCACTTTGGAAGAATTTCCATCACAGCTCGCCTTTGAGTGGCATCCTGCCTTTAGTAAGAACAGGCTCCCTTTACCAGATAATCTGCTACAACCCAGCTAATTCTATTCACTACCTGCAGTGCTTGCCAGCAAGGTTAAGAAGGATAGAGCAGCGCTGAATGAGTAGGAATTTAACCAACAACAACAGAAGAAAAAGAGAGATAACAGTAACCCCCCCCACCAAATACAAAAGCAATAAAATTAACAAAAATAATTAACATGAGAACAGATACACATACCCAATAAAGGAAAAAAAACAAACCCGCCCATTCCATACCCCCCCCCTCCGCTGGGTTGCTGCTGAAATTGACCATCCTCTAATGCTCCGCCAGAAAGTCTGGGAACGGTTGCCACCGCCGGAAGAACCCCTGCACCGTCCCCCTCAGGGCAAACTTGACCCTCTCCAGTTTGATAAACCCAGCCGTATCATTGATCCAGGATTCCACTCCCGGGGGCCTCGCATCGTTCCACTGCGAAAGAATCCTGCGCCGGGCTACCAGGGACGCAAAGGCCAGAATACCGGCCTCTTTCAGCTCCTGCACTCCCGGCTCTGCTGCTACCCCAAAAATTGCAAGCCCCCAGCCCGGCTCAACCCTGGAACCAACCACCCTTGACAGCGTCTCCGCGACACCCCTCCAAAAGCCCTCCAGCGCAGGGGACGCCTAGAACATGTGGGTGTGGTTTGCTGGGCCCACAGAACACCTGACACACCTGTCCTCTCTTCCAAAGAACCAGTTCAGCCTAGTCCCAGTCATGTGCGCTCTATGCAGCACCTTTAATTGAATTAAACTAAGCCTCGGGCAGGAGGAGGAGGAATTCACCCTCCCCAGGGCATCCGTCCACATCCCCTCGTCAATCTCCTCTCCCAGCTCCTCCTCCCACTTATCTTTCAGCTCTTCCACCGAGGCCTCCTCTTCCTCCTGCATCACTTGGTAGATTGCCGAAACCTTCCCCTCACCAACCCACGTCCCAGAGAGCACCCTGTCCTGAACTCTCCTTGGGGGCAACAGTGGAAACTCCGCCACCTGCCGCCTGACAAACACCCTTACCTGCATGTATCTGAAGGTGTTCCCTGGGGGAAGGCCCAGCCTTCCCTCCAACTCCTCTAGGGTTGCAAACTTCCCATCGGGAAAGAGATCCCCATCCGCCTGATACCTACCCTGTGCCAGCTCAGAAACCCTCCGTCCATCCTACCTGGTACAAAACGATGGTTCTCCCGTATCGGGGACCAGACTGAAGCCTTCACCTACCCCCTATGTCGCCTCCACTGCCACCAGATTCTGAGGGTAGCCGCCACCACCGGACTCGTGGTATATCTTGTTGGGGGGAGCGGCAACGGTGCCATCACCAGCGCCTCTAGGCTCATGCCCACACAGGACGCCGCCTCCAGCCTCTTCCATGCTGCCCCCTCTCCCTCCATCACCCACCTACGTATCATCGCCACGTTGGCAACCCAGTAGTACCTACATAGGTTGGGCAATGCTAACCCTCCCACATCCCTCCCCCGCTCCAGGAACACTCTCCTTACCCTCGGGGTCTTCTGCACCCACACAAATCCCATAATACTCCTATTGACCAGCCTGAAGAAAGCCTTAGGAATCATGATAGGGAGGCACTGGAAGAGGAACAAAAACCTTGGGAGGACCGTCATCTTGACAGACTGGACCCTGCCCACTAGGGAGAGTGGCAGCACATCCCACCTCCTAAACTCCTCCTTCATTTGCTACACCAGCTTCGTAAAGTTGAGCCTATGCAGGGATCCCCAGGTGCTTGAAACTCCTCTCCGCCCTTTTCAGCGGGAGCTCCCCAATCCCTCTCTCCTGGTCCCCCGGATGCACCACAAACTGCTCACTCTTCCCCACGTTGAGCTTATACCCGGAGAAGTCCCCGAACTCCCCCAGAATTCTCATCACCTCGGCATCCCCCCCACCGGTCTGCCACGTACAATAATAGATCACCCGCGTACAATGACAGCCGATGCCCACCCCCCGCCCGCACTATCCCCCTCCAGCCCCCCGACTCCCTCAGCGCCATGGCCAGGGGCTCGATCGCCAGCGCAAACAGCAGGGGAGACAGGGGGCACCCCTGCCTCATCCCCCGGTACAGTCGCAAATTCTCCGATCTCCTCCCATTCGTAACCACACTCGCCACCGGGGCTTCATACAGCAGCCTCACCCACCTAATAAATCCCTCTCCATACCCGAACCTTTTCAACACCTCCCAAAGGTATCCCCACTCCACCCTATCAAAGGCCTTCTCTGCATCCATCGCCGCCACTATCTCCGCCTCCCCCTCCACTGCCGGCAACATTATGACATTCAGAAGCCTCCGTACGTTAACATTCAACTGCCTCCCCTTCACAAAACCCGTTTGATCCTCGTGTATGACCTGCGGCACGACGTCTTCCACCCTCCTAGCCAATATCTTTGCTAGCAGTTTCGCATCGACATTCAGGAGCGAAATCGGTCTATATGACCCACACTGAAGGGGATCCTTATCCCGCTTCAGGATCAGTGAGATCAGCGCCCTGGACATCGTCGGGGGCAAAGCCCCCCCCCCCCCCCCCCCCCCACCCCCCTCTCCCTCGCCTCATTAAAGGCCCTTACTAGCAGCGGTCCCAGCAGGTCAGAACACTTCTTATAGAATTCAACCGGAAACCCATCGGGTCCCGGTCCCTTCCCCGACTGCAAGCTCCCCATCGCGTTGACCAGCTCCTCCAGTCCGACTGGCGCCCGCAACCCCACCACCTGCTCATCCTCCACTCTCGGAAACCTTAGCTTGCCCAGAAAGCGATCCATCCCTCCCTCCTCCACTGGGGGCACTGACCGGTATAGTTCCTCATAAAAGGTCCTAAACACCCCGTTGATGCCCCTCACACTTCGTACCAGACTCCCTCCTCCATCCCTAACTCCCCCTATCTCCCTCGCCGCCTCCCGCGTCCGGAGCTGGTGCGCCAGCATCCGACTTGCCTTTTCCCCATATTCGTATACCGCCCCCTGCGCCCTCCTCCGCTGCGCCTCCGCCTTCCTGGTGGATCGAACTCCCCTTGGAGGCTACGATGTTTCCTCAGCAACCCTTCCTCCTGGACCTCCGCGTATCTCCTGTCCACCCTCACCATCTCTTCCACCAGCCTCTCCCTCTCACTCTTCTCCCCCCTCTCCCGATGTGCCCTGATGGAGATCAGCTCTCCACCTAACCACCGCCTTCAGCGCCTCCCAGACCACCCCCACCTGCACCTCCCAATTATCATTAATTTCTAGGTACCCCTCTATACACCTCCGGACCCGCCCGCACACCTCCTCGTCAGCCAGCAGCCCCACCTCTAACCGCCACATCGGACGTTGGTCCCCCCCTCCCCCAACTCAAGGTCCACCCAATGCGGAACGTGGTCCAAAATGGCTATTGCCGAGTATTCCGCACCTTCCACCCTCGAAATCAACGCCCTGCTCAAAACAAAAAAATCAATCTGGGAGTAAGCCTTGTGGACATGGGAGAAGAACGAGAATTCCCTAGCCCCCGGCCTCATGAATCTCCAAGGATCCACCCCTCCCATCTGGTCCATGAACTCCCTCAGCAGTTTGGCCGCCGCCGGCCTCTTACCCATCCTGGACCTCGAGCGATCCAGTGCTGGGTCCAGCACTGTGTTAAAATCCCCTCCCATTATTAAACCCCCCCGTCTCAAGGTCAGGAATCCGGCCCAACATCCGCCGCATAAAGCCCGCATCGTCCCAATTTGGGGCGTACACATTGACCAGCATCACCCGCTCCCCCTGGAGCTTACTGTT
Organism: Scyliorhinus canicula; assembly: GCF_902713615.1. Lineage (NCBI taxonomy): Eukaryota > Metazoa > Chordata > Chondrichthyes > Carcharhiniformes > Scyliorhinidae > Scyliorhinus > Scyliorhinus canicula. The sequence goes on along the minus strand of NC_052153.1, from coordinate 22,178,017 downwards.
TACCATCACGTATCTGCCACAGCTATCCGCAACTACACCCAACGCCACAAACAACACTGTCTTCCTCACCAAAATCGCCACCCCCCGATTCTTCGCATCTAACCCCGAATGGAACACTTGCCCAGCCCACCCCTTTGTTAACCTTACCTGATCCACCACCCTAAAGTGCGTCTCCCGGAGCATGGCCACATCCGCCCTCAGCCCCTTCAGATGCGCAACCACCAGGGCCCGCTTGACCGGTCCATTCAGACCCCTTACATTCCAGGTGACCAACCGAATCGGGGGGCTATTCGCACCCCCCCCCCACCCCCCCGCCGATCAGCCATAGCTCTTCCTAGGCCAGCCACGTGCCCGCGTCCCCCGCACGGCTCGTTCCCCACAGTGGCAAATCCTTGTCCCGACCCCTCCTAAAAGCCTCAGTTCCCCTTCGGCCCTTCCAGCAGCAACCCGGTACCCCCACCCCCACCCCACACTGCCCTCCCCCCCAGCTACGTTGCTCCTCTCGTTGTTCTCCTGTAGCTCAGCTGACTCCTGCTGACCCCGGCCGCTCCCGCCACCCCAACGAACCCCCCGGTGTAACACTGCTCCTCCCCTCCCTGCCCACCAACAGGCACAGTCCTCTCCCATTCCGGCCCCCGTGCGGGAATAAAAACCCACGCTTCCAACTTTAGCCCCTAGAGCGGGAAAAAAGCCCGCGCCACCCACTCGGCTGGCCCCGCCCCCTCTGGTGCAGCTCCCTTTCCAGGCCCAAACTCCCCAACCCCGACCCAGGCCACCCTACCCATCCCCGAGGCCCCATCCACCTTCACCGACCTTCAACCCTTCCCAACCCAACCCCCCCCCCCCTTTATCCCCGAGCCCGACTGCCAGGCCGACACAACATCGCACAAACTCCCAAAGAAACAAAGGAACAAGGAAGAAAAAACCTAAAACACTTTAAAACAATGCCCGACACCCCCCCCCCCCCCCCCCCCCAAACCCTCAGTCTGAGTCCAGCTTTTCGGCCTTAATAAAGGCCCAGGCCTCCTCCGGGGAGTCAAAGTAATAATGACGGTCTTTATATTTTTTTTTTAAATAATTTTTATTGAAAGATTTTTTACATGAAGATATTTACCCCAACTAACTAAGAAATATTACAAAATATTCCCTCTTAACAAATATCCCCCCCCGCCCGAACTCGCGCGCGCGTTGTCCCTCCCCCCTCCCCCCTCCCCCAAAAACAAACAAATCAACAATCAACATCAAACATGAACTGCGAGCAAATTTGCCCGCATTTCAACCGTAAATAACCCACCACAGCCGTTGTTGCCACCCCCCCCCCCCCCCCCCCCCCCCCCCCCCCCCGGGTTGCTGCTGCTGCGACCTCTGTACCCTATCTCTGAGCCAAAAAGTCGAGGAAAGGCTGCCACCGCCTGAAGAACCCTTGTACCGACCCTCTCAGGGCGAATTTGACCCTTTCCAACTGAATAAAGCTTGCCATGTCATTAATCCAAGTTTCCACGCTTGGAGGTCTCGCGTCCTTCCACTGTATTAGTATCCTTCTTCGAGCAACTAGGGACGCAAAGGCCAGTACTCCGGCCTCTCTCGCCTCCTGTACCCCCGGCTCCACCCCAACCCCAAAGATCGCAAGTCCCCATCCTGGTTTGACCCTGGATCCCACCACCCTCGACACCGTCCTTGCCACCCCCTTCCAGAACTCCTCCAGTGCCGGACATGCCCAAAACATATGGACATGGTTCGCTGGACTTCCCGAACACCTGACACATCTGTCCTCACCCCCAAAGAACCGACTCATCCTTGTCCCCGTCATATGGGCTCTATGTAGCACCTTAAATTGAATGAGGCTAAGCCTCGCACACGAGGAGGAAGAATTAACCCTCTCCAGGGCATCAGCCCATGTCCCATCCTCTATCTGTTCTCCCAGCTCCCCCTCCCACTTGGCTTTCAGCTCCTCTACTGATGCCTCCTCCGCCTCCTGCATTACTTTGTAGATGTCCGCTATCCTCCCCCCTCCGACCCAGACCCCCGAGAGCACCCTATCACTCGCCCCCCTACTGGGGAGCAAGGGAAACCCTTCCACCTGGCGTCTAGCAAATGTCTTCACCTGCAAATGTCTAAACATGTTTCCCGGGGGGAGCCCGAATTTCTCCTCCAGCTCTCTCAGGCTCGCAAACCTCCCATCTACAAACAGATCCTTCAGCTGCCTGATGCCCACCCTGTGCCAGCTCTGAAATCCCCCGTCCATGTTCCCCGGGATGAATCTATGGTTCCCTCTTAACGGTGCCTCCATCAGACCTCCCACTTCCCCCCTGTGTCGCCTCCACTGCCCCCAGATCTTGAGGGTGGCCGCCACCACCGGGCTCGTGGTGTACCTCGTGGGAGGGAGCGGCCATGGCGCCGTTACTAGGGCCCCCAGGCTTATGTTGCCACAGGACGCCCTCTCCATTTGTTTCCAAGCTGCCCCCTCCCCTTCCATCATCCACTTGCGTACCATCGATACATTTGCCGCCCAGTAATACCCCGAAAGATTGGGTAATGCCAGCCCTCCACTATCCCTACTCCGCTCCAAGAAGACCCTCCTCACCCTTGGGGTGCCGTGCGCCCACACGTAGCTCATAATGCTACTCGTCACCTTCTTGAAAAAGGCCCTAGGGAGGAAGATGGGCAAGCACTGAAATAAAAACAAAAACCTCGGGAGGACCGTCATTTTAACGGACTGCACTCTGCCCGCCAGCGACAGCGGCACCATGTCCCACCTTTTAAATTCCTCCTCCATCTGTTCCACCAGCCTGGAGAAGTTCAGCTTGTGGAGAGTCCCCCAGTTCCTTGCCACCTGCACCCCTAAATATCTAAAACTCTTTCCTGCTCTCTTAAACGGGAGTCTCCCGATTCCCTCTTCCTGGTCCCCTGGGTGTATCACAAATACCTCACTCTTGCCCAAGTTTAGCTTGTACCCCGAAAAGTCCCCAAATTCTGCTAGCAGTTCCATCACCTCCGGCATTCTCCCTTCTGGGTCTGCCACGTATAGCAGCAGGTCGTCCGCGTACAGCGATACCCGGTGCTTCTCCCCGCCCCTTGTCAACCCTCTCCACCCCCCTGAGCCCCTCAGTGCCATCGCCAACGGTTCAATTGCCAGTGCGAAGAGCAGGGGGGGACAAGGGGCACCCCTGTCTGGTCCCCCGGTGGAGCCCAAAATACTCCGATCTCCTACCATTCGTCACTACATTTGCCGTCGGGGCCGAATAAAGCAGCTTCACCCATTTAATAAATCCCTCCCCAAATCCAAACCGTTCCAGCGTCTCCCACAGGTACTTCCACTCCACCCTATCAAATGCTTTCTCCGCGTCCAATGCCACCACTATCTCCGCCTCACCCTCCACTGCCGGCATCATGATGACGTTTAACAGTCTCCGCACGTTCGTATTAAGCTGCCGCCCTTTCACAAAACCCGTCTGGTCCTCGTGTATCACCCCTGGCACACAATCCTCTATCCTGGTAGCCAGGATCTTTGCCAGCAACTTGGCGTCCACATTCAGGAGCGAGATAGGCCTATATGACCCACACTGCACGGGGTCCTTGTCCCGCTTCAAGATCAGAGAGATCAGTGCCTGCGACATTGTCGGGGGCAGAGCCCCCCCCTCCCATGCCTCGTTGAAGGCTCGTACCAGCACAGGGCCCACCAAATCCGCATATTTTTTGTAAAATTCCACCGGGAACCCGTCTGGCCCCGGCGCCTTCCCCGTCTGCATATGCCCAATCCCCTTGACTAGCTCCTCTAACCCTATCGGCGCCCCCAGCCCCTCTACCAGCTCCTCTTGGACCTTGGGGAACCTCAATTTGTTCAAAAAGCCCTCCATCCCCCCTCCCCTCGTCGGCGGCTCTGACCTATACAGCTCCTTATAGAAGTCTCTGAAGACCCCATTTACTTCTGGCCCCTTCTGCACTACGTTCCCACCCCTCTCCCTCACTCCCCCAATTTCTCTAGCCGCATCCCGCTTGCGGAGCTGATGCGCCAACATCCTACTCGCCTTCTCCCCATATTCATAAATCGCGCCCTGCGCCCTTCTCCACTGTGTCTCTGCCTTTCTGGTGGTCAACAGGTCGAACTTAGCCTGCAAACTGCGCCGTTCCCCCAACAGCCCCTCCTCTGGTGCCTCCGCATATCTCCTATCCACGTCCAACAGCTCCCCCACCAGCCTCTCCCTCTCCTGTCTCTCCCTCCTTTCCCTATGTGCCCGTATGGAGATCAGCTCCCCCCGGATCACCGCCTTCAGGGCCTCCCAGACCATCCCCACCTGCACCTCCCCCGTGTCATTAGTGTCCAGATATCTTTCAATGCTCTTCCGGACCCTCTTACACACCTCCTCATCCGCCAGCAACCCCACATCCAGGCGCCACAGCGGACGCTGGTCACGCGCCTCCCCCATTTCCAAATCTACCCAGTGTGGCGCATGGTCTGAGACCGCTATGGCCGAGTACTCCACTTCCCGTACTTTCGGGATCAGTCCCCTGCTCAATACAGAGAAGTCAATTCTAGAATAGACTCTGTGGACATGGGAGAAAAAGGAATACTCCCTCGCCCTCGGCCTCCCAAACCTCCAGGGATCTACCCCTCCCATCTGCTCCATAAACCCCTTTAACACTTCTGCCGCTGCCGGCCTCCTACTCGTCCTTGAACTCGATCTGTCCAGCACGGGGTCCAGCACTGTGTTGAAGTCCCCCCCCATGATCAGGCCCCCTGCCTCCAGGTCCGGAATGAGGCCCAGTAGGCGCCTCATGAAGCCAGCGTCGTCCCAATTCGGGGCATACACATTAACCATCACCACTTTCTCCCCCTGTAGCCTACCCTTCACCATGACATATCTACCCTCTTTATCCGCCACCACCTCCGCCGCCACGAACGACACCCTCTTCCCTACCAGGATCGCCACCCCCCGGTTCTTTGCGTCCAGTCCTGAGTGGAACACCTGTCCCACCCACCCCCTTCTCAGGCGGACCTGGTCCGCCACCTTCAAATGGGTCTCTTGTAGCATTGCTACATCCGCCTTCAGTCCCTTCAAATGCGAGATTACTCTCGTTCTCTTGACAGGCCCATTCAGCCCCCTCACATTCCAAGTGATCAGCCGGGTCGAAGGGCCGCCCGCCCCTCTCCCCCGCCGACTAGCCATATCCTGTCACCTGCTCGCCCCGAGTCAGCCCTCCCCTTCTGACCCGCTCCCCATGGCGATGGCGCCCTCCCCCCACCCCTCCGGTCCTCAACTTCTCCTCCCTGGCCTTTTCAGCAGCAACCCGGTAGCCCCCCCCTTCCCCCCTCCCCCTCCCCCCCCCAGGCTAGGACCCCTCCTAGCCGCGATGCACCCTCCATAGTACTTCCGTAAGTCAGCTGGTTTACGCTGACCTGGCTGCCCCTGCCACAATCCGACTCCTCCCGGCATGTGGGACATCCCCCCCTTACCACCCCTCCCTGACCCCGCTCCAGCGCGGGAAAGGGAGCCATTGCTGACCACGCCCCTTCCTCCCACCCTCCTCCCTCCTCTGCCCCGCACGCGGGAAACCAGAGGAAAGCCCGCGCTTTCGCCCTGCCACTCCCCACCCCTCCATCTTCAGTTCCACCCCCGTCCCCGATCCCACACCGATAAAAAGAACCCCCACAAAAAACACATACCCCCGGTACTCCCCCCCCCCCCACCCCGCCCCCCCAACATAACATTATAAATAACAGAAAAAAGAAGAAAAAACCTGGTAAAGAGAAAAAAAAGGGGTCCAAAAATACAGCCAAGTAAAAATCCAACCAAAAGAAAGCCACGTGTCCAGCTTAAAGTACCAGAGCGGCAACGACCGCCAAGTATCCCCTGGTTCTAGTTCGAGTCCAGTTTTTCTTCCTGGACAAAGGCCCACGCCTCCTCCGGGGACTCGAAATAGTGGTGCTGGTCCTTATAGGTCACCCACAAGCGCGCTGGCTGCAGCATCCCGAATCTGATTCTCTTGGCATGCAGCACCGCCTTCGTCCGGTTGAACCGGGCCCGCCGCTTTGCCACCTCCGCACTCCAGTCCTGGTAGATCCTCACCGTCGAGTTCTCCCATTTGCTGCTCCTCTCTCTCTTGGCCCACCTCAGCACCCTCTCCCGGTCACTGAGTCGCTGGAACCGAACCAGCACCGCCCTTGGGGGTTCATTTGCTCTTGGCTTCCTGGCCATTACTCTGTAGGCCTCCTCCAGTTCCAGGGGCGAAGGGACGGTCCCTGCCCCCATCAGTGAGCCCAGCATTTCTGCCACGTACCTCGGGAGGTCCGACCCCTCCAGCCCTTCTGCCAGGCCCAGGATCCTCAGGTTTTTCCGCCTCATGCGGGTATCCATCGCCTCCAATTGGTTTTGCCATTTCAGGTGGAGTGCCTCGTGCACCTCCACCTTTCCCACGAGGACCGTGGCCTCTTCCTCCCTCACAGCCATCTCCTGCTGCAGCTCCCGAATTGACGCCTCTTGGGTCGCCTGGGCTCCCATCAGCCTGGTGGTCGTCGCGTTCATCGACTCCAGCAGCTCCACTTTCAGCTCCGTGAAGAAGCGCAGGAGAACGGCCTGCTGCTCCTCCGCCCATTTCCTCCAGTCCTCGGGTGCGCCGCCGGCCGCCATTTTGGATTTCTTCCCCCGCTTTTTTCGGGGAGCTGCTGCCGCTTTTTTTTCTGCCCCACTTCGGGTGACGACCATAAATTTTACAGGGTTCTCCTCTGGGAACCTTCCCCCACCAGGAATCGTCGTATCAGCGCCGTTAGGGGCCCTCCAATCGGCCCGAAAACACCTTCCTCGCAGGAGCAGCCAAACGTGCGACTTAGCTGGTCATAGCCGCAACCGGAAGCATAATGACGGTCTTTATAGGTGACCCAAAGGCGCGCCGGGTGTAACATGCCAAACTTCACCCCTCTCCTGTGCAGCACTGCTTTCAACCAGTATAACCGGCCCTTTTCTTCGCCACCTCCGTGCTCCAGTCCTGGTAAATACGGATCTCCGCATTCTCCTACCTGCTGCTCTGCTCCTTCTTGGCCCACCTGAGCACACATTCACGATCGACGAACCGGTGAAACCGCACCAGTACCGAACTTGGCGGTTCGTTGGGCTTGGGCTTCCTCACCAGCACCCGGTGGGCCCCCTCCAGCTGCAATGGCCCTTGGAAGGACCCCGCTCCCATTAGCGAGTTCAGCATGGTGACCACATAGGCCACCAGGTCCGATCCCTCCAGCCCCTCCGGGTGGCCCAAGGTCCGCAAATTCTTCCGCCCTGAGCGATTCTCCATTTCCTCCAGCCTCGCCTGCCATTTCTTGTGGAGTGACTCGTGCACTTCCACCTTCACCGCCAGGCCTAGGATTTCATCCTCGTTCTCCGAGGCCTTTTGCCGGATCTCGCGGATCTCCGCCCCCTGGGCCGTTTGGGTCGCCAGAAGCTTGTCAAATGAGGCCCTTAACAGTTCCAGCAGCTCAGCCTTAAGCTCTCTAAAGCAGCGGGTGAGTAGCCCCTGCTGCTCCTGCGCCCACTGCGTCCACGCTGCCAGTTCCCCGCCCGCCGCCATCTTGTTCTTCCTCCCTCGCACCTTTCTCTGCTGCAGTGTCGATTTTTTTTATCGCCCCGCTCCTGGTCCAGTCCATCCACCGGCAGGAAAGTGTTGCCGTTGCCTTCCCACACCGGGAAAAGTCCACCCAGCGCCGTTACGGGCCCTTAAAAGAGCCCAAAAGTCCGATAATCGCGGGAGCCGGCGAACATGCGGCTTAGCTCCGCATCGCCGCAACCGGAACGGCTCTTCATTTTCATTGGTCTTCAGGCTTGATCAATGATTGGCCATTTCCATCCTCACTTTCTTACGTGTTGATTGGTGCATTTTGCCTCTGTTCAATCTTGTGTTGAATTTTATGAAAATCTTACCTACGTCATTCGGGTAGTGTGACAAACACTTTCCAATGTTACTTTTTGAGGTTTGACTTTGAGATCTAGAAATAAATTGGAATAGGTGAACCGAGGAATCAACAAAGCAAATTGCCTGCATTGATACCTATATGTTCTGAGGACAAAAAATGTTCTATAAACAAATAAACATTGTTGACACTGCAGCATTTGAAAACTTGGCCGTTAATTGCAGCATAGCAACCAACAGGGTCAATGTTTCACTAGTTGATTTTTTTGAGGGTGTCGGAAGGGGAATTTTGGCCATGAAGCCAAGTGAACTCCATGATCATCTTTGAATTGTGTCATGAGATTTTTTAAATGTCTACCTGCATAATAAAGGGGTTTTGGTTTGGCGTCTGATCCAGAATGTAACATCTTTATGACAATGCACTGATAGTGAGTGACACAGTTTAAACAGCTCCGCAGTGCGCTCAGGCACTTTTTATTTGGTCAGTCTGGTGTCTGACATGTAAAGGAGCCCATATAACGTTGACACATTTCCAAGGAGTGGTTAGCACTGCTGCCTCATGGCACTGAGGACCCAGGTTCGATCCCGGCCCCAGGTCACTGTCCGTGTGGAGTTTGTACATTCTCTCCGTGGCTGTGGGTCTCACCCCCACAACCCAAAGGTGTGCAGGGCAGGTGGATTGGCCATGTTAAATTGCTCCTTAATTGGGAAAAAAAAGAAAGAGAAATTTCCAAATCAAGCTGGAAGGGAATCTACACCCACCGTCGGAAAAGTAAAATGTGCATTTCAATGTCTTCATAGGCATGCATTCCACTTACTCTGAAGGGCTTTAAGAGTATATTGGTAGAACCCAGACATAAGGAACACCTTCACCCTCCCAGCCCCTCTCCCCTCACTGCCCTCGCCACCACCTCCACCACCACCTTTGTATGCTGTGTTCCTACTGGAGTTTAACCAGCTGGAGCACTGGAGGACATTCCATTCTTTGTCCATAATTGCTTTATCAGTTGAGATGCTGACTCCTAGGAATAACTAAACCTAAATGGTGTTGGTGTCGGTGTCGGTGGGGGGTTGGAGGGCTGTTTATTCAGTTTATGTGTCGTTCTTCTGATATTCTGTTTTCGGTGTTTATATGTTGAATGCCTTGAATATTTTTTTTTTAAAAAAACAACTACACCCAAATGGGCAGAATACCACCCTCCAAGTTCCATTAGTCAAGTCCATGCTGCCTGGTCAATCACCAAAGCACTTACGTCTGCATGCCATAGATGTTTTGGCTAATCCCAAAATCCCACTTTTTATCTGCAAGAAAGGGGGAGTTTATAGAACTTACAGTGCAGAAGGAGGCTATTCGGCCCATCGAGTCTGCACCGGCTCTTGGAAAGAGCACCCTACTCAAGGTCAACACCTCCACCCTATCCCCATAACCCAGTAACCCCACCCAACACGAAGGGCAATTTTGGACACTCAGGGCAATTTATCATGGTCAATCCACCTAACCTGCACATCTTTGGACTGTGGGAGGAAACCGGAGCACCCGGAGGAAACCCACGCACACACGGGGAGGATGTGCAGACTCCGCACAGACAGTGACCCAAGCCGGAATCGAACCTGGGACCCTGGAGCTGTGAAGCAATTGCGCTATCCACAAAACAATTTATTCCAAAACCCTGGAGACACGGCACTCGGCACAGCCCAGATTCTGGGGATAGGAGATCCCCGTCACCATATGTATAATGTGGATACAGGTTATGACACCCAGCACCAACCATACTACTTGACGTCCACTGTTAGCCCAAGATGTGAATTCCCTGCAAGGAGAATGGTTGCCATCGCAAAACTGATCTGTTTTTACCTAATTGGGCAGAGGTAGCAGTTTCTCCTTGCAAGTTGCATGGTAACTAGCACAACGTGCCAGAAGATGTGTGCGTATTGTGGACACCATTGTGGTTGTCCCCCAGTTGGAGCGGCAATGTTCCAGAAGCTGCTGCTTGCCCTTCTGCCAGGACCCCAGTTCTGTCTGACTGAGAGCGTGTTCTCATACCCAGCCTCCAGGGAAATGTCCTCCAACATTTGTCCCAGATCTCAGAATTTCCTCATCAAATATTTGAGCGTCATCTGATTTCAGTGTCACGTAAATAGGCACAGTTGGGCTTAATATTCTAGACACAAAATTTCAGTCATTCGTTTTCAACTTCTTAAGCCAGGACAGGGTAAACATTCTTCTCCTACAAAGGTGCTCAACCGGTGTGCTGTGACTGACTGCTGTGCCATGAAATAAGATTCAAAACTATTTAAAATGAATGTAAATCAAGTCTTCGTTTTCAGCTGTGTGGTCAGCATGTCCAAGTGTGAACAAACCCTGTGTATCCCATGCAGATGCATGGGAGAGGGACACAGATGCGTCGACAAGCTCACCTGCATGGCCCTGACCAATGTAAAAATCCAAACTGTACAGGTGCGGCCCTTTCCCAGCCAGCACATGCAGCTTGAATTACCAATGTAAAACAACCCAAACCATGCATGCTTGGCCCTTCCCTGGCTGACGCATGCGCGGGCAACCTAAGGTTCTTCGGGTCTTGGAGATGCCCACCAAAAGGACAAACGGCCGGTGTGCCTACGCAAAAAACAAAATCCCAAAAAAGGCGGTAAAACTGTGGGAGAAGCAAGGGAGACAGGGAGAGGTCGGGAGTAAAAAGGAGAGGACAGGGAGAAGTAAATAAACAAAATTCCCAGGAAGGGAAGAAGATAGAGGTAAGAACCAGGAGCCAGGAGAGCTAAGGAAAGGAGAAGCAGGCTCCAATTAGAGAAAGGATTACAAGGAGCAGATCTTAAGTGAGGTGGGCTTGGGCAGCACAGTGGCGCAGTGGGTTAGCTCTGCTGTCTCACAGCGCTGAGGTCCTAGGTTCGATCCCGGCTCTGGGTCACTGTCCGTGTGGAGCTCGCACATTCTCCCCGTGTTTGCGTGGGTTTCGCCCCCACAACCCAAAGATGTGCAGGCTAGGTGGAATGGCCACGCTAAATTGCACCTAAATTGAAAAAAATTAATTGGGTACTCTAAATTTTTTTTTAAAATGAGGTGGGCTCAGGAGAAGCTCTAGTAGTCGAAGAGACCCCAAAAGGAGCCCCAAAGATCCAAGAAGGTAACAAAATGGATGGTAAATCTGTCCTGCAGGGCGTTGGGATAAGAGTACACACTTGGAGCAGTAGTTTCCAGATTGTCATGGCCGAAGAGCTAAAATCGTGCTTGTCAGTTAATGCTTCAGAGCATTTATTTTGTAGCGTGGTGTGTTTGGCCACATCTTGCCATAGATAAGATCTTGAAGAGAAGTGAAGAATCCTGCTCTGATTCAGATGAAAGAACAGGACCTCAGGAGAAACAAAAAGCAAGGTTTGTACATAGGCAATGTAATGCCTTTTGTGGACTGGTAATGCCACGTTCCCTGTCCCAGAATGTCTAATTTTCACGGAGAAGCTCTCAAATGCTGCCAAGTAAGTTAAAACACCATTTCAATACAAAATACCATTCGCTCTCTCACACAGATATACAGTATTTCAAGTGCATGAGAGAACAAAACATAAAGCAAAATCAACCTATGATGTGTGCGGGTTTCAGTTAAATGCAAGAGGTGAGTTACCTGATGGCTCAGCTCATAGAGAAATGGAAGAAGCCGGCACCATTGCCAAAACCCTAATTCTGCCGGCATGTAAGAGTATGGCGAGAGTAATAATGGAACTGATGCTGCAAAAATAATTGATTGAGTTTGTTCCCCTTTCTGATAATACAGTCAAATAGCATATTCACAAAATGTCAGTGGATAATGAACAGGTGCTTCAACAGAAATTGGAAATAGATGGAAAATTTGTCCTGCACATTGATGACTCCACAATTATTAGTGGACACTGCCAACTCTCAACCAATGTCAGGTGTATTGATGGGACTCTGTCAAAAATAATTTCTTCTTTTGCAGAGAATTGCCTGGTGACCAGAGAGAAACTCCTTCATGTCACAACTGCTTATCTAGAGGGAAACAATCTTAACTGGACTAAGTGCAAATAGCACTAATGGAGCAGTTTCCAAGATGGGAAAAGTCAAAGGATTCGTGAGTAAATTGAAAAAACAGAATTCTGACATCCAGGTCAGCCACTGTATCCTGCACCATGAAGCCTTTATTGCCAAAACAATATCATTGGAGTTAACTGCAGTGTTGGACCAAACAATGGAAATCATGAACTCTGTGAAATCACGTCCTTTGAAATTGCTTGTTTACTATTTTGTGTGAGGAGATGGGAGCAGAACACCAGGGTTTAGTCACATACACATAAATGTGATGGCTTTCTCGAGAAAAGGTCCGCTCTCGTGTTTATAAGCTCCATAATGTGCTGAAAGAGTTTTTGGTGTGGAATAAATTACCACACAAAGATTTAATACCTAGGGTGCAATCTAACGGAAATGTTTCAGAGTGTCATTTTTGACTGGTTTTGCTGGGAGTTTCTCTCCTGCTCTGTTGATGTTTTCCCCACCGCTATCAAAGCACATTAGTCATTGTTTTGGGCCCTGGGGAGTTTCTCACTGGGCTGGCCCACACTTAGAATTATTTTCATCAATGGGGAACTGAACCCAATGGGCAGGCCAGCTACCATTTTGAAAGGGTGCCCTGATCTCGAAGGCAGCTTGCAGGTCACCTGCAACCCCCACCCATCGGCTATGTCGCTCCTCACACACATGTGCACTACCCCACACCCCGCAAGTGATGATATCCACTATGGGGTTGCTGAGGCTCCCTCTTTTCAGGCCTTCCCATGTCCACTTTTGCCCCTTCTTCCAAGACCTTCACCCTTCACTCTACCAACCTTTATACCTGCCCTGCGCCTGTCCACCCTTTATGTGCCCCTTCCTTTCACGGGCATGGCCCCCCACAGGCCCTAACCCATGGCCATGTTAACTGGGCACCCAGGAACCCTAGCAATGCCATCCTGAGATGCTGGAAATGCTCTTGACAGCTTTGCAGAGCCACCCGAGCACCTTGACACTGCCAGGGTGGCAGTGCCAAGGTACCAGAGTGGCAGTGCCAAGATGCCCGCTTTCAAGCGGGAGGGCAGGGGAAAACCCTGCTCTGTCCCTGACCATGCAGGGGCCTCCAATGGCCTAGACGATTCCTCTGGGTGCCATTCCGCCTGGTGCACGATGGTGTGGACCAGTACTGAACGGTGTCCAGCTGAGGTATCCCTGGATAGGCTGGTATGTGCCAGGAGCCCAATAGATACCAGGCCAGCAAGTCTAAGCGGGTTTAAACCTACTTAAGCATGTAAGGCTTGTTTCAGCGGGATCCTGATCACGGCACATTGCAAGGTCTGGGTAGATCTCGCGAGGCTCACCGGCTGCCGGGAAGCCCGCCGGAGGCCTCTCCCGGCATCTACCAGCCGTGTCTTGCTCCCGTTCGGGTGCAACGTGGCTGGTAGATCGCGCGCGTAATGGTTCTTGGTGCGCTAAGCTTGCATATCTTACAGATATATTTGACCATCTGAATGTTAAAATGCAGGCCACAAATGAGAACATTCTTACTGCCACCAATAAATGTCATGGCTTCAAATCAAACTGAACCTTCAGCAGAAAAAAGTGGCAAGCGGGTCGATTGGGATGTTCAAGCTGGCATCAGCAAATCCTGCTGACAAAACCATACTCAACCTCATCTTATGATAATAATCTTTCATGGCACCTGTTCGGGTACACAGAGGAAGAATTCAGAATGTCCAAGTTATCTCACAGCCTGTCTTTCGGGACTAGCGGGAGGAAACCGGAGCACCCGGAGGAAACCCACGCAGACACGGGGAGAACGTGCAGACTCCACACAGACAGTGACCCAAGTCGGGAATCGAACCTGGGACCCTGGTGCTGCGGAGCAACAGTGCTAACCACTGTGCTACCATGCCGTGCCCTCCACACATCTTAAAACACTTTGTTGAAGATTTTGACTGGGTATGTGATTGATTTGGTTCACTTTCCCTTAAATTATCAAAGAAATTGTCATTAAAAGAACAAGAGGAATTTGCGGAGCTCAGGATAGATTGAACACTGAAACTAAAGTTTGAAGAGATCCCTCTTGACCCATTTTGGTTGCTCGTGGGACCAGAATACTCATCTATTTCAGATCGGGCTGTAGCAGTTCTCTTAGTTTCCCACAATCTACCTGTGCGAGTTGGCATTCTGAGCACTGACTTGTATAAAAAACAAAATGAGTGCCTGTCAGTGCAGTGAGAACTGCGAGTTGTCCTGTCATCAGTTCCTACCTGGATCAAGAGACTCTGCTCACAGAGGCAGACCAGGTGTCGGATTTGTGTTGTTGGTAAGAGATTGCTCACGGTATTTCGTTCATTTCTGAATTTTTACATTGAGAAATGCAGACATGGAAAAAGAGAAAACAATTGAACTCTTTTAATATGAGTAATTTTCAATTAAAATTGACATGCAACAGGTGATAAGGCTTTCATTGCAAACTTAAAACTAATGAAAATGACATTAAATGAAGGCTTGAAGGGACAGCACGGTGGTGCAGTGGTTAGCACTGCTGCCTCACAGCGCTGAAGACCCGGGTTCGATCCCGACCCCGCGTCACTGTCCGTGTGGAGTTTTCACATTCTTCCCGTGTCTGTGTAGGTCTCATCCGCACAACCCAAAAAGCAGTGCAGGGTAGGTGGATGGATTGGTCACGCTAAATTGCCCCTTAATTGGAAAAAAATAATTGGGTACTCTAAATTTATTTTTAAAAATGATGGCTTGACATATTTTAATAGGTTTTGGAGATCAAAAGCAGTTTGGTTGGAGAAACTAGGGGTGCCTCAACATTTTTTAGTAGTATAAAGGCGTGCCACGGCTTAAAAAGTTTGGGGATCACTGCTCTACTAAACAGCCCCCCAGCCAGGTGAATCTGCCATGAGCCCGACTCTGTCTCTCCAGGGTTGTGGGTGACAAGCGTCTACAATCCTCGCTCCCGCCCTACAACCGTTTCCTCATTTCTGGCATAAAACCAACTTGCAACCTGGCCCTGGGTCTCTTCATATTGGACCTGAGGATTCTGAGCTGGTCAGGAGGACTCTTTGGGCAGGGGAGGAAGCAAGAAAGGATAGGCAACAAACAGGTTAGCATGGAATATGTTGTGTGTGCTGTCCTGCCCAACCTATCTCCTCCATCCTGCACAGCGCCTGACATGTTCCCAGCAGATGGCAGCATTAGTTGCAAACTCCTGACAAGTCTTCGCGAGGTTCACTAAAATAAAACGTTTGGGGGAGGGGGGTTCTGTTGCATCTTGCCTTATGCATGGGGATTTTTATTTTTTGTGTGGGAGGGGGAGGGGGGCCAAGTTTGGATAGGTGTCTGTGTACAATTATAACACAACAATGATGGGTGAGATAATGTTAGGGAGGCTTGTCCACGCGTCATGGTTATGTAGTCACTTGATTGGGTGTGGGTATATAAAGCCGGCTCGCCGCTTTACTTCATTAATCCGGAGTGAATTTTGAATCAGGGAAGGAAAGGGGAGGGGGCTGTCAAAAACAAAAAAAAAGGGCAAAGGTTTGGGGAGGGTGAGAGTTAAGGGGAAGGCAGTGGAGAGAGGGGTAGGGCTTTGAGTGGAGGCACAGTGTGGAGTGAGGGAGGGAGGGGAGGGGGAAGAGAATGCAGAGCTGTGTGAGATCCTGGGGGTCGGTGCTCCACTCCCTGCAGCCCACCTGGCAGAAAGTTGGCGCAAGGCGGCTGAGCGGGGCGATTGCGGGCAGGAGGAGGTCCTGTGGGCAGGGGGCGAGCGGCGGGCGAGCCCTCTCCACCACCCCCACTCCCCATGCCAGGCTCATAGACAGGATCCTACCCCGGCACGATGACTTCTCAGAGAGACACATCGGACCCGGAGACAAAGAGAAAAGGGAAATGCTGGACACTCTGGGACTGGCGGTAAACAGCGGCGCCGTTATTAAAATGTTCTGTGTCTATGAACTCCAAACCGCGTGCAGTAAACAGCGTGCAATCGGACGCTAATTTATCTATTGATACGTATAATGTGCATTTTGCAACTTTTCACTTGTTAGCAAAAGATCTGAGGTATTGCAACACTAAATTCGATTTACCCCCCCCCCCCTTCCTCAGAGGAAGCACATGTCACGGTGCTGGGGCTGCAATTTGAGAATTATTTTTGTGCTGGTAAAACATTTAAGCATCTTAATTCACATCGGTGAATTTAGATATTTGTTTATGATGAGAGGGGAGGAGGAGGATGGGGGGGGGGATGGTGCTCTTCACATTGAGCATTCAGCCCCTTGTATATTTGTTTAAAACTAAAATATGTATAATGTTGATCTCTTTACTGTCTCCCCCCCCCCCCCCCCCCGGCAGAGCCTTGACGAACTTATTGACAACACCATCCCCGCCAGCATCCGCCTCAACAGACCCTTGAGAATGGACGATCCCGTGTGTGAGTAAAATGTTTCTTCTTATTTAAAAAAAAAATATTGTTTGCCCTCCTTTTAAGCTTTTAATGGGAGGTTGAAACAAACTGGTTATCTGGTGTGTTTTTTTTGGTTCGAATGTCCTGTTGCCCCAGATCTTTTGCAAATTGCAACATCAATGTTCCCCGCTCCCATAACCTTATTAGGTATAGGTGAAGTCTGGTATGTGTGTTTTTTTTCTCTCTCTGTGTCTCACTCTGCAAATCATTGGAAAGGGATTAGGGGGGGGGGGGGGAGGTGGGCGGTGAGGTGGATGGCAACGATAAGCCGCTGTGAAGTTGTGCAAAGTTCACCTCCTCCAGCTCCAGCGCCCCTGTGTCTCGTTCAGCCTGGCTCGCCTGAGATTTAATCAAACCCAGGGGGCGGGCATGGAGCCCGGGGTCTTGACAGGGAAGACAGAGAGCAATAAAAAAAAACTTTTCTTGTTGCACCCTTGCCAACAACCACCCCCCTCCTCCTTCACTCACTCATTGTGCAGGGCAGTTACCCCCATCACACAAGTACCATGCACAGCCAGTGCTTCCCCCCCCCTTTTTTTTGATCAGCTCCTTTGCAAAGCCAGGGAGCTGAGCTGCCACAAATGTCTGATCATTTCAACCAGAGGCGTGGATGTGGCTCCACTCCAGGATAGCACAGTGGCTAGTACTGTTGCTCCACAGCCCCAGGGTCCCAGTTTGATTCCCGGCTTGGGTCACTGTCTGTGCGGAGTCTGCAAGTTTTCCACGTGTCTGCGTGGGTTTCCTCCGGGTGCTCCGGTTTCCTCCCACAAGTCCCGAAAGACGTGCTGTTAGGTAATTTGGACATTCTGAATTCTCCCTCAGTGTACTCGTACAGGTGCTGGAATGTGGCGACCAGGTGATTTTCACAATAACTTCATTGCAGTGTTAATGTAAGCCTACTTATGACAATAAAGATTATTATTATTACTCGTATTACGCGTGAAAACAATTCTGCTTTCGACCCCCACCACCACCACCACCTCCCCTCAAGCCAGGCTGCACACCACAATATTCCCCTTTCTCGTTCTGCGTTTTATTTTTGAGTTTTGCTGCTAGCTGCTTCCCAATTTATGCAATGTACTGATTTTAATTTTCTTTAATGTATTTGTTTATTGCAACTCTTCAGCAATTAGAACCCCCGCCATAAGTATGGTGGGGAATAGGAACATTTTTCAGTCTTTTTTTTCTGGATCGCACACGGTAGCATTGTGGATAGCACAATCGCTTCACAGCTCCAGGGTCCCAGGTTTGATTCCGGTTTGGGTCACTGTCTGTGCGGAGTCTGCACATCCTCCCCGTGTGTGTGTGGGTTTCCTCCGGGTGCTCCGGTTTCCTCCCACAGTCCAAAGATGTGCAGGTTAGGTGGATTGGCCATGATAAATTGCCCTTAGTGTCCAAAATTACCCTTAGTGTTGGGTGGGGTTACTGGGTTATGGGGATAGGGTGGAGGTGTTGACCTTGGGTACGGTGCTCTTTCCAAGAGCCGGTGCAGACTCGATGGGCCGAATGGCCTCCTTCTGCACTGTAAATTCTATGAATTCGTTTTCAGAAAGTAATTACTGCAGATGTTTGGAGTTTGAAAATAAATTGCTTAGCATCTGCAGACCCTTGAGAATGGACGATCCCGTGTGTGAGTAAAATGTTTCTTCTTATTTAAAAAAATATATGTTGTTTGCCTTCCTTTTTAGCTTTTAATGGGAGGTTGAAACAAACTGGTTTTCTGGTGTGTTTGTTTGGTTCGAATGTCCTGTTGCCCCCGAGGTTTTGCAAATTGCAACATCAATGTTCCTCGCTCCCATAACCTTATTAGGTATAGGTGAAGTCTGGTATGTGTGTAGAGTGTGCAACATCTGCAGAGAGAGAGTTTTAAAAAAATTTTTAGTACCCAATTCATTTTTTCCAATTAAGGGGCAATTTAGTGTGACCAATCGATTTAGCTTACACATTTTTGGGGGCGACACCCATGCAAACACGGGGAGAATGTGCAAACTCCAGACGGACAGTGACCCAGAATCAAACCTGGCACCTCAGCGCTGTGAGGCTGCAGTGCTAACCGGGATTGAACCTGGGATCTCACCACTGTGAGGCTGCAGTGATAACCCACAGCGCCACTGTGCTGCCCCTGCAGAGAGAGAGAGTTAATATTTTAGTCAGAGCTTTTGGAAAAAGCTAAGGGGGAGGAAAGAGAGGGAGGGGAAGAACAAAAGGGATGTCTGACTTGGGGAGAAATTAAATAGCAGGAGGGAAGCTCGTGTAAGGCAAAGAGAGATGGGAATAGGACAAGTGAAGATGGAGCTAGAGGAGATGTGAACAGGAATAATAAAATCACTGCCAACAGCTAAAGTCCAAACAAGAGAGTGGAGGCTATAAGCTGGAGTTGTTGAACTTGGTGTTGAGTCCAGAAAGCTGTAAAGTTCCCAAGTGGAAAGATGAGATGCTGTTCCTTGTACTGAGCATTGTTCGGACAGTGTAGGATGCTGAGGACCAAGAGGTCAGGGTGGGAGTTGGAGAATGAAAATGGCAGGTGACTGACCTGAAGCTCAGAATTATGCCGGTGGACCAAGAGGTACTTTCAAAGCTGTCAATTAACCTGCATTGGTCTCGCCACAGTGAATTCAGTATACTGGAATGAAGTGCAAGTAAATCACTATTTAAACTGGAAGGAATATGTGGGCCCGTGGACCATTGGATTGGTTTATTGTCACGCGTACCGAGGTACAGTGAAAAGTATTTTTCTGCGAGTAGCTCAAACAGATGAAAATGAAATGAAAATCGCTTATTGTCACGAGTAGGCTTCAATGAAGTTACTGTGAAAAGCCCCTAGTCGCCACATTCCGGCGCCTGTCCGGGGAGGCTGGTACGGGAATCGAACCGTGCTGCTGGCCTGCTTGGTCTGCTTTAAAAGCCAGCGATTTAGCCCAGTGAGCTAAACCAGCATGAAAATAAAATAAAAAGAAAATACACAATAGGGCAACACAAGGTACACAATGTAAATACATAGGCACAGGCATCGGGTAAAGCATACAGGAGTGTAATATTAATCAGGTCAGCCCATAAAAGGGTCATTTAGGAGTCTGGTAACGGGGGGGAAGAAGCTGTTTTTGACTCTATTTGTACGTGTTGCCAGACTTTTATATCTCCTGCCCGATGGAAGAAGTTGGAATGGTGAGTAAGCCGGGTAGGAAAGGTAGGGCAGGCATTGCGTGTCCTGCTTGGCACAAAAGGAGATGGGTGTTGGTGTAATTGGGTGTGCTGAAGTAATGGCTTGAGGGCTTTCTTGCCTGAACAGAGGCTCAAACAGTTCCTAGCCACCACCACCCTCTCTGCTTGGCTGAATTTATTTACGCTCTGGATTTTCATTGACTCCACTCACTCCAACTAAAAGGTGTTGCTTTGGAAATGGGTCTGGGTCCGAGTTATGCCTACCACCTTGTGGGATCTTGGGAACATTTCTTGTTCCAGTCTTGTGTCACCTCCCTCGCCTCTTTTTGATGACTATCAGTGCCGCTTCCTGCTCTTGCCCCAAACTGTGAAATGTATCAATCTTTCTTTGAATTTCCCTCAGATTCACGTGGTCCACCTCTGACTTCTACCTTCCAGTCCTTGACTTCTATCTCCATTTTTGGGCAGAGGCTATTGTGCAATAGCTACAAATCCACGGCTATCTTTAAAAAAAAATATTTTATTAAGGCATTGTATCAACAGTAAATACAAACAAAAAACAAGGACAACCAGGAACATCATAATAAATAAATAACTAGCTAACCAACAACCCAACCCCCTTGCCATTCCCCTCCTCCTGCCCTGCCTTCTCCGTTTTAACCCTTTCATTACCACCCCCCTCGCTGACATATAAATTTTTATCTGTCATTTTTAATAAACCTTCATTTTTAAAAATAAATTTTGAGTACCCAATTTTTTTTTCCAATTAAGAGGCAATTTAGCATGGCCAATCCACCTATCCTGCACATCTTTGGGTTGTAGGGGTGAGACCCACGCAGACACGGGGAGAATGTGCAAACTCCACACGGACGGTGACCCGGGGCCAGGATCGAATCCAGGTCCTCAGCAGCGTGAGGCAGCAGTGCTAACCGCTGCGTCACAGTGCTAACCGCTGCGTCACAGTGCCGCCCACCTCAATCCTCCATGAAGAAGTCGATAAATAACTTCCACCTCCGGGCAAAATCCTTCTCCGAGCTATCAGGGAGGCAAAGGCAGGACATTGGTCTCTCTCACCCCCTGGACTCACGGGTCTTCCGACACTCCAAATATCGCCACTTCTGGACTCAGGACCACCGTCACCCTCATCATCTTGGACATTACATGTGCGAACACCTGCAAAAACCCCTTCGGTTTTGGACATGCGCAGAACATGTGAACGTGGTTCATGGCCCGCACCTATCTTCTACCCCAAAACAACTTTTTTTTTTTTTTTTTTTTTTAAATTTTTTTTTTTATAAATTTAGATTACCCAATTATTTTTTCCAATTAAGGGGCAATTTAGCGTGGCCAATCCACCTACTCAGCACATTTTTGGGTTGTGGGGGCGAAACCCACGCAGACACGGGGAGAATGTACAAACTCCACACGGACAGTGACCCAGAGCCGGGATCGAACCTGGGACCTCAGCGCCGTGGGGCGGTTGTGCTAACCACTAGGCCACCGTGCTGCCCCTCCCAAAACAACTTATTGTCAAAAAACTTATTCATCTTAGCCACCGTCATGTGTGCCCCATGAACTACCTAGAACTGGAATAGGCTGAGCCTCGCACATGACGAGGACACATTCAACCTCCTCAGGGTCTCCTCCAATATCCCAGCCTCTGTTTCTTCCCCCCAGTCCACAAGCTCCTTATTAAATTTCGGACACTTTACCCTTCCCTCGATAACACCTTATCCTGTAATCCCAAAGGCGGGAAAGGATGGCACCTGCTTCCTCACAAAGTCTCGAACCTATAAGTATCTAAACCTGTTCCCACTGGGCAGCTCATATTCCTCCACCAAGTTCTCGAAGCTCGCAAAGCTGCCCCCCACAAACCGCTCGATGCCTGCCTGTTGCCACCCCTGAAACCTCACGCAGCTCACGGCTATCTTGATTACACTTCCTCCTACCTTGTGACCTATAAGGACTCCATTCCATTCTCCCCAGTTTTTCTGTCTCATCAGTTTTTGCTGAGAATAATGCTGTTTTACATTGGGGTGACCTAACGCAGACTTGGTAACCGCTTTGCAAATTTGCTTTATTCAGTCCGTGAGCTCAATCCTGAGCCTCCAGTTGCCAGTCATTTTAATTTTTACTCCCCCCTCCTTCTACGCTGAGATCTCGGCTGCTGGCCTCCACCACTCTTCTACATGAACTCAACATAAACCCAGGGAACAGCCCTCATCTTTTTGATTCAGGCATATTTTAGCCTTCTGACTCAAGATTCAGTTCAACAATCTTAGAATATAACCTCTGCTCCCATTTTATTTCAAAACAGTAGCTTTTGACAGTGATTCTGTTGTTCCTATTTTCCGTCTTCTCGACCATCATTTATTAATTTACTGGTTGCACTGCCATTGCCTTTTGTCATTTAATCTCTTCTGTTTTTTTTAACCTGCTCACAGACATTTTTTTATTTACCCCCTTTCCCTGACTCTGTGCTTGCTTAAAACCTGTTGCATCCGCCTTATTAGTTTTCAGATAAACATGCAAAATAATGGAATGGATCCTCTGGAGTGAACCTGCGGATTATGGCAGAAAGTAAAAACTTGCTGCACAACAGCTAACATTGCTTTTGAGTGGAAGGTTCTGCTTGACCAACCTCCAAGTGGTGGCCCAAATTGACTGTGGCAATCCCTGTAACATTTTATATTGAGACTTCGGAAAAATATTTGATAAAAGTTCTCCATGAAAGGTCAAATCTGTGGGGATTCAATAAAAATTTGGACAGATACAGAAAATGGGCTGAAATAGAGAAAACCGGGCACGTGGCAGTTTTCAAGCATTGGGAATTTTCACCTGAAGTCATCAGCTGTTGACTGCCGTGTGTGGGAGTGGAAAATGCTGGCCTGCTGCTGGTTAGAAAGGTAAGAGGTAGAGGGCTGGTTTAGCTCAGTGGGCTAGGCAGCTGGTTTATGATGCAGAATAAGGCCAGCAGCGCAGGTTCAATTCCCTTACCAGCTGAGAATTCTGAATTCTCCCTTTGTGTACCTGAACAGGTACACAACTAGGGGCTTTTCACAGTAACTTCACTGCAGTTTTGTGAGGCTACTTGTGACAACAAAGGATGTTGAGTGTTGGAATTAATTTTTTTAATAACTCATCATTATGACAAGGCCAACGTTTATTGCTCTTGGGAAGGTGGTAGTAGTTGCTTTCTTGAACTGCTGCTGTCCATGTGGTGCATGCTGTTATGTATCGGATTCTAGGGTTTTGACCAAGCGATTATTAATATCCCAAACCAGACCCCAACAGTGGCTAGGATACTGGACCGAAACCCCAATGTTTTTGTTTACTTGAAGGCTGGGTGGAAAGAATGATTTGTTCCAAGAGTGATTCTATGAAAAAAATAGGGCTTTGGTATTTCTAAAACAAAACTTTATTATGAATACAATATTAAACTTTTGACTTCACACCCGAAAAAGAACAGCTTACACAGGGCGATACTGTGGCGCAGTGGTCAGCACTGCTGCCTCACTTTGCCGAGGTCCTGGTTTGATCCCAGCCCTGGGTCACTGTTCGTGTGGAGTTTGCACATTCTCCCCGTGTCTGCATGTGTCTCACCCCCACAACCCAAAGATGTGCAGGGCAGGTAGATTGGCCATGCAAAATGACCTTAATTGGAAAATCTTTTAAAAGAAATAGGGCTTTATTGGCATAAGGTCCGGTTTGAGGGGATGTAGCTGGCCAAGCTTTGGGTAACTTTTGATGCCCGGGAATATTATTTCTTGAGAGTAGGTGAATGACTTCATTAAAGAGCACAGGTTTGGGGAAGAGCTGAGTCAGGGACCATCTGTATTTTTTGGAGAAATTTGCATGTTGTGTACTTTGTTGTACATTTTGGTAAATTTTGTACATTGTTGTACCTTTCTGTATCTCTTGTACTCTTTGTACAGTTTATTATTGATTATGTTTGCATGTACGCCCATTCTTGGGGACAATTGATAATTTTGTATATGGGGCCGTCTTTGGTGTGTTTCTTTACTGTTATGGGTATGGAGCATCAAGGGAGGGAACATGGTGGTGTGTCAAAGAGCAGCAAGCGGATTGGGGGATGGGTGGGTTGGAAGGCTTGGTGAAGACCTTTGGGCCTCCAGGTGGAGTGGCCATGCTAGCAGGAGATGCTAGTGAACGGAATCAGAAGGGGTGAGGACAGCGGTGATTAGCCTGAGTGATGGGGTGGTTTGGCGAAGCAGTTGGTATGTTGGTTGAGGTTAGGTTGGTTGAGGTTAGGTGAGGAACCCGCCCAAATCTCTCCTCTGCCAACTTTACAAACACCTTTGCGATGCAGTCTAGAGCACTTGGTCCGGCAGGCCCACAATACGAAGATTTTGCCGTCGCGGCCAATTATTTTGGTCATCCACCCTCACACGCACCACCTTACAGACATGGCCCAGTATTGCCATCTCCGCCTCCAACCACACAATCCGGTCATTCTGGTCGGACACCACCTTTTCCACCTCCTGGAGCGTCGCTCCTTGTGTCTCCATTGCTTCTCCACCCGATCCTAGGCCCCGCGAAGAGGTGGTACTGCCCCTTCAATCGCGCTTGACCAGTCTCCCTTCGTCTTCTTTTGCTGCCGCCGAAATTCCTCCTTAATAAACTCATCAATTGCTCCATCGTCAGTTTAACTGACGATGATGACCCTTTCCCTGCCGCCATCTTTCCAACCTATGCTGTGCTAAGAGTCTCCTCCAACGCCAGGGCTCTCATCAACCTTAACTGTGTTTGATACCATGTGGACATTCCAATCCAGGGGCGAAACAATCATCTTCCACTCTCCTCACACTTTATTCATTGAAATCCCCCATTAATCGGGTCAAAAGGACCAAAACCGGCAGGACCACCTCGTGTGCGGCGATCAGACCATGACCGCCACCGGAAGTCAGCAAGATTATTGATGAAGCTGAAGATGGTTATGCCCAGGGACTACCTTGAGGGAACTTCTGCAGTGATATCCTTGGGCAGAAATATTTGGCCTCCACTAATGACACACATCCTCCCTGAGCTAGGTATATGTGCAGCGGAGAGTTTTTAACTTTAGTCCCATTTACTTCAGTTTTACAAATGCTGCTTGATTTCATCTTCAGTTGAATGCTACCTCGATCTCAAGGGCAAACAATCTGAGCTCATCTTTGGAATTCAACTCTTTCTTGTCCACGTTTGGACCAGGGCTGTAATGAAATCTGCAGCTGAGTGGTCCTGGGGGCCCCACGCTGGTGTGCAAGTGCTGCTTGATGGCACTGTCGACAGCACTTGGCTGGTTAACAAGAGTAAGCTGACGGCGGTGTAGTTGGCCCAGTTGCATTTGTCTTTCCTTCCCCAGTTAATTTTGTGAGAGATGTTGAGAGGCATCACTGAGGATGGGGATGTTTGTGAAACCTTCTCTTCCCATTTAATAATAATAATAATCTTTTATTGTCACAAGTATGAAGTTACTGTGAAAAGCCCCTAGTCACCACAGTCCGGCCCCCGTTCAGGTAAGCCGGTATGGGAATTGAACTCGCGCTGCTGGCCTTGTTCTGCATTACAAACCAGGGGTCTAGCCCACTGAGCTAAACCAGCTTTGTTGTTGAATTGCCCACCACCATTCACAGCAGGATGTGGCCGGGCTGCAAGAACTTTAATCTGATTTGTTGGCTGTGATATTGCTTTCTGCTGCCCATTCCATGTTGTTTCCTGCTGTTGGGCATGCATAAAGTCTTGTGTTGTAGCTTCACACAGGTCGGTTGGCACCTTACTTTTAGGTACACGGGCTGTTCCTGACATGCTGTCTAAAATCCTTTATTGGGCGAGGGTCAAACGCTGCTTTGATGACAGTGGTAGAATGAAGGATTTGCCACATTAAGGTTACAGACTGTGTGCACTGTGGTTCAGAATCCGGACTTCACCTGTTCGGTAATCCACATAAATGGATGTGATAGGTATTCATAGAGACATAGACATAGAACAGTACAGCACAGAACAGGCCCTTCGGCCCTCGATGTTGTGCCGAGCAATGATCACCCTACTCAAACCCACGTATCCACCCTATACCCGTAACCCAACAACCCCCCCCTTAACCTTACTTTTTTAGGACACTACAGGCAATTTAGCATGGCCAATCCACCTAACCCGCACATCTTTGGACTGT
Source organism: Scyliorhinus canicula (assembly GCF_902713615.1). NCBI lineage: Eukaryota > Metazoa > Chordata > Chondrichthyes > Carcharhiniformes > Scyliorhinidae > Scyliorhinus > Scyliorhinus canicula. Next base: position 22,152,286 of record NC_052153.1, on the reverse strand, counting down.
GGGAGGAAACCGGAGCACCCGGAGGAAACCCACACACACATGGGGAGGACGTGCAGACTCCGCACAGACAGTGACCCAGCCGGGAACCGAACCTGGGACCCTGGAGCTGTGAAGCATTTATGCTAACCACCATGCTACCGTGCTGCCCTTCAGTATTCTTTACTGCCAAACAACTATTCTGTAACTGATCGTTAACTATTAAAGTACTGAGTATCCTTCGGGCATCAATTGTTAGACATTTAAACAAAAACTTAAAACTTCAATTCAAATATTTTTAAACTTGTTTTTCCTGTCTCTTTTTCTTTCCCACTCTTTCTGTACCCGATTTAATATTGAATTCGTCCAGTCTAATTTGTACTTCCTTCTGCTGTATTTTGTTTACTTCACAGGCCTGTTCCTACAGTCTGATTTGAGTTATCGTTGCTTGTCGTTATTAGATGTCCTCTTTCCCTCACCCTGCCATTATGTGCTCACACCGATAACGGGCCGCAGGAATATTTTTAGAAATCTACTTTGTGCGGGGGCATCTCTTACTAGTGGCAGAGGCCATTAGATGCCCCCGTTACGGGAAAACCTCATCCAGAACAAATTGACCAAAATTGCAGATAAGAACTGGATGTGTAAAATCCAAGAAGGCAGCATAGAAATTTACAGAAGGAGCTAAATAAGATGGGGGTGGGCTAAACAACAACAAACGGAAAGGTAGTGCAGGTATGTGTCGAGTTTTGTGCACCAAAATGAAAAATGGTGTGCCAAGGTGACATAGTTGAAACTAGAAAATAAGTTCAGGACTGTTACCAAGAGGCACTTTATACAGAGAGTGATCGATACTTATAATAGATGTTGAAGTAGAGTGGTGGAGGCCAAGTCCTTGTCATCATAACAGAAACTATGGGCAAGTATAGGCTTGTACTGATGGATGAATGAAGATAGGCCAATGGGCTTCCTCATTGAAGTGTTTTGTGCTGTTGGTTACCAGGCTTTGGGATTCTTATGCTGATGTTCCTATTCCTAACAGTGAGCCTGCTGTGGAGGTGGGAGATTTGAAAAAGTGTCTTTTAATGGGGTTGGGAGGTGCAGTGGGAGAGAGACATTCTTTTGCCAAAGCCAGGGATATATTGATGGTTTTGTTGCCTGTCTGCCCATGCCTACCATGTTGACTTTACTGCAGGAGTCATTCATTGTGTGCTTGTGTACAGTACCTTTAATGCTTTGTGATAAAGTACTGTACAAATAAAAATATTACCAGCCGCACTCCCTATCCTGCAGTAGTGAAATCCAATTTCCATGCGAAATGAACACTTGACGCAGTATTACTAATTTGAACACATTGATTGCAACGTGATCTGAACTTTGGGAGGGAGTGCAGGAATTAAATACAATTGTTATGAAGACTTTTCACCGACGCTTAATATTTTTTTTTACTGAAGTGCCAACCTTGTTGTCGAAATTATCAAACATGGTCAGGGGCAGCAGGGTAGCATGGTGGTTAGCATAAATGCTTCACAGCTCCAGGGTCCCAGGTTCGATTCCCGGCTGGGTCACTGTCTGTGTGGAGTCTGCACGTCCTCCCCCTGTGTGCGTGGGTTTCCTCCGGGTGCTCCGGTTTCCTCCCACAGTCCAAAGATATGCGGGTTAGGTGGATTGGCCATGCTAAATTGCCCGTAGTGTGCTAATAAAAGTAACGTTAAGGGGGGGGTTGTTTGGTTACGGGTATATGGTGGGTACGTGGGTTTGAGTGGGGTGATCATGGCTCGGCACAACATTGAGGGCCGAAGGGCCTGTACTGTTCTATGTTCTATGGCATCTAATTTAATCTAGTAGATGCTTTGATGTTAATTTTCTGAAATTCCCAAGATTCTGGGGGGTTCCATCAGACTGGAAAGTAGCAAATCTAACCCTCCCATATTCAAGAAGGGTGGGAGGCAGAAAACTATGGGCCAGTTAATTTTACGTCTGTCGTTGAGAAGGTGTTAGAATTGATCAATAAAGAGGTTATAACCGGGCACTTGGAAAAGCTCAATGTAATCAGGAAGAGTCAGCGTGGGTTTGTGGAAGGGAAATTAGAGTTCTTTGAAGGAGTAGCATGTGTGCTGTAGATAAAGGGGAGCCTGTAGATGTACTGTACTTGGATTCCCATATAGCAATTAATAAGGTGCCACATCCAGCGCTGCCAACGAGCACGGATTTCATATATTTCATACGGAAAATCTGCTTGAATGCAACAATACGATTTCTTGCAGTAAAGTACAAAATCTACTGCAGCCCTTGGACAAATCCCACAGCGTACTTGAGGAGAATAATTTAAGCAAGAGGAGGTTTTTTAGGGGGAAGGAAAAACCATTAAGAGGGATCTCCCTGTAAAGGGCTGGATGGCTCTATGGGGGGTGGGGTTTGGAAAGAGGAACTAATTGACAAGTGTCTGTATTCCTCCCTGGACAGTTTGCTGATCACCATTCACTGTAGCAACTGGATTGATATCTGGAATGAGTGGATTGTTCTATGAGGGCAGGTTGGACAGGCTGGGCTTGTTTCCACTGGAGCCTAGAAGAGTGAGAGATGACTTTGTTGAATTATGCCAGACCCTGAATGGTCTTGACAAGGTGGACGTGGAAATGACGTTTCCTCTTATGGGTCAGTCCAGAACTAGGGGCCATTGTTTTAAAGTTGAGGGTGGTCCTTGTAGGGCAGAGATGAGGAAAATTCTTTTTTTTTAATTTGGAGTATTAAATTAATTGTTTCCAATTAAGGGGCAATTTAACGTGGCCAATCCACCTAGCCTGCACATCTTTGGGTTGTGGGGGCGAAAACCTCGAAACATGGGGAGAATATGCAAACTCCACACGGACAGTGACCCAGAACCAGGATCGAACCTGGGACCTCAGCGCATGAGGCAGCAGTGCTAACCACTGAGCCACCGTGCTGCCCCGTGAATCTCCATTTTAAGAAGTTCTTCAATTCTTCATTGATTTGTTGGAACTTGGATATTAAAGCAGTGTGCATTCTACCTGACAGGCATGTGATATTATGCACTATCTCACTTTGCATGCACATGTGAAGTGGTTTCAAGAAGGGTGATGCATGCCTAGATGGAAATCCTTCTAGTTTCCTTCCAATACGTCTTACTAGCTCTTAAGTGTTGACTCCACTGTTTGTAGGTGTAAGGCAACCGCTGGCACCTCACCAGAGTGACTAATATGAGCCTTGAAAGTTGACCTGTGATCTGACTGCTGGGAACATTACAGCTGTGTCTAATTTTCTGAGCCTACATGTTTATGCTTCCAGCACAAGTTGCTACCGTGTGATCTATAGGGGAGACCCATGCTGACTTTACATTTTCTTCTCTCCCCTTTCCCCACAACTTAGAGGTCCGCTATGGTGCCTGGCTGTAAGATTAGCACAAAGGAACCTCATCTTGCTTTCTACAAGTGTGTTCCCCATTGGAGGATATCCAATAACATTTAGGGATAGAATTGTGAAATGTAAAAAATAATTCTCCATCACACCCATCCATACTGTCGGATGCTGAGGCATGTGGCTACTGCAATCAGCTATTCATAGTCTTAATGTTATGAAGGTGAAGCCGATATACCTACAGTTCTAATCTGTACTAGACACGTGTTGCAAGGCAGCCATGAAAGTTGCATCAAGATGCCTATTTGTAAATGGTAAAAGTAAACTATTGCAGACGCTAGAAATCTGAAATAAAAACAGAGAATGCTGGAAGTGCTCAGCAGGTATGTCAGCACTCATGGAAAAAGAAGCAGAGTTAACGTTTTGGGTCTGTGACCGTTCATCAGACTTTTCATGGACCCTTGGTAGCGATGGAATTTTCTATCTACTATTGCCGGGCTCTAATTAAATCAGCCCGGGACCACTGTCCTGACGATCCCAGAAAAGAGTGCAGGAGATGAGGCTTCAAACTAATGATGGTTCAGGAATGAAACATGGAGTGAGGAAATGGTCAAGTCAAAGCGGTAAATGAAGACTCCAGAACAGAGCAGCTGTTTGTTAAGAATAAACCGAGTCTGCCAGGCAGAGACAGGGAGAGAGTAACAAAGACAATCGGGCACTAGTGACTTGACTGATACTAGGAAACAAATCGAACAAAGTTTATGCTAAGGCATTATATTTAAGTATGCACATCATTTTCAATAAATTGTATGAATTAATAACGGAGGTAGAAATTAATGGATTTGACCTAATAGGCATTGCAGACACATGGTGGCAAGGTGACCAAGTTTGTGAACGAAATATTCAAAAATTGTTCTCTTTTTGAAGAGGTAGGCAAAATGGAAAACAGGGAGGGGCAGCATGATAATAACACATGGGATAAAGATAAATAATCGGCAATGCAGGATGGACAAAGTAAGCCACATAGGTTTGAGGGGTGATTTACGAGGGTTGGCCAATGGGAAGCCACAATAAAAGATACGAAAAGTAAAGGCAAACATTTAAAGAATTCAAAGTTAGCAACAAATATGCATTCCTTAATGGTTCAACCATGGCTAATAAGTTCAAGAAAGGGGTATTAGATAGATGGAAGACACTTACAAAGCGGCCAAAAAGAGTGACAAATATGAAATTGGGATGATTTTAGAATTCAGCAAAGGAGGGCCATGAAAATGAGAAGAAAAGAGAAAACAGAATATGAAAGTAAACTAGCGAGAGATATAAAAACAGATTGTAAAAGCTTTCTACAGATGGATAAATAGGAACAGATTAGAAAATTTAAATGTGGACCCATTAGCTGAGGAGACGTGGGGAACAAATAAATGGCAGAGACATTAAAGGAATACCTTGTATATGTCTTCATCGGACGAAAGAATTCCGTGCAGCTGGTGCAGACTCGATGGGCCGAATGGCCTCCTGCACTGTAAATTCTATGAATTCTATGAATTTGTTGGGACCAACGGGATGAAGAACAGGCTACTGTAGAATTGATTGTCTGTAAAAGTCAACAACTGCAACCCTCCTCCACCCACCAGCACCCCCTCCCCCACCTCAACAAAAGAGTTGTTATGGATTTATTGTTTTAATCTTCCAGAATTTCCTAGGTTCAAGGATTGAAAACATGACCCCGCTATTCAAAAAAAGTGCGAGAGGGAAAAGAATTGGGAAATATATGCCAGTTAGCTTGACAGCAGACATCGTAAAAATTCTAGAATCTGTTATGAGGATGTGGTAACAGGGCAATTAGAAGATCATATTGTGATTATCCAACCTCAACACGGATTTATGAAATTAAAGATCATATTTGATAAATCTGGTTACTTTTTTGAGAATGTAACTAGTTAGCCATGTAAGTGAGTACTAGTAAATCTGTGAATTGGTTTTCAAAAAGCTTTTGATAATGTGCCACAAAAAACATTTTTGTAAAAAAAAAATGAGGGTTCACACATTTGGGGTGATATATTAGCATTCATTTCACCTTTGGTTCATGGAGCGAAACCAGAGAAGGAATATGGGTAATTTTCAGGTTAATTGGGCTGGATTCTCCGCCGCAGCGTAAACTCAGCTACAGGCAACGCGGAATCCAGCGTCGAGCAGAAAATGGACTCCAAAGCTCTGCCCCCCCCCCCCCCCCCCCCCCGCTGCCGTTGGGATTAAGGTTTACATCCCATGACAACGGGAGGATGTAAATGGGGCATTAAGAATCATGTAGGCGAGAATTGGTGCAGGTCTTGACAAGCGTGGTCCTGACGCGGTAAACCTTTCCGTGGGCCAATGGGGTAGCTCTTTAAGGAAGTTGACCCCAAAGCCCATCGGAGGGCCACCCTCGCTCTCCACAATGCAAAACCTGCCTACCGCACCCCCACCAGACTCCCCACCATCCTCCTCTTAATTTAAAGAGACCCTCTAATTAAAGATGCTCCCAGAAGAGAGACCTCAGTCTGTATGCCCCCCAGAGGAGAGACGCCTGTCTGGATGCTAGACAGCTGTCCAGCCAGAGACAGTGAAAACAACTCACCTGTGCAATTCACCAGCTGGCTCAGGGAGAGGAAGCAGCGCCTGCCAATTCCTGGAACGAGAAAACCAGTCAGCTGGGTTTAAACCCTCTCAGGTCTTTGATGTGCAAGCCATTCATGCATTTGTCTTTGATATTGACTTTAGAAGGCTTCCACACACACCCAGCTATCTGCATTGTTCAATTCATCTTAGCGCAGTGGACTAGGCAGCTAGCTTGTAATGCAGATCAATGCCAGCAACGTGGTTTCAATTCCTGTACCGGCCTCCCTGAACAGGTGCCGGAATGTGGCAACTAGGGGCTTTTCACAGTAACTTAATTGAAGCCTACTTGTGACAATAAGCTATTATTGTCATTATTATTTCCCTTCATGCTTGAGTGACTTTGAAGTAGTCAGCTGTGAAACTAACTGAAAGCACTTAATTATCTTTGATGTGGTCCAGAAGCTGTCAATCAAAGCTTGAAGTTTATAAACATTGCAGATAGTTTCACAGCTGGGGTCTTCCTGACAGGGGCTCTCTTTTGGGGGGTTCCACACAAAGGTCTATCTTCTGGGGGACGGGTCTTTTTAATTATGGGGTCTCGGGGGGGGGGGGGGGTCGGGATTCTTTTGTGGGTCCCGGCGATCAGGACGCCATTTACAAATGGTGTCCTGATCTCACGCTACAATGAGGAGTTCCAGCGAGTGGAGCAGACTATTGTAAAAAATGGCGCTATGTGCGACCTTGGCCACACATTCCCGTTTTGGCCCCTTATTCAAAGCGAGTCGCTTTGAATAGCCCTGTATTTCTCGACACTGAGTGCCAGGGAAATATGCGGCTAAGCGTGTTCGCCTGGAGACTTTGTTCCCTTTTGGGAAGATCGCACCCAATGTCTCCCTCCCGGATAATCCTGCCCATTGGCTGTAAGCAGCAAAGTACCATAGGATCAATGCTCATCAATGTCCTGGATGAGGGATCAAGTGTAATGTAGCCAAGCTTGCTGACGACACAAAGTTAGACGGGAATGAAGAGGAAGCAATGAGGGTGCCAGGGGGGATATCGACATGTGAAGTGAGTGGGCAAGCATATGGTAGATGGAATGTACTGTGGGGAAGGGTGAAATTGTACCCTATGGTAAGAAAGCTCGAATACTTTTTCATGGGGTTTTTTATTCAAGAAGGACCTGAATGTCCTTGTACATGAAATCCGGACATTTATTTGCAGATGTAGTGAGCAATTAGGAAAGCAAATGCTATTCGAACTTTGATTACAAAAGGATTGGTGTATAAGATTAAATCATACGCCATTATATGGAGTAGTGATTTGCAAACTATTTTTCGGACCCACTTTTACCAAATGCCTGACCGTTGCGACCTGCACCTTCGCGAAGCAAGTCACAATACATCAATAAATCATCTTTGTATGGGACTATTCAAAATTCCAGGCTGGATTCCCTGCCCTCCCCCAACTCACACCTTTTTGTCTTATGTTCGTGAGTCACCCCTTCTAATCCTTCCTCCATTGTGCTGCTTTTCCATTTGCCTCTGAAACATGTTGGAATCTCCTCCATTATGAAGGTGTCACATAAGTAGTTTCCTGCACCAATCTTGTATCTTTATTAAACATAGAACATAGAACAGTACAGCACAGAACAGGCCCTTCGGCCCTCAATGTTGTGCCGAGCCATGATCACCCTACTCAAACCCACGGATCCACCCTATACCCGTAACCCAACAACCCCCCGTTACCTTACTTTTATTAGGACACTACGGGCAATTTAGCATGGCCAATCCACCTAACCCGCACATCTTTGGACTGTGGGAGGAAACCGGAGCACCCGGAGGAAACCCACGCACACAGGGGGAGGACGTGCAGACTCCACACAGACAGTGACCCAGCCGGGAATCGAACCTGGGACTCTGGAGCTGTGAAGCATTTATGATAACCACCATGCTACCCTGCTGCCCATTTAAGGGATGGGTTTTCTGGCAGCTGGTTTTGTGCTGACAGTACAGTTAGGAAATGATTGTCGAGTATATTATTTTTCCACTGGCTCAATACTTGTGACTCAAATTAGGCCAAGTGTTATCAATTCAGTTTTATTTCATTGTAAACGTTAGTTTTTATGGCATCTCTGTAGTGTGCCAACTGAGGGCGGGATATCAAACTAATCAGGGAGATGCCAAAAAGATGCAAAGCTCAAAAACAATTCATGAACATGGACTGAATACAAAGATTAAACCTTCAATGTTGCTGTTGATCATTTTGACCATCCTTAAAATGCTTTCGTGCGGCAATTGTGGAGATGATGGTGTGTTTATGTCCAGTTAGTTTCAGCAGCAAGTTACTAGGATCCCAAGCTGGCGCACATTCTCTACATCATTGTTCCTCATTTAAAATTTACACAGAAGGCCGAATTTAAGTTTCAAACTGACTTCTGGGTTTGATGCTTCCATTGCGTCTTATGAGTGCAATTTTCATCCAGGTCTTCAACTCTTGATTTCTTTCAATAATTCCCTTTATGTTTACAACAAACGGATCCAGAAATGAGGATTACTAGAAGAACTGACTCCTGCCAGTTTTCACAAGTACTTTTTTTTTGTTAAAGAACATTTGGGGGTTCAGTATGGGTGTGAAGGAGAGGAAAATCATGACCTCGTATCAGCCTACATCAGTTGCTTTTCCCTCACAGACACCAATGTAATCTTGTTCCATATTTAATAGATTATTTTTTTAGGGGGCAATTTAGCATGACTAATTTACATTCTCTGCACCTTTTTTGAGTTGTGGGGGGTGAGACTCACGCAGACACGGGGAGAATGGGCAAACAATGATCCGGGGCCGGAATCGAACCCGGGTCTTCAGCGGCAACAGTGCTAACCACAGCTCCACCATGCCGCCCTTGTTTAATATACAGTGAATTTTATGTACTAGGTTTTCTTTTCAGACTTTTTAAGGATATTCACGGGCTCAAAAGCAGAAAGGTGATCTTTTTTGACTTCCTTTTAAAAAGTCAAGTCTACAGTGATATCAGGGTGCAACTTTTTTTTCATTTTGTAAATAATTTATTTAAGAGAATATGGTGGAAATATCACATCTGTGATTTACCTTCAGTTCATAGTCCTGATCATTCCGTTGATTCAGTCTTCTGTTATCATCATCACCACCCTCAACGAAGTCTTTTTGTTCACCCCACCATGTGGCGAGGATAACTTGAAGGGCCACGAGAAATTGTCGGCCATTTTGAAGTTCTGGCCTCCGGTGTAGATCTGGGACGGGATTCTCCGACTCCCCCGGCTGGGTCGGAGAATCGCCGGGGGTCGGCATGAATCCCGCCCCCGGCGTCCTCCAAATTCTCCCACCCCCAAAAAATCGGCCCGGCGTGAATCACGCCGCCCGCCTCGGAGAATGGCGGGGACCGGCGCAACTCAATGGGCCCCAGGGCTGCCCGAATTCTCCGGCCCGCGATGGGCCGAAGTCCTGCCCGTTTTTTGTCAGTCCCGCCGGCATAAATTGGAGTAGGTCCTTACTGGTGGGACCTGGCGGCGCGGGCGGCCTCCGGGGTTCTTGGGGGGTGTGGGGGGATCTGGCCCCGGAAGGTGCCCCCACGGTGGCCGGGCCCGTGATCGGGACCCACCGATCCGTGGGCGGGCCTGTGCCGTGGGGGCAGTCCGCCATTGCCGGTGCGGAAACAAAGCTCTCTGCGCATGCGCGCGGGGTGACGCCTGCACGCGCTGGCGCTCCCGCGCATGCGCCAACTCGCGCCAGCCGGCGGAGGCCTTTCAGCACCGGTTGGAGTATCGGCAAGCCCCAATCCCGGCGGCCGGTGGGGCGCAAACCACTCCAGGGCGGGCCTAGCCACTGAAGGTGCGGAGGATTACGCACCTTTGGGGCGGCCCGACGCCGGAGTGGTTCACGCCACTCCGTCCCGCCGATTACAGCAGAATACTGCCCCTGATCTTCAGTAGAAATTATGCCATATTTTCCGAGCCGTTTTACATTCAGTGCGTTCTCAGTAAGAGCAATGCACTGATCCTTGATCTTGCCAAAGCCACGTTTGTAGATCATTTCATGGACAGATTTTAGATTTAGATATCCCCATGCAATATGTGGCTCTGCAATATGGAGCATGTAGATTGAAGCCGTATTCAATTTCATAAACACACCATTGAAGATCTGACGCATGCCAATTGAATGGCCTGTTGTGCCTTGGATGGTGTCAAGCTTCTTGAGTGTTGTTGGAGCTGCACTCACCAAGACAAGTGGAGATCATTTTTCCACACTCCTGACTTGTATTTTTGATGGTGGACAGGCTTTGGGGAGTCTGGAGTCAAGTTACTCCCCACAGAATTGCCAGCCTCTGACCTACTCATGTAGGCACAATATTTAGATAGCTAGTCCAAGACCGTTTCTGGTCAATGGTAAACCCCACCCACCTACCCAGGATATTGGTTACCAGTGGGGGATTCAGCGATGGCAATGCCATTGAATGTCATGGGACAATGGTTAGATTCTCTCTTGTTGGAAGTGGTCATTGCCTTGCATTTTTGTAGTGTGAATGTTACTTGCTACTTATCAGCCCAAGTTCAGTGTTGTCCAGATCTTCTTCCATATGATAATGGACTGCTTCAGTACCTGAGAAGTCATGAATGGTGCCGAACATTGTGCAATCTCAGCGAAAATCCCCACTTCTTTAAAAAAAAAATTAATTTAGAGTACCCAATTAATTTTTTCCAATTAAGGGGCAATTTCACGTGGCCAATCCACCTAACCAGCACATCTTTGGGTTGTGGGAGGGAAACCCACGCAAACATGGGGAGAATGTGCAAACTCCATACGGACAATGACCCAGAGCCGGGATCGAACCTGGGACCTCGGCGCCGTGAGGAACAGGGCTAACCCACTGCGCCACCGTGCTGCCCGAAAATCCCCACTTCTAACCTTATGGTGGAGCGAAATTCATTCATCAAGCTGCCAAGTATTCCCAACACTTACAGTTATTTCTGTGTAACCATTGCATACTCAAATACCACTGTGTGCCTCTGCCTGAGCAGCCCTTTGAACCATTGCCTCTTAATTCATTAATGCTCCCAGGTGTGCTGCTAACTTCCGGCACAGGTGCATAATCATGATCCCTTCGTTATCCAATGCTTGAGATCAAAAATTGCTGCATTCGGGTGACTGACTGGCATCCAGATCTTGACACCTCGTCATAAATTAATGTGAGGTGGCATGGCGCACCTACGCCCAATTTTACACTGCCTCTGGTCCCTCCACCTCCAGGGACTGAACCTTCAGCTCATTATTTGGCCACGTGTTGATGAACATGAATCTTAAACATTCAGTTCTCTGCATTGGTTAGAAGTTCTTCCGTCTCTCCTTGTTGATGCACAGTGTCGATGGTCACACGGTTTGACTCCACCTTTTCCCTAAATGGAAGCAAGGAAACACTCTGCAGTGAGCTAGCTGGAGCCTGGAACTTCAACTTGGCTGTGTACAATCAACTCATGCTTGGCTTGCATGCCACCACTGATAAATTATGAAGTTCCCATCTTGAATTTCGGACTGTAAGACAAGTTGATGTCTATACAGTGCTGTCCATGGCTCATGACGTTGCCGTTGGATTCTCTGTGACTGCCAGATCTTAACCAATCAGCTTTAAATTAAATTCTTCTCTAATATCCCTGTTTTCGGTGGGTGCTTCAGCCTACTGGTTTTAATAACCCTTTTCAGTTTTGCATTCTTATTGTAACCAATTAACCAAGAAAGATTTTAAGAGGGGGGAAGTGCATCCGTGGCTAAGCAAGGAGGTTAAAGATAACATGAAGGCAAAACCTGAAGCATACCATATTGCAAAAGTCAGTGGCAGGCTTGAGGATTGGGAAACTTTTAAAGACCAACAGAGCATAAATGGGTACCAAATAATTAGTAACAAGACCAAAAGGGAAATTATGAAACAAATCTGGTGCAAAATGTAAAAACAGATAGCAAAAGATTCTGCTAGCATATAGAAAGGAAGTGAGTAGCTAAAGGCAACATTGGTCCCTTCGAGGACGAGACTGGGAGTTAATAGTGGGGAACACAGAAATAGAGCAAAAACAAAGAACCAATGGCAGAGACAGGGGCGGCACGGTGGCGCAGTAGTTAGTACTGTTGCCTCATAGTGCTGAGGAACCGGGCTCGATCCTGGCCCGGGTCACTGCCCGTGTGGAGTTTGAACATTTTCCCCGTGTCTGCATGGATCTCACCCCCACATCCCAAAGATTTGCAGTGTAGGTGAATTGGCCAGGCTAAATTGCCCCTTAATTCGGAAAAAAAAAGAATTGTGTCAGCCATGGACTTTGCATCCTGATTTGCATTGGCATAGTTCACAAAGCCACACATCAGGAAATCATTTTTATACTGCTTTGTTCCTGGTTTTAGTTTTTACTTTGTCCAGTGGCCCTGGAGTCTACATACAGCTCACATCAGCACTGCTTTGCCCTGCTGTGGACTCTGCTAAGAAGCTCTCTCCAGCTGATTCAGTTGTGAGATCCTGGCCCGTTTGTGTCTCTGGCTCTCTGTATAGGGCATTGATGAGAACGCATCTGGAATACTGCGCACAGTTTTGAGGATGTAGATGTATTAGAGGTGGTTCAGAGAAGGTTTATTGGATTGCTTCCAGCGATGGAGGAGTTGCCTTATGAAGAGAGATTGAGTACATAGAACATAGAACAGTACAGCACAGAACAGGCCCTTCGGCCCTCAATGTTGTGCCGAGCCATGATCACCCTACTCAAACCCACGTATCCACCCTATACCCGTAACCCAACAACCTCCCCCTTAACCCTACTTTTATTAGGACACTACGGGCAATTTAGCATGGCCAATCCACCTAACCCGCACATCTTTGGACTGTGGGAGGAAACCGGAGCACCCGGAGGAAACCCACGCACACAGGGGGAGGACGTGCAGACTCCACACAGACAGTGACCCAGCCGGGAATCGAACCTGGGACCCTGGAGCTGTGAAGCATTTATGCTAACCACCATGCTACCCTGCTGCCCTTCAGTAGTTCAGGCCTATACTCGCTGAAGTTGAGAAGAACGAGAGGAGATCGAATTGAGGTATTTAAGATGCTAGTGGGGTCTGACAGAGTGGATGTAGAGTGGATGTTTCCCCTTGCTGGACATTCTTGAACAAGAGGCCATAGTCTTTGGCCAAGTGGTGTTAGATTTAAAACTGAAATGAGGAGGAATTACTTCACCCAAAGGGTTGTGAATCTGTGAAATTCCTGACCAAAGAGTGCAGTGGACGCTGGAACACTGAACAAATTTGAGGAGGAGATAGATAGGTTTTTAACTAGTAGAGGGACGAAGGGTAATGGGGAGTGGGCAGAAAGGTGGAGATGGGGCTGAGATAAGATGAGCCATGACCGTATTGAATGGCAGAGCAGGCTCGAGGGGATGAATTGCCTACTCTTGCTCCTAATTCTTATGTAATTATTTCAGACCTGCATTTGGGAACCAAGGGACTCCAGCTCAATACCAGTGTCTTAAATGTGGATTTGTCTATATATCAAACTGTTTTAGCAGCAATATTTCTCTTGACCCTCGATTGTTGATCATGAGCTAGGTCATGTTTTAATTTCTCCGGACGAGTTTCTGCCTTTGCCTAAACACTGGAATGGCTGTAACTCTGGGACTTTCTCTGTGATAGTGGTGCAGTATCTCTGCTTGACCTGACTGCAGACTGTGATCCCATTTCCAGCACCAATGGGAGGAGCAGGCTCCATGAATGAACATTCCTATCCTGAATGCTGAAAAAAATATATTTTGGCATTGCTTTTCATCCGGCACTCATCAGTACAATCACAAGAATACCACTGTCAGGGGAAACAACAATTTTATACTGTCTGAGAAGCAAGTGTCGATTGGCTGGCAAGTGGACTCTGATAGATAAAAGGCATTGCCATGGAGAATGCACCAGTAAAGCTGAAGCATTTGCAACTATCTTCAGATGCAAATGCTAAGTGGATGCTCCATCTTAGGCTCTTCTTGTGGTCTCCAGAACCACAGCTGATTAAAGTTCAGCTTTATGCCTGGAGAAGCCATTAATTGGCATGTTTCCCTGTTCGATTAGTGGCAGCCAGGCTCTCAAAGTTGGAGGGCCAATCAGAGACCTTCCAGCTTCACAGGTGCACCTGCGGCAGTACAAGGTGAACCCCTCTACAGGGTGGTCTTTGGCTGTATTCCCCCATAACCCCCACCTGGGCAGGAGGCGAGATCAGGCTGTTGATGGCTGCCCACCTCCAGGTATTTGATTTGCCGTTTGTGTCAGGATACTGGAGGCCCCACATTCTTCACCCCACAGTCGGAAACTAAATTATAATCCTTATTGGTTCATTGTTCTTTTTTAAATTAATGTATCTTTGAAATGCTAGCGTCCTACCCTTACTGTGTTCCCTATTGTCACATGTTCCCAGCAGCATTGACTCAATTTCCCAGCATTTAGGAGTTTGAATCCCTTCAGGACCTCCATGTCCAACCCACCCACCTTGATGATTTGCTACTTGACGACCGTACACTGACTTTATTACTCATCCTGTTTTTCCCTTCCTCCCCCTTCCACTCCATCTCAAAATCGTTGTGACAACCAATTAAAGAGCATCCCTTGCAAACTGCAGGGAAATCTCAACCTTATCTTTAATTTCTTGACAAACACTTCTCGGTTAGTTTGAAATGCGAAGGAGCCGGGAGAACCTGTCTTTGCGACAGCTTCATCAAGCCGTACGCTATGCAAAATGCACAGTTTGAGTATCTTGCTTGAGCTGCAGAATAAATTGGTTGTTAAAATTCTTTAAAAAAGGTATATTTTTACTCAAGCGTTTTCCATTTCCTACGTTACTCCATTTTATATGTTACATCCCAGCACTGCCCCCCACCCCCGAAAAATTTCTGCACCTCTACAATATCCCAAAAGGTTTGGGTAACCAGAGTGGGATTCCCTCCTATTTGTGTTTGTGTGCTCATGGTGCGCGTACAAACGAAGAGAAGATTTCTGTGGTCATTTTGCTTAAAGCGTTAATTTTCTCTGAGGTACCTGCAGTGGTTTAATGCGGGGAGGGAGATCAGTCTACGTATGTGGCAAGCTTCAGAATGGTGCAGTAATGTTGCAAGTGCTTTTTTGTAAGATCGTTGAACCTTGGCCTTTGTTCAATCAGGCCACAAGCTCTGTCAAATTGCATTGTGCAATGCTGATCTAGGAACAAAAACCGGATTGTTCGCCTGTGCTGAATAAGCAGCTGCTTAGCAATGTTTGTCTGCATCATTTTTTTTGTAGTTGAGGCATTCTCCAGTGGATTTAGATTTTTGCTAAACACATATTCTGTGCCCCTCTCACTACTAACTAGCAGATTAAATCATTTAAAGTACATTATCCAAAGTCTGTCTTCCATACTAAAGATGACGACATCCATTCTTTTCAGTGGTACATATGGCCTGCCTGACCAAAAAAAACATCTTGAATGTACTCAGTATTGGCAGGGAAGAATCGTTCAAAATCCAACGGGTTGAGAACTGTTGAAGGTAATGCTTACAGATATAACGGGGTTTAATTTTAAATGCCTCTGATTTCTCCAGTCACTGCCCATCTGTAAACAGAGAGGTGTTTGGATTTTTGATTCCCCCTTTATAAGTGGGGATGCGTTTCTCCTCCTCCCGCTCCCCAACCCTTCAGTTTGGAGTGATCCGATTTTCTATTAATAACCTCACAGCAAACCCCGATAATGGTGGAATAAGAGGATTGGTTTATTTTACACACACACACAAAACACAGGAAGGTATTTTGCAACACCTGTCTCTTAGGGATAAGAGGGATAAGGGAAGGAAAGGGTACAGGGCCAGACCATTCTAAAATGAGTTCTGGATTTCACATGAGTCTGGAATCAGGGGCAGGATTGTCTGAGACCCGCCGGGTCGGAGTGAATCCCACCCCGCCGCTCCGACGGCAACTGCCGAATTCTCCGGTTTTCGGGCGGCGGTGGGGATCCCACCGCGCCGGTCAAGGGCCGTTGGCAGCGCCCCCCCACCCCCGGCAAATCTCCGGGCCCCAATGGGCCGAGCAGCCGCCTGTTTTCAGCCAGTGTCCGCTGGCGTGGATTGGACATGGTCCATCACGGCGGACCTGGCTTGTAGGCCATCTACCGGAGTCCTCTGGTGGGGGGAGGGGGGGGGGGGGGGGGGGGGTGGAAGAAGAATCCGGCCCCAGGGGTGGCCCCCACGGTGGCCGGGCCCGCAATCGGGGCTCACCGATCTGCGGGAGGGCCCGTGCCGTTGGGGGCACTCTTTCCCTCCACGCCGGCCTCTGTAGGGCTCGGCCATGGCCAGCGCGGAGAAGAAACCCCCTGTGCATGCGCCAGAACACGTCGGTGGTTCTGCTCATGCGCAGGACCAGGGAGGCCCTTCGGCACCGGTTGGCGCAGCGCCAACCCCTCCGGCGACGGCCTAGCTCCCGGAAGTGCGGAGGATTCCGCACCTTCTGGTCGGCCCGACGCCAGAGTGGTTCGCGCGCTCTTGGTGCCGGCGTCAGGCCATCCGGCCAGTTGCGGGAGAATCCAGCCCCAGAAGTCCAATGGTGTATTCCTTCAGAGGTTATCAGGCAGACACTGTCGCAGGGTGACCTGACTTTCTAGAAGCGCGGACTTCTACTGTGACCAGAGGCACGCAGAGATGAATTCGCCTTCACAAAAAAAAAATTGCAGAATTGTTATGGCGCAGAAGGCCATTTGGCCCATTGTGTCTGCCCAGGTTCCCCAAATGATCATTGCAATGATAGTGCCATTTTTCAGTTTTTTACCTATAACCCTGCACATTGTTTTTAATCAAATAATCATCTAATGCCCTCTTGAATGCCTTGATTGAACCTTCTTCCACCATACATCCAGGCAGTGCGTCCAGACCTGACCCACTCGATGTGTAGAAAGGACTTTTTTCCTCCATCACATTTACTTTTTTTGCACATCACTTGAACTCTATGCCCTCTCGTTCTTGATCCATTTATGAGCAGGAACTGCTTTTCCCTAGCTACTCTGTCCAGCCCTCATTAATTTCAACATCTCTTATCAAATCTCTGAGCCTTCTCTCCAAGGAGAACAGTCCCAACCTCTCCAATCTACCCTCATAACTGAAGTTTCTCATACCTGGAAGGATTCTTATAAATCTCTTCTGCACTCCCTCTAATGTGTTTAAATCCTTCCTATAGTGTGGCGCCAGAACTGTACACAATACTTCTGCTTGGGTCGAGCAAGTGTGTTATGTAAGTTCAGCATAACCTTGTTGCTCCTGTACTCTATACCATTATTAATAATGCCGAGGATACTGTATGCTTTATTAACTGCTCTCTTCACCTGTCCTTCCACCTTCAGTCACTTATGCACACAGACACCCAGATCCCTCTGCTCTTGCACCCCCTTTAAAGTTGTCCTTTTATTTTATATTGTCTCTCCCTGTTCTTCCTACCAAAATGAATCACTTCACACGTTTTAGCATTGAACTTCACCCTGGAACAGTGTCTGCCTGATAACCTCTGAAGGAATACACCACGGGACTTCTGACTTTGAAGTTCATCTGCCACCTATCTGCCCACGCCACCATCTTGTTTGTGTCCTACACTGTTGTACACCATCCTCCTCACAAAATCTGGAAACATTGTAAACTCTATCGTGCACAAACTTTGAAATTGTCCTCTGCACATCAAGCTCGAGCTAATTGATAAATATCAAGAAAAGCAAGGGTACTAATACCAATCCCTGGGGAACCCCACTACAAACTTTTCTCCAGCCCGAAGAATTTCCATTTACTCAGCCAATTCTGTATCCATGTTTCTACTGTAACTTTTATTCCATGAGCAATAACTAGCCTCATGGGTCTGTGCTGTGACATTGTATCAAATGGCTTTTGGTCACCCATGTATACTACATCAACAGAATTACCCTCATTAACCCTCTCTGTTACCTCATTAGAAAACTGCAGCAAGTCTTATAGGGACCGAGACATGGGGCGGGATTCTCCCCTACCTGACGGGGCTGGGGGTCCTGGCGTGATGGAGTTGTGTGAACCACTCCGGCGTTGGGCCGCCCCAAAGGTGCGGACGTCACCGCACCTTTAGGGGCCAAGCCCTAACATTGAGGGGCTAGGCCCACGCTGGCGTGGTTGGCGCCATGCTGGCCGGCGAGAACGGCCTTTGGCGTCACGCCAGCCGGGGCCGAAGGGACTTCGCCGGCTGGCATAAATCCGCGCATGCGCTGGAGCATCAGCAGCTGCTAACGTCATCCCCGCGCATGCGCAGGGGAGGGGGTCACTTTCACCTCCGCCATGCTGAAGACTATGGCGAAGGCGGAAGGAAAAGAGTGCCCCCACGGCACAGGCCCGCCCGCCGATCGGTCACAAGGGGCATTATTAAACTTAGCGAGATCCCTGCTCTCCAAAGGCGAGAAATTCTGTGATATGAGTCATGGCAGTCAGGTATGTCAGGAGACATTTGTCCTTCTGTAAAATAAAATAATCATTTATAAAGTAGCCAGGTTGAAGTAGATATCTGTATTTTCCTTCCTGTCTGCTGGATGCGACACAATATAGGATTGTGTCACATCAATTGTGTGTTATTTTGAAGGAAAATGCTCTCAAAGATAAAACTTAAAAATCCAAATAGGAACTAGGAATGTTTGTGGTTATCCTCGTACACTCTACAGAAATTGCAATCCTAAAACATATATAGCGACATTGTTAACTCCAAGACACTTGACAGGAATGTTAATGAGCAGAATCTGATATTAAGCAACAGACGAGATATTGGGTCATGAAAGCGAGGCAAGTGGAAATGAAATTAAATGAAAATCGCTTATTGTCACAAGTAGGCTTCAAATGAAGTTACTGTGAAAAGCCACTAGTCGCCACATTCCGGCGCCTGTTTAGGGAGGCTGGCACGGGAATTGAACCGTGCTGCTGGCCTGCCTTGGTCTGCTTTAAAAGCCAGCTATTTAGCCCTGTGCTAAACCTGCCCCTTATACTGAGCACAGTAAGAAGTCTTACAACACCAGGTTAAAGTCCAACATGTTTGTTTCAAACACTAGCTTTTGGAGCACTGCTCCTTCCTCAGGTGAATGAAGATGTAGGTTCCAGAAACATATAGACAAATTCAAAGATGCAAGACGATACTTAGAATGCGAGCATTTGCAGGTAATTAAATCTTTACAGATCCAGAGATAGGGGTAACCCCAGGTTAAATTGATGTGAATTGTCTCAAGCCAGGACAGTTGGTAGGATTTCGCAAGCCCAGGCCAGATGGTGGGGGATGAATGTAATGCGACATGAATCCCAGGTCCCGGTTGAGGCCGCTCTCATGTGTGCGGAATTTGGCTATAAGTTTCTGCTCGGCAATTCTGCGTTGTCGCGCGTCCTGAAGGCCGCCTTGGAGAACGTTTACCCGGAGATCAGAGGCTGAATGCCCTTGACTGCTGAAGTGTTCCCCGACTGGGAGGGAACATTCCTGTCTGGTGATTGTCGCACGATGCCCGTTCGTTCGTTGTCGCAGTGTCTGCATGGTCTCGCCAGTGTACCACGCTTCGGGACATCCGTTCCTGCAGCGTATGAGGTAGACTACATTGGTCGAGTCGCATGAGTATGTACCGTGTACCTGGTGGGTGGTGTTCTCACGTGTAATCGTGGTATCGTTTGCATTCTTGATCACACTCATCTCCATCAAGGACGGTTACCTCAGCATTTCACTTTACCGATGCGGAAAGATGCCCTCGCACGAACGAGATATGGCACTCGACTCATCGATCGACAGCTCCAACATGCCACAACAAAAAACCGCACCAACCTCCTCAGAAGACAAACATGGGACACAACCGACAGAGTATCCTTCGTCGTCCAGTACTTCCTCAGAGCAGAGAAACTACGACATCTTCTCATCTTCTTCGCATCCTTCAACACGACATTGATGACGACGAACATCTTGCCAAGGTCATCCCCACACCCCCACTACTTGCCTTCAAACAACCGCGCAACCGTAAACCATTGTTTGCAGCAAACTACCGAGCCTTCGGAACAGCGACCACAACACCACACAACCCCGCCATGGCAATCTCAGCAAGACGTACCAGATCATCGACATGGGTACAACCATTACACGTGATAACACCACCCACCAGGTACGCGGTACATGCGACTCGGCCAACGTTGTCTATCTCATTCGCTGCAGGAAAGGATGTCCCGAAGCGTGGTACACTGGCCAGACCATGCAGACGCTGCGACAACGAATGAACGGACATTGCGTGACAATCACCAGGCAGGAATGTTCCCTTCCAGGGCAGCACGGTGGCGCAGTGGGTTAGCACTGCAGCCTCACGGCGCCGAGGTCCCAGGTTCAATCCCGGCTCTGGGTCACTGTCCGTGTGGAGTTTGCACATTCTCCCTGTGTCTGCGTGGGTTTCACCCCCACAACCCAAAGATGTGCAGGCTAGGTGGATTGGCCACGCTAAATTGCCCCTTCATTGGAAAAAATGAATTGGGTACTCTAAATTTAAAAAAAAAAGGAATGTTCCCTTCCAGTCGGGGAACACATCAGCAGTCAAGGGCATTCAGCCTCTGATCTTCGGGTAAGCGTTCTCCAAAGCGGCCTTCAGGACGCGCGACAACACAGAATCGCCAAGCAGAAACTTGTAGCCAAATTCTGCACACGTGAGTACGGCCTCAACCGGGACCAGGGATTCATGTCGCATTACATTCATCCCCCACCATCTAGCCTGGGCTTGCTAAATCTTATCAACTGTCCTGGCTTGAGGCAATTCACACATATTTAACCTGGGGTTACCCCTATCTCTGGATCTGTAAAGACTTAATTACCTGCAAATGCTCGCATTCTAAACATTGTCTGGCATCTTTGAATTTGTCTAAATATATGTTTCTGGAATCTATCTCTTCATTCACCTGAGGAAGGAGCAGTGCTCCGAAAGCTAGTGTTTGAAACAAACATGTTGGACTTTAACCTGGTGTTGTAAGACTTCTTACTGTGCTCACCCCAGTCCAACGCTGGCATCCCCACATCATCTGAGGTTCAGGGAGGGAATTCCAGAGTTTGAGGCCAAGAAAGTTGAAGGTATGACTGCCAATTGTGGAGCAAAAAGAATCTGGATGCACAACAGAGGCCACAGATGGTGGAATGCAGATTCCTGAGAGGTGAAAATTTGAGGCAATGTTGAACACAAAGCCAATACAGCACAGTGAGCAGCAGACAATGGCTGAACTGGACTTGGTGTGAGTTAGAATAGGGGCGGCATTGAGATTCACTGAAATCAGTTAGAGGAAAAGAGAAGCTTCGAGTTTCGATTGCATTCCAGGATGATTCTAGACTAGCAAACAGTTTAGGGAGAATAGAGTAGGTCCTGACAGTGATTTGTGATTCACCCTGATGTGCTAATGAATGGTCATACCAATTGTTTGCCATAGAACATTGAATTCAGCCTTTGCGAATGACCAGGGTGGGAGAGCATAAGGGTTTTACTTGAGACCAGGGCATTAAAGGTGTAGATGTGACTGAGGGTATGATTCATGGCGAAACGAGGCCCAAAGGTTAGATGGTTGGTAATGTAAAAGTGCAGTTGTAAGTGACTTAGATAACATAGAACATTCCCGGGTCAGATGTAAAAGGAAGTACAAAACGCGTGCAGAAGGCTACAAGTGACCAGAAATGGTCTAGTCTCTGCTGTTTCCTTGTAATAAGAAACATTATAAAGCACAGCAAGAATCACTTTCATTGCCAGCTTTGGCGGGCTTACAAGCAGCTCTTTGTAAGTCACCCAGGACAAGTTCAAATTTTGGAGTAGTCTCCAGTCGTGTACCAAATACAAAGCTTTGAGGATAATATTGTTTTGTAATGCCATGTATGTGGCAATTGAAATGGTTTGCAGCCCTGGATCTGCACTGGCTATCTCCTGAAGTGAGTCTCGCTTTTGATACTTGCCTCCACAGGAGATGTATTTCGGTCAGAGCCATAGCTCTTCATTTAAATAAATATATGACTGTATACTGTTTCCTCCTTCAACCCCATGAATAGTAAACTTCAAATTCAGTGCTTTGTTCGCTGCGGCCAGCTGGGTTCTATGTTAAAGCTCGAATCCTGTGCATTAGGAGGGCGTGAGCAGGAATCTCATGCAAAATCCTCAATTTGGGAGTCTGCAGTAATGTGGGACTTTCCTGTGAGCAGGTGCGGGTGTGGTTGGCGGCTCGGGTGAACTGCAGTCAGCTCAGCTGTCATTCTGATCTTATTAACTTTACTTTTAAAAAGGAGGAAAAATGTGCTATCCAGTAATACTTGCACAGTGATCCGAACAATATGGCTTAGAAAAAAAAGGTCATTTTAAGGGATTAATATTTGCATTGGCAAACATTAGAAATAAGATTTGGTTTTAAGTGTGTTTAATTCACTGTTTCTGTGCCTGGAAAGGTAAAAACCTATATTTAGATACATGTTGGACAAAGGTGTCGCTACTTAACAACAGGAGATCACTTTCCAGAGGGAGGGGCTTTCTTTGTTCTTAGTTTTAACTGGAAGCCAGAGCAGTTGGAGACAGGACACTAGGGAGTGACCAGTTCTCAACTCTGCCAGGAGGAGCTGGACAGGATAAGAAAGTTGCAAAGATGCAACATTCCGAAGGAACAAGATATAATCCAGATAACCAGGGAATTGGGATAGAGAATGTTTAAGACAACTGAAATTAAGTGAACAGAGACGAAGGTATTGTTCAGAAGAGTTCAAGGATGAGTAAACAAAGTGTTCAGGTTAAAGGGACAATTGCAGTAACCAGATTTAAAGTGGGACAGCAGCCTTCAAAGGTAAATCAAATGTCTAATGCCATTTTAATACAGTCTAGGAATTGAGAGTTAAAGCAATTGTGAACAGTTTGCACAGCAGTCAAGGCAAAGAAATCCTAAAGGGGTTGGTGTAAAATCCTGGACTTGATTCGCTGTTCAAAGTGGTGCAGGAGCTATGTTTAAAAGCTCATTTTGAAAATTTGGCCTGGATTTTAGAATGAGACTTTTAAACAGAGTTGAGTTTCTGGTCAATAACAATCCCCAAGCTGGTGACTTTGACGGCGGTAATGCCTTTGAATGTCAATGGACGGTGGCCATTGCCTGGCACATCTGTGTCACTGTAAGTAAGAAGCTCTGAAGAAATTGGTGTGTTTGACAAGTTAAGTGGGGCTTTTAGGGTGCAACTTGATGACTGCTATGGAAATTTCAAAGAAATAAAGAAGCTTAAATAGTAGAGCATCTTAGAAATTAGATTGTGTACAGGAGAAAGGGGAGCAAGCTGGTGATTTGGATCAGAGCAGGCTGTTCAAAATCCTACGGATCGGGGGAGTGTTGGCAAACATTAGTTACAGCTTTTGCAATGACAGCATGCTAATTCAGAATATTTCTCAATGTAACTGGTTGTGTCCAGCGAATTACAATAACTACTTTATAAATTAAATGACTCATTTGATTTATCATGACCATTAGTCAAGTAAGTGATGGAAATAAAAGTCTTAGTGGATTTTGGCATGGATACCACTGCACTCTAAGAATTATGGCTCCTAGCCACCTGGTCTCAGACATAGAAGAGAGTTATTTCAGTACAGATGTACTTAATTTACAAACTTGCCTTTCTCTTGCCAATTCCAAGTCAAAACAGAAGAGGCAAGTGCCGAAGAAGTAGTAAGAGCCACTCCAAGATACTGTACACTATCTTGTTAGTGAATTGTCTGGTGGAACTATAATAGTCATATACTGCACCACCAGCTTCAGTCATTGTTCAAATCAACAACCCCCATTTCATGGTACACTCTCCTTCAGATTTGCAAGCTGTGGATGCTGTAAGCATGCACGTCTTACTTGCCCTGCACCACAACCATACCCTTCTGCCTTTTTCCATCCAAGTGTAACTGGGTGGAACAGCAGCCAGGATGGAGCGATGAGGATGTGGCGCCATCTTTTGATTTTGCACTGGCAGCTGCCAGCTCAGACCCTGCCTCTGCTTATCTTGGAGCAAGTACTCTCGAACCTTTTTAAGTTGCAGCCCACTTGGGCAGGGCAAAAGAACCCGAAGACCGTCTACTGGTCCGACCCAACCTGCTTTCAGTAGCCACTGCAAAAACAAAAATAATCCTTCTCCAATTTAACGGGATAAATGATACTGCTCTTGAATCACCAGGTGATAACTGATTCCAAGCTGAAAAGTCATAGAGTCATACAGTACAGAAACGGGCCCTTTGGCCCACCAATCTATACTAATCCCATATACCAGCACTGGGTCCATTGTCGACTATGACTTGGCGATTTAAGTGCTCGTCCAGATACTTCTTAAATGTTACGAGAGTACTTGCCTCCACCTCCATCTTAGGCAGTGCGTTCCATATTTCTACCCCCTTTGGGTGAAAATATGTTTTCCCAGGTCTCCTCTAAACTACTTGCTCCTCACCTTAAACCTATGCTTTCTGGTCTTAGACACCTCTGGTGGACAGCACGGTAGCACAGTGGTTAGCACAGATGCTTCACAGCTCTAGATCCCATGTTCGATTCCCGGCTTGGGTCAATGTCTCTGCGGAGTCTGCACGTTCTGCCTGTGTCTGAGTGGGTTTCATCCGGGTTCTCCGGTTTCCTCCCACAGTCCAAAGATGTGCAGGTTAGGTAAATTGGCCATGCTAAATTGTCCTTTGTGTCCAAAAAGGTTAAGTTGGGTTACGGGATAGAGTGGAGGTGTGGGCTTGAGTAGGGTGCTCTTTCCAAGGGCTGGTGCTGACTCGATGGGCCGAATGACTTCCTTCTACGCTGTAAATTCTATGATTCTTGCAATCTGCCCTATCTATGCCTTTCATAATTTTTATACCTCTATCAGATCTCCCTTCAGCCTCCTCTGCTCCAAGGAAAACAAAAGCAGCCTGTCCAGTCCTAATCAGAGCTGAAACTTTCCATCCCAGGCAACATTCTGGTGAATCTTGTTGCTATATTTATCAGGTCCTAAATATAGCAGTCAATATGGTCGCCTTCCTTAATCCTAATTATGTTTGCTCTAGGGTCGCCAGGTATCTTTCGATACCGCCACAAGGTTCAAACCCGAATACTGATCAAAGAGCCAATACACCAGTTAGTTAGTTCAAAGTCAGTACTATTTATTTACACACACAGTAATATCTACTCATGCACAAAATACCACAAACTAAACTATCTCTAATGCTAACGCCTATACTTAACTTTGGGTGCCCACTCAGTCAGAGGAACAATGGCCGTTGTTCGGATCTGAGGCTGTTGGGTTCGAAGAGGTAACAGGAGAACAGCTAAGGTCGTCCGTCTGATAGCGAGCGTTGACCTTGGACTTACTTGCTTCTGGTGCAGCTGGTGGACGGGTCTCTCCACTTCGAGAGCCGAGTCCAAGAGAGCGATTCTCTCTCGGGGGCTTCTTCTTATCCCTGATGGGGCTTTGCGCGCTTTTGGGCGGGCCTTGAGCTTGGCCCCAATTAATTGGGTCGTATCTTGATCACTCGTATTGATCTTGACCAATAAAGGGATGGGTGCTCTGATGGCTGGGCGTGTGCTAGGTGGCCGTTGGCCTTGCTTTGTTTGTGGCTTTCTGGTGCCGGGATGTCTGCAATAATATCTGTTACTTGAGAGTGTCGTTCCTTTGTTCCCGGAGATGGGCCATCAATATGTTAATTGACCTACAGTTTCAGTCTCGTCTGGGAGTTGCCTTTTCAATATGCATACAGGCTCTGTGCCTGCTTGCTTTCCTAACATTGCCCATATTTCCCTACAGTCATTGCAATCATCCATTTTGTATTCTGGAAGTGGCCATCCCAGATGGCTACAATCTCCTCTGCACCCCCTCCAGTGCAATCACTGAGTGCAGCTGGAGTTTCATGAAAAAGGGATAATTAAAAAAAAACTAAATTTAGAGTGCCCAATTCATTTTTCCAATTCAGGGGCAATGTAGCATGGCCAATCCAACTACCCTGCACATTTGTGTTGTGGGGGGACCCCACGCAGGCACGGGGAGAATGTGCTCCAGGAGTAATTTAAATTGAAAGCTAATTTCAATCAAAAGTCTAGTTTGTTCTTTAATTTAGCAATTAACTAAAGGTTGCTCTTTTTGACTTGGTGAAGAATAGTTGCAGGGTGGCAAGGTCGCACAGTGGTGAACACTTGTTTCACAGATTCAAGATTCCAGGTTCGATTCCCACTTGGGTCAGTCTGTGCGGAATCTGCATTTTCTCCCGTGCCTGCGTGGGTTTCCTCCGGGTGCTCCGGTTTCCTCCCATAAGTCCCGAAAACGTGCTTTTTAGGTGAATTGGACATTCTGAAATCTCCTTCAATGTACTCGAACAGGCGCCGCCGGAGTGTGGCGACTAGCAGATTTTCACAGTGACTTCATTGCACTGTTAATGTAAGCCTACTTGTGACAATAATAAAGATTATGATTGAAAGAAAAAAACAGATGAGTTGCAGCTTTTAAACAGGAGTTTACAGGGCCTCAGCTGAAGCTCGTTAATTCGACAACTGGTGTAATTCAGTTAAAGGAGGGCTTCCTCACTGCTGCCTTGTCTGCACTGAGTGCTGCCTTGTTGCATCACAGTGCAGCTGGTGTTTGGTGAAACAGGGAGTTAGGTGAAAGAGGGTGGAGCGGAGACAGCCGGACCTGTGAGGGACACCTCTACTCAGGCAGTGGGCTGAGTTTTGGAAATAAAGCAGGAGTAACGTCACAGGAAAGCAGTAAATTAATTGGTTGGTTAAGTAAATGCTAATTTGAGTTACTTATTCTAAATGGCTTTCAGATTAAAAGTAAAAAGGAGAAATATTTTGCTGATTACAAAAACTAAAAACCAGTTGGAAATGAAAAAGAAAAGAAATGAAAAACGAATTAAATAAAATAGAAATGGAGGGCCAAGCGATGTATTGAACCAGCATGATGTGGGAGTTGTTGACCCCATTGTAATAATAATCGCTTATCGTCACAAGTAGGCTTCAATGAAGTTACTGTGAAAAGCCCCTAGTCGCCACATTCGGCGCCTGTTTGGGGAGGCCGGTACGGGAATTGAACCCGCGCTTCTGGCATTGTTCTGCATTCTGCACGATTGTTGGTCCTGGTGAACAGTTTGGGCCTATACTCTGGAGTTTAGAAGAATAAGACGAGATCTAATTGAGGTATATAAGATGATAAAAGATATTGACAAAGTAGATGTAGAGCGGATGCTTCCTCTTGTGGGGAAATCTTGAATGAGAGGTCATAGTTTTAGGATAAGGGGTAGCAGATTTAAAGCAGAGATAGGCTCTAACCTTTTCGACAGGCTTCCATGTAAGACCTTGTCAAAGCCTTTGCTGAAATCCATGTAAACCACATCAACTGCACAACACTCAGCAATATATTTAGCTACCTTTTCAAAAAAAAACTAAATTAAATTAGTTAGACAGGATCTCCCACCAACAAATCCATGCTGGCTATCCATGATCAATCCTTGCCTTTCCAAGTGTTGATTAATCCTGCTCCTTAGAATTTCTTCCATTAATTTCCCAGCCACTGATGTTAGACCAACTGCCCTGTAATTACCTGGCTTATCCCTGCTGCCCTTCTTGAATAAAGGTACCAGGTTAACTATCCTCCAGTCATCTGGTAC
The DNA here is from genome assembly GCF_902713615.1 of Scyliorhinus canicula. Classification (NCBI taxonomy): domain Eukaryota; kingdom Metazoa; phylum Chordata; class Chondrichthyes; order Carcharhiniformes; family Scyliorhinidae; genus Scyliorhinus; species Scyliorhinus canicula. The sequence goes on along the minus strand of NC_052153.1, from coordinate 22,124,646 downwards.
TTCACCTGTGGCCAGCGAAGATTTAAATATTTCCACCAGTAACCTCCTCCCGAGTCTCCCATAGCACCCTGGGATACATCTCATCAGGCCCTGGGGATTTATGCACCTTTAATCCCGCTAAAACATTGAGTACCTCATCCTTTTTAATCATAACGTGCTCTATAACCTCACCATCCTAACTGAAATCTCCAGCTACCATGTCTTTGCCTCAGTGAATACAGAAGAAAAATGCTCATTTAAAACCTCGTCCGTGTTCTCTGGCTCCACAGATTGCCCCTTTTGGTCCATAATGTGTCCCGTTCTTTCTCTGGTCATCCTCTTGCTCTTATAAAATGCCGTGAGAGTTTCCTTAATCCTATTTGCCATTGATATTTTGTGGCCTCTCTTTGCCCTCGTAATTTATTTTTTAAGCACTCACGTACAATCTTGAAACTCCTGAAGGGCCTCTCCCGCTTTTAGCGCTCAATACATAACATAATGCTTTCTTTTTTTTCTTTGTCAAACCCTCAATATCCAGGGTTCCCTGGACCTGCCACCCTTGCCCTTTGCTCCGAGAGGAACACATTAACCCTGAACTCTGTCTATTACACTTTTAAAAGGCTCCCACTTTCCAAATGTATAATTACCTGCAAGTAGCTGCTCCCACTCTACGTTTATCCGTTCCTGCTTAATGACATTGAAATCGGCCTTCCATTTAATTTAGACACTTTTCTGGATTGTCCTTTTCCCTTTCCAGAATGACTTTAAAACTTCCAGAATTATGGTCACTATTCCCAAAATGCACACCCACTGATGCTTCGATTACTTGTCTGGCTTCATTTCCGAGGATTAGGTCCAGCACTGCCCCATCCCAAGTAGGACTATTTACGTACTGGCGCAGATAGCTCACCTGGATGCACTTTAAAAATTTCAGCCCATCTAATCCTTTCACATTAAGGCGATTCCAGTTAATATTGGTGAAGTTGAAATCTCCTTCTGCTGTCGCCTTATTCCTCTCGCACCTCTCTGTGATTTGCCTACATATCTGCTCCTCTATCACCCTCCGACTGTTGGGAAGCCCAGCAAAGCGATTGCCTCTTTTTTATTTCTAAGATCCACCCACATGGCTTCATTTGAAGAGCCTTCTAAGACATTCTCCCTCATTATTGCAGCGATTGACTCTTTTATCAATAATGCAACACCCCCTCCTCCCTTACCCCTTATCACGCCTGAAACTTCTCTATCCTGAAATGTTGAATTGCCAGTCCTGCCCTTCTTTCAACCATGTCTCAGTGATTATATTATATTTCCACGTGCTGATCAATGTTCTGAGTTACCAGACACAGTCCTTGCATTACAAAAGCCACAATTTCGCCTTCCCGTCCCCCCATGTGCCATATTATGCCCATGTCCCCTCTGCCTGCTGGACTGACCTACTTTTTCGTCTATATTTGATTGAACCTTGCTCCCAAGTGTACATCTACTGTGTCCCATCCCTATGCCAAATTAGTTTAAAACCTCCCAGAAAGGATATTGGACCCATTCCGGTTCAGGTGCAACTCGTCCAGTTTCCTCGTTCAGGCTCCAGGTTCTGTCGGTTCCTCCTCCTTAGGGCAGCACGGTAGCATTGTGGATAGCACAATCGCTTCACAGCTCCAGGGTCCCAGGTTCGATTCCGGCTTGGGTCACTGACTGTGCGGGGTCTGCACATCCTCCCCGTGTGTGCGTGGGTTTCCTCCGGGTGCTCCGGTTTCCTCCCACAGTCACAAAGATGTGCAGGTTAGGTGGATTGGCCATGCTAAATTGCCCTTAGTGTCCAAAATTGCCCTTAGTGTTGGGTGGGGTTACTGGGTTATGGGGGTAGGGTAGAGGTGTTGACCTTGGGTAGGGTGCTCTTTACAAGAGCCGGTGCAGACTCGATGGGCCGAATGGCCTCCTTCTGCACTGTAAATTCAATGATTCTTATTTTCAACCCGTACAATTTTTGAAAATCGAAACTCGCAGTTGTACGTTGCAACAGTAACCTAAATATTCCTCATAAAACTGTGTTTGTTGCTTGCGTTTATGACAACTCGTGTTGCAAGCTCGAGAAGCAGTCTGCTTGTGTGATACACATGAATGATGGGGATGAGGAATCTGGCCTGTTTCATCAGGCCTTGGCCATAGTGCTGCACACCATTTTGGCACGCCACTTTTGACCTGTCTGCTGATCATACTTTGAGAACCACTTTCTTAGAGGATGGATTACTGTTGGAATCCAGCCTGGAAGATGCCAAATGCGTAAAATTCCGTTGCAGCAGCCACCCTCACACTCATTGGCCGTGTGGCCTGTGGCCTTCTCTGAGGTTGCAGTTGTGCCTGTCAGTGAGGGTGTCCGTATTGAAATTCAGATCCCAGATACGTTTCCTCACTCTGGTCATGCTGGGCAGATATGGCCATCTGCTGTGAGCCCTCTCCATCCACCTCCTCCCTCCTCCAGCAGATCGCCGTACTCTGCATAGCCTCTGTTCGTTCCCAAGGCTTGCTTCATTGCAAGGGGATGCCTATTAATGCACCTATGTCTGTGTAGAAGCCAAGAAGTCAGCAGAAACTCCTTGAGCACCTGCCAAACCACTCCCTATAGACTTGAAAACTTGCACTAAACATTTGTCGAATCATAGCAACAGCCAGGAGGAATCAGCCATCAACCATCCTGTTGCTGATCCCTTTCTTGAATAGCAATGGTGGAGGATCCTTCCTGTTGCTAAACACATGTTAAGTTGAAGCTGAGGGCATTAGCCGTAGCATTGTACCTCAAAATAGTGCAGCTGATTTCAGATCAGCATTGTACACTGGATAACATGATCTGCCTGCTCAATATCCTTCTGGCTTAAAGCTTGCACCCATATGATGTCTGGCATTATTTGACCCACTTTGGCTACAGTTTGCCATTTTTGAAGCTCTTGAAGCACTCCTAGCTCCCCCAAAATGGATGCAAACTGACCCGATTTCTCGCCTGTTGATTTCAAAATATTTTCAGTATGGGTGAGTATTGTTTAAAATGCTGGAAAAAGCTGCCATTCAAGTGGTGTTGCACTCTGCTGCGATGGAAGTTTTCCGATGTGCGGGTGTGGGCTATCCCTGGATAGATCATTGGCAGCAATGTGCAGCTTCCAACCACACGTTGTCCCAGTAGAGTGTGATGACCTGAGCATAAATTGCCTGCAAAATTGCACTCGTTTTGATCACCAAGAACCATTACTTTGTTGGCTGACCCACTACCGTGTATGTTCTGGCAGGTTGTGGATCTCTTACATTTTGTTTAATTGAGACTTCGGTCAGTTGCAGCCTTCATTCTGTTGTATTAAAGCATTCCGTTTAAGGTAATCTAACTTCAGGTTTGCTGGAGGAAGTGGGTAATCAAACGGAATATTTGGGGAATCGACAGACCTGTTTTGTTCCTCTGTGTGCAACCAATGTAGGTGAACCGTATGATTCAACATCATACCGCCCCGTGATTCATTCACACATATTGATTCTGGGAATGAGTTACTCTCAGTGTTGTTGATTTGTAAGGTCCAATTATTATTGTCAACAATGCACCACCACACCGACCCATTATTACCACACCATTTAGGCCACATTGGCCTCTTTGGGGGTTTTGAGATTCCCCAGGGGAGGTGTCTGCTTTTTCCAACTCCTCCTTTACAAAAGGACAGAACCAACTATATTATATGTTCCAGCTCACAGTTAGTTGTATTACTTCCTATAATTGTAGTACCATTCCATCTTACCCAGTGGGGGACTTCCTATCGATGCTCCATCGGGTGTCCATTCTTAAAGTTTATTTTCCCTATCTGGAGGAGAGGGTGTGTGTACCTTGTCTCTACTGCCCTTATGTTTATTCTTCGGTGTTGGGATGGTCACATTATTAATTTGCTCTGGGGTACAACTATCTTTACTTGCTGGCTAAACTGAGGCCAAATATCCATGCAATGTTGCCTGATCGATTGAATTAACTGTACCCACCAATCCTGTTGGGGTTTCCAGCACTGACCTATTCTTACGCCCTTAAGCCAAACCCTCCCTGTCATGAGCTCTCCCATGCCAATGGTTCTGAATAACTACTTTAGATGGGGTATGGTTACATTGAGAGGGTTGCATAGGGTCCAGGTTTAGCATCATCTTTCTGAACCTTGCATAACATCCACAATGTATACCATATGGTGGTTCCACTACCAGTCCTGAGGTGGGTAAAGAACAAAGAAAAGTACGGCACAGGAACAGGCCAAACCCGGGCCGACCATGCTGCCCGTCTAAACTAAAATCTTCTACACTTCCGGGGTCCGTATCCCTCTATTCCCATCCTATTCATGTATTTGTCAAGATGCCCCTTAAACGTCACCATCGTCCCTGCTTCCGCCACCTCCTCCGGCAGCGAGTTTCAGGCACCCACTACCCTCTGTGTAAAAAACTTGCCTCGTATATCTCCTCTAAACCTTGCCCCTCGCACCGTAAACCTATGCCCCCTAGTAATTGACCCCTCTACTATGGGAAAGATTCTCTGACTATCCACTCTGTCTATGCCCCCTCATAATTTTGTAGACCTGTATCGGGTCGCCTCTCAACCTCCTTTGTTCCAGTGAGAACAAACCAAGTTGGGGTCAGAAAACTAGTTTGTTATATTCTCACTATCACTTGCTCCCCTATCCGTAGTTCTGTAGCAGTTACCCTTCCATTTGATTGATTGATTGATATTTACTGTCACATGTACCGAAGTACAATGAAAAGTATTTTTCTGCGACCAAGGGAATGTACACAGTACGTACATAGTAGACAAAAAAATAATCAACAGAATAAATTGACAAATGGTACATCAACAAATAATGATTGGTTACAGTGCGGAACAAGGGCCAAACAAAGCAATACATGAGCAAGAGCAGTATAGGGCGTTGTGAATAGTGTTCTTACAGGGAACAGATCAGTCCAAGGGGGAGTTGTTGAGGAGTCTCGTAGTTGTGGGGAAGAAGCTGTTCTTATATCTGGATGTGCGGGTCTTCAGGCTTCTGTATCTTCTGCCTGATGGAAGGATCTGGAAGAGGACAAAACCTGGGTGCGAAGAGTCTCTGACAATGCTGTTTGCTTTCCTGAGGCAGCGGGAGGTGTAGATAGAATCAATGGGCGGGTGGCAAGCTTGTGTGATGCGTTGGGCTGAGTTCACCGCACTATGCGGTTTCCTGCAATCTTGGGCCAAGCAGTTGCCATACCAGGCTGTGATGCAGCCGGGGAGGATGCACTCTATGGCACATCTGTAGAAGTTTCTGAGAGTCGATGCAGACATGTCAAATAACTTTGCAGTCGCCTTTTCCCCAGTTTGACAGCTGCTGGTGGCTGGATTGCTTTGTAAAGCTTTCACCAGTTCCTTTACAGAGGTTTCATGATTGATGGTTTCTGGTTGTGATTTTGGTAAGTCTATTCCTAATAAGAACTCAATCCCTCTCATCTATTCCTAATAAGAACTCAATCCCTCTCATCTTCCTCCCTGTAATTAATTCATGGGATGTAAACCCAGTAGAACTGGATACGTGTTGTTTCGCACTATCATTAGGATATAGGGTAACACTCTGTCTCAGGTTGTACAGTTCTGCTACACTACTTTCCTTAGCATAGTTTTTAAAGTTCTGTTCATTCTTCCTACAATACCGCTGAATTGTTGATGCTAGGCTATGTGGGATTTTTTCTGTTGCAATCCTCGCAATTACTTTGCCAACTGCATCACTTGGGCAGTAAAGTGTGACCCTCGGTCCGAGCCTATACTCCGAGGTAATCCCCATCTTGTGAAGACCTGATGTATCAGTATTTTGGAGTGGTAGCTGCGGTATCGTTTTTTTTGTAGGAAAGGGTTCTACCCATTTGTTGGAGGTGTTTGGAATGACTAGGATGTATAAACTCCTTTGCAGGCTGATAATGGGCCTACATAATCAAATTGTAGATTAATCCAGGATCCTGCCATTGGTCGAGTGTGTCCCAATTCTACTTTATTTGGACATTGGTGTGGATTCTTCTGAGCGCAAATAAGCCAGCTTTCTACATCACATTATACGTCTTTTCCCAAACAGTCCACCAGCATAATCGTTTAATTCTGGTCTCGGTGGGTTCAAAGCTTTGACGCCCATATATATCATGATGCTCGTAGATCATTTGGTTTCTGTCTGTGCAGGTATTACATATAGCCCATTACTTCATGTCAATCCCTCTTTTATTCTTATGCTACATTCTTCCCTTTTATATTCTACGGGCCATATATTGGAGGGGGGGGGGGGGATCTTGTTGGACTAGCTTCGTTCATGGTCCTTCCCTTGTGCTTCCTTTAAGTCTTCAATATTTGCGGTGCCTTTACTGCTGCTATTTGTACTTCAGTCCTTTCCCTCTGATCGATCCCATCCTTCACTTAACAGTCTTGATCCTTTTTGCCAGAAGGTTAGCGTTCTCATTTTCCTTTGCCTGTGCTGCAGTTTCACTGTGGGCCTCAACATTGATTATACCGTATTGGCTGAAGTGGCAAAGTAAAAAAAAATATTTGGCACAAGGGCAGATGACAACAGCTTTCCGATTGCTGACACAACTCGCCTTGCTTCCCATAGAGGCAAGTATTCTGTCAGGCTGCTGCATACCCACGTCGAGTCTGAGTATATGTTATGGGGTGGTGGGAATTTATGTTGACGCGTCACTAAACAGGCTACTGCTGCCAACTCACACTCATGGGGTTCACCATGAAACTGTAAGTTAGGGGCCAACAGAGGTGTCAATGGGTTCTTTACACCGATACGTCCTTTCCTTGGAGCAGTAGGGTCCAACATAAAAGCCGATTTAAAAATCAATTTGTTTTGTAAATTTAAGGTACCCAATTCATTTTTTTCCCAATTAAGGGGCAATTTAGCGTGGCCAATCCATAATTGGAAAAAATGAATTGGGTACTCTAAATTTATTTTAAATTTAAAAAAAAAATAACCTACCAATCATAAAACGTTCCGTAGAGACTGCACATCGATTGGGATAGGGTGTTGACGTATAGTTCATATTCGTTTGCCATCTATGGAATTAACTCCTGCGGATAACACAATGCCCAAATATGACTCCTCATTACTTGGACCTTCTTTGAGGTTCACCTTGACTCCTATCTGGGTTAATAGAGCTAACAGTTCGCCTAGCAATGTTAGGTGCTCTTCTCTGGTCTGTTTGTAACAATAAGTCATCAACATGTTGTACCAAACATTCTGGGATCCGGTAGCCATTCTTTAGTGGAAGATCGAAGGGCTTATGGAATCCTGTGGGGAGGCAAGTCTATGTGTACTGTTGTCCTTGGAATGTAAGCACAAATTTATATTGGCGCAGCTCAGCTAAGGGCACAGACCAATAGCCATGACTAATATTGAAAACTGTGAACCATTTAGCTCTCGGTATTTGTTTCATTTCTGTTTCAGGGCTAGTGGCTACTGTTGGGGAGACAGCAACTATTATTTTTAGCTCTCTGTAGTCTATTGTTCATCACCAGGAACCATCTGGTTCCTGTACGGGCCAGATCGGAGAGTGAGAGGTTGATGCCGCAGGTCGCAGCCCCTGCTGTTGGGGCAAGCTATCCGCTACATTTCTTACAATTCCCTCAGCTTTACGGAGGAAGTCGTACTGTTTCTGATGGCAATGGTCAGGGCCCCCCCAAGAGGACCTCACCCTCTATTATTCCACAATCATGCGATTGGGTGGCAAAGGCTCGCTCGTGAGTTAGAATTATCCTCTGCACATCTGAAACATCTGACATTTCTGTCAACTTCACTCAGAAAATATCCATGCAGCAAACCCATTCTGCATATGCCCCAAAGATATTAGCAATGGCCTCGTTGTATCAGGATGTCGCCCGATGCAGTGGTTAACTGTGTCCCATATGAAGCCGCGCTACCTCATAGCATTTACTCCGAAAATTTCCAATCATCCTTCCCTAAATCTACCAGAATGCATTTATGTTGGAATTCAGAAGCTCCAATCCGAAAAGGTAATTTTTCGAGTGATAATACCGGTCTGTGAATCTCCCCGAAATCCACTAGAAACTATGGTCTGGGTGATATGCCAATCAGAGTTGGCTCGTGTTTATGTTTGTCTTAGAGCCTCCAGTATCACGTGTAAATTTAGCGGAGCTGCCTCCTACCCCACACGTGGTCAGCCAAAAGAATCCCATTCACACTTGCACACCCATTCAACTGAAGCCTGTCCACGTCACTCCTCATCACTGTTATCACCCTCCATCAATCTGATTTGTTGCGAATCGCACACGGGCTACAGCTTTCCTTTCTTTCCCTCTACCTTAAGGCTGGGTGCATCCTCCCTATCAGTTTCATTCCCATCTGACGAGCCAGAGGCTCATTCCCTAGACGGAGACCTTGGCGATCGTGTCAGGGCTTTACAGTCTCTCGCCCTGTGTCCTGTTTTTAATTGGGAAAAAGAGAATTGGGTACTCGAAAATAAAAAATAATATCTTCCTCCCATTGTCTGGTCTGAGCCCCGAGTGGGACTGGGGGTTTTCCCAGTACGAATTTTGCCCACCCCCTTGGTGCAGCCTGGGAGGTCCACATGGTCCTGGCCATTCCGGACTTTCATTCCTCCAGGCTTCTGCCCCATGTTTAGGCAGCACGGTAGCATTGTGGATAGAACAATAGCTTCACAGCTCCAGGGTCCCAGGTTCGATTCCGGCTTGGGTCACTGTCTGTGCGGAGTCTGCACATCCTCCCCGTGTGTGCGTGGGTTTCCTCCGGGTGCTCCGGTTTCCTCCCACAGTCCAAAGATGTGCAGGTTAGGTGGATTGGCCATGATAAATTGCCCTTAGTGTCCAAAATTGCCCTTAGTGTTGGGTGGGGTTACTGGGTTATGGGGATAGGGTGGAGGCGTTGACCTTGGGTAGGGTGCTCTTTCCAAGAGCCGGTGCAGACTCGATGGGCCAAATGGCCTCTTTCTGCACTGTAAATTCTATGAAATCTATGTCCTCCTCCCGAATTGGGCTGGAGGACAGGTACCTGCCCTTTCTGTCCTTTTTATCCTCCTTTCCCAACCTTGGATCAGAAGCCTTAGAACGCAAGCTTCTAAATGGGGTATTGTCCTTGGGTTCAAATGTATCACGCGTTTCCTGTGTACCCGAGTTAGACTTTGAGATAAGAGTCGGCAACCATCTACTCCGCTTGTCTTGGGATAGGTTTTTTCTATCTAGGTCTGGTCCATATACTCCATTAACATTTATCCGCAAATGATTGGCAAAAACGGATGGGTGTTGTTTTGGACCCTGACGACATCTATGTGATCTTTCGGGGCGGCACGGTGGTGCAGTGGTTAGCACTGCTGCCTCATGGCACCGAGGACCCGGGTTCGATCCCGGGCCATGGTCACTGTCCGTGTGGAGATTGCACATTCTCCCTGTGCCTGCGTGGGTCTCACCCCCACAACCCAAAGATGTGCAGGGTAGGTGGATTGGCCACGCCAAATTGCCCCTTAATTGGAAAAACATGAATTGGGTACTCTAAATTTATAAAAATTCCATGTAATCCTTCTGCGGGTTCCCCCTTCCACACCCTGCCGCATTACAAATTGCATCTTTCATTGTCTGGGGTGTCCCCTGACCTCTGTGCCAGGCCAATGCTGAAAACAGCGTCGGTTTCAGACATGTACGCAAACCGTCCTCTCTATTATCCGACCCATGCATCTTTCTCTGCTGGGTGATGACATGGAACATTTTGAAATGGATCCCTTGTATCGTCATATTTCAGGTGAAACAATCGCAATGCTTTATTGAAATAAAAACAACTCACTAACCAAATACCGTAATTACGCCAACTAAAACTATTTGTGTGTGTGTGTGTGTGCATGTCGATGGGTCGACCTCCTGGTGGGGCCACCTCCAGCTCCAGGTGTAATAAGTCCTGTTGTGCTGTTGTATAGTACGTGCTCCACATCTTGCAGTCTGTTTCCAATGAGCTAAATGCCCTTCAGGAATCATAGCCCTGAAGCTCTAACATAGCACCCTAACCAGGCACCCACCCCGCCCTATCCCGGTACCCCATAACCATACTTAACCCACATATCCCTGGACACTAAGGGATTTTATCACAGCCAGTCCACCTAATCTGCCAATCTTTGGACTGTGGGAGGAAACCAGAGCACCCGGAGGAAACCCACGCAGGCTCGGGGAGAAGGTGCAGACTCCATACAGCCGCCGATGTGATCAGCAGTCTCTAGTAGCGAGATTATAATTTTGTCATATCCTGCACAGGACTTACATAAGAACTAGGAGCAGAAGTAGACCGTCCGGCCCTTCGAGCCTGCTCCGCCATTCTATAAGATCATGGCTGATCTTTTCATGGTCTCAGAACCACTTACCCGCATTCTCGCCATATCCCGTAATTCCTTTATTTTTCAAAAAAACATCTACCCTATCTTTAAATATAGTCAATGAAGTAGCGTCTACTACTCCTTTCGGTAGGGAATTCCATACTTTAACCACCCTCCTTGATTCAGTCCTAAATCTGCTCCCCCTAATTTTGAGGTTATGCCCTCTTGTCCTACTTTCACCTACCAGTGGAAACATCCTTTCTACTTTCCATTCCCTTCAAAATTTTATATGTTTCTATTAGATCCCCCCTCAACCTTCTGAATTCCAGTGAATATAATCCCAATCTACTCAGCCTCTCCTCATACGATAACCCCCTCAACTCCGGAATCAGCCTAGTGAACCTCCTCTGCATTCCCTCTAGTGCTGGCACATCCTTTCTCAAGTGTGGAGTCCAAAACTGCACACAGTACTCCAGGTGTGGCCTCACCAGCACCTTGTACAACTGCAACATTACCTCTCTACTTTTAAACTCAATCCTCTTCGCAATGAAGGACAAAATTCCATTTGCCTTCCTAATTACTTGTTGCACCTGCAGACCAACCTTCTGTGACTCATGCACAAGTACACCCAGGTCCCTCTGCATTGCAGCATGCTGCAGCTTTTTACCATTTAAGTAATAATCGGTTCTCTTGGGAATGATTATCTTCTTGGTGGTCCTCGCAGAGTACAAGATCCCCCACTGAGGGACGGGAGAACTCCATTCAGCTATATATAAAAGGTCGGCCAATAAAGCACTATCCATGGGGAGACCCGGTAGGGATCCACCGGGAGTTGTACATGACGTTTCGCCAAATAAACCAAAGTTATTTATTCTTACTCAGTGTGGACTCCCCGTGTCCTTATTAAAAACTCCTCACTGGTATCACAGGCTGTAGGAATTTTGTAACCCTTTCAAGATTTGGTGATGGCGACATTAACCAGTTATGTTGGGATAGCTAACAAACTAGTCCTAATAGTGTCAATATTCAGACTTGCACTGGTATATTTCAAATTTGGAAATGCCCATTTTACCCAACGCTGTTACTTTTGGAGATGAATGTGACTTGAGGCAAAGCCATCATTCAAGGGGGAGGAGCAATAAAGTCAATATTGTTTTGCAAAATTAATTGTGATTGCACACTGGGTCACACGCGCCTTTTGGGTTTTCCTTTCTTGCCACTTTGTGGTGATTTAGCTTGACTGTAATCTTTTTCAAGTGAGATTAGTAGATGCGACTTTTGTTTTTTTTTCTTCCCCCCTTAGGTGAAAATGAAATCCTTGCCAGTCTACACAAGATTGCAAGCAAGAATAAAATCTGGAGGTCTTACATTGGAATGGGCTATTACAACTGCTCAGTACCACAAGCAATTCTCCGCAACTTGCTGGAAAATTCAGGATGGTAATACAAAAAAACTTTCTAATTTCAAATGTACTAAATGGTCTAAATTCAGCAGCGATTGGTCCCCTAATGTTTGAATGTTTACAAGCCTATGCCTGGTGTGCTAGGTTACAGTGACTAGGTTTAACCCCCTCGTACCTGGCATGTTAGCTGACCTGCAATGGGTAGTATTTGGAATCTGCTACCCTGTATTAGTGGTTAGTGGTTCCTGCTCCTGATTTTGTTTTCCAGCCACCCGTTTACTGTTGAGTTTATTTCCCTTGACTCCTCCCCCAGTTATCCCACTGGTCAGGACATAAGTGAAATAACTGCTTGTGGCGTTCTCTATTGCACTACTCCAGGAGGCGACTAGGACTGATGGTGCCTGTATCGAGTCCAGGCATATTTTCAGAGTTCTTTGCCACTGAATCAGCCTCAGTGCCAACTCTGTTTGATAGCATGTGACTGGTCCAGATCTTGGTGACCCTGTGCAGAGCTGGGAGACTTCCTCGCTTGGCGGAACTGACCTTTAAAAAATGTCTCATCTGTAGGATATTCAATCCTGGTTTGGGGGGGGGAGGTTGCGAGTCCATCACCATTTACCTTTAGCACCCCCGTGCTAACTCATCTTGTATATTTGGACAGTTTTTTGACACCTTTGTCACTTCCTTGGCAGCTGGACAGTTCTTTAAAGTTCTTTGATATCTGGACTGTTCCAGAGTGAGTTTGTGTAAAAGTGCATAATCATGATCATAGAATTTACAGTGCAGAAGGAGGCCATTTAGCCCATCGTGTCTACACCAGCTCTTGGAAAGAACACCCTACTTAAGCCCACACTTCCACTTTATCCCCATTGCCCAGTAACCCCACCTAACGATTTTTGGACACTAAAGGCAATTTAGTATGACAAATCCACCTAACCTGCACATCTTTGGACTGTGGGAGGAAACTGGAGCACCTGGAGGAAAGCCATGCACTTCTAATCATCCCAAAGGGTATATTACCTCGACCCAATAATTTCTTACTGCTCCCAAAAGGGCCTGGAACCCTATCCAAAGGGGTTGTCCAAACAAATCCACCAAATACAGACCAGCTCAAACCTAACCTTCACACTTCGGGTTTCACACACCTGGCCCTCCAAAATCCCACTTCAGCTGGTGAGCGACGTGGCCAGCTGCCTCTGCAAATGGTGCATGCGCGAACCCCGGCCCAATTCCATGCCTGCTACCTTCCCGAGAGGTGGAAAATGCCAGGTGTGGGGCTCAGAGATGTTGGCCATTTCTGGGATTTTCACTACTGGGGTAACTTTTCTGTCACGGCAAAAACCTGGGTCTTATTTTGTGAAGTGAATGTTTTAGACAATCAGTTGGTTCATTAATATCAGGTCTCACTCTGAGTAAGCCAACGACACTTACAACATTATAGGCTTATGAAATCATTGCATAATGCGGTATGAAGATTTGTAATGCTTATTTTTAGTTAAAGGTCCTTGAGTGGTACATGGTTGTGCAGAGCGTGTTGTTGATGTACTCAGTACATGGCCATCAATCTCATACCTTCTTTACAGTTGATCACTCTATTCTTCTCTGCCGTTTCCCATAACCTGGTGGCCCTCTTGTCCCAATAAATCCAATGCATCTCTTGATTTATTTCCTCCCACTTTCACACGATCACATTGAATGCATGTCCATATTTTCATCTTTTTCTCACTGAGTCAGTGAGCAAATTTCAGAAAGATCAGGTTTGGCACAACAATAAATTAGGTGTGTGTATGTGGTGGTGTGGGATGGTGAGAGTGAGTGAAAAACATGAAACTGAGCAAAAGGCAGACTCGCACTCACCCCACACACTCAATCTTTCGCACTCTCAGCCCCACACACTCCGCCTCTCGCTTGCTCACTCACTCACTCCCTCACTTCCACACAAACTCAAGTCAATCTCACACACACACTCTCTCACTCCCACATCCTCTCCACAGCACTGCCTCCTCCTCAGACCCTCCAAAACTCCTCCTTCCCTGCGCCTGATTTACCTGGGCTCCAGTCCTGTCGTTGCTTGGGCCCTCGGAGCTCCAGCCCCGCCGTACCTTTGTTTCTCTCGGCCGGGAAGCCCTCGGCACTCTCACCAATGCCAGTGCTCATTGCTCCACTATTCAGGGGTTGTTTATCTCCCATATTTGCTGCTGATGGGCTTGTGAGCCTACCAGCAGCAAACACAGGAGAGAAGCGCCGATGATTAGAGGAGCAGCTCAATGCAGAATCTTCCATTGAAACTCACCTCTTTGACAGGAAGTTGAAAACTGTCTACGTGGGCTGCATAGAGGGACTTCACATACTGCATCTGGTCCACAGGCCATACGTCGGACAGGCCTGGTGTAGAAGGATGTGTTTGGGGCCGTATCTTGTTTTAACTGTCTGGGATGCGGGAATTGCTGGCTCGGCCAGCATTTATTGCCATCACCAATTGTCCTTGAGAAGGTGTTTGCGGGCAAGCTTCCTGAATTACTGCAGTCCACAGTGTTGTTGAGGGGAGAGTTCCAGGATTTAGACCGAGCAACAATGGAGGATCAGCGATATATTTCTAAGTCAGGATGGTAATGTGTCGAGGTGGGAACCTGCAGGTAGTGGAGCTGCTGCCTTCGTTCTGCTTGTTGCTCAAAGATGCCGGGTTTGGAAGGTGCAGTTGAACGGACCTTGGCGATATGGAGCAGAAAATAAAAATGGCAGAAGTATATATGTAATTGGGCGGCACGGTGGCGCAGTGGTGAACACCGCTGACTCACGGCGCCGAGGTCCCAGTTTCGATCCCGGCCACGGGTCACTGTCGTGTGGAGTTTGCACATTCTCTCCGTGCTTGCGTGCGTCTCACCCCCACAACCCAAATATGTGCAGGCTGGGTGGATTGGCCACGCTAAATTGCCCTTTAATTGGGGGGGAAAAAAATTGGGCCCTTTAAATTTTGAGAAAAGTCTTTGTAAGTGGGAGATGATGACATAATGGTAATGTCACTGAGATCCAGGCTAACACTCTGGGGCATGGGTTCAAGGGGATGCCCTCTGAAATGACCCAGTAGACCCCCTCAGTTCAAGGGCAATTCAGCACGGGCAACAAATGCTGGCCTTGCCAGCGACCCCCACATCCCAAAGAGAAACTTGAAAACTAGCGTTCTAGAGGGTTGCAATCCCTGTTCGGTGAATAAAGGGCGAGGTTCTCTGGCCTTCCCCGGGACATGTTCCTCGGCAGCCCGCTGTTGGTCAGTGGCGGGATGTTCTGGTCCCATTGAATCCACCCAATGCTGCTGGGAAGCCTGGGGCGGGGGTGCGCCGTCGGCAGGTCTGGAATATCCCACTAGCGCGAACAGCCGGAAGATCTCATCCAGCGTCTTCAGACCATGGGCTGGATTGTCTGATTTTGAGGCTATGTCCCCACGCTGGCATGGGAACGGTGGCATTTTACGTCAGAACAAATGGCATAAAATGGCCGCCGATCCTCCGTTTGGTCGGGGCTAGCAGGCACGCAGTGTAGAGCACCCGGTTCTAGCTGCCGATACGGCCTGGAGAATTGCCGGCCCGTGGCTGCGTCTGTGCACGGTGGCGGCCTGCAGCGGCCGAGCCGTGCAAATGGCGGCGGCCGTGTGCGGACCTGGCCTGCCAAATAGTACCCCCCCCCCCCCCCCTTTGGCTGGCTCGCGCGCCCTGGACCACCCCCTAACAGTGCCCCCAAGCCAGTCCCCCATGCCCGCGGATCGGCCCTCCCCCGACTGTGGCAGCGCTGGACTCAGTCCGCAGCCGCCTCACCGAGTTCCCGACAGGTGAGACCATGAGAGACCCACGCCGTCGGGAACTCAGCCGGTCGGAGTCGGAGCATTGGGCAACGTCCTGAGGCCGTCGGTACGGCGCATCACGTACTCTCTGAATACGCCGCTTTGGAGGGGGAGGAGCATCATTAGAACAGAAACTGATGATCAGCGCAGCCAGATGCGACTTAATAATGCTTGCCAGTCTACTGACAGTTCCCTTAGTAACATTGTTTTCTTTGATGTGTCGTGACAGTGTGGGGAACGCGTAGTAGTTTGGCTTTGTACGCGCACTTGCCAAACTTTCAGTGACTTTTGGAAAGCATCTATGGGCTAGATTCCCCGATTGTGAGGCCATGTCCGGAGCATGTGTCCAGTCTTACGACCAAAATGTAGGCGCAGCCCCCACATCGTGCTCCGCCCGGTGGGGGGACAGCAGCCGCGCCACGTAGCGCGCTTTACCTGCAGAAACGGATGGAGAATTGCCGGGTCAGTATGTGCGGCAGCGATCTGCAGTGGTTGCGCCGTACAAAGTGGCACCGGCTGCTGTCAAAGGGCCCCTGTCAAAGGCCCCCCCCCCCCTCTGGCGGCGCTGGACACAGTCCGCAGCCGCCACATGAGTACCTCGAAAACTGTGAGCACAGGTGCCCCACGCCTTTGGGAAGTCGGCTCATCGGGGTCAGAGCATCGAGGGAGGGCCTCAGGTGACGCCCTGAGGCCCAACGGCATGCGGCGTACTCCGTGAGCGTCCGAAAAACGGTGCCGCCCCGGATTTCGGCGTCAGCAATCGGAGAACCCAGCCCAAAATCTTCACAGTGCCGAAAGCAGTCATCATCCTTCTCTTGCAATTTGAATTTCAGTTTGTTTAGAATTGAAATGATTCCTGCAAGGTAAGATATTGTGAGCAACCTGCTCTCATTTGCCAGTTGATTTGCATAGGCACAATTCACAAAACTATGCCTCAAGATCTCACTTTTACACAATGATTAGTACTGCTGCTTCACGGTGCCAAGAACCTGGGTTCGATCCCGGCCCCGGGTGAGTCTCCGTGTGGAGTTTGCACATTATTCCCGTGCCTGTGCAAGCCTCACCTCCACAACCCAAAGATGTGCTGCGTAGGTGGATTGGCCATGGTAAATTGCCTCTTAATTGAAAGAAAAGAATTGGGCACTTTAAATTGATATATTAAAAAAAAAAATCTTTATACTCTTTTGCTCCACATTTTAGTTTCTTCTTAATGGATTGTTCAACAGAGACGCAGGAGCTCCGTATACAGCTCACACCAGCAGTGCTTTGTCCGACAGTGGACTCTTCTGAGAAGCTCTTCAGCTGATTCAGTTGTGGGATCCTGGCCTGTTTGGTTCTCTGGCTCTCTCTTCCTGATTACAAACCGACCCATCTTCAATTCTTCACAATCCTTCACAGCTGGCTTGCTGTCCGCAACAAAATGGAGGAATCTCTCCTCCTTGACTTTACGGCCAAAGCAAAGCAGGGCGCATGACATGACGCCAGTGTACGTGCCTGGCACGTGATCTGCTCTCTGCTGTCGCTTCTGGTGGGAAGACTTTAGCGTTCGCATTTAAAGGCTGGTCGTGGCCGGCGTTCTCAGCCTAAAATCCGGTTGCGGCCGGCATTCCTAAAATTCGGACACAGCCGTTGGGCGCTTCTCGCGCAATCGGGAAAGCCGTGATGATCGCTCCACGACCTTCCCGACATCTGCCCATGATCCATCCGTGGGTTGCGACCGCCATTTTGAAAAACCCTGATCTACAAGATGCACTAACTCACCAAGGTTCTGCAGGCAGCACCTTCCAAACCCACGGCCACTACCACCCAGAAGGACAAGAGCAGCAGATACCTTGGAACCCCATCACCTGGAGGTTCCCCTCCAAGTCATTCACCACACTGACGTGGAAATATATCGGCGTTCCTTCACTGTCGCTGGGTCAAATTCATGGTACTCTCTCCCTAACAGCACTGTGGGTGTACCTGCACCTCAGGGACTGCAACGGTTCAAGAAGGCAGATCACCGCCACCTTCTGAAGGGCAACTGGGGACGGGCAATAAATGCTGGCCGAACCAGTGGCGCTCCCATCCCGTAAACGAATAACAAAAAAAAAAAAAACTGCTATCCCCATTGGGACAACCAACATGCCGATCCCTTCTCAGGCCGGCGTTTATGTTCAGTTCTAATGAACCCCAGCTGGGTAGCCTCCGACCCCTACCTGGGAAGCTCGTACTTCACAAACCCCGCAGGGCGACCGAAAATGGTTTCTCCACGGGCCACGTGGGGGTTATGACAGTTCGCAAACAGTCTCACCCTGATGTTCACTCTCAATCCTGCTGAGTTCTTGCCTTGGCCTCAATAGCAGTGTCACTGCTGACAATTACAGCCAGGTAACTCTTCCAACTGTGTTAAAGGGATCACGAGTGAATGAGAACAAGCCGCAGAATGTGGTTCAAGGTAACCTAATTTGTCATGAGTTTAGTACTCGAGCAACTAAATTCGGTTACAACACTATCTGTGGAATGCTGCACAATATTTAAATTTGCGATGGTCCATCATTTGTTCAATGCCTTCAAGGCGAGGCGTTGATCATGGGCAGAGGCAGTTGATGAGCTGTTGAGCAGCTCTGTGACTGACTGTAAACATATTACAACTGAAGAATGCATTCAAAGTCTTCAAGGTGAGGCGTGAACACAGTGCAGAGGTAGTTAATGAGCTATCGAGCAAGATTAGCAACTTCACGACCAAATGCAAACGTATTATAATTGAAAATAACATCCAATTTTTAAAAATTGTTTTTTTGGGTTTTCGCATTTTGCATTTCACAACTCGCATGTTATATTTTACACTTTACCGCGCCGACCAGGGAGAAAAAAAACATACAAAACAACACAACAAAAACGAGTAAGAAATTATAGAGTTAAAAAGACAGGCAGTATTGGTCCAGATATTTACATCTTGTTTTCCCTCCTGCTCTGGCCATGTCTCCCCTTTCAACAACGTACCTTTGTTGCTGTTCCCAGTTTGGTCCACGTGTGTATTTACAGATGTCTCGACAGTTTTAGTCCCTTGTCCCTTTGTGTGTCTTCCCCCCCCCCCCCCCCCCCCCCCCCCCCCCCCCCCCCATCCTCCCCAATCTTTCTTTTTCGTCTCTATCCCTTACTCTATTGCTTGCTGATACCAACAGATGTTGGAGTAAATTGGTGAACGGCTTCCACGCCCTGTGGAAGCCCTCTCCCGACCCTATGATGGCAAATTTTATTTGGGGGGGGGGGGGGTAAGAGGGGGGTGGAGGGACGTCTCTATGCAGGAATGATCCTCAATCTTGACCGATTCTGCTCCCGGCTCATTCACCCACACCCTCTTTCTGCTGTGGCCGCCCAGTGGTCGAACTGTATGTTTGGGAGGGCCAGGCCTCCCATATTTCTTTACTTTGTAAGATCTTAAGACCATAGGACAGCATACGAGCAGAACCTTCTTTTTGGATCCTCAGTTTGCAATCACCATGATTAGTTTGCCTATCGTGTTGAAGAAGGCCTTGGGAATGTAGATTGGGAAGGGTCTTAACAGAAAGAGGAATCTGGGCAGCATGTTTATTTTGATCGTCTGTACTCAGCCCCGCCAGGGAGATTCCTTTTGCGGATCCGTGTCTAGTCGTGGGCTATTTGGATTCTAAGGCAGCGGAATTTGCCCCCCCCCCCAGAGCAAACAGAAGCAGGGACAGCCTGCATCCCTATCTCGTGCCTCTGTGCAGCTGGGAGTATTCAGAGCTCGTGGTGTTTGTGCATGCGGTCGCCATAGGAGCACTGTACAATAGTTCCGTCCAGGAGGTGAATTCTGGCCCAAACCCAAACCGTTCCAGTACTTCTATGTGTTACTTCCACTCGACTCTGTCGATGGCCTTTTCCTCATCCAGAGAGATGACCAATTCTAGTGTTCCCTCCCCGGATGGGGTCATTATCGCGTTCAGCAGGTGCCCGTCATTCGATGTTAGCTGCCTGTCCTTGACAAAGTCTGTCTGGTTCTCCGTGACTACCTCTGGCACAGGTGTACAGTGCCCGGTAGAAGGTCACAAAGGCCTCATTGACCCTTTCCGGCGTGGTGACTAGCCAGCCATTGCAGTCCCTAACCTGGGCTATCTCCCTCGTGGCTGACTGCTTTCTTAGCTGGCTTTGTCTCCATGTTCGGAGAAGGTTCCCATGTCTGGCAGAGCTGGTACACTGCTTTCCCCGTGGAGAGCATGTCAAGGTCCATTTGTAACTTCTTCCTGTCTGCCAATAGCTCTATGGTTGATGCCGAGGAGTACCTCCAATCCACCTCCAGAATGGGGTCGACCAGTTGTCGCCTGGCCGCCGTCTCCTTCCTGTTTTTGCACGCCTTGTATGGGATCAACCTTGTTGATGCCGCCCTGCAATCCACGGTTTCCCTTTGTTGGTGCGTACTCCAAAGTGGCTGTTTCTGATGCTTTTGTTTTCCTTTCCACGGTGAGCGATCTGTCATTGCCAACCGAGTGCTCTTCCCTCTCGTACCCTCGGCTTTACCTCTTGGTCTGTATCTCCCCCCTCACGTCTCTATGAGCTTTATCCCCACCCTCCCCCCACATCACGCCCCCCCCCCCCCCCCCCCCCCCCCCCCCCCCCCCCCAAATGTAGAGCAGACTCTCCTCCTGTCGCCAGACACCCTCTTCTTGTCGGGAGCTGTGCCGCGGCCCCCACCCTCGCTCGGACTTCCTTGTGCTAGCTCACCCGCTCGTGTGGTGGCCCCTGCCCCGGGTTCGACCTATATCTCCCCCGACTGATGTGTGTCTCTTTCCCCCTTTCTTCCTCTTAACCCCCCGCCCACCCTCCCAACCTTCATCTTACCGCTCTCATCCCTCCCTTTCAGGGATTCCACGTCAGATTTGAAGATGAGGCGGTTAAGTCCCACGCAAATAGTCTCTACATTTTTTTGTTTACTGATGGGATTAAGTGTCTGGCTCACTCCTGGTTTCATTGCCTTCCTACCCCAAGCTTGTGCACAATTCCATCTGTATCTGCCAGTGCGGTGAAATAGCACTACCTGTCCTGGAAAGTCACCCAGAGTTTGGTGGGGTACAGCATCCCAAACGGCACATTGTTCTTATAAAGGTGCCATGTGTGTCTTGCTCAGTTCAGGATCTTATCTCAGACTTGGTACCGGTGCACTTTCGCAGTGATGGTCCGCGGTTGATCCCCAGTCTTGGGCTTTGGCCAGAGTGACCTGTGGTCTCTCCACTTCTAGGGGTTTGGGGAAGCTTTCCCTTCCAACCAGTTTGCCCCGCATCTGGGCCACGTGTTCCATCGGGTTTCTGCCCTTGGTGCCCTCTGGTCAGCCTGTCATGCAGAGGGTTTGGCGGTGCGATCAGTTTTCTTGGTCCCTGACCTTCCCCCTTAGTGTCCCGTACGTCGCCACCATCCTTGCGATCTCCATCTCCAGTGAGGCATTCCCATCACTCTGGACGGGCGTGGCCCTCTCCATCTCTCTGACCATCACCTCCTGCGCCTTTAGACACCGTTCTGTCTTTTCCAGCACTGTTTGCAGAATGACCAGCGCCTCCGCTACTGCCACTTTCACCGTCGCCGTCATTTCAAGTTTGCTGGCGTCCTTGAGCTCTTGGTTTCCCTGTGTTAGGCATTCCCTCTATTCCTTTATCTGGAGATAGTCCGGCATCTACTCCGGCAGTCCATCCCTTGCGAGCGTGACCGGGACCATGTCCCGCGCGTTCGCCATCGCCTCAGTCTTTCTCTCCTGGCGTTTCCTGCCTCTGCCCTGTTTCTTTGTGATGGTATTGGAGAAGGATGTTTTTTTTCCCCACGGGTTTAGCGGGCTATTTTGGGTTAAAAGTGCCTAATTTTGAGTTTCCAGGAGACGCCACCTATCGTGCGTCCGTTCAGCACATTCCCGTCACCGGAAGTCAAGGTGACATTCATTTGATCACATTTTACAGAGGAGTTAATAAAGTGACATTTGCCTTTATAGGGTGACTATCTGACCACCGCAACAATGAGCAGCGGCCACAATGATTCACGGTTGCGAAATTCCTTTAAGCAGAGGAAAACGTCCCGCGCAATCTGCCAAGCAGATTCAGGACGGAGCTAGAGTTGGGACAAATGGCAGAATTTGGGGAGAAACAGAACAGGACTGCGGAGTTTAGAATGAGATTCCAGATCCAAATCAGGAGGCACAAATACAGTTGGACCATGCTTGTGTCCACAATGATGAGCCTAACTGTTCCACTGGATAAAATTACAAAATGATTTCAATTTCAAGGCTTGATATCTCTTGGTATTGGTAATGGATCACGTCT
The DNA here is from genome assembly GCF_902713615.1 of Scyliorhinus canicula. Lineage (NCBI taxonomy): Eukaryota > Metazoa > Chordata > Chondrichthyes > Carcharhiniformes > Scyliorhinidae > Scyliorhinus > Scyliorhinus canicula. The sequence continues at coordinate 22,102,772 of NC_052153.1, read as the reverse complement.
GCTGAATACTAGAGCAACCAAATGGTGAAGATCATTGGAAAACTCGGCAATCCTTCAGATATTTCTCTCTACCTAATGGTGTTGACAACTTTACTGTTGAAAAATGTGTACAGTAAGAAGTCTTACAACACGGGCGTTGATTTCCTTGATCCTTAAGCGGGACAAGGACCCCCTGCAGCGTGGGTCATATAGGCCGATCTCGCTGCTAAATGTAGACGCCAAGCTGTTAGCGAAGATCTTAGCTACTAGGATAGAGGATTGTGTGCCGGGGGTCATTCACGAGGACCAGACGGGGTTTGTAAAGGGAAGGCAGTTGAATACCAACATACGAAGGCTTCTGAATGTCATTATGATGCCGGCTGTGGAAGGGGAGGCGGAGATAGTGGTGGCATTAGACGCGGAGAAGGCCTTTCATAGAGTGGGGGTATCTGTGGGATGTGTTGGAAAGGTTTGGGTTTGGGGAGGGGTTTGGCCGTTGGGTGGGGAGCATCAAGTGTCGCTTTATGTGGACGACCTGTTGCTGTATGTGGCGGACCCGGTGGGGGGAATGCCAGAGGTGATGAGGATTCTCAGCAAATTTGGGGTCTTTTCTGGGTACAAGCTCAACCTGGGTAAGAGCGAGCTGTTCGTTGTGCACCCGGGGGATCAGGAGGAGGGGATTGGTAGGCTCCCACTGAAGCAGGCAGGGAGGAGCTTTAGGTACCTGGGAGTCCAGGTGGCTAGGAGCTGGGGGGCCCTGCACAAGCTTAACCTCACGAGGCTGGTGGAGCAAATGGAGGAGGAGTTTAAAAGGTGGGATAAGCTAACACTGTCGCTGGCGGATAGGGTGCAGTCCGTCAAGATGACATGCTCCCGAGGTTTTTGTTCCTGTTCCAGTGCCTCCCCATCCTTTTTTAGGAGGGTCAACAGGAGCATCATGGGGTTTGTATGGGCACACGGGACCCCGAGGGTGAGAAGGGTGTTTTTGGAGCGGGGCAGGGAGAGGGGGGGCTGGCGCTGCCCAACCTGTGTGGGTATTACTGGGCTGCCAACGCAGCAATGGTGCATAAGTGGGTAATGGTGGGGAGGGGGCAGCATGGAAGAGGATGGAGATGGCGTCCTGTGTGAATACGAGTCTGGAGGCGCTGGTAATGACACCGTTGCCGCTCCCTCCAACGAGGTATACTACGAGTCCGGTGGTGGTGGCTACCCTGAAAATTTGGGGGCAATCGAGACGACATGGGGGGAGGTGGGGGGCTCGATGGAGTCCCCGATACGGGGAAATCACCGGTTTGTGCCAGGGAGCGTCGATGGGGGGGTTTCTCAGCTGGCACAGGGCATGTATTAGGAGGTTGAGGGACCTGTTTGTAGATGGGAGGTTTGCGAGCCTGGGTGAGTTGGAGGGGAAGTTTGGGCGCCCCCCGGGGAACATGTTTAGGTACATGCAGGTTAGGGCGTTTGCCAGGCGGCAAGCGGTGGGGTTCCCTGTGTTGCCCCCGTGGGGGGTTCGGGACAGGGTACTCTCGGGGGTGTGGGTTGGAGGAGGGAAGATTTTGGACGTGTACCATGTTATGCAGGAGGTGGATGAGGCCTCGGGGGAGGAGCTGAAGGGTAAATGGGAAGAGGAGCTGGGTGAGGAGATTGAGGAGGGGAAGTGGGCGGATGCCCTGGAGAGAGTGAATTCCTCCTCTTCCTGTGCGAGGCTTAGCCTCATACAGTGCAAAGTGCTGCATAGGGCTCATATGACCGGGACGAGGATGAGCAGGTTCTTTGGGGGCGAGGATAGGTGTACTAGGTGCTCGGGGAGTCCAGCAAACCATGCCCATATGTTCTGGGCATGCCCAGCGTTGGAGGACTTTTGGAAGGGGGTAGCAAGCACGGTGTCGAGGGTGGTAGGATCCAGGGTTGAGCCAGGCTGGGGACTCGCGATATTTAGGGTAGCAGCAGAGCCGGGAGTGCAGGAGGCGAAAGAGGACGGTGTTCTGGCCTTTGCGTCCCTAGTAGCCCGGCGTAGGATTTTGCTTCAGTGGAAGGATGCGAGGCCCCCAAGCGTGGAGGCCTGGATCAATGACATGGTGGAGTTCATTAAGTTGGAGATGGTGAAATTTGCCCTGAGAGGGTCGGTGCAAGGTTCCTTTAGGCGGTGCCTTTCCTGGACTTCCTGGCGGAACAGTAGGGAAATAGGCCGGCAGCAACCCGGTGGGGGGGTGGTTTTGGTTCGGTGGGAGGAAGAATTGGGTACAGGGGCTTGTTGGATGTGGCGGGTGTTATCTCTCCTTTTTGTTGTTTTCTTTTGTTTGTTTTTGTAGTTGCTGGGGGGGGGGGGGTTGGTTTTTGTTCTTTGGTTTTTACTATGGTTGTTTGGTTAATATTGTTTTGTTTATATTTAGTGAAAATCTTAATAAAAATTATTTTTTAAAAAAGAAGTCTTACAACACCAGGTTAAAGTCCAACATGTTTGTTTCAAACACTAGCTTTCGGAGCACTGCTCCTTCCTCAGGTGAATGAAGAGGCGTTCACCTGAGGAAGGAGCAGTGCTCCGAAAGCTAGTGTTTGAAACAAACATGTTGGACTTTAACCTGGTGTTGTAAGACTACTTACTGTGCTCGCCCCAGTCCAACGCCGTCACCTCCACATCATGGAAAAATGTGTATGCACACAGTGATGGAATATTATTGGCCATTTTAGCAGGAGAAAATCCACTTGTACGCTTCTGAACTCCTTAAAAATCCAAGGCCATCTCGCCAATAGACGCTTGGTCTACATTGTGACAGAGTCTATTTTGTTTAGTTATCTTTATTGCCATACAGTGTGAAGCACATAGGCACAGAATTAAAAACAAGAAACATCGACTGTAACATCAGACTATAACAGAGAAAAATATAACATCAGAATATAACATAGAAATCACACTATGTTTATAAAAAGTCCTCTAAAAGCCACTACATTTTCAGCATTCACAGCAAAATTAGGCACAGCATTCCAAGTATCAACAATTTTACATGAAGGTTTTTTTAACGAAGCCCAAGACGTGAACCACATTTCTGTAGTTTTCGCTGATGACCTCACTAAATGTTGTAACTGCGGGTAAAGAAGTGTTCAGGCTTGGAGGTAGTAAGGCCATGTATCAATTTATAAACTTCAACTTTTATCTTTTCTCTAAAGATTTAATCCAAGAATTCTTAAACGCTCCTCATCAGCTATTCCCTTCATGCCTTCCATTTTCCTGGTAACATGTCTTATATAAGACTCTCTCTATAAGCTGTATATCTCTCTGACAATGATCGCCAAGGAGATTTGACTGGACATTTACCCCTACACTAACATTTTGGCCAGACTTGAGTCCTTTTTCTTCACGCCAGATTTTAATTTTAGGTTTGGAACATAACAGTTAGAAATGTACGAAGGTACAAATTAGGAGCAAGAGTAGGCCATTTGGCCCTTCAAGCCTGCACCACCGTTTAGTATGGCTGATGTGATTGAGGCCCCAGCTCCACATTTCTCCTATCCCCGATAACCTTTGTTAGTCACGAATCCGTCTACCTCCGCATCAAATATAGTCAATGACCATGCATCGTCTACTCTGGGGAAGAGAGATCCAGAGATTCATGATCCTCTGAGAGAAATAAATTATCATCACTTCTAACTTAAATAGGACACCCCTTTTTAAAAAAAAACTAATCCAACTCTCTCTCCTTCAAGGGTAAATCCCCTTTCGGCATCCACCATGCCAACTCATCTCGGGATCTCATGTTTCAATAAGATCACCTCTCATTCTTCTCAACTCGAGTGGATACAGGCCCAAAGGTCCAATCTTTCTTCATTGGATAGCCCCTTAACATGAAGTTGCTGCATTTTTGTTGTAAACCAGAAGTTCCATCAAGGGTGAAGCTTCACACACCACCTCCTCTTGTGTGTGGAACCGTCTAGCAGATGTGTTCCAGGGACCACTAGCCCTCCTCTGCAGAATTTAAATTGATAATTCTCCTGTGATGAATGTAGGAATTTCAGATGTTATATGTATTCAGTGCAGTAAGAGTTAAAAGTCTTGGTTTGGCTGTGACTGCTACAGTCAAGTTTTTAAAAATCCTGGTTTGAAAGACAGCAAGGCTTTTTGGGAGCCAGAGATGTAATTAAAGCATTGTAAAAGTTGGGCCAATGGACTTTTATTTATATTAAGAGGATTCAGTTTTAAAAGATCTCTGTCTCAAAGTGGAGTATTCAAGACATCTCTATACAACAAGTATCCCTGAGTGCTAACCGTATTTAAAAGTGGATTGGGATCTGAGATGGTTGTGCTGTTGATTTTGAAGATATTTTAATACTGTGTCAGTAATGACATTCGTTTTAATATACTACATCCCTGTTCTGCGTGAAATCGCTCCTGGAGCGAGGTATCCTTTCCTCACAGTCTTACAAAAATTAAAATTAAATATTAGCGTTTCTGTCCAATACCCTAGCCACTGTTGGAGTCTGGTCCAGGGTTGTGATATCTCTCAGTCGTTTCCAGGCAATCTCCAGGTTCAAACTTGTTACAAACCCGTCCTTGTCCCAGGTCCTAGCCTGTTACGCTAACCAATCTACAATGCCAAATTAAGGCATTCCATTGCCACAGCAGAAGGCAGAGAGAGCTACTCAGTTTGAAGAAAATTCCTCCAATTGAGTTGAGTATTTTTGGGTTGGCCTGTTGTGCAAGAAAGTGCTTTGACAAGTCCACGGTGACCTCCTTACAGAACAATCTCCCATTGTATGCAGACCAGCGTAGGGAGATCTATTTTACATAACCTTGCACGTAATAGGAATGCGTCTGTTTACTGTAGATTCTTCCACTCTGAACTTGAAAATTACACCCTGAAGTCTGATATAGGAACAGTCGGTGTTGGAGGCCTGGGTAATCATGTGGGTGTTTTTTAAAAAATTCAAATTGGGAAGTCATTGCGTGCAGGTAGCAAGGGGTGTAAATGTACACGCAAGTTTGTAGGCGAGTATTTTTGCCTACCTGTTCATCCAGATTAACCCAGCACCAGATGATTGAACTTGCTATTCAGTTGTTTCTTTGCCCTGTTTGCACGGATTTGTAATATGTTTTAAAAAGAAAACAGCACAACGTTGCATCGGGGACAGATACAAACAATCTTAAATCACTTTGTCTCTATGTGCTGAGCTAAGAAAAGAAATAGTCGGGGAGGATGGAAAACTACGTGAACACGAGGGAGATTCTCAATGCAACAATCCTGCAAGGTTCCTTAGTAACCGTCTTAAATGACATCAGTGTGAAGTGAAAGTGGATAGCAAAGTTTGGAAAAGAATGTATGGAGAAATTATGCTGTTGGAATAAATCTGCATAAATTGGCTGCTTGGGAAGAAAAAATGGAACTTGGGAGATATACTTTCCACTGCACTTCTCCCTTTGTGTTATTTTAGTTTATATTGCAGCGCTTATAGATCAATGCAAACATTAGATCATCAAATTCAGCCTCGCAGAATATATATTATTCAGTTGAACGCAATTTACTGTATTGGCAAAAATAATTAAGTTGCATTTTCACACAGTTCCCGTCCAGTGTGAGAAAATAAAAGCATATGAGAAGCAAATGTCTTAGGACAATGAAAACTTTTCTCTTGCAATGCAATCTGCACTTGCTTGGCCCACTGTTTATTTATGCTGCTCTGTTTGTTATAAAGTATTCGTGGTCCCGAATACAATGAAGCATACAAGGTTATTATCACCCTGGGCATTACAAGACACCAACACCTTTTGTACTGCATCCCTGTCACCATACAGTGATGCTTCTCCCATCTACTGAATTACTGCACCACGCTTAAACTGTGGGGAAAGCACTTCCAAACTGTGTCAAATGCGTGTCCAGATGATCAGCATAATCTTAGAATTTACAGTGCAGAAGGAGGCCATTCGGCCCATCGAGTCTGCACCGGCCCTTGGCCTCCATCTAAGAGCTCTCCTCTTCTCTATATTAATTTATTGCCTACCCCATGTAGCACTTGAACTGAGTGGCTTGCTAGGTCATTCTGAGTTGACCATATTGCTGTGGACCTGGAGTCACTTGTAGGCCAGACCAGGTAAGGAACACAGATTTCCTTCCTTAGATGACATTAGTGAACCAGATGTGTCGTTACGTAAATCGTTTCATGGCCCTCATTAGACCATTTTTATTGAATTCAAATTTCAGCATCTGCCTTGGCAGAATTCAAACCTGGGTACCCAGAGGATCTCGGGCTTACTAGTCCAGCAGCAATACCACTAGCCTTTGCCCCCTCTTGCTGATGCAGCTCTGTGTTGTCTCTGTTTATTCTCCAAGTCATGTTGTATTCCTAAAGGAAAAAGAAGTAGGACATTTTTCTGGTCACCCATACTGCAGAAGGCGAAAGCAAACCACTACAGTACTTTGCCATGCATGATTGTGCTCCCAATCTACTTTCAGAAGGGGGGGTGGGGGAGGGCCTCAAATTTAAGTTTGAGATTGGTGCGCCCCTTTTTCACATTGGCTGCAAACTATTCATTCATTTCTGGCAGTGCACTGTAATTGACAGCTTCTACAAACAAGCTTCATTCATCTTCTTCGTGGATGAGTAACTCTAAGGCTGAAACCACAATGTGTACAAACATCAACCACGTCAAAGAGTTACGTGCTGTCAATTCCCAGCTCAGCACTTCAAAATTACTCAAGCGTGAAGGGGCATGCTTGGAATGCACCAGAGCATTGCGATCCTGATTTTTCCCAGACATCCGATTCTTCGCCGCATTGGGGTCCCCACTACTGGCGGCGGGCAGCGGAGAATCCAATCCAATGTGCATTTACAGTAAATACTATGAAGATTTAAATCTCAAAACCAAAATGAGGGTTTTCTACATTTCTGTTTCAGGGTTACCCAGTACACCCCGTATCAGCCTGAAGTTTCCCAAGGTAGATTGGAAAGCTTATTGAACTACCAGACAATGGTGTGTGACCTCACTGGCATGGATGTGGCCAACGCCTCTTTATTGGATGAGGGAACAGCTGCTGCAGAAGCAATGCAATTATGTCACAGGTGAGATTGTTTTAGTTTCCCCCTCAAGAAGAAACATCCCCTCCATGTCCATCCTGTCACGGCCTCTCAGCAACTTAAAGGTTTTGATTAAATCGCCTCTTACTCTTCCAAACTCACGTGGATGCAAGCCTAGCCTAGCCTGTCCAGCCATCCCTCATAACACAGCCCACCCATTCCAGGTATTAGTCTAGTAAACCCATAACACTTGTAAAGGTTTGCAATCCACTGAGATACTTTGCAATGCTTACCATTCCTTCAATTTCACAGTGCAGTACCTTTAACTTGCCTTTGATTCACAACTTAATGGTTTAAACCAGTGTTCTACAAACCTTTTTCCCGGGGACCCATTTTTACCAACCGGCCAACCTCCGGGACCCAACCCGGTCGACCTTGGCGACCCACGCCAGCCGACCTTCACAACCCATGCCGGCTGACCTGAACGACCCACCATTTTCTCTTACCTTGTTTGCTGCTGATAAAAATGGAGGAAATGGTTTCGGGTCCCTTTGACCCTCGTACACGCTCCTCCAATGGTACCTGCTGGATGAAGGTGAAGCCTTCCGGCGTCGGAAAGTATGGAGTCTCCATCTGACCAAAGTTCTGCATTTTTTCCCTGTAAAATCTTATCAAATAAACCACCCCATAACTTGTAAAAAAATAAATAAAATAAATGAAAAAAATAAAAATTAAATGAATAAAATAAATGAATAAAACCCCTCCGATCTTGTAAAACAAAAAGCTGCGAGCGTTTAAAAAAAATAGCGGCAGCACTGATCATCGGCGTGCATGCGCATGCGCGCCAATGTTCGTGCGATGCGGCCAAATTTTTTTTCATGTTCGCGGCCATTTTAAAGGCCACTTGCAGCCGGCGTTATTATTGCTGCTGCGCGGGGATTTGCGCGATCGGGAGCGCCGCGAAGGACGGCTCCGCAACCCTCCCGACACCCACCCGCGGGTCGTGCCCCTGACTTTGAAGAACATTGATTTAAACTCAGCTGTCAGGAGGTTTGTTTATCTTTCCCTGCTTGTTTGAATGCATCTGAAGTACTTTTGTTCATTCTAACCCAATGTTTATGAACAATCATTATGATTGACAGCTGCTGACCACTTCAAAGCAGTTAATTGGTTTCACTTCCTCTTTTCTAACTGCAGAAAACATAGTTAGAAGTCTTACAACTCCTGGTTAAAATCCAACAAGTTTACTTGGAATCACTAGCTTTCGGAGCGCAGCTCCTTCGTCAGGTCACCTGAGGAATAAACCTGTTGGACTTTAACCTGGTGTTGTAAGACGTCTTACGGTGCCCACCCCAGTCCAGCCCCGGCATCTCCACATCATGCAGAAAGCACAGCATTGTTGAAGTGGTCAGCCTCGTATGTATGGTGTAGTGGGGGCTGACCTGTTATTCCTGTGGGAGGCCAGATGCCCATCCTTGATGAGGGCTTGGGGTGCTCCTCTAGTCGGTGGGGAGTGCGGGTGGAACAGTCAACATTTGCGTTGTGTGGGGGAAGGGGGCCTGTCCCAGGGGACGCTGGGATTGGGGTGCCCATTAAAATGGCGGCTCGACCCCAGCAACTGCAGGGAAACCAGTGTATTCAGCACTGTGCATATTTTTGCATAGTCAAGCCATGGGAATCTGACCCCGGGTACCAGAGGGACACAATCCCGATTCTTCACTGGCAGGAACACTTAGAATCTGTAATGGAGAATCCTGGCCTTGATCTCGCTAGTACCCGGTACAACTGAAGCATAACCTCCCTACTCTTGTAAAATTACCTTCTTCAGAAGTCAAAAGTCTTTATTTTACTGCATGTTCCCAGTTGTGGCCTGCAATGTGTTGACTCCCACTCAAACCCAAGTATTATCAGATCAAAAGTTGCAATTTATCAATTCACATAAATATTATCTTCTCTTCCTATTAGACACAACAAGCGAAGAAAGTTCTTTGTGGACGCTCGTTGCCACCCTCAGACAATAGCTGTTGTGCAGACAAGAGCAAAGTATGTCAATATTTTTATTCTGTGTAATTTGGACGAGTTATCCTTTCCCTCCAGAAGAGTTCAGACCTCGTTATTAAGAGAAATATTACAAATGTAGAGTGACGTTGATTTAAAACCCAGTGAATTACGCAAAGTGAGTTATCTTTTTTTATACAAACATCACTTTCAAAGACAAATAGTGCACTGTAATTTTACATTTGGCAGCAGCAAGGGCACAACACGTAACAGCAGCTTCCGCTGCCAGCGCCCATTGTGAAAGGCACCATTGTAATGAACCACTAATTTGCCCAATGCAGTCTATGCCTTAGTTCATCCACTTGTAGCCTGAGCACTTACCCTATTGAAGATTAATCTTGTGAAAAGTCATGGTGACAGCTGAGGATGATCCATCAGGAAGGAGAAGGGAGAGTTTATACAGTGGAGATTTGGAGTGGGGGTGGGGGCATTGGGAAGAAACAGGAGATGATTGGGTTGTGGGGGGGAGCGGAGAGTGGGGGGGGGGTTTAATACCTTCCAATGTGGCCACCCCTGGCTGGGTCCATCAGCGATCCTGGGCTTCGGGTGGGTGTAGTACTGGCTGCAGCCACTACCTCCCTGGTGGTGCTGCCTTTCGGTGAAATGTTGTTGGCTTCTGAATGGGAGGCAGCTCTCGGTAGGTGGGACTTTAGCTAGCCTCCAGGCTCCTTGATCCCAGGAAAGGTCCGACGTTGCCCAGTTGAGTGCCTGATTGGCCTTCCCGAAAGTAGGTGATATTGGACTCTCGCCAGCTCTCTAGTCAATTGGAGAGACCCGCATCACCTCCATTAAATACTACCTGATGTATGCCGGGATGAAGAATTTCCACCGTTTGGCAGAATTCCAACGTTTGGATCGTGGAATACCAACCCCCACCTGGCCTGTGCTAGCTGCCAGCTCTTTAACCCACCGTCTATCTGATTGGCTTTCTGTGATTGGGAGATGCAGAGCCTACACCACAAATAGCTGCTGCTCCAATGTGCAGCCTGCAGAGCGGCTTCCTGCACTGGTCCACCTTCCTGGTGTCACCTCACTGCCGAGAGCAGGGCCAGGACTGGATCTGGGACAGATGGGGGATATGGACAAGGCAGGCAAAGCCACAGCCTTTGTTGCCCATCCCTAATCGCCTTTGAAAAGGTGACGGTGAGTTAAAATAGGTTTACACTAGAAAATAGTTTGCCAGGCAGTGTCGTTGTTCTTTAGTTCGCTTCACATGTACATGATCCAGCAATGCATACACACATATACACTCACCCGCATACACATGACACGCACACATGCCCGCGCATGTGCACATGCACTTGCACACACATATGTACACATGCATACACACACTCATATGCACATGCATGCTCATACACACACTACTCATGCTTGCGTACTTGTGTGCACATGCACACTACGTACACACACATGCACATACACACACAGGCGTACACTATGCAGAGTTTGGTGTTCATCCCTTCCAGCTCTTGTGGCCTCAACAATGATGCAGTTTCTGATGGTCAAGATCTGAGTTTCCATTGCAGCACAAGTAATAGTCATCCATTATCTAAATGCTGCAATGGAAGTGCAGACAGAATTCGTGCAAGCTCAGCCATGCAAACTCAGACAGTTGCCATCAGGCTGCAGTTATGAGTACTCCACAGTGGTTAGCAATGCTGCCTCACAGCGCCAGGGTTCAATTTATTGGGTGACTGTGTGGAGTTTGCACTTTCTCCCTGTGCCTGTGTGGTTTTCCTCCGGGTGCTCCGGTTTCTTCCCACTGCCCAAAGATGTGCAGATTAGGTGGATTGGCCACGGTAAATTGCCCCTTAGTGTCCAGGGATGTGCAGCTTATGTTAGTGAGTTGTGGGGATAGGGTGGGCGGGACAGTGGACCTGGGTGGGTATCCAAACCATTCCTGTAGGTCAGGGTGAAGGCCAACCGAATAATTATAGCCAGGAACTGCTTGAGAATTGTAGGCGGGACTTTTGCTTGAAGTTAGAGATTTAGAGCCAGCTTGCCGTTTAGGTTTCAAGGCCTGTCAAAGGGCTGGAGAATATATCTACCGGATCCCAGTTCATGTTTATAGAATCAATTTCTGTCTCCCCTGCCAAACATGACTTAAATTCTCCAATCTCCCGCTTTTTCTGGCCATCCCTTTCCCCGCCATCCTTGACCTTTCTGATATCCTCAATGGGTCTTTCCGCACCTCTTCTGATGCTACTCTCTGTAAACCTCTGGCTGTTATCTGCTCCGCATCACCCTGCAACGTATAGGCTATCTCCCTAATTACAATCGACTTATTGAAGTTGAGTCTTTCCTTTGTAGGGACCCTTTGTGCATTCCCCATTCTACTGTCTTACCTGCTCAGTTGGGTAAACCCGGAAACTACAGGCCAGTCAGTTTGATCCGAAAGTGTTTAGGACGCGATCTACTGGCCGGGTTCCTGCCGACCGTTACGCCGTGCGAGATCTAACCAGACCCTGCTAATACTGCCCAGAACTGACTTTTTTTTAAAAGTTAGATCGCACCCAGTGAAAATTTGGAACAAATCTAACATTCACTTGGACAGGAGAGACCTCGGGTATAAGTACACAAATGGTTGAAGATAGAACATAGAACAGTACAGCACAGAACAGGCCCTTCGGCCCTCGATGTTGTGCCGTGCAATGAGAAAGTAGTGAGAAAGACACGTGGAATCTTAAGATCGACAGATAGAGGGAGAGAGCACAGAAACAAGGAAGTTATGATGAACCTTTATACAACACTGCTTTTGCTTCAACTGCAGTGCCGTGTTCAATTCTGGGCACCAGCCTTTAGGAAAGATGTGAAGGCTTTTGAAAGGGTGCGAGAGAGGTTGACAAAATATGGCTCCAGGGATGAGGGACTTCAGTTCCGTGAATAGATAGGAGGCGCTGGGGTTGTTTTCCTTTGAGAAGGGAAGTTTGAGAAGAAAATTGAAAGAGATGTGTGTTCAAAATCAGGAGATAGTGAGAAACTGTTCCCATTGAGAGAAGGATCAGAAGACACTGAAAGGAAAAGATCGACAAAAAAAAACAAACGTGACAGTTTTTGCACAGCGGGTGGTGATGTTCTGAAATGCGCTGCCTTGAGAGTGTGGTGGAGGCAGATTCAGTTCTGGCTTTGCAGAGGAAATTAGGTAAGCATCAGAAGAGAAGACGTTTGCGGGGCTAAAGTGAAAGGGTGAGGGTGGGGGACTAGCTGAGAGTCAGCCACAATGGGTCAATAGGCCTCCTGTGCGATAAGCATTCTATGATCCAATGGAACCAGCGAATCCAGATTGTTGTGGCTTGTGCCCTCCCCCACATAAAATTCTGAAAGCTCAGTCTCCACCAGATTGCCAAGCTCCATTGTCTTCAAATGCCTTTTTGCCCTGGCTCCATCTTCTCTGAGGAATCACCTGCAGCCTTGTGCCCCTATCCATATCTTCTGACCAGTTTATTTCTTGTTCCTTCCCTCTTTCAAAAATGTCTTCTTCAGTTGCTATCCTGGCCTCTGGATTTGTTGCCTACTTTTCATTGCTCTGTTCCCCTTCACCCTTAAAATGTGTCTCTGATGGCTTTCGAACTCCAAACCTCCTATTCGTGTGTTGGTGTCCAAAGTCTGTGAAACCCTGTAGAACATACTTCTGTGTGACGATGTGTTATAAATGCAAGTTGGGGGGGGGGGGGCAACACGGTGGCACAGTGGTTAGCACTGGGACTGCGGCGCTGAGGACTCGGGTTCGAATCCCGGCCCTGGGTCACTGTCCCATGTGGAGTTTGCACCTTCTCCCCGTGTCTGCATGGGTTTCACCCCCACAACCCAAAGTGTGCTGGTTAGGTGGATTGGCCAAGCTGAATTGCCCCTTAATTGGAAAAACAATATAATTGGGTACACTATATTTAAAAAGTTGTTGCGGATGGTTCCGAAAGAGTTAATTATGAAATTTGTCAACACGCGAGAGACCAGCAAAGCCATCTTTATAATATGACCGTTTAATGATTTTTATTTGATTTTCTTTTTTTTACAATGAATCTATTCTTCCAGTTACATAGGAGTTGCAACAGAGTTGAAGTTACCCCATGAGATGGATTTCAGCAGAAAAGATATCAGTGGTGTACTGTTCCAGTATCCAGATAGTGATGGAAGAGTTGAAGATTATGCTGAACTTGTTGACCTAGCACATCAAAATGGAGTGAGTGAAAGAAGTTGGAAGTTATTTTGGGGAAAGGATGAAAACAGGCGCTGAATGGATATAGTGTACTACTAAGATATGCCTGTCGGCGGCACGAGGGCGCAGTGGTTAGCACTGCTGCCTCACCGCGCTGAGGACCCGGGGTCGATCCCGGCCCCGAGTCACTGTCCGTGTGGAGTTTGCACATTCTCCTCGTGTCTGCGTGGGTCTCACGCCCACAACCCAAAAAGATGTGCAGAGTATGTGGATTGGCCAAGCTAAATTGCCCATTAATAGGGGAAAAAAAGAGAATTGGGTACTCTAAATTTATTTTTTTTAAAAGATACGTCTGTTTTTAGCCGCAGTTTTGTGGCTAATCGATGAATACCGTGATTTAAACATGCCAGGGAGGTGCTAAAACCTGTGGGCTTAGTGTTCCAAGTGCTGATTAATGCAATTTTTGTGGGGCTTTTTGTAGCCTGCACTCACCCACTGCCACTGAAGGTGTGGAGTGTGCTGGCTGGCACACACTGGAATGTTTCAGGGTGACTAAGGGAGAGCGCGGGAACGTGCACAGACTCATGCGTGCAGTACGGGACGTCCTGTTGGAGAAAGACTGGAGGAGGAGGGATGTCCTGCACCTGAGAGGGAAGGATACCAGCTCCCCACCTACTCTCTCTCCTCTTCCTCTCCCCGACAGCGGCTGATGCTGTCTTGTCTGGACTTATCATCCTTCTTCCATTCCTTACCCAGATCAAAGGATTCCCAAGCAAGATGCCCATGACCATTTCCTCGTGACTCCTATGAAGTTTAGTAGCGCAATATTCACCCTCTTTGTGTAATTTTCAGAAAATTTGAAGAATAAATGTTGATTGTTCGTTGGTGAAGTCTTTTGTCACAGAAAATCTCCCACAGGGTCTCAAAAATCCTGTTCAAGCCTCCAGGTGCAAGTGCACAGTGAAAGCTGGTCATAGCTTCAAGAAATCCTCGACGATCTGGTCGATTGGTCGCTTTTAAGAAAGACCCTTCATTTGAAGTGCCGGCCACCAAATGCTGTGCGGCATGTCTAATCAGGACGAGCAAAGAACTTTAAAAAAATTTTTTAGATTTGCCAATTATTTTTTCCAATTAAGGGTCAATTTAGCGTGGCCAATCCACCTACTCTGCACATTTTTGGGTTGTGGGGGCGAAACCCACGCAGACACGGGGAGAATGTGCAAACTCCACACGGGCAGTGAACCAGAGCCGGGATCGAACCTGGGACCTCAGCGCCGTGAGGCGGTTGTGCTAACCACTAGGCCACCGTGCTGCCCAACGAGCAAAGAACTTAACTGTCAATGAAACCCTTAACAACCCTCCTGTATCAATCCTCCATTCCACATACCTTGCACGTGTCCCAACTCCTTCACCAAGATGGCGTCTTGTGCTAAGTGCTGACTAAACTGGCATTGCCCAACCCCCCCCCCCCCCCCCCCCCCCCCCTTTTTAAATGTATTTTATTACCAACATGTATCAAAACAGGTTAAAACACATAAACACCCCGGGAATCATACTTCCCAGTAATCAACTATACAGTCTGTATAAGGTTTTCCCCCTTTTTCACCTTCCCCCCTTCCCTGCAACAAATAGCTCCTCAAACACGGTCACAAACATTCCCGAACTTTTCTCAAACCCCTCTGCAGAGCCCTATAACTCATATTTTATCTTCTCCAACTGCAGGAAGTCGTACAGGTCACCCAACCAAGCCGCCACCCCCGGTGGCGATCGCTCCCGCCCAGAAGCTGCCCGATTTTTTGCAACCTCAAAAAAATAACGTAACTGTCAATAAAGCCCTAAACAACCCTCCTGAAAAAAAACCAGCGTGATTCTCTGACCCCCGCCCACCCCTCTCATACTCATCTGCTACCCCCTGAAAGAACCCACTCATTCTCACCCGAGTCATATGCACCCTCTGTACCACCCTAAACTGTAACAGGCTCATCCTTGCACATGAGGAGGTCTCGTTTACCCTACGCAGTGCCTCACTCCATGCTCCCCAATTGATCTCTCCTCCCAACTCTGCTTCCCATGTCTCTTTGATCTTTACTCCCACTTGTATATGTCCCCCAATTCTTCCCTCCCCTTTCACATCCAGAAGCAGCAGTTGCTTCAGCAGTATGTATCCCGGCAACCTAGGAACACCCTCCAGACCTCTCGCGCAAAGTCCCTAACCTGCAGCTACCTGAACTCACTCCCCCTCAGCAACTGTACCCTCTCAACTTAGCTCCTCCAGACTGGAGAACCCTTCCTCCAAATACTAATCCCTCACCTTGACCAGCCCCACTTTCCTCCACCTCCTGTATACACTATCCATCCTCCCCGGCTCAAACCCATGATTCTCGCACAGCGGCGTCAACACCAACATTCCTTCCACCCTAAAATGCCTCCTCAACTGATTCCATATCTTCATCCTGAACTGCACCACCAGGCTTCCTGAATATCTACTCGGAGCCATTGGCAACGCTGCCGTCACCATAGTCGTCAAACTAGACCACTGACAAGATTCCTCCTCCATCCTAACCCCTCTACCCCTTCTCTTTCCCACCACCGCCGCACAATAATAATGAAGCAACGCCAGCCCCGCCCTGCTGCCTCTGTAGCAGGGTCCTCCCAACTCTCGGCACCTTTCCTGCACATACAAAGCCCGAAATGATCGTGTCCAATATGCGAAAAAAGGCCTTCAGTACAAAGATCGGGAGAGCCTGAAAGATAAACAAGAACCTCGACAGAATATTCATTTTCACCACTTGGACCCTCCCCACCAATGTCAAGGGCAGTGTATCCCACTTCTTAAGATCCTCCCTGGCTTCCTCCACCAGCTTTGTTTAGTTCCACTGATGGAACCCCGTCCATTCCCTCGCTACCTGAATCCCCAAATACCTACAGCTATCTCTCGCTACCGTAAATGGCATCCCCCCCCCCCCCCCCCACTAAATTTGCAAAACCTTCCAAAAACCTTGAATAAGTATCGCCACTCCAGCCTCGTCCATAGACACCACCACCTCAGGTACCAGAGCCCCGACCGATTCATTGCTACATTCAACAGCCATCTTATATTACTCGTGAGCTGCCTGCCTTTCACAAAGCCTGTTTGATCTTCTGCAACCACCACCAGGACACAGTCCTCCATCCTCCCCGCCAACAACTTTGCCAATACTTTCGCATCCTTGTTCAATAGCGATATGGGCCTATACCATCCATATTCCACTGGGTCCTTCCCCCTTTTCGGGATGAGCGTGATTACTGCCCGCATCATCGTCTCCGGCAACACCCACTTCTCCAATTCATTTTTTTCAATTTAGTGTGGCCAATCCACCTACTTTTCACATTTTGTTTTGGGTTGTGGGGGCAAAACCCACGCAAACATGGACAGTGACCCAGAGCTGGGATCAAACCTGGGACCTCGGCGCCGTGAGGCAGCTGTGCTAATCACTGAGCCACCGTGCGCTTGATTAAACGACCCAGCAGATGTGGTGCCAAGCCCTCGCAAATTTCTTGTAAAATTTCACCAGTACCCATCTGGCCCTGGGGGCTTCCCCAATTTCGTATACCTGCAGCGAGATTCTCCGCAATCGGTGCGATGGCCTGACGCCAGCGTCAAAAACGGCGTGAACCACTCCGGCGTCGGGCCACCAAGAGGTAGCGGAATTCTCCGCACTTCCGAGGGAGTTGGTGGACGGCGGAGGGGTTGGCGCGGCAGCCGGCACCGAAGGGACTGTGCGAGTCCTTGCATGTGCCAAAGGGTCGGCGTGATCCTGCGCATGCGCGGACCGGCCGGCGTATTCTGGCGCATGCGCAGGGGGGTGTCTTCTCCGCACCGGCTATGGCAGAGCCCTACAGGGGCCGGCGCGGAAGGAAGCAGTGCCCCCACGGCACAGGCCCGCCCGCAGATCGGTGGGCCCCCATCGCGGGACAGGTCACCGTGTGGGCCCCCGTGGACCGCCCCAGCCGACTTACTTGCCAGGTCCTGCCGTGTGGGACCTTGACTAATCCACGCCGGCAGGAGTGGCCAGAATCCGACAGCCTCTCAGCCCATCGGGGCCCGGAGAATTGCCGGATGGGGTCTGCTGCCAATGGCCCCCGACTGGTGTGGCATGATCCCCGCCCGAAAACTAGCACTGGGTGGGGTGTCGGAGAATCCCGCCCCGATACTATCTAGCAGCTCCTTCAGCCCGAGTGGCTCCTCCAACGCCTGCCTCTTCGATTCCACCACCTGGGAAATTCCAACTTGTCCAGAAACCGCACAATGTGCCCCTGCTCTCCCCCCAGGTCTGCCTTGTACAGTCCCTGGTAGTATTCCATAAACCTCTCGTTTATCTTCCCCGGCTCCGGAATCACATCCCCAGTCCCAGTCCATATCTGCAATATTTCCCTGAACGCAGCCTGCCTCCGCAGCTGGTGTGCCGGCATGTGGCTCACGTTCTCCCCAACCCATATTGCGCCCCTCTTGCCCTACGCAGTTGCCCTATCGCCCACCCCGTTGTCAACCTGTCAAACAGCCCCCGCAACTTTTTCCTCCTCGACAATCCCTCCGCGGTGGGCACCCACAAATACTCCCTGTCCACCTCCACTATCTCGCTAACTAGATGGTCACGTTCCTCCCTCCTTTCCCTATCCGCACGAGCCTTAATCAAAATAATTTCCCTTCCCAAAAAATGGCCGCCAACACCACCCCGTTCTGATTCAACTCCTTAATCACCTCCCGCATCTTATCACAAAAACCTCCATCCGCCAACGACCTCGAATCAAACCTCCATTCGCCCTCTGCTCTCGTCCCGTTCTAAACCGAATCTCCAGCCAGTGGGGTGCATGATCTAAGATAACTACCCCGCCACCCCAACCAAAATCTCCCGACTCACTACAAAGTACCCAATCCGCGAATACACCTTATAGACGTGTGAAAAGAAGGAATACTCCCCCCGGGTTCTGAATGCGCCATGGATCCACCGTACCCATCCTCTCCACCTGAATCCCAGGCCACCACCCCCAAAAGCAAACAAACAAATGCTAAACACAAACAGTCCATAAAACAGGGGGGGGGGGGGGGCATCCTTTCCCACATAAATCTTTCACCCTTACCACCCCATACAATATCAACAGTAAACAGCAAACCCAAAAAAGGACCCCCTCCCTACTGTGATGGATTTAAGTTATTCCGGACCCGATAACACTTTAGTAATAACCTATGCCCTAGGTTAACCCACCAAAAGAGGGAAATCCGTTTCTCTGCTAAGACCCAGAATAGATCTCACGAAGGGAGAGTGCTTTTCCGGGTCTCAGACAGTTAAACAGGATCTCAGTTACTTTTTATGGGAAAAGTTCATAACTAAATATTTACCTCTGTCGTCGTGGGTCCTGGTCATTTAAGACTTCCTAAATGAGTGTCTAGGATTTTAAACTTTGAGAGTAAGTTTAATTTTAATCAAGTATAATTTTAACACAGTATAATTTTAATCAAATTATTTTTAATGCAAAATACTCCCAATAGATACATACAGAATTGCAGTTAAAAATATAAATTGATTAACAGTCTTTAGTTAACCCGTTAACAATCCTTTGTTATCTGCTAACACATTAGCTTCTCTTAAGAGAATGTGATATCTAAAACATGGAAAATCCTAAAGTATCTCCTATCAATTTCTAATACATTTCTAAGAAGCTTAACAGAAACATACTTACAAAACCATAATGGTCTTTATTTGACGAGGCAAGCTTGAAGAACAGAGCTTTGACCCACACTCCCGCAGGGGAGTGAGAAGGTACCTCTCTGCCAAAATGCCCCTTTTTTTATATATAAAAATTTCTAATCGGTCAAGGACTGCTTCTGTTATCTTATTACTTATTGTTGGTTAATTGCCTATAGCCAGATGGCTAATTTGATGTGTTATCATCAATATATGTTTTAATGATCTTAGTGTCTGCGTGAATGTCAGGTGTCTTAAGATATATTGGCAAAGAGCGACTCGTATAGAGATCTGGATTTTTTTCAGTGTTGTCATGTTTCTTCGATATCAAAAGAGACACTTCTTTGAGGATGTTATTCTAAGTGTCAAGGGTTATATAGTCAAGGAAGGATTTGTGTATTTATTTTTCTGAAGAATTTCCTGTCCTCATGGTTTGAATACTTATAGGTGCAGGGGAGTGATCCCAAAGAATTTATGGTGTGTCAAAGGAAGGTCTTCCTTCTCCTGTATTTGTTTGTATTAATGATCCTCGAATCCTAGCTAGAAGTTTCTCCCAGCAAATGATAACCCGTACATGACCTATAGCTGAAGTGGGTTTATTCCACTTTGAATTAAAATGCTGGTTGTATTAATTTTTTTTGCCTTGTTTCAAACCGAATTTTGTGGCGAACGTGATATTCATCACACTACCTGCACTTCGAACATGTTCCCAACCATTACGAAGAGCCAGCACCCCGGATGCCAAGCATTGTCCACTCAGTTCTCCCTCAGTTTATGCTCCTCAGTGAAGTCTTCAGCTGCTTCTGGGGTCTCGAAATAATACTCCCAGCCTCCGAACATCATCCATAATTTCGCCAGATAGCACACCCCAAACCTGATCTGCCGCCAGTACAGCACCGCCTTGGCCTTGTTGAACCCTGCCCGCTGCTTCGGCAACCCGGCTCTAATATCCTGATAAATTCGGACCTTGTTCTCTTTCCACTCACAGGTACGCTTCTCCCTGGCCCAATGCAAAATCTTCTCTTTCTCCACAAAGTTGTGGAGTCTCACGATCACCGCCCACAGCGGCTCCCCAGCTCTAGGCTTCTGCCTCAGGGACCTATGCCCTCTGTCTACTTCAGGGCCTTATCTAGCACCCCTGCCGCCACCGGCCCTGCCAGCATCTTCGAGATGTACCTCGTGGCACTCACGCCTTCCACCCCTTCAGGCAGGCCCACTATTCGCATGTTCTGCCTTCTCGAGGTATTCTCCTACTCCTCCACCTTTGCCCTCAATGTTTTACACAGATCCCCTAGGAGCCCCACGTCCACTAACAGAGCCACCACACGATCGCTGTGGTCCGAGATCACTACTTCGATCTCCCGAATCTGTGACCCCTGCACCTCCAAACACTTCTCCATCCGTTCCACCAAACTCTTCAGTGGTGCCACCGCTCCTTCGATGGCCTTCGAGCGATCCTCCCGCGTTTCCTTCCTTTGCTGGCAGAATTCGTCCTTAATAAAAGCCATTAACTGCTCCATCTGGGGCCTTCCACCTTGCACCGGCCCTTCCCCCTCAGCCATCCTTACACTGGCTGCTGTAGTACAGGTTTCCTCCAACTCTTTGGCCATGTCTCTCACCGTCTCATGCCGGGTTTGGTAACCAGCGGACATACCACTCCTTGGGGAAAACTACTCCTCCAACCTTCACCTCCGCCTTTTCATCGAAATTCCAAACTTTCGGGTAAAAAGAGCTCTTTTTTGGGCCTTCAAGCAGGAGCTGCCCTGTGTGCGACCACTCACACCATGGCTGCCACCGGAAGTCTCTGCAGTCCACAATCCCATTGGACTATCTCCAAGACTCTTTAGCACCTGAAATATCCTGGATAAAATCTCACCTGTCAGGTTGATGCTGACCAGCATGCTGAATGTTTCAAGCTGCAAGTTCTGTCCCCACTACAGAGTTTAGTCACTCCATTCTGCGGATTGTATTTTTTTAATGGGTTGCTCTAATCTTATATCCACTGTAATCAATTAACCCACAGAATTAATTTGTTGCCAGGTTTTGGTTTTGCATTGCAGCATCATAAGCTTAATAAGTACTTGGATCCCTCTGGGAAAAACAATCTTGTCAACACCGTGGTAACATCAAGACAAAAATTCCCTTGTAAATAATTTCTCGAAGTGTTAACTTCCCGCATGGAGATAACGTGAGGGGAATAATCCAGAGCTGAATTCAGATAGAACATAGAACTCTAAAAATTCATGAAATGAAATGAAATGAAAATGAAAATCGCTTATTGTCACGAGTAGGCTTCAAATGAAGTTACTGTGAAAAGCCCCTAGTCGCCACATTCCGGCACCTGTTCGGGTAGGCTGTTACGGGAATCGAACCGTGCTGCTGGCCTGCTTGGTCTGCTTTCAAAGCCAGCGATTTAGCCCTGTGCAAGGTGGAGATGAAGCCTGGGGGTCGCATTTTTACCTGTCGTTCTTTTTTCAGTACAAAATATTTTCTGAAAACACGGAACTTGACAAAGGCCTGAGGCAGAATTCAGATTTTATAAAAGCTCAAATCTGATCGTGTGACCACTGGGGAGCTAAGAATTGAAACAAACTTGATCAAAGCACTATAGTTGGGGAGACAGTGGCGTAGTGGCTGTTTAGCACAGGGCTAAATCGCTGGCTTTGAAAGCAGGCCAGCAGCACGGTTCAATTCCCGTAACAGCCTCCCCGAACAGGCGCCGGAATGTGGCGACTAGGGGCTTTTCATAGTAACTTCATTTGAAGGCTACTCGTGACAATAAGCGATTTTCATTCATTTTTTCATTCATTAGTGGTAATGTCCCGGGACTGGTAATCCTAATTGGGGGGGGGGGGGGGGGGGGGGGGGGTGGATGGATAAAGCTAGTCTCATTTCTGGTAACCTTGGCATGATCATCAATGTTGCAAAAAAAAAAAAAACCATCTGGTTCAGTAATGTCCTTCAGGGAAGGAAATCTTTTTATTTATTGATTTTTTTTTTTTCCAATTAAAGGGCAATTTAGCGTGGCCAATTCACATATCCTGCACATCTTCGGGTTGTGGGGGTGAGACCCGGGGAGACTCCCCGTCTGTGCAAACTCCACACAGACGGTGACCCGGGGCCGGGATCGAACCCGGGTCCTCAGCACCCTGAGGCAACAGTGCTAACCACCCTGCCGCCCCCAGCGACGGAAATCTGTCATCTTTACCAAGCCTCTCCTGCATGTCATTCCAGACTTTCAGCGATGTGGTTAACTGCCCTCTCAAGTGGCCCACCTAGCAAGTCACCCAGTTCACGGGCAATTAGCCAGCGATACCTGCATCCCCTGAAATAATTTTTGAAAACTTAAAGATTGCACCATTCATCGTAAAAATTCTAACTAGTCCACATCCCAAGGCTGCTCTCGAAACTTGAGATCACCCATTACCCAGCCAAAGATCATTATTCAGCACTTGAGTGGAAAAAAAATTAAGCGGCTCGGGTGATTGTATAAATATTGGGAACTATTAACCTTGAGAATATAAAGTGGTCATTGAATTCCTTTGCTACTTCTAATAAATAGCAGCAGATCTCACGAGGTTCATTACGCTACATCTACTGACAGGCGGTGCCTGGTTTGGAGAGAGAGTGTAGGCCGGGACCAAGGCTGTGTAATGGCCGCTGTGTCTCCTTTCCAGGTGACGAGCTTGGGTTAAGGAACTGTCACGGTGACCTGTAACCTGTTTCTGTGTAAAATGTGGCGGGGCTTTCTTATTATACATTGTCGCTGATTACTTTTTACTTTAATCAGCAATTTTCATTTAAATCAGCAATTAATGAGCTGATCAATTAGACAGTGGGTGGGGGGGGGGGGGGGGGGGGGGGGGGTAAAGAAACCTAACCGAATAGAAAGAAGAATATGACACATTTTGCTACTCAGATATGGTTCTGTACCGGGCCATCCTATGCCTGGGCTCACGTAGCTTGATGCCACCAAAGTGACTAAGTGTGGCATTTGCTCCCACTAAATACCTCCCCTCCTGATTCACAGAAACACTGAACAAATAAGTGCTAATAAGTAATCTTTGCAAACATAGAAGTAAATCAGGGTCAGTCCTCCCCATTCCTCCAAAAATGTGGGGGCAGCAGTTTCTGGTCCTTCCTCCCTACCCACGGTCCTGCTGAAGTCAACACTCGCCATGCAAAACGCCACAGGTATCTGTGCGACCGCATCATCATGCCAGCGTCCAACGGCGAGCTGCCTCTGCCGTGGGAAAACTTTGCCGGGAGGGGGCTGGAAATTTCCGGCCGTGGTTTTTTTAATTTAAAACATTGTTCGACTTTCACAGCCATAACATCCTTTACTTTACTTTTCAGGCCTTGACATGTTGTGCAACTGACCTCCTGGCCTTGTGTGTGCTGAGACCCCCCGGAGAATTCGCTGTGGACATTGTACTTGGCAGCTCCCAGAGGTTCGGTGTGCCGCTTTCCTATGGAGGGCCGCACGCTGCTTTCTTTGCCGTCAAGGAAAGCCTTGTCCGACTGATGCCAGGAAGAATGGTCGGGGTTACCAGGTACGGAAATACGTGTCAATGCCGGGGGGGGGGGGGTAGTTTGTAACTCGAACCAACAATTCCGTGTTCTTTTTAATTCAATCTTGCAAAAGGAGGAAATTCAAGAGGCAAGTCAACCATTTAGTGATCCTTCTGGAGTGTGTGCTTTTCGGGACATGGTGGCATTCCTGATGCCTTCCTATTTGTCTAATCTGCTGACACCGTTTGGAGGGAAACCCATCAAAATAGCCACATGAGTGATGTACCAAAGTGCTTCCAAAATGTTGTCTCACTCAGCCTTGAATATATTCAATGACCCAGCTTCCTATGCTTGTTGGTGGAGAGAACTCCAAAGACTAACAACCCTCTGAGAGAAGAAATTCCTCCTCTCCGTCGTAAATGGAAGCCCCTTCATTCTGAAACTGTGCACCTAGTTCAAACTCTCTCCCCCCCCCCCCCCCCCGAGGAGAAACACAATATTCTTTCAGCATGCAAATCAAACAGCTTTGTAATTGTGAGGCAGCTAGACCTTGGTAACATAGACATTGAACATACAGTGCAGAAGGAGGCCATTCGGCCCATCGAGTCTGCACCGACCCACTTAAACTCTCACTTCCACACTATCGCTGTAACCCAACAACCCCTCCTAAGCTTTTTGGTCACTGAGGGCAATTTACATTGGCCAATCCACCTAACCTGCACATCTTTGGACTGTGGGAGGAAACCGGAGCTCCTGGAGGAAACTCGCGCCGACACGGGGAGAACGTGCAGACTCCGCACAGACAGTGACCCAAGCCGGGAATCGAACCTGGGACCCTGGCACTGTGAAGCCACAGTGTTATCCGCTTGTGCTACCGTGCTGCTCACTCCATGCCCGGCAGTTATGTGCAGTCATCACCACAGACAGTTTGAACTGTAAGGGAGGGAAGAAGAAATGGATGAAGGGAATGAGGAAGTGGATGGAAAGGACGATGAGAGGTGAGTTCAGGGGGCTAGTTTCCTTTCAGTAAGGAGGGAGCAATTGTGCTTATATTCTCTGTGGTCATGGAGTGCAAAGTCAGGTTTGTCTTTAGTAGGAATGGGGAGGATGAGTTTTCTCTTAGCAAGAAGCTGTAGTTCTGTTGTGAAAGCATTGAAGTGTATCTGGGTTACTGTTCAGTTGTGTGCGTTGGGGTGGTGGTGACTGCACATTTTAGCATCATACAACACAGGCAAGCCACCCCAAAAATACTTGCTGCAAATGTTTTGGTTGAATCGTCTGTACTTCAATACCTGATACTACGAGCACTTGAAACCTCTTATTTTGTGTAAATAAATATTGTAAAATTGACAGTCAAGGCTCATAAATTCTTCATCTAGACCCCCGGAATCCGTTTGGCTGCTAAAACCCCTGAGCCCCAGGGAAAACAATGCTTGATTGGCAGCTATGGCTCTCTGATCTCTGCTGTCAATTTCACAATATTTTTTAGCAGAAAATAAAGAGTTGTCAAGTACTTGTAGTTTCTGCTAGTGATACTTTAAAGGGTCTGAAAGATTGCATTTTCCTTTTTTTTTTCTAAATTTATAGTACCCAATTAATTTTTTCCAATTAAGGGGCAATTTTAGCGTGGGCAATCCACCTAGCCTGCACATCTTTGGGTTGTGGGGGGTGAAACCCACGCAAACACGGAGAGAATGTGTAAACTCCATACAGACAGTGACCCTGAGCCGGGATCGAACCTGGGAACACGGCGCCGTGAGGCTGCAGGGTTAACCCACTGCACCACCGTGCTGCCCTAAAATTGCATTTTCCTGACTACCATTTACCCATCAAGCATGTAAATCCAACCCTTCATCAATATGAATAAACTGTTGTTGCAGGTTTTCAGAGTGTAACGTTGTTGCTATTAATATTTGCATAACGGGAAACATTGACTGTGCGTGTCAATTACATCGCATTTAATTACCTTAATATTGAAGAAGCACAAGTTGCTGTTTATTTTTTCCTCAGGATATTGTAAATGTCTTCTCATTGCGAGCTTAAGAAAAAAATGTAGGTTACCTCTAATGGCCACTTAATAAAACTAAGGTAATTGTCTGACATCGACTAAGTAACTACTGGCTTGAAATAACATCATATGATATTAGTTGCAAACTAGCTCTTTCAGAAATACGGAAATGTTTTTTCATGGTCTGAAATACCGTCAAAAGCTATGGGCGCAATTCACCGACCCTGTTGATGACCCATCATCCCGAAGTCCCGCCGCTGACAGGCCTCTCCAGCCGACGTGGTTTCAACCACCTCTGGTGGCGGCAGGTTGGCGGCGCGAGCGGGCCCCAGAAGTCCTGAGGGGGGCGCGCGGGGCGATCGGACCCGGGGGGTGCCCCCACGGTGGCCTGGCCCGCGATCCGGGCCCACCGATCGGCGGGCGGGCCAGTGCCCTGGGGGCACTCCTTTTCTTCCACCGCCGCCATGGCCTCCACCATGGTGGAGGCGGAAGAGACCCCCCCCTACCGCTCATGCGCCGGTGGTGACACCAAAGGCTTGTTGGCGCCAGTCGGCGTGGCGCCAACCACTCCGGCGTGGGCCGAGGCCCTAAAGGTGCGGAGAATTCCGCACCTTTGGGGAGGCCCGACGCCGGAGTGGGTGGCGCCATTCCGCTATGCCGGGACCTCCCGCCCCTCCGGGTGGGGGAGAATCCCGGCCAAGGTTAGTCATGCGTACATTTTTCAGTAGCTTGTGTCAAGGAAGCAATATCCATGAGCTGTGAATCATCATCAGTTGCAGAACGACTTGGGCCCCACCCACAGTTCCCCTCGGGAAGATTGCAGCTCCGCTCAACCCCTCCCAGCCAAATGTCAAAATGTTGCCGTATTAATTGCCAATAAAACTCACTGCAGAAAGTTTGGGCAGGTATTTAACAACATTAGGAGCTGTCTACCATGTAACCCGTATCAGTGGAATGCCACACAAACTCTCCAGCCCAGAAACCGTACAATCCAAACTGTGGAATCTCAATCCTGCAGGTAGTAAATTGTTCTTCGAGTTCAAAATGAATTTTTTAAATGTGGGATTTTTTTTGTATTTCACTTTCTTTTCTACTTTAATTCAAGCTTTCTTTCCCTCTCTTTATTTCTCTTTTGGATTTCGCTCTGATTTACCTTAATTTCCTCTTTCCTGTGTTTCTTTCTCAATCCTTAAATCTCATTGGTTAAGGAGATAGATTGTTGGTCCAATCGTTCACCAAGGTCCCAGATGCCCCGTTGCTGTTACCATCTCGCACTTCCAGCAGTTTATGATGCAGAAAATCACGACTGAAGGGTGAGGAAGAAAATCTAACAAGTGGGGAGCTCACTGCAGCAAGTTCTGGACCACTGCATAACCTAAATGCCTCAACTAGTATGATGTATTCTGCAAGTTGTTCTCTTGAGAAACTAAGAACTACAGTGGACTTATGGGTAACTGGACCATTTTTTTCTCGTGGTTTATTCACTGACTGTTTTGCTTTGTATCATTCAGGGATGCTGCAGGAAAAGAGGTGTATCGTCTAGCGCTACAGACAAGAGAGCAGCACATCAGGAGGGACAAAGCTACCAGCAACATTTGCACAGCCCAGGTATAGCCAGCAGCATCATTACTTTCATAGAACAATACAGCACAGAACAGGCCCTTCGGCCCACTATGTTGTGCCGAACTTTAGATTATCATAGAATTTACAGTGCAGAAGGAGGCCATTCGGCCCACCGAGTCCGCACCTGCTCTTGGAAAGAGCACCCTACCCAAGGTCAACACCTCCACCCTATCCCCATAACCCAGTAACCCCACCCAACACTAAGGGCAATTTTGGACACTAAGGGCAATTTATCATAGCCAATCCACCTAACCTGCACATCTTTGGACTATGGGAGAAAACCGGAGCACCCGGAGGAAACCCACGCACACATGGGGAGGACGTGCAGACTCCGCACAGACAGTGACCCAAGCCGGAATCGAATCTGGGACCCTGGAGCTGTGAAGCAACTGTGCTATCCACAATGCTACCGTGCTGCCCTTAAGAACAAATTAATTGACACTCCATTATTTTACCGTAATCCATGTACCTATCCAATAGCCGCTTGAAGGTCGCTAATGTTTCCGACTCAACTACTTCCACAGGCAGTGCATTCCATGCCCCCACTACTCTCTGGGTAAAGAACCTACCTGACATCCCCCCTATATCTTCCACCATTCACCTTAAATTTATGTCCCCTTGTAATGGTTTGTTCCACCCAGTAGATATTTTGTTCTACATTGCTGAAAAAAAAACTTAATTTTGCAAGCACAAAGCAGAGATCAGCAACGTTTCAGAAGTACTTCTCAGTCAATTTCAATTTTTAATCCATCACACATTTGTACTGCTTTATTATTCCAGTCAAATGGGTGAATGGGCACATTCAGTGCAGAGTTCATGTTGTTTCACCAGCAAACACCCCTACTATCCAAGGGGAAGAGTAGTGTACTGGACTGGTAACATAAATGTTTGGTGGGAAATTCCACATGGTCTACACCCGACTCAAGGAACAAACATGTCAATAAGTTTTCCTAAGAGTCATTCAAATTGTTCATGCATTATTTACAACAAAATCCAACTTGCTTAGGGATGGACACTAAGGTGCTGACTTGCTGGTTGGCAGGTTTGAAATTAAGGTTGGTAAATGTTGTCAAATTTAGGGCCTACCCCAAAGGTGCTCTGGAGAATCCCTCTCCGAACTGCCAAGCGTAAGTATTTGCACGATAATTGTTCCAAAGCACTAACTTCCCTTGAACAATTACACTGTGAGCCATCCGACAAGACAATTTAAATTGCTAACTTTGGATGGTTCTGCTAGGGTTACTCTAACAGTTACTCAGAAAAAGGTAGAAGAAATAAAACCTTTTTTCTTTTTTAATTTATGTGTAATGATTTTAAACATCCAGACCAAGCCCCCACCCCGGAAACGCACCGACCCCCGAGGGGACCGACCTCCAGCCCACACGGGACTGAACCTCATCCATGATCCAACCCCCCCCCCCCCCCCCCTCCCCCCCCCAAACCTTGACTTCTCTGACCCAGCTGGACCCCCTCCATGACCCTTCCCATGCCATTCCAATCTTTTGGCATCCTTCCCATCCTATTCCATTTATCCCTTTTGCAACATCCCCATTCCATTACCCATCCTGCCCCTTCTTCCTGTACCAACCCTAGCCCCACTCTTGTCACAGTGCCCTCTGCATGGCTGCCCCCCCCCCCCCACATGCCTTCCCCCCCCCGACCCCACCCATATTGCCCCCAGTCCCTCCAGCCAGGGTAATTTTGTTGTTGGTCATCCATTGCCACTCACTGGTTTCTTCCTCCACCAACCATCCCGCTGTCACCAACCGCCGGCAGCCACCTTTGCCTCACGTAGATGCTACATCAGAGCAGCTGTGCCTCAGGGCAGAAACCATTAACTAAAGCTCACAGAAAAATCAAGCTCTTTTTTTCTTTGAGGTGTGGGATGGGTGTCAAAAAGCATGCGGACAGAGACGTCTTGCTCCTCACACTTTCTGTTTGTTGGCCTACATTAATTGGAGGGAGGGGGGTTGAGATGTCTGCCGTCTGGGTGGGCTTGTGGGGAGGGAGTGAGAGAAGAGGGGACAATGGGAGGAGAGCATTACTCGGAATGACCTCTGCCCTTTCCTTGAAACCGGCAGTTTGGAAATGGCTGGGGAGGCAGGTTTGAGGCCTGCCCTGCCCGCCACCTTTAGAGTGTTTGGCCAATCAAAAGAAAAAGACAGTAAAATTATTTTAACGGAATAAAAATGTAAAACAGCGCGATTTAACGATGTCTGAAGTTGGCAGCTCTCTGAAACCCCTGAATTAATGTAAGCGTTAAGCCTCACGCACTCTGCGCCCTCTACATGCCTTCACGTACCCGAGATACTGCCCACAAAAGAAATTTACTGACGGATATCAAAAACGCAGACAGACCGAAAGCTACGCATTATTATTATAGATTAATTCAACATGGATTTGAAAAGCTTTTTCGGTGGTGGTGACGATGAAACTGTTGGATTGTTGTAAAAACTCGTCTGATTCACCAAGGTCCTTGAGGGAAGGAAATCATCCTTCCCTGGCCTGGCCTACATGTGACCCCAGACTCATAGCCATGTGGTTGACTCTTAATTGCCCTCTGGAATGCGCCAACAAACAACCAGGTATTCAAGAAGCCTGATCACTGCCAGCTTCTCAAGTGCAATGAAGGATGGGCAATTAATGCTGGCCTAGCCAGCGACACCAAAATCTCATGCAAGAATAACGTTAAAAAAATTATTTTGTTCTCCTCTTCTTTAAATTGGCGTTTATGTCTGTCTGTCTTTTTAGATTGCCTGTTTTCAATGTCTTCAGTTGTTTTTCACTTTATGTCAACACATCTTTTGTGTCTGGAACATTGCCAATTTCTCACATTACAACATGCAGTCAAAGAATTACCCGGACCCTGGAAAGTTAGGTAAATATGGGTTGAAATGTGACATCCGGAAGAGTGCGGATGTTTTTGTGCATGGACCTTTGGAATGTGAAATGATGTAAGATTTAGGATAGTTTCTCTATTGAGTTTGCAGTTGGCCTATTTTTAGATAGGATCGTGGCAACAGACTTCTTTTTGACGAAACAACTGTTTTATTTCTTCATTTCTCCATCTAATTTTAGGCACTCTTGGCCAACATGGCCGCCATGTTTGCTGTTTATCACGGCCCGAAAGGACTGAAACACATTGCGAAAAGGGTGCACAATGCTACTTTAATTTTAGCCGAAGGTAAGACTCACTACTGGAAGTAACATCTTGTTTCAACTTTGCCACAGAAAGCGATTCTGACCTAATCTCTTCTGAATCAGGCTTGAAACGTGCTGGACATAAAATACAGCATGAGTTATTTTTTGACACGCTGAAGATCCACTGTGGCGTGGCTACCGAGGAGATAGTAAGCAGGGCTGCCCAGCGGCAGATGAACCTCCGAGGATATGGTGATTCTATGGTGAGTAAACTTTTTTTTTTTTTTAAATAATTTTTATTGAAGAAATTTTTCAAAATACAAACATTTTAACCCCCCCTACATTTACATTTAAATTATAACAAAACAAAGTCAAACCCCCCTACTTAACAACAAAAAGAAAAAAAAGTCCCCCCCCCCCCCTACTCGCGCGTCCCCCCCGCCGGCGAACCGACAGTCAGACCAACTTATCATTTCTAGCAGCGTCCTCGGGCAGGCCTTGCCCGTGCCACCACCGCTACCGTACTTCCTTCGTCTTTGTCCCCCCTCCCCCCCCCCCTCCCTCCCGCCCTCCCCTCCCCTCCCTGGTTGCTGCTGTCACGGCCTCAGTTTCTATCTCTGATCCAAGAGGTCTAGGAAGGGTTGCCATCGCCTGAAAAACCCCTGCACCGACCCTCTCAGGGCGAATTTGATCCTTTCCAATTGGATGAAGTTTGCCATGTCGTTTAACCAGGTGTTAACACTCGGAGGCCTTGGTGAGTAAACTTTTATAGCCTATTGCCCTCTATTGGACAATTTCTAATTGTTTCACCTATCTTCAAAATTTGGGTCATTGTGCCCTTTCTAGAAAGAGACACCGGTTGATTCTGACTATTTCTACCATCAGGCCATTGTATCGCCTGATGTGCTTCCAAGCCAGGGTAGACTTGAGGCTGGATTTTCCCTGCAGGCTTCTAGATCCTGCTGTCAGGCTCAAATGTGGCCAGAAATTAACTCCGCAATATGTGGGTAACAGTCACTCATCATATTTTTCCCTGGAAGGGTCAATTAATAGTGAGAAAATAGGCACACTGTCCAATTATGATGTGGAGATGCCGGCGTTGGACTGGGGTGAGCACAGTAAGAAGTCTTCCAACACCAGGTTAAAGTCGAACAGGTTTGTTTCGAATCACTAGCTTTCGGAGCACTGCTCCTTCCTCAGGTGAATGAAGAGGTGGGTTCCAGAAACATACATGTAGACAAAGTCAAAGATGCAAGACAATACTTTGAATGCGAGTCTTTGCAGGTAATTAAATCTATACAGGTCCAAACGGAGGAACTGGAGAGAGGGTTAATCACAGGTTAAAGAGGTGTGAATTGTCTCAAGCCAGGACAGTTGGTGGGATTTTGCAAGCCCAGGCCAGATGACCAAGACGCTCTCAAGACCAACCGCAACATCGTCATCAAACCAGCAGACAAAGGAGGGGCCACCGGCATGCTGAACAGAACGGACTACTGCAAAGAAGTGTACCGACAATTCAACGATCAGGAACACTACAGACAGTTACCGGCAGATCCGACCAAGGAACACACCCGCCAACTCAACAGACTGATCAAGACCTTGGATCCAAACCTTCAGAGCACCCTACATCCTCTCATCCCACGTACTCCCCGCATTGGAGATCTCTACTGCCTCTCGAAAATACACAAGGCCAACACACCAGGCCGTCCTAGCGTATCAGGCAATGGGACCCTGTGTGCAAACCTCTCTGGCTACATCGAGGGCATCTTGTACAAGGAACATCCAGCTTCTGTCGCGATACGACGTACTTCTCACAGAAACTCAGCACCCATGGACCAGTTGAACTAGGAACATTCCTCGTCACAATGGATGTCTCGGCACCCTACACCAGCATCCCCCATGACGACGGCATTGCTGCAACAGCCTCAGTACTCAACAGCAACAACTGCCAATCTTCGGACGCAATTCTGCAACATATCCGCTTCATTCTGGATCACAACGTCTTCACCTTCGACAACAAGCTCCCCACAGAAGCCTTTCTGCCAGGTTCAGGTTTTCAAAAAGGTTTACTAATCGATGCCAGTGTGACCACTTGCTGGGGAGGCTGATGAATCACGAAAGGCAGTTGGATAAGGCTCCCATTAATAGGGTTTAAGTGGTGAATTTTTTAAAATTTAGAGTACTGCCGACTAAGACTTTCCATCACTTTGCTGATTAGCGTGGTTGGACTGATGGGGTGGTAATTTGCTAGGTTGAATTTATCCTGTTTCTAGTGTGCAGGACATACCCGTGCAACTTTCCACATTGCCGGGTAGTTACCAACGTTGTAGCTGTACTGGAAGATCTTGGCCACGGGTCTGGTAAGTTCTGGAGCACAGGTTTTCAGTACTATTGCCAGAATGTTGCCAGGGCTCATAGCCTTTGCAGTGTCGAGTGCGTTCACCGTTTCTTAATATCATGTAGAGTGAATCAAATGCGCTGAAGACTGGCATCTGTGATGCTGGGGACCTCAAGAGGAGGCCAAAATGGATCATCCACTTGGCACTCCTGCCTGAAGGTGATCGCAAATGCTTCAGCCCCGTCTCTTGCACTGATGTGCTGCGCTACTCCTTGTTTGAGTATGGGGGTGGAAGAGAAAATGCTGGAAAATCTCAGCAGGCCTGGCAGCATCTGTAGGGAGAGAAAAGAGCTAAGTTTTGAGTCCGATGACTCTTTGTCAAAGCTGTTTGAGTCATCGGACTCGAAACGTTAGCTCTTTTCTCTCCCTACAGATGCTGCCAGACCTGCTGAGATTTTCCAGCGTTTTCGCTTTTGTTTCAGATTCCAGCATCAGCAGTCATTTGCTTTTATTGAGTATGGGGATATTTGTGGACCCGCCTCCTCCAGGTAGTTCTCCAGTTGGCCACCACTACTTACGGCTGGACGTTGCAACCGCAGACCTTCGATCTCATCAGTTGGTTGTGGGATCGCTTAGCTCTGTCCCGCGGTTTGGCACTAATCCTGCCTTGTAGCTTCACCAAGATGACACCTCGTTTTTTGAAATGCTTGGCGCTGCTTCTGGCATGTCCTTCTTTTCCCTTTTACGGGACGTGGGTATTGCTGCACTGGCATTTGTCGCCCGTTCCTTGAACTGGGTAGCTTGCTACGCCATTTCAGGGTGACAGTTAAGAGGCAACCGCTTTGCTGTGACTCTGAAGTCACACGTAACAGGAGACTCTAAAGAGGCATTAGTGAAACAGAAGGGCGGATCAGTCGATGATAGCTTTATATTCCAGATTTATTAATTATATTGAAATTCCACCGGCTGCCATGGTGGGACTTGAACCCATGACCCCAGAGCATTACCTGCATTTCTGGTCCAGTAACATTACACCTCTGCCACCTGCATTCTTTATTGAAGTAGGATGAGTGATGTTACAACAAATTCCTCTCCTGAGTGCTCAATTATCCCACCATGCAGTTCCGAAGCTAACAGCAGGTCAGAAGGAGGCCACTCAGTAGATGCCAGACAAAAAAGAGCACTCCAACCTAATCGCGCTCCCACCTTGTAGGATACGGAATTTCACATGCATATCCAAGTGCTTTTTAAACACATTGAGTGTTTCTGCCTCTAGTAGCCATTCAGCCAGTGATTCCAGACCCTCAACATCTGGGTTACAACCTTCCCCTTCTAATCAATTTCTTTAAATCCGTGTCCTCGGCTATTTAACTCTCTGCTGATGTAAATCGGTTCTTTCTGTCCACTCTATCTGGGCCCCTCCATAACTTCAAACACTTCAATTAAATCCCCTCTCAGTCTCCAAAGAAAACCACCCCATCAACTCCATTCTTTCCTTATAGCTAACATAAATGTTATAAATCTCTTCTGTACCGTCTCTAGCAGTCATATCCTTCCTGCAATGTGGTCGCCAGAACTGCGCACAATACTCCAGTTGCATAACAGTGTTACACAGGTCTAGGATAACCTCTACACTCAAATATTCTGTGCCGCGGCTGATAAAGAAAGAATTACGCAAGCTCTCTTAACCCACCTTGCCTCTCTGACTTGCTATCTTTATGGATGTGTGAACATTGTTACGATCCCAGTTGATGTTACCACTGGCAAGATCGCAGAATGGGACCCTGTCTCAAAAGATCGTGGGCTGGATTCTCCGCTGGCGGGATTCTCCGTTGCGCCGGCTGCGCGCCCACGCCCGGAGTTTTGCGATGGCGTGGGGCTTCCCACAATGGGGAACCCCATTGGCTGGCTGGCGGGACAGAGAATCCCGCTGCTGGCGGGGGGGCGCACTGCACCAGAAAATTGGTGCGGCGGGACAGAGGTCCCGCCTCATAGCTGTTACTCTTTTTTTGAAAATGCGGAGTAAAAGAGTTACAGAACTGCCAATTAGCTTTTACCAACAACAAAAAAACATTTATCAAACATGAAACGTTAGACCGTAATACAATTTGAAATGAAAAATGAATGAAATGAAAATCGCTTATTGTCACGAGTAGGCTTCAGTGAAGTTACTATGAAAAGCCCCTAGCCGCCACATTCCGGCGCCTGTTCGGGGAGGCTGGTACGGGAATCGAACCGTGCTGCTGGCCTGCCTTGGTCTCCCGTACCAGCCTCCCCGAACAGGCGCCGGAGTGTGGCGACTAGGGGCTTTTCACAGTAACTTCATTTGAAGCCTACTTGTGACAATAAGCGATTTTCATTTCATTTTTTCATTTCATTTCAAAGCCAGCGATTTAGCCCCGTGTGCTAATCCAGTCCCTAATACTCCTTCACTCCCACTTATCGTCACTAGGGAATGCAGATTTTAAGGATAATACAGGTTACAAAATATATCTTATGCTGCAAGGTTTTTAGGGAACACACATTGCCTTTAAATGCACAGGCTGGGGGACTCCCGGTGGCGGACTGTAGGTGGAATTGGCACGTTGAGTGACTCCTGCTCAAGGCTCTGGATTTTGGAGTTTAATGCCCGGTTCCAGGGGCAGTTTCTAAATACGCTGGTGCAAGAAGACAGAAGGAAGGTGGGGAATGTCTAAGACCCAGAAAAAAGCTGCTGGGAAGAAGGGGGCAAGTGGATGTTTGCCTTCGAGTGAACGGGTCAGCCTGGCAGCAGGAAAGATGGCGGAGGCTGGGTCGCTGGGTGGGGCCGCGCGCTTCTGGAGATTCTGACTGAGGTGATGGCGGGAGAATCTGAGAGGCAGTTCGCAAGCACATGGGGGTGATGCGAACGGAGATAATGGCTGCGATAAAGGAATTGGTGGAGGAGGCAATGGCCTCGGTGAAGGCGGCTGTGTTGAAGACGGGGGCCGA
Organism: Scyliorhinus canicula; assembly: GCF_902713615.1. Classification (NCBI taxonomy): domain Eukaryota; kingdom Metazoa; phylum Chordata; class Chondrichthyes; order Carcharhiniformes; family Scyliorhinidae; genus Scyliorhinus; species Scyliorhinus canicula. The sequence continues at coordinate 22,067,253 of NC_052153.1, read as the reverse complement.
GATACGGGAGCAAGCAGAGAAGTTGAAGGGGGCGGAGGAAGCTCTGGGACCAGTTAACCTCGACGAGTGAGGAGCTGCGGAGGGTGGTGGAGGCCAACAAAGGACTCAGAGCCAAGGTGGAGGATGTGGAGAATAGGTTGCCTGAGAGGGTGGGGGTCCCGAGGCAGACTGAGTACTTTGCGAAGATGTTGGCGGAGCTATCGGGGGAGGGGGAAGAACCTACCTGGCATGAGCTGGACAGGGCTCACCGATCACTCAGGCCCAAGCCAAAGGCAAACGAGCCGCCAAGGGCAGTCATAATTTGTTTTCACAAGTTCCATGTTAAGGAGAAGTTCCTGAGTTGGGCGAAGCAAAGGCATGAGGTGAAGTGGGAAGCAGCTGGTATTCGTATCTGCCAGAACCTAACTGTGGAACTGGCCAGGATTAGGAGGGTGGTCTTGCAGAGAGGGTAACAGGTGGGGGGGGCTCGGCCTCCTAAACTTACTGTACTGCTATTGGGCGGGGCTGGACCAAGGAATAGGAGACCCGTTGGGTTAAGATGGAGGAGGGCTCGTGTAGTGGGTCGGGGTTGCGGGTGCTGGAAACAGCCCGCCACCAATGGCTCCGGAAGGTACTCGGTGAGTCCACTGGCGGTGACTACTTTGAAGATCCTGAAGGCAGGCAGCTCAGGCAACATTGTAAGCTGTGGGCCGGGTTAAGGGGAATCATGGGTTTGAGCCAGGGAGGATGGGTGCGAGGTTTCGGAGATGGGACAAGAGGGAGATCAAGGAAATGAAGGACTTATTTCTTAGGGGACGATTCGTGAGGAGTTGAGGGAGAAGTACGGGTGGGCATGGAGGGGAATGATTTATGAAACTGCAGGTTTGAGATATTGCAAGGAAGGTTTTCCCGAACGTACTCGTTGCTGGTGGCGGTGCTGTCAGTGGGAGGGTTGGAAAGGGGGGTTGGTTCGGTGATCTATGGGAGGATCCTGGAGGATGAAAGGGTGTCTTTTTAAAAAATAAATTTAGAGTACCTAATAAAATTTTTTAACCAATTAGAGGGCAATTTAGTGTGGCCAATCCATCTATCCTGCACATATTTGGGTGTGTGGGGGTGAGACACACGTAAAACACGGGGAGAATGTGCAAACACCACACGGACAATGACCCGGTCCTCAGTACAATGAGGTAGCAGTGCTAACCACCGTGCCACCATGCTGCCCTGGAGGACAGGGTGTCTATGGAGGGGTTTAATGTGAAGTGGGAAGAAGAGTTGGAGGGAGGGGGGGGGTGGGCGGTGGTGGCGGTGCAAGAGAGATTGTGGTGTGAGGTGCTGTGGAGAGTAAATGCCTTAACCTCGTGTGCGACGCTGGGGCTGATACAGATGAAAATTGTGCATAGGGCACACCTCACAAAATCAAAGATGAGTCGGCTGTTTGAGGGGGTGGAGGATGTCTGTGAACGATACGGGAGGGGCCCCGCAAACCACATTCACATGTTTTGGCCTTGCCCGAAGGAGGAAACGAGGAAATGTTTTGGCGCGAGGTGTTTAGCACAATCTCGGGGTCTGGCATACGGATGTGGAGCCCGGTCCCCCAGACGCCATTTTCGGGCTGTTGAACCGGCCCGAGTTACAGGCGGGTGCGGGGCCATGCGTTTTAGACTTCGCCTCGTTGATTGCTTGTTGGCGGGTCCTGTTGGGGTGGAGGTCAGGCTCTCTCCCCTGTACCTCGGAGTGGTGGGGCGATCTGCTGGAGTTTTTTTTATCCTGGAGAAGGTGAAGTTTGAGCTGATGGGCTGAAGGAGGAGCTCTACAATTCTTGGGGTTTGTTTATTATGCACATTTGGGAGTTGGTTGCTATTGAATGTTGAGGGGGAGGGTGGGGAGGTGGGCGGAGAGGGGGGGTGACTGTTTCCTTTTCTGTTTTATATTTTTGGGGTTAATTTCCTTCTGTTTCTTCTTTATATGATGAAAATGTGGCGAATAAAAATATATTTTTAAAAAATGCACAGGCTGACTGGGATCAGACAACACCCCACTCTGAAACTAAATGACAGATGGTTGTGATACGTGTTTCCAAATTCTGCTCTCAAATAGACACGTTTTAAAATTTTCTTCCAAACCAAACTAATGTTTTCTCTCAGCTGTTTTCATCAAGGATCCGCTCTAGGCTTTCCAATTATCCTTTCAAACAAGGTTTTTCCCCAGCTATTTTAGCAAGGTTCCACCTCCAGGCTTTCCAACTCTTTTTTCAGTATTCCTTTGTCTAAATGGTTTTACACAAACTCTCCAGCCACCGATTGCTCCACAATCATTTCAATTCGTGTTTCAGTTTGTGGTAAGATATCATGAACCTTAGAACCACTTCAGAGATGTTTCTGACGTCTCACTAGCCAACTCCCTGTTAGCTCTGTGACTGTACTGAAAAGTATCCTATTCTAGTTCCAGTTTCCTCTGTTTTTACTTAAGACGTCCCAGAATCTTCTCTTAATTTTTCTTAAGTTTTTGCCATCTTGAAGGTCTAGGGTAGCTGCCTGTCCCGTCTGAATCTGGGGAAGAGTTTAAATTTAAATTGCGCTGCAAGAGTTAGTCGATTTCCCCTTAACACTGGGGTTCTTGAGGTATTGGTAGAAGCATTGCCGTGGGGAATGCAGTAGTTGATGGTGACTGATAGTTAACTGTTAAGCATTGTGTGAAATTTAAACCCGGCAACCTGCCTCTGATCGGCCAAGGCACTGCCCCCTGGAATGAATGTTATCACATATTTTGTTTAGCTGAAACAGGTGTAATGTGTGTACATGTTCTTTCTGTCTGCTAAGAAGAGGAATCTGTGTTTAATACATTCAGATTCCACTACAGGCAAATGTGCCATGCTGAGAGCCTGACATATAATTAATTTATATGTACCACAAAAAGCAAGGGACGCAGGACTAAGCTCTGCAGAACCCCAACAGAAACAGCCTTCCAGTCATAAAAATACCCATCAACTTGCCACTGAGCTAATTTTGGATCCAGCTCACCATATTTCCTTGGACTCCAAGTGCTTTTACTTATCTGACCAACTTGTTATATGGTACCTTGTCAAAAGCGCGTCTTAAATCTACCTAGGTTACACACAGCATGCTACCCTCATTGACCAGTCTTCTTACCGCCTCACAACATTAATCAAGATAGTCAGATATGAGCTTATGTTAAACAATCCATGAAGACTTTTCTTGATAATCTGTGCCTTTCCAAATAACAATTAGTACTGCCTTTCAGAATGGTCATCCAATAATTTTCCCACCAGCAAGGAATAGCTGACTGGCTTCTAATTACCCAGTCCCTTCCCCTTTTCCTTTATAAGCAACAGCACAATGTTAGAAGTTCTCGTAACACGTTGCCTCTAGTAAGAGGATTGAAAAACGATGGTCTGATCCTCAGCTATTTCCACCCTCGGTTCCCTACAATTCATCTGGGGCCGGACGATGCATTTTCTTTCACTGATGCTAAACGGTGGTAATATTTGCTCTCTCGCTGTGTTTATCCCAGCCAATGCTTCATGCTTTTCCTCATTGACTTCATTGCCCACATCATCCCCTCTTTTGCGAAGACAGACAGTGTCCGATGTCATCCCATCTCCACACACACACACAGGTTACCCCCGAAGTCTCCAATCAGCCCTACTCTTTCCTTAGTTATGTGTATGTAAAATATCTTCGGGTTTTCCTTAATTTTACTGGCTGTTTTTTTTTTCATGCTCTCCCTTTGCTTTCCCGATTTCCTTTTTTAGTGTCAGCCCTGCGTGTTCTGCATTCCTCCAGACGTGCAGCAGAATTGCAGTTCAGGTTTGCTGTTGTGGGGTGCAATGGACGTTGAACCATCTGGAGGAGTATAGTTTTAAATATTGAATTTACCATTGAACGTTTTCTTCCATTTGACAGTTGGGGGTGTCAATCGACGAAACAGTGACTGAGAGAGACTTGGACGACCTGCTCTGGGTTTTTGGCTGTGAATCGTCTGCCGTAAGTATTTTTTTTTAGATGCAAGGTATCAGCTATTTCTGCGCTGCGAGTTTTACGGCTAAGTAATGTTTGCAGTGGTTCGACTTATTCGCCTCATGAAGAAATGGCAAATGCAGAGCACATCCTGATCATCTCTTTCTCGTGGTGGAGAAGATAATGGGGCAAATTTTAATCGAACGGCGAAAGAGAGACGTTGCATTTATACAGCATCAAAATGCACTCGACTACAGACCTTCCGAGTTTTTTTTTTAATAATGTGGTGCTGTCTACAAGAGTTATTGTGTTAAATGTGTTTTCGTTTCAAGGAGTTGATAGCTGAGAGCATGGGAGATGAATCGAAAGGTATCATGGCCACACAGTTTAAGAGGACAAGCAAATTTCTTTCACATCCAGTCTTCAACAGGTTAGTAAGAAGCCTTGTGCTGAGATTGCCGCTTAATCCATTGAAGTAAAGCCACCATGTACGGATAAGGTTAAGTGAGCTGCACCAAGTGGGGTCCACTTGTCACACCTTAATGTATTGGTCTCTCCCTTGTTAAACTGTCTGTGGTTCTCTCTTAAGTGGCCAGTCTGTACATTTACAAGATTTGTTCATCTTGACCATCAGCGTTTTATGGTAGAGGAATATCCAGTAATTTTAAGCCCTGTGTAGGCTTTTCCGAGTGAAAAATATTGGGAGGTGAACTTATGTTCCCCATTCCACCTTCCAAATCATCTTCACATAGAACATAGAACAGTACAGCACAGAACAGGCCCTTCGGCCCTCGATGTTGTGCCGAACAATGATCACCCTACTTTAAACCCACGTAACCCGTATACCCGTACCCAACAATCCCCCCATTAACCTTACACTACGGGCAATTTAGCATGGCCAATCCACCTAACCCGCACATCTTTGGACTGTGGGAGGAAACCGGAGCACCCGGAGGAAACCCACGCACACACAGGGAGGACGTGCAGACTCCACACAGACAGTGACCCAGCCGGGAATCGAACCTGGGACCCTGGAGCTGTGAAGCATTGATGCTAACCACCATGCTACCGTGAGGCCCCTTATCTTTCAATTCGTCTTCAAAAATATATTCAGGTTCCCACTGAAAAGCCATGAGCTTTTATTTACCGATAATATTGAACAAACAGCACAGGGAAGAGGCCATTCAGCCCATCGTCCTTGTGCTGACTCCTTCAAAAAGGCTAACCCCTTCCCCATTGCTCTGCCATTTTCTGCTTTTCAGGTATGTATCCAAGTCGCATTGAAGGTTACTACCGGATCTGCTTCCACTACTTTTTCAAGCAGTGCATTCCAGAACATTCCAACTCACTGCAGAGAAAATACATTTTCATTTGCTCTCCCTTTCATCGTTTCTGCTTTAAGGAGAATATTCCTTGTTCCTCTGGTCTTGCCACATACCAAAAGCAAGCCCCTTCATGTTAAGTTCATTTGGGACATCAACAGGTTACCTTCTATATAATAAAACATTCTTTAAGCCACTGCTGATAAAAAAATTAATATTGTTTCACTCCATTTTCTCCTGCCCTTACGGGAAACTTACATTAATTATTATAATCGCCTGACCTTGCCTACGGCGCTGAGGACCCGGGTTCGAATCCCGGCCCTGGGTCACTGTCCGTGTGGAGTTTGCACATTCTCCCCGTGTCTGCGTGGGTTTCACCCCCACAACCCAAAGATGTGCAGGATAGGTAGATTGGCCATTCTAAATTGCCCCTTAATTGGAAAAAATAATTGGGTACTCTAAATTTATAAAAAAATAAATAAATAATCGCCTGACCTTAAGATGCGACCAACCCTGTCACTTTACACTTGTCATTTTTTTTTTTGCCGTGCTGTTATACGACAATAACCAGAATTTATTATCCTGCCTTGAACAAGAATGTTTCATTTTGGAACCGTTTCACTGTTATGTGTCAAGCTTGATATTCGATTAATAATTTTATTATTTATACATAATTGCATGTTTCAGGGACTTCATTTCTTAACTTGTATATTTCAGTTATCACTCAGAGACAAATATTGTCCGCTACATGAAGAGATTAGAAAATAAAGATATTTCTCTAGTTCACAGCATGATTCCGCTGGTGGGTGACTTATTTTCAATTTTATTCCCGCTTCATTATATCACTGCTTTAGAGACTTCAGAGGTAGCACATCACACATTTTGTTTCCTCTATTTGAACTAGGGGTCTTGCACAATGAAGCTGAACAGTTCCTCGGAGCTCACTGTAAGTATGCCTTCTTCCTCATTATCATTCCCACAACATTGTTGACTATCTGTATTTCCTGACGTTGAACACAATGTGAGCTACTAGTTTAATCAGCGTGATGCAAGGCCTGCCCATTCAGGAGGGCAGAACCAGCTGGTACAGATTTGCTTTCACAATAGTGAGCATTCACAAGTGCAAAGACCTACCAATCTCGGAACCTGGCTCCACAGGGGCAGCACGGTAGCATTGTGGATAGCACAATTGCTTCACAGCTCCAGGGTCCCAGGTTCGATTCCCGGCTTGGGTCACTGTCTGTGTGGAGTTTGCACATCCTCCCCGTGTGCGCGTGGGTTTCCTCCGGGTGCTCCGGTTTCCTCCCACAGTCCAAAGATGTGCAGGTTAGGTGGATTGGCCATGATAAATTGCCCTTAGTGTCCAAAATTGCCCTTAGTGTTGGGTGGGGTTACTGGGTTATGGGGATAGGGTGGAGGTGTTGACCTTGGGTAGGGAGACGGTGCAGACTCGATGGGCCGAGTGGCCACCTTCTGCACTGTAAATTCTATGAATGGCCACCTCAGCTTCCACACTGCCTGGATTGTGCACGTCTACCGTGTTGGTAAAGACCAGAAAACCAGCAGTTAGACATGAAACAAGTTTCACGCAACACCTGTTTGAAGCCCCGATGGCGAGATCGGTGTACCTTGGAACAACCGGCACCAGCTGCACACAGCTCTTCTTGCCCCTTAACAGGCAACCCTTAAAGGGAGGGTTTTAAAATATACTTATCGGAATGAGTTTGTAGGACTCTGGCCACCCGTCGTGAACTTCATATGCACAAGGTCATGGGTACGGCAGCCTCCTCGTTTACCGCTAACATCCCAGTTTTTCACCACAAGAAAATCTTAAAGTAAAGTGAAAGACCTATTCACTCCTATCTGTACTGTACTCCTATCTGTACTGAATATCTAGGTCACTGGGGAGACGTATAGGTGCAGATAATGAAACAATCAGATGTCTGTAACTTTGATTTTTCACTGGCTGTCTCACACAGTCCCTGGGGAACGCCCATTGTAGATCCATGGTAAAATGGCAAAATCAAACAGCATTTTCCAAGCAGTGGAGCCAGAGCCCCACCCCAACCTAGCCCTTCTTGGATGAACGTGTCCTAAGGCACGTAAAACCTAATGGCTGGGAATACAAAACCCGTACTGAAATGTAGACATCTTCATCTGTTTCCCTATTAGCTTGCAGCCACTTAATTAAATGGGTTACTGTGCAATGCAATTCACTATGTAAGTCTGTGTTTTGAAAGTTGTGCTGAAATGCGTACGGTGTGGTTTTATGGTAGATTTGAGAATGAATGTTATATTTTTCTCTTTGTCTCCGCTCCCAACTCTTTGTTTACAGCCCATCACTTGGGTGGAATTTGGAAATGTCCATCCTTTTGTACCTCTGGATCAGGCTCAAGGATACCAGCAGTTATTCCATGAACTGGAACGGGATTTGTGTGAAATAACCGGATATGACAAAATCTCTTTCCAGCCAAATAGGTAGACATTCAACGTTTTAATATTCTGCCTTTTATTAAGATGCCGGCTGTTTGCTGTTGCCCCAGTAAATTAGACCCATAATTAATGTAATCCCTCTAATGCAACAACTGCTATTCTATATAATTCTTGTTATCCTGCTCATCAGAGATTTCTTTGCTGCTCCATTTATTATGAAAGTCTAGTTACTGGTTGAAATGATGGGCTGACTAAATGCCAGCGGGCAGGAAAGTCAGGGCGACCCGCCTTAATTACATCCGGGAACCCAACCCACTTCTGGGGCCCATTGGATAATTAATTGGGTTCCCGTCCCTGTAAGGGCGGAGATCCAAACCTCCAAGAGCTGCCAGGCAGTCGGAGGGCTGGCAGAGTGGAAGCCACTGCTGGGACTGCAACTGGCCAGGAGCAGCAAGATAGAGTTGGCCCCAGAACCCAGGAAAGTGGGATCGGACTCACTGGCACCAGTCAGCCAGGTTCTGGAAGGGGGGGGGTGCTATGGTCACTGGCACGGGCAAGAGCAGCACAGGGCATCATGAATAGTGTTCTTACAGGGAACAGATCAGTCCGAGGGAGAGTCGTTGAGGAGTCTGGGAGCTGTGGGGAAGAAGCTGTTCCTCTGTCTAGATGTGCGGGTCTTCAGACTTCTGTACTTCTGCTTGGGAAGGGATTGTTAAATGGCTGCTTAATGGCTTCTGGGCGGGGGAAACATCCTTGTGTTCCTAGCCGAAACTCGATCATACACAGTTGTGAAGGTGACAATCACTCCATTCCCTGTCTGCCTTATCAATTCTATGCAATCCCCCCCGCCCACACACACACATATACCCAACCTCTCTACCCACACTCGCGAGCCAGATTAAATTCTGCGCATTTGTAGCTAATCAGATTTGTTGATCTCTATTGCAAAAGAAAAGCAAAATTAAATGAATATCTAAATCCTTTAGATGCTATGGGGTGCGATTTAATGGGAAAACGAATTTCCGTTTTGGGCACGTTTAGTGAGGTGTTTTCAGGTGCTTTCAGCGTCAAGAATGAGCTGCTATTAGCGGAATTCTGCCTCTTTTTGGGATCTCAGCGAGGATCACCCCACTGAGACCGCACTTAGACTCATTTCCTGCATTGACAGGCTCAGCTCGCCAGTGCAGGAAGAGATCGAGCGCTATTTTTAAATGCCGCCCTGATCTCTTGACCCCCACCCCCCCATCGCAGCCTCCAAAAACTCCCCCACCATGCCCCAACTTACCAATTAGGGGTCCTCGAGTCCCCCCCCCCCCCTTACCCCACCTCCCGACAGGGTACCCCCGGGCCCAATCCCTGGCACAGATAACCTGGGACATGGGCACCTTGGCACTGACACTTTGGCAGTGCACGTGCCAGCTTGGCAGTGACTTCTGGGCACCTTGGCAATTCCACAGTGGCACCGCCAGGGTGACATCAGGAGTGCCACCCTGCCCAGAGCCCGACCACCAGGGTGCCCCCGATTGCCTGGGAGACAGCCCATCTGGTCCACGTTTGTGGAAACCAGTGATAAACGGCGCCACAGTGGCGTCTCCGAGGCGAGGCTGTTCGATCCCTTGGGTAACTCCAGCATAGCCATATTCAAGTGAGACCAACTACTCACTTGAATATGTAAATCTGGATTCTGCCCCATTGAGGGTGAGATCCATATTGCGACGCCCCATGAGATCTCGTTAGATCTCGGGAGGCGTAAGGAGCATCGTAAATCTCACGAGGAGCCTCTTGAGAATTTAACGGCCATGTTCGGTCACCGGGTCGGACTCGACGAGGCCGGTAGATTGCTGCCTGGATCTTTGGATTCTGAATGCTACGGCTCACTTAATTTTAACAACAAATAATATAGTATCATGAACCTCATGCGAACAAAAGCCACTTGCGTTTATATAGTGCCTTTAACAGTAAAACCTCAAAACAATTCATTATCAAAAAACGAGGTTAATGTGGTCACCTGTGCCGATAGGTCAACAAGGATGAGGAGGGAAAGTTTGCCGTTGTCGTAGTCACCAGGGTGCTATTTGGGACCTTGATAAAATTTGTTTTGGTTCTGTGACAGGGGCGACATCTCAATTGGAGGCATTAAATCATTTGCCTGGGTTTTTGCTCCTGGGTCAGGTGTGTAGAGTCGGAACATTTCCCAGGTCCATGAACCCAACCGGAGAAATAGATACCCAGAAGTTGGGATTTTCATTCCAGAGGTGTGAGCTGGATTAGAACCCCCCTTGACCCCAGGAACATGTGCGGAGGCTGCTAGGTGGGGAGGCGGGCTCGACGAATCGCTGGGGAGCGCCTCCGCCACTCTGACGCCGGCTGCCAAATTCTACGGCACCGGTTTTTCGGCGGGGGAGGGAATCGCGCCGCACCGATCGGGGGCCGTTGGCAGTGGCCCTCCCGGCGATCCTCCACCCCGCGATGGGTCGAGCGGCCGCTCGTTTTTGGCCAGTCCCGCCGGAGTAAATCAAACCATGTCCATACCGGCGGTACCTTGCTCTGCGGGCAGCCTGCAGAGTCCTCGGAGGATGCGGGGAGGATCTGGGCCTGGGGGGTGCCTCCACGGTGGCCTGGCCCACGATCGGGGCCCATCGATCCGCAGGCGGGCCTGTGCCGTGGGGGCACTCTTTCCCTCCGCGCCGGCTGCTGACAACCTCCACCACTCCTCGGCGCCGGTACGGCCTGCCCCACCGGGTAGAGGAGAATCCCGCCCCAGGTCTTTACTGTGGACAGCACGGTAGCACAAGTAGATAGCACTGTGGCTTCACAGTGCCAGGGTCCCAGGTTCGATTCCCTGCTGGGTCACTGTCTGTGTGGAGTCCTAATGTTCTCCCCGTGTCTGCGTGGGTTTCCTCCGGGTGCTCCGGTTTCCTCCCACAGTCCAAAGACGTGACCATGCTAAATTTCCCTTAGTGTCCATAAAAAAGGTCAGATGGGGTTATTGGGTTACGGGGATAGGGTGGAGGTGAGGGCTCAAGTGGGTTGGTGCAGACCCGATGGGCTGAATGGCCTCCTTTTGCACCGTATGTTCTATGTCTTTTAAATGCCTTGAAAGCGAGCCCCTTTTGTCAGTTGCTTTTGACAGGTCCTCTTGCCAATCTTGACATGCTTTTTGATAGCTCTGACAGCTCCTTTTGCCAGATACATCTGACATTTTTGATGGTTGATTTGACAGGTCTGTTGATTGTTCCAATGAGCTTGACTATAATGGGTTTATGCACTTTTAACACACATTTATGCCTACTTTTAAAAATTGCAAAGATCACCTGACCTACCCCAACTGGCACCTAACTTCCTCCTAAAGTGTCCTGGCAATAGATCCAAAAGGAAATCGCACTTCTCCAAAAGGCTATATAAACAGATCTATCAAGTTCAGGCCTACACTTTCCCGGTCTAATCTGCACACTTCGGCTGTCGCACTCCTGACCTCCCACTTCAATGAGGATGGCTGCTGATTTTAATGGCCAGCTGCCTCCAATCAACCTCAACACAGTTCCCAGCCCGCCTCCATAAAATATGAAGTGTCCCGTTCAGGTTTCTGGGCTCATCCGCTTTTTGGCAAAGAATCGATGTCCCGAGAAAGATGTGCCCAGCTTTGGCAGGTGAAAGCTCAGTCAAGGACCTAGAGAGGAAGGAGTATTGGAAATTAGGCTGTAGTTTGCAATGGGCATTGGGGTGGTCAAGGGTTCGCTTTTCGTGGAGAGGATTGAAGGAGACAGGGACAGAATCTGAAGAGAGAGAACAATTACCAATGCCATCTGAGGTGGGAGCCAGGAAGGCAAGATGAATGGTCAGCAGCTCAGTGCAAAAAGCATTGAGGAAGCAGGAGGTGAGTCTGTGGACAAGATGAGTGCAGGCGCTGCTTGAGGGGAGATAGAGAGAAACTTGGGAAAGTTGCAAGTTCGGAGCTAGAGCAATGAGCTGGGGCTGGTTTAGCACACTGGGCTAAATCGCTGGCTTTTCAAGCAGATCCAGGCAGGCCAGCAGCACGGTTCAATTCCTGTACCAGCCTCCCTGAACAGGCGCCGGAATGTGGCGACTAGGGGCTTTCCACAGTAACTTCATTGAAGCCTACTCGTGATAATAAGCGATTTTCATTTCATTTTTCATTTGCACGGGGAATCTTAAAATTCAGGGTTGATGCAGTTGGCGAGGGAGAGGGGAGGAAGTCAGCTGATCTCAATCTTCGTGACAAAAAAGACCAGGAAAAACTGCTTTAGGCCACGGGAATGTCATTACCCAAATTAGAAATTCAGACTGGTGATGTATTTGGCCTTTCATTTTCACTTGAACCAATGTCTCCACACATCCCCTTGACTGAGTAGTACGACAATCCGTGTGCTTCACCCAGTGACTGTGTCTTGTGTATTTAGCATATGTCCTATGTTTTTTCATGTATGGAACAATCTGCCTGGACTGGAGGCAGAACAATACTTTTCACGGTACCTTGGTACAGGTGACAATAAATCAAATCCAAATCCATCTCCGTAGGTGCTGACTCAGAATAGCTCCATATGCAATACAAGCTCAATGTTACATCACCTAGGTTAATCATTGCCGTGTACAATCCTAGACAGTGATCAGCGTTGTCTGTTATTTTCCAGGAAAGGTTGTATTCAAGCCTGATTCTTGCTAAATGTCCTGAAGGCTGTTCTTGTGTTGTGTATGTAATAAAATTATTATAATCTTGTCTACCGAACTGTACTTTGGACAACCATTATTCACAACAGATGCACTCTAACTTTGCTTAATGAGAAAGGAACATGATGAATTAGCAAAATAACAATATAGTACACATAATCAAGGTAACTGAATATGATAAGAAAATAATCCAGCAACAGTTTATCTGTGGTACCAAGAAAAATTATGTACTTTGGAATTTATAATACATCTGACTAGAAGTGCAGGAATAAAAGATTCAACTCTTTTAATTTTTAACCAATGATTTCTCTGACCTCTAGGTAACTGCTTAGGATTTTAGGGCTTAGCTGAAACATTTCTTCCATTTAAAAAACAAATTTAATTTCTTTGTAGTATTTCAGATGTTGGCACCACGTTTGTTGCATTGATGAGTGGAAAAACGTTTTTCACTTTTTCGCGTAATGAGATAGATAGACTTTATATTGTGGTCATCAATGAGCTGTCAGACTATCTCTTTACTGGAAATATTAAGAGTTTTTAAAAAAGAATCTGAAATATTATTGAGCACCAGCAAGATATCAAACTGTGCTTTCAATCACCTCGGCAATCAGAACCAGCAATTAATGTCAGTCACCCGAAAAATAAAGGTTGTACTTAGCACAGTGGTTAGCATTGTTGCTTCACAGCACCAGGGTCCCAGGTTCGATTCCCAGCTTGGGTCACTGACTGTGCGGAGTCTGCACGTTCTCCTCGTATCCGTGACTTCGGCAGACATGGATGCTGCTCTGCCACATTTGAATATTTGTTGGGTCAGAGCCGGGTCAACCCACAGTATTCCAACCAGGCGCCGGCCCAGATTTAAGAAGTAAATATTACCCTCCAGAAAAGGGAATCTGTTCATTTATGATTGAGGAAATTCTTCAGGAAAAAAAGGTGTTTATAAAACAGCAATGGCTAGTGGTTCCCACATCTTCTCTGCTTTCTATTACTTACATACATTTACTTTGATTTTTCTATTGTAGTGGTGCCCAGGGTGAATATGCTGGATTGGCAGCAATCAAGGCGTACTTAAATTCAAAAGGAGAGCACCAGAGAACTGTAAGTAACTTAACAGATAACATTTGTAATCCTTCCTTAAAACATGATCTGCTTTTGACTGTGCATTCAGTAGCCAATTGATATTTTGATGTGAATGATTCGAAAATGGCGGAAATGGATGTTCTTGTTGGGGTCTTTATCCCTGCCCTTCACTGTTTCCAGAGAAAGATGTCATATGAGCAGTTTGAGCATTCATTAATATTGCCAACAGTCACATCAAGGCTATGGTGGCACTGATCAGACAAAAGCCAGTCCGCTTTGATTGTTCTGTGTCTGCCGTGATTTTGCCCCCGCAGTTGCAAATGGGTGACGTGGGCGCAAAACCCCGCGAGAGTCAGAAAGCGAGAATCTCGACGGCGAGATCTCGTTTTCAGATTTCCCCCCACCTCTCGCCAGTGATGTAATGAGGTTATCACCCAGTGTAGCCAGGAACTACGTTTGGATTAGTTACAATACCATAAAGAGCCTCCCCGCCATATCAAGACACCCCCCCTCCTCCCCCCCAACATAAGAAAGTAGGCGAGGTTTACAACACGTTTTTAAAAACGGGAACCAATTCTCCCCATGTCAGCGTGGGTCCCACGCCCACCACCCAAAGGGTGTTTAGGGCAGGTGAATTGGCCCACTAACTTGCTCCTGAATTAGGAGAACAAAAAGGGTGGAACCAGGCATAGGGAATCTGCTGGGGGCGCACAGGTATAGGTGGTAAGAGGGACATGATTGGGCAGTACCCCAGCATGGCACTTCCCCCTCGGGGCCTGATGGGGGGGAGGGGGAACGGGTTGGTACGGTGTTGCCCATGTATGTGAGGGGCTTTCTTATCAGAATGTCGTTTTCAAAGGGCGCCCCAGTCTTGGGATTCCCGGCGTTGTTGGCTTTTCCTAGCATATTAAAACGTACTCAGGAATTCGGACGATGGCATCGAAAGCTCCGATAAAATAAAGCGGTGGGTTAGTTATCGCAAGTGGAAAATTTTGAACCTGATGAATCATGTTTTGGGAGTGCTGCCATGTAAAACAGAGTTGACCCTGTAACCTTTGTGCTATCGGCTGACATTTGTCAAATCAACAGTGGAGTTGTGACAATATGACCAGTCCTACAACCTAAAAACTCAGTCTGATTCCCACTCCTGATCGATACCTAACTCGGAAGTGCGGAGACAGGGTGCGGCAGAATTTATTTTGACTGTGATGGTCCTGTAGTTGAATAACCCTAGGACATTCATACACCCGGGATTTTCACTTGGGCAATTTGCCTGACTGTGCTCCACGAACTCATGCCAACACTGAGTCACTTCAATCAGTAGAAGAGGATGGGGTTAGGTGGGGAGGGGAGATAGATGTGAGTCCTTGGTCTTGACATTGCTGGAGGAGAGGAGACTACATTAAGTCGTTGCTGAGGATAACTATAATTGAAACAGTAATGCTGCTTGCATTTATTCGCAGATCAAGGTGTGAGAAAGCATTTTCGTGTAAGAATTACTTTTTCATTTCTGGCGTTTTGCAAGTTAAAAGCAGGGTGAGGCCACCATAACCAAGATTGACAATAGTAAAAGAGACGACAAGATAAATTAGGAGGTGGGGGATTAATGAAAGCTGTGGTTTGAAAAGTGTAAGAGGAGCAAAAGGCTAAAAGAGTTCTGAGGTTTGTAGGCAGTGGCTGAACTAGGCTGTCTGCAACCTTGATGTTGTATTTGGCCCTGAGATGAGCTTCTGAACGCTTATCTGTGCCCTAATGAAGACCGGCAGTATCTACCGCCATAACATAGACCGATTCCATCCCCGTCATCATCGATCGGCTGCTGAAACCCTCATTCATGACTTAGTTACCTCAACGCGCGACTATTTCAACACACTCCTGGCTGGCCTTCCACATTCTACCCTCTGTAAACTTGAGGTCACCAAAGCTCTGCTACCCATGTCCTTTCTGGCACCAACTCCTGGTCAGCTGTCACTGCTGTGCAATCTGAATTGCATCGTGTTCCGCTTACGCAATACCTCAACTTCAAAAGGATCATTGTTTCCAAATACTTCAATCCACCCGCCCCCTCACTATCTCAAATCTCCTCCAGCCCCAGAATACCTCCTGAGACATCTGAGCTAAAGTAAATCTGGTTTCTTGAGCATCTACAATTATAATTGCGCCACCATTGGTGGTTATTCCTTTAGTTGCCTGGGACTTATGGTCTGGGATGCCTTCCCTTTAAGATGCTCCTTAAAATCTATCCATGAGACCAAGCTTTTGATTATCGGCCCTATTATGTCCCTATGGGACTCGCTGCCACATTTTCCTTCAATAACTTCCCTGTGAAGTGTGTTGGGGACGTTTTATCACGTTCAAATCACAAAGTAAATACACTGCTGTTTGTCATTTTTATAAATGACCTGGAAGAGGGTGTAGAAGGATGGGTTAGTAAATTTGCAGATGACACGAAGGTCGGTGGAGTTGTGGATAGTGCTGAAGGATGTTATAGGATACAGAGGGACATAGATAAGCTGCAGAGCTGGGCTGAGAGGTGGCAGATGGAGTTTAATGCGGAAAAGTGTGAGGTGGTTCACTTTGGAAGGAGAAACAGGAGTGCAGAGTACTGGGCTAATGGCAAGATTCTTGGTAGTGTAGATGAACAGAGAGATCTCGGCATCCAGGTACATAAATCCCTGAAAGTTGCCACCCAGGTTAATAGGGCTGTTAAGAAGGCATATGGTGTGCTAGCCTTTATCAGTAGGGGGATTGAGTTTCGGAGCCACAAGGTCATGCTGCAGCTGTACATAACTCTGGTGCGGCCGCTCCTGGAGAACTGCGTGCAGTTCTGGTCACCACATTATAGGAAGGATGTAGAAGCTTTGGAAAGGGTTCAGAGGAGATTTACTAAGATGTTGCCTGGTATGGAGGGAAGGCCTTACGAGGAAAGGCTCAGGGACTTGAGGTTGTTTTCGTTAGAGAGGAGAAGGCTGAGAGGTGACTTAATAGAGACATATAAGATAGTCAGAGGGTTAGATAGGGTGGACAGTGAGAGTCTCTTTCCTCGGATGGTGATGACCAACACGAAGGGACATAGCTTTAAATTGAGGGGTGATAGATATAGGACAGATGTCAGAGGCAGTTTCTTTACTCAGAGAGTAGTAGGGGTGTGGAACGCCCTGCCTGCAACAGTAGTAGACTCGCCAACTTTAAGGGCATTTAAGTGGTCGCGGGATAGACATATGGATGAAAATGGAATAGAGTAGGTCAGATAGGCTTCAGATGGTTTCACAGGTCGGCGCAACATCGAGGGCCGAAGGGCCCGTACTGCGCTGTAATGTTCTAAGTGTCGTTTTGCATAGGTTCGTGCTAAGTTTTGATTTCCTAGCATTGAGATAGTGGGCAATGGAACAATGGCCTTTTATCACGGGGCGTTTTATCACGTTCAAATCACAAAGTAAATACAAGTGTCGTTTTGCATAGGTTCGTGCTAAGTTTTGATTTCCTAGCATTGAGATAGTGGGCAATGGAACAATGGCCTTTCGTGGTCACAAAATAGCTAAAAGAGAGAGGAAAGAAGTGAAGGATTAAACTTCTAATGGTTTCAGAAAATGGCATCAAAGGTGCTGCTGAAGTGATGCAGTTGGATTAGTTAGCACAAATGGAAAATTTTGAGCAGAGGAATCACGTTTTGGAGCGCTGCCATGTTAAACAGAGCAGGAGTTGATCCAGGAATCTTTGTGCCATCAGCTAATATTTATCAAAGTAACAGTAAAGTTGCGACGATTAGACCGGTGCTATAACCTAGAATTCCTAAAAACTTACTGTGATTCCCAGTCCTGATCAATATCCAATTAGGAAATGTGGACAGAGGGCGAAGAAAGAATCTAGTTTGGCTGTGATGACCCTGTAGTTAAATAGCGTGAGGACATTCACACACCAAAGGATTGCCACTTGACCAATTTGCTTGACTTACTGAGCTGGCAGGAAGACTTTGAACATAACAAAGGATGTGAGAGTTTTATAATAATAATCTTTATTATTGTCACAAGTAGGCTTACATTAACGCTGCAATGAAGTTACTGTGAAAATCCCCTGGTCGCCACATTCCGACGCCTGTTCGGGTACACTGAGGGAGAATTCGGAATGTCCAATTCACCTAACAATCACGTCTTTCGGGACTTGTGGGAGGTACCGGAGGAACCCACACAGACACGGGGAGAACGTGCAGACTCCACACGGATAATGACCTGAGCCAGGAATTGAACCCGGGTTCCTGGTGCTGTGAAGCAACAGTGCTACCCACTGTGCTACCGTGAACTGGGTTAGATTCCCAGTTTGGGTCACTGTGAGGGTCGGTATAGGGGTTGTCCCGGAGGTGTACCCGAACAGGCGCCCAAGTGTGGTGACTAGGGGATTTTCACAGTAACTTCAATGCAGTGTTAATGTAAGCCTACTTGTGACACTAATAAAGATGATTAAAAGATTACATCCACATGTTCTGGCCGTGCCCAAGACTGAGTGGGAACTGGCAGGGGTTTTCGGACGTACTGTCCAAATCATTGGGGGTGGTTTCGAGTCGGGAGGCGCCGATGTTAGAGGCGTCGGAAGACTGGGAGTGCAGGGGGTCAGAGAGGCCGACGTTTTGGCCGTTGCCTCCCTGATAGCCCGGAGACAGATTTTACAAGTGTGGCAGGAACTTGGAGCCGCTGAACGCAGGTTGGGGGGGGGGGGGGGGAATTCACCAGAGGTGAATTCATGTGTTGCATATGAATGCAACACGAATAAATGCAACACTAGGGGCAGCACGGTAGCATGGTGGTTAGCATAAATGCTTCACAGCTCCAGGGTCCCAGGTTCGATTCCCGGCTGGGTCACTGTCTGTGCGGAGTCTGCACGTCCTCCCCGTGTGTGTGTGGGTTTCCTCCGGGTGCTCCGGTTTCCTCCCACAGTCCAAAGATGTGCGGGTTAGGTGGATCGGCCATGCTAAATTGCCCGTAGTGTCCTAAAAAAATAAGGTTAAGGGGGGGGTTGTTGGGTTACGGGTATAGGGTGGATACGTGGGTTTGAATAGGGTGATCATTGCTCGGCACAACATCGAGGGCCGAAGGGCCTGTTCTGTGCTGTACTGTTCTATGTTCTATATCATCCCGAATAATGCATCAGTTGTTGTTAGAGGCCTGCTTCCCCCTGGTGGCTTTTAGCATGTTGACTGAGCACTGTATCCGAGAGCAGAGTAACTGAATAAACAAGCACGTGCAGTGGAGCATCTGCTAGTATTTTACATCTATGAATAGACAGAAGGCATTGGCATGGGATTAAAATTATTATCACATGCAAGGACTAAATTGAAAACTTAATTCGGAACAGCTTGCTTTTAATGTGAAGCTATTTTGGCTTTTAATATTGACCTGATTCTCTGGGCAGCAAATTGGTTGATTTGTGTCGACATTTACAGAAAAACACACTTCACAAGAATTTTCTCCTTTCTCCTGTTTTATTTTTGTCCCTCTTCAACAATAAGTTCCTTGATTTTTGTATTATGTTGGTGAGGGTTTCACTACCCTGATCGTTCCAAAATCGAGTGACAACCTGCCTTGTTTTATACTTCACTTCCTGACATCTGAATGGATTTTCTTACATAAATACTGATTTCCCTTGTTTAGTGATGGAGGCATTTTTGATTTTTATTTTGCTTTATTGGCTGCAATATTTTTCATTCTTTCCCTTCCCTTTTCTTGTCAACTGCCTCGTGCAGGAAACTTCAGCACCTAAATTCGTGTGTCATTCACTGCGTTACAATAACCTGAGGTGTGATGCCCCTGAATGATGCCTGTGGCAAGGCATTTCAATGTGTGCATTGCTGCGGTGTGGATATGCAAGGGATGCCACATTTGTGGCAGTTTGTGCAAGGACTTGACATTGCAACAAGTTGACTGACCTGGGGCATCTGCTGGGTCGTCTTAACTTGGCATGGTTCCTTAAAATGTGCCTCCTGGTGTTTGTCCGCAGGTCCTGGAGGTAGTGCGGAGTCTGCCCACAACCTCCTGTCGAGTAAGATGCGCTGTCATCTCTCTGGGGAGAGTGCCTTGAATGGCGAGACCCGACAACCCACTTTGCTAGACATAGAACGGTCGCTGAAAGGCACAATCACTTGCCTGCAGGTTCTGTTTTGTGTCTTCACGTCGGGTTTCCTTCCATTTTGTTTTTATCTTTCCCCTCTGCCTTATAGCTTCTTGAGCCTCTGCCTCCTCGGTATTGATCCTTGAGATTGTCTCAAGCATCTAAGAACTTGTGCCCCCCCTCCCCCCCCCATGCAGCCCTTTGTCTTTAAATGTGCCACCCCTTCAACATTGGATGAAATGGGATGCCTCAGGTTCTTGCCCCATCTCCTCTCCCACGTCCTCCCAATTAAAAGATGTGCGGGTTAGGTGGATTGGCCATGCTAAATTGCCCGTAGTGTAAGGGTAATGGGGGGATTGTTGGGTTACAGGTATACGGGTTACGTGGGTTTAAGTAGGGTGATCATTGCTCGGCACAACATTGAGGGCCGAAGGGCCTGTTCTGTGCTGTACTGTTCTATCTATCTAAAACTGGCAAATCTGTGCAGAGTTATGAGTTAGTATGGAAATGAGGTGGCCCTGCATGCAGCCCTGACTGTACGGTTGGGTAGCTTTGCAACAGCAGGTAAGTAAACAAACCTAAATATAGACCCCGCTGCAAAATCAGCCTTCAGCATTAGAACACAACAAAACAGTTTGTTAAAGAAATACTGTACGCAAGACGATCCTTTCAACCTTTTCTCTTATGAAAATAATTGAAAGGGCAGGACAGTGGCGGGGTGGTCAGCGCTGCTGTCTCACGGCGCCGCGGACCGGGGTTCGATCCTGGCTCTGGCTCACTGTCCGTTTGGAGTTGGCCCATTCTACCCGTGTCTGCGTGGGTTTCGCTTCCACAACCCAAAGATGTGCAGGGCAGGTGGATTTGCCTCGCTAAATTGCCCCTTAATTGGAAAAAGTTAATTGGGCATTCTAAATTTATAAAAGGAAAAAAAAGAAAATTACAGAAAATCAAATTCAGGGAATAAAAATTCAATCCAAAAATTAAGCAAGATAATTATCCTTTTGATCAAGGGCCTCTCCTGGACATTATCTTTTTAAGCTCCTTTTATTTAAAGATTTTCACAGCACACGAAGTGCATAAAGTTGAATCGTGGAAAAGAACGATAATTTACTATCGCTATCACAAAAAGGTATTGGAGGGCACCAAGATTTTTGCACAAGGTCTTTCCACTAACCTGTGGTGTAGAGTTAATTTGTGCTGAGGTCTTAGTGTTTGAGTGGGTAATAGAAGTTGGCCTAATGTTTCCTCTGATGTCCCTTGGAGTTGTCCTTTTAACACTGATTCTTGCAATATGAACCATTGACTCCTGAGCTGCACACATGCCAGCCCGTCGACACTAGCAAGGATCCTGTCTGTAAAGCTATCACTCAAATCAGAGACTGCTGCTTTTGGAGTATATTATTAACATTTTAACGCTGACCTTTTTGGACTACTTGTTTCTTCCTCTGTCCAGGTTTGCCTTATCCCCAGGTCAGCCCATGGCACCAACCCAGCCAGCGCGCAAATGGCAGGGATGAAAATCCAGCCCATCGAAGTGGACAAGAACGGAAGCATAGATGTCGCACATTTAAAAGCACTGGTATGTACATTTCCCAAACAAATTTAGCGTGATAAAATCTGAGCAAGGCAGAAAACGTTAGTGCCATTATTCGGCAGCACAGAAATGGTCCACTCTGACTTGATTTTGAACAAATTTTCCAATCTCTTATGTTCCCGGTGTTTACTACATTTCACAAGTGTTCTGTGCTGCATTTGAAGTCTGTTGAGGTCCACTTCTCCACGTTGTTGCCTGCACATTTGTACCTCTGAGGGTCATTTTCTCACTCCCCTTTTCACTCTGACAGGACTGTCATTTCTTTCTCTCCCTCCTTGCCCTGAGGCAGAGGAGGTGGTGAGCCGCCTTCTTGAGCTGCTGCCGCCCCGTTGACGGGACGTCCCTGGTGATGTTTGTCTCTTTACTCCTCACAACTCTCCGTGGGGAAAATGCGAGGCAGAGGGTAAAAATAATTGTGCTCGTTGCCATCTTTCCATTAAGCAACCTCACCTGATGGAAAGGGTTTCACTTTGTACCATTTCCTATATTGCTGATTCTGCCCATTTGTATCTGAGGAGATTCAGCAATAATGGAACAAGTTGGCCAAGTTTGAGGTGGAGGAGGGAGGATAGGAAAGTGTACAGGCCAGCACATTGCTGAGAGCTTGTAGCCTGCATCAAAATATCTCGACTGCATGCATTAATGTCATCCAAGGACTCCGGTGCTGAGCTATTTACATTTCAGAGATGCAGCTCATGAAATTCTTCCCATGAGAGGCAACTATGAAAGGTAAGTGTGCTGATGGGTGGACGCTGGGGGAGCTGCAATTCACACAAAAAAAGGACATCCGATTCATGAAATGTTAGCTTTGGAGGCCAAACAGTCTGGAACCTGCGAAGGTTAAAGTGGACACCAGCAAACCTTCTGACCAACAGGTAACACCAAACTGCTTGTGTAGAAATGTCAGCACGTGATATTTAATCAGCACTTTACCTGCTCTGTCCAAAGAGTGTTCAAAAGGTCAAGCAATACTTTTATACCCGTTTTCCTTTAATACTGACCACATGTCATGGCACAAACTGATGTTCGCAAGATTTATAAAATAAACACAGATAGAATTTCACTTCAGTCCTTCTTACATAACGACTTATTTATAATTAAAGTTTGCTGCCAGCAGTATCTCTAAAGTTAGCAGCAGGCCACAGATTTAAATACGGGGACATGACTGCTTTCTAAAGGCAGTCACCCCACATAAATAACCCACATTGCCATCTCCACTGGAAACACCGTCAGAGACTGAGATGGCCGAAATAAGTGGCTGTGGACAAATCTAACCTTCGGGGCAGGAGCGGATTCCAGTGAAGTACTAGAAAGCATTGAAACAAAGCAATTCAGCTACTGTTAATCAAGTTGTAGGGCATCCTACAGCAGCAGGAGTGATTCCTGTCAATGGAGAACTGTTTCTCGAAGCACTTCTTTAACACTGCATTTAGACGGCGGGGGCAACTCTGTGATATTAATGAGGCAATGCACACAAACGCTTGAGAAAGTTAGGGACATGGCCTCCGGAAACAGGTTTCTAGAACAGAAACAAGAGCAACAGCAAAGATAAACGGCTGCTGCCAGCAAAACTAAGCCCACTGTGCCACTTCACAGTTTACACCTACACACTAATTGTCTCTTAACACTGATTCAAACTGACTTAAGTATCAGTTTGCATCTTGCACCGTCGCCTGTGTCACCACCACTCGCTGGGTGTGTTTCACGCACTGTTAAAATTGTAGAGTACGGCCAACCTCCCACCTATATTACCCCCCCCCCCCCCCCCCCCCCCCCCCCCGCGCGCACACGCACACACATTGTGACATTCATGGTCCCTTTGTCTACTTGTCTGTTTGCAGATGTGCTTGCTGAGGAGGTAGGCAGGATAGTTTGTAATTGTTCCAAGATTATCTTGAAGTTTAAAAAATGCAGTATTTTGCCTATCGTACAGTGGGTGCTGGTGCAGTATTCAATCTTTTTAAACGTGGCAGTGTTTTTCTTGTTTTGGAAAAAAAATATGCTTCAAAAAATCTGTGATGTTTGAAGAGCTGTCAAATGTCAATCTCTGCTCCCTGCCAGATAAAAAAAAACAGGAAATGGAAGACCTATCGCTAGTACATGTGGGAAGAACAGCCATTAGTGAAGCTCATTAAATCTGGAACTGTACTGATTTTTTTTTATTGGAAAGTGTATATATTTGCTCCATATTTCTTTGTCGGCTACTGTTTATACGATGGAAGTGTTGGATTCCCCATTCGGCAGTTGGGTGGTCTGCTGATCATCTTGTTGGTGTTGGCCAAGTTAGCAAAGAAAGCAATAAGGGGGATGGCGAGCTATCCTATTGACAGAAAAGAGCAAACAGACTTGGCACAGGATCCAGCGTGGGTTGCTTTCTTGAATGTTTCACCAGCTTTGGCAGTGAAAAGCGTTAGCTAAAAGAAGGCTGTGTGCACAGCTGACAACACTACAAGAGAAAAGGGGTTGAGTCGTGCTTCATGAACACACTACAATTAAACTGTCCAAACTTCTCTTAGCCACTGCATTTTAGTAGCAGTTTTCTCAAATGGCACAAAATGCAGTTCAACTCCCTCCGAAGTGAATTTAGGCACCAAGATAATAATTCTTGCCAAATCAAAATCAAGAGCGAAATATGAGTCATCATTAAGTTCAGGATTTGTGCCTGCTTGTGTAATCTTAATTTTTCTGCATCAAATTTCCTCAGCTCTATGACATTTAAGTTATTTTCCCAAGCTCGCATTCAAATTTTTGATTTTTCTTTTCTTCACTTTCGAGTTTCAGTTTTTTTCGTGACGCTGTCTTTTGCGAATCAAATTCTCGTCTTTCTCTATTTCTTTCGAGTTCAAGTTGCTGTGTTTGCAATTGAATTCTGGCTAACCCAACCTGAGTCCTATTGGGATCACCCCATTCCTTCTCATTAGGTTCAGGGGTTGAGCCAATTCTTGTTGCCAGGTGCTTCTAGCTGGAGGGGCCATTCCACAATATCAAGCACAGCCACAGTCACACACATGGAAACTAAGGGGCAATTTAGCATCGGCAATCCACCTAATCTGCATATCTTTGGACTGGGAGGAAACCGGAGCACCGGGAGGAAACCCACACAGACATGGCGAGAAAGTGAAAAGTCCACACGGGCGATGAAACAGGAGGCAGGTCCTCTGCCCTCAGAACGAGTGGTGAGACGGCCAGGTGTGAAGGTGGGCTCGCCGGAAGGCCGGCCTCTGTGCATCGCCACTCGGTCATAGTTTGGGGGGGAAAAAATGCCACTTTAAAAATCTATTCAGCTCGCACCCCCACAAACCGCCCAGGCCCCTTCCATACCACCTCATGCCCTTTACCCACCTTCCATACCCCTCATACCCTCCATGCTAACCCATGCTTCTTGACCCACATCCCCATAATCCCCCCTCCTCGCCAAACCAACCTTTGCCCAGACCCAAAGCAAGCAATTTTTAAATAAAACATGGCACAGGTTTTAAAAAGATTTAACGGGTTGGACTTTTAAATGCCTTGACAGCTCCAATTTACAGTTGGTCTTGACAGGTCCACTTGACAGTTCCAATAACTTCCTTTGACGTGTGATTCCGACAGTTGATTCTAAAGCATCTGTGGACAGTTCCAGTGAGCTTGACAGTGATGAGCTTAGGTCACCTTTTGCACGCATGCCTACTTTTCACAATTCCAAATGGCACCTGACCTACCCCAAAGGAACTTAACCTCCACTAGAGGGTTCCCAGGACCAGATGCAAAGGGGACCCTGGCTATCCAAACTAATCCGCAAAGTTGAGACCAGCCCTTAACCTGGTCTAATCTGCAAGCACACTGCAAAAATTACCTATTCCTGCTCTTTGGTCCTCTGTTCTTATTATACCGTGTCATATTCTGTGTGGGTACGATAGATCTATATGTCTTAACCCTCTTTGACGGAAGAAAGATGTGTTAAACAGTTACCCTGGTTTCAGGAGTTCAGTTGGTTGCAAAAAACCCGGGTCCCGGTTTATTTGGCAACAAAGGTACGACTGACATTTTGTTTCTGTAACGTTTCCATTTTCAAGATGGATGGTCTCTAGGAGACCGGATGAAATAGGCAATCAACATATTTTGACGTTTCTTCTTGATTCAGAGGATAGAGCGTAGTGTGTGGTGGATAGGCAGAAAGCAAAGTGAGAAAAATAAATGTGAGACAATTGCGAACGAAGGAATAATCGGGAACAATAGTGTATTGGATGACCAGAAGTACTTCCTTTGTTAATTATTTAAGGTCAGTGCTTCACCTGTTTACAGTGTGGTTACTGTGACAGCCGTGCTGTGAAAGTTGAGTAACTATGTTAGTGTTTCAGCAGCAGTATGTGATCTGAAAAATTAATCATGTTCTTTATTAAATATTTTTATTCAAATAAGGAATATACATAAAAACATATAAATAGTCAACCAATAATCAAATAAACAAAATACAACCCTCCTAATTTCAGATTTGTTCTCTCTTTTCTATTAAACCATTCCTTTTTATCCCTCCCCCCCCCCTTCCCAACTCCCCTACCCTTCTCTTTAACGGCTGGCAACAAATAGATCTGTAAATGGAGACAAGAATAGCTCCATTTCGTCTCGCGTTCCCCATCTGAGCCACGAAGGGCAAACTTTAATTTCCTCAAGTTTAAGGAATTCCACAAGATCCACCTAACAATGTTGATACTTTTAGCTGATCCTCAGGATTACCAGTCGAGTAAAACTCGCCTCCGGGAAATCAATGTGGCAGAGGACACCACATGGGCTCTTTTCCCTTCTGTAGTCCTGGGGCTGGATTCTCCGTTTTGGAGACTAAGTCCCCACACCGGCGTTAAAACGGTGGTCTTTTACACCAGGAAAACTGGCGTCAAAAGGCCACCAATTCCTCATTTTGCTGGGGGCTAGCAGGGAGCCGGCGTAGAGCTCTAGCTGCAGATACTGGCCCCCGGCCCATCCAGTACAAAGGCCGCACATGCGCGCGGCGGCCTGCAGCGGCCGCACTGTGCTCCATGGCGGACTCAGCCCGCGGACCTGGACTTCCAAAGTAGTGCCCCCCTCCAACCTCTCGTACACTCCAGACCACCCGCCCACATTGTCCCCAGCCCTGAATGAAGCCCCCCTGCCCGCCGATCGGCCCTCCCCCGACTGTGGCGGTGCTGGACTGAGTCCGCAGCCGCCGCGCGAGGACCCCGGACGGTGCGAGCACACGTAACCCACGGCGTCGGGAATTTGGCCGGTCGGCAACGGAGCATTGTGGGGGGGTGGGGGGCCTGAGGCGGTGGATACTCGGCGCGGCGTACTCCTCGAGCGGAGAATTCAGCCCCTGGTATTTCCGACACTCCAAAAATTGCCTCAAGAAGTCCAGGTAATATTTCCACCTCCACAATTTTTGATAAGGTTTTAAACTCCAAGACCACTAATCGTGGACATGACCAGAAGGTGTGGACGTGGTTATCTGGTCCTCCTTTACACCTCTCATATTTATCTTCTACTTCTGTGAAGAATCTGCTCCTTCTTTCTTGTGTCATATGGGCCCTATGTGCTATCTTGAACTGTATTAAGCTTATTCTAACACATGAAGAAGAAGTATTGACCCTGTGCATAATTTCACTCCATAGTCCCCATCCCAATTCCATATTCAACTCTTTCTCCCACTTTTGTTTTATTTCGTCAGCCGGTGTTTTCTTTGTGTCCATCAGCCGTCTGTAAGTGTTATTTATTTTGCCATCGCACAAATCACCTCGAAAGAGCAATTTATAAAGGAGGTTGTTATCTGTAGTCCAGGGGAAGGAGGATAACTCCTTTTTCACCAAATTTCATAAATAAAGTTATTTAAACTTCTGTATTTTGTGTTTTTCCCTCAATTCTTTGATTCACACAAAATGAATTTCGTCTGCACCTGCTGACAGATTAAGTGTCAGTTTATTTTGGAGGAAGATTTTTTAGAATTATTGGGGCGGGATTCTCCATTGGCTGACGCCGGAATCGGGAAACACGATTGGGCGGAGAATAGGTTCCGACGCCAGAATCGTGGCGGCCGCCGAGTTGATGCCAAATCGCAATTCCCCGTCATCTTGACAGGGTCGTCAACGCATTCCGGAGCACACGTACAGTAAACACTGTTTGCATATCATTAGCGGGATTGACCCGATATTCTCCAGGACCATTGTGATTCTCCGTCTAAAATGGGACAAGTTCTCGGCGGTGCAGCTCACTTGTGCTTTTAAAGATCGTGACATTGAAATTGGCATTGTGGCTGATGAGGGAGAAACAGGACACAGAGAGGCGCGGCTGTGGGCCAAGCACAGGCCGTGCTCGCTGGGTGGGGGGGAGCTGCCAGGGTTTGGTGGGTGACGGGGGAACAGGCCGAGTGTCCGGTGTTAGCCCATCACGGGATTGGGGCGCTGTACAGTCACGGACAGCCATCTTGCTGCACACCCCAATGACCACCCACCTTGGCCCCTGGTTCTGCAGAGTGACGCCAGTGACAGGGTCTCCCCCCCCCCCCCCCAAAACACGGCCGCCACCTGCCGGCGGGGCATCAGGCAACCTGCCCAGGGCAACACCTCATACACAGGCACCAGACGGGGGCCACGAGGCATACCGCTGGCAAGGCAGCGGCCGCCGACAGTACCCCTGGCGTCAGGGCCAGAGGCCCCCACGGTGCCAGTCACTGACAGGGCCAGGGATCGGGGTGGCGGGGGGTGACACATGTGGGGGCAGGGTCCGCAGTATCAGGTAGCCCCTTGAATATCGTTGAGCATGGGGATACGCACCATGAAAAATGAATGAAATTAAAATCGCTTATTGTCACGAGTAGGCTTCAAATGAAGTTACTGTGAAAAGCCCCTAGTCGCCACAATCCGGCACCCGTTCAGGGAATTGAACCATGCTCCTGGCTTGGTTTGCTTTCAAAGCCAGCGATTTAGCCCAGTGAGCTAAACAGCCCCATGCTAACATGTTGGCTTTTCACCCATGAAGACAATTGAAATTCAACCAGCAATGATCGGGGAGCCCTTTATAAACTTAAGTAGAGACAATGAGAGGAGGCAAGGTGCTTCTTTAGGAATAGCAGTAGGCCATTCAGCCCCTCGAGCCTGTCCCACCATTCAGTGAGATCCTGGCTAAATGAATATTTGTCCTAAATGCATATACCTGCCTTTGGCTCATATCCCTTAATATCTTTGTTTTTTAAAAACTATCTCAGATCTAAAACTAACAACTTTTCTAGCTTCAACTGCTGTTTGTCGAAGAGAGTTGCAAATCTCTACCACCCATTGAGCGAAACAGTTCTTCCGAACATCTCTCCTGAACGGTCTTGCCCTAAGTTTTAGACTACACTCCCTAGTTTTAGAATCTCCAAACAGCAGAAATAGTTAATCTTTATCTGTCCTGCCTTTCCCTGTTAATATCTTGAATACTTTGATCAGATCACCCCCTTAACCTTCTAAGTTTTAGCAAAAAGTAATCTCTCCTCGTAACTCAACCCCTGTAGGTGTCCAAATTGTAAACCTACGTTGCACTCCCTCCAAGGCCAAAATATCCTTCCTACGGTGTGGTGCCCAGAACTGCGCACAGTGACTCCATGAGGGGGTCTAACCAAGGTTTTGTATAGCTGAGGACCCGGGTCTGATCCTGGCCCCGGGTCACTGTCCGTGTGGAGTTTACACATTCTCCCCGTGTCTGCGTGGGTTTCACCCCCACAACCCAAAGATGTGCAGGGTAGGTGGAATGGCCACGCTAAATTGCCCCTTAATTGGAAAAAATGAATTGGGTGCTCTAAATTTATTAAAACAAAAGCTATGTATAAAACATTGGCCAGTTAGGCAATGTCTGTGGGTAGACCCGGTAAGGATCCACCGGGCGTTGTGCATCACGTAACCGTAGATGAATCAAAGTTCTTCTTACTCGGCGTGGATTTCCGTGTCCTCGTTCAATAAAGCTGGATAAACTTTCCAATCTCTGCATATTTTTAGTCTGGAATGGTTGAAAATGGGCTTCATTTGTTCAATGATCTTTTCACTCAAGGTTGACAAGTACAAAGATAATCTGGCTGCCATAATGATAACCTATCCGTCCACCTACGGCGTGTTTGAGGAGAACATCAGTGATGTGTGTGAGCTGATCCACAATAACGGGGGACAGGTTTACCTGGATGGAGCAAACATGAATGCACAGGTGAGAGATCTTACCAGCCTCTGTCGTAGACTTGTTCACACTGGGGGATTCACGGGGAATTTGCTCGCCCACTTAGCATTAGTACTGCAGAGCTAGACATAGACATAGAATTTACAGTGCAGAAGGAGGCCATTTGGCTCATTGAATCTGCACCAGACCCTTGGAAAGAGTGCCCCACTTAAACCCACACCCCCGCCACATACCTGTAACCCAGCAACCCCACCCAACCCCATTGGACACTAAGGGGCAATTTAGCATGGCCAATCCACCTAACCTGCACATTATTGGATTGTGGGAGGAAACCAGAGCACCCGGAGGAAACCCACGCAGGCACAGGGAGAACATGCAGACTCCGCGCAGACAGTGACCCAAGCCAGGAATCGAACCTGGGACCCTGGAGCTGTGAAGCTACAGTGCTAGCCACTATGCTACCGTGCAGCCAGGGAACCAGTGTTGGGTGTCTTTAAAGGACATTTAATTTCACAGGCTATGTGTACTCATTTACAGTTTGGTAATGGAAGCAAAGGTAAAATTGCTACCTTCACCAAAGCCAGTATTGCAAAGATTAAAGAGAGATGCATTGTGCACAAATTCCCCCTTTTTGAAACATTCTTTCATGAAATGTGAGCATCACTGGCAAGGCCAGTATTTATTGCCCTTGAGCTGAGTGGCTTGCTAAGGAGGCCATTTCAGGGGGCAGTTAAGGGTCAACCACGTCACTGCGGTCTGGAGCCTCAAGTAGGCCAGACCAAATGTCCCTAAAGGACCAGCTGGGTTTTTGCGACAAGCAGTGATAGTTTCATGGTCACCAGGGCATACGCCTGGGCCTCTGGGCTCCTAGACTGATGAAGTTACGATTACGCCACCGTCCGCCCCAAAAAGGTTACTGGTGGAGTGTGTCATGTAGAATCCAGGCTAAGGACTTGTAATTCCCAATGCTGGGATTTCAGAAGTGGACATATTCCCCCCCCCCCCCCGTATATTTTTTTTTGCCCCATTACACAGTCTCCTGATTTACACAATTTCTGCCTGACAGTGGCTGAGTCTAGGCTGGTGAAATGTCCGCAGCAATGTTTCCTCAAAGCATTTTAAACGTACCCTTCAGAATGTTCCTGACTTCTCAGCAGGCTTCTCCTGGCGGGCACAAACTCTTCAATAAGGTGTATGTATTTTAGCGATCCCAAAACCCACCTAGCCCAGAGAAAATGTGTACCGGAGGAAATACAACTTCCCTGCGGCCCTCGCTGCACCCGTGATATCATTTTCACGGTCTCAGTTTCTCAGTTGCTCTTTCCTAGGAAGGTGCCAAGTCGAAGCTTCTCCATTTAAAAAAAAAGGAAGGGAGGAAGGTGGGATTTGACGAGCTGGATGGATTGGCCATGTTAAATTACGCCTTAGTGTCCAAAGATATTCTTTAACTGGGGTTTCGGGGAGAAGGTGGAGAGTGGACCAAGGTAGGGTACACGTTCCGAGGATGGGCCTCCTTCTGCTCTGTAGAGGTTCTATGGTTCTATACCTCAGGGTCTGTCTTTGTATCTCCTGGACATTGGAGGAAGCAGGCTCTCGAGGGCAAAACTCTGCCTGGTTAAAAAGTGGGTAATAGGCATTTGTCAAGCAACTTCCCAAAGGATGGAAACAACACCCCACCCCGCCTCAACAGCACACCTAAATTAGACTTGAGAGCTGGGGTGGGATTCTCCGACCCCCCTCAACCGGGTCCGGCGTCAATCCCGCCCCCGCCGTGTCCTGAATTCTCTGCCCCCCCACTCTAGATTCGGCGGGGGCGGGAATCGCGCCGTGCGAGTCGGCGGGCCTCCCGCGGTGATTCTCCAGCCCGTGATGGGCTGAAGTCCCGCCGCTGACAGGCCTCACCCGCCGGCGGGAATCAAAACATCTACCTGACCGGCAGGATTGGCAGCGGGCGGGCTCCGGGGTCCAGGCGGGGGGGGCGCGGGGGCGATCTGACTCCGGGGGGTGCCCCCACAGTGGCCTGGCCTGCTATCGGGGCCCACTTATCGGCGGGCGGGCCTGTGCCGTGGGGGCACTCTTTTTCTTCCGCCTCCACCATGGCCTTCACCATGGCGGAGGCGGAAGAGACCCCCTTCCCTGCGCATGCGCCGGTATGACATCATCAGCCGCTGACGCTCCGACGCATGCGCGGCCTTACGTCGGCCGGTGAAGTCCTTTCGGCCCCGGCTGGCGTGGCGCCAAAGGTCCCTCAATGTGACGGCTTGGCCCCTAAAGGTGCGGAGAATTCCGCACCTTCGGGGCGGCCCGATGCTGGAGTGGTTCACACCACTCCGACATGCCGGGACCCCCCGCCCCGCCGGGTAGGGGAGAATCCCGGCCCTGAGTTGGTAAGTCAAGAGTCACTTATCCACTGATGATTTAACTTTTTCCCATTCCTGCTACATGCGATAAAGCTATTATTGTTGGACCTTCTAATATTATGATATTCTTTCTCCCCCCTCTAATGGTGTAACCTTTCAGGTGGGCCTGTGTCGTCCTGGTGACTATGGATCTGACGTGTCTCACTTAAACCTGCACAAAACCTTCTGCATTCCTCATGGAGGAGGTGGACCTGGAATGGGACCCATTGGAGTGTAGGTTTCAATTGTCTCATTTGCTTACAGTGCCGACTAAAGATGCTGATCATTTTCAGGCCTAGCAGGAATTTAAATTTAAGCACAGTGCAGTACCAATCACATATATAACCTCTTGCATGGCTGCTTTCTGTCTATTGATAGCATTGAGGTAAACGCAAAATGCTGTAATCCATGGCCTAGGTGAACAAGTGAGACAGATACATTCTGCCAGATGAGCAACCCTTGTACACTTCACTGAATGAAGATGTGGCAATACTTAATGACGCCTGTTGCACCTTCTAACCTGATTCGATTTGCTTTAAACTGCGGGCCCAAATCATGGCCACCAGGTTTAGCTTTACAGTGGCCATGCTAATGCAGAATTTTAAAGATATTTGCTGTGCTCATTTTGAAATGGGCTATGGTTGTAAACTGGACTGAAAACAGGCCCAAGTCAGGCGTGAGGAGGCGATGCAGGATCAAACTGATGCAGGCAGCAAACTTTGTGTCGCTTTCTAATTTGTGATGATTCTGCCCTGAACCCACTATTTTGTGGCTACACTACTCCAGCAGGGGTGCAAACTAGCGGTAATTAACATCACTGTGTACCTCTGGCGAGGTGCTTACTGTCTGCAGCAGGAGCTGGAAGTTGTGACAAAAGAGCTTAAGAGCAGGAAGAACCTTGAAAAGTGGCGCAACAGGCCTGACGACGTGACCCGGGCTTCTCCGATTCACCCACATTCTTCTCGCAACTTCTTCACCCAAAGAGTATTGAAAGTCTGGGACTCGCTACCACAAAGTGCTTGAAGCGAATTGTACATTCGCATTTAAGGGGAAATTAGACAAGCGTACAATTGAGAAGGGAATCGAGGGTTAGGATGGTAGGTTTAGGTGAGAAAATATGGGAGGAGGCTTGAGTGGGGCATAAACACTGGGATGGAGGGGTTGGGCTCAGCGGCCTGTTTCTGTGCTGCCCTCTCTGATGCAGTATTGGAGGTGTGGGAGGTGCACAGGAGGTCTCTCGGGAGGCTAGGAGGAATGAATAGGGCAGTGAGGTAGCTGTTGTGGTCAATGCTAGGGGTTTAGCCCTCAGGATCTTAATGCAATGCCGTAAGGGGTTTGATGACCTCGCATGAGTGGTCAAGGTCAACAAATGCATCTTCACATGTTAGATCCTCGAACCTGCACCACTAGCTTCACGCAAATGCTCTATTCACCACAGCCCCATCGCACACTGACCAACAATCTGTTATCAGCTACGATTCAGACCTCACGTTCATGGCCACACTTCACTCTTAGCAAAGCTGCAAGCCACATACACAATGTCAGCTATTCAACAGGGCAGGCATAT
The DNA here is from genome assembly GCF_902713615.1 of Scyliorhinus canicula. Classification (NCBI taxonomy): domain Eukaryota; kingdom Metazoa; phylum Chordata; class Chondrichthyes; order Carcharhiniformes; family Scyliorhinidae; genus Scyliorhinus; species Scyliorhinus canicula. The sequence goes on along the minus strand of NC_052153.1, from coordinate 22,033,954 downwards.
CACCCAAAGGCTTTGTATCACGCTCACTGGCACACTCCCCTCAATCTTGCCGGACAAGGTGGTCCATAACCAGAGACAGCAGGATCTAATTGGCAGGGGATAAGGCACACTGCACATGCACCCTCCTTTTGGAAAGACGTAACTGGCAATCATTGGTCTGCCAGAGGTTTTAGCCAGTGGCAAAGGTGAAATTGTTGAGCATGATAATATATTATAGAATTTACAGTGCAGAATTAGGCCATTCGGCCCATTGAGGCTGCACTGGCCCTTGTAAAGAGCACCCCACTTAAGCCCACATCTCCACCATATCACCGTTACCCCACCTAACCTTTTTGGGCACTCAAGGCAATTTATCATGGCCAATCCACTTAACCTGCCCACCTTTGGACTGTGGGAGGAAACCGGAGCACCCGGAGAAAACCCATACAGGCACGGGGAGAACGTGCAGACTCCGCATAGACAGTGACCCCAAGCCAGGAATCAAACCTGGGACCCTGGAGCTGTGAAGTAACAGTGCTAACCACTGTGCTACCGTGCCACCCTAGATATTCCTATCTAACCCATCATGAAATGCCCGCTGAGAGAGCTCACCCTAGGGTAAGGGAGGGCGAGCCAACCTAAGCCTCCCCTATCATATTGTAAAGTTGTGGTCCCCAGGATGGTCATTGGTAGGCCATCCAGGGAGTTTTACAGCACCCACCAACTGCCTCAAATCCCAGCGGTGGGGCATAAAATTCTGCCGATTGTGCGTGATGTGAAATGGAAATTGGACCTCTGTCCACTCCATTCCCACTGGCTGGTTCAGGTTAAAAATGAGGCTTATATCCAACCTTTAGGTCACTAAATGCTCCACAACATAAAAACTTAACACACATCAGCATCACAGAAAAGTGCCGCCAAGAACCTCGACTAATGATCCAGAATTTGTGAGGAGATTGTTGCGTTTATCAAATGCTGCCCTTGCAACAGTGATGTCTCCAGAAGAGGCCTTCCCTGTGTGGTAGTTTTGGAAACCGCCTTTATGGTTTGTACTGCACTTCAACCAAAGTGGTCAAACTGGATGAGACCAGCTTTAGAAGCCGCCCACCCAAATGAGCAGTGGGCTTCAGGGAACGAAGAAGCTGCTCTGACCAAATCCTCGCACCCACCACAAACACTGCGGTCGGGCTCCAGGTGAAGCTGAAGACTGGGGTGCTGCCTTCATAGACTTGACGTCGAGATATGGCCCGGCCTGTGGTGAAGGTCAGCTTTTCAATGCCTCGATACTCTCGGTGATGAGCAAATCGTAAGTTCTACGTTTGGTGACAAGACCAGCTGAACCCGGACTCTTAACAGTGGGATTGGAGGGCCGATGCCCACACTGGCATTTTTACCAATGCAACTACCTGTTCTGTAAGTGGATGGAAGGATGCCCTCGCATCGCAGATCATTGAACACATCACATCAATCAGCCCACTCCAACCTAATGTGGTTTGCAGCTCATTTCCCCATTCAGCATCTTGGGAGGACATCAAACGGACAGACAAACTCAACCCCCCTTGATAAAGTTTCCATGCAATACAAAAGTAGAACACTCTTGAAATTACGTTTGAATCGGATTAGTTATTGTACCTTTGCTTATTTTCCTGTCGAATTTACTAATCATTCGGCAAAAACAAAATTCCAGCAGCTCATCTAATGAAGTAGAGTCATTCAAAAGTTAGAAGGTAATTTGCTGAGTTAGCAGGTCTCAGATAGTGTGGCTGTCGGGCCTCAGCAACTTGGGTTTTGGAACAAGCCGAATTAGACTAGGATCTCGTTTCTGCTTGCTATCCTTCTGGAACTGGCCGTAGGGAGATGTTAAGTCAGGACAGAATTTTGTTTGGAAATCGGGAGCGGGATTCTTTGATCCTGAGGCTAAGTGTTGACGCCGTCGTAAACGCCGTCGCGTTTTATGATGGCGCCAACAGGCCCCCAGGAGCAGCGATTCCGAGCCCTACAGGAGGCCAGCACGGCACTCGAGTGGCCCACGCTGCTCCAGCTGCCGATACCGGTGTCAAATGTGTGCCGCGGGTCAGCGCATGCACGCTGCGACTGGCGCACATGCGCTGTAGCTCCCTTCTCCGCGTCGGCCCCGACGCAGCAAAGAGGCCCCCAGCCCGAGAGGCCGGCCCCTTGATCGGTAGGCCCTGATCACGGGCCAGGCTGCAGCGGAGGCCCCCCGGGGTCGGACCCCCCCCACACACACACCAGGCCACCCCCGAAAGGATGCACGCCTCGGTCCCGCTGGGTAAGACCACACGTCGACGGCGCCAGCGGGACTCGGATTTTGTTTGCGCCCACTCGCCCCACCCCGGGCGGAAAATCGCCCGGGGGGGGGGGGGGGGGTGGATCCATGTAGAGTGCCCTCGACCGGCATCGCGCCAGCACCGATGGTGCCGATTCTCCGGTCACCAATGAATCGGCGGAGCACGAATCGCGGCGAATCTCCGAACCGGCGTGGGCTCAGAGAATCCTGCCCAGGGTCTTATTGCACTTGGGAAAACATTAAAAAGGGAGATTAGCCGCTGGGAATTAGATTATTGTGCGATCTCTTTCAAAGGTACGGCTAGAGTCTTCCATTCTGGAGATTAAGGCGGGATTTTTTTGACCCTGCTGAAAATCAGTTGACTTTTTGTTGGCCCGTCACAGCAGGGCCAGGAGAAATCTGGTGGCAAGCGGGAAAGTTGCCGTGATTCCTGCTGGACGATGTGAGCCGGAGATTCCGCCCTACCCTTTATTTGCTTGTAAGGATTTTGAGCAAAAGGCTGTCGATGAGGTGAATACATGTTGAAATACGTAAAAAATGTAACCATTAGAAGCTCTTGTACTGAAGAACGACCTCATTTGTGTGGAGCTAAGGATCAAACTTGTCGATCGCACCAAGCATCAAGTAACTCTTTTTCTCAAACGTATTTTTTAGGAAGAAGCACCTTGCTCCGTACTTACCCAGCCATCCGGTGATCCCTCCAGTGTCTGATAGTGATGCTCGTCCTTTGGGCACAATCAGTGCTGCCCCTTGGGGTTCCAGTGCGATTCTACCAATCTCCCTGGCCTATATCAAGGTATAGTGCAGTTCTGGATGTTTACCTCATGTAATTCTGTGTCAGCTTTCTCATTAGTGCAGGAAATGTGTGTAAGGCAAAGTGCACCTGCCGCTCTTGTTTGTTTATTTTTTAAACTGTCGGCTGGCTCAGCATCTCATTTTAAGGCGATTGGCAGGCTGCCCACCCACTCGCCCACCCACACCAAACTTACTTCCTTACTACCTCTTCCCTTCTCCGAAGTACCATTTGCACAGTCCAAATCCTACCTCTGTTTATAACGACGCAGAGGAGGCTGGCGGTGAACCTATTTACAAGCATAACGTAGCATCTCATCTGACGACGATCAATCCTCGTCAGGAGGACCTATCTCAACAGGCCCTCATCTGGGCCTGCTTTTAACCGCTGCTCATAATGAGCCCAAGGTGATAGCCCCACCCCCCCCCCCACCCCCACCCACCCCTCCTACCCTGGGAGCTTGTGCTCCACGGGGAGGTCGATGATGGTTTCCCCGTCGCCTTCGTAGAGGGTTATGACAATGTTAATCCAGTGTTCACCTCAGCACAGTCATTGGATGGTAATGAGGAGTAGGAATCTTATCTGGATATTGGGATCCATAATTGTGATCACATAATATGTGCTCCAGATGAGGTATCAGCATAGATCAGAAATCAAATCAGTAAGACTCAGTACCTTGCTGGATAGTGCATTGATCCAGAAAGTGCTTCACTCCAAACTTGCCAAGTTGCTGATGGTTTCCGACCTGTTGGACTGAGATCTGAACTTTGGACTGAATTTTAATTGAAATGTGGATGTAGATTAATACTGCAGTTTTGCTTGAACCTCCAACTAGGATCATGAGGTATGGTTAATGAGACGAGCAGGAGAAATGGGCAGTTTTAAACCCCGTGCAGAACGCCAGGATTCAGGACCAGACTGATGGGCTGTGGTTTGTGCTCAATGAGGGGGGGGGGAAGAGTTTGTGGCCGTTCTCGCCGGCGGGATCTCCCGGTCCTGCCGACGGCGATCTCCCAATTTCCCTGCGGCGGGAGGTTGGATTCAATGGGAAATCCCATTGACAGCAGTGGGACCAGAATATCCTGCGCCAACCAACAGAGAGCGGCCTCCTGCCACGGAGAAACAAACCGCGTGAGTTGCGGAAAATGCCCCCCCCCCCCCCCCACCACCACCAATGTCCAGCATATCTTCGTCTCTAATTTTCTCCCACTCCACAATCGTAACTCCACCGGGAATCTGGCTGCAATCCCGTTTACCTGTGTGAACAAGGATTCCGTTGCCCCTCGAATGGAAACTGATTCGAGGAAATCCCTGGCCAATGCTTTTCTTTGTGCTCTTGGAAAACACAAAGGAATGGCTTAGTCAAACACGCAGTTCATACTATGAACCCACAGCATCATTGTGAGCGGCAGGCCACAGACTCTCTGGGATTTTATGGTCCAGTTATTACCAGATTTCGCACTTTGTACTGTTGAGTTCTTAGCCAGGTACCTGCATTCTTGTAATAGCGATGAGGGGAAAATATCTAGTTCAAAGAATTTAAAAGGGCAGAGAGGTTTTTAGCCAACGATCCTTTATCTTTAAACTGAGGTTGAAAGGTGGGACCCATGCAATTACTGCAGCTTGATCCTAAATGTTGTGACATTGGCTGTATTTAGCCAAATGAATTGGGGGGGAATTACAGGAATGAGACATAATCCTAAATGGTGGAAGAGTACAGTGGTTGCAATTTAATTGAGATGGTTAGAATGATTTAGACATATGGAGCAGGATTCTCCGAACCCACGCCGGGTTGGAGAATCGCCTGGGAAGCGGGAAATTCACGGCACTCCGACGCTGGGCCGCCGATTCTCCGGTGACCAGAGAATCGGCGGCAATCGCGGTCGCCGTGGCGCCAGTCGGGGCCGCTGAATTAGGCCCCAGCAGCGATTCTCCGCGGCGACAGGCCGACCTCCCGTCGAGTCCCCCCGGCGTGGTTCTGACCTGGTACCACTTGGCGGGAGCTCGGACCCGCGGCCGCTGTGGACGTCCTGCGGGGGGGGTGAGGATGATCTGGCTCCGGGGGGGGGGCCCTCCACGGGTTCCCGGCCTGCGATCGGGGACATCTGATCGGCGGGCGGCCACGATCTGGAGGGGGCCTACCTCCTTCCGCGCGGCCCTCTGTAAAGTCCCTGACATGTTGCTCCGCGCTGGCGCAGAGACGGCAACCACGTGCATGCGCTGCCGTGGAGCCGGCCGTCATGCGCCAGCCTTGCAGGGTCGCCTTTCGCCGCCGGAGCAACGCGCAGCTCTCTGGCGCCGTGTTGGCCCCCTGAACAGCGGTGAATTGCTGGGCTAGGAGGCCCGTTGACGCCAGCGTACAAGACTCCGGTGTTTACACTTGGCCAGGATTCCGGAGAATCCTGGCCTTGGATTTTGTTCCGGGGGATTGGTGAAGTAATGATGGAGTTTGTAGTCTGTTGGTATTTGGAATGTAACTATAAGACAAGGAATTCCTCATCTGCCGCAAATTTACCAATGCTGATGTGACTGGGGGCTGGTTTAGCACAGTGGGCTAAACAGCTGGCTTGTAATGCAGATCAAGACCAGCATCGCGGGTTCAATTCCCGTACCAGCCTCCCCGAACAGGCGCCGGAATGTGGCGACTAGGGGCTTTTCACAGTAACTTCATTGAAGCCTACTCGTGACAATAAGCGATTATTGTTGTTACTTATGTATTCCCGTTTCTCTTCACATAGCTGATGGGATCAAACGGACTTCGCCATGCTACAGAGGTTGCCATTCTAAATGCAAACTACATGGCCAAGCGTCTAGAAGCGTTCTACAAAATCGTTTTCAGGGGAGCAAAGGGTAAGTTGTTTAGTAATCAGCTGACGCTTCAGATTTTACATAAAATAAGAACACAAAATACTAAAAACAAACTCAGCAGGTCAGGCAGGATCTGTGGAGTATTATGTATCTGGGAATACATTCCTGCTGGTTCTGCGTCTGGTAATGTGTAGTGAGGTCAGCAGAGTGTTAGCGCAGGCTTTGGGCAGATCATCATCTTTGGCTGTATGAGCAACATCCTTAATAAACCTCCCATCGTGTTTTTTAAGGATCAAGAGTTTGGGCACCTCCGTCCCTTTTCTCTTTGCGGCAACAAATATAACCGGAGGCCAAACTGGTGACGAGGATCGTGGCAAAACAAATCGCTGGAAAGAAGATTTTAGTTGGCTAATTTTCGGACGGCATCAGGTGCAACAGAAGATTCCTGGGACAGGATTCTCGCGCACTGATGTTGGATGAAGCACTGCCGCCAATGTGAAGGTTTAAGTAAACATTTCGATCGCAACTGTGAGATCGGCAGTCAGGGAAGACTTGCTTGGGTCGAACTGAGTGCGGTCTGGGCTGCGGTGAATGGGGATTTCATAGTCTGCCAACAGGCCATGACTCGGCGAAATGTCAAAATTTTCAGGCAAATAAAAAGGGGGAAAGATTTCCTAGTTGCTTGCTCAAGGGGTTGTTTGTGCCATACATTCCAACAGAACTGGGGGGGGGAGGAAGTGTCGACCCTTGGAGCCGGGATTCGAAAATGGCAGGAAAAACGGGCACCACGGATGTGTTTGACGAGGCTAATGAAACATGGTATTCATATGAAGAAAGATTACGATAGTGTTCAATGATTAATCAGACACTGGAGAACCGAAAGGTTACAACATTTCTCAGCTCAGTTGGCAGTGAGACATTTTTGCCGCTACAGAATCTTGTTCACCCAACAAAACCAGGAGACAAGTCCTTCAGTGAATTAATGCAAATCTTACAAGGACATTTCTCTCCGAACCCGTTATTGATTGCAGAAAGGTTCCGATTCCACTGCCACAGTCAGGAAAAAGGTGCAAATGTTTTACAGTTTGTAGCGTCTTTAAGAAGGTTCAAAGGGCAACTTACAACGACTTCTGAAAAAGTATGAGAACCTGTTCAAAGATTCATTAGGCTCTATGACTGGAGTTGAGCTACACCTAAAGCAAGCCAGGCAGCACGCCCAAATGTCTCAAAGCTAGAACTGCACCATGACAGATCACAAATCAAACTGTGTTTGAAGTTTCCTCTGAAACATCGGCAATGGCCTGAAGTCCCGAAAATGTCAACGGTGACTGAGCAGACCATTGGGAAACTAGACAAAATATTCCCAAGATTTGGAACGCCAGAGCCAATTGTCAGTGACAATGGTACTCAGGTTACTTCAAAGGAATTTGAGGATAACTTGAATTTGTTGTATCTGTAAAATCTTAAATACTTCGGCCAGTGTGTTAATCAAATTTTTTATCCCAATGCCCTTATTTGCGAGATGAACAAAGTGCAAAAGAGTTGCATGGTTTAGCACAATTTCATTCACAATTTTCTCACGCAACAAAGTATGACTCAGACTTGCAGCTGAGTTCTAGTTATTATCTGCACCTAGTGAAGGATGTGGATGTGCAAGTCTTCTCTGAACTTTGAAACCCAGGGTCCCTTCTTCTTGCGATGGTTGTGCCTGGGGACTCCCAGGTTATCACTGAAGATCTGTTCCGATGTTCGTTGCTTTATACTGGTCTGCTAGCATTGAGCCATAGGTACCCACCCACAACTCTATGCCCATTGTCCCATCCAGACCCCAACTCGTTAATGGGAAAAACAGGATACTCCTGTTTATCCATGGTGATTCAATCAAGACCCATTGTCCTCTGAAACACCCTTGTCTGTCCAGCCAGTAGCCCATTATGAAGTCTGATGGTTCTTTTGTCTGTCCTTCGCCCGTTGCAAAGTTGATCATCTGTGTCTAGAAATTCGTTATATGTTCATAGCATCGTCTTGTTCTTTTGTGTAAACGTGAGTGGGTAACCACAAAGTCCATATAGCGATAGTGAGTTTAGTTGACTTGAATGCCCTTGCAGACGGCTAGTATCAATTTCAGCCAGGGCAGCATGTGGAAGTTTCTGCTCCTGGCCTATGTGCCTTGTCGGCCTGCTTTCAGGGCCACTAAAGGGAAGGGTATACATCACATCAAGTCAGCTCCATATCATCCAGCACCAATTGGATTGGCTGAATGTTTTATGCAATCGTTAAAGCATTCCATCAAAGCATTGAAGGACCAGGGACATTATCAAGAAGAGTAAATTAATGTCTAATATATGTACATGCTATCATGCAAAGTTCACCGGAAATGCTGCTGTTCAGGAGTAAACTGCGAACACAGTTTGATTTGTTAACTCCACCTGATACTTCAGAGATTGTCAAACAACAACAAACACAAATTTCTAGGAGGGAGAAAATCTTTAAAAAGTGAGTATTCAGCCAGGGAGAGAGAGTGCGAGCAAGGAGTTGCACCTCCTGGTCCCCAAGCAGTGCTGTAAATGTAGTTGTCCTGTGGACCCTTCCCTACTTGCTTCTTTTTAAAAAATAAATTTAGAGTACCCAATTCTTTTTTTCCCAATTAAGGGGCAATTTAGTGTGGCCAATCCACCTAGCCTGCACATCTTTGGGTTGAGGGAGTAAGAACCACGCAAATACGGTAATTGCTTCTTTTTCATGGATTAAAGATAAAGTTCCTGTTAAAACAGTAGGCACGCAAACTCCTCGCAACATTTTATCGGCTGACTCACCTCCTAAGAGCGGATAGTTTCCCTCTCATTGACCCCGCCTCCTTTAGGACTGAAAATGTGCAACGAGGCATTAGGTTTGAAATTTTTGCCTCCTGTTTGGTCCCAACCCACTCGTCCTTAAGCCAATCAGGTTAAAACTTCCCACCTCCCATGGTGACAAAAGACTTTGGTCTTGATGTTCTTGTTTCCAAATATATTTTAAGTGTGTACAAGAAAGGTGTAAAATGGATGTGAATCATTTTCATTAACTGAAGACGCCGGCCAGAATCTTTACTTCCTTTGCCAACCCACAAGTTTTCTGCACAATAAACTGATTCGATGGATTATCGCAAAACTACAAAACTCTGCCGTGGTGCCTTGGAGAAGTAGGCAGTGTTATTCATGAGTCAGAAAACCCATGCCCTCTTTGATGAGGAACAGAGTTAAATATAGTCGTGCATGCAACATCTGGTTAACCGCTATGAGTTCTCCAATTGTCGTAGCGTTCAATCTACTGGAGGTGCAGGATATCCCAAGAAAGAAATGGGAGTCGAAGTAAACTCTCAGTTCGACCTTAGCTACCCGACCTCAGTGCAACAAAGAGAAGATAATTTCAGTTTGTCAGAAAGGTGGTCTATTACCGAACTTGGTATAATTTATGAGAGATAAAGTGTTGGGAAAGCTTGTGTTACATGATGCCGAAATATTGGGCGCAATCCTACCGCCTTGTTCTGCCGTAACTGCCGCCCCACCCCACCCCCACCCCCCTGATTCCCAACAGCCGTTACATCTCGCGAAATGTAACCAGATCTCACGAGACGTCCCGATCTGGGCGGGACCCCGTCTCGCACGGTTAAGGTGAGTTTGGGGCATGGGTTCCAGGGGGTTGCGAAGGGGGTCAAGAGATTGGGACGCCATTTTTAGATGGCGTCCCGATCTCTTCCTGCACTGAGGAGTCCCCCTCGCCCGTGCAGGAAATGACACTGAGTGCAGCCTCAAGGGGGCGTTTCCTGCCGGGACACTAAAAAAAAGGGTTGTTAGCTAGCGGGATCGTTCACTTTAACCCCGCTAATCTTACCCAGAACCGACTTTCTGTGTCTTTAGTTAGATTGTGCCCGCTGTCTCAAAACACAATTTATCACCTGAAATCGATCACAGAATGCTTACAGCATAGAAGGAGGCCATTCGGCCTGTCGCATCTGTGCTGGCTCTACCAAGGAACATATTCCCCTATAATTGTACTATTTAAATGCTTTCATAACTGCAACATTTTTATTTGAGAGGCGCAATGTCTAATTGATCCAGAAAGTGCGTTGCTGAAGGTCATTTACTATCTTGTGGCAGTAATTCCTCCTGGAGAATTTTTGGGAAAAGGATTTCAACGTCATTTAATTTTGTACGCAAAATATGACCTGAATTTAAAATGTTAGCCAATTTTACTGATATAGGCAGTGTCACCAGGGGCTTTTGGCAGAACCATTACTTAATGTTTTGTGGACTGTTTAATGGGTTTCTAAATTTAGCACTCATTGTTTGATTATACTTGCCTCTTGTAATTATACTAGCTCTTGACTTTGTTTTTCATTCTGTTCCGTGTTCCCGAGTATTTGTCTATCCATTTTTATCTACAGTTGAAGTTATGTTTTGCCCTAGTTTAGACTGTGTTCTGTGACCTTGCACGTGAGAGTTTCACTAGATGCTCTGTCACATTGTGGACTACGCCTCCTGTGTTATCTGGGTGGCACAGTTTGCTGGGTTTAACATGCCATGTTTCCAGGACTGGTTTGTTGTCTTCCTTTTCAAACTTGTTTTCGTTTTAAGATAGCTTTTTTGTTAAGTGTTGTGTTTAATGCCAAAGAATGTGCGAGTGGAGCAAAAGGTTGGATATTGTGCAGAAGATCCATTTCATGAGAATTGCCTTCTACTCATCCCAAGGTATTATTTCCTGCCTTGGTTTTGTCAGTCGGCATTGAGGAGTTTTGTATTATTTTCAGTGCCTTTATTTTGACTGCCATCGAGAAAAGTGTCTGCGTTGTCGCCTATTTCAGTGAATTGAAGCTTCTTTTAGGGAATTTTTGGCTGCCAGTTATTGCTGTGTTGCCAGTGAATGTCCTCAGCATTTTCATGCTGACTACATTCTGCTGGTCCTGCCCAAAGAGAGAGCGGCGTTTGCGAGTCATCCTTGCCGCTTTCACTTCTTAGCCATAGAACATAGAACAGTACAGCACAGAACAGGCCCTTCGGCCCTCAATGTTGTGCCGAGCCATGATCACCCCACTCAAACCCACGCATCCACCCCGTACCCGTAACCCAACAACCCCCCCCTTAACCTTACTTTTATTAGGACACTACGGGCAATTTAGCATGGCCAATCCACCTAACCCACACATCTTTGGACTGTGGGAGGAAACCGGAGCACCCGGAGGAAACCCACGCACACAGGGGGAGGACGTGCAGACTCCACACAGACAGTGACCCAGCCGGGAATCGAACCTGGGACCCTGGAGCTGTGAAGCATTTATGCTAACCACCATGCTACCCTGCTGCCCCAGTTGCCTATCTTCCTGGGTTCCAACTTGTTTTGGAAAATGTTAGTCGCATAACATGATGGTAACCGCAAGGACAGACCGATAATTTCGAAATTGTACCGTAACCAGAGATACCATTTGGACCTCCACAGCCACGATAGGACGGACCTTTGGTGTTAACTCTTGAAAATGGCTCCATTAATCCGATGGCACATTTGTAGACTGACATTTTCCCAGGTCTGTGATGCAGCAGCTATCAAGGATTGTGGGGATATTTGAAGTATGAAGCACATCCGACATAGTAAGAAGTCTTACAACACCAGGTTAAAGTCCAACAGGTTTGTTTCAAACACTAGCTTTCAGAGCACTGCTCCTTTCTCAGGTGAATGAAGAGGTATGTTCCAGAAACATATGTTTCGACCCAATATTTCTGGAGCTATGTTTCTGGACCCCACCTCTTCATTCATCTGAGGAAGGAGCAGCGCTCCGACAGCTAGTGTTTGAAACAAACCTGTTGGACTTTAACCTGGTGTTGTAAGACTTCTTACTGTGCTCACCCCAGTCCAATGCCGGCATCTCCACATCATCCGACATAGTGGGAGAGGGAGAGAGTGTGACCTCTTCTCCCCCCCAGGCTCCTGGTCTGGCAATGCTTCAGTTGTATCATTTATATCCTTGTTTTTAAATCCCACTAGGGGCTAACCTGTCCTCAGAGGCTCTTGCTGCCTACCATGGACATATTGGAAAGATTTACAGGTTGATACCCAACTTGTTTGGCTATGTTCTGAACTCACCCATGGCCGTCAAGTCCTAGAGAGGGACTTGAACCCAGAGTCCCTCATTCGCGGGGTATTGACGCGCCTCCAGACCTCCACAAGAATTATAGACCAGCTATATAGGCTGAAATAGTAATTATGTCAAAGACAGAGAGGCAAAGAATTTATATTGTGCATTCCGGTGAATCTTTCAGATCAGTATGTTCCTCGTCCAACAAGAAGGAGGTATTGTTGAATTTAGGCAATGGGAGAGGTGAATCAAATGTCAGCAGAGGAAGATTTAGTCAACAAATGACACAACATCATCCGGTTTAGGTTAGATAAAGAAAAAGACAAGGAACAATTTACAGCTTCAATCTCGCCCAAATATTTTAAATCAAAGGCTGGTAGACAAATTGATGATGGATCAATGGGCTGCCTTTAAAGAGAAGTGGTTTTGAATAATCTTTTTAGAAATATTTTTCATTACAACAAAAAAAACAGCAACAGTGCAACAAACACCAACCCTGTACTATACCAAACGTACACCCACCCAATCCCCCAGTCTCCCTCTTCCCTCACCCCCATTGAGAAAACAGAACCTGAAATCAAAAATAAAAAGACACTCTCCCTCTCCCAACAGCTGACTGTAACCAGCTCCCTGGATTCAGTTTGTACTCGAAAAAGGAGCTAAACTTCCTGAGCAACTCCATTATCTCCCCCACATTGGAGAGTGGTTCGCGATCTGTAGTAACAAATCGTCTGCATATCAGGGCACCCTACGTTCCCTCTGCCCACGCTCCATCCCTCTCCATCTGTTAGATGACCGCAACATAATGGCCAGCAGTTAGATTGCTAAGGGAAACAAAAGCGGGGACAATGGACAGCCCAGTCTTGTGCCCCTCTTCAGTTGGAAATAACCCAAGCTCAGGGCGTTCGTACGTGCTCTCACTGTGGGGGCTCTGTGCAAAAACCTAATCTGTGAAATAAATTTTGACCTGAAGCCAAACTGCCCAAGGATCTCAAAGAGGTAGCCCCACTCAACGCTATCAAATGTCTTCTCCCCGTACATCAAAATAATCACCTCTGGATCGGTTCCTAGGGAGGGCGACAAAACCACATTTAACAATCTCCTAATAATGGCAAACAACTGCTGGCCCTTAACAAATCCAGCCTGCTCCTCCGAGATCACCCCAGGTAGGCAGGGCTCCAAACGCATTGCCGACACCTTAGCCAAAAACTTGTCAACGGAATCATTGAACGTAGCCGGCAGATGGGACCAACTGACCAGAAAACTGTTTGTAAAATTCAATGGGCAACCCATGATGCTTTGCTCGTCTGCATTGACCGAGTACAGCCCATGATCTCCTGCAGCCCTATCTGCACCTCCAACTTCTCTCCTGCTCCACCAACCCATCGAAAAATTGCTTCATTGATGAACCCTCCTTGACTCGTACAACCCACGGTAGAAAGCCTCAAACACCTCATTAACCTTCTCTGGGGTAGAAACCAACCCGGCACCCAAGTGTCTAACCCGCACTATCTCCCGGGAGACAGCCTGCCGCCTCAGCTGGTGAGCCAACAGATGACCGGCCTTCTCTCCATACTCATAAAATGTCCCCCTCGAGCGTCACAGCTGGCTCACCACCTGAACCGTTGACAACAACTTAAAAACCATTTGCAATTTCTTTCTTTCCGCCAATAACTCCGGTGACGGGGCGATCGAGTACTGACGGTCCACCTCGATAATGGAGTCCACCAGGCTCTGCCTCTCCGTCCACCCAGATTTATCCCGATGCGCTTTATAAGAGATTATTCTGCCACCACCACCAGGGATTCCCAGAGTGTGGAAGGCGAGACCACCTCATTCCTGTTGAATTCAACGTACTCCTCGATGGCAAAGGTTACCCGCTCACAAACACTCTTATCCCCAAGCAATGCCTGTCCAGTTTCCACGGAGTAGCTCAGAGCGGCCCAGCTCCAACATCAAATCCTCAAAATGAAGAGCATGATCCCTCTGAAACCTAAATTCCCACGGGTCTGCCCTAACCCCCATCTGTTCCATGAACACCAATAACTCCTTCGCCACCCCTGATGGACTCAGAGACTTGGGACTCAACCTAGGATCCAAAACACAATTGAAGTGCGATATTCGAATGGGATTTCTTGCTGTTGGATATTCTTTATGATTGCACTCATTTCCCCCCACACCCCCGGTGCTGCTCGCTGTGATGTCATGTTGAAGGAGAACTAATTTTTGATACTCTGAATGTTACACTGAATTTCTAAGAAAAAAAAATGTTTTAACAGGTTACGTAGCTCATGAATTCATCTTGGATGTGCGACCGTTCAAGAAAACTGCAAACATCGAGGCAGTGGATGTTGCCAAGAGGCTGCAAGATTATGGTGAGACAGATTTGTTTTGTATTCTGTTGAATTGGGAACTAATCATTGTCCAATATTGCTTCTCATACATAGAACATAGAACAGTACAGCACAGAACAGGCCCTTCGGCCCTCAATGTTGTGCTGAGCCATGATCACCCTACTCAAACCCACGTATCCACCCTATACCCGTAACCCAACAACCCCCCCTTAACCTTACTTTTTGTAGGACACTACGGGCAATTTAGCATGGCCAATCCACCTAACCCGCACATCTTTGGACTGTGGGAGGAAACCGGAGCACCCGGAGGAAACCCACGCACACAGGGGGAGGACGTGCAGACTCCACACAGACAGTGACCCAGCCGGGAATCGAACCTAGGGCCCTGGAGCTGTGAAGCATTTATGCTAACCACCATGCTACCCTGCTGCCCCTAATGCCCCTATACCATGGGTATAGGGACGGAACCATAAACACCTGTGGCTGAGGGTGTTTGAAGGACACTGGTGCGGACTCAATGGGCCGAATGGCCTGCTTCTGCACTGTAAATTCTATGATCACAATCTCCCACAAGTAAATCCACTTTCTGGGCACAATTTCCCAGTGCCTTCAACGCAGAGAACGACCCCGCTATCAAACAGGACTCTTTTTTGTGCCATGGTGAGGAACCCCCCCCCCCCCCCCCTCCAAGGGACCACACTTGCCTTCATTTCCTGGAAGAGATTGGGGCACCTTTTTTTTCTCTTGTTTTAATAATATTTTATTAAGGTATTTGAAAATTTTTATGACAGTAACATAAACAATGATATCAACATGGTAAAATAAACATCCCCCGCCCCAGCCCAATCTTCACGCACCTGGGCACTATTTTTAAATGGCCCTCCCTCTTAACCCCCTCGTCACATCCTCCGGACCCCCCAGTGCTCCATCTTAACTGTTTCCCCCTTCATTCATAAGGGCAGGGCACACCCGGGCGCGGTCCCTGACATGGGCAACCTGACACCTGGGCACCCTGGCAGTGCCATCTGGGTAGTCGCAGGAGAGCTGGGGTACTACCCTGCCCAGAGCCCGACCACCCGGGGCCCTCCGATGGCCTGGAAGACACCCCCTTCCAAGGTGCTGTTTCGCCTGGTCCACATTTGTATGGACCGGTGCTAAACAGCGCCATGGCAAGCTCTCCAAGGCACGGGTGTTAGTTCCCAGGCACTGGTGGAATCTGGCACAGGCGGCTAACTGCTCACTTAAATATGTACATCTGAGTCCCGCCTGGCGAGGACAAGATCCAGATCGCGACGTCTCGCGAGATCGCGCAGGGTGTTCCGAGCGTCGCAATCCCCGCTGGAGGCCTCACGCAAGATTTAACGGCCCTTGTTGCGTCACCAAGCAGGCCGGGATCGACAAGGCCGTTTAATCCAGGCCTTGTACAGGCATCAGGAGAGATTCTTTCCACTGGTTGGTGAGATGATAAGGAAAGGATACAAGTTTAAGATTTAAACAAAAATATTTATTCTTTCATGAGATGTGGTCTCGGTCTGCATTTGCTGCCCAATCCTAATTGACCTCGAACTGAGGGCCTGGCTCAGCCATTTCAGAGTCGTTGCTCTGGGTCTGGAGTCATATGTAGGCCAGACTGCGTAAGGGATTTCCTTCCCTAAAAGGCACTAGTGAACCAGATAGGTTTTTTTAATGACAGTGATAGTCTCGTGATCGCCATCACTGATGCTAGCTTTCAATTCCAGATTTTTTTTTTGATGGATTTAACTTCCATCAGACGCCATGGTGGCATTTGAACCTGTGTCTCCCTCCAGGGTATGAGCCTGGGCCCTCTAGACCACTACTCGTCCAGTGACACTCCCACTACACCACTATCTCCCTACACAATCAATTATCCCCCGCCCCTCCGCCAGTGGAGTTGGATCACTGATCAGCCAAGTTCTCATGGAATGGCGGGGCAGGCTCAAGGAGGTAAGCGGGCGTTACTCGTGTCCATACATTTCTTGACTGACCTAAATAGTGACAGCTGATGTAAAAACTAAACTTAGTCATCAGTGGTGGAGGTGACATTCTACTTCTTAATGCAACTGAAGCTACAACGCGACCGTCCGGGCTTTCTTCTTGACCATCAAGCTTCAAATAAGTTTGCATCTCACAGGATTCCATGCTCCCACCATGTCCTGGCCTGTTTCTGGTACGTTAATGATTGAGCCAACTGAATCGGAAGATAAAGCTGAACTGGACAGGTTCTGTGACGCAATGATAAACATCCGACAAGAGATTGCAGACATCGAAGAGGGCAGGATGGACGTCCGAGTAAACCCACTTAAGGTAAGTCGGAACAAACCATTGTTTTGCTGAAGCGAGCTGTATAATTAAATCTTAAGATGTGTTAAACAAAGATGCTCTATATCGGCCAACGTTTGCCTGCCTTCTGCATTAGTTGACGTAGGCAGTTTAGGGGACCACACAAAACATCAGCATTATTCACTGCTCGTGTGTCATCGTGGCGTAGTTGGTGACACTCTTGCCTCTGAGTCACAACGTTCTGCTTCAAGCCCCACACCAGGACGTAGCTCAAAAACATAAGTTGACACTTCAGCGGAATATTCAGGGAGTGCCGCACTGCCGTCTTTTCGATGTGCTGTTAAACCAAATCAGGTGGATTTAAGATCCTCCATGGCATTATTTTAAGGAGAGCAGGGGAGTTATCTCTGGGGTACTGGCTGGTATTTTTGCGTCAATCAACAGGAAAAAAAGCAGATGATCTGGTAATGGCATTGCAGTTTGTAGCGGCTTGCTGTTTGCAAAAATTGGCTGCTGCATTTCCTATAATGTAACAGTAACGATACTTTGAACACACTTCACTGGCTGTGGAGTGCTTTGAGAGGTCTGATAATCATGAAAGGTACAATGGAAATGCAATTTGTTTTTGCTTTAAACGACGACGAGGATGCGTCGTTGTCCAAGTTAACAGGGATTTATAATTTAACTTCAAGTGTTAGAGGCCGTATGTTATAGGTCCAACAGAGCCAGAAGGAATAGTTAGGCAGAGATTAACCTGAAGAATGTAGTATTGAAAGTCAGGAGAATAATCGATTTTAGAACAGAGAAAGAACTCTGAAGAAGAAAGAAAGTCAACAAATTTGTGCAAAGAAATGCCTGGTACAGGAAGAAGGTGGAAAAATCTCTTCCGCGCTTGAATATCTCGGCAAAACTCATGGGTTAGGATTTCATAGGAAAATACGATACTCGCCTCTAGCAATTGCAGCGCTGTGGATTTCAGCTTTCATTTTTAAAAATAAATTTAGAGTACCCAACATTTTATTCTAATTAAGGGGCAATTTAGCGTGGCCAGTCAACCTGCACATCTTTGGGTTGTGGGAGTGAAACCCACGCAGACACAGGGAGAATGTGTAAACTCCACACGGTCAGTGACCCAGGGCCGGGATTCGAACCCGTGTCCTCAGCGCCATAGGCAGCAATGCTAACCACTGCGCCACCGTGCTGCCCTACTTTCTTTTTTTTAAATAAATTTAGAGTACAGAATTCTTTTATTTTCAAATTAAATGGCAATTTTGCATTGCCAATCCACCTAAACTGCGCATCTTTCTGGGGGTGAGACCCACGCAGACACTGGGAGAATGTGCAAACTCCACACAGACAGTGACACGGGGCCGGGATCGAACCCGGTTCCTAGGTGCACGTACCCGGGTCCTCGGTGCCTGGATTTCATCTTTCCTGACGCAATTTCTTTCCAGCGTCAAATATAAAGGATTTTTGGTGTCCTGCAACAGTGATGCAATCAAGGCTCAACAGCCAATCACATTGAAGCATTCTCATAACAGCAAACCAGGATGTAATAAAAATCCCTGCTTATCCTTTGCTTTTGAATCATTCTGCAGAGAGCAAAATAAATGATTGAGACACACACGTGGGGAATAAGGTAGAAGCTGAAATTCAAAAAAAATCTTCAGAAAAAATGTAAAACTCTATGGAATTCTTTTATCATGGTGAATCGGTTTGACATTTCACAAGTATAAAATAATGGCCTCAGGGCCAGGGAGGCTGTTCGGCCTAATTCTGCTCCTATGTCTTATTGTCTAATTTCACAAGTTTTCCATCTGTGGAGACTTCAACAGTGCACTCTGTGGAGGAGCAGGAAAAAGCTTTGCACATTTAGTTACAACATGCGGCCACCAGGTGTTGCTGTCAATTTCACATTTGCAATGATGGCCAACACAGACAGTTTCACCATCATCCAACCACCGTGTTTGTGTGGGTTTCCTCCGGGTGCTCCGGTTTCCTCCCACAATCCAAAGATGTGCGGGTTAGGTGGATTGGCCATGCTAAAGTTCCCTTAGTGTCCAAAATTGACTGTAGTGTTGGTTGAGTGGGGTTACTGGGTTATGGGGACAGGGTGGTGTGGGCTTGTGTGCTCTTTCCACGAGCCGGTGCAGACTCAATGGGCCGAATGGCCTCCTGCACTGTAAATTCTATGAAATCCAGGCCATTGTAATCCTCAAAAGACGGACAGTGGAGATATTTTCTTTATTCTTTCACGGGACTTGGCGTTGCTGGTTAGGCTACCATTTCCATTGCCCGTTCCGAATTGCCCTTTGAGAAGATGGTGGCGAGCTTGAACCGCTGCGGCCCATGTGGTGTAGGTACATCCACAGTGATGTTAGGGAGGGAGATCCAGGATTTTGACCCAGGAGCGGCGATGTAGTTCCAAGACGGGATGGTGTGTGGCTTGATGGGGAATTTGCAGGTGGCAGCATTCCCAGGTTTCTGCTGCCTTTGTCCTTTGAGATGATAGCGGTCACGGGTTTGGAAGGTGCCATTGAATAAGCAGCAAAAGTGAAAAAAACGAAAGTGGGGGGTGGGTGAGAGTTAATGAAAGGAAGATGGATCTGAGCGAAATACATGGAAGAGACAATAATGTGCAGTATGTTTGGAGGTGTGTCTGACTTGGCTAATGAGCTGATTGAGTTGGTGTTGACACTGTAATGCACCATTTGGCCGATTAACCACCGGCTCATTTTGACAACGGTCTCAGTGGTTCCGGGTGAGAGTCCTTCAGTGTTTCCAAGCAGCAGTATGAATGAGTCTATGCTGCCTATCACTTTCATTTGGAATTCGGAATATAACAGCCATCATTACCTTGAATTCGGTGTTCCAAACATTTACTGCAATTCCGATTTTCACAGAGTAAGAAATGAGGTGAGGCATGCTGAGCTTAGTCTTCTCTGCCAACCCAGCTGAAGAAGGTTGTTCAGATACCAGTGATGCACTAAGTGAATGTAAATAAAAGGCACTTGGATCTGTAAATATGACGCTTAAAAAGAAAAGCACTGCAGTGCACCAATAAGAATAGGGATGTTCTTGTGAGGAAGGCACTAAAAGGGTGCCTGAGAATAGCAGGGACGAGTCAAGCTGGGAAAGTTAATTCATAAAAATTAATAAAAAGTAAAAACCTGCTGATTGACACTACGGAACTCCCTGTCTTGACCCAGCAATTGTTGATCTCCGTTTTGGGACATGGGGAAGTCCTCCTCTTCCCTGCATTCGCATAACATCTGGAGCATGAGTACAACACGTATCTTCCTCACACAGACACAGTGCCGGAAAGCAGAGAGTGCTGCCCCAGAACTGGAATAAGAGCTGGGACCACTGTTGTTTACTATTTAAATAAAGAATTTGAATATGGGAAGAACCATGTCTTAAGTTTGCAGATGATATCAAATTGCGGCACATAGTTAATGCTGAGGAAACTTCCCCCCCCCCCCCCCACCCTCCAAAAATGGAAAAAGATTTAAGCAAACTTGCAGAAGGGGTGAACGAATAGATTTCAATGTAGACAAGTGTGAGGGGGTGAATTTTGGTAGGAAATGTTGAAGGAGGCTACATACATCTTGGAAAATAGAATCTATCTGAGGTAGAGGAGGGAAAGGATCTGGATGCGCATGTCTCTAAAAGTTGCAACATTGGTTAATAAAGCCATAATAAATAAATACAATGAAAAACTAAATAAACAAGTTAACAAATACAAACAAAACACTGGAATATATTTCTCAAGGCATACAGTTGAAAACAGAGAAGCTATATTAAAGGGAGTTCTATTTACTCTAAAGGGAACCGTTTTGGCAGATTAGAGCTGGATCTGTTAGTGCTTTATGAGCCACATCTGGCAGTGGATGGCCAAACCTCTTGACTTTCACATCTGTTCAAGTCTGCAAACCTCGGACTTGGGGGAGTGGAGATGAGGGCTGTATTGGGGGAATGGCCAGAGTGAGAGAGAGTTATGGTTTTAATGGAGACAAGGGCACTGAAGGTAGAGGTGAGGGTGTGATTGAGCAGATCAGTAGCTGCAGACGCGTGGTGGTGATCAGAGCCTTTGGCTGGACAGTTGGGTTTTTGAGAGTGGAGCAGATTCTACGACCATTTCGCTGAAATTACATTGATAGATTGGAATGATGGCACCGCAACGAAGTGCCTAGTATTGATACTTCACAGAGCTAGTGCACAAGTTTGATTTTATCCTCAGTACCAATAACAGCCAGCTGGTGGCGATGTTTCACTTGTTTAGTGCATCTTTTCAAATTGCCTTTCAATCCGTTTGATATTTTTAAAAGTTTGCAATTTGATGCCGTTAAATTTCAGAATGGCAGGCAGTAGCTGGAAGATTTATCAGCCCCAAAAAACAGGAAATGTTGAAAACCCTGAGCAGGTCAGGCAGTATCTCTGACGAGAGCAGACAAGTTAATATCTTAAATACTGACCATCTGTCAGGCCTGGTTGATAAGGAGACATCGGCTGGATCATTAATTTGCCTGTTCTCTCCACAGACGCTATCCAACCACCTGTGTATTTTCAGCAGTTTCTATTTTTATTCCTTTGCTTTCTGGATGTATCAAGCTGGCGTGAAGAACATTGATTTTTAAAAGCATTGTAGAGTTCCAGATGTTGAATAATGCCCAAAGTGAATGCTTCAAAAATCTTTACAGCCCCTGGTTCCAAGATCTGTCAGGTCCTTAGAATGACTTTATTTTGTGTCAGAAATGCCTTCATCGTCTTTGTTCCCATGGAAGGAACGGCAGTTCAGCATATTTTAAACCACGATGTTAAATCTTAAAGAAGGTCAAAAACTTGGTCCAGCTGGTGAATCAATTTGCTTCCCTCTGG
The DNA here is from genome assembly GCF_902713615.1 of Scyliorhinus canicula. Taxonomy (NCBI): domain Eukaryota; kingdom Metazoa; phylum Chordata; class Chondrichthyes; order Carcharhiniformes; family Scyliorhinidae; genus Scyliorhinus; species Scyliorhinus canicula. The sequence continues at coordinate 22,012,424 of NC_052153.1, read as the reverse complement.
ATTTGGGAAATAAGGAAATTTGTATCCATTAATTCCCGGGTGTGTATGAGGCCTGACGACTGTATTTGGTTGCCCCGGTACCTGGAAGGGTCTGGAAAATGAGAGCTGGATCAGGTTGGCCTGTATTAACTGAGAGCTGGATCAGGTTTGCTTGTACAGGACAATGTGTTAACTGAGGATTGTGTCAGCTTGGTCTGTACTGGGACAGTGTGTTAACTGAGGACTGGATCAGGTTAGTCTGTACTGGGACAGTGTGTTAACTGAGGACTGGATCAGGTTGGTCTGTACTGGGACAGTGTGTTAATTGAGGACTGGATCAGCTTGGTCTGTACTGGGGCAGTGTGTTAACTGAGGACTGGATCAGGTTAGTCTGTACTGGGACAGTGTGTTAATTGAGGACTGGATCAGGTTGGTCTGTACTGGGACAGTGTGTTAACTGAGGACTGGATCAGCTTGGTCTGTACTGGGACACTGTTAATTGAGGACTGGGTCAGGTTAGTCTGTACTGGGACAGTGTGTTAACTGAGGACTGGATCAGCTTGGTCTGTACTGGGACAGTGTGTTAACTGAGGACTGGGTCAGGTTGGTCTGTACTGGGGCAGTGTGTTAACTGAGGACTGGATCAGCTTGGTCTGTACTGGGACAGTGTGTTAACTGAGGACTGGGTCAGGTTAGTCTGTACTGGGGCAGTGTGTTAATTGAGGACTGGGTCAGGTTAGTCTGTACAGGACAATGTGTTAACTGAGGACTGGGTCAGGTTGGTCTGTACAGGGACAGTGTGTTAATTGAGGACTGGATCAGGTTAGTCTGTACAGGACAATGTGTTAACTGAGGACTGGGTCAGGTTGGTCTGTACAGGGACAGTGTGTTAATTGAGGACTGGATCAGGTTGGTCTGTACTGGGACAGTGTGTTAACTGAGGACTGGGTCAGGTTAGTCTGTACAGGACAATGTGTTAACTGAGGACTGGGTCAGGTTGGTCTGTACAGGGACAGTGTGTTAATTGAGGACTGGATCAGCTTGGTCTGTACAGGGACAGTGTGTTAATTGAGGACTGGATCAGCTTGGTCTGTACAGGGACAGTGTGTTAATTGAGGACTGGATCAGGTTGGTCTGTACAGGGACAGTGTGTTAATTGAGGACTGGATCAGCTTGGTCTGTACAGGGACAGTGTGTTAATTGAGGACTGGATCAGGTTGGTCTGTACAGGGACAGTGTGTTAATTGAGGACTGGATCAGGTTGGTCTGTACTGGGACAGTGTGTTAATTGAGGACTGGATCAGGTTGGTCTGTACTGGGACAGTGTGTTAATTGAGGACTGGATCAGGTTGGTCTGTACAGGGACAGTGTGTTAATTGAGGACTGGATCAGCTTGGTCTGTACAGGGACAGTGTGTTAATTGAGGACTGGATCAGGTTGGACTGTACTGGGACAGTGTGTTAACTGAGGACTGGGTCAGGTTAGTCTGTACAGGGACAGTGTGTTAACTGAGGACTGTGTCAGGTTAGTCTGTACAGGGACAGTGTGTTAACTGAGGACTGTGTCAGGTTAGTCTGTACTGGGACAGTGTGTTAATTGAGGACTGGGTCAGGTTAGTCTGTACAGGGACAGTGTGTTAATTGAGGACTGGGTCAGGTTAGTCTGTACAGGGACAGTGTGTTAATTGAGGACTGGATCAGGTCAGTCTGTACAGGGACAGTGTTAATTGAGGACTGGATCAGGTTGGACTGTACTGGGACAGTGTGTTAATTGAGGACTGGATCAGGTTAGTCTGTACTGGGACAGTGTGTTAATTGAGGACTGGGTCAGGTTAGTCTGTACTGGGGCACTGTGTTAATTGAGGACTGGGTCAGGTTAGTCTGTACTGGGACAGTGTGTTAATTGAGGACTGGATCAGCTTGGTCTGTACAGGGACAGTGTGTTAATTGAGGACTGGATCAGGTTGGTCTGTACAGGGACAGTGTGTTAATTGAGGACTGGATCAGCTTGGTCTGTACAGGGACAGTGTGTTAATTGAGGACTGGATCAGGTTGGTCTGTACAGGGACAGTGTGTTAATTGAGGACTGGATCAGCTTGGTCTGTACAGGGACAGTGTGTTAATTGAGGACTGGATCAGGTTGGTCTGTACAGGGACAGTGTGTTAATTGAGGACTGGATCAGCTTGGTCTGTACAGGGACAGTGTGTTAATTGAGGACTGGATCAGGTTGGTCTGTACAGGGACAGTGTGTTAATTGAGGACTGGATCAGGTTGGTCTGTACTGGGACAGTGTGTTAATTGAGGACTGGATCAGGTTGGTCTGTACTGGGACAGTGTGTTAATTGAGGACTGGATCAGGTTGGTCTGTACAGGGACAGTGTGTTAATTGAGGACTGGATCAGCTTGGTCTGTACAGGGACAGTGTGTTAATTGAGGACTGGATCAGGTTGGACTGTACTGGGACAGTGTGTTAACTGAGGACTGGGTCAGGTTAGTCTGTACAGGGACAGTGTGTTAACTGAGGACTGTGTCAGGTTAGTCTGTACAGGGACAGTGTGTTAACTGAGGACTGTGTCAGGTTAGTCTGTACTGGGACAGTGTGTTAATTGAGGACTGGGTCAGGTTAGTCTGTACAGGGACAGTGTGTTAATTGAGGACTGGGTCAGGTTAGTCTGTACAGGGACAGTGTGTTAATTGAGGACTGGATCAGGTCAGTCTGTACAGGGACAGTGTGTTAATTGAGGACTGGATCAGGTTGGACTGTACTGGGACAGTGTGTTAATTGAGGACTGGATCAGGTTAGTCTGTACTGGGACAGTGTGTTAATTGAGGACTGGGTCAGGTTAGTCTGTACTGGGGCACTGTGTTAATTGAGGACTGGGTCAGGTTAGTCTGTACTGGGACAGTGTGTTAATTGAGGACTGGGTCAGGTTAGTCTGTACTGGGGCACTGTGTTAATTGAGGACTGGGTCAGGTTAGTCTGTACTGGGGCACTGTGTTAATTGAGGACTGGGTCAGGTTAGTCTGTACTGGGGCACTGTGTTAATTGAGGACTGGGTCAGGTTAGTCTGTACTGGGGCACTGTGTTAATTGAGGACTGGATCAGCTTAGTCTGTACTGGGACACTGTTAATTGAGGACTGGATCAGGTTAGTCTGTACTGGGACAGTGTGTTAATTGAGGACTGGATCAGGTTGGACTGTCCTGGGACAGTGTTAATTGAGGACTGGATCAGGTTGGTCTGTACTGGGACAGTGTGTTAATTGGGGACTGATATGGTTGGCCTATACTGGGACAGTGTGTTGATTGAGGATTGGATCAGGTTTGCTTGTACAGGGCAGTGTGTGAATTGGGGACTGGATCACGTTGGCTTGTACTGCAACAGTCTGTTAATTGAGCATTGGATCAGGTTGGCCTGTACTAGGACAGAACGTTAATTGAGGAGTAGAAAAACCTTTACTGTTGCCTGGCAAAAGTGGTCCAGGAACACAGACACAGAGAAAAGACAGGAGCGAGTTCAGTGTCTGTCAGAGAGTGAAGACAGGGGTTTTCAGGTATCTGAGAAGAAAGCATTACAAGATTATTTGGGCAGTAGTCGACTGTTATATCTCTCAGTAAAGTGATCAGTTTACCAGAGGTGTACTGGAATACTGGGAAGGTATGAGTTGGTGAAAAGCATTGAGTGATTACTCAGGAATTCACCAAAAGAAATCTGTTTGCAACTATGCTAATCCCAAGACTAGCTGGTGGTAACTCTTCACTGGTTTATGTGTCTGTAAAGGTATTGATGGGATAAAGGAATAATGTAAATTTGAAGCATCGCGTTGTGTTTCTTTTGAGATCATTCCAATCTTTCTTTCTGGCATCATATAGTTCATTTGTCTTGTTTAATAAATGCTTTATTCTTTGTACTGCATGTTCATCAGCAGACTATTGTGAATTTGATAGTAACTTCCATCCACTATTTCTAAAACAGAATAGTGATCTATTAAGCCAAATTTTATACATCAATAACCATTCACCCAGTATCACCTCGGGCAGATCTCATTAACCCATATGCAGTTGAAAATAAACTTCTCACGATCTAATTCAACTCTCACTTCCACACAACAAAATCTCCCATTCAACAAAACCATTCAAAGCTTTCAAATCTCAAGACGTCAATCTCTTATCAAAAACAAACTAACATAGAACATAGAACAGTACAGCACAGAACAGGCCCTTCGGCCCTCAATGTTGTGCCGAGCCATGATCACCCTACTCAAACCCACATATCCACCCTATACCCCTAACCCAACAACCCCCCCCTTAACCTTACATTTATTAGGACACTACGGGCAATTTAGCATGGTCAATCCACCTAACCCGCACATCTTTGGACTGTGGGAGGAAACCGGAGCACCCGGAGGAAACCCACGCACACAGGGGGAGGACGTGCAGACTCCACACAGACAGTGACCCAGCCGGGAATCGAACCTGGGGCCCTGGAGCTGTGAAGCATTTATGCTAACCACCATGCTACCCTGCTGCCCCGTTTGATTTAGTCCCCACATCAAACAAAGGTAATCCTTTAATAATGTCTTTAAATTATCGATCAGACTGCATTCAGAACTCCCTGCTGAGATAAGTTTAGCTTTTGAAACTCAGTAAAGCATTCATTATAACATAGTAATAGCACTTGGAGAAATATCAACAAAGACCTGCATTGAAACTCACAACCAGATGGTATTTTTTCAAATCTAGACCAGATGGCCTGTTAATCAAAGAAATCCAGCAAAATTGTTTTTTAAAACTTTCATTGACAGCTTGAGCCTTTTTTTCATGTTTAAAGAATGGGTTCTGTTTGGACTCACCACCACATTCAAATGGTCTTGCTGAGTTTGGTTATTCCGTTGGTACCCTTCACACCCTGTCCATTTCCACTTGCCAGCAAAAGGTGACTTGTAAGAAATGGGGACGGGAGTTCTGCATCTGTGTACTCACTACCATTTCTAAAGTTCCGCGGAGTCTTCTCAACCAGGAGAAACTCCAGTCCAGTTTGGCAGATGAGGACGGGATCAGGTTGACCTAGTATCAGCTCATTATCCAGCTCCACGTTTTTAGTGACAGCTAGTAATAATAATAATAGCTTATTGTCACAAGTAGGCTTCAATGAAGTTACTGTGAAAAGCCCCTAGTTGCCACATTCCGGAGCCTGTTCAGGGAGGCCGGTATGGAAATTGAACCCACGCTGCTGGCATTGTTCTGCATTACATATTACATACACACATTACGTAGAATTTACAGTGCAGAAGGAGGCCATTTGGCCCATCGAGTCTGCACCAGCTCCTGGAAAGAGCACCCTACCCAAGGTTAACACCTCCACCCTATCCCCATAACCCAGTAACCCCACCCAATACTAAGGGCAATTTTGGACACGAAGGGCAATTTATCATGGCCAATCCACCTAACCTGCACATCTTTGGACTGTGGGAGGAAACCGGAGCACCCGGAGGAAACCCACGCACACACGGGGAGGATGTGCAGACTCCGCACAGACAGTGACCCAAGCCGGAATCGAACCTGGGACCCTGGAGCTGTGAAGCGATTGTGCTATCCACAATGCTACCGTGCTGTCAGCTATTTAGCCCAGTGTGCTAAACCAGCCCCGAGTTGAGTGAAGGACTGGATACTCGCTGACTCCCTTGGAACGGTACCTCAGCAGGAGTCAGTTCCATTGTAAGAGATGGGGAGACCATGAATGAGGTGCCTGGATGAAATGTACCTCTGCCATTGTGGCAACATATTTTCTTCCTTATGAAGACTCTTATTTTGATTCTATATTTGGAGTACGGTTGGGTGTTTTGCACACCCTCGGATCTACTCTGGTAATACTCAAACCAGGAAACTGAGATAAGTCTCACTCTGTTCACCATATTGAGAGTGTCACTGGATCATAAAAACATAAGAAATAGGAGTAGGCCATTCAGCCCTTCGAGCCCACTTTGCCATTCACTGAGGCCATGGTTGATCTTCTACTTCAACACCATTACCCTGCACCATCCCCCATCTCTCTTGATGTTTTGACGATTTAGGCATCTATTGATCTCAGACTTGAACATACTCCGTGATTGAGGTTCCTCCGCCCTCTGGGGTAGAAAATGCCAAAGATTCCTTTGATGATTCAAATTGCTCTTCTATTCCTCCCAGCCCATTTTAGGAGGAGTCGGCCCGTCATTGATCGCTGCCGGGATCCGCCCATATATGGCTTTCCCCACCACTCCCCACACACACACACACACACACACTGAGTGCGAGGGGGGACAGAAGATCCCGCCAACAGGAAGGGTGGTAAGATTTGGGGGAATAAGGCGGGAAAGTGGAGTTGAGGATTATCTCATCAGATCGGTCATGATCACGTTCAATGGCAGAGCTAGAGCCGAATAGCTCACTTAGTGCCTACATCTTATGGTTTAACAGGTGGTCGCAGGGTCATTTTTACCAGGTGTTTAAAACCTGGAAGGAATGGGACAGGTACTGGAAGGAATGGTGAATGTACTGGAGGAATCTGCCGTTGCAAGTCCAACAGCCTCTTTTACTGTCCAGTATTTTTGCAACTAATAAAAGTCTTCAGAGAAAATTAAAAACACTTTTTGTTTTTAAAGTACCGCTCGGGTTCTTTTGTCGGGTTGCTTGTCGTCATGTTCAGGAGATCTTTTAACAATTGGAGACTCCAGGATAATCTTGGGCCGAATGGATAGAAGCACGCTGGCTTAATCTTCTCTACTTTTAAAATTTACAGGCGTCAGGACCAATTGCAGGCCCTCGCCCCACTTGTGTGGGGCCTTCGAGGGAGGCGGGCAATTAACAGGCTCGCTGTCCAATGAAAGAGGTGTGGGGTGTGCCCGGGACAGAGTGGCAGGAGGTCCAGTGGGAGGCACAGGGAAAGTCCGTGACGGCCTCGAGACAGAGGCACTGACAAAAACGTTGAATTTAAAATGAAGGGCCAAAGTTGTCAGGGCCGTCATTGTGGAGACAGAGGAGGCCCTCTGCAAGAACGCGTTTTGCTGGGCCTGTATCCAAGAATGCGTTTTGCTGGGCCTGTATCTGTTTCAGCCTTGCAGGCCCCTGATAACACTATCGGCAGCAGCAGCCCCCCCCCCCACACCACACCACCACAATGTCTCTCTGACCTCCCACCAGGAATCCAGACATTCTGATCTCCTTGACGCAATGTGGGCCCCGTCTGCCTTGAGCAAGATTCCACTGCTGCGCCCCATTCAGGCAGGAACACAACAAGGCACCAACGCAACTCAGTCCGATTTCCACAGCCTCCAAGACTGTCTCCACAGGGCCGGAAAGATTTTGACCACTATTTCAAACAAATGAGGCTCATAGAACACTGGGATCTATCTTTATATAAGATTATATGAAAGAGGTTGGGAACAAGGGGCAGGATAATGCTGTCTGGGTGGAATGCACTGCTGGAGTTTGATTAAAGCAGATTCATAAAATCACTACAGTGTAGAAGGAGGGCCATTCGGCCCATTGGGTCTGCACCGACCCTCACAAGGAACACCCTACCTAGGCCTACAACCCACCCTGTTCCCGCAACCCAAAAACCCCACCTAATATTTTGGACACTAAGGGGCAATCTAGCATGGTCAATGCACCTAACCTGCACATTACCCGGAGGAAACCCACGCAAGCACAGGGAGAACATGCCAATTCTACACAGAAGGTCACCCAAGGCGGGAATCGAACCCCTGGCGCAGTGAGGCAGCAGTGCTATCCACTGTGCCACCCAGATGCCACATCAATATTTAAGAGTAAGCTAAAGGAATATGAGGACAGGCAGACGCATGGGGTTAGGACTCCTGGGGGTTTGAAGGATTAACACCACCATGCTCTGTTTCCATTGTAATTTCGATGGGAGCTGATCTTGGTTCACCAAATGTGTGCTTGGTCCACTTTCAGAGCGACTGAAGAAGTGCCAAGGGGGAGTCTTGTGGCAGTGGCTAGCGTCCCTGCCTCCAGACCTGAAACTCAGGGTTCAAGTCCCACTCCAAGGCCTGATGACCGTGGAAGTCGCATACATAATGTGGCCAAACCCGGTTGATTTTCAACCGGCAAATGCTTCCAAATGCACCTCCGGCAGCTGGTGAAAGCAAGAGTATCTCCTGGTCAGCCATTCTTGATGCGGAATGGTGCCCCCTCCAGATGCAGCCCCCTCAAGCTCCAGCCTCCAGCTTCAGGCTGGTGACTTGTTCCAAGAAAGAAAGAGCTATGGAAACAAACATAAGCATGTGCTTCATCTGCCTCGTGTATTGGGAGAAGAAATACATCTGCAATTGTCACGAATGCCCACGAGGGGGTGCTGTTGCTAATGGCCATGGGTCAGTGGGATAAAAACAGCCTTAAAAGTAAAACGTTACATAAATGATTGGTGCTGCTGAACCTGAGAAATAATTGATTATAAACTCAAATTTGTAACAATTCCACTTCATCAGGTTTCAAACTCTTTGAGTATTGCCAAATATAATTCAGTAAACCCTCAATACAATTGACAGTAGTGTATTTTCAAATGTAATTTTGTGTAAGATATATAATCGGTGGAAAGGAGAAGCTGTTTCCAGCTCATTGCGCTGCATGCTGCCAGCATTAGTACGTTTAACTTACAGTGAGACCAGTAGTTTCACATCTCTAAACTTAATTATAGCTCTGTTTTGATTGACGATTGAGTATTACCTGTACACTTGGCTGACCTCGGATTCAATCACTGTCCAAACACTTGTGGCTACCAGAGAATGTCAGAAGCTAGTAATCCTACGGCGAGTAACTCCCTAAAGCCTGTCCACCTTCTACAAGGCACAAGTCAGCAATGTAATGGAATATTCCCCACTTGCCTGGATGAGTGCAGTTGCAACAACACTCAAGACGCTCGACACCATCTAGGACAAAGCAGCCACTTGATCGGCAAAGATTCACTCCCTCCACCATCGACGCATAGTAGCAGCAGTGTGTACCATCTACAAGGTGCACTGCAGGAACTCACCAAGGCTCCTTAGGCAGCACCTTCCAAACCCGCGACCACTACCATCTGGAAGGACATGGGCAGCAGACACATGGGAAACCACCAGCCGGAGATTCACCTCCAAGCCACTCACCATCCTGACTTGGAAATATATCGCCGTTCCATCACTGTCGCTGGGTCAAAATCCGAGAACTCCCTCCCGAATAGCACATTGGGTTTACCTACGGTTCAAGAAGGCAGCTCACCCCCACCTTCTCAAGGGCAGCTCGGGATGGGCAACAAATTCTGGCCTAGCCAACGATGCCACATCCTGTAAAAATGGACTTTTCAAAAGCAATTAATCTGATATTCATCAATGCTATATCTTACACGTCATTAAACATTGACATCAAGCTGCAAAACGGGTCCTCGGTGACAAAGACAGTAATGTTTTGGGCTGTAGATGATTGGTTAATCTGGTTTGCCCCTCACCCATTAGGTTCCTGAGGTGATTCCAAATGATGCTGCATTCCCTTTCCTAATAAGAATTCTTCTAATTCCATTTTGAAACCTGTCCTCACTTTCTGTTCCATAGATGTTGTCACACACACACACACCTCAAGAAAATTGATCAAATCCCCCCCCCCCCCCCCGAAAATCTCACCATTGACCTTTGGGCAGCACGGTAGCATTGTGGATAGCACAATCGATTCACAGCTCCAGGGTCCCAGGTTCGATTCCGGCTTGGGTCACTGTCTGTGCGGAGTCTGCACATCCTCCCCGTGTGTGCGTGGGTTTCCTCCGGGGACTCCGGTTTCCTCCCACAGTCCAAAGATGTGCAGGTTAGGTGGATTGGCCATGCTAAATTGCCCTTCGTGTCCAAAATTGCCCTTAGTGTTGGGTGGGGTTACTGGGTTATGGGGATAGGGTGGAGGTGTTGACCTTGTGTAGGGTGCTCTTTCCAAGAGCCGGTGCAGACTCGATGGGCCGAATGGCCTCCTTCTGCACTGTAAATTCTATGTAAAAAAAAGTCCCTTTGGAGAGTTGAGTCACAGGGCAGACTGTCTTTCCTCATGTCTCAACCGCCCAGTTTAGGAAATAGTCTTTTGGTATTCCTTCCAACAATTCCACAAGCTCCCTATCCTGTTGATCCACAGGCAGCCTCATTAGGTTAACTACAAATCACAACATCGCTTCCCTTGTCTGATGTTGTCATACCCCTGGCTATGTTTCCCTATTTTTCATGTAACCTGGTGTAGTGGCCTGCCATATTTAGTGACCAGTCCAACAAAACCCCCAGCCCTTTTTCAGCCCTTCGCACACCCGGGCACATTCGCTGGCACCGCCATGCTTTTTTTGGCACAAATTTCGCCATCGCCTTGAGGTCTGTTGGAAAAGATTGTTAAATAAGTTTGGGCTGGAAATCCTGTGAGAGGCACAGAGCTCCCAATTCCCTGTTTTTGGTCTTTGACTGAAGATCAGCGGAGCGATCAGAGAAACTATGTACATGACTCAAAATGGTGGCTTGTGTCATCCTTTGGGGTCCCCACATCTGGCTCCCGCCAAACTCACAGGGCCATTCTCACCAGGAGGAGATCGGTGTCGAAACAAATCCAGAAGTAAAGCTTGAAGATGGTTTGTTAACCTGAAGTTGCCCACCCAAACGATGTATCTGTTGGGACCCTTTCCATCCAGTTGCTGTGACGAATGACATCTATTTCTGGAAATAGGACCAAGCACTGAAAATATGATTATAACTGAAGGAAAACTATTCACTTCACATTTATACCCTTTCAAGCAAGTTAACATCTAGTTAGTGCTGACGAAGTAGTTGGAAGTGATGGCTTAAAACAGCCAGCTTAACTTCCTCTGTGCTGTCTTGCCATCTCTTCAATCCTCATACACCTTTGGCGTTTTCCCTGTTGCCTACAGTGGAGACGTGCCAGTTAGTTGAAATTTTATTGTGACAATAAAGATGATTATTATTATTTTTTAACAATAGAAAGTGTTCAGCGGGCCAGGCATCATGTGTGGAAAGGACAGGCAGAGTTAGTGTTTCAGCTCAGTGATTTTCATCACAAGCTGTGTCGACTCTGTTCAGTTCAATGGGGACGAAACCAATTTCAAATAAAAGGCTTGAAAATGCTCCTGGTGGAAGTTCCACAATGGCGATAGTGCATCAACAGCCCGTTTTACATTCAGCCTCCTGTTCTACCCCTTTGTGGAATAGGTTGCCAGTTCTTTTGTACCTTTGCACCTACACTGCGGGATTCTCCGTCGGTGGGATCCTTCGCCGGCAGCGCACCCACGTCCGCGGGTTTCCCGGCGGCGTGGGATGTCCACAATGGATAACCCCATTGGCCGGCTACGGGAACGGAGAATCCCGCTGCCGGGGGTGGGGGGTATGCCGGGAAACGGGGCTGGCGGGACAGAGAAACCCGACCATAGTTCCACTAAGTAAATCAGTCAAACTTTTTTTCTCACTAGTCAACCAGGCTGTGAAACTTGTGAGGCCTCGTTTAAAAAATAATCTTCATATAATTGGCTCTCAGAAGCGCTTGACAAAGCACTTGTTGTGCCAACTCACCATGTGTTGAATGGAAAACTAGGAATACTGCAAAAACAAATCCTTGTACAATGCAATAGTGTTCATGGTGTAATTAGCTAATACTACACAGGATTTGTGTTTCAGATGGCTTCAGCATGCCCTAAACAATTAAGGCTATCAATGGAATTATAACGGCTGTTTCTGATTATTGCCTGAGCGCAAGTGTTCCCAAGTGCCTGTGAGAGGCACGAGGCCTGTGGAATTCTGCCGAGAATTTTCCCACCATCGAGTGTTTTTCCCATTGACGTAACCTAAAGTCTCAATAACAAGCACCCATCCACGCAATCAAGACACATCATTTATTAAACTGGAAACTTCATCGGCATTACCAGATTAGGCACCGTGATTAAAACCTGCTTCTTTTCCGAATGTGACTAGGCTCATTCGACCGGCACCAGCAGTTCTCAGATACTGTACCCATTTGATCTTTTCTTATGCCCCTTGGCTAGTTGGCATTTCTTTGACAGTGCCCCATCAGAGAGGGCATCACAGCTGAGCCCAGTCCTCTTCTGGCACTGAAGAGGAAAGCTCTCTGGAAGCTAATCAGAAGTGGCTGATTTTCCCATCACCGGAGCATTGAGGCTGACTGTAGTTTCGCAACTTGCTGCCCCTGTGGCCAGATAACTCAGCATTGCCCGCGGATCAAGCTTGAGTCAATTTGCCATCTGTGGTTCAGTTGGCCTGTGGCTGGAATTATTTTAAAAATACATTTACTGGGTGCCGCTGGCTAGGCCAGCATTTACTGTCCTTGCAAAGGTGTTGGTGAGCTGCCTTGCGGAACCTTTGCAGACTTTGTAGTGGAGTGATTATGGCGTGACGGCACTTCCTTGGTCCAGGCATTCAATACTGTTGCTTTATGAATAGTGCACAGTCTATATCATGTCCGAATGCAAAGGTGTCCAACGCTCATCCTCTGGGCCAATTTCAGACCATAGTTCTCTTACTAAGCCCTTTCAGCTTAGCATGCAAGCTTCAGCTCTTAATGCTCCCCAGGCCTAGAGGATCGGAAAGGCAGCTTGGTGTCCCATTGGTAGATCAGTTGTGGAGCCTTTTTTATTTGCACCATTTAGGGGTCACTTCCAATCAGTTTCCAAGACTGGGAATTTTAAGGTGCCGAGACTGAAGATGATCTGCCAGATTCTCCGATCCGCCAGCCGCGTTTTCCTGGGCGGTGGACTGTCGCCGGCAGTGGGATTCTCCGTACCGCCATCTGCCAATGGGATTTTCCAATGTGGCCATCCCAGGCCGCCGGGAACCCATGGGCAGCTGATAATCCCGCCAGCGGAGAATCCAGCCTGACGTATTTTGAAGCCTTACGGGGAGGGCTTGAATTATTTTAGTATGAAGGAGGTGTCTACAATACCATTGGTAATCAGTTCATTGGTTGGAACACTTGTGTCCAGCTCCGGCTACTTTCTAACCCAAATGACCAAGGGGACGGGGGTGGGGTTCACAGAATATAAAATATATCAAACAGGATATTGTGCTGTTGACCTGTAATTGTTAAGTGGGCATTTTCAAAAGTCATCACAAATGTTGTGTCTGTAAAATTTCAGACACTTCGACCAGTTTATTAACCAAACGTTTTACCCAGGTATTTTTATAGATGAGGTGAACAAAGGACAATGCCATGTGTAAAAATCAAAGAACTTTATTCAACAAACAGTAAAACAGTTACCCTTAAATGAACCCTTAAATTATCCCACTAATCGCAGCCCTAAGATTCTTAATATGACCCGTGCCGGTGAACTGAGCCGCGTTGGAGTCCGACTCTCTGAGCCTGCTCAGGGCCTTCAGTGCGAATGCGGCTCTCGCACGCTGCTTTCTTCCGTCTCCTGCTGCACCGAGTCTTTGCTGCTGCGAGGAGAGGAGGATTGATTCATATACCCCTCCCCGCGCCTCTCCAGAAACTTGGCCAATGGGGTCTGGGGAGGGGGTCCCAACAGCCAGTGGACCTGGCGATGATTGTTCGGCGGGACACCAAAGGCCCGCCCCCAGGTGTCTATCTCCGGTGGTGTTGTTTGCGTGTAACCTGTTGCCATATAAGGTAACGGCGGGAACTCTGGGTGCCAGAAAGTCTGGCTCGAACTGGGCGACCTAAAACAAATGGATGCGTATGAATGGAGCCGATTATCTCCTGATGTCCTGGAGGTTTGGCTGTGCTTAGTGTATTTGGGTCAAGTTCAAATTCCCATCAGCCTGCCTGGAGTAGACTGCAGCTTGATTTAAAATGTCCAATTCTTAATTTAGAGCGTCCAATTTTATCGAGCCTAAAATCCAGATCACCACACAAAAGGAAAGTGGCAGTATGATTACACTTTCGATACAAAAGACAGGCGAAAGACAGAGGTGTAAAATTAGGTGTTACTCTGACACTCTAATCAGGGACAGAGGAATTGCTGGATATAAAATCCAGGGCAGCAGGGTAGCATGGTGGTTAGCATAAATGCTTCACAGCTCCAGGGTCCCAGGTTCGATTCCCGGCTGGGTCACTGTCTGTGTGGAGTCTGCACGTCCTCCCCCTGTGTGCGTGGGTTTCCACCGGGTGCTCCGGTTTCCTCCCACAGTCCAAAGATGTGCGGGTTAGGTGGATTGGCCATGCTAAATTGCCCGTAGTGTCCTAATAAAAGTAAGGTTAAGAAGGGGGGGGTTTATGGGTATAGGGTGGATACGTGGGTTTGAGTAGGGTGATCATGGCTCGGCACAACATTGAGGGCCGAAGGGCCTGTTCTGTGCTGTACTGTTCTATGTTCTATGTTCTAAAAAGAAGACTAAATTCTGTCTGGTTTGCCGTCTGGCATCCTGGGCCACTTGGTGCGTGGTAATTAATTTGTTAACCAATCCTAGCAATGAAACTCAACCACGTCATCTTCACAAAACCCAAATGTGAGGCAAAAAAATACCACGCTGGTGGAAAACCTCGGGACCCAAAGGTCCAAACTCACCTGTTCCTCCAACGCGTGCTACATTTAATGTACGTCTTACCTCATATTACTCTTAACCGGGTGGGCCATCTCGCAGTGCGCGGACATTCTATTTCCTGCATCCTTTAGTTCAAATATAATTTGTGCCATAACTTAGTGAAAGCATGGACTTCTCACAGTGCACGGGGGTTGAGTGAGATATCTGGAATCTTTGTGAACAAAGTGTTCCTCCCTGAGAAATAAACAATGAAAAAGGGGGTTAATTAGAGTTAAATCAGGTACAGAGAGATGAAGAGAAGGAAAAGGAATAATGACAGAAAACGCTGAATGAAGCCAGCAGGCCTGGCAGCATCTGTGAAAAAATGAAAATCGCTTTATTGTCACGAGTAGGCTTCAATGAAGTTACTGTGAAAAGCCCCTAGTCGCCACATTCCGGCGCCTGTCCGGGGAGGCTGGTACGAGGCTGTGGAGGGAGAAACGATAGTTTCGTGTCCGTAAGATTATTCTTCAGATCTGAAGAGGGATAGAAATGTAATGAATTATATAGTTGGCGAGGAAGGGGCAGCACGGTGGCGCAGTGGTTAGCACTGCTGCCTCACGGCGCCGAGGACCCGGGTTCGAATCCCGGCCCTGGGTCACGGTCCGTGTGGAGTTTACACATTCTCCCCGTGCCTGTGTGTCTCACCTCCACAGCCCAAGAAGACATGCAGGGTAGGCGGATTGGCCACTTGGGGAAAAATAAGAATTGGATACTCTAAATTTAATTTTTTTAAATGTTGTTGGAGAGGAAGGTGGAGGAGGTGGGGCAAAATAGAAGGTTTGGGGTAGGTCAAAGCTAAGGAGAGATAATGGACATAATACAAAGGGGATGTTAATGGTAGCATTAAGGACGAAAGACGGTTCTGATGGTGGCTTAAAGGGAAAAGAAAATCGGATTCAGCAAATGTGAAAGAGGTGGAAAAAGTAAGAAAGAAAGAAACTAAATTTGAAATTGTTAATACTTCTGAGAGGAATTTGCCACATGCAGGAACGAGATTTTGTTGGGCCTGGGGTTGATTGGCATTGCGTTGACAATATTCATGCCGTTAAAAGGCTACTAGCGTTCGCGATGGGTGGTGAACTTTCTGTGGTGAGTTTAATCGTCAATTAATATGCAAATACAGCAAGTTATTAAACATAAAGGGGAGGTTTTAAAGGGTGAGATTTTGTTTGTGAAAAGCAGTCGGCAGAGTTTTGAAAATCGGTCAGTAGGTTCTGGAGATTCACAACTCGCGCCGTATCTCTACGCCCCCTGACGTCACTGGGTGCATATATCAGGGTTACTTTTCCAGAAATATTTGGACCATTATTTTCTGAAAGCAATCTATCTAATTAGCAATTGAATCAATGCTAATAGCTTCCTAAAGAGTTCCTTAGATTGACCCACTAAAATAATTTGCTGTATTTTCCTGACTGGTCTGGCATCCTGACATCAGCTGCAATTCCGGACCAGGAACTCGGAAGTTGGTGAGGCATCGGTGACCATTCTTCTTGCCAATTAAAAAGCTGCGTCAAGGTCCCCAGTCCGATGGGGAAACTGGCAGGCTCAATCAGAAAGCCTGCAGGGATGTTTTGTGTGCCACCCCACCACGAGAGCTGGGCAGGAGATTATGAGGCCACCTCGAGATGGACTCTGCAGGATGGCCAGTGCCTGTAGCCCTCTGATATCTGTGGCCTTGGGATGGGGGATTTAATGGAGGTGTCGATAGTCCAGCCACCCTGTTGCTGTCAGGAAAACCCTGCTGGCGTCACCAATCTGCCCACCCAAGTGGGCACCTAATTGATCCTAATTAGCTCGCTATCGCTGCCGGACAGATGGCTGGTGCCAATCTGACACCATTTCTGGCAAGATGGCATGGAGGTGGGAATGCAGTGAGGAGCCAGACCCAGACAGGATTATCTCATTTTACACCCTGCGGCTCTTCCAATCCCATCTCTGCAAGTCTGCAAAAGTTCAGCCCAATGTTTTCATGGATTAGTTTGAATTTACTCCGCCCTTCAAGCACACGTTGCGCCCTTTGTTTTTTTTTTGTAGAATCCATCCTTACCTTGCAGAAGGAGGCCATTTGGCCCATCAACTCTGCACCAACCTTCCGAAAGAGCACCCCACCGCCCTATCCCCGCTAACCTGTTCTGGACAAGGTGAAACAAAGTCTACATTATCCTAAAAACAGCAATCGTATCACCTGAGCTCTTTTCCAGCGCGATCGTGCCCCAATTACAAAATCTGATCCAGCTATCCGTTCAATCATTTTGGTTGCTCTCTGAAATTGGCTGTCCAGTGGCTAAGTAGATTCAAATCTGCCTATGTGTGTGAATTTGCACTGATGGCTGGGCAGCCTTTAGTTCCTCTTCAACGAGGCTTGATCTGTTTTGGAAGTAAAAATCGTTGTGTTATTTTCATCGGCAGATGTCTCCACACACGTTGGCTTGCATTGCAGCACCCAGTTGGGACCGGCCGTACTCTCGAGAGCAAGCTGCATTCCCATTGGTAAGTGAAGCCCTAATAGCTAATTTAAAGAGAAGCGCCATTATATTAGTGTTGGGTTAGATCTGTGTATAATGCGTACGGTTATTTATGCCCAGGAGTAGCCTGTTTCCATCAGGCCAGCAAAGCTCATTGGGTGGGATTTACCGAGCAACCCACCACGTGTTTCACGGCAGCGGGAGGAGGCCTGCCATTGGCCAGCAGCAGGATCTTCTGGTCCTGTCGTTGTCAACGGGATTTCCAGTTGAGTACGCCCCTCGCAGCCGAGAAACCAGCGAACGCCGGGAAAATCTCGCCCACTGTCTGGATCTTTCCTTATCCATTTTTTTTCTTTTTTTTTTTTGCAACTGCTGACTCCAACAAACGTCCGTCTTTCTGTTATCTCCCACTCTCTGCCCTTTGCAAAGGTGGAGCCCATTCCCTCCTCACACCCTAATTCTGCTCGCATTTGACAAGCAGAGCGAACACCACCCACCAATGAGATTGTTAGCGGTTCTGTGTTGTGTGCACAAACCTGTGCTCTGCGGCGTTTCCTAGGTTTCTAACCTGCGTTCCCAAGCTTTTAATTCCTCTTCAAACTGTGCATTCCTGGAATGTCCATGTCCTGTTAGCACAGTGTTTAGAAACGGGTTACCACTTCAAGTCTGTACCACTCTTTGGAATTTCCACGGTTTCTGCCAAGTAGGGTTATTGCAGTATTGCATGTCCATGTGACTAAACATTCTTGGCTGAATAACTGATCTCGGCAGTTACTGGGAATCACAGCAAGTTGGGGCACTCGCTATTCCTTTCTGCCTGGGCATCAGTCCAGTCCAGCTGATGCTGTGGAAGTCCAATTTGGGCTGTTGCAATCTAAATAAATTGCCAGTTCCTGTGAAGACTTGTTTCAGCTGCAGTGGCAGCCCCACTCCAGCTGAACACATGATAACTCTGCCTCAAACCATTACAATCTCTTTACAGTCAATTTCTGGGGGCATCTTAAACACCTTTAAAACAAAAGGGCGGGAATAAGGGTATGACTTCTATATTGTTCACTTTTGAGGCAAAACATTGCAAAACATAGAACATACAGTGCAGAAGGAGGCCATTCGGCCCATCGAGTCTGCACCGACCCACCTAAGCCCTCACTTCCACCCTATCTCCGTAACCCATTAACCCCTCTTAAACTTTTTGGTCACTAAGGGCAATTTATCATGGCCGATCCACCTAACCTGCAGATCTTTGGACTGTGGGAGGAAACTGGAGCACCCACGCACGCAAGGGGAGAACGTGAAAAATCCGCAGAGACAGTGACCAAAGCAGAGAATCGAACCTGGGACCCTGGCGCCGTGAAGCCACAGTGCTACCCACTTGTGCTGCCCTTAAATATTGGTGGATACATACGTTTACATGCAGTGGATTTTATTGAAGGGGAGTTGGTAGTGTAGCAGTAATGTCACTGGACTTGCAACCCAGGCTCTGGGGTCATGGGTTCAAATCCCCCCATGACAGCTGGTAGAATTTAAATTAACAATAATAAATCAATTCAGTATAAAGTTAGCAGTGGCAACCAACACTGCATCTATTCACGAATGCACCTTGGGGAAAGGAAGGAAATCTGCCATCCTTACCTGGTCTGAATGTGAATCCAGACTCTTAGCGCAAGGGCAATCAGGGATGGCCAACAAAGGCTGCCCTTGGCAGTGACACAGCCAGCCTGTGAAAGAACGATGGGGTTTTTTTCCCGGGTCCCGGAACTGGAAAAGAATTGTCAGGCTGAACCAGGAATATCCATTAATTATTTCTTAAATTTTGAATCGTTGGGATGTTTGTTTAAGTGTCCTTGTGGTTGTTTTTCAGCAATTTGTGAAACCAGAAACCAAATTTTGGCCGACAATCGCTCGGATTGATGACCTCTATGGAGATCAGCACTTGGTCTGTTCCTGCCCACCAATGGAAGCCTATGAATCACCCTTCACAGAACAGAAAAGAGCTTCGTCATAAAACTCCGTCATTGATTGATTTTTATTTCTGCGGGTGTTGGGTTCAGTCGATGATTGCTGTCAACAAGCCCAGCCACGTGATTTTTCTTTCCTTTTTCTTTTGCTTCCAAAATCAAGATCTGGCGAGTCAGATATCTCAATTTGTGTGGGAACGGCTGCTGATGTATTTTTTTTTAAAAGAGCAGATGCTACGTCCGAGTCACACTTCAGCTGTTGGTATTCAGTGCCTCGACATTAAGCAGCATCGAGTTACTTAAGTGGCCTTGATCCTGTGCACTTTTTTTCTTGACTTGACTTGAGAACTGCTCCGGATGCAGATGTGATTGAACTGTGATGTATCGTGTTCTCTACAGTGCTGCTGGACAGGCAGCAGGTTATCAGACTATATACAACTGTGCCCTAGTGACAAAGTGGTCCTAGAAGGTAGTATTTTTAATGTTTGCTTTTGACGTTCTTGTTTGTAATTGTCCATGCTTCTATAACTGTAACCAGGCATCTCCTGGTTAATAGAGATTTTTTTTTTTAATGTAAATTTTAACTATCTTGTCATTCCAATAAAAACTCTTAAACTGATTTTCATATTTTCTTCTCACTTGGTTCCGTAACGAGCACCGTCAGTAGTTTTTATGGTTCTTGAGGTTATTCATGCCTTCTCCACCTTGCCTTGCACCTGAGGTGTGGTGACCCTCAGGTTAAATGACCACATGTCAGCTCTCTCTCAAAGGGGCGAGCAGCCTATGGTCCTCTGGGACTGTGGCGACTTTCTTTCATTCATTCAAGTTCCGCACAAGCAGGTTTTGCGCACTTTGAATGTACTTACCCTGAAAACTTATGGTCCGATGTGTTTTCAAGTTGCCATGGCTGGTGGATAGAGATCCCTCATCAAATCACCGCTGAATTCTCCCATGTTCTTCCCCTGCGCAGAAGTAGATATCACTTTAATATTCAGCTCAATACGAATGAAGTGGCGAGGAGATCTTGGGGCGCAGTGGGTAGCGCCCCTGCCTCTGAGCTAGAAACTCCAGGTTTCAGTCCTACCCCAGGACTCGACGACCAAGGAAGGTGCGTTCATAACATAGCCAAACAGGTGCGCCAACCTGCAAATCCTTTCAAACACGGCAATGGCTGGCGGTAAGAGCGGGAGAGACTCCTGGTCAGCCATGATTGATAAAGAATGGTGCCCCTCAAACTATAAGCCCCTGGCGACAGACTAGAATCCATAGAATCCCTCCAGTGAAGAAGGAGGACATTCAAACCATCAATCTGCACTGACCCTCTGAAAGAGCACCCCGTTTAGGCCCGCTCCCCTACCCCATCCCGCTAACTCCCCCTAACCTGCACATATTTGGACTGTGGGAGGAAACCCACGCAGACCCGGGGAGGACGTGCAAACTCCACGGAGACAATCGCCCAAGGCCGGAATTGAACCCGGGTCCCTGGAGCTGTGAGGCAGCAGTGCTAACCACTGTGCCGCCGTGCCGCCAGCGACCTGTTCCGGGATTTACTAGTTCTGGAACCAGGCAAATGTCCACCTCACGAGGTGCGGGGAGAGCATTGGAATTGGAGTGAGGTAGCAATCGGGAATTTCCTGATTTTCCTGTGTTCTCCTTCATCACCACATGCAATTGGCAATCAGGATCAGCTATGTCCCCGGGCTGAAAGTGGTTTGGGGAAAATCAGCTTCCTTGGAAGCATGTATGAGAGACTTAATTTTCGATCTGTGAAAGCTGAATTTTCCCTTTTTGATTTTGGGAGCTTTTCTTCCATCTCTCGCGGTAAAATTCAGTGATGGATGAACTCCGCATTACGGATATGGGGTTTTTCTCTATTTGTGTTACTTGGAGTCGGAAACAGGGATGTGAAACAGCTTCAGTTGTACCAAACGCAGATTGCCCATATCCATGCTGTCGAGGTTCTGGATCCAGGCCCACCCACCCAGGAATATCCAAGGTGGTTCTCTGCTCAAGCAGAGCCTCGCAGAGGGACTGACTATTGTGTGGTCAGATCTGACCCATGCACAACCCTCATGCGTGGCTTTGTCAAAGGCAGTCAAGGTCATCATAGCTCGGCATAGCCGGCGGGTCGGGCCAGAAATGTGGCGGGGCGGAGAATCTAGACCGTGAAGTTGACTACCTGTGCGAATGGAGTTCTGTCGTTCCCTGCTGGTGTTGTAAGTTTTGTATGTTTGGATTAAATCACCTCCAGAGGATAACGGTCCAGTTTATTTAATCGTTCCTCAGAAGACAGTCTCACTGTCACAGGAATTAATTTAGGGAACCTCCATTGCATTCCCTCCATGGCAAGTTTATCTCTCCTTGGGTAAGGAGACTAAAACTGCACACAATAGCCCAGGGCCTGAATTTCCAAGGGGTTGGTACATCTTGGTCAACTCCAGCCGGCCCAATACCATTTCACAGCCTAATGAGTCTGGATTGGCAGAACTGCTACCCATAATGGGAGGAAGTACCCCCTTGGAGAGCTACTGGCCAATCTGATTGAGGTACAAAGATAGATAGGAATACAATGTGGAAAAATGTGAGGTTATGCACTTTGGAAGACAGAATGAAGGCATTGACTATATTCTAAATGGGGAAATGCTTCGGAAATCAGAAGCACAAAGGGACTTGGGAATCCTTGTTCAAGGTCCTCTTAAGGTTAATGTGCAGGCTCAGTCGGCAGTTGGGAAGGCAAATGCAATGTTAGCATTCATATCGAGAGGGCTAGAATACAAGAGCAGGGATATAATTCTGAGGCTGTATAAGGCTCTGGTCAGACCCCATTTGGAGTATTGTGAACAGTTTTGGGTCCCGGATCTAAGGAAGGATGTGTTGGCCTTAGAAAGGGTCCAGAGGAGGTTCACTAGAACAATCTCTGGAATGAAGAGATTGTCGTAGGAGGACCGGTTGAGGACTCTGGGTCTGTACTCGTTGGAGTTTAGGATGAGCGGGATCTTATTGAAACTTACAGGATACTGTGAGGCCTAGATAGAGTGGACATGGAGAGGATGTTTCAACTTATAGGAAAAACTAGAACCAAAAGGCACAGTCTCAGGCTAAAGGGACAATCCTTTAAAACAGAGATGAGGAGGAATTTCTTCAGCCAGAGGGTGGTGAATCTGTGGAACTCTTTACCACAGAAGCCTGTGAAGGCAAAATAACTGAGTGTCTTTAACAGAGAGAGGTT
Organism: Scyliorhinus canicula; assembly: GCF_902713615.1. Lineage (NCBI taxonomy): Eukaryota > Metazoa > Chordata > Chondrichthyes > Carcharhiniformes > Scyliorhinidae > Scyliorhinus > Scyliorhinus canicula. Next base: position 21,990,230 of record NC_052153.1, on the reverse strand, counting down.
TTTGATTAATAAGGAGATCAGGGGTTATGGGGAGAAGGCAGGAGAATGGGGATGAACAAAATATCAGCCATGATTGAATGGCGGAGCAGACACAATGGGCCAAATGGCCTAATTCTGCTCCTATGTCTTATGGTCTTATGGAAAACCAGCTGTGAGGAAGTTCTGCAAAGGGATATAGCGAGGTTAAGAAAATGGGAAGAACAAATTGCCAGGGTATAATTTGGGAAGATGTGAGATTGTCCACTTTGGGAGGAAGAATATAAAAGCAGAATATTATTTAAATATTTCCTTCTATCCCTAAAGAAATGGCTGCAAAGATGGTGGATGCAATAATTGGACTCATCCAAAATTCTCTAGACTCCGGAAATGTCTTATAGATTGGAAAGTCTCTAGATCCTTGGTGAGACCCCGCATGGAGTGTTGTGCCGTTTTGGTCTCCTTACCTAAGGACCACTCCTTGCCATGGAGTGAGTGCAATGATGAGAAACTGCAGAAGGTTGCAGTGCAGAGGGATCTGGGTGTCCTTGTACACAAATCACAGTGAAGCATGCAGGTATAGCAAGTAATCTGGAAGGCAAATAGAATGCTGACCTTTCTTGCAAGGGAGATGGAGTATAAGAATAGGGAAGTCTTGCTACAAATTAATAGGGTATTAGTGAGATTGCGCCCAGAGGACTGTGTACAGTTTTGGTCCCATTACTTAAGTAGAGTTATACTTGCATGAGAAGCAGTTCAGAAAAGTTTCACTAGGATAATTCCTGGGACACAGGGAGTGTCTTACGAGGAAAGGTTGTGGCAGGTTGGACCTGTACTCGTTGGAGTTTAGAAGAATGAGGGGTGATCTTATTGAGACCCAAGATGCTGAGGGGGTTTGACAGGATAGATGTAAGTGGATGCTTCCATTCATGAGGGAAGATAGAACTAAGGGGCACAGTTCCAAAACAAACGGCCTCCCATTTAAGATGAAGGTGAGGAGGAAATAATCTCAGGGTGGCTTGTGTTTGGAATTCTCTTCCGCAGAAAGCAGGATCACTGAATCTATTGAAGGTTGGTTAGACAGATTTCTGATCGACAAGGGAGTCAAGGGTCATCGCGGGGGCCAGGAAAATGGAGTTAAGGCCACAATCAGGTTGGCTAAACGGCCTGCCCCCCCCCCGCTCCTATTTCTTACGCTATTTATATCATCCACCTGTCCTGTAATACTGGGACAGTGACATCGTTTTCAGAAGTCAAAACTTATTATTTTTTCCATCAGCCAAATAGGAGATCCATAACGAGCCTAATGTTCTCTTTTTTTGAACTTCTACTTTATTGACAGCCGCACCTTATATACATAACATTGCAGTCATGTTAGTCGTCTGCAAACATCTGCATTTAGGCTGCATATTCACTTCCATCTTTACCCTAATCATATAATAAATTTCTTTAGCCCTTCCATCGATTTAACAAAGGGATCTGCATTAGCAGCAGGACATGGAACTGAGGGAAGTGGGGACATGTGATCACTGGTTTTAGTTAGCAAATATTTTTATTTTTAAAATAAATTTAGAGTACCCAATTATTTTTTTCCAAATAAGGAGCTATTTAGCATGGCCAATCCACCTACTCTGCACATCTTTGGGTTGTGGGGGTGGAACCCACGCAGACACAGGGAGAATGTGCAAACTCCTCACAGACAGTGACCCAGGGCCGGGATTCGAACCCGTGTCCTCAGTGCCGTAGGCTGCAGTGCTAACCACTGTGTCGTGTGCCGTCCTTTAGTTAGCAAATATGACAACTTAACCAGGCCCCTAAAATCCTCTGCCGTGCTGAAATATTTGCAGCTGGCACACACACTGTCCATTGTGGTACATTCCCTGCTGTGTTGAATAAGGAAACTATTGAGAGGGTAACCCAAGTCTTGTCTCCTTCTGCATTGGGCCACACCGTGAGGCCCTTTTACATATGAGGAGAGTTAAAGTTGACCAGAAACCTGCACTGTTATACTGCTGTTCTAATTTGCTGACAAAAGTTCCCACAACAGGCGCTAAAGACCCACTCCTAACTCATCGATCCCATCTCCATTCGGATGGGGTACGGTCAGCCGAAGAGAGTCACAGAGCAGATTGTTCCTCAGCTGGCGCTTTGAGAAGCCAAGCACACATCTCCTTGGACAGTGGCTTTTCTGAACGATTGCAGCAAGCTCATATCTAAAGGCAAGTTTTACAATATTGGTGCATAATTAGGCATGTTATTTAATCTCTTTGGCCAAGCTGCGTGCTAAACACCTGTCATTTTATCAACACGCACTGTGTTACATGTTCCATGAGCATTGTCACTATCTTGGTCGAGGTCTTAAAGATTAAGAAAGAATTTGAGAAGCTAGATGTTGAGATGTTTCTACTTGTGGACGAGATTGAAGTAGGGGCCATTAATGAGATGGTCAATAATGCATCCAATAAAGAATTCAGGAGAAACCTCTTTACCCAGAGAGTGGTTGGAAGATGGATCTCAATGCTACAAAGAATAGTTGAAAAGAATAACGTTCATGGGGAAGCTCCATGAGCACACGCGGGTGAAAGGAATAGAAGGACAATTAGTAAGTTTGCAGATGACACAAACGTTGGTGGAATTGCGGATAGCGATGAGGACTGTCAGAGGATACAGCAGGATTTAGATCATTTGGAGACTTGGGCGGAGAGATGGCAGATGGAGTTTAATCCGGACAAATGTGAGGTAATGCATTTTGGAAGGTCTAATGCAGGTAGGGAATATACGGTGAATGGTAGAACCCTCAAGAGTATTGAAAGTCAGAGAGATCTAGGTGTACAGGTCTACAGGTCACTGCAAGGGGCAACACAGGTGGAGAAGGTAGTCAAGAAGGCATACGGCATGCTTGCCTTCATTGGCCGGGGCATTGAGTATAAGAATTGGCAAGTCATGTTGCAGCTGTACAGAACCTTAGTTCGGCCATACTTGGAGTATAGTGTTCAATTCTGGTCGCCACACTACCAGAAGGATGTGGAGGCTTTAGAGAGGGTGCAGAAGAGATTTACCAGGATGTTGCCTGGTATGGAGGGCATTAGCTATGAGGAGAGGTTGAATAAACTCGGTTTGTTCTCACTGGAACGATGGAGGTTGAGGGGCGACCTGATAGAGGTCTACAAAATTATGAGGGGCATAGACAGAGTGGATAGTCAGAGGCTTTTCCCCAAGGTAGAGGGGTCAATTACTAGGGAGCATAGGTTTAAGGTGCGAGGGGCAAGGTTGAGAAGAGATGTGCGAGGCAAGTTTTTTACACAGAGGGTAGTGGGTGCCTGGAACTCGCTGCCGGAGGAGGTGGTGGAAACAGGGACGATAGTGACATTTAAGGGGAATCTTGAGAAATACATGAATAGGATGGGAATAGAGGGATACGGACCCAGGAAGTGTAGAAGATTTTAGTTTATTCGGTCAGCATGGTCGGCACGGGCTTGGAGGGCCGAAGGGCCTGTTCCTGTGCTGTACTTTTCTTCGTCCTTTGACAAATTGATGAGATTAGGTGAATAGGGGTGGGAGACTTGTGTGGGAGCACAAAGCTCATCATCAACCTGTTGCACAAAAGGATCTGTTGCTCCGTTGTTGAAATTAGGTTGTAACCATTTAATCATGTTTCTCAATGATGAATCCAATATGTAGCATTTAGTCATGTCATATTACTCGATACACAGCCCACTAAAGAAACAATTCTAATTGCTTACATTGACATTATTATTTTAAATGATTTAAATGGCTGTGGTATTCCAATGGTTTTAGTGTTAGTGAGGAATGTGCAGGAAAGGGGAACTTGGATCTTCTCTCTATCTAAACGCAAAGACAAAGAATGATAAACCCCCAGGATAAGATAAAGCTCATAACCCTTTAATACAGACAAGGTGCCAAGACACCGGGTATCACCGTAAACGATATTGAGTTCCCCATGTGCTTACAGTACAATGAACAAAGCATGTAGAGCAAGGTAGTGAGTCAAAAAGATAGTGAACTGTTAAATATGCCACCTCAGCAAACATGCGTTGTGCTGTGCATGGATATAGTACAAGATAGCAAAGTAGTGTAAGGATGGGACGTGTTAAAATCCAGAAACATCTCTGTGGTGGTTCAAAACCTATACAAAAAAGATTATAAGCCTAATTAACTTGAACAAGACTTTGGAAAGCTAAGGAGGTTGTATTGTCTGTCATTTAATGCAATCTGGAAGAATAGTTATATAAAACCTAAAATTATTAATAATAAATGTATATTAAGCTTTAGCGTGAGTACTGGTTAAAGGTCAGCATCTGGCAATAGTGCCAACAAAAGCAAGCTGACCCTCATTATGAATGCCTGGCTCAGCTCCAAAAATGGACAATCCATTTAGATCTCAGCAATCGATAGCTGCAGAGGGAAGTGAAGGGTTTGTTGGATTGGTATCTCTATTACCTTGAAACAATCGGCTGTTCCTTTGAAGAATTATTTTCATTGTGTGCATGTTTATTTACACAAAATTAAGAGGTCTGAAGTGGATAAAAGCTTCAGCCGTTGATATTATGAATGGCTGTGATTGATTGACAGCTTCATGAGAAGGTAAGAGAGCCAATGTATTCAATGTTCAGTGTCTGTTTCCAATTTAGTAGATGGCTTAAGACAGGTATATCCCCCACGGTTCAAGACTCCTTTGAGAGGTTGTGAACCACGTTGCTTACGGAAGGATCCTGACTCCACTAAAATTTGTTTGAACTGCCCACCCATGCACCGGAACCAGCAAAGTTGGGGGGGGGGGGGGGGGGTCGCTCCGTGCGGGCTGGCTCCCCATACCGTTATCCCACACTGGTGACACTTGCGGGAGTTGGGGCAGGAATCTTGGAATTGGGTCCTGCCTGCCATTTCTAATGGGCTGCTGAGGCGGACTGACTTGGCCAAAATCCAGACCGTCAATTCTGTCTCTCTCCACAGATGCTGCCAAACCAGTGCTTTGATTTGATGTGATATCAAAGCTTGCTGATTATTGGAGCTATATTGGAGCTAGAATCAAACAGTATTTATTGACAGATTACTGCTACACAGTGCTAGGAAATTCCCAAATATTATGCGGACAGCTTGGAGTGGCTCTGAGCTGTGTTCTCTGCGGGAAGGAGGCAGGGGTGGGGATAGATTCTAATTCCCATGAGTATTTGATAGCCTACAACCTTGAAGGCAGTCTGGAGGATAAAAAAGCGATCTCTCTGGCCTGGGCTATATTATTTGCCCATCATTTTGTAATTTTCCATAAGGCTGGACAATAGTTATAGATACAAAATTCAATACTGTTATTAATCAACATAAATAAAGCTTGATAATAAAAATGACTCAGGCTGCAATCGGAGGCAGTTATTGTTGCCAGACGAAGATTTTGTCATGACTGTCACCATGGGGATATCTGCTGACACACTGCCGAGTGTAAAGTTCACTATAATCGCCCTTGTGTGCTCTTCATCTGCTAATGTCAAACTCCTGCAGTCGTAAACTTTGCAGCACGGTAGCATTGTGGATAGCACAATTGCTTCACAGCTCCAGGGTCCCAGGTTCGATTCCTGGCTTGGGTCACTGTCTGTGCGGAGTCTGCACATCCTCCCCGTGTGTGCGTGGGTTTCCTCCGGGTGCTCCGGTTTCCTCCCACAGTCCAAAGATGTACAGGTTAGGTGGATTGGCCATGATAAATTGCCCCTAGTGTTGGGTGGGGTTACTGGGTTATGGGGATAGGGTGGAGGTGTTGACCTTGGGTAGGGTGCTCTTTCCAAGAGCCGGTGCAGATTCGATGGGCCGAATGGCCTCCTTCTGCACTGCAAATTCTATGATGATATTGACACGTCCCAATCTCCCGCAGTCTCCAGCTGACAAAACTCCAGAATGTTTCGGAAAGTTACATGACTCCTGCACACATCACGGTGGCTGTAAATAGAACTCGATTTTTTCCAATTCATATCGATTCCCCAAGTTAACTAAGGATCTCAAGAAGTCACAGGTCAAAACTGTGCATGTGCTTTTGTAATACCCTAATTGAACCAAATAGGACAATTTACACATCTAGAATTCAGCTTCCATGAGTCTGCGCCTGAAGACTGTCTAGTACAATGATAATGTCGACATTTTTAAAGAATTGTTTCATGATCAGAAGAATTCTTAAATGTAAATAAATATACTATAGTACATTTCATTCTATTTCCAAACGGAATCTGTGAAATGACTGGTGTTATTGGCGAGTGAATGTTTCAGCACATGGTTGTAAGCTGCAGATGTGTTCCTGCTGGGATCCGTATTTGCCTGTATTCTGCTCCTGTAATTCTGGCACCTTATAGATCCCCAATTTTAATGGCTCTACCAATGGTGGCCGTACCTTCACTTGCCGAGGACTGAATCTCTGGAATATCCTCCCGACACCTCTCTGTCTCAAACACAATTACCTCCTGAAAATCTACCTTGGAACAATCGTTTGGTCATTCGATCAGATGCCTTGGTGGCGTGGTGTCATACTCCGTGGCATCATAGTTTGCTAAAAATATATTTTTATTCTCCTTTTTCACATTTTCTCCCAAATTTACACCCGCCCAACAATAAACAGTCAGTAATGACTGCAAATTCAATCCCCATATCAATAATAACAATCCCATCCTCGCACCAAATCCCAAAACATTAGCCTGCATGTTAACATAAATAAGAAAAAGGAATCAGGAATCACCCATTGTCACCGTTAACACATACAGTCCCTCTCCTTCCAACCCTCCCAACACCCCCCATCCTAATGTTCGATATGATCCAATTCTTGAAAGTGCATAATGAATAACGCCCATAAATTGTAGAACCCCTCCATCCTTCCCCTCAGTTCAAATTTGACCTTCTCAAGCGTCAAGAATTCCAGCAGGTTCCACCACCATGCCAGGGCACAGGGTGGAGAGGTTGATCTCCATCCCAACAGAATCCGCCTTCAGGCAATCAACGAGACGAAGACTACAAATCTGCTTCGCAACCCGTTTCCAACCCCGGCTGGTCCGACACCCCAAATATGGCCTCCCGAGGGCCCGGGTCCAGTTTCACGTGCACCACTTTAGAGATTACCCTTCCAATAATCCAACAGCTTTGGACAGGACTGAAACATATGAACGTGGTTTGTGCCCCACCTCCCCCCCCCCCCCCCCCCCCCCGCAACGTTCACATACACCTTCTACCCCCTCAAAGAGCCGGCTCATCCTCGCCCTTGTGAGGTGTGCTCTATACACCACCTTCAGCTGTATCAGCTCCAACCTCACGCACGAGGTGAAGGTGTTCACCCTCCGGAGCATCTCACACCAGAACTGCTCCTCCATACCCTCTCCCAGTTCTTCCTCCCACTTTGCTCTTTCAAAATAGCCCCGTAAACCGCCGACACTACCCCCTTCTCCAGTACCCCTGTCGTCAGCACCTCCTCCAGCAATGTGGAGGCCGGCTCTACCAGGAAGCTCTGTATCTCCTTTCTGGCAAAGTCTAGAACCTGCATGTATCTAAATATTGTCCCCTGCTCCAGCCCATACTTCGCTCCTAGCTCCTGCAAACCAACCCCCAAGAAACAAATCTTTTAGTGTCCTAATTCTTTTCTCCTCCCATCTCCGAAAATTTCCATCCCACTTCCCTGACTCAAATGTATGGTTCCTCCGAATCGGCATTTCCCTTGACCTTGCCGCCAAGCCGAAATGCTGGCGAAACTGCCTCCAAATTCTCAACGAAGCTATTACTACCGGACTCCCTGAGTATTTCCCCAGGGCCATCGGGAGCGGTGCTGTTGCTAGCGCCTTTAATCCCAACCCCCTACACAAACTCTGCTCCATTCTGAGGCATCATAGTTTATTTTATGGTGTTCCTGTGAAACACCTTGAGGTGTTTCATTACATTAAAGGTGCTGCATCATTTCAAGTTGTTGTTGAATTGAGATCTGCAGATTCAGCAATTTGTCTTCTGTGGATAATAAATCGGAGAAATTCAATCACTTTGCATCACTCTACACAGGCTTAAGTTGATGCTCTGAAGGCAGGCAGGGCTTCAGGTTGTGTTTTTCATTAATATTATTGATTGGAGCAGTGCTATGCCAATGAATTTCTCCCTCTAACTATCATACTTCGGGGAATTAAGGTCTATGCCTCATTCACATTATTTGCAATTTAAAAAAATCTCATTATGCTACTTCAGTTTTTTTTATTCGTTCACGGGATGAGGGTGTCGCTGGCTGGGCCGGCATTGATTGCCCATCCCTAATTGCCCTTGAACTGAGTGGTTCCCTGGGCCATTTCAAAGGCAGTTAAGAATCAACCACATGTCGGCCAGTCGGGGAAAAGATGGCAGATTTCCTTCAGTGAATCAGATGGGTCATAGTCATCATTTAGACTTTTAATTCCAGATTTTTTTAAAAATCAAATTCAAATTTTACCATCTGCTGTGGTGGGAATCAAACCCGTCCCAAGAGCATCACCCTCACTCTCTGGATTACTAGTCCAGTGACAATACCACTTACCCACTTCTTTTTCTTTTTTTAAAAAAAAATTTAGATTACCCAATTATTTTTTCCAATTAAGGGGCAATTTAGCGTGTCCAATCCACCTACTCTGCACATTTTTGGGTTGTGGGGGCGAAACCCACGCAGACACGGGGAGAATGTGCAAACTCCACACGGACAGTGACCCAGAGCCGGGATCGAACCAGGGACCTCAGCGCCGTGAGGCAGCAGTGCTATCCACTAGGCTACCGTGCTGCTCCACTTACATGCACAGTAAGAAGTCTTACAACACCAGGTTAAAGTCCAACAGGTTTGTTTCAAACACGAGCTTTCGGAGCACGGCTCCTTCTTCAGGTGAGCCGTGCTCCGAAAGCTCGTGTTTGAAACAAACCTGTTGGACTTTAACCTGGTGTTGTAAGACTTCTTACTGTGCTCACCCCAGTCCAACGCCGGCATCTCCACATCATGGCCACTTACATGCGACATGGAAATCTACATTGTTGTGGTTGAAACATCTTTCCTTTAATTTCTTGTCATTGTATCCATTTGATGTATGAAGCAGTGGTGGATGACAACATTGTGCCCATTGATGTATATACCTCTTGAACTGGGCTAGTGCACTCGGTGAGGAGTCAGAAGATCAAATGCAAAGCCACTCTTTTGCAGCCATCTTTTTTATTTAGAACATAGAACAGTACAGCACAGAACAGGCCCTTCGGCCCTCAATGTTGTGCCGAACAATGATCACCCCACTTAAACCCATGTAACCCGTATACCCATAACCCAACAATCCCCCCATTAACCTTACACTACGGGCAATTTAGCATGGCCAATCCACCTAACCCGCACATCTTTGGACTGTGGGAGGAAACCGGAGCTCCCAGAGGAAACCCACGCACACACGGGGAGGACGTGCAGACTCCACACAGACAGTGACCCAGCCGGGAATCGAACCTGGGACCCTGGAGCTGTGAAGCATTGATGCTAACCACCATGCTCCCGTGAGGCCCTAGGAACTAGGAAGGAAACATTTATAAATGTTTTTTATTGGGTTTTTGAACAAAGTATATTTGCCGTTATGTATGCAGGATATGATGTATATAGAAGAGGGTACACACACACAAATCACAAAGAGAGAGAGAAAAAAAAGTAACAACACGAGAGAAGTACAAAATCAAATAATGTAACATGTAACTGGAAGGGTATTATGCACCCGCCCAACAGCAGCAACTCTACACTTGGCAAAATGATTTACACACATAAGTAGGCATTGTAGGGGACAGAGACTGAGGGGGGCGGGGGGGGGGGGGGGGGGGGGGGGGGGCGGCAGATATACATTTGGGTGCCGGAGAGACAATTACAGAGGGCAATACTCGAATGGGTCTGGTGCTGGTGTTGCCCCTTACTTCTCCCGGACGGATTTCGATGCCGTGGTCGTCTCACGCTCACTTCCGCTTCAGTCGGCCCTCCTGTCTTCCACCTGTATTCTCCTTTTTCTCTGTTCCTGTGGATGGCAAGTTTGTTATCGTTCCCCCCCCCCCCTCCTCTGTTGTTCCCTGTCTCTTCCCTCTCTCACCCCCTCCGCCCCCTGCCCCCACCCCCTGTGGTTCGCCATTCCTTCCTCTTAGCTTTAGCTGTCTCCTTTCCCCCACCGCCCGGCCTATCTCCCCCTCTCATGCTTTGGCTGCTTTCCCCTGGTTCTTGGCTACCTGGCCATTCTTCTGCTTGTTTGTTGGCCAAAAACAGGTCCCGGAACAATTGGGTGAACGGCTCCCACGTTCTGTGGAAGCCGTCGTCTGACCCTCGGATGGCAAATTTGATTTTCTCCACTTGGAGAGATTCCAAGAGGTCGGACAGCCAGTCTGCAGCTCTGGGCGGTGCTGCTGACCGCCAGCCAAACAGGATTCTACGGCGGGTGATCAGGGAGGCAAAGGCAAGGGCGTCCGCCCTCCTCCCCAGGAATAGATCTGGCTGGTCTGAAACCCCGAAAACCGCCACTTTCGGGTATGGGTCCACCCTCACCCCCACCACTTTGGACATAGCCTCGAAGAAGGCTGTCCAGTACTCCACAAGTCTGGGGCAAGACCAGAACATGTGGGCGTGGTTGTTTTACAGCCATCTTAGATACTTGTCTCCTGCGTTTTGTGTTCACAGTACATCGCGTACGGCAGAGTTGAAAGCGGTTTGACTAAAACACCAGAATTCAAGGTATTGTTGTGTAAGGCATGGATTGTTCACAGTTCTTAAGGGATTTAACTGTACTTAGTTTATCTGTGAAATCTTGATATATGCAGGGGGTAGGTCCATCTGTAGGATACTGGAGTGATGTTTTCTTCAATTCACGAAGGGGGATTGGTTAGCTCAGTTAGCTGGATGGCTCATTTGCGATGCGGAGAAACGCCAACAGCGCGGGTTCTATTTCCCGTACCGGCAGAGGTTATTCATGAAGGCTTATACTTACTTGATACAACTCTGGTTAGACCATTTCTGGAGCACTGTATTCTGTTCTGGGCACTGCACTAGGAAGGAATAGTGGAACCTGGGTACAATGATCCAAGAGACAAAAGAAAGTAGCTCACTTAAGTTTATTATAAACTCAAAGGCTAAGGTCGCTACTGCGGCATACAACAATAGGGGACTAATGAGAGTGCCGGTCCTGGTTTGGGCCGGTATGTAAAGGGCTAAGTGACGAGCCCCAACTGGCTGGCCGCCACCCAATAGTGGGGAAGTTCGTATTTAGAATTTAGAACATTTAGAACAGTACAGCACAGAACAGGCCCTTCGGCCCTCGATGTTGTGCCGAGCAATGATCACCCTACTTTTTAAACCCACGTAACCCGTATACCCGTAACCCAACAATCCCCCCATTAACCTTACACTACGGCAATTTAGCATGGCCAATCCACCTAACCCGCACATCTTTGGACTGTGGGAGGAAGCCGGAGCACCCGGAGGAAACCCACGCACACACGGGGAGGACGTGCAGACTCCACACAGACAGTGACCCAGCCGGGAATCGAACCTGGGACCCTGGAGCTGTGAAGCATTGATGCTAACCACCATGCTACCGTGAGTCCCACGGAGAGATCAATCAGTGTATCCCCTGGGCTTTGTGAGGGTTATCACACTAAGCTACTTAGCTTCTTGAGGCTGCACAGCAGTTCAATATTTGGCTGATTTACAACCTAACTCATCATAGAGAGAATAACCCAGATTCACCAATCATATATATGGGGCAGCACGGAAGCATAGTGGTTATCACAAATGCTTCACAGCTCCAGGGTCCCAGGTTCGAATCCCAGCTTGGGTCACTGTCTGTGTGGAGTCTGCATGTTCTCCCCATGTGTGCGTGGGTTTCCTCCGGGTGCTCCGGTTTCCTCCCACAGTCCAAAGATGTGCAGGCTAGGTGAATTGGCCAGGCTAAATTGCCCTCAGGGTCCAAATTGCCCTTCGTGTTAGGTGGGGTTACTGGGTTATGGGGATAGGGTGGAGGTATGGGCTTGGGTAGGGTGCTCATTCCAAGAGCCGGTGCAGACTCGATGGGCCGAATGGCCTCCTTCTGCACTGTAAATTCTATGAATAATAAAGGGGTTAAACTACGAGGAAAGATTGCAGACTTGAGATGCACATCCTCACATATAAAAGATCATGGAACTATATAATTAAGGTGTTTAAGTTTAAATGATTTGATAGGGTGTATAGAAATAAATTATTTCCTGGGGGTTGGGAAGGTCCCGATAAAGCCAACAATATATTTTGGTATGAGTAGCAAACTCAGTGAGTAAATCAGGAGGCAAGTTAGCTGCACCAGTTTTGAATGCATTGAAGGTTTTGACACAACCAACCGCAGTTCAATTTGCTTTTTATTTATTTTATATAGTTTAATTCTTCTGGCAAAACCCAGGCAGGATGCATCCTCTGCTCTGGTAAACTGACAAGGTATCTGGTGAGCGAGAGTGACTGCCCTTAGCACCAAGGGCACATTTGACCAAGTGTGACGTCAAGGAGCCCGAGCAAAACTGGAGCCAATGGGAATCAGGAGGGAAAGCCTCCATTGGTTGGAATCATACCTGGCCAAAAGGAAGATGGTTGTGGTTGTTGGAGGTCAAGCATCTCAGTCCTGGGACATCACTGCAGGAATTGCTCAGGGTAGTGACCAAGGCCCAACCATCTTCAGTTGCTTCATCAATGGCTTTCCCCCACCAACACAAGGTCAGAAGTGGGGATGTTTGCTGATGATTGCAAAAATGTTCAGCGACATTCGCGACTCCTCAGATACTGAAGCAGCCCAGGTGCAAATGCAGGACAATATCCAGGCTTGGGCTGACAAGTAGCAAGTAACATATGTGCCACACAATGACCATCTCCAACAAGGGAATCTAACCATCACCCCATGACATTCAAAGGCATTACAAGAGCAGGTCAGAGGCTAGGAATCCTGCAACAATTAATTCACCTCCTGAATCTTGTCTACCATCTACATGATGCAAGTCAGGAGTGTGATGGAATAGTCTCCACTTGCCTGGATGAGTGCAGCTCCATTGACACTCGAGAACCTTGATGCCGTCCAGAAAAAAGCAGCCTGTTTGATTGGGACCTGATCCACAAACATTCAATCCATCCACCTCTGATGCACAGTAGCAACAGTATGTGCCATCTACAAGATGCACTGCAGCACCTTCCAAACCTATGACCACTGCCATCTAGAAGGGCAGCAGATGTTTAGGAACACCATCAACTGCATGTTCCCCTCCAGGCCAGTCACCACCCTGACTTGGAAATATATCGCCGTCCCCAATTCCTGGAGCTTGCCCACTAACTGCACTATGGGTGTACCATGGTCTGTAGGAGAAGGCAGCTCACCACCACCCTCTCAAGGATAATTAGAGATGGACAATAAATGCTAGCCTAGCCAGCGTCATCCATATTCTGTGAACTTAGCAGGTCCAGCAGGGATTGTATAAAGAAACCACTCAAGCTGCTGTGAATATCTTGGCCCATAACTCATCTCTCTGCCGACCTCTACCCCACTACATACAGGTTGCCAGTATCTATATATGCATCCTCACCCTAATTTGTTTCAATTGAAAAAAGAGCAGCGCAGAAAGCTTCTCATATCACAGCGATAACTATCCATTCCCAATAATCTTGTGATCATTTGCGCTGGGCCTATTGTGGTTTTATATGCATCAGCGGTTGGTGGCTTAACATTAATATCCAAGTTCATTTTATTCTATCAAGGTGCTGATAGAAAGGAGATTTCCGTGGGCAGCACGGTGGCGCAATGGTTAGCACTGTTGCCTCATGGTGCCGCGGTCCCAGGTTCGATCGCGGCTCTGGGTCACTGTACGTTTCGCCCCCACAGCCCAAAGATGTCCATGGTAGGAGGATTGGTCACGCCAAATTGCCCATTAATTGGGAAAAATGGATTGGGTACTCTAAATTTAAAAAAAAGGATTTCCCACAGCGATGAGCAAAGTTCCTCTTTCAATGAAAAATAGAATTTTCACACTCCTGTTACGGAGACTTTTGTTCATAAAACTTTGTGCCTCCGGGATTGCAAAAATTAAGGCATAATTTGAACTGACCTCAGAACCAAACTATATGTAACAGACGGATTACCTGAATGAGCGCAGCTCCAACACTCAAAACCTCCAGGACGAAGCAGCACGCTTGATCGGCACTCCTCTTAAACAAACACTCCCTCCACCATTGGCGCAAAGTGTGTACTACATCAAAAATATGCTAGAGAAACTATAGCTTCAACACCACCTCGCAAACCTGCAACCTTCACCACATTGGAGTCAGTTGGCAAATGGGCTATGAGGGTAACCTTTCTTGTTAAAAAAGAATTTCACTAAGGAAGGGTTTTGCACCTGAAACATTAACTCCCTTTGCCCTTTAGTGATGTCATAGAACATACAGTGCAGGAGGCCATTCAGCCCATCGAGTCTGCACCGACCCAATTAAGCCCTCACTTCCACCCTATCCCCGTAACCTAATAACCCCTCCTAACCTTTTTGGTCACGAAGAGCAATTTATCATGGCCAATCCACCTAACCTGCACATCTTTGGACTGTGGGAGGAAACTGAGCACCCGGAGGAAACCCACGCACACACGGGGAGAATGTGCAGACTCTGCACAGACAGTAATCCAGCGGGGAATCAAACCCAGGATCCAGGCACTGTGAAGCCACAGTGCTATCCACTTGTGCTACCGTGCTGTTGATTGCCCTGGGGATGCCTTTGCTGCCTATGTTACTGTTACTCCCAATTTCCAGCACATTTTCATTTTATTTTCAAAAGGTGTGTCATTTTTCAAAGCCGTTGATGTCACTTCACATTGCAATAATGCCAGGTTCCAAATAACTGGAGTCAAATCAATGAAAACATTTCAAATGTTAACATATTTATTGGTAAGTACTGGTCAAGGAATATATATCAAATCTCAAAACCACAATATGAAGTGTTTTTCTACCCCAGGCCCCTCCAAGCTAGAATTGTTGTAACACTGATACAGACATAACTGCCACATACAAATAATCTAGTTATATATATAATGTGTGACTAAAATGCTAAAAGTGGCATATTCAATAATAACAAATGTATTTTCTTTACATGATGTGTTCTGTTTGACTAGAAGTGCTTTTTATTTCCTTTGCATTTTGAAATGCAAATCACAAAACAGGTTACTGAACACTAATGTAAGTACAATATTACATAATTATCCTTAAAAGTTATTAGTAGTCAAACCATTCAAAATATAACAAGAATGCACATTTAACCTCACGAGAAAGCCCATTAACTTGCTTTTTTTTTCTTATTTTAACTTTTTTTTCAAAATAGCAACATTATAAAATCAAGGTAAAGAAAGGTATAATCACCACAGAATTACTTTAAATCAGTTATAATTTTCAGTGCTATTACATTTCAAACCCAAGCGTTATGGACCAGGCACAGATGACATTGATTTGAAGAGGCAGTGTGTAGCTGGACTTCCTTTAGACTGAAAACTCCCCATAAATTCCTTCCCACTGTCTTCAGGTAGTTTAAAAACATTTTATTTATTTATTTTTCTTTATAAATTTAGTGTACCCAATTCATTTTTTCCCAAATAAGGGGCAATTTAGCGTGGCCAATCCAACTACCCTGCACATCTTTGGGTTGTGGGGGTGAAACCCACACAAACACGGGGAGAATGTGCAAACTCCACACGGACAGTGTCCCAGAGCCGGGATCGAACCTGGGACCTCAGCGTAGTGAGGCAGCAGGGCTAACCACTGCGCCACCGTGCTGCCAGTTTAAAAAGATTTTAAGTCTGGCATCAGACCGCTGACATTTTGAGGCTGAGCTCTTTTAGACTCTACCGGTTGGCAAACGAAGGAGAAGAAAAAAAAACTTAGATGTTACCAGACAGTCAATGGGAAAGAAGAGTGAGCTGTGTAATAATGAAGTGTTAACGATGGTCCAGTGGGGAGAACCGTTAGCTGTTCTAGAACGATGATCTCAAGTTGTTATCCTCTGGCCTATTGGTCCATTATTGACATTTTTAAAAAAAACTTCCTCCCTCCCGCCCCCCCCTCCCTTCCCCCCCCCTGTAAAAATGTGTGCAGATGGGCGACATATTACACAATCAATTGTCATCGTCCTTTGCTATATCCTGGAAAGAATTGGTCCAGAATAGACTGAAGAATCTTGTTGGGAACCATGTTGTAATCCTTTCCAAGTTCATGGCGACAGGCGGGACATGTGTACACTTGGGCACGGAATGATCTCTGCAGGCAGCTCTGATGGAGAAAGAAGACGCCCATAAAAACGGCATGCTAAAATTCATCAGGAACAGCATAATTGCTTCACGTCAGCAGTTTTCATCCGGGCCTGGCCCCGAGAAAGTCCTCATGGTCTCTTATCCCCATCTACTTAAGGCTGCTGGCATTGGCAAGTTTTGGTTGGGGGGGGGAAGGGAAGTGCAGGGGAGAGAAGGAGATTTGGTTGGGGTGCACCTCCTTCCCCTGTTATTTTCTCCTCAATGGCTTTTTTCCAGCCCCATATTCTTCATTTCTTTCCACCGTCCCATTTTCCTGACTACTTAGGTTTGTCTCCGAGGCAACGTTTCGAACATTACCTTAGCACCGTGAGGACCGCCTGTGCATCAGGGGGACCAAGTGTCGGCCACGGAGTACGTGTAGAGGAGGCGGTGGTGTAGTAGCATCATCACTGGGCTAGTACTCCAGAGGGTATTGCTGTAGGGACCCGGTTTTGAATCCCACCACGACAGATGATGCAATTTGAATTCATTAAAAATCTGGAACTGGGGCGGCACGCGGTGCAGTGGTTAGCACTGGGACTGCAGCGCTGAGGACCCGGGTTCCCGACCCGGGTTCCCCCCCCCGGGTTCCTTCCCCCCCCGGGTTTCCCCACCCCCTGCTATTTAGTAAATTCCATCTGGACATGGTGCCACTTTGAGAGCCACGTTGCTTGCGGCAAACATCTGAAAGCTGACAGTATAAAGTGCTTAAGACATTGGTGAAAAAAATAAATATGCACTTTGTAGTGTATTGTGTTGTTCCAGAACTGTGTTGCTACCACAGGAATGAGCTCAGACATTATGTGTTCTCTTGCTGAAAATATGCATCACAGCAACATAAAAAAAAATAAAGTATTTACACCAAGGTGGCAATTTCCAAGTTGGTGATATTTTAAAATGCAAATCTGCATTGTTTAATCACATTGTCTAATCATTGTATAATAAGACTTTTGAGGTGATAGTTTTTTATTAAAATAGATATCAACACAGAACCCACAAAATCTCAACAGTGCAGAAGGAGACCATTCAGTCCATCAAGTCTACGCTGACCCTCCAATAGAACACCTCACCTAGGCCCACTCCCCCGTCCTATCACCCGAAACCCCACCTAACCTGCACATCTTTGGGCATAGCGTTCCTCCCTTTGATTCCTGAACGTATCAACTCCAATTTATTGAACCAGTACTCATCCAAGAAGCCATTCACTTTTAAATTTTATTTTAGAGTACCCAATTATTTTTTTTCCAATTAAGGGGCAATTTAGAATGGCCAATTCACCTACCTTGCACATCTTTGGTGGTGGTGGGGGTGTGGGGGGGGGGGGGGGGGGGGGGGGGGGTGTGTGTGAGCGAAACCCACGCAGACATGGGGAGAATGTGCATACGGACACTGACCCAAGGCCGGGATTCGAACCCGGGTCCTCAGTGCCGTAGGCTGCAGTGCTAACCACTGCACCAAGTAGCCATTAATGATATGGGTGCCCTTACAGTGAATATTAGCAGGCTCATGAGTTGGATGATCTGCCAAGAATGGCGGAGCAGGCTCGAAGGGCCGAATAGCCACCTCCTGCCACGTTAAATACTCACCTTGCAGACGTTGTGCTGACATTCCGTCGTGATTGGCTGGAAAACCAACTCCTGGCAGCAAATACACATAAAGATCTGCTCCGTTTTCCTCAAGAATTTCTGTGCATGGAGAGAGAGAAAAAAAAGTGAAATTGTGGATTGACAGCAAAACATTCAGGGCAGATATAATACTTCGGACAAACCAGGTCTGGAAACATACCGGGCCTTCCATCAGAGAGGCAAGGGCCTCATCCCAAAGTTTCTTATTTAAGCAGTCCTCTCTGATCAGCCACTGCTGCTGTGGCGTAAGTTGGTAGGTTTCTCCCTCAGCGTCGTCCTGAGCGAGCTTCACAGTCTTCGGGGCTGGTGGTGCTGTTACCGTGGCAGTGCCAGCTGTACCAGACAAGAACATCCATCAGCCTTTTCAAACCACATTGTGCTCCCCCCTCCCTCCCCAGTCATACAACAGGAGCAGGTGACCTCCAGGCTCATCAGCGCATTCATGACTTGCCAGTAACAATAGATTCAGAAACTGTCCTTTAAACTTCAGCGGTGTCGGGAGAAGGTTTAAGCTCATAAGCGGCACTAGGCAAATTACATCAACTACTCAGGGCAGACAACATGGTGGCCGCTACCTTTTTTGAAAAATGTGTTCATGGGATGTGGGCGTCGCAGGCTGGGCCAGCATTTATTGCCCATCCCTAATTGCCCTTGAAGGGGCAGTTAAAAGTCAACCACATTGCTGTGGGTCTGGAGTCACATGTAGGCCAGACCAGGTAAGGACGGCAGATTTCCTTCCCTGAAGGACATTAGTGAACCAGGTGGGCTTTTACTTTTTAAAAAATTATTTTTATAAATTTAGAATACCCAATTATTTTTTTTTCTAATTAAGGGGCAATTTAGCATGGCCAATCCACCTAACCTGCACATCTTTGGGTTGTGGGGGTGAAACCCACGCAGACATGGGGAGAATGTGCAAACTACACACGGACAGTGACCCAGGGCCGGGATTCATGCCCGGGTCCTCAGCACCGCAGTCCCAGTGCGATCCACTGCGCCACATACTGCCCCCAGGTGGGCTTTTACGACAATCGACAATGGATTCATTGGACTTTTTATTGAATTCAAGTTTCACCATCTGCAGTGGCGGGATTTGAACCTGGATCCCCAGAGCATTATTCTGGCTCTCTGGTTAACTAGTCCAGTGACAATACCACGATGCCACTGCATCCCCACGGCACCTGCGAGGCATTCTTCAATGCTATCAATGGGGAAGCACGCAGAGAATGCACAGATAGTGCCTCCAACACTGTCTATGCCTGAGGAATTGATTTAGTTTGTATAGTGCCATGAAGGAACTTTCCCCATCCAAAATCTCCATTTAGAATGATTTTTAAAGGGGAGATACACTGTCCTCATTACTATTTCATTGCACAGGATCACATCTCGAATGAACTCTAATAAAACCTGTTTCACATGACCATCATAGTGAATCCCACGGTATACCCGTGGAATTAATTGTTTGCTCAATGACCATTAATCCAAATTACTGCAGAACGTACCATTTTCCTGCTGCCTCTTTTGAGTGGCTCTGGTGCAATTGTTCACGACTGAATTTGGTTCCTGCTTCTTGCTCTTTTTCTCTTTGTTTGCCATGGCTTCCAGGTATCCTTCAGGATACTGTCATGGAACATTATACAGAATTAAAATAGTGGCTTTATCTCTTTATTAGCAGCGGTTTACTACAATTAAAGACAACACGAAGCTCTGACCTGCATTTTCAACGCCAGTTTCTTTGTCCTATCTTTTCCTTCCGGGGTCCAAGGAGCGGGTTCCACATCATCGCGTCGTAACAGATAGCGCCACACCAGGAAACCCGACTTCCCAATTTCGGGCCAGTATTTTACCACCTAGGTTAGTACAACAGTTCAGGTTGTCATACTGTACCGTGAATTGTAACGCCCTTACTTTTCAGTTTCAAAGCTTTGCAGCAATTCCTCTTCATACGCTTTCACATTTGGGAATTAATTAAAATGGTGTCTAGTAACCCATAAACCCACTTTCAAAGCTCCCAATCTTCGAACCGGGCAGGCTACAACCTGGCTAGTCCATTTAATTGCACATTTTCAGAAGGGAGCAGTGAAGCTTGGAATCTAGGTCTTAAAAGCTGTCTACAGTTCCTTCAAAGCCAGGTTTCAATATTTTATGGCCTGTTTGAAATACTGATATATACTGAGCACAAACACTACTTTTACGTCAAGGTAGTGCTGCACCAGTTTGCTACATCACACACGGGCAGCAATTGTGTGTCCCATAGCTATATGCAGGTTGAGCACCCCTTATTCGAAATGCTTGGGGCCGAGAGTACATGGATAGATAGAAGATAGGAGCAGGAGGAGGCCTTTTGATCCTTCGAGCCTGCTCCGCCATTTATCACGATCATGGCTGATCATCCAGCTCAATAGCCTAATCCTGCTTTCTCCCCATAACCTTTAGATCATAGAATTTACAGTGCAAAAGGAGGCCATTCGGCCCATCGAGTCTGCACCGGCTCCTGGAAAGAGCACCCTACCCAAGGTTAACACCTCCTCCCTATCCCCATAACCCAGTAACCCCACCCAACACTAAGGGCAATTTTGGACACTAAGGGCAATTTATCATGGCCAATCCACCTAACTTGCACATCTTTGGACTGTGGGAGGAAACCGGAGCACCCGGAGGAAACCTGCGCACACACGGGGAGGATGTGCAGACTCCGCACAGACAGTGACCCAAGCCGGAATCGAACCTGGGACCCCGGAGCTGTGAAGCGATTGTGCTATCCACAATGCTACCGTGCTGCCCTTTTTTTTTCTTAGCTCATCAGTGCAGGAAGAGATCGGGATGACATTTTTAAATGCTACCATGGCTTCTGGACATTTCAACACACTGATTGGGGGATCTTCAAGCCTCCCCTCACCCCACCTCCTAAGGGCAGGGCGCGCCTATCGCCATTAGTGCTATATCTAGCTGTCTCTTGAATATATTATTATGGGCCAGGGTTTAGAGAACCCCAAAGTATATCATGGAGTTCACCTGACCCACAACTTTGAATAGATTTTTGTTATGAGGAGCACAAGGGCCCACTCTACAGGTGTGGTGCAACAGAGAGCTAAAGTATGTTTAAAAGAAAACGTTTATTCTATGAATCCAGTTAACATTTTATAAACACACAGTAAACATCTTATCAACTACAAACACGGATACTTTCCCAAATACAATATTCTATAGGTAACCCTTAATAACTTCCCAAACAACATCCATAAGTTAAATCCTTTTTTAAAATAAAGACAGCAGGTTTAACTGCTCTACAAAAACAGGTATTAATTTGAAATCATCAATGATCTGGAGACATTCTTTAGCTTGTAGAGAGAGAGATCATTATATAGCTGCTTGCTTTGAATGCAGCTATCCACCTCTGAAAACGAAATCAAAAACACACTGTAGCTGCCAGTTCAAAACGAAAGTGAAAGACAGACAGCCCAGCTCCAGCTCAAAATGAAAGTGAAAGACAGACAGCCCAGCTCCACCCACACACTGGCATCACTGTGGCTATTTGATAAACACTAATTTCTTAAAGGTACACCCACCTGACAATATTCAATGTTTTAGCATCAACTGCTTCCTGTGGTAATGAATGCCACAGGCTCACCACTCTTTGGGTGAAGAAATGTCTCCTCATCTCTGTCCGATATAGTTTACCCTGAATCCTCAGACTGTGACCCCTGGTTCTGGACACACCCACCATCGGGACCATCTTCCCTGCATCTATCCTGTCTGGTCCTGTTAGAATTTTATACGTGTCGATGAGATCCTCCCTCATTCTTCTGAACTCCAGTGAGAACAATCCTAACCTAGTCAATCTCTCCTCGTATCCCTGGAATCAGTCTGGTAAATCTTCGCTGCACTCCCTCGAGAGCAAGAACATCCCTCCTCAAAAAAGGAGACCAAAACTGCACACAAGGTGTGGCCTCACCAAGGCTCTGTATAACTGCAATAACACATCCCTGTTCCTGTACTCAAAACCTCTCGCAATGAAGGCCAACATACCATTAGCCTTCTTTACCGCCTGTTGCACTTGAATGCTTACCTTCAGCGACTGGTGCACAAGGGCACCCAAGTCCGGCCGTACAATCCCCTCTCCCAATTTACAATCATTCAGGTAGTAATTTGCCTTCCTGTTTTTGCTTCCAAAGTGAATAACTTCGCACTTATCCAAATTATACTGCATCTGCCATTGATTTGCCCACTCGCCCAACCTGTCCAGACCATGCTGTAGGTTCTCAACATCCTCGTCACAGTGTATCTCGGATTCTGGAATCTTTCAAATTTTGGAATACCTGTATAGGTACAGTCATGAAACGCCGCATAGCCAGCGAATCCCAGGCGAACACCATGTTGCCTTTTTACTGGATATCGGCACCTCGAAAAATAGTGCGGATTTCAAAGCTTTTTGAATTTTGGAAAAGGGGTGCCCGACCTATATATATTACATATCTATCAAGAAAAATTTACAACACAGGAGAAGGCTGTTTTGCTCATTGGTCTGCGCTGGTTCAGAACCACTCGGCGTAATTCCACCTTCCCAATAGATCCATAGCCCTCCAGGTGACAGCTCTTCAAGCAGACGCCCAAGTATTGTTTAAATGTGGGAACAAAACTCCAGGTCCCTACCAACCTCTGAGTGAAAAGAACGTTCTTTCATCTGTCCTCTAACTCTCCACCGATCACTTTCAAACTATGCTCCCACCCCCCTGGGTTTTGACTCCTCTGTTGGAGTCTTAATCATTTTGAACACCTCAAGTAAGTCACCTCTGGGCCTCCCCTGTTCCAAGTTGAACAACCGCAGCCGTTCCAATCTTTCCTTTTTACTAAAATTTCCCAGTCCTGGCAACGTCCTCATAAACCTCCTCTGCACCCTCTCCAGCACGATCACATCTACTCTGTAACGTGGTGCTGGAACTGTACACGGTAGTCGAGCCGTGGCCTAACTAGCATTGTATTGAGTTCCAGCATAACCTCCCGGCACTTACATTCTATGCCTCGAGAGGCTGGTTTAGCACAGTGGGCTAAATAGCTGGCTTGCAATGCAGAACAATGGCAGCAGCGTGGGTTCAATTCCCGCACCGGCCTCCCCGAACAGGCGCTGGAATGTGGCGGCTAGGAGCTTTTCACAGTAACTTCATTGACGCCTACTAGTGTCAATAAGCCATTATTATTATTAAAGGAAATCACACCATATGCCTTCGTAAGCACCTCATCAACCTTTCCTGCTACCGGTAAAGATCTGTGGGCACACGATCCAAATTCCCTCTGTTCCTCCACATACTCAGTATCCTACTATTTGTTGTGCATTCCCGTATCTTGTTGCAACTCCCAAAATGCTTTACCTCACATTTCTCTGGATTGAATTTCATTTTCCACTTACCAAATTGACCAGACCACCTGTATCTTCCCGCAGTCTAAAGCTTTCCTCCTCACTGTCAACCACTCGCCCAATTTTTGTATCATTTGCAAATATTTTCCTACAATTGAGTCTAGAAGTTTAATCTGAATGACAAAATGCAAGGAATCGAGAACCGAGCCCTACAGAACCCCACTGCTACCAGACTGCCAGTGGCGAAAACATCCGTCTTCCATTACAGTTTGCTTCCTGCCGTTAAACCAATTTTGGATCCAATTTGCCGTTCTTCCTTGGAGCCAAAGGTGTTTTACTGTTTTGACCAGCCTGCCATGAGGGACCTTGTCAAAAGCCTTACTAAAATCCACGTAGACCACATCCATTGCACTGCTCTCATCAACCCCACCGTCACCACCTCAAAGAATTCAATCAAGTTAGGCAGATATGACCTCCCCTTAAATCTGTGCTGATTTTCCTTGATTAATCAATGGATTCCTTATTGAATGTTCATACTGTCCTTTAGAATGGATTCCAATGACCTTCCTCACAAGTTTTTAAAAAAATTTAGAATACCCAATTATGTTTTTCCAATTAAGGGGCAATTTAGCATGGCCAATCCACCTATCTTGCACATCTTTGGGTTGTGGGGGGTGAGACCCACGCAGACACGGGGAGCATTTGCAAACTCGACATGGACAGTGACCCAGGGCTGGGTTCGAACCCGGGCCCACGGCACAGTGAGGCAGCAGTGCTAACCACTGCGACACCATGCCACCCCGACCTATCCACAAATTAATTTAAACTAACTGGTCTTTAATTATTCGGATTATCTCTTCCCCCCCCCCCTGTTAAACAAAAAGGGTTGGCAGTCCACCAATCCTCTGGCATCACTCCTGGAATATTGAAATATGATGACCAGGGTCTCTTAATTTCCTCCCAAGAGTTGGAATGAATGAATTCCCAACTCTACTACATCGCTGGTAGAGGTGACAAGTACGGGCCAGCTGAAGAGGACAAAGTCAGCGAGTGAGTCACACCCATCCAAGTTTCCTGTATTTATTAGTCATATTGGCAGCTTTCTGCAGCGGGGTCAAATGCTTGGTCTTACTGCAGGAGAGGTTTATTTACCTTGGAGAGTGCAAAAGAGAGAAAGAGGGGAGAGAAAGGGAGGACAGAAACTGCTAATTGCATCCGATACCAGCAGCACTCTTGATGCATGCGCTTCAACAAATGCACTACTTTCCTTGGCGAATGTCAGCATTGAGATTTAGTTTAACATTCCACAAAAGTAGTTTTGGATTTTTTTTTTACATTTCCACACCACAACTGAAGGGATGCATTTCATTTGAACAAGGGAGGAACTTTTCAAAGCAAAAGACACGCAAAAGTCTGCCGTTATACTGTAATATAATGGGCTAATTCTCACTGTTAAATACACTAATCAGATACGTTTTCCATCACAGAAAGTGATGCAACATCACATGATTTGCTCTCTCTTGTGTAGCCAGAGCAGTAAAAAGTGTTCAATGAAGTGTTTAACATACCTCTGCAGACCCATTATATATTATGCATTAGTTCAATGTGAATGACATTGCATGGAAACATGAACTTTAATTTATATCAAGAACAAAGAAAAGTACAGCATAGGAACAGGCCCTTCGGCCCTCCAAGCACTCTGTTACCTCCCTATTCATGTACCCATCCAAATGGCCTCTTAAATGTTGCTAATGTGCTTAGTGTCTTTAATGTTGTAAGATGTCCCAGGGCACTTCAGAGGAGCATTAACAGGTATCATTTGCCGACCAACATGTTCGGGTAGATGACTAAAAGCTTGGCCAATGAGGAGAATCCAAGAGGTGGTTTAGGGAGGGACGGGCAGAGCATGGCAGCCAAAAGCACAACAGCCAGTGGTGAAGAGATTAAAATCAGGGATGTGTAAGAGGCTAATCGGAGAGCTGTAGGCTGAGAGGAGATTTCAGAGATAGGGAGGGGCAAGACCATGGAGTGATTTGAAAACAAGGCTGCTAATTCTAAAATCGAGGCATTGCTCCACAGGGAGCCAACGTAGGTTACGGAGCACAGGGGTGATGGGTGAATAGGACTTGGCGCTAGTAAGGACTTGGGGGGCAGAGTTTTGGTTGAGTCTACGATGGTAGAATGTGGGATGCCACCCAGGAGTGCATTGGAATAGTCAAGTCTAGATATAACAGAGACACGGAGGAGCTGAGGCAGCAAGGCAGTCTAGCAATGTCACAGAGGTGGAAATAAGCAGCCTGAGTAATAGTGTGGATGCATGGTGAGAAACATTTCTCAGGGCCAATAGGACACAAATGGAAACAGTCTGGTTGCCAGGGAACGGAATGGATTTGGTGGTTAGGAAACAGAGTCTGTGGCAGTGAATGAATCGGATGGTTTTGGCAGGGTAGCACAGTGGCTAGTACTGTTACTTCACAGAGCCAGGGTCCCAGGGTTGATTCCCGTCTTGGGTCACTGTCTGTGCGGTCTGCATGTTCTCCCCGTGTCTGTGTGGGTTTGATCCGGGTGGTCCGGTTTCCTCCCACAGTCCCGAAAGATGTGCTGTTAGGTTATTTGGACATTCTAAGCTCTCCCTCCATGTACCCGAATATGCACCGGAGAGTGGCGACTAGGGGATTTTCACAGTAACTTCTTTGCAGTGTTAAGGTAAGCCTACTTGTGACAATAATAAAGATTATTATTCATTATAATTTGGTCATCTCAATATTTAGTTGGGGAAAATTGGTGCTCTGGGTGTCAGACAAGTAGTCTGACAAGTTAAGGAACAACGGAGGAGCTGAGAGAGGTGGCAGTGAGGTAGAGCTAGACTTAACCGGTACAGATATGGAAACTAATGCTATTTTTTCCATATGATATTGTCAAGGGGCAGCATGCAGTTGAGAAAAAAGATTGCGCCCATGGATAGATGGTCGACTAGGGGATTTTTCATAGTAACTTCATTGCAGTATTAATATAAGCCTACTTGTGACACTAATAAAGATTATTGTTATTGCAAAATACTGCAGATGCTGGAAATTTGAAATGAAAGGCTAGATATACTCAGCAGGTCTGGCAGCAACTGTGTTAAGACAAACAGAATTAACTCAGAGTCCGTACAACTCTTTATACTGCATCAAAACGTTAACTGTGTTTCTTCCTCCACAGGTGCTATCAGAGCTGCTGCGTTTATCCAGCATTTTCTGTTTGTCCCACAGGCAATGGTACAGGAGTGTGAAGAGAAGTCACTGAAGACGATTATGTGGGAATGGAAACAGCTAGATGATAGCAGAGGAGTGTTGGAGGAGGATATGGTTAACCGTGTCAACGGCAAGAGATAGGTTGAGGGATAGTTTACCATTATCACCAGCACATTGGATGCAATTTGTGATTTTTATCAGAATGATGTTGGGACTGTGGCAGAAGCAGAAACCTGACTGAAGGCTTTCAAACGTCGAGAGGAATGGGAGATTGGGGACAGCTGTACTTTGCAAGGTCAGGCCGCTCAAAGGGTTACTACTTTAACTGATCATCTAGCAATAAAACACATTTTATTGCTGGACAATGAGTTACAGCAGCAACCCCTTGAGCGCCCTGACCTTGCAAACTGCCGCTCTATCTCCAATCTCCCATTCCTCTCTGTCCAACACGGATGCTGGGAAGTTTTGAACTCCAATGAATGAGAACCTTGTAAATCCCATCATATCGATTGCCTTCCTCGGGTGCATATTTGCTGACTTTCCGTCCTTTTGAACTCCTGACAACCCGGACCGATTTCCCAGCCTTCCAATCTTTAGCCTCTGCTCCAATCTCATCATTCAGCACGGCGTCACAATTGAGAGCCAAGGCCCTGAAATAAAGCACAGAGAATTGCAGCTCAAAACCAAAAACTACTCGGTGATGAAGCTGGGGATACAATAACAAAAACAACATCTCACAACGGCCGTCTGTAAACTATAATTAAAATCCCAAAGGAGTTACAATCTTATCACTGCACTTGAAGTTAGCATGAATTTTTATTTACAATCTTTCAATGAATTTTGATGATACACAACAGCTGGCATTAATCGGTAGTCTCTGATCCCTCGCCACACCAAAACAGCTCACTATTCAGCAGTCTAATTTTCACAGTACCTGCAATTATGTGATTGAGGAACGCTCAAAAAGAAATTGCACGTTTAAAAAAAAAATTACATGCAGTACCCCGGGGGGGGGGGGGGGGGGGGTTGTAAACATTCCAGAAATTCATGCTGCCGAAAGAGGCTGTAATCCATCTGTTCCAACCCGCAGAGTGACCTGTGAAAGCAGACGAACCTACAACAGCATGAAGTGGCCCGAGTTCAGTATGAAGAACACGCGGAAGATTTAAATGGCAGCAGCACCACCCCCATTTGCTGCTCTCCAACCCCACCCTGGCAAACTGATTATGTGCTATCCGCAACGTCGACATAGAAGCTACAAGAGTACGGTATCCTATGATTGTGCCCCTGGGCTATCCGCCTAGAGGTGATGCTCAAGTCTTAAGTGCAGCAAATTGTGAAAATGAATTTAAATAAACCTTATGCGCCCCCAGAAGAATTGCCATGGAACCCCTAAACTACTGTAAAATCACAAATATCCCAGAGGGTTAGGAGTTTGTCGACCGGTGACTCCAGATTCCTGGTAACCTCTGAAAGGACCTGGCCAGTCAATCAATTGTGTAGAAATGTTGCTGACAACTGGATTAATTTTCGAGATGAGAGGGCTGTCCTGTGAGGAGAGTTTAAATACCCTCTGCATCTTATAAATACTTAAGAGGCCTCGACAGACTCGATGTTGAGAGGTTGTTTCCCCTGGCCGGAGGAGTCTGGAATGAAGGATCTACAGCCATTTTGAACCGAGATGAACAGAAATCTCTTCTCTAAAAGAGGGCTCGAAATCTAATTCTCTTCCCCAGAGGGCTGTGGGTGCTCAGTCATCAAGTATATTGAAGAATGTTTGGGCACTGAGGGTGTGAAGGAATGCACGGGGCTATAGAGAGGGAAAATGAAATTGAAAAAGATAGTGTTATTGAATGATGGAGCAGGCATGGGTCTCTTTGCTAAATGTTCTTACATCGGGATTAACAACAAATAGGGTCTTCCATCTTACTCACATGCTAAAAACAAATTGAAAAAAAAAAAACAGCTCAAGACCTTTATTTTGATGTCTCACTTATTCATCAGAAAGGTGTGTAAAAACGTGAAGCAACATAAACCTACAGGAATTCCATTACCTGCTCGATTCCTCAGTCTCTGTAAACCTTCCCACGTATTACCCTTTTCTTCATAGCAGCCTTATTCCTCCAGACTATTTCTTATCTGCAAACAAACATCCCTGTATAACAACATCTCCTCCTACCCACAAGCCCTCGAGATCTCTGTGCTCCTCCAGTTCTCCACATCCCCGATTTGAATCACTCTACCTCTGGCTGGTGGCCTTGCCTACAGCTGCCTAGGCCTCAATTCCCTCTCCTGCTCATCGCGCTTTTGTTATGATGCATCCTAAACTCCATCTCTTTGACCAATATTTTGACCAACCGTCCAGATATCTCCTTTAAGTGGCTCACAGTGTCAAATTTGTTTGGTGACATTTGTGTGGCGCGCCTCTTTGCCACATTAAAAGATACTATTGAAAAGTTTACTCGATTGATACCTGGAATGGGCGGGTTGTCTTATGAAGAAAGGTTGGAAAGTATGGGCTTGTTTCCACTGGAGTTTTAGAAGAGTGAAGGGTGACTTGATTGAAGTATATAAGATTCTCAGTGGTATTGACAAGGTAGACCGGGAAATGGGGATAGGAGTCTTCCGAGAATTCGACAAAGTGTCTGTCTCATATAAAACTGGTGTGTAACTCGCCAGTTGCGCAGAGCAGTTTTCTCACGGCATCCTGAGCCTCTTTGCCAAAAAGAAAATGAGTGAGCATGTTTTACTCTGATGGGGCGGAGCCTCAGAACCTGGAACTAGCATCAAAGAGATCAGGATGCCATGATCAGTGCTGCAGCCTAATGGCCCCCCCAGCAACCCAACATTCGGCACTCCCCCTCCCCCCAAAAAATCTGATCTTCCCCTGCCCACCACACATCAAGGCAACCCCTCCCCCTCGATGTCTGCTCTCCTCTCCGTATCAATGCGCAGCTCCTTCGCAATGGGGCTCTCACTGGGGTCTGCCCTTGGCCAATGCTGGCACTGCCCTCACCTGCGCCAGAACCCCCCCCCCCCCCCACCCCCCCGCCCCGCACATGGAAACGGATTTAAAGTTATCAAAATGGGGCCGGCGCGGGGCGGGTCAGGAAACCCGACCTCTCCACGGAGAATAGCGCTTCACGATTCTCGTGAGGTTTTCCAACCTTCCCCGCCGATCCCACAGGCGGTAAGTACGGGCTCAAGATCTCACCCATGATGTTCCCTCTCGTGGGTGTGTCAAGAACTAGGGGACACTGTTTTAAAATTAGGGGGCGCCCTTATAGGAGAGATGAGGGGAAAAAACATTTGCTCTCAAAGGGTTGCACGATTTTGGAACTCACTCCCTCAGAAGGCGATAGAAGCAACGTCACTGAATATTTTGAAGGTTAAAGGTAGATAGACTCTTGCTAGGCAAGAGAATTAAAGGTCACCGGGGGGAAGATGGGAGTGTGGAACTAAACGCAAACCAATTAGCCATGATCTTACTGAAAGACGGAGCAGGCTCAAGGGACAAATGACCTACTTCTGCTCCTATTTTGTATTATAAATGCAAGCTATCATTTCATATTCCTCCCTATTGCAGTATATCATCACAAAAGGAACAGAGAGCCAGCTCATGGCTGAAGTGGAAGAGTGCCAGTGTTGCTCTGTGCATCTGCAGATGCCGGCATGTTTTTAAATGTGAAGTGACATGGATTCCTGGGAAATGTTTTGCACAAACCTTTTTTTTTTAAATTTAGAATTATTTTATTTTTAAAAATGCTTTTTTCCCCAATTCACGTGCAATTTATCGCGGCCAATCCACCTAACCTGCACATCTTTGGGTTGTGGGGGGTGAACGTGCAAACTCCATACGGACAGTGACCCAGGGATGGGATTTGAACCCGGGTTGTCAGCGCCGCAGTCCCAGTGCTAACCACTGCGCCACATGCTGCCCCTTGCACGAACGTTTCCAACAGGCGGGGAACATCTGGTAGCCAGAAATCAACGTCAAAACTTCAACTTTACTGTTAGTAAAATGCTGGGTTGTATTAATTTTCCTGTGAATGCTATGTGATGTTGATTCAACAGAAACAGCTGCCCCAGCATATCGCTGAAACATTTCAAGTTGAAGCCACTAAAATAATCTCGCCTTGATAATTGATTTTTTAACTAATTTGACAGATTTAATATTTCACATTATGCAACTTAAGTAACTGTCAAGTGGAAACTTAGCACTAAATTTAAATTAAGTAATCAAGCTATAAGTAACTTTGAAGAGGGCTACACTGTACCTTCAAGCAGCCAATTCACAAATATTGTGATTAGTTAATCACCCTCTCTCTGCTACTAATAAATATCCAATTGGAAATATCAGTTGGTTTTCCTCAGCATGTTCAATTATTTAGGCAATGGCCAGGATTTTCCACCTCTGCTTCCGGTGGGCGGGAAAGCCGGTTGAGGCAGCAATCCCCAAATGGATTTCCCATTTCTATTCACCCCAGTCCCGCCAACGGCGCAATCGGATTCCCACCATGAAAGGTCACCAACTCCATCACCAGACTTTCTCATTGTATCGTCCCTCCAACACGCCCACCAGCTTGGCTTCGTGTCAGCGGGGAACTGTTGCCAAATGGGGACCTAGTGAACAATCCCCACTGGGGTCGCATCGGACATTACAGCCCCCACGAGGGACAGGACCATGCCCAGGCAGTACCTTGGCAGAACCACTGGGGACTTTTCATTTATTTTAATTTTTCCCTTTAGATCGAGGTGGCCTTTAAAAAGAACACCCTGATCCCTTGAAGTCAGACATTCCTGGACCCACCAGCATGATGTCGTGTGACCGCCCTCCTTAATTTTTTTTGCCCAAGTGCCAAAACAACATGGCGGGAAAAGCCGGCAGTGGGGTCGGAGGGCAGCATTTTTTGTAGCAGGCAGCATAATGATTTCCCACCTGAGTTCACATTCCAACAACAAATGATAAAATTCCCAAATCTATTTGCACTATCCTTCTCCAGCTGCACGTCTTTTGCTAGGTGCTGTACTCAAAAAGCTTCAGGAAAATGAAGATGTGATTTATATTTACATACAGATCGTGTCGTAGTCTCAAGAATGTCAATTATCTGTCCGACAGAATCTTTCACGAGTATATGCTGACTTGGGAAACCCTCAACACTCCTTAAAGAGGATGGGCTGCATTCTTTGCTTCTTTTACACCAAAGTTCAATATTTCTAGCAACAAGGCCAAAATTAAAACCAAAAATCCAAGTGGGAAAATCAGCCTGCCTCAGGAGCTGTATTCTGCTCTTGTTCAGGTGATGTGAAATATTTCATGGTATATTGAAAGAGCACAGGAGTTCCCCTGGTATTTCCTGGACAACATTCATCCCTCAACTGACTACAGTGACAGACAAACTGGATATATGGCTGTCTGCAAAATTTTGCTAAGTGCAAATGGGTGCTGTGGTTATGACAACAAGTGATTGAACTACAAAAGCCATTAATTGATTGTAAAGATATTTGGGGTAATATTAGTTTGTTGGTTTTTGGAAATTCCCCTTCTCAGACATCCTAATATTGACTATGTTGTAGCCTTCTGTTGTGTTCTGTAACTAATAGTCCTGATACGGAAAGGGAAGAGGTAAAAGGGAGAGGTAAATGACAGCACAGAAATACGTAAAACCTGCATCAGACTCACCTATTCATGTTGGTGAGGGTCTGATCATATGATTGCTCGCCAATCCGCTTGTTTCCAGAAAGATCTCGACCACCGCTTCCAGTGTATGTGAATTCATTACCCCTGTCCTAAGAGTATGAAGAAGACCCATCAGTGACAAGAACTCTACCCAGTTAAGGTCAACATTCTGGTGCAATTGCTGCTTATCGAGCAATTACTGTATCTCATTGCAGGGGGGGGGATGTGATTAGGCTGATAACGTTAGGAGCTGGTTTTAATTAATTTCGACACCATTGTCAGGATATGAAACCTTTCGAAGTCCGTGCCCATCTCTCTCAAATCAGATCAGAATTATTCAACAATTCTGGGATAGGGAAGGGGGTGAGGGGGTCGAAGTAACCCAGGAAGGGACGGAACAAAAAGAATCTCAGAAATAGTGTTTTAATTTTTCTTTTTTTTAAAAAGGGCCCAATACCCCATTCCGAATGGAAACCTACATACTGTAGTTGTCACTCTTTTTCCTGGTCACCTGTCTCGTGGTACAGAAGCATCGACTGCAGTTTATTGCACAATGGCTGGAATTCTCCGGCCATGGCATTCTGTGTTCCCGCTGGCAACGCACTCCCGTCTGGGGGTTTCCCGGCGGCGTGGGGTGGTTTCAATGGGAATGGCGTGCATTCGAGAAACAAGGGGCCAGGGGACTAAAGAGTCCAGCCAATAACTTACTTTCTTTTTTTTTTTCAAATTTAGTGTACGCAATTCATTTTTTCCAATTAAGGGGCAATTTAGCGCGGCCAATCTACCTACCCTGCACATCTTTGGGTTGTGGGGGCGAAACCCATGCAAAAACGGGGAGAACGTGCAAACTCCACATGGACAGTGACCCAGAGCCAGGATCGAAACTGGGACCTCGGCGCTGTGAGTCAACAGGGCTAACCACTGCGCCACCGTGTTGCCCACAGCCAATATCTTTCTTAAGACCCGATGCATGTTATGATTTGTTTGTAACAATTTCACATGACTAATTACAACTTTAAGAACTACAATTTTCAAACAATTTCCTGATTAGTACAATCAAGGAATTAATTAAGTTAATCACCCCATTGTATAACATTAAAATGCTGCAATTCCCCAGTGTATGCCAAACCCTCACCATGAAGTAATATGAACTTACTCAGGCCGTATATAGTGTACCTTCAGAAAGGCAATACAACAGCACTCTAATAAAATATACTTTTATTTCTACTGTTAGGAAAAGCATTGGTGTAGTAAAATCATGATAGGAAACAATCTTCTCTTTGAGAATTGTTCCAATTGGATCATTATCTTCGTGTGATAACTTAATGCAGCTCATTCAGTTTGCCAATCCATGACATTGGGGATAAGCCATGAAGACCTGAAATATTCTAGGTTCGTACTCAGTCAATGTGATCTTAGCCAGGTGAAGAAACATGATCATTTTCTCAGCCCTCCGAGACTAAGGAGGGGAGGAGAATAAAGTCAGGGAGTGATCACACCAGTTTACAATCCAAAAAACATGTACTAGAAAATCAGTGTATCCATTTACACATGAAGTATGGCTACTGGGAAAGATACTGGAGGTGGCCGGTACATTTACAGAACTCGAAGTGGGGGGAGAATATAAGATGAGGAGGGAAAAGATGAAGAGGGAAAAGCAGCTTAATTTGAGCCCAGGGATGAAAGAAAATGATGCATGCCTGGGTACTACCATAAAATGCAATATGGAGTTGTACAAACCCAAGAGATGCAACATGTGGGTGTGTGTGTGAGCGAAAGAGTGAGTATGTGAGAGAGCTCAAGCAAGAAAAAAAATGACCTTACTGATCTGCTCGGATAATGCTGCACCTCAGTGTCCCCTGGAGTCCTTTTAACAAAAGCTAAAATGGTTAATATTGTACGGAGCTCGTTATTTTAGCAACATACCACTTCGTCCTCAAAGCCGCCGGCTAGCACCAGGGAGTAGGCTCCATCATTACTTCGTCCATGAATCCCTCCAACATGTGGCCTGTGAACACCTGCCTCACTCACCTTGCAGCAATAAAGCATTCAGATTTAAAACAGTTAATATATGCGATAATCGAATTATCCGTATATGATCAGTAATCATCTTGAATTAGCCGTTTCTCATTAACAGAACTAAAAACAGAAACAAAGTCAGTGATATTGTAAAAACAAAACAGGTCTCAGTTTGAGCGAGTTACAACAAAAAAAATACGGTGGTAGATAACTTAGCTTCTCAGCACAGTGGCGCAGTGGTTAGCACTGCTGCCTCACGGCACCGACGACCCGGGTTCGGTCCCTGGTCAGTCACTGTCCGTGTGGAGTTTGCGCATTCTCCCCATGTCTGTGTGGGTCTCACCCTCACAATCCGAAAAGATGTGCAGGCTAGGGGGATTGGCTACACTAAATTGCCCCTTAAATTGTAAAAACAATAATTGGGTAATCTAAATTTATAAGATAGCCCCGTGTTCTGAAAATTCACATATGTACAAATCCTGAACAGATTATAGGGAAAATTAAGTTTTGTCATTGGTTGGGCAACATACAACACAAAAATAGGAATACATACTTGTGCGCAGAAGCAGCTGTGGGAAAGCTAGAATGAATCATAATGTCCCACTTAACAAAGTAGCAGAAGCAGAAGATGCAAATATCATCTGCTCAAATGACTGCATTGGAAGCACATTTTTCACATAACCGGAGGGTAATTTAAAAGAAAAAGTACATAAGAGAGTTCCAGTCCTGCCAAGATATGCTTCCTCAAAACATTCCAGGAGTGTAGATTAGTTTGCCAAGTTTTGAGGGAACCCAAGTGATAAGCACATGTGAAACAGCTACAACGTTATAGTTAGGTGATGGTAATACTGGGTTACAGTGATAGGGTGGAGGCATAGGCCTGGGTAGGGTGCTCTTCCAGAGGGTCGGTGCAGACTCGACGGGCCGATGGCCTCCTTCTGCACAGTAAGGATTCTATTCTACGATATGATTTCTCACATGAAAAGCGATTCCGCTATAAAGCCCCAGAACACGTGGCATTGAATTCTTCTAAAAGCTAGAGTAGACAGGGGCAGTGCAGTAATCATAATTGATCCATGAAAAGGCCTTCAGTAAGGTACTAAAGTAAATGGCGCCATAGTCCCAGATGACCTTAGGCTGCTTTCCCCTTTAACAGGGAGAGCTGACTGGTGTTGGTAATTTAACCCGAGGATCACCACACCTCAGGCCAGGGTCAAGGTACGGGAATTGAACCCACACTGTTGGCCTCGCATCACAAACCAGCTCTCCAGCTAACTGAGCTAAACAGGCCTACATAATAGACAAATGAACGTCAGAGAATGTTGAGTCAGAGGATGCGCAGTGGAACAGATAGCTAGTTGGCTACAAGACAGAAAGTAAGCGCAATGGGGCAGCTATTCAAGTGGCAAAAGGTGGTAACTGGGGTCCCACAAAGATCTGTACTGGGACCGCTATCATTCACAATTTATATGAACAATTTAGACTTCGGACTCCAAACCCACAATTTCTGTGTAGGCTACACCAAATTGGCAAAGGGCGGGGGTAGGATCAATATGAAGGAAGGCTGCAACAAAATTACAAAAAAG
The DNA here is from genome assembly GCF_902713615.1 of Scyliorhinus canicula. Taxonomy (NCBI): domain Eukaryota; kingdom Metazoa; phylum Chordata; class Chondrichthyes; order Carcharhiniformes; family Scyliorhinidae; genus Scyliorhinus; species Scyliorhinus canicula. The sequence continues at coordinate 21,954,424 of NC_052153.1, read as the reverse complement.
ACATTGATAAAACTTACACAATGGGCATACAATTGGTAAATTAATGTTAACGTAAATAAGCGAGTGAATATATTTTGGTAAGAAAATGAGGACACATATTTACTTGGGAAATAATAATAATCTTTATTGTCACAAGTAGGCTTACATTAACACTGCGATGAAGTTACTGTGAAAAGCCCAGAATCTAAATAGTACAAAACGAACCTCGGAGTACAATACAAAAATATTGCTTAAAAAGACTTATTGTCCAAAGCTTTTCGTCTTACACACATCAACATACCAAGTATACCACATTGTCCTGACGAGTGCAAAACGAAAAGCTTTGGCAAAAATAACCTTCCCCCCCCAAATACTGGTATTACCAAATGATTAAATACAAAAAAAATCATTAAAAGTAGTGATGTAGTAAGGCCATAAACATAAAGGCACTCGGGTTTATTTCTATAGGCATGGAGAGTTTAGAGGTTGTGCTAAACTGGTGTTGAGCCTTGGTTAGACCAAGGCTGGGAATACTGTGTCGAGGTAATATTCTGGTTACCATGTTATCATTTGACTTTCCAGTCTGTACCACTTTCACAAGTTGTTAGTCCCCCTCAACCAGCCTCTGACTATAGTCCTCCAATTTTTTTCTGCTTCAAACATTTATCTAAATCCCTCTATAGATCACCACCTTATCAGGCAGTGCATTGAAAATCCAAAACCATTCATTGTGTAAAATGGGTTTTACTTCTGGTGCCTCTGGTTCTATGTCAATCACCTTAAACCTGTGCCCTCTGGTTATTGACACTTCAATCACCGAGAAAAACCTCTCTTTACTTCCCCTATCCAAAACCTTAAGCACCGCCATCAAATTTCCTCTCAGCCTTTTCTGCTCTAAATGAGAGCAATCGCAGTTCTCCAGTCTATGCTCCTAACTATAATTCCCGATCCCATTCTAGTAAATCTGTTCTGTACCCATTCACAAACTCCTCCCACGCTGGAGCGAGTTAAAAAAAAAAACAACTGACAAGGGATGTTACTCCGAAAGGGGAACTACTTTCAGGAGAGGATGAACAGGCCGGGTCTTGAAAAGAGAAAGGCTGAACGAGGGGTGTGATGTGATCAAGGTCTTTAAAATTATGAAAGGTTTTGACAGAGTGGACATGCAGAGAAAGTGTTTCGACTTGTGTGGAAGAGCAGAGCTGGAGGCCAAAGTCAGCAAAAGAAACAATCGGGGAATTCAGAAATATTTTCTTTAAACCAGAATGGTGAGAATATGGAACCCATTGCTACAGTGAGTAGTTGTGACTAATAGTGTCCATCATACTATCAAGAGAAAAGGCAAGATGAGGGAGAAGGGCATACAAGGTTAAATTGCTAGTTAGATGCGGATGTATAGGTGGCGGCTTGCATGGAGCATTGACAGCAGAATGGACTGTACTTGCTCTGCATATTATAAGAATTCTATGTAATTGCAGCTATTTTTGGCCAATCAAAGCTAACCTGAAACAATTTTAAACTCACTGCTCCTTCTGAACTACGAACCTGGAAGGACTAACTACATGTCTAATTTAAGAATGAAGGTCCGATCAGGCAAGTAATCAATCCTCTCTGCTTCATTCCACATCGACTGCAGAAGCTACTAAAGTAAGGCAGGTGGAGATTGGCTGAATCATTCTTTCCTTTCCTCCCGGAGTAAGAATTATTTTATCAGTTGTCAAAGTTGAGCTGCAAATAGGAGCGCTCGTGTTGCAGGTATATGATATCTTAGCAGTAATATGTTGCAATTGTGTGCCAAATGTGGCTCATTTTGTTACCACTGGAACATAATGAAGCATCAGGTAGAACAAGCCTCAACCTGCTCCCCATACTTCTTCAAGACTTTAGCAGTGAATGATACACTTAATCTAGTTACCAGCTTGTCCCCGGCCTTCACACACAAAAGAAATGCAAGAATTAAAAATGCCTAGATGTAATAACTTGAGATTGTGCTCAGATCTATAGTGTAAATTACACTTCAGTTCTCTAACTTTGTGATAATGAAGAAAGCATTGAGACAATGATCTGACCCAACCGAATCGGAGAAGTGATCTTAGTTTTAAAGCTGTAGGTGTGCCCGAAGAAACCTTTTTATCAGAATGCCAATTTAAATACAGCAGATCAACAATAAGGCCTTGCAGTTTTCCCATAAAGAAAACTAACACTTTAATTTGTGCAGGAGATGAGAAAAAGCAGCTTTGACGAGATTTAAATAACGCCTGGTAAGGATCAAAAAGAAGACTGTCAACTGGGAATTGCACGGGCTTGATTGTGCACCATTTGTAAACAGCTTGCTTAAAACCAGGCTTCAACGGGCGGTCCCTTAACTGTACAAATGCAAATTGTTCATTAAAGACTGAAATCACCACAACATGAACTGGATAGAGCTATATTTTCAACTAAGGTGAAGCACAAACTGGACTTACTCCAGTAGAAGCAGAATGTGTGTGACTGGTCCAACCAACTAGCCATCAAACAAATATTTTTAATTCAATGCTATAAACTCTATTAATGGATTTCTTGTAAGGAAACAAAGAAGGTGTCAGTCATTGGGCAAAACCGATCTACTAGTATGTGTGCTTCTGTGTGCGCAAGCATGTGTCTGTGTGCACAGAGAAATTTGAATTGAAGTTATTGTGGCCAGGAAAATAAAAAACTTCCCGTGCCGCAGTTTGACACAGCAGAGACCAAGAAGATACCTTGGGGTTGATGTGTTATCCAAGGAGCCAAAGACACCCAAATCCTAAACACACCGCTCTCCTATATATCCTGGCTACATGCCGAGTCAAGAGAGCAATTTCATACCCCAGCGTCTAATGTACTAGCAGGTAAAGAGGAAGAATTTCAATCGAGCAGCTTGCATGAATAACTTTACCGCTAAAATTAAACTCAAGGTGCAGGGTGCATTCTTTTTATGGGAATACAGAATCCTTTTAAGGTTCTGCAAAATTGCAGCCACCCTTGAGAAGTCAGTTCACAACAACAACTTGCATGACACGAGCCACGCAAGGAAATATTAGGTCAGATGACCAAAATCTTTGTACAAGAGATAGGTAATAAGAAGTGCCTCAAAAGGATGAAGACAAGGTGGAGAGGTGGAAAGATGGGAATTCAGTGCTTGGGACCCCTGGCAACTTACGATCTGGCATCCAACGGTGCAGCAATTATAATTGGGAACGCACAGCAGGCCAGAATTAGAGGAACGCAGATATCTCAGAGGATTGAAGATGAGACAGAGAGGGGTGAGGCCATGGAGGGATTTGAAAACAAGGATGAGAATTATAAATCAAGATGCTGCTGGACGGAGTAGGCCAATGTAGGTCTGCGAGTACAGGGAGTAAAGGGGAAGAGGGTTTGTAGTGAGCAGAGTTTTGAAGGACCTCAAGTTTATCGAGGGTAGAATGTGTGGGACGAGTCAGTACATTGTTGGAATATTTGAGTCGAGAGATAGGAAAGGCAAAAATGAGGTTTTCAGTAGATCAGCTGAGATAAGAGGCAACGTCTAGTGATGTTATGGACATGGAAACGGGTTGTTAAGACTCTACCGTGTAAAACAGCTTAGATTTCTGTGGTGTTACATACATCTTCAGAGTACTTCAGAGGATTATGGATACTGCACAGGCACTGAGCATGGCAGCATGGGGAAAGAGGGTGAAGAGGAAAATGAAGAGAAAGGGACTGAATGAGCTTTTTGACGCCAGAGAGGCAAGTGGAGTTGCTGAGCAAGAGAAGTTGAAAGGACATGGCAGGGAAGCTCAAACAGCTAATGGTGAAGCAGGGAACAAGAAGCAGGCCAGGGTTGGAGGATCAGCGAATGTGTGAAAGGGCATACATCAAGAGATATCACAGAGCTATGGAGAGAGCGAGGCTTTTCAGAGATTTGAAAGTAGGATTTGAAACCTCCAAGTCAATTTTCTGCAACGTGGAGGCTTGAGCGAGAGGAAGCCACAAAATACCCGATTGACTTCTAGTTTCTGAACAGTAAGAGGCAGGCAGGTCACTGTGGAGTCCAACCACCTGATGATTAAGAAAGTTGCACAAAGGCAAAATACTGCAGAAATAGAAGCAAAAATGTTGGAAAAACTCAGCATGTCAGGCAGCATCTGTGAAGCAAAACACACCTAGCGTCTGGTTTCAGGGCCAGAATTTTGAGGTTGTAGGTAAGTAATGTTATAGTGTGTAAGGAAACAATCTTGCTGACAGATTCAACATGAGGAAGAATGTTGAACTCGGGGTGAGATTGCACGTATCCATTTTTCACCCCTAAGCCAAAGATTGCATCTAGGCCAAGGAGGTTTGCAAGTGCTTACGAGAACCAAAGGGGTGGCTTTGAATTTGTCCATATTAAGGTGGAGATAGCTCTGATTAATGAATCTTAATATCAAGTCGGCAGTCACAGGTGGTAATAAAAAGCATTCTCCATGTCTCCACGACCCAACAACCCTCCAAAATATCGGCACTCCATCAAATTCTGGTCTCATAGACATCAATGATTTCAACTACTACCACATCAATAGCATGCCTTCACCTGCCGAGGCCCCAAGTTAATTCCCTCCATCACCACTCTCCATGAATCTTTATTCCTTTAAGATACGGCTGAAGACCTGCCTCTTTAAGCAAAGTGGACTGCCTAATATCTCCTGAAACAGAGGAGGAACCAAGAGAGGAACTGTCATGGAAGTGAAATATGGTGGACAAGCATTTGGAATGCAATCATGAATCACTGTTGACGCCACATGAAATGGCATTGTTGATGTTGATTAGACGGTTGCTGTGTCGCAAAAGGGCAGAAAAGGTGTTTTTACGTTTCCAGGGAGAAACGGGAGCTTCATTCCAAGATTAGAAAGTGTTCCAGAACTTCAGTTTACTGCAGTGCAGAATGCTAGTGTCCTCTAAACTCTAGAGAATCAAAATACCAGGAGAATGTGGATGAGAAAAATATCAGCCATGATGGAATGGCAGAGCAGACTCCATTGGCTGAGTGGCCTAATTCTGTTTCCATGTCTTATGGTCTAATAGGAGTAAAAAAAAAAGTGTTCATCCCAAATGAGAGTGAACTCTTCCGGCGCTCCTGATGTTTGGAGGCTGCTTAAATCATTGTGACAACACCCCTGTAACAACAGGGCGCTGCAGATGGTTCAATTTGATTCCATTCTGCTTCAGCTTTGCTTGTGTGAGCATCACAGACTAATAGTTGTATTCTGCCAACATTTATCTGGGTAGTGCAGCTGACCCAGGCATGACCTGCGGAGACAGTAATACCGATCATGAAAATTTAAAAATGGAAATAATGTAAAGATGTGGCTTGAAGATTTCAAGTGATCCGGCTCTGACTATTTGCAGCTTGTTCCATTGTGGGGTTACCCTTGGGAAGAAAGAATGTGACACTGTCTTGGAAACAAGTGGTCTTTGTAGTTTGTGTGGATGGCCTACTCGTGTTTTGTCTTTACCGGAGGGCCCCAGCTACTTGTTTCTATCAATTCTCACCAGTCCATTCCAGGTTTTATAGAATGTGGTCAGTCTATTTTTTTCCTTCCTTTGCCGTATTGATTCCCATTCCAAATCTTTGACCAAGGATGTAACACTGGTGTATTTCCCATATCGATTCATACAGAATCATGCAGCATGCCTTTGGATCACTTCAATCTTCTTTATATTCCCGTCATATAGAATTTCACACACAACCTGCATACTCCAGGACTCGACGAACTTTGGTAAGCCAAAATATTTTTGTGACAACACCAAAGATTCCTCCTCAGAAATCCAAGAATACTGTTTGCTCTGGGTGTTATCCGAGTGAGGAATCCTCATTGTAGACTGCGTTTAGGGTATACCTGTTACGAGAATTTGGTTACAGAACTTATCTGTTGGTGGATCTTTTCTGTTGCTGATACACATGACAGAGCATTCCTTGTGGAATAGTTAGGGGTTTTATGTGAACTAAGTAAGCTTCTCTTATAACGCCTAGGATATATAGGGGCTGATTTAGCTCACTGGGCTAAATCACTGGCTTTTAAAGCAGACCAAGCAGGCCAGCAGCACGGTTCGATTCCCGTATCAGCCTCCCCAGACAGGTGCCTGAATGTGGCGACTAGGGGCTTTTCACAGTAACTTCATTGAAGCCTACTCGTGACAATAAGCGATTTTCATTTCATATACCTTCATTGTAAACCTTTCCTTACATCCATAACTAGCGGAATTATTTTAAAATTCAACAATAGTGCGGATGGGGCATTTTTGGGTCAGTATTTGATTGAACTTCCTGCCCAATTTTCATTTCCATTGAGCCACTATACTGCAAAGCAGATTCAACAGCTGTTTCTGGACTGCTGGATGGTGACAATGTTCCTGGTTTCAGTGGCCTAATTGCTGGATTAAATAATGTCCCAACTTCTTTTAGCTACTCAGCACACTTCAGACTAAAATTTGCCTTACCGTGCAATCTATCTGTCAGAAGGACAAGCACTTTCAGCAGAGTGGATTCACCAGAAATCAGGCCATATCCAATTATACATGGCCCAAGAGAGAGAGAAAACGTGCCCCCACTCGTCAGTGGACCGAGAACGAGAGGGCACAGATTTAAAGTGACTTGCAAATGCGACGTGAGAAAAAACATTTTCACACAGCGAGTGGTTTGGGTCTGGAATGTGCTGCCTGGAAGTGTGATGGAGGCAGGTCCTGTCGAGGCATTCAAAAGGGAAATGGAGGATTATTTGAATAGAAACAATGTGCAGGGATACAAGGAAAAGCACAAAGTCATAATGGTCATTTGGAGAGCTGGTGCAGACAGGGCAGGCCGAATGGCCTCCTTCTGCGCCATAGAACAAAGAACAAAGAAAAGTACAGAATAGGAACAGGCCCTTCGGCCCTCCAAGCCTGTGGCGACCATGCTGCCCGCCTAAACTAAAATCTCTGGTGGTGGAGAATTCGGGACACGGCGGGGGCGGGATTGACGCCGGCCCCCGGTGATTCTCCGACCCGGCGGGGGGTCGGAGAATCCCGCCCCAGATCTCTGTTACTGCCTCAGAAAGTGGGCAAAACGGGAAAGCAGTGCCTCCCGATATTTAATTATTGGAAGAACACAACTGCAAATTAAATTATGGACACTTTTATTCATTTAAAGTTAATATTTTAAGTAGAAAATAGACTTACAACACCGATGAAGTATTCCTTGTATTTTAATTGTGACAAATTCACACAGTGGCACAAGACAGAACTACGATCTCACAAATGCAGATGTTGAAGAAACCCAGTTATGGTGATGTCCCCACCCACCCAGACCCTTCCTTTAGGATCTTCAGCACAATTCTGCCCCTATTATCATTATTAGGAAATCACCATCTTTCTGGTGGGGTTTTTAGGATCCGGAAATTTCTCATTTTAGCCATCACCGATAAGGAAATGTGGTTTAAAAACTCTCCACCTCACTCAGTGCAAGAAACAAAATGTGGAGAGGGAACCTTCACACAGATCAGCTTTTGCGAAAGGAAATGAGGGCACTACTTTAGCCTTCCAGTTGAAGCCAGTTTGATGATCCCCCAGTTAACATCAAACACACAGAAACAAGCAGCTATGATTTTGATTGGGGCGAGATAGTTGGAGAGGAGGAAATGAAATGAAAATTACTTATTGTCACAAGTAGTCTTCAATGAAGTTACTGTGAAAAGCCCCTAGTCGCCACATTCCGGCGCCTGTTCGGGGAGGCTGGTACGGGAATTGCTGGCCTGCCTTGGTCTGCTTTAAAAGCCCGCTGTTTAGTCCAGTGTGCTAAACCAGCCCCTACCAAAGCAGGAATTTGTCCCACATATCAAAATGAAATGTAATCTTTTCGACCGATGTCTAGAGTTACTTCTATTCCATTGTAGCTTCCAAGAAGCAGTGTTCTCATTTCCTTCCCCAATAGCTGAAGTCTATGGGGCGATTCCCTTTCTCAGATGCACCAATGCATTTTGTTTCTTGCAGTGAGAGGAGAATGTTAAAGCAACATTTCATCTTTAGTGATTGTTAAAATGAGAAAAGAGGCTATTGCCCAGTGGACTAGTAATCCAGGGCCCCCGAGTAATGCTCTGGGGACCTGGGTTAAAATTCCACCACAGCAGATGATGAAACTTGAATTCAATTTAAAAAATCTGGAACTAAACGTCTAATGACAAACATGAGACCATGTTGAGCTCCAATGGTAACTCTTAAGAATTGGAAAGCACATCTTGACTTCTTCCATGCCAAGTTTATTGTTTTCAGCAATCATTTCTCCAACAACTTCCACAGTGCCACCTGTATCCACTTTATATTTGGTGCTGTCTATTAAACAATAAGTGGAGTAAATTAAACAATTAAAACCCCAATTCCAACATAAGCATGAGGAAACATAAACTATTTCCTAACAGGCCATTGTCGATTGCCATAAAAACCTAACTGGTTCACTAATGTCCTTTAAGGAATGAAATCTGTCATCCTTACCCGGTCTTGGCTACATGTGACTCCACATCCACAGCAATGTAGTTGATTTTTAACTGCCCTCTGTGATGGCCTAGCAATGCCACTCAGCTCAAGGACAATTAGGGATGGGCAATAAATGTTGACCCGTACCCCTTGAACAAAGTTTTAAAAAGCCTAACTTAAACCAGAAAAATGGTGATTGCCTAACAATAATAGGGGCAGAATTATACTGAGATCCTGAACTCATACATACTGCAACTGAATATATTCACAGCTCAATATAACTCCAACCAATCCCCATTATAATATCATTTCCTAAAAAACTTGTGTTTACCTGTGCACCTTATTTACAAAGCACTGATTTACTGATCCGTCAATCGCATGGTTAAATTAAAATTACCAACACATCTTATGCTGAGAACTGAAACAAATCAAAGAACGCTAATACATACCTGAACTCTGAACTTCCACATTGTGCCAACAGGAGTGCCAGGTATGGGGCCATAATGGTTAGAAGGAACTATTGTGCATTCCTTCGTGCGGCCAACACAGGCCATACCCTGTGTACATAAGATAGATTGATGAAAGATACATTGATAATCCCTCTGATATTTTCAAACAGCGCTCTAATGAATGTACATGCACGCAACTCAAATGGACAAACAGCAGTGCCCACCTTGCCCCAGTCTCTCTGGCTTGCAGTGCTGGCAGACGGCATCTTGGCCTTCTTCTTGCTTTCTTTCAGCTTTTCCCCTGCTCGCACAACTTCACTCGTATCATTTTTACAGGAGGGGCAATACCTGCAAATATGCAATTTTCAAATGTAGAATTATGGGCTACACGGGATATATTGAAATGGCCCAAGTTCGTAAATCTAAGTTCCAGCATCCTGTGTTAATTTTTCCTCAAGACGTATACATGCAACATTTGATAGTAAAACGTTTCAAACTAAAAGGAAAAGTGTGTGTGTGTGTGTGGTGGGGGATTTTCTGTTACTTTTTCTAACCTGCACGCCTCTTGTGAAATTGTAAATGACTGCATTCACTCTCAGAAACTGTGCCTATTTAAGACCACTCCACATAGACTTAGCAGGACAGACTCAGCATAAACACAGCTCCAGCCCAACTCCAGGCTCATACCCAAATTCACTTGAGAAAACAATTAGTTTGAACAGTAACTTCAGGTTAAGTGTACAAAGAGAAATGCCTCTTTTATCTAACTTCTTCATGGGAGGATGGTTGGCAGCCTCCAGCTGCTTCCTAATAAGTTTGTTTTAGTTAGTAGGCTTTTCGCCTGCGTCCGAAAGTTAATCATGAACCTATGATTGAAAGTCAACTATGAAATATGACATAAAACAGCACCAGTGCAACTAAATAAATACAGGAAGGCAGCATTAATTGCCATGAATAACTCACCAGTACACAATGCCTGACCAGCATCTAATGTCAAACACAATGGCATTAAATATGCATAAAATCTCCACAAATAATTCACAGGGCATAGTGCTTTCAAGTTCAATTATAGATTTCAGTCCATTTAAACTTACTTTTACCCATTGCTTTATTTTGCTTAAGGCCGCGCATAACTCAATAACACACAGATAAGCCACTCTTGCAACTGACTGTTAGTCATTAAGTTAAGCATCGACTTTGCCTCAGAATTTTCTTAACCAGCTGGCTTGGAGAGACAAGCTCAGATTGGGCCTTCAACACAATTAACAGCTCGTGGGGTTACAGCGCTCCACAGTGCAACAGATGACTGCCCTGGCTCACTGGGTTTCCATTACAATACACTGCTGTATTCTGGATAGGCTAACCTGAGCAATTTCATGATTTAAATTCTGCACACAGACTCAAGAACCTACTAATCAATAAACTTATTAGGAAGCATCTGAAGGCTTCCTATTATCTTCCCATGGAGAAGTTAGATAAAACACACATTTCTCTTTGTATAGAACAGCCTCAACTGAAGAGTGATTTGGGGTCCGGAGTTGGGGTGGGGCAGTGTTTCCTCAGAATCTGTCCTGCTAAAGCCAAGTGAGGAAGTGGTCTAAATAAGCACAGTTTCGGAGAGTAATTGCAGCAATTGAAATGTCACAAGAAGCGTCTAGGTTAGAAAAAGTAAAAGCAAATTATTTTTTATCTCCCCCCTCCTTCCCTTTCTTTGGAGATACGTTGCTGCCAGATGCTGTAGATATACATATTGAGAAACAATTAACAGAAGATGCTGGAAATGCGTAACAGGTTACTCAGTGTCACAGCAAGGACAGCTAAAATGTTTTAATGCAATGCTTTGTCAGATAGATAAACACTTCAGAAGAGTTAGGAATATGGCAGACGGAAAAACAACACATTAATAAGAGGAATGCTAGCCGAGGCAATGAAAAAGCACCAACAGAACTAACGACTGCACAAGTTGCTAGGGCAACAAACAAAATAGTCAAGGAGCGGGGAGACACACACAAGGACGAAGGTGGAGATTAGAACAATTAGAAAATCCTATCGTTACAGGAGGTTGGAAATGAAAGGCAGGAAATGCTGCAAAAACAAAGTCAAGAATAAGCTCAGCCAGGAGGGGGTGGTCAGTGGCGGTTGGGAAGTAGCTGCGGGCTCAGGAATCACCCTGGCAAGTGGGGCTGTACATTCCTTGTGAACATCAGACGATTGGGGGTCAGAAATGTAAATTGTCCAATTGGCAGATTTCATCACAAGAATTAGAGATGTGGAGAAGGAAACAGGAGGTGAACTAAATAATAGTCAAGTCAACATCGACTGGCTCCCCATCCTCTTCATTCCCAAATCCTTATTCATTAATTTGTGCATAGTTTATGCTACCCCCCCACCTCTGTAAACTCCTCTGACTCCACATGGCAGTTCCTCCACTGCCTTCTTCCAACATTCGTTTACAATGCACCGCCCTCTTTCTGCCCCATCAGTCATTCAGTTTTCTCTCTTCGTGTCCCCGGGTTATGGAATCTCTATTTTAAACTCAGTCTCCACCTCCCTGTATCTCACAATGCCTTCGTAAGTCACTTTGAAATCTCTTAGTTATATCCAATTCCAGTTCAGAGGTATTAAAGCTATTTGTGCCAGTTGTTCTTGTTGTAACTATAATTCACTTGCCGTTCTTTCATTACTGAAAAGGCTGCTCTCGTTGAGACTCTGTACGAGTGGCTGAAATAGATATTTTAGGTTCAGTAAATAGTGGTTTCAGTTCAATTCAGAGCGAGACCTGAATGGTTCCCACTGGTAAGAAATGAGTCATAAAGATTCTCCTGTTCTACCCCCTCATCACTCCCAAATAAAACAAAATAGGTTTACCAGTCCTCATCATCTGGTATCTTGCTGAGGGGTGGATTCAGGCAGTATATGTGATATGCCATATTACACTCGTCACACAGCAGCTGCATATCTGGGTCCTGCTTCCCACCACATAATCGACAGGCGCAAAATCTGCATTCTTTGTCGGGATCCGCCTTGCAGTATTTACACTCCGGGCCACTCTTCCCTGGAGAGGGGATGGGGAAAGTGGGAACAAAACAATTTCTTGAATCAAACACCATCCGCGGAGGTGACTGAACATTTTGTTTAATTCCCAGAATATGAATAGCCTCATACTTTTAAACTGTCCATCAGCTAATGTGATTGCATCAGCTCCAGGTGCTTCAATCTTGTAGATTTCGTCCACAAATGCCACCTTGCAGTCACCTATCATATCTAGAGGGCCACTGTAGAAGACAAAAAGCCATAAGTTTACCTGTGCAGTACCGAGTGATTAGACACATGTTCAAAGCTCATGCAGGACCTCTAAAGAAACCTTTGTTGTCTCATATGAGGGAACATATTTCAAGCGTGCACACCATGAACCTCTTTGCAATTTTCTCTGTTGCAACAATTCCATCATAGTCTGATTGTAAAGGTAAAGATGGAAGTTAAAAATGCTAATTTGCAAAACCATTTATTAATAAAAATTTGCCCCACACACGTACACACATGCAAAGTCACAAAGGATTTCCGTATGGTTATTTCCAAATAATTGTTCCAATGTGGAATTCAGCAATTTTAGAATGGGTCATCTCTCTGACATTTCAATTAATAACATTCATCAATGCAGACAGTGTTCAGGCAGAAAGAATAAACTCATAATACGAAAGGAGGGCAGCACGGTGGCGAGGACTGCTGTCTCACAACGCCAGGCAACCGGGTCCAATTCCGGCCTCGGGTGGCTGTCTGTGGAGTTTGCACTTTCTCCCCGTGCCTACATGGGTTTCCTCCCGGTGCTCCGGTTTTTCCTTCCACCGTCCAAAGATGTTCCACTTAGGTGGATTTGTCATGCTAAGTTGCCCCTTAGTGTCCAAAGGTTTAGGTGCGGCTTTTGGGTTACAGGGATATAGGGCGAGGGCATGACCCTAGGTAGGGTGCTCTTTCAGAGGGTCAGTGCAGACTCGATGGGCCAAGTGATCTCCTGCTGCACTGTAGGGATTCTAAGAAGCGGGCCCTTCAATGAAAGTTGCCTGATATAGATGTATATCCAGAGGCAATTCAGAATCTACCATATATCTGCAGGATATGTTGCAGATATAGACTGAACAAATTCTGTAACAGCCCAGTAAACCTCAAACCACATTCTGGATAAATCTTGGAAGATTCTAAATATGGTCATATTGAGTAATAATGAGCAATACAGATTTTCACTGTAGATTAAATTTAGTGATTCAGTCTAACTCCACTGTTGACAACAGTTTCAGATCACAATGACAGCACCCCTTTCGGAGCTCATTATTGCCTCTATATCAGTGTGTGCCTTTTCTTTTCTTGTTTACGCTGCTTTATTTTCTCTTGCTCACTGAGATCCTCCCTGCTCCTGTACAGTCAAATGCCTCAAAAGCCAATCGAATGAGCAGCTCTAGCATGGAGCCAACAACTAATCTGCTCACTACAATCCTTCTTAAGATGTGCCATTCTTCACAATATTAACAAAATACTTCAGTTTAATATTCAAATTAGATTTGCCACTCCTGATCAATATGGTTAAAATCAAAATCATCATTCAGGCAATTCTAGCACAATCACAATGTTCATTTTCATAAGCTGAGATCATACTGATATTAAGTTTCCACGCACTTGCGGTAACTCTACCAGCGACTGATGGTTGGTACAGCTTTCAGTCAAAGTTGGAGATAAGCATCACAAGGGAACAGTGATTACGCTCCCTCTATATGCTCGGGTGCATCAAGACATTGTGACAATGACAAATGGCTATAATTATATGGGGTTCAAGTTTATACTGACAACTGAAACTGGAAACCAATTCCAAGCACGTTATACTGCCATAAATATCAAGTGACCCAGGATCATTGGCTTCTCAATTCTGTCAATATTTTGGCTCCTTTGATACAGCCTCGCCCGATTAAAAAATCTCCGGGTATTTGATGAGGTGTTTTGATTAATCTTACATTAAAATTATATTTGTGGAGAGAGGTCAGAAGGAGTCTCCGAAGGACAACACTACCCTCCAGAGCAATCACTATGATATCAGGTTAATCTTTTCTCCTACCCTGCAAAACAGCCTGTGAAGTTGAGACCTTCATGTTACAAAATCGCATTAATAATGGTGATTGATACCAGATCAAACAGTGCGTGGCTATTAAACACAATGTACACAACCAAAACATTTGCAGTTATCAACACAGCACTCTTGTTTTGCTGGCAGCAATGGAAGTATTGGGTTGTCAATTTAAAACCACAGTAATTGCTCCCCAAATGTATTCTTTTCCAATAATTGCAAGTTAAAGCGCCAGTAATTTTATGATTCTGCAATCTTATTTTAACATGACATCGTTCGTCAACTGAATGCAACCTACTGACAGCTACCATAACACAAGGCCTTAAACCTCACCAAATTATTTCCTGGTGGTGCATACCTTGCTCTCCCCAGCTCCCAACACTAACATTTACACATTTTATGGGATCTGAATGCCACTGGCAAAGTCAGCATTTGTTAGCCACCCCGAATTGTTCTGGAGAAGGTTGTGGGCTCAAACGTATGAACAGGGAAAAATTGAGGACTGAGTTATTCAGCAAATGTCATCACCTTAGTCTTGGCGATAAACAGCCTCCAACCCTAATCCTCCCACTTACTTCTAGACTAAGGCATCATTTAACAAGAGGAACACGTCACAAAGAAAACAGCAGAGGCTCTGGCCACGACGTCTGAAATAACCTTGAACATGAAAGGATTGGAGCATTGCCAATGTAACTCCCTTGTTCTCAAAGAAGAATAAAGGTTAATTCAAGGAACTGCAGGCCAGTCAACCTAATATTAGTGACAGGCAAGGTTCTAGAAGCTATATGGCAGGATGCTATTACTCCCCAGATAGAAAGGCACCGTTTTCATTAAGTGTAATATAGGAGGCTTGATAGGAACATAGGAATCAGGATCAGAAGTAAGCAATTCAGCCCCTCCAGATTGCTTCCCCATCCAATCAGATAATGGCTGATCTTAGAATCACAGAATTTACAGTACAGAAGGAGGCCATTCGGCCCATCGAATCTGCACGCCCTTACAAAGAGCACCCTACTGAAGCACACGTATCTACCCTATCCCCGTAACCCCCACTTAACATTTTTTGGACACGGGCAATTTACATTGCCAATCCATCTAACTCGCACATCCTTGGACTGTGGGAGGAAACCGGAGCACCTGGAGGAATCCCACACAGACATGGGGAGAACGTGCAGACTCCGCATAGACAGTGACCCAGCCGGGAATCGAACCTGGAATCCTGGAGCTGTGAAGCAACTGTGCTAACCACTATGCTACTGCGCTGCCCATCTCTTCCTGGTGTCAAATCCACCTCCCTACCTGTTCTCCATCCCTTTAATCTGTTTTTAAAATCAGAATTATATCTATCTCCTTCTTGAAACCATTTAATGACTCAGATTCCACTGAACTATGTGGCAGCGAGTTCCACAAATTCACCACCCTGTGAGTAGTTCCTCCTCATCTCAGTTCTAAATCAACCGCCTCTCAACCTATATCTGTGACCTCCCATCTAGATTGCCCCACAAGGGGGAACAATTGGTCTACATTTACTTTATCAATCCCTTTTTAGTATTTTGTATACCTCAAGCATATCCCCTCTCATCCTTCTAAACTCCAGCGAGTATAAACCCAAATTGTTTACTCCCTCCTCATAACATCAACCCTTTCATCCCCTGAATGAATCTGGTGACCCTCCTCGGAACTGCTTCCAATTCCACCACATCCCCCCTCTAGTAAGGAGACCATAACTGGACACAATACTCCAGATGTGGTCTCACCAACACCCACAATTGCATCAGTGCTTCTCTACTTTTATACTCCGGTCCTTTTGCATTAAACGGTGTTGAAAAGACTTGTGGCAAAAGGTACAAAGGGAGTCTGGTTGCCTGCAAGAGCGTTGGAAACATAATCCACCAGCACGTGGATTGCCAGCACGTGCGTAACGGGCCAAATGGTATCCACCTGTGCTGTGAATTGGATGAAATCCTGTAGGCTTTATTTCTCACAATATCTATTGCAACTTTCAATATTTAATTTACTGTGGATTGTTCTTTATGTAGTCCTGATTATTCTGCGCTATCATTTCAATCCTGAAATAGTGTGTGTCTGGGGTTACAACGAACTGTAATTCAAGCTAGAAGACCTGTAACAATATCCCACACTTGCTCGTCACCAACACAATTGTCACTTGTAATGTAAACTCACTCTTTTTCTCTTTCCTGCACGTTCCTTCGCCCCAATTTTCGCCTCCTTTGCCTCTCCTCAGCTAAAGACACAAATTTGCATTTCGTAACACCTCCATGAATTCTAGCAGCTCTTCAAAACCTCATCTAAAACAGACGAGCCATTCTTCACCAAGCCCGGACCGCTGTTCTTGGGAGATGACACTGCTGAATCAATTTCTGTCCAGATACATGCTAAATTGCTGGATGGTTTTCAACACCGTAAACTGTTTTATTTTCCCTCTCTAGGCCTGGTCACCAAGACCGACATTAGCGTTCCTCACCATCGCTGTGGTCCAAGCTCAGCT
Organism: Scyliorhinus canicula; assembly: GCF_902713615.1. Taxonomy (NCBI): domain Eukaryota; kingdom Metazoa; phylum Chordata; class Chondrichthyes; order Carcharhiniformes; family Scyliorhinidae; genus Scyliorhinus; species Scyliorhinus canicula. The sequence goes on along the minus strand of NC_052153.1, from coordinate 21,937,893 downwards.
AATGTAGTTAGGACCGTGGATACAAAAGGAAGTCTTATAAATCAGAGGGTGCACTAAATATGGAGAGCTCTGCCACCTTTTCAATAATTCGTTTTGCACAAGATCATTACTATGCAGCAACTGATCTATGGTGATCACAATCTTTGAAAGTGTGCGTCAAAAAAAATAATGTCCCAAATGCCTGTGCCCAATGTTAGGAAAGAGCTAATGTTCCCACGTATTTAATTTGGAATTGGGGGTTTTAATTGTTTAATAGATTGCACGCATTGCTTAATAGACTGCAGCAATATATAATGGGGATACAGGTGGCACTGCTTTTCATTTTGGGAGAGTCGTAGAAGGCAACACCTGCTTCCTCGTGTTTATTATAGAGTTACCATTGGTGCTCAACACCCAACATACTTAATTATATGGATTACCCTCTCGTGAACCATAATCATACGAACGAGGAATAATCCACTTGGCCCTTTGTGCCTGCTCTGCCATTTCATAAGATCATGGCTGATCCAAATGTAGCCTCAACTCTACATTCTTGATTACCCCTGATGACCTTTCACCCCTTTGCTATCAGGAATCTATCTACCGCTGCCTTAAAAATATTCAAAGACTCTGCTTCCACTGCCTTTTTGAGAATTAAGTTCCAAAGACTCACGGACCTCGAGAAAAAAATATTATTTTCATCTCGGTCTTAAATGGGCGATTTCTTATTTTGAAACCGTGATGCCAAGTTCTAGAATCTTCCATGACAGGAAACATCCTCTCCACATGCACCCTGTCAGGACCCCTCTGGTTTCAAGCAAGTCGTCTCTCACTCTTCTAAACTCCGGCAGATACAGGTGTACACTATCCTCATAAGAATACTCGTCCACTCCAGGTATTAGTCCAGTAAAGCTTCACTAAACTGATTCCAATCCATTTACATCCTTCCTTAAATAACGTGAGCAATACTGTACACAATACTTCTCCCTGTGGTCTCCCTGATGCCCTGCGTAACTGAAGGGGGGTTGGTGAGCTCAATTGGCTGGTTAGTCATGTACAGCGATGCCAACAGCATGGGTTCACTTCTCGTCCCGGTTGAGATTTTCATGAATGCTCCACCTCCTCAACCTTGGCCGTTGCCTGAGGTGTGGTGACCCTCAGGTTAAATCACCTGCAGTCAGCTCCATGATCCCCTGGGACTGGGGTGACTTTTACACAAATAACTGAAGCATAACCCCCCTACCTTTGTATTCAATTCCCCTTGCAATAAACAATAGCATTCGATTAGCTTTCCTGATTACTTGCTGTATCTGCATACTAGCCGTTTGTGATTTATGCACTAGAACAGCTAGATCCCTCTGCATCTCAGCTCTGAACTCTCTCACCATTTAGATAACATTCTGTTTCACTCCTCCAGCCAAAATTGACCATTTCCTATTTTCCCACATTATATTCCATTTGCCACTCAATAAATCGATCCATATCCCTTTGCAGCCTCCACATGTCCTCTTGACAACTTACTTTTCTACCTATCTTTTGTGTGATCAACAAATTTAACAACCATAAGGTGGATCGATTCTGTAAAATTGCCCATTAAGTGGCCAAAAGGTTAGGTTGGGTTACTAGGTTATGGGCATAGGGTGGGGACGTGGACATGCAGGGTGCTCTTTCAGAGGACTGGTGCAGACCCGATGGGCCAACTAGTCTCCTTCTGCACTGTGGGGATTCTATGACACCTTCCATTCATCAAAGTTATTTATGTTGCAAAAGGTTGAGGTTTTAAAAGTTGAAGCCCCAGCTCTGATCCCTATGGCACACCAGTCATTACATCCCGTCAACCAGAAAAAGACCCATTTGTGCCTATCCTCAGTTTTCTGTTAGCTAGTCAATTTTCTTTCCATGCCAATATGTTATCCCCTATATCATGAGCTTTTATTTTTCACAATAACCTTCGATGTGGCACCTTATCAAACGCCTCTGGAAATACAAGAACAGTACATCCTCTGGTTCCCCTTTACCACGGCAATCACAAAGTATAAACCAGGCGAATTCTAAAGTTCAGGCATCAGCTTAGGCCAATGCCTGTGTGCTGTGAGCTACCATCAAATTAGCAACTCTTGTTCTATCCTGTAAAATGTGCAGTGTTGGACCCATGTCTCTGTCACCTTCCACCACAAACAAAATAGAATCAAGTCCCATCTGTGGGCCAATGTGGCTACAGGGAGGACTTTGGTATTTTCAAATAATTTTTGTTGAAGCGAAAGCCAATCCCAGCTTGTGAAGAATGGAACATCATCTGATGAGTCGGCCTGCCACAGGAGAAGAGTTGAATAGCACTGAAGCCCTTTTTTTGACTCTGAGCACACACACCAAGTACAGGTTCAGTAGTTTGCAAGTAGTGGGCAGACGTAGTCATTCACATTGTGGGTTTCCAAATTTAACTAAGAGAGATGTGCAATTGTCGTGGTGCTGTTCAGGATGTCAAAATGTTCCAAAGCATTTTGTGGTCATTTTAAGGCTAAGCACAGCAACCAATTGGCAACGGCAACAGCAATGAAATAAATGATCAGATAATTTGTCACAGGTTGCTATATGAGGAATAGGTATTGTCTAGTGAACCAAAGCAGAATTGTGCCTTGGGTCTTTTACGCTCATCTGAGGGGGCCTTGGCTAAACATCTCATTGAAACGTGAAAATACTGAAATATTGGAATAAAACAAAAACGCTACAGATGCTGGAAATGTGAAATAAAAAACAGAAAGTGCTGGATGTGCTCAGCATGTCTGGCAGCACTAGTGGAGACGGAAACCGAGTTAATTCTTCACGGCAAAGGCGACTCTTCTTCTGAACCGCAATAACTGCCCAGATTGTGTGCTCAAGTGATTGCAGAAGGATTCAAACCCTTAACCATCTTATCCCACCAGAAGAACACTCCCACCGGAGCCAAGGCAGACAAATCATTGGTGCTCTGATGAAACATGGAATTCCATAGAATCACAGAATTCCTAGAGTGCAGAAGGGAGCCATTCGGCCCATTGAGTCTGCACTGACCCTCAGGAAGAGCACCCTACCTAGGCTCATTCCCTCTCCCTATCCTGTAACCCCACCTAACTTTAACATCTTTGGATACTAAAGAGCAATTTAGCATGGCCAATCCACTTAACTTGCAAATCTTTGGACTGTGGAAGGAAATTGGAGCCCCAGGAAGAAACCGATGCAGACAGTGGGGAGTAAGTGCAAACTCCACACAGACAGTGAGCCCGGGTCTGCGGTGCGGTGAGGTAGCTTAGCATAGGACGGAATGGGCACGTTAGCAGGCAGCAGAAAGCAACTGGCGAAGTCAGTTTATAGTAAATCACAAAATAATCAATTTTATACCCATTGTTTCTTCAAAAGAAACTATCTGGTGCACCAGCCTGTGCTTAATGGTTCAAACCAGGCTACTTGCATCCTGTGCAGGTAGTAATAGCTGGAAAAGTACTTTTGAGTCTTGATTCTGGGTTGCTAAGTTTCAGAATCCATGTGATGGCGAAAGGTGACAGAAACAAACCATCTGGGACCTTTAATCCCGATTCCTAACGTCCCAAATTGGCAGACAACCAGGGCAGGTTTGACCAGGATTAGACTGATCCCTAAAATGCCACTGATTAAATTGCAGAATAAAACCTACTGCACAAAGCATTAGAAGTATTTTACAAGACAGAAACAGGTCCTTCAGCCAAATATGGATGTTTACTCTCTACCTGAGGCTCCTCCAACCCCAGCCTTCATCAATCTCCATTAAAATATCCTTTCATTCCAATCTCCATCATGTCCTTATCCAGCTTTCCCTCTTGAATGCTTCGTTGCTGTTTGCCAATGTGGTAAAATAATCAGGGCGTAGTTTTAAGGCCGATTAAAGTGGATATCTTAAATTAAAGAATTGGGCACTTCTAAATGAAAACCAGTTTGTTCCAGCAAGAAGCCTTATACAGAGTTTACAGAACTCAGACAGGCTGTCGTGGGCATGTCTAGAGCAGCCCCTGATAACCCATCAAGTAATTATCATTCCTACTCGAGATGCATTGGCCTATTGTCCACAATTCCTGATAACCTATCAAGCAATCATCACTCCTCCCAGGGCAGGCTCATGTGCCCTGCTAACAGGTCATCAACCAGACCATTGGGCACTGAGAACCTGCCTCATGAGACTCCATTGGCCGAAGCAAGGATGTGGTGTGTGAGGTGACTTTGGACGGACGGACGAACTAGCGAGAATCACCTTTACAAAGAGGAACCAGAGGGACTAATAGATCGTATCTACAGCATACCAAACCACCTTTGCGGGTAGTATAGTCGATTCCTGGGTGTTTCTTGTATGTAAAGTGGGTAATTTATGGGTTAGCTATATTTAATAAAGTGTGTTGCATTATATCTGTGTCCGTACTTTGTTCTACTCATAAATAAAGGCACCTGGGTAAAAAGTTTGAGTAAGTAAATCGGTCGAACCTATCAGAGGTTTTAAAAGGTACAACAGCCTCAACCATAAAAGAGGTAACAAGTTCCACATTTTAACCACTCTCAAGATAAAGAGGTTTCTACTGAATTGTCTAGTGGATTTCTTGACTACCAAACATTTATGGCTCCTGATTTTGCTTTCGCCCCACGTGGAAAGTTCTCTACATCTGCCCTATCAACTCTTTCATATCTTAACAGGTCACCCTTTAGTCTTCACTTTTCCAGTGAAGAGCCCCCCAGGTAGTTCGGATACAAGAGGATACTCTCTCAGTTCAGGCATCAGACGAGCCAGTCTATCGTTTACCTTTCTCAGTGCATCTATATCCTTTTATAGAAAGCAGAACTGCTCACAGGACTCCAAGTTTGATCTAAACAAAGTTCTATAAAGGTTTTGTCACATTTCTGCTTTTCAATGCTATCCCTCTTGAAATTAACGTTTTGTTTAGTTTGTAAAGGGCATTTCTAATTTTGGCGATCTACTTATCTGCACATCCAGATCTTGTTCTTCCTTTACACCATTTAGACACTTTTATGCAAGTAGTATGTGGCCTCCTTATTCCTCCTACTAAATGTTATTACCTCACACTTATCTGTATTCTGCAAGTTTATTAATGTTGCCCGTATTTTGTCGTAGCCCTCCTCTATATTGACTAAACTCCCCAATTGTGAATTGGTGCGGGTATTGACGAACGTGGACCTGGCAGCTTGCAGTATGAGGGGGTGGCAAGGTGTTAAGTACCCTCCCAACAATGGCAGCCAGGGTGCTGAGTGGAGTCCTTCATGGGAGATGGGGGTCGGAAAAGGGGGGGGCGGAGGATTGGTGGTGGCCCGTTTGACTGCTATTCCTATTTGCAACCTTTAAAACAGTCAGTATCAAAAAAATTAAAGTTTTCTCATAATAAAGTGAAAGCATTCTCATCTTTACCCCTTTACCATTTAAACATTCATTCAGTATCTCTGAAATACACATCCCTCATAATAAAGTGGAAGTGATCCCAACTGTACCCCTAAACCTGTCAAAAGGTATGTCAGCATGCCAAGTTTAAAGGTCTGAGATAAAGGTAAAAGTAATCCCTTTAAATTACATTTTCCTTTAAAGTATAGAAGTCTGTGTGTATGTCTAGAAGACTGAAAGCTTTGAACTGCCTTGTTTACATTCAACTTCATGCACCATTGCCTGCTAAAAGCTTTCTGATTGATGGGTGCAGGCAGTTTCAATGGGGAAATTTAGATTGTTTATATTGATGTAGCTTTGCAAGGATCCAATAATTCAGGGAAGCAGGAATGCATTCGGATTTTCACACTGGTGGGAGAACTTAAGTTGTATTTCTGGAGAATTACGCCCTTTGTTCTCTGACTCCTCATGTTCTAACTTCAGTAATGGGGTTACTGATTAGTTTATCAATCATCTTACCCCGCCCACCCATAACTTCCATCTTAAATAGGTTTATAACCTAAGTCATCAAACTACAGAAAATTATAACACAAAGGAGCACGTGGGTACTTGTGAATGAGACATAGAAAGCTGGTGCAAAGGTGCAGCAGGTAATCAGAAAGGCTGTGGAATTTTAGCCCTTATTTTAAGGGGGATGGAGTCGGAGGGAAGTCTTGCAGCAAATATTCAATTTGGGACGGCACAGTGGTTAGCACTGCTGCCTCACGGCGCCAAGGACCCGGGTTCGATCCCAGCCTTGGGTGACTGTGCTGGGTTTGCACGTTCTTCCCATGTCTGCGTGGGTTTCCACCGGGTGCTCCGGTTTCCTCCCACAGTCTGAAGATGTGCAGGTTAGGTTGGGGTTACTGCGATAGGGCAGGGGAGTGAGCTTAGGTAGAGTTCTCTATCGGAGGGTTGATGCAGACTTGATGGGCCGAATGACCTCCTTCTGCACTTTAGGGATTCCATTGTGGTACTGGTGACACCACATCTGGAGTACTGTGAGCAGTTTTGGTTCCCTTATTTGAGGAAAGATACTATTTTATTGGAGGCGGTTCAGAAAAGGTTCACAAGGATGATCTCCGGTATGGAAGGATTGTATTGTGGGCAAAAGTTAAACAGGTTGGGACTCAACTCATTGGAATTTAGAAGAATGAGAGCTGATCTCATTAAAACATATACGATCCTTAAGGATCTTGACAGGGTAAATACAGAGAGGTTGTTTCCCCTCTTCGGAGAGTCCAGGACCAGAGGGCATGGTCTCAGAACAAAGGGGTGCCAATTCAAGACTGAGATGAGGAGGAATTTCTTTTCTCAGAGGGTTGAGTGTCTTTGGAACTCCTTGCCACAGAGAGCTGTGGGGGCAGAATCCTTATGTATAATTAAGGCCGAGGAAAAATGGATTTCTGATCAGTAAGGGAATCAAGGTTTACAGGGCAAGGGCAGGAAAGTGGAGGTGAGGAAGATCGGATCAGCCATGATCCTATTGAATGGCAGAGCAGGCTCGAGGGGCCGAATGGCCTTTTCCTGGTCCTATCTCTTCTAGTCTGATCGGCTTTCCTGTTGCAGCGATAAAGAAGGCTCCAAAAGAACTCCTCTCTCACTGGCCTGGGTAGTGGGAAGCAGTTCTAAACTATAATTTTTTTGTTCGAAAAAGATAACTAGAGATTACAGAACTTCTTATGAGGTAGACCACAAGAGAGGTTTAGAGTAAAAGAACAACTGGTGAAGTCCAGAAGATTTCTTTAAATACAACAAGGCAGGTGTGGGTGGGAGTGAATGGAGGAGATCCTCATTTTTATGACTATGATGTCTTTTTTTATAAATTTAGAGTACACAATTCTTTCTTTCCAATTAAGGGGCAATTTAGCGTGGCCAATCCGCCTACCTTGCATATCTTTGATTTGTGGGGGTGCGTCCCATGCAGACACGGGGAGAATGTGCAAACTCTGCACGGACAGTGACCCGGGGCCGGAATCAAACCCAGATCCTCGGTGCCGTGAGGCAGCAGTGCTAACCACTGCACCACCGTGCTGCCCCAGACTACGATCTCTTAACAGGGTAGTTTCCTCCCACAGAAATGAGTAAAGAGGTTGAAATCAATTTTTTTTTCCTTTAAAGACTTTGCTGCAACGATTGTTGCTAGTAGTACTGGAACACAGAATCTACAAGGATAATAGGGCACTTTAACACAATGATTACAGCTGTGCATGGTGCTATAATTAGCTTCCCGCCAGCAATTTTAACACAAAACACTAATATCAATTTTAACTACCTGTTGAGCTGCTACAGGGTGGACTGGTTGATCAAGATTGTCTCGTCGCTTTTACTTTCCATTTATCTCTTTACCTCCACAAGTATTAAAGCATGACAGAACTGTTTAACTGTATAAATAATTTTAACGGTAAGACATGCGTTCGTGCTGGTGGAGCCCTGCATTCACCAGAGCTATCACAGAAGTTGGTAAACTGAAGTAAAATACTTTCTTAGGAGGTATGGCACGGTGGCGCAGTGGTTAGCACTGCTGCCTCACTGCTCCAATTCCAGCCTCGGGTGACTGACTGTGAGGAGTTTGCACTTTCTCCACATGGGTTTCCTCCGGGTGCTCCCGTTTCCTCCCACGGTCCAATGATGTGCAGGTTAGGTGGATTGGTCACGCCAAATTGCCCTAGCGTCCCAAGGTTAGGTGAAGTTGCTGGGTTACGGGGATGGGACGGAGGCGTGGGCTTAAGTAGGGTGCTCTTTCCAAGGGCCGATGCAGACCCGATGGTCTGAATGGCCTCCTTCTGTACTTTAAATTCTATGATCTATGTACAAATTGGTTTGCAGTTTTAGGATTGCTATACATTGGTTTACTTGTTCTTATTGAAACTTACAGGGTATGGAGAGGCCTGGATAGATTGACCATGGAGAGAATGTTTTCACTAGTAGTGAAAACTGAAACACGAGGACACAGCCTCAGACTGAAGGGATGATCCTTTAAAACAGAGATGAGGAGGAATTTCTTCAGCTAGAGGGTGGTGAATATGTGGAACTCTTATCGCAGAGGACTGTGGAGGCCAAATCACCAAGTGTCTTTAAGACAGAGATAGATAGGTTCTTGAATAATAAAGGGATCAGGGGTTATGGGGAGAAGGAAGGAGAATGGGGGCAAGAAACCTATCAGCCATGATTGAGTGGCTGTGCAGACTCGATGGGCCGAATGGCCTAATTCTGTTTCTGTGTCTTATGGTTAGGATGGGGTAGCTCAGTTACTGTAGTATATCCTCCTCTCCTCTTCCCTAACAATGGAAAAAGATTGGTCCCGTTTGCTATTTTTAAACAAAATCATCAATGCATTCTTACATGTCTTAACCGCTACCTCACGGGTGCAAGTCATTAAACCAGGGTAAATAGGTTCTAATCCCCACCAGTCATATTTCCAGTTAAGTCCCAGGTATGCTTTCTATTTCATGTCAAGTCCCTTACTAGCTTTCAGTCCATCAGTCAAATCCAACACTGACACAAAAAAACATGTGCCAACAAACTATTATTCTGTTCACTTGCCATCTGTTTATAACCTATGCAACTAGCTCGAAAGTATCAAAATTCATCGGTCAGGCCTGATTAGTCACGGAGCTGCTTGCCAAATGCTGGAGGAGGAGCAAGAAAATACACGCACCATTTTTTTTTGGTAAAACATAGGTTTCGCTAAACACTGGAATATTGTCTCTGTGAAACGAATAACCTCAACGAGCAGAATGGTAGGCCAACTGATTTTTCGGTCGTGATCCAATAAAAAATGACGTAACTGGCTGAAGGGCCCATGAGGCCTACTCCTGTTCTTAATTTAGCTTTATGTGAATTTAGCTGCGAAGAAAATGGTCAACGTTGATGTGAAGTGGTGTGAAATTTTCCAAAGTTGTTGTGCAGATTAAATAAACATTTTCCTGATTACACGCACCTTTTATTCCCCACTTGAAAATATCTTATTTCATTCAGTAACTTGAACCACAATTATTTAAAAACCCAGGAGATCAGAAGCCTTTGTTTAACACATTTGTATGCCATATTTAGAATCTATACTGTGATTTGAACAGAAATAAAGTTGCAGATATAACACAGAAAATGCAAAATTAGTTATTCAAGAGGAAACACGGTTAACTGAACTACTGCATTGGAGATCAACAGCAGAAATTCAGAGGACATTTAAGGTACGGTTGGCAAATCTGCACTTCAAATCTATTTTGGCTACGTCAGAACCAGCTGAAAAGGCAATGGATGTTAATATCTTAGGAACGTCATGACAAATAATCAGGATAAGCAGAATTTTTTCACAAGTATCTAGTAATTGTGTCAGTTTCCTCAAGAGAAATGAGCAGTTATAAAGCTTAAGAGATCAAGGGAAACGAAACGGCGCTAAAATATTTTACGTAACAAATAAAGCTTTTAACATCAAGGTACAAGGCAAAAGTAAAGGGCAAAGGAAAGAAGCGAGCATTCTCTGGGATAATCCAGCCTCGCCAGCGGCAGGTAGTCCCGTGGGTGAGATGGGAAAATCTGGCGAGCAGCCAAAAGGTCAATTGACGTTTGGCCGCTCTTCAAAATTTCCAGTCCTGCCTTCAACCTTGCCTATCTGAGAGAATTAATAGCTACTTTACTGAGGAAGAAAAGCAAAACTTTCCAAATCGGATATCAAAATAAACTGCAGGAGAGGAACAATATGTAAATAATAACCTATACATGGTTATTTAAAAAGAAAGTAGGATGCTATTTTAAATTCAGCGCTTGAACAACCATCATGCGTTAGCAACTTGAAAGGCAGAACTTACCGAAAAGCTAGCGGATTCAGGAGATGGTATTAAAAAGTTCACAATTGATCTAACTTTAACCTCAACATCACATTCCTGCCTGCCACCGATAATCTTTCACCCCCTTGCTCATCAATAATCTAACCTACCTCTGCCATGGAAATATTCAAAGATCCGACCTCAACCACTTTTTGAGGAAGCAAATTCCAAAAGTCTCACAACGTTCAGAGAAAAATGTTTCTTCATCTCGGTCCTAAATGGGGTGACTCCTTATTTTTAAACACTGGCCCCTAATTCTAGATTCTCCCACAACAGGAAATATCCTCTCCACGTTCACCCTGTCAAGCCCACTCGGGATCCTGTATCTTTCAATCAAGTTGTCTCTTACTCTTCTAAACACCAGCGGATACAAGTCTGGCATATCCATCCTCTCCTCATCGACAAGCTGCCCATTCCAGGTATTAATCTGGGAAATGTTCTCTGAACTGCTTTCAATGTATTCACATCTTTCCTTAAATAACGCCATAAGATATAGGAGCAGAATTAGGCCATTCGGCCCGTGGAGTCTGCTCCGCCATTTGATCATGGTTGATATGTTACTCAGCCCCATTCTCCTGCCTTCTCCCCAAAACCCCTGATCCCGTTATTAATCAAGAACCTATCAATCTCTGTCTAAAGGCACTCAATGACTTTGCCTCCACAGTCGTCTGTGGCAATGAGTTCCACAGATTCACCAACCTCGTTTAAGGATTGTCCCTTCATCTGAGGCTGTGCCCTCTGGTTCCAGTTTCTCAGACTAGTGGAAACGTCCTCTCCACATCCACCCCATCTAGGCCGCTCAGTATTCTGCAAGTTTTAATAAGATCCCCACTCATCCTTCTAAACTCTTATTGAGTACAGACCTGGAGTCCTCAACCACTCCTCGTATGACAAGCTCTTTCTTCCAGGGACCATTCTTGTGAATCTCCTCTGGACCCTCTCCAAGGCCAGGACATCTTTCCTTACGTACAGGGTCCAGAACTACTCACAATACTCAAAATGGGGTCTGACCAGAGCCTTATATAGCTACAGCAGTACATCTGTGCTCTTGTATTCTAGCCCTCTTGACATGAATGCCAACATTGCATTTGCCTTCCTAACTGCCTGCAGGTAAGAGAATCCTGAATTAGAACCCCCCGCTGTGCTTCAGATTCCCGAAGCCTTTTCAGATTTAGAAAATAGTTCATGCCTCCATTCTTCCTACCAAAATGCATAACCTCAAACTTTTCCACATTGTAGTCCATCTGCCATTTCTTTTCCCACTCTCCTAGCCTGTCCAAGTCGTCCTGCAGCTTCCCCACCTCTTCAACACTGCCGGTCCCTCTGTACCTCTTTGAATCATCTGCAAACTTAGCAACAATGCCTTTAGTTCCTTCTTCCAGGTAGTTTATGTATATCGTGAATAGTTGTGGTCTCAACACTGACCCCTGCGGAACACCACTAGTCATCGGCTGCCATTCTGAAAAAGACTCCTTTACCCCCACTCTCTCCCTTTTGCCAGTCAGCCAATCCTCTATCCATGCCAGTACCTTGCCCTTAACATCATGTGCTCTTAACTTATTGAGCAGCTTCCTGTACAGCACCTTGTCAACGGCCTTCTGGAAATCTAAATAGATCACATCCACTGGCTCTCTTTCGTCTAACTTCCTCGTTACCTCTCAAATAATTCTAAACAGATTTGTTAGGCATGACCTCCACTTGATGAAGCTGTGTTGAATTAGCCCTGTTTTACCATGCACTTCTAAATACTCTGCAAACTCATCCTTAATAACAGACTAAAATTTTACCGAGTCAGGCTAACCAGTATATAATTTCCCTTACTCCCTTCTGAAACAGGAGTGTTACATTAACCATTTTCCAGTCCCCTGGGACCCTCCCAGACTCTAGTAATTCCTGAAAGATCACCACCAATACCTCCACAATCTCCTCAGCTATCTCTTTTAGAACCCTGGGGTGTTGGGTTACGGGTATAGGGTGGATGCGTGGGTTTGAGTGGGGTGATCATTGCTCGGCACAACATCGAGGGCCGAAGGGCCTGTTCTGTGCTGTACTGTTCTATGTTCTATGTAACTGTGGGTAGCAATGAAGAGCAGGAATCCGAGATCGTTAACGTTTCACGGACCAGAAATCAAACCAGAATGCATCCCCATTCTCATCACAGCCTGTGTGCGCGGTCATAAATCAAAATCACAGCCACTGGCTCCACTAATTCAGCCTACCTGAGGGGAAGGTCAGGCCAACAGTTCATTCTCACACTCTTCCCGTCCACTGCATCAGGAAAACCATTAACCAGTTAGGACATCAATCCAACTGCGCATTAACTGCACACGTGTAAGATTGATTGTCATGTAGCTCTGTTAAAAGTCACATTCCCAAGAGTAACTGCGACTGCACGGCTCTCGTTTACGTGCCTTTTATGTGTTAATAATAATCACTTGTTGTCACAAGTAGGCTTCAATGAAGTTACTGTGAAAAGCCCCTAGTTGCCACATTCCGACGTCTGTGCGGGGAAGCCAGTACGGGAATTGAACCCGTGCTGCTGTACTTGATCTAAATTAAAAGCCAGCTGTTTAGCCCACTGTGCTAAACTAGCCCCTGTGTTGTTGATAAATGTGCCCCAGACTTTGGGGGGGGAGCTTTTCCAACCAAATGCCCAAGTAAAAGTCCGATTAGTGACAGCCTTTTGTCAGATTGAACGGGATAATTAATTAACACATAAAATGACAATATCCTACTCAAAGCTAGATACTACTCTTGAGGGGGGTGGGGGAACTTTCTATTTGAGAAACTGTATAATAAAAGTTATCCCCGTTGGGATACCCATGGATTACAGACAGTGTGTTCTTGGGAGTTTTCCTTAGATAAATTATCTATTCATCTCAATGGTACAGTCATGGTGTGATTAATCCTTTATATTAGTGCATTGATGACTTGGGAGATTTTAACATAGTAATTAGCATAAACATGCAATTTATTAACACTGATTGGCATGATATATCCTTTAGTTAACAAAACCCTGTCAGTGGAGAACGCGCTTACTTTATTCTTCAGATGGCATGGTGTTAAGTCCTCAGGATGGTCAGCATTGTTCACTATGTAACCAATTCCCGTAACAGCCTCCCTGAACAGGCGCCGGAATGTGGCGACTAGGGGCTTTTCACAGTAACTTCATTTGAAGCCTACTCGTGACAATAAGCGATTTTCATTTCATTTCATGTGAAACACCACAATCCCAGGTCATCACCACCGGTTTGTCACAGGCTCGTTAAGCCAGCAGTGTTACAGAGTCCATAACCCTGATACGCTGGCCACTTCAGCACCTGTGGGCAAAAAGTTGCAACTGCTGGCCAAGGTGGACCTTTGCATTGGCAATCATGGCAACCACCTTCATACCATCTTGGGACGTGCTTTCAAGCTAAAAAGAAAATCCGGATAATTGGTCAAAAATGGTGCCCTGCCAGGGAGCTAACCGCACCCATTGCAGCAAGACGCTTCGCTATTGTTGTGAAGGACACCAAGCAGGATAAACGTTCCAGTCGATAATTACCAATGCCACTTATTTATTTTTTGTTGACAGCATTCATTGCAAGGGTCTTGTTTGAAGAAATACTCCCTGCCTGCTTGTAGTGTGCAGAAGCAAAAGTATGAAACAATTACCGACGACAGGGCTTAAAACAGGGCGTTAAACCATCATTTATAAGATCTCATCAAAAACATCTGGAGCAGGACAAACATCATTCAGTTACTTTATTCTCAAGCGTAAGAATTTGAACAATAGTGAACTTGGATAAAAGCTTACCACATAACACAATGAGTATTAGGAAAGACAATATAATGGCAACACCCTCAGATGGGTCATGAATCACTATCTACAACAATATGAGCAGCATCAGACTATAAGTGGAGTTTAATGAAGACTGTAAGGGTCTTTCCCCCAGGCTAGAGAGCCAGCAAGGACCCTGGATCACCTGCTTTTGGGAAGGCTCCCTCCCCGCAATTTCTGATGCTGCCTTTAAACAAGGGACCCTTGGAAGGGACTAAACAAGGGAGCTTCAGGAGAACCAGGGGGCAGAGGTGAGTGCAGTGACCATTACTAAGGAGAAGGTTCTGGGAAAACTGAAAGGTCTGAAGGTGGATAAGTCCCCTGAACCGGATGGACTACACCCCAGGGTCCTGAAATAGATAGCTGAGGAAATTGTGGAGGCATTGGTGGTGATCTTTCAGGAATCATTGGAGGCAGGAAGGGTCCCAGAGAACTGGAAATGGCTAATGTAACACCACTGTTTAAGAAGGGAGGGAGGAGGGAGGGAGGGAGGCAGAAGTCGGAAAATTATAGGCCGGTTAGCCTGACTTCGGTCATTGGTAAGATTTTAGAGTCTGTTATTAAAGATGAGATCGCGAAGCACTTGGAAGTGCTTGGCAAAATAGGACCGAGTCAGCACGGCTTTGTCAAAGGGAGGTCGTGTCTGACAAATCTGTTAAGAGATCTTTGAGGAGATAACAATCAAGTTAGACCAAGTAGAACCAGTGGACATGATTCATTTAGATTTCCAGAAGGTCTTTGACAAGTGCCGCATAGGAGACTGTTAAATAAGAGCTCATGGTGTTCAGGGTAAGATACTGGCATGGATAGAGGATTGGCTGACTGGCAGAAGGCAAAGAGTGGGGATAAAGGGGTCTTTTTCAGGATGGCAGTCGGTGACTAGTGATGTGCCTCAGGGGTCTGTGCTGGGACCACAACTTTTTACAATATACATTAATGCTCAGGAAGATGGTACTGAAGGTACTGATGCTAAATTTGCAGATGATACAAAGATCTGTAGAGGGACAGGTAGTATTGAGGAAGCAACGGGACTGCAGAACGACTTGGACAAGCTAGGAGAATGGGCAATGAAGTGGCAAATGAAGTACAATGTGGAAAAGTGTGAGGTTATGCACTTTGGAAGGAGGAATCTAGGCATAGACGATTTTCTAAATGGGGAAATGCTTCGGAAAGCAAAAGTACAAAGGGACTTGGGAGTCCTTGTTCACGATTCTCTTATGGTTAATGTGCAGGTTCAGTCAGCAGTTAAGAAGGCAAATGCAATGTTAGCATTCATGTCAAGAGGGCTAGAATACAAGACCAGGGATGTACTTCTGAGGCTGGTCAGACCCCATTTGGAGTATTGTGAGCAGTTTTGGGCCCCATGTCTAAGGAAGGATGTGCTGGTCATCGGAAAGGGTCCAGAGGAGGTTCACAAGAATGATCCCTGGAATTAGGAACTTGTCGTATGAGGAACGTTTATGGTTGTCTGAGGACTCTGGTTTGTACTCATTGGGAGTTTAGAAGGATGAGAGGGGATCTCATTAAAACATACAAGATACTGCGAGGCCTGGATAGAGTGGACGTGGAGAGGATGTTTCCACTTGTAGGAAAAACTAGAACCAGTGGACACACCATCTCAGATTAAAGGGACGATCCTTTAAAACATGAGGAGGAATTTCTTCAGCCAGAGGGTGGTAAATCTGTGGAACTCTTTGCCGCAGAAGGCTGTGGAGGCAATTCACTGAATGCCTTTAAGACAGAGATAGATAGGTTCTTGATTAATACGGGGATCAGAGGTTATGGGGAGAAGGCAGGAGAATGGGGATGAGAAAATATCAGCCATGATTGAATGGCGGAGTAGACTCGATGTGCCAAATTGCCTAATTCTGCTCCTATGTCTTATGGATCCCACCCGGAAGGCCACAAGCAACCCCGCCAGTTTTTGCTTTCCTAGATTCCAACATGGCAAGTCTTGCGCCTGCCGCAAGTTGAATACCAGTGGTGGCAGGATGAAGTCCTAAAGTAGGCAATATTGGTACAATGATGGGCTTTAAATGGCGGTGGGGCAAGAAAGCTGCCAATGAGTCTTCCCGACTTAATTGGGGAAGAGGTGGGAAAGCAGCAGGGTATGCATCTACCACCCTCCTACCCAATACGGTGCCCCACCACCACCAAAACACACCTCAGAGGTGGGCATTACATTTCACCCTGTATCACCAAAACAAGGGTCATATAAGCGCATTCAAAACTAATATGTAGCCACATACTGATCACGTTCTCCTCATATTCAGCTGATGTTCATCCATACACAATCCACAGAATCCCTACAGTGCGGAATGAGGTAATTCGGCCCATCGAGTTGGTACCGACCCTCCGAAAGAGCACTCTACCTCGGCCCACTCCCCCGCCCTATGCCCGTAACCCCATGCATTGATCATGGCCAATCCACCTAACCTGCACATCTTTGTACTGTGGAACGAAACTGGAGCACCTGTAGGACGTCCACGCAGACACTGGGAGAACGTGCAAACTCCCCGACGCCAGATTCAAACCCGGGTCCCTGATGATGTGAGGCAGCAGTGCTAAACACTGTGCCGCCGATTCACAGACCAGTGAATCACCCATCCACAACATGTCACGTAGCCATATGCAAACAGGATACATTTTTGAAAAGCACTCACCCACATCGGAAAATCAGAGCAAATCAATATTTTACAACTTCCTTTTAGTGTAGTCGAACACAATTAGATTGTGTTCACATGAAATAGAACTCAGTAGCAAGCCCCTGTGAGGTCCTTTGCTGACTACGTTATGAAAAACATTAACATAAGGATATTTTTAAAAGATGCAGGGGATGAATTCATACACTCATTAAGTTCACAAAAATAGATACAAATAATGCCATTTTGTTTCTGGGTCACCACTTTGAAGGAGCTGCAAAAACTCTCAAACATGCAGCTTGGTTTCCAAAATCTTCAGTTTCTTTGGAACTGTATCACTGACTGACGACCAGAGCCAAGAAGCTGAGCTGCCGGTGCGTTTTCTTTTATTCCCAGGTGCAAGTTAACTCGGAACTTTCCCACGCAACCAAAACACACTTTACCGGCATATTTGAAACAAATTCTAACTGAATGCACACTAACAGGCCCAATCACCTTGTATAAATAGTAGCCAACTTGGGATACGAAGTTAAGTTAAAAGCAAAATGCCGCGGACATCAGAGAACGGAAATAAGAACAGAAAACGTCAGTCACACGGGTTTGAAAGGTCTCCACAAGTCAGACCGGTTAGGTTTCTCCAGCATATTCTGTTTTCATAGCAAGTTAATTAGCATTTATCGAAAAGCAGAATACTGTGAATGCTGGAATTAAAACAATAAATAAATGCCGGGGGGTGGGGGGGTGGGGGGGGGGGGGGGGGGTCTTTCTCTCTCTATCTGCTCAGATAATGCCTAACCTGATGGGGTTTCCCCAGCTTTTTTCTGTGTTTAATAATTAATGCTTGTGCCGTCCATTTTCTCTTGGTGACATCTCTCACGATGTTCTACCTTTCAATTAAAACATAATTAATTATCTCTTGCATCTTTAAAATCAAATGAAGTGCAAATCAAGTGTGAATACTTAAAATAATGAATTGGCCTCTTACTTAATTTAAGCAAATGGTGACAGACGGAAGTGGCCCACAGTTTACCCAGGGGAAAGTGAATGCTGGTAATGCGTCACAGCCCAGTTATGACTTTGGCACTGCCTTAGTAGAATTAAGTTTTAGTACCTATTGAGGAAAAGTGGAGAGGGCAGTGGCATAGTGGTAATGTCGCTGGACTGGCAATCCAGAGGCCCAGGGCAATGCTCTGCGAACCACCTATAGCAGATGGTGAAATGAGAATTAAATTGTGGAATTAAAATGAAGACCATCTGGTTCACGAATGCCCTTGCGGGCAGGAATCTGCCACCCTGGCCTACATGTAACTCCAGATCCACACCAACGTTGTTGACTCTTAATTGGCCTCAAGGATGGGCAATAAATACTGACCCAGCCAGCAACGCCCATTCCAAATTTTTTTTTTAAATTCACATAACTTCATAAAAAGAAGTTGCACATTATATCATGGCGTGGAAGTGCTTGCTCTGCCATTCCGGGGCATGAACAATGGAACTGCAACCAGAAACTTGTACAACTGCTGATATGGAAACTTCTCCAAAATCATTCCAATTATCCAGTATTTTGGCATTTTAGTTACAAAAATGGTTGGGAACAGAGCAAGTTCATAATGATAATAATCTTTATTATTGTCACAAGTAGGCTTACATTAACACTGCAATGAGGTCCCTGTGAAAATCCCCTAGTCACCACACTCCGGCGCTTGTTCGGATACACGAAGGGAGAATTCAGAATGTCCAAATCACCTAACAGCACGTCTTTCGGGTCTTGTGGTAGGAAACGGGAGCACCCGGAGGATGACACAGAGAATGTGCAGACACCACACAGACACGGCACCGAAAGTGAGAGCAACGATAGCACAGTGGCTAGCACTGTCCTTTCACAGCTCCAAGGTCCCAGTTCGATTCCCAGCTGGGTCACTGGCTGTGCGGATTCTGCACGTTCTCCCTGTGTCTGCGTGGGTTTCCTCCGGGCGCTCCGGTTTCCTCCCACAGTCCAAAGATGTGCAGGTTAGGTGGATTGGCCACGCTAACTCGCCCTTAAGTGTTCAAAAAGGTGGGCAGCATGTGGCGCAGTGGATAGCACTGGGACTGCGGCACTCAGGACCAGGGTTCGAATCCCAGCCCTGGGTCACTGTCCGTGTGGAGTTGCACATTCTCCCCATGTCTGCGTGGGTTTCACCCCCACAACCTAAAGATGTTCAGGTTAGGTGGATTGGCCATGCTAAATTGTCTCTTAGCTGGAAAAAAAAAACAAATAATTGGATACTCTAAATTTTTTTAAAAAGTGTTCAAAAAGGTTAGGTGGGGTTATGGGGATAGGGTGGAGGTGTAGGCTTATTGCGCAGGCTTGATGGGCCAAATGGCCTCCTTCCGCAGTAAATTCTATGAAAGAGAGAGTGCACTTAAAACTGAAACACTACAAAAATATACATTCCAAAACATAAGCAAAATGCAGTATGTCACCAAAAGATGTTGAGTCATTAATAGGAAACTTTGAAAAGTTCAACTTCAGCACATTTGGATATACTAAGTGTACTAAGGGGATTTTTAAAGTACTTTTTGACATTGAAAATGAATCTGTTTTTGTTACCGTAGGTTTATTCGCAGAAAAAGGATTTTTCTGAATGCTTCATGTTTATTTGAAAAAATGAAAATCGCTTATTGTCACGAGTAGGCTTCAATGAAGTTACTGTGAAAAGCCCCGGCGCCTGCCCGGGGAGGCTGGCACGGGAATCGAACCGAGCTGCTGGCCTGCTTTAAAAGACAGCGATTTAGCCCAGTGAGCTAAACCAGCCCCATGAAATGTTAAGCAGCAACATTTTTTGACCAAACGCCTGTACCTATTAGTGAGGAAGACGGTTTTAAAGAGTAGCTAACATGATTTAAGTTTGACATGTCAATTAAATGACCTCAGAATATGCCACATTTTCTTTCTCGCCACGTATATTTATTTCCAGGAGAATGAGAGCAAGAGGGAGAATACACACAAGCGATGTCCAAAATATATAGTTTAAGTTCAGATGCATTTAAAGTAGGTAAAGATTAAAATCCAATGCACTTTTATGAATTTAACCCCAGAGGCATGTTCAAGCTTCAAGGCCGCCACTCTCTTCCTCCCATACTCTATTTCGAGATTCCATTCAGCTTGGCAAAACACCCTCGCCGTTCCACTTCAGTAGGCTAATCAAATTGGCAGTTGCTACGGTGACCAAAGAAAAAACACCAAACAGACTTGGGGTCAACAAAAAGAAACATGTCCACAAGCTTTTCATTTCGGTCAGCTGTTAACTGATTAAAGGGCAACTTGATAGCAATATGTGGCAAATGAAAACTGCAATTTACTTAAAATCCAAGTCACCCAGCACTTCTGGCATCGCTCCATCTGACTTCGCTCAAACGTTTTAATCGTCCATTTTCCCTAAACATACAGCCATGACTGCATGCAACTGAATTCTGCCATTTCTTCCAGATGAATATTCGTCAATATGGAACATTAATGCACAAAGGAAACTACTTACAAAGATGTATGCAGGGTTTTTTTTTCTTAATGCCACTGTGGGATAAATAAGACTGTCGTTCAAAAGGCTTTAAAACATAGGTCAAGATTATGCTTTAGTTTTAATTTGCATTTTGAGCATTCCATTTCCAGTAGAATAATTTGATGGATTTTTAACTCAAACATAGCAGAATTTCACGACGATAGAATTAGCTCAGATCAATGACCACAAATTGAAAAGAATGGCTGCTCGACTACAAAACAGGAAACAGACTCGGGGTTTATTTATGCAGAAGGCAGAAAAATTAAGATTTTGACGCAGAATCGCCAAACTTCGACGCTGTAAATAGGGCACGTCGATCAGGATTAAAATTTCTACCCTCGGCTTTGAAACCAACTGCAAAACAGCGTAATTCAAAGCAGCCTAGCTTAAAAAGTTTCCATTTGCATTATGCTGCTAATAAAAAGGTAAAATCGCATTGCACGCACTGGTCAGATCCGACACTAGACAGGTGCAAAAATAAATTGACAGGGCTTATTTTTAAGTGGATTATCTCTATCCTAATTTGAAGCAATGTCCCTGTCAGCAAGTGCTCCTACTATCCATAGATCATTTCCACGCTACCCATCCAATTGGTTTCCAACATTTGTAAGTGTATATATCATTCAACCTTTGTGTGGTGTGTATGATCTAAGTAAAGGAGGCTTTTTAAAATTCATTCTTTGGACATGAACCTCACTGGCAAGGCCAGAAGTTATTGCCCATCCCTAACTGCCCTGAGAAAGTGCTGGTGAGTGGCTTGCTGGGCCATTTCAGAGGGCAGTTAAGAGTCAACCACATTGCTGTGGGTCTGGAGTCACACGTAGGCCTAGCCTTGGGTGACTGCGAGGAATTTGCACTTCCCCCCGGTGTTTGCGTGGTTTCTTCCAGCTGCTCCGGTTTTCTATCACAATCCAAAGATGTGCAGGTTAGGTGGACTGGCTATGGTAAATTGACCCTCAAGTCCAAGGATGTGCAGGTTAGGGCAAAGAACAGTACAGCACAGGAACAGGCCCTTCGTCCCTCCAAACCTGTGCCGATCACATGTCCTATCTCGACCAGCCAGCTGTATCCTAAACCCCGCCTGTTCGTGTGTCTAAACCCCGTCTCTTCATGTGTCTAAACCCCGTCTGTTCATGTGTCTATCCAGATAAGTCTCAACGGTCACTAGCATACCTGCCTCAACCACCTCACTTGGCGGTGCATCCCAGGCCACCACCGCCCTCTGTGTAAAAAAAACGTCCCTCGCACATCTCCACTGTGGGGTTACGAGGATCGGGCGGGGAGTCAGCCTAGGTAGGGTGTTCTTTCAGAGGGTTGGTACAGACTTGATGGGCCGAATGGCCTCCTTCTGCATGGTCGTGTTGCTGTGATTCTGTGGGGTTGCGAGGGCTGGGTGGGGAGTCAACCTAGGTAGGGTGTTCTTTTAGAGGGTTGGGACAGACTTGATGGGCCGAATGGCCTCCTTCTGCACTGACGTGATGCTGTGGTCCTATCAGATAAGGATGGCCGATATCCTTCCCTGACGGACATCAGTGAACCAGCTGGGTTTTTAAACAGCAGTTTCAACAATTATCAACACGATCTTTCTATTCCAGATTTATTGATTAAAATAATTATAATTCCTCTAGCTGCCATGGTGAGCCATGTCTCCAGACATTGAGCTGGGCCTCTGGATCACTCTTCCACCAACATAATCA
The DNA here is from genome assembly GCF_902713615.1 of Scyliorhinus canicula. Classification (NCBI taxonomy): domain Eukaryota; kingdom Metazoa; phylum Chordata; class Chondrichthyes; order Carcharhiniformes; family Scyliorhinidae; genus Scyliorhinus; species Scyliorhinus canicula. The sequence goes on along the minus strand of NC_052153.1, from coordinate 21,915,950 downwards.
CAATACTACCGTCCTCTATTATCTAATGGCCCGGCCAGTGGTTTTGGGGATCAGGCCACAGGTTTGAAATGGCAGCCTGATACTGGGACTATGAGGGAATCCGGCAAGCTCTCCACCATCCACGTATTTGCATGGTTAAGGGGGGAGATTTGCACCTGGGCCCCAGTCTCAGCAGCACAGTGAACTTGCCGTGATTCTCTAATAGCAGCAGGACCTAGACTCCGGAACAGAGAATCGAGGTCAGAGAGACTGTAAAGGTCAAACATCAATAAGGGTGATGGGGAGATGCCGGCGTTGGACTGGGGTGAGCACAGTAAGAAGTCTTACAACACCAGGTTAAAGTCCAACAGGTTTGATTCAAACACGAGCTTTCGGAGCGCAGCTCCTTCCTCAGGTGAATGGCGAGGTATGTTCCAGAAACATTTATATAGACAAAGTCAGAGATGCTGGACAATGCTTGGAATGCAGGCATTTGCAGGTAATCAAATCATTACAGATCCAGGGAGAGGGATAATCAATAAGGGTGTGGGGGCAGTTGGTTTGATATGGTGATGAGTAAGGAAACCAGAAGAACTTGAATAAAAATTTACATAAGCCAATGAAAGCCGTGGTTTGATGTTGGCGGTTGTATTTCAAATGGGAGCAACATACAAATTGGAAGATTGTAAATAGATGAGAAAAGATAGGCTAAGTGTACTTTTAAAATATAGTAGCCATAAAATATACAAAAAGAGTGTGATTAATTCTGGGAAAAGGAAACTTGTCAGGGTTTGTAGTAATCAATGAAGGGTAAGATCAAAGGAAAAAATTATTTGACGTAAAGACTGTGTACGTATGCATGTGAGAATGTACATGCATGTATGTGTGTGTATTTGTATGCGCGTGCGCATGTGTGTAAATATGTGTGTATTCGTGTTGTGTGTATATGTATATGCATGTATATGTATATGCATATGCATGTATACGTGCATGTGTATGTGTGGATTTGTGTATGTGTATGTATGTGTGTATATGTGTCAGTGAGCTGGTGAGAACTAAAAGACGACAAAGGCTGCGATTTAGCGACAGTGCTAGCTGTGGCTGCAAATCCCAAAATAGCCATTAAATATCACAAGAGGCCAAAATGGGATTTGTGCCAGCTACACTCCAGAGTGTAGGAGGTTGCATATTCTGCAGATTGAGTTTGCATATTCTTGCCGTGTCTGCGTGGGTCTCACCCCCACAACCCAAAAGATGTGCAGGGTTGGTGAATTGCCCACACTAAATTAAGAACGTAAGAACATGGAGCAGGAGTAGGCCATCAAGCCCCTCGAGCCTGCTACGCCATTCAATGAGATCATGGCTGATCTTTTGTGGACTCAGCTCCACTTTCCGGCCCGAACACCATAACCCTTAATCTCTTTATTCTTCAAAAAACTATCTATCTCTATCTTAAAAACATTTAATGAAGGAGCCTCAACTGCTTCACTGGGCAAGGAATTCCATAGATTCACAACCCTTTGGGAGAAGAAGTTCCTCCTAAACTCAGTTCTAAATCTACTTCCCCTTATTTTGAGGCTATGCCCCCTAGTTCTGCTTTCACCCACCAGTGGAAACAACCTGCCCGCATCTATCCTATCTATTCCCTTCATAATTGTATATGTGTCTATAAGATCCCCCCTCATCCTTCTAAATTCCAACGAGTACAGTCCCAGTCTACTCAACCTCTCCTCGTAATTCAATCCCTTCAACTCTGGGATTAACCGAGTGAATCTCCTCTGCACACCCTCCAGCGCCAGTACGCCCTTTCTCAGGTAAGGAGACCAAAACTGAACACAATATTCTAGGTGTGGCCTCACTAACACCTTATACAATTGCAGCATAACCTCCCTAGTCTTAAACTCCATCCCTCCAGCAATGAAGGACAAAACTCCATTTGCCTTCTTAATCACCTGTTGCATCTGTAAACCAACTTTTTGCGACTCATGCACTAGTACACCCAGGTCTCTCTGCACAGCAGCATGTTTTAATATTTTATCATTTAAATAATAATCCCGTTTGTTGTTACTCCTACCAAAATGGATAACCTCACATTTGTCAACATTGTATTCCATCTGCCAGACCCTAGCCCATTCACTTAACCTATCCAAATCCCTCTGCAGACTTCTGGTATCCTCTGCATTTTTTGCTTTACCACTCATCTTAATGTTGTCTGCAAACTTGGACACATTGCACTTGGTCCCCAACTCCAAATCATCTATGTAAATTGTGAACAATTGTGGGCCCAACACTGATTCCTGAGGGACACCACTAGCTACTGATTGCCAACCAGAGAAACACCCATTAATTCCCACTCTTTGCTTTCTATTAATTAACCAATCCTCTATCCATGCTACTACTTTACCCTTAATGCCATGCATCTTTATCTTACGCAGCGACCTTTTGTGTGGCATCTTGTCAAAGGCTTTCTGGAAATCCAGATACACCACATCCATTGGCTCCCTTATCTACCGCATTGGAAATGTCCTCAAAAAGTTCCACTAAATTAGTTAGGCATGACCTGCCCTTTATGAACCCATACTGCATCTGCCCAATGGGACAATTTCCATGCAGATGCCTCGCTATTTCTTCCTTTATGATAGATTCCAGCATCTTCCCTACTACCGAAGTTAAGCTCACTGGCCTATAATTACCCGCTTTCTGCCTACCTCCTTTTTTTTTTTTAAAAACAGTGGTGTAGTGTTTGCCAATTTCCAATCCGCCGGGACCACCCCAGAGTCTAGTGAATTTTGGTAAATTATCACTAGTGCATTTGCAATTTCCCGAGCCATCTCTTTTAGCACTCTGGGATGCATTCCATCAGGGCCAGGAGATTTGTCTACCTTTAGCCCCATTAGCTTGCCCATCACTACCTCCTTAGTGACAGCAATCATCTCAAGGTCCTCACCTGTCATAGCCTCATTTCTATCAGTCACTGGCATGTTATTTGTGTCTTCCACTGTGAAGACCAACCCAAAAAACCTGCTCAGTTCCTCAGCCAATTCCTCATCTCCCCTTATTAAATCTCCCATCTCATCCTCTTAAGGACCAATATTTATCTTAGCCACTCTTTTTTGTTTTAAATATTTGTAGAAACCGTTACTGTCTGTTTTTATATTCTGAGCAAGTTTACTCTCATAATCTATCTTACTCTTCTTTATAGTTTTTTTAGTAGCTTTCTGTTGCCCCCTAAAGATTTCCCAGTCCTCTAATCTCCCACTAATCTTTGCCACTTTGTATGCTTTTTCCTTCAATTTGATACTCTCCCTTATTTCCTTAGATATCCACCGTCGATTTTCCTCTTTCTACCGTCCTTCCTTTTTGTTGGTATAAACCTTTGCTGAGCACTGTGAAAAATTGCTTGGAAGGTTCTCCACTGTTCCTCAACTGTTTCACCATAAAAGTCTTTGCTCCCAGTCTACCGTAGCTAGTTTTTCTCTCATCCCATTGTAATCCCCTTTGTTTAAGCACAAAACACTAGTGTTTGATTTTACCTCCTCACACTCCATCTGTATTTTAAATTCCACCATATTGTGATCGCTCCTTTGAGAGTATCCCTAACTATGAGATCATTAATCAATCCTGTCTCATTACATAGGACTGGATCTAGGACCGCTTGTTCCCTTGCTGGTTCCATTACATACTGTTCTAGGAAACTATCGCAGATACATTCTATAAACTCCTCATTCTGCCTTGACCGACCTGGTTAAACCAATCGACATGTAGATTAAAATCCCCCATGATAACTGCTGTACCATTTCTACATGCATCAGTTATTTCTTTGTTTATTGCCTGCCCCACCATAATGTTACTATTTGGTGGCCTATAGTCTACTCCTATCCGTGGCTTTTTCACTTTACTATTCCTAATTTCCACCCAAATGGATTCAACCTTATCCTCCATAGCACCAATGTCATCCCTTACTATTGCCCGGATGCCATCCTTAAATAACAGAGCAACACCACCTCCCTTACCATCCACTCTGTCCTTCCGAATAGTTTGATACCCTCGGATATTTAACTTCCAGTCGTGACCATCCTTTAACCATGTGTCAGTAATGGCCACTAAATCATAATCATTCACGATGATTTGTGCCATCAACTCATTTACCTTATTCCGAATACTACGAGCATTCAGGTAAAGTACACTTATGTTGGCTTTTCTACCTTTGTTTTGAATCTTAACACCTCGATCAGTAACCTCTCCTAAGTTATATTTTCTCTTAACTTTTCTCCTAATTTTCTTTGTCGTTGAACCCATATCTTCATGTAACAACCTGTTGCATCGCTTACCATTTACCTTTTTACTTCCCGTTTTATTCCTTTTAGTATCACTGGACCTATTCACTGAGCTCTCCTCAGTCACTGTACCTTGTACTGTCACCCTTTTTGATTACGGCTTCTTTGCCTTACACTTTCCCTCTTGCTGCCTTTTGTTTCTGTCCCTGATTTACTACATTTGACTTCCTGCATTGGTTTCCATCCCCCTGCCACGTTAGTTTAAACCCTCCCCAACAGCTCTAGCAAACCCCCCCCCTCCCCTCCCCGGCCCCCCCCCCCCCCCCCCCCCCCCCCCCGACATCGGTTTCAGTCCTGCCCAGGTGCAGACCGTCCGGTTTGTACTGGTCCCACCTCCCCCCGAACCGGTTCCAATGCCCCAGGAATTTGAATCCCTCCCTCTTGCACCATCTCTTGAGCCATGCATTCATCCTATCTATCCTGACATTCCTACTCTGACTAGCTCGTGACACAGGTAGCAATCCTGAGATTACTACCTTTGAGGTCCTACTTTTTAGTTTAACTCCTAACTCCCTGAATTCAGCTTGTAGGACCTCGTCCCGTTTTTTACCTGTAGCGTTGGTGCCGCCACGACAGCTGGCTGTTCACCCACCTCCCCGTTCAGCCACCTCCCCCCTCCCCCAGAATGTCCTGCAGCCACTCCGAGACATCCTTGACCCTTGCACCAGGGAGGCAACATACAATCCTGGAGTCTCGATTGCGTCCACAGAACCGCCAGTCTATTCCCCTTACGATCGAGTCCCCTATCACTATAGCCCTGCCATTTTTCTTCCTGCCCTGCTGTGCAGCAGAGCCAGCCACGGTGCCATGAACCCAGCTGCTGCTGCCTTCCCCTGGTGAGCCATCTCCCTCAACAGTATCCAAAGCGGTATATCTGTTTTGCAGGGAGATGACCGCAGGGGACACCTGCACTGCCTTCCTACTCTTGCTCTGTCTTTTGGTCACCTATTTGCTATCTCCCTCAGTAACTTTCACCTGCGGTGTGACCAACTCGCTAAACGTGCTGTCCACAACGTCCTCAGCATCGCGGATGCTCCAAAGTTGCCCCTTAATTGGGGGAAAAAAAAATTGGGTACTCATTTATATTAAAAAAGGATCCTGAGCGTAATCTTCCCCACCCCCCTCCGATGACGCAATCAGGTTCACGCCTATGAAAGGGGAATCTGATTAGCATGGATTACAATAAATTTAACTACAGGCTTAACACAACTACTTTGACCCTTACTGCACGTTGCCACCCTCCTGGCATGATGTCACACCGGTGCCAATCACTACTGATTTTCAAAACAAAAACATTCATGAAGATTACGCCGGGCAGGGGCAATGCCAAGGGCATGCCTTCCCTTCTGTGTGAAGGTGGGGAGGGGGTGATACCTGCAATGGGATGGGGTGGGGGCAATGCCTGTGAAGGGTGTGACACTGCCTCGGTGTCTGTCGGGGGGGGTGGGGGCTTGCCCCGATGCTCTCGTGTTGGATGGGGGGGCTGCCGGTGATGAAGAGGAGTGCTGGAGCCCGCCCCAATGCCGGAGGGAGAATGTCCCAATTGGAGGGGATATAAAGTCTAATAAAGTCTAACGTTTCCCAGCGCTGATGAAAGGTCATCAAACTGAAATGTTAACTAACTCCTGCTTCTCTCGTCACAGATGCTGTCAGGTCTGCTGAGTATTTCCACCATTTTTGGTTCTTATTTGAGATTTCTGGTACCTGCAGCATTCTGTTTTTCAATAAGGTATGGAAGGAAGTGAGCAAGGAAATGAACCAAAGGCATGCTGTCCCTCAAATCTGCATGCAGGGTCCCAAAGCGTCTAATTAACTCAAGAGGGCAAGAATGGTGCAGGGTATCCCCATTCTCAGGTACCAATCCCTACATTCTGACATCTCAACATTGTTTTGTGCAACTCGCCTCAGACCAACTGTTCCACTCATTCCTCCCTCTCTCTCTCTTTCTCAAAGCACCCCCTCTCAGCTCACCTGAACAACCAATACGGACTCTCGCCCTCAACCTTTTGCCATCTTGCATCCTTGCCTTCCTCCCCCCACGCAATCCATTTCTCAAACTTGTAACATCTTGCAGAAGAGGGCACATGACTCCAGGTAAAGAGCGACATCCAGGTATGACCACTCCAGTGATAGCCACACCTTGACTTCCACTTAAATGCACACCCATCTGATCCAACGAGAAGGTTGCAGATGTCAGCAAAGATGACGTGCCGTGAGAACCTGAGGCCCATGAGTCACTGGTGCGCAGACAACAAAGTATCGGCTCTTTGGTGTTGGGTCATTCTGTCTATCCTACCTCTGCTCTGTGGACCAGCATGTTGCTGAGGGGAAGCAATATGCTGGTCCTTATCAGGAGGTCCAACGTAGAGCTTTTTTTTTTTTTAAATTTAGAGTACCCAATTATTTTTTCCAATTAAGGGGCAATTTAGCGTGGCCAATTCACCTAACCTGCACATCTTTGGGTTGTGGGGGCAAAACCCACGCAGACACGGGGAGAACGTGCAAACTCCACACGGACAGTGACCCAGGGCCGGGATTCGAACCCGGGTCCTCAGCGCCGTAGGCAGCAATGCTAACCACTGTGCCACCGTGCTGCCCTACAACGTAGAGCTGAATAAGCTGCTGCCATGCCAAAGTGAAAGCTGTTAGGGCGGCACGTGATGCAATAGTTAGCACTGGGACTACAGCGCTGAGCACCCAGGTTCGAATCCCGGTCCTGGGTCACTGTCCGTGTGGAGTTTGCACATTCTCCCTGTGTTTGCCTGGGTTTTGGCCCCACAACCCAAAGATGTGCAGGGTACGTGGATTGGCCTCCATTTCCCCCAGGACAACAGCACTCAAATCAAGGAATGGCAACAGCAGCAGACTAACTGGCGTCACTTCCCCTTATTTGGAAAGGCCTACATGCCTGGGACAATGACAGCTGGAACCCGCCCAGCCATCGAGGTATCCGCCCCTTAATTGGCCAGGATCAATGAGGGTGATCAAAACCCTATTGATTCAGTGGGTCTGGAGTTAGGACCGCCCAAAAGGACGCAAAAGAGAAGAAGGATAAGAAGCCCTGCGCATTAGGGACTGGCCTCTTTTGGACCGGCCTGTGTGCGACCAATTGCAGCATATCAACCAGCCAAGTTCAAGGACCCGCGACAGCTACCTGAAGGACGAGCCCAGCCGAGACGAACCTGAAGACTTCCAACCGACCCACGTGGACACAGATAAAGGCCTTGGGCGGGATTCTCCGAAATGGAGGCAGAGTGTCCGTGCCATCGTGAACGCCGTCGCGTTTCACGCCGGTGCAAAACGGGCGCGGGCACTACCAAGGGGGCCAGCACGGAGCTGGAGCCTCCCAGTTCACACCACTCCGGCCTCCCTTCCCGGCACCAACTGGGCGCCGATCCAACCCGCGCATGCGCAGAGGACTTCCTCAACGCACCGGCTCTGACGCAATATGGCGTTCAGGGGCCGGCTGCGTAACAATACAGGGGGGGGGGGGGTGGGGTGAGAGGCCAGCCTGCCGATCGGTGCACCCAGAACGAGGGCCAGACCCCATCGGAGCCCACCTGCGCTCCCCCCCCCCCCCCCCCCCCCACAGGCTGCCCCGCCGACTGCAAGCAGGTGTGGACGGCCCCGGCGAGACTCTGCCGTTTCCGCATGGCCGCTCGGCCCAGCCGCGGACAGTGGCCCGCTCCTCAGAGAACCGCGTGCCAGCGTCGGGGCGCGTGGCACGTTTGTGCCGATTCTTCAGCCCGGCACGTGGCTCGGAGAATCCCGCCCCTTATCTCCCACACAGAGCCGGTCACCCCGAAGTTAAGTAAAGGTCTTCTTAGTTATTAGGTGTAGTTTAGTGCATAGCCGCGTGAATCATTGCATATAGAAATAAGTCTTGTGTTTGTTAATAAACTGTCTTTTGAACTAATATACTGGTTGTGTGGTCATTCGGTGAATATAAGAAACAGCTTGTGGTTCACATAGAAATAAAGAAGTCAACACCCCCACAACCCAAAGATGTGCAGGTTACGTGGTTTCGCAACTCTAAATTGCCCCTTAATTTAATTGGGAAAAAAAAAATTGAGTACACTAAATTTTTTATTTTTTAAAGTGAAAGTTAAGATGAATTGGAAGTCCAAGGTAGGCGATCTGATTTCCAAAATTCACACGCACTTTGAAGCAGTGAAATCACTCAGAACAAAATCTGCGTGAGCACATCTATGCAGTTTCATTATTAAAGGCTTGTCAGCCAATTAGTCTCATTGATCAATGACTCCCCGATCCACTCTCATCGCGTTGATCCTGGCGAGCTCCACACAGCTCGAGAAACCTGTTCGCTCATCATTAAAGCTAGAATTCAGAGTTCAAGGCTGAACCGATTGATTATTTAAATATTTAAATGAGTGAGCGCTTTCTCACAAGTGTCACAAAATACTTCTCAACGTTAAAAAAAAGGTATTCGCCTGTGGACAAAACCACAGCACTTATTTCAGCTTATGATTCTGGGTGTAAATGTTATAACATGAAATGAAATGAAAAATGAAATGAAAATCGCTTATTGTCACAAGGAGGCTTCAAATGAAGTTACTGTGAAATGCCCCTAGTCGCCACATTCCGGTACCTGTTCGGGGAGCTGGTACGGGAATTGAACCGTGCTGCTGGCCTGCATTGGTTTGCTTTAAAGGCCAGCTCTTTAGCCCTGTACTAACGCAGTCTAACATGAGCAAAGACATCCCAGGTTACGGTCCACTCCAGAGCGTTAGAATGTTACATGGTACTTCTCCATTCCAATCAAACAACTAGAGGTTATTTTATAAAGTCAGACTCTGCTTCTGCATTCAGTGCCATAATTGGATTTTGAAAAATCCAAATCTTACGACAGCAGACATATATGGCCCATGTTTCAGTTCCGATGAATTACACTCGATACATTCGCCTGACATTGGGATCTGCAAACAGACAGGTAATCAGTTGATCCTGCAGTAAGGGGAGGCGGTGGCATAGTGGTATTGTCACTGGACTAGTAATCCAGAGCCCAAGGATAATGATCTGGGGACCTGGGTTCGAATCCCACCACAGCAGGTGGTGGAATTTAAACTCAATCTGTGCGGAGTCTGCACATACTCCCCGTGTGTGCGTGGGTTTCCTCCGGGTGCTCCGGTTTCCTCCCACAGTCCAAAGATGTGCAGGTTAGGTGGATTGGCCATGATAAATTGCCCTTAGTGTCCAAAATTGCCCTTAGTGTTGGGTGGGGTTACTGGGTTATGGGGATAGGGTGGAGGCGTTGACCTTGGGTAGGATGCTCTTTCCAAGAGCCGGTGCAGACTGAATGGCCTCCTTCTGCACTGTAAATTCAATGAAATATGCCTGTACATTCTGAAATCAGATGCACCAAGTCTTACACTATTCTACCTGTGAGCTGGGTTGACTACCTGTCCATCAGGTGGTTAATCTTTTAATATCCCCAGCATTTAGGCATGCCCCAACCTTACTGCTAATACAGAAACAATCTTGCCGTTTAAGGTGAAAGATTTTTTCTTCCTTGAAATGTAATGTTTCTTTTTTTTTAAAGAAAGGTGCTAACAGTTGCGCATCACAGAATCAAAACAGTGATCTTTCACTGTGTTGGCCTTACTCTTTTTTGATATAAAAGCTTTATCATACTCACAGACGCGGTATCCTCCGTCATAATGCAGCAGACAGTATGAAAGCACCAGTGTTTTATAATCCATATTCACAGCAAATGTAAACATTCCGCACTGCATGCCAACGAATGCTTACCCCAAAACAATTTTAACAAAGATTTCTTTATTTGTCCTTGACGTCGCCTTCAGTGCGGTAACTTCTGCATCAAACCAGAAACCACGTTCCTCTGGTATCTCTAAATTGTAATTAACCATCACGGCTTGTCCTATTTGAAGTTGATCCCACTTCAAAACAGTCCTGGCTCGTGGTCGAACGTTTTCTGCACACATTCCCACTGTACCGTTCTCTGGATAACTGGAAAACAAGAAAAAAAAGCTAATGCTTAAACCAGATTTTAAAATTCCAGATTAGCAGCAGACAAAAGAAAACAGGAACCTTTCTTCCTTAAAACACAAATGTTTAAACTCAACGGGCCAAATTGCAATTTGTCTTGGTTTACTAAGACAGCAATGTTAATAAGATAATATAGCTTATCTGATCATTCAATCAACAGTACATTTCCAATTTACAGGACTGTTAACCAGAAGATAGAATATCGTGCATGGTGAATTAGCCACATGATAATGGATAAAGGTTAACCAACGGGTCTGTGTGCAGAATATCGCACATGGTGAATTAGCCACATGATCATGGATAAATGTTGACCAATGTGTCTGTGTGCATTCATTCTAACCTGCAAAGTGCCCAGAGGTATTTATACCAACTGAAAAGGTTCCACATCGATACAGAACTCAAAACCCCACTCAACATCCTCAAACAGTGCATCAGTCCCCACCCAGTTGGAACAATGGTGTTGATTAATTTAAGATTAACTTAAGATCTTGGGACTTGCGTTAATGGATCACGCCCCAATCAATTTACCTTACAGAACGTTAGAACTTTGGTGAGGCCGCACTCATCCTAGAGAATTTTCAAAGGATGCGCTGTGGTTCCACGTGGGAACTTTTCAGCACCTTGATGCCAATGTTTTCGGACAAAGCTTTTCTTCCATCATACAGCCCACTACAACCACCTCCCAAGACAAAATACTTCGGCAATCCTCATTTGATAGCAAATTCCCAACGATCAAGATGACCTTTCTTAGAGCACTGTGCTCATCAGCAACTAATCCAATTATGGTTCATTTCATTTGATGAAAGGTTACAGGTCTAAAATGTTAACTCCTGTTTCTTCCCACAAATGCTGGCTGACCTGTTGGGTAGTTTCAGCATTTTCTGTATTAATTTTAGTTCACTTTATTTTGCACTTCACAGTGGATACGGATGTTGTGCCAATGGGTGCCAATGGGGCAGCAGGGTAGCATGGTGGTTAGCATAAATGCTTCACAGCTCCAGAGTCCCATGTTCGATTCCCGGCTGGGTCACTGTCTGTGTGGAGTCTGCACGTCCTCCCCCTGTGTGCGTGGGTTTCCTCCGGGTGCTCCGGTTTCCTCCCACAGTCCAAAGATGTGCAGGTTAGGTGGATTGGCCATGCTAAATTGCCCGTAGTGTCCTAATAAAAGTAAGGTTAAGGGGGGGGTTGTTGGGTTACGGGTATAGGGTGGATACGTGGGTTTGAGTAGGGTGATCATGGCTCGGCACAACATTGAGGGCCGAAGGGCCTGTTCTGTGCTGTACAGTTCTATATTCTAGATCAAGAGTTTCCTTCCAATTCCATTTGCTGAAACCTACCATAGGTTTTCAACAAATGGAATTGGAAGCAACCTCTTGATGTGGGTTGATGCTTGCTTGAAATGTAAAAGACAGATTGAGGATAAAGTCTCTGAATGGTGGGATGCAACCAACTATATTCCCACGGCATGTTAACTAACTTGGTGGTGGAATAGAGAGTTGTATCTTCAGGTTTGCAGCTGACACTAATTTAAACTTCAGAATAAGTTGTGGAAGAAGGAAGCAGGAAATTACAAAGGGGTAGAGAGACGCCAAGTGAGTGGGTGAAATTGTAACAGATGGGCGTCAATTTGGGTAAAAGTGCTAACCACTTTGAGACCGAGAAAGATACATTGCACTATTTTCTGAATGAGAAACTAAGCTATGGGGTTTTTCATCAGTCTGCATGCACATTAGGGGGGATTTAGGTGTCCACGCACACAAATCATTAAGAGATTATGCACAGGTACAATGGGTAATTGGTGGGGGGGGGGTTTCAGCACCCCACCCCACAACATTTTCCGACAGCGGGGGGGCGGCCCATCATAGGCGGGATCTTCTGGTCCCAATCCGGCAATGGCATTGCCCATTAAATCCACCTCTTGCTGCCGGGAGTGGGAATAATTGGCAGTACAGACTCCCGTTTCTGTCGTTGCATTAATGGTCAGCCAGCCCAGCGAGTGGAGTGGAGGCTGAGGGAAGGATACTTTTTTAAAAATAAGATAAAAGCAACAAAGCTTTCATTTGACAAGGGAAGAACTCCCTCTTCCCCCTTCTTCTGGACAACACCCTGATCGTCCAAAGCATTCCAAAGAGTAACATGTGATGAATATTTCTAAATTAATGGTAAAAGGGGAAAAGTAAACCCAGTCATTAAGATCTCGTTTCCACAGAATAGGTGAAAGACGGTTGTTTGGTTTCAAATCCTTCACCATGAAAATAATTTCAAATTGAAAAAGAACACAAGCAATCAATTATTGACTTAATTGGGAGCAACATTTGGGCGCGAACTCCATATTTCCAGGTTTGATACATACCAGCATAACCAGTCTGTGTTCACTGACAATGTGAGCGCGGGCACAGATTTATTGCAACTGGTCCCACTTCTCTGAGCAGACAAAGTCGGCTGCATTGAAAGACTGGATTCAATACCAAATTGATTTTCTTTGACAATGGAAAGAAGACGGAGGTGGAATACAAATGAAAAACCTTAAAGCGACTCCAGAAATACTTTAGCGCCTGAAGTCCAATTTACCCTCGGAATTCTGCAAACGCGGGCGACCCAATTGAGCAAAATGCTGAGAAAGCTGCACACGCTGAAAGAAGGGAAGATGCTGGAAATACTCAGCAGGCCGGGGAACATCTGCGGAGAGAGAAACAGTCAATGCTTCAGGTCGATGAACCTTTTGGCAAGAACTGGTTAGCGACCCGGAAAACCAACTCAGCTTTTTTCCTCTCTCCACAAATACTGCCTGACGGGGCTGCAACGGGCTCGCAGAGAACAGTCCCGGACAGTAACACCCCCTGTTTTGATCCCACATCAAGTGCAATGCGATTCTGTGTACACACCACACAATACATCAAATTCCCTATTTACAACAAGCAGACCAGTCCCGCCAGGTGGCTGCAATTTCCCCAGAGCACCACGGAGAATATTATGCTGCACGAACAGATGGGCGGCACGGTGGCACAGCGGTTAGCACTGTTGCTTCACAGCTCCAGGGTCCCAGTTTCGATTCCCGGCTTGGGTCACTGTCTGTGCGGAGTCTGCACGTTCTCCCAGTGTCTGCGTGGGTTTCCTCCGGGTGCTCCGGTTTCCTCCCACAGTCCAAAGATGTGCAGGTTAGGTGGATTGGCCATGATAAATTGCCCTTAGTGTCCAAAAAGGTTAGGTGGGGTTACTGGGATAGAGTGGAGTTGTGGGCTTAATTAGGGTGTCTTTCCAAGGGCTGGGGCTGACTCATTGGACCGAATGGCCTCCTTCTGCACTGTAAATTCTATGATTAGCATTAATGCCACCATTAACATAGAATGGTCCAGCAGCAGTAGGCTTGGTATCTTGAGCCCCATATCCATTTGGAGAGTCTGAAACATATAGGATTAGGAAGTAGTGTTGAGGAAATTGTAAAGTCAACCCCAAAATAGTAAAAAGGTCCGCAGATAGTGGATGTTGTGTGTGGCAGTATGACAATTATACAATGATTTACTGTAATGCCAAGACAATATAGAATCCATATTAAACAGACCTGGTGCATTTTTTAAATTTTGAATTAATATCTACATAGAAGAAACTGAAAAATTTGACAGCAGGACAAATCAAATGTATTGTGGCTACAGTGCACTTGATTTAAAAAAACACTCATCAAAAAGCTCCGGACAAATATAAACAGAAAGATTCTGAGTACGATTTGAATGGAGTGGATCCTCAATTAATAACTTTATAACTTAATATTAAACTCTTGTGTATTGTAAGCTGGAAACTATTGTCAAGTTTAGTTCCCAACAGAGGAGACAGTTTGGATTTTACTCGCTCCTGTAACACAATGCCCCCTAATGTACATGCAGACTGATGAAAAACAGATATACAATCTGGTATAGTAGAATGGATATCTAGCTGGCTGCACGATAGAAAACAGAGAGTAGGGATAAAGGGTAGCTATTCAGCAGTGTCAGAAGGCGACACCTCGCAAGGCTGAATCCACACTGGCTCATAATTTATATTAATGTATGCGATATGATTTAATGATAATTAAATTGGCATGGTGGGACAGTGGTTAGCACTGCAGCCTCACAGCACCAGGGTCCTGGGTTGAATTCCGGCTTTGGGTGACTGTGTGGGGTTTGCACGTTCTCCCAGGGCCAGTGTGGGTTTCCTCCGGATGCACTTGTTTCCTCCCACAGTCCAAAGATGTGCAGGTTAGGTGGACTGGCCATGCTAAGATTGCCTCTTAGTCTCCAAAGATAGTGGTGGCTAGTTGAGCCTGAAAATGACCGTAGTTTCTTGCTGATATCAGAGGTCCTGAGGATGCCGCCTTAAGTTATTTTGGCATTTCTGCTGAATGCACTGAAGGTCTAGGGAGCCAATCAGGAAAACCAAACTGATTTCTCCCCTGTGAAAACGTGCAATGCGAGTGGCGATTTTTGAAAGTTTCGAATCTCTGCATCTTTCATTGATTTTTCTAGAGGCTTGTGCAGCCTATTTCTCTCTCTGAAGAGGTGAATTGCAACGGTCGCCCATCCTATTCAATGCCTTCATCAATGTTGCATTGGACGGCATTAGAACATACAGTGCAGGAGGCCATTCAGCCCATCAAGTCTGCACCGACTCACTTTAGCCCTCACTTCCACCCTATCCCCATATCCCAATACCCCCTCCTAACATTTTTGGTCACTTAGGGTAATTTATCATGGACAATCCACCTAACCTGCACGTCTTTGGACTTTTGGGAGGAAACCGGAGCACCCAGAGGAAACCCACGCAGACATGGGGAGAACGTGCAGACTCCGCACAGACAGTGACCCAGCGGGGAATCGAACCTGGGACCCTGGAGCTGTGAAGCCGCAGTGCTATCCACTTGTGCTACCATTTTTTTTTTAAGAATGGAGATGGAGTCTGGCCCAGGTGTTCGGGAGGAACTGTGGCTATCACAGATATTGTGCTGCTGTTAAGACTCACCTGGGGATCTGGTGAATGTTCTCACTAAGCTGCATGGCCACACAGCAGCCATTAAGGTCCCGGGCATGCCCATGGTAATTAAATTACTTTTAAATTATCATGTGCGCACGGCCATGTACAAAGATTTAAAGGGGTCAGGCATGCCAAAAAGAAGAGACAATGATGCTATCCACAAATTTCAACATCAGGTTAATCAGAATATGGTGGGTGGCCTCAAGCTTAATAGCATGGCTTTCATGACTTAAGAGAAAGTTGCAAAAGATACGACTGGGTCAACCACCTCACGCACCAACTTATATTGCTAGCTGGAAAACCTGAAGGACACCGACTTCTGCCTGCACACAATTCATCAGGATAGCGTTGATCCAGGGAAAACCATTCTCTAAAATTCCAATGCAATTTTGAGCTTTCAGCCAATGGGACATATCCAAAAGAGTTTTCTTTTGTACCACGACCACCAAACTTGCTTACTTTACCTCACCTTGTGAGCCAGGAACAAGATTGATGGCTAAAAACAAAAGTGATTTTAGGAAGGGAGGCAGATGGTCAGCCGATCGCATCCTATCACCGTGGAGGGGGGGGAAATCAACATGGCGATACAAAAGCAAAACACTGCAGATGCTGGGAATGTGAAACAAAAACAGGAACTGGTGGAAACACTCCGCTGGTCAGGCAGCATCCGTGTTTTGGTGGAGGAGGGTGGTGGGACCGTACAATATAAGGGGCAGCAAGCCCACCACCTCCTCACCAATTCTGAGCTGTCCCCCAGAATATGAAGGAGCTGGCAGACTCAAAATAGTCAACCCATCCACCCTGTGCAAAGAAATAATTATGAGTCAATTGTGCCGGTTTTTAGCCCCGATATTATGCTACCTATACCAGAACCCGATGGGCACGGGTTCTATTAATGTATATACTATTAATGTATATACTTATCGATATGACCTCCAGCCAGCAGGTGGCAATAGAGATCTGCCATGTGGCTCAAGATATCGGGCAGTTAGTAGTAAATCATACCGGATAGAGATAGAACCAGGAGAATTCACTGAATTAGAGATAGCTCCAGGACAATTCACTGAATTAATTTATATCACAGTTCATTAGCTATCTTTCCACGTGTGCATCTAGGTAATGAAACTATCTTACGAGTCAAAGATCTAGATGTAAAATCTAGCCCAGTGTTAACATTTCAGGTCTGCAACCTCTCATCACAACAGTTCACATTCACAGACCTGAAATGTTAACTTTGTTGCTCTCTCCACAGGTGCTGCCTGAGCTACTAAAATGTCTCAGCATTTCCTGATTTTATAATGTTCTGGTAATACGCTGCTATTGGAATTTCACTCAACAGGGCTGCAGTATTCCGTGGTGTTGTTGACCAACGAGTTTTTGACTCAGTGATGCAGCCTGGGAGGGGAAGACTTGTCATTGGCAACTGGGATTGTTCCCATCCGGAGCCAAATAATTTGAACAGGTAATGGTCAAAGCTTTGCAAAGTGTACCAGGAATTATTTAGTGGCACGCTACATGGTTTAAGCCCAACGTGCTCCAGCAGTACCCCTGTACACATGTGGAGTTGACCAAAGTTTTGGCGACGTGTGTCTAAGTTCTCGGTGTTATATTACTGGGTCTAGTAATGTGTATCGTTACTAGTTGCTGTATATCCAGAAGGTCTGACAGTGTGATCCTGAGAAACCACGAGTCTTCAACTTAAAGCAAACTAATTTATTAAAGTAACGATTAATTATATCCGAGTTCGACACTCTACAGAGCTATTTCTAGAAATCAAGTAATTCAATATGATTGTATTAACTGATTCACAACTATATATACTAACTATACTGAGAGCTATCTATCAGACACTACTGCTTACTAAACACTCCTGGGTAGAAAGAGACCAAGATCCTCTGGGAGCTGATACTTATAGGTGCATCTAGTGGTGCCCTCTAGTGCTGGTGTTACAGCTAGATGTTATAATGAACCCTTTAGTTATATACACATATATATCATTGCACTCTGGACCTGGGTAGGCAGATGCACAAGGCATATACACCTCAGAACTGCGAGAGAGATTCCCCGTGTGTAGGCTTCTTGATAGATTGATTTGAAGGGTTAAGCACAGTGATGGGGCTTGTACATGTCTGTCATCCAGCACACCAGAATTTACTTTTACTTAATAGGTATCAAGCACTTGGCACAATACTTTGCCGAGCACCAGAGTTTGCACAAACTTCTGCATTCATACACATGCATACAGACCAGTTCATGACTGGTTATGCACATGAGTAACTGATACATACAGCTGGAGCATAGTTTCTGATACCCAACAATGAATCCCTTCAATGTGGTTCAGGAAGGTTACCTGACACGTCCAAATATGAATCAGAAGCAGACAGATTTTGTCCAAACACAGAGTGAAGTTGATACTGAGGCATTCAATGTGGATTGAATCTTCAGGGACCATGACTAATTAAACAACAAAGAAGAATAGGATACGAATTTTCCCGAAGAAAGGAAAACAATAACTGAAGAATAAACCAGAGCTTCTCCTGAGTGGATATAACATGATATCTACTTCTCTGCACTGACCAAATAAAATATTGAAATCCAGAGCAGTGTAGTCCAAGGTTCAATCTGCAGTGTTTCCACAGTTTAACAATCTCAACCAGAGCAAACAGTAGAGTTGGTCACAGGGACCTGATTGGGCTGTAGACTACGAGAAGAGTGGACCAATATTTCTATTGCTAATAGAATGTGCATGCGTGTGATTGCCAGTTGAGCATAGGACCATGCTAAGCTAAGGCGTCATTGTGTAAGATGGCCAACATAGTTGTCAGGAATTTCCTCAGAGACTCTCCCAATTATTCAACAAAACTTCGGCAGAAACTCCCATTTACACATATAAACCGGTTTCCTGTTATCTGCCAGCAGGCGAACCCCGAATGTCTGGAAACTTAACGAATGATTAACTTGAATGAGGGAACACAGACTTGGGCCGGGATTTTCCGAATCCCCCCCCCCCACCCCAAACGGGGTGCCGGCGGGATCTTCTCGTCCCGTCGAAGTGAACGGCCACTGTGTTGCTCGCTGGTCACACCACTGTGAAATCTGTCGCAGGGGGTCCGCCTTCAATGGAACCTTAAGATCCCACTGGTGAGAAGGGCCAGAAAATCTTGCCCTTCTGGTTTAAAGGTTACGTTTGCGGAAATCAATACAATTGCAAAGGACACTGACTGCTCCAGTCAGCCGCCCATTTTGTCTTCAGGCATGACCGGATGTCAAGTGGCGATTCCATGTTAAACTCAGTACGAAACACCAGGACCTCCTCCACAAGTGAGTTTTGGTGAGAACGCGACACCAACCTACAAGCAAATAAAAGGACTGTGGTCGCTTCCGTTCCAGAATGTAGGGCGCAAGTATAGCGTGGTGCTCGAAAATGCCCACGTAAGATTTGGAAACGCTGATTAACAAAACTGTGTTCCGTGTTCAGTGGCTTCCAGTGGCCGAGCTGCATCATGTGCCCACAGCTGTATGGCTACGGCAAACAAAAACCCAGAATCGATTTCACAATGCTGCATCACTTGATCCTTGGGATTCTTGTAAACAGTGCCATCATTGGGACAGCTGCTTCAGCACAGCGGTGTAAAATTACAATAGGTTTAAAAGGCAACACCTCTTTTGCTAATCGCTTCGTAATCAACTTCAGCTAATCATTCGAAGGTAGCTGCGCACTGACTTCCAGACACTCACTCCAACTTAATAAGAATCAGTTCCATCATGCTGATCAATCCGGCATCATTGAAAGCTTTAGGCACATCCCTCTTACCCCAGTCCGCTGCTTCAAGACATAATAAAACATGAAAGCCTGGAAACGTATAGATCAGACAACACCCGATAAGCACAGTTGTTTTGGGTGGGAACCTTCATTCGTCTCTGTTTTTCATCCTGCTTCTCAAGTGAAAGATGCCGATTCAAAACACTGACACAAGGAGAAGGATAAAAATAAACACATGAATCAATGTAAGAAAGGGCGACAAACTGGCTAGAAATTCACCTTGGGCAGCAGAACAAAATGGACATATTGGGTTGGCTTCTCCGCTCTCTGCGTACGGTATATTTTTCATTTGATTGATTGCAATGGAACTGCCCATCAGGCATGACACATAATGGGCAGCCTGTCCAACATTACTCTATTGAACCAAGATAAACCTCTCTTCAACGTTTTTGCTGTTTCAAGAAACGTCACATTCCAGTTCCGCCTTCATCCCCCTACTCCCATTTTGTACCACAATTATAATTTCTACTCAATTTGAAAGTTATTTTTTCCAGCTGGACTTTCCCCTCCTCTCGTCAACTAGAACCACGAGAATGGATCACAGCAGGGTGTCACAGCGGCGCAGTGGTTAGCACTGCTGCCTCACAACACCGAGGACCCGGGCTCGACCCCGGACCCGAGTCACTGTCCACGTGGAGTTTGCACATTCTCCCCCGTGTCTGCGTGGGTCTCACCCCCACAACCCAAAGATGTGCAGGGTAGGTGCACTGGCCACACTAAGTTCCCTCTTAATTGGGGGAAAAAAGAATTGGGTACTCTTCAGTATATTTTAAAAAAGAGAGAATGAATCACAGGTTGGAACAGAATGTTAGAGTCCATTTAGCCCCATCATGTTCGTGCTGACTGTCTACAAGAGTAACTGAATTACTCCGTCGTTCTCCCTGTATCTGCGTGGGTTTCCTCCCGGTGCTCCGGTTTCCTCTCACAAATCCAGAAAAAGACGTGCTGTTAGGTAACTTGGACGTTCTGAATTCTCCCTCTGTGTACCCAAACAGGCGCTGGAATGTGGTGACGAAGGAATTTTCACAGTAACTTCATTGAATTATTAATGTAAGCCTACTTGTGACAATAAAGATAATTTTTTTTTAAACCTGCACGTTTTCTCTCATTCAATCGCTTATCCAATTCCCTCTGGAAAGTCCTGGTTGAATCTGTCTCCAGCACACTCTCGAGACCCTAACAATTCGCTGTGTAAAAAGGTTTTCCTTCACGTCTCCGCTGGTTCTTTGGCCAATTGCCTTAACTCGGCATCTTCTGGCTCTTGACCCAATAGGAACAGTTTCTTTCTATCTATTCTGTCTAGACCCCTCACAACATTGAACAACCTACCAAACCTCCTCTCAACCTTGTCTTCTCAAAGGAAAGCAGCCTCAGCTGCCCATGGAACTGAAATTCCTTATCCTTGGAACTGTTCTCAGAAATCTTTTCAGAATCTTTTCTGAAGCCAACACATCTGTCCTAAACTGTAGCAAACAGAATTGGACACTATATATGCCAGCTCAAGCCAAACCAGAGTTTTCTAAAGATTCATCATTACAGGGTTAAGAACCAAAAAGATTCAGTCACGACAACAGCATCTTTGTTTGATAACTTGCCCTGCACCTTCCTCATGCTTTAATTCTCAATCTCTAACATCTCTTTCAAGGCAAATCGGAAATGGGTGCAATGATGCAAGTGGTTTGCTAACCCAGCCCCTAACGCAAGTCCGAATACAAGTGTCTGGACACAGTATCCAGTTTGTTTTACCAAAATATCTGTGGTGTCTTGGGAGTAACAGGAACTGGACTTACTCATCATACTTGATATGATACACAATGTCATCATTTGTAGAACCCACAGTGGATGTAGATGGCGTACAGTCCAAATTGTTTGATGCGATCCCACTACAGTTCTGTGACTGCTCTTGGTCCAAGGGATCTTTAACATATTGAGCATGTGCTCTTGTCCTCTCATTTCCATTGGCATCATTTTTCGATGCGCCGCTTTTTTGTCCCTTTGTGCTCCGTGTAATATTCACAATGTGAGCTTCAAACCAGGCTCCAATCACCAAATCGCGGGCATCCACCAATTCGTTTATCTGTAACATACCATGAAAAAAGAAAACATCAGTTACATTTTCAGGTGCCTTCACACTCTTCCTACGTGCAACTACTCAAATCGTGACTCATTTTCTACACATTAGTAATAAAACAATCTTCTCACATCCCGAAATATGAACAATTAGCTTTGGAGTGGGCTATAGCTGACTGGGCGGGCATCCACATTATCCATAATTATGTTGAAATTACTAAGTAAATAAATTAGGTCCCAAATCGCTTCAATTTTAGATTCCATTTGCATTTCTATTTTTATGCCTCGATGTCAATCTACTTCTTCAGACACAGTGGCAAACTACTGTGGATGCTGGGAATCTGAACTTAAAACAGAATGCTGGAAATGGCCAGAGAAACCGAGTTCATGTTTCAGGTTTCTCATCAACCTGAAAGCTTGGCCTCAATTTTCATTATCGAGGCCGGTAGGTCTGGCTCACCTCAGTAGAAAGTGCTTTGTCAGACCCATTTTTCAGGCAGTTGCACCATAGAGTCGGGCCCACAGGAGTGTGGAGGCAGGCTGGTTAAGTGGCCTGCCTCTGTTCTTGGGGACCGTTGTTACATTTTAGATCTTCAAGCCCTTACAAACTCTCCATCCACTCCCCAACTCATCGCCAAGCCCTTCATATCTTCCATGCCAACTCGTGTCCCCCAACCGCCATCCTTCCCCGTGACGCCTTATAGCCTCCATGCTGACCCATGAACCCTGATGCCATCTCATTCAGAATCCACCACTGACAGACCTCAGTAGCCACGATAAGATAAAAATTTTAAAAGGTACGAAATTGTAATGGAGCCTTCACTATTTCAAAAAAATCCCATTCATGAAAGCCCACTCAAAGCTAATTGCAAGTAGTTAATCTCTTAGAAAATCAAACTTCCATTTATGACCCCACAAAAACAACTAATCCTATAATAATCTCTTTGAACTGTAATCCAATCAAGAAATTAGAATGTTCTGCCGAGATAATTATAGCTTGCAGAATGTTTTTTATTTATTCGTTCATGGGAGGCAGGCAGTGCTAGCTGGGCCAGCATTCATTGCCCGTCCTCGAGGGCATTTTAAGAGTCAACCACATTGCTGTGGATCTGGAGTCACATGTAGGCCAGAACAGGCAAGGGTGACAGATTTCCTTCCCTAAAGGACATTAATGAACCAGATTTTTTTTAATTATAAAATTCATTAGACTTTTAATTCAGATTTTTATTGAATCCAAATTTCACCATCTGCCATGGAACCTTGAGCCAGGAGAACATTATCCTGGGTTTCTGGATTATCAGTCCAGCAACAACACCACTACCTCCCTGAAATTCATAAACAGCCTGTAATGAAATGTCAACAAACGGCTATTCTAATTGCCGGACAGAGTTTTTAAAATTCTCACGGACACAGCACCCCTTCATCCCTCCCCATTTTAAAGGGCTAGGCATTAAAATAACTTCACATCATGAAAACGTATACAGACCTCATCCACCCTTCAAGAGCCTCTGTGCTAACTTCACAAATTCATGATTCTCAAACTGGTTAATAGCCAAAATAGGGTCTGTTTGAACTCATGAGAGTTTTGCTCCCTCATGAAGCCGAGGACCCGGGTTCGTTCCGGCCCCAGGTCGCTGTCCATGTGAAGTTTGAACATTCTCCTCATGTCTGCGTGGGTCTCACCCCCACAACTCAAAAAGATGTGCAGGGCAGGTGAACTGGCCATGCTAAATTGGCCCTTAATTGGAAAAAAAAAAGAATTGTGTACTCTAAATTTTTTTTTTTAATGAACTCATGAGAGTTCAAATGGCCCAGCGGAGTACAGATTCCCCTCGTGTGTGAATCAGGCCCAGCACCCTTTCCCCGATTGGCAAAAAACAGGATCGGTTGGAAATGGGAGTCACGCTGCGACATCTGGGTCTCACTCCCCATTTTGGAAGTTCTCTGGACTCTGCACAACCCTGCAGAAGCCCAGGTCATTAACTCTGGTGCTGCCAGACCTACTGACTATTTCCAGCATGTTCTTATTTTACCTTTTCTGATCCTTGAGCACTTCGCCAAACAGTGATCAAGTCCATTGCACGGCAGTGTACTTGCGGCATTCTCTAAAACCCAGTGCTCTTTAGTCTTAGTAACTGTCAGCCGTTTGGCTCAGTTTGTAACACATCCACCTCTGAATCAGTAGGTTATAGGTCCACGCCCCACTCTAGAGATTTGAAGACAAAATCCAGCTGAACGAGCACTACCCCACCCTGTTACAGGTACCGCCTTGCAGCCAAGACGTTAAATGGGGGCTCCTGAGGTGGATGTAAAACATTCCGTGGCTCTATTCTGAATAGTAGGGATTTTCCTGCTGGTGGCCTGGCCAATATTCATCCCTTCATCAAGACTCAAAGCCTGGTCTTTTATTGCACGGGTGGCTGTATGCAAATTGGCTGCTGCGTTTCTACATTATTTACAGCAAATTATGCTTCAAAAGTAGTACATTGGCTGGAAAATAATTGGGATGCCCTCAAGCTGCGATACAACACGGAAGGAGACAGTCCAGACAACAGCTGGTCCTTCCTTCCCCTTCAGAGTAAAATTTAGGAAGCCACACTGTTGGTGCTGCTTTTGGCAGCTAATTACAGAACAAAGGTATATAGTAAAGGACATGATATCAGTTGATTTTGCAGATTTTGTTTCGATCGTCATGCTCCACACGGACAGTGTCCCGGGGCCGAGAACGGACCCCCAGGTGGTCGGCAACGTGAGGCAGCAGTGCTAACCACTGCGCCACCGTGTCGCTCTTATTTCAGTATTTTTTCAAGGCTGCACAACTCGTACAGATGCACTGTAGACATAGTCTTGTAGGGTGCATGTGGAGAAGAGAGAGAGTCAAGAGAAAAGGAAAGGAAACAGATCAATTCAGAGATCTCTAGAGACTGATTCAATCTTCCCGTTGCAGACATTTCAGGCAAGCAGGTAGGGAAATTGGAAATTCACATTTTCCTCCGTTATTTATGGACTAAGAGGTTCTTGCATTCATTCTATTTTGCCCACTCCATCCCTCTAAAAGAACCTGAAAAACTGACATTTTCGATTTCAGTTGGAAGAATTTGAGACCTTGGTACTTCTATATAATTGCAGTCCTCAGAAATGATGGATTATCCAGTCCTATCACTTCCACAAAACCACTGCCTTATTAAATACTTATGGCCGCAAACAATTCGCCGCAGCACTCAAAGATCTGAGTGTGTAGCGACTTCCCTTGATTGTACTGTAAATGAGTAGGTAACAAATTTTAAAATGCTTTTTTAATTAATTGCTTTTGCTTTTCTCCCCCCCCCACTGTGGGCACACGGTATCTGTATCACTTAAGGAAGGATGTGGAAGAAAGCTCTTTCTTATCTGTTCCAATATGTGCTTCATCTCAAGCTTAAGAGCAGCAGTCGGTAACAGTGGAATTTTCCCCCATTTCTAACACTAACCGTAAATGATCATTTGTGCGAGATCAGCAATTTGCAAGTGATATGATGGTAAAAACAACTTGCATTTCACCTTGCAACCAGTTCATCATCTTTTTTGAAGTGTGGCCATTGTTGTTATTTAGACAAATAACGCAGCCAATTAGGAATGCAGCGCAATTGAAAAAAAGCAATGGGAGGAATAGGCGATTAATATATGTACCAAGTCTTCTGGCCACTGGGTCGTCGTGTGTCTCGCCGTAACTTTGGACAAATCCACGGTAATTAGCCTTGGTAGGTATCCAGGAAATATCAGAGAGATCAAAACCTAGTCTAACATCTGGGTAACTACAGAACTTTTTTATTTTTTTTTTAAATTTAGATTACCCAATTATTTTTTCCAATTAAGGGGCAATTTAGCATGGCCAATCCACCTACTCTGCACATTTTTGGGTTGTGGGGGCGAAACCCACGCAGACACGGGGAGAATGTGCAAACTCCACACGGACAGTGACCCAGAGCCGGGATCGAACCTGGGACCTCAGCGCCGTGAGGCGGTTGTGCTAACCACTAGGCCACCGTGCTGCCCTGGGTAACTACAGAACTGACGATGCTCGCAACCACCACCACCACCAAATCACACATATTGACCCTGTCCACTCCCCTCAATCACTGTGGGTTTCCTCCAGGTGCTCCGGTTTCCTCCCACAGTCAGAAGACGTGCAGGTTAGGTGGATTGGCCATGATAAATTGCCCTTAGTGACCAAAAAGGTTAGGAGGGGTTATTGGGTTACGGGGATAGAGTGGAAGTGGGGGCTTAAGTGGGTCGGTGCAGACTCGATGGGCCGAATGGCCTCCTTCTGCACTGTATGTTCTATGTACCCCTAACTAGCCCATTGCCTGACTACCTGACCTGACTAACACCCCTTCACCACACTGCCCCCGCAAACCCACGCAAGACTACCCCCTGCAACCCGGTCACCTTCTGCCTCAGGCATAAGAGCATTGTTACTGCTGATTATTTAAGCAAACATTTGAGGCACTCATAAAATACTCAAAAAGCAGATGACCAACCAGAGGGAGAGAGAAGTGGAAATGCTTAGAAAGGGTGTTTAAGCGTCAGACTGTTGGTGGCTAAGGTTCCGCTGTCAATGGCAAGGCACAGGGAGGAGAGCTACACACACAAAATGGAAGAACGCAAAGTCTAGAAGGATATGTAGATCTGGAGGACACTGTAGAGACAGGAGAGTAGAGGCTATCGAATGATTTAAAAGATGAGAAAAATTTAATGCTGGGCGAAGCAACGAGGAAAGTTAGGCTATCGAAGATCTGGGCGACGGACGAGCAGGATTTAGCGCTGGCTGTTTTAGCACAGGGCTAAATCGCTGGCTTTGAAAGCAGACCAAGGCAGGCCAGCAGCACGGTTCAATTCCCGTACTAGCCTCCCCAAACAGGTGCCGGAATGTGGCGACTAGGGGCTTTTCACAGTAACTTCATTTGAAGCCTACTTATGCCAATAAGCGATTTTAATTTCATTTTTCATTTCAAGTAAGAGTTAACAGAACATTACAGCGCAGTACGGGCCCTTCGTCCCTCGATGTTGCGCCGACCTGTGAACCCATCTGAAGCCTATCTGACCTACACTATTCCATTTTCATCCATATGTCTATCCAGCGGCCACTTAAATGCCCTTAAAGTTGGCGAGTCTACTACTGTTGCAGGCAGGGCATTCCACACCCCTACTACTCTCTGAGTAAAGAAACTGCCTCTGGCATCTGTCCAATATCTACTACACCTCAATTTAAAGCTATGTCCCCTCGTGTTGGTCATCACCATCCGAGGAAAGAGACTCTCACTGTCCACCCTATCTAACCCTCTATCTTATATGTCTCTATTAAGTCACCTCTCAGCCTTCTCCTCTCTAACGAAAACAACCTCAAGTCCCTGAGCCTTTCCTCGTAAGACCGTCCCTCCATACTAGGCAACATCCTAGTAAATCGCCTCTGAACCCTTTCCAAAGCTTCCACATCCTTCCTATAATGTGGTGACCAGAACTGCACGCAGTACTCCAGGAGCGGCCGCACCAGAGTTATGTACAGCTGCAGCATGACCTTGTGGCTCCGAAACTCAATCCCCCTACTGATAAAGGCTAGCACACCACATGCCTTCTTAACAGCCCTATTAACCTGGGTGGCAACTTTCAAGGATTTATGTACCTGGATGCCGAGATCTCGCTGTTCATCTACACTACCAAGAATCGTGCCATTAGCCCAGTACTCTGCATTCCTGTTACTCCTTCCAAAGTGAACCACCTCACACTTTCCCGCATTAAACTCCATCTGCCACATCACAGCCCAGCTCTGCAGCTTATCTATGTCCCTCTGTATCCTATAACATCCTTCAGCACTATCCACAACTCCACCGACCTTCGTGTCATCGGCAAATTTACTAACCCATCCTTCTACACCCTCTTCCAGGTCATTTATAAAAATGACAAACAGCAGTGGCCCCAAAACAGATCCTTGCGGTACACCACTAATAACTCCAGGCTGAACATTTCCCATCAACCACCACCCTCTGTCTTCTTTCAGCTAGCCAATTACTGATCCAAACCGCTAAATCACCTTCAATCCCATACTTCCTTATTTTCTGCAATAGCCTACCGTGGGGAACCTTATCAAACACCTTACTGAAATCCATATACACCACATCAACCGCTTTACCCTCATCCACCTGTTTGGTCACCTTCTCAAAAAACTCAATAAGGTTTGTGAGGCATGACCTACCCTTCACAAAACCGTGTTGACTATCGCTAATCAACTTGTTCTTTTCAAGATGATTATAAACCCTATCTTTTATAACCTTTTCCAACATTTTACCCACAACCGAAGTAAGGCTCACAGGTCTCTAATTACCAGGGTTGTCTCTACTCCACTTCTTGAACAAGGGGACAACATTTGCTATCCTCCAGTCTTCCGGCACTATTCCTGTCGACAAAGACGACATAAAGATCAAGGACAACGGCTCTGCAATCTCCTCCCTGGCTTCCCAGAGAATTGACCTCTGTAGAGAGTGACGGTTGGGCCAGTCACTCCAAGGATATGTCAGGTTCTTTCAGTGACTAAGGGGTATACATGGATGTTAAGAGCAGAAGGACCCCCACATGACTGGGACGAGGATGAGTAGGTTCTTTGGGGGTGAAGACAGGTGTGTCAGGTGCTCGGGGAGTCCAGCGAACCATGCCCATATGTTCTGGGCATGCCCGGCACTGGAGGAGTTCTGGAAGGGGGTGGCGAGGACGGTGTCGAGGGTGGTGGGATCCAGGGTCAAGCCAGGATGGGGACTCGCGATTTTTGGGGTTGGGGTGGAGCCGGGAGTGCAGGAGGCGAAAGAGGCCGGTGTGCTGGCCTTTGCGTCCCTAGTAGCCCGGCGAAGGATCTTGCTACAATGGAAGGATGCGAGGCCCCCAAGCGTGGAGACCTGGATCAATGACATGGTGGGTTTCATTAAGCTAGAGAAGGTCAAATTCGCCCTGAGAGGGTCGGTACAAGGGTTCTTTAGGCGGTGGCAACCTTTTCTCGACTTTCTGGCTCAACGATAGGGTACAGGGACAGTAGCAGCAGCAACCCGGGGGGGAGGGGGAGGGAAAGAGGGGGGGGGGGGGGGGGGGGCGGACAATGATTATGTTTGTTTATTTAATTTTAATTTATTTTTAAGTTCTTTTGTTGTTCATTGGGGTTGGGGGGGGTGGGGGGATGTGATACATGCGTCAATACGGTCTGGGGGTGTTACAGTTATTATGGGTTATTTTGTTGCATTTCATTGTTTGTCGTTATGTTTTATATTTTCTGTAAAAAATTCCAATAAAAATTATATTTTTTTAAAAAGAGCAGAAGGACCCAGAAGATGGACAATGTTGTAGGACTGGAAGCGAGTGACCTTGATGGTTAACTGTGGTCAAACCTCAGCTCAGGGTTGAGCAGTCATAAAAATTGCAAATAGCTGAATTCAACCCGAGATAGAACATAGAACAGTACAGCACAGAACAGGCCCTTCGGCCCTCGATGTTGTGCCGAACAATGATCACCCTACTCAAACCCACGTATCCACCCTATACCCGTAACCCAACAACCCCCCCCTTAACATTACTTTTTTAGGACACTACGGGCAATTTATCATGGCCAATCCACCTAACCCGCACATCTTTGGACTGTGGGAGGAAACCGGAGCACCCGGAGGAAACCCACGCACACACGGGGAGGACGTGCAGACTCCGCACAGACAGTGACCCAGCCGTGAATCGAACTTGGGACCCTGGAGCTGTGAAGCATTTATGCTAACCACCATGCTACCGTGCTGCCCCTTAGATCATTAGGAAGAGAGATGCAGTTAGTGGTTTGGGAGCAAAAAGGCTAAAGGTGAAGTCCTCTGGTCTTCTGAGGAAGTTATCGAAGGGGCTCAAAGGCTTGAGGTCTGATAGCATAGACTAGTCACTCAAGGGACTGAAAGAGACGATGGGGTGATAGATTCTGGATGCGAAAGCTGACCACAAGCCTCAAGTCAACTTCCTCATTACAGTGATGCTTACACTTCTACAATACAGTATCTCACTTAAACTGTGTTTCAGACAGAATCCAGTGCACAGCTCAAAAGCATCCCAAGAAGAAAAAAAACAAGTGTCCAAAACCTTTATCAATTTACAATGGATCAAAATATTTTCTGATTATTTAATTTGAATTAAAACACAAATTTACAATTACATTTTTCGCTGTGTACAGCTTTTTAACGGTTTTCCCTTCCTCGTTTTACTGATTCACCAGAGGGATTTCTCAAGGCTTCAGAGATTTCAGTTCCATACCCTCCACCACAGGTTGCTTCTGGTCCAGACATGACACATGCAGGGTAGACACATATACAGACAAACCACACAATGCTGAACAGAAATAGTCTGGCCTTGATTTTTAAGCTTGTTATTTTAAATTAACATACAAGACAAAATGCACACACAAGAAGGCATTATGGCCTTCTACATTTTTGCATGAAGTAAAATTTGCAACTCTCAATTTCATTACATTTTCCAATTAGGTGCTTTTTTTTTAATGCCACCAAAATACAGAAAATCATCACAGCTACAAAATTCTTCATACGGAAAGGTTCCCAACAGTGAAATCCTGGAAAGGGTTTTGCCATTTCAGTCAATTATTTATGAAGATCTGCTCACTGTTGCCACTCCATGCAGGGGAGGCGGTAGTATAGTCGGAGGCGATGGTGCAGCCGTACTTGGGCTAGTAATCTAGAGACCCAGGGCAGCACGGTGGCCCAGTGGCCAGCATTGCTGCCTCACGGCACCTGTCCCAGGTTTGATCCCAGCTCTCGGAAATTTGTCCGTGTGGAGTTTGCACATTCTCCCCGTGTTTGTGTGGGTTTTGCCCCCACAACCTAAAGATGTGCAGGGTAGGTGGATTGGCCACGCTAAATTGCCCCTTAATTGGAAAAAATTAATTGGGTACTCTAAATTTTTTTTTTAAGTAATCTAGAGACACAGGGTAATGTGACCCAGGTTTGAATCCCACCACAGCAGATGGTGGAATTTGAATGCAATAAAAATCTGGAATTAAAATGTCCAAGGAAACCAATGTTGATCGGCATAAAAACCCTTGTGGTTCACTAATGTCCTTTAGGGAAGGATATCTGCATACGACTTCAGATCTACTGCAATGTGGTTGAATCTTAAATGCCCTCTGAAATGGCCAAGCAAGTCACTCGGTTGCATCAAACTGCTAAAAGTATAAACGGAATGAAGCTGGACAGACCACTTGGCAATGACCTAGGCACCGGGAACAACAACGGCAAACTCAGCCACGTCAATCCCGCAACATCCTCCTTACCAACATCTAATTGTCTGTGCTAAAATTGGGAGAGTTGTCTCACAGACTAGTCAAGCAACAGCCTGACACAGTCATACTGAGTCATACCTTACAGATAATGTCCCAGTTACCACCATCACCATCCCTGGGTATACCCTGTCCCATCGGCAGGGCAAACCCAGCAGAGCTGACGGCACAGTGGTATACAGGTGCTCTGGGAGTCCTCAACAACGACCGGTTTCCATGAAGTCTTATTACATCAGGTTACACATGGGCAAGGAAACCTCCTGCTGAACACCACATGCCGTCCTTCCTCAGCTGATGAATCAATACTCCTCAGTGTTGAACACCACTTGGAGGAGGCACCGAAGGCGGCAGACTTCAATGTTCATCACCAAGACTGGTTTGGTAGCACCACCGCAGACCGAATCCTAAAAGACATAGCTGCTAGACCGGGTCGGAGGAAAGTGGTGAGGGAACCAAAAGCGAAAAAACCTGCTTGACCTTGCCCTCACCAGCCCTCTAGCCGAAGATACATCGATCCATGACAGAATCAGTAACAGTGACCATGGCATAGTCCTTGTAGAGAGGGTGTCCCGTCTTGAAATTGAGGATAACCTCCTTCGGGTTTTGTGGCACTATCAACAAGTAAATGGGATAGATTTCAAACAGATCTAGCAACTCAAGACTGGGCATCCATGAGGCCTGTGAGCCATTAGCGTAACTGTACTCACCCACAATCTGTAACCTCATGGCCTGGCAATAATCTCCCACTCTACCATTTCCACCAAGCCGGGGAATCAACCCTGGTTCAGTGAAGAGTGCAGAAGAGCATTCCAGGAGTAGCACCAGGCATGCCTAAAAATGAGGTGTCAACCTGGTGAAGCGACAACACAGGACTACGTGCCTGCCACACAGCAAAAGCAGCATTTGAAGCGGCTCAGATACTGCGGCAGTCCATGTCCAGCGGCAGCATGACCTGAACAATATCCAGGCTTGGGCTGACACCACACGAGGGCCAGGCAATGACCACCTCCAACAAAAGAGAATCAAACCATTGCAACTTGACATTCAATGGCACCACCATCACTGAATCCCCCACTGTCAACATCCTGGGGGTTATCATTGACCGGAAATTGAACTAGACAGCCATGTAAACACTGTGGCTACAAGAGCAGGTCAGATGCTAGGAATCCTGCAGTGGGTAACTCATCTCCTGACACCCCAAAGCCTGCCCATCACCTACAAGGTACAATTCACGAATGTGAAGGAATTTCCCCCACTTGTCTGGGTGAGTGCAGCTCCAACAGCATGGATGGGTGGTTGGTGTGGTGGCAGGTGATAGGGTTAGTCAAGGCCTCACTGGGATGGAGGATAGCCCCCAGTTAGAGATAATCATTTCCGGTTTTCATTGTGCTTTTTTTTTGCTGTGAATTTTGAGAATCCGTGTTTAACTCCTGCGAAGACCCGGACAAATCAGGCATCCTGGAGAGGACTGCGTTCTTTGTGATACTTGGTAGTGGTTTGTGTTTGGGGAGCAAGGGAATGAGTGCTGGTGGTGCGTGGATGCGTTCAGTTCATCCTTGCTCGGTAAGGCAAAGATGCTCTGGATGCTATGCCTCTGCGATGCTGGAGCCCTTCTTCGGGTTGGGTTGGGGGGGGGGGGGAGGGGAGGCTTGATGGGAGAGTTAGATTTACTCCTCCAAGTGGTCTTATTCAGTGGTTGCCTGAGTGACCTTCTCAATGTAGTTGGGTTTTCCATGGGGAGGCCGTGTTTTTGTCTCTATTGAGGTTCTTCCTTGTAATGGCATACAGTGCGGATCTGTGTCCGATGTTCCTGGGCTAACTCGGGTGTTGCTCCCTTGGGAGGGAGTTCCTCTCTTTATTTGGGTGAGCAATGTGCCATTACAGGCCCTATCTCAGTCTACTGGGTTATGGCGGGGGGAGGGGGGGGTTTCCTCTTAGGGGGAGATTGGCCCCTCACCCAAGACGCTCAATTGCCTTGATGATTGTTCTCTTTGGTTTGGGGTCTGCTTGGTTAAGGTGGCTGAGAATTTTCTGCTGTCACTGGTGTTGGTGTGCTGCCCTGGGCACGGTTATTGAGGAGAGAGGCCGGCTGGGTGGCAGGTCTTGGCATGTGCTGGGTGCCCTGGGGGCTACTGACTCCTTTGTGTAAGATTGTGCTGGATTAGGCCAAGGTCAGCACTGTGGCTGTTATCCTGTTACCACCTTATGCATGGGACGTCCCTTCTCGAAAGCACTTATTCGAGACATCTTGAGAAACTGCGTTTTGATGTGTTGCGTGTATCATTGGTTCACTGACACCTTTGTGCACGAGGGTATGGGGTTGAGCCGGGTCCTGCACACTGATATCCTGTTGTGGTTGGGATGTTCCCGTCTCTGAACGAGCAGCTTTTTCTCTTTTTCTTTATATGGTGATGGGAGTGCCGGAGGAATATGGACCTGTGATTGCATCCCGGTCCTGGTAACTTTCCTTCTTTCTTTTATCATATCTCGATTAAGTTGTTGGGAGATGCTGACCGTACCAACTATAATTGCAATCTATTGCAGATCCTCTCTGTATAAATATGCAGACTCATGATTCTGTACTGCACCTGAGGTTGGGGTGATGTTGCATTTTGTGGAATCAGTAAAATATCCTCCCAGAACTGGAGCGCTCGCGAATTTACTTAGTATTTTTTCTATTTTTGTTAGCTCGGTTTGTTCTCACTGGAACGACAGAGGTTGAGGGGCGACCTGACAGAAGTCTACAAAATTATGAGGGGCATGGACAGGGTGGATGGTCAGAAGCTTTTTCCCCAGGGTGGAAGAGTCAATTACTAGGGGACAAATGTTTACGGTGTGAGGGGCAAAGTTTAGAGGAGAGGTGCGAGGTAAGTTTTTTTTACATAGAGGGTGGTGGGTGCCTGGAGCACACTGCTAGAGGAAGTGGTGGAAGCAGGTACGATAGTGACGTTTAAGGGATGTCTTGACAAATGCATTAATGAGATGTGAATAAAGGGATGGTTTTAGATTAAATGGCAGCATGGTCGGTGCAGGCTTGTAGGGCCGAAGGGCCTGTTCCTGTGATGTACTGATCTTTGTTCTTATCTCAGTTATTCTTTCTCAGGTGATATTTGAAAATTCCAGTGGAATGAGACAACCTTTTCCCTGTAATGCGCCTGTATGGTGACAGGTGAATAATTCAAAATTCCACCAGCCAAAATAACCTGGCATCTGTCAAAGTCTCATGCCGCAACTCTTAATGACCAAAATTAAGATAACTAGTGGTAGTCAAGCTTGAACTTCTAATATTTAAAAAAAAGCCAAAACCTGGCAAAAGAAAGTCAGCAGTTCAGTGGAAGGAGTCACTGCGGGAACGCCAATCATCCTTACTGGCTCAAGTAAACTATCATGAGTAACCTTTGGCACAATCTATCTTTATGTTTACTGTTGCACATCTTTTACATTTTAATTACATTTAGTTGCTTAACTGTTTCATTTACTTTGCTCTAACCCATACAAGCCAATTCTTCCATGGATTCTTGCAAATGAGCAGTATTCTGAGGTTGCACTTTAATACCTCACTCTTACATTGCACCAAGGTGCATACTTAAGTAATCTGTAAGTGGTTAAAGTACAGTCTTCTGTTATGCAAAAGGACGTGGTGCAATCAAGCGTAAAAATATCCAATGGCGCAGTACGGTGGTACAGTGGTTTGCATTGCTGCCTCATGGCACTCGGGAGCCAGGTTCGATTCTGATCTTGGCTAACTGCGTGGAGTTTGCACGTTCTCCCAGTATCTGCGTGGGTTTCCTCTGGGTGCTCCGGGTTTCCTCCCACAGTCCAAAGATGAGCAGGTTACGTGGTTCGGTCATGCTAAACTACCCTTTAGTGCCCAAAGATGTGCACAGGGCAGGGGAAGTGGGCCTAGGTAGGGTACTCTTTCGGAGGGCCGGAGCTCACTTGATGGGCCGAAGCTCACTTGATGGGCTGAATGCACTGTAGAAATTCTATGGAAAATCCAGTCCACCTGGGCTGCACCCAAACAAAATTCTGTAGGCCAAATAATAACTGAGCTGTCTTCAAAGAGGAGATTCAGGTAGTCAGCAGAAGTATTTATTTGTGGGGAACAGGAAGGACATCCAAAGCTAGAGCTCTCCAGACAACCAAAAGAGGTGGAGGTTAAAATGAGACAAAAGCTTCTGAAATTTCAAAGCAGTCGAAAATAGACAGGAGATCCAAAAAAGGGATTAATGGGGAAAGAAAAAGTAGAAGAATAGATTAGTAGTCCATATAAAAGAGAACTGAAAAGTCCTTTTTAAACACAGTTAGTAAATACAGTAGACAAAGGAAGGGTGGACCCATCTAGGGACCAAAAAGATGACCTTGTCAAGGCAGAGGTCACAGTGGAGGTACTAAATGAGGACTTTGTCCCTGCCTTCATGAAAGAAAAGGGTACTATCCATGTTGCATTAAAGGAGGAGCCAGTAGCAATATTAGCTGGAATAGGAATCCATAAGGAAGATATACTTAAAAGCAACCCAGTCAATATGATGCATCCTAGGTTGCTGAATGAGGGGTGGAAATTGCAGAAATTCTGGCACAATGCTCCTTTGAAAAAGGGGTGTTGCCAATGGATAAGAGGGTTGAAAATATTTCACCTCTACTTAAAAAGGGGGAAGAGAGATAAACCAAGCAACTACAGGCTGGTCAGTCCAAGGTCGGGGATTGGGAAATTATCGAGATACAGGCCTGATCTGGATTTTCACCGAGTTGGGTTGACTTGGGGGCCCCTTAAAAATGGCGAGCATGCCCCAATTCCTGGATTCCCTACCCTATTTCTGGGCTGAGAGATTTTCGGGGAGGCCTTTAAAGAGTGCGGGCTGTTTCCTGTCTGAAGCCTGCATGTGGCACTTACAATCTGACCAGCTCCATTGCTCATCGCCTACTCCTCTGCAATTTTCATGTAGTCGGGTCAGGTTTTTAAAAGGGTTGTGGTTCAGAGCCTCTCAGATAAGTCATGAACGCTAGTTGCATGAGGGTATCTTTTAAAAAGGTTTAGTTCAAATGGTCCCTCTCATGCCCCATATGACAGGTTGTGCCCCCCTCCCCCAACCTGATCCCATGACTGCTCATGCCCTCTATGCCAATCTCCATCCTTACACCCATTCCCCATATGCCCACTATGCTAAGCTCTTCCATGCCCCTTGACCCACTATACACTTTCTAGAACAAGTAACACCACAGTGTAAATTAGCATGGGTTAAAAAAAAGCTTTGAAAAAATGCGAGCCAATGATAGATTTACCCTATGATTCAAAAAGCCTGATGAGCTAATAGTCCATCCAGGTCCTTTGAAAAAACCACAAACCACATATGCTTGAAACCACTCGATTTATGTCAACTAACATTGTGAAATGAACTTCAGGGATCAGAGAGCCTGAGCTATCAACCAAACAGTATTTCTTCTGGGGAGCAGGTGTTCTGTTATTCTAACAGACGCCTGGGCTCTCAGCCAATCGTACAAATGAGGCTTGGCCTAATCAATGGTAAACAGTTGTTCTTCTGACAGGAGAAAATGATAAAGTGTTCCGCAAAAATTGATGCATTTTTAAAATATATAACAATGTCTTGGACTTGCTATGACATTTACAAACAATACAAAACTGGAAAATATAGAAAACAATGAGGAGAACAGCAAGGGAATTCAGAAAGATACAGACACGACTGGTGAAATTGGCAAACATTTGGCAAATTGAATTTAACAGTGAACTTTGCAGTGCCAAATTTTGTTAGGGAAATTGAACAGCAGTAATATGAAGTACGGTGTACATTCTAATGGGGGTGGAGGGAATAGGGTTACCTCAAGCTGCCCATACACAAACTTTGAAGGAGGTCAGGATAACTACGACGGTTGTTAACAAAACATCATATGAGATCTTCAGCTTTATTAAGAGAGCAATAGACTGAACAAGTAAGGACATTAGGTGATATGTTTATAAATCACTGGTTCAGCCTCAGTTGGGAGCACTGTGTTCAGTTCTAAGTACTACAATTTTGAGGAGGTTGTTAAGGAATTGGAGAGGGTGCAGAAGAGATGCACTATACTAGAACTGCAGCAGGGATGTGGGACTTCAGCTATGTAGAGAGATTGAAGAAGTTGGGGTTGTCTTTCCAAATGTAGAGACAGTTAAGAGCAGGCTTTCAAACACATGAATGGCTTTGATAGAGTAAATAAGGAGAAATAGTGGCACACGTGTCGCCAACCTGAGAATATAGATTCAAGTGATAGGCGAAACAAGAACCATGGAACACGAAGAAACTTTTCTAGTTGATCGGCAGATCTGAAAGCAGATTGAAGAATAATGTTCAACAGAAAATTCTACGTGCTTTAATGGGAAAACTGTGCAGGCATTTAGGGGGCATAAGATTCATTCAAGAGCTGACACAGACATGAGAGGCCTAACGGCCTCCTTCCGGCTCCATAATTTGCTGGTCCACTTGATCATTGAACGCAGTTCAACCTCAATAAACATACACAATTTCTTCTGTTCTTTGACCAACTCCATATTACAGGTGGCACTGCTTCTGCCAAGTCATCAGAATTACTGCAAAGGTGCCAGGGTTACCACAGGTTAAGAACAGAAGAAAACACAAGGAGCCTTGAGAACTTTGAAGAGTGAAGAACAGCTTAGTAGGTGACCTATCATTTGATTCAGATATTTCAATCCCTTTCGTTCAACCTGTTTGCACTTCAGTGCCCAGGTGGGGAGGATCCGGATATACAGACCACAGAAACGGCAAGACTGCAGCTACTTCAGCTGTCAGCTCGACAGGGTAATGTTAGGGAAAGGTACAGAAGTATATGAAAAAAACACTGCCATGAGTTCGTCCCAAGATACTCGACCAATAAACAAGGAAAGGAAAAATCCTGTAACTCAACTTACCTGCCACAAGTGATGTTAATGCCTAACGTTTATGTCCTAACCAACCAGCTGGATTGTTACATATTTTGCCATTTCTTTCGAATTAATAAATCTAGGTGAGGAACAGAGGCTTATAGTGCTCAGTTCTACTGAGGCTAAATGCTTACAATAAATGAGAAATGAAAATAGCTTATTGTCACGAGTAGGCTTCAATGAAGTTACTGTGAAAAGCCCCTAGTCGCCACATTCCGGCGCCTGTCCGGGGAGGCTGATACGGGAATCAAACCGTGCTGCTGGCCTGCTTGGTCTGCTTTAAAAGCCAGCGATTTAGCCCAATGAGCTAAATCAGCCCCTGGTCAGGAGAGGAAGCAATGCTGGAGTTTTAAAAGCCTAAAGGTTTTATAGATAGAATGAAGGCAGTAGGCAGTAGTCTGCACTATTAAGGCGCTAGGAAAGAATGAGGTAATAGTCAGAGAATATACAGAGTGTCTCAATATCAACACAGGATGAATTACAGAGAGGAAGAGCATGACTTGCATTTGAAAGAAGCAAGCTGCATTCAAAGTAGCAATGATCACAATGGCATTGATGAAAGAGTAGCGGCCTCTCCCATAAGTAGTCACAGGCTGGAAACTAAGCGAGAGACGGGTTGCCTATTGAACAAATGCCATCTTATATCCTTGCTAGAGGTTGTTAAAGTGCAAAAAGGGACTCCCTAGATATGGGAGCAACATTCAAGTCTTGGATGAGTTTAGGCTTTATAGAGTGAAGAGATTGCAAAGGGATGTGTCAGCTCAGCAATGAAGAGGAAATCAAGACTTCTGGAGAAGAATATTCTATGTCAGGATTAAGGAGATCGCAAAACCGAACATGTCAAAAGATAAGATCCATCTGTCCCCCAAAAGGGTGATTAAAAAAAGAGTCGTGAAATACATAAAGATTCTGTGATTTGGAAAGGATTCAACAGGAACAAAATTTCCACAGGTCTATTAAAAGATCTAGGCACAGTCAAGGCAGTGAGCAGCCACTGTATTATAACTGGAATGGTAGCTACAATCACTGACAGCAACTGGCTTGAGGGAAATTGATGAAGCCAGAGTGGAATAATCACCAAGAAATGGGTTGTGCAGGACAATGACTGGATTTGATCATTGATAATGAAAAATAGAGAAGTGTCATGGTTTTTAAGAACAATTTAAGAAATGATAGACATGATCGGCCACCACAACTTGTACAAGATAAAAATATATTGGACCATAAACATAGCCTTGGTGGAAGATGGTATGATTACAGAACGAGGCAACATACAGAAGTATTTGGTTAACGAACAAGTCAAAGACATTGTAGGTGGCACAAGCATTCAAAACTACAACCCCAGAATTACACATGAAGATGACCACCAGTGAAACAGGATGTAAACCAGGCTGTGATCCATGGATTAGGTCAGAACTTCCAAAATAGATTATCTGAACACCAAATGCAGTGCCATAACTTCAGAAAGTAGAGAAACGGGAGCAAGAGGTGGATGAGAGCTCTCTTTTTTTTTTAAAAGTACTGCCAGACATAAATATTATTGCGACAACATAATGGGGCAATGGGGGTGGTCCTAAATCTTTCAAAATTAAAAGCAGAGGAGAAAAGCAAGTTAAAAAGCTCTCTTTTGAAGGATATGAAATGTATCCGCTTGATGGGATGGTGGATAGCACAGCAAATTCACAGAAGTTGCCCAACACAACTTTGACAAGCGACAAAGTGGCTGGAAAAAGACAGAAAGCGACGCCAGTTAGACTTTTTCATAAAGCCAAATTTAGCAGCACGTTAGTGGATTTACAGTGGCTTCAAATGGAAATGCAGGTGGTTTGAGGGGTTGTTCAAACTGACCCAAGGTATCAGGTGTAAGAGACGGAGAATTGTTATAAGCCACGTCAGGAACGTATCTGAAAACTAAACACTATTGAGCATTATTGTGCAGTTCCTTTCACTTGAAGCATGCAGTGACAGATACATTTTCAGCACACCGTGATTTCCCCCAA
The DNA here is from genome assembly GCF_902713615.1 of Scyliorhinus canicula. Taxonomy (NCBI): domain Eukaryota; kingdom Metazoa; phylum Chordata; class Chondrichthyes; order Carcharhiniformes; family Scyliorhinidae; genus Scyliorhinus; species Scyliorhinus canicula. Next base: position 21,876,436 of record NC_052153.1, on the reverse strand, counting down.
GATAAACGACATTAAACAAATTTTATAAAGAACACTACACACGTGGCATTTTGCCTGAAGGCAGATCAAAAAATCCCGTGTGCTGCGCATATGAAATTTCCATGTACCTGCACGGCAGGAGTGTTTTTTCCTCTTTATTTAGGTCTCAGTAAAGCCTATTAGTGGGAAAATTAAATCTGTGTGCCTTGAGCACTCAAATTTTGAAAACGCCAAACAGTACAAGAGGATTATAAATTCTGGTCATTTCACACAGAGAAAAATTACAGCTTAGAAACTAAGTGCTTCACAAGGGTTGTAATTTAACATTAATATCAAAAGCATATTGATTTAAAGTGCCAAATAAGCCTAATGACAACACTGCATGAAGTAGTAACAAGATATCACTCCCAAAGCTAGATGTACATCAGATCTCCTCAATGGCTACAAAGACTTCCCAATGAGACATTGAGTAAACAACCAAGTGGCACACAGCACAGTGGTTAGCACTGCTGCCTCACAGCACCCGGGTTGAATTTCGGCCTTGTGTGACTTTTTGTGTGGAGTTTGCACGTTTCCCCCCTCCCCGTGTCTGCATGGGCCTCCTCCAGGTGCTCTGGTTTCCTCCCACAGTCCGAAGATGTGTCGGTAAGGTGATCAATTGTCCCTTAGTGCGGGCATTGTCAAACTCAGGCGAGCGACCCGTGGGTGTGTCGCACAGCTGTCCATCGCGGCGCTCCCGTTCACGCAAATCTGTGCTCAACAGCCGGCTGTTAATAGCGCCGGCTGCAAGCGGACTTCAAAATGGCCACGAACATGTAAAAATAAAAGTTGCTGCACTGCGCATGTGTGCCGATGATTGGGCACGCATGCGCAGTGCGGCTGCTCTTCTTTTTTTTTTTAAACGGTTGCGGCATTTTGTTTTGCAAGTTCCGGGGGGGGGGGGGGGGGTTATTTATTCATTTAATTCATTTATTTTATTCATTAAATTTTTTTTTTATTATTTTTTTTTTTACAAGTTCGGGGGGCTATTATTTCATAAACCTTTTCAGGAGAAAAATGCAGAACTTTGGGCAGATGGAGACTCCATACTTTCCGACACCGGAAGGCTTCACCTTCATCCAACACCTTTCCTCCATTTTTGCCACCAGCAAACAAGGTAAGCGAAAATGGTGGGTCGCGCAGGTCGGCCGCCGTGGGTCACGCAGGTCGGCTGGTTGGTAAAAATGGGTCCCCGGAAAATAAGTTTGAAGAACACGGCCTTAGAGTCCAAAGTCAGATGGGGTTACAGGAATAAGATGGGGGAGTGGGCCTAGGTAGGGTGCTCTTTCAGTTGGTGTAGAATTGATGGACCGAATGGCCTCCTTCCACACTGTAGTGATTCTATGATAATGCCGCAGTACTGAACTTCACATCAGGGAGGGGCAGGTTTGACACCTTATTCAGCATGGGTACAGCAACACTGAAATCAGCAAACTGTGAACCTTCCTGGATTGGGAAGATTGAAGGTTAGAGAGAGAGCAATTTTGTTCAATGCCTTTGCTGAGAAGTGCTTGCAATGATTGGGGAAGGGGCAGGCACCATGTGCAATAGTTTCCTGCTAGCGTTCTCCATTTGGATCACAGAAGGAGAATTAACATACCTAAGACATGTTAAGACTGTAACGCTGCCCAGGATAATGCCCCTGCAAGAAATATTACCTTCCGGGGGAGATAGGTGGAAGGAAAAGAGGATGATTCAAATGGCTCAGACCCAAGCATAACACAGGATTAACATGACAGAAAGGTGCTAATTGCAAAACAGATTGCTTGACTCTTCATTTATCCTTAATGAATCTGTATGCAGTGAGGTGTTCGTAAACTGAATTTACAACAAAGCAACCAAGACATCAGATTAAGGAAGATTTGTAAATCAATCAGGATTTCAGAATTACAATGCACAAATAGGTTGCAGTTATTGCAACTAGCACCAATTAACATCTACTTTGAAAGATTTTCATGGGGGCCTTCCCAAGATTTTGCAAGGGCGAATGTCACCAAAAAGAACCTTCTCAGGTTATGCAGGTAATCAAAAGCTAGGCTGTCCATTTATGGTTCCGGGAGCTTTTGTGGCATTGACCACACCTACGCCATTAGCAAGAAAGATCCCAAAACACACCTGTCGCTGGTCAGTATAGGTTTCGCAATACAGCTGTTTGCCTTTTCAAAAGGATGTGGAGGCTTTGGAGAGGGTGCAGAGGAGGTTTACCAGGATGTTGGCTAGTTTGGAGGATGTTAGTTATTTGGAGGGGCTGAATAGACTCAAACGGTTTTCATTAGAAAAACAGAGGTTGAGGGGTGACCTGATAGCGATCTACAAGATTATGAGGGGTACAGTGGATGGGCAGCACGGTAGCATTGTGGATAGCACAATCGCTTCACAGCTCCAGGGTCCCAGGTTCGATTCCGGCTTGAGTCACTGTCCGTGCGGAGTCTGCACGTCCTCCCCGTGTGTGCGTGGGTTTCCTCCAGATGCTCCGGTTTCCTCCCACAGTCCAAAGATGTGCAGCTTAGGTGGATTGGCCATGATAAATTGCCCTTAGTGTCCCTTAGTGTTGGGTGGGGTTACTGGGTTATGGGGATCGGGTGGAGGTGTTAACCTTGGGTAGGGTGCTCTTTCCAGGAGCCGGTGCAGACTCGATGGGCCGAATGGCCTCCTTCTGCACTGTAAATTCTATCATTCATAATTTTTTCCCAGGGTGGAAAGGTCACCAAGGGGCATAGGTTTAATGTCGGGGGGCGGGGTGGGGGGTCAAAGTTTAGAGGAGATGTGCAAGGCAGGTTTTTTTTTTGGTAAACATAGTGGGTGGTGAATGCTTGGAACGCGTTGCCAGGGGAGGTGGAAGCAAATGCATCAACACCGTTCAAAAGGCATTTTGACAAATACATGGATAGGATGGGTATAGAGGGATACGGCACAAGGAAGTGCTGAGGGTTTTGGTTAAGGTTGGTATCATGGCTGGTACAGGCTTGGAGGGCCGAAAGGCCTGTTCCCGTGCTGTATTGTTCTTTGTTTGTTCTTTGAATTAATTGCTTTTGGAAACTTAAAACAATTCACCATCAATTGTTTTGGATTTACAAAAATAATTGATGATGGGGAAACCATAGGGCGCTGACCAACACCTGCTATCTATGAAATGCATCAATGAAACTAACTGTTCTATGCCACTAATTTAAAACTCACTGCATTTTAAGTAGAAGCGGCATAATTCCACCCCTATTCAAATATTGAGTGCCTACTTTTGTCACAAATTATAATAGCCTGCATTCATCATGGCTGCTTGTGCAGATACGGAGATTTTCCACCAGCGTAATATTTCACTCCCGCCGAAGTTAATGGCTTGTGAATGGCTCACCGCATTTTCCAGCCTCACCTCCTCTGTGACAGGACCATAATATTCAGCACATAGTCTTTTTCTACCCATAAACATTTTACAGTGGCCCTTGAAATGTTCAGTAACTCAGAAAGCCATCGGCTAAGGGACCTGGGTTTTGTCTGTGCGGAGTCTGCGCACGTTTTCCCTGTGTCTGTGTGAGTTTCCTCCGGATGCTCTTGTTTCCTCCTGCAGTCCAAAGATGTGCAGGTTAGATGGTTGGTCATGGTAAAATTGCCCTTTATTGTCCAGGGATGTTCAGGTTAGGCAAAGGGTAGGACAGCAAAATAGGCCTAGATAGGGTGCTCTTTCAGAGAGTTGGTGCAGACTCGATGGGCTGAATGGCCTCCTACTGCATTGTAATGAGTCTATGCTTCTATCCAGAAAAAAACACACCAGTTCTCAGTCAGATCCTGACACTTTTTTTTTTAAGGAAAATTCCATCCAATAACAGCATCATCAGAATCTATTGTCAAAATTTCTTTTAGCTGTTTCAAGAATGTTGTTACGGCGCTTCATATATTCACTCAAAATAGTATCGTACTCTTGCTTTGTTTGTTCTTTGAACCTTTTTTGATCTTTTTCTTTCTCCCAGCCCTATTTCAAACGAGTTATTTTCAATTCAGTTCGAGCCACGTCAATCACTGCCTCTCTCTGAAGTTGCATAGTTCGTCCCGACCCTTCAACTTTTTTTGCTCAAGTTCTGAATGGTCTTGTCACAATTCTCAGTAGAGTTTGAATGGCAAACTGCTCACTCACCTTTCTTCCAGCTACCACATCTTGTGTGACTGTGGTCATTGACTCAGAAAGATTATTTTGCAATGTCGGCACTTCTGGCTGACAATTCGTACTTTCCAATTTTCCAGGTACTCCATTGTTTTCTTATCGTCCGTTACCAAATTTGATACATCAGTAATATTATTTGGACCAGTTCTTTGCTGCGTCAGTATTCAACAATGAGCTTTTGTTCACAGGAACAAGTTTCAAATTGCGACCCTCCACACCATTCACCTTCATTTCCTCCATTTTACTTTGAAGCTCACACATCTGATCGTTCTTCTCACAAAAAAGTTGCAACAGTTTGTTAGCTTTGCTTTTTAATTCTCCATTCAACCAATTATTCCGATTTACCAGAACCTCCTTTTCTCGTTCAAGGCATTTCCCAGTGTACTTCAGAAAAACTTCTCGTGCTCGAAGTTCACCAACTTTTAACTGAAAAATCAACCTCTGCTCGGTTTGCCTTTTCAAGTTTATCCTTTAGAGACAGTTCAGATCCTCACTCAAATCCTCACTGATTCACAATTGTTCGCATCATTCGCTTTTTTCATTCGCAGGCTCGTCTTTCATTTGTGAAAGTTGATTTTCCAGGTTTTCCTTCAATTGCTTATTATTTGCAATGTGTGCCTCATTTCAAGCCACAGCAGTTTTCAAAAGTTCGTTAGGATCGTCATGATCAACTGCCTATTGCAATACAGTTGTCATCACATTACCGTCTCCACAAGTTAGGTCATTAGAGGATGAAATATATTCCTCCGATAGGTAATTAAGGAACAATTCCCACTGAAACAACTCCATTTACAAAATCACTTCTTCAATTAACCCTACACAAAAAAAACAGCTTCCGCCCTTCCATTAATACACCTGGCTGAAACTTTTCCTTTCATAAAGCTTCCTAGAGTACAAATTGTATCATCTACCATTAATTGATCTGCTCCTGTTTATCTTAAAAAATTTAATTTGCTTATTTATTTTGCTGGGTACAGTGAAAGGAGAACAACTACCCAACCAACCATGACTGGGAAACCCACTAACTGGATATCCAGAGCGGTCATAAGGTTCAGAGGAAATTTAAGCAACCCCACTAATAGGGATTAATAGGGATCAATATTTTGTTATTTAAATTAATATAGGATTTGCTGCATTGACATCTCTATTTGCCTAGGTTATATACTGGTTAACAATTCATACTTGGCCTTGCTTCCCTGTCTGCCCTTGGAAAGATTAAATAAGCACATTCGAGTAAACATCTCAATTGGCTAGATTGCAATGCAGCATGGTGCCAATGGCACGAGTTCACTCTCCATACTAGGGGCGAAATTCTCCGACCCTGCGCGTCCGCCGAAAATCCCTCCCCCACCGTGGCAGAAATTCTCCGCCACCCGGGAATTGGCAGGGGCGGGAATCGCGCCACGTCGAGCGGCGAGCCCCCTGCGGCGATTCTCTGGCCCACGATGGGCCGAAGTCCCGCCGCTGGGAGGCCTCTCCCGCCGCCGAGGTTTGAACCACAATCTGGTGGTGGCGGGATCGGCGGCGCGAGCAGGCCCCCAGGGTCCTTGGGGGGGGGGGGGGGGGGGGGGGGGGGGGGGGCGGGGCGATCGGGGCCCACCGATCAGTGGGCGGGCCAGTGCCGTGGGGGCACTCTTTCTCTTCCGCCGCCGCCACGGCCTATACCATGGCGGAGGCGGAAGAGAATCCCCCACCGGTGCATGCGCGAACCGGCGAAGGCCTTTCGGCCAGCCCCGGCCGTCAATGCCGGTTTTGGCGCCAGTCGGCGTGGTGCCAACCGCTCCGGCAAGGGCCTAGCCCCCAAAGGTGCGGAGAATTCCGCACCTTTGGGGAGGCCCGATGCCGGAGTGGTTGGCACCACTCCGCTACGCCGGGACCCCCCGCCCTGCCGGTTAGGGGAGAATCCCACCCCAGGTGTGCAGTTCATGAGACTGTCCCGCGCTTGCAGAGCAATGAGCCCTTCAAGCTACGTATAACCAATTGTTTCTCTCTAATAGAGAGAGCTGAATGCCTGTGGTCCTGTGCGGACTATGGCTGATTACCTTACAAGATGCAAGTTATTTCACAAAGAGGAATCACCCCTACTCCGCCCCACGGCTATGCTATTGTACATTTAGATATTGTGTACATTACGGGATGTGAAACAGTCAACGGTACTGGAGTGACTAACACTTGTGTCCAAAGAATATCCACAGGACACCCAAAACTCAACAATGAAATACAGAGAGAGAAAAAAAGAGAAAGGCGAGAGAAAAGAGAAAAAAAGAGAGAGAGAGAGAAAGGATATAAAGAGAGAGAGAGAGAGAGAGAGAGAGAGAGAGAGAGAGAGAGAGAGAGAGAGAGAGAGGGGAGAGAGAGAGAGAGAGAGAAGGAGAGAGAAAGAGAAAAAGGTTTTGCAAAGGCATGGGACTGCCTCACAATGGGCAATCCCATTGATCAGCCGGCGTAATGGAGCATCCCGCCAGTGGGGGGGGGGGAATAGAAATGTGGCACGGCAGGGCAGAAAATACAGCCCAGAAAGAGAGACAGAGACAGAGAGAGAAGAAAGAGCGAGAGAAGAAAGAGCGAGAGAAGAAAGAGCGAGAGAAAGAAAGCGAGAGAGAAAAAGAGACAGAGAGAGATAGAAAAAGAGATAAAGCGAGAGAGAAAAAGAGATAAAGAGAGAGAGAAAAAGAGAGAGAAAAAGAGATAGAGAGAGAAAAAGAGAAAGAGAGAAAAAGAGAGAGAGAAAAAGAGAAAGAGTGAAAGAGAAAGAGAGAGGGAGAGAGAGTGAAAGAGAAAGAGTGAGAGTGAGAGTGAGAGTGAAAGAGAGAGTGAGAGTGAGTGAATATGCCTGCATGGGTTTCCTCCCAGTGCTCCGGTGACCTCCCACAGTCCAAAGATATGCAGGTTAGATGGGGTTATGGTGAGAACGCAGGGCAGTGGGCCTACATAGGGTGCTCTTGCAGAGGGTCGGTGCAGACCCAATGGGCAGATTGGCCTCCTTCTGCACTTTACTGGTTCTATGATTCTAACAATGACCAGATTTCAAAAGCATTTCATTGGTTCATTGGCTACAAAGCTCTGATCCTGAGGCCATCTAGGAAGGCTCTAAAGAGAGAGCTAAGAAGAGCCAGGCGAGTACATGAGAAGTCTTTGGCAGGTAGGCTCAAGGATAACCCTAAAGCTTTCTATAGATATGTCAGGAATAAAAGAATGACTAAGGTAACAGTAGGGCCAGTCAAGGACAGTAGTGGGAAGTTGTGCGTGGAGTCCGAGGAGATAGGAGAGGTGCTAAATGAGTATTTTTCATCTGTATTCACACAGGAAAAAGACAAAGTTGTCGAGGAGAATACTGAGATACAGGCTACTAGACTAGAAGGGCTTGAGGTTCATAAGGAAGAGGTGTTAGCGATTCTGGAAAGTATGAAAATAGATAAGTCCCCTGGGCCGGATGGGATTTATCCTAGGATTCTCTGGGAAGCTAGGGAGGCGATTGCTGAGCCTTTGATCTTTAAGTCATCTTTGTCTACAGGAATAGTGCCAGAAGACTGGAGGATGGCAAATGTTATCCCCTTGTTCAAGAAGGGGAGTAAAGACAACCCCGGTAACTATAGACCAGCGAGCCTTACTTCTGTTGTGGGAAAAGTCTTGGAAAGGTTTACAAGAGATAGGATGTATAATCATCTGGAAAGGAATAATTTGATTAGAGATAGTCAACATGGTTTTGTGAAGGGTAGGTTGTGCCTCACAAGCCTCATTGAGTTCTTCGAGAAGGTGACCAAACAGGTGGATGAGGGTAAAGCAGTTGATGTGGTGTATATGGATTTCAGTAAAGTGTTTGATAAGGTTCCCCACGGTAGGCTATTGCAGAAAATACAGAGGCATGGGATTCAGGGTGATTTAGCAGTTTGGATCAGAAATTGGCTAGCTGAAAGAAGACAAAGGGTGGTGGTTGATGGGAAATGTTCTGACTGGTGTCCAGTTACTAGTGGTGTACCACAAGGATCTGTTTTGGGGCCACTGCTGTTTGTCATTTTTATAAATGACCTGGAGGAGGGCACAGAAGGATGGGTGAGTAAATTTGCAGATGACACTAAAGTCGGTGGAGTTGTGGACAGTGCAGAAGGATGTTACAAGTTACAGAGGGACATAGATAAGCTGCAGAGCTGGGCTGACACGTGGCAAATGGAGTTTAATGCAGAAAAGTGTGAGGTGATTCATTTTGGAAGGAATAACAGGAAGACAGAGTACTGGGCTAATGGGAAGATTCTTGGTAGTGTGGACGAGCAGAGAGATCTTGTGTCCATGTCCATAGATCCCTAGAAAGTTGCCACCCAGGTTGAGAGGGTTGTTAAGAAGGCGTACGGTGTGTTAGCTTTTATTGGTAGAGGAATTGAGTTTCGGAGCCATGAGGTCATGTTGCAGTTGTACAAAACTCTGGTGTGGCCGCATTTGGGAGTATTGCGTGCAGTTCTGGTCGCCACATTATAGGAAGGATGTGGAAGCATTGAAAAGGGTACAGAGGAGATTTACAAGGATGTTGCCTGGTATGGAGGGAAGATCTTATGAGGAAAGGCTGAAGGACTTGAGGCTGTTTTCTTTGGAGAGAAGAAGGTTAAGAGGTGACTTAACTGAGGCATACAAGATGATCAGAGGATTAGATAGGGTGGACAGTGAGAGCCTTTTTCCTCGGATGGTGAGGTCCAGCACGAGGGGACATAGCTTTAAATTATAGGGAGATAGATATAGGACAGATGTCAGAGGTAGGTTCTTTACTCAGAGTAGTAAGGGCGTGGAATGCCCTGCCTGCAACAGTAGTGGACTCGCCAACACTAAACGCATTCAAATGGCCATTGGATAGGCATATGGACGATAAGGGAATAGTGTAGAGGGACTTTAGCAGGGTTTCACAGGACGGCACAACATTGAGGGCCGAAGGACCTGTACTGCGATGTTCTATGTTCTATGAATCAAACAAGTACGTCTTCCTTTTTCCTTTGAAGACAACTGGGAATAAAACCTGGTTTAATTATGGGCAAAGGGAGGATAACATTCCCAAACTCTCTTGCAAAATTAAAAGATATAATCTTTGGTTTAAAAATGTAATTCAATATCTGTTAATATGTTATATTTCTACACCACAGGATAATATACAAATATGTACTTGGACTGAATTGTCATTCCCGGGTCAGGGGTGCCGAGATGGGGGGGAAATTCCGACCTCTGCAAACCTAACTTGGGAGAAAGTACCCCAAATAATCGCATTTTGTTTCTGGGGTGGAGTGGGTTGGGGTGGTTGGAGGGCAGACGTTGTGCCAACTGCCCCGGAAACAGTTTGGGCAGCCATGGGGGCTCCCGGGTGCAAAGGGCGGGCTGTGCGAAAGTCCGGTTTTAGTGCTCTAGCACCTTGTCCAAGCAGCATAAGAAATTTAAAAGAAAAGACCTCCAGCCTTCACATCCTCATGCCGCATCCATGCCACCACCACCACCATCTCCTCTCCCCCCCCCCCCCCACACCAGCCCCATAGCTCCTCATACACTCCATGACAACCTATGTCCCACTACCCACCCCCATAGCCAAATTATAGACTCCATGCACTCTCTTGCCCTCCATCCACCATCTTTTGTCCTTGCACGCTGCATGCCATCACCCAGCATCCACCACGGGCATACTCAAGATCCATACTAAGATTAAATAAGATCAAGTTTCACGTGTCCATTGACAATTTTAAAAAAACATTCACTACATTTAACTTCCTTCAATCCCTTATAAAAACAAGCATTTGTACTCATAGCTGCACTTTAATGAGTTTATAACCACTTGGAGCTGTCAAATGGTGAACTGACAGGCACCCAACTGTGATAATGATATGTTGTAAAACCATTAATGACACCCCTCAGGTCTATGTCAACAGCCAGAGTGAAATAGCAAGCACTGAGTTCCTTTAAACAAACTGTGGACATTTAAAAAATTTAACGGCTGGGGTATTTTATTATCTTGACATTTCCCTTCACTATTCCAGTAAGTTGATCCACTTTTTGCACACAACAAAACTCCTTTTGAACAAACAAAAATGGCCCCTGACCTCTCCCAAAAAGCAACTTACCTATCCCGACGGTGGCCCATGTCTATCCAAAAGAGCACCCTCCACAGACTTTAGACCTTCCCATGATAAAAGCCGTGCTTCGGACATCTCCCCAGCAAAAATTGAATCTGCCTGAAGGCAGTTGCCTCAGTGAATCGTAGACATATGAAGTGCAACCTAGCAAGCTCAACGCCACCCCCAGTGAAAACAGTGGGTGCTGGGTTTGGGCTTCCTGTGTCATCCTAACTGAGCCAGGGGCCCTACCCAGTACTGCTAAAGTCTAGACCTAGGTAAGTGATCTTGTTGATGTGTGTTAGTGAACATGGTTAGTTACAAGTCACAACTCTACGGACTTGGCCCAGTGATTACCACAGATTTAAGCAGATCTCTCAATTATTTCATACTGCCAGCATTAAATTAGGTATGTACGGAATTACTCCTTGCGTTCTCTACAGTTTGCACTGGAGGATTCATTATTTAACTTGCCTCCGTAAAATTTGGTTCCAGTCCACTGGTGAGATTATGGAAAATGGTGCAGTTGAGATTTTGCGTTTGTGTTGAAAGATAAATGAAAGAACGTGGGCTGTAGGCGATCGAGGGAAATGGCAAATGGGTTTAAGTATTCAATGTTGCCTTCAGCAAAGATAGCTCTCTGCACACTGATATGCTTACACACTTACACACACTTACACACACACACACACACACACACACACAATGCGGCAAATATCACTGCCAAACCCATGACGCCAAATTCCATATGGAGTTGAAATTTGGAAAGCAATTTGAGAACAGTTACTGGCACGAGTGATCCTCACGGCTGTCGCTGCCAAATCTCGCAGGCAGACTTTCCACTTGGTTGGCGATCTTCCTCTCAATCTAGATGTGCAATATCACAGGGCAATATTTCAAAATCAGTGGGCTTTTTGGAGCCAGTTAACAGCGCACAGTAATCACAAACATGTCCGCAGGTTCTCGCAAGCTTTGTGCTCCGATACCATTGCTGACAAAGGCAGAAAGACGATTGCTGCACATGTTAACTAGTTCTGCCAAATAAACTTGCGAGGGAGATAGGAGCGCAACTAAAAACACCACATCCTTTCTTTCAAATTGGCAAATCTGTTCCGCCGATGAGACCTCTCTGCTTCAAGTAGTTGCAAATGTTCCCCTTTCACCAACCAGTGGAGTGGTATAATTCTGGGAGGGCAGACCAGATGCCATCAGGAGAGAAAACGGTAGGTTCTAAAATGCAAGCGGTGGCGCATTTGTTGGGCAATGAGTTTCAGAAAATAAGTATGACGGGAAATGGGAGCAGGGTGGGTAAATACAATTTGAAATGTTTACTAGTGTGTTCGGGAAGCACTGGAACCAGCTGGTTGAGCCAAATGGCCTTTTTTGTGTTGAAATTTCTATGCCCTTTACTAAAGCTTTATTAGAATTTATCTAATGGTGCTGCATAATGTACCTCCTGCTCAGCTGGCCCACTCCCCGAGATGCTGAGGCTCAATGGCTTTGTGCTATGCCTACATCTTGGGCCAACAGGAAATGGGTTACTCTTAACTTGCAGCTGGAAGGCAGATGCCTGTTTACACAACCCATGGAGAGTATTATACTACTGTCTCGAGCACTATCGTCTCAAGCACAAATGCTTTGGGAATGCATTGCTGAAAGCTCGCCTCTGAATTTAAGTCACATTGCTTCCCATGTTAATACAATAATTTGGCACGAGTTTAATACGAAGGCAGGATGAGTGATGAATGCTGGATCTTCTGCCTTAAAAAATAGTCTCTAACTCTCAGCATTTAGCACTACACTTGCGTGAAAAGCTCCCTGTCTGCATGCCTCACGTTCACCTAATGCACATAGAAGTTCACATTTGTATCTGCATAATTCCTTACTTACAGCTGCCACCTCTTACAAAACAACAGCAATGTAGAATTGCATAATCAGAGCTTGCACACAATGTTTTGGGGTAGGTTTGAGTGATCAATATTCATACTGCATGGCACTAAAGCCCCTGAACAGGCAGCCTTAATGCATCTTCTTTTTGAACATCTGTTGCTCTTGTATATCTGGAGGTTGAGCTATGTTTGTAGGATGAGTGAAGACAGAACTGAACTTTGCCCTGAAAAACCTGCAATTCGATAAAAAGGTCATGGCGCTCTATTTTAGAGTTGGATTGTTCATTGTTTCTAAACAAGGAACAAAACGTCAACTGTCTTAGCTAGAATTCTATTCCATGTGAAAAACGAAACCCATTCAGGCAACTTTGAGAATGATCACTTCCAGAGAAGAGGATATCGGGCGGGATTTTCTGCAAAAATGGGCAGTGTCACCTTTGGTGAGAAAATCGGTGCAATTCCCGCCGACCCTGATGGCGCGAATCGAACCGCAAGTTTGAAATTTTCACATACACCTCCCCCTCCCCGCCCCCACGTGTAAAACACAGCACTCGAAGCGCATCCACCCTGATGGTCATTGCAGCACTTTAATGAAAGGGTCGCTTCATTTAAATGGTTCCACAACACTTGCTCTCCTTCAAGTCAGGAGGATGGCAGCAAGGAAACCAGCTGCTAGATTTACGAAGGAGGATCCATTGGACCACATTCCCGGGGCCTTCCACCCTAGAAGAGACCAGCCAATCTGAAAACAATGCCAAGTTCACATGAAAAGTGAAAATGCAGTGAAAGTTGACAGGTTACTTAACCTTGGGAGTAAATCACGGGTGACTTTAATCCCATCTTCAACCACTAACCAACAACCACTTTGCTGCAGCCTCACTAGATGACAATCGGGATGCCACCCCCGAGAAAATATTCTAATACCCAAACTGTGCTCCAACTGAGATATCCAAATATCAGGAATCAAACCTGGAACCTTCTAGCCTGTATGGTTTAGGGTTTCACAGGCAGAACTTTTACCAACAGTGTCACTGGGGCCCTTAAATTCTTTCAACAAACTGCTTTGTCCATTTACATTTGTTATTCTTTTACCTTTTGAACCAAATAGTGGACACTCAACCTTTTCTTGCTAGGCCGAGAACAAGCAACTACTAACCGTGGGCAAACAGTCGGACAGAGCAGCAAATTATGGAATGAAGAGTTGAAAAGTTGGATGTCTTTTTTTTGTATTTTAAATTTAGAGAACCCAATTCATTTTTTCCAATTAAGGGGCAATTTAGCATTGCCAATTCACCTAGCCTGCACATCTTTGGGTTGTGGGGGCGAGACCTACACAAACACGGGGAGAATGTGCAAACTCCACACGGACAGTGACCGAAAAGATGGATGTCTTAAGCATGCACGGGCAGCACGGTGGCGCAAGTGGTTAGCACGGTTGCCTCATGGCACCGAGGTCCCAGGTTCGACCCCGGCTCTGGGTCACTGCCCACGTGGAGTTTGCACATTCTCCCCGTGTTTGCGTGGGTTTCGCCCCCACAACCCAAAAAAATGTGCAGGGTAGGTGGATTGGCCACGCTAAATTGCCCCCCTTAATTAGAAAAAAAGGAATTGGATATTCTACTTTTTTTTTTAAAAGCATGCACATGGATGTTAAGCACCGTGCTTAAAACTGTAACCAACAGGAACAATAGAGTCACATGAGCTGTTGCGTCCACAAGAGATATATCATAGTTTATCATAGACTTTACAGTGCAGAAGGAGGCCATTCGGCCCATCAAGTCTGCACCGGCTCTTGGAAAGAGCACCCTACCCAAGGTCAACACCTCCACCCTATCCCCATAACCCAGTAACCCCACCCAACACTAAGGGCAATTTTGGACACTAAGGGCAATTTATCATGGCCAATCCACCTAACCTGCACATCTTTGGACTGTGGGAGGAAACCGGAGCACCCGGAGGAAACCCACGCACACACGGGGAGGATGTGCAGACTCTGCACAGACAGTGACCCAAGCCGGAATTGAACCTGTGACGCTGGAGCTGTGAAGCAATTGTGCTATCCACAATGCTACCGTGCTGCCCCTATGTCTGCTACATTTGAACAAGTAGAAATGGATATAGATATAAATTATTTAAATTGGATCTACCATCTTTGTAAAATTCATAGTTACTAGGTCCAAGACTTCAACTTGCAATGATGGACCATTAATCACATTTTATTAGAATTGTCCACCTTGTTTTTCTTAGCAAAAAACAAAAATACGTGAATCTACAATATACTGCACTTGTAAGAATTTCCATAAATTACGCATAATTGGACAATGTCCTGAAATAATATGCTCTCTGTGAAATAATGGTGGCTGCGGCTCTTTTGGACTGATGAGGCGTACATTGTACATGCCTACATAAGCCAACAGGTTACCATGGCAACATGCCTTTCGCACATTTTGTTTTCTTGTTGATGACAATCTTTCATTACGAGAACACAAGGTCAAAGAAAGGAGCAAGGGGAGAGCCCATTAAGTACAGGAAGACAGGAAACAAATCATCACTCTGGCAAAGTCAGCTCCTATTCTCGATCTCGTTCTTCTCGATATTGCCCCATAAAGGAAAGGACCGGGCCAAAGCAAACACACCGCAAAGTGGGGTGAGGCAGCTTGCTAATAACATACAATCTTCTGAAGCACACACTTACTGGAATTCAGCAGGTGAATGAAAAATAACAAATCCAGCAAGCATATCTTGATCAAATGGGTAGGAAGTTTGCACATAATCCATATACGCGTCTGCGTATGAACAACCATTTCTGCTATGTAAAGATAAACATTACTTGTTCTGAAGTTATAAAGGATCTCAATGTGAGCCCACAGCCCGTAACCTACCAATCGTTAAAGATAGACCAAATGCATGCATGATGATGAAATTGGCGACTTGGTGTGGTGTGCTTGTATGAAATACCATTGGCTTGAAAGACGCATAAGGACGCATTGTACAACTGACATTGAATAAACTAAATAAGTGAGGTCAACATAGACAAGTGTTTTTGATATTTCCACAGCTTGGGACTTGGGCTTGTTATTTCCCCAAATCTCATTCACTGAAGAGGAAATTCTAGATGAATGAAGACCACATCCTGGGAAATGCAAATGCAGCAACCTGCAAAGCAATAGGAAATACAGGTTTGAGCCTCATTCGATTCACTTCTGAAAGTGCCTCCTTGATCTAAAATTGGAAATGCATAAACAAATATACCAACGAAAGGAGGTGGTATGGGTACTTAATAAAGAAAATCGTTATCCTTCCTAAAATTACATCTTTGTAGGCTGCCCAATTGCGCTGCCTCATGACAGGTTTTATGCGAACGAGCTTGTTAGGGAAGAGGGTGGAACTTCAAAATGGGCACAATTTTGGGCCAGCATTGTGGCTTAAGCTGAAACGTTAAGTGTTTTTTTTTAAATGAGAAAGAAGAGGTTATGGGGATATCAAAACGACAATAATTTCCTGTTCTCTGTGTCCAGAAATTGGTTACAGGCTGATCCTTCGTATACCATGCCCAATTTGTGTTTTTCTTAAATATCGAGGAGGAGTTTGAGATGAATAAAAGGGATTGCAGTACTGAGGGAAGTAATTTCTTTCAGATTTGACACACAAGCATTGAGCATTCGAATATTGGATACGGAGCAAAGCTGCTTTTATTCTTCAGCATCAATTTAGGGCTAATGTGTGCAAAATTACAGTTTTAGGTTGCAGCTTTATATTTAGTTGGATATTGGTCAAAACTACTCAAACTCATTTCACAGTACCATCACATCGAGGGGAGGGGACACTCAAGCCATCAACCCGGGCTAACTCAGAAGGGAGAATGGAAATATAGTAATCAAAAACATGCTACATGTTTTTGTAAAAAATGATTTAGGCCATCAGTGCAAATGCCAATTACAAGCACACTTCATATCACTAATGTGAAGTGTACACATCACTGCAATGATGATGCCACAATCAAAACCAATCAAGGATTTTTTGCAGATCTGTGTGCTGACCACAACTACCTCCAAAGGCATGAATAAAGGAACTGGGGCAATGAGAAAATCTGAAAGGAAGAAAATTGTAATTAGTCTCAGATATCTGGCACGGGTATTTTCTTATTTGAGTCAGTGGTTGCAAATTTAAATAGATTTTGCAGCTACAATCCAGATCCTTCATAATGAATGGCATTCACGCAAGAGGATTAACAGCAACGAAGACATTGGTATGGACATTAGTACAGGAGTAAAACGGGAAATAACCTGAAATTACTAATGAATTCCATTTTCTTTTTTTATAAATTTAGAGTACCCAATTATTTTTTCCAATTAAGGGGCAATTTAGCATGGCCAATCCACCCAAGTTGCACATCTATGGGCTGTGGGGGTGAAACCCACGCAAACACGGGGAGAATGTGCAAACTCCACACGGACAGTGACCCAGGGCCGGGATTCGAACTCGGGTTCTCAGCGCCGTAGGCAGCAATGCTAACCACCGTGCCGCCCTATGAATTCAATTTTATATGTTAGGTTTTTACTACAGAATCTCAAAACTTAAAGCATTAACCAACCAAAATATTAACATCTGAGCCAGCTCAGCAACCCTCAGTATCAATAATAATATTTATTAGTGTCACAAGTAAGCTTACATTAACACTGCAATGAAGTTACTGTGAACATTCCGTAGTCACCGCACTACGGCACCTGTTCGGGTACACGGAGGGAGAATTCAGAATGTCTAATTCATCTAACCAGGCACTATGAAGCTAACCACTGTGCTTCCCAATAATCTTGGTCATGAATTGTACTTTGTTATTTATTCAAATATGGGTGAAATTATAGCACACTTCCTTCAATGCTATGTTAAAATAATTAAATCGATATTTAAATAACGCTTTATCTATAATGTTTGTGGTTGTGTGCAGATCATTAATTTGTGGCATATTCCACAATACTTTCATTGTTATACATTTTCCCCTTTTGGCTCACCATAGTGCTCTGCTGTAGCAATGTATGCAAGGAAGTAACGTAATGTGATGTAGAGCAGGAAGTAGAGAAGCAGCAGGTATGAGGCAGAAGACACCACACTTATGTCCGTTTATCGAGTGCTCCCGAGTGTCATTCCCAAAATACACAACACGTTGGCGATGAGGATAACGGGCATGCGCTTGATAAACCACTTGGAAGAAGTTATGCAAAGAAAAGTCAGAAATAGAGAAACGTTTCACATTTGTGCGCTGCGTTACTGTCTTTGGAGAAAATCAGTTGGCCAATGTGGACGTGAGTAAAAGATACCCTGAAAAGAGATTCTAGAGCAAAATGACAGGCCAAAGTTCAAATTAATGCCTCGTGTAAATGGGAATGAAGTAGCTGCAGGAAACGGGTTTGCAAAATATGCACACCGGAAACCTGCACGAGTGAAAACGGTGGGTTTCTTTGACATCGTTCAAGTTTTTGATGAGAATGTGGAGCAACGGAGCTCTTGTACTGACTGTTTTGCTTATTTTGCACTGACAAACAAACTAGCTGAAGATATTATTGTACCCACTTTCTGCAGGGTGATGGGAGGAAAAACATTCAATCTCCTCCAAAGTCTTGTGCCGAAACAAATAAATACCAGCAAATTTGGCAATCGCGTAAGCACATTTTTCACTGAAACCCCTGGTGACTGCAGAACATTTTAGATTCCATAAAAGAAATGAAGAAGTCAATTGCACAATTTGTTGTATGCTTAAAAGACTTGCAGAATAATGGGAATTTGGAGCAGGGCTTAATGACACCATTCGTGATAGACTTGTTTGTGGAAAGAGAGAGAGAGAGAGAGAAGAGAGAGAAGAGAGAAGAGAGAAGAGGAGAGAAGAGAGAAGAGAGAAGAGGAGAGAAGAGAGAAGAGAGAAGAAGAGAGAAGAGAGAAGAGAGAGAGAGAGAGAGGGAGGAAGAAGAGGACAGCCTGTTTGCAGGAACAAAAAGTAAACTATAAATAAAAATAAAAAGCAGGAACAAACCAAGACAATGTTTAATCAAAATAAAAGGAGAAATGTCCATGCTGTACGACAGGTTCGGGAAGAGCGAAGTGACTCACAGTCAGAGGAGGAGCTATCACTACATGTGTGAGCCATTGCCAGTACTACACATGGACACTGGGTTACACTGGTGGAAGGACAGCCAGTAAGCATGGAACTTGACACAGGGACAGCAGTCTCGCTGGTGCCAGAGGCTGTCTAAAATGAGAAACTTCAACACATTCTCTCAAGGCCATAAAGGGTAGTGCTGCAAACATACACAGGAGACAGAAGTGGTTTCCCTGAAGGGCTGCATTGGAGTGGCTGTGCAACTCAATGGACCAATGTCAGATTTGCCTCTACACGGAGTGAAGAGAAACTACTCTGCGTTGATGGGTGGTGGAAATTCGGCTCAACTCCCAATGATGGCCAATGGAGAATCAGGCCTCACGAAAAAATTCTAAAAGCACACTTTTGTTTTTGATGGAGAAATAGGGATCATGAAGGACATTGCAGTCAAATAAAAAATAAAAGATGGGAGCCAAGAAAAATGTTTGAAGGTACAGCCTGCTCTATGTGCTATTAGGCCCACGGTGGAGGGTGACATGGAGCGGCTTGAGGTTAGGAACTTGTCAGCATCAACAAATGGGCTACGTCTATTGTTCCCATAATCAGGAAAGATGACCCCCGTGAGGATTTGTGGGGACTTTCATCATAAATCCATTGTTATTGGCTGTACAGTACCTGTTTGCAGGACTGGCAGACCAAATTATCAGCAACATTCACCTGAGCCAAGTCTACTTGCAGATGAATGTGGACATGAAATCACAGGAACATCTGACAATCGTAACACACATGGCTTGTTCTGATATTGAAAAATGCCATTTAGCATCACATCTACTCCGGCATTGTTTCAAAAGGCAATGAGCAGATCCTGAGCAAAGTCCAGTGTTATCTGCAAGACATCCTAGTCACTAGAAGGGTTGCAGAGGGCGCCTTTGAAATTTGAATGAGACTCTCCAGAGATTGGAAAATTATGGTCTGAGAATCTGTAAGGACAAGTGTGAGTTCTTCCAATCCTCCGTTGAGTACCTGGGACATGTGATGAACGCCACCGGCCTTCAGAAACCCCCTTCTAAGGTTAAGGCCATCACAGGGGCATCTGCACTTCAGAATATAAGCCAGCTGCAGAAAGAAAAACATCCTGCAGTCCAGTCAATATTAACTTCCCCCGGGTTGCACCTCTGCCCTCTTGTGCTTGAGGCAATGCTCGAGAGTGAACAGTAACGGAGGCCCACATTTAAAAAACCAGCGACAGGGAGTCAGCCTGGAATGCTGTGAACGGTTCTGGTCTCAGAAGTCACAAAATATATTGAGGTGCAGAAAAAGATTCACTCGACAATGCCCAAACTGTGAGGTTTTACCTATCAGGGAGGAAAAAACATCAGGCTGGGTTTTGTTTTCTATACTGGAAGAAAGCAGACTGAGAGGTGACCCGATCAGTCTTTAAGATTATGAAAGGGTTTGACATGGGGTTGGGGAGCTAGAACAAGGGAATATAAATATAAGATCCATAGATCCATAGAATTTACAGTGTGGAAGGAGGCCATTCGGCCCATCGAGCCTGCACCGGCTCCTGGAAAGAGCACCCTACCCAAGGTTAACACATCCACCCTATCCCCATAACCCAGTAACCCCACCCAACACTAAGGGCAATTTTGGACACTAAGGGCAATTTATCATGGCCAATCCACCTAACCTGCACATCTTTGGACTGTGGGAGGAAACCGGAGCAGCCGGAGGAAACCCACACACACACGGGGAGGATGTGCAGACTCCACACAGACAGTGACCCAAGCCGGAATCGAACCTGGGACCCTGGAGCTGTGAAGCGATTGTGCTATCCACAATGCTACCGTGCTGCCTAATAAATCCAATCGAGAATTCAGAAAGATGTTTTTATCCAGAAAGGAGTTAAAATGGGTTTCTCACTCCCAGAGAGCAGTTGAAGTAAAGAGCATAAATACATTCAAGGGCAAGCACGTTAGCTAGCAAGATGTATCCATGTGATTAGATGAAAAGGAATAGGAGAAGTATAAACTCTGGAATGGCCCCGTTCATCCAGGATTGCGGTTTCTGTGCTGCAAACAATTTGACAGGCCAGGTTAGAAGTTAAACCTCACAAGACTCAAACCTCATATTATTCACACATTTCAACACAGAAGATCTCACACATACATACAGCCTCTTAGAATTGCCTCATTATGCATTCTTGGCTAAGACCCCAGACATCCATTTGAACGCTGAAACTTCTAAGCCTTGAGAAAACATTGCTTGATTGCTCGCTCCGACTGATCTATTTTATCAATTGCACAAGATTTGTTTGCACAAGATAGAGGTTTCAAGTGATTGCAGTTTCAACTCTTGCTAATTTAATGCGTTTGCATGATTGGCACTTTTAATCGGACTGTATCAAAGTGAGTTTCTTTTTTAAGAAGTGGAAAGTTATTAATAAATGACTGTTTTTCCAAAGTTTTTTTAACACATCCTATTGTCACTATCTGGTGCATTGGTTCTATACACAGTGTATAGCGGGTAAACAGGCATTGAAGTGCCAGAGCTTGGCAGGGAGGATACCACGGGCCATGGGAGCTGGATGAAGGGCATGACTTGGCATGAATGGGTCAGAGAGAGAGTGTGTGGAGGTGAGGCTTAGAAGGCTTTACTGTTTCTTCATAACTAGTATGAAGTCCCAGAGCACTGGGGCAAGCCTTTGAAACCGACCACCTCAGCACCTGGCAGTCCCTCTGGCCGCTTCTGAACACTTTCCGAGGGCAGTGGGCCCGACCCTTGTTTGCACCCATCCCACCTGGAACTAAAATCCTATATTTACATCCAGCCCTACAAGTATGGGTCATGTTGTGAAAGACTTTCCCTGACTAAGCCAACCCAGGTAGAGTGTGAGAAATAAGTTTCTAATAGACCTAGTTTTCTTGACTGCTTTTAGTCAACCTGCTCTTCAACATCTTGCTGAAGTTACGCCAGCGATCTACTCAAAATCACTGCCGCGTGACGGGTCCCCTTCCAGAAGCACCATTTTGTGCATCTTCCCTGCAAACGGATGCAGAGCTCCACAGAATCCATGTGCTGGATCCTCAACCCAACTGTCTCTGAACTCTGCTCTCACCCTTTATACAAAGAGCAGTCCCTATCCAGGGGTAGCACGGTGGCGCAGTGGGTTAGCCCTGCAGCCTCACGGCGCCGAGGTCCCAGGTTCGATCCCGGCTCCGGGTCACTGTCCGTGTGGAATTTGCACATTCTCCCCGTGTTTGCGTGGGTTTCGCCCCCACAACCCAAAGATGTGCAGGCTAGGTGGATTGGCCATGCTAAATTGCCCCTAAATTGGAAAACATTAATTGGGTACTCTAAATTTGTATTTTAAAAAAAAAGAGCAGTCCCTATCCCAGGGACCACCTCTTAGAAAAGAACGTGAAATATTGCAGTTACAAATCTTACACAGGCAAATAGTTAACTTGTCGAAAAACTCTCTCTTTTGGAATTATTATTGTGGTTATTTGTTTAGCCTGAAGGTCGTGAGAAACTGAAGCTGGAGGAAATAAAAGTTCAGGCATTCCACAACACCATCAACTGTTACTGCCTTTCAGATCAGGTACTGGGGTGTTGATACTGAACATGTAAACTCAGAGGATCACCTATCGGAGACACATAAACTAACACAAGTGCTTTAAAATCAATGACCCGTGCTGCATATATTTCAGATACAACATCTGTAACCACCAATGGGCATCATCATTTTACTGGGACATTCCTGTGATTGGCGGATGTTAAAAGGTTCAAAACAAACGTGCACGATTGAAGAGGAGGGTTACTTTGATCTCCTGCCTCAGCCTCCATCCAAGATGGCAGTGTGGCAGCCAATTGGAGCTGCAACTGATGACAAACATGGGGGGGGGGGAAAGAGAGAATTGCTATTTCTCAATGGGCTGTCGTGACCACTGGCGTCCCTGTGGCACCCCCACACAACTTTGTGATCAAGTTTTGCCTCTAAACTGGGAAACTATCCTAGTCTTGGGATAATTTGGGTGTGTGTGTGTGTGTGTGTGTGTGGCCATCTGGTCCAAATGAAGCGACAGCCAAACAGGTTTTGAGGAGAGGGGAGGGTAGCAAATGATCATTAATAAATCTCTGGTAAGTTAATATTTTACATTGAAGGGTTTAGATACGGGGCTGTTATATTGCCTTTTTGGCAGCATATCTGGAATTGTAGGAGCCAAAACAAACAAAAAACACACCACCAACATCATGCCTCTCTCTCGATTGATAGCTCAGACATGAGGAAAATCTATGGTGTGCAAATTCATGAAAAAAATGATTTGAACGATTTGGTACATTTTGTTCTATTATAGAAGGATTATTGCATGGCGTATCATCTTCTCTTTCCACCCCAAAATCCATAAATTAGATCAACCACCTCAAATTCCTCACTAAATTAAGCGTTGCAACTTAATTTTGCTTCTAATCCTTTTGCTTTAGTTTCCCGTCATATTTCCAGAGGGGGAAAAACTCAGGTCAGGATATAAACAACACATTACTGAATGTCAGTTCACATTTTACTTAAAGCCAATCGCCAATATACAACGCAGAAACAATGGCATTTACCAGTGGTACATGCACCAGTGAACCTATTCCAATGTGTAAATGCTATGCTCAAGAGGAAAAGCTTTGCCTGCTGGGAATTGGAACACTACTTTTGGCCATCCAGAGTGAACATTAGATGCTCCCATGCCAATTTATTTCTTTTGAACTTTTCCACAACATGCTAAACCCTCACTCAAAAGGAGACCCTTTTACTGCAAACTGCGACATCTGAACATTGGTAATCTGATCCCAAAATGCCCAGGTTTTCGTTGCACCTATATTTCTAATGTTCATTTTAATCCTGTCGACCTGGAAATCCTGCGATTAAAAACCTGAGTGTTTGAAATCCTAAATTCAAACACTCAGGTTTTTAATCGCAGCCATGAGATACATTGAAAATAAAGGAAACACAGGAATTATTCTTTTTGCACAGTCCTTTGAGGCTCCATGGTGCACACAAGTGTGAGATCTACAAAATCAGAAAGCGTGCACCTCTCCCAACATATAGTTTCCATTTCCCACACCAGTCATCGAATCACCAAAGTCCACTTCGCCAGAAAGTACGCCTCGCCCCATGTCACGACAAACTGGACTGACCGCCAAAATCCCTCGTCCTCAACAAACATTAATCAACTCACCGTCTTCTAATTCTGCGGTGCACTCAGTCCCTTAAGTCAGAGGTTAAATTACTTGCATGTTAAGTAGTGACTTGCCTTGTACAACCCAAAGCCTGGATCTATGAGAAACGATCGAGTAGATGTTGCTGGACGATTTTTCTTGTTATTTTCTGCACTGGAAGAGGTTTTGTCACACTCGCTCTGTGATGAACTGCAACCTGAGTCACTGTCTGAGAGCTCAACCTCATTTTCCTTTTTCTTCACTGTGGAGGAGGTGGGCTGACGAATCAAAAGCTGAATGATATCATTCAGCCCCACGTTGTAATCAAACAGGCTGTGGCCATCTTCCAACTGAAAAATGAAAAGAAAACGTTCTCGAGTCATTAGATCGTTCAAATTACATCAGGATTATTACACAAGACCGGAACATCAATTTTTACAAATATTTAAAGTACCCAATTCCACTCCACCCCCCCCCCCCCCCCCCCACCCCCGATTAAGGAGCAAATTTAGCGTGACCAATCCACTTTCCCTGCACATCTTGGGTTGTGGGCTAAGACCCACGCAGACACGGGAAGAATGTGCAAACTCCACAAGGACATTGACCCGGGTCCTCGGCAGTGAGAGGCAGCAGTGCTGACCACCGTGCTGCCCTCTGAACATCAATTTTTACTGCACAAGGGAATACTCTCAGAACAAATTTACACAGCAATGCTGCTTTGTGTTCACAGCTTCCCAGGTGAGGAATAAACTCCAAATGGACTGATTTCTTACGTCGTAATTCACCAAATGCTTGAGGAAACATTCTGCATGGTCTTTTTTTTTTTTAAAAAGAAGAGGATGACGTTAATAAAATGTTCGTAATCCCATTTCTGTGTCTCGGGGGGGCACTTGCACTTCAATTAAAACAAAAAGTGCTGAAAATATTTAGCAGGTTTCAACTTCTTCGGTGGATAGTTAAAGGCTTCAGATCGATAACCTTTCGACGGAACATTTTGATAAAATGTCAGCAGCCTGAAATATTAACTCTCGTTTCTCTTTCCACAGATTCTGCCTGACCAGCTGAGTATTTTCAACAATTTCTGTTTTTACTTGAAATTTACAGCATCTGTGGTATTTGCCAATGTCTCAAACTTATTTTACTTATTTATTTACACCAAGAACAGCCAGTTTTTTCAGTGAGTCAGAAGGCTGTAATTAATCGCTATACACACACACACACACACACAAAACTGACAGAAATAGCACAGAAAGTAAAATTTAATAGCAAGACTCAAAAACAAAACCACTGCTAACTTGGCCTGAAAGACTGTCAGATTATGGGGCGGAATTCTCCGACCCCCCGGCGGGTTTTCGGGTGGGGACGGTGTTCATGCCACATTGGTTGGGGGTCGATGGCAGCAACCACCCCCCCCCAATTCTCCGGCCCGATGGGCAGAGCGGCCATCAGTATCTGGCTAGCCCTGCCGGCATGAAATGGACATGGTCCATCACGGCAGGACCTGGCTTGTAGGCCGGCTACGCGAGTCCTCAGGGGAGCACGGGGGGGGGGATCCGGCCCCGGGAGGGGCCCCCACAGTCGACTTGCCTGCGATCGGGGCTCACCAATCTGCGGGCGGGCTTGTGCGTTGGGGGCGCTCCTTCCTTCCGCGCCGGCCTCTGTAGGGCTCCGCCATGGCCGGTGCGGAAAAGAACCTCCCTGCGCATGTGCAGGAAACACGCCGGCGGTTCTGCGCATGCGCCAACTCGCACCAGCCCTTCGCCGCCAGTTGGCGCAGCGCCAACCCCTCCGCCGCTGGCCTAGCCTCTGGAAGTACTGAGGATTCCGCAACTTCCAGTTGGCCTGACACTGGAGTGGTTCCCGCCAGCGTCGGGCCATCCAGAAAGTTGCGGGAGAATCCTGCCCAAGGTCTTTATGATTTACTCATGCTCTGTTGAACAACCCTACCGGGGCTCATTCAGCCTCAGATGGCCAACAAAACACAATTTACAGGATACAAGATGCAGCTGTCCAGGCACAGCAAGTGAGCCTAGGATCTTATCACTGTAACCACCTACCCGTACGAGGGAACCATGGACAAGTTCCCAAAATCCCAAATCCAAAAGCCAGAAGCGCTTTGTTGCCGACCACTTTTCTGAAGCTTGTCTGCACACACTCACGGGCGGAAGTGGAGGTGGAGGATTGGCCATAGAATGGGGAGGCAAGGCGGGAATGGAGTGCCAGTCAGCTTCCCTATTCCCTTAGATAAGGTCCGAGTGAGCTCTCATGATCTGGCATAATGTAGCCCATGGAAGGCTCCCCCGCGGAACAAGCCCCTCACCAGTTACTTGGGTGAGGCCTGCCTGACTGACCCGTGAGCTGGGACCCACCCGCATGGGACCTGGAGCCTGCTCACATGGGTCCCGGGGCCTCCCCCATCGTTGCTGGACAAGAGGCCGCTGCATTAACAGCAGTGGCCACCACTCCGAGTGGTGTTGCTGAGATTGAAGGGCTGCCAGCCCGCTGGTTATTGGCCAGCAGCTCTTGAAGTCGGGACCTCCTGCCCTTAAAATAGGGGAGCCTTCAGTGCCAGACAGTTCATTGCCTGACAGGCACAAGATTGCATTAGGCTGGCTCTCAAGCAGTGGCCCCAGCAAGGTTGCCCTCAGCTTTCTAACCCGCCATCGGGGCCACTGCCACCATTAAATTCAGCCCACCCTTCAATTACATTTGTTTCATTCCTCCCCCACCTTCAGTCACTGGAACCTGGGAACATCCCCACTCCAGGCAACAACATTTGGCTTTTTATCTGCTGCATAGGTCCACAGCACAACAAAGCACACATCCACAGCATCATCTCTCAATTTATTTCTCTACTAACTCAGGATCCGTTTGCTAATTAAGAGCCAACGAGGCATAGAAAACTGAACAGGAGTATGCATCAGGGTCAAAAACGACCAGGTTAAACAATCACAATGGAAAAAGTATTGATCAGCTGAGCTAGAATAGAAGGGCACAGCCAGCCTCAGATTTACTGTAGATCACGGCGTATAAGACAAACCCATTTTATCGGTGCCAAAACTCACACTTCTACATATTTGATACTCGGTCGGCCTCCCTGCCACCTTTCCAATTACAAAATGCTATAACCACGTTAATAATCGTCTTCGATTTTTCATTCCGGAAATTAATGTTTCACTTACATCAGAGTGTAAGTCATGGAATGAGATTAATTAAACAGGTGATTGGGATGTGGTGCAAAAATGATGAGTGGGAGTTTAAGAGACGCCCACACAGCAGACTGCACATAGCGAGTGAAGAGCAGAAATGGGCCCTCCAGAAAAACAAATGAAGTACAAAGCTGCTTACATGCCATTTGTTAGCTCGTCCAATAATTCGCTAGCTGCAGCAAGCGAATTCGATTCGGTTTTAGCAAAAATAAAAAAGCTAGTGTAAGAATTGAAGGAGGAGGAATCCATCCTGATGACGATGCCCAGGACAAATACACCATTAGAAATGAAATTTAAAAGGGCAGCACGGTGGCACAGCGGTTAGCACAGCTGCCTACGGCGCTGAGGACACGGGTTCGAATCCCGGCCCTGGGTCACTGTCCGTGTGGAGTTTGCACATTCTCCCCGTGTCTGCGTGGGTTTCACCCCCACAACCCAAAGATGTGCAGGGTAGGTAGATTGGCCACGCTAAATTGCCCCTTAATTGGAAAAAATAATTGGGTACTCTAAATTTATTTTTTAAAAAGAAATGAAAAGAAATGAAATAGGGCAGCACGGTGGCCTAGTGGTTAGCACAGATGCCTCACAGCGCTGAGGTCCCAGGTTCGATCCCGGCTCTGGGTCACTGTCTGTGTGGAGTTTGCACATTCTCCCCGTGTCTGCGTGGGTTTCACCCCCACAACCCAAAAATGTGCAGAGTAGGTGGATTGGCCACACTAAATTGCCCCTTAATTGGAAAAAATAATTGGGTAATCTAAATTTATAAAAAAAAAAATGAAATGAAAATCACTTATTGTCATGAGTAGGCTTCAATGAAGTTACTGTAAAAAGCCCCTAGTCGCCACATTCCGGCACCTGTTCGGAGAGGCTGGTGCGGGAATTGAACCGTGCTGCTGGCCTGCCCTGGTCCGCTTTAAAAGCCAGCGATTTAGCCCAGTGTGCTAAACCAGCCACCGGCCTGATCTTGAGTAGCAGGTATAGGACCTCGAAAATTGTCAGAATGGTTACACTGTCGACAGAGATGCAATGGCATGTTGCGCACTGAAGTGGGCCAAAGTAATCAAAATCCAGCAAAAGTTTTCAAACAACGCCACGTTGGTGTCGTCGCTTTATGGAATTAAACAATACAGTGCTGCA
This sequence comes from Scyliorhinus canicula, assembly GCF_902713615.1. Lineage (NCBI taxonomy): Eukaryota > Metazoa > Chordata > Chondrichthyes > Carcharhiniformes > Scyliorhinidae > Scyliorhinus > Scyliorhinus canicula. The sequence goes on along the minus strand of NC_052153.1, from coordinate 21,848,645 downwards.
ACAGAAGACCAAGAGAACGCAATGCCAAAATTACCAGATTTCAGCAGTTCATCATAAGGACTGTGGCAAATACATGGGCACCCGTGTTGGCAACATGGATGAAGCACCTGTGAATTGCGAATTGCCCAGCAACAAAATTGTCGAGTGGAAAAGCTTGAAAACAGCCCAAGTGAAAATGACACGGCATAGTGGTAGTAGTCTGCCTGGCTGATGGAATGAAATTAAAGCCTACGGTTGTCTTTAACGTTCGAAAGTGCCAACATGGAAAGGCATGGATCGATAATGTGTAGAATAGGTGCCCATGCTAAGAATGCAGTTTATTGGTGTGGGCCACGTTCAGATCCCATATAACAGATGAGATCAAGAGACACCTGCGAAGAAATAACACCCACGTTGCAGTTGTCACCGGGATGGGGGGTCCTAATATCCAGAGTTCAACTTTTCGACCTGTGCATCAACAAGCCTGTGATCAAGCTCACACAGAATGGATAGGTGGATGATAGAGACAAAAAAAAACCGTCACAAGAATATAGTGCGCTGGCCCAGTTAATGGTTTGTGCGGTTTCATTGTCAAATCAAAGAGTGCGCTTAGTCCACAAAATATCATCAGATGGTTCCCCAAAAAATGCTGAATCTCCAATTCAATGGAGGGGATGACGATTTGATTTGGAGGGATGATGGGCCACGTGGTTCAAGGGCATGAGCAGCAAGAGGCAACAGAGCCTCTAGAAAGGACTTGTCCAATCCATATTGCAGCCCGTGAAGCCCTTCTATGAGTCCTTGGTGTGATCGTTGAAAATGCTGGTAAGTCTGGTCAATGCGTTTGAAAAATTCTACAGGGAGAGTGCTCCACCAATGTTTTTAAAAGAAATTTAGAGTAACCAATTATATATTTTTCCAATTAAGGGGCAATTTAACGTGGTCAATCCACCAACCCTGCTCATCTTTGGATTGTGGGGGTGAGACCTACACAGGCACAGGGAGAATGTGAAAACTCCACAGGGACAGTGACCCGGGGCCGGGATTGAACCCAGGCCCTCAGCGCCGTAGGCAGCAGAGCTGGGACTGCCCTCCAATCACAGCCTATTTCTCTCCTGCATTTGCTGCCGATAGCCTCAATAGCGGAAGAGAAACAGGCTGTGATTGGAGGAGTAGCAAACACCGGCAACTGCAAGTATGCAAGGGCAGCATGGTGGTACAGTCGTTAGCACTGTTGCCTACGGCGCTGAGGACCCAGATTCAATCCCGGCCCTGGGTCACTGTCTGTGTGCTGTTTGCACAGTCTCCCCCACAACATACCCAGAAGCCGATTGTACGAGTGGACGCAAGAGCGTGTGGTTTATACATAGATGATGCTCCTGAACCTGGCAGAGGGTATATTTTCAACCAAGACTGTTTGTAACAGCGCGATCCAATTTGCCTTGGCACAGTGGTTAGCACTGCTGCCCACAGTGCTGAGGACCCGGGTTCGATCCCAGCCCAGGGTTACTGTCTATGTGCTGTTTGCACAGTCTCCCCGTGTCTATGTGGGTTTCATCCCCACAACCCAAGGATGTGCTGGTTAGGTGGATTGGCCACGCAAAATTGCCCCTTAATTTGGGGGGGGGGGGGGGGGGAAGAGAAATAATGAGGCACTGGAAATTTATTCAAAAAAATAATGTTGTGTATGCATGGGGGTGGGAATGCATGAGAGAGACAGATACTCCGATGAGACTGGGAGCAAGTGAGCTGACCACACACACTTTTCACCACTTCTCAGTCTCATGGTCATCATTATTTGGTACTTTTTTAAAAAATTACCAATTTATTGTTGTGACTTTTCTTTTTGCCTTTCAAGTCTTTTCTTTTCCTACGTCAGCCTTTTTCCCCCCCCCCCAAAATTAATGTTTATTGTTGCGCTAAAACTTACCTTTCTGGAATTCGCTCATCGGGCCCCGGAGTGGGAGAAAAATTGAAATGTGTTCCCCTGCCCGCGCAAATTGATTGGACAGCTCTGCCAGAGGTCAGTCAAGAGGCTGGTGAACATAAGAGCATGGCAATGGCGAGCACCAGCCTGATCACCAGCGGTGCTCTTATCTAGCGATGAGTGAAAGGCAATGCCTGAGGCACTCTCAAATGTCCAGGGATGTGGTTGCGCACATGGGCCAGATTCTCCGGTACAAGCTACGGTTGGAAGGGCTCTGCAAGAGCTCCTGGCCTGCAATGAGTGAATGTCTGTCCGGGGGCCCTTTAAGTATGGCGTTGAGGCAGCACGGTGGCGCAGTGGGTTAGCACTGCTGACTCACGGCGCCGAGGTCCCAGGTTCGATCCCGGCTCTGGGTCACTATCTGTGTGGAGTTTGCACATTCTCCCCATGTTTGCGTGGGTTTCGCCCCCACAACCCAAAGATGTGCAGGATAGGTGGATTGGCCACGTTAAATTGCCCCTTAATTGGAGGAAATGAATTGGGTAATCTAAATTCATTTTTAAAAAATAAAAAAAAGTATGGCATTGAGGATCTGAGAAACAGCAGAGGCTTTTCACCAACCCGCGCCATGAGATTCGCCGACCTCCTCATGGATGTATAATCAACAGCTGAAAAGCGAAAGACTGCTCGTGTCCAACCGCCGTGCCAGCCAGCAGGAATCACACCCACTTTCCTTGCCGTGGTCAATGAATTTGACGATTTTAAAAAGCTGAAACTGGTTAACGTTGTCCCTGTACAATTAATTAAATGAATAAACTGTGCCGCATTAATTTAAAATGAATTACCAGTATTCTTTTTTATTTTCGAATTTCAAAATGGTGACCACCTACACTTTTACATTTTATACCCAGCAGAAACGTCAACGCCCGTTTTTGAAGGTTGACTTACGCGCTACACTGTATTCTGCATCACTTGTACACTGATTAAATCAGGTGTAATGAGACAAACCACACCTCGCAGGATGCTGGTTATTCACACCCGAGTTAGACTTTCACAGCCAACGTTGCATCAAACCCAGCTTGTTTTGATCTCAATCACAGAAGTAGAAAGCGTCTGTTTTCCCCTTCTCCCACTTCCTCATCAAACTTCATTTTGCCATCAGCTGCAAATATTTTTAGCGCATTTATCCGTGCAGCAGTTTGGCTTATTCGACTCCACTTTCAGCTCTGGCAGGTGACTGATGTTTCCTTCCAGGAGCTACAGCTCACCATCTAAGCAGACACACTGGTGTAGTGCTGAGGGAGTGCTGCACAGTCAAGTTATTAACTCTCATTCTGGGTAAAGAAAGACCTATTGTTCAAAGAACTGCGGAAAGCGCCCTGGTCAACATTCCTTCCTGGATCAAAACCTCCCATCCCACAACACACTTGACATATTTCTCATTCACTCCGCTGATACTTGGGATCCTGGCACACACACAAAATGGCTGACACATAAGGCTGCAGAACAGAAACGCTGCAGTGATTTATTGTATGCACAGCACTTTGGAGACAGGGCGCCGCACAAATCCTGGCCTTTTCTTTCTCGACTTGGAGGCATCAGGAGCCCTGCTGCTAAGAATTAAACGGCATTTGCATGCTCAACAATCATAAAATATATTTTATGACCCAGAACATGAAGAGGAGGTACTACGGAAACAAATGTTCTCTGGTTGAGCGTATGCTTCAGACAGCAACGGTCGCTGAGTCCATCAGCTGAGGAAAGGCGGGTGTGTTCCAGATCCAGGGTTTATAGTTTTACGATCAGAGATTTTCTCTTCTAGTTTGCATCTTAACTACGGCCAATTCTACAATATTATTTTGCTTTGCAGTTCTGAACCGCAGGAAAAGACTGGACTGCACCAGCGCTAAGAGATTTTAAAAACCTGCTTTGCAGAGAATGCTGTAGCGCCTATTATTTAACTTGTGATTCGTGTCCCAAAATCAGACCTGATTAAAAACCTTGGTGCCTGTCTTACTGCAACATACATTCTAGACAACACATCCATGCTAAATTAAGAAATGCTGGGCCAGAAAATGTTCTAAACAAGAAAATATGCACAGTGGGCTGTACGTGTCACCGTCTGGCAGCGTGCTTAAAGAATAATCCCATCAAAGTTGACAGGCATGCACGTCCAGTTGAGACTGTTTGACAGAAATCATGAGCAGGAAATCCTGGCCAGCTTGCCTTCTCCTCACCCTAGCTGTGATGATGATTACAAAACCCCTCCCCAGAGCCTGCACTGACATTAGCCACTTCAACATGAAGTGTTGAATCAAACACTCAATAGATAAGCTGATTCATTGATCAGGGGAACCCTTAAAATATCCTCTACATCCAGGGAACCCCCAGGGGTACGAAAGACATCATGGGGGACAGGGGAAGGGGTTACACATGGGAGAAATGTGCCTTATGGTGAATTTATGGTGAATTTAAAGTCAAATTTAAACATGCTTTCCTTTTTAAAAAAAAAATTATAAATTTTTCATTGGACTGTGTTCGTTTGCTCAACCCACTTGTCTTTCTCAAATACCAAAGCTTTGTGGCGTAGCCCAGGTTTGTCTCAGGGAGGGCAGGTTTGTATGTCATTTGGTCATCTGCTGCCCCTTTATCTTGCCCCTGGTGTGGGTCAGAAGTTTCAACAGATACTGAAGAGCTGGCAGGGTCACCTGGATCCACGCATCGTGCGGGAGGAGCCAACCAACTCCCACACAGTCCTGGTCTTTTGCCCGGAGATGTGACGCAAACCAGCTGGGGGTAGGCTTACAGGATCTGGAGGAGCAGAGGGTCAACTGGTCCAGCCTACTGACTAGGAGCTCCAACACGACACTCTTGTTTTTAAAAAAAAATACAAATTGTACCTCAAAATATCTCACAATCAAAAGATCTACATCTCATTTAATAACCGATTAATAAAATCAATCATTTGCATTGTTTACAAATGTGTGTATGATTTAAAGTGGCACGGTCTTGGTAAGAATAGTTCAGTTGGTTTGTCTGCAGAGACAATGATCTGAAGAGCAAACACAAACAAAAGCTTGCATTATTATAAGCCCCTTGAACATTAAGAATAGCGTCTCATGGGACTGTCAAGAATTGAAGTATGAAGGGAATAGAATGTGAGGTCCAGAGGGACTGATTAACAGGGGATAATCAAAACCTGGCCAACAATGGTTTTGAGAACATTTTTGAAGGGGCAGAGGTAGTGGCTGTACAGAAGTGGTTAGGGCGAGAGTGGGGGCACCACGGTGAGGTCAAGGGAGAGTTATATAATTGTTTTTTTAATCCGGTGTTGTGGAAGTTAATACAAGGCTTGACGGCGCTTTTCGAGATGGGGTTCAGCAAGGCCATGATGGAATTTTATAACAGTAAGTTGGTTGAATTTAGTAGGCCATGTGACAGAAGTCAATGTAGGTCAATGACTGGTGAATGGGACTCAGGCTAGGATACAGGTTGCTAGTGGGGGTTTCTGTTGGGGGGGGTATTAGAATAGCGGCAGAAAGGCAGTAATGCTGAATAGATAGCAGGTAGTATTGGTGGCAATTAGCACATGGGGTTGAAAGCTCAGCAATGTATCAAAATACCAAAGATTAACACCGTCCGTTTCAATCTAAGTGAAAAGCTGAGAAAGGGAGCGAGATCGGTGGTTGGAGAAGCACTGGAAAAGGAACAGGCAATGCAGTTTTATCAAAGGCAAAATTATGTCCGACTGATCTGATTAAGTTTTTTGACGGTGTACGGAAAGCACCAATGAAGGTAGCGAAACAGAGGTTGCATATATGGGCTCCCAAAACGTATTTGTGAAAGTTGTACATACAGACCAATGGGAAAATTTTGATTAAAAGAATGGCAATAACATGGGAACGAAATGAGCTCAGGAACAGGAGCAAGAGACCATTGGTGAACGGATGTTCTTCTGAATGGAGGAATGACTGCTGTTGTCGGCCTGGGCTCAATGTCTCAGGACCATATATACATAACCTTGGACTCAGGCGGGGGGGGGGGGGGGGGGGGGGTTTTACCCTTTCAGTGCTTCAGATTCTTCGATAACAAGAGTTTATGGCCGTCACCAGCCCACATGACGAGTGATCACGGACATTCCCAAGTTCAGGAGAGCTGGCAACAATACAGAACGAAGGGCAGCACGGTGGCACAGTGGTTAGCATTGCGGCCTACGGCGCTGAGGACCCGGGTTCGAATCCCGGCCCTGGGTCACTGTCCGTGTGGAGTTCGCACATTCTCCCCGTGTCTACGTGGGTTTCACCCCCACAACCCAAAGATGTGCAGGATAGGTAGATTGGCCACTCTAAATTGCCCTTTAATTGGAAAAAATAATTGGGTACTCTAAAAAAAATTTTTTAAATACAGAACGAACTGTGATTGGAAGCAGTTAAAGACAGGCGGCGGGGCTGACGTCCGGTGGGGGCTATGAGGTGAGCAGTCGCTCACAAGGTAGCTTCTACCTGGGAATTTGGTTTTTGGCCTTTATCCATTTATCGGGTGTTTTCTTAAGGAAGCAATTGGCAGAGTAACAGAATTAGATCCTCTGTGTCGAGTAATGCCCAAGGGATATAATAACTAGGAACAGATTGGGCAACAAATCTTGGTCTGATTCAAGTCTCTCGAGCCTCAGAAGGGAAGAAAATAACAGACGTCCCAGTGGTGTTGTTGCCCACTCAGTGGACAACCGAGAAGTTGGTGGAATTTTTGTTGGGGGAATGCAAGAAACAGCGACAAGTAGTTGCTGATGATTTGAGGAAGGCGATTAAGAGAGTAGTGGCACCTATTTGTACGACTTGGGACAGGTTGGATTAGCGGGTGGAGATACAGGGGACAAAGATTTAAAAGGTGGAGGAGATGCTCGATGATTCAATAATCACAGAGATTGGATTTTCCCGGTGGAGGCAGAGATAGCATTGTTGCCGGGGGGGCGAAAGGTGTTAACAGCCAAAGTCAATGATATGGAGAACCGCTCCAGACGTCACAATTTAAAGATTGTTGGTCTGCTGGAGGGCCAGGAAGGTACAAGATCTATGGACTTATGTACCTAAAATGTTTGGAAAGTTAGAGGGAGGGGGGATCTTTTCAACCCCTCCAGAGTTGGACCAGGCCCATCAATCACGGAGACAGAAGCCCAGATCGGGGGAGCCTATACGGGTGATAACTGTCCAGTTCCACAGTATCTGGATAAGTAATGGCCCGAGGTGGGCGAAGGACACTTGAGGGCATAGATGGAAAGACCACCCCATCTGAATATGTAAAGATGCCGGGGCAGAATTGGCAAGACGACACACATTGTTCAATAAAGGCGGCCCTCTTCAGAAGCAACCTGCGTCTTTGTGTTCCTTTCAGAGACCGAGATTATTATTTTGACGTGCCAGAGGAAACAATTGACTTTGTTAATAAACATGGATGGCGGGGTAACTGAAGGCTCTGAGGACTATGATCCTGTTTGTTTGGACACTCCTGTGTTCTCCTAATGGTTTTTGCTTTGTTGTATGCGGGATGGTTGTAAAGTGGGAAAGGACGTGTTGTTGTAATGGAATTTGTTGGTTTGGTGGAGTGTTTATGATATTGTTGGAACTGTTGGAGGGAAGCGATTGGGTTTCTGCTTTCTTCCTATAATGTTTGGCATTAAAGTTATGAATACATGGTGTGGTAGGGTTTCACTCTTTTTCCACCCTAGGGAGGTCACTTTGCAAGCAAGTTTGCAAGTTAAGGGGAGTCGAGATGGCTGTGTTAAGGAGGAGATGGCTGTGTATGGATCCTCCTGTTTAAACCTTGTTTTCCCGGTGTATTCCATTTATTTTCCGTTATTTTGGCTTTTATAATTCATGTACCTGGACAAAAATCCACCTCTGCCTTTAAGATGGACTTCACCTTTAATTTTTTTACAAAAAGGAATCCAGCTGGATGTGCTGAAACCAGTGATGACTAATCTTGATGGACTTGGCTGTTTGTCAAGCTTTTTACTTTGCCTAGCCCTTAGCTGATCATCTAAGTTGATTAGTAGTGACTGTTCTGGAATGTTCTTTTTCTCTGCGAGACTATTTCCAAGTTAGTTTTGGTTTGAACTCAACAGCTGAAGGAGGCTCTTTGGAGTTTTATCTCTCCGTAAAAAAGGTAGAACTCTCTCAAACACCTCAGCTGGGGGCTCACTCCAGGAAAAAGGAGCAGCCAGCTTTTCCTCTCTATCCAGCCTGTGAGTGTTGAATGCCTGAAGACAAGAGCTGGAGGGACCATTTTAGGTTTCTCCACTGGTAAGGTTACCAGACCTCTCCAAGATCTCAGGGAAGCGGCTTCTCCGATACCCCTTTTATCTCAGACAGCCTGTTGGTCATTCTGGTGGAGTTGGAAACAAATAAGAATTAAACAAGCCTTTGGCTTGTTCTTTCGAGTGATGGCCCAGGTTAATAAGAGTTAAAGTGACTCCCCAGAGGGAATCCCACAGTCTGGGGGTTCGGACTGAATGTTCCAGCCAGAAGATCCTCATTAGCCATTCAACTGGTGGTTCTCAATCACTCCGCGCCCTGGTAAGACAGTCAGCTAAAAATACAAATTCAGCATCCGTAACAAGGACACTCAACTTCCATTAATCCTCATTTATTCCCCTCCCCCTTCTGCGTGTGTATGTCTTATGTGTATTTAGATATAGAGGGTGGGATGGTAAAGGGGCGGGGGAGTAATATATTAGCTGGCAGTTATTCTAGTGTAACTATTGCATGCCTCATCACTAGTGTTGTTATAAATAAACAATTGATATATTTCACTTACAAATCTGCTGCCTGCAAGTCATGGCTCAGGGTATTCGGCGATTGCAATATCAGATCATGCCCCACATTATGTGGATCTGTTGTTGGAGCCGGGCTGCTCTCAGTAACCCCCGTGGACGCGGAGAACGGTTTTTGTGAGCAGATGTTCTGTGCCGTTAGGGAGTATGTGGAGTTCAATAAGAACATGTATGTCTCGCCCTCCGCGTTCTAGGAAGCATTGAAGGCAGTTATTAGGGGGTAGATAATTTCATACAAGTCATATAGGGGATAAAACTGGGAGGGTGGAGAGACAGAGGCTGGTGGACCCTATTCCGGAAGTGGACCGTCAATATTCGAGTGCCCCAACGCTGGAGGTTTTGGTAGAGGGAAAGATGTTAAGACATGGACTTTGAGTTGTTGTCACTGGAAAAGGCAGTGAGCCAGCTTTGCTGCACGAGAAGACATTTTATGAGTATGGGGAAAAGGCCAGGCACTTGTTAGCTCACCAGCTGAGGTGGCAGGCTGCCTCCCGGGAGATAGTTCAGATCAGGTAGCACAGTAGTTAGCACTGTTGCGTATCGCTCCAGGGACCAGAGTTCAATTCCCGGCTTGGGTCACTGTCTGTGCGGAGTCTGCACATTTTCCCCCGTGTCTGCATGGGTTTCCTCGGGGTGCTCCGGTTTCCTCCCACAAGTCCCGAAAGATGTGCAGGTTAGGTGGATTGGCCATGCTAAATTGCACTTAAGTGCCCGAAAAGGTTAGGTGGGGTTACTGGGATATGGTGGAGGTGTGGACTTAAGTAAGGTGCTCTTTCCAAGGGCCGGTGTAGAGTTAATGGGCCGAATGGCCCCCTTCTGCGCTGTAAATCCTATGATTTTGCTGTGGGCTATATCACTGAGGAGGAGGAGGAGGAGGAGGAGGAGGAGGAATCGACAATGGTACAATATTTAGATGAGTTGATCTTTCCAGAGGTGGAGTGGGAATAGAAGGCAGGAGTTGGAGGCGCAAATTAGGCAGGAGGAGATCTTGAGCTGTATTTGAGTAATGCAGACGGGTACGGCACCGGGTCTGGATGGATTCCTGTCGAGTTTTCTAAACAATTTACTGGGCTGCTGGTTCCGCCTGAGGCTTGTTGCTTGGTATGGGGACTTGGTGGATATTCTGCATCTAGAGCTCAAGGTGGATGCTGTCCATTATCTTTTTTGGAACTGGTTACTATCAGCCGTTACGGGGCTGGTGGCTATTGCGGGGCCGCGGGGGGGGGGGGGGGGGGTTAGTCTTAGTACGGGGCTGGGAGGGAGTGGTGTTGGGGATATTTTGATTTTGTAATAATATAAAATTTGTTGGAATGGTTTAATATGTTATAAATGGAAATTCAAGTATTTTTTTAAAAGGCAGTCTGGGATTTGAGGAGAGGGAGAGCAGGTAAACAGGTGCAGAAAGTTAACAAAAGATTTCGTTCACCCAACTGTGGCCTGCACAAAAAAAATTGGAGTTATGCTTCAGTGTGCAACTCACTGAGCAACCTGAGACTTAACTATTCACCAATCAATCAAGGAATTGTGGGCCTACGCCTGAGCAAACAAACGTCATCCACTGCATTAATGGCGGGTAGTACAATCAAGGCATTGTTTAAGTTGGTTGCACATATTATAATTTCTACAAAGCTTGGACACGAATACGGTTAAAACATTAAACCTGAAGGTTCGGAGGGATCTGCGGCCAGCTGGCAGATCTGAAAGGAGGAGCGTGGTGTCAAGTTTGGGAAGGACCTCCGGGATGGGTGTCGCGGCTGGTGTGGTAATCCTGAAGCTTGCTGCCGAGTTTTTTTAGAGCACTGTGTCAGCCTGCAGCCTGTGTCGTCAGTAAAGTTCAATCAGCGCTGAGTTAGTCGGTTATTAATGACATGACAGTATGGGGCGCCTGTGGTGCGGGGTGGGGGTGAAACATTAATGGAGTGGCAGTCCAGAGTCTGTAAAAGGCCTGACAGCAATGAGGTGTTGGGATGACGCAGTCAGAGTAAGAAAGGTGCCCATTAGCTTTGCTCATCCCTGAAACATAAAGCAATTGTGCCCTCTAACATTCCAAAGACTTATGACCGTCAGACTAATTGGCCCTCATGTGTAAACCCTTAACAATTTCAGCTGCCCACATTCTCAAAGTTCAAGTAGAGATTTGATAGCTCATAATTCAAGGATAAACGCTTGGGTGTACAGGATAGAGTGGGATTGTGCCTGTATAAGTGCTGGACCCGACACCTCCCATTGAGAATCCATTAGCCCTCAAGGTGGACAGAACTGCCCATGAGGGATGGACAATCATGGAATCCTCTTGTCAGAACTCCAGTGATGTAGAGATTAAGGGTGGGGACACCCAGACAGGAGCTCATCGGCAACTCTGAAGGGGCGAGGTCATTGACCGGGGCGGGTCAAGCAACGGAGATGGAAGGGCACCCGAGATGTGAATGAGTGGTAGCCGCTGGATAAGGTGGAGGACTGGCTTCTTACAGGATCTGGAGGACAATGGGTGAGGGGAGGTACGGACGTTGAGTGGCTGTGACACCAACCTGACTTTCTCTCATCCCTTGTAGCTTACCGGAGATCAGTATGGAGCCAGTGGAGCTGCAGTTCTGCTGGATACAGCGCTGGAGCAGCACAGACTCCAGTAGCAGGGCTCGCTCCAGGGCTCCACGGATCAGCTGTGTGGCATTTTGCAGTCATCCACTCATAAATGCAGCTGTGAGGTCATGGATGCGCTCTACGCGAGGGCCTTGGACTGCATCCATTTCGATCTGGACCAGGCCCAGCAGGATGAAAGGACTACGGGATTCCTCACCACAACGGGTCTGCTACAGGTGCAGGCGACGATCGACTGCACTCATGTCACTCTACGCACCGCTCGGCATCAGGGAATCAAGAGGAGGGGTTCCAGTTTATGTGCAAGTGAGATTCATCCCTAGATCCCATTGTCGCATAGCACTAGACCGGGGGGGGGGGATTAGGGGAGAGGATCTAAGGTTCACTGATTAAATGCCCGAGTCCTTTCAGGAATTATGTGAGCCGAACCGTTTGCCTGACTTTGAGGATCTGAGAGATGAACTGTGTCCATATGGAGTGAAGCACTATCCAACTGGGAGGAGGATTAACCACAGTGAGACCTTACGGTTGTGAAGAACAAGAGTTTTTATTGTGGTAAGATGTGCATTTATGACATTTGATAAAGACCCCCCGCTCTGTGCCTAACTTCACCTGTGCCCACTCGGTGCCCCTGCAATCCCTTACTCTTGTAAACGCTCCCACTATGTATTGGTGTGTTTCCTGGATGCAAATCAGAAGAGGAGACGGCCTGCTGCCTCCCACGCCCTGTTGCAGGAGGTGCCTTGGAGGGTGTTCTCTGGAGGGCTAGGACTTGAGAGGGCCCTGGCTGACTCTCTGGTGGCACTGGTGTTGCTGCAACGCCCTGTTCAGCCTGTTTCGCTGAGATGCGTTGGTATCAGGAAGGGGGGGGGGGGTTTAGAAGGGCAGGTCATCCCAGGTCTCCTGGGTGGACGGCCCCGAGACGTGCTACAGTGGTTCCTCCTCGCCCCAGGGCTTATGGGCCCCTGGGTTACTTAAATGGGACAGTGTGAGCTCCAGAAGTCTCCACGTCATCTGGCACTGCCAGAATTGGAGGCCCACCATTGTCTGCACCATGGTGTTGAACCTCCTCAGCCATGGTCCTCAGGGACTGAGTCATGCCCGAGACCAAGGCAGGCCAGCAGCGCGGGTTCGATTCCCGTACAAGCCTCCCCGGACAGGCGCCGGAATGTGGCGACTAGGGGCTTTTCACAGTAACTTCATTGAAGCCTACTCATGACAATAAGCGATTTTCATTTCATTTCACAACACTTCAGCCTCCCGGACAGCTACTCCCGAGGCTAATGCAGCCGTCAACTCCTGCCCAGCATGTCCGACAGTGCAGCCTTTGTACTGCGGGATCAGTCTCAAAAGTGAGACGTGACCCCCCCCCCCCCTTATGACTCAGAGGCAAAGGCTGGCAAATAAGTAATGCTGACACAAAGCCTACTCAATATCCACCACCAGCATACTGGTTACCTTTGAAGGAGGAGGAACGGAAAACATCATGCCCAATGAATGCGCACCAAACCAGCTTTTCATGCACTTCAGTGACAGGAGGACAAGAAGCAGCTGAGGGCTTGTAAGCTGTGCAACAAATTAAGTGATTGCAGCCCATGTACATTTATAGCATTGGATGCTGCTATGTAGCAGGACTGGAAGAAACTAAACTTGCCAAGCCGACCTTTGCTCATTCCAACACATCTGGAACTGAACCAACCATGTGCAGCTGTAAACAAAGCACTGTGCCCCCATCACTCAGTTAAACATATTTTCCTACATCATTCCTCCAGTGAGTAGCAAAAGCCTGCAAAAGAGGCCTCACGACCCAAAATGAGCTCAACCAGGACTGTGGATGCCGCGTAGCTAATCTGCAGATGTGGAATTCATGAAGAGTCACCAGCAGATAGATTTAAAACTGACCTACTGCTTCTTCCACTCTTTATATCCAGGCCATTTTAAAAATCAACTCTTCATTGTACTCTTAACCGATATACATAATATTGTCGTGGAATCAGAATTATTCAGTGTCTATTAGATATAAAATCCTTATTGAAAGCTTACATTGCACATTTGCACAACATATCTTGCTCCCCCTCCCCCAAAAGACAAATTTAGACATTGGCAACACAATCCTACTATACCCAAAACATATTCTCCAATTTCGCCCCCTCTCCATCAGACATTGGCTTTGCCGAGGTCCACTTTCAGAATTCAGTTGTTCCAGGTGTTTATTGCTTCAGTATAATCCCTACACCTCTGCACCCCAGTGCCCCCCACCCCACCCCCAGATTAATCAATTATAATAATAATGATCTTTATTGTCACAAGTAGGCTTACATTAACACTGCAATGAAGTTACTGTGAAAAGCCCCTAGTCGCCACATTCCGGCGCCTGTTCGGGTACACGGAGGGAGAATTCAGAACGTCCAATTCACCTAACAGCACGTCTTTCGGGACTTGTGGGAGGAAACCGGAGCACCCGGAGGAAACCCACGCAGACACAGTGAGAACGTGCAGACTCCGCACAGACAGTGACCCAAGCTGGGAAATCGAGCCTGGGACTCTGGAGCTGTGAAGCAACAATGCTAGCCATTGTGCTGCCGTGCCGCCCAAATTAAGCCTCAACAGCAAATATCAGCAGGGCAGGCAACTCTGCCCAGCATTGAAATGGAGCCAAATCATATTCTCACCCAACACCCATGTGCAAGAATCCCCAGACATCAGCCTTCCCTGCTGGAGTTCCCCATCTCAACCGAGAACATAACTGCAACACCACCTAATCACCACAACTAGTCAACATAGACAATTGGAGCTTCCTGATCAAGAGCCTTTGGACACTGCAGCTGTAACATCCCCACAAACAACTCCTCAACACCGCTGAGCCACAGGTGTGCCAATTTTGGGTCCAGGTTGCCTACCATTTTATCTGATTTGCCTCAACTCCTCATCGAATTGGGGAGAAGAGGGCGTGCAAAGCTCAACAATTTTCAACCACTAGATGGCGTTTACTCCGCCAACAAGGCCTCCTTCCTGCTGCTGACAGCCGAAACAAACACTCGTTAGTAAAACAGAAGGTGAAATCCTGGCCAATTTAAACTCCCCCGATACCAGAATACGAAGGCGAATTGTAATGTCCCTGCAAGGTCCGAAATTAGTTCACTCGCTCCACACTGACTTGACCCCCCCCCCCCCCCTCCCCCCCAACCCCTCCAGAGTCAGCGAATGCCTGATACTCCAGAAGTAGTCCCTGTCCTTCTTTCAGTGGGGCCTTGGGCAGTTTACATTCATCCTGAACTTAACATCTCATCTGAAGGATATCGCTTCTGCACTGCACTTATGTCAGCATAGATTACGTGGTCAAGGCCCGCCTCAGACGGCTGGCAATTTTGTGTGTCCAACCTAAGCAAGCTATCAGAGACCTTACCTCATTACTCACTTACTAAAATGGTATAAAGTGCAAAGAAAAAGTGTGAACAGTACATTCATCTTTCTGCCCGAGCTGCAGCTTGACAAGAGAGTTGGTGGAACAACTACAACTGAGCAAAGGAAGCCTCTTATTTCCTATAATATAAAAGGATGAAATAACTAAAGACATGCTGCTCTCCCGGCTGACTGTGTAGTCCTATTCATTAGAAGTGAGGCTAATCCACCAAAGGGGATGGTCAGTTTTGGTTGCTTGGGCAGCACGGTGGCACAGTGATTCGCATTGTTGCCTACGGCGCTGAGGACCCGGGTTCGAATCCCGGCCCTGGGTCACTGTCCGTGTGGAGTTTGCACATTCTCCCCGTGTCTGCATGGGTTTCGCCCCCACAACCCAAAAGATGTGCAGGATAGCTGGATTGACCACACTAAATTGCCCCATAATTGGAAAAAATAATTGGGTACTCTAAATTTATTCTTTTTTAAAAAGTTTTGGTTGCTTATGTTTTAGTCAAGGTTGTGAGTATACGAACATTAAATCTTTTAGCTACATGGCCATTATAAAGTCACTATTAAGCACTCTTCGATCCTTAATGGCACCAGTGACACCCGCCCGTGTCTCATGCCACGGCACCGTCGTCAATCTGCCTTTGCTCCCACCTATCCGTGTCATTCTATTCTTCCCCAACTCCTCCTATATAATTCATCATATTTCTACCCTGCAGAAAGGTCATATAGGCTCAACACATTAACTCTGTTTTTCTATCTCCACAGATTCTGCCAGATCTGCTGAGTTTATCCAGCATTTTTTGATATTTTTTTCAGATTTCCAGCATCCGCGAGTATTTTGCTTAATGAAATCTCATTCTGTAACATTTCTTTAACATCTCCAGAGCACACAAAATAATTGCTCCTCCACTCTAAACAATGAAGGGTAAAATAACTTAAGGCAAAGTATGGACGAATGAACACGGTCAGAATGGATTGGTTCAGAGCAAAGCATATCGACGAACCTGACTGGAGTCCTTTGATTAAACAGCCCACGTGTTACGTGGCCTGGTTGAATCAAACAAAAAAGGAGGTGGGGGGGGGGGGGGGGGGGGGGGGGGGGATTTTAAGACTGACCTCTCCACTCCACATGGAAACTGCGAGGGGCGGGGCAAGGGGTAGAGAACACACGTTGTTTAACTTTGCTCTATTTTGGCCAGCACAGATAGCTACATGCCTGGACAGGCCAAGTCTTATTGGGGTCCCATATGATATACACAGGACACCCAGCAGCACTTTTACCAATGAATAAAAGAATTGGCGACCCTGTAAGCCAAGTTTTAAACTTGTGTTTCAGGGGTTGAAAAGAGGAGCGACAAATAAAACTAACTTTTCCAATTAAAAATGGAAAATACGCCTCTTCTGGTTTTGGAGCATTTTTTAAAAAATAATTTAGAGTGCCCAATTCTTTTGTTTCCAATTAAGGGGCAATTCAGCGTGGCCAACCCACCTACCCTGCACATCTTGGATTGTGGTGGTGAGACCTATGTAGACACGGGGAGAATGTGGAAACTCCATACGGACAGTGACCCGGGGCCGGGATCAATAAGCAAAGACCTCAAAACTACATTGCCGACCCGAAAACATTAAAGCCAGTATGCCCAATTTCTTTTTTTTCTTTTTCTTTTTTACAAATTTAGAGTAACCAATCCATTTTTTCCAATTAAGGGGTCATTTTAGCGTGGCCAACCCACCTAACCTGCACATCTTTGGGTTGTGGGAGCGAAACCCATGCAAACACGGGGAGAATGTGCAAACTCCACACGGACAGTGACCCAGAGCCGGGATCGAACCTCGGAGCCGTGAGGCAGCAGTGCTAACCACTGCCCCACCGTGCTGCCACGGATGCCAATTTCAATGGTGGGGAAAGATGGAGGCACAATAATGCAGAACAAGATTATTTGGCATTTGGAAAAGCACGGACAAATGAACGCGGTCAGAATGGATTGGTTCAGAGCAAAGCATATTGACTAACCTGACTGGAGTCCTTTGATTAAACAACAGGGTTGATGAGGGTAATGTGGGTTTTGTTGTTGTGTATGTGGACTTTCAAAAGGCCTTTGACAAAAGTACCACAAAATATACTTGTTGACTAAAATTAAAGCCCAGTCGGTTGAAGGATTAGAGGAGCACGGATGCAAAACAGCAGCGGTGAGCAGTGTTCCTCAGACTGAAGGGACTGGTGCTTACCATGTGGTCAGTCCATTTTGATAATACATTAATAACCTAGAACTGCAAGTACAGGGCATTACCTCATAGTTTACAGATAACGTGCAACCTGGAAAGGTGAAATTTCATAGGACATAAAATTAGATGGATAATATTGAGGAGGGCATAAAACAGACTGGTTAAATAGACAGACACGTGGCAGGTGAAGGTGGGAAATGAAACATACTGGTGAGAAGGATGAAAAGAGGCAATTAACCAAATCAGGTCTGTCCAACTCATGGCATCCAGCCATCGAAAATGGTGGGCACGGGTGAACTAAATGATACAATTTTTAAGGGGGTGCAGGAACAGAGGCACCCAGGGGTACAACGAGCACAAGTCTTTGAAGGTGGCACGACAAGATGTGAAGGCGATTAAAAATCACACAGGATTGTTAGTTTTATTGATAACGGTGCAGAGTACAAAAGCAGGAAGTGACTCTAAACGTATACATAGCACTGGTTAGGTCTCAGCTGGAGTGGTTTTCAATTCTGGGCACCACACTACAAAGGCCTAGGTGGGGATATAGATGAGATTTATTAGAATGATACCAGGGATGGGACACTTTGGGCGAGATTCTCTGGCCGGCGTGTTTCTCAGCATAGTGAGGCGACCTGCCGTTGGCCGAAGTCTCCTGGTCCCTCCGCTGTCTATGGGATTTTCCATTGAATCCACCCCACGCAGCCAGGAAACAAGCGACGGGCGGGCGCCATGGGCAGGACCAAAAGATTCCACTGCGTGAACAGCAGGAACATCTCGCCCTTCGATTAGGGGAAGAAATTAGGGGAATCTGGGGTCGTTCTCTTTACAGCTGAGAAGGATCAGAGGAAATTTGATCGAAAAATGCCAAAAATCCTAAAGGCTGCTGATAAAATAAATAAGGAGAAATTTGTTTCATAAGACCTCAAGGTATAGGATCAGAATTAGGCCACTCGGCCCATCGAGTCTGCTCCGCCATTCAATCATGGCTAATATGTTTCTCATCCCCATTCTCCTGCCTTCTCACCGTAACCAGAGCCCCTAATTAATCAAGAACCGATCTACACATATCCAGTGGCGAAAGGATATGGATTTAGAACAGAGGTAATACGAGGAAGCATTTTTAAACACAGTGAATTGCCAAGATTTGACACACACTGCCCGAAAGGATGGTGTGAACAGATTCACTGTAAATTTCAAAAGAAAATCTGATCAATACTGTAAGAAAAGACATTTACAGAACTAGAGGGAAAGAGCAAGAAATGGGACTAACTGGATGTTACCGAAGAGCAGACACAAGAAGAGCTGTGGGTCAAACAGCCTTGTCTGTGCTCTATCATTGTATGATTTTAACTTTCACCGGCAAGACCGCAAGTCAATGGAAACTCTCATCAAAATGGACGGTTGTTTACATGCTGCACTCATTTCCACAAGAAGCCATTTAAAATGGATCTGCAGAGTATCTTCAAAACAAAATTATCCGCCGTTGGCATGACGTATTCATTCCTCCAAATCCCACCCCTCCCCCCTAGATTTATCTGGGCTTCATTTGAGGCCGTGTCCCAGATGAGAAATAGGGCAATACTGTACCGAGTGTAATGTTTGCACCCGGACCTTTGCCAAATATTACATGATATATATATATCTCAAGTGTGTCACGCACCGAGTTATATCCCATGAAGTCTGCATTACTGCTGGCAGCTTGCAGCAGAAATATAAAAGCACATTCTTTATCCCGAGAACGCACTGAATCACAAATTGTTCCACAGTTCCACATACGCTTGCAATTTGCACTTTTGTACCATCATCATCAGAAGCCTGGAAGCAAATCTAAAGACCATCATGATGCAAAAAGCAAGCAAATCGTCAAAGATTCAATTAGTAATACAGACAGTCCTATGGCTGCCATTTAAGAGAGAGAGTCCAGGGAACGGTCACAATTATTTTTCCTCGTCTATGTATGAATAGTTTTTTTCAAACTGTCACCACCGGGGTCAACGTTCTCTGGAACATTATCAAGCTCACAGGACTGGACAATCATGGACGCGGTTAAAATGACACCCACCCATCTTTGAACCATCCAATTACTTTGGGTCAACGGCATTTGCGGATGTTAAACAAGAACTCCAGGCTGAGGGCAGCACGGTGGCACAGTGGTTAGCATTGCTGCCTACGACGCTGAGGACCCGGGTTCGAATCCCGGCCCTGGGTCACTGTCCGTGTGGAGTTTGCACATTCTCCCCGTGTCTGCGTGGGTTTCGCCCCCACAACCCAAAGATGCGCAGGTTAGGTGAATTGGCCACGCTAAAAATTGCCCCTTAATTGGAAAAAATAATTGGGTACTCTAAATTTATTTTTTAAAAAGAACTCCAGGGTGAAGCTCTACAATAATCCTATCTGCAAAACAAGTGTTACCATGGTAACACTTGGCGTTCCACACATGCTTTTGGTCAGTATGTTCCATTCCCCAACGTTATCAAATTCCCTCATTATCAGCCTCTCTTTGTTTAATGCAGAAAATAAGAAAGATTGACTATTCATCAACGATTGTGTT
Organism: Scyliorhinus canicula; assembly: GCF_902713615.1. Lineage (NCBI taxonomy): Eukaryota > Metazoa > Chordata > Chondrichthyes > Carcharhiniformes > Scyliorhinidae > Scyliorhinus > Scyliorhinus canicula. Next base: position 21,829,121 of record NC_052153.1, on the reverse strand, counting down.
CATTTTCATGTTTTGCCATTTTTAACTGTCTTTTAGCCGATAATTTATTTTACAAAATTGTTCCCCACTTCAAAATGGACAGCAAAAGCAGAAAGGTGGGGGGGGGGGGAGATGTTGGGGATGGGTGGGAAGTTATGTTCAACAAGAATTACATTCAACAAGGGGGATAAAAACTTCCAGGTGATGTGGTTCAGAGAATAGGAAGGGATAAAGTTTTTGCATATCATTATTTTTATCATGCTGGGACTTTAAAGTGAGAGCTGACACTGGAACAGAATAGATTTACCTCTTTATATCATTCAAATATTTATTTCTTTAAACTTTAAAAGCATTATTATTACGAAGGTATTTCCTCAACCAATCACACAGCAGCAAGAGGGTTGCTTTAGAAAGGTCAGTGGCCAACAAATACCATGGGTCTTCCAATTTTCTCCTTATAAACTTCATCAGGCTGATGTGACAGCCACAAGCCCCAAAGCTTGCAGCCTACGCAGAACCCTGCCACTAGGTTTTAAGACTCAGGGCAATGTTCAGTCCAAGGTGCATGCCCACACAGCCTCGTGACAATCGGCAATGTACCGTGTGCAGCAACCGCGCACAACTTTGTGGAGGTTCAATGACCTTTAAAATATAAGCTGCCCAGGACAAAAAAACTAGTGCCCAGGACAAAAAATGGTCCAGAGAGGAGGTTGTAGCCCCCACCCCAAAGAGCAAAGAAAATTGAGAGGGAACTCACCTTGGGGGCAGTAAGCTTCATCTTACAAATACAGACCCTGTACTGATAGGGAAACTATTACAACAGTAATACCTTTTCTGAATAAGGATATACTGGAGTCTGGGGCAATATTAAAATATAAAAATAAGAATGTTAATCCAATGATAACAGTATTAGTATCATGCTTCCACGTGGGTGGGGGGAGAGACAGGTATTGTATTGAAGGTGGTCAGGCGGTGGAGGATGGAACTGGAGCCAATCTGCACACACTTTCATCAACAGTTATTTCGATGCAAATGTATAAACATGCACATCCTCACACGACAACCACAGTTTTACAAAGAACAAAACATCACAGGAACAGGCCCTTCAGCCCTATACCGGTCACGATACCAACCTTGGCCAAAACCCTCAGCCCTTCCTAGTGCCGTATCCCTCAATACCCATCCTATCCATGTATTTGTCGAAAGAACAAAGTTACTATTTATAGCTGCACAAGTAAATCCCTAGTTAATGCCCACCACCCACATTAGCAAGGGGGAGGTGGTTTCACCAAATTTCACCAACCTTACAAACCCCCGAAAAATGCCCCACTGCCATCTTAACAAAGAAAACGTGCAAGGCATAAGAGAGGCCGATAGAGGGCGAGAGCAACAAAACAATTCAAGGCAAGCACAAAGTGGTCACAGGAAACGTACATTTGCTTTGCTCTGTGTAAAGCCAGAGGAGAACAATGACTTGTGCATGTTGCGGTGTTGTGGTGCAGGGGGCTAAAAGGTTGCAACGGCAGTTGCTTATGGAAGAAAGTGTTTCCCTAAAATTGCACTCCAAGCATTAATATGAAGAACAAACAAACTTGCACTTATATAGTCATTCGCTTTCCAAGGACATCCCAAATCACTTTACAACTAATGCTATGGTTCTGAAGCATAGACAACACTGAATGCAAACTTAGCAGCTAATTTATACACAGCAAAATCGCCAAGTAATCTATTTTAATGTTGAGGATAAATGCTGTCCTCGTCACTAAAGAAAAACTCCTAGTCTCCTGCAAATGTTCCCATGGCATCCACCAAGAGTCAAACAAGGCCTTAATTTAATATCTGATCTAAAAGATGGGACCTCAGACTGTGCAACATTTCCTACTACAGTTAAGATTTAGGGCAGCATGGTGGCGCAGTGGATTAGCCTGCCGCCTCATGGCGCTGAAGTCCCAGGTTCGATCCCGGCTCTGGGTCACTGTGTGTGGAGTTTGCACATTCTCCCCGTGTTTGCGTGGGTTTCACTCCCACAACCCAAAAATGTGCAGGTTGACTGGCTAAATTGCTCCTTAATTGGAAACAATGATTTGGGAACTCTAAATTTGTATTAAAAAACTACTAGTTAAAATTTAGGGCGGCACGGTGGCACAGTGGTTAGCACTGCTGTCTCACAGCACCAGGGAGCCGGGTTCAATTACAACAACAAGAAGTCAGGATGACTGTCTGTATGGAGTTTGCACATTCTCCCAGTGCCTGCGTGGGTTTTCTCCGGTTTCCTCCCACAGTCCATAGATGTGCAGGTTAGGTGGATTGACCATGGTAAATTGCCCCTTAGTGTCCAGGGATGTGTAGGTTAGGTTACGGAGATATGGGTGGGGCGGGTGAATCAGTGGACCGAGGTCAAAAGCTTTTTCAGAGGGTCGGTGCAGACTCAATGGGCCAAATGGCCTCCTTCGGCACTGTAGGGATATTTATGATTATGTGCAAGTCCTGTACTCAGCTTGAAACTTGTCTTAGGTGCAAGCATTGGTGCTTCAAATAGACTCTTTTTTAAAAAATTTAGAGTACCCAATTCATTTTTTCCAATTAAGGGGCAATTAAGCGTGGACAATCCACCTAGTTTGCACATTGTTGTGTTGGGGGGGGCGAAACCCACGCAAACACGGGGAGAAAGTGCAAACTCCACACAGACAGTGACCCAGAGCCGGGATTCAAACCTGGGACCTCGGCACCGTGAGGCAGCAGGGCTAACCCACTGCGCCACCGTGCTGCCCCTTGAAATAGACTCTTACTGGTCTCCTCATTAGAGCCGGTATATTAAAGATTCCTTCAGGTTTTCAACAAAGTATTACTGGATTCTCTCTCTCTCTCTGTCTGAGAGAGGAGAGAGATGGAATATCTTTAAAAGATCTCGGCCATGGCACACCTGAACGGGAGTACGACATTGGGGGGGGGGGGGGGGGGGGGGGGGGGGGGGGGCCTTGGTGGCCAGGGAGGGTGCAGGGTGGTTCCCAGGCAGTGCCTGGCTGACACTACCAATGTGCCCTGGTGGCACCACAAAGCCAGCAGCAGCACTCCCAGGGCGGCAGTGCTAGGTTTCCAAGGTACCCGGCTGTGAGGGCCTGAGTGGGACCATGTCCATGAAAGGAGGATGTGGGGGTGGGGTGGGGGTTGGGGGGGGGGGGGGGGGGGGGGGGGGCGGGGGTTATGATGATGTGGAGATGCCGGCGTTGGACTGGGGTGAGCACAGTAAGAAGTCTTACAACACCAGGTTAAAGTCCAACAGGTTTGTTTCAAAACACGAGCCTTTTGGAGCTGTGCTCCGAAAGCTCGTGTTTGAAACAAACCTGTTGGACTTTAACCTGGTGTTGTAAGACTTCTAAGCGTGGTTAGATAGCGGTGGAGCCAGTGGGAAACTCCCAGCAAAACCCACCACAAATGACACTTATAGAAACTTTCCGTTAGATCACGCCCGGAGTTTGGCTTTCACCAAAGAAAAGGATTAGTATGCTGCAAGAGAAAGAAAAGCACTTGCCTTTGCGTAGTATCTTTCCGATGTCCCAATTTGATTCAGTCAATGAATTATCCCTGAAGTGTAGTTGCTGTTGCAATGTGATGAGACACAGCGACCAGTTAGTGCGCAGTATTATCCCGTTAATATCAATAATTGACCTAATAATTGTTTTTTTTCGGTGCTATTGGTTGAGTGATAGAAATTACACAGGACAGCAGAAGAAATCTCTTGCTCTTCTTCCTCTCATGCATACAATGTAATGTCCCCTTAAATACCGCACTGAAGCATCACCCCAAATTATATGTTGAGTTTAGTGAACAGTTTGAAAGGATTACCCTCTGGCTCAAGGCAAGCAGGTTACCATTGAGCCACTTTAGAAACCAGTGAAAAAAGGTGACAACGACAATAGTGGTTCAGAATTTTCAGCAAATTTGCGTCATTACAGTATCACATTGCTGCTTGCTAGTGCTTTCTGTATTTGCATATTGGCTGCCATGTTTGCAACAGTGACCACACTTCCAAAAACAAAGTACTTCATTGGCTGCAAAGCGCTTTGTGACTTCCTGTGGGCCCTGAAAAGCACATTTTGTGCCGACATATTGGTAAACGTGAATTTCTTCGATTGTAGCCCAAAGCAGCATAAACACTCATCGCAACACTCCACCGCTCATTTACACAGCTTTGCCCCTCCTCCATGAAAAAGACCAGCTGGCACAAGATTCCCACGTCTTTACCAGTCATACACTGGCGTAGGCACATTCCCAAAATTCTAGATGCAGCACCGCCCAGTCACCTGATATATGTAAAAATTAAATTTGTGGCATTGACGAGCATACAAAACAAAAGCAGAACTGGGCCATTTGATCCCTCGAGCCTGCTCCACCATTCAACAAGATCACGACTGGCATTTTTGTCACTGATTTCATATTCCCGTCTATCCCCATAAGCTTTGGCTCCCTTGCCTAACAAGAATCTATCTACCGCCACCTTCAAGGGTGTCCCCTAATTTAAAAACAGCTCTGGGCTCATCCGCAATCATTTTCGCGTTCATCTTGTCAAGACCATTCAGGATCTTATACACTTCGATCAAGTCACCCTTCACTCTTCTAAACTCCACTGGAAACAAGCCCAGTCTGTCCAACCTAGCCTCATAGGACAACCCATTTATGATGCGCTACATCAAACCACAGTGCTGGCATGCCCCGGTGCACCTGGTTTTCCTGCTGTGCCTACATTGTCCCATTGCATGAATGTTCAATTGGACTTTCCAATGGGTATACCTCTGTAAGGCATAATAATATGCAAGAAAGAAAAACAGAAACAAGAAGCTTTGAGAGCGAACCATGGTGCCAGATAACAGAAGTCCACATGCTACTACCCATATTGGATTTGTTTATTGTCACGTGTACCGAGGTACAGTGAAAAGTATTTTTCTGCAAGCAGCTCAACAGATCATTAAGTACATGGGAAGAAAAGAAAATACATAATAGGGCAACACAAGATATACAGTGTAACTACATAAGCACTGGCATTGGATGAAGCATACAGGGTGTAGTGGCAATGAGGTCAGTCCATAAGAGGGTCATTTAGATGTCTGGTAGCAGCGGGGAAGAAGCTGTTTTTGAGTCGGTTCGTGCCTATTCTCAGACTTCTGTATCTCCTGCCCGATGGAAAAAGTTGGAAGAGTGAGTAAGCCGGGTGGGAGGGATCTTTGATTATGCTGCCCGCTTTCCCCAGGCAGCGGGAGGTGTAGATGGAGTCAATGGATGGGAGGCAGGTTTGTGAGATGGACTGGGCGGTGTTCACGACTCTGAAGATTCTTGCGGTCCTGGGCTGAGCAGTTGCTATACCAGGCTGTGATGCAGCCCGATAGGATGCTTTCTATGGTGCATCTGTAAAAGTTGGTACGGGTTAATGTGGACATGCCGAATTTCCTTAGTTTCCTGAGGAAGTATAGGCGCTGTTGTGCTTTCTTGGTGGTAGCATCGACGTGGGTGGACCAGGACAGATTTTTGGAGATTTGCACCTCTAGGAATTTGAGACTGCTAACCATCTCCCCGTTGATGCTGACAGGGGTGTGTACAGTATTTTGCTTCCTGAAGTCAATGACCAACTCTTTCGTTTTGCTGGCATTGAGGGAGAGATTGTTGTCGCTACACCACTCCACTAGGTTCTCTATCTCCCTCCTGTATTCTGACTCGTCGTTATTCGAGATCCGGCCCACTATGGTCATATCGTCGGCAAACTTGTAGATGGAGTTGGAACCAAGTTTTGCCATGCAGTCATGTGTGTACAGGGAGTAGAGTAGGGGGCTAAGTACGCAGCTTTAGGGGCAGCACGATGGCGCAGTGGTTAGCATTGCTGCCTACGGCGCTGAGGACCCGGGTTCGAATCCTGGCCCTGGGTCACTGTCCGTGTGGAGTTTGCACATTCTCCCCGTGTCTGCGTGGGTTTCACCCCCACAACCCAAAGATGTGCAGGATAGGTAGATTGGCCATGCTAAATTGCCCCTTAATTGGAAAAAAAAATTGGATACTCTAAATTTATTTTTTTTTTAAAAGTACGCAGCTTTGCGGGGCCCAGGTACTGAGAACTATTGTGGAGGAGGTGTTGTTGTTCATTCTTACTGATTGTGGTCTGTGGGTCAGAAAGTCGAGGATCCAGTTGCAGAGTGTGGAGCCAAGTCCTAGGTTTTGGAGCTTTGATATGAGCTTGGCTGGGATTATGGTGTTGAAGGCGGAGCTGTAGTCAATAAATAGGAGTCTGATGTAGGAGTCCTTGTTTTCGAGATGCTCTAGGGATGAGTGTAGGGCCAGGGAAATGGCGTCCGATGTGGACCAGTTGCAACGATATGCGAATTGCAGTGGATCTACCCTATTGATTGCATTACATTTTAGTTTGATTTGAACTTTATTTTTTCATGATCCTGTGCAGGCAAATAGATTCTGCATGAAATTTCACAGAATCCAGTAACAAAAATGGCATATAAATCAATATGAATTTCAAAATAATTTCTGCTTCAAGAGCAGAATTCTGGGCCATTAATCCAAGTACTCACAGCTAGGAGAACAAAAAGTACCTTTAGGGAATTAAAAAGTTATGGATTATCGTGAGAAAGAAGCATTGTGATAGAGATTAAGATCATTATAGATTTTCTAGTTGTACTGAAAGCCCACAGATTGGCACCTACGCTATTAAAACACAAGATCACCTGGTGATAAGAAAGTTATTCATACTTAAATACCCCAAAATACTTTAATTTGGGGGGGAGAAGAGAGAGAAAGAGAGAGAGAGGAGCAGGGAGAGTAACTTTTAAAATGGCACTAATTAAAGATGGCATTTATACGCCCTACAGCATTTCACGCACTGTAAATTTCTTCAGAATGCAATGATTATATGTAAGCAACCATGTCAAGACATTGGTCACAGGAGATTCCATCAATGGTGACAAGATGAATTATCAATGAATCATTTTTTTTTTCAAAGGTAGTGGTTGAGGTTAGAATGTTGGCTAAGAATTGGTGCTACTGGATTGCAACATCCCACAGCCAGATGTCTTGACACTAGTTTGAGCCTGTGGTCAAAGCCATCCAGCAGCAAAGTCACACTGGGGTCTGACTCCACCAAGTGTATCGAGGAAGCTTGGGCCTATGAGGGGTAATCCCGTTCACCCTTGCTCCAGATGGGGTGGAATTCCCCACTGGCTTCATAGAATTTATCATAGAATTTACAGTGCAGAAGGAGGCCATTCGGCCCATCGAGTCTGCACCGGCTCTTGGAAAGAGCACCCTACCCAAGGTCAACACCCCCACCCTATCCCCATAACCCAGTAACCCCACCCAACACTAAGGGCAATTTTGGACACTAAGGGCAATTTATCACTGCCAATCCACCTAACCTGCACATCTTTTGGACTGTGGGAGGAAACCGGAGCACCCGGAGGAAACCCACGCACACACGGGGAGGATGTGCAGACTCCGCACAGACAGTGACCCAAGCTGGAATCGAACCTGGGACCCTGTAGCTGTGAAGCAGTTGTGCTATCCACAATGCTACCATGCTGCCCATCAGGTCCCAACACCTCCCACCTCACAACTGGATTGGTCTATCTGAAATTCCCTCCCTGCCATTCCGCAGGACATGGCCAAATATCCTAAATGTTAGCTACTCCTGCATCTTGTCCAATTCCTCCCCGTGGTCTTCCATTCTGACACACATGTTTCTGTCTGGCTAAGGCAGGGGCCCCCAGTGGAAGGCCTTGGGTGGAGAGTACTGGCATGGAGGAAAGCCATGCACCAAATCCTTTAGGGACACTTCTATGGGTTCCCCGGATACTCGCCTTTTTTACTGGTCTGGAAGTATAGTATTCACAGGAACGCTGAGGGCAAGACACTACGGCACCTATTTAGCTATGTAGAGGGACAGCTTTTGATATACTTAATTCTTATGCACCTCATCCATGGCCACCAAATACAGAGGGGTGGGTAATTAGGAGCACGTTCGCCTGCTTTCTCTACGGGCTCCACAAGGTCCAGGATAGACAGGTGAAATTGCCGGGGCGGACATCAAAAAGAGTTTCTCTGCCTGGCTGGCTCTATACTGTGGTTATTACCCTCACACTGGTTTCTTTAGACATGCCTCACATTGAATACACTGATATATTTGAGATCTTCCTCAACCATTGGTCACTGAAGATTGTCAAGTATGGCGTCTTATAGGCACTTTTCATAGAATTTACAGTGCCATTTGGCTCATCGAGTCTGCACCAGCTCTTGGAAAGCGCACCCTACCCAAGCCCATACCTCCACCCTAGCCCCATAACCCACTAACCCCACCAAACATTAAGGGCAATTTGGACCCTAAGGGCAATTGATCATGGCCAATCCACCTAACCTGCACATCTTTGGACTGTGGGAGGAAACCGGAGCACCCGGAGGAAACCCACGCACACACGGGGAGAACGTGCAGACTCCACACAGACAGTGACCCAAGCTGGGATTCGAACCTGGGACCCTGGAGCTGTGAAGCATTTGTGCTAACCACTATGCTACCGTGCTGATTCTTACATTCTGATATACAGGGCAGCACGGTGGCGCAGCGGTAGCACTACAGTCGCACGGCGTCAAGGTCCCAGGTTCGATCCCGGCTCTGGGTCCACTGTCCGCGTGGACTTTGCACAATTTCCCCGTGTTTGCATGGGTTTCGCCCCCCACAACCCAAAGATGCGCAGAGTAGGTGGATTGAACACACTAAATTGCCCCTTAATTGGAAAAAATAAATTGGGTACTCTATATTTTTTTTTAATTCTGATATAATTGAAAGATTTCCTTTTGGTTTATTAGCAATCAGGTGACACTGGGGCAACTCAATGTCAGTCCATTGGTCCAAGAAATCCCAGAGGACCTTTTGAGAGCTGACTGGTAGCGATTTAACCCGAGGGTCACCACACCTCAGGTGGGTAAATAGACCCACGGAAATTGTCCTCTTTGGGATAGTTATTTGAATGAATTCATCTCGTCTAAAAATAGAAGGCCAAGGTGGTGCCTGAATGGACATCTTTAAAATTATGAAGAGATTTGATAAGATAGATGCAGAGGGGGAACTTGAATAGAAGGGCATGTTAGTAGTGTTGGATGGAAATGGGAGGAAGACTTTGAGAGCCATAAATGCTAGAATAGACTAGCTGAGCCGAATGGCCTGTTTCCACACTATAACTCCCATTTAATATACCACTTCCTTCTAGTGCACCCTAGGCACTTCCTGTTTATATTAAAAATAGGGTGTTGAAGTTAATTATGGACAAGAATTCCACAAACAAGTTTTAAAATTTCTCACACAATGCTAATGACTTGAAACCACAAGTAGACACATCAATTATACTCCCATTCTCCACAACAGCATATTTGTTATCCAACTCCTGTTTGAAAACGGGTGCAGACTCTCAGCCAGCACAGACATAGTCTGTCACCTCCAAGAGTGCATGTTAACAAGACTCAAAATGCAGTGTTTCACAACTTTTCTCAGATAATGATATACAGTGCAGCTGCTTGAAAGGAGCTGTGCACTGGTGTGAAACAAAAGGCCCTCCTCATCCTTGCCCAAGCAATAATGAAAATCTGGTTCCCTTTGACCGCATGGCCACTGGAAGGCAGCTTTTAGGGACCTTTGGAATCTGTGATAACATTACAAAGCCCAAGGTTTGTTTTATGATTATATATAATTTTTTTAAAGGTCGAGTTGCACCTACTGGATGCTACAATCTAGCTTTCTGTTCCTGCACATAACACCTACACTGTCAAGCACCAGGAACCCTTCTCCATAACAGCACAAGCAGAAAGCCAGACGAAACATGGTGACTTGTAACAATTCCAATCTTGGAACAATTCCCAGCCCCCCCTCGCATTTAAACTGCAACAACCCACAATTTACCAACAGAAACAGCTCCAACAAAAAGTGAAAAACTATGCTCAATTTTTTAAGTAGTCTGCTTCACTCAACATGGAAACTTTTTTGTTGAGATGGGGGACACAAACTGCTCGTTTGCACAATTGAATTCGGAATGGAAGGAACCCCAGTGTGCAATTTATATAGGTTGTGATGCATATGAATGAACACAAGCCTCTCTCTCCCCCCCCCCCCCCCACTCACACCCCGATGCAATGTTTTGCCACCAAAGTGCTCAAGATAGGAAAGATGGTATCTTTTTGTTTTAGTAAAACCACCACGTGCTAAGCGACAGAATGTTTTGTGAAAAATTGTTTTGTTTTAAATATAAAATCAGAATTACACCCACCCTCCCACACACACACGAGAAAATTACACAGCTTTGGTCTCACCCCAAGTACCCAATGGGGGGGGGGGGGGGGAGACAGAGGCCTCACAGCTCTCACCCATTTTGAAAGGGTGTGTAATGTATGAAATAAAACCCAGTGAAGTGATTCCTTGGCCAGATTAACTTCCCTTCCCCTTTGCCCAGAGAGGGTGCAACACTGACGGGAGGGGGCACAAAGCATTCACTGCAGAGCTGCTAGGGGGCGGTGTGGGCAACCCAGTCCCCCCCCCCCCCCCCCCCCCCCCCAAAAAAAGGCAGATTATGTGCAACAACTCGTGTGCTGCACATTTACAGGCCCTTCACCACACCGGACGTTGAGACGATTGTATTGTGCGTGTGTGTGTTGTAGCCACATCCATGGAGTCGTCACAAATCAGCAATGAAAAAATGTGGGGACATCATCAAACCCACGATAAAATTACAAACAAAAAAAACAATAAACTCTCTGAAAAAAACACATTTTTAAAAGATCCGAGGCCGACCACCACCCCACTTTCTTCACTGCTCTCGCTCCCCTCCCCATTTTCACGCTCGTGCTCCTCGCCCGCGGCCTGAGCTGAAACATGTTGAGCCCTGTCCCCCCCCCCCCCCCCAACCACACGGCTTGAGGCTGCTACAGGAATTAGTCAAAAGGCTTCGATGCCTATGGAGGGAGGAAGAGAGACAAACACACAACAGTGGATCCGAGAAGAGGTGCTCCTCCGGCCTCTCTCCCTCCACTAACCACCCATCCACAAAAAAAACCAAAAATATATATATTTTTTTAAAACTCCAGCCTGGCAGTGAGGGCAAGCAATGCATCGGTGCGGGGACATAAAACTGAGCGTTTTCCTCCCCTTTAAAAAAAAGTGAAAGAAAATCCTCTTGTCTCCGCCCCACCCCCGATAAATCGGTGGGAGCTGAAAATACATACACACACAAAACATTAATGGGGGGGGGGGGGGGGGGGGGGGGGAAAGAGGGTTGAAGGAGCAAGAAACCATTAATTTGCATTTTATACACCCCCCAAAAAAAACATCCATCCCACAGTGTGAAATGAGACAAATATGTTGTATGAATCAACCGTGTGTCCAATTTTGGTTACAATCTATCCTCCAGGGGGTGAATGGAGGGGCTCTGACATCCTTATTTATGTGTGTGTAGGGGGGGGGGGTTACTTTGTAACAGGAAACAGCAGAAGCTACAGTGAAGCTTACGGGGTTTCCATTCTTTACACAGATATATTATATGGAATATTTACCTGTTTGCCTCTGTAGAACAGGCGTTGGCATTCCGGGTCCACGCTGAAGCTCTCTCGGATTTTTAATCGCAAGCATTCAATTTTGGTCAATCTGGACAAATCGTCAATGCAACGCGTTTGTTTCCCGTCGATAGTCCGCACTTGAATCCACATTTTTCTCTCTCTCTCTCACTCTCCCCTCTTCTTAACCAAAAGCAAAACAATAAAATGGAATTAATACCATCGGCGCGGTTACAGGCGAGAAAGGAGGAGATGATAATGGGAGGAAGGGGGCCAAGAGGGTATTTCTTGGCGGTAAGGGCAGGGGGTTGGGACTATAATGATTTTTCTCCCTCCACTGAGCTCTCAACCAGTGTGTTGTTTACTGAACTATAGGAACAGCAGCAGACACACATGGGGTCACGGCGCTCAGCAAATCTCGCGAACATATGATAATGAATGCTAGGAGGTTATTTTTGCGAGGAAACAAAAAAGATTTTTTAAAATTCAACCTTCACCTTTGAAACGTCCTTCTTTCAATGCAGGCCAGAGGGGTGATTGTTCATGGCCCGCTGTCAGCTTCAGACCCGCTGATGGTCGCCCCCCGCGCACTCTTCCTAAAATACAGATCCTTGCCTTCTTTTCCGTATTCTCGTTTCGGGTTACCGGTCTTTTTCCCTTTTGGCGGGATGCGGAAAAACTCAAAACTCCGCCTTATTTCCAGTCGTTTTTATTTAAAGTTGTTTTTTTCTGTGCGTGTGTTTGAGTTCAATAGAAATCTTTCAAAAAGCTAGATATGGATGTGTTATAGTCTCTCCACCCTCCCACCAACAGGACGGTCCATTATTCATCGTGAAATAATGTTTGAGACATATTTTTTGCCTTTATTCATATATAACACAAATGCCAACCAGGTGAATCTATTGTCAAATCTACCAGCTAACAGCAACCTGCAGATAATTCGACTGCAGTGTTCAACACGAGACATGTTCAACTCCCAACAGATGCTGTCAGGCTTGTTGAGCATTTCTAACATTTTGTTTTTGTTTCAGATTTCCAGCATCCAGATTCTTTTGCTTTTTATTACAGATTCTGTTCCTATGCGACATGAATAGGAAATGTTTGGAAAATACAGCATGATTTTTTTTCTCTACATACTACAATTTATGTATGATGCCTTACACATTCCAGGTGAGAGTCCTGGTCAAAGCAATTCCTTGTCCACAAACACACTACCTCATTAGCTGCCGTGTCCGACTCTGTGAGGACCTGATTTTCCTGCTGTACCATACCTTTTTTTTTCCTTTTTAAAAAAAAATTTAGGATATCCAATTCATTTTTTCCAATTAAGGGGCAATTTAACGTGGTAAATCCACCTAATCTGCACATCTTTTGGGTTGTGGGGGTGAAACCCACGCAGACACAGGGAAACTCCTCACAGACAGTGACCCAGGGTCGGGATTCGAACCCAGGTCCTCAGCGCCGTAATGCTAACCACTGTGCCACCGTGCCGCCCAAGCTGTACCTTACCTTCTGAGCACTCATTGCTCCCTTACTTGGGCCTTTGCCACACATTTAATTTGCATTCACTCCTGCTCATACACTCTTTTCCTGGGCTTCTCACATTTGACTTTGGCCCATTTCCAGGATCACCTCGGTACCTACAAACAAACCGCCACTTCGCATTTGCCTTTTGGACTTTCCCTCCAGAATTCACGCTCCTTAGAGATACGCCAGGAGCCATACTTGAGGAAAGATGTGAAGGAATTGGCGAGAATATAATGGAGATTCATAAGAATGATCCCAGGGATAAAGAACTGTAGCTATGTGGATAGATTAGAGAGATTGTTTACTTTGAGAAAGAAGGCTGAGGGGACCCGATAGAGATATTCAAGATCCTGAGGGCTATGGACAGGGTAAGTAGTGAGAAACTGCTCCCACTCAAGAGAGCACCTAGAATGAGAGGGCACAGATTCAAAATAATTAGCAAAAGGAGTAAAAGTGATGTAAGGGGAAACAAAATTCACCCAGAGGGTGGGTTGGAGTTTGAAAAACAAACTTCCTGAGAGGGTGATAAAGGCATTCAAAGGGGAATTGGATTGCTATCTGAAAATAAATAATGTGCATGGTTACGGGATGAGGCCATGCAGAATGCTCTCTCAGAGGGGAGACCCGATGGGCCGAATGACCTCCTTCTGCACTGTGGAGACTCTGTGAAGCTAGATTGCTCCTGAAGGCTTCTTCCTTGATTGACTCTGCAGAAGAGTCATATTGGACTCAAAATGTTAACTCGGTTTCGATCTCCACCTGGAGTTTTTCCAGCATTATCTGCTTTCATTTCAGATTTTGTGAATTTGCAGTATTTTGCTTTTATTCTTCCTTGGTTGCTGATTATTGATGCTATCTCACCAGTTTGCATTGCTGTGGTCATACTGTAGATGATATAATTTAGTTTCTGCCACATCTGATTTCAGTGTGGTTTCTCCTAGCCATTATTTTTGTCCTCAGCAGTGAGACTCAAAACAATGGGCCTAAACCAGTGGCATAACATTATCATCTTTCAAAGCTATAGTCTTCATTAAAAAAATGTGTCTTTAAAACTGCAGTAGTCAGATTTCTACGACTATACTCTAAATTGAGCACATTTTACATGCAGCAATGTTGAGCGATAATATTACAGTAAGAAGTCTTACAACACCAGGTTAAAGTCCAACAGGTTTGTTTCAAACCCGAGCTTTCGGAGCACTGCTCCTTCCTCAGGTGAATCTGACAGCATCTGTTGGGAGTTGAACATGTCTCGTGTTGAACACTGCAGTCCAGTTATCTGCAGATTACTGTTAGCTGGTAGAAGAGATAATATGGTATGTTAGAGTTGCAGAAGTGTAGCCTTTCTTATGGGAGCACACTGATAGTGTCCCTACCCCTGGGCTAGCCTATAGGTTCAAGTCTCACTTCCAGGACTTAATGGGAATGGACGGTCTGTGAGTAACATGGCCAAGCAAGTTGATTTTCAGCCTGCAAATCATTCTAACAGACCGGATGGTGGGCAGGGGAGTTTTCTGGTCAGCTAGACTGAAAACGGCATCATCATACCACTGCAGTACTTTGCTAAGCATAATCCAGAAGTCCATGGTCGCCAACACCTCTTCATGGCGCCTGAAGGAGGAGGAGTCTTTTTCACCTCTTGCAGTATTCATTATGTTCCAGCCTGCCTCAGTAGTAGCACAAATCTCTTAGAGTCAGGAGGTTTTGGACCCAGGCCACAGGCCATAACTGAAATCAATGTAAATAGTCCAGTACAACACTAAGAGAAAATTATATCTTTTGGATGAGAAATGAAACTAAGGGCTCTTGTAAATATAAAACAATTCAAAGAAGGACAGAGTAATTTTGGGCTAAATTCAATCAACACCAGAAACAGGTGCGGAGAGTGTGATGTATGATTAACCCATGTTTGTTGATTCCAACATAGACGGCATGCCAACTTTGTGATATTGCTCGGTTCAATGATTTTAGCATCCGACCACGTTAACCACGCTGTTGATCGGCTGGAGGCAAGTGGTAGCAAAAGTGAGCGGCCATCACCACTTAAAGCAAGTCTGCTCTGCTTAAAGCTAGCTTACACCTATTAAATGCAGGTGCTGGCAGTTGGGTAGGAAGTGAATCTAATGTGGGAAAGAATGGGACAATACAGGAGAGAGAGTAGTCCCCAAGGAGGCCTTGGTGGAGCAGGTGGGAAGGAGAGATGTCCTGTATCTACAAGAGGCTCCCCAGACATAATAATCTAAATGCAGTGGGAGCAGGTAGCCATGAAGGTCGATGTCAGGGTCAAATTCCAAGGACTTTCATATAGTGCTGCAATATGTTCAATAACCTTACACAAGTCACCGAGGTCAGCAAATGCATCTTCTAATCCAATATCCTACAAGCACTAACATTAAGTCTTGGGCATGCACACTTCACTACACCCCAATCACTCTATATCATGTTGCTAATTGTGCTTTTACTTAATTTGCTCTGTTTAATCACCTTGCTCTAGAGTCGCCAGGTATCTTTATGATACCACCAGGAGGTTCAAGGTCAAGTGCTGATCAATAACTCAATACACCAGTTAGTAAGTTTCAAATCAAAACACATTTATTATATACACAGTCAATCACTACTCATGCATAAAACTCTACCTACTAGACTATCACTAACACTAAAAGGCCTATACTTAGCTTTGGAAATGGCCCACCAGGTCAGGGGAACAATGGCCTTTCGTTCGATTTTGAGTCTGCAGGCTTCAAGCTGGTATGGACTAGTAGCTAGGAGCGCCTATCTCGTAGCGTGCGTTGACTGGAGACTTACTTGATTGGTGCAGCTGCTAGGCAGGTCTCTCGTTGTTGAGGGTCACGGTCAAGAGTTGTTTCGAGCTGCTGAGAGACCCTGCCAAGAAGGACGAATTGAACTTGGGGGCTCTGTTTTATAGCCCCCCCAGGGGTTTCGCGCCCTTTCGGACAGACCCCGTATCTGGTTTCAATTGATTGGACTAAGTCTGAATCGTTTTAATCGATTTCTCCAATACTGGAGCTGTTTCCTGATCGCTGGGCGGTTCCTATGTGTCCGTTGGCCTTCCTTTGTCCTGGTTCCAACTGGCGCTGGGGAGTCTGGTTTGGCCTTGATTACTTTAATGTTTCCAATTGTTCCTGGGGATCGCTCATTAATATGCAGATGGTTGCTGGTTTCAGTTCTGTCTGGGTCTTTGCAAGTCTTAATACACTGGAAACCTTGTACCTGCTTGTTTCCCTGTGCCTGATCAGTTTTCCCTGCATTCTTAGCGGGCTTCCATTTTGGAATCGGGAAGTGGCCAACCCAGGTGGCTACAATCAATAATACAGAAGGAAGCCATTCTGCCCCTCATATCAAAGCTAACCAGAAAAGAGCTACTCAGTCTATTCTCCTTTTAGGTTTGTGTCCTGCAAATCACAGCAATTAAAGGAGTCGACAATGTGCTGTTTAAATGTGGTAAGTGTTTATGCTGTACCACCTTGTCAGTCTCTGAGTGAGAAAAATGTTTCCCCATCCCCCCTCGAATCCTTCAACCAATTTGTTTAAATCTATGCCCCTAATTTCTGATCCCTCTACTAAGATAAATAAGTTGTCTCTAATCTACCGAGGTTCCTCATAATTTTATGCATCTCAATGAAGTCACCCCTCAACCTCCTCTGTTCCAAGCTAAACAACCCCAGCCTATCCAAGCTTCCCTCATTCCCTGTCTTGACAACATCCTCATAAACCTCCTCTGCACCCTCTCCTGTGTGATCATACATTTCCCGTAATGTGGTGGCCAGGAGTGAATGCAGCACTCAAGCTGTAGTCTAACAAGTGTTGTTACTGATGCAATCCCCATGGAGACCAAGAATTTTGAAAGAGGAAAAAAGACCTGGCCTGGCTGGTGGTGAGAAAGGCCCTCCCTGTCAGATCCTTCCTGCGAGTCCAAAGTCTCGTCCCATCTGCACACTGCCCTCAAAGTGACTGCGGTGAAGTGATCGTTGTCACTTCCTCAAGGAATGTGCCTTTGCAAAGAAGGTCTTGAGAGAGATTGAGTGTTTTTTGTCGAGGTTCATCCCGAGCAGATCCATGATGCAAGATTCTGTGCACTACAGGCTATTCCTAGGGACGCACACTAAGACAAACATCAGTTGTTGCTGGAGGATTATCAATTCGTTGAACAACACTATTTGGTCTGCCCAAAACCTGGTGGTCTTCCAGTGCCAAGCGTTGTTCCCAACTGCGTGTTGCAGATTGGCGCATCCCAAAACCCAGGACTATGTGCTGAGGGATGCACTAAAACTTGGGGCAGTCATCACAAAGGCGCAATGGGGAAAGGTCGCTGTCTAAGATCTTTCAGGCAGAGTGTCTCAAGAGGCGAGGAATTGTATAGAACCCCTTTGGGCTGTATGAATCATATTGAACGTATACAGTGAATATGACATGTATCACAAGAGTATTGAAGCAACTCAAGAGTGCAAATTGATCTTGGAAGACAACATAAATACCTTTGCACCATTTGTATTGACCATTTTGAAATGTCTGTAATGTTCCTTTTACTGTATTGAAGCACCTCAATATGATATATGTAGAGAACCTGAATGTTATTGTACTTTGTGTCATGGCCGGAATGTGGCGACTAGAAGCTTTTCACAGTAACCTCATTGCAGTGTTAATGTAAGCCTACTTGTGACAACAAAGATCATTATATTATATAGCAGGAAACTAACAGACCAAACTAAAGAAAATGTACTTTTCCATTAACTAACTAATGCAATCAAGATATCATAGAATCATAGAATTTACAATGCAGAAGGAGGCCATTCGGACCATCGAGTCAGCACTGACCCTTGGAAAGAGCACCCAACTTAAGCCCACATCTCCACCCTATCCCCGTAACCCAGTATCCCATAGAATTTTTACCATAGAATTTACAGTGCAGAAGGAGGTCATTCGGCCCATCGAGTCTGCAACGGCTCTTGGAAAGAGCACCCTACCCAAGGTCAACACCTCCACCCTATCCCCATAACCCAATAACCCCACCCAACACTAAGGGCAATTTTGGACACTAAGGGCAATTTTGGACACTAAGGGCAATTTATCATGGCCAATCCACCTAACCTACACATCTTTGGACTGTGGGAGGAAACCGGAGCACCCGGAGGAAACCCACGCAGACACGGAGAGAACGTGTAGACTCCGCACAGACAGTGACCCAAGCCGGGAATCAAACCTGGGACCCTGGTGCACAGTGATGGTGCCGCAGTGCTACCGTGCCGCCCACGTATGGCTTACAATCTTTTCACTTTGCATTGTACTACTGGCAGATCTGTAACATTATTAGAACAAGTCCAAAGTTACTCTTGGCTCATCAGTAAGCACAGCTATGCCAGATCAAAACTATCACAGCTCTTAGAAAATCACAACACTCAGTCTGAGTCTTCCAAATCCAGGTCTCACTGGTACAGCCCACCTTGGTAACTTCATGTTCCTTAAATCTACGGAATTCCTATTGGTTCTATTCCCTTCCCTTCAATCATTGCTTATTGTCACGAGTAGGCTTCAATGAAGTTACTGTGAAAAGCCCCTAGTCGTCACATTCCGGCACCTATCCGGGGAGGCTGGTACAGGAATCGAACCGTGCTGCTGGCTTGCTTGGTCTGCTTTAAAAGCCAGCGATTTAGCCGAGTGAGCTAAACCAGCATTCCCTTCAATCATAACACAAATCCTCACAACCTTGGTTGCCAACACAAGTCAGCCCTTCTTCTGCTCTTCAGTAGTTGCTTTATCTCTCTCCCCACAGCAGTGTCTACCTTGTCTAGCTCTCTGTTTCTCAAATGAAAGCTGTCGTTTTCCTACGAATTACTCTGTCAATGTATGAAAACTGTCACTTGATTTGAATAAGTTCCTGTTTGAGTCTTTCTCCCATAACCAACAGATCACATGAGCACGTCTCCAAGTTGGGCGCTTCCAAATTCTCAACTCTATATTAAGTTAAAAGAGATATTTTAAAACATATTTGCCTTGTAACATCCAGGTTCGTAACAGTAGACCGTATAGCCTCCCTGTTCTTATATTCCATGCCTCAAGTAATAAAGGAAATTATGTCATATAGGTTCTTAGACACCTTAAGGATCTGTCCTGCTACCTTTAAGGATCTATGGGTATACAATCAAAGTTCCCTCTGTTCCTTCACATACTCAGTATCTTCCCATTTGATGCGTATTCCATTGTCTTGTTAAACCTCCCAAAATACTTTCCCTCACATTTCTCTGGAGTGAATTCTACTTTCCACTTTATCGCCGAATTGACCAGGCCATCTATACCCCTTGTAGTAGTCCCAGGTTTTTGCTCTTCACTATCAACCACATGGCCAATTTTTGTACCATCTGAAAACTCCTTTATCATGCCCCCTTATATCTGAGTGCAAATCATTGCGAGAAACTACAAAACACAAGTTGTGTACTGAACCCTGGAGGATCATTCTAGTTGCAAGAACTTGTCTATCATTACCCTTTCCTTCCAGACCATGGAGCCAATTTTTGATCCAGTTTGCCACTTTCCCTTTCACCCAAGGGCTTTAGTTTTTTTGACCAGTCTGCCTTGTGGCACACTATCAGGATTTTGCAAAAATCCATATCCATCACACTGCCCCCATCAAGTCTACTGCCACTTCCTCAAAAAATGAAACCATTTGAATTAGGAGTAGGAGTAGGCCACTCAGCCCTTCAACACCTGCTCCTCCATTCAATAAGAGCATGGCTGATCTGCTGGTAACTTCAACTCCACATTCCTACTTACTCCTGATAACCTTTCACCCCCCTCAATTATCAAATATCAGGGCAGCACGGTGGCCTAGTGGTTAGCATAACCGCCTCACGGCGCTGAGGTCCCAGGTTCGATCCCGGCTCTGGGTCACTGTCCGTGTGGAGTTTGCACATTCTCCCCGTGTCTACGTGGGTTTCGCCCCCACAACCCAAAAATGTGCAGAGTAGGTGGATTGGCCATGCTAAATTGCCCCTTAATAGAAAAAATAATTGGGTAATCTAAATTTAAAAAAAAAAAAAAAAATTATCAAATATCTATCTACCTCTGCCTTAAAAATATTTTATATTTCTGCCTCCAATGTCTTATGCCCACTTCACATCTTATTATCCTACCTTCGGGGCTAGTTTAGCACAGGGCTAAATAGCTGGCTTTTAAAGCAGACCAAAGCAGGCCAGCAGCACGATTCAATTCCCATATCAGCCTCCCCGAACAGGCGCTGGAATGTGGTGACTAGGGGATTTTCACAGTAACTTCATTTGAAGCCTACTTGTGACAATAAGCGATTTTCATTTCATTTTAATTTCATATCATTTCTTTGTGCTATCAGCAAATTTAGCAGCCATACCTTTTGGCCCTTCCTCAAAGTCATTTATATAAATTGTAAAAAGTTGGGCCTCCAGCATACCTTTCTTGCATCTTGCCAACCAGAAAAAAGACCCATTGTGCCTACTCTCTGATTTTGCTAGCTAACCAATCTTCTATCCGTGCCAATAAGATCACTCCACACCATTTTTCACAATAACCTTTGACGTAACACCTTACCAAATGCCTTCTGAAAATCCTTTTCAATCCAATTTAATCAAGTTAATCAGACATGAGCTTCCCTTAATAAATCTATGATGATTCATCTTGATTAATCTGTGCCTTTCTGAATGTAGGTTTACACTGTCCCTCAGAATTCATTCCAATGGGCGTGATACTCCAGCCTCGTTACGCTCGCACTCGAGTGAAACTAGGCCGAAAACGAGAACTGCGCCAGGCGGCAAACAGTTTGCAATGCAACTGGCCAACTACCGTAGGTGAAATTGGCATCTCGCCGTAGCGTGGCAAGAAACCAATTATCACCAAATTCCATAAAATTAATGGGAGCGACCCCATATCCAACAGCCTCCCGTGATTCAGCTGCCTTCTCAGAAAGTGGTCAGGCTGGTGCTGATTAGTTGTCCTTTTTAAAAACGTGAACCTGGCAGAAGGGCTTCTGCGGGGAGCCAAGGAAATGAGCCACCTTTGCTCACAGGCTAATTGGGAATTGGCACTCGTGGTTAAGTGATCAATTCACACAACCCAAGAGGATACTCGTGGGTGAGCGGGCCATGTAGCATGTGGGAGTCATTGCCGAGCATCCCAATCAGACCGTGATGCCTGGACACTGCGGGAGGAAACACCACACATGCAGCAGCCAACATCCGAACACTCAGGGGATTGGACACAGCTCCAGGGACACGTCCACGGCCGGAAGATGGGTGAGTGCAGTGGGGAGTGGACCAGTGCCCGGTCCAGGTGAGGTTATGTGCGGGTGTCTGGGGAATGGGATTTGGGGTCCATTGAAGGGGGCCTGCTGCAGCCGGGAATGTGTGGCCAGCGCATTCCGGGTGTGGGGGAAGGGGGAGTGGGGGATTAATGGGGGATTGGAAAGTCCCGGGGTAGGAGCCGCCGTTGTTTGTCAGTGTAATACCCTCTCCCAATTCCTTACAGACATTCAACGGTATGGACGGTATTTTGGACCCTGCAGAACAGGCCCCTAATGGTGCTGCTGGTAGGCCAAGCAGCCAAATGATGGAGACAGCAGCACCAGCAATGTCTGCAGAGGCTCGAGGTGGCGGCCCACATGCAGGAAACTGCCCCACAACCTGAGGACCCGGCCACCCATCAGGCCGAGGAGGGACCCAGAGGAGTGGCCTGCGACAGCCCAGGGTGTACAGACATCGCTGGCCCTTTGAAAAAATTACAGACAGCGCGTGCCACAGGAGGCTCCGCCTCAACAAAGGAGATGATGCGGCACCTGTACCATGTCCTGGCTGACTTGGCCCCACATGGAGGAGGAGGACACCCACTTTGTGGTCGTCAAGGTCATTGCAACCCTGAACGTTTACACCTCGCAATCATTCCAGGGCGCGAGCGGGGACCTGTGTGGCACCTCACAGGCCACAGCCCACAGGTGCATCCGACAGGTCACTGTAGCCCTGTTTGCCCTGGCAGAGAACTATATAAACTTTGACATGGTCCAAGCCCACCAAGATGTCCGGGCAGCAGGATTCTCTGCCATTGCCGGGATGCCCCAGGTCCAGGGGCTGATAGACTGCACGCATGTCGACCTGCGCTCACCTGGTGGCCATCTGGGAGTGCCCTACGTTAACAGGAAGGAGTTGCACTCCCTGAACATACAGCCCGTGTGTGACTGCCACCTGAAGATCATGCACGTGTGCACGCTTCCCAGGGAGTGTGCACGACAGCTACATCCTGGTGCAGTCAGACATGCCCGGCCTCTTCAAGGGGTACCTCAGGATGGGCAGCTGACTCTTGGAGGATAATGGGTATCAGCTGAGGACCTGGCTAATGGCGCCAGTCTGGAGGTTGGAGATGGTAGCGGAGACCTGATACAACGCGGCCCATGTGTCACTCGGGCTGTGATTGAGCGGTGCATCGGACGGCTCAAAATGCAATTCTGATGCTTCGACCGCCCTGGTGATGCCCTGCAGTACACTGCCCAGAGGGTCACCCGCTTTGTGGGGTCTGCTGGGGTCCTCCTCAACCTGACACAGCAGCGGGAAGACCCTGCTGGAGGTTGGGGATGAGAATATGTGCCCACCTCCGAGGAGGAGGAGGACGAGGGTGATGAGGCAGTGGACCAGCAGGGGCTGGAGGACGAGGCCAGGGATGAACGGGAGGACCAGCCGGAGGCTGCAGGACAGGCAGCAGCGGCAAGGGTCCAGCAAGCCCAGAGGGACAGGGAAGCCCTCATACCCGCCCAATTCATTTAGGACGTGGCCTGGTCCGTCATTGGTACCTTCCACCCCCATCACTTCTCACCCTCCCATGGTATATGTAACATCACTCCAGGGTGCTGGGACTGTGTCAGCATCGCCAGCAGGTCACTGTCGAAGGCGCGGGGGGGGGGGGGGGTGATGATAACCCGCATTGAGCACCAGTGCTCCTCAACCTATGCCATAGTCTGCCCCCTGCCTGTTTTCTGAGTCCTCGCTCACACCCATCACCTGCACATGGTGCGCCCAGGGGAGTGTGGGGGGGGGGGGGGGTTGCCTGGAGAGGTTGGCCAAGGGTTCGAAGGTCAGCCCGCATTGCGGAAGAAAGTGACAGAGGCATCATACTGGTTGTGGTGAAGGGCTTTTAATGTGTCACAGATGTCCAACAATGCCCTACTCTCCCAATGGTGCCACCCCCACTCTCCCCAGAACTCCCTCACCCCCAATCTACCCCCTGCCCTCTCCCCCCTCCCCCTGTGCCCTCAGTGATCCTCGATGTGCTTTCCTTGCTCTACCGCTACATCCAGGCGTGTCCACAGGATGCACATTGGAGGTGGAAGCAGCCAGCTGCTTACCACGTCCTGTGGCCTTCGATGCCCCTTGGCGGGCGTCCTCTGGGAGCTCTGGCGCACTTGGGTGGCACATGCACAGCTGTGTCCCCTGTCTCATGTGCTGACTTTGAGTCACGGTGTCATCAGATTGGTGGAACTTGTGGGGGGGAGGGGGCAGTGGTGGCCACGATCCCCAATACATGGGGCAGGTCTGGGTTGGCACCCAGAACCCTCTCCTCCCGCTCTGTATCCTTAGGGCCCTGGGCTTCACCTCGGGAGGAAGGGGCAGCTGGTTCGAGCCCCAGCTGCTCCGCGTCATCTGGCTCTGCCAGCCCTGGCGGCCCCCCGATGTCTGCATCATGGTGTCAACGCCCTCAATGATGCTCCTCAGTGATTGAGCCATGCTCCGCGGCGCCCCGGCAATGCCCACCTGCGACTGGGACAAGCTCGGCAGCGCCTTGGCCACTCCCACCTGAGAGCGGGACATGTCCCGCAGAACCTCATCAAGATCAGCCTGGTACTGGGTCAAGTCCCCCAGCGAATCAGGCAGTCCACCAAGGCCCTCAGCCATGGCCGTCACAGACAACGCCACGCCTTGGACACCTTCACTCATGGTGCTGATGTCATGCACCAGGCTCATCACTGCAGTAGCCACCCGAGCAGTGTTGGCCTCGGTGCCACACATTGCTGGCAACATCTCCTGCGACTTTAGCTCTGGCATTCCTCCAATCTCCTACGCACCTGCTGGAGTGATGTTGACATCTCCCTCTGAATGACCCGGCTGCTCCCTAAATGTCTCCATCAGCTCTGGGTGGGGCAGCACGGTGGCACAGTGGTTAACCCTGCTGCCTCACGGCGCCGAAGTCCCAGGTTCGATCCCGGCACTGAGTCACTGTCAGTGTGGAGTTGGCACATTCTCCCCATTTTTGCGGGGGTTTTGCCCCCACAACCCAAAGATGT
This sequence comes from Scyliorhinus canicula, assembly GCF_902713615.1. Classification (NCBI taxonomy): domain Eukaryota; kingdom Metazoa; phylum Chordata; class Chondrichthyes; order Carcharhiniformes; family Scyliorhinidae; genus Scyliorhinus; species Scyliorhinus canicula. The sequence continues at coordinate 21,804,724 of NC_052153.1, read as the reverse complement.
GCAGGTTAGGTGGATTGACCACGCTAAATTGCCCCTTAATTGGGAAAAATGAATTGGGTACTCTAAATTTATTTTTTAAAAAGCTCTGGGCGAGCCTGTTCCACAGGCTCAGCATCAGGCTGGGACCCAGCTGGGTCCTGGGCTCCAGCAAGCCTCCGCCTGCTGTCTCGCCTGGGCCCCCACCTGATGTACATCAGCAACTGTGTGGTGCTCACCAGATTGTGCCCCAGAAGCTTGACCACTAACGTTTCCCACCGAGGTGTGTGTATCTGCGCTGGTGGAGGGTGGGGATGACAGCTGTGATGCGTCGATTGTGGCATCCTCGGAGCTCTCCTGTGAGGTGGTCTCGTGGGAGGCAGGGGAGCAGGCCACCCGGGATGGGCTGGCGCCGTCGGCTGGAGGACCTCCGGATGGGTAGTTACTATTGCAATAACAACTCATGTGTGACCCTTCCTCTGGGTGGGGCCCGGAGGATCCTCACCTCTGCTGCATGCACTGACCTCTGCATCGGTAACTTCTCTGTTATCAGCCACCCCCGACACCTCCAGGACCTGTTCCTCAAATGTCGTGAGGATTCTGCACCCCTCCCCCAGTCTGGGCCCTCTCCCAGCGAATGTGGGAGAGCGTCTCCTGCAGCGACACAGAGAGCGCATCGTCAGCTGTATGCGTGATTCACAGTAGTTGGGGGGGGGGGGGGCGGTGAAGGAAGGGTGTGGGGTTGAAGGGGGGGCGGTGAAACGAGGGTTTGAGGCTGCACGGAGGATTGGTGGGGGGTGGATGCTAGCATGGGGGCGGAAAGGTCTTGGGGCGCGGGGAGTGGCATTGGTGTCAACTCACCCATGCTGCCCGGTGTAGGTCTTGCGGCACTGGAGGCCAGTTCCACTGGTCCGCTTCCCGAGCTGGCAGCCGCTGCGCCACTTCGTCCCAGCTGGCACTGGCTGCCCTGTGGCTCGCCCTCTGGGACCCTTGAGGGAACAGGACAACCCTCCTGGCTTCCATCGCATCGAGGAGCCTCCCTAGGTCCGCGTCTCCAAAATTTGGGCCGGTCTTCTCGGTGCCATGGCTGCGGGCTGAGTGGGGTTGGTTGGCTGTGCAGGTGCTGCTCGGTTTTGTTCGTTGGGGGGGGCGGGGGCGGGGGGGGGGGGGAGGGGGGGCGGAGCACGGTCCCGGCGAATTGGTTGGTGAGCCCTCACTTGTGGCATGAAGCTCGAGGGGCCTTGTTAAGTGGACCAAATGACGGGGCCTCACTGGACCGAGCGCCGGGAAGCTCGCGACAGTTCCTGCTCGCTTCCGCACTTAGAAATCTTTCCGGAGAATCACGCCCAATGAATTGCCCACAACAGAAGTTACGTCAACTGCCTATAATTACTTGAATTATCCCTTCCTTCTTTTAAAGCATTGGAACAATGTCGGCATTCCAGTGCTGTAGAAAAGAAGTATTGAAATACGATGGTGAGACCCTACACAACTTCCTCCTTTGCTTCTTTTAACAACCTCAGGTAAGTTTATCTGGAGCTGGAAATATATCTACTTGCAAAGAAGTCAAACCTTTAAATACTTACTCCGTGGCCCAACGGTCAGCTTTGCTGCTTCACAGCGCCAGGGACATGGGTTTAATTCTGGCCTTCGGTGACTGTGTGCAGTTTGCACGTTATCCCCATTTTTGCATGGGTTTCCGGGTGCTCTGGTTTCCTCCCACAGTCCAAAGGTATGCAGATCAGATGGATTGGCCATGATCAATGTTACAGGGATAGAACGGAGGAGTGGGCCCAGGTAGAGTGTTCTTTCAGAAGGTTGGTGCAGACCCGATGGGCCAAATGGCCTCCTTCTGCACTGGAGGGATACAATGGATTCTCTTACAATGTTGGTGCCAGTCTGCCTCCTTAACTACAATATCATAATCGTCCCATGTTTATGTGAAGAGAACCGTAAATAATTCATTGAGAACCCGACCCAAATTCCTCTTCGCAGACAGATTACCTCTTTGGACCTTATTGGACCCTACTCTTCCCTTAGTTATCCTCCTGCTCTTTATACGGGCAAATGAGGAAAAAACAGGGACAGTTATTGACTCTTGCACACAATATGGAATGATTTCATTTATAAACTTGATTGGCAATTTATTTTGTGGTGGCTGTTATTTTGGACTGGGGACAAGAGGATGTTGTAAAGGTCAGTGTCAGAGGGAAGGGAAGGTACAGGACTGTTCGTGAATGGGTAATTGGGGTTATGGTTACTTGTATTGTATTGGGGTGAGCTCTTCACGGACAGCACGGCCAATAAAAGCCTGTCCACGTTGCCTCCTCCTTTCTTATCCCTCCCCCTCATGTTTCTGCTCCTCAGTTGTTTGCTCAGCTGTAACAATGGCCGTTGCCTCATGATGGCGAGGCTATTCAGCATGCAGCAGACCACCACAAGTTTTGACACCCACTCTTCTGAGCACCCCACGGTTTTCACCAGAACAGCCCAGTGAGAAGAGGTGTTTTTTCATCTTACCAGAGGAAAACAGTTTTCATTGTACGTATGCTCTGCACATCTGCCTGGGTTGTGCATCGGTATCATCAACCATATCACTATCAGATAACCCTTGTCACCCAATAGCCATCCATTGGCTTTCCATCATGGCTCAAATGCAACAGGCACAGCGGACTGCAGCAGAAAGAAGGGATCATGATTAGTTCCAGGATACAAATTGTTGCCTGGTTTGGTGCCTAAGGCCTCACACATTGGCTGGATATTGAAATAGTGGAATCCCTTCTGCTCCATGTAGGGCAGATTTCACATAGGCTGACTGTCAAACTATGCCTTTTGCAACCTGCACCACGTAGAGGTCTGTAAGCATTGTAAAGTCATGTGCTCTCTCTCTGCCTGCATGTCCCTGGCACGAGAGCAGGAAATGTAATTAGTTCTCAATGGATACAGAGCGTCAGTGGCCTTCCTTCTGTAACAATGAATGGCAGACTGTGAAAGGCCAAAAGTATGTCCAGACACGTTGGACTTCATCACCATCGACACCTTCACAGCCGCTGGCAACGTGGCCCTTGCCAGCTTTGTTGCAGTTATGGCTGCAGTCGATGGCAGATTTCAGTGAAGCATCCTTCTGGAAGTGCAGATATCTCGCACTTTGCTCCCTGAAACCCTCGGTGCGTATAACCCCCTGCCTTTCTCCCCCTACCTCTCCTTCCTCCGCCAGAAATTTGCCCTGTTTTGTGTGAATTGTTCATTCACCAATTTAAGCTGCTTACAAGGGGGGGTGCCTACTTACTACACCCATGTCTGGGAGCAAATGGTTTGCACAGAAACCTTGAGATGAGCAAAATAAAAACCCTTTAACACTTGCTATCCCATTCCCTGTAGACTTCATAAAATCATAGAATCCCTACAGTGCAGAAGGAGACCATTCAGGCCATTGAGTGTGCACCAACCCTCTGAAAGAGCACCCCACCCAGGCCCCACTCCCCCCCGCCCTATCCCTGTAACCCCACCCAACCTGCACATCTCTGGACTGTGGGAGGAAACCGGAGCACCCGGAGAAACCCACGCAGACACGGGGAGAACGTGCAGACTCCACACAGTCACCCAAGGCCAGAATTGAACCCGGGTCGCGGGTGCTGTGGGGCAGCAGTGCTAACCACTGTGCCACAGTTTCGCCCTGACTTTTGCTCCACAAAAGTACCAAACAACTGACCAAGTACCTGTAAAATTGATGCAACCACCAAACAAAATCAACCAGCAACTAGCCTGTAAGTAGACGCTGATCCAGTTAAATAGCACAGTGGGTTATTCTTCCTGCTGCGGCAGGCTTTTCAGCTGTGTGACGTTAAGAAGGGCCATGAAGGGCAGCACGGTGGCAAGGGCAGCACGGTGGCACAGTGGTTAGCATTGCTGCCTACGGCGCTGAGGACCCGGGTTCGAATCCCGGCCCTGGGTCACTGTCTGTGAGGAGTTTGCACATTCTCCCCGTGTCTGCATGGGTTTAACCCCCACAACCCAAAGATGTGCAGGGTAGGTGGATTGGCCAGGCTAAATTGCCCCTTAATTGGAAAAAATAATTGGATACTCTAAATTTAAAAAAAGAAAAAAAAAGAAGAAAAAAAAAGAAGGGCCATGTGCTTCAAAATGCTTCATTACACACTGATCAAGACCATGATTTTCATGCTCTAGATCCTTCTACTGGCTGTGCACTGTGCACGTGCTAATGACCTTACCAATATCGTGTCCAGCACATCCACCCTTAAATGTGTGCGCACGCGCCTCTGACACACTGTGGCGCCCTACGAATGGGCACAAACAATTCCAATTTCTCACTTAATCTCCAGGCCAATATTCGTTCCTCAATCATCGTCATCACAACCGACCCTTGCTCGCTCACCTCATAGCCATTTGTGGGAGATTGGTGTGCACAAACTGGCTTCTGTTTACCTGACAAAACAATAATAATTCATTGGCCAAGAAGCGCTGCGTCCCAAAACGTGTCCCAAAAACAGGAGAGGTGCTACATATCTTCCTTGCGGCATATGGAGCAAGGAATGTTTTGTGAAATTTCACAAAGCCAAAGCTTTCAGCAAGAGATTTCAGAGATGCGATACAGCTCTGCTTACATTATATGAATAAAACATGAACCCACTTTCAGGCAAAAATCATTGATAAAATCTTTCTGCATTTGACACACCTGTGTCTAAATGAATTCACTGTCAGTACAGTCGATCTGTGTCCGATTTTTTTCAGTTCAAATCTGAATTGATTTAGTTCAGATTTTTTTTCTCTTTTTTAATCCCCAGAGCCATTCACATATTGTCAGGTGGATGAAACAGTTGGCGTTGAGGATTTCTTTACTTTTTCTTTAATTTTTCTTTCCAATTAAGGTGCAATTTAGCGAGGCCAATCCGCCTACCCTGCACATCTTTGGGTTGTGGGCGTGAAACCCAGGCAGACACGGGGAGAATGTGCAAACTCCACACGGACAGTGACCTGGGGCCGGGATCGAACCTGGGACATCAGCGCAGGAGGCAGCAGGCGTTGAGTGTTTCTGTACAATCCCCATCCTGGTCCCAACAGGGTCAGCAGTTGCTTTCCAGCAAGCACAACAGTTCTTGCTGCCTTCAACATTCAGTCTTTCATTTTGACGACTTGAGGGCAGGATTTTCTCATCCTGACAGCAGCAGGCAGGAGGAACGGGAAAATTCAGATCGTGGCCAAAAGTCAGTTTCCTGCTGGCGTAAAAATAATTTGAAATTTTCCGCTCCTGATTAGCCCGCCACACCATATTGTGAACAGCATTTTAATGCATTTGAATATCACCGATACTCATTAAAGCCAGGCTACGTGGAATAACGCCCATTTTCCAGATCAGATGGCTATGCCAGTGGGTAGTTAGACCAACATGATTCACATATAAATGTTGTGCACCTGGTGAACCGTGTTTCACTTGTGATCTCATGGGGAGGTAGGTCTCGCAAAGTCACAGTGCAATGTGACTTGAGATGGGAGGGGTGAGGTCTACATGGGGCATTGGGAAATCAACATCAAATGGGGTTTGGGGGAAGAACAGAGATAACAGCGACAATCACTTTGGAAGAAGGATATAAAGGGAGGAATAAGAGAAATCTGCACGTCATGCCTGTCCAGTACAATGGGAGGGCATTCAATGGTTACAGGGGCTGGGGTGTTGGGTGGCGGTGGCGGTGGAGGTGGGGGGGGGAGGGGGGGGGGGGGGGGGAGAATGCTGATGGCAATTGTTGGAAGCTGGTCACATAGGCAAATCTCAGCACCACAATTTTTCAAGCTCATCCAATGACACAGTTGAAAAATAGTGGGCTGGATTTTCCGCAGCCATGCGGCAAAATCGTGGCCGCCGCCAGGACGGAGAATCCAGGTCCACGCCGTTATCAGGCCCGGCGCCGGTTCAGCGATTCTCCGGGCACTGCGTGGCTGTGGGCGCATTGCCAGAGGCCCGCCCTGCAATCCTCCTCTCCCGACCGGCCGAGTTCCCGACAGCGTGGAACTAACTACTTATTGCCGGTCAGGATGCTGGCGTGGCGTCTGCGGACTCAGTCCGGGGTCACCCTGGGCGGGGGCGGGCGAATTGGAGACCAGGGGGAGCCTTATAGGCGGCTGCCGATTAAATGTGCAGGGTCTGAGGGTCGAGCTTGCGGACAATCACTTTTTTTGTCTGGCTCCGCGGTCCGAGTCTTAACCTTTCTCAAGGAATTTCGGGAGTAAAACTCCACCGTTTGTACTCCGGCATGGGGACATAGTTCCATTGTGGGAGAATCCAGCCCAGTGTATGTAAACATTTGTCAGGGGAAGACTCTCAGGCCCTTTGGGAAGAAGTGACCACTGCACTTTCAGGCGAGGGAAGGGGTACCCCACTAACTCCTGCTTTGCCAAATGGACAGCATGGCGCAGCTGAGACATGTTAGGAACAGTCAAATGCCAATTGAGGGATTTGGGCACGTTAACTCATGTCGTGCATTTTGCAAGAACCTATTCCGGCTTGGGCCCATCATTTGATTGGGTTCCAAATGCTCTTTGTCCCTCTCCTAGGAAAGTGTGAGGTTCAGAATGGTCCAACTGTAATGGGGCAATAGGGCCTAATACCCCTAGGCCTCAACACTTCTGAGCTGGCAGGAGAAGGCTTCACATGCTACCGCCCCCCCCCCCCCCCCCCACCCCCACCCCCACCCCCACCCCGCAAACCCCGCATCCGCACCCCTCCTCTTGGTTACTGTAATTACATTAGTGCATGTTTGGGCTATGGTCCACAATGAAGGATTAAGTCTGACAACGCCATCACTGAGACTGCGATCAACTAGCAACACTCAATACAATCCAGCCCCATCTATGAAAGCGCTGTCATGTATGGGACATTTGTGGGGTGGCTACAGGGGGGGGGGAAGGCTCCTACAGGTGATCCTGAAGGCAGTGCTACCACTGCATGGGATGATCTGGGGATGGACTAGCTGTTGACATCTATGTTCCAGCCTTGACATCTGTGGGCCTGAAAATGCAGATGCTCCATTTAGGTATCAACTAGTCACATCGTTGATAATAAAGAGCATGCATCGGATGTAGTGGAACTTTGCTCTGATCCCATATGAGACAGTTTCAGATATCTGTATTTAAAGATGGCATTGTCATGATCACATAGGCACGCAGACTGCCCATCAGAGAACTGCAACAAGGTTAACATCAAAACACACTAGCCACATCTTGTGGACCAGAGTGGCATCTTCACATGTTACAGTCCGTTATCTCAGGCCTTGTGTAGGAGGGGTTACAGGGATAGCGCAGAGGATTGTGCTCAGGTAGGATTCTCATTCAGAGTGTCAGTGCCGATCCGATGGACTGAATGGCCTCCTTATTCACTGTAGGGCTTCCATGGACATATATCTCTGATTTAGTATAGTCATTGCCCTCTAACAGGAATCTCAAGACTCGCCACCGGTTGGCTCAGTCTATAGCTTCACATCATACAGGTAGAGATGTGGGGACTACTATAGGGATGGTGTCTAGATGTACATGCAGACATGACACAATACTACTGGCCACCAGGAGTGCATTAAAGCCCCGAGTATTGGTGGATAGGTAACCCAAACCCATGCCTGATACGCCATGCCTTGAAAGGTGTAAAGACTGAGATTGACTGCAAAGCGAATTGTCATTCAATCCTCTAAGATCCACACTGAGCACTCTTCAGCAAAGAAGTATCAGAAGATTAGGTGGGTTATGTGGATTGGCCATAATAAATTGCCCGTAGTGTCCTAAAAAGTAAGGTTAAGGGGGGGGTTGTTGGGTTACGGGTATAGGGTGGATACGTGGGTTTGAGTGGGGTGATCATTGCTCGGCACAACATCGAGGGCCGAAGGGCCTGTTCTGTGCTGTACTGTTCTAAAAAAGACTAAAGCAGAATACAATTTCTAAACTCATGAGGCCACAGGATATGAACGTCTGATGCAGGTCTTAAAGAAGTGTTACCCAACCACCATGTGTCATAATATACACATCAGTATATGATGGTGCAGAGACACACACTGACTGACACACTGCAAGACAAATCAACACACACAACACAGCAGCCAATCACCAGTTAGGGCACGGTCACTATGAAGCCGGAGGGCACTAGTTTTCCCGCTCATTCGGGATACAGCCTCTGAGACAGACAGAGCCCGCTGTCAGTAGCACAAACATCTACCATGTGCTAGCAGTATAGGCTGGTCAGGTTAGGCATAGGTCTTCAGTCAATCTAACAGAGTGTCGACCCACAGTGCAAGTATATTTAACAGCACTTAGTTAAATAAAATAGAGTTGTACTATTACAAGTGTTGGTAGCCTGTCTGTGTTACTGCTAAGGTAAACGCAGTCTCCACAGACCCAGAGTACCCAACACATCACCATGTTCTTCAAGGCAGAGGCTTTGCTCATGTTGATGTCGTACAGAGAACAACCAGGCACTGTAATGAAATGGTGCGGAACACAATAGGCCTGTATCACATGTTGAGACATATCCATAGAATCCATAAAATTCCTACAGTGCAGAAGGAGGCTACTCAGCCCATCAAGTCTGCACTGGCCCTCTGAAAGAGCACCCCACCTAGGCCCACTCCCATCCTATCCCTGTATCTCGACCTAACCTGGACATCTTTGGACACTAAGGGGCAAATAAGCATGGCCATCTAGCTAACCTGCACATCTTTGGACTATGTGCGGGGAAGGTGGGTATCTGTTACACTTGTTTGACCTTGGAGCATTGTTTCAGATAGAGGAAACAGCAACAAGATATATTTACATACGCAAAGTATATACAGATTGTGAACACTGTGTAATCTGAGTATTTCGTAATTTTTCTTACTCTCCCCTAAGGGGCAGCATGGTAGCATACTGGCTAGCACTATGGCATCACAGTGCCAGGGTCCCAGGTTCGATTCCCGGCTTAGGTCATTGTCTGTGCGGAGTCTGCACGTTCCCCCCGTGTCTGCGTGGGTTCCTCCGGGTGCTCCGGTTTCCTCCCACAGTCCCGCAAGACGTGCTGGTAGGTAATCTGGGCACTCCATTCTCCCTCTGTGTATCTGAAGAGGCGCTGGAATGTGGCGACTAGGGGCTTTTCACAATAACTTCATTGCAGTGTTAATGTAAGCCTACTTGTGCCAATAAAGATTATATAACAAAGTCTTGATGCTTCCCCAACAGCTACAGCAGAGGTGGAGGCAGCTGCTGACTGCTATACCCAGTTGCCACAATTACCTTGGTGGGTGTCCTTTGAGGGCCAGGGCTTTGGGTCTCCTGCAGTGGGGCTGGTGTATCCTCCTTGAGTCATAGGCAGAGGAAAATTGGAGCAGCTGGACAGACCAAGAGAGTCTGGGGTGGATTAGCCCAGGGTGTCCGGAGACCCTGCTCCTCTCCGTGAGTGCCTGATGGCCCCTTCCTGACTCCGAGGAGAAGAGGATTCTGGAGGGAGGTCAAAGTGCCTCATCCCTCTTTTGCCTGGCCAATGCTCTAACACTGTCATGGCTGAGATGATGGTATGCAGGTCCTTGAGTATCATCATAGAATTTACAGTGCAGAAGGAGGCCATTTGGCCCATCGAGTCTGCACCGGCTCTTTGAAAGAGCACCCGACCCAACCCCACACCTCCACCCTATCCCCATAACCCAGAAACCCCACCCAACACTAAGGGCAATTTTGGACACTGAGGGCAATTGAGCATGGCCAATCCACCTAACCTGTACATCATTGGACTGTGGGAGGTAACCGGAGCACCCGGAGGAAACCCACGCACACACGGGGAGGATGTGCAGACTCCGCACAGACAGTGACCCAAGCCGGGAATCGAACCTGGGACCCTGGAGCTGTGAAGCAATTGTGCTACCGTACTGCTGTATATCAGGCACAAAGTCTTGGGCCATGGCTTGGATAGTGGTCGCCACCTTTCCAAGGTGATGAAATAGACTGACACATCGGTGCCGTGACATCAGTATAATAACCTACACAGAACACACAAGCTTGGTTGATTGTTTTCCCCATTGGGCTTGAGGAGTATGATCTCCCTCGCTAACTATAGGGATGATACCATATTGTTTGTAAGGTTGGCCAGATTGGAACCGACCAACAGAGATGACCCGGTGAGCTTCAACTGGGCCTCTTTGTAAATAGTACGTATTATAGATAAATGTTTTCTTTGTGTTACTCATGTGGCTCCCTTCACCTTTATTAAAATCAGATTTAATCTTCCAGTCTACAGTCCCTGCCTGTTGTGTCCCTGTCTTTGGAGCTCCAACATCTCTCTGAGAGCCAGGCCCAGAAGCTCGCCATCGGACTCGGACTCAGCAGGGGTCTGGCCTTTAGCAGTTCTCCAAATGCCGGTGAACGTGGCTGTCACTGCGTCCGCCTGCTGTGGACCAGAATCTGTGCTGTGCTCACCACAACGTGAGCTAATGCCACCTAAGCCTATCCAAAAACTAGTTCCCACTGAGGTGTGTGCCTCTGCGCTGATGGAGGGTGTGGGTGAACGCGGTGATGGCCCTACATTGAGTGGGTCCTCAGGATCCTCATCCGAGATGTTCTGGCGGCAGGGCCGATGGTCTGGCTGCTGGTGGCCTTCTTCCATTTCCTGCTGGTGCTTGTCAAAGAGAGAAGATATAATTAGTGGTTGGCTGCATAGTCACCAACATTACAAAGGACTCATAGTTTCGGTTGGTGGTCGAAGAGCAGTTGATGCGTCCTTCCTGGCGTGTTAGGAGATACCAACCTTTCTTTCGGCGCAGGCCCAATGCAGGTCCTCGTCAATCAGCCCTGCTGCCGGCTGCACATAGCAGGTGAGAGGTCTGAGGCCTGGTATCTCTCCCTCCCCCACATTGGTCTGGGATCCCTCCCTGTCATCGTGGGCGGTCTTGTCCTGCATGTGGGCAGCACGGTAGCATGGTGGTTAGTACAATTGCGTCACAGCTCCAGGGTCCCAGGTTCGATTCCCGGCTTGGTTCACTGTCTGTGCGGAGTCTGCACGCCCTCCCCGTGTGTGCGCGGGTTTCCTCCAGGTGCTCCAGTTTCTTCCCACAGTCCAAAGATGTGCAGGTTAGGTGGATTGGCAATGCTAAATTGCCCTTAGTGTCCAAAACTGCCCTTAGTGTTGTGTGGGGTTACTGGGTTATGGGGAAAGGGTGGAGGTGTGGGCTTGTGTAGGGTGCTCTTTCCAAGAGCCAGTGCAGACTCGGTGGGCCGAATGGCCTCCTTCTGCACTATAAATTCTATGAAATCCGATGATAAAGACAGGTGGACACACTGTGAGCGGGATGGATGTCAAAGCAGACACGCATGCCTGCCTTCAGTGTGTGCTGAGTGGACCTACGTGTGGACGAAGGAACATGAGCTGTGCAAGATATAAAGAGAGCCGAAGATGTAAACGTGTGTGTGGGGAAAAATCATGGTGATGTCCCATGCGTTGGCAGTGTGTGAGATCCTTGTGGCCTGTAGCCCTATGGAAGCCTTATGGGCTTGTGAGAGTTCAGAGTGAGAAGGTGGAACTTATCCTAACAGAGCAGATGAGATCATTCATCCTCTTACTGCACCAAATGTCAGAACTCCTCTGCGGCACTTTTGCGCTGACCACACTGGCAACCTCCTCCCATGCCTTTGTGGTGAGGCTGCAATTGTCTACGTCTGCTCCCAATTCCTATGTTCCTGTGTAATTGTGTGAATGTGCCAACTAGGGAGCCAACATGACATTGAAAGTTCCTGTGGACTCAATTGCGGAAACTGCAGCCTAACACCACTGCCTGTTTCTGTTTCAAATGGATCACCAGGAGCAAAGTGGAGAAGTATCCAAAATGAGAATAATCTAATTGATACAAGTCAAACACGATGTTGTGGAGGTGGGTATCCTGGCCCACAAGCCTTTTTGATGTGATTTCAGGAAGGGACATCCAGGTGAGAGTAAAAACAAACTAAAGGCGCAGTGGGTTGGCCCTGTTGCCTCACGGCGCCGAGGTCCCAGGTTCGATCTCGGCTCTAGGTCCGTGTGGAGTTTGCACATTCTCCCTGTGTCTGCGTGGGTTTCACCCCCAAAGATGTGCAAGGTTGGTGGATTGAACACGCTAAATTGCCGCTTAATTGGAAAGAAAAATGAATTGGATTCGCTAAATTTTTAAAAACACTAAATGAGGCAACAAAATTGGATGATATTTAAATTTCTTTGTGAGAGCTGCCCACTAAAATGAAGATGAAAATTAGAATTCAAAATAAAACCTATCTATAGACAAGGGAAAAAAAAGTGTGAAGTACAAGCTGGGGAAGTGATTCAGGATGGGCGAATGTGCTAACTGGGATGCCACTGTGTCTTGTGTTCTCAACCCCCGGCTGTTTTAATTCACATTAATGCCTGAGTTGCACAACCCAATGCAAACGAGTCAATTTTTCAGCTGATGCTAAAGTAAGAGGGACAATTGCGATGAATGAAGCAAGCAGCTACAAAAGTAATTAAGTCACCCTGTATCAAGACAAATTAGTGGCAAACAATATTTATTGCATGTTATAGAAAGATACTACATATTATCAAAGGATGTCACTAATATACTTAGGGGCAGTGTAGAAATAGCTAAAATGAAGCAGATAGTAAACCCGACATTGATAGAAGTAAATACATAAACTTGTATGACACTTTTCATGACTTCAGGGCATCCCGGAGTGCTTTACAGCTAATTAGGTACTTATTGAAGTGTATTCCCTTTTGGAATGGTAGACTCAACGCTTAATCTATCAGGATCACTGTGGGGCAACAAAAAAGCAAATCAAACAGAATGCTTCATTTTACAATTAACAGTGCACCCCGGCCAGTGAACCTTGCAGAATCCTCTTTCCTCACACATAGGGCCGGAACTGGGAGCGTTGTCCCTCAGGCTAGTCAAGGAACAACCTGATATGGTCATGCCACAGAATCGTACATATTACTCAATATCTCAGGCTCGATAAAACTTTTTTAAAAAAAATCCAATTAAGGGGCAATTTAGCGTGGCCAATCTTTGAGTTGAGGGGGTGTAACCCACGCAGACACGGGGAGAATGTGCAAACTCCACACAGACAGTGACCCAAGGTTGGGGTCGTACCCGGGTCCTCGGCGCCGTGAGGCAGCAGTGCTAACCAATGCGCCACCACACCGCCCTTGGCTCGTCCATCTTCATTCCTGGATATGTGCGCGATACTGGTAGGACAGATCTAGCAGAGTTGGTGGTCATAGTCAGGTGGGAGTGACCCTGGTAATAATAATCTTTATTGTCACAAGCAGGCTTACATTAACACTGCAATGAAGTGTGGTTAGCACAGCTGCCTCACGGCGCTGAGGTCCCAGGTTCGATCCCGGCTCGGGGTCACTGTCCGTGTGGAGTTTGCACATTCTCCCCGTGTCTGTGTGGGTTTCGCCCCCACAACCCAAAAATGTGCAGAGTAGGTGGATTGGTCACAATAAATTGCCCCTTAATTGGAAAAAAATAATTGGGTACTCTAAAATAAAAATAAAAACACTGCAATGAAGTTATGGTAAAAAGCCCCCAGTCGCCACATTCTGGCTTCTTGAACTGTGGCAGCCCGTGTGGTTCAGGTGCACCCAGAGTGCTGTTAGGGTAGGAGGTCCAGGATTTTGACCTTTTTTTTCTTTCTTTATTCTTTCATGGAATGTAAAATGGCGAGCATTTGTGACCCACCCCTATTTGCCCTTGAGTGGCTTCATAGATCATAGAATTTACAGTGCAGAAGGAGGCCATTCGGCCCATCGAGTCTGCACCGGCTCTTGGAAAGAGCACCCTACCCAAGGCCCACACCTCCACCCCATCCCCATAACCCAGCAACCCCACCCAACACCAAGGACAATTTTGGGCACTAAGGGCAATTTAACATGGCCAATCCACCTAACCTGCACATCTTTGGACTGTGGGTCCTAGGTCATATCCGACGGCAGCTAAAAGTCAACCATGTTACTATGGGTCTGGAGTCACATGTAGGCCAGACCAGGTAAGGATCGAAGATTTCCTTCCCTAAAGGATATTAGTAAACCGGATGGGTTTTTACAACAATCAACGCTAATTTCAAGATCACAATGAAGGCATAGTAACAGTGAAGGAATGACAATATAATTCCAAACCAGGATACTGAGTGACTTGGGTGGAAATGTGCAGGTGGTGATGTTCCCATGCATCTGTTGCCTTTGTCTTTCTTGATGGTAGAGATCACAGTTTTGGAAAGCTGTTAGGAGCCTTGAGGGCTTGGGTGGGGGAGGGGTGTGGTTGGAGGGGGCGGGGGGGGGGGAGGGGGGGGGGAGGGGGGGGGGAGGGGGGGGGGAGGGGGGAGGGCGGGGAGAGCACCAGGGGGAGGTTGCTGCAAGACATCCCAGTATACACTATTGCCACTATGCATTGGTGGTGGAGGGTGTGAATGTTTAAGGTGGTGGACGGGTACCAATCAAGGGGGCTGCAGCTGGATAGTATTGTGTTTCTTGAGTGGTGTTGGAGATTCACTCATCCAGCCAAGTGGAGAGTTCCCATTATATTCCTGACTTGTGCCTTGTTGACTGTGGATAGGCTTCAGGGAGTTAGGAGGGGAGTTACTTGCTACAAAATTGCCATCCTTTGACCTATTCTAGTATCCACAGTATTTACATTGTGTAATGAACTCCCATTGGCTTTATTGGTTGGCCAATTGGAGTATGAGCTCCCTCAATGATAGCTCATTGAGGGGGCCCATATAATCACCTGTGTAGGCTTTGTGAGCCAGTCTTATGTTGACTGGACTGCTAGAGGCACTGTTTGTAGCTGCTCCTGTAATATCATTATTGTAAATAAATATTGGTGTGGTGACGGAACTCCTGCCTCCCATGGATTACTATACATTGCTAGCCCAGTTCAGTTTCTCGTCAATTGTAATGCCCTGAATGTTGATCATGGGGAATTCAGAGATGGTAATGCCATTGAAGATCCATGCGAGATGGTTAGATTCTCTCCTGTTGGAGGTGATCATTGCCAAACAGTTGTCTGGCATGGATGTTACTTGACATTCAAGCCTGAATGTTGCCCAGGTCTTGCTGCATTCAGACATGGACTGCTTCTATAGCTGAGGAGTTGCGAATGGTGCTGAACATTGTGCAATCTTCAGCGAGCATCCCTGATTCTGACATTATGAATAAAAGAAGAAAATTGATGAAGCTGTTGAAGATTGTTGGGCCTAGGACACTACCCTGAGGAAGTCCTGCAACAATGTCAGCAGGGTAGCATGGTGGTTAGCATAAATGCTTCACAGCTCCAGGGTCCCAGGTTCGATTCCCGGCTGGGTCACTGTCTGTGTGGAGTCTGCACGTCCTCCCCCTGTGTGCGTGGGTTTCCTCCGGGTGCTCCGGTTTCCTCCCACAGTCCAAAGATGTGCGGGTTAGGTGGATTGGCCATGCTAAATTGCCCGTAGTGTCCTAATAAAAGTAAGGTTAAGGGGGGGTTGTTGGGTTACGGGTATAGGGTGGATATGTGGGTTTGAGTAGGGTGATCATGGTTCGGCACAACATTGAGGGCCGAAGGGCCTGTTCTGTGCTGTACTGTTCTATGTTCTAATGTCACTGAACTGAGATGATTGACTTCTAATAACCATACCATCACCCTTTGTGCTCGGTATAGCTCCAAACTTGAGAATTTTCCCCATGATTCCCATTGACATCAGTTTTGCTAGGGCTCCTTGATGCCATACTTAGACAAATGCTGCCTTGATGTCAAGAGCAGTCACTCTCACCTCAATTGTTTTGGTCATGTTTGGACCAAAACTATAAAGAAATTATGAGCCAAGTGGCCCTGATAAAACCCAAACTGAGTGTCAGTGATCAGTTTATTCCTGTGTAAATCCACGTGATAACACTGTCGATGATCCCTCCTTTGACTTTGCTATGACCCAGAATAGACTGATAGAGCAGTGATTGGTCACATTGGATTTGACCTGCTTTTTGTGTACAGGACGGACCTGGGCAGTTTTCCACATTGTTGGACAAGTGCCAGTGTTGTAGCTATACTGGAACAGCTTAGCCAGGGGAGCAGCAAGTTCTGGAGCACCAGTCTTCAGTACTATTTCTGGAATGTTGTCATAGCCTATCAGCTTTGCAGTATCCAATGCCTTCAGCCACTTCCTGGTTTCATGTGGAGTGAATCAAACTGACTGTGAATTAAATTCCATGATGCTGCGGACCTCAGGAAACGGCTGTGATGGATCATCCACTTGGCACTTCTGATTGATGATTGTACCAACTGCTTCAGCCTTGTCTATTGCACTGATGTGTTGGGGCCCTCCATCGTTGAGGGCAGGGATATTTGAGAAGCCACCTCCAATTAGCTGATTAGTTGTCCATCGCCTTTTCCAACTGGATGCAGAAGGACTGCAAAGCTTAAAGCTGCATCATTGTTTGTGGGGTTGCATAACTCTATCACATGATACTTCCACCGTTTGACAAGTGGTGCTGTAGTTGTAGCTTCACCATCTTGCCAGACACATCAATTTTAGGTATATCTGGTTCTGCTCCTGGCATGCCCTCCTGCACTCCTCATTGAGACAGAGTTGGTCGCTTGGCTTCAGGTCAAATACAGGACAGGAAACATCCTATGATTATGCCTTCCATCCTCAACTAATAAGTCAGTACTCCTCCATGTTGAGGAAGTACTGAGGGGATCAAAGGCACAGAGTATATAATTGGTGGGGTCCTTCATTGTACATCACCAAGATTCACTTGATAATACCACAACTGAGCCCTGAAGGACTTAGCTGACAGATTGGGCATGCAGTCGGTTGTAAGTGGACCCGCATGAAGGAAGAACCTATTTGACTTCCTCCTCACCAATCTACCTCCCACAGATTAATTGGTCTAAAACAGCATTGATGCAATCCTTCTGGAGACAGATTCTCACCTTTACACTAAGAACACCTCCGATTATGTTGTGTGGCATTGTTAGGGTGCTAAACGAGCTATGTTAGCATCAGGTCTGGCAGCTATGATAAATTGTGGGCCACCAGAAACAGCAAAATTGTCTTCCCTCATTTGCAACTGTGTCGCCTGTGGAAAGAGAAAGAGCATGTGTGCCCTGTCCTTTTATATGGAATGTGTAATGCCCCCTTGTGGTAATGCCACCTCTGGGTGTCCTGATTACCCATTGGTTGTGTCCTGTTGTAATGACCCATTGGCTCTATGTCTGTGTGTCAGGACATCTCTGGTGCTCCCTCTAGTGGTTGCTTAGTTGTAGTGTATTTACATTAACCCCTTGTGTATTTACAGTGATGCATATCACCACAGGAGGAGGAGGCTCCATAAACATTGTCATCCTCAATGATGGCAGATCATTGAGTGCAAAGTCAAGGCTGAAACATTCACAGCCACCATTAGCCAGAATTTCTGAGTGCAAAATTCTGCTTGCTCTTCTTCTGAAGTCCTCCCCCCACATGTTCCAATCTTCAGACAATTCAATTTACCTCACGTTATCAAGAAACGGCTAAGTGTATTGGACACAGCAGCTGCTACGGATCCTGACAACAACCCATGCTGTTCCTGTTACAGCGATAACCCTGGATTTTACCAAACAAGGTGGAAAATTGCTCAGGTTTGCCTTGTTCACAAAAAAAGCAGGACAAATCCAATCCAGGAATCATCAGTTTATCGCCCATGCTATCATTGGCTTATCGATGGAAAATATTGTGGACAATGCCAGCAAGCTTGCTCACCAATGCTCAGTTTAAGTTCTGCCAGGATCACTTCACTCCAAATCTTATTACAGCCTTTGATCCATTCCACAGGTGAGATAGGAATGACCACCCTTGACATCAAGGGAGCATTTGACTGGGTGTGGCAACAAGGAACCTCAGTAAAACTGTAAAATTGAAACAGCAGGGTAGCATGGTGGTTAGCATAAATGCTTCACAGCTCCAGGGTCCCAGGTTCGATTCCCAGCTGGGTCACTGTCTGTGCGGAGTCTGCACGTCCTCCCCGTGTGTGCGTGGGTTTCCTCCGGGTGCTCCGGTTTCCTCCCACAGTCCAAAGATGTGTGGGTTAGGTGGATTGGCCATGCTAAATTGCCCGTAGTGTCCTAATAAAAGTAAGGTTAGAGGGGGGGTTGTTGGGTTACGGGTGTAGGGTGGATACGTGGGTTTGAGTAGGGTGATCATGGCTCGGCACAACATTGAGGGCCGAAGGGCCTGTTCTGTGCTGTACTGTTCTATGTTCTATGTAGTCATGGGGAAAAGTTCCACTAGTTGGACTCATACCAAGCACAAAGGAAGATGGACGTGATTATTGGAGGTCAATCGTCTTGGCCCCAAGACATCACTGCAAGAGCTCCTCAGGGTAATGCTCTAGGCCCGGCCATCTTCACCCACTTCATCAATGACTTTCCATCCATCATAAGGTCAGTGGTCGGGATGTTCACTCATGGTTTTACAGTACTATGCTCTATTTGTAATTCCTCAGATAATAAAGCACTCCATGCCCATATGTAATAAGGCCTGGACAACATTCAGGCTTGGGCTGATGAGAGTCAAGTAACATTCTGCCACACAAGTGCCAGGCAATGACCATATCCTGTGTTATGGAGAGAAGCAGTGGGGTAGTATTTTCCCTTTTTTAACCTCTTGGCTGACTACAACAAGTTGTATTCTTGAGAATGAGTGTTTTAACCCCTTTTAGCGCTATAACATTAAAGAACGGATATAAACAGACTTCCTTGTAAGTTTCAATCAAAAGGGCGGATAGATGGTTATTTTTACAGCCCCCAACATGTAAATGCAACAGACATCCACTGCCTCAAACAAACACACAAGAAAAGATGAGTTCCAGAAATGCAACATTTAGATTACCAACAGAGTAACAAGAAACACGTCATTTATTTTTAATCAGTTCTTTAGGATGAGGCTTGAAAAGTGTTGCAGGCCTGAAGGATTCCCTTTCTTGGTTCTTTGAAGACAAATGAAAGTTGGAAGTTTCTGGTTTTCTCAGATGAAATTGTGGCCCAAGATTCAGTGGAGAAGAAATGTAATCTCGAAGGTAAAATAAATATGCTCCTCTTCGCTGCGTGAGCTGATTGTTTGTTTTAGGCTGGGTTGTTCTCTTCTTGCTGGGTTTGATCCTTCTCTGCTGTTGGTTGCAGACTGTCTTGCTGAGTTCCCTTGTGGACTAATGAGTTGTTGACTCATTCTCTGGCTTGTTTTGGTCATATGATAACAATTTCAATGCATCTCATTGTCCACATAATGGGTTGGAGTTGAGGTGATTGATACACAAATGGGGGAATGATTGCTATCCCACCAACAGACCACCAGTTGTGATTAGCTCTTAGAAAGACTTTAAATGGCATTTCATCTTCATGGGGCAGCATGTATGGTATTTGTCCTTTAAATCTCTTCCATCGAAATGATGAGGAACAGTCAATTTGCATCTGTAAAACGCATTTTTTTCCAGTGACCTCCCAGACATATTGGCCTAGCTTTTTGTCGGAGAAGGTGGTGAAAAGACAAAGCAGCTCCAAATATCAGACGCACTGCCCCCAGGCATTTCTTATTTCCATGGGGATAAGAATGGAGCCAGGTCTGGCGGCATGGTGCCACAGTGGTTAGCCGTGTTGGCTCACAGCGCCAGGGACCCGGGTTCAGTTCCAGCCTTGGCTCACAGTGACCCATGCCGGGAATCGAACCAGGGTCCCTGGCACTGTGAAGTAACAGTGCTAACCACTGTGCTACTAGTTCCATGTTGCTTCTTTTTTAAAAGCACTGTGCTCAATTATCTTTACAGGTAAGAAATGATCGTCAGGGAGACCTTAATCATCTTCTGCTGACATTCAATGACATTATGCCCACCAAATCCCCTGCCATCAACATTCTGGGAGTGTCCATTGATCTATCCTCACCTATGGACCAGCTACATAAATGTCCTGGTGACTGAAGACAATCAAAGGTTGGATATTCTGCTGCACACGACCCAACTCCATTACATACAGTGTGCAAATCAGAAGAGTAAACTTCAATTCACATGCCATCCAGTCTTGGGCATGTGTTACAGTTCCTGCCTAACAATGCCTAACAAAGCTCCTGCCTAACAACACTGTGAGAGCAGCTTCACAACGTGGATGGGAGAAGTTAAAGAAGAAGGCCGACCACCACCTTCTAAACGGCAAGTAGGGAGGGACAATAAATGGTTGTCTTTCTAATGATGGATGTAACTGAGAATGAGTTAAAAAAATAGCTCCTTTATCCTCCACAAATAGATGCAACTCGGACCATGGCATATTTCCCCATAAGAGGGTTAATTTGAGTCACCGACTTTAATTGCTAGTAAAGGTTGCTGATGATTTTTGTAACTTTTTATTATACCTGCTCCTTGTTGGTGGCAGCAATATTGTAACACTTAATGGAGCATAGGACGTGGAAGGAGGGATTGGCCATTGGACCTTTCAAACCTGCTCTGCCATTCAATTAGATCATGGTTGATCATCTATCTCAAAGCTATTTCCTGCACTCTCTTGTATCCCTTGATGTCTCCGATATCCAGGAATCTATCAATCTCTGTCTCAGACAGTGACTGAACCTCAACAGCTCTCTGAGGTAGAGAATGCCAAAGATTCAACACCCTCTGAGTGAAGAAATTTTTCCTCGTCTCAGTCCTAACTGGCCTATCTCTTATTCTGAGACTGTGACTGCCATTCACTGCGATCGTTAACTGTACAAACAGATATATTGAACTTTCCGCTCCCCCGGTGGCAGGTTTGCAGATCGTGGGAGGGCCGGGGAGGTGCTAATCTTCTCCCTGAAGGCATTTCCACCAGCCTCCCCACCCATCCAAACCTGCCTGCACTTTTCTGGTGAGATAGGCGAGGCCCAGGCTGGCTTCCCCGCCCTTGCCCCAGTTGAGGCCCCTATCTGGGTGCTTAATGACAACCTAAGGGCTATTTTGAGGTTGACAGGAGGAATCCAGAAGCAGGGAAAGACTGGAAATGATGCTCCTCAGGTCTCGGGTGGGAAGGGGGTGGGCCTCCTTCAACAATCACCTTTCCCCATCTGGTAGCCTACACAACCTCTGCACTCAGCTGGTGCAGTACGAGCGCTGTTGGGGCCAGTGAGTTGCCAGCCAGACTGACTGGCAGCACTCTGAGGCAGAACCGCCTCCTATGTGAGGGCCGAAGTCCCGTCTCTAACTAATTGGCTGTGGGACAGCCAGTTTTGGCGGGCTGTTTTCATCACTGACTTCTTGGGTGGCAGGGTGGGAAACTCCACCATCCATAATATCCTGCCCATCGACTCAAGAGCTCTAACCAGAACCAAAAATAAATCATTTTCTCAGTATAGAAACATTACAGGTAAAAAGACATATTTTGTCCTATCAATTATTCGCTAATTATTTACACAAACTGAAATGATAACTTAATGCATTTTGTGCACAAAATGGAACTAATCACCCTTCTGCATTCACTTAGTGCCTGTCTTCTGTGTGCCTTTTCCTGTCCACACAGTGCTACCCCAGTGGCTGCAGCATGGCTGGTGCACGATTGCTGACTTTCACTTGTCCTTGGAGCATGACCTCAAGCAGCTGTGGGCCTAGGAGACCCAGCTGTGGACTGCACCATCTCGACAAGGCAACCGCAATCTGGGCCGCCTGGCTGACAGACAGGGCACCGCAGAACGACAGGGGTGCGAGGGTGAACACTGTCACCGTGAGAGAGGACAGCAGGTTCGTACATGTCACTTTCCCGGGGCTCAGCTTTGGCATGCCTAATAATTTGTTGGAGGACAAATGGCTGGGCTGCTGCGCCACTCTAAAGGCCCCTGAATAGGAGCATGCTGACCTTGCATTGTCTTAGTTTGAGCCCCCACTGCAGCCTTCAGACTTTTGGTGGGAGCTGTGTGTGGCAGTGGAAGTTGCAACTCAGCCATCAGATGCTGCATCATGGTTTGGTCCATGAATGGACTTATACATTGACCACCGCGCCCATGCTGGAAGGATCAGCTCCAAATCCAATGCGAAGCCCAAATTGCTTCCAGGGTCCTCTACTTTATATCCTTTTGTATTCTAATTTATATATTTTAGCTCTCGAATCGATGCCGCGATCACACTAATTTCTAAGCGGGTAGGAACTTCATTTATGGTGTTTTAAAATGTCTACTCCTTGCTTCAGTTCTGGGGCGAAATTCTCCGACCCCACGCAGGGTCGGAGAATCGGCCGGCAGTGGCGTTAATCCCGCTCCCGCAGGGTTTTTTATTCTCTGACCGGCCAAAAACCGGCGCTGTGCAAATCCCGCCGGCAGCCTCTGAAAACAGCTGGCGCCGGCGGGATTTCATTATATTTTTGTTTCAACAAATCTCCGGCCCGGATGGGCCGAAGTCCCGCCGACGTGGCCACGGGTCACGTCGGCGAAAAACAGAGTACCTTTAAAACAGCGTCAACCATTGATGATGGTTGACGCTGTTCAGTGTCCGAGTGCGGGGGGGGGGGGGGCGAGTGGGGGGGGGGAGGTGGGGGGGGGCGAGTGGGGGGGGGGGGGAGGGGGTGGGGGGGGGTGGGGGCGAGTGGGGGGGGGCGAGTGCGGGGGGGGGGCGAGTGCCGGGGGGGGGGGGGGGGGCGAGTGCGGGGGGGGGGCGAGTGGGGGGGGGTGTGGGGGGGGGGGCGAGTGCGGGGGGGGGGGGGGGGGGGGGGGGGGGGGGGCGAGTGCGGGGGGGGTGGGGGGGGGGGCGTGCGAGGGTGTGCGGGGGGGTTGCGGCATTGAGAGGGGGGTAGGGGTGGTGAGGGGTCGTGGGTGGTGAGGGGGTAGCGGCGTTGGAAGGGGGTAGGGTGGTGGGGGGGGTTTGGGGGCAGCGGCGTGCAGAGAGGGGGTGGCGACGGAGTGGCCGGGGCCAACGCAAACCGTCGCCCCCCCTCTGCACGCCGCTGCCCCCTACCCCAAACACCCCCCCCCTCACCACCCCTACCACCCTCCCCACCACCCCTACCCCCCTCTCAACGCCGGAACCCCCACCCTCTCAACGCAGGGTTCCCCCCCCCCCCTCAACGCAGGGTTTCCCACCCCTCACCTCCATAACACACACACACCCCCTCTCAACGCCGGTACCCACAACCCCTCCCCCTCCCTCTGAAGGCCGGTAGCCCCCCCTCCCTCTGAAGGCCGGTACCCCCCCCCCTCTGAAGGCCGGTACCCCCCCCCTCTGAAGGCCGGTACCCACACACCCCCCTCCCTCTGAAAGCCGGTACCCACACACCCCTCTCCCTCTGAAAGCCGGTACCCACACACCCACCCTCTCTCCTCCTCCCCCCTCCTTCCTCCTCCCCCCATTCCTTCCTCCTCCCCCCCTCCTTCCTCCGTTAGTGGGGGGAGTGCGGCGTTAGTGGGGGGGGGGGTGCGGCGTTAGTGGGGGGGGGTGTGGCGTTGAGAGAGAGGGGGGCGGCGTTGGAGGGGGGTAGGGGTGGTGGGGGGGGTAGGGGTGGTGAGGGGGTAGGGGTGGTGAGGGGGTAGGGGCGTTGGAGGGGGTAGGGGTGGTGAGGGGGGGTTGCGGTAGGGGCAGCGGCGTGCAGAGGGGGCGACGGTGCGTTGGTCCCGGCCATCCGTCGCCCCCCCCTCTGCACGCCGCTGCCCCCTACCTCAACCCCCCGTCACCACCCCTACCCCCTCCAACGCCGCCCCCCCTCTCTCAATGCCGGTACCCCCCCCCCCCCTCTCCTCTCAACGCAGGTACCCCCCCTCTCCTCTCCTCTCAACTCAACGCCGCAACCCCCTCCCCCCCTCTCAACTCAACGCCGTAACCCCCCTCTCCTCTCCTCTCCTCTCCTCTCCACGCCGCAATCCCTCCCTCCCTCCCTCCCCTCTCTCCCTCCCTCCCCTCTCTCCCTCCCTCCCCTCTCTCCCTCCCTCCCCTCTCTCCGGCTCTCCCCCTCCCTCCCCTCTCTCCCTCCCTCCCCTCTCTCCGGCTCTCCCCCTCCCTCCCTCTCTGTCTCCCTCCCTCTCTCCGGCTCTCCCCCTCCCTCCCTCACTCTCTCCCTCCCTCTCTCCGGCTCTCCCCCTCCCTCCCTCCCTCTCCCCCTCTCAACTCCGCAACCCCCCCCCAACAAACGCCGGGTCTTTCTCCTCTCCCCCCCCACAAACGGCGGGTATCTCCCTTCTCCCCCCCCCCCCCCAATGCCGGGTCGCTCTTCTTCCCCCCCCCCCCAATGCCGGGTCGCTCTTCTTCCCCCCCCCCAATGCTGGGTCGCTCTTCTTCCCCCCCCCCCAATGCCGGGTCGCTCTTCTCCCCCCCCCCCCAATGCCGGGTCGCTCTTCTTCCCCCCCCCCCGCCCAATGCCGGGTCGCTCTTCTCCCCCCCCCCCCCCCCCAATGCCGGGTCGCTCTTCTTCCCCCCCCCAATGCCGGGTCACTCTTCTTCCCCCCCCCAATGCCGGGTCGCTCTTCTTCACCCCCCCAATGCCGGGTCGCTCTTCTTCCCCCCCCCCCCCCCCCATGCCGGGTCGCTCTTCTTCCCCCCCCCTCCAATGCCGGGTCGCTCTTCCTCCCCCCCCCCCAATGCCGGGTCGCTCTTCTCCCCCCCCCCCACCCCCCACTGGGTCTCTCTCTCTCCCCACCACACAAACGCCGGGACTCGCGTCAGTCCGCTGCTGGCCCTTCCGGGAACGGAGATTGCCAGCTTAAAAGAAGGCCCGGACGCCGGAGTCATCCACACCAATTTTGCTCGCCGGAAATCAGCGTTACAACGGTCTGCAGAGAATTTCGCCCCGGGTTTCCATCTCTTTCTACAGTTTGTTTACTTTGAGTCCAATCCCAGACTTAACTAATCAAGCACAGTGAGCACAGAATCAACAGATGCACATGATCAAACACAGAAAAATCAAACCACTGAACACTACATCATCGGACTTCGGAGTGAGGGGAAGGTTACTCATTAGGTAGCTCTGACCAGGATCAGTGTTTTTTAGGCCCTTTTGCCCGATGTTTCAGGAGATTTGTGCAGGAAAACACTATAGATCGGGACTACACGGTTCCCGCACCGAACACAAAGGAAAGGGAAATGCTCCTGGGTTGCATTGTGGGGGTTGGTGGCTTGGTTTCTGAGTTTGGTTTCAGTTTGTGTATTTGGGTGGGGGGGAGGAGGGGATAGGTTGCTGATGGTAGTTATAGGAATGCCTTTGTTTTGCTCTGAGGGTTGCCGTTCATCTTGGAAAAGTCTTTAGCCTGTTTCTCTTGAATATTTATTTGGTTGTCCCTGGCAGTGGAAATGGCTGATTCCGGAATGAGGGGATGGTGGGAGACCCCCGATTCGGTTGGTCACCCGGAATGAAAGTGGGTTGGGTGGCCTAGTGAAGAGACTGAGGGTTTTTGCTCACCTCAAGGGTCTGAATGCTGATGTGGGGCTGGATTCTCCGCTGGCAGGATTCTCCGTTACGCCGGCAGCCTACCCACGCCCTGGGATTTCCCGATGGTGTGGGGTTGCCCACAATGGGGAACCCCATTGGCCGTCTGGTGGGACGGAGAATCCCGCTGCTGGCGGTGCAGAGAATCCTGCCCGTGGTGTTTTTACAGGAGACCAGACTGCAGGGGGGGGGGGGATATCTGTTTCAGGATCTGTTGATGGAAGGGTACGACCTGCGGCAATGGTTAATAAACCGGTTCCCCTGTCAGCCACCAAGGTCATGGCGGATCCTAACGGTAGGCACGTGGTGGTAAATGGGTCTCTGGTGGATACACGGGTAGAATAGAATAGAACAGTACAGCACAGAACAGGCCCTTCGGCCCTCGATATTGTGCCGAGCCATGATCACCCTACTCAAACCCACGTATCCACCCTATACCCGTAACCCAACAACCCCCCTTAACCTTACTTTTTTTAGGACACTACGGGCAATTTAGCATGGCCAATCCACCTAACCCGCACATCTTTGGACTGTGGGAGGAAACCGGAGCACCCGGAGGAAACCCACGCACACACGGGGAGGATGTGCAGACTCCGCACAGACAGTGACCCAGCCGGGAACTGAACCTGGGACCCTGGAGCTGTGAAGCATTGATGCTAACCACCATGCTACCGTGCTGCCCTTAGGGTGTTTCTAAAAAATGTATATGCCCCCAACTGTGTTTATTAGGAATCTGCTAGCTTTCATCCCCGATCTAGACACGCATTAGCTCGTTCTGGGAGGGGACGTCAATTGTACACTGCAGCCTAAAATGGACCGGTCTGGGCCTAGGTCTTTGGTTCTCTCGGGAGTGATGACGGTTATGGAGCTGATGGGGGGAGCGGATCCATGGAGATTTTTGCACCCGAGGGGTAAGGAGTTTTCGATTTTCTCCCATGTGCATGAGGTATACGTCAGGATTGATTTTTAAAATTTGGGTGGGGGACGGACGCTTCTGTTGGTTAAAAGATAAGAATATTCGGTGATAGTAATCTCTGACCATGTTCCACATTTTGTGGACATGGTGCTGGGGACGGATCCCATTCAGCGCTCGCCATGGAGATCAGAGGTGGCGCTACTAGCGGAGAAGGGGTTCTGTGAATGTGTGTCTGTGACCATTGAGGAATATGTTAGGCTAAACAGAAATGACTCGATCTCTCCCTATGCACTATGGGAGGCCCTTAAGCCGATGATAAGAGGGGAGGTAATCTCTTATAAAGCGCACTTAGATAGGACGGTGCGAGCAGAACAGCAGCAACTGGCTGGGGAAACGGATCGTCGCTATTCTGAGGACCCTGCTCCGGAGTTGCTGGCAACGAGGAAGAAGCAGCAAATGCAGTTTGATTTGGTGTCCACGGGGAAGGTGGTGGGCCAGCTGCGGCGCTCGAGGGTGATGGTTTACGAGCACAAGGAGAAGGCAGGCCGCCTCTTGGTTCACCAGTTGGGGCGGCAGGTGGCTTCCTGGACGATCGTACAGGGGGGGTCACGGTAGCACAATGGTTAGCACAATTCCTTCACAGCTCCAGGGTCCGAGGTTCGATTCCCAGCTTAGGTCACTGTTTTTGTGGAGTCTGCACTTTCTCCCTGTGTCTGCGTGGGTTTCCTCCGGGTGCTCTGGTTTCCTCCCACAGTTCAAAGATGTGCAGGTTAGGTGGATTGGCCGTGCTAAATTGCCCTCAGTGACCAAAAAGGTTGGGTGGGGTTGCTGGGTTACGGGCATGGGGTGGAGGTGTGGACTTAGGTGGGGTGCTCTTTCCAAGGGCTGGTGCAGACTCGATGGGCCGAATGGCCTCCTTCTGCACTGTAAATTCTAAGATCATAGACTCTGACAGAGGTTAATGTGACATTTGAAGCTTTCTGTAGGTAACTTTATAGGTAAGAAACCCTGGGGAGTGGGCTGGACATGGCAGAATTCTTGGATATGTTGCCCTTTCTGGTGGTGGAGAGAGAGAGTAGGAAGGAGTTGGAGGCTCGGTTAAGCCCTGAGGTGGTGCTGAGGAGCATTGGGGCTGATGCAAATAGGGAAAGTCTCTGGCCTTGACGGATTTCCCCTTGAGTTTTACAAGACGTTTATGGACCCGTTGGTGCCATTGATAATAGATATGTTCAATGATTCTCTAGCTTGGAGATTGTTGCCCAATACACTCTCGCAGGCCTCCCATCTCCCTAATTTTGAAAGAGGATATGAACTCCGTAGAGTGTGGATCATATAAACCCATCTCTCTTTTGAACGTGGACGCCAAGATATTGGTTAAGGTGCTGACGCTGCGTTGGGAGTCCTGTGTCCCGGTAATTGTAGCAGACCAGACAGGCTTTGTGAAGGGTTGGCAGTTATTGTTTAATATATGGCAGTTCTGAATGTTGTCCTCTCCCCCTCTCCAGCCCCCGAACCAGAGGTGATTACATCTATAGGTGCTGAGAAAGCGTTCGACAGGGTGGAGTGGGTGTACCTTTTTGAGGTACTTAGGTGATTTGGATTAGACAGAAGTTTATCTCATGGGTTTGGCTGTTGTGGAAAGACCCTAAGACAGGGGTGGGCAAACTTTTCCGTGCAAAGGCCACATTCAGAAATTCACAATTTTAAAGGGCCGCATAGTATATTAAGTAAAATAATTACTTCACCCGGTTATGATTCTGGGCGCCTCATATAGAACATAGAACAGTACAGCACAGAACAGGCCCTTCGGCCCTCGACGTTGTGCCGAGCAATGATCACCCTACTCAAGTCAACGTATCCACCCTATACCAGTAAGTAACCCAACACCCCCCCCCCATTAACCTTTAAAAAAAATTAAAATTGAAAAAAAAAAAATTAAAAAAATTTTTTTTTTTTAATTAATGACTTGGTGGGCCGCATAAAGACTTTTGGAGGGCCGCATGCGGCCCGCGGGCTGTAGTTTGCCCACCCCTGCCCTAAGGCCAATGTGCACAATAATGCGTTGAGTTCAGGGTATCTTCCACTGAATAGGGGTACAAGGCAGGGGTGCCCATTATCGCCGCTACTGTTCGAATTAGTGATAGAGCACTTAGCTACAGCGCTGAGGCCTTCAGGCAAATGGAGGGAGATACGGTGGGGGGAAGCGAGCATAGGGTGTCTCTATATGCGGATGACCTGCTCTTGTATGTTACAGACCCCTTTTGTCCCCTATGGACAAAATCATGATGCTACTGAGGAGCTTTGGCTCCTTTTCGGGCTATAATTTGAACCTGGAGTAAATATTTTTGGTTAAGCCCCCGGAGAGGGGAGCCAATCTGGAGGCATTGCCTTTCCATCTTGCGGGGGGTAGCTCCCGATATCTAGGTATGCGAGTCACCCATGATTAATCCATGCTTAAATTATAGGTTAAATTATACAAGTTTGATGAGTAGCGTGAGGTCCGATTTACAGGGGTGGGATGTCCCTCTGCTACCCCTGGCTGGCAGGGTCCAGACAATCAAGATGAATATTCTACCGAGGCTCATGTTTCTGCTCCAATGCCTCCCCATTTTCCTTGCTCAGTCTTTTTTTTTTGCCAAGGTGAACAAATTGGTGCTTCTTTTATTTGGGCGGGTAAGTCACCAACAATTCGTAGGGTGTATCTTCAGAGTAACAGGAAGTCTGGGCGCCTGTTGTTACCCAATGTTCTCCTTTATTATTGGGTGGCCAATGTTGAGAAGGTGCTGGGGTGGCTGGGAGAGTCAAACACCATATTGGGGGGGGGGGGGGGGGGGGGGGGGGGGGGGGGTTTGTGTTAGGGTTCGAGTTTGCGGGCTTTGGTTACAGCTTCACTCCAGTTCTCCCCAGCGAGGTATTCCTCAAACCCAGTGGTGATATCTCTAATCTTTTAAAAAAATTAATTTAGAGTACCCAATTCATTTTTCCAATTAAGGGGCAGTTTACCGTGGCCAATTCATCTAGCCTGCACATCTTTGGGTTGTGGAGCTGGTGAGGGTGAAGTGGGAAGAGGAGTTGGGACCCATCCTGGATGAGGATGTGTGGAATGAGGCCCTTTGTAAGGTGAATTCCACCTTCTCTTGCACATGGCTCAGCCTGATTCAGCTTAAGGTGGTACATAGGGTTCACCTAACTAAGGCTCGGATTAATTCTTTGATGAGGTAGAGGGAAAGTGTGAGTGGTGCTGGTGTGGGCCAGCGAATCACACCCACATGTTCTGATTGAGTCCAAGGATGGTAAGCTTTTGGGTCTCCTTTAGCACCATGTCAGTGATCCTGAACATAAATCTGGAGCCTTGTCCGTTGGTGGCCATTTTTGGGCGTTACAGAAGGCGGATGTTCTTGCCTTTATGAAATGAAATGAAAATCGCTTATTGTCACGAGTAGACTTCAACGAAGTTACTGTGAAAAGCCCCTAGTCGCCACATTCCGGCGCCTGTCCGGGGAGGCTGGTATGGGAATCGAACCCTGCTGCTGGCCTGCTTGGTCTGCTTTAAAAGCCAGCGATTTAGCCGAGTGAGCTAAACCAGCCCCTACCTCACTGATAGCCCAGAGGTGAATTCTGGTGGGGAGGAAATCTTCTGTTCTGCCTGGTGCCTTGGCTTGGTTGGGTGACCTCATGGAATTTATGTATTTGGAAAAGGTCAAGTACACCGTCAGTGGATCGGTGGAGGGGTTCGACCTGAAGTGGTGGCTATTCATCTCATATTTTAAAGAATTAGTCACCATCAGCTGTTAGAAGGGGTGGGGTAGGGAGGTAGTTATTATTATTGTTGGAGGTAGGTAGGTGTTGTTGGGCAGATGGGGGTTATAAGATCAGTTGTGGTTTTAAACAAAATATATATTGTTACTATGACACTGACCTAGACTGGAGCCGCTTTCTGGGCTGTTTGACGTTGATGTGCTTATTATCAATAAAAATATTTTGATAAAAATGTTTTTAAAAATAACACTGCATCATCCATGCTCTTTGACATTGAACACAAGTTTCTGACAGCCCCCTGAATGCACCAAGCATTTTGGTGTAAACTATTATGATACTCTGGGCTAGGACCCAGTCAGGGCAGCAGGGTAGGGGCAGCAGGGTAGCATGGTGGTTAGCATAAATGCTTCACAGCTCCAGGGTCCCAGGTTCGATTCCCGGCTGGGTCACTGTCTGTGTGTCTGTGTGGAGTCTGCACGTCCTCCCCCTGTGTGCGTGGGTTTCCTCCGGGTGCTCCGGTTTCCTCCCACAGTCCAAAGACGTGCGGGTTAGGTGGATTGGCCATGCTAAATTGCCCCGTAGTGTCCTAATAAAAGTAAGGTTAAGGGGGGGTTTGTTGGGTTACGGGTATAGGGTGGATACGTGGGTTTGAGTAGGGTGATCATGGCTCGGCACAACATTGAGGGCCGAAGGGCCTGTTCTGTGCTGTACTGTTCTATGTTCTATGTTCTAAATCCAGCCCCACTTGACCTGGAATCACAACACAATTAAATTAACCAATGATTCTTCGAAAAATATCCAAAGTCTTTGGCCCTTGGCTGCCCAATAATTACAGTCACCAGGTTTGTAAATGTAAACAATGTTTATTTACATTAAGAATTATAATGAAATTTGCAGAAAATACAACTGGTTATCTATTGTCTAATTCATAATGCCCCACTTTAACTTGCACCCACCCTCTACACACACACA
Source organism: Scyliorhinus canicula (assembly GCF_902713615.1). Classification (NCBI taxonomy): domain Eukaryota; kingdom Metazoa; phylum Chordata; class Chondrichthyes; order Carcharhiniformes; family Scyliorhinidae; genus Scyliorhinus; species Scyliorhinus canicula. The sequence goes on along the minus strand of NC_052153.1, from coordinate 21,773,698 downwards.
CACACACACACACATACACAAGACAGACAAACACAGTGGGGAGGAAGTGGGGAGTTAAAGGAAAAAAAGAGTCTTTGTTTTAGTTGGTTGTCTTTAAGTACACCTTTGTTCAAGCTTTCAGACCCGGGTCTCTGTTTGCAGTCTGTAAATGTTTTCACTGTTGACTCATTCAGGTTCAGAAATACAGTAACTCACAGCCTTTCTGGAGAGAGAGAGAGAGAGAGAGAGTCCTATTCCCTGAGTGTCCAGGATTCAAAACTGAGCTCCTTGGGGTTCTGAAAATCATTCCACTCGAGTAGGACCCAATCACCACCTGTTACTGGGCAGAATACGTCCTTTTGGCCAATTCATTCACCACCAGCCAACCAAACGAACCGAATCCCACCTCATCTCTCAGTGCAGAAAAGTCTGGGTCTTGCTGTAAAAGGCTAGCAGCACCATATACTATGTTGTAACATCTTGAATTCCACCTTCTCTCTGCTGCTTGACTTAAAGATACATGTCCATTAAGCATACATCGATCAAAATGGTAACGTCAAAAGTTAAGGGAAAATAAGGGAATCATCAGGAAAGACCCTTACAGTACCCATTAGTCTTGTCCTCCATCCTGGCTTATCAATGTCCCATCTGAATCCTTTGCAGCAGAACGAGTGTGCAACCTCGCTCTCTGGCAAGCTGGTGACTTCCGGGTGCCAGGACAATGCAGCCCTAAACGGGCTGAGCATATTGAATGAGCGTAATGGCTCATTTAAATATGATTAATTGGATCATGCCCAGTAAGGACGTGATCCAGATCGCGCTGGGCAATGTGGGCCGGGTGCATCGCGCACAGTTCAGCACCCAATGCAAAATCCGATTTTTTTTGGCCCCTACCGCTATGCGTCCGGCATAATGGGAGCGGCGCCGGCGCAACATGGTGGGAAAATCGCACCCATTGATTGATCTCCATGACTATCTGCTCTCACTGCCTTTTGATCATGCATCTACAGGGTCTTCCCTACGGATACAGCACATTTCCCGCCTTCTTGCAATCTCCTCCACCAAGACTTGCTGTTACACACAGCCAGTGAACAGCATGGTTAGCACTGGCTGTATACAGGGCGCATTATAACAAACAGGCAGCACAAGGTTGTTGTGTTGCCTGCATTTTGAATAACAACCATGGGCTAGTCACGCATTGAGATTCCTCCTCCTTTTTCGTGGGCTAGGTAATCTAACTAGCGCTATATCTAATCTGCTCTAACTCTTTGTGGTCACTGCTCAAATAGACCACCCAAGTAGACTAGCTCAACGTATTGTAGCTGTTTGTAAATTCATCAAGGTGAATGTTTAGGTTTCAATGGGAAAAGGCATTGAAAGAGGTGGGTGCAGAATTTTGCACTGCAAGCCACCATGCTGGTTCCCCGACTTTATTCAGCTCCCAGGGCTGCCCACCAGCGGTGGGATGGGGTGCCTGCAGAGCTGTCCACCCACAAGCAGCAAGTACTCAATTGAGGATCTTAAAGTCCTATTAATGCCTATTGGGGCTTTCCAATCAGCCTCCAAGTTCCCGCTGGCAGCTGCCTGGAGGCGGCCGCCTGGCTCAGATCCAATAGGTCAGTGCCCCAGGCAGGTTTTGAGGCCCTCCCTTCTGGCCTGGGTTCATTGCAGGCTCAGGCCACCCTGGGGAGGGATTCAGGGATAGCTGAGCTGCAAAGGCATCCTCTTAGCTGTCCAGCTTTGAGAGCCTGCCCCTCACCCTTAACTAAAGGTCAAGCCCACCCATTGGCCATTAATTGGCCAATTTTGGGAAAATCACAGGTGAATCACTGTTCAATTCGGGTTTCTGGCTCCCATCTGAGCTCGACGGTGAAGTTCTGAGGCCCACAAGGAAAACCCTGCCTCTTATACCAATATGAGGGTAGCAGTGTCAAAAATAATATATGTAAACCAAACTAGATAGCAAATCTCACAAAAACCAACTAAAAAAGTCATGTATTAAGGCAGTACAATTCTAAATGGACAGACACTGTGGTTTCACACTACAATAGAGACAGACCGGTGCTCGCACTAACTGCATCAACGGAAACTGAAAAGTAAATCTAATTGTGCACAACAGAATGATTATGCTTTCTCTTCAACGCCACGCTAAAATTTTGGAGGCGGCATGTTTTGACAAAACCTTACCCGATAATCCAGAGAGTGTGAGGAAACAGGCGTCTCTACAGGAGGCGAGTGGAAGGAACTGCGTCGCCTCCTTTTGCTCAGTCTAAAGATGGACATCAGCATTTTGGAAAACCCTGCTGACATTTTGTAAAACTGCCCCACGCCGAAATACGTAATCTGTCCCATTTCAATCATTTTCCCACCTTGCTTTTTTTGCAGACAGCATCAGAAATCTGATGAGTCGGGCAGCACGGTGGCACAGTGGTTAGCATTGCTGCCTACGGCGCTGAGTACCCAGGTTCGAATCCCGGCCCTGGGTCACTGTCAGTGTGGAGTTTGCACATTCTCCCTGTGTCTGCGTGGGTTTCACCCCCATAACCCAAAGATGTGCAGGATAGGTAGATTGGCCACGCTAAATTGCCCCTGAATTGGAAAAATAATTGGGTACTCTAAATTTAAAAAAAAAAGAAATCTGATGAGTGTGAAAAGACCACGAGATAAATGAGAGAACTGAGTTGAAAATTCAAAATGCTCATTGAAAATGCGTTTTAAAATGAAATATCTGCATTATGAATAATGCTTTAAAACACAATTAAGAATATTAAATTAGACATAAGAAGGAAGTACATTTTCAGGGCTGCTGAAGGAGATTGATGTCTGGGTAATGGCTCTCACAATTTTGCCATTTTTTGTCACTTAAGGTTGTCATGTTGCGCATCAGGTACACCACATTCAGAATCAGAGCAAACTCTTTTCTGCATACAAGATATATTTTAAGGTTATTCATGGCGGCCCCGCCTTCTCAACCATGCCCCTCGCCTGAGGTGTGGTGACCCTCAGGTTAAACCACCAACAGTCAGCTCTCCCCCTCAAAGGGGAAAGCAGCCTATGGTCATCTGGAACGATGGCAACTTTACCGTACCTTTATTTTAAGCCTAATGTTGCGCGATGTGCTTTCTCTTTAATTGCTCTGTTTTAATAAACTTTGCTCCAGAGTCGCCAGGTATCTTTCTGATACCACCACGAGGTTCAAAGCCAAGTGCTGATCAATGACTCAATACACCAGTTAGTAAGTTTCCAATCAATACACATTTATTATACACACAGTCAATCACTACTCATGCATAAACTCTACTTACTAAACTATCACTGCTACTAAAGGCCTATACTTAGCTTTCGAATGGCCCACCAGGTCAGAGGAACAATGGGGTTTGTCCAGTTCTGATTCTGCTGGCTTCAAACTGGTACGGAACAGTAGCTAGGAGCGTCTATCTCATAGCGTGCGTTGACTTGAGACTTACTTGGTTGATGCAGCTGCTAGGCAGGTCTCTCCTCGCTGAGAGCCACGGTCAAGAGTTCTTTGAGAGCTGCCAAGAGAGCGAACTGAACTTGAGGACGCTATCTTATAGGCCCCAGGGGTTTCGCGCCCTTTTGGGCGGATCCCGGACTTGGTCCCAATTAATTGGACCATGTCCCAATCGTTTTTATCGATTTCTCCAATACTGGAGTTGTTCCCTGATCGTTGGGCGGGCCCTAGGTGTCCGTTGGCCTGCCTTTGTCCTAGCTCCCGCTGGCGCTGGGGAATCTGCTTTGGTCCCAATTGATTCAATGTTTCTGATTGTTTCTGGGGATTGCTCATTAGTATGTAGATAGCTATTGGTTTCGGTTCTGTCTGGGTTCTGCAAATCTTAATGCACAGGAAACCTTGCACCTGCTTGTGTTCCCTGTAGCTGGCCAATTTTCCCTATACTCTTTGCGGGCATCCATTTTGTAGTCGGGACGTGGCCACCCCAGGTGGCTACACTAACACAGAAAAACACTTTCTCGTGTACCAGAAAGGATATCTGGAAGGTAAGAAAGAGAGAGGGTGCTTCAAAATGGAAAAGTCCTTTCTCTACATTTTTTGCCTTTCATTGAAAAATGCTTTTTGCAGCTATACAACTGCTGTAAGGGGTGGGGTGAGGGGTACGCCCCTATTTGGGGCACCTTTGGGCTGCTCCTACACCCCGGGAGGTAGATACGTGGCCCCCTACCCCACCCCACCCCACCCTTGACAAACTGGCCCCCGCCACCTGTGAGAACCTCACACTGGAGAATTCCTGTCGGCCTCCATTAATTGGCCTCAATGAGGTTTTTAATGAGCCTAATTGGCTCCCCGCCACATATGGGTAGGGAACTCCTTTTTAATAATAAATTTAGAGTACCCAATTCAGCATGGCCAATCCAGCTACCCTGCACATCTTTTTGAGTTGTGGGACCCACGCAGACAGGGGGTGAATGTGCCACCTCCACACGGACAGTGACCCGGAGCCAGGATTGAACCCTGGTCTTCAGCGCTGTGAGGCAGCAGTGCTAACCAATACGCCACCATGCCGCCACCCCTATGGGCAGAGCAGTCTGCTGGCTCTCCCAATGCAGCCTCTGCATAAATGAGCTGGAGGGGGGAAGGAGCTGAGGAGGCGTAATGGAGCCCGAGAATCGGCACACCGACCTGCAAGGTTATTTTTAGCTTCTGAAAACCCATGCCGGGGTGCAACAAATTTGGAATTATGTTCCCAAAGTGTATACATCCACAAACTATTTCTCACCTGAGCTAAATTCTAACCCAATATTATTCAAACGATTTGGCAACATGCATCAATGTTTTTGCATCAATGTAAATGAGGTACTTTGGCATCGATTGCATTTCATTTACAAAAAAATGCAGTTTTAAACTCTCTTTGCTTGTCAATCTGTTCAGCTGTACAGTGGAGGGAATGATAATACATCTGAGAGATGTACCAGCACATGTCCCGTACCAGCCTCCCCGGACAGGCACCGGAATGTGGCGACTAGGGGCTTTTCACAGTAACTTCATTGAAGCCTACTCGTGACAATAAGCGATTTCCATTTCCATTTCCAAATGGCGATCAAATTTGAGTTCCTTTCAATTTCATAATGGCTGTCAGTCAATGGAAGTAGCATTTTAAAGAATAGATGCATCTCTCTGGGTGTACAGACATTATGACCTGATGAGGTTTGGTCAATTTGTTCATATTTATGTTCGATAAGTCATTGATGTACCTCAGGGGTTTAGAATGGTCACAGTCACAACAGTGCCAGGGGTGGTGAGCAACTCTGAACATCACCTTAATGGACAATTTCTGCGCCCCTGGTTCTGAACTCAGCAAGCTACAGGCTGAGTGACTGACGCCTGTGTCTTTTACTAAGTGGGCCAACTCCAGAGACTACTTCTCGGTTGCGAGAATGTTCACATGCCGCGAGCAACTTTTCGAAGCTCAAGTGCTGAATTAGTATTGGTTACTGTGGTCCAATGGGTGCTTGGTTTTTCGCATTTGTGACATTATAAGGGAGATGGAGGCTTCAATAGGGAATCACAGAGAGCAGAGCCTGCTTGATCCACTGCACAATTGCATAAATATCGACAACTCTTTAATCACTGGATTTGGCAAGAAAGATTGAATATTTGGATGGTTCTGAAGAAGTGCACAACATAAACAGCAACAACCAAAGCATTATAGGTTTAATTTTGTGCACAAAATGTACTGCAGCAATGGGCAACCTAGGCTCGTGAGTGGGCTGCATGTGTGGTCCTCCTTCATTTCAGTGGGCTGCAAGATTGAAATTGGACTTGTTCACGAATCATGACCCCATAAATAAAATGAAACACATTTGACACATGCCAAAATATTTCATAAGTAATTATAGAAAATACTTATTAAAAATAAATTTAGAGTACCCAATTCATTTTTTTCCAATTAAGGGGCAATTTAGCATGGCCAATCCACCTAGCTTGCTCATCTTCGGGTTGTGGGGGTGAAACCCACCCAAACACGGGGCGGGGGGGGGGGGGGGGGAATGTGCAAACTCCACACGGACAGTGACCCAGAGCCGGGATCGAGGCTGGGACCTCGGCGCCGTGAGGCAGCAATGCTAACCCTCTGCACCACCGTGCTGCTCCAATTATAGAAAATACTTTTTAAAAAAAAATTTAGATTACCCAATTATTTTTTCAAATTAAGGGGCAATTTAGTGTGGCCAATCCACCTACTCTGCACATTTTTGGGTTGTGGGGGCGAAACCCACGCAGACACGGGGAGAATGTGCAAACTCCACACGGACAGTGACCCAGAGCCGGGATCGAACCTGGGACCCCAGCGCCGTGAGGCGGTTGTGCTAACCACTAGGCCACCGTGCTGCCCTAATTATAGAAAATACTTAATCATTTCTATATTAATGGAACTATCATCAACTTCAAATGGTTAAAAACAAAATATATGCACTTTATGCAAGGCTCTCACAATGTTTTGTAATTACACGCACCTCACTTCACTTGGTACGTGTGGATCACTTCAGTCACACCCTGTTACAGCCCTCACAGAGGTCATGGGGTATGGACTCTCAGTTTCCCCGTGACCTCAGCAGAGTAATAACTTCCCCATTAACGGGGCAGGGCTTCCCCTTCACAAGGAGAGCCTATCTAGTATAAAAGCCCCGGCCTAAGTGAAGGCCGGGGTGGGAAAACCCTTTGGGGAATGGAGTAGAGTAATCGTGTGTTTCATTAAACTTTTGTTTATGCCTCCTACCTATCATCCCCTGGTGGTCATTCTGCTCGGATCTAACCTACCGGTAGGAAAAAGACTGCACGCATGGACATCAGTGGAATGTGGCAACTCTGTGCGTGGGAATGGTCAACAAAATGTCTCGTGGGTCACACTCAGAATCCAGCCGCAAGGTGCCTGCCACTGGTGTATTGAGGCCTGAATTTATCCTTCTGCCACAGGTTTGTGCATTTCACGCTGTAATACACAAAGTAATTCCTATTCTTCACTGTCAAGAGACCACTGAATACCAGTACACGAAGTTGGTTGAATCAATTCATTTCTGTAGTCACTTTAATAAAAGGTTTAGAAATAAGTGTTATGAGTTTATTTTTAATTGGACAACACTTCAGAAATTGTTCAGTGAGGTAATGAGGTTTCTTTGCACATTTGTGGATACTTGCAGGCTTAGCCACTCAGTCCAGGGAATGACTGTCCCTCAAGCTTTTGTTTGGCTGAAAAAGGTAACGTGTGGACCTGCTCTTTCTGTTTGCAAAGGACAGGTAGCCCTGTAGCTTCTTACACACATATATGAGCCAGACCGAGAGCACAAGTGATAATCTTACATGGTTGTCGGTTTAATTCTTAGCAAAATCAGGATTGTTTAATAAATGTTGTCCAATTGCAGAGTCATATCTAATGTCGAACATTATGTTCTGCGTTTTGCAGGAACGGGTTGGCTCTGTATGGTCAGTACTTTGCCGATCATGAACAGTCGAAGGGCCATGCTGTATGATACGATCAGCCGACCATTGGGTTTACACACCTGCCATTTCACTGGCACTGAAATTCATAAACCACATTACTCATTTGTGTGGTTTGTAAGGTCTATGTTTGTTTGTGGTTTGTAATAGTAATAATAATAATAATCGCTTATTGCCACAAGTAGGCTTCAAAGAAGTTACTGTGAAAAGCCCCTAGTTGCCACATTCATGGTTATATTCTATCGGAGAACCAAGGAAGGAGGGCCCTAGGTAATTGATAATATTTCATAGAATTTACAGCGCAGAAGGAGGCCATTCGGCCCATCGAGTCTGCACCGACTCTTGGAAAGAGCACCCTACCTAAGGTCAACACCTCCACCCTATCCCCATATCCCAGTAACCCCACCCAACACTAAGGGCAATTTTGGACACTAAGGGCAATTTATCATGGCCAATCCACCTAACCTGCACATCTTTGGACTGTGGGAGGAAACTGGAGCACCCGGAGGAAACCCACGCACACACGGGGAGGATGTACAGACTCCGCACAGACAATGACCCAAGCCAGAATCAAACCTGGGACCCTGGAGCAGTGAAGCAATTGTGCTATCCACAATGCTACCGTGATTTTAAGTTTCTTCCAAAAGGGTTAATTTAAAAGAGTAGGTCATGGCAGGAGAGCTCAAAGCTATAGTGTGCTCCTCCTGCTCTGAGCGAGAAGCCAGAAATATTTCCAATGCCTGGATACAGTATGTGCAGGAAGTGTCTCCAGCTGCAGCTCCTGGCATCCCGGGTTTCGTAGCTGGAGCGGTGGCTGGGGATACCATGGAGCATCCGCGAGGCAGAGAGTATCATGGATAGCACGCCCAGGGAGGTGGTCACACCACAGACTCAGACTCCCCAGGCAGGAAGGGAATGGGTGACCATCAGGAAGAGCACGAGGCAGTGCAGGAATCTCCAATGGCTATTCCCCTGCAAATTAGGTATACCGCTTTGGATACTGTTGGGAGGGGGGAATGACCTCCCAGGGGAAAGTAGCAACAGCCAAAGTTGTTCAACCACAGTTGGCTCTGCTGCACACGTGAGGAGTAAAAAATATGGGAATGCAATATTTATAGGGATTCAATTGTAGGGGGAAGAGATAGGTATTTCTTTGGCTGCAAATGAAACTCCAGGATGGTATGTTGCCTCCCTCGTGCTACTGTCAAGGGTGACTCCGGGCACCCTTTGATGATGCTGCAGGGCGTTCTGGAAGGGGAGGGGAGCGTGAACAGCCGCTGGTCATGGTACACATTGGTACAAAGGACATAGGTAAATTATGCAGTTACATGGGGTAAATAGGGAAGGGCAACAAATGCAAGCTTTGCCTGTGACACCCACATCCCATGGAAGAATTTAAAAAAGGATAAGGTCCTATAAGTAGAATATAGGGATTTAGGAAGTAAGTTGAAAAAGAGAACGTCAAAGGTAATGATCTCAGGATTGATACCAGTGCCACGTGCTAGTCAGAGTAGAAACAGCAGGATATATCAGATGGGTACGTGGCTGGATAGATGGCGCAAGGGGGAGAGTTTCAGATTCCTGGGTCATTGAGGCCAGGCCTGGGGGAGGTGCGACCAGTACAAACTGGACGGGTTACACGTGGGACGAACTGGGACTGATGTCTCAGGAAGTGTATTTGCTAGAGTGGCTGGGGAAGGTTTAAACTAAAGTGGCAGGGGGATGGGAACCTCTGCAAAGAGTCAGAGGGGGAAACATCAACAACGACAAAAGACAGAAAGGGAAATGAGAAAGGTGATAGGCAGAGAAAGCAAGAATCATACAGAGCCACAGTGAAAAATAATGGGAATGTTTTTCAAGGAACAAGGAATGTTAAAAAAGCCAAGCCTTAATACATTTGCAATAAAGTGGATGAATTAATCACGCAAATTGATGTAAATGAGTATGATATAGTCAGGACTGCGGCGACATGGCTGCAGGGTGACCAGGAATGGGAATTGAACATCCAGGGGTATCCAGTATTTAGAAAGGACAGACAAAAAGGAAAGGATGGTGGGTTTGCATTGCTGGTTAAAGAGGAAATTAAAGAGTAAGGAAGGTAAATAGCTCAGACAATGTGGAAATTGCATGGGTAGAGTTGAGAAACACCAAGAGGTAAAAATGTCAGTGGGGGCTGCATATGGACCCCCAAACGGTAGTGATGATGTTGGGAATGGCATTAAACAGGAAATTAGAGAAGCATGCATTTGTAATTATGGGTGAATTTCTTTATAAATTTAGATTACCCAATTATTTTTTCCAATTAAGGGGCAATTTAGCGTGGCCAATCCACCTACTCTGCACATTTTTGGGTTGTGGGGGGCGAAACCCACGCAGACACGGGGAGAAAGTGCAAACTCCACACGGACAGTGACCCAGAGCCAGGATCGAACCTGAGACCTCAGCGCCGTGAGGCAGCAGTGTTTTTTTTTTTTAAATTTAGAGTACCCAATTAATTTTTTCTAATTAAGGGGCAATTTAGCGTGTTCAATCCACCTACCTTGCACATGTTTGGGTTGTGGGGGCGAAACCCACGCAAACACGGGAAGAATGTGCAAACTCCACACGGACAGTGACCCAGAGCCGGGATTGAACCTGGAACCTCAGCGCCGTGAGACTGCAGGGCTAACCCACTGAGCCACCGTGCTGCCCCGAGGCAGCAGTGCTAACCACTAGGCCACCGTGCTGCCCGCTGGGTGACTTTAATCTGCATATAGATTGGGCAAATCAAATTAGCAACAATACCGTTGAGGGATTCCTGGAGCATATACAGGATGGCTTTCTGGACCAATACATTGAGGAACCAACAAGAGAACAGGTCATCCTAGACAGTGTATTGTCCAATGAGAAAGGAATAATTGGCAATCTAGTTGTGTGAGGCCCATTGGGGATGAGCAACCAGAAGGAATAATCAAGGTGGAGAGTGATGTAATTGATTCTGAGACGAGGGTCCTGAATCTAAATAAAAGAAACCGCAATGGTAATCGGCGTGAGTTGGGTATGATGGATTGGAGAATGTTACTTAAAGGGATGATGGTGGATAGGCAATGGCAAACATTCAAAGAGCATATTGGTGAACTGCATCAATTGTCCATTCCTGTGTAGCGCAAAAATAAAATAGGAAAAATGGCCAAACCATGGCTTACAAGGGAAATTAGAGATAGTATTAAATCCAAGGAAGAAGCATATAAATTGGACAAGAAAAACAGCAGACCTGAGTTTAGAATTCAGCAAAGGAGGACAAAGGGATTTTTTCAGAAGGGGAAAATAGAATACAAGAGTAAGCTTGAGGGGTACATAAAAACTGACTGCAAAAGCATGTTAAGGTATGTGAAGAGCAAAAGATTGATGAAGACAAATGTAGGTCCCTTGCAATCAGAAACAGGGGTAGTTATAATGGGTAACAAAGAAATGGCTGACCAACTAAATATATACTTTGGTTCTGTCTTCACAAAGGAGAACGCAAATAATGTACCCGATATGTTGGGGAACACAGGGTTGAGTGAGAGGGAGGCACTGAAGGAAATCAGTATTAGTAGGGACATAGTGTTTGGGACATTGATGGGCTAAAGACGGCTAAATCCCCAGGGCATGATAACTAATCTACCTTCCAGATATAAGTAAGGAAGTGGCCATAGAAATAGTGGATGCATTGGTGCTCATCTTCCGAAGATCTATAGACTCTGGAACAGTTCCTACAGATCACAGGGTGGCTAATGTAACTCCACTATTTAAAAAGGGAGGTAGAGAGAAGACAATGAATTGTAGACTAATCTGCCTGATATCGCTAGGTGGGGACAATGCTAGAGTCCGTCATCAAATATTTAATAGCAGAGAATTTGGAAAACAGTGGCAGGATTGGACAGAGTTAGTGTGGATTTATGAAATGGAAATCATGCTTGACAAATCTACTGGAATTCTTTGAGAATGTAACTAGTAGAGTTGATGAGGGGAAGCCAGTGGATGTGGTTTATTTGGACTTTCAGAAGGCTTTTAACAAAGTCCCACATAAAAGATTAGTGTGTAAAATTAAAGTGCATGGGGCTGGGGGTGGTGTATTGAGATGGATTGAAAACTGGTTGGCTGACAGGAAACAAAGAGCAGGAATAAACAAGTATTTTCCCAAATGGCAAGCAGTGAGTAGTGGGGTATCACAGCAATCAGTGCTCGGACCCCAGCTATTCACAATGTATATTACTGATTTAGATGTGGGAACTAAATGTCATATGTCCAAATTTGCAGATGACACAAAGCTGGTGGGATGGTAAGCTGTGAGGAAGATGTAAAGGTGTGTCAGTGAGATTTGGACAAGTTGAGTGATTGGAAAAATGCACGGCCGATACAGTGCAATGTGGATAAATGTGAGGTCATCTGCCCTGGTAGCAAAAACAGGAAGGCAAATTATTATCTGATTTAGCTATAGATTGAGAGAGGGAAATGTGCATTGAGACTTGGATGACCTTACACATCAATCGCTGAAAGTAAGCCTGGAGGTGCAGCAGACGGGAAAGAAGGCAAATGGTATGTTGGCCTTTATAGTTTTGGTCTCCTTATCTGAGGAAGGATGTTCTTGCTGCGGATGGAGTTCAGCAAAGGTTTACCACACTGATTTCTGGGATAGCAGGACTGACGTATGAGGAGAGATTAAGTCAGTTAGGATTGTATTCACTGGAGTTCAGAAGAATGAGGAGGTATCTCACAGAAACCTATAAAATTCTAACAGGACTAGACACGGTAGATGCAAGAAGAATATTCCCTATGGTGGGGAATTCAAAACCAGGATTCATAGCCTAAGGATACAGGGTAAACCATTTAGGACAGAGATGAGGAGAAATCCCTTCACCCAGAGAATGGCGAGTCTATGGAATTTGTTACCACAGAAATGAGTTGAGGGCAAAACATTGTGGGTTGGATTCTCCATCGACGGGATCCTCCGTTTCGCACTCACGCCTGCAGATTTTCCGATGGTGCTGGGGTACCCACAATGGGAAACCCCATTAGTGGCTGGCAAGAAGGAGGATCCTGCTGCCAATGGGGGCGCGCTGCACCAGAAAACGGGTGCGGCAGGACAGAGAATCCCACCATGTATGGTTTCAAGAAGCAGTTAGATATAGCTCTTAGGGTTAAAGGAATCAAAGGGTAGAGGGGGAAAGTGGGAACATGTTACCGAGTTGGATGATCAGCCGTGATGACAATGAATAGCGGATCAGGCTCGAAGGGCTGAATGGTCTCCTCCTGCTCCTGTTTTGTATGTTTTTATAGCACCAGCATAACACAGAGGGAGGCTATTCAGCCCAATGGGTCTAAGATGGGTCTGTAGAGTAATCCAATCAGACACAGCCCAACTTTCCCTGCAGCCCTACAAGTTTATTTCTGTTGAATGCTTCTCCAAGTTCCTTTCGAAATGATCAAAAACTCTCAGAAGCAATGATCTTATTAAATGGTTCGAAGGGCGGAATGGCCTACTCCTGTTCCTATTTCTTATGGTCTAATAGTCTTACTTCCACCTCCTGTCTCCCCCCCTTCCCTCCTCCATTTTGCTGATCAGTCTTTCCTGTACACTTCCATTCCCTTTCAATTTGACTATTTTTAAATATTGTTCTCGGGATGTAGTTGATATTGGCGAGGCCCATTTATTGTCCGAGCCAGGTTGGCCCGGAATGTGGCCATGATCCTTCCCTTCGACCTGCTGCAGTCCACGAGCTGGTGTTAGAAAATAAATAAAGACATAAAGCGCTGTGTGTGGTAAACCACTGTTACTCCTGTATTAGGTGATGTAAGGTAGGACGTGTACTACAGGTTCGCCGGTAGCCCCTGCCTGCTGGCTCCGCCCAGTAGGAGGAGCGTGTCCTCTATTCAGCAGCCATTTTGCCAGCTGCTGTGGGAGGCCACACATCTTACTGCAATAAAGCCACAGTTGTGTCCAACCTTAGTCTTTGTACAATTGATCGTGCATCACTGTGTTAAAGGCCTGACCCAGCCAATGCCATCGCAGAGAAACACGTGGGCACAGCGAGATCACACTGAAAGCACCATATGGATTACCGGGTAATTCCATTTTGATTGAGCGATAAACACTGGTTCGGAATCAGGACTAACTCCCCTGCTCTCTTGTATTGTGCCTTGGGGATTTTTTAAGTCTGCCTGAAGACGCAGGCAAGCTGTTGGTTTAAACTATGACAGGGGAGCACTTCCTCAATAATGCACGGGAGGGTCAGTCTTGAATTTGGCACTGAGGTCTGAGAACGGGACTTGAACCTCCAACCCACTGACTCAGAGGGAAGAGTGCTACCAGCTGCACCACAACTGACACACAAGACTAGAATGTGAGGCGTATGCACACATGCTATGATTTGGCTCCTTACACTTGATTATTTTCCAGGGAATGATGTGAGAGGGCCAATGGAATATGGTGATACAGTAATTACTTTTTGATTCTGAGTAAGAAGCTAAGAACACAATAATTAGGAGCAGGAGTGGGCCACATGGCCCATTGGGCCTCCTCCACAATTCAATGCCGTCATGGCTAATGTTGGGCTTCATCCCAACCGATCCCCATATCCCTTTAATTCCCTGAGGGACCAGAAATCTGCCTATTCCAGGCTTAAACAATAGTACCTGAAACTCCGAGGTGTTTAGCTCGCACTTTTGGGAATGCATCTCGTTAATTCTGTGCATTTAGACAGTGAGGACCGCAAAGTGGTATTGGTTACAGCTGGGAGCACTAAAATAAAAATGTTTGGCTGCCGCACAGTAAAGTGTTAAAAATGATTTGCATGCCTGCATATTTTTAGGCGCGATCATATTTTTTTTTTGCATCAATACAAGGGGATTGGTAACATTGGGGCTGTATCCAGGAGAATTCTTTTTCACGGTGTTAACTAAGGGGTGGGGGGGGGGGGAACCTTCAGTTAATGGCCTTCAGCAAAATCACAAAGGATTTGCATCCTGGTTTCCTTGGGGATAACCCGACCGCCATTGGTTGGGGGGGTGGGGGAGGGGAAGCTAGCGTTTCCTGTTATACGAGAATGAGGATTACAGTGTCTCCAGTATGCGAATATCTGAATGCTGCAAGAGGTGGGGTCTATCTGTTCCACTGAATTGAAAGAAAAATGATTCCGAGGTTTTCCTCTGCAGTCGGCGACTGCTTTATTGGAGAGAGAATTAAAAGGAACGAAGGAGCCCAATTATCTTTTCCCTCTTACATTTTTAGTGAAAGCCGGGTGAGGCAACCCGGGATTAGAAGATGCTGAAAATGCAAAATCGCTGAGCTTTCTAAAGTGCACATATTCCTTATTCCTGTCCACTTGGCTGTCAAATACGAGCCCGGGCTAGTGGCAATGAGAACAAAGTATGTGAGCCAGTCTATTTGGGCTTTTCCTTATCTGTCACGGTGCTGTTTTAAATGAATTCTGCTGGTTTGGATGTCTGCCACGCTGTTGCAAAAGTTTTATTAATCACCTTCCTTGTAGTTTTGGGACAGTTATAAAATTAGAGGGGTATAAAATTACCATAAATATTCATGCAAGGCATGGTCCCTTCTGGTTGTTGCTATGGTTAGGTGTAGCAATTATTTATCCTTTGACTGACTATAGTGGTCACACATTGATTTCATTAGCCTGGTCAGCATTCCCCAGCTATTAAATAAGTCCCATTTAAAATGTGCCCGAGTTACTTATGAACAGCAACATTTTCATGGGAGCTTGGAAAGTGTAATGTGACCATTTCACACCAGGGCGAGAATGGTCTGCACTGAATAACTGACAATTAGTATGGTACGGTAAAGTCGTCATTGCCCCAGATGTCCACAGGCTGCTTTCCCCTTTGAGGAGGAGAGCTGACTGGTGGTGATTTAACCTGAGGATCACCACACCTTGGGCGATGGGCATTGTTGAGAAGGCGGGGGCCTTTTATAATAATAATAATCTTTATTGTCACAACTAGGCTTACATTAACACTGCAATGAAGTTACTGTGAAAAGCCCCTAGTTGCCACATTCCAGTACCTGTTCGGGTACACAGAGGGAGAATTCAGAATGTCCAAATTACCTAACAGCATAGCCGGGATTCTCCGCCGGCGTGATTCTCCATTATGCCGGCGCCCGGGGGTTTCCCGACGGCGTGGGGCTGCCCCACAATGGGAAACCCCATTGACCGGCCGGCGTAACAGAGAATCCCGCTGGCCGGTTGGGGCAGAAATGTGGCGTGGTGGGGAGGAGAATCCCGCCCCATGTCTTTTGGGACTTGTGAGAGGAAACCGGAGCACCCGGAGGAAACCCACACAGAGACAGTGAGAACGTGCAGACTCCCCGCAGACAGTGATCCAAGCCAGGAATCGGACCTGGGACCCTGGCACTGTGAAGCAACATTGCTAACCACTGTGCTACCGTGCCGCCCAATGCAGCATTTACAGATGGTAGCAGAAGATCTTTTCCGCAGATGAGCATTTTGGAATCAAAAAACATTGCTACTTAATCAAGCAGTTTTGTTCCGTGTTTTCATTTGGTATCTTGGTCAATTTAGTTTTTGTAATTTCTCTATCTCGAAAAGACCTCTCACAGATGCACAAAAATCAGTGAACCCTCAGGGGGTGGGGTACATCTTACAATCCTTACAATTTGGGGGCAGCAGGGTAGCATGGTGGTTAGCATAAATGCTTCACAGCTCCAGGGTCCCAGGTTCGATTCCCGGCTGGGTCACTGTCTGTGTGGAGTCTGCACGTCCTCCCCGTGTGTGCGTGGGTTTCCTCCGGGTGCTCCGGTTTCCTCCCACAGTCCAAAGATGTGCTGGTTAGGTGGATTGGCTATGCTAAATTGCCCGTAGTGTCCTAAAAAGTAGGGGGGGGGGGGTTGTTGGGTTACGGGTATAGGGTGGATACGTGGGTTTGAGTAGGGTGATCATTGCTCGGCACAACATCGAGGGCCGGAGGGCCTGTTCTGTGCTGTACTGTTCTATTCTATGAATCCGCCGAGTGTGCGGATGAAAATAATGGAGTTCAACTCAGCTTTTCAGATCAGGATGGAAATCAGCTGGGACATTATCTTAATTACTGGGCCAGAAATTGACACTGATTCGCAGAGCAATTGATCATTCACATTCGGTCAGACAAATTAAAACTCAACAATCTTTTATCTCCTTCCACTTTGTGATTCCGTTTGAATTCAATAAGGTTGTTATGCATGAGAAATTGCACCCATTAGCCACTCGTGCAGATTCGAGTCTCCCATTAAATAGGCAGGAGCAGTGGATTGAGAGGAAATGAACTGACGGTGCCAGAATGTTGCCAACACAATTGGTTGATGATGTGAGGATCAATCAGAGATAGCAGTCGTTGCTGATTGAAGAACAGAAATCCATTTGGAGGAGGTGCAAATATTTTAACATGCATTCAGTCGATAGCACTTGAGAGTGAGCATGTCAAATTGTTCTTTTTATTTCAATCACTTGGAGTGGTGGGATTTTCAGTGCTTCAAGCGATCACATTCCGCAAATCTGTATGTTTTTCTGTGAAAGCCACAAATCAGTGGTCTCAGCGACCCGCCATCCAAGCCAGTACTCCGATATGATCTGGTTTACCCAATCACAGGGATCACACTGTCTGCTATCACTAGTGCAAACCACAGGAGTTTAAAAGGTAGCTCAAGATCAGCAGGAGAAAGCGACTGCCGATTTCACTTCTACTGACAAGGCGTATTATTGTCAATGCTGAAACCTATGCGGCAGTCCTTAGTCCAGCTACTCAATCAAGCATAACCTTGGCTCAGCTGATAGCACTCCTGCCTGGAAGTCAGAATCACGCAAACCCCAGTGGCAGGTCAAACCCTACTCTCAGGCTTGAACACGTAATCCATGTTGGCATTTGAACGCGGTCCTGAGGGATTGATGCAACGTTGGTGCTTCCATCATTTGTATGAGGGTCCTCCTGGCTGCTGGTGCGTGTGAATATTTGAAGAAGATTAGTGGGTTATAGTTAATATTCCTCCTCCGATATCCCACCTACCACGGTAGTACAGTGGTTAGCACTGTTGCCTCACAGCGCCAGGGTCCCAGGTTCGAATTCCGGCTTGGGTTGCTGTCTGTGCGGAGTCTGCACGTTCTCCCCGTGTCTGCCTGGATTCCCTCCGGGTGCTCCGGTTTCCTCCCACAAGTTCCGAAAGACGTGCTTGTTAGGTGAATGGGACATTCTCAATTCCCCTTCAGTGTGCCTGAACAGGCGCCAGAGTGTGGCGACAAGGGGATTTTCACAGTAACTTAAGTGCAGTGTTAATGTAAGCGTACTTGTGACACTAATAAAGATTATTATTAAAAAGATTATTATTATTACTTGCTTATTTTCTAATAGTTATTTGAAAGATGATTCTGTGTGTAAAATAGCATCTGTGATTACCCACACAATATTAGTAACTGCATAGTAGCTGTATGATATTTTTGACAGATGGATTAAGGTGTTTATTTTTATAAATTTAGAGTGCCCAATTCATTTTTTCCAATTAAGGGGCAATTTACCGTGACCAATCCACCTACCCTGCACATCTTTGGGTTGTGGGGGCGAAACACATCCAAACATGGGGAGAATGTGCAAACTCCACACGGACAGTGACCCACTGTGCTATCAGTTCCAGGATTTTGACCCGACCACAGTGAAGGAACAGCAATATATTTCCAAATCAGGATGGTGAGTGGTTTGGAGGGGAACGTCCAGGTGCTGGTGTTCCATGGGCGGCATTTTCGGTCCAGCATCGCCGGAACCGTGAAACCCGATTAGTTGGAGAATCGTGCGTGTGCCGCAAATTGAGGACAGTGCCGCGTGCCCAACGGAATGCCATGCTCTGCTGCTTCGACTGCAGCGTGAATGAATTCAACACCACACACTGGCATGGGCATGCAAATTGTACAATAAACGCTGTTGGAGTATCATTAACAGGCCTGCTACAGTATTCTCCGGGGCTTCCGCGATTCTCCGCCTCCACCAGGAGGAATTACCGATGGCGAGGTTCACTTGTGGTATTTAAAATCAGGAAACAGGCGCTGTGGCTGCTGAGGGAGAGAGAGGAGCCAGGACGTGTTCCGAAAGGGAAAGCCATGGGCTACCAGTCCTGTGGCCCGGAAAGCCACAGCACGTCGTACAATCAGGGCTACAGCGCACGGACACTCTAATCGCCTCCAGGGTCACCGACTAGGAGGCCTGGCTGACGGCAGCACGAACATCCTGTCCCAGTCCCCCTCCCCCTTGCATCTGCACCCCCACTCTGTGATTCCTACCTGCCTCACTATGGGATGCGGGCCCTGGGTTGGCAGGATCAGCGGGTCTGGTCCATGGGATGGAAGGTGATGATGACCCGCTCTGCGATGAGCTCTGGTGATTCTCACTGTTCATCAACATCTGCCTCCTGCCCACGGTGGCGCTTTCCACCGTCTGCCTGGGTGATCACTGCATGCGAGCTGGCCCTTCCGTCACATTGTCCCATCGAACGTTGGAGTGATGCAGGTGGGGCGGGCTCCGGGGGATGGGTCGAGGGGGGGGGGGGGGGAGGCGGGGGGGGGGGGGAGACGGTGGCAAGTACCATGTTGGTGTACAGTGGCTAACCCTGGGGGCCCTGGCCCATGTCCATCTCCAATGGCCTCCCATCCTCCCACCCCGAACCCAGTGCCCCCTCTGCAGCCAGCCCAGCCCACCCCTCACATGCTTTTAACAGATCACTGAGGCAGGTTGGAATGTTTGTGAAGAGGCGTTTATTGTGAACAGGTGAACATGGTTTCTATAGGTTTGCACGCTAGCCCCTATCGCTCTCCTGTGTTCTGCGCCCGTGCCAACTTAGCTGGTGTCTACCTTTCTGACCTTATGGGTCCTACTGCTTCATCTAGGTGGTTCCCCAGGTGGTGCATCAGGAGTGGAGGCAGCCTGCTGCGATTCCCACCCAGTAACCTGGGCCCGGCAGTCTGTCGGGTATCCCAGGTGCCACCCTGTTCTCCTCAATGCCCTCGGATGTACCAAGGAATGGGGGATGGAGCCTGAGGCAATGTGGTGCTCTGGCACCTCCCCATAGGGGATCACTAGCACGGGCCCCATCACTTCCTCCTTCCTCAGGGTGCCCGATGGCCCCCCCCAGGCTACTCCTTAGGGCGGGGGTGCTGCGCGGGCCCGGGGCTCACCCGACACCTGGCACTGCCAGTCCTAGAGGCCCACTCTCGTCTCGACCAGGGTATCAATGCTTGCAGCCATGGAGCACTGGTACTGGGCTACCTCCCTCTGAGACTGTGCCACCTTCCTCTGTGACTTGCTCAGGTCAGCCAGTGCCCGGGCAATGCCGTCGATGCCCACAGCCAAAACCCATTGAGACTGGGCCAAGCTCAGGAGTGCGCTACAGTGTCCTGGTGGCCCTGGTAGACAGCTGCCTGTGACCAGGGCAGCCCTGTCCAGTGCCTCAGCCACCGCCCTCCCAGGAGCCTCTTCACTAACATGTCCAACCGAGGTGGGTGTCTCTGGGATGGTGAAGGGTGTCGGAAACGGTTGTGACGGAAAGTCTGTGTCGTTCCCGCTCTGGTGCTCCAGGCTGCCGTGGGCTGATGTTTGGGGCCTTGCATCACTGTCCGGTCCCGCTCGTCGCTCGATGTGTCCTGCAAGACACAAGGCATGACGCACGTTTGGATCGCCAGTGGGGATGGTGGAGGGGTGGTGTGGAGGTGGTGGGTGCTGGGGTAGGGGGGTGTGGTGGTGGTGGGGTGGGGGTGCAGTGGGTGGTGCGGAGGTGGCGGGGTGTTGGGGTACTGGGGTGGGGTGGTGGGTCGAACATGGGACCTCAGCGCCGTGAGGCAGCAGTGCTAAAAAATGCACCACCGTGCCGCCCTGCCTGCGCCGTTTTTAATATATTACCAGCTATTTCCCTTGGTGTTGCTCACGGCAAGTTAGATAAGATGCTACATTTATCAGGACAAGTTATGTCATGTTGTGTCACGTAATTCCACCTGTCAGGTGGACCTAGATCCTTTCATGGCCACAAAGTCCAGTTGGGTAAGTAGATTGAGCCTTAAACTGTCCAGAGTGTAATTGTTGTTCAGTAAACAAACTGGGCATTACCAGATGGCAAAGAGTCAGGCAGGGCACTTTGGAAACAGTATTGTGCTCGTCAGTTTCACCTCGAGTTCTGAATCAGTTGGCATGAAGGAATAGGTCTTTTACATTTTTTCAAGATTACCTTTCCAACTGTTACATCGACAGAGTTATATCTGCACAAGCTGAGATAGCAATTTGAATATATTACTTGTAAATTCTGACTGCTCACAGAGGATGTGTTCCTCGATAAGGGTAAGGGTCTAAAAATTGGTCCGCTCCCATTTTTGGGGTCGGAATCGCAATTCACGATCTGCCTCTCCCTGCCTCCTCATTCTCGTGATTGTAGTGAGCAGCCGATTTGTGGACCATAGTCCAGACCGACTGCATTCCCAACCGCGGTCCTGACACCAAGTTGTTTCAGCTAACCCGCCCTTCTTAAAGGCAGTCTGTCCCCCTCAAAAGAAAGTTGCACTGAAAGAAAAGAGGTCGCTGCTTGTGCTGCAGTTGCCTGCATTACGATGTAATTCATCATTTGTACATTTCTAAACCAATTTGACTGCATGTTTTTTTTATCATCCTCACTTGTTTGCGGGAAGAGATTCTTTTGAGCGTTTTTATTTGATCAACATTGTTTGATGTACCAGCCTCCCCGGACAGGCGCCGGAATGTGGCGTACCAGACTCCCCGGACAGGCGCCGGAATGTGGCGACTAGGGGCTTTTCACAGTAACTTCATTGAAGCCTACTCATGACAATAAGCGATTTTCATTTTTTTTTTTAAATTTAGAGTGCCCAATTATTTTTCCAATTAAGGGGCAATTTTGTGTAGCCAATCCACCTACCTTGCACATCTTTGGGTTGTGGGGGTGAAACCCACGCAGACATGGGGAGAATGTGCAAACTCCACACGGACAGTGACCCAGGGCCGGGATTCGAACCCGGGTCCTCAGCGCCGCAGTCCCAGTGCTAACCACTGCGCCACATGCCGCCCCAGCGATTTTCATTTCATTGAGGTCACATACTTCCCTTCATCAATTGAGAAAAACAATAGCTGGTTTACACACACAATCCCGGCCCATATTTCTCAACTGGGCTGCCTTGCAGAGGAAGCCTCTTTTTAACATTGTCATTCCAACCAAAGGCTGCCAACCGACTGGGCTGCCTTCTTTCTGCTCCCCTCTCGTCATCCTGTGAGCAGGTTTCCCAGTTTGATAAAGGAATTGGTTCCAGATGGGACACATCGTACCAAGCAGCGGGTTACAAACATATTTTGCCAGGAAGCATTTTTTGTGAAAGACAACACCATCCTGTGCATTCATTTTCTTCCAGATTCCACGAGAGGCGACCAAAGCCAGAGAGATCCACGGGGAAAGTATTTTTGGGTGCCTGCCACTTTAAGAGCACATCATTTCTCCGGAATGTAGAAATCTGTTGGATGGGCTAAGCTGATGTTTATGTTCAAAACTATTCATTGTATTTACTTGATGAATAATTGTGACAGTTATTAACGGCGGTTTTGTTTTAAGGACTTGCGTTTCTCAATTTTTGGCCTTTGTGAAAGAAGTGGATAAAACATGCTTCGGCATAATTTCCTCTCCCAAAATCTAAAATGTCTCCAAGTCATCTGCCTCTCGCGTTGTTTTTTTACATCGTCAATTGGCATTGCTTCCAGGAGTGCGAAAAATTTCAAGTTTGTGCCAAATTTGTTTCAATCTTTGAATATTTGCCAACCATTCCTTAAAACCACCTGAGAAATAGATTCGTGCCACATCGTGACTTAGAAACTCAGGAAGATGTTTCCTTAAATTCAGGGCATGTTTTTCCTCTCATGAAACCAAAGAGAAAATGCTGGAAAATCTCAGCAGGTCTGGCAGCGTCTGTAGGGAGAGAAAAGAGCTAACGTTTCGAGTCCAGATGACTCTTTGTCAAAGCAGTTCCTCTCATGAACAAGGTTTAGCAGTGCGCGTATCACAACTTTACTCTTTGTGAATTGGTTCCAGGGTGGTTGCAAAGGGAAATGTCTCCAGTCGCTGGAGAAGGTGAATGACGGGCAGAGGTAACATCAACTTCTTGGACAAGATATAATGGCCACCCTTCAAAGAACAAAGAACAGGCCCTTCAGCCCCCAATCTGCACTGACTGTGCTGCCCATCTGAACTAAAACCCCCTACCCTATCCCTCTATTCCCATTCTATTCATGTATTTGTCAAGATGCCCCTTAAATGTCACTATCGTCCCTGCTTCCACCACCTCCTCCGGTAGTGAGTTCCAGGCACCTGATGTGACCATCAATTCACTCGGAACACGATTGGACGTAAACTGTGGTTTTAATAGTCTTACAACTGAGCCTGCCTGCGACCAGAAAAACTGAGAGCAGGCTCACATGGCAGCAGCACTTTATACTTCCGGTAGTGGGAGGGAGCCATGGGCGGAGCCAAGGGTGGAGCCCTGTACAAGCTCCTCATCTCCCCCTATGGGTAGAGCCACGCAACGGCTCACATACAGAGCCCACAAGGACATAATGCTATACATTACAATACAGTGTAAATTACAATACAGTATGAATTCACCACATTCACCCCCTGTAAAAAAAATCAAATCCGGCGGGGGTGACGGGTCCACAGGTTGAGCCGGTCCGGTGGCTGAGTCGTCCTTTGGGATCGGCGGAGCACCGGGGTTGCAGCCTCTTTGGGTGGCTGGGTGGTGACGGTCGGTGTGGGTATGGGGGTGGACTCCAGGGGTGTTTCGGTCCGAGCTTCATTCCTGACCGGTGCGACGGGCGAAGGGGTGCGCAGGAAACCTATAGGCGCGGGGGCGCAGAGTGTGGGCAGGGAACCTATAGGCGCGGGGGTGCATGGCGTGGGGGATTGGGTGGGGTGTAGTGTGAGGGGTACCTCGGCGGTGGTGGTGGTGGATCCTGCAGGCGCCAGATCCCGGAGGGAAACGGTGTCCTGACGGCCATCGGAGTATTCAATGAAGGCGTAGTGGGGGTTCAAGTGAAGCGGGTCTACCTACTAGCGGGTCCGTTTTGTGTGTCCGGATGTGCTTCCGGAGGAGAACCGGGCCCGGTGTCCTCAACCAGGGTGCGAGAGAAGCCCTCGTGGTAGTGCCCCTAGGAAAAACAAATAACCGTTCGTGAGGGGTCTGGTTGGTGGCGGTGCATAGGAGGGACCTAATTGCATGGAGCGCGTCGGGGAGGACCTCCTGCCAATGGGAGGTCGGGAGATTCCTGGACTGGAGGGTCAGTAGGACGGTCTTCCAGACAGTCGCGTTCTCCCTCTCCACCTGCCCGTTCCCCCTGGGGTTGTAGCTGGTAGTCCTGCTCGAGGCAATGCCCTTGTCGAGCAGGTACTGACGCAGCTCGTCGCTCATGAAGGACGAACCCCTGTCGCTGTGTACGTAGCTGGGGAAACCGAACAGGGTGAAGACACTGTGCAGGGCTCTGATGACTGTGTGGGGGGTCATATCGGGACATGAGATAGCAAAGGGGAAGCGGGAGAATTTGTCGATGACGTTAAGAAAGTACACATTTCGATTGGTCGAGGGCAGTGGCCCCTTCGACTCCGGGAGCACCGAGAGCTTTGTACATCCTGATCTGAAAAGACGCTGTTCGCTCCCTATCTTCCCTGCACGGCAAACTATCTCCCTCGCCTCGGGCTCGCACCCGGTCAACATACAAGGGCGCACCGTCGCGACCCTAACGATTCAGGGCGCCAGCTACTTTAATTTCCAGCTGTACGTACTCCCCGACCTCTACGCCCCACTCTTACTCGGGCTCGATTTCCAATGTAATCTCAAGAGCCTCACACTCAGCTCAGCGGACCCCTACCTCCACTTACTATTTGCAGTTTAGCGACTCTAAAAATCGACCCACCTCCACTCTTCGCTAACCTAACGGCTAACTGTAAACCAGTAGCCACTCGCAGCAGGCTGTACAGCCTGCAGGATAGAGTATCATCAGAGCCGAAGTCCAGCGGCTCCTACTTGAGGGAGTCATAGAGGCCAGTAACAGCCCCTGAAGAGCTCAGGTGGTGGTCATCAAGACCGGGGAAAAGTTCCGGATGGTGGTCGATTATAGCCAAACCATTAACCAGTTCACGCACCTCGATGAGTACCCCCTCCCCAGAATTGCAGACATGGTCAATCAGATCGCCCAGTACCGCATAGTCTCCACGGTGGATCTGAAGTCTGCTTACCACCAGCTCCCAATCCGCCCGGAGGACCGCCACTACACGGCGTTCGAGGCAGACGGTCGCCTCTTCCACTTCCTCCGGGTCCCCTTTGGTGTCACGAATGGGGTCTCGGTATTCCAACGAGCAATGGACCGAATGGTGGACCAGTACGGGCTGCGGGCCACGTTTCCGTACTTGGACAATGTCACCATCTGCGGCCATGATCAGCAGGACCACGACGCCAACCTCCACCGTTTTCTCCAAAACCGCCCAGAAACTCAATTTCACTTACAATAAGGAGAAATGCGTTTTCCGCACCACCAGACTAGCCATCCTCGGCTATGTTGTGGAAAACGGAGTCTTGGGCACCGACCCGGACCGTATGTGCCCCCTCTTACAACTCCCCCTCCCTCATTGTCCTAAGGCCCTCAAGAGGTGCCTGGGATTCTTCTCTTATTACGCCCAGTGGGTCCCCCAGTATGCGGACAAAGCCCGCCCACTATTTAAGACTATTAAATTGATGTGACCATCAATTCACTCGGAACACAGGGCAGCACGGTGGCCTAGTGGTTAGCACAACTGCCTCACGGCGCTGAGGTCCCAGGTTCGATCCCGGCTCTGGGTCACTGTCCGTGTGGAGTTTGCACATTCTCCCCGTGTCTGCGTGGGTTTCGCCCCCACAACCCAAAAATGTGCAGAATAGGTGGATTGGACACGCTAAATTGCCCCTTAATTGGAACAAATAATTGGGTAATCTAAATTTATAAAAAAAAAAATTCACTCGGAACACGATTGGAAGTAAACTGTGGTTTTAATAGTCTTACAACTGAGCCTG
This sequence comes from Scyliorhinus canicula, assembly GCF_902713615.1. Classification (NCBI taxonomy): domain Eukaryota; kingdom Metazoa; phylum Chordata; class Chondrichthyes; order Carcharhiniformes; family Scyliorhinidae; genus Scyliorhinus; species Scyliorhinus canicula. The sequence goes on along the minus strand of NC_052153.1, from coordinate 21,748,150 downwards.
CCTGCGACCAGAAGAACTGAGGGCAGGCTCACACAGCAGCAGCACTTTATACTTCCGGTAGTGGGAGGGGCCATGGGCAGAGCCATGGGCGGAGCCAAGTGTGGAGCCCTGTACAAGCTCCCCATCTCCTCCTATGGGCAGAGCCGTGCAATGGCTCACAGACAGAGCCCACAAGGACATAATGCTATACATTACAATACAGTGTGAATTACAATACAGTATGAATTCACCACAGCACCCATTACCCTCTGTGTAAAAAACTTGCCTCGTACATCTCTCAACCTTGCCCCTCGCACCGTAAACCTATGCCCCCTAGTGATTGACCCCTCTACCCTGGGAAAAAGCCTCTGACTATCCACTGTCCATGCCCCTCATAATTTTGTAGACCTCTATCAGGTCACCCCTCAACCTCCATCGTTCCAGTGAGAACAAACCAAGTTTCTCCAACCTCTCCTCATAGCTAATGCCCTCCATACCAGGCAACATCCTGGTAAATCTCTTCTGTACCTCCTCCAAAGTCTCCACATCCTTCTGGTAGTGTGGCGACCAGAATTGAACACTATATTCCAAATGTGGCCTAACTAAGGTTCTACTTATGAATTGAAAGTCACCATAATCCCCGAGGACCAGAGGCCTCTCTCCCTTCACCAGGGGGGGCCTCCGATGGGGTCTGGCCTGCGATCGGGGCCCACCAATTAGCAGGCCGGCCTCACCCCCCCCCCCCCCCCCCCCCCCCCCCCCCCCCGGGCCTACTTTCTGGCCCAGCCGGCCCCTGACCACCAACTCCATGTTGAGTCGGGGCCGGCGCGCATGCATGTGAATGACTCCAGTGGCGACTTGGCCAGAATCTGTCGTACCCGGGCCCGGTTCGTGCCGTCGTGAAACGTGACGGCGTTCACGACGGCACGGACGCTTGGGCTCCATATTGGAGAATCGCCCCCACAGTTTGTAAAGACCCTTGCCGGGATTTTCCGATCCTGCGGCCAAGTTCTGACGCTGGCGTCAAAAGCGGTCAGAGCGACACCGACGTCAAAGGACCTCCCTTCCTGGGGGGCTAGTATAGCGGCGGGGTGGTGTCCGCCACTCCGGCGCTCGAAAGCCGACGAGCCACGGCCAGCGCGGATCCACACAGCAAGCTACGGCCGTGCAGGTCCGTGTGGGTTGCCGTCTCTGCACCAGCCCCCGGGCAATATGGTGGAGCCCTACAAGAGCCCAGTGCGGAGGAACATAGGCCCCCCACTGAATTAGCCCGCCCGCCTATTGGTAGGCCCCGATCGCGGGCCTGGTCACTGTGGTTGGTGAAAAAGTGCACATCCGCACTGGAAAGAACACGGGGGGCAATTCTCCGAGCCCTGCGCCGCGCCAGAGAATCGCCACAACCGCGCTACGATGCCCCGAGGCCGGCGCGCGATTCCCCAAGTGCCGGGTCCCCCCGCCCCCCCCCCCACAAGGACGGCCCCCACAGCCAGAACTCCGAGGTCCTGCCGGGTAGGACCGTATGTAACCCAAGCTGGCTGGACTCGGCCGAACTTGGCGGGCACTTGGCCTGTCAAGGCGCAGAGAATTGCCGGGCGGGCCGCTTTCAAAGGTACCGACAGGCACGGCGGCGATCCCACGCGCGAATCGGCGGCCAGCGTCGGAGCGGCATGGTGCAGGATCGGAGAATCCTGGCCCCCACATCAGATCGCTTCTTTGATGTGTCGTAGAAAGTAATTTTTAAAATTAATTTACGGGATGTGGCCGTCGTTGGCTAAGGCAGCATTTATTGTCCATCCCTAGTTACCTTTGAGAAGGTGGTCGAGTTGGCTTCTTTAACCGCTACCGTCTCTGAGGTGTAGACAGCTGGTTCGTGATGCAGACCATGGCCAACAGCGCGGGTTCAATTCCTGTACCATCTGAGATTATTCAAGAAGGCCCCGTCTTCTTAACCTTGCCCCTCGATTGAGGTCTGGTGATCCACAGGTTCAAGGCCACCATCCAGCTCTCCCCCTCAAAGGGGAAAGCAGCCTGTGGTCATCTGGGACTATGGCGACTTTACGTTATAGGTACTGCCACAGTGCTGTTCGGGACAGAATTCCAGGATTTTGACCCAGTGACAATGAAGGAACGGCAATATATTTCCAAGTCACGGGAACTTTCTCTTCCATCATGCAGTGATATAAATAAAGAATCTCTACATTTCTCAAAAGGGAAAGCCACCGTTTACCATTTTCAAGGTTGGGCAGCACGGTAGCACAGTGGTTAGCACTGTGGCGGCACAGCGCCCGAGTCCCAGGTTTAATTCCCTGCTGGGTCACTGTCTGTGCGGCGCCTACACCTTCTCCCCGTGTCTGGGTTCCCTCCGGGTGCTCTGGTTTCCTCCCACAGTCCAAAGAAGTGCAGGTTAGGTGGATTGGCCCTGATAAATTGCCCTCAGTGACCAAAAAAGGTTAGGAGGGGTTATTGGGTTACGGGGATAGGGTGGAAGTGGGGACTTAAGTGGGTCGGTGCAGACTCAATGGGCCGAATGGCCTCCTTCTGCACTGTATGTATGTTCTATGTACCTAGATTATCGGAAGAGTCAATGCCTCATCTAATGTTCCCTTTAAAATTTGTCATTGTGTGCGGCAGATGGGAGGGGCTGTAAAATCATGGCCTTTAAAAAGAGATTCCAAACCTGCCTTCAACGAAGCCACTTCAGGCTTGAACTGAGGCAGGGAGGTGAGTGGGTGGTTAACCCTGCGACAAGGAACAGATTATTACTTTAAATATGATAACCTTGAAAATGGAACTGTTGTTGCTGCATTGACTGAACCTTGATTTAATAAGGACACATGGAGTGCATACCAAGTAAAGAACTAGATTTATTTACAATACGGAATATACAGACCCTGTAAATCTCTACCCGGTCTCTTCCTAGACGGTGCCTTATTGGAGAACGTTTTACACATTGGTTAGTTAGAGTTCTCCCGCTCTAACGGCGGACTCTGCGAGCACCACGGATTGATCCCGTGCAGGATATTTTTAAATGAACAGATGATCTTTCAGTAATGTTACTAAATGGTTTTATGTTGCAGAATACCTGTTCCTCAAACAAGAAAAAGGATAAACGTTTCGAGTCCAGCCTGACTCTCTCTGATGTTAAATCTGTTCCTCTCTCCACAGTTTCTGCTGGAGCTGCTGAGTTTTTCCTGCACTTTCTGGTTCTAATTGCACGCAGAAAGGGTTGTGCCTGAGTTTTCAAAGCTTGCATAAACCCCTGGAAAAATGCTCACGTGGTGTGGCTATAGAAATAACATAGAAGGTACACATCAAAGGGAAGAGTCCCAGAGAACCATGCCGGAAGATTTTGGTCAAAGATCACTCTGAAGAAGGGCAGCACGGTGGCGCAGTGGGTTAGCCCTGTTGCCTCACGGCGCCGAGGTCCCAGGTTCGATCCCGGCTCTGGGTCACTGTCCGTGTGGAGTTTGCACATTCTCCCCGTGTTTGCGTGGGTCTCGCCCCCACAACCCAAAGATGTGCAGGGTAGGTGGATTGGCCACGCTAAATTGCCCCTTAATTGGAAAAAAATTGATTGGGTACTCTAAATTTATTAAAAAAAAGATCACTCTGAAGAGACCTTGGGTTGTACTTTAAGGGGCTTGCGCATAAAGGGTTAATGTGAGATTGCGTTCAGTACCGCCCACACAGTAAAGCAAGCAGGCACATGACCCAGAGCCAGAATGGTGTGGTGTTGAGCAGAGCCCTGTGTAGACTTAAGCATGGAGGCATGGCAGCACAGTGGTTAGCACTGCTGCCTCACAACGCCAGAGGCCCGGGTTCAATTCTGGCTGCGGGTGACTGTGTGGAGTTTGCACTTTCTCCTGTGTCTGTGTGGACTCCAGGTGCTCAGATTTCCTCCCACAGTCCAAAGAAGTGCAGGTTAGGTGGGCTGGCCTTGCAAAATTGCCCCTTAGTGTCCAAAAGTGCATTGGTTAGGTGGGGTTACAGGGTTACAGAATTAGGGCGGGGGAGAGGGCCTGGGTGGGGCGCTCTTTCAGAGGGTCGGTGCATACTCGATGGGCCGGAGACCACCACCTGCACTGCAGGAATTCTATGATTTTATGAAGGCAGCTCCTCGATCTGTAACCAACACCCTCACAACAATGGTCATCTCAGATTGACCTCTGGAGGGGTCACTGTGTGATTTAATTGACTTAGTGTGGGATTGTGTCAATCCTATTTCTCAGTCCCTGAATTTAAGAGAGGGGTAAGATCAACGACACATGCCTCATGAAGTATGGTGTCCAGATCTGGATGTAATACTCAGATTGAGGCCAGACCAGTGTTTATACAAGTTTAACATAACTTTTGTTTGCCCCTATTCATAGAAGCATATTAAGAAAGTCCAGGATGCCATACACTTTATTAATCGCTCTCTCAACCTCTATGTCCCTATCCCCCTGGTCCTGCACTTATATCAGAATCATATCCTTTATTTTATGCTGTCTCTCTGCATTCTTCCTCCCAAAATGATTCACTTCACACTTTCCTGCATTAAATTTTGTCTGCCACTTGTCCACTCATTCCGCCAACTATCAATGTCCTTTTGAAGTTCTACACTAACCTCCAGTAGGAGTGGCCATGGATGGTCTCAACACTGGCTTCAGCCCTATGATTGTTGTCAGGTGTTGCTCAGTTGGTGGCATTCTCGGCTCTCAATCAGAAAGTTCTGGGTTCAAGTCCCACTCCAGGAATTGAGCCCAAAATGGGTGTGAGTAGGTGAAGTCTGGAATGGACTGTACTGAGACAGTGGTTGGAGGTAGGTGCAATCGAGGCATTTAAAAGGTGATTAGAGTGCAATCTGAGAAGGATGACTGTGTAGGGTTATGGAGGCAAAGTGCGGAATGGCACGAGGTGAATTCGGAGAGCTTTCCAAGCGTCACAGGCAGAGTAGCCTCCTCCTGCACTGTCGCCATTCTGTGATGATGGCTGAAACTCTGGTGCACATTGAGGGACTGCTGCACAGTTAGAGATGCTGTACTTTTGAATGAGATGTTAAACCTGTCCCCAGATAGTTTAAAAGACCCTCTGGCACTATTTCAAAGAAAAGCAGGATGGTTATCCCCAGTGCCCTGGCCAATCTTTATCCCTCAATTAAGATCGCAAAAACAGATTGTCCGGCCATTATCACATTGCCGTCTGTGGCAACTTGGGCATGCAAATTGACTGTCACGTTTCCTACATATCAACAGCAACTATGCTCCAAAAGTATTTACTTGGCTGTAATGTGCTTTGAGATGTGTGCTGGTTATGAAAGGCACTGTGTGAATGGATTTCTTTTACATGGCTTGTGATTGAAGCTAAGAAAACATCCGGCACTTTGCAATATCCCACAACTAATGAATCATATTCCTCATGTTAAACATCGCTTGGGGGAAGCCCTAAGGGTAACATAGGTACGAAATGGACTGTGGGTGAAGGACTTCAATGTGGACCATCAAGAGAGGCTTTGTGCTGATTGCAAATTTTGAAGGGGATATGAGTGCAAAAAAGTTTGCCCACTGCAATTGACATAATGGCTGCTATCATGTCCATCATATGCAGTTGGTATGAACTGAAACAGCAGGCCTGCCGATAGTTCAAAGGCAACTATTAACTGGACATGACAAACTTCGACTGCACTGATTTAACAAGTGAATGAATCGATTTCTTGCAAGTTCAGTAACTGATACTGAACATTTCCACAAGTTGCATAATTTAGCAAGTTTAGACATAGCATCCAGTGTCTCTCTGGGTCTAACGAATGTGGCAAATTCAAAATCACACTGACACCCTGAAACATTTCTTATTCCAATTTCGTTTGGAACTAAGAATCCATCAACAATTCTGCCAAGGACCAGCAGGAGTTGGAAACGGACGCCGAGGCAGATGTAGCCTTCGCCTTGTTGATCGTCCGAAGGCAGATCCAGTTAGGGTGGAGATCAACCTCTCCCCCCTGTGCCCTGGCCTGGCGGGGGGACCTGCTGGAATTCTTAACGCTTGAAAAGGTCAAATTTGAACTGAGGGGAAGGATGGAGGGGGTTCTACAATTCATGGCCGTTGTTCATTATGCACTTTCGAGAATTGGATCACATCGAACATTGGGGGGGGGGGGGGGGGCTAGGAGGGTTGGGAGGAGGGGGGACTGTATGTGTTAATGGTGACTATGGGTGATTCCTGATGCCGTTTTGTCATTTGTTATGTTAACATGCGGGCTAATGTTTGAGGGTTTGGTGGTAGAATGGGATTGTTGTTATTGATATGGGAATTGACATTATATTCGTTACTGATTATTGTTTATTGTTGGGTATAAATTTGGGAGAAAATATGAAAAAGGAGGAGAATAAAAAATATTTTTAAAAAACAATCCTGCCAACGAAGCCTCATTCCCACACCATATAATAATGTGATTCAGGTAAATCCTGACAAAACCCCCCATTTTTTGACAAACTGTTTATTCGCTTTAGAAGGATTTGCAGGGCTTTTTTGCCATTGTAAACAAAATGTAAGAAGGAGTAGCTTATTGTTACCAGAGGTCTATAAGCAATCTGGGCTGTTTAATACAGCTGATGGACTGTATGCATAAATGGACTGACAAGGACTTTCATCTGGTCATGATGCCATGAAGGGTCAATGCCCCAAGGGTTCATTCTCACCATCTTACCGGAGACACAGTGGCAGTTCATGTAAAAGATGAACCACTTTTGGGCAGCACGGTGGTGCAGTGGGTTAGCCCTGCTGCCTCACGGGTCCCAGGTTCGATCCCGGCTCTGGGTCACTGTCCGTGTGGAGTTTGCACATTCTCCCCGTGTTTGCGTGGATTTCGCCCCCACAACCCAAAGATGTGCAGGGTAGGTGGATTGAACAAGCTAAATTGCCCTTAATTGGAAATAAATGAATTGGGTACACTAAATTTATTTTTTAAAAGACGCACAGAGGTGGGTAAAAGGGAAGCACCGTAGTGACAGGCCTGTAGATTCACCTAAGCCCGTTGTTTCACCACAGTACTCTAGACTTTTGCAGTTAGTATACTTCAAATGTGGGTGAATAGGGTTCAAAGAAAATAGATGGAATAGGGGAAGGATGATGGATTGCCCACATTGCTTCTCTTGTTACTGAAGGTGGGAGAGCCTAGTTGGTCGAAGGATCTTGGTCAGTTCCCTCCACTTGGTTGTGTCTGGCAACCTTGCTGGAAATTTCATGACTGGATGTTAAGTGAGTAATTAGCCTTGGCAATAATTTCCTGTCGATAAAACAGTCTGCCAACACAAGATACCTGGTTCAGAGATGAATGGTCGCTAAACTGGTACTTGAGTTTACTAATGTCAAATGAAAACAAAACTATACCACAGGAGAGGTTTAGAGAGAATCAGGAGAGAATATTATAAATGTCTCTGTAGCCCACTCTTTAGTATGAACGTTACTGTATGGCAGGCCTTTAAAAAGTCCTGTGAAGAAAGGGGTAGTTTGCCAAGAGTATTTTGTCTTTTGCTGTGGATCATAGTCAGGCATTTCCTCATTGTGAAGTCTATCATTTTGGGGCATTGAGCCATGATGATCAGAGGCAAATAAATGTAGAATAATATATATATTTTTATGAACTGATTCGCGTTTACTTTTAAATATATGGACGCAAGTTTTGAAGGTGACAAGATAAGACTGTTAAGGGCATGGCTGATGATAAATGCCAAATTGTAGGGAAACCTGAAACAACTGCCCGCAGCTGTATTTTGCAATCTGTATAGTATGAGGAGAGATTGGAAATCTGGAGATTGTTGTCCCCGATTCTTTGTGACAATTTAAATGAACCACATGTTTATTTAAAAAAAGAAACCACGATTAGGTAAACTAGGAGCACCTAACTAAGATAATGACATTATTACACAGTTTCACTACTTTCAACAGTTCCGAACAAACTTAACTTAAGTACCTTCAGAGCTAACTCTCCCCAAACTGTTCCAATTGATTTTAAGATCAATAAAAATCCAGTAACTATTGCCACACAGCGCATTTACGTTTTCTGGTGTTGATTCTGAGGTAAACTAGCTGCTTGCATTTCAAATCAGGCTTGCTTCGCGTCCACTGTTTGCTGGGAGTTAAACAGCCATCCCGGCTGTTGGCTGGGATCTGAAAATACAGCTCCCTGCATAGGCCTCAGAATCTCCTTAAATCCTTCCCTTATCTGATCTAACTTCTTTGGATCTGCACTCTCACAGACTCAATTGCCTTCATCTTTTTTAGTTTTTAGAGCTTAAAAGCAGAGTAAACTCACTTGGTGCACTTTTTCAATGACACCTTTCCTTCACACCAGTATCTCCTCTTTTGAACCCTTAACAGCCTATTCAAATCTATTCATGTCCTGACCCCATTGTTACTCAATTGCCGTAGGTAAACATCTGTTTGCAGTGTTGCTAAACTCAGTAACATGACAAATGTCCCATGCTCAATTCACACAGTTATTTACATATTTCCACACATTAAAATATACGATCAGTGCAATGTGTACCATCGCAGAATCAGTGCAGAAGGAAGCCATTCGGCCCATCGTATCTGCACCAGTCCTTGGAAAGAGCAACCCAATTTCTTGGATTTCCATGATATTTTCATGACAGCTGTTAAAAGCATTGGTTTATAAATAGAGGTGGAGAGTACAAAAGCAAACAAGTTGCACAAAGTCATTATAAAAACTGATTAGGGCCAAGATAGTATACTAAATGATAGCTTCTTCAAAGAATCACATGGACACCATGTATCCTTCTATAAATCTACGGAGTAGAGAGAATCAATGGGACATAAACTGGATGGTTTGGATGATGAAGGGCATGAACAGCAAGAAACAGAGCTGACAAATCCAAGTCAAAAGCATGAGCCTATTTGCAAGTGGGAGGTTTGTTAGAATTGTGCCAAACTAGGGCAGCACGGTGGCGCAGTGAGTTAGCCCTGCTGCCTCACGGCGCTGAGGTCCCAGGTTTGATCCCGGCTCTGGGTCACTATCTGTGTGGAGTTTGCACATTCTCCCCGTGTTTGCATGGGTTTTGCCCCCACAACTCAAAGATGTGCAGGGTAGGTGGATTGGCCACGCTAAATTGCCCCTTCATTGGAAAAAATTAATTGATACTCTAAATTTATTTAAAAAAAGAATTGAGCCAAACTAAAACACTGTCAGTTCGAGGTTCTGTTACCTTGAAATCTGAAAACTTGAAGCTGAGCCAAATTTTCATTTTGTCACTGAGGTAAAAGAAAGGACAGTAATGTTACAGGAAATTTCAACACAATAAACTTGGAGTACTCAATTCATTTTTTTTCCAATTAAGAGGAAATTTAGCGTGGCCAATCCACCTACCCTGGATATCTTGGGTTGTGGGGGTGAGACACACGCAGACCCAGGGAGAATGTGCAAATCCACATGGACGGTGACACGGGACTGGGATCAAACCCAGGTCCTCGGCGCCGTGCTGCCCCTGTTTGACTGATTTTAAATTACATTTTTAAAAAATAAATAAATTTAGAGATAAAATGTATTTTATCCAATTAAGGGGCAATTTAGCGTGGCCAATCCACCTACCCTGCACATCTTTTGGGTTGTGGGGCTGAAACCCACACAGACACGGGGAGAATGTGCAAACTCCTCACGGACAGTGACCCAGGGCCGGGATTCGAACCCGGGTCCTCAGCGCCGTAGGCAACAATGCTAACCACTGTGCCACCGTGCTGCCCTCAAATTACATTTTAAATCCGACAGCATCAGTCCAAATTTAGCAGTCCAAAGATGTGCAGGTTAGGTGGATTGGCCATGCTACAATGCCCCTTAGTGTCTAAAAAAAAGGTCAGATGGGGTTACTGGGTTACAGGGATAGGGTGGAGGCGTGGGCTTAAGTAGGGTGCTTTTTCCAAGGGCTGGCGCAGGCTCAATGGGCCGAATGGCCTCCTTCTGCACTGTAAATTCTATGATTCTATGATCAGAGCGGCATAGTAGTGCAGTGGTTAGCACTGCTGCCTCATAGTGCCAAGGTCCCAGGTTCGATCCCGGCTCTGGGCCACTGTCCGTGTGGGTTTCCCATATTCGCCCCGTGACTGCGCGGGTCTCTCCCCCACAACCCAAAGATGTGCAGTGTAGGTGGATTGCCACGCTAAATTGCCCCTTAATTGGAAAAATGTCAAGATAAGTTCAACAGCGTAGAGCACGTGCTGCTGATTCACCAGTGTATATTCCCAAGATGAATGTTTACCCCATCAGAGTTTTCCACATATGTAGCATTGTTCTTCCAAATTAAATTATTTTCATTCTTGCAACAAGTTGTTTGATTTAAATAATACCAGAACGCACATCACCGTTTATTGTTAGAGATATTAAATATATTGTTAAAAGTAAAATTTGGGAGGATGGATGCACAGCTGATTACAATTTCTGCTATGGTGGGTGTTTTTTTTCCCCCAACTATCCTTAGCTTTTCAGTAACCATGGCAACACATGCAACTGAACAAGAGAGCAAGTTTTCCTTCTAATTACGTGACTAAAGGGTTGGGTTTCCTGTGAACCTATTTGGGTTCAACCTGAACGGGTTTACTTTGTTCTTTCCGCGCTAGTTGTACATTACTTCAGTTAATTTTCCTCCCTTTTATTGCTCACTCACTCACTGTAATGCATGAGTTAACTCAGCCCCATTTACTTGGCGGCTGTGTGAGTCACAGCTAATGCAAAACTGAGCCACCAGTCAGAACAAAGCATCAATAATGCCGCTGACTTTACCTGTCAATTGTCCTCATATTCGTGTGAACTCTAATTCTCAGGACAACAGTTCAATTGTGAAGTGCATATACTTGGAGATCGTGCAGGAGAGATTCCAAAAAAGCTTATTTCACAGACCTTTGAGGACAGTGTGAACATCCCTCATGGCTGGAAAGGATAGCACTACAAAACAGAGATATTTAGCACATCCCATAGAATTGTCTGCACATATGCAGTCTAGAGACAGGCCATTGACCCCCATCCAGTCCATACTGGTGTTTATGCTCCACTCAAACTTTCTCCCACCTTCCCTCACTTAGCTCTGGCAGTGTTATAATCTGCACGAGACCTATGGGGTTGGAGCAATCAACCTCCCGTGAGTCTTGACGAATAGAAACTCCCCCGCTGAAGGGGCAGGAAATCCTAAATCACCCGTAGTTAAGTTCTGTATAAAGTCAGCCAGGTATGGTATCGACAGTTGAGACACAGTTGGGATCTGGTGTATATTGTAAATACTAGTGTGCTTCAATACACCAAGTCTTCTTAAATCTACTTGGTCTGAACTCGCTTGTGGTCTACGAAAGGCAACATAACCTTCTATTCCCGTCTTCCTCATAGAATCACAGGTAGGAATTTACGGTTCCACCGACATCAATGGACCTTTGAACTGCTCGCCTTGTTTTACAGCTCCACCCTCGCTGTTACGGGGCCTGTAAAATTCTGCCCGTAAAATCAGAAAACGGTTGCAGTACAAAAGGGGGCCATTCAGCCCATCATGTCCATGCTGTCTTTTCTCAAGAACAACTCCCCTAACCACTCACTCGCCGCCCACCTTACCCCTGTAGTCCTGAAAATCTTTTGCTTCAGATAATTGTCCAACCCTCTTTCAAAGACACTGGTTGAATCTGCCTTCACCACACGCTCAGGCAGCGCATTCCCAATCCTGACCACTTTCTGGGTGAAAGGACCATCCCTCAGGCCACTGTTGCTTTTTGTTTTAAACTACTTTAAGCCTGAGGTATGTAGGTGGGGGTTTGGGTGGGGTGGGGAAGTTGGTGGTTTGATTGGATTCACCAGCCAATAATTGGCCATTTAAGGAGCCTCAATTGGGGAAAGGGCACGGGGTGGGTGGGGGGCTTGTTCGTCCAAGTATAAAATCACAGAGAGGTTGGGGCAGGCGGGAATCCAAACCCACCGGTGGCGGAACATAAAATATAGCCTTATAACAGATCAAATTTTCAATTCTATCATTTAGACATGCACCATAGAGGTTGCTTTTAATTTTTAATGGCCTTATAAACCTCCGTTGCTATGTTTAGTATTTAATTTGTGTATTTGTACCCAACTCCCTCTGCTACTCTATCCCATTTCGATTCCTGTTTTCTAAATACCACGTGACGTGACCTCCTTATTTTTCTTACCAAAATATGATACCCCTCACTTACTAAGTCGAAATTCATTTGGCAATTATATATCCATTCTTCAAGTTGAGTTATGTTTTCTTGAAATTTGTTGTGCTCCCCCATTTTGGTATCAGCGCAAATTCAGAAGTCGCCTTTCGACAATCAAAATTGTGAATATAAATTGTGAACAGCAGTGGTCCCAGCACTGATTCATGTGGGATGATGCTGCCCACATTCGGCCACTCTGAAAATCTGCCCCTCTATCACTGTGTGTGTGAGACCGAAGTACAGTGACATCAAAAGGTAGACATATGGAGGTATTCATGTTGAAAACAGTTTCCAAGCAACCAATAATTGCCGGGTATCCAAACTATTGTTAGGTGGGCATTCCGGTTTCGCTTGTCTGGTCCTGCTCATTTTTGTTGTAATTGACCCTCAGTGGCTTTACAGTTGAGATTTATGGATACCTTGGGTCAGGAGAAATAGTATCCAAGGGGGATGGCCATGTTTTTTGGCAAAGTGTAAGAAGGGAAAGTTGCTCACTCAGAAAGATTCATTAACTTGTTGGAAGTGGAACACAGCAATGAAAGCGAGGTTTACTAAAGGTATATACAGGCATGAATCAGTCGATGGAATCCCCTTGGGGGTGAAAATATGAACAAAGTCCCCGCGGGGAGAGGCACATGCCCAGCAAAACCCCTTGCAGTGTCAACGTGGCAATGCCAACCTGTGCCAAGGGCCAGTGCCAGGGGCAGATCCTCTGGGAGCCCAACTGGGGAGAGATTTCCCTTTATTTGTGGTTTGGTGGGTGAGCGCGCCGAGGCCTTTGAAGGGGGAAGGGATTTGACAGTGATAGGGGAGCAGTCATAGATGGGGGGGGACACTATTGATGGGGGAACTTGCAGTGACTGGGGGGAGCATGCATTGGGGGAGGAGTGGGCAGGGAAACCTGCATTCATGGGGGGGATCTGGGATTGGTGGGGGCAGTGAGGGGATGAACATGCAGTCATGGGGGGCTTGGGAGAGAGCTGGCATTCAGGGGAGGCACCTGCCATTGGGGGGGGGGGCGCTCGGGATACCACTATGGTGGTTGTTGGCCATAGGGTGGGAGGAGAGCCCCCATCCCCACCAATCAGGCCATGGAGGGTGGGGAGACGCCCAATGATTGTGCCATGGGGTAGAGCCACTGATGATTGTACCGTGGGGGAGAGACCCTGCTATCGTTGTGGTGGGGTCGGGGGTGGGGTGGTTCTGGGGAAGTTTTAACTCTCTGCTGATCAGGGGTCTCTTGAAAAATGGCCCCGATCTCTGTGGAACCGGCCTTGCTGGCTCTAGCATGCACAACCGCTTCACAGCTCCAGGGTCCCAGGTTCGATTCCGGCTTGGGTCACTGTCTGTGTGGAGTCTGCACATCCTCCCCGTGTGTGCGTGGGTTTCCTCCGGGTGCTCCGGTTTCCTCCCACAGTCCAAAGATGTGCAGGTTAGGTGGATTGGCCCTGGATAAATTGCCCTTAGTGTTGGGTGGGGTTACTGGGTTATGGGGATAGGGTGGAGGTGTTGACCTTGGGTAGGGTGCTCTTTCCAAGAGCCGCTGCAGACTCGATGGGCTGAATGGCCTCCTTCTGCACTGTAAATTCTATCCATCTACGAAACGGTAAAAAACAATATTTACAGAGGTCAAAAAGATGAGGTGACAAAGTTGTGCAACATTCAGTCTATAAGTTTAGTCTCTGTGGCGGGTGACGAATTCTGGTTGACCGCCTCAAGGGTGGATCAGGGGCCGCCTGCACTTGGACGGGCGGGACTGCCGCCAATGCGGTGGTCGCAGAGGTTGGGAGGATTGCTGGTAGATCAGTGGCCTCGTGGCAGGGCTAGTCCGGAGGAAGCATTGGGCGAGGTGGGCTGTAACGGTCGGGTGGCAGGCGTGGAACTCTGCGCAGCGCCCGCCTGTTGCATCGTAGGAAGGAGCCATCAGCCATGCTTTGGAAAAAAGAATCCAAGCATAGACTACTTTCTAAACAGTGAGAAAATTCATAATGCCAAAGTACAAAGGGATCTGGGAGTGCTAGTCGAGGATTCCCTAAAGGTAAACATGCAGGTTGAATCCGTGATTAAGAAAGCGAATGCAATGTTGTCATTTATCTCAAGAGGGTTGGCATATAAAAGCAGCGATATGCTACTGAGCCTTTATAAGGCTCTGGTTAGGCCCCATTTGGAGTACTGTGTCCAGTTTTGGGCCCCACATCTCAGGAAGGACATACTGGCATTGGAGCGTGTCCAGCGGAGATTCACACGGATGATCCCTGGAATGGCGGGTCTAACATATGAGGAACGGCTGAGGATCCTGGGATTGTATTCATTGGAGTTTAGAAGGTTAAGGGGAGATCTAATAGAAACTTACAAGATAATACATGGCTTAGAAAGGGTGGACGCAAAGAAACTGTTTCCGTTAGGCGAGGAGACGAGGACCCGTGGGCACAGCCTTAGAATTAGAGGGGGTAAATTCAGAACAGAAATGCGGAGACATTTCTTCAGCCAGAGAGTGGTGGGCCTGGGGAATTCATTGCCGCGGAGTGCAGTGGAGGCCGGGACGCTAAATGGCTTCAAGGCAGAGATAGATAAATTCTTGATGTCGCGAGGAATTAAGGGCTACGGGGAGAATGCTGGTAGGTGGAGTTGAAATGCCCATCAGCCATGATTGAATGGCGGAGTGGACTCGATGGGCCGAATGGCCTTACTTCCACTCCTATGTCTTATGGTCTTATGCGGACGAGGAATGATCTCGGGGCTACTTGCTTGATCACCACAGCTGTGGCGGACCAGCCGCTGTCAGGCAGCTGTACACAAACTCGATCAGTTGGGACCAGCTCGGGGAGATCCGTGGCGTGAGCATCGTACGATGATTTATGTTGGGCCCGAGACTGCTGCATCCTCTGTATGACCGGGAAGTTGTCAAGGTCTTCATGGCGTTGATCGCCAAAGCCTTGTCAGCATCTGGCTGCACACCTTGCTGCGAGATGTGGTCGCCAAGAAATCTGATTTCTGATTGACCGAAGGAGCACTTGGCCCTGTTGAGCCAGAGGCCATGCTCGTAGATTCTGTGGAATACCTGCTTGAGGTGATCGATGTGTTCTTGAGGAGTTGTGGACCAGATTATGACATCGTCAACATACACACGCACCCCCTCGATACTCTCCATCATCTGTTCCATTATGCGGTGAAATACCTCTGAGGCAGAGATGATGCCAAAAGGCATCCGGTTGTAGCAGTAGCGACCGAACGGGGTGTTGAATGCGCACAGTTTGTGACTGGATGCGTCCAGCTGTATTTGCCAGAACCCCTTGGAGGCGTCCAGCTTCGTAAAGAATTTGGCATGAGCCATCTCGCTGGTCAACTCTTCTCTTTTTGGTATCGGGTAATGTTCCCTCATGATGTTGTGCTTTAGATCCTTGGGGTCGATGCAGATTCGAAGTTCCCCTGACGGCTTCTTGACGCAGACCATGGAGCTGACCCAGTCTGTGGGTTCTGTGACCTTTGATATGAATCCCTGGTCCTGGAGGTCCTGGAACTGCTGCTTGAGGTGGTCCTTGAGGGCCGGCACCTAACGTGGTGCGTGAACCACAGGGGTGGCGTTTGGTTTGAGCAGGATTTTATATCAGTATGGGAGTGTGCCCATACCGTCGAACACGCTTTGGTACTGCGCGATTATGTCATCAATTTGAGCCTGGAAGTTTTCATCAGGTGAGGCCGTCGCCTGTGAGGATGACCTGGTGTGGACTCGCTGAACCAGGTTCAGGAGTTTGCAGGCCCGGGCACCGAGTAGGGAAGCTCTGTCAGGTCCTACGATCTCAAATCGCAGCGTCGCTTTAAATGACTTATTGGAAACTCCGAGTTGGCATGAGCCACTGGCAGCTATGGCATTGCCATTGTATTCAAGGAGCTGGCAGGCTGGTGGAAGAATGCTTGGTCTGACGCGGATAGTGTTGAGTTAGGATTTCAAGATGAGGTTCGCCGATGCGCCGGTGTCCAGTTTGAACCGGATGCGAGCCTTGTTAACTGTGATGACAGCACACCACTCGTCGTCGGGATCCACGCTGAGGATCGGGAGGTGCTTCACTATTTTGGAGAAAGGCAGCGCATGCTTTGTAATGATGCCCACCCGGAATGGGGATTTGAGGCACTCGGCATCAGGATCTGTTGGGCTGTCGGGGTCGGAGGCTGGCATGCCCTGCTGTATTGACCGGACGCTTCTGCGCCGTGGCTGGGATCGCTGGATGCTGGGCAGTGGAGCAGATCTGCAAAGAGCTACGTAGTGGCCAAGCTTGCCACACTGTAGACACCGTCGTGATTTTGCTGGACATTGCCGCTTTAAATGGGCGGAGCCACAATTCGGACACGACATGACGCCAACGTCAGCGCATTCCGTGCGCCAACGCGCATGCGTAGTGCGATCGAATGATGAATGCACCTGCGCAGGCTGGTCGTCGGTCTCGCCGTCCCATCGGTCGTGGCGCGCATGTACTGGAGCCCGGGAAAAGCGCGCAAAATGGCCATTCTCATCGAGACTTAGGCCCTGCATTTGTGCGATAGCCTGCACCCGTTCCGCATCGTGGGAGGTTAGCTTTGCCGTTTCTGCCGCCCTGATGTGGGAGTACCGATTGTTAGCATGTTCGTGGAGAACGCATGTTTCGATGGCGATGGTGAGGGTGAGCTGCTTGACTTTCAGGAGCTGCTGGCGAAGGGAATCGGAGTGGACCCCGAAAACGATCTGATCCCGGATCATGGAATCAGTTGTCGAGTCACAGTGACATGACTGCGCGAGGATGCGGAGATGGGTCCAAAAGGATTGGAAAGGTTCATCCTTACCCTGAAGCCTGTGCTGGAAAACGTACCGTTCAAAGCTCTCATTCACCTCAATGTCACAGTGGCTGTCGAACTTCAGCAGGACTGTTTTAAATTTTGTCTTGTCTTCGCCTTCAGCGAATGTAAGGGAGTTGTAGATGTGGATGGCGTGGTCCCCGGCTGTGGAGAGGAATAGCGCAATCTTCCTGGCATCCGATGCGGCCTCGAGGTCGGTGGCTTCGAGATAGAGTTGGAGCTTTTGTTTGATGTTCTTCCAATTTGCACCGAGGTTGCCGGCGATGCAGAGCTGCGGAGGAGGGTGGACGTTTTCCACGTCACTGGATGGCTGCTTGCTGGTCAACGCTGATTCACTCAAGGTAGGTCCGTCAATTTTCAGCTTCACTACATGGTACCATGATGTGTTGGGCTGGCTGGGTCTATGTGGACTGCGCTTGATGCAGTGTAGCGAGAGACAGACTTCCAACACTTTTTTTTTTTTTTTTTTAATTTAGATTACCCAATTATTTTTTCCAATTAAGGGGCAATTTAGTGTGGCCAATCCACCTACTCTGCACATTTTTGGGTTGTGGGGGTGAAACCCACGCAGACACGGGGAGAATGTGCAAACTCCACACGGACAGTGACCCAGAGCCGGGATCGAACCTGGGACCTCAGCGCCGTGAGGCGGTTGTGCTAACCACTAGGCCACCGTGCTGCCCAGACTTCCAACACTTGATGAGATGCAACACAATTTTATATAACATCTAACTATTTTACATGTTCAACTGTGCGTTGACACTATGCTGACTTGACTGGAGACCTGTTGCTAGCCTGACCAGACTTACTAACTACCACAGGGTGTTTGCACTGGCTATGCTCACGAGCTCTGACTGTCTCAGGGGCTGGATCCCGAGAGAGCGGGAAAACTGGTGCCCTCTGGCTTTATAGTGGTCGTGTCCTGTCTGGTGATTGGCTGCTCTGTTCTGTGTGCTTACTGGTCATCCCGTGTGTCAATCACTGCCTGTCTGCACTCCATTATATACATAGATGTATATTATGACAAGCCGGGTGGGAGGGGTCTTTGATTATGCTGCCCGCTTTCCCCAGGCAGCGGGAGGTGTAGATGGAGTCAATGGTTGTGAGGCAGGTTCGTGTGGTGGACTGGGCTGTGTTCATGACTCTCTGAAGTTTCTTGCGGTCTTGGACTGGGCAGTTGCCATACCAGGCTGTGATGCAGCTTTCTATGGTGCATCTGTAAACGTTGGTAAGAGTCAACGTGGACATGCTGAATTTCCTTAGTTTCCTGAGGAAGTATAGACGCTGTTGTGCTTTCATGGTGGTAGCGTCGATGTGGGTGGACCGGGACTGATTTTTGGCGACGTGTAGCCCTAGGAATTTGAAGCTGTCAGCCATCTCCACTGTTGATGCAGACAGGGGTGTGTGCAGTACTTTGTTTCCTGAACTCAACGGCCAGCTCTTTAGTTTTGCTGCAAATTGAGGGAGAGATTGTTGTCGCTGCACCACTCCAATAGGTTCTCTATCTCCCTCCTGTATTCTGACTCATCGTTGTTTGCATATTAGCATATGTTCGATGGGTCATACGCTGTTTTTTGAGCTGTATGATTGTGTGAATGGTCCCAAAGGATGATGTCAAAAACATTGAAACTCACCAACCCAAGCAATAAAGGCAGGTTTCCGACCAGGTTCTGAAAACCCTCGAACTACTCTGGTGTTTCAGAGGCCTCCCACCAGTGAAGTGGTCGGCCTGCGGAGATTGTGGCTAAGGGCAGGACTCAGCAGGGCAGAGGGAGAGAAGCACGTTTGGGTGGATGGGTCTCAGATTGTCGGAGAAATGTTACCTGCGCTCGCCTGTGGGTACATTACAAACCCCCTAAAGCACACGGCGTCCCATGGCAGGAAAATAAGAGACTTCCTAATACACGGCCATGGCCATCAGATTTGGCAGCATAAGATTCAAGGGTGGACAAGTAACTTGCCATGAGCTGCACGCAGCTCTTCTGTAACTGGAAAGTGACCATTTGAAGACTTTATTTAGCTGACCTGTCACAATATGATGCCTGGAACCGAAAAGTGTGAGAGAACAAAGACCTGTGATCAACCAGAATAAAACATGTAACCTGCCTCATAACTCAAACTGTATTGTAATCTATTGATTATCTCCACTAGTAGGTGTGGTCAGATTTAGTGCTGTGACGGTGGTATCACAAGTTTCACTTGTGTGAAATGAAAAGGTTTTCCTTCCGCTTAACATGTTAGGAAATAGACTTCATCCACTTTAGAACCACCATGGGGGAAGCCTTTTGGCTCGGCTGCCATTCCCCGACCTCTGAACCAGAGGCTCCAGGCCCAAGTCCAAAAGATGTGCGGATGTGGGGTTACGGGATAGGCGGGAGAGTGGGCCCAGGTAGGGCGCTTTTTCAGAGGTACAGAGCAGACCCGATGGGCGGAATGGCCTCTGTCTGCAATGCAGGGACTCTAAGTCTCTCTCCAGAACTTGTTGACCATAGGAGGGATATTGACGATGTGGTTCAACCAGGTTAATAAACAGCCTTCTAATCCTTCTGGAGGTGAGGGGGATGTGTGTGTCTGTGTGACGGTATGAGCTCAGCCAAATTAAGCTTTCCAATCTGCTGCCACTGACAATTCCTATTGTAGTTTTTCTTGCTCCTAGTTTATTTTCCTGTGTGTTTTGTCTACTCTTTCACACTCCCTCTTCTGCTTGACATATAGCCGGATCAGCTGTGAGTGATGAAGACCATTGGTTTCATAAGGAACATTAAGTTATCAATACTGAAAACTGCAGAATGTGCTTCAGGCATATGTGATGGAAGACGGGTATTTTTTATACTGAGCATCAGTCAGCGGTGAAACGGCAGATATTCTTTCTTTTTAAAGTATTTTTAATCAAATTTTTAGCATTTTGATATTTTACAACACAAAACAAAAACGTTACACCTCACATTCAATAAACCCCGCATCAAACCCGCCCTCTCCAAACGTTGATGGTAACTAGCTCTCCAAAATTCAAAATAAACAAACCCCACCTCTTGTGGAACACCTCATCTTGCCCCCCCCCCCCACTCCCACTTAGGGCAAATTTCACCTTTTCAAGATGTAAGAACTCCATTAGATGCCCACGCCACACCGAGGCACAGGGTGGAGGTGCTGTCCTCCACCCCAACAGATCTTGCCTGCGAGCCATCAAAGAGGAGAATGCTAAAGCATCTGCCCCCCCGGTCTCGTCTGCAACTCCGGCAGGTCCGACACCCCCGAATACAGCCCTCAGGGGCCGCGACTCCATATCCACCTGCAGGATCGCCGAGATGGTGCTGCAAAACAACCCCCAAAATTTCTCCAACTTCGGGCAGGACCAGAACATGATTAGCCGGGCCCCTCCTACACCACTCACAAGTATCCTCTGCCCCCTCAAACAGCCGGTTCATTCTTGGCTCCGTCAAATGTGCCCCGTGCACCACCTTCGACTGTATCAATCCCAGCCTCACGCACAAGGTTGAGGCATTCACCCTCCGCGGCACCTCATACCACAGTCCCTCCTCCAGTGTCATCCGCAACTCCCCCTCCTCCTTGGAACTCCAGACATTCTAGTCAGTTTAAACTGTCGTTCGTGACAAAAAAAAGGCTCTAAGTGATTGTGCAGTGACTTTACTCATTTATTAAGTCACACCTTTACTAATGGTGATTCGGGGCAGCACGGTGGCCTAGTGGTTAGCACAACCGCCTCACGGCGCTGAGGTCCCAGGTTTGATCCCGGCTCTGGGTCACTGTCCGTGTGGAGTTTGCACATTCTCCCCGTGTCTGCGTGGGTTTCGCCCCCACAACCCAAAAATGTGCAGAGTAGGTGGATTGGCCATGCTAAATTGCCCCTTAATTGGAAAAAATAATTGGGTAATCTAAATTTTAAAAAAAACTAATGGTGATTCTGGATTGAACAAGCATGAGGGAAACTCACTTATCTTTCCATATGTTTACAAAATCATTTTTGATTCAGCTACTGCTAGATTGATTGTGCTCTGTCTCTAGCATCTGAGAGGCTGCATATTCTGAAAAGGGGAAAGTGGTAATGGTCGTACTGAAATGGCCGCAGACACAAAGCTTCAGTCCTGCCCGCTATTATAGCAGCAGAGAAACCAAATGGCGCTGTCTGGAGAAGGAATGAATGCTGAGGGAACCGGTGCGTGGCCTGCTGGTGGAGGACGGGCGCTGATGGAAAGAATATCAGGGCAGGGATGAGATCGAGGGGGTGAGAGGGAGAGAGAAGGATGAGTGAAATTGAGAGGGGGGGGGGGGGGAGAAAGGAAATGACAGGTAGGAAGCTGGATTAATTATGAGAGCCAGAGAAAAACAAGGCAGGGAATCGAAAACAGGGAAAAGCAATAAGGGCCAAATGAAATGATAAAGAGGGAGCATGTAAGAATGAATGAATAAGAGCTTACAACCTAGCTTTCAACTGAATGGTTGAGAGAGTGTGAAAGAGTACAATAGTTTTCACTGGAATTGGGAGATTGAGAATGAATGACAGCAAGCGATGGTTAGAAAAAGAATGACCAAGACAACAGAATCCAGAATTCAATTAAATGGTTAGAAAGGCAGTCATGGCTGAACAACCTGAATTTCAAATAACAGCTAGAGAGGGGAAAATAAATTTTTATTTTTTTATTTTTTAAATTTAGATTACCCAATTATTTTTTCCAATTAAGGGGCAATTTAGTGTGGCCAATCCACCTACTCTGCGCATTTTTGGGTTGTGGGGGCGAAACCCACGCAGACACGGGGAGAATGTGCAAACTCCACACGGACAGTGACCCAGAGTTGGGATCGAACCTGGGACCTCAGCGCCGTGAGGCGGTTGTGCTAACCACTAGGCCACCGTGCTGCCCTGAGAGGGGAAAATAAATGAATAATGGAATAAAATCCAGATTACTGTCACAATTATGAGGTTTATGACATTGTCATGTTTTGGGGCAAAATGAAGGGGGCCATGTGGCCTGTGCCGCTTCTATCTGATAGCAAACCTGGATGGTTTGATTGTTAGAGATTTAAGGGAGTCCAGATTGATTTAATGGGAAGAATGTGCAAGGTGGTCACGTGACGAGTCGATGACAGCCGCCCGTGCTACAACAATCTCCAAAATCCCAGAAAAGTGAAGACAAAGCTGGGTTGCAAACAGTTGTGCTTTAAACTGCCCACGAAGGGCAGCAAGGTGGCGCAGCGGTTAGCACTGCTGCCTCATGGCACCAAGGACCCAGGTTCGATCCTGTCCCCGGTTCACTGTCCGTGTGGAGTTTGCACATTGTCCCTGCACCTGGGTGGGTCTCACCCCCACATCCCAAAAGGATGAGCAGGGGAAGTGAATTGGTTAGGCTAAATTGCCCCTTAATTAGAAAAAAAATAATTGGGTACTCTGAAAAAATAAATAATAAACTGCCCACGTAGTTCCACGGTGAAAAGTGAATTGGGCTCGCAAGTAAAGCTAATCAGCATTTCTACCTGGATACAAGGCCCGTGTGATTCATGTTGCCATGGAAATGTGCTTTGAGAGGGGAAGGATTTCTAAGATATCTGGCAGCAGCAGAGGGGCACAAGAGCAATGGGCAGGCCAGGGTGTCAGTGCTATGGTGCCAGGGGCAGTGCACCATTGACAATGCCTGCGGGTGAGGCTGAAGATGGTGGTGGCTGAGCAGACACACTGCGGGTGGTGCTGGGGGTGTTGGGTCACCCTTATGCATGCGTGGTGTGCGGGTGACCCGTTATTCATGTGGTGGGGGAGGAGCCCTCCCTTGATGAGGGTTCAGGGGTGCCCCCTTGTCAGCGGGGGGTTAAGCACGCACTGTGGGGGGAGGGGGGCCTGTCTCTGGCCGCTGGAATCTGGGCACTCGTTCAAAATGGTGGCCTGAGATCAGTAAATGCAGTGAAGCCGACATGCTCGCCGCTGTGCGTAATTTTGCATGGTAAAAGTTTGAGAATCCAACCCTTAGTGACACTCCTAGTGTCAGTGGAACAGTCCCAATCCTCTGCTGACAGGAGCACTTAGCACTTAGTTTGCGAAAGCAGAGAATCACGCCCATTATGTTTATGATCCATGTGGAGTGACCTCTTTTTTTCCATACCTCTGAAATGATCACCTTAAATATCATACTCCATTCGAGCCAGATGTGAGCTGTGTGCTGCTGGAAGGGGGGGGGTCATGTGACGTGAGCGCGGAAGCGGCTAGATTGTCATGATCTACAGCTTTGCTCATCTTTATAAAAAAATAATTTTAAAATGTTTTAAAAAATTATAAATTTAGAGTACCCAATTATTTTTTTCCAATTAAGGGGCAATTTAGTGTGGCCAATCCACCTATCCTGCACATCTTTTGGGTTGTGGGGGCGAAACCCACGTAGACACGGGGAGAATGTGCAAACTCCTCACGGACAGTGACCCAGGGCTGGGATTCAAACCCGGGTCCTCAGCACCGTAGGCAACAATGCTAACCACTGTGCCACCGTGCTGCTCTTTTTAAAAATAAATTTAGAGTACTCAATAATTTTTTTTTCCAATTAAGGGGCAATTTAGCGTGGCCAATCCACCTACTCTGCACATCTTTGGGTTGTGGGGGTGAAACCCACGTACATGATTTGCACTATGGTTAGCTGATATGACTGCATGATGGAGACGAGGCAATGTTTGAATCCTTGCTTGGAGTTGGGATCGGGCTCTGCCTTTAGACATAGACATAGAATCTGCAGTGCAGAAGGAGGCCATTCGGCCCATCGAGTCTGCACGGCTCTTTTGAAAGAGCACCCGACCCAAGCCCACACCTCCACCCTATCCCCATAACCCAGGTACCCCACCCAACACTAAGGGCAATTTATCATGGCCAATCCACATAACCTGCCCATCTTTGGACTGTGGGAGGTAACCGGAGCACCCGGAGGAAACCCACGCAAACATGGGGATAACGTGCAGACTCCGCACAGACAGTGACCCAAGCTGGGAACCGAACCTGGGACCTTGGAGCTGTGAAGCAATTGTGCTAACCACTATGCTACCATGCTGTCCCTGAGGCGCAGCAGTTGCTTTCGGGCGGGCCCCCGCCCTGCAGGTGCGGTGCGCATCGATGGATGATGGCTACCAATGAAGATATTGAGCGGGATTCTCCGTCCGTTCACGGCAGCGGGATTCTCCCATTCTGCTGCAGTGCAATGGAGATTTGGCTGACCGTCCAGTTCTCCATCCTCGCTAGCAGCGGCAGTGAGGCGGACTCTCAAACGGAGAATCCTGGCCACTATCTCTTCTGAGCCTTGGCTCTGCAATGCCGGTCATCGTTTCCAAGATTTGTGGGGTGTTTTTTTGGAAGCGATGGAGCTGTACGAGGAGGTTCTTGCAGTGGAGAGAAGACTGACTCTGGTGGGAGCCCATCTGAATACAATGGGCCACATTTTTTCCTGTCTTTGAGGCCTGGGATCGGTTTGGCCTTCTGATCACTGGTCCCATGTTTCCTTGTTCCGAATGTTGGTTCTGGGGGATTAATGGTGGGTTATTCTGTCGCGTTAACCCCCCTCACTGGCTGAACCCTAGGTTGGTGACCACCCGGGTTCTGATGAAACGGCATAGTGGAAGTAATGATGTCTTGTGCTTCGACCCTTGAGCATTCCTGAGGAGTGCACATTGATCCGGACCCTGCCTCATTCTTGATATTAGTTTTCTTTGTCCGTCAGTGAAGAGGCCTTTATCCTGATCACTGCCTTCCACCTGAATTGTTATCCTGGACTTTGTTCCCTCTCGGTCATGTAGCTATCTGCTTGATGTTGTCAATTTTTTCTTTTTACAGGGAGGTGTATAATGTGGGTGAGATGTGTTGCACGTTTTACTTGAGTGTAATTCGCGTTTATTGGAGTGTATTAACACGCCTCCGTTTAAAGGCCGTGTGCTTAACACTGCTAGGCTCTATGTATGTATTTTCAGCTCGGGAGTCGCCAGTTGCCGTATCTAGACAACTCACAGATATTCCAAGGTCAGGTTCAAAGTAATAAAACGATACACCGATTAGTAAGTTCCAAACGATCAATATTTATTATACAAATATAATAAATACGCATGCACACGCTAAGGGACTAAGCTATAACTAAACTAAGCGATCAGAATACTTAACTAAACAGGAACAGGCAAGGTCAGGGAGTGAGGCCTTCGTTCCGATCTTGGTCTGCAACCTTCAGAGAGCGTGCTGGTCGCTGGGGGTCTAGTGGGCCTGATTCGCGTAGCGAGCGTCGTATGGTCACTTACGGTTCGGCGGCTGGTGCTCAACGGCTGGAGTCAGGATACAGGTTGAAGTTCTTGGTCAAAGCCGGAGCACGAAAACAACAGACAGGACCATGTGTGGGGTCTATCTTTTATAGGACCCCAATGTCCGTGCCTCTTTTGGGGCGGGCTTTACCTTCAGGTATCGATTGGACCGAATTCTAATCGATATCTTTTGAATTTCCCCCAATGTGAGGGTTTCTTCTTGATGGAGGGGGCGGTTTCTATAGTGGATACTTCTGGTGCCGCTCTGTCTGGACATCCACTTAAAGTATCTATTCAAACCTAGATGTTGCCATTGTGTGTGCCTACATCTGAATTGCCTCATTTGTATGCAAAGCGTTTTGCCATTAACACCTTTGGTTTGAGATCTTCCACCTGGCCAGAAACTAGTTTTGCTGCTTGCAAAATGCTAATGAGTCTTTGCAGACTGCTGCCTTGGCTAAACTGCTTTTCCCTGCAGTCTTAGCAGTTCTCCATTTTGTTAGCCCAGTGTCCATTTTAGGTGGCTACAGATGGCCTGTACCGTTGGTTTTCCTGATTTAGCAAGTTCATATCGTGAATGTTGAATTTGGGATCCGTGCACAGTCTTTATCCTATAAAAGGAAGGCGAGTAGAACCGGAGAGGGGTGAGGGGTAAGTTTGGGGTTAGAAGGGTTATTTTGTCCTCCCTATGATTGAGGAAGACTCTCAACCCCTCCGGCTGGATTCACCGATTTGGAGGCTAAGTGTCGATGGCGGCGTGGGAACGGTGGTGTTTTTCGACACAAATATCGGTGCCGAACCCTCGCCGAATCTGCGACCGGTGAGGGGTAGCAGCCGGGCTGGGTAAAACTCCTGGCTGCCACAACAAAAACGGCTGGAGAATGGTCGGGTCCGTGGCTGCGCATAAAACATAGCGCTGGTCATGTGTGGACCCGACCTGCCAAATACTGTCCCCTGGCAACCCCCTGAACACCCCCTGGCCACATTCCCCCAGCCCTTGCGGAAACCCCCCGGCCAGCTTCATGGCTCCTGGTCGACTTTGGCGGCGTTGGACACAGGCCCTAGCTGCCACTTCGGGTTCCTGACCACTGAAACCACATGTCTACTGCGTGGTCGGGAACTCGGCCCATCGGAGGCGGAGCATCGGGGGAGGGCCTTCAGGTGACGCGCTAATGCCGTTCCAACGGCGTGTGCCTTGCAGCATGATGACACCATTTCAGAGGGGAGGGAGGATAGAAAACTGGTTTCAAACCGGTGCCACCCCCGATTTGGGCGTCGGAAGGGATTCTCCGCCCGATCGCCGACCACGACATCGGTGTCGGGCAACGCTGAAACCCGCCTATACCTTATATCCATGCTTGTTTCTTTTTTGGTCCCAACAGACTGCTTGTTATCCTGATGAGGACTTTTCTCCTGATATGGGTCTCCCTCTTTGACTGTTCCGCCCGATGTGTGGAGTCTGGTAACTGGGTATTTATTTCTCACTCCTTGCTCTTTTCGTGATTCTCTATGGGAGACCACTTGGTTTGAGATCTGAGTTTTGCTTGGGCTGGTTGTAACCAATCCTCTCTTTACAGTTTTGTAGTCATATTATGGTTGTCTGAGGACTCTGGACTCTGTACTCGTTGGAGTTTAGAAGGATAAGGGGGGATCTTATTGAAACTTACAGGATACTGCGAGGCCTGGATAGAGGGAGATGGAGAGGATGTTTCCACCTGTAGGAAAAACTAGAACCATGGGCACCATCTCAGATTAAAGGGACACTCCTTTAAAACTGAGATGAGGAGGAATTTCTTCAGCCAGAGGGTGGTGAATCTGTGGAACTCTTTGCCGCAGAAGGCTGTGGAGGCCAAATCACTGAATGTCTTTAAGACAGAGATAGATAGGTTCCTGATTAATACGGGGATCAGGGGTTATGGGGAGAAGGCAGGAGAATGGGGATGAGAAAATATCAGCCATGATTGAATGGCAGAGCAGACTTGATGGGCCGAGTGGCCTAATTCTGCTCCTATGTCTTATGTCCTGTGTTGCTCATTATGCTCTAATTAATTTGCTCTGTTTTAATTACATTTGCTCAAGAGTCGGCAGGTATCTTTTTGATACCGCCACAAGGTTCAAAACCGAATACTGATCAATGACTCGATACACCAGTTAGTAAGTTTGAAATCAATGCACATTTATTTGCACACATTGTCAATTATACTCATGCACAAACTCTACTCACTAAACTACAACTACTACTAAAAGCCTATACTTAGCTTCGAGTGGCCCACTCAGTCAGAGGAACAATGGCCATTGTCCGGTTCTGATACTGTTGGCTTCGAACTGGTATAGAATAGTAGCTAGGAGCGCCTATCTCATGCCGTGCGTTGACTTTAGGCTTGCTTGGCGGGTCTCTCGTCGCGAGAGTGAAGGTGAAGAAGAAGGGAGCGATCTGTCTTGGGGACTCCTCTTTATACCCCAAAGGGGCTTCGCGCCCTTTTGGGTGGGCCTTGACCTTGGCCCCAATTAATTGGACCATGTCCTAATCATCTGTATTGATTTTCTCCAATAAAGGGGTCGTTGCTTGATCGCTGGGAGGGTTCTAGGTGACCGTTGGCCTGCCTTTGTTTTAGTCTGCACTGGCGCCGGGGAGTCTGCTCTGGTACCGATTGCTTAAATGTTTCTCTTTTGCCCCCGGAGATAGCTCATTACTATGCTAATGGCTTGTAGTATCGGTCTTGTCTGGGAGCTGCAAACTCCAATCCACAGACAAACCTTGTACCTGCTTGTTTTCTTTAGCACTGTCCAATTTTCCCTTTACTCTTTGCGAGTGTCCATTTTGAAATCGGGACGTGGCCACCCCAGCTGGCTACACCTGGGCCATGTTAGGGGTTGCATTGCACTGTGGGGTATCAATGTAATGTAATTCCCCCCCTAGCCCTGGGACTCGGGTGGTTTTTTTCCTCTCTCTTGTTTTTCTTTGCAGTGAGGGGTATGATGTTATTCTGTTGTTGGTATTCTGTTATGCTGCAGACGGGCCCTGTACCGTGAAGGGAACATGTTGGGGATGTTTATAATGACTCCTATTATAGGATATACCTACTTTTCATCAATACCTGTGGCTTTTTTCTCTTTTTCCTTGTTTTGTTACAATGTTTGTAAAAATTTGAAAATTTCAATAAAAATATATTTAAAAACGAGTAACGTCCAGGATCTCGGGCTTTATTTGGTGGGAGTGGCCTTGTGGAATTAATGAGTGTCATGTGTCTGGGATGGTGGTATTACCCACTGCTGGAATGAAAGGCATGCCAACCTCTCTGAAGGAATGCTGAATCCGTCAAATCCCCAGTTCAGAGGGAGGCCATTCGGTCCTTCGAGTCTGCACCGACCCTCTGAAAAAGCACTCTACCGAGGCTCACTCCCCCTCCCTATACATGTAACCCTGCGCTCAGATCATGGCAAATCTACCTAACCTGCACATCTTTGGACACTAAGGGGCAAAGATGCCCCCCTCCCCTCTGCACCTCACCATACGATGGGAGGTTATCTTAGGTCCTATAACCTGGGGATGCTCATGACTGCTTCCCTCTATAGCGGAACCTTCTGCGGCAATGATCTTGGTCGTATCTAGGTAATTGGACACTGCTTGAACACCCTGGCAGCTGTGGTATTATCATAACTATCAGCATGATAAGAGTTAATGTAGTATCATGAATAGCCACCAGAGGGAGCTGCAGATACTATTATATAAAGCAGTGATGCTAGACCTTAGGGGAGGAGTGTAAGCAGGAGATAGCTAGTGAAGGTCATAAGAGCAGTTAGTGTGAAAAGGTTAGATTATAGTTTGTTCCAGTATTGAGATTAGCAGTAGATGAGTATAGTTAGATGTTATTGATCAATTCTGTAATCTAAAGGACTAAGTGTAGAAACCCACTTTAGTAGTGTAAATAAAATCAGAGCTTTGCTAAGTAAAAGCTATACTGTGGTCTTTGTGTAACACTACGCCAACCATCCTAAATAAGCAATACAAAGAACACCACAATGTCTGCTCCAGGGTAGGGGAGGGAGTAGGGTGTATTCTTGTAGTCTATCCTGTGCATGAACCACTGACAAGGGGGGGGGGGGGGGGGGGGCATCAGCGACCAGCTTGCCTTCTAATTCTTTGTTCCCTCTCTCCTCGGAGGAGGAGGTGCTCCCTGTCGAGTACACAATAGCCATCAGCAGGCAGGCCAATGTGGCTCACCAGACGATGGGGGAGAGACACCCAATGCCCGTTGCCCTGAAGTTCACGGTGGTATTAAATTTCTATGCCTTGGGATCATTCCAGATTACTGTGGGTGATCTCTGTGGCGTCTCACTGTCAGCTACACACCGCTGTGTTAAGCTGGTAAGAGTACTAAGGATAACAGAGGGACCCAGGTCTCCAGCATCAGCCAACAGGAACGTCCTGAGAGCTCAACACTGCGGTGACCCCAGCACCCAAATCACTCTTGCCACACTGCAGAACACTATCTCACCCCTACAAGCACCAAACTCCTCGGCCATTGTAGCCTGCAGGGGCCTTTTGCCCTGTTCTGGAAAGGAAAATGACCAGTTACGGTTGGGCTGCCCGCCCGTGTTGCCCGTGTGACAGGCTTTAATGATCTTTAGCACAGGGGCAATGTTAAATTCCAGATGATTGGGGTTATAGTCCCTTTAATCACTCCTCTGAGTATCGCCGGGCCCATGCCCGATTTGCGCATGCCTAGCAAAATATTGTGCGAGTGTGCAATGATGTCTGGCGCACATCCCAACATCATCACGTGCTACTTACTTACTTCCCGTACCAGCCTCCCTGAACAGGCACCGGAATGTGGTGACTAGGGGCTTTTCACAGTAACTTCATTGAGGCCTACTCATGACAATAAGCGATTTTCATTTTTCATTTCATTAACGGACCTCCGGGTCGGGCACACGTTCGCCGAGCGATGTAAAATTCTCCATTAAGTTAAAGTGAGGGGACAGCCAAGAGCAATTCTATGCCATACAGGAACTCTAGGATGTTCCATGTAGACTGGATGACCATGTACCATCAGTTGTTTGAACCTGAGTCCAGCGCTTTCCAGATTGAAGGGTTGCTCAGGTCACTGCAGGTCAAAGGAGAAACTGAGAATTTCCGTACATTCCAGGAATTGGCCACTGGCGGGATGGGATTTCCCATTGAATCAATTCCCGCTGCTGGGAAACCCGTGGTGGACGTTCGCCGTCGAGGTGACTGGAAGCTCCCACTGACAAGATTGGCCGGAAAATTTCCCCATCGTGTCAGAAGATTTTAAAAATTCCTTGTTAGAAAACATCGCCTCTGATGAGACATATACAGTATGTTTTAAAGACAGCTAATGATGCTATTTTTAAAAAATAGCATGACTCGTGGTCACACTTACAGAGCGGCATTAACCGGGCACCTTGCCTGCCAGGGAATGTGGAAGAAGCAGAGAGCCATGTCAGAAAATAAGTAAAAATGTACAGAAGACAAAAAACCCACACCATGCAGTCTAGTCTAATCAAAGCTGTTAGCTGTTATAAATATGTCAGAGTAAAACCAGTGAGACAGTTTAGGAATAAATGGAAGACGCTGAAATCGGAACAAATAAATTATAAGAACAATTATTTTACAAGGTCACCATCAATAGCCTGGGAAGCTGACGGAGCAGCTGAGTGCTCAGTAGGAATCTGTGGCTTAAATAGATCACAGTGTGATTTCTAGATTCCTGGCCATTTAGCCTTTACAGAATATAATCATCTTCAGTCAATCTTTCAACGCTATACATAAATTGCAGTATTTCTCCATTGGAAAATAAATTCAGTCACTCTCAATTGTCCCACAACCTCTTTAAAAAAAAAAGCCCCAATCTTTGAACAATCTGCACACAATCTGTCAGAATGTATCTGAATTTCAAGATACAGATTAATTTATCAAAACATAACCAATGCAATCGCGTGTTGCAGTACAATGGATTTTAGTGGATAAAAGAAGGAGCATATGTGGGAATATGGTGCATTCAATGGTGAGACATTAATGAAAGCAAAAGAATCTTGAAACGTGATGCCAAGGTCAAATGAAGGAATGTTTCTGCAGGCAAAATTCAAGTCAGATTTGGCAGCATCTTCAGTGAAAGCAGGAACAGGAAACTAAGCTTTCTCTTCCATGAATGAAATCTCCATCTTTACGCCAGTGGTATCGTCCAGTGGGGAATCACGGGTAGCACAGTGGGTTAGCACTGTCGCTTCACAGCGCCAAGGTCCCAGGTTCGATTCCCAGCTTGGGTCACTGTCTGCGCAGAATCTGCACGTTCTCCCTGTGTCTGAGTGGATTTTCTCTGGGTGTTCCGGTTTCCTCCCCCAATACCCGAAAGACGTGCTGTTAGATGAATTGGATATTCTGAATTTTCCCTCTGTATACCCGAACGGGTGCCGGAATGTGGCGACTAGGGGTCTTTTCACAGTAACTTAACTGCAGTGTTAATGTAAGCCTACTTGTGACAATAAAGATTATTACATTATCTTCAAACAGTAATATGTTTTGGAAATTGATTGAAAGTAGCATCTACACCTGAAATCCTTTTTTCCGCCAATAACGGGGCAATTTAGCATGGCCGATACACCTAGCCAGCACATCTTTGGGTTGTGGGGGTGAGACCCACGCTAACACAGGGAGAATGTGCAAACTCCACACGGACAGTGACCTGGGGCCGGGATCGAACCCGCGACCTCAGCGCCGTGAGGCAGCAGTGCTAACCACTGATCTACACCTGACATCCTGACAAACTTTGAACTTTTCTCTAATTTCCGGTCGCAAAACTGCAGCCAGGTGATTGAGGCAAGGGAAGGTTCCTTCGTGAAGACACTGTTCCTGCATTTTATGTTCCTCTGTTGGCATGGAGGGACTTTCCAGTATCTGCACAGATGTGTGCAGCCTGACATAAGGCTGGGAAGTAGCTGGCACAGGGGGTATTAACTTTATCGTCATGCCAGTGGATTTATTGGCTCTGGTAATGTTCCGGAACATCTTCAGCAGGGTGTGAGTGACAGGGACAGGGATCAGTTGTTCAACCTCTCCAGACTACTCTGATATTCAATTAGATCAAGGCTGATCGCTGTTCAAATCAGTATTACGTGGGGCAGCACGGTAGCACAGTGGTTTACACAGTTGCTTCACAGTTCCAGGATCCCAGGTTCGATTTGCGACTTGGGTCACTGTCTGTGCGGAGTCTGCACATTTTCCTCGTGTCCACAACCCAAAGATGTGCAGGGTAGGTGGATCAGCCAAATTGCCCCATTATTGGCGTGGGTTTCCTCCAGGTGCTCCAGTTTCGTCCCACAGTCCAAAGATATACAGGTTAGGTGGATTGGCCACGCTAAATTGCCCTTAGTGTTCAAAATTGCCCTTAGTGTTGGCTGGGGTTACTGGGTTATGGGGATAGGGTGGAGGTGTTGACCTTGGGTAGGGTGCTCTTTCCAAGAGCCGGTGCAGACTTGATGGGCCGAACGGCCTCCTTCTGCACTGTAAATTCTATGATTTACCTGACTTAGCTCCATACCCCTGGATAGACTTGCCCACTCATCTGGCCGCTCAGATACTGGCCAATACTCTGGGGTCAAGATACTTTAAATTTTGCCTGGCGCCTAGAGCAGGAAATCCATGTAGGAAGTGCAAACGGGATCGTCTTTAAAATTTCGGAGAAGTAATTACTGGCATACCAGGAGCGACTCCGAGCAATTTCCTTGCCCAACTTTCATACTTTCATAGGCTAAAACAGGCTGCTGAATATTACCAGGCAGACCTCCACCCCAAAAGGACCCGTTTCCGGGCAATCAGCGAGGCAAGGGCTTACATCATTCCCCCCCCCCCCCCCCCCCCCCCACCCGCCTGCCTGAGCCGGTGCGACCCCCAGAAAAATACCTCTAGGGGCCCTGGTTCCAAGTTCACAAGCACCCCCCCCCCCACCCCACCCCCCCCCGAGATGACCCTGAAAAACCTCCCTCAGATTCCACGTAACTATCCTAACCAGGGATCTCTCAATCACCCCTCCCCTTCTATCCATCATCATCTTAACTCCAGGCCCTGCCCACTGGGCTTGGCCCGCCCCAACTCATTGTTACCATCGAGCACCCCCCCCCCCCCCCCCCACTCCCTCTAGAATGCTCACATCCACTTCCTCTTGAAAACTCCTCAACTAGTATAGGTCCCATCCCCCAAATTTGCACAACCCCTAGGCCCATCAAAACCTGCCCTGCCAGTCTCTGATGGCTGCAGCCCCCTCCCCCCACCACAATCACGTTCACTGCCCAGCTTAAACTATGATGTGGAGATGCCGGCGTTGGACTGAGGTAAGCACAGTAAGAAGTCTTACAACACCAGGTTAAAGTCCAACAGGTTTGTTTCAAACATGAGCTTTCGGAGCGCTGCTCCTTCCTCAGGATTCACCTGAGGAAGGAGCAGCGCTCCGAAAGCTCGTGTTTGAAACAAACCTGCTGGACTTTAACCTGGTGTTGTAAGACTTCTTACCCAGCTTAAACTAGCCAGTGTGGAGGCCCCTGCCCAGGCCACACTCCCCTCCAACCCCCCCCCCCCCCTCCCCCCGCTGCCCAGTCCCAGGGAAACAAAGAAAACCCCTTCAATACACAATCCCAGTGTAAACACAGAAACCCCAAAGAACCATCATTGCAAAAGAAAATCCCAATTCTTATCTTGTCCAAATAGGCAACTTCAGCTCATTTAGCACATATAACAACATGCAGTGAAAAATAGAGCTACATGCACTCCTCCACCCTTCCCTACCCTCAGTCCAAGACCAATCCTCAGTCCCGTTTCTCACTTCTGCCCCTTTCCTTCTGCCTTCACAAATGCCTCCGCCGCTTCCACCATCTCAAAATAAAAGCCTTTGGAGTTGTAGGTCACCCTCAACTTAGCTGGGTGCACTATGCTGCACCGCACACTGCTATTATACAATGCTGTCTTCACTCGGCCGGAGGCCAGCCGCCTCCTCGCCAACTCCACAATAAAGTCCTGGTAAGCTCCAGCCCACTGCACCTCCCACTTCTGCTTTGCCCAACTCAGGGCCTTCTCCTTCACGCGGTACCTACGGAAACAAATAATCACTGCTCTTGGCAGCTCTTTCGCCTTTGGTTTAGGCCACCACGCCCTATGAGCCCCATCTAGTTTGTACCGAGAGGGATCTTCCCCCTCCCTCCCTCAACAGCTCCGACAACATCCTGGCAAAATAATCCGTCGGTCTCGGGCCCTCCACCCCTTCAGACAGGCCCACAATCCTCAGATTTTGCCGCCTAGATCTGTTTCCCAGGACCTCCACTTTGGCTCGCAGACCCTTGTCGGCCTCCACCACCGTCTGTAGCTCCTCACCCATCGAGGTGAGTTGATCACTGTGTTGGGACAAGGCCTCTTCCACTCCCTTCAGTTTCTCACCCTGGTCCTGCACCTCGGCCGATGCCCTCGACACCACCGCCTTCACCAGGGCAAGTGCCTCCTCCACCAGCACCGTCAATGCTGCCATCATCTCCTTCCTCATCACCTCCATGCGCTTTGCGAACTGTTTTTCAAGTTCCACAGCCATCACCTTGGTCGTCTTTTCTGCCCTGAACAGTGAGGGCCCACCCAGCGACCCATGCTCTGCCATCCTTCCAGTTGCCGAGCCGACCCTTCCACTCGACGGCGAACCTTCATTCACCCCCTTCTTCACGGCAGCTTTCCTTTGGGTTTTGAACATTTTTCTTCCTTATGTCATCGTGCCCTTACTTAACCAAAAATTTACCCTGGGACCGGGCATTAAATTCTAAAATATCAAGCCTCGAGCAGGAGCCGTCCAACGTGCGACCTCCTCCTACATGCCGCCATCAGGATTTAATCGTATTGAGGCTCCATGATTGACTGCAGCATGGTTGCCACCAACTCTCCAGCCAGAACTATTAAATTCAGCCTATGGTATTGGCATTGGAAATCCTGCCCATTCCATTCAGTGAAATAGGGCAAAAGTTGAGGTTTGCTGTTTCACCGCTAAGGAATTAACTCTTTATTAGAATGAATATCATTTGATCTAAACTTTTTTTTTTTTTTTTTTATAAATTTAGATTACCCAATTATTTTTTCCAATTAAGGGGCAATTTAGCATGGCCAATCCACCTACTCTGCACATTTTTGGGTTGTGGGGGCGAAACCCACGCAGACACGGGGAGAATGTGCAAACTCCACACGGACAGTGACCCAGGGCCGGGATCGAACCTGGGACCTCGGCGCCGTGAGGCGGTTATGCTAACCACTTGGCCACCGTGCTGCCCTTTGATCTAAACTTGATTGTTAAGATGGTGTGTTGCTGGACAGAGCAATGTCTCATCAGATAGGTCCTCATACAATAAGCCATTAACCTCCTCATGCTAGGCCCACAGCAAGTTTCCTGTGTCAAATCGAGGTCTGTGGCCATAGCCACCCCTCACCAACAGACCTACCATCTGGTACCTTTCTTGTTACTCCTTCAACATTTCTCCTTACAGAAACGTCTACACCCTTCGGTCTCTCAAGTACAATGACCTGGGATTACGCTCACGGTTTGTCAGCACAGAGCCCCGACATTTCCCGGCTCCACAAACCCAACCTGGCAGGAAGTGGCCCAGATGGTCGGACCAGGAGTCGGACCATGGCAACCCTTGCATGAACATAGGGGCTGACGTGTGTGCAGGCGGCCTGGGCAGAGGTCTCCTTTCAGTGCACTGGCACTGTCACAAAGTTAAAGAAAAGGCAGAAAAATATAAAACAGCCCTCACACCCCTTACCCCACCCCACCTACTCCCCATGCCAACCTACGTCCACCCATTCCCCATAACCCCCTTGCCCTCCCTGACAATCGATGTCCCATTGCCAAGCCAAGTTCCTTATGGCACCTGTGAAAACTTTGCCCCAACTCATGCCAACCCATGCCTCCACCCTCCACAACTGCCCTTACACCTACCATTCTAACTCACCCAGTGTCCACCATGGGCAGATCTCAGAATCTATGCTGAGATTAAATTAAATAAAGTTTATTGTAGACTTAATTTTTGAAAGTAAAACACTCATTCATAAAACCCCAATCATGACGTTTATATTCTTTCAACTACATTATCCCTTATAACAACAAACATTTTATTCAATTCACTAATCACATATAAAAACCACAGTCCCACTTTAAAAAGTTGATAAGCACTTGGAGATGTAACTGTGAAATGGTTGGCACCCTACTGTGATAATGGGCCATTGTGAAATCAGTCATGCAGCATTAAACCAGTAATAATAAGGCTTATGTCAACAGAAAGCATGAAGTAGCAAGAAATCATTATTTTCTTAACACTTCAGACAGCTTTGCAAAGAGTTAAATGGTGGGGGGGGGTGGTGGAGTTTTTTTTTAAAATTTAGATTAGCCAATTATTTTTTCCAATTAAGGGGCAATTTAGCGTGGCCAATCCATCTACTCTGCACATTTTTTTGGGTTGTGGGGGCGAAACCCACGCAGACACGGGGAGAACGTGCAAACTTCACACGGACAGTGACCCAGAGCCTGGATCGAACCTGGGACCTCAGCGCCGTGAGGCGGTTGTGCTAACCACTAGGCCACCGTGCTGCCCTGGGGGTGGAGTTTTAAATGCCTTGACAGCTTGAGAGTTCATCTTGACACTTTTGGCAGTTATTTTTGACGGTGTCAACGAACTTCACAGTTCCAATGAATTTATGCACTTTTAATGGAAATTCATGTCAAATTTTAGAAATCTCAGAGGGCACTTTGACCACTCTCAAAGGACACTTCACATCCCCTAAGGGTGTCCTGGGACCACATCCAAAGAGGTACTATGCCTCTCCAAGAGGCTATCCAAATGAATTCACCACGTTCAGATCTGCTCCTCCCAGATCTAACCTGCGAACATTGGGTTTCTGATGCCTCTCACACCAAACTCATGTGAGTGGAGGCAGCTGCCGATTTATATGGGCGGCTGCCTCCGGAAAACGGGCATTCATGAATCCCAATCCAGGCCCATTCCTGCCCCCAGTAGTTGCCGTGTTCAGGGACTCAGGACTTTTGGCTTCAGGCCTCTTCTGCCATTTCCTCAACAAAGGAGAGGCTCTCCGTTTGTTTTTGGAAATCCAGACCAATGTTTCTGTGAGTGTTGACTGGATGAATGCTGAATGGAACGCGGGTTCAATTACAGGAGAAGGTGTTTTTGAGGTCTGCGGTACGAGTCACTTCCTGTCAGGAAAACAGTATGCCCATGAGAGGCAGCAGTGAATCGGAAACCTAAAGGGACATTAGAGAAGTGGGGAGTGAGAAATCATAATCAAACAACAAAGGGATATCTATTCTTAGTGCTCAATGTTCAGGTCACAAGTTTCACTTCAACTGATTGAAGCGGAGCTGTTTGGGTGCTAAACAAATGGCTGAAGCGAGCTGAACCAATTCAACATTAGCTTTGAGATCAGAGCAGCCACACAGCTGCAAGGCCAGACTGCAAAGTGGTAACCTTGTCTGAAGATAAACTCCAAAATGTCTGTCCTCATCGGCTACATGCTCTCTAGTATTTCTAATAGATACATATGGATATCTGTTTGTTAAAGCTTCTTTCGATGGATTTCAATATTTATTTTTGAAACACGTTAGGTAGAAAGAGGATTCAAGAGTCATTGCGGTTAAAAAAAATCAGGAAGGTGCTCGTGAAATCCAAGAGCAGGTACGACGCCTGTGTTAAAGGGAGCCAATGTGGGGTGGGATGGGCGAGCGGTAGGGAGACAGTGGGGTGGGGTAGTGTGTGGACGAGAACAGAAGGAATTGGATGAAACTGGTTAGCATGTAAATAGAATCATAGAATTCCTACATGTAGAAGGAGGACTTTCAGCCCATTGAGTCTGCACCAACCATCTGAGGGAGGACCCTATCTATGCCCATGCCCCACCGTATCCCTGTAACCCAGTAAACCCACCTAACCTATTGGACACTAAGGTGCAATTTAACACGGCCGATCCACCTAAACGGTGCATCTTTGAACTGTGGGAGGAAGCCGGAGCACCCGAAGGAAACTCGTGTAGGCACAGGGAGAAAGTGCAAACTGTGGTGATATGCATCACTATAAATACACAAGGGGTTAATGTGAACACACTACACCTAGCTAGACACTAGAGGGAGCACCAGAGACATCATGACACAGACAGTCAACCAATAGGTCAGTAAGATAGGACACGACCAATGGGCAGTCAAGACACACACAGAGGTGACTATCACAGGAAGGCATTACACCAACCCATATATAAGGACACAGCACACATGATCTTCCTCCTTCCAGTGGAGACACTTAGTGAGTACAGACAGGGTTGATTGAAACACATCACACCCACCACGTGGATTGTAGCAGACTGGTTAGATCGTCTGAGAAGCTATAGCAGGATTAACAGGAGAGTCGAATCCAAGTAGGAGAATCGTTAACAGTTTAATAAATGTGCTAAAGCTATCTCCAAGTCTGAACCTTCCTTTGTCAGAGAGCACATCAAGGAAGCAGCTTATGTTACGTCAAGAGCATAACAAAACACAAACTCCACACAGTCACCTGAGGCTGGGATTGAACCCGAGTCCCTGGTGCTGTGAGATAGCAGTGCTAACCACTGTGCCACTGTGCTAACTGTGTTGTTTAGCTTTTTATAGTTTAATACCATATGAAGTGTCTCATGCAATACTTGAAGTTTATCTGAATTTGACGAGCCTGTGACAATGCTTGGTTATATTCTGGTTTTGTGACTTCTCTTTATGCTGAGTTTAGTAAAACGCGAAACGAGGAAAATTCTGAGACTTTTGCTTAATCCAACTTGGTGAGTAAAGAGTAATGGGGCATAACCTCCAAGTAGCTTTGGAAAGTGATAGCCTTGGAAGTACAAGAGTTTAAGTGCACTTATGTGTTCTTGAAAACGTTACTGAAAACTCCGATGCCTGGAGCTGCTTGGGGCCTACTTTGGAATGGTTCCTACTGGTTCTGACACAGTCCAGTTGTATCGTTTTCAGGGAAGCCATGTCCTTCTTTTTTACTGCACTAGTTGCTGTAAAGCAGCTAAGTTTAAAAAGCCCAATTGGACAGAAAGTCCCACTGGGCGCCAGCCTGCCCCAACCTATCCACAATCTTACTGGACAGGGGAAGCCTAGACAGGTCCACCCACATGTTCCCAAATTGAGGCTCTTAAGTGACCAATGGCCACGTAAGAGCCATTATCTACCCAGCCTCAATTTGCAGGCTGGTGGGAGGAGTTCAGGGACAAGGGGAAGCCCAGAACCGGGCCCAGCTCAGGCCTCTGGGGGAAAGGTGTGAAGGTTGGGAAGACACCTCCACCTACGGTCTTCTTTCAACAGCAGGTGCATGCCCCCTACCCTCTCCATGGTCTGGCCCCTGATGCCTCCCCCCAGTCAACCAGCCTCTCCACCCCACCATCCCCCAATCTCTCTCTGTCCACCCACCTGGGCCTCACCTCACTTCATTGCTCTGAGACCCCCACACTTGTCTATTTCCGGACGCCTGGGATTTCGGGCAGAATTCCCGGTTTTCAAGAATAAGTGTGGTTACGGACGGCTCCGGTACCGCCTTTGCTGCTGGCACTAATGACGAGATTCCGCGCCTGATTCTACACCTAGAGCCTCTTTAATTATGCACAGGTGCATTCCCCTCTGAGTCACCTGGCCCATCCGCCCACCCCCAGCTGCTGACAGGTTCCAAAGCACCCGGCACCATATTTAAACAGCAAACCAGGATGCTCATATCACTGTCTTCAGTCTATCTGTCTTCACCGGCCGTGTAGGGTGCCAACAACTCAGAGGGAAAAGGCTAACAGCCTCAAGAAGAAGCCTGTTCCTCAATTCAACCACTCTCCCCACAAGCCCGTCAGCTGTGAGGTGCCCATGGTCTCCGTTTGATCCCCTTGTTTGTGAGATTTACATGCAGCCATGAGGGGGCCAGCTTCCTTCCCCTCCTTGCCCCTCTGCCTGCCATCATGAGTTGTTGTCGTTCACGGCACTCCTTGCACAGCCCTCCTTCTATATTGCCCCGGATGTGTTCATCAGAGCAGCCCCCCCCCTCCCCCCCCCCCCCTTACAGGACTCACATCGCACTCCACCCCTTGTCGAACTTGGACCTTAGTTGAGATGGCTGAATGAATATAGCAGCACGGTGCTGTTCAAATAGACACTGGTGTGTGGGAGCAGCGGAAGGAGCACCCTGCACTCCCCAACCCCAGGTGCAGTACTGATCGGAGACACTGGCATCGGAGGGTCCTTGGGCCCAGCAGCACGGTGCTGCCCATTAAGGCCAGCTCAGCATGGAGATGGAGAGCAGGAACCCTGGCAGAGTGGTGTACAGTGTACCAGGAGCAGGGCAGCACTACGGCAGAAAGGCTTTGTTGCACTCACCTCGAAGACGTTTGCGAATGAGGACCACCTTGTAGATGCCACTCTTTATCAATCGTGTTTTGGAACTGATGTGATTTCCTGCTGGCGTGAAGCAAGACTGAAATGCCTGGCAGAATGGCGCTGGGCAGCTGTTTTGATTAACATTCATGAGGTGCAAACGACTGCGTGGAAAATTTGGTTCCAACTGCTCTACAAGTTTGCAGACGATACGACCATAGTGGGCCGGATCTTGAATAAGGACGAGTCAGAATACAGGGGGCAGATTGAAAACCTAGTGGAGTGGTGCAGAAACAACAATCTATCCCTCAATACCAGCAAAACTAAAGAGCTGGTCATTGACTTCAGGAAGCAAAGTACTGTACACATCCCTGTCAGCATCAACGGGGCTGAGGTGGAGATGGTTAGCAGTTTCAAATTCCTAGTGGTACACATCTCCAAAAATCTGTCCTGGTCCACCCACATCGGCGCTACCACCAAGAAAGCACAACAGCGCCTATACTTCCTCAGGAAACTAAGGAAATTCGGCATGTCCACGTTAACTCTTACTAACTTTTACAGATGCACCAGAGAAAGCATCCTATCTGGCTGTATCACGGCCTGGTATGGCAAATGCTCGACCCAGGACCGCAAGGAACTTCAGAGAGTCGTGAACACAGCCCAGTCCAGCACACGAACCTGCCTTCCATCCATTGACTCCATCTACACCTCCCGCTGCCTGGGGAAAGCGGGCAGCATAATCAAAGACCCCTCCCACCTGGCATACTCACTCTTCCATCTTCTTCTGTCGGGCAGGAGATACAAAAGTCTGAGAACACGCACAAACAGACTCAAAAACAGCTTCTTCCCCATTGTTACCAGACTCCTAAACGACCGTGTTATGGACTGACCTCGTTAACACTACACCCTGTATGCTTCACCCAGTGCCGGTGTTATCTAGTTACATTGTGTACCTTGTGTTGCCCTATTATGTATTTTCTTTTATTTCCTTTTATTTTCATGCACTTAATCATCTGTTGAGCTGCTTGCAGAAAAATACTTTTCACTGTACCTCGGTACACGTGACAATGAACAAAATCCAATCCAATGAAGGCAAATTGCGTTCATGCCACCACCCAGTCCTGTCCACTGCAGCTTCCAGCGCTGTTGGGACTAGATTTGATTGGCTAACTGCTCTCTGAAGGACTTCCTCCAAAGTGAGGGGCGGAAGTACAATCTCCAGTCAATTAACATTTGGAGCGTTAAATGGCTGCAGGGCAGCCAGTATCGGTGGAATGAGTTCACCGGTGACTCTTCAGGAGGCGGGTTGGGAAACCCAAAAATCATCAAAATCCTGGTCCTGTAGTCATCTAGAGAGGAGGTGTTTTAAGGGGTAAAAATGTAGCAGCTTGACTGATAACATTGATACAGGCGCTGGAACATAAGGCTTTAAGATAGTCTGTGTAACCATAAACTGGGTCTATTTGACAACTCAACTGGGGTTGAGAAAGGTTTGTTTATAAATTGGAAAATATAGGCCGGATTCTCCGTTTCAGCGGCTAAGTGCTGGCTCAAACAGAGAATTTGCGGGCGTTTTACGACCCAAAAATCGGCACTCAACCCTCACCGATTCCAGGGCTGGTGAGGGCTACCAGCGGCGCAATGTGAAACTCCTGGCTCTCGTGCCGAAAATGGCTGGAGAAAGGCCGGGTCCCTGGCTGCGCACGGCGACGACCTGCAGCGGTCGCACCATACAACATGGCACCGGCTGTGCTTGGACCCGAACCCACAGGCCACCTCCTGTCCATCCCCCACCAGTCACCCCAGCCCTCGCGGAAGCCCACCCCGGCCAGCAGCACGATCCTGGCCGAGTGTGGCGGCGCTGGACACAGTACGCAGCCGCCACTCCAGGTTCCCGGCCGCTGAGACCACACGTGTCCCACGCGGTCGGGAACCCGGCCCATCGGGGCGGAGCGTCGCGGGAGGGCCTGCCGATGACGCGCCAACGCTGTTGCAATGCCGTGCGACGCGATGGTGCCATTTCTGAGGGGGCGGAGCATGGCTCACCGCGTCAAACCGGCGCTGGCCCCGATTTGGGCATCGGAGCCCATTCTCCGCCCGACTGCCGATTACGATATCAGAGTCGGGCAACAGAGCTTCCAGCTCTGTGTGTCTGACCAATCTCAAGGGAAGTACTTATTTTTCATTCATTCATAAGATGCAGGTGTTGCTGACAAGGTCAGTATTTATCGTCCATCGCTGTCTGTCCTTGAGAAGGTGGTGGGGAGTCACTTCCTTGGCTGCAATCCATGTGGATTAGCTTTCCTAGCAGTTTTAGTGCGACTGAGTGGCTTGCCGCATTATTTCAGAGGACAGTTCAGAGTCAATCCCATTGCTGTGGGTCGAGAATTATACACCCCAAGTAAGAGTGGCAATCATCCTTTCTCAAATAACTTTAGAGTACCCAGTTATTTTTTTCCAATTAAGGGGCAATTTAACGTGGCCAATCCGCCTAACCTGCACATCTTTGGGTTGTGGGGGCGAAACCCACACAGACACGGGGAGAATGTGCAAACTCCTCACAGACAGTGACCCAGGGCCGGGATTCGAACCCAGGTCCTCAGCGCCGTAGGCAGCGATGCTAACCACTGTGCCACCGTGCTGCCCGCAATCATCCTTTCTGGAAGGGGTTTTTAAAACGACAATCCAGGAGTTTCAAGGTCACCATTACTGGCGGTGATATTTCCAGTTCCAGATTTATTTAGCTAACTAAATTAAACGCCCTAGCTTACTTGATGGGCTTTGAGCTCACATCACCAGATTTTTAATCCATGCCTCCGGATGACACTCTGTTGCCATACGCTGGTGGACGGGAGAGGTTGTGAGTTTCATTCAGAAACAGGCAGAGGAAATAAATAAGCAACCCACAACAAAGCTTCAAATTGCTGTGAGGAAGAAATAGTGTTTTCAGCACTTTCCCTTCATTTCAATAGGGCCAAGACCTTTGGATTGAGGGCTTGGCCTCTGAAAGTGTGTGAATGTACCAAAGTTGGTTGCTGTCTACATAATCCTGAAGGTGAACGGTGATGTTATTAA
This sequence comes from Scyliorhinus canicula, assembly GCF_902713615.1. Taxonomy (NCBI): domain Eukaryota; kingdom Metazoa; phylum Chordata; class Chondrichthyes; order Carcharhiniformes; family Scyliorhinidae; genus Scyliorhinus; species Scyliorhinus canicula. The sequence continues at coordinate 21,704,354 of NC_052153.1, read as the reverse complement.
CTGATAGCCATTTTTTTTTTGAGCAGCAACTGCTGCTGTTTTCTGATTCTGATTTTGAGCTGATTTGAGGTAATTCACTGGTGGCCTTTCGGCTCAGATCAAGTGTCGGATCAATCGGATCAAACCCGAGATCAGGTGCAATGCCTGTTCTTCTCAGCTTCGATCTAGTTTGTCTCTTTGGTGGGGAACATGAATTGGATTCAATTTGAATTTGAATTGGGTTTTGGAGCAAGGAAGGAGATGGATTAAGGGCTTGCCCCATCCACTCTGCCCATGGAAGCCAGTCCACAGAAAGACGGCGAATTTCCTCCCCATAAGAATGTTAGTGAGCCAGGTGTTTTTTTGCCCCTACAATACTCAACAATGGTTTTGTGGTCTCTATTACCGAGAACAGCTTTTTAATTCCAGATTTATTAACTGATTTTAAGCTCTGCCAGCTGCTATGGTGGGATTCGAACGTATGCCCCCCCCGCAGGCCCTCTGGATTACTCGTCTGGCGACATCACTCCCCTGGCACCGCCCCGCCCTGCCTATATTAACCCCAGCATTAATTGACACCAAGTAGCAGCATCAGGAATTGTATTATATAACGATGCATGCTTTGAGGTTGCACGCGTTGAGGTTGAATATGGTCAACAGAATTGTGCCAAGGTGCTTATGCTCAACAAATAAATAAAATGATAGGGGATTTGGTGGGAGAACTGCTACTGAAAAGTCTGAAGTAGGAGCCGAAGCCAGTGAAATGTGAGTGAAGGACACCGGTTTTGGCAGAATAACTAGGAAAATGCCACGGCCGGTTTGACAGGAGTAAATGGGGCAGGTATAGTTGGAGCATGATGAAGGAATGAAGAGATAACTAAAAGCATATTTGGCAAAAATGAATGAGCAAGTGGGTAGCAGCCTCAGGAAACATCAGAACACAATATTGTTCACTGATAGGCTAATAAAGTAGCTTCGGAGAATTCAAGGTACAGTAAATGAAACAATATGCGCAAGCAATGAGATCAACCAGAGCTAACACCTTTTTTTTTTTTTTTAATTTTTATTGGAATTTTTTACAGAAAATATAACAAGTATACATAGCAAAAAGCAGTAATATGCAACTAACAGCCCCATAACACCCACAATTCCCCCCATACCGTAACATCACATGTACCACATTCCCCCACCACCCCCCCCCAAACAAGAGAACTTAACCATAAATTAAAATTAGATAAATCAAATTTAAATAAAATAAGCCAACATAATCAACGTCCCCCCCCCCCCACCCCCCCGGGTTGCTGCTGCTACTGTCCCAGTACCCTATCGTTGAGCCAGAAAGTCGAGGAAAGGTTGCCACCGTTTAAAGAACCCTTGTACCGACCCTCTCAGGGCGAATTTGACCTTCTCGAGCTTAATGAAACCCGCCATGTCATTGATCCAGGTCTCCACGCTTGGGGGCCTCGCATCCTTCCATTGTAGCAAAATCCTTCGCCGGGCTACTAGGGACGCAAAGGCCAGCACACCGGCCTCTTTCGCCTCCTGCACTCCCGGCTCTACCCCAACCCCAAAGATCGCGAGTCCCCATCCTGGCTTGACCCTGGATCCCACCACCCTTGACACCGTCCTTGCCACCCCCTTCCAGAACTCCTCCAATGCCGGGCATGCCCAGAACATATGGGCATGGTTCACTGGACTCCCCGAGCACCTTGCACACCTATCTTCACCCCCAAAGAACCTACTCATCCTCGTCCCAGTCATGTGGGCCCTATGCAGCACCTTGAATTGGATGAGGCTAAGCCGCGCACACGAGGAGGAAGAATTTACCCTCTCCAGGGCATCAGCCCATGTCCCGTCTTCAATCTGTTCCCCCAGTTCCCCCTCCCACTTCGTTTTCAGCTCCTCTACTGACGCCTCTTCCACCTCCTGCATAAGCTTGTAGATATCGGATACAGAGCTAACACCTTAATAGACGCATGGCATGTAGCTGGTTTCTGCAATTCACATATTATATATATATATAATATATATTTTATATATATTTGGTCCAGTAAAATGAAGGTGGGGGACAGGAACATTATTACAGTGATCCTGCCATTACCCTTGCTAACAACAAATGGAAGCCAGGCCTGGAAAATATACTAATCGAGTCTATTAGGATGATTGAAGATTCAGAAATAAGCCCCAAAAAACAAATCGTGTGACTACTTTCTACTGTAAAAATCAAAGGGTGCGATTCTCTGCCCCCCCCCCCCCCCCCCATGGCGTGTTTGTCAGCAGCGTGAACTCTACCGCCGTTGGCTGGCGGTGGGATCGTCAGTGCCCGCCACTGTCAATGGGATTTCCCATTGAATCCGCCCTGCGGTGCCGGGAAACTCATGGCGGGATTGCGATATCGGCGGGACCGGAAGATCCTGTCAGCGTGAAAAGCTGGAAGACCACGCCCTATATAGAAACAAGAGAACATTTACAATATAGGATTGATTGATACTTATTGTCACATGTGCCAATGTACAGTGAAAATTATTTTTCTGTGGCCAAGGGAACGTGCACAGTGCGTACATAGTAGACAAAAGAATAATTGACAGAGTACATTGACAAATGGTACAAGGACAAACAGTGATTGGTTGCGGTGCGGAACAAGGGGCCAAACAAGCAATATATGAGAATGAATAGTAAAGGGCGTCGTGAATAGTGTCTTACAGGGAACAGATCAGTGCGAGGGGGAGTTGTTGAGGAGTCTTGTAGCTGTGGGGAAGAAACTGCTCCTATGTCTGAATGTGCGGGTCTTCAGAATTCTGTATCTTCTGCCCAATGGAACGGTCTGGAAGAGGGCAAAGCCTGGGTGAGGGGGGTCTCTGATAATGCTGTCTGCCTTCCTGAGGCAGCGGGACGTGTATACAAATCAATGTGAGGTGGCAAGCTTGTGTGATGCGTTGGGCTGAGTTCACCACACTCTGCAGTTTCTTGCGATCTTGGGCCGAGCAGTTGCCATACCAGGCTGTGATGCAGCTGGTTAGGATGTTCTCTACAGTATATTGAGAAGGCCATTCAGCCCATTGTTCTGTGCTGGTTGATGAAGAAATGCCGAATCCCACCTTCCTGGACTATGTCCAGATCCCTGCAGGCCACAGATCTTTAAACAGACATCCGAGCATCTAAATTTGGCAAAAGTGTCTGCTCTACCACCCCGTCAGGCAGTGAACTCCAGGTCCATACCAACATCTGGGTGCAAAAATGTTTCCCCGTTTCTCCTCTAATCTATCTACCAACTGCTTTAAAATTATGTCCTCTGGGGTTTGACCGCGCTGCTAAGAAAAACAGGTTGACTCTATATATCCTTTATAGGCCGCTCACAATGTTATACAGATCAATTACGTTACACCTGAGCCTCCTCACTTCTCAGGCAAACCATTCATTATTTCCTCAAATTTCCCAGTCCTGATATATCTCCTCTGCGCCCTCTCCAATGCAGTCACATCATTCACGTGATGTGATGATCAGATCTATATGCAGTAATGTGGACTAACTAGTGTTGCACACAGTTCTGGCATAATGTCACTGCCCTTCTGTTCAATGCCTCGGCTAATAAAGGAAGTTGTGCCACATGCCTTCTTAACCACTTTATCAAGATATGTGGCCATACAATCCAAATTCCCCCAATTCATCCAAATACTCAGTATCCTACCATTTATTGTGCATTCCCTTATCTTGTTGCAACTCCCAAAATGCTATACCTCACATTTCTCTGGACCAAATTCCACTTTCCACTTAATTGCCAAATTGCCGGACCATTTATATCTTCCTGCATTCTAAAGCTTTCCTCCTCACTGTCAACCCCATGGCCAATTTTTGTGTAATCTGCTAATTTGTCCATCATGCCCCAACATTTGAATCCAAATCATTGCTATAAGATACAGAAAGCAAGGGCAGGAGAGCTGAGTCCTACAGAGCTCCACTGGTAACAGCCTTCCAGTGGTGAAAACACCCGACTACCATTACCATTTGCTTCCTGCCATTCAGCCAATTTTAGATCCAATTTTCCGCTCTTCCCTTGGCTCCCAAGGCATTTTACTGTTTTGACCAGCTGTCATGTTGGACCCTGTGAAAAGTCTTATTAAAATCCATGTAGTGGGGAGCACGGTAGCATTGTGGTTAGCACAATTGCTTCACAGCTCCAGGGTCCCAGGTTCGATTCCCGGCTTGGGCCACTGTCTGTGCGGAGTCTGCATGTTCTCCCCGTGGGTTTCCTCCGGGTGCTCCGGTTTCCTCCCACAGTCCAAAGATGTGCAGGTTAGGTGGATTGGCCATGCTAAAATTGTCCTTAGTGTGTCCAAAATTGCCCTTAGTGTTGGGTGGGGTTACTGGGTTATGGGGATAGGGTGGAGGTGTGGACCTTGGGTAGGGTGCTCTTTCCAGGAGCCGGTGCAGACTCGACGGGCCGGATGGCCTCCTTCTGCACTGTAAAGTCTATGTAGATCACATCCATCGCACTGCCCTCATCAACCCTACAGTCACCACATCAAAAAATTCAATATGTTTGGCAGACATGACCTTCCCTTAACAAATCCATTTGCTGACTTTCCTTGATTACCCTATGGATTCCTGATTGAATCTTTATATTGTCCTTTAGAATCGATTCCGATGAATTACCCGCAACTTAATAAACAAGATAACTTGTCTTTAATTACTCAGATTATTCCCCCCATCTTTTTTATACAATGGTACATTTTTGACAGTTCTCCAATCCTCTGGTTAATCCTTGATTAATGAAGGCAAATCCTATGCCTTATGTTATGGGAGTAAAAGAACTTGTGATCGGAGGTCAGTTTCACTCATGTGACCCCATGATCATTGCCTTCATTACCCACAGAACTAATTCGAAGTTAAAATCCACTACTGCACAATGGTGTTTCAATGATGACTGTTCACACCCTGCTTGCAATGAACTGGTTTATCGGCGCCTCCGTGCCAATACGAAGTGTACCCTCCACAAGTGGTTTCACATTGTGAACATCTTTTCAAGGGAAGGCATTCCATCCATGGTCATTGATATTTTTAAAGAATTTTCCAGAAACATATTCAGACAAGATTTAATCCTTTGTGCAGAAATCACAGAAGGTCATCCGACCCTTGGTGACCATCTTGGGTCAAGGTAAATTATCCATATATCACATTGTTCTTTTATTTTTAATGCAAAAATGTCCATCGTCTTAATATTCTCGATGGCATGTGACACAAGCTTTACACTTTGAATTGATTCCAATGTGGTGCCCACAAGAGTTAAGCTAACTGGCCTATACTTCCCCGGATTGTCCCTTCTTCCTTTTTGAAACAATGGTACAACAACCAACCCTCTGGCACCACTCTTGTAGCTAGGGAGGATTGAACTATGATAGGTGGATGATCCAATCCTCCGGTTAATCCCTGATTCCTTGCTTCTTTTAACAACCTGGGATGTATTTCGTCGGAGTCTCATAGTTTATCTACTTTTAAAGATATCAAACCCTTTCATTCTTCCTCTCTTACAATGTTTATCCCATCCAATAATTCACACTTTTTCTCCTTAAATACGGCATCATCATTGTCCCTCTCATTTTGTGAAGATAGCTGTTATTAGCATTAACTTAAGAACCGGAACCACATCTTCCTCCCCCATTTTCTGAGTTACCATTTTGGTCCCTAATAGGACTCTTTCCTTAGTTATCCTTGGGCTTTGGGTTCTGTCAAACAAAGGTGATTTTTATATGATATTGTTGACAATGTAAATACATCAATTGGCCAGGAATTTCTTCTAAACTGCTCCCTCTCCACTGTCGAAACTTCACCAGAATCGCACCAGGAAAGCCTGGTAAAAGAGGTACCTGTAGTTGTGGGACTGAAGTGGGAAACAGGAGCTGAGATTGCACTAGATCCAGACTGACATATCGATGCCCCACTGAGGGAGTGTGTGGCAATGTGGGTGCTGCTGGGCGGAATTCTACCCCCCCCCCCCACGCCAGGTGGGAGAATCGCCGGAGTACCGTGCGAGTCCCGCCACGCTGCCCCGGCATCCGCACGCGATTCTCCCACCTCCCAAACCAGCGCGGCAAGAATCACGGCTGACCGCTCGGAGAATCGCCGCTTGCCATTTGCAAAAGGCGAGCGGCGATTCTCCGGCCCGGATGGGCCGAGCGGCCGCCCCAACACGACAGGTTCCCGCCGGCGCCGCCCTCACCTGGTCGCTGCCGGCGGGAACTGCGCGGGAACGCTGGGTGGGGGGGAGGGGGGCGGCCTGTGGGGGGTGAGGGGGGATCCTGCACCGGGGGGGGGGGGCCTCCGATGGGGTCTGGCCCGCGATCGGGGCCCACTGATCGGCGGGCCGACCTCTCTAAAGGAGGACCTTCTTTCCTCCGCCGCCCCGCAAAATCTATCCACCATCTTCTTGCGGGGCGGCCTCGGGGAGGACAGCAACCGCGCATGCGAGAGTGACTTCATTTACGCGACGCTGGCCGCGTCATTTACGTGGCGCCGCTTTTTATGCGACGCCAAGGCCCAGCGCGCATAAAATACACGACGCCGCTCCTAGCCCCCTCGGTGGCTGGAGAATAGGGGGCTGGGAGCGGGCTCCGACGCCGGAGTGAAACACTCCAGTTTTCACTCCGGCGTCGGGACTTTGTCTCCATTTCGGAGAATCGCGCCCGCTGTCTTTCAGCCGGGTTCTTAAAGTGGGCTCCCATCTGTCCTCTCAGGTGAACTATAAATGATCTTACAGCACTATTTCAACAAAGGGCAAGGGGGTTCTCGCTCGATCTTTTTTTTTCTTTTATAAATTTAGAGTACCCAATTCATTTTTTCCAATTAAGGGGCAATTTAGCGTGTTCAATCCACCTAGCCTGCACATCTTTTGGGTTGTGGGGGTGAAACCCACGCAAACACGGGGAGAATGTGCAAACTCCACACGGACAGTGACCCAGAGCCGGGGTCGAACCTGGGACCTCGGCGCCGTGAGACTGCAGTGCTACTCACTGAGCCACCGTGCTGCCCATCTCGCTCGATCTTAACCAATTTTATCCCCCGAACCAAAGTAACTGAAAGAGGTGTTCTGGTCCTGATCATTTGTGTGATCTTGCTGTGCACAAATTGGATGCTACATTTCCTCCTGTACGGTGGCTACAAAAGTAATCCAGTGACTGAAATGTGCTTTGCTATGCTCTCGAACTACATTAATGCAAGTTCTTTGATCATCTGACAAGCTAATCAGATTGATAATCTGGGAGGCACTCGAAGATGTCACACCTAAAATGGTCAGCTTTCTTACCTGGGGGGGGGGGGGGGGGCTTAAGAATCAACAGCACTATTACTTGTCCCTCTATTTAAGTCCTGAAGCCACAGAATGTCTAGCTTTCAGATAGCTAAATCATCGTTTGGAAGAAAAGTTACGAAACAAATAACTCTAAGCGGTAACGTTAGTGGGCCTATAAAGGCCTTTGATCAACTTGAAGGAATCATAGAATTTACAGTGCAGAAGGAGGCCATTCGGCCCATCGAGACTGCACTAGCCCTTGGACTTAAGCCCATGCCTCCACCTTATCCCCGTAAATCCAGTAACCCGACCTAACCTTTTGGACACAAAGGGACAATTTAGCGTGGCCAATCCACCTAACCTGCAAATCTTTGAACCGCTTCAAACCGGAGCACCCGGAGGAAACCCATGCAGACACGGGAGAAAGTGCAAACTCCACACAGTCACTCAAGGTCGGAATTGAACCCAGGTCCCTGGAGCTGTGAGGCAGCAGTTCTAACCACTATGCCGCCCCTCCCTCCTTACTTCTTGGCTGCATTCCTTTCACAGAGGTGGCTTTGTAGGATTCCTTTGGCAATGATACTGCTGCTGGAAGGTCAGTTACAATTCAGGAGTGACGGTCTGCATTGTACTTTAGTGCAAGATTCAATAGCCTCCCTCTTAAATGTGCATTTACATAAAATAAAATAGACCTGGCTGGTGATTAGATTTTCATTTCGAACCTAAGTTGCTAGCACGATGTAATACGTGAACCGTGACTGACTCGAAATTTTATGCAGATAGGTGATAACACTTCTTTCCTAAGCTAGTAGAGGAACGTGACAATACTGTAAATTTAAGAACCATTGAGGTACAGAACATGTTGTCACCCGAGTCATTTGATATTCCTTCTCTTTTTTTTACTTGACTGAAATACAGAATAATATTCAGCTGAAATCCAGTGCGGTGCTCAAGAGGAAGTGTTGGTCCTGACAACACAGCATTTCATTCCTGCATACCCACCAGCAATTCTGTGCGTCTTATTTTCTGTTTCTAAATAGAAAGGTAGGACGCGAGCACATTTTCACGACAGATGTACCCTTTTACAGTTGAACCTCTCCCTCTGTGCTTACATTCCCCCGTGTTATTTCAACATGTGGCTGAAAGATCTTGGTGGCACAGGACGCGAGGACAGGGGTCACCTTCGCTGGCGTTGTAGGCAGTGTGAATCTGACACTGCAAATCCTTCTGAGGTCACGCAGCAGCATTTGCCCTCATTAAAATCGATAGCTCCAGAAACAATGGGCGCCTCACAGTCAATAAATCAAATGCGATGCCTATATTTCCTGAGGCTTATTTCAAGCTTACTTGTAGCGAGTAATGGATGTCATCCATTTTGTAGATGGTTTTGAAAAGCAAAGCCTCAGCCATCTTATAGCTGTGCCTCATAACCCCGCCAGTGCTGAATAATGGAGAAGTACAGCTGAAAGCAGTGGGTTTACAGATTTATTTTGATGCAGGTAAAATATCCACTAACATATTCATTTCATTTCATTTCATTTCATAAATCAAAATATCTAATTTGTATGTGGCTGTAAAAGACATTGAATAAGGAAAATGTGAATAAGGAAACTAACACTCAAAAGATAATTGGCTGGAGTCTCTATTTCTGAGACGAAGTGTTGACGCCACACAGGATTTGTCGACTTTCATGACAGCAAAACCGGCGCTGTATCTAGACCAGTTCAGCAACTGCGGCGGGGCCAGCACCAGCGCCACATGGAACACAATCAATTCCAATGAAAAACGGTGCGGGATTGACACTCCATGATTGACACTCGGGAGGCTGATAAGCTGCAGGCGCATATACACGTTATAATCCCCAGATACCATCCCAGCCAACAAGATGGCACTCGGCCCATCGGAGGCAGTGCAGCGCGGAGAATACCGGAGAATGACTGGGTCAGGCCCGCGAGTGATATGCAAACGGTGCTTACTGTACGGCCGCCTCCACGCCACTGTCGAGGTGACGCAGAAATGAGATTTGACGTCAAATCGGCGCCTGACAGGATTTTGGCGTCGGAAACTATTTTCCGTCCAATCGCGTTCCCCGATTTCGCCATCAGCCAACGGAGAATCCCGCCGCTTAGATTTCAGCAGATGATATAAAAGGCCTTGGCTGGCTGGCTTAGAAGTTAAACTGTGAAAGCATTTCTAAAGATTCAGAGCTGTTGAAGCAATTACTTTTCCCATACCAGCATGAGAACAATTCAAAAGATTTGTTGATTGAAAGGTAGCCTGATATTTTGGTAATTTGTAAATGCCGAGTACTAACCACTTGTCAAACTTGAGAATCAAAATGCCCCGTTGTAAGGGAACCTATGGGGAGGTGGGGGAGGTGGGGGGGGGGGGAGGGGGGGAGGGGGGGACTAAAGCCATGCAGGATGTGAACGTTAGTCTGTGCATTGGGGAGGGAGGAAAGGGAATAGCATCATATTTCACACACAATGATTGGGTTGGAGAGGAAGTGGTCACAGCAAAACAAGGAGCAGCGAAGTTTGAAGGGATCCTGAATATGTTGTTTAAACTAAGCCGTCAGCAGTCACAGGAAGGCAATCCCCAGTTTGCCTGTGAGACGTCCTCTGATAGTAGAATAGCCTTAGGCATTGCTGCTGAGTGGTAAACAGGTTATTGCTTTAGCTGTTAACTAGCGACAAGAACAATTCATCAATGATTTCCAGCAGCATAACCTATTTACTTCTGGACATCCTGTCTTAGGAGTTTGCGTTTTCAATGAAAACTATGAGAGGTGCCTTGAGCACTGCCCGCTTTATAGTAAAGGATAGATTCTGAAGGCAAAAGAACCATCATCCATTACAAACAACCCATGGAGCGATGGTAGTATAGTGGTGAGCATTGCGGCCTTCCAAGCAGTTGACCTGGGTTCGATTCCCGGCCATCGCAGTGGCAATTTATTTTGAACCTTATGCGCAGCTTCGTAAGTTTCAAAATGAGGAACAAAAACCGTTCTAACGCAGAATTTGTGTTACCTGACGTTTCCTAAGAGGCAGAGCACTCCTCCCAGAACGAGGGTTTCACTCCGTCTTACAGAACATAGAGTCATGATAGCACCGAGGGAGGCCATTTGGCCCATCAGCTGCCCGATGTCTCACTCCAGGGCAATCCAACCAGTACCCCACTCTATCCCCAAAGCCCCGCCCAATCAAGTGCCCCATCCAGTTTCCTTTTGAAATTATACATTGCCTCCGTCTCCATCACCCTAGAAGGCAACTAGTTCCAGGTCATTACCACTCGCTGCATAAAAAAGTTTTTTTTCTCACCCCTTCTGCACCCCTTGTTCAAGTCGGTGTCCCACGGTGCGTGTACCATCAGCTCAAGGGACCAGCTTTTCCTTCTCTCACCTGTCTTAAGCTCTTCTAAGCATGTACAACTCTATCAAATGTTCCCTCAACCATCTTTGCTCCAAAGCTTGTCCATCCTTAACCTTTTAGCTACAATCCCTCATCCTGGAACTGTTCAGGTAAGTCTCTGCAACAAAGGGGGCCCTCACATCTATCTTAAAGCATGGGTACCGGAATTGGGCACCATACACAATCAGAGCTTTAAAAAGGGTCAGTGTAACTTCCTGCTTGTGTATTCAACCCACCTATTGATGTAACTCGATGCTTTTCTACCTACTCTCTCAATATGTCTTCCACCTTCAAGGATCTAAGTAGGTAAACCCCAGGTCTCTCAACTCTACATTGCCTCTCCCCATCCCTTCTGCCAAAATGATTCACCTCAAACTTCTCTGTATCAAATTCCACCTGTCACTTGTCTACCCATTCTGCTAGCCTAACTAAGTCCTGTGGCAGGCAATCCATATCATCCTCACTGCCGGCCACACTTCCAAGTTTGGTACCATCAGCAAGGGTTGACATTTTACTCCGTATTGCAATATCCAAGATATTAATATATATATATTAGAAAAAGCAGTGCTGAACCTTGGGGAACACCAATGTCTACCATTGATGTCGCCAGTAGAAAATATAAATAGCTGTACAAACAGCGGTTGATACTAGATTGTCGTCGGGGGTCCTGATATAGGCAGGCTCAAATATAGGCTCAAATTTCTGCACTGTTGGTCGATATAAACCGTTTGCAATATTCATACCCGCCCAGCATTGGTAAAGCTGTAACCGTGACATTTGAGCAACTCTTTTGCTTTGTCCATTGGAGATATGCAGATGGCATATCTGTTTCTCAGAGCAGGATTTCTCAGCCTGTCAACAGCAAGCATCACCGCGGGCAGAATGGTGAACGCTCTCCACATTTTCCTGTGCCACCCGCTATGATGCCCGCCATGGGCGGTGCAGGAAATTCCCAGCCCGTGTCTAAAGAAGAGCCTTATTTACATAATTATTTATTTACATAAATAAATAAATAAATGGCAAGATTAGGGAACCGTGGATGACGGGTGGAATTGTGAGACTAGCTAAGATGAAAAAGGAAGCATACATAAGATCTAGGCGATTCAAAACTGATGAAGCTTTGGAGGAATATGGGGAAAGTAGGACAAATCTCAAACGCACAATAAAGAGGGCTAAAGGGGTCATGAAATATCTTTGGCTAACAGGGTTAAGGAAAATCCCAAAGCCTTTTATTCGTATATAAGGAGCAAGAAGGTAACTAGAGAAATGATTGGCCCACTCAAAGACAAAAGAGGGAATTTATGCGCGGAGTCAGAGGAAATGGGTGAGATTCTTAATGAGTACTTTGCATCGGTATTCACCAAGGAAAGGGACGTGACGGATGTTGAGGCTGGGGATGGATGTTTAAATACTCTAGGTCAAGTCGGCATAAGGGGGACGTTTTGGGTATTCTAAAAGGCATTAAGGAGGACAAGTGCCCAGGTCCGGATGGGATCTATCCCAGGTTACTGAGGGAAGCGAGGGACGAAATAGCTGGGGCCCTAACAGATATCTTTGCAGCATCCTGAGCACGGGTGAGGTCCCGGAGGACTGGAGAATTGCTAACGTTGACCCTTTATTTAAGAAGGGTAACAGGGATAATCCAGGGAATTATAGACCTGTGAGCTTGACGTCAGTGGTAGGCAAACTGTTGGAGAAGATACTGAGGGATAGGATCTATTCACATTTGGAAGAAAATAGACTAATCAATGATAGGCAACATGGTTTTGTGCAGAGAAGGTCACGTCTTACAAACCTAATAGAATTCTTTGAGGAAGTGACAAAGTTAATTGATGAGGGAAGGGCTGTAGATGTCATATACATGGGCTTCAGTAAGGCTTTTGATAAAGTTTCCCATGGCAGGTTGATGGAAAAAGTGAAGTCGTATGGGGTTCAGGGTGTACTAGTTAGATGGATAAAGAACTGGCTGGGCAACAGGAGACAGAGAGTAGTGGTGGAAGGGAGTGTCTCAAAATGGAGAAAGGTGACCAGTGGTGTTTCACAGGATCCGTGCTCGCACCACTGTTGTTTTTGATATACACAAATGATCTGGTCGAAGGTATAGGTGGTCTGATGAGCAAGTTTGCGGATGATACTAAGATTGGTGGAGTTCCAGATAGCGAGGAGGACTGTCAGAGAATACAGCAAAATATAGATAGACTGGAGAGTTGGTCAGAGAAATGGCAGGTGGAGTTCAATCCAAGCAAATGCGAGGTGATGCATTTTGGAAGATCTAATTCTTTTTTTTTTTAATTTAGATTACCCAATTATTTTTTCCAATTAAGGGGCAATTTAGTGTGGCCAATCCACCTACTCTGCACATTTTTAGGTTGTGGGGGCGAAACCCACGCAGACACGGGGAGAATGTGCAAACTCCACACGGACAGTGACCCAGGGCCGGGATTCGAACCTGGGACCTCAGCGCTGTGAGGCAGTTGTGCTAACCACTAGGCCACCGTGCTGCCCTGGAAGATCTAATTCAAGAGCGGATTATACGGTCAATGGAAGAGTCCTGGGGGAAAATGATGTACAGAGAGATCTGGGAGTTCAGGTCCATTGTACCCTGAAGGTGGCAACGCAGGTGGATAGAGTGGTCAAGAAGGCATACAGCATGCTTGCCTTCATTGGACGGGGTATTGAGTACAAGAGTCGGCAGGTCATGTTACAGTTGTATCGGACTTTGGTTAGGCCACACTTGGAATACTGCAGTTCTGGTCGCCACATTACCAGAAGGATGTGGATGCTTTAGAGAGGGTGCAGAGGAGGTTCACCAGGATGTTGCCTGGTATGGAGTGTGCTAGCTATGAAGAAAGGCTGAGTAGGTTAGGACTGTTTTCGTTGGAAAGACGGAGGTTGAGGGGGGACCTGATTGAGGTCTACAAAATTATGAGAGATATGGACAGGGTGGATAGCAACAAGCTTTTTCCAAGAGTGGGGGTGTCAATTACAAGGGGTCACGATTTCAAGGTGAGAGGGGGAAAGTTTAAGGGAGATGTGCGTGAAAAGTTTTTTACGCAGAGGGTGGTGGGTGCCTGGAAGCGGAGGTGGTAGAGGCGGGCACGATAGCATCATTTAAGATGCATCTAGACAGATATATGAACGGGCGGGGAACAGAGGGAAGTAGATCCTTGGAAAATAGGCGACAGGTTTAGATAAAGGATCTGGATCGGCTCAGGCTGGGAGGGCCGAAGGGCCTGTTCCTGTGCTGTAATTTTCTCTGTTCTTTCTCTATTCTAATTTTAAATGTCTGCACTCTCATGCCTACAGCGTCTTATTTGTAGAATGGGCACAGCTACGAGGAGAAGGCAAGGAATTACCCCTGGCTGAATGCTCCGTCAGAGAGCTGTCGCAGACAGATTGGGCCAAATGACCTCCTTCTGTGCTGTAACGATTCTGGGGTTCAGTTTAGTCCCTGTTTCTCAGTAACAGCATCCAGGCATGATTAACAGTAAACAGAACAGAGAAGAGTAGACAGATAAACATAATCATACATAACAGAAACACCAAACAATTGAATATGCACAGTATAAATGGAGCAGATTCAGAACAAATTCAAACCAATGTGTTTTATTGCAGTGCTTCCAATAACAGAAGGCCCAGGAAACTTAATTCTCGAATCTGTTTGTGCTTTGTTTATATCTTTATTTAACACTTTTCAATTTAGTCACTGCATTTGCAGAACAGAAAAATCATATTTAATGACAAAAATCAATATTTATCCAAAACTTTGTTTGCCTATTCAGGTAGATGTAAGATTCCTCGACTTCTTCCAGTTTCTTGGCCAACTTAAGTCTTTCATTCATCAAATTGAGCTTGCCATTTCAGTTCAGCTGATGTTTGAAAGATTTATTTTGCACAGAATTATTGCCCCTTTTACCGAACCGCCAAATTTACATGAAGCAAATGTCCAAACATGCTGTTAAAAGGCGAGGCTTCTGGCTGAGAACCGGAGGTTGGAATGTCCGGCTACTGCCAGGCTCCTCCAATCAATTTGCACCGCTCGCAAGTACCCGGTGGCGGGGATTGACCTCAATCAGCGGGACTGGAAGATCCCGCTGCCAGGAAGGGCTGGATTTACTCACCTTAGTCTAATGAAAACAAGGCCAATTATATCACCACCACCCCTCCCCTGCCTTTCATTCTACTTGAGATTAGTTAACTCAACAAAGATGAAGGATTAAATGTCCGATCTTTCATGGCCTGAATGATTCAATACCAACCCTATCAACACACTAGAGCTATCAAGGGGTCCAGAACTGTACTCTTTATGAAGTATTTATAGCTTAATTCACCATTTACTCCTTCCTTGTTGTCTTGAAGGAGTTGGCATCTCCGCTCAGATTCATAGATTATCATAGAATTTACAGTGCAGAAGGTGGCCATTCGGCCCATCGTGTCTGCACCGGCTCCTGGAAAGAGCACCCTACCCAAGGTTAACACCTCCACCCTATCCCCACAACCCAGCAACCCCACCCAACACCAAGGGCAATTCTGGACACTAAGGGACTTAAATTGAAATAAAATTTGGACAATCAGCATAAAGGTCAACCAATTCAGTGTCATCCATTTTTCAAACCTGTCAAGGTTGAATTTCACATTTACCTGGTACATTTTGCTGTGATAGTAACAGGATTTCTCCGATATTAATTTTACATAGATTTATATCAACAATCACTATGGGTGGGCATTCACCCAGTGGGGCTGAAACAAAAGTGTTTACCTATTCAAAAATCAGCTTGGCTATTCCACCACCAAAATTTCAAATCAAACATTTATAATGACTAATTATCATCAGTCACCCACCTAGTCGAGCCTACATTTGCTGTCACTACCTCGGTTCGGTCCTTTGAAGGAATTGTTCCACTGTGGGACCCCAGTCCCAATTGTAGTACCGTCAAATGAACTTCATGGCCTCACTTCCTTTTTTCTCCTTAGTTTTTCATTTTCCTGGTCAATCTTTCGCTCCCGCTTTTTATTTTAGAGTTCAGTCTGTTTGAAGGAGTGCAGTTCTGTAGGTGACAGATAACTCAACTAATTGAATATTGATGCCTGAGGGTATTCCTGTTTTTAACAATACAAATGCAAATCCATCCAATCGTCAGAGGATTATGATGAGGAGTGGGATTCTCATCTGATTGACCTGCGCTAGTCCTGGGAAACAATTGTAACACTACCACTGTCTGGGCTGAGATCAGGCAGCTGAATTCAGGCCAGTAAACTTTCAGGAAAGAAAGGGAAAATGCTGGAAAATCTCAGCATGCCTGGCAGCATCTGTAGGGAGAGAAAAGAGCTAACGTTTCGAGTCCGATGACTCTTTGTCAAAGCTCAAGAGACAAAGAGTCATCGGACTCGAAACGTTAGCTCTTTTCTCTCCCTACAGATGCTGCCAGACTCTGAGATTTTCCAGCATTTTCCCTTTCGTTTCAGATTCCAGCATCCGCAGTAATTTGCTTTTCTCCAGCATTAAACTTTCAGACTGTGGTAGTCACCACTGATGTATTATACTGTATATATATATATATATATATGGGTTTTACGGTAAGGCCCCTGTACTACAGGTCGAGGGTAGATCCCTGCCAGCTGGCTCCGCCTAGTAGGCGGAGTATACATATATGTGCTCTCCATACAGCAGCCATTTCGTCAGCTGCTGTAGGAGGCCACACATCTCTGTATAATAAAGCCTCAATTACATTCTACTCTCATCTCGCCGTAATTGATAGTGCACAGACACATTGGAACATTTTTCTTGGTCTCTAACTAAACTCTGCCCTCAAATTTTTATATTCATTCGTGGGAGTTGGGCATTGCTGGTAAGGCAAGCATTTATTGTCTACCATAATTGCCGTTGAGGAAGTGGTGGAGAAGTGCATTTTAATGTTGTTGCAGTCCATCTAGTGTAGGTAGACCTGCAGTGCTGTTAGACAGGGAGTTCAGGATTTTAATCCATCAACAGGGAAGGAATGGTGATGAATTTCCATTCAGGGTGATGTGTGTCTTGGAGGGGTGATCCCAATCATCAGAAGCACTTCTCCTTCTAGGTGGCAGAGGTTGCAGGCTTGGAAGGTGCTGACAAGAGCCTTAGTAAGATGCTGCAGTGCATCTTGTAGATGGTAGACATCTAAATCACTGTGCACTTGTGGTGGAGGCTGGGACTGTTTAGATTGAAACATGGGAGCTGCTTGTTCTGGATAATGGCGAACCTCTTGAGCGTTGTTGGAGCGGCACTCATCTAGGTAAACGGGGGTATTCCATCAAACTCTTGACTTGTGCCTTGTAGATGGTGGTAAGGTTTTAGGGAATCAGGAGGTGGGTCCCTTGCCACCCATGACCCAGCCCCTGACCTCTGTTTGCAGCCACAGTGCTTATATGGCTGGTCTACTTGAGCTTCTAGCCAGTGCTAACCCACAATAGTGAACTCGCTTTAAGACTACAGTCCCTTTTTTTGTGTTTAATACATTTAGAATACCCAATTCATTTTTTTCCAATTAAGGGGCAATTTAGCACGGCCAATCCACCTAACCTGCACATCTTTTGGGTTGTGGGGGCGAAACCCACTCAAACATGGGGAGAATTTGCAAACCCCACACAGACAGTGACCCAGAGCCGGGACCTCGGTGCCGTGAGGCCGCAGTGCTAACCCACTGCGCCACCGTGCTGCCCTTACAGTCCCTTTTTAACAATGGCCTTGATCCTGATGCCTAACCTCAGGGCTTGTTTTAGTTCAGTTTCCTGACATAGGAATGATATCTGCACTCGCTACAATTATTTTTCCCTTGATGATAACATTTTCCCCTGTGTGTGTAATGGTGCTTCTATTATCAGCACAATAGAGGGAACTCCCAGATGGGACAATGGAAACTGAAAGGTAATTGAGAATTACTGTAGCTTTTTCATCTTACAAATATAGCATACGAATACTCTCGGAATTCAGAGATTTCTCTGAAATTTCTTTTGTGATTCCCCCAGTCCAGTCCCATAACTTCAGCAGCGATTTGGTATCAATTCTGGCTACATAACGTAAATAAGCTTTCTGGGAAGTTACAGTCGGAGAGCAAATGAAGTCCTGACCAGGCTCACCCCCTGAGAAAGGAGTTGAATTACAAATAACAATAGGAGACATTTTTTAGTTTTGACATGGGTATTCTGCGAGAATTATGGCAGAGAACGGGGGATTCTAGTCATCGATTGCATCCCCCGCTCTAGTCACTGTCCGAGATTAAACTGGACTACTCCCAGTCTCGGCATCTTATCTGACCCCGGGTTGAGTTTCCAATTCCACATCCACTCCAATACCAAGGTCGCCTACTTTCATCTCAGTAACTGTCTCTGCTCTTACCTCTGCCAATCTCCTGCTGAAACTTATATTCATGCGTTTGTCACCTCCAGACACTACTATTCCAGTGTGCCCCCCCCCCCCCCCCATAGCCAGCCTCCTATCATCCACCCTCCCTAAACTTTAGCCCAATCTAAACTCTGCTGTCCATACGCTGTTTCCACATCTTTTCTGATTAAAGATTGTCAGCCTGAAACGTCAACTTTCTCTCCACATGTGCTGAACCTGCTGAGTATTTTCAGCAAAATCTTATCCTCTTGTCAGCATCCATGGAACTGCTCCACCTTTCTCTACGATACCTCCTCCAGCTCTATAATCCTCTGGAAACTCTGTATTCCTTCGGTTCTGGCCTATTGTGCACCCCCCAGTTTTCTTTGGTTGCTATGCCTTCAATTCTTTGGGTTATAATCTCTGAAATTTACTCTTTCAACATCTCGCTCCTCGCTTAACACACTCCTACCTGGGGCAGCACAGTAGCACAGTGGTTAGCACCGTTGCTTCACTGCTCCAGGGTCCCAGGTTCAATTCCGGCTTGGGTCACTGTCTGTGCGGAGTCTGCACGTCCTCCCCGTGTGTGCGTGGGTTTCCCCCGGGTGCCCCGGTTTCCTCCCACAGTCCAAAAATGTGCAGGTTAGGTGGATTGGACACACTAATCTGCCCTCCAGAAAGGTTAGGTGGGGTTATTGGGTTGGGCGGATAGGTTGGAGGTATGGGCTTGAGTAGGGTGCTCTTTCCAAGGGCCAGTGCAGACTTGATGGACCCAATGGCCTCCTTCTGCACTGTAAATTCTACGATTCTATGATACTTTAGTGACCAAGATTTTGTCAGCTGTTTAATATTGCCTTGTGTGGTTCAGTATTAAATTTCATCTGATAATGCTCACCTTGGGTATTTAACTATGTTCATGATGCTGCACAAATGTAAATTGTGGTATATAATTGCAGTTCAGTCATCAGCCAAGGCACTTTAAGTCCCAACAAAATCGAATGAAAAGTGCTCGCAGATGGAAACCTAGATATATAAAATGAGATACAGTAGTTTTAAATAGTCCCCCTAGACATAGAACAGTACAGCACAGAACAGGCCCTTTGGCCCTCGATGTTGTGCCGAGCAATGATCACCCTACTCAAACCCACGTATCCACCCTATACCCGTAATCCAACAACCCCCCCCCCCCTAACCTTACTTTTAAGGACACTACGGGCAATTTAGCATGGCCAATCCACCTAACCCGCACATCTTTGGACTGTGGGAGGAAACCGGAGCACCCGGAGGAAACCCACGCACACACGGGGAGGACGTGCAGACTCCACACAGACAGTGACCCAGCCGGGAACCGAACCTGGGACCCTGGAGCTGTGAAGCATTTATGCTAACCACCATGCTACCGTGCTGCCCTTCACAACCTAAAATAGAAACAGTAATTTCACAATCTATCAACCCCCTATAGAAATGCAGAAAATTGCCATCTGGTCTGCAATGGTTATATGGAATCATTTATTTTGTCTTTCATACAGCGAGGCTGATGTAAGCCAGAATTCCTACCGTTGATTTGCTCCACCTGACTCAGTTCTCATCTGCTTTGATTCCAATGGAAAACGTTGGCAGTACCCTAATTAGACCCAAGGATAATTTCAAGCATTATAGCTTCCAGTATATCTCTGCAAGCAAGTGCATGCTGTTTGGGCAGGTGGTACCCTGGCACTGCTGGTGCCACCTGGACACCCTGGCAGTGCCACCTGGGTACCAACCTGGCTCTGTCAAGGTGCACAGGTGGTGCTGGCAGGGGCATTGCCAAGGTGCCAAGCCAATATTTTTCACATGGTGATGATTGGCCAGGGATGCCCTGTGTGGGTGTTGGAGGGGGGCTGGGGACCCTCCCATAGAGCCTTAGGGAGGGGAGGGGGGTCAGATGTTGGGTTGAGGGCTTTGGAGATCAAGACACCATTTTAAAATGGCGTCCCGATCTCTCCCTACACTGGGGAGCTGCAGCGAACGGAACTCCTCGGTGCACAAAATGGGCAGCCTTGGCCGCGCGTTCCCCATGAGGCCCCTTATCTGACGCGAGTGGCGTTTATAACATTGTGTTTCTCGGTGCTGCGAGTGCTGGGAAACATGCTGTTAAATGCGCTCGCTATGGGACTTTGTTCCCATCGGTTTGGGATGCAAAATGTTTAAATGGTGCACTTTTTCCGATGACTGAAGAGCGGGAGGCCAGTTCTGCCACAAGTATTGCAGTTATCCAGTGTCGTTTTGGGGTGTTTTTGGCATTGGCGTCTGTTGCCAAGCTGCTCCTGCCATTGATCATCATGTTGGCATGTGCCAGTCCAGAGGTGTTGTTGCCATTTCTATCTGTCATTGACGAGCACCTCTGGGTGTGAAAAGTGATGTTTCGGGGCTGGATGTCAAGCTGACATAAGAACATAAGAACTAGGAGCCGGAGTAGGCCCCTCAGCCTGCTCCGCCGTTCAATGAGATCACGGCTGATCTTTTGTGGACTCAGCTCCACTTTCCGGCCCGAACACCATAACCCTTAATCCCTTTATTCTTCAAAAAAACTATCTATCTTTATCTTAAAAACATTTAATGAAGGAGCCTCAACTGCTTCACTGGGCAAGGAATTCCATAGACATGTGTGTTTGAAGCGCTGCTTTGAGCACCCTTCTGGTCTCCTGGTTTTGGTTATCTCGCCATGCAGAAAGTTCTTCAGAATGTGTCTGTCTTAACCCTGCAAACATGCCCGAACCAACAAAGTGACCTTTGCCTGATGAGTGCCAGCATACTTGGAAGGTTTGTGTTTGACAGAACTGTCGCATGCGTGATTTTGTCCTCCCATGAGATGCCCATGGGTGAAAGTTGTTGAGCTTCCTTCTCTTGATAAATGTAAGTCATCCAAGGATTCAGTCACACAGTAAGGTGCTGGGAGCACTTGCCTCATAAACTAGCACCTCGGTGTTTAGAGACAACTTCATCATTTTTCCATGCATGATACATGCGTCGGCCAATGGGGATATCTGCTTACTGTGTGCATCAAGAGGCAGATTTTCTGTCACCATGGACACAAGCTGGCAGAATTTGCTCACCATTTCCAGTTGTTTAGTGTGACACCCTGCCCTACAGTCAGGGATTCCCTGATGCTTATAGCAATGGAGAACAAGTTACAGGCATGGAGAGACAATCCATGGGTACTTTGTAGCTGAACTTCCATGTAGGTGACCAGCTGAACAGCGTAGAGGAGTTTATCGATCAGGATTGTTTTGTTTTAGTTTCATTCTGGACATATTGGAGAGCTTACTGTCCGGCCCAGTATGCAGGTAGACTCCTTCAGGGGAAGAAAAGGCCAGGAACCTGGAGAAGAAGATACCAGAGTGGGGGCCAGGACACAGCACTGTTTCGCTCCTTTCTTCAGCTTGAAACTGGCAGAGGCGATGTCTCCAAACTGCAGCGTGCAGTGGATGTTGGCATGAAAGGAACGGATTTGGTGAACAACCAATTTTCGCCTGTTCAGTAAAGTCAAATACTTTACTGAGACCCACGAAAGCAAGATCCATACCCCTCGCTTGTAGCTGGCATATGGAGAAGATCATGTAGATTCAATGGGCCGAGTGGCCTCTTCTGCACTGTAGTGATTCTACGATTCTATGATTCACTGTAGATCCACCAGCGTGGAAACCACTGTATTTCTGGACACACGTGGTTAGCAAGTAGCTGGGGTCTTTTAACCAGGACCCTAGTGAAGGGCTTCCCAGGGATGCTAAGGAGTGAAATGCTCCTGTAGTTGTTGCAATTTCCTCTGTCACCTTGGTTTTTGCATAACAGAATGAATTTTGTGCCGCCCATGTCCTGTGGAATGGATCCAACCCTCTAACAGAGAAGGTGGAGGTCATGAAGATGCGGCAGTAGATGGGATTGATGTGTTTGAGAAGTTCATCTGGAATTTCATCCTTACTGTATGCCTTTCAGATTTCTAAACAATTTGTGGCCGTCTCGAGATGAAGTGGGCTGGTTTAGCACTGGGCTAAATCGCTGGCTTTGAAAGCAGACCACGGCAGGCCAGCAGTGTGGGTTCAATTCCCGTACCAGCCTCCCCGAACAGGCGCCGGGATGTGACGACTAGGGGCTTTTCACAGTAACTTCATTGAAGCCTACTTGTGACAATAAGCGATTTTCATTTCATTTCATTTTCAAGTGCTGATGGCCTTTCGTCAAACTCATCTGTGACAGAAAGCTGCAGGAGAGCATCAAATGCAGTCCGGGAGTTGTCCGTCTCACGGGAGTGCAGCTCACAGCAGTTCCCAAAGCCACGGGGATATGTTGATGAAGTTTGAGTTCAATCATTTCTGGCGCAGCAACAATTTGGTAAGGGAACAAAGAGTACTTTGAGACCCACTCAGCAGAAATGACGGGAGTGATTTAACGCCATTAGTCTCATTTAAATATGCATTCACGGGATTCTACCAGCAGCTGGGACCTAACGGCCACGTCAGGGGGGCCACGTCAGGGGGGGCCACGTCAGGGGGGCCACGTCAGGGGGGCCACGCCAGGGAGGCCACGCAAGGGTGCCGTTCAGCACTGGTTTCCAAAAACATGGACCAGGACACTGGGTAATTGGGGACAGGGCGGGGTGATACCCTGGCATTCCCTCTGGCCCCTGGGCACCGTGGTAGTGACACCCTGGCACTGACAGGGTTCCAGGGTGGAACTATCAGGCTGGCAGGGCACTACCAGGGTGCCACATTGGCATTGCCAGGGATCAGGCCCCGGAGGGCCTTACTAGGGGGGGAGGGAGATGAGGGGTTGTTCCTGGTGGCCTCCCAGAGGTCGGGAGGGTGGGGGGTTGGAGAAGAAGCGGGGTCAAAAACAGGGTGGTGGGGGGGGGGGGGGCCTGAAAGGGGGGGAGGGGTTGGGGCAGCCAAACAAAATGGCGCCCCGATCTGCGAGGGGCCTTTCCTGCTGGGCTCACCCGCCATCCAACCTCACAGGCCACCCCCTGGCCACCCCCACCAGGCCCCCAGACTTCGCTGAAGCCTCCCCCCCCCTCCCCCCCCCAGCTAGCGGCACAGATCCCAGCCGAGTGCGGCGCCGCTGGACACAAACCGCAGCCGCCACGCCGGGTTCCCACCCGCTGAGATCACACGTGTCCCGTGCAGTTGGGAACTCAGCCCATCGGGGGTGGAGCATCGCGGGTGGGTCGACCGATGACAAGCAAATGGCGTTGTAGCGGTACACAGCATGCAACCGATTCCCCCATTTTTGAGGGGGCGGAGCATGGCGGACCGGCGGAGTCGATTCTCCGCCCGATCGCCGATTAGGATATTGGTGTCGGGCAGCGGAGAATCACACCCTCTATTTCCGTGTTTGTGGGCGGAGAGCCATCTGATGTGCGACTTCGCAGCACATCCCCGTCACCAGAAGTCCCCAATTCCACTTTCTCTTTTTTTAAAATAAATTTAGAGCACCCAATTACCTTTTCCAATTAAGGGGGAATTTAGCGTGGCCAATCCACCTATCCTGCGCATCTTTGGGTTGTGGGGGAGAAACACCACGCAGACAGGGGGAGAATGTGCAAACTCCACACACGTGGACAGTGACCCAGGGCCGGGATTCGAACCCGGGTCCTCAGTGCCGTAGGCAGCAATGCTAACCACTGTGCCACCGTGCTGCCCAATTCCACTTTCTCATATCTTATCCAAATATGCTTTGATTCCCTTAGAGTCCCAAAATCTACCAATCTCAGCCGTGTATATGCTCAATCATTCGTTCTCCATGCACTCTGAAGCGAAGAATTCCAAATACTCCCAACGCTGGGATTTCTCGTCCTCTCGGTCGGCGTGCCCGAACCCTTTGACAATACCTCCTCGCACAAAGACACACCCGCTAGTGGGTGCATTCTCTCAGCAACCATCCTGCCAAACCCTCTCCTAATCTTACATGTTTCAGTGAGATCGCCTCTCATTCTTTTTAAACTCCAGCAAGTTTAGGCCTATTCTGCTCAACAAGTGTGACAACAGGATTGGACATGGCTGCCTGAGCCTCCCCTCCCCCAACATCGGATGGCCTTCTACCGCACTGTCTGAGCTCACCGATGCGCAGTGTGATGGATATTATGTCGTGCAGATTATTCTCTGTAAATCCGGCAAGGAGCAGTAAGTTACGGGAGGCATGAAAGGGCTCTGTGATTGCTGAAGAGTAGAATGTTCAGTGAGATTGGACACATTAGTCATGAAGCCAAAGGCTGAATGAGTTATTTCGGCCCTCAAACTGCTGGTGATTTTTCCGCAACCATTCAAGCAGCGCGCTCCGTCCACACAACTCATTACTCGATTGTACCTGCCTATTTTCTGAAGATGCACACTGTGCAGCTGTATTGTATGGTGACTTACCGCAGTGGAAACGGCTGCATGCACCATGATAGAGGGCTGAAGGTTGAACACACTGTGATGTGGTAAGATGGCAGTTGGTGAGCTCAGTCTGGCTGTGGGTTGTCAAGAGGCCCCTGTCGAAGTGAGGAAGAAAACAGCAGCCAGATTACCAGCTTTAAAAATAATTCTCATGCTGCAATCTTCAGTATGTAGATACTGTTGGAGGAATCGTCTTATTGCAATCGGCAGAAAGTGTTGTGGGGTGATGGGTTAAACGGCAACCGGAACAGACTTCACGCCGTCAACACACTTCAGGCTATATTTTAAAAGGGTTCTCAACTGCAATCCAAAGGGTAAATGACACCCTTGATCACCATTAGAATCATAGAATCCCTGCAGAGCAGAAGGAGGCCATTCGGCCCATTGAATCTACACTGATCCTCTGAAAGAGCAACCCACCTAGGCCCACTCCCCAGTCCTAACCCGGTAACCCCATGACCCCACCTAACCTTTTGGACACTAAGGGAAAATTTAGCATGGCCATTCCACCTAACCCGCCCATCTTTGGACTGTGGGAGGAAACCGGAGGAAACCCACACACACATGGGGACAACGAGCAAACTCCACACAGACAGTCACCCAAGATCGGAATCGAACCTGGGACCCTGGAGCTGACATTTTGATATCAAGAAAGGCAGTTTATAAATGCGTGTTATTTCTTTTGTTTCTGACACACATCTGCTGTATTAATTCCACTGGCCCCTTCTTGTATCAACCAGAGATTGGCATGACGCATTTTTAAGATAGAATTGGCAGCAATAGCTGAAGCTCCGACTACTCTATCGGCCTCGTTCCCGCCGGCCCCACACTGTTCCTGCTCTCAGCCACAGCCATGAGGCGGCGGGTCAGTGGTGAGGGAGGAAAATACGGAAGGAAAATGCGAAGGCTTAAAACCCACACAATAAATAATAAGTGAAGTAGAAGCAAAGCAATAAAAGGAAAAGGTAGTTGTGCGCATTTTAAGACCTTGTGCTTTAAAACACAGTGACACCAAGGGTGAAGGAAAGAAAGTGAAGGGACGGGAGGAGAGAATTCCTGATGGAATAACAGAGAAGTTGGGCTCCCACCACAACATGCCTGCAGTTCTTCGAGGTTTTGATTCTCTGGCGTGGCTGCGACAGAATGATGCTGCATCCTGCAAGTGCATCCAGACTGCCAGAACAAAGGCAGCATCGTCTGAGACTGGCAAGATCACGGAAGCCCAGAACTGCTTTGCCTCCAACTCCCTCCCGGCAGTTGCAGGACCTGTCAGCAGCGTCTGTCAGTCTACAGTCCGCGTTTGCGGGGACGGGTGACTGACGGCACGTCTGCCGGAGCAAACGTGTGAATCACTTTCACCCCACGGACATTGCGAAGCAACAGGCTTGTCCCAAAGTTCAGGGTTTTATTAGCGTCACCTCGTTGGCTCCTTCACACAATCCCACCATTTTGGTGAATTGCAAGGGTTGTCAGGCCATTAAAGTGCAAATCGATGTGTGACGGACAGCAGATCATTGTCAGCTTTCTTACCAGCTGCCCTCCCTGATACTTTCATACCATAGAATTCCTACAGTGCAGAAGGAGGCCGTTTGGCCCATCAAATCTGCGCCGGCCCTCCGAAAGATCGGTCCACTCCCTCACAAATCTGTAACCCCCAACTACCCTTTGGACACTAAGGGGCAAATTATCATGGCCAATTCACCTAACCTGCACATCTTTGGACTGTGGGAGGAAACCGGAGCACAGACATGGGGAGAAATTGAAAACTCCACTGGACACGCAAGGCCGGAATTGAACCCAGGTCCGTGCTGCTAAGCGGGAGGTTGGCTGCTTGTGACCAAAAGCGACCTGTTGCACACCTGGCTCATGGCTTCTCTCAGGAACCCAGGTTTAGTGGTTGATGTGCCCGACAACTCTGTCTCAAACACAGGCACTATCGGGGAGGCTATTACAGCATTGTGGCTTGCTGTACACTGCATAATTTAACTCTACAATGGTCATTACACATTGAGGCCTGCTGGAGGAGGCCTTTCAGCAAGCTGATGGAGAGGACACTGAGGGAATACAGGATAGTGGGAAAGTGGATAGTGTGCAGACAGCTCTTGGAAGGCAACTCACTGAAGAGCAAAAGAAAATGACTGGATGATGGAAATCTGAAACAAGGACAAAAAATGGTGGAGATACTGGATTAGACAGAATCTGTCGGGTGACAAATGTAATTGGCCTGAAACATTAACTCTTTCTCTCTCTCCATATATGTTGCTTCATCTGCATTTTCTCCTGTTATCATTGAAAAACGGTCCCTGCATCCCTACACAACCATGTGGAATATGTTTCCAAGCCATTTTAGCTTCAAAGAAACGGAATCTCAAGGTGGACTTTAATAGGCCTGTGAACTGCCACTGGGGGGTCCATGGCAAATACAGCAGCAGTCCCAACACACAAAGATTTCAAAAAGCATTTTGATTTCCCTTGCCCGCAGAAATGCATACCCACTAATTGTCACCCTGCTGTTGGCCCCTCGTACCTATCCTGAGGATAATATTACCTAATCTAGTCCTTTGTGAGACGTGCCCACAGTAGCTGCAACATGGCTGGTGTGAGAGCTGCATGCAGATCATTCAAGTGATGCTTGAGGTTGTTGAGCTCTAATACTTGGGCCATTAGCCAGTAGCAACTCAACTTTGCTGGATCTCTCTCGCCCTCTCTCCTGCTATTCCCAGCTTCTTCTCCAAGGAGCATAGAACGGTTACATAGAATTTACAGTGCAGAAGGAGGCCATTCGGCCCATCGAGTCTGCACCGGCTCCCGGAAAGAGCAACCTACCCAAGGTTAACGCCTCCACCCTATCCCCATAACCCAGCAACCCCACCCAACACTAAGGGCAATTTTGGACACTAAGGGCAATTTATCATGGCCAATCCACCTAACCTGCACATCTTTAGACTGTGGGAGGAAACCGGAGCACCCGGAGGAAACCCGCGCGCACACGGGGAGGATGTGCAGACTCCGCACAGACAGTGACCCAAACCGGAATCGAACCTGGGACCCTGGAGCTGTGAAGCGATTGTGCTATCCACAATGCTACCATGCTGCCCTCTTTGTTACGGTTCAGAAGGAGGTCATTTGGTCCTTTGTTCCCAAGCTGGCTGTCCTGAAGAACAACTCGCCTAGATCCACACCCGTGCCGTTTCCACCAATGACCTGCAAACCTTTTTTGCTTCAGACAATGATCCAATTCTCTTTTGAGGGCCTCGATTGAATCAGTTTCCATCACACTCTCAGGCCAGATCCCAACCACGTGCTGTGAAAAAACATTTCTCCTCATGGCGCCATTCCTCCAGAGTGGAAACGCGTTAACCGTGGTCTTGGCAACAGCTTTCAGCAAATTTGAGGCAGCTCTGGTGAGTCCTGGGCCCAACTGCAAGTCGCCTTGGCTCCTGCTTCACAGTAGGGTTGCCAAAGCTCTGGGATCGGAGGCCCTGGAGTCTCGGGGAATTAAAGATGATTCTCCTGGACACAAACGTGAGCAACCGAGGGAAAAGTCATGGCAACGTTAAAAACTTCTGTTATTTAAAAAATTTCCCTTGAACAATCACTCATTGTTTTTAAAAATGAACTTTTTTTTAATTTATTTTTTTATAAATTTAGAGTACCCAATTATTTTTTTCCAATTAAGGGGCAATTTAGCGTGGCCAATCCGCCTACCCTGCACATCTTTGGGTTGTGGGGGTGAAACCCACGCAGACACGGGGAGAATGTGCAAACTCCACACGGAGAGTGACCCAGGGCCGGGATTCGAACCCAGGTCCTCAGCGCCGTAGGCAGCAATGCTATAAAAATGAACTTTTAATGATTTGCTATAAAATAGAATTAAATTATAATGAGGGAAAGGGATGCTTGACCAACAGTCAAGCATCATCCAATTGGATAATAAAATCTATTTGCTTTCAAATTGAGTGACCAATGGCAGGGGTTTAAGGGGAGGAGGAGTGGATGCGGGAGGCCATGTGATTATACTATCAGGAATACATCCCCACCCTCATCTGGGAAATGGTGTCTTGTTAATTGCATTGCTGGGGTTCGTTACTGCCAAGGGTACGGTAGCACAGCGGTTAGCACTGTCGCTTCACAGCACCAGGGTCCCAGGTCCGATTACCGGCTTGGGTCACTGTCTGTGCGGAGTCTGCACGTTCTCCCCGTGTCTGCGGGGGTTTCCTCCTGGTGCTCTGATTTCCTCCCACAGTCAGGTTTGGTGGATTAGCCATGCTAAATTGCCCTTGGTGCACAAAGCAAAAGATTAAGTGGGGTTACTGGGTTACGGGGATAGGCGTGGGCTTAAGGAGGGTGCAGGCTCGATGGGCCGGGATGGCCTCCTTCTGCACTGTAAATTCTGTGATTCGATGAAATACATTGTTAAGGTTAAGGGAAACAGGTGATGGATAGTAATTGTCTTTGAGCATATCAAAATGTTTGTTTAATTTATTGATTACTTTGCACGTTAGACATAGACATAGAACAGTACAGCACAGAACAGGCCCTTCGGCCCTCAATGTTGTGCCGAGCCATGATCACCCTATTCAAACCCACGTATCCACCCTATACCCGTAACCCAACAACCTTAACCTTAACCCTTAACCTTACTTTTATTAGGACACTACGGGCAATTTAGCATGGCCAATCCACCTAACCCGCACATCTTTGGACTGTGGGAGGAAACCGGAGCACCCGGAGGAAACCCACGCACACAGGGGGAGGACGTGCAGACTCCACACAGACAGTGACCCAGCCGGGAATCGAACCTGGGACCCTGGAGCTGTGAAGCATTTATGCTAACCACCATGCTACCCTGCTGCCCCTGCTTCTCCCTGTGTCTGCGTGGGTTTCACCCCCACAACCCAAAAATGTGCAGAGTAGGTGGATTGGCCACGCTAAATTGCCCCTTAATTGGAAAAAATAATTGGCTAATCTAAATTTATAAAAAAAAAATTAAAAAAATTTATTGATTACTGTTTTTCTGTAAATGGTATAACTCGGGGATTGCTGGGACACTGGATCGAGTGGGAGGAGAGCTGCGAGACTGAGCAAGTCAATAATCTCTCTCAATAAAGACAAGCCCGGTGGTCCGGGTTTCGGCTTTGCCAACCTGCTTTGATCCTGTTAACAGGGGACCCTACATCGCAGCCATGTTTCTATCTCTTTGCTCCCATCACATGCGCTTCCCCTTAAAGATGCAGGTGGATATTCTTTAAGTAGCCTCACTACGTGTCTTCCCACCTCCTATTTGGCGAGCTCCCTATTTAGAGCTCATATCAGGCTGGAGGTTCACCAAATGCTATGAAAATCACACTGAAAATGAAATGAAAATGAAAATCGCTTATTGTCACGAGTAGGCTTCAATGAAGTTACTGTGAAAATCCCCTAGTCGCCACATTCCGGCGCCTGTCCGGGGAGGCTGGTACGGGAATCGAACCGTGCTGCTGGCCTGCTTTAAAAGCCAGCGATTGAGCCCAGTGAGCTAAACCAGCCCCTAACACTGGCGCCACATCAGCCTCTCTGGACAGCTGCTGCATGCCTTGTTCCCATTCCCAAGCAAAACACACCCACCATAATGTATTATTTCTTTTTCGGGGCAGTGGTTTCAGAACTAATCCAGTGCAAGTAAACCATGAACATGATCTCGAGCGCCTGATGTAATCTATTTTCCACTGCCTTCAGCAGAAGGCCCAGATTAATTTGCGCAGAGCCTGCTACATATATCTGGCCTGGTGAAAAGCTGTTCAGAAAAGGTTGTTAGCAGCTT
The DNA here is from genome assembly GCF_902713615.1 of Scyliorhinus canicula. Taxonomy (NCBI): domain Eukaryota; kingdom Metazoa; phylum Chordata; class Chondrichthyes; order Carcharhiniformes; family Scyliorhinidae; genus Scyliorhinus; species Scyliorhinus canicula. The sequence goes on along the minus strand of NC_052153.1, from coordinate 21,674,104 downwards.
GAAGCACAGGCGGTGAGAGTGCTTGCCTTCCAATCAGACAGCTGTAGGTCAAAGTCCATTTTCCTTATTTGATTGCAGGCTGTTTACCAATGCCGGCTTGTTCGGAGCAGAGAGGGTTGGTAGCTAATGAGAACAAATTAAACTAGCCAGGCATTTCCAAAATGTATGCCAATTCTCACTGCAGGGAGATATCACCCCAAAAAAAAACCCCAAACTGCTGAGGATACCCTAAATCGCTCACCAATGTTATAATTCATGGTTTTGTTATGCATAGAATATAGCATATGCTCGTTCATAGAATTATTACAGATCTACATTTTCCCCAAGCACAGATATTCCCATGGCTATTGTGGACTGCATCCATAATTTGGAGATGTGCACCGAGGAAATCGGCCCCTGCTTTTGCAGTCTGCACTTGCTATGCGCACCTCTGTGCTGTGCCTTTACAGATATGTAATCCGGCAGTGCATAACTAAATACATGAAGAATTATTTTGATGTTCTTTAATAGCAGTTGTGAACTAAGTAGGCCCAGACCTGATCTGTGTACACTGGACGTGAGGAATAGCAACTAGTGGCAGCCTGCTTTGTTGTCCTGCTCGGGAGTAGAGGGTTCGGATGCAGGTTTGTGACTGGAAGTCCACACACGGTGAATTCCTAATCCCCGATTTGTATATGATTGCTGAAGTGAGATGAGTGACTAATTGAAAGATAAACTGCTTCCTTACAGGAGACTGTGCCAGCCTGGGCTACACCTGAATGGCTCCTGGCACCCTGCTCGAGTGGAGAGCTCTGAGAACTAGTTGACTGGCTGGCATCTTATTTCAGGATTATAGCTCAGGGTTAGAGGATTTAGGGCAGCACGGTGGCGCAGTGGGTTAGGCCTGCAGCCTCACGGCGCCCAGGTCCCAGGTTCGATCCCGGCTCTGGGTCACTGTTCGTGTGGCGTTTGCACATTCTCCCCGTGTTTGCGTGGGTTTCGCCCCCACAACCCAAAGATGTGCAGGGTAGGTGGATTGGCCACGTTAAATTGCCCCTTAATTGGAAAAAATAATTGGGTACTCTAAATTTATAAAAAAATAAATTTTAAAAAGGGTTCGAGGATTTAAAGGGGCGGGAAAAGATGTGAAAATTGAACCCCACCTCTGTGTCACTGAAACCAACCTTTCCGTCCCCTTCGTTTCCAATTCCTAGATTGTAACATGTTTGTGCGGCAAGAAAGACTTGCATTCATATAGTGCCTTCCGCAGGCACCGGAGGTCTCAAGGTGCTGTACAGCTAGCAAAATATGTTTGAAGTGCGGTCAATGCTGTGGGGAGCCGGTTAGCTTAGATGGTTGGCATGTGGTACAGGTCAATGCCAACAGCATGGGGTTCGATTCCTGTTCCTGCTCTGGTCGATTTGGCGTCTGCCTCCTCATCCTACTGTCATGATATCCACTCATGTACATAATGAGATGTAGACAGGCAGTGATTGACACATAGGATGACCGGTAAGCATACAACACAGTACAGCCAATCACCAGACAGGACACTACCACTATAAAGCCAGAGGGCACTAAGTTTCCCGCTCTCTCTGGACCCAGCTACTGAGACAGTCAGAGTCCACGAGCTAGTCAGTGCAAACACCATGCGGTAGCTAGTAAGTCTGGTCAGGCTACTACTAGGTCTCCAGTCAGTTCAGTATAGTGTCGACCCACAGCTGAATATGTATAGCAGTTCTATAGTTGAATAAAACAGTGTTGGATCCTCTCCAGTGTTAGACGATCTATAGTTTAAGGTGAAGAATCACACCGCTTAGCTGTAGTTCAGTGGATAGTCACCAAGGAGAAAGCTGAGGAAGAAGTCACTATGTAACGTCGGAAAAGCAGGAACTCGCAACATAGGGCAGCACGGTGGCCTAGTGGTTAGCACAACCGCCTCACGGCGCTGAGGTCCCAGGTTCGATCCCGGCTCTGGGTCACTGTCCGTGTGGAGTTTGCACATTCTCCCCGTGTCTGCGTGGGTTTCGCCCCCACAACCCAAAAATGTGCAGAGTAGGTGGATTGGCCACGCTAAATTGCCCCTTAATTGGAAAAAATAATTGGGTAATCTAAATTTAAAAAAAAAAAAAAAAAGGAACTCGCAACATTATAATGGTGTGATATCGATTGCTGGTTAATTATTGACTGACACCGAGGACAGCTCGTCTTCAAAATTTTGCCACAGGAGCTTTTACAGTCGCCTGAGAGGACAAGGCAAAGCCTCGGTTTCACAGAATGACAGAATTGTCATGACACAGGAGGAGGCCATTTGGCACATCGTGTCTGCACCGGCTGTCCAAGCGAGAATCATGGCTTAGTGCCATTCCCCTGCCTTTTCCCTGTACCCCTGCACATTGTTTCCATTCAACTAATCATCTAATGCCCTCTTGAATGCCTCGATTGAACCTGCCTCCACCACACTTCCAGGCCGTGCGTTCCAGATCTGAACCACTCGCTGGGTGAAAAAGTTTTTTCTTTCTCGAATCACATTTGCTCCTTTCGCAAATCACTTTAAATCCGTTCCCTCTCGTTCTTGATCCTCTTACCAGCGGCAACGGTTTCTCCTTATCTGCTCTATCCAGCTCCCTCCTGATGTTGAGCATCTCTATCCAATCTCCGCTTAGCCTTCACCTCTCCAAGGAGAACAATCCCAACCCCAATCCCAACGGCCAGTGCGGTAGCACAGTGGGTAGCAATGTTGCTTCACAGCTCCAGGGTCCCAGGTTCGATTCCTGGCTTGGGTCACTGTCTGTGTGGAGTCTGCACGTTCTCCCTGTGTCCGCGTTGGTTTCCTCCGGGTGCTCCGGTTTCCTCCCACAAGTCCCGAAAGACATGCTGTTAAGTAATTTGGACATTCTGAATTCTCCCTCTGTGTACCCGAACAGGTGCCGGAATGTGGCGACTAGGAGCTTTTCACAGTACCTTCATTGCTGTATTAATGTAAGTCTAGTTGTGACAATAAAGATTATTATTATAAAAACATCTCCAATCTGCCCTCATAACTGAAGTTTCATATTCCTGGAAACATTTTTGGAAATTGAGTTTATATTTCACCTGAATGAAGACAGCTAATATCTTCTGGTTTCTCCTCATCTACCCTGCTCACTTGCCATAGAACATAGAACATACAGTGCAGAAGGAGGCCATTTGGCCCATCGAGTCTGCACCGACCCACTTAAGCCCCCACTTCCACCCTATCCCTGTAACCCAATAACCCCATCTAACCTTTTTGGTCACTAAGGGCAATTTATCATGGCCAATCCACCTAATCTGCACGTCTTTGGACTGTGGGAGGAAACCGGGGCACCCGGAAGAAACCCACGTAGACACGGGGAGAACGTGCAGACTCCGTACAGACAGTGACCCAGCGGGGAATCGAACCTGGGACCCTGGCTCTGTGAAGCCACAGTGCTATCAACTTGTACTACCGTGCTGCCCATAAAGCATTCTAATAAATATGTCAAGCATGGTTTCTCCTTCATGAATCCATGCCGACTCTGCTTGATTATATTGTGCATTTCCAAATGCTCTGCTATTAATGACAGATGTTAAGCTCGCTGGCCTATAGTTACTTGTTTTTTTTGTCACTCTCCTTTTTTAAACAAAGGTGTTACATTGGCAGTTTTCCAATCCTCTGGGACTCTTCCAGAATTTAAGGATTCTTGGAAGATTACTACCAATGCATCCACTATCTCTGTAGCTACTTCCTTTCATATCCTCAGATTCAATCCATCAGGTCCCGGGCACTTATAGGCCTTTACCCTCATCAGTTTCCATAGTACTTTTTCCTCTAGTGATAGTTATTGTATTTATTTTCTCCTCCCCACTTCTGCCATTTAACACAGTTCTCATGTGCCTAGTCTTAATAAATTAACCCACGATGTTACCCAATCCTTTTGTACTGCAGAATAATGCCAGCAGCACGGGTTCAATTCCGTACGGGCCTCCCCGAATAGGCACCAGAATGTGGCGACTAGGGGCTTTTCACAGTAACTTCATTGAAGCCTACTTGTGACAATGAGCATTATTATTATGAGAGATTAGTGCCTTGTCTCTTGTACAATAAATGTGATGTGGAGATGCCGGCGTTGGACTGGGGTGAGCACAGTAAGACGTCTAACAACACCAGGTTAAAGTCCAACAGGTTTGTTTCAAACACTAGCTTTCGGAGCGCAGCTGCTTCATTCACCTGAGGAAGGAGCAGTGCTCCGAAAGCTAGTGTTTGAAACAAACATGTTGGACTTTAACCTGGTGTTGTAAGACTTCTTACTGTACAATAAATAAGTCCAAGGTATTACATTCCCAAATTAACACGACAACCATGTGATCAAAATCCTCCTTAACTGATACAATAAGATTTTTCTCGAACTACTTTCCTCCCCAGCCTCTGCACCAAACCACTTCTTATCCTCTGTGATTTCGACCTCCATCACAACTCATCATGTTCTCTCTCCTCTGGGTTCACTGCCCTCTTATCCTCCTGAAATCTCTCTCTCTCCATTATAGCGGTGTCGAGGAAATGCCACTGGACTAGTTTGTAGGTTCAAATGACACTGGGTGAAAATTAAATTAACTAGTAAATATTTGGAGCTGATAGTGTCAGTAAGGATGTCTTAAAACTATCATTGGTTATCATTAAAGCCCTACCTTTTAGGGAAGGAAATCGGCCATCCTTACCTGGTCTGGCCTACATGTGACTCCAGACCCACAGCAATGTGGTTGACTCTGAAATGGCCGTGCCCGCCAAGGCGTTCAAGTGCAATTTGAAAAGGGTAACAAATGCAAGGACTTGCCAACGGTGCCCACGTTATAATAATTTTTAAAATATTTCTGCGTTGACTGATTTACTCAACCGGGCTCTCATCTCTATCTTTTACGTGCAAGTCTCCAATAAAACTGTTATTTTATGAGGGTGGCACTGTGATGCAGTGGTTAGCACTGGTCCCTCACGACGCTGAGGACCCGGGTTTGATCCTGGCCCCGGGTTACTGTCCGTGTGGAGTTTGCACATTCTCCCTGTATCTGCGTAGGTCTCACCCCCACAACCCAAAGATGTGCATTGTTCCTCTTTCCTTTAAATCTGCTGTCATCACTCCTCTCCTCAAAAATTCAACCCTTGACTCCTCCATCCGCAAACTATCTCCAACCTCCCTTTCCCCGCCAAAGTCCTTGATCGTGTTTTAAAAACAGAAAACATAGAACATAGAACATAGAACGATACAGCGCAGTACAGGCCCTTCGGCCCTCGATGTTGCACCGACATGGAAAAAATCTAAAGGCCATCTAACCTACACTATGCCCTTATCATCCATATGCTTATCCAATAAATTTTTAAATGCCCTCAATGTTGGCGAGTTCACTACTGTTGCAGGTAGGGCATTCCACGGCCTCACCACTCTTTGCGTAAAAAACCCACCTCTGACCTCTGTCCTATATCTATTACCCCTCAATTTAAGGCTATGTCCCCTCGTGCTAGCCACCTCCATCCGCGGGAGAAGGCTCTCGCTGTCCACCCTATCTAACCCTCTGATCATTTTGTATGCCTCTATTAAGTCACCTCTTAACCTTCTTCTCTCTAACGAAAACAACCGTTGGAATACCTCAGCAGGTCTGGCAGTATCTGTGGAGAGAGAAATAGAGTTGACATTTCAAAGAATATCATATTGGACTCATTGAATTCCTGCAGTGCAGAAGGAAGATGTTTAGCCCATCGACCCTCCAAAATGCACCCTACCCAGGACCATTCTCCTGGCCTATACCAGTAACCCCACCTAACCTTTGGACACCAAGGGGCAATTTAGTTTGGCCAATCCACCTAACCTGCACATCTTTGGACTGTGGGAAGAAACCGGAGACACGGGGAGAATGTGCAAACTCCACACAGACGGTCACCCGAGGTCCGAATCGAACCTGTGTCCCTGGCGCTGTGAGGCAGCAGTGCTACCCACTGAGCCACTGTGCTCGAAATGTTAACCCTGTCTCTCTTGCCACAGAGGCTGTCAGACATGCTGAGGTATTCCAGCACTTTGTGTTTTAATTCAGATCTCCACCATCCACAGTAATTTGCTTTTTTCCTTGAATGTGTTCACGGGATCACAGAATAGTACAGTGCAGAAGAGGCCCTTTGGCCCATCGAAACTGCCGACGCATGAAAAACACCTGACCTGCCCACCTAACCCATTTGCCAGCACTTAGCCCAGAGCCTTGAATGTTATCACGTGTCACCTGCTCACCCAGGTACTTTTTAAAGAATGTGAGGCAACCCGCTTCTACCACCCTCACAGACAGTGCACTCCGGACTGTCACCACCCTCTGGGTAAAAACATTTTTCCTCAAATTCTCTTCAAACCTCCTACCCCTCACCGTGAACTTGTGTCCCTTCATAACTGACCCATCAACTAAGGGGAACAGCTGCTCCCTATCCACCCTGTCCATGCCCCTCATAACCTTGTGCACTTTGCCTCCCAAATTTCTGTCCACCTTTCCCAGAACTCCAGGTTTGAATTCGTCCAATCAGGTTTTTGCCCTGCCACAGTACTGAAATGGTTCATATCAAAGTCACAAATGACATCCTACGTGACTGTAACAAAGGCACACTTTCCCCCTTGTCCTCCTTGACAGAGCTGCTGCCTTGGACCCCGCACTATCCTCCAGCTAACTCACCATTGGCCCACCAGTTGGGTGGGGCCTGCTCTCACATGGTCCCATTCTTATCTATGTAATCATAGCCAGAGAACCTCTTCCTGCTCCTACACCATTATCTCTGGTTTCCTCCAAGGATCAATCCTTGGCCCCCCTCCTATTTCTCATTGACATGTTGCCCCCTCGAGAGATCATCCAAACACATGGGGTTAGTTTTCACATGTATATTGCCGACACCCAGCTCCACCTCACCACTGTCTCTCAACTCTTCCAATTTTGTTAAATTGTCAGATTGCTTGTCTGACATCCATTACTGGATGAGCAGAAATATCCTCCAATTAAATATTGGAAAGGCAGAAACCTTTATTTTTGGACCCCACTCTGAACTCTGCTCCCCAGTGACTGAATTCATCCCTCCCCCTGGTAATGGTCTGACATTAAGGCTTTAGCCACTCAATTCACAACCTTGTTGTCAAATTTGACTCTGAGATGAGCTTCTGACACCATGGGCGAGATTCTCCGCCCTGCCAGCCGTGTGTTCCTCGGTGGCGCGTCCTTGCCGACAGCGGGATTCCCCGTTCCCACCACCGGTCAATGGGATTTCCCATTCTGGCCACCCCACGCCACTGGGAAACCAGCACCGTAGGCAGCAATGCTAACCACTGTACCACCGTGCTGCCCTCCTCCGTAAACTCGAGGTCATCCAAAGCTCTGCTGCCTGTGTCTTAACTTGCAGTAAACTGCATTCCCCCATTACCCCTTTGCTCTGTGGCCGACTTTGGCTGAGGGTGAGGGCGGCATGTGGCGCAGTGGTTAGCACTGGGACTGCAGTGCTGAGGACCCGGGTTCGAATCCTGGCCCTGGGTCACTGTTCGTGTGGAGTTTGCACATTCTCCCCGTGTCTGCGTGGTTTCACCCCCACAACCCAAAGATGTGCAGGATAGGTGGATTGGCCACACTAAATTGCCCCTTAATTGGAAAACATATATAAATGAGTACTCTAAATTTATAAAAAGATTTTTTTTTAAATACATTGGCTGCGGGTTAAGCAATGTCCTTGTTTTAAAATTCTCGTCCTTGTTTTAAAGTCCCTCCATGGCCTCGCCCCTATCCCTCTCTCTGTAATTTCCTCCAACTCCACAAGTCTCTGAGATATCCGCATTCCTCTAATTTGGGCCTCTTGTGCAGTCCCAAAAATAATTTGGCTCTGCCACTGTTGCCTCAGCCCAAAACCCTGGAATTCCCTCTCTGCACTTCTCCACCTCTTTTGCCTCCTTTAAGTCATTTCCCTAAACCTCCCTCTTTGACCTGGCCTCTGGTCATTGGGCCTAACATAGAACATAGAACAGTACAGCACAGAACAGGCCCTTCGGCCCTCGATGTTGTGCCGAGCAGTGATCACCCTACTCAAACCCACGTATCCACCCTATACCCGTAACCCAACAACCCCCCCTTAACCTTACATTTTTTAGGACACTACGGGCAATTTAGCATGGCCAATCCACCTAACCCGCACATCTTTGGACTGTGGGAGGAAACCGGAGCACCCGGAGGAAACCCACGCACACAGGGGGAGGACGTGCAGACTCCGCACAGACAGTGACCCAGCCGGGAATCGAACCTGGGACCCTGGAGCTGTGAAGCATTTATGCTAACCACTATGCTACCGTGCTGCCCACATCTCCTCATGTGGCTCCCTGTCGGGCGTTGTTTCGGAAATGACCTTGTGAAGTACTTTGGAATGTTTCCTCATGTTAAAGGTTCGATAGAAAGGTAAGTTGTTGTTGTTGTGCTGTCTTGCCAAGTTGTTACCAAGGAAACGGAACAGACCTAGGTAGGGATACTTACTGCAGCAATCCCGTGCAATCAGGAAGAACAATTGGTGAAACTGGTGAGGAGACTCCAGGCTGTAAAGTGAAGGTGCAGCAGTGAGTGGGACTGATCAGAATTTTGAGCTTTCAGGGACATGATTGGAATAATGAAAAATAGGTGGGCAGGCAGTCAGGAGGGTCACTAACACTTGCAATGTATTAAGGGTTCACAACTGCAGCCGAATTCTGAAATTTGAGACTTAATGAGAGTCTTTTTAGAGCCTGTCTTCGAAGATTACGATGAACAGCGCCTGGAGGTGTTTGAAGATTGTCAATGGAAATGTTACATTCACGAGCTCTTGATGAGCATAATGCTGCATAGTTCAAAGGTACCTCATTCCTGTCAGCGTTGGAGTGGATTGACAAAACAGTAAGCATCAAAGAGGAGCCTGTGGAACGTTCCTCGCCTTTGCTGCCTTTCCAACCTCTGCACAGCAGCTTTCTCCTCTTCAGTCATTTTGAACTTCTAATTAATTACGATGAATGCTTTGAGTGGAAAAAATTCTGAGCGCGTACACGTTCATTTTGTATCAATGGTTTGCAGTGGCAAAGCAAGTCTTGATCTTCACACAGAATGTACTATACAGGAATAGGCCACTTTGATCAACTGATTTATGTCAGTGTTTATGGTGCACACAAGCTTCTTCTCACCTTACTTCATCTAATCCTCATGTAATTATCTTGTTTCCCTTTGAATATGTATGTATATATATAATGCTATTTGGCTCAAACACTCCTTCTGGCAGTGAGTTGCACATTCGCACCACTTTCTGGTAAAGTTGTTCATCCTGAACTCCTTGTTGGATTTGTTAGTGGCTCTCTTGTATTTATCACCCCTATCCCCTCGCCTCCCCTCACCTCCCAACCCCGCCCCCTCCGCTGTCAGTTTGCGACTCATCTTCCCTCAAGAAGAAATATCTTCCCGTGTGCACCCTCTTAAACACCTCCGTAATTTTAACAACCTCCATCGAGTCATTTGTCAAACTTCTCCGTAAACGTGAGGTTGTTGTGCAAAGTTCTGCGGCGGGATTCTCCGTTCCCGAGACTAAGTGTTAACGCCGGGGCAGGATTGGTGGACTTCTGCGACAACAAAACTGGTGCCGCATCTGGACCGATTCAGGGACCGTCGAGGGGCTAGAACCGACGCCACGTGGAACACAACCGATTCCAATGAGAAACAGTGCCGGATTCATCGGATTCATGATTGACATTCCGGAGGCCGACAAGCTGCAATATGACCCACGGCGCTACGTTTACAGTGGGCTGTCAGCAACCTGCGCAGTTGCATGGCTGCCTTGTCGGCTGCGGCAATGGTGCTCCACGCCCGTCCACACCGACCCCACAGCCCACCTTCTGGCCAACCCCCGCTACTCCCCCTAGCCCTGGCAGGAGCACCCCAGCCAGCGGCACAACTGTCAGCAAACTATGGTGATGTTGGACACTTTCCGTACCCCCTCTCTCTCTCCCTCAGCAGTCACACCATCTGTTTCATGATTTGTAAAAGCACAAGTGAACCTTGCCGTCGAGAATTCGGCCCATTGGAGGCGGAAAATCGCGGAGGTCCCGGAGAATACTGGGTGGGGTCTGCTAATGATGTGCCAAAGGCGTTTACTGTACATGTATTCTGGAATGCATTGACGCTGCCGTCGAGACGACGGAGAATTGCGATTTGGCGCGAAATCGGCGCCCGCCGCGGTTTCGACGCCGGAACCGATTCTCCGCCCAATCGCTTTTCCCGACTCCAGGGTCGGTCGACAGAGAATCTCTGATGCCCATGTCTTAACCTGTAACAAGCCCTGTTCTCCCTATCACCCCCTGAGCTCACTGATCTACATTGGTCAAGCAACACCTTAAGTTAAAATTCTCATCCTGGTTTCCAAATCCCTCCCACGGTTTTGCCCCTTTGTAACCTGTAATCTCCTCCAGCCCGGGAACCTTCTGGAGTATCTGTGTTCCTGCAATTCTGCACGCTTTTGTATCTTCAACTTGAATTGCTCCAGCATTGGTGGCCCTGCCTTCGGTAGCTATGGCCCAAACTCTGGATTCCCACTCCAAACCGTTTCTCTGCCTCACGCACCTCCTTCAAGACATTCCTTAAGACTTGCCTCTTTGACCAAGCTTTTAGTCACCTGACCTCAAATCTCCTTATGTGGCTCAGTGTCGCACTTTGACTTATATTCCTGTGGCGAACGTTTGGACATTTCATTATGTTAAAGATGTTTTATATATACATTGTAATTCTTATTGTCACCATTGTCAAGCAAAAAGCCCCAACCCGTTCAGTCTTTCTTGGCCATGGCAGGATTCTGACAACCCAACTATCCACTAACGGCAAATAAAAGTAGGCAAAGAACAGAGAATTCAACCCTGTCTGAATTATAGTAAATTGTGACTCTGTTACCAAGGACAGTGCAAACATTTGGCAACAAAGTTTGGAAGAATGAGAGGTGATCACATTCAAACATACAAAGTTCATCCAGGGCTCAACAGGGTAGATGGAGGAAGGACGGTTCCCCCTGGCCGGTGGGATCCAGAAACCGGGGACACAGTCTCAGGTGATTTGGAACTTAGATGAGGAGGGATTTCTTCACTCACAGGATAGTGAATGCTTGGAATTCGCAGCCCCTGAGGACTGTGGAGGTTCAGTCAGTGAGTATGTGTGGCGCTAACAATTGTACACAAAGACTCGAGTGCAGTACAAGAGAGGCTTTATTACAGTGAGATGCTATTCCTCCGGCGGCAGCTGTAGAATGGCATCTCAGTGAAACTTACGACTATTTATACAGCTCCCTGTGGGCGGAGCTAGCCGGCAAGGGCTTACCGGAGAAACCTGTAATACAGGTACGGCCATACATCCCCCTACTGCAAGCACACATATATACATTGGTTAGATCACCACAGTATGTTCATGACTGAGGTCAATAGATTTCTACATATTAAAGATATCAAGGGGTATAAGCATAGTGCTTTGAGGTGGACGATCAGTAATGATCCAGTTGAATGGCAGAATAGGCTCAAGAGCCGAATGGCCTAGTTCTACGCCTTAGCTCCTATAAATTGTCAATCTGCATCAGTATAAATGCTTTTATGACAAACAAACATGAACAGAAATGAAAAATGCGGAAAAACTTTGAATAATATTGACCATCATCAATTTAAAACAGTAAAATTAGGGTCAGTTCTCATATTCTAATGGTACTGATCTGTAGGAGCCTCAATTATCCTCATTCCCATCATCCACCTTTCCATCGAAATTTCTACAGAAATTGGACTTTATTTTGTTCAATCTAGCTGAAGTGCAATTGGTTTGTGCCCCATCGTGTTTTCGCACGTCCTTGTTTATGACCCTGCAGCATTAATTGTTGCAATGCAGAATTTGCTATCAATGGCATTCTGAGCCTTGTTTTTTTAGGTCAAGCGATCGCTGTGATTGACGGTGACGGAGGTTCCTCAGCAGGAGCGGCATCCAATGTTTTCTGCCAGCAAATCTCCATTTAGAAATGGAAAAAAAGCACGCCAAGGTCGGAATCAGATGGAATTAATAGACTAGTTGTAGAGGTTAACAACTCATTGCATTAGATTAAATATGAGAGGGGAATTCTCATTAATCCACTACCTTTACCTATTCAACAGGTTATAATGGATTCCTCCATTATGGGCATCACTGGAACACTGTTGCTAGAGATGGTCACCGTGGTCCCAATGAAATGACGGGCAACACCAATGAGTGCTTAAGTAGGATGTGCTGACCTCCTAATCTTGCTTGACCACCCTTTTATGTGGTACGCAGCATGTAAACTCCATTCCCCCTTAAAAGTACGAAATGTGCTAATGTTCAGAACAAAACAACTTTCTGGACGTGATTCCTGCTCCATGGATCTCAAGTGCTTCTGACTGGTCAGGACCTCCGCCCACTGCAAAAGAGTCAAGTTGCAGCTTCCAAATATACTCATGTGTCGGAGTCGGGTCCAAGGTCTCTTCCCTGGATTGATGGCAGTGGAGGGAGGGTGGGAGATATTGGGGGGTTGGGGGAGGCCCAAATTCAGCTGCTGGAAGCAACTTAGCAAGGGGTGAGCAGGCTGGGGTGGGGGGGGGGGGGGGGGGGGGGGGGGGGGAAGGACAGGATGGAGAGCTGACATGGTATTGTGCAGCCAGCTCCATATTGTTTGTTAAAAATGGTCAAAAGCTTAAGAACATAATTGCTGTTTTCCTCACTGACCTGGGCAACCATTCTTCTGTGGTCAACTGCAGGCCCTGGCAGCAATTAATATTTTTGGGGCACTTATTACTGCCATAGCAATGCCGGATGCCAGGCACTAATTGACATCCTTGGCATCCAGTATTAGAAGGACACAACATAGAACATAGAACATAGAACAGTACAGCACAGAACAGGCCCTTCGGCCCTCAATGTTGTGCCGAGCCATGATCACCCTACTCAAACCCACGTATCCACCCTATACCCGTAACCCAACAACCCCCCCCTTAACCTTACTTTTATTAGGACACTACGGGCAATTTATCATGGCCAATCCACCTAACCCGCACATCTTTGGACTGTGGGAGGACGTGCAGACTCCACACAGACAGTGACCCAGCCGGGAATCGAACCTGGGACCCTGGAGCTGTGAAGCATTTATGCTAACCACCATGCTACCCTGCTGCCCCTAATGGCAGGATATACATCAGAGGATTTTGCCCTGGTTTGTATCTTCTGGAACTATGGCCCAAGGACTAGCAGAGCTTGGGCATTCACACTTTGTGAAGGAATTAATGAAGGATAGACTCCATCACCGTCTTGCGGTTCAGTGGGTAGCATCTCTACCTCTAAACCAGAAGCTCTGTGTGCGAATCCCACCCTAGGACTTCATGGTCAAGGAAGATACGTTCATAACGTGGTCAAGCAGGTTGATTGTGTTAACCGGCAAACCCTTCCAGACACGCCAATGACAGGTATGAAGAGTGGGAGAGACTCCTGGGTCAGCCAGGCCTGATGGTGGTGTAGCGCCCCTCAAGATATAAGCCACAACAACAGACTAGTGACCTGTTCCCGGAATTACTAGCGACGGAAGCAGACGGAAGTCTTCCCTAGTGCCCCACTACGTACGGGAAGAGAATTGGAATAGAAACACTGCCTCATTGGGTAGCTTAAAACAAAATTGCTCCTTGCAGAACTACTGCAATTATCGCTGTGCTGACAGGACTTCTAGTTTTGCAGCTGCTCATTCAGCAGCTTAAGAGTTAAGGTAGGATTCCTGGTGTGTGTGGCAGATCAGTCGTCACGTGCAAACGAGAATAGCCAAGAGCAGGAATTTCTCAATTGAGCTTGAAATTAACGCTGGGCCATCCGAGCGAGACCGTGGAACTTTGGCGTGACGATGGTTTCTCCAGAATATGCTTCCATGGTGGGGCTGAATTACTGCATTGTGCTTACCTATGCTTTCCTGCTGCAGATTTGCAATTACTGGCACACACATGTAAATGTCGGATGGCCAGTGCTATAGCTGCAGTGACAGCTTGTCTGCTGGTCCTGATCTTTACTGCCAGGGCAATTTCCATAATTAGGCGCATATTAAATGATAAGAAATTCTGTTACGTTTTTTCTTAAGTTAAATCAGTCTTTGGCATTTATACACTCAGGTGGTTAATCTAATCACCCGAGTCATATATTCTACCGTGTGGAGACCTGCACACCACACCACTCCCCCCCCCCCCCCCACCCCCCCCGTCCTCTTTGCCACCTTCCCCCACCCCACTCCGCCACAACCCAAAATGAAACCGTCAAATTGTGATTGTGTTTTATGGTGCGAGTCGGTGAAAAGACTGAATTCAAAACTGTGTGGGGGATGCAGCCCTTGCTGAACAGAGAGCCCCGCCGGCCATGAATAATTCACAAGGTTCATCCACCATTCCTGCTCACGTTCCTGCTGGTGGTGTTGAGTGCAGAGCGCGGCTCCAGATCTGCACAGTAATGAGTAGAAAAGTGACAACAGAGATCTCGGGGGGGGGGGGGGGGGGGGATTTGACAGGGAGATGAACACCACTGCGGTGAAACGTGTCTCTAATGACCCCTTGGGGACTTAACTTCAATTCGCCTTCTGCAGCCTAATAAAGTTCAAATTTGTTTTGCTGGCTTGCATGATCTAGATTGCTGATAACGGGTCAGTGTATACCGACATGCTTGCCTTTCTGTTCGTATTCATACAACTGTGTTCCTTTTTGTCCTCAATAAGTCTTTCTTAAACTGTTTATTTTAACAATTCTACACTTGTAACACAATGCTATGTTTCTCCGTATAGAGACAGTGCCATCTAGTATTTGAAAGGCTTTAGTACAGTGATAATGTTACTAAATAGGATCCCATTGTTCTGGTCACTATGCAGTCTGCGCTAAAAAGGTTCATTTAATGAGCAATTCAAATTAGCCTAATATTAAAGCAAAAACTGCAGATGCTAGAAATCTGAAATATAAACAGAACAGGTTGGAAAT
Organism: Scyliorhinus canicula; assembly: GCF_902713615.1. Lineage (NCBI taxonomy): Eukaryota > Metazoa > Chordata > Chondrichthyes > Carcharhiniformes > Scyliorhinidae > Scyliorhinus > Scyliorhinus canicula. Next base: position 21,659,081 of record NC_052153.1, on the reverse strand, counting down.
ATTCAACAGGTCGGGCAGCATCTGTGGAGAGGAATAGTGGGCGGGATTCTCCGGTCGGCGACGCCGAAATCGCGTTCGTCGATTGGCCGGCGAATACCCAATTCCGACCAAATCGGGGGCGGTGCAGCTTTCGGCGTGCTCTGCCCCCTCCAAAGCAGCGTACCCCGAGGCCCCCCCCCCCCCCCGATGCTCCGCCCCCGACCGGCCGAGTTCCCAATGGCGTGGGTCGCGTGTGGTCTCGCCCATTGGAAACCGGGGTCTGTGGGCATTGTGGGGGAGGGGGTCCGGGGAGCGGGAGCCGGCCAAAAAGGGGGACTAATTCACGGTCCGGGTCTGCGAGCGGCCTCTGCCATGTCGCACTGCACGGCCGCTGCATACGCGGCCACAAACCCGGCAATTCACCAGGACGTATCGGCAGCTAGATCCGGGTGCTCTACATTGCCGTCCTGCTCGCCCCCCCCCCCCAGCAAAAACGAGGAATCGGTGGCCGTTTTGTGCCATTTGTTCTGGCGCAAACCGTTCCCATGCTGGCTTGGGAACATAGCCCCAGAATTGGAGAATTCTGCCCAGTGTTCTTTTCTTATATTTTTATTGAGTTTTCACATTTTGTATCCAACAATATACAAAACGACGTGATACCAACACATATATTCAAAACAGAGGAGCATTCCGACGATTGTGGCCGTGGCCCCTTCTTAAACAGGCATACTTTGCTTCCATCTTTGATATTCTTCAAAATGGCCAAGACACATATTTACAGACTTATGTAAAGTTTGTTTCTCAGGTCGTTTTCTTTTTTTTCATAAATTTAAAGTACCCATTTATTTTTTTTCCAATTAAGGGGCAAATTAGCGTGGCCAATCCACCTAGCCAGTGCATCTTTGGGCTGTGGGGGTGAAACCCACACAGACACGGGGAGAATGTGCAAACTCCACACGGACAGTGACCCAGGGCTGGGATTTGAACCCGGGTCCTCAGCGCTGTCATCCCAGTGCTAACCACTGCGCCACCGTGCTGCCCCCAGGTCGTTTTCTCTCGGGTGCTGGGACTTCCCTATGAGTTCCCCTAGGTCCCGACTCTACCGTCCGCGTACATGTCCTTAAGCATCGAGGGGGTGGGGCGGGAGTGCGGTTGTGGCCCGCGCTCGGAGGGACGTCCCTGCAGAGGGACCCTCCTCCATCCTCGCCCACTCCACTCCGGTTTCTTGAACCATCCCCTCACTCTTTCTGCTGTAGACCCCCGATGGTACAACTGTGGGTTCAGGAGGGTCAAGCCTCCCACATTTCTCCTCCTCTGTAGGGCCTTCTTTTGGTAACATGAGTTCTTTCCTCCACCCCACGCCCCCTCCACCCCACACACACACAAATGCCATGATTAACCTTGAAAAAGGGCCTTGGGGATGTAGATGAAGTGGGATCTGAAAAGGAAGAGGAGTCTGGGCGGCAGCATGTTCATATTGATCGTCTGCACCCTCGCTGCTAGCCAGAGTGGGAGTGAGCCCACACCTGCAGGTCCTTTTTGATTTCCACCGCCAGACCGGTCAGGATCCATTTGTGGAAATGTGTCCAGCCGTTGGCTATTTGGATTCCCAGGTACAGGAATGAAGTCTGGGCCTGTTTGAACAGCAGTCGCCCATGCTCCATCCCTCGAGTTCGGGGGTTTGAGCCATAGCAGAGCAGGTCATCTACACAGAGTGAGACGGCAGCACGGTAGCGCAAGTGGATAGCACTGTGGCTTCACAGCGCCAGAGTCCCAGGTTCGATTCCCCGCTGGGTCACTGTCTGTGTCTGCACGTTCTCCCCCTGTGTGCGTGGGTTTCCTCCGGTACTCCGGTTTCCTCCCACAGTCCAAAGATGTGCAGGGTAGGTGGATTGGTCATGCTAAATTGACCTTAGTGTCCAAAAAGGTTAGGAGGGGTTACTGGGTTACAGGGATAGGGTGGAAGGGAGGCTTAAGTGGGTCGGTGCAGACTCGATGGGCCGAATGGCCTCCTTATGCACTGTATGTTCTATGTTCTATGCTCTGTGTCTCCCCTTGGATACCTCCCCACCCTTTCGCCACTGAGGGCGATCGTCAGTGGCTTGATTGCACATGGAGGCGAGTGGGGTGGGAGGTGAGGGTGAAGGGAAACTATTCATAGCTCTGGGAGGGAGGGGGGAGGGTGAGAAATTTGTGAAATGAATTGGACATAATTTAATTTTATTCAAATTAACATACTTTGTTTAATAAAGGTATTCTGTATTTATGATTTTTTATGAAGTTCAGATAATATCTACATAAACTACAATGAAACACAAACATTATAGAATTTGGACAAGAACTATGCTCACATGATGACATCCAACAACATTCATGTCACTTCTTAGGTTTCAGGAGTGAGGCATTCAGCCCCTTAAAATATGTTTACTGAACTATTAGATGATGGCTGATCTGTATCTGGACTCCATTTATCAGCCTTTGTTCCACATTCCTTGTGTTATCTTCCCAGCAATGTTACGGGAAGATCCCAGAATGGGAGCCTGGCTCAATGGACCATCATTTTTACTTTTTATTCAGAAACGTGGATGAACAGAGTTACAGGACTGCCAATTGACTTTTTACAAAAGAGTCAAACATTTATTAAACAAGAAATGATTGCCGATAACACAATACTCCTTCATCCCACCTATATCTTCACAAACATACACAGATTTCAAGGATGACATAGTATACAAAATAGATCTTATACTATAATGTTCTCGGCAAATACACAGTCCCTGCAAACCAACAGGCCAATTGTGGTCAGACTCACCACACTCTGAAACCAAGTGGCAGATGCCACCCAAATCAACTTCTGTGGATTTATCATCCAGTCCCCCCAGTCCCCCCAGATGTTTATAATACTATAAGCCAGTGTTCTTCAAATTTTTTTTCCGGGGACCCATTTTACCAACCGGCCAACCGTCGGGACCCAATGGGGCCGACCTGAGCGACCCACGCCAGCCGACCTGAGCGACCCACGCCAGCCGACCTGAGCGACCCACGCCAGCCGACCTGAGCGACCCACGCCAGCCGACCTGAGCGACCCACGCCAGCCGACCTGAGCGACCCACGCCAGCCGACCTGAGCGACCCACGCCAGCCGACCTGAGCGACCCACGCCAGCCGACCTGAGCGACCCACGCCAGCCGACCTGAGCGACCCACGCCAGCCGACCTGAGCGACCCACGCCGGCCGAACTGCGCGACCCACCATTTTCTCTTACCTTGTTTGCTGCTGGTAAAAATGGAGGAAATGGTTTTGGGTCCCTTTGGCCCTCGTACACGCTCCTCCAACGGAACCTGTTGGATGAAGGTGAAGCCTTCCGAGTTGGAAAGTATGGAGTCTCCATCTGTCCAAAGTTCTGCATTTTTTTCCTGTAAACTTTTATCAAATAAACCCCCCCCCGAACTTGTAAAAAAAAGAAAAAGAAAATTAATAAAATTAGGATAAAAAAATTAAATGAACAAATGAATAAAATGAAATACCACCCCCCCCCCCCCCCCCCCCGAACATGTAAAACAAAAAGCTGCGACCATTTAAAAAAATAGCGGCGTGGGAGGGGCCGGAGTCACACAAAGAGGGAGGGAGCTGGGCACAGGAATGGGCACCCCGGGGGGAGGGCACACACTGGGTGGGAGAGAGGGCAGGATGGGGATGGGGGGGACAGGGCAGACTGGGGGAGGGGGCACACTGGGGATGGTGGGGAGAGGGCAGGATAGGGGTGGGGGGAGAGGGCCGGATGGGGGAGTGAGAGGGGGCACACTGGGGGAGGGGCCACACTTGGGGTGGGGGGCACACTGGGGCTGGGGGGGGTCCTTAATTCCACCTCAGCCAGGTGGCTGATCCGTGCAGAGAGGGGGAGCAGCACCGCAGAGAGGCCGGTGTGTTTGGGGCGGGGGTGGGGGAGCAGCGGGCCGCCTGTCGCTCGACAGCGTGGCCCCGGGATGAGGCGCTCCCGGGCCTGGGACAAACCCAAAACAATTCAGCACCAAGGCTTCGCTCACCACAAGCTGCAGCCGGAACTCCGGCCCCGCTCCCCAGACAGCTTCCCCGCTCCAAACCCCGCCTCACACAGCCCGCTGCCTCATCACCGCTTCAAACAAACCCCGCCAACAGCGCACTTCCACTGGGGAGGGAGAGACCCTCATACTGAGACCCACACCAAAAAAAGTAGCGGCCGCATTGCGCATGCTCACACGAACATCGGCGTGCATGTATAACAGGGCGCGCATGCGCATAGTTTTGCGCATGCATGCCGATGATAGTACGCGCACCAGCAATGCGGCCAAATTTTTTTTTTTTACATGGCCGCTTGCAGCCGGCGTTATTAAAAGTCGGCTGCTGCGCGGGGATTTGCGCGATCGGGAGCGCTGCGGATAACGGCTCCGCGACCCTCCCGACACCCGCCCGCGACCCACCTGCGGGTCGCGCCCCCGAGTTTGAAGAACACTGCTATAAGCCAACTGGTCTCACTGGAACTTCAATTTCCACGCAAGTATTTCCAAATCCCATTCTTGATAAAACATGCCTCAGAATCCTCTCCCAAACCAAGCTTTCTCTCAGATGCTTCACCACGGATCCACTTCCAGGATTTCAATCTCTCCTTTCAGTATTCCCCTGCCTTGGATTTCCACGTGCATTAAAGCTTCCACACAATCTCTCAGGTACCCCGTCCTGCCAACAGAAGACTACAGCTTCACTGGCTGTATCAAGTTATCCCCAACCTTAGGATCGCTTGAGACCTCTGACTTCTCACTAGTCAACTTCACCCAGTCCACACCTTGCATCTCTGTCTTTAACTGGGAGCCTCTCTCCTCTGCCCCTTTCTTGAACTTCAGTGAACAGTCCCCTTTTCAATTTACGGTTTCTGTAATGAACTCCAATTGGTTTTATTGGTTGGCCAATTGGAGTATGAGCTCCCTCAATAATAGCTCATTGAGGGGGCCCATATAATCACCTGTATAGGCTTTGTGAGCCAGTTTTAAGTTGACTGGACTGCTAGCAGCACTGTTTGTAGCTGCTCCTGTAATAGAACATAGTATCGTTATTGTAAATAAATATTGGTGTGGTGACGGAACTCCTGCCTCCCGTGGGTTAATACAGAGACCTTTGACTTCTGTCTTCCTGCAACTTCTCTTTCATTCCAAGGCTTCTAAAACTCTCAGTTCTTTTTTTTTTTAAATTTAGATTAGCCAATTATTTTTTTCCAATTAAGGGGCAATTTAGCGTGGCCAATCCACCTACTCTGCACATTTTTGGGTTGTGGGGGCGAAACCCACGCAGACACGGGGAGAATGTGCAAACTCCACACGGACAGTGACCCAGAGCCGGGATCGAACCTGGGACCTCAGCGCCGTGAGGCGGTTGTGCTAACCACTAGGCCACCGTGCTGCCCGTCAGTTCTTTAGCTTCTGGGACTTTCTTCCTTGCCCGTACTCCATTATTGTGCCTGTCTGCTCCTGGCAGTTTCTGTGAGAGCTGCTTCCCCTCAGGTTCCTGGCTCTGACTGATATTGGGTCTAGTTTAAAAGTAAACTCAAAATGTCTTTCCAAATTTAAGTGATAAGCAACAACCTAGTCCTTTGTTACATCTGTTTGTTTTTGCGTCGCAAACTCCCTAATCAAAATGGAGGCACAGTTTGAAATGAAACCAAATCCCCCATTCATGCAAGCACCATTGTTTAACATGAATATAATTTTTTTTTAATAAATTTAGATTACCCAATTATTTTTTCCAATTAAGGGGCAATTTAGCATGGCCAATCCACCTACTCTGCACATTTTTGGGTTGTGGGGGCGAAACCCACGCAGACACGGGGAGAATGTGCAAATTCCACACGGACAGTGACCCAGAGCCGGGATCGAACCTGGGACCTCAGCGCCGTGAGGCGGTTGTGCTAACCACTAGGCCACCGTGCTGCCTTACATGAATATAATTAAGGTTTTAACCTTTTCTCACACAGAAACAAGCAATTAAACTCACATAAGCCTATACCTTGTTTCTAATGCCCAAATATACAAATATGGATCGCTTAAATCTACCTCGGTTTCCTGACACGAGGTAATGGGAATAATCAATTGGGTGGCCGGTCACCAAAGTCTTGCAAAGCAACAGCTTTGACGGCCCCTTGATTGAAATTAATGGAGAAAATTAAGGGGGAGAAAAAAAAGATAAAACTAAAGGACAAAAATCATTCAATACACACCTTAATTACACCGATTGGTTTGCCCTGACAGATTGTCCCTTCAATGTTTAGTCAATGTTGTGCAATATGTCAGCCATGAGTCACAAGGCGGCTAACTGAGCCTTCAGATATGGCTAATTGCATTTCTGCTTCATAACTAAAGTGAGTTCGAGACCTGTCTCTCGGTTTGTGATCACAATCTCCTTTTTGCACAGCATATGCCTGTGTTCTTTAATTTTTCCACTTGCTTGTTGGTGAAATGTTAAGATGAAAAGTTTGTAACTGATTCTTAATTTCTCAATTATTCTGGGCACTTTACTTCCTTTGTTATTCAATGGCCATAGATGTTTGTTGAGTAAATGTACACGTGCCTTCTTGTGAGTGTGGATAAGGCCGATTCTACTAAATTAATGCAAAAATATGGTTGCCATAGTCGCATCTGTGACTACTCAGCAATTTCTATTGGCCCAACACTGTCATATGTACAACAGAATCCTGAGGGAGAGTTTGAAATGAAGGAAATACCTCAGGGGAGTAAAGATGAAGATTGAAGTTACCGAGGGAAGAGGAATGTGTAAAGGCTGAGGGAAAGAAAGTTGGAAGTTATCTTAAGGTGAGAAACCCAGGTAGGCCTTGGTGGGGGACAATACAATGAGGAAAGAAGTAAGAGGGATGAAATTGTTTGAAGCTGGCGAAGGTACCAGTGGAATGGAAAGAGATGAAAATGCAACTTGTGAATTTGAAAATGCAATGAAAAACGAAATGAAATGAAAATTGCTTATTGTCACGAGTAGGCTTCAATGAAGTTACTGTGAAAAGCCCCTAGTCGCCACATTCCGGCGCCTGTCCGGGGAGGCTGGTACGGGAATCGAACCGTGCTGCTGGCCTGCTTGGTCTGCTTTAAAAGCCAGCGATTTAGCTCAGTGAGCTAAACCAGCCCCTGTATGTAAAATGTAAAAATTTACATTTCCAGTAAAGTAAGAGCATTTGTGTTGTACCTTATCATCCTCTGCATGTCTCTAAACATGCTTCAAAGTCAATTCATTACTTTTGAAGTCTAATAGGCAAACACAGCAGGTGGGTTGTTCACAGCCAGATGACACAAATGGCTAACTGGATCAATCAAATCTGTCTTTGATGCTATTGATTGAAGAAGAACTGTTGGCTGAATCAGCAGCAGGGATCATAACTGGGCAGAATTCTCCCATTTTGATACTAAGTGCCGTGGCGGGGTCAGGAACGTGGAATATTTTCCGCGGCGGAGGCTGGCGAGTAAACACGCCGAACCATCAGGTCCTGACAATACTAATTATGCACCCGGGTGTTTCGTGCTGTATTCAGTGGCAGACAGGCCTGCATGGCACTTAATCTGTCATCATATCCATGAACCGTATTGAAAAGACGCCCAACATCGCTGCTCCACTATTGAAGTAAAAAGGTGGTCCTCCGGAGAATGAAGATGGATCTCTGGGAGCATGCTGAGGCCAGAAGATGGACCTCCCGAGAAAGCAGGTGGATCTTCTGGAACATTCGGAGGTTGGAAGGGACACCTACTCTGGGAGGTCCACCTATAGATGCTTCTCCAACCCACTGCTATGGTGTGCCAGGGTGTACGGTTGGGGGCAGCCTCCATCCTGAACTCCAGATGCCACCCCGGGCATTATTCAGATGAGACCCAACATCTGCCTGCCAAGTTGTTCCAAACATGATTCATGCCGTACATTTTCCTGCTAGCATCGCGGAGAATCTGGTGGTGGAGGGGGGGGGGGGGGGGGGGGGGGGGGGGGGGGGGAGCCAGTTCTTCAGCTGCATTCCTTTACTGGGATGCAAATGAGGTTCAAGCCGGCCTCTGGTGGGTTTCCTGAGCTGCCATGGTGGGCACCAGAGGCAGATCCTGCTGCAGATTTACGCTGGCGCAAAACCGATTTCTGGGCTTCCTGCCATATTCTCCCACCATGCCCGCCATCAAACACTGGGAGAATTCTGCCCAGTGTTTCTAAAGCCTGGCATCCTGGTGTTTATATTGCAGCCTAAAGGATATGGTAACGGACTGGTAACCCTGAAGTGCGATGTTTATAATCCGACCACAGGAAGTTGCGAAATTCAATAAATAGTCAGGTAAAATAGTTGTGTAACGCTTTTAGTCGTTGTAAAAAGAAACCTCCATCACTCATGTATTTCAGAGCAGAAAATCTCATCCTGAAGGAGTTCTTCAGCTTTACGTTTATTCATCAGTAAAGAAATACCTCCGGTAATTGTTTTGATGCACTGTTCAGTATCTTCAATGATACCCGTTTCCCCAGTACATGCAGCAATATGACACAAGGTTAAGTGCCCCAAAACCGACAACCTCAGAACTGAGGCCGTGCTAGATTTTGGATCTTGCTGGATTTCAGGCCAGGTAGTTTGGGCCATGTTATATTACGTGATTGTAATACGTCGTTACTCTTTTGCTTACTTCCTGAATGGTCTGATGGTTGTAGTTCAGAAAAACTATCAATCTTCAGATTAAGCAAATTCGTTATTTATTAAATAACGAATATAAATATCAATGAGTTTGTTCACTCTTCTACAACTATAACTGATGATTAAGTAAATAAGAAGGAGTACAAATAATGTTTAACTACACGTGCCAACTAAGTTATCTCTCTAACACTCTGCTCACTAGTCACTACTGATACGAAGAGATGGGGATCTCCTCTGAGTGCAGTTTATATACATGGATCTGGTGCTGCCATCTCGTGGTTGTCTAGCACTATATTGTAGACATTAACCCTTTACATATCAGCAGATATACAGATCACTACAGGCCAGTGTCACTCGAAGCGTGAGAATACATCAGCGACGAGTGGCTCAGCGGATAAGCAGACTGGTGCCACACTGCACAGATAAAGTCTCCAAGTAAGTTCCATTTTTTTTAGTTTACACGACTGAAATCTGAAAATGTCCAGTTTTTGGTAAACTCCGGTTTCTGGACAGCTGAATTTGAGACTGTACATCCATGGGTTCATGAAGGGAACCAATTAGGGGTGGCCAGGTTCCCTCCCTGCAGGACAAGAGTGAGCAAGTTGTGTTTTTACAAAAGTCCATCAGCTTTGATGGTTTGATGGTGATTTCTTATCCTCCCCTGGTGGCAGCCCACGGATATTTTGAATTCAATTTTGCAACTTGCTGTGGTGAGATTTGAACTCACTGGGGCCAATTAGCTGAGCCCCGTGCCTGGCCGGAGAATCGGCGCAACCGCGCCACGACGCCGGCGCGCGATTCTCCGAGGTGCGAAGAATCGGCGCCATTTGCGCCGGCGCGTTTGGCACGGAGCCGGCTGTGGGCTGCTGGAATCGGCGGGCCGCTGATTCTCTGGCCCAGGTAGGCCGAGCGGCCATGTTGATATGACAGAGTCCTGCCAGCGGCGTTGGTCCTGCCTGCTCGCTGACGGCGAGAACTCTGCGGGAACGGCCTGTGGGGGGGGGGGGGGCTCCTTCACCAGGGGGGGGCCCTCCGATGAGGTCTGGAACGTGATCAGGGCCCACCAATCGGCGGGCCGTCTTCTCTCCGCCCGGGCCTACTTTCTGGCGCGCCGGCCCCTGAACACTGACGCCATGTTGAGTCGGGGCCGGCGCGCTGAAGAAGTCCCCCGCGCATGCGCAGGTTCCCCCCTGTGGGGGCCAGAATTGGTCGTACCAGGGCCTGGTTCGCGCCATAGTGAAACGCAACGGCGTTCGCGACAGCTCGACCACTTGGGCTCCATATCGGAGAATCGCCCCACTAACTCTGACTTGCTAGTTGAATATCCTAGAGAGAGTACATCTTGCAGTAATGTACAGTTTCCTGCATCACTGGCACCTTTTTCTCTCTCCTCAATGGAATGAGCACAATAGTGTAAAAACAGAGCTGCAACAACAGCAATTCCTCGGTGGTGCTTTTCCTTCGAGAGTGTTTTGCTGTGTAAAAGCTTAACTTTATGTACCTAAAAATATACCTGACCCAAAGTATAATGGAATCACTGCAGTGCAAAAGGAGGCCAATCCACTCTGCACCGACCCTCCGAAAGATCCAACGGCCACCCGGGAGCCTAACCTGCACTTCCCTGGACACTCAGGGACAATTTATCATGGCCAATAGGGCAGCACAGTAGCACAAGTGGATAGCACTGTGGCTTCACAGCGGCAGGATCCCAGGTTCGATTCCCCGCTGGGTCACTGTCTGTGCAGAGTCTTCACGTTCTCCCCGTGTTTATGTGGATTTCCTCCGGGTGTTCCCGTTTCCTTCCACAGTCCAAAGACGTGCAGGTTAGGTGGATTGGCCATGATAAATTGCCCTTTGTGACCAGAAGGTTAGATGGGGTTATTGGGTAACGGGGATAGGGTGGAAGTGAGGACTTAAGTGGGTCGGTGCAAACTCGATGGGCAGAATGGCCTCCTTCTGCACTGTATGTTCTATGTTCAAATCACCTAACCTGCACCATCTTTTGGAATGTGAGAGGAAACCAGACTGCCCGGAGGAAATCCATTCAGACATGAAGAGAAAGTGCAAACTCCACACAGACAGTCACCCGAGGCCGGAATCAAACCTGGGTTCCTGGCGCTGTGAGGCAGCAGCGCTAACCACTGTGACTCCATATATCATTGTATAAAATCAATACTGGATTCGAACAAAAGTTCTGGCAGGCAATGTAATGGTGATGCAACATGGCTGCCACAACTTGACGCAGAATTCAACCAATCTGCCACCCACTGATGTTATATTTACCTCCAAATATATTGAATAGGCAGCATAAAGGTAGATTTCTGTCATGTTGATGGCTTATTTTCTTCTATAAAATAGTATTTGACAAGCAGATATTGTTTTTTCTTTAAATGCGACAAGTTCAATCTAACAAGACCTTTATTCACAAAATAAATATCAGACCTTTAGTGGTTACAGAGATTGGGAAACAACTTCATGATAAGCAGAACTGTTCAGGAAGTTGTGAAGGGGTTAATGCTGGTTTGAAAGGTAAAGTGAGACAATCTGGTGATTATGCAAAAATAAATGTGTGCAATTTTCTGTGTGGAGAATTGTGTAAAATGCGTCGGATACTGGGGCATTGTTGCAGTACAGTAATAGGAATTGGGAATTAATACATCTGTACTCGTTTTCACTGATAACATACTGAAGCTGTTTAATTTTTAAATCTCTGCGTTTCCCCCTGCCTGCCCATACCTCCCCCACTCCACCATCCCCCCTCCTCCATCCCTGCCCACATCTCCCCTCCCCCATCCCCCCCTCCACTAACTTCAAAGCTACAATGTCAATTAAAAAGAGCAGCCTCACAGACCTTGGCAAGATGTAATCTTAAAATGCTGGGAGCACCTTGCCCATGAGGCATACATTCTAGACAGGGTTGAAGAACTACACTGCATAGCAGCAACTGCACCAGAATGTTTAACAATTACATGTCTGCGTCCATGCAATTCACAGACACTGAAAGCATTCAAACTACACTTATACAGTAAAGAATACAGGAATATTTCTTTTGTTGGAAATTGGATTTCGCAGCCCTTGATTGTTCAGCAGCCCGATCAAGGCTACGGTTTCTATGTGTTAGTAACACAACATCAAAAACACTGGAAAATGTATTTTGATCGTTATGTCCAACTAAATTATTAGTACGTACTTTTAGTATGCGGTTATCAATTCACGAGGGATGGTCAATATAAATAAACATTCTCTCTAAATTTCTGAATCACTAGCCCATGCCAGGAATCAGAGGAGATAGCTAATCTCCCATACCCTTGTGAAGTGTGCTAAAGACATCTTCTTGCTACTGCCATGACGATGGAGGGGGAGAAATACGGAATTAGGCGTGAAATATGGAACTTTTAAAAAAAGACCTGAGTTTTTTTGTGTCACAAAGTGGCTGATAATGTACAGTCAGCCACTGACTGAATTGCTGCAGGGTGATCCTCCAATAGACAATGGAACCCAGACCAGGGACTTCCAAAACATCCAGGATATGGTTACCATCTCTGGGAAAGACAAAGGGAGATAATGGCTATCTCATCACAAGAGATCCTGTGAGTAAGGCTGAGACGGAATAGTGGATTCGTCTTCCCATTTGGAACATACAAATAATGGGTTAACCATCAGCTGGAAAGCTGCCCCGGGTTGTCTGTTTTGTGGACTCTGGGGGAAGTGCTGGAAGCTTTTAGCAGAAGAAAATATCAGCACACACACAGTGCCCCTGTAAAATTATTTTTACAGGTATATGTTCAATCTCTCTCTCTCTGACTGTGGAATTCTGTCAAGTCAAAAGGCCACCGCTAAAAAGAGAATGGAGAAGCTTCACTGCCAAACCACAGAACACTAGAATTGAAAAACAATTTTTCGCATGTGGAAGTCAACTCGACTGGAATCTCAAATCGTAATGGCTACCACGCTTCATCATCCATTCTTCACAAGTCAAGGACTGTTCTGAATACCTTTTTAAAAATCTATTTGCTTACTTTGAACTCAATTCTCGCTTCTAATCTGTATAAATGCATACGCATATGTTTTACCATTTTTTCCTGGCCTGTTAGTAGTTTTTTCTTTTAAATTTAGAGTCCCCAATTCATTTTTTCCAATTAAGGGTCAATTTAGCATGTCCAATCCACCTACCCTGCACATCTTTGTGTTGTGGGGACAAAACCCACGCAGACACGCAAAAAATGTGCAAACTCCATACGGACAGTGACCCAGAGCCGGGATCGAACCTGGGACCTCGGCGGCGTGAGACTGCAGTGCTAACCACTGCGCCACCATGCTGTGATGGCCTTTTAGTAGTTAATAAGCTCATTCTATCTTTCACTCAAAAAAACCTGGTTAAATTGGCACCTTGTAAAATATAAATATTGGGCCTGGGGAAAGATTCGCGAAAAGGGATCCTTTTTAGATTAAATCTTGTTGCTACCAACAGAGGGGATTGAATAAAGACCAGGGAGCTAGTATACCTCTCCTCACCTGGGTTTGTAATAATTTGGGGGTATCCCAGCTGGACGTTGACAAATCTAGGAGTCTCGCCCATATCAATAAATTTGGGGAACCTCACCCGAGGTGTTAGTGACACAACAATATGTACTCCCATTATATTTTCCGTTTTATCTTGACTCAAAGTGAAATGGCTCTGATTTTCTCATTGGGATGGGTTCACAAAGAAGATTGTTAAATTGCACACTATAACCCATTAAAAAAAAAATCAATCAACTCCACTCGCCCGGCCTGTGCTAATCTTAGTGTCACTACCCACGTCAATATGAATGAGCACCACCAGTAATTTGAAATGCTAGTCACTTCATTTCAGGACTGGAAGTTCGAACTCAAAAAGATACCAGTCACCATGCTGCCTAACCTAATCTGAGTAGGTCTTTCTAATCGATTGTTAGAAATTCCAGAACAGGGGCAGCACGGTGGCCTAGTGGTTAGCACAACCGCCTCACGGCGCTGAGGTCCCAGGTTCGATCCCGGCTCTGGGTCAGTGTCCGTGTGGAGTTTGCACATTCTCCCCGCGTCTGCGTGGGTTTCGCCCCCACAACCCAAAAATGTGCAGAGTAGGTGGATTGGCCACGCTAAATTGCCCCTTAATTGGAAAAAATAATTGGCTAATCTAAATTTTAAAAAAAAGAAATTCCAGAACAGACAGGACTTGCCAGAGCACAAGTGATCAAACAAATGTACAATCCATACCTACCTGACTGTTAGATCTCCTAATTAGTTGTAGAAGCAATCACCATGCAGGATACTTCCCCATTGATCGATAAGGATAGATTTTGAAGCTCTGCAGCCATTTAAAACAGGGGTATTTAAACTCAGGGTCGCAACCTGCAGGTGGGTCGCGGGTGGGTGTGGGGAGGGTCGTGGAGCAATCGGTTGTGGCGTGCCCGATCGCGGGAAGAAGTTCCCAACCGCAGTCCCCGATTGGTTGCGGTGTTTGAGGGGGCAGGTGGTGCGAGGCTAGGCTGTGTGCTGGTCACCGTGCGCAGAGTGTTGGGGGAGGGGGAGGATGGGCTGACGGGTGTCCATGTAGACGCGGTGCTAACAGTGACGGCCCCAGGTTCGAGCTCCGCTCTGGTGCTCGTCCTTTGCGCGCTGCTCTGCTCACCCCCCCCCCCCCCCCCCACCGATCGGTAGTATGCAACCTGCGACTACTTGGTCAATCCGTTCAACGGCCAGCACAACATCCGTTTGCACTCCCACGACAGTATGTACTGGTTGGGAAGTGGTCTGTGCCTGGGGTGGGTACAGTGAGAGGAAGCCAGGCCAGGTTTCTTGGAATATTGATTAACCGAGGCCAGGCAAGAGGGCTGATATATGTGAACACTGGAAGAAACCTACATTCATCACTTTTGTCGACACAAACATCACTTTGTGTCGACACTCCTGGAAACCAGGAAGTCAGAGCTTTTGGTGAGAATGGAGCAGGAGGTAACTTGGATGTTTAGATAGTGCAATGCAGTGGAACCAGTAAGAAATATTGTGACATTGTGTGTGATTGACAAGTTATTTAATCTCCTCTAAAGTCGTAGTTTGTAAAGTAAAAACAGGATTGTACTTTTTAAATAATTGGTTACATTTCTAAGGAACTGGGAACACATTTAAAACAAAATTTGTCGATAACTGTAAGGCTGCACAAGTTCAACTGAAGTTAATTTAATTTTTAGCAGTAAAATTAAAAGTCATAAATTTGGAAAAATTAGGTATCAGAAATAAAGTAGAAAAAACAATGCCGGCTGTAACCGGCCATTAAATATGAACGATGAATCTTTCCACCAGAGGCAGCGGCAGAGAGAAGGTCCGCACCCGGCACGTCAATGCTTTGGGCACAAAATCATAGAGGTGAGATTACTCCATTTTGTAGCTGCCAGTAAGCAAGCAACAGGGCTGTGTGAAGAACTGAAGATGGGTTATTTTGTAATAAGGTAGAGAAGGTCAGAGATGCAAACAGAGCAGGATCTCACAACTCAATCTGCTGGAGAGAGCTTCTCAGGAGAGTCCACAGTAGGACAAGGCAGTGCTGGTGTGAGCTGTATCCCGAGCCCCAGGGCCTCTGGTGAACAAACAATTAAGAAGAAACTGAAATCGGAAACACAGCAGTGTTAAGATGATTTCTTGAGGCATGGCGCTAATTGTGCCAAAGCAAATCAGGATGCGAAGCCCATGTGTGTTATATGCAGGGAAGTGCTGATAAATGACGTTTAAAACCCTCAAATCTTCAAAGGCAGGCGAAGACTAAGCATGGCGAGTAGTAGGACAAACCTCTTGATTTGTTTTCAAAGCATGCAGCAAGAACTTAGATAAACAGCTGAAGTCCTTAGCTGAAATGTAACATTGAATGATGAGCAAGATATAGCGTGAGGACCAAGCAGGCCCACCTGCCATATTAAAGGTAAGCAATAATGGTATGTCGCGAAGGTCGTTTTCTGGGTTTGACACACATGGTATAGACTGCTTCACTATAAAGAAGGCAATGTGATTGTACAAAGTCAGAGAGTTTTACAGCCCAAAAAAAAGAGGCCCTGTGGTGAATTCATACTGTATTGTAATTCACACTGTATTGCATTGCATTGTATTATGTCCTTGTGGGCTCTGTATGTGAGCCGTTGCGCGGCTCTGCCCATAGGGGGAGATGAGGAGCTTTTACAGGGCTCCACCCTTGGCTCCGCCCATGGCTCTGCCCATGGCCCCTCCCACTACCGGAAGTATAAAGTGCTGCAGCCGTGAGCCTGCTCTCAGTTCCTCTGGTCGCAGGCAGGCTCAGTTGTAAGACTATTAAAACCACAGTTTACTTCCAATCGTGTCTCTAGTGAATTGATGGTCACATCAGGCCCTTTGGCCCATCATGTCTCTGCCGGCCATCAAGCATCTATCTCTTCTAATCCTATTTTCCAACACTTGGCCCTAGCCTTGTATGCTGTGGTGTTTTAAGTGTTGGTCTAAATGCTTCTTAAATGTTGCAAGGATTTCCGCCTCTATCACCCTTTCAGGCAGTGAGCTCCAGATTCCCCCCCACCCTCTGGTTGAAAAGGTTTTCCCTCAAATCCCCTCTAAATCTCCTGCCCCTTACTTTAAATCAATGTCCCCTTGGTTATTGACCCTGTCTTAATCTCTTCCATTTTCAAGGATAAACCTGTGGTAGGAGTACTTTGAAACAAAACCCCAGATAGAAGGAAACATTGCCAAAGGAATTTTTTTTAAAAATCAATAATTTTGCCTCCGTAATGATATTCTTTCAGTTACCGCGCGAGATTAATTGGTGGGAACAGGATTCGGGGGGGAAAATGCAGTGTGCAGTTGGAGTTTGTGCATTCAGGAGGAAATAATTTTTGGTTTCCCCTTCCAAGCTTGTTCCCAACAATCAGAGGCTTAGGTCTCTCGAAACTAAATGTGGCAAATCTCTTTGAAATCGATTATCTGACACAAACTGGTGAGTACCTTTTGGTGAACGTTCCTTTCATTTGGAGATCTAAGAAAATTACTTTATATCAAAAATACTTTCTCTTCAGTATTGGTCCCTTCTAAAAAAAATAAATAGCATTGTGACAGAGGTCAGGGTACGTTTACATGCAAAATGGCTGCATTGATTCATATTGATACAATACTGCCAAAGTGAAAGAATAGAAGGATATCCTGCAAGCCCAGTGTCCTCAGGTTGCATCCTTTGATTTGACATTCTTCCATGATTCTTATTTGTGTTTCAATGAATCTGAATGTGAAGAGAGGAAGACCCTTTGCTATGGAGTTATTTTCTCGAGAACGTTCCATTTTGGTTTGTGTGCACTGATTGTTACTTTATCAAATACGGCTCCGATATGGCCATTTGTTGATCATTGGTTCTGCATTATTTCCAGTTCATCATACAACTTCTGCCAATTAAATTTATTTCCCAGATCATCTGCTTCATCAGTTTTTCCCTGTTTCTTGTTTTTTTTTGATGTGGAGATGCCGGCGTTGGACTGGGGTGAGCACAGTAAGAAGTCTTACAACACCAGGTTAAAGTCCAACAGGTTTGTTTCAAACACAAGCTTTCGGAGCGTAGCTCCTTCCTCAGGTGAATGGAGAGGTATGTTCCAGAAACATTTATATAGACAAAGTCAGAGATGCTGGACAATGCTTGGAATGCGAGCATTTGCAGGTAATCAAATCATTACAGATGCAGGGAGAGGGATAATCACAGGTTAAAGAGGTGTGAATTGTCTCAAGCCAGAACAGTTGGTAGGATTTTGCAAGTCCAGGCCAGATGGTGGCGGGTGGATGTAATGCGACATGAATCCAAGATCCCTGTTGAGGCCGCACTCATGCGTGCGAAACGTAGCTATAAGTTTTTGCTCGGCAATTCTGCGTTGCTCCGTATACACAGGATCTGCTCAGACGAGGAGGAGCGTGACAGACACCTACAGATGCTGAAAGATGCTCTTGTACGAATGGGATATGGCGCTTGACTCATCGATCGACATTTCCAACGCGCCACAGCAAAAAACCGCACCGACCTCCTCAGAAGACAAACACGGGACACCACTGACAGAGTACCCTTCGTCGTCCAGTACTTTCCTGGGGCGGAGAAACTACGACATCTTCTTCGCAGCCTTCAACACATTATCAAAGAAGATGAACATCTTGCCAAGGTCATCCCCACACCCCCACTACTGGCCTTCAAACAACCGCGCAACCTCAAACAAACCATTGTTTGCAGCAAATTACCCAGCCTTCAGAACAGCGACCACGACACCACACAACCCTGCCAGGGCAATCTCTGCAAGACATGCCAGATCATCGACTTGGATACCACCATTACACGTGGTAACACCCCCCACCAGGTACGCGGCACATACTCATGCGACTCGACCAATGTAGTCTACCTCTTACGCTGCAGGAAAGGATGTCCCGAAGCGTGGTACATTGGCGAGACCATGCAGATGCTGCGACAACAAATGAACGGGCATCGTGCGACAATCACCAGGCAGGAATGTTCCCTTCCAGTTGGGGAACACTTCAGCAGTCAAGGGCATTCAGCCTCTGATCTCCGGGTAAGCGTTCTCCAAGGCGGTCTTCAGGACACACGACAACGCAGAATTGCCGAGCAAAAACTTATAGCTAAGTTCCGCACGCATGAGTGCGGCCTCAACAGGGATCTTGGATTCATGTCGCATTACATCCACCCGCCACCATCTGGCCTGGACTTGCAAAATCCTACCAACTGTTCTGGCTTGAGACAATTCACACCTCTTTAACCTGTGATTATCCCTCTCCCTGGATCTGTAATGATTTGATTACCTGCAAATGCTCGCATTCCAAGCATTGTCCAGCATCTCTGACTTTGCTTTTTTTTGGCTTCCTCCTGGAATATGGAAGATTGCTGAGTCTTCACTTCCAATTGGTTCTTCAGTTTGTTCAGTGGTGTTCAATTCATTTTGCTTCCCGTTGTAATTTTCCAGAGGAATAAACATTGACCTGAGGGGATTTTTGTAACCTGTGAAGGTTCTTCAACAGGTTTCCCTTTTCTTTGCTTCCCCTTGAGTTTTCCTGTCGTTCAGCAAAGTCTCCTTGAGTTTCTTCTGTGCTTCCATTTTGCCATTTAAGGCAGTCTTCATGCCTTTGCGTTGCAGAATGGTCACTCATTCCTTTCGCATTTGACCCTGAAGGACAATCAACTCGTCTTTCAACTGTTTATTTTCTTATTGACCTCTTGCCGACTGATTCTGGGTTTCAGGGCGTCACTGTGTTGACTCAGCTCACCTCCAACGCAAATATTTTCCTGTCGGACAGCTTCATTTGCCTTTCACACATTTTTCGCCCTTTGAGTTACCTCGGATAGCTTTCCTTCATTCACAGCCACCTGCTTACTCCACAATTCCACCTGCAGTTGCAGTTTGGGTAATGTGTCAGCATTTTCAAGGAATTTGATTTTTGAGCCTTTCAGCTGCTTCTCAACCATTTCTTTCTTCTGCAAGAAACTCTTCGCTTCGAGCATTTCATTGCACTGGCGTGGTCAGCAGCCATCTTTTGGTTTACTCTGAGATTGTCCCCCTCACTCTGGGGGTCTTCTCTCTCCCTTGCTCCAGGGTTTATTTGGCTCTCTTGCTCTGTGGTGTTTCGTTGTCCTCTCCTTGGGTACTCCTGTTGCTCTTGGTGCTCTACTGGGTGTGTTACTAGGCTATGCTTGTGCTTATCCAAAATGTTCCAGACTCTTTTAATTATCTGTCCATAGCTGTTTCTTTTCTTGTAGTTACCGCTTTAAATGTCGTTGCCCGTTCCAGGCCGTCAGTGCAGTCACTTTTTTTTTTGCTGAGCCTGTCTGCAGCTGTCAGTTTTCCTTTGTTGTGCTTCCTGCACGTTTACAATTTGTGGTGGACTGACTGGCAATAGACCGCTGCATTTCTGGTTGGCTTTTTAAACTTTCAAACAGCAGCAATTCTTTTCAGGACGATTTCCTCTTTTTCAAATTGACCTCTGCAGGACATTGTGTCCCTTGCTTTGAGTGTTTTTTTCGGCTTGCACTTTATTCTTCTGTTTCCTTTCTTTAACTCTGCCAGCCAGAGCTAATTCCTTCTGTTTTTTTTTTACTTCAGCGCAGCGTGGCCTCCACTGCTGCCACCTGCTGAGCCCTTGGGACCACCACTCATTCTATAATGCAAGTACAGCTTATTTATTGTGGGTATGGTTCACTGTCTCATGAACTGCGTCACCCAGGGTTGCAATTTTGTTTTGTATATGGAGGGCGGCACGGTAGCATTGTGGTTAGCACAATTGCTTCACAGCTCCAGGGTCCCAGGTTCGATTCCTGGCTTGGGTCACTGTCTGTGCGGAGTCTGCACGTTCTCCCCGCGTGTGTGTGGGTTTCCTCTGGGTGCTCCGGTTTCCTCCCACAGTCCAAGCATGTGCAGGTTAGGTGGATTGGCCATACGAAATTGCCCTTAGCGTTGGGTGGGGTTACTGGGTTATGGGGATAGGGTGGAGGTGTGGACCTTGGGTAGGGTGCTCTTTCCAAGAGCCGGTGCAGACTCGATGGGCTGAATGGCCTCCTTCTGCACTGTAAATTCTATGATTTTATATTTGCACATCTGTCTTGCTGATGTGACCAAGTTTTCTTTTCTCATTATGTGTCACTGGTTATGTCACAGGGGCTGGTTTAGCACACTGGGCTAAATCACTGGCTTTTAAAGCAGACCAAGCAGGCCAGCAGCACGGTTCGATTCCCGTACCAGCCTCTCCGAACAGGCGCCGGAATGTGGCGACTAGGGGCTTTTCACAGTAACTGCATTGAAGCCTACTCGTGACAATAAGCGATTTTCACTTTTTCACTTCACTTGGGGGTCTTGCAATGGATGCCCACTCACTCTCGTGTATTCCTCAACTTCCAGGTCTGCAGAGAAGCTTCTTCTATTGTTCCTTAAATGTTTTTTCTGAGGCACACATCTCTCTATTCCTGTTTCAGCTGCTTTTTGATTTTCATACACTGAATACTGTTCTGTGTTCAACGTTTAAAATGCCGCCTTTCTTGTCACCCGCTGGTGCTCACCATATTGTTTTTCCAACGCTGATGTGATATCTTTTAGGAGCTCCCACCGCTGCCAACCATGTTGTAAGATGGTGTCGCTGCTGAGAATCATGTTGTGCTATGTGTTCATCTTTAGTGCCTCTGTTCTGCAGAGACCTGCATGTTTAAACATGAATTATTTACTGTTAATCTTTATCTATTTACAGATATTGTCATGTGTGGTACTTTTTCTTCATGCAGGCTGCCTCCAGAGTATTCTCTCTGAGCCCATTACCATGTGACTCTATACTGTTGGGAAAACAAAGATAGATTTAAGGGATTTATATTTGGATTGGTAAACATTAGAAATAAGGTGTAATTTTAAGTGCGTTTAATTTAATGTTTCTGTGCCTAGTAGAGTAAAACCTCTCATTTGATTCATGCTGGACAAAGGTGTTTGTATTTTTTAAAATATTTTTATTCTTCTCCTTTTTTACATTTTCTCCCAAATTTAGACCCACCAACAATAAACAATAATCAGTAACAAATGCAATGTCAATTGCCATATCAATAAACAATCCCATCCTCCCACCAAACCCCCATACAGCATCCCGCATGTTAACATAAACAAATAACAAAAAGGAATCAGGAATCAGCCATTGTCACCATTAACACATACAGTCCCCCTCCCCCCAACCCTCCCAGCCCCCAACCCCCCCCGAATGTTCGATGTAATCCAGTTCTCGAAAGTGCACATGAATAACGCCCATGAATTGTAGAACCCCTCCATCCAAATTTGACCTTCTCAAGAATTCCAGCAGGTCCCCTCGCCACGCCAGGGGATAGGATGCAGAGTTGTGTATGCTGGTGTCGGGCAAGGGGGAAGGCCTTTGGGGGCTCCTCGGCCCATTGGAAGCACCTCTCAAGATCATTCCCTCCACCCCTCCCCACCTAAGGTGTGTGTAACACATAACTAAATGTTAAGGGCCCCAATAAAAATACTTCTAAAAAAAACCACCTTTGTAAATAAAGTAAGGAAAGGATAGGAACGGTGGCCACTGTCATGTACGTGGGGACCGCCTGTGATGCCTGTGCTGATATTGTTTCTGTGTTGATTATTATGGTTGCTTCTGTATTATTCTGCAGAAACCAGGGGGAGGAATCTCGAGCATAGGAAAAGATTACTGGGCCCAAGCGGTCTATGCTGGCATCTTCGCTCCACATAAGCACCCAACCCCCAACCCTCTTTACCGAACTCTGTCAAATCCTTCTATTCCTTTCTGCCTTGTATGTTTATTTAGCTTCTCCTTAAATGCAACCTCAATCATTCCATACGGTAAGGAGCTTGATTTTAATTTTCCTAAATCAGGATAAAGAGAATCAACTTTGAAGGCGATGCCAAATTGATGGAACGAGACAGGATGATTTTCCTTGATTTATTTTCCCAGTGCTGTTCCCTGGCCGTAAGGATGCGCAAATAGCCTGTCAACATCAGTCTGCAAGTTGGTGCAGAATCGCCTTTCCCTCCAGCCTCTATGTAAAGAACAGCTAATGCTTCCCCCAGGCGTTAGACACCGGCACACTCTTTGTGAGCGACCAGGGAGTGCAGGATGTACAAGGATGTTCAAGATTAAAAAGCAGCAAGGCAAAGATGAATTAAGGAGAATATTCATCAGGTTTCGAATGCTGATATTGCTCAACGTTCTGGCAGCAAGATACAGTCAATGCACAATCTGTTGAGCTATTGTTTTGCAAACTGGCCAGGCTCCTGCGTAGGGAGGAAGTGGAGGGGGTTGGGGAAAGGGGAAGAGGTTGGGGGAGGGGTGGGGGTGTACAAGCTTCCAGCAGGGGCACAATGGCTGCGGAGGTGTCTGGGACACGGGTCAGAATATAACCGCACCAGTCAGAATGAGCGCTGGATACATCCAACTATTTTTCCTTGGTCCCAATTATATTTTTTGAAAAAATACAATTTTTTTTTTTACAGAGACAACGTGACGCTGCCATATTTGGGAAAAGATTGGAAAATCACAGCTGCAACATCACAGACTGAAAATTCCAGCTGTGATTAAGTTTACCGACAGAAACAATTCTGTTTGTTCAGAGTGAAACTTCTT
Organism: Scyliorhinus canicula; assembly: GCF_902713615.1. Taxonomy (NCBI): domain Eukaryota; kingdom Metazoa; phylum Chordata; class Chondrichthyes; order Carcharhiniformes; family Scyliorhinidae; genus Scyliorhinus; species Scyliorhinus canicula. Next base: position 21,636,269 of record NC_052153.1, on the reverse strand, counting down.
TTTGCTAAAATTGTCTTCAGTAGGGATATCGAACCTCTTGAGGCAGAAAACCAGGCTGCTCTAACATGCAGCCTTTTATTGTTTCAGAGTAGTGAGAGACAGCTGTACCATCGTTATTTTGCAATCTTTCCTTTCAGGTTTGTGCAGAAATGGCAACTACTCCCACCCCAAGCAGCTTTTTCTTGATACTGCCCGGTATATTGCACTTCCCTGCATCATACTGCATTCTCCTCCAGCATGGTGGCACAGTGGTTAGCACTGCTGCCTCACGGCACCAGGCACTCGGGTTCGATTCCGGCCTCGGGTGACTGTGCGGAGTCTGCATGTTCTCCCCATGTCTGCGTGGGTTTCCTCCGGGTGCTCCGGTTTCCTCCCACAGTCCAAAGATGTGTAGGTTAGGTGGATTGGCCATGCTAAATTGTCCCTTTGTGTCCAAAGGTTAAGTGGGGTTGCGGGGATAGGGCAGAGGGGTGGGCCGAGATAGGGTGCGCTTTCAAAGGGTCAGTACATATGTGATGGGCTGAATGGCCTCCTTTTATACTGTAGGGATTCTATGGAATCTGCAGATTGTGCTTCACACTTTGTTGCCCCACATTCTCCACTCTCCCAGACACTCTTCTATATTTCACTCCACTTCCTTGCACATTGTTTTGCACGTCCTCCACACACTACAGCTCCTGCACACTACTTTCACATTCTGGTGTTCTGCCAACACTAAAGCCCTTCACACTTGGATGAAGGGACTGGATGTACGGTATCTAAATTTGCTGATGACACAAAAGGCAGGTAAGAAAGCAAGCTGTGAAGAGGGAGCAAAGTGTCTGCAAAGGGATATGGACAGGCTAAATAAGTAGGAAAAACACTGGCAAATGAAATATAAGTTGGCAAATGTGAGCTTGTCCGCTTTGCCAGGAAGAATAACAAAAAAAGCAGAATTTTTTTTTTAAATAAAGAGACTGCAGAAATCTGTCGCACAGAGGGATCCGGGTGCCCCGGCACATTAATCACAAAAGGCTAGCACGCAGGTACAAGTGATTGGGATGACAAATGGAATGATGGCCTGTATTGCAAGAGGATAAAAGCGTTGCTACAAGTGTGCAAGGGTTTCGTGAGGTCACATCTGGAGTACTGTGTACAGATTTAGTCTCCGTCCTTTTTTTTTTTAAATTTAGAGTGCCCAATTAATTTTTTCCAATTAAGGGGCAATTTAGCATGGCCAATCCACCTACTCTGCACATCTTTTGGGTTGTGGGGGTGAAACCCACGCAAACACGGGGAGAATGTGCAAACTCCACACAGACAGTGACCCAGAGCCGGGATCGAACCTGGGACCTCGGCGCCGTGAGGCAACAGGGCTAACCCACTGCGCCACCGTGCTGCCTTAGTCTCCGTCCTTAAAGAGCAATTGGATAATTGCATTGGAAGCAGTTCAGAGAAAGTTCACTCCTCTGACAACTAGAATGAAGGGGGTTGGATGATGAGCAAGTGGTAACCACGTTAGGTCTGCACTCATTGCAGTTTAGACGAATCCAAGGCAATCTTAGTGAAATATATACGATTGTGAGGAGAGTTGAGAGGGTGAATGTTGCTGGGATGATTTCCCTTGTGGCGAAGTCTCGAAGTAGGGGGAAGAGTTTAAAAATAAGGGGTCTCCCATATAGGATGGAGATGGAGGAATTTTCCCACTCAAAGGATCATTAGTGTTTGGAATTCTCTTCAATCCCCAGAGAGCAATGGAGTCTGGTCAAGAATATATTCAGGGTTAAGTTAGATTTTTGATCTACGAGAGAGTCAGGAAAGTTGAGTTAAAGCCACAATAAGATCAGCCTATTCCATTTCTTATGATCTTAACCTCCAGACTATGCAGTTATGAGCATGATTTGTCTGCCATTTTGGCTGCCACACTGTCCTCCATAATCTACATCCAACACGTGCCATTGTTCTGCAAAGGCCAGATTTTTATACTCACCTAGGAATGGGTTGGCGGGGAAGGGTTTTTAAAAATTGGTGCCATGGCACTGGCACCATGCGTGTCACTTACCTGCCAGCCCTTATACCCCTGCAGTTATTATAGCAGCAGCAGTACTAGTGGTGGGTTGCTTGCTCGCCCGTGGGCCAATTAAGGTGCGTAAGTGACCAGTTAATGTGCACTCTTTCTCTAACGCAGGGGAAACCAGCGCCAAGGGTCCAGGCCACCAGGTGAAACCTGGCATCATGGCTGGACTAGGGAGGGTGATTCCTGTTCAGCTCCCTCAATTTATTCCTCACACCTGCATTTCTTCTCCCCACCCAACACTAGGATCACCGCTGTTCACACTGGTGGGATATTACAGACCAATTGATGGCGCACCCCACTGCGAATTTCGCGGCAGCTGCAGGATATCACTGTTGTGTAGTAATTCACCGGCTGACCACTAGGTGTCTTATTAGCATAAAATGAAGTGTGAGAGTCAAGTGACCTCAGACTGACTGGAGAGCTGGAAGAGAGAGGTTGATTGTGCATGATCATACTGTTATCCATCTGTTGTATTGTCTACAGTTTACCTACGGTTAATGCTAATAAATTGTTTATAGCTTTAGCTACAAGTGTCCTTGTCATATAAACCAGGCCATCCGACAAGAACATTACAGCAACAAAGGGTGCGTTCAACAGGAAATCATTGACAAAGGCGGGACCAGAAGATCATACCGCCGGTCACTGGTCAGCTGTCCTCTGCTGCTGCAGAACACGGTGCAGAGGAGGAGGAAAATCCAGCCGAATATCTCTTCAATGACCCCGAGAGTCCCTCCATGTCCCTTATATACCCCATGCCATGCCACGGGTCCCTATGTCCTCATGCATCCCCATCGATACAGTTTAAGCAAAAACTGAGATATTGTTTGCTGTTGTCATAATTGTAGTTATATTTTTGATAAGTGTCTTGTTCTAAAACCTATCTGCCTTTTTAAAATTGAAGAGGCCTTTGATTTCTGCTCTGTTAATTGAGATAAGAAACAATATTCAACATTTCTTTTGCAAATTATGTCAGTGGCAAGCACTTTCAGGTCACATAAACAAAGGCCGTTGCTATTTAAAGCTTTGTTTATTCCATCACAAGGACAGGGAGAAGATTTCTCTCCATTTGTTTGTTGTAAATTGGAATTGTAAAGGTTCCTTAAGTACCCATGACCATCAATCGTGGGAGCATTTTCCACAATGGAGTCTTATATGCACCCGAACCCCACTGCGCAACCCGTGAACTTTAATGCAGCGTAGGCTTATTTTAATATTTTTATGGAGTTCCTCAATGCTGAATGGGCCATGGGTAGGAGGTGGGGGGTGGGGGTGGGGGGGGGGGGGGGGGGGAGGTGGAACAAGGAGCAGAGCCGCATTATTACGCACCAACAGCCTTTGATGTGATGCCATTTCTGTCTAATAACAAGATATTGCAGCACAGGAACCTCTTTCAAATGAAGTGATTTCATTATCATAGTGTGGTGGTATGATTTGCATAGCTGTCTGCCATTGGTGCAGAACACTGGCTTACCATTGGCCCTGGTTGGTCATGTGCCTCTCGACCGATTGGTTGAGACCAGTCATGTGACGGCTCCCCGATTGGTCGAGAGGCTGAGTTAACCCCGCCTCCAGAGCAAGGTATAAATACCCAGAACGCCCGGCGGTCGTCCATTTACTGTCGTCGACCGCAGGGCTAACTTCTAGCTTATTAAAGCCTAACTTTTGTGCAGCAACTCGTCTCGCGTTCAATTGATGGTTCATCACATAGGTACAGTAAGAAGTCTTACAACACCAGATTAAAGTCCAACATTGAGTCCATGCATTCAAAAGAATCATTTTGCATCAGTTTCTTTGTCTGTATACATGTTTCTGGAACCCACCTCTTCATTCACCTGAGGAAGGAGCAGTGCTCCGAAAGCTAGTGATTCCAAACAAACCTGTTGAACTCTAGCCTGGTGTTGTAAGACTTCTGATTGTGCTCAACCCAGTCCAACGCCGGCATCTCCACGTCATTATATAAGGGGGCCTTGTTAAAAAGAGAGAGGCCTATTCAGGAAGATGGTCCTTGAATCACCCATTTCAATTAGCATGTGCTGAACACCTGGATTCTTTCCTTGGCATTCCAGCAACAAATTGAAATGAAGCTGGGCCCATTACAAGCCAAGCACATGGTGCCGGGTTTGACTCTTGAGGACCACAGACACTGCAGGAGCTGTGCTCTAGTTGTGTAGACAAATGGGATCCTGAGCAGGGTCCAGCCATCAGTGCCATGCACCCACTGTGGGGAGCTGCCTCCCAAGGTGCAGTAACACAGCGTTCTGAACATTACATTACAGGCAGCATTGAATCCCTCAGATAAGATATTTAACCAAGGTCCCATCTGCACCCCCCCCCCCCCCAGGTGAAAGTAAATGATCCCATGGCTCTGTACACCCAGGTGAATGTAAATGATCCCATGGTACTACAAAGGGATGGGCAGCAGGGTGGCACAGTGGTTAGCACTGCAGCCTCACGGCGCCGAGGTCCCAGGATCGATCCTGGCTCTGGGTCACTGTCCGTGTGGAGTTTGCACATTCTCCCCGTGTTTGCGTGGGTTTCACCCCCACAACCCAAAGATGTGCAAGGTAGGTGGATTGAACGTGTTAAATTGCCCCTTAATTGGAAAAAATGAATTGGGTACTCTAAATTTTTTTTTAAATGGTACTACAAAGGGATGGAGCCCTGGTCATAACCGTCAACCTAGGTGATTAAAATCGATTACCTCACTGCTGTTTGTGGTACCTTGCTGTGATCAGATTGGCTGGTTGCCTTCCCTATTGCGAACACACTTCAAAAACACTTCACTGGCTGCGAGACATTCAGGTCATAAAATACATGGCGTCATTATTTGCTCTGATAGAGAATTCACTGATCTCTGCCATTAATTAGACTTGCCCTGGCATGTTCTCGTTTTTAAAGATTTTGTGCAGCAAGTTGCTGAAAGTACGTGTTGATGACACCATAGTGAGGGAGACAGGGAACGCAATAATCAAATTGGGTTCACCAGGTCCTCCAGAGCTGTATCAGGAAACCTGAGCACTGTTCCCCTCACTATGATGTCCTTTTGTGCTGCTTTTCTCCCAGGAAATGTATTCCATACTTTCCCTGAAAGTGGGCGAGTGCAAACTACAGATGTAGCAGTGAACTGCTTCGGGTCTGATCCTCGGCCCATTTCTCCATACTTCACCGCCTTGCACTTTATTTTCAGTCTCTTGTGAGAGCCTCCCATTTTCATCTTGAATGAGCAATGTGCTACATGGCGAGGAAAAGGAATTCTTGAGATGTTTCCCATGGCTTGTCATAATATGCACCCATGTACATCATGAAGTGAAAGCAGGCAGTGACAGACACCCAAGTGAGCCAATCAACATACAGGACAGAACACGACCAATCACCAGACAGAACACCAGAGGGGGGCTTCCAACTATAAAACACACGAGGCATCAGCACTCTGCCTCTTTCCACTAGTGACAACTGTAGTGACAGTCAGGGTGTGCAAATCATTCAACACCTCCTACACGTGGATCAAAGCTAGCCTGGTCTAGATAGTTAATGTTAGTTTACTTAGCGTAGTAGAGAGTCAACCCACAGGCAGCTGTGTGCTTCGTTACTGAAGTTCAATAAATCTTATTGAACCAACGCCTACGTTTGGTGTATGCTTGATCATTTAACTGCATCATGTGCAGTCCGTGTTACCCCAGGGTGAACAACACGACACGGCTTTCCTCATTTGCTTGAAGTAAACACAAGTTCTCTTCCCAAAGGATCCTCCTCCTCCTGCAAGCAGCCATTGTCCCCCGAGGTTGCAGCTCCTCTGTCAGCACCAGCAAACCTGCTCTGGTTCCGCCCCCGGCCATGACTAGTAACTCTGAGCATGGAACCCTTACCTGGGGCGGCTCGCAAAAGGGCAGGGACGGCCGTTCCCCGAGGACTTAAACGACTCTGTTACCCTAAATTACACATACAGCTCCAATAATATTGCGCTGAATCAGTGATTCAGCCTTCAGTTGTCACCTTTAGTTCCTCCGGGCACATTCAAATCACGATGATCATTAATTAGCCCAAACGATTGTGTGTTAAATTCACACCTTCAAACAGGCATTTCTTATCAGTATTTGCTTTCATCCTCTGGCCAACATAACCCTTATGCATCTGCACCACACAAAGGTTGCAGGAAACACAAAAGTGTAGCTGCATTTTCCTCAAGCTGCTAAGATTGAAGGGGCGGGTGGGCAGTATAACAGAACGACAGTTTAATTCAGTTTAAATGGAAACTGCGGTGTTCGTATATCAGTGGAATGTTAGCAACGAAAGGGCATATTAAGATTTCTACCACACTATAATTGATCAATAAAATAAATAAAAATTAAATAATCTTTATTGTCACAAGTAGGCTTACATTAGCACTGCAATGAATTTACTGTGAAAAGCCCCTAGATGGTAGCTTTCTCATAGAACATTTATATTCAATACCCACAATCGTCAGAAAAGTGACAATAGCATTGGTAAAATTCATACAATTAAAAAGTAGTTCAACTGTAGTAACCCTACAGGAGGCCCAGGGATTTGTAACCTCAGAGTCCCTGAGGCCTCACCAGGAGTACGAGTTACCCAGATGAGAGCGGCAGGGTTACCCCCACCCCCTTTCCTAGCACTGCTGGGACATAAATTTTTTTTTTTTTTTTTAAATTTAGATTAGCCAATTATTTTTTCCAATTAAGGGGCAATTTAGTGTGGCCAATCCACCTACTCTGCACATCTTTGGGTTGTGGGGGCGAAACCTACGCAGACACGGGGAGAATGTGCAAACTCCACACGGACAGTGACCCAGAGCCGGGATCGAACCTGGGACCTCAGCGCCGTGAGGCGGTTATGCTAACCACTAGGCCACCGTGCTGCCCTGCTGGGACATAAATACCCCAGCCCGGGTGTGGGCCGGGTACGGAAGACCCTTCAGGGAGCAGGACGTATAAATTGTAAGGAGAATAAATCAAAGGGGGGGGGGGGGGCACGGTGGTTAGCACTGTTGCTTCACAGCTCCAGGGTCCCATGTTCGATTCCCAGTTTGGGTCACTGTCTGTGTGGAGTCTGTACTTTCTCCTTCCCGTGTCTGCGCAGGTTTCCTCCGGGCGCTCCGGTTTCCTCCCACAGTCCAAAGATGTGCAGGTTAGGTGGAATGGCCATGCTAAATTACACTTAAGTGTCCAAAAAAAGGTTACGTGGGGTTACTGGGTTATCGGGATAGGGTGGAGCTGTAGGCTTGGGTAGGGTGCTCTTTCCAAGGGCCGGTGCAGACTTGATGGGCCTAATGGCCTCCTTCTGCACTGTAAAATTCTATGAAAACCTTTCTTCAGTCTTCTTTTCTGAGTGGTCGCTTGCCTGAGACTTTACAGCAACCTAATCGAATCCACTATAACAGCTCAAATCACATAGGCTATGATATTCTATACCTTCGTGAGCTGGAGTTGGGGGCAACAACATTAATAAGTCCAGTGATTAGGGCAGTCTCTGGCTACACCCAGTTTCCTCCCAATAGGCACAGCCATGGCAAATGTTGAGAGGGAGGAAAGGGATTCTTGCGCCCTTAACCATCTGCTGGTCCTGCCTTCATCTTGGGAGCCTGTCTGGGACTGGATTTTACCAGCCCTCTGGGATGGTCTGGGAGACAAAGTGGCTGGTGATTTGGGAAGGTCTGGGAGGGATAGGGTGCCCCTGGGTCTTCCTGTTCCCATGCCATTTTTATAGGGAAGATGGTCCTCCTGCCCAGAGGTTATCTGAGCCTTAAAGGGCTAATATGTTACTGTGTGCCTCTAACCCGCCCTTCTGGCTCTGTCCAGTTTGTCCTATCTGTCTGTTTGTTGAACCAAAGTGATGTTTACCCAGATGTGTTCTGGAGCTGACAGGTTTCCTGCCACAATTGATCACTTGGTTATATTTTTTATTCCTCACCATCTCTTCCTAATGTCAGGCAGTGTGAGATTTCGTTAAATATAACTGGTTTACCTGCCCGTTCTTCATGTTTTCCCAGCTGAATCACTCTGCACATGTCCTCAGGAAGATACATTCAAGATGGGGTGTGACAAAAGGTAAAGGCTTGACATCTGCAATGAGCTAACGGGCAGCATGGTGGCACAGTGGGACAGCAACAGGGACACGAGGTCGATTCAAAGCTCGAGTGACTGTCTGTGCGGTGTCTGCATGTTCTCCCCATGTCTGCGTGGGTTTCCTCTGGGTGCTCTGGTTTCCTCCCACAGTCCAAAGATGTTCAGGTTAGGTGGGGTTTTGGGGTAGGGCGGGGAAGTGGGCCCAGGTGGATTGCTCTTTCAGAGGTTCGGTGCGGACTCAATGGGCTGAATAGACACCCCTACAGTGCAGGAAGGAGGCTTTGATAAATGTTTCTCTTAAAACAAGGGGCGGGATTCTCCGTCAGCCGATGCCGAAATCGGGAAAGGCGATTGGGAGGAGAATCAGTTCTGACCCCAAAAATAGCAGCGGGCGGCGATTTGATGCCAAATCACAATTCTCCGTCACCTCAACAGTGGCGGCAATGCGGACTGGAATGCACATTCAGTAGTTTGCATATCATTAGCCGGCACGATCTGGTATTCTCCAGGGTCTCCGCGATTCTCCGTCTCCAATGAGCTGAATTCCCGACGGCGAGGTTCACTTGCGCTTTTAAAAATCGTGAAACCGGCGTGGCAGCTGCTGAGGGAGAGAGAGGAGGTTTGGAAAGCGTCCAACATCGCCATAGTTTTCGGTCAGTTGTGCTGCTGGCCGAGGGGCTTCTGCCAGGGCGTGGGCTGTGGGGTCGGGGTGGACGGGCACGGAACACCATTACCGCAGCTGGCAAGGCAGCCATGCAGCTACGCACACAGCTAACAGCCCACTTTGAACTTAGTGCCACAGGTCGTTTGGGTGTTCCCCCCCCAGGGCACCCCCCCTCGGGATCCTCTGCTCCCAGCCAATCAATCAGCTGTATGGGTGTGCTCCAGCACAACCAGTGCCATCTTGTTGGCTGGGATGTGTGTGTGGGGGTGTGTAATGTGTATGTGTGGCTGTACCTTGTCAGCCTCCCGAGTGTCAATCACAGACCCTGTGAATCCCGAACCATTTCTCATCGGAATCGATTGTGTTCCATGTGGTACACGTGCTAGTCCCCTCAATAGTAGTGAAATCCATCCAGGTGTGACGCCAGTTTTTCTGTTGTGAAAGTCCACAAATTCTGCGTTGGCATCAAATTAGTCTCACAAACAGAGAATCCCACCCAAGGTTTTTTAAAAACTACTGGTGAGTAAATTTGTGAGGGGAGAGTTCACAAAGTCGATTTTCCTCTGTCTTTCACTCAGTGAATTCTCACTTCCTTGTCGAGCGAAGATAAGGAAGTGAGCCGTGATGTTGAGTACCTACGGCGAATCTGTTGCCTGAGGATTGCCCTAGTTTACTGGGAGGGAGGAGGGTAGTGTGTTTCCAAGTCAGAATGAAGTTTACACCGCATCAGCTTGTTTTAAAAAAAATATTTTTATTGAAGTATTTGTAAAATTTTATAACAATAACAGAAAAAGAACAGTAAACATTAACACGGTGAAAAAATAGACATTTCCCCAATCGGGTCTATCTTCATAGACCGCATGAAATAACATAAACAACACTAAACAACGCCCCCCCCCCCCCCCCCCCCCCCCCCCCCCCCCCCCCCCGCCATCCCCACCCCACCCCGCGCCCCCTCTCAGAAAGCTGCTATTACTGACATTTTTAATTTCTCCAAGAAAGTCGACGAACGGCTGCCACCTCCTGGAGAACCCTAGCATTGATCCTCTTAAGGCAAACTTTATTTGCTCGAGGCTGAGAAACCCAGCCATGTCATTGACCCAAGTCTCTACACTCGGGGGCTTCGAGTCCCTCCACATTAATAAAATCCATCTCCGGGTGACCAGAGAGGCAAAGGCCAAGACGTCGGCCTCTTTCACTCCCTGAACTCCCGGGTCTTCTGACACTCCAAAGATCGCCACCTCTGGACTCGGCCCCACCCGCGTACCTAGCATCTTGGACATTGCCTTGGCAAACCCCTGCCAGAACCCTCCCAGCTTCGGGCATGCATCAGCTTGTTATCGACAGTAGTGACGTCACCTCAAAAGTACTTAATTAACTGGAAGGCATTTTCGAACATCCTGTGGCCATGAGGGGTGCTATATAAATGCAAACCTTTCTTTCCTTCTTCAAAGTGTCAGCTGGGCTCAATGGTAACACTCTCCTCTCCGCATTAGACGACTGTGAGTTGAAGTGCCACTCCAGAAACTGAGCAGGTAATCCAAGCTGACAGCTCAGAGCTAAATTGCCTGTGGTGAATTTTCACTCGCAGCATTAAACTGAGGTCCTGACAGTTTGCCTTAGTGGGCATTAAAATTCCATTGCAACCATTCAAAAAGCAGAGATTCTCCCAGATTCCAGACTAACATTTATCCTCAACCAACACCAACAGAACAGGGGTGGAATTCTCCGACCCCCGCAAGGTCGGGGAATCGCCCCGGCGCCGGCTTAAATCCCGCCCCCACCGTGGCCAGAATTCACCACCACCCGGGAATCGGCGGGAGCGGGAATCACGCCCCGCCGATCGGTGTGCCCCCCGCGGCGATTCTCCGGCCCATGATAGGCCGAAGTCCCGCCACTGACAGACCAATCCAGCCGACGTGGTTTAAAACACCTCTGGTGCCGGCAGGATTGGCGGTGCGAGCGGGCCCCCGAGGTCCTGGGGGGGGGACGCGGGGTGATCGGACCCCAGGGGTGCCCCCACGGTGGCCTGGCCCTCGATCGGGGCCCACCAATCGGTGGGCGGGCCAGTGCCGTGAGGACACTCTTTTTCTTCCGCCGCCACGGCCTCCACCATGGCGGAGGCGGAAGAGACCCCCCCATACCGCGCATGCGCTGGTGGTGACGTCAGTGGCCGCTCACGCACTGGCGCATGCGCGGACCGGCGAAGGCCTTTCGGCCAACCCCAATGCCGGGCGGCGTAGCGCCAAAGGCCATTGGCACCGGTTTTGGCGACATCGGCGGAGCGGAAACCACTCCGGCGTGGGCCTAGCCCCCAAAGGTGCGGAGAATTCCGCACCTTTGGGGAGGTCCGACGCCGGAGTGGTTGGCGCCACTCCACTACGCCGGGACCCCCCGCCCCGCCGGGTAGGGGAGAATCCCATCCCAGATTCTGGGGCGGGATTCTCTTTGCCCAGGGCCGGGCAATCCCCGCGAGCGGTGCGAATCACGCCACGACACTCTGATGTGCGATTCGCCGCTCTGCGGAGAATTGGCGCCATTGGCACCGGCGTGGTTGGCACGGCGACGGTTGGGGACCGCTTTAGGTGACCCCCCCCCTCACCGATTCTCGGCCCGGGATGCGGCGAGCAGCCGTCATAAAAAAGCAATGTCGGCACCGTCCACATCTGCTCTCAGCCGGCAGGAACTCGGCGTGGAAGGGTCGGGGGGGGGGCATGGCCCGCAATGGGGGCCCACCGATTGGCGGTCCGGCCTCCCTAGCAGGGGGCCTCCTTTCTTCCGTGCCGGCCCCTGTAGCCCTGCTGCATCGGGGCCGGCGCGTTGAAGGGAGCCACAGCGCATGCGCTCGTTGGCGCCAGTGCCACTGCGCATGCGCGGACCTCGCGGCGCCCAGTTGACACCGGGATCAGCAGCTGGAGCAGTGTGAACCGCTCCAATGCTGTGCTGGCCCTCTGTAGGGGCCAGAATTGCTGATCCTGAGGCCGTGTTGACGCCATCGAGAAACACAATGGCATTTCCGACAGCGTCAACACTTAGCCTCAGGATCATAGAATCCCGCCCCTGGTCTTTTATCTCATTGCTCCAGTGTCTGGACTGCCAGCAGCACCACAAGGGGCAGACACTGTGGGAATTGACACCACCACCCATTTCCCTGATCCCTACCGGGAACATTAGAGAGAACTTGCTCGGGTCCCCCCCCCCTGACCCACACACTCACCCTTTGGTCGCGAGGATATCCCCAGGGCTGAAGCCCAGCTCGGGTGTTTGATTGTTGGCTGCTGCGTATGTGGTGCTGACGCTTCTCGAGTTCAGGTAAACTGTTCAGGCTTCAAAGGTTGATTAAAATGCGATGCAAACATCATTGTCTGAGACATGGCATGTGGACCCACGAGAATTCCCTTGAGAATATTTTATTTCTTAAAACAGTCAACAGTAACAAAGATTTAAAAATCAACTGCGTAACATTCCACATGTCACACTAACCATTAAACAACAACCATTAAGCAACGAGGAAATGTCACCGTTCCATATTGGTACCAATACAAAGTGATATCAGCTCATTTTCACAAACAAACGCACGGTATCGCCCCTCGCAGGTTCCTGAACAGAAACGGAGGGTAAGCCTGAGAATGTGTTGTCATGTCCAGACCTTTCTTGTAGAAATGGTCTGTCCATCAATGTGTGACTTGTTCCCTGTATCAATGCCATTCTCCATCCAGGAGCCACGGTTGTGCTGGCCCGCCCATACATACCAATCTCACCTGATCCAACTCCTGCCATCCACATATTCCACTGGGGCTCAAGGTGCAGTGAAACATCCATGACTTTGTGTATTTAACCCGTGGTAACGTACCAGTTACATGCAGCACTCACCACACCAGCAATCTGCGAAAACATTTCTTCAATGGTGTCACCAGGTGGCTCATTTGGATCAATGTTGCGCACCAGGCCCCGCAGCCTCTTCTTGCTTCAAACCGGATTGCCTTCTGGACTCGTACGCCCACCCGAGCCCAGTCTTCCAGGACCCCGGTAGCTTAGAAAAAAAAAGTAATTCATTTTGGCTACAGAAAAGGAAGGAAACAGCGATAGCAGCCTCCAGGCATCTGCATCCACCAGCAGGAGCAAACAGAACCTGCAAATATTTTAGTTCATTGACAGTGTCAAAATGCAAAAGACAAAACAATGAAGACACCAATCACTTGGCACCCAGAACACACACACCTCACCCCACCTACATCAGCGGAAAGATACACAGATGCACGATAGAAAGCATCCTATCGGGCTGCATCACAGCCTGGTATGGCAACTGCTCGGCCCAGGACCGCAAGGAACTTCAGAGAGTCGTGAATACCGCCCAGTCCATCACACAAACCTGCCTCCCATCCATGAACTCCATCTACACCTCCCACTGCTTGGGGAAAGCGGGCAGCATAATCAAGGATCCCTCCCACCTGGCTTACTCACTTTTCCAACTTCTTCCATCGGGCAGGAGATTCAGAAGTCCGAGAACACGCACAAACAGACTCAAAAACAGCTTCTTCCCCACTGTCACCAGACTCCTAAATGACCCTCTTATTGACTGACCTCATTAACACTACACCCTGTATGCTTCATCCGATGCCAATGCTTATGTAGTACATTGTATATCTTGTGTTGCCCTATTATGTATTTTCTTGAATTTTGTTTAATTCCCTTTTCTTCCCATGTACTTAATGATCTGTTGAGCTGCTTGCAGAAAAATACTTTTCACTGTACCTCGGTACACGTGACGATAAACCAATCCAATCCAATCCAATCCAATCCCAGCCCAACGAAAAAGGCCTCTCCAACACGGAGAAGAGAGAGAAAAACATTCCACTCACTCCCAGGTTCAGTCCAGAACGGGTCCGGCACATAAACAAAAACCAAATAAACCAAATACACAACATTTTACACCAACAGAAAATGCAAAATAGGTAAGTATATAACAAGGACACCAGCTGCACACCAAAGACAAATTGGAGACAAGAAACAAAAAGAATACAATACCACCAGCTGACGAGTCAGCGCACGTCCCCTCCACCCACCCCGCAGCCCCAACAGCAGACCTACACCAGTGGAAAGGCAGCCAACGTGTGTACAGCATTGTGCATGCATATCGGCAGGAGTGTGCGTACATAAAGAGTATAGGTGTGAATGACTGCATGTGCGTCCCAGTTAGTGTGCGCATGCGTGAAAGGGAACAGCATAAACCACCAGAAAAAGACACACGGATACGGGGCACAGTGGGAGAAGGAGAGAGAACACCCCTTCCCTTCTCCAGCATTGGTAATTTGCTGGGGTTCAGGTCATAGAGGCGAGAGTGGTCGCAGCAGCCAACCACACAGCCGCCAGGCAAAAGAGCAATCATAAATCATAGAATTTACAGTGCAGACAGAGGCCATTCGAGTCTGCACCAGCCCTTGGAAAGAGCACCCTAACTAAGCCCACACCTCCACCCTATCCCCATAACCCAGTAACCCCACTTAACCTTTTTGGACTCTAAGGGCAATTTATCATGGCCAATCCATCTAACCTGCACATCTTTGGTCTGTGAGAGGAAACCGGCGCACCCGGAGGAAACCCACGTAGACACGGGGAGAACATCCAGACTCCGCACAGACAGTGACCCAAGCCGGGAATCGAAACTGGGACCCTGGAACTGTGAACAACTGTGCTACTGTGCCCCCCACTCCTGCCAACAATGCCAAAAACAGATCCTACCCCTCTGCCACCCCCACCCCTTCAGTGGACCTGCATCAGTGGAAAGCCGCTTGGTAAGCCAACCACCGGAAGGTCTCACCGACCTGGGGCACAACGGAGGAGGGAGAGAGAGCAAAAACCACCTCCCCGTCTCCAACAACTTCCAGGCTACAGGGGCAAAAAGATAGTCCGCCGTGACATGGTATCCATCATGCAATTTCCACCCCCCCACCCCAACAAACATAGAGCAAACACAGTGCAAAGTGGACCGCAGGGCTCCCATAACAAGAGCAGCAGATGGCTGCTGAACATAGAAATTCACCAGTACTGCATGAAACGGTCCCGACGCAGCCTCCAGACTGCGCAGTCGAGCCGGGCCACCGCCCCTCCTTCCCTGCAGTATCAGCATCTGACCTGCCATTACCACCCTGTCCGAGGTCCAGGCCACAGGGACAATCAACAGGTGACCCACAATTCCAGAATAGAATACATATTCACAGGCCTTTACAAACACCTCAAACCAGTCCTTCTTCATCCTCAGCCCGGTAGTAGGCCCGTCAAAATCCTACTCCTCGCCAGACTCCAGGTAAAAGAGACCGAAAGACTGTCTTTCTTCCTGCCCTCCATCCAGAAAGCAGCAAGTAAGCCCAAGGGGAAGAGGCAGCAAGCAAGCTCTCAGCTACAGCGGCCTTCAGGTATTTGCAAATCACCAACAAGAGCAAGCAGCAAACTAACTGGGAAATGCTTTTGTATAGTCTTCAGCTGTGAAGTTAGAGGCTGCTCACAGTCCAAGGGAGTTAAAGAGACCTTTAGCATTTAACCAAGATCACAGCTCTGTCCTGCAAGTGTTCGGTAGGAGTGATAGAGTACAGCTGTATTTGCCCCCGTTATGGGTATGCACAATATTTAAAGATGGCTTGAAGGCCTCACAGACAAAAAGGCCCTCAAACACTCTTGCTAAAAAGATGGAAAGGAATGCAACCTGGGGTCAGATATGCTCACCATATTTAGACATGATTCTGATCTCGCCATTGGGAGCAGGCCAGTTGGATAGCAAACTGATTCACACCTGGCGCAAATCTCAATTGCGGCCTTTCCCGTTATTTAACTGGTGCACCCAGATCTGCTCTGGGTTAATTCGCACCCAATGTTTCTAATTAACTACTCCAGGTGGAACCTTCTGAACATAAATAAAAATCCATTAGCCCAAACTTTTACAATGCTTTAATAGCACCTCTAGCTCCTAAAAGCCTAGCTTGTCTTTCAAACCAGGATTTTTAAAAGCATCCTAACCCGGGCTTTGAACCATCCTGCACCAAGTACATAACACAATATACCTGAAATTCCTACATAAACTCCAATACATTGGGCGGGATTTACCGCACAACCGGCGACAATGGCCCTCCAGTGGGATTTTCTGGTCCCGCCGTTGTCAGCGGGATTTCCGGAAACCCGTGCGCCGGTGGGACCAGAATGTTCCTCCGGCGTGAACAGCCGGTAAATCCCGCCCATTGTCTTCTCTTTGGTCAAATACATCATCCCACTGCTCAAAGTAATCACACCCCAGCAATTTAAACTTTCCACCACATGCCTTAAGGATTTCTGGTTTCAAATCCAGAAGGAAACAAATTATAGTTTCCAACCTTCACCTTCAGGCAACTGTTCTTTACTCCCAAGTCAAAGCTCCAATCGCCAGACAATGAGGAACAGAACGTTTAAGTCAAATTGTTATTCATTGATCACCTTTCATTTGCAGAGATACACATTACATATCATGTACCCCCAATAGCAAAGCACACTTTCAATCTGTTCCTATAGATATAGAATTTACAGTACAGAAGGAGGCCATTTGGCCCATCGAGTCTGCACTGGCTCTTGGAAAGAGCACCCGACCCAAGGTCAACACCTCCACCCTATCCCCATAACCCAGTAACCCCACCCAACACTAAGGGCAAGTTTGAACACTAAGGGCAATTTAGCATGGTCAATCCACCCAACCTGCACATCTTTGGACTGTGGGAAGAAACCGGAGTACCCGGAGGAAACCCACGCACACACGGGGAGGATGTGCAGACTCCGCACAGACAGTGACCCAAGCCAGGAATCGAACCTGGGACTCTGGAGCTGTGAAGCGATTGTGCTATCCACAATGCTATATACAATTTCCGTTTAAATAACCCAGTTAACTGAAGGTCCACACCTTTAAGGGGTAACAAGCTCCTACATATACTCTTTCGAGTAAAATCAAATAAACAAATTAACTAATAACTGATTATCAGCCTCTATATACTGTTTTGAGCTAAACAATTGACTAATAAATTAAGTCAAACAAACTGAGGGGCAAATTGAAAGAGCAACCTCTTAAAGGGATATTGCATTCAACAAAAACAAAAGCCCCTCCAAGATATATGAGTACAATCGAGCCCCAATTAGTACCTTCTTGCTGAATACAATTAACACCTAAGTGAGATACAAATAACAGTGGCCTCCAGTTCTAACATCAATTTCCATTTCAAACAACCAGATTTCTTTCAGTTCCATCATCATTTTAAAAGCATCAGCCATATCCTCTCTCAGCCTGTTCTTCAGCAGATAAATAATCACAAATCACAGAATCAGATAAAACAGCGTGACCACAGAAGTGGCCACTCGGCCCATCGGGTCTGCACCAACACGTGAATAACACCTGACCTACCTACCTAATCCCATTTGCCAGCACTTGGCCCATAGCCTTGAATGTTAGAACATGTCAAGTACTCATCCAGGTACTTTTTTTTTTTATTTTTATTTTTATTTTTTTTTTATAAATTTAGTGTACCCAATCATTTTTCCAATTAAGGGGCAATTTAGCGTGGCCAATCCACCTAGCTTGCACGTTTTTGGGTTGTGGGGGCGAAACCCACGCAGACACGGGGAGAATGTGCAAACTCCACACGGACAGTGACCCAGAGCCGGGATCGAACCTGGGACCTCAGCGCCGTGAGGCGGTTGTGCTAACCACTAGGCCACCGTGCTGCCCTAGGTACTTTTTAAAGAATGTGAGGCAACCTGCCCCTACCACCCTCCCAGGAAATGCATTCCAAACCGTCATCATCCTCTGGGTAAAAAAGTTTTTTCCTCAAATCCCCCCCTAAGCCCCTCACCTTGAACTTGTGTCCCTTGGTGACTGACCTTTCAACTAAGGGGAACAGCTGCTCCCTATCCAGCCTGTCCATGCCCCTCATAATTGATGTGTACACCTCTGGACGACGTGGTGGTGCAGCGGTTAGCACTGCTGCCTCACGGCGTTGAGGACCCGGGTTCGATCCCGGCTGTTTCACTGTCCATGCGCAGTTTGCACATTCTCCTCGTGTCTGCATGGATCTCTCCCCCACAACCTAAAGATGTGCAGGGTAGGTGATTTGGCCACGCTAAATTGCCCCTTAATTGGGATTTTTAGAACATTGGACACATTACCCCCACATAGTCATCCATGTCATTTATATAAATAGCAAATAGTGGACCCAGCACAAATCCCTGTGGTAGGCAACTGGACACTGGCTTCCAGTCACTAAAGCAGCCGTCTGTCATCACCCTCTGACTCCTACAACTAAGCCAATTCTGAATCCACCTTATCAAATTACCCTGAATCGCTTGTGCATATTCCTTCTTTACAAGTCTCCCATGTGGGACCTGGGCAAAGGCTTTGCCGAAATCCATATAAACTACATCAACTGCATTATCCTCATCCACACACCTGGTCACCTCCTCAGAAAATTCAATCAAATTTGTTCCCCTATGACTAAGCCGTGCTGACTATTCCTGATCAAACCTTGCCTCTCCGGGTGGAGATAGGTTCTCTCCTTCAGAATTTTCTCCAATGGTCTCATAGCCTCTTCTCATAATCAAGATACAAAAGGTTTAACATCACCCTATTACTCCTGCATCCTCTCCAGTGCCTTAATATCTTTCACCAAGGGTATTACCAAAGTCTCCTGTGGACAAAGTATATGATTTGTCATAAAAGCTAAAGTCACCATAACCCCAGATGATCATAGGCTGCTTTCCCCTTCGAGGGGGAAAGCTGACAGCTGGTGAATTAACCTGAGGGTCACCACACCTCAGGCGAGCGGCGAGGTTGAGAAGGTATAGATAACCTCAGCTGAACCCGTGCTGCTGGCCTTGCTCCACATCATAAACCAGCTGTCCGGCCAACTGAGCTAAACTGGCCCACCAATATTACAACAACCCGAATGATTTGCATTCATATAGCACCTTTCACATATTCAAATGTCCCAAGACACATCACGGAAGCGTCGTGAAACAATATGTGGCACCGAGCCACAGATAGAACGTTATCATCCAGATTGTCCTGTCAAAATAACGATGAGGTCAATGGCATTTGCTACTCATGCACATTGATGCAGAAATTCAGGTGAGGGGCAGATGCGGCATTTCATTTAACATTTGGAAAGATCCAGTTCCACTTCTTGACTTTGTGGTCACGGCGTTACCTGTCTGCCTCGTATTGAAATGCATCAAAGAGTGCTAAGTCGCTGTATTTGCGAAGTACATATGAACAAAATTTGCTGCAGAATATTAATTCTCATCCACTTAACCGAAATACCCTTTAATGACGTGATAAGCCATTAACCACGACAAACGTAGATTTTAATTGAAAATACGTCACATGTAAAATTGAACAATGTATTTTTTTCTGGCCTTTTTTGTTCTTTTCGGGTCCAAACTTTTTACCCTCCTCTTTATGTGATGTTGGATTCTGACGTTTTAATTGACAAATCCGCATGAATCCTTGTGCTGTGAAATTCAACCTGACGTGAGGAGATTACTTAGTTACTTGCCCCATTCAGCCAAGTCTCCACTGTTTGATTCCTTCATCCATGCTCACTTTCAACATCTTACCACGCAAAAAATGCAAAATCATAAATGTACACGGACAAGTCTAACAGCCGCCACCCCATAGGTGCCCTGCTACAGCAAGATCTAGCTCGAGAACTAAAGACAGCGGCCAGTCTAATAATTCCTGCCAGGGAATCACTGGGAATATTTGGAATAGTGGATTAGTGCACTGTGCTTCCATTTCTGGATTGTCGGTGGTAATTCCTGGCCAGAGCAGTGGGATAGCTGCCATCTATCTCGAATGCTTTCTGGGGTCATTGTGATAAAATGGAATCAGACTGGGAGCCTGCAAGCCTGTTTCTATTAGCTGGGAGTCCACCACACACACCTGGCACCCAGGAGGAGATTTTCCACTCCAAGGAGCTGACAGCGCATCAGGAATTGGGGGTGGGGGGTGGGGGGGGGTGGGGGGGGGGGGGGGGGGGGAGGGGGGGGGGGGGAGAGGAAGGGGGAAGGCAGAAAACTCTGTGAGTTGTTTTGAAATGTCGGAATATGCATGGAACTCACAGTTCGCGTACTTCCTCATCCAAATGCTCATGCTGCTCAACCTCACAAGCCTCACTAAAGGTCAGAAGAGTGTAACTTGTGCTGGGACTTTGATCTGCTATGCATTCCAGATTGTAACATCTCAAAAAATGAAACCACTGCCATGCTGATAGCAGACAGTTTACAGCCCTGCTTATGAGAAAGCAAGCAACAATTGTCACATGAGGGAGATATGAGGAAATTGGGGCCGGAAATAAGACCCCAATGTAGCAGGCAATTTAGGGGTTAAGCAGACTGAGGGGGAAAAAAACCCGGCACAGAGTCAGAGGGCTATGCCCACACCTGACCGAGTTACATTGTCCCAGTCAGACTTAAACTCATTAGTGGGAATACATGGCATATTCCAGATCCATTGTTCTTTGGGGCACTCGAGTCTGACCAGCTATTAGCCCATTACAGAATTGGATGGCCTCTTTGTCCATCAATGGGAGGTTAGTTGCTTATCCAGAGCATGGCTTTGTTCTTTTGTATAAATGGGAGAGGGCAATCAAATAGCCGAGATAACGCTGATGGGTTCAAGCCTGGGAACCGCAGCAGAGAACCTTTGTTTGAGGGGCTGGGCAGAGCTTAGAGTGAGAGAGAGAAAGAATGCTGTTTTGAACAATTGCAGAGGAAAAGCATTGGCAATCGACTGAGAAGATAATGAAAGTTGCCACCAAGGCAGGCTTTGGAAAAAGGATTCCGAATGAATGTCCCTAACAGAAGAAATCTTGCTTCATAAATGCAAGTATTGCCTTTGTCTCCCTGTGAAAGTGGCAGGAAAACTGTAGGTTCTGTTACAGTGTTGGAAATTAGTGTGTTAAGGTTAAGAAACTACATGTAATCTGTTATTGTTCGGGTTGAAGTTTAATAGTCTAAATATTGGGTGGCATGGTAGCACAGTGGTTAGTACTGTTACTTCACAGCTCCAGGGTCCCAGGTTTGATTCCTGGCTTGGGTCACTGTGCGGAGTCTGCACGCTCTCCCCGTGTCTGCGTGGGTTTCCTCCGGGTACTCCGGTTTCCTCCCACAGGTCCCGAAAGATGTGCTGTTATGGACATTCTGAATTCTCCCTCTGTGCACCCGAACAGGCGCCGGAGTGTGGCAACTCAGGGCTTTTCAAAATAACTTCATTGAAGTGTTAATTTAAGCCTACTTGTGACAATAAAGATTATTATTATTGTATTATATTGTTTTCTTTTCTTTTAATAACGTTTGTTTATAAAATAAGCAAACCCTATTTCTTATATTATCTTATATTCTCACAATTCTTTCTCCTTCAATTATTTCGCTGACTCCCTTTTGTGAGCTTCCAATGAATATGCTGGCACTTTTTACTTTTTTGTGATGTTAATGAGAGGAATGTAGCCCTGGTGATTGGAATGTTTTCCTTCTTTACCCATCCAGATTCGGTATCTCACCGCCTGTAGCTCATTGCCTCAGACAAGGATCTTGAATCAGATTTTGATTCCTGGAACAAAACTATCTTTCCACACCGCCTTAAAACTTAAAAACATTTTGACTCTGGTTCAGCCTCTTAGCCACTGTTGCGAGCTGAGGGCGGCATGGTGGTGCAGTGGTTAGCACTGCTGCCTCATGGTGCCAAGGACCCAGGTTCGATCCTGGCTCCAGGTCACGGTCCGTGTGGAGTTTGCACATTCTCTCTGTGTCTATGTGGGCCTCAGCCTCCACACCCCAAAGATGTGGAGGGGAGATGGATTGGCCATACTAAATTTCCCCTTAATTGGAAAAAAAAAGAACTGGGTGCTTTAAATTTCTTTTTAAAAAAAGAAAACAAAAACTGTTGCAAGCTGTCCAGGGTGCCGGAACACACAAGAAACATGTAAATTATGCTGATATGATAAAGCGTCCCCTTCAATTTAGACAAAAGGTTAACAGGTACAGGGCATGGGCATGTCTCCCGGTATGATTTTCTCAGAACCTGATTCAAGATCCTTGTCTGAGGCAGTGAGCTACACTGTGCCATGGCTGTATCAAACCAGAGTTGGAAGATTGAGGTACCGAATCTGGATGGGTAAAGAGGGAAAACATTCCAATCAGCAGGGCTACATTCCTCTCATTAACATCACAAAAAAGTAAAAAGTGGCAGCATATACATGGGAAGCTCACAAAAGGGAATCAGCTAAATAAAAGAAGGAGAAAGAATTGAGAATATAGGGATAGCGCCAAGGAATTGGACTGACTGATTGCTCTTTGACAGACCCAGTACAGACTCTGTTGAAGGAATGGCCCCCTTCTGTACAGCAATAATCTACAGTTTCTCAATCCTCTCGAATGGAAATGTGAGACAAGCTCATGATTGTTAACTGTCAGGGATGTGGCCTTTCAGGCAGTGAATAATAAACGCTGTAGCTTTGATTGTCTCAATCTAAATTCTGAATATAGAAATTACGATAATTGTTCCGCTGTGTTTTAGATTTTTTTTGGAGGAGGAGATTGATTCTTCACAATGACCCTGCACATGAATAGAAATTTCAGTATGTATCACAAAAAAAGTTGTGGAACAGGAGTAGCCATCGCCTCTGATACCATTTGTACTTTTCTATTAAACCAGGGGCTGATGTGCTCCTCAATTCCATTTACACATTTTTGCTCCATATCCCATTACTCTTATCAATAAAAAAATGAGCTGGGGGGGGTGGGTTCTGGATTTCTGCTCCGATGTGAAGAAATTCTTCTTTGATCAGCTCCTCAATGATATATCTCGTTATTTTTGTGATTTGACAAACGATTTAACAGGATGACTCAAACCATGACATCACAGAGCCAGCCTTGCCCCGCACTGAGCATCACAGTGAGATCAGACATCACAATCAGGATTGGTAACTGGGTAAATTTGAAGCAAGAGGCTGCACAACCAGATCAAGTGAAGGAAAGGGAGCTGCAATAATTAAATCAGTTTCAGGGACTGAACGTAGCCAGGCAGAAGATCTCAATAGGTTTGTTTTCTGATCTGAACATGAACATAGATAGTAGATTGGCAACATTCAAAGATTTGCAACGTGGTTATTTTGTACCATTAGTTTTGAAAGTCATTAAGGGCAGCGCGGCAGCCCAGTGGTTAGCACTGCTGCCTCACGGAGCCAAGGTCCCAGGTTCAATCCCGGCTCTGGGTCACTGTCTGTGTGGTGTTTGCACATTCTCCCCGTGTTTGCGTGGGTATTGCCCCTTTGGTAAACCACTGTTACACCTGTATTAGGTAATGTAAGGTAGGACCTGTACTACAGGTTCGCCGGTAGCCCCTGCCTGCTGGCTCCGCCCAGTAGGAGGAGCATGTCCTCTATTCAGCACCCATTTCACCAGCTGCTGTGGGAGGCCACACATCTTACTGCAATAAAGCCACAGTTGTATCCAACCTTAGTCTTTGTACAATTGATCGTGCATCAGCCCCCACAACCCAAAGATGTGCAGGGTAGGTGGATTGGTCACGCTAAATTTCCCCTTAATTGTAAAAAATGAATTGGGCACACAAAAATTTTTAAAAAAGTTTTGAAGGTCATTACGAGCAACATGAGATGAGGGGTTTGTAATATAAGGAGAGATTTAACAGTTTAAGTCCATACTCTCTAGAGTTTAGAAGAATGAGGGGAGATCTAATTGAGGTTTACAAGATGCTAACAGGTATGGATGAAGTACAAATGGAGCAGATTCTTCCTCTTGTGTGGCATTCTAGAACGAGATGTCATAATCTTAGAATAAAAGATAGCAAATTTAAAACAGATTAGAGGAGAAACTACTTCTCCCAAAGGGTTGTGAATCTTGAATTCGCTACCCCAGATTACGGTGGATGCTGGGACAGTGAGTAAATTTAAGGAGGAGTTAGACAGATTTTTAACTGGTAATGGGTTGAATGGTGATGGAGAATGGGCAGGACAATGGAGTTGAGGCTAGGATGGGATCAGCCATGATCACATTGAAGGTGTTTAGGCTGGGGAGGCTAAATTGCCGACTACTGCTCCTCAGTCATGTGTTCTCGGGAGGAGATGCTCTGGCTGATTATGCAATCCAGCCCTTGGACTGTAACATCATAGGTAGCAGATGAGGAACATATCAGCCATGATAGAATGGCGGAGCAGACTCGATAGGCCGAATGTCCTAATTTCGCTCCTACATCTTATGAACTTATGAACAGACTCAGTAATGTTGATGCCCAGTCAGATGGCAAAGTTCAATTTAATGCCATCACTAGATTTTTCTGTGGCTTTGCTCGTAGGTTATCTTTGACCTGAAACCAGGTTAGGGCAGCACGGTAGCATAGTGGATAGCACAATTGTTTCACAGCTCCAGGGTCCCAGGTTCGCTTTCGGCTTGGGTCACTGTCTGTGCGGAGTCTGCACATCCTCCCCATGTGTGCGTGGGTTTCCTCCGGGTGCTCCGGTTTCCTCCCACAGTCCAAAGATGTGCAGGTTAGGTGGATTGGCCATGATAAATTGCCCTTAGTGTCCAAAATTGCCCTTAGTGTTGGGTGGGGTTACTGGCTTATGGGATAGGGTGGAGGTGTTGACCTTGGGTAGGGTGCTCTTTCCAAGAGCTGGTGCAGACTCGATGGGCCGAATGGCCTCCTTCTGCACTGTAAATTCTATGAAAAAGGTTACTGATGGTGGCTGAGTCTTAATTTCAACTCCTTCATTTTAACTAGGAATGTCAGATCAGAATATTTTCTAAATATGAGAAACTAGGACCAGAAAGTAGTTATTTACAAGCCAATGAATTGTGAGTTTCCATTCCAGAGATGCTGGAATACAAATGGTTCGAAGCTATCTACAGTTGTATGTGCTTTGCTTAGAATGATGGGGAGCATTGCATTCAGTTCTGGACACCATGGGCAGGTTTCTCCGTCCCACCGTACCAGATCTCTGGTGCGGCAGGCTGTCAGGATTCCCCATTTCGCTGGTTGGTCAATGGGGTTTCCCATTGTGGGGCAGCCTGATGGATCTGTACTTTATTAATATATTTATGCATCGCCGCACTATACATTAATCTTACATAACTCGAGACTAAGCTTCTTGGGTGAAGTCAAGTGTAGCTTTATTTATGTCAGTTTTAAAGTCTACTGATCAAGTCAAATTTTATGCAAATACAGAATCTAGAAAGTTGTTTGTCCAACGCAAATACAGGTGGTTGAGTTGAATTCAAAATACAACTCAGTTCGTGAAAATTTCTTCAGATCAGAGTGCACAATACAAAAATGAAACAAAAGGAAATAGCTGTTTGCAAAGCAAAGTGAGAATAGGTTTCAAAGGTTAGGTTAAAGATGAATTCAGAGAGAGAGAGCGAGATGATTTTGGAGAGAGCAAAAAAGGTTCTCTCCCGGTCTCTTAAGGAAATCATAATCTATTGAGGTTCTGTCGCCTTTCTGACTGTGATTGGATTAAAATAATTAGAATTAATCTAATTGACCAAAATGTCTGTCTGTCAAGTTTTAAGAGATAATGTGGCATGGGAGAATTTCTCTATGTTTTATAATATGGTGTGATCGAATCACCTGTTTCTATGTTTTCTAGAACAGGGATGTTTGCCTAGTAATGATAACATTGAGTCTATTCTGCACCGTGGATAGTCAGTTTGAAGACTGACTTCCGTATCAGATCTATTCCCATGCTCTCAGCATTCTCTGCTGTCGTGGTTAATATATGATTTTTAATAGTATAATGCCACTAAATAATTTCTTCCCTTAAACTTTTATTACAGCCTATACTATTTTTAATAGTATAATGCCACTAAATAATTTCTTCCCATAAACTTCTATTACAGCCCCACGCTGTTGGAAAACCGCCGGGCTGCCAGCTAAACGGAGAATCCTGACGGTGGAGAATTCAGTCCCACATCTCAGGAAAACTATATCGGTCCTGGAGCTGTGGTGCCACAGATTCACTAGGTGAGACTGGCGATTAGAGGATTAAATTATGAGGACATGCTGTGTAGACGAAGTTGCTATTTTCTCCAGTATAGCAGGGTTGATCCAGTTGAGATGTTCAAGAACTAATCATATGACAACATAATGGTTAGATAGGAAGAAATTATTTCCTCTACTGTGGGACTCCAGAAAAATTGGACATAATCTTAAAATTAGAGCTAGACCGATCAGGGTTGATGTCAGAAAGGTGTATTGGGAATCGGGAACTCTCTCCCCTAAAACATTATTGAGGCTAGATTTTGAAAACTAAAAATTAGAGTGATAAACTTATGTCAAATAAGCTATTGTGGGACATGAAAACAAGCTGGGCCAATGAAGTTAAAATATAGATCAGCCGTGATCTAATTGAATAGCACAATGTTTGCCTGCTCTTAGGTTTATTAAGCGATAAGGATCAAAGATAGGGCAACCTACTTGAGGTGCAGATCAACCATAAGTTAATTGAAACAGGCTCGAAGAGCTGAATGGTCTATTCCTGTTGATGTAAATTTATACAACTCAATAAAATCAATTGGAGGAGGCAATGAATCCTATTGGCAATGTCCAATGCTCGAACTCCTTGTTCTCTGGGACTTGATCCCACAGAAACCTTTTCTTCCGTTCTACTGCAGAATGTCATTGTACGCTAAAGAAAGCCCAACGGTTTGCTCAAGGGGTGGTCACTCTGACTGATGGCTCAAACTGTTATCGCATTGCAATCCCCCCCTCACAATGCGTATCACAGTGAGATCCAACATCACAATAGGTTTGTAAACTGGGTCAGTTTGAAGCAGCAGATCCCATAACCAGTTTCAGTGAAGAACCTGAAGCTTCTCTGACTGTTACTCTCTTGCTGATCTAACGAGGAGTGGATGTGGTCGGGTGGAAGATCTGAACAAGTTCACTTTGTGAAGGGAAAATGAACAATGGTGATGTCATCAATCAGAAAGGTTTGTCTCAAAACAATTACCTTGTAATTTGTGAAGGACGTGACAAATTCAGTAATACTACTGCACGGTCAGATCCAGTAGTTGCCTTTGTTGTCACGAGTGAATCTTCAGTGTCATTGCCCAGTGGTAGCTGGCTGCCTGGAGCTGGATTTCTGATGGTTAATCAGCCCCACTCTCAGGTCCCTCCTTGGGAAGTCTCTGACTGACTCTCAGGTCCCTCCTTGGGGAGTCTCTGACTGACTCTCAGGTCCCTCCTTGGGAAGTCTCTGACTGACTCTCAGGTCCCTCCTTGGGGAGTCTCTGACTGACTCTCAGGTCCCTCCTTGGGGAGTCTCTGACTGACTCTCAGGTCCCTCCTTCGGGAGTCTCTGACTGACTCTCAGGTCCCTCCTTGGGGAGTCACTGACTGACTCTCAAGTCCCTCCTTGGGGAGTCTCTGACTGAGTCTCAGGTCCCTCCTTGGGGAGTCTCTGACTGACTCTCAGGTCCCTCCTTGGGGAGTCTCTGACTGACTCTCAGGTCCCTCCTTGGGGAGTCTCTGACTGAGTCTCAGGTCCCTCCTTGGGGAGTCTCTGACTGACTCTCAGGTCCCTCCTTGGGGAGTCACTGACTGACTGTCTCACAGCCAATCTGTGAGTTGGGTGCTCAGGCCCAGTTCTGTAAACATATTCCCACGATTTACCATCATCATGAGAGCTTCCATTGCATTGGTTAGGATATTTAAGTCTGGGCAAAAACTATTAATGTTTCCTGGACTCACTCTAAAAGCCCAGGTAGTTACTTGCTGCTATTTATAAAATAGAGTTTAATGAAACTGCTTCATCTCCCACAGCCTTACTCTTGAGAAAGGCTTGTTAAAAGGCTTTGTTAAACAACACATAGTGCCCAGCAAGAATTTGATTACACTCCATCTAAGACGGCCAACAGCACTGATGCCTCCCCTGCCTGTGGCACCAAAGCCAGCATCACTGGATCTACTCAGCGGCACCACGAATGATCTGAAGCGTCCAATTCAACAATTCAACACTGCTCCAATCCCAAGAAACACAAGCAATGTTTCAAAGGACTTTGAAGAAAATGAGGCACCGAGAAGGCAAACAATCCCATCACCACTGCCTGCACCATGTTCTCTGGCATTTAACCACATGGGAGCCTGATTTTATATCCTAGCCCATTGTGTCATTGCGACCCAAATGAAAGCGAAGGGTGTTTGGCCAACAATTCATCAAGATGAGGCCTTTTGGTGGCTGAGACCACCTGGGATGTCGCCGAGCAAGTCTCACCCTCACATTGAGCAATCATAAAGAAATCAAACATCACAATACAGCCATAAAATGGGTAAATCTGAGGCACAAGAAGATTCAGTGAAAGGAATGGAACTGAAGAAACGGTTACTAACTGGCTGGTCGATGCAGGAGTGGAGGAGGTCGGCTGGAGGAACCGAACAGGTTTGTGAAGGGAGTGTAACCAATGGCAGCATCATCACCAGAAGATCAGGCAGACGGCAGTGGACATTGAACGGTTTGTCTCAACGCGGTTACTTGTATTGTGATTTGTGAACAGCACAATGAACAATATGATCAGTCTAACAGAGCCAGTAATAATGAGGGTGGGTTAGTTGAAGTTGGTGTTGCGAATAATTCTTTAATATGTTGTTCATAGGTAACCTGGTTCTGGAACCTGGTTACTGACTCGTAGCTTCCTCTTGTCCCTCACTGGCCTGCTACCCCCTGTCCTTGAACATTCTGCTTACTCTCTGTTCTATGAATATATACTATTGTTGAACATTATTTCCCATCGTATTGCTGGGGTCAGCCTGAAGGGTGGGCAGTAATTACCAATCCTTACTGATTCTCACTCTAAATTCTCAGGAAACTATTTACCACCTCCCCCACCACTCTCACCCCTCCACCTGCATGTATATAATTGAGTTTAATGGACTTGATTCATGAACCGTGGCCATTCTCTCGCATATAGCAACTTGCTGTAAAGTCTCGACCCAAATAACACGTACAGCACAGCCGGAACTGGATTCAGCTCCATGTATAACCCTCACCAGCACTGATAAACCCACCTATCATATTGATACCAGCCCTGTATCAGTGAGTTCTGATCAATTGTACCTGGCAGGACTGGAGCACTCAGCACCCAAGACAACAAGTGGTGTTTGTGAAGGACATTGGAATGCTGGAAGCATCCTCCATCAAAATAAGGGGGGCAGAGAAGGTAAACATTCCCATCACTGCCCATTTCCCTTGGGCCCTGTTCTCCGGGTTGTAACCACATGGGAATCTGTTCTGACATTCCAGCTCATTCTGTAACTGTCACCTAAATGAAATCAAAGGGGTTTGATCAAAACTTTCCTCAGGATGAGGGCCTTTAACTGAATGAGGCAAACTTTGACATCACAGGGAGAGATTCACAATCACGCTGTGCATCACAGTGAGATCGGACATCACAATAGGTTTGTAAAGTGAGTAACCTTGAGGCAGGAGGCTGCACAATCAGTTGCAGTGAAGGAAATGGAGCAGAACTGACTGACTCTCCGGCTGCTCCATCCAGGAGTGAATGGGGTCGGCTAGAAGATCTGAATAAGTTTACTTTGTGAAGGGAACATGGACAATGATAACATAATCACCCGGTAGATTCAATGGAAGATTGGTGACAGTGAAAGGTTTGTCTCAACATGGCTATCTTCTATTGTGAGTTGTAAAACATGTAACAGACTCTGGAATGTATCTGCACAGGAGTGGAATTGTATTTGTTGTCACAATTAAAGTGCTGGGTGCCTGGATGCTGATTTCTAGTGGTTAATCAAGCCCCTTCTCTCAGGTCCCTCCTTGGAGTTCCTGACGGACTGGCGAGCTGCCAGTTTGTGAGTTTGATGCTTGTGCACTGTTCTGGAAATGTATTCAGCTACTCAACATCATAGATCTCAAGTGGCATTGCGCAGGATATTTAATGATAGGAAAAAACTATTAATTTTTATCGGCCCATTCTAAAAGTCCATTATCTGCTGCTACATACAGAATAAAGCTTAAAGCGGATTAGAACTGGTGCATCTTCCAAAGCCTTTCTCCTGACAAGGACTGACTGAAAAGCCTTGGCTCCAACAACACATGGACCCCAGAAATAATTTGATTCAGCTCCATCTAAGACCCCCAAACGTGTTAATTGTCTCCCTGCATCTGGCACCAAACCTGCACATGTGGATTTAAAAAAAAAAATATTTTTATTAGGTTTTTAGATTTTTAAATCTAACAGAACAGAAGACATTTTTTACAGCGCAGAACAGGAATTATTGCAAACATAAGAATGGACACGATAGGAAGACTTCAGAATAACAGATTTTATGAACGAATGGCTCCAGTTTTAATACTGGATCAATCAGAAATAAATAATTAGGAGGAAAGAAAGGACAAGGCCATATAAATAAGATCAGATAATGGGCACCTCTTGTGAGATTTACGATGCGCGAAATGCCTCACGAGATTTAAGGAAAGCTCGCGTGACGTCATGATCTGGATCTCGCCCTCACTAGGCGTGATCCAGATCTGCATATTTAAATAACCATTAGCCTAATTAAAATATGCGTTTGCTGGATTCTCCCAGCTACCAGAACCTAATGGCCGCGCCAGGGTGACTTGGCCAGGGTGCCGTTCCGTATTGTTTTCCACACATGTGGATCAGACATAATAATCAGGCACCTCGGGGCGGGAGGGGGGAGGGGTGACTCCCAGGCTATTAGAGACCCCCGTTGGTTGGGAACAGGGCAGCAAGACACCCTGGCATTCCCTCTCGCACCCGAGCACCTTGGTGCCAGCCAGGCACTGCTAGGCATTGAGTCTGGGGGAGCCTCACTTGGTGGAAGGGGTGATGAGGTGATGTTCCTGAGGTTGGTGGGCGGGCAGAGGGGGCGCGAAGATGGGGCAGCTGAAGGGTGGGGGGAAGAACAGGGCAGTTAGACAAAACTGCACCCTGATCTGCGAGCAGCCTTTATTCCTGGGCTTGTCAGCAGGAAGTAGCTCAAGCGCGGCCTCAGCGGAGAAAAACCCTCCAAGGCAAAAGCAAACGGTAAATGCCATTGAACTGCTGCAGCTACCGAGAAACACCCCTCTAAACCTGTCCAAAACCAGACATGGATCTTGCTTCCATTGATTCAGGCCGCGCACCTTTCTGTATTGCAAGATCAAGACTTACAGTATGGTTCAAGGAAAACCCAACAGGAGCAGGTCAGACAATATGGAGCCTATAAATTTGACATAGGGGTCCCACACTTTACATCAGACTTAGAACGGACCTCAGGAATTCCATAGGAATACATTCCATGACTAATTTATGCCAATCTTGAACTGAAGGATATTTTTCAGTGACCCAGGAGCAGAAGATATTTTTACGAGCTGCAAACGTTAACAGCCTTTTTTCATTAACATCTGGGGCAACACGGTAGCATGGGGGGCAACACGGTAGCATGGTGGGGCAACACGGTAGCATGGTGGTTAGCATAAATGCTTCACAGCTCCAGGGTCCCAGGTTCGATTCCCGGCTGGGTCACTGTCTGTGTGGAGTCTGCACGTCCTCCCCGTGTGTGCGTGGGTTTCCTCCGGGTGCTCCGGTTTCCTCCCACAGTCCAAAGATGTGCGGGTTAGGTGGATTGGCCATGCTAAATTGCCCGCAGTGTAAGGTTAAGGGGGGGGGGTTGTTGGGTTACGGGTATAGGGTGGATACGTGGGTTTGAGTAGGGTGATCATTGCTCGGCACAACATCGAGGGCCGAAGGGCCTGTTCTGTGCTGTACTGTTCTATGTTCTATGTTCTATTAACGTCAGTAATTCTCCCATATAGAAGCCCCAGAATTAGGAACAAATGATTAAGCACTCAGGCTTTTTCAAGCTCCCGAACTACACTGGACCTGGAGGATTGAATCTTAACACAGTGTATATAATTCCCCTTGACTGCCAGGCACTTTGGGCACCCCCACCCACCCCACAGCCTGGAAGACGTTCCTGATGAAGGAACGGATGCCGATGAGGGAGGCGATAACAGGTGGCAGTCAAAGTGGCAGTGATGGAGGCCTTGGTCACCATGCAGGCGCCGATCGATGGAATGGGGAAGAAGCTGGAAGCTCAGGAGAAGATCCCGGAACTGGAAAATGTGTCAAAGGAACGAACACATTGTTGGCGACCCAGAGGAGCCTGAAGGAGAAGGCCGAAGACCAGGAGAATCGATCCCAGTGCCAGAATATTCGAATTGTGGACCTACCAGAGGGGATCGAGGGCAGGGACCGGGCGGATTATGTGCCGCAGATGCTGGGCACCCTAGTCAGGCGGGATGGCTTCCCCAAATCGCCAAAGAACAGCAGAGCACACAGATCACTCCTACCGAACTCCAAGGCAGGGGAACAGCCAAGGGCAATAAATATCAGGTTGGGAACAGGGCAGCAAGACAACCTGGCACTCCCTCTCGCACCCGAGCACCTTGGTGCCAGCCAGGCACTGCTGGGGGAGTCTAGGGGACCCTCACCTGGTGGAAGGGGTGATGAGGTGGTGTTCCTGAGGTTGGGGGGAGGGCAGAGGGGTCGAAGATGGGGCAGCTGAGGGATTGGGAGAGGATCCTGCGGTGGGCAATGCATATGAAGGTGAGCAGCTGGGAAGGAAATAGAATTCGAGTCTACCAGGACATTGGGGCATACCTGGCAAAGCACAGGGCCGGGTTCAACCAGACAAAATCGGCCTTGTACAAGAGCGGAGTGAAGTCTGGAATGCTGTTCCCAGCCAGGCTCAGGGTGACGTTCCAAACAAGGATCATTATTGCAACACCCGGCAGAGGCAGACGGGTTTGTGTGAACGAACGTCCTGGACAAGGGGCAGACAAGACAGCACTGAGAACGAAGCAGAGGAGGGAAAAAGGGAAAAAGAGCTATGATAGACGCACACGACATTTGCGCGGGACTGTACTGCCTCACTTTGAACAGGCATAGGAAATGGGTAGGACCCACCAGACTAGCAGGGAAAGCTAGCGCAAGAAGTATGAGAACCAGGGAGGCCGTGGCTCACCTCCCGGCAGGGAGGGAACATCTGGCTGGGAGGGAAGGGGGAGATTCACAGGGGCAGGGATGGGAGAGCAAGGGGGGGGAGGGGGAGATAGGGAAGGGGGGACACAGCCGGGGGGGGGGGGGGGGGGGGGGGGTGGACGGAGTGGGTAGTAGGGCGAACAGGGGGGGAAGGGGAAACATAAGAGAAATACAAGGATAAGAAAGGAATAGTTCTCAGATTGGCTTCAGCAGATAAAGTGCAGGTTAAGGAGCAAGCAGCCACTTTGGAGGGTCCCTGAGCAAAGGGAAACCCCGGAGTGCAGGGGCACACCCACGTGGTGTACACATGGTTGGCGGCCATGTTGGGTGCCCTCTGTGTTATGTCCTCTATTCTGCTTTACCTGGATGGCTCGGATGCATAGTGTTGAATAAAGAACACAAAGCTTTGTTAATCACCAAAACTATAAATTTATAACACTACTAAGATTCGATTGCATTCCTAAAGTACAAAGTTATTGTATAAAACTATGCTATCTCTAAATTAAAGAACTCTCAAGTACACAACTGCTCTCGATACCTGACCCTCTTCCAGCTCTCTCCATATCTTAACTCCTAATCATCTAATCCTAGAATCCCGAAGTCACATGATCCCTCCAGTGGTAAGAAGCTCATTAACTTGTTAACTCTTTGCAACCCAGTCTTATCATAGAATTTACAGTGCAGAAGGAGGCCACTCGGCCCATCGAGTCTGCACCGGCTCTTGGAAAGAGCACCCTACCCAAGGTCAACACCTCCACCCTATCCCCATAACCCAGTAACCCCACCCAACATTAAGGGCAATTTTGGACACTAAGAGCAATTTAGCATGGCCAATCCACCTAACCTGCACATCTTTGGACTGTGGGAGGAAACAGGAGCACCCAGAGGAAACCCACGCACACAAGGGGAGGATGTGCAGACTCCGCACAGACAGTTACCCAAGCCGGAATCGAACCTGGGACCATGGAGCTGTGAAGCAATTGTGCTAACCACTATGCTACCGTGCTGCCCAGTCAATATACATATCATGACATCCTGGACAAAGGGGAACCCGGCGCAGGGGCCCGGCCTCATGGTGAGTACGGTGACTGCAGCCATTTTGGGTGACCCCCCCTAACAAAGATAAACCCTAGAGTGCAGGGGTGCATCCACAAGTTAAGTCTGGTTGATCCGCAGGAAGTGGAGGGACAAAACCCCCACCAGGTATCACCTGGAACGTCAGGGGACTGATGGCCCAATAAAAAGATCCAGCATCTTTGCCCATTTGAAAAGTTTGAAAGCAGACATAGTCTTCCTCCAACAGACACACCTGAGGGACAAGGAAGGGTAAGGAAGGGATGGATGGGACAAACGTACCATTCATGCTATGGGGCTAGGGCCGTAGCTATCCTGATTATCAAGAGGACGGTGTTTACGGCAACAAAGACGGGTTGGGACCCAGGTGAATGGTACGTCATGGTCAGCCGTGCCCTCGACCGAGCACCGGTAGTCCTGGTAAAGTGGACCCACCCAACGGGGACAACATGGATTTTATAAAGAAGACCATGGCGAACATCAATACACACACTGACTGATCATTGGGTAGGACTTTAACTGTACAGGACCCATTGATGGACTGATCAAACCCTAGAACGCTTAAAAAGACAGGCATGGCTAGGGAACTGGGAGCATTCATGGAACAACTGGAGGCTGGGGGACGATAGACGGAGGGAGCTGGAAGCTCCAATAGGACTGGGTGAGGCCATGGAGAGCATCAATTCTATGCAGGTGTTGAAGGCATCGGGACCCCATGGGCTTTTTGTAGACCTCCATAAAACATTGGTACCAGCTCTGGCCCGGCACCTAAGGGAGATGGTCACATACCCGCTAGCAAGTGTCACTCTACGTCCTATGCTAACACAGGCTACCATATCACCCATACCCAAACCAGATAAAGACCCGACGGAATGTGGATCATATGGACCCATTTCACTGCTTAACGTAGATGCGAAACTACTCGCAAAAGTCCTGGCCAAGAGACAGGAGAACGGTGGGCCAGAAGTGATCGCCGAGGACCAGACGGGCTTTGTCAAGTGTAGACAGCTATTTGCGAACATCAGGTGGTGTTGAATGTGATACTGACCCCACCTGGGGAGAGAACACTAGAGGCATTTGTCTCCCTAGACGCAGAAAAGGCCTTTGATAGAGTCGAATGGAGGTACCTCACAGAGGTATTGAAGCGTTTTGGGCGAGGGCGGGGTTCACCGCCTGGGTGAAACCCCTGTACAACGTTCCCATGGCAAGAGTTCAGACCAACACCACCAGCTCTGAATACTTCTAGTTGCACAGAGGCACAAGCAGGATGCCTGCTGTACCCACTCCTGTTCACCCTGCCAATTGAACCCCTGGCAATCGCTCTGCGAGAAGTGAGAGGCTGGAAGGGCATCCGAAGAGGAGGCAGACAGCACAGAGTCTCACTCCATGTGGATGACCTGCTCCTCTACATTTCACACCCGCAGAATGGCTTGAGGGAAATCATGAAGCTCCTGGAAGAATTTGGGGCCTTCAAACTCAACCTGGGCAAGAGCGAGGTATTCCTGGTGAACGTGAATTGGGGAGGGATGGAGTTGGAAGGTCTACCATTCAAAGTAGCCCGAAACAAAGTCCTCTACTTGGGATCCAGATAGCTCACGACTGGACACGGATCCACAAGTGGAATCTGACAGTCTGATGGCGGAAGTTTAAAATAACCTACAGAAATGGCACACGCTCCCGCTCTCCCTGGCAGGAAGGGTGCAGACGATCAAGATGAACGTACTGCCAATATTCTCATAGTCTGTGTAACATCACTCCTGGGTGCTGGGACATAGTGCCCGACCCCTCCCAGTCCCTCATCCCCCCCACACTGCACCCAACCACCCCTTACCACCCCCCCCCCCCCCCCCCCCCCCCTCCAACCAGTCTCCGATCAGTGATGCTCAACCTGCTTAGCCTTCTGTGCTCTACCTCTGCGCCTGGTACATCACCTAACCCACTTAATATACTCCTCATCCAACACTAACCTCGGCAGTGTGTACGCCAGATAATTCCCCTGCACCCAATCAAAGGCGTTCTTTCCATCCAAGGAGATGACCTGCCCTTCTAGTGTCCGCTTCTAGAAAGCCTGGATCACATTCAATGATCTTCTCAAATTCTTACAGGAAAACCTACCCTTTATGAATCCAGCCTGATTCTGCCTTGACAATCATTAGTAAAATTCTCTCTAACTGCATTGACAAGGGCAGCACGGTAGCATATGTGGCTAGCACTGTGGCTTCACAGCGCCAGGGTCCCAGGTTCGATTCCCCGCTGGGTCACTGTCTGTGCGGAGTCTGCATGTTCTCCCGTGTCTGCGTGGGTTTCCTCCGGGTGCTCCGGTTTCCTCCCACAGTCCAAAGACGTGCAGGTTAGGTGGATTGTCCAAAAACCAAAGGTTAGGAGGGGACCTAAGCATTCTAATCATATTTTCCATCACTGGTCTATAGCCTTGTGTACCTTGGCATCATTAGTCACATCTAAATACTTCTTAATTGTTAGGAGGGTCTCTGCCTCTACTATCCGAGTTGCAGTTCCACGACCATCTGGTGAAAACGTTTTTGCTCACACCCCCTCTAAACCCCCTGCTCCTTACCTTAAATCTCTGCGTCCTGGCCATTGACCCCTCCACCAAGGGGAAAAGCTTTCTTGTCTGTCTATGGCCCTCATCATTTTTCATATTTCCCTTCAGTCTCCCCTGCTCCGAGGAAATCAACCCCAGCCGATCCAGTCTCTCTTCATAGCTAAAACTCTCCGGCCCAGGTACCATCCTAATAAATCTCCTCTGCACCCTTTCCAGTGCTATCACATCCCTCCTATAATGGGGAGTCCAGAACTTTGCACAAAACTCTAGCTGTTTTCAGCATAACCTCCCTGCTCTTAAGCTCTATGCCAAACCTCAACGCCAAAAATGCCAAATACTTACTCTCCTTATT
The DNA here is from genome assembly GCF_902713615.1 of Scyliorhinus canicula. NCBI lineage: Eukaryota > Metazoa > Chordata > Chondrichthyes > Carcharhiniformes > Scyliorhinidae > Scyliorhinus > Scyliorhinus canicula. The sequence continues at coordinate 21,599,393 of NC_052153.1, read as the reverse complement.
CCCAAATTCATACAGTTTGCAAACCTCAGACTTCTCTCGGCCTGTTATGTCAATAAGGGATCAAAGTCCACCCTGGCTACATTATAACCTCCCATAACAACTGCTTGGGAGGTGCCTCCGAGACCTCTTCTCTACTTTGGCCAAGCAGACCTCTAACCGGCGCAGGCTCTCCAGCATTCTCCGCTTTGTGGTAGTTGGGTAAGAAATAACCAAGTCACTAGCGTCAGCCTTGTGCAGGTCTCCCACAGTGGAATCAGAAACGGAACTGACAGAGTAAAAAAAAATCCTTCTTAAAATACATAGTGAAGGATTACCATCTCAGCAGGTAGACATCAAACCATCTTGACCGAGGCCTCAAGCAAGAATTCCAGGAAGACGGGAGCATAGTCAGAGATTACAGTGCTTCCCACAGAGCAAGAGGACATTAAATGTAGGATAGTCGTAGGCTATAGTGTGACATTGATGAGGGGCCACGAAGAAAAAAAGTCCCGATCTCTGAATTGCAAGGTCCTTCACATGTCCTGATACCCCATTTCCTCACACGCTGGGACCTGCACTCTATCCTGCAGAGTGGGTGGATTTCTAGTAACTGGGAGCTTGTCCATCAAGGGTTCGGATGACAATTAAATTCACCCACAAAAGAGTTAGCCGAGTCCAACTCAAAGTCCAAAAAAGCCTTAGTGATAAACTCCAGTCCAAATACATTCATTATTGAGACAGTTTCTCCATGTATTAACCCCTTGGCAATCATATACCTGCCTCCTTTATCCTTAACAGAATTCTCCAGCCTGAAGAGGACATTCTTTTTTTTTTTAAATTTAGATTACCCAATTATTTTTTCCAATTAAGGGGCAATCCACCTAGCCTGCACATTTTTGGGTTGTGGGGGCGAAACCCACGCAGACACGGGGAGAACGTGCAAACTCCACACAGACAATGACTCAGAGCCGGGATCGAACCTGGGACCGCAGCGCCGTGAGGCGGTTGTGCTAACCACTAGGCCACCGTGCTGCCCTGAAGAGGACATTCTTGTTGATCAGAACTGCTGCTCATCGAGAAGGAAGCAGAAAAGACCTGCCCCACCCAAACCAGCCTTAACTTTAAGTGCTCCTCGGCCTCCGAGTGAGTCTCCTGTATGTAACAAGCTGATGTTCAATTTCTCCTTAAGAAAAGAGAAGATCTTTTTGATAAAATGGTGAATTTCCCGTACATTCCAAGAGCAAAGTTTGAAATCAGTTGCCACCATTGCATAGACCACCAGAAAAAAAGTAGGGTAGGATTCTCGTGCCACATTCGGGCATGCACTAGAACACCTCACCCCCATCTCAAGCAACACCAGAGGCAACAGAATATTCCAAACATGTCCGTCTCAGATAAAAGGCCTGTCTGTACCAATGCAGGATATCGTCAACAACATAGGAACTCCAGCAGAACAAAAATGCAAAAGAATCACGACCACAATAGTGCTAAAGGGAAATTCCTAAACAAAAGTGTGGACCCACACGGTAACCCTACGGCGATACTGTCAGTGCCATCGGGAGACAACCTCCTCTACCCTCCTCTACAAGGAGGAGAGGGGATAAGCCAAGAAGGGAATAGCAGCCAACTGACCATTCCTCAATTTTGAAGTCCTGCACCCTCCACCCACCTCCCGGCAAATGCGCCACTTGGATGTGACATGATTAAAGAGAGGATATGATAAGAAAAGGAGATAATTAGCACAGCTACCATGAATAATAATAAAAGTCCCTGGACACTCAAGGACAAGAAAAAGACATTCATTAGAGCACTCAAATGTTAGCACCTCCCATTAAGCAGGATAAATGGCAATGATCTCAGACAAACAACAACCTGACAGGGAGAAAGTTCATAATTCAAATTTTCCAAGCTGCAGATTATTAGTGTGCTCCTTGTCCTCTTTGGACTTCACAAAGGCCAAGACAGTAGTCGTCAGATCATCAAAAGACTTAACGGGGTCATCGGATATCACTTTCAGGGTCGCAGGATAATGCATGACATTCATTCCAGATGCCTTGGTTTGCCTTTGAACTTTGACAAAGCCTCGAAGCTTCAGCTGTGTCGCTGCAAAGCCCTGAAGAAATGAAGGACTCGCTTCCTCGTGGAGTCGAGCCCCACCGCTCGTGCCTCACCGTCTCCAGAACACTGCAGCAATTGTGGAAGTGAATGATTAAAGGCCTGAGATGTGGTTTAGCACACTGAGCTAAATCGCTGGCTTTTAAAGCAGACCAAGGCAGGCCAGCAGCACGGTTTGATTCCCGTACCAGCCTCCCCGAACAGGCGCCGGAATGTGGCGACTAGGGGCTTTTCACAGTAACTTCATTGAAGCCTACTCGTGACAAGCGATTTTCATGTCCCTCAGCTTCGAAGACAGGATCCGGTGCACCTTTTCTAATTTGAAATGTCCTACCTTCGAAACGCAGCCAAAGAAAAGGTGGCAGCCGGTTCTCAAAAAACTTAACAGGTGCCTACCCCTCCACTCCCTCAGGCAGATCGATGCTGCGGATATTCTTTCTCCAGCCTCCAAAGAACAAAGAACAAAGAAAAGTACAGCACAGGAACAGGCCCTTCAGCCCTCCAAGCCCGTGCCGACCATGCTGCCCGTCTAAACTAAAATCTTCTACACTTCCTGTGTCCGTATCCCTCTATTCCCATCCTATTCACGTATTTGTCCAGATGCCCCTTAAATGTCACTATCGTCCCTGCTTCCACCACCTCCTCCGGCAGTGAGTTCCAGGCACCCACTACCCTCTGTGTGAAAAACGTGCCTCGTACATCTCCTCTAAACCTTGCCCCTCGCACCTTAAACCTGTGCCCCCTAGTAATTGACCCCTCTACCCTGGGGAAAAGCCTCTGAGTATCCACTCTGTCTATGCCCCTCATAATTTTGTACACCTCTATCAGGTCGCCCCTCAACCTCCGTCGTTCCAGTGAGAAGAAACCGAGTTTATTCAATCGCTCCTCATAGCTAATGCCCTCCATACCAGGCAACATTCTGGTAAATCTCTTCTGCACCCTCTCTAAAGCCTCCACACCCTTTTGATGGTGTGGCGACCAGAATTGAACACTATACTCCAAGTGTGGCATAACTAAGGTTCTAAACAGCTGCAACATGACTTGCCAATTGTTATACTCAATGGCCCAGCCAATGAAGGCAAGCATGCCGTATGCCTTCTTGACTACCTTTTCCACCTGTGTTGCCCCTTTCAGTGACCTGTGGACCTGTACACCTAGATCTCTCTGACTTTCAATACTCTTGAGGGTTCTACCATTCACTGTATATTCCCTACCTTCCAAAATGCATTACCTCACATTTGTCCGGATTAAACTCCATCTGCCATCTCTCCGCCCAAGTCTCCAAATGATCTAAATCCTGCTGTGTCCTCTGACAGTCCTCATCGCTATCCTCAATTCCACCAATCTTTGTGTCGTCTGCAAACTTACTAATCAGACCAGTTACATTTTCCTCCAAATCATTTATATATACTACGAGCAGCAAAGGTCCCAGCACTGATCGCTGCGGAACACCACTAGTTACAGCCCTCCAATTAGAAAAGCACCCTTCCATTGCTACTTTCTGCCTTCTGTGACCTAGCCAGTTCTGTATCCACCTTGCCAGCTCACCCCTGATCCCGTGTGACTTCACCTTTTGTACCAGTCTGCCATGAGGGACCTTGTCAAAGACCTTACTGAAGTCCATATAGACAACATCCACTGCCCTACCTGCATCAATCATCTTTGTGACCTCTTCAAAAAACTCTATTAAGTTAGTGAGACATGACCTCCCCTTCAGAAAACCATGCTGCCTCTCACTAATACGTCCATTTGCTTCTAAATAAGAGTAGATCCTGTCTCGAAGAATCCTCTCCAGTAATTTCCCTACCACTGACGTAAGGCTCCCTGGATTATCCTTGCTACCCTTCTTAAACAAAGGAACGACATTGGCTATTCTCCAGTCCTCCGGGACATCACCTGAAGACAGTGAGGATCCAAAGATTTCTGTCAAGGCCTCAGCAATTTCCTCTCTCGCCTCCTTCAATATTCTGGGGTAGATCCCATCGGGCCCTGGGGACTTATCTACCTTAATATTTTTCAAGACGCCCATCACCTTGTCTTTTTGGATCTCAATGTGACCCAGGCTATCTGCACACCCTTCTCCAAACTCAACATCCACCAATTCCTTCTCTTTGGTGAATACTGATGCAAAGTATTCATTTAGTACCTCGCCCATTTCCTCTGGCTCCACACATAGATTCCCTTGCCTATCCTTCAGTGGGCCAACCCTTTCCCTGGCCACCCGCTTTTTATGTATGTGTAAAAAGCCTTGGGATTTTCCTTAACCCTATTTGCCAATGACTTTTCGTGACCCCTTCTCGCCCTCCTGACTCCTTGCTTAAGTTCCTTCCTACTTTCCTTATATTCCACACAGGCTTCATCTGTTCCCAGCCTTCTAGCCCTGACAAATGCCTCCTTTTTCTTTTTGACGAGGCCTACAATATCTCTTGTTATCCAAGGTTCCCAAAATTTGCCGTATTTATCCTTCTTCCGCACAGGAACATGCCGGTCCTGAATTCCTTTCAACTGACATTTGAAAGCCTCCCACATGTCAGATGTTGATTTACCCTCAAAGATCCGCCCCCAATCTAGGATTTTCAGTTCCCGCCTGATATTGTTATAATTAGCCTTCCCCCAATTTAGCACATTCACCCTAGGACCACTCTTATCCTTGTCCAGCAGCACTTTAAAACTTACTGAATTGTGGTCACTGTTCCCGAAATGCTCCCCTACTGAAACTTCTACCACCTGGCCGGGCTCATTCCCCAATACCAGGTCAAGTACAGCCCCTTCCCTACTTGGACTGTCTGCATATTGTTTTAAGAAGCCCTCCTGGATGCTCCTTACAAACTCTTCCCCGTCTAAACCCCTAGCACTAAGTGAGTCCCAATCAATATTGGGGAAGTTGAAGTCTCCCATCACAACAACCCTGTTGTTTTTACTTGTTTCCAAAATCTGTCTATGTATCTGCTCCTCTATCTCCCGCTGGCTGTTGGGAGGCCTGTAGTAAACCCACAACATTGTGACTGCACCCTTCTTATTCCTGATCTATACCCATATAGCCTCGCTGCCCTCTGAGGTGTCCTCCCGTAGTACAGCGGTGATATTCTCCCTAACCAGTAGCGCAACTCCTCCACCCCTTTTACTCCCCCTCTATCCCGCCTGAAACATCTAAATCCTGGAACGTTTAGCTGCCAATCATGTCCTTCCCTCAACCAGGTCTCTGTAATGGCAACCACATCTTAGTTCCAAGTACTAATCCAAGCTCTAAGTTCTAAGTTCATGGGCAGCACGGTAGCATTGTGGATAGCACAATGGCTTCACAGCTCCAGGGTCCCAGGTTCGATTCCTGGCTTGGGTCACTGTCTGTGCGGAGTCTGCACATCCTCCCCGTGTGTGCGTGGGCTTCCTCCGGGTGCTCCGGTTTCCTCCCACAGTCACAAAGATGTGCAGGTTAGGTGGATTGGCCATGATAAATTGCCCTTAGTGTCCAAAATTGCCCTTAGTGTTGGGTGGGGGTACTGGGTTATGGGGATAGGGTGGAGGTGTTGACCTTGGGTAGGGTGCTCTTTCCAAGAGCTGGTGCAGACTCGATGCGCCGATTGGCCTCCTTCTGCAATGTAAATTCTATCTGCCTTACCCGTAATACTTCTTGCATTAAAACATTTGCACTTCAGGCCACCAGACCCGCTGTGTTCAGCAACATCTCCCTGTCTGCTCTTCCTCAGAGCCACAATGGCCCTATTCCCTAGTTCTCCCTCAGTGCTTTCACCTTCTGACCTATTGCTCTGGTACCCACTCCCCTGCCATATTAGTTTAAACCCTCCCGTGTGACACTAGCAAACCTCGCGGCCAGGATATTTTGTTCTCCGTTCTCCAAATATTCCAGGATTTCTGCCATGCTACACAACCTGGTTTTCCAAGGATTGAATGCAAGCTTCAGCTGAAGAAGCAACATTTTTGACGTTCAGGATTATTTCCTCTGTTTCATCAAACCGCTTATTAGTATTCTGCGGCTCAGCCTCACGAGCACTCCAATGTACCATCAGCAAGCCGAGTATCTATTATTCGGATAATGTTTGCTGTCATCACTTTCACTGCCTCAGTGAGCTCAGGGGCGAGAGACAGCTCGAGGATCAAGTCACCATATTGAAAAGGCGGCTCCACCACCTTCGAATTTGACTGCACCCTTTTATCGCTGGATTTCTTCCCGTTTTTCGGCATTTTTTCTCCAATACTTATGCGAAAGTCTTCCAGGGACATACTACCATCTGTTAACTTACAGATTAAGCAAGCATGTGCCGGACAAACAGGGTAGAGCCCACGGAAAAGCTGCTATTCCCAGGCCTACATCACGTTGCCCCGGATCAATGGATTCAGATCAAGGTATTCGGCACCACCGATGATTTGGAATGTCCAACTTGACACCGCTCCAAAGAACAAAGAACAATACAGCACAGGAACAGGCCCTTCGGCCCTCCAGGCCTACTCTGACCATGGTACCTGCCTAAACTAAAATTGTATGTACTTACGGAGTCCGTATCCTTCCATTCCCACCCTATTCATATATTTGTCTAGATGCCGGTTAAATGCCACTATCGTACCAGCTCCCACCACCTCCCCAGGCAGCTCATTCCATATATTTACCACCCTCTGTGTAAACAAAATTGGCTCTAACATCTGTTCTAAACTTTTCCCCACACACTTTAAACCTATGTCCCTGAGTACTTGACTCTCTTAGGAAAGAGCATCTGACTATCCACTCTATCCATGCCCGTCATAATCTTGTAGACCTCTATCAGGTCGCCTCTCAACCTCCATCGTTCCACTGAGAACAGACCGAGTTTATCTAACCTTCCCTCATAGCTAATGCCCTCCATACCAGGCAACAACCTAGTAAACCACTTCTGTGCCCTGTCCAAAGCATCCACATCCTTCTGGTCGTGTGGCGACCAGAATTGTACACAATATTCCAAATGAGGCCTAACTAAGGTCTTGTACAGCAGCAGCATGACTTGCCAATTTTTATATTCAATGCCTCGACTGATGAAGGCCATCACGCCGTATGCCTTCTTGACCACCTTATCCACAGGCGTTGCCACTTTCAGTGATCGGTGGACATGCACGCCCAGATCTCTCTGCTTGTCAATACTCGCAAGAGTTCTACCATTTACTGTGTAATTCCTACATGCATTGGACCTTCCAAAGTGCATTATCTCACACTTGTCCGGATTAAACTCCATCTGCCATTTCTCCACCCAAGACTCCAGTTTATATCCTGCTGTATCCTCCAACAATCCTCTTCACAATCCGCAGCTCCACCAATTTTTCTGTCGTCTGCCAACTTACTAATCAGGCCAGCTACATTTTCTTCCAAATCATTTATATACACTATGAACAATAAAGGGCTGAGAACTGATCCCTGTGGAATGCCACTAGTCACAGCTTTCCATTCAGAAAAACACCCATCTACTGCTACCCTCTGTCTTCTGTGCCCACGCCAGTTCTGTATCCAACTTGCCAGCTCTCCTCTGATCCCATGTGACTTCACCTTTTGTACCATTCTACCAAGAGGTACCTGGTCAAAGGCTTCATTGAAGTCTATGTGTACAACATCTACTACCTTTCCCTCATCTATCATCTTTGTCACTTCCTCGAAAAACTCGATCAAATTAGTGAGACGTGACCTCCCCTTCACAACACCATGCTGTCCATCACTAATAAGTCCATTTGTTTCCAAATGTGAATATATCCTGTCTCTAAGAATCTTTTCCAATAATTTCCCTACCACTGACGTAAAGCTCACCGGCCTATAATTTCCTGGATTATCTATGCTCCCCTTCTTAAACAATGGAACAACATTGGCTACTCTCCAGTCCTCTGGAACTTCACCTGTAGCCAATAAGGTACAAAGATTACTGTCAAGGCCCCGACAATTTCCCCCCTTGCGTCCTTCAGTATTCTGGGGTAGATCCCACCAGGCCCTGGAGACATATCTATTTTAATGCTTTTAAGATACCCTTCACCTCCTCTTTATTAATAATATCAAGATGACTCAGAATATCTCCACACTCTGTCCTATACTCCTCATCCACCAAGTCCTTCCAAACGAATACTGAGGCAAAATATTCATTTAGTATCTCGCCCATTTCCTCTGGTTCCAGACATAGATTCCCTCCAACATCCTTGAATAGACCAACCCTTTCTCTGGCTACCCTCTTGCTCTTTACATACGTATAAAACGCCTCAGGATTTTCTTTAATCCTGTTTGCCAATGACATTTCATGACCCCCTTTAGCCTTCCTAACTCCTACCTTAAGTTCTTTCCTACTTTCTTTATATTCTTCAAGGGCTTCATCTGTCCAAAGACTTTTAGACCTTACAAATACTTCCAATTCATTAATGACTTGGATGAAGGCATAAAAAGTCATATATCCAAATTTGTGGACGATACAACAATAACCCAATAGGTTGCATTGTAGACAGCCTACATGACAGCATAACATTGCAAGGGGCTATTGACAGACGAGGTGAATGGGCAAAATTGTGGCAAATGGAATTTAATGTAAGCAAGTGTGAGTTTATCTATTTTGGACCAAAAAAGAATAGAGCAGAATACTTTCTAAATGGAAAAGATTAGGTACATTGGGTGTCCAAAGGGACTTGGGGGTTCAGGTGCATAGGTCCTTAAAATGCCACGAACAAGTGCAGGAAATAATCAAAAAGGCTAATGGAATGCTAGCCTTTATATCTAGAGGATTTGAATATAAAGACATAGTAGAATGCCGCAGCTATACAAAACCTTGGTTTGATCCCAGTTGGAGTCACTCTGAGCAGTTCTGGGCACTACACAATGTGGTGGTATGATTAGCATAGCTGCCTGCCATTGGTGCAGAACACTGGCTTACCATTGGCCCTGGTCGGTCATGTGCCTCTCGACCGGTTGGTTGAGACCAGTCATGTGACAGCTCCCCGATTGGTCGAGAGGCTGAGTTGCCTCCTGGGCGGGGTATAAATACCCAGTACTCCCGGCGGTCGTCCTTCTACTGTAATCGACCGCAGGGCTTAACATCTAGTATATTAAAGCCATACTTTTGTTCAGCAACTCGTCTCGCGTTCAATTGATGGTACATCACACCTGAGGAAGAATATTTTGACCTTGAGGGAGTGCAAAGTAGGTTTGCAAGAATGATACCTGGATTACAGGGGTTGAGTTACGAGGAGAGGTTACTCAAATTAAAGCTGTTTTCGCCAGAACTTAGAAGGTTAAGGGGTGATCTGATCAAAGTATTCAAGATATTAGCAGGTAAAGACAGGGTAGATAAAGATGAACTATTTCCACTGGTTGGAGATCCTAAAACAAATGGGCATAGTCTAAAAATTAGCGCTAGACCATTCAGGAGAGATGTTAGGAAGAACTTATTCATTCGAAAAGTGGTAGAGGTTTGGAACTCTCTCCCACAAACAGCGGATAAAACGAGAATAGTTGTTAATTTTAAACCTGAGATAGATTTTTTTGAAGCAAAGATATTAAAGGATATGAGCCAAAGGCCGGTATATGGAGTTGGGACAGAGATCAGCCATGTTCTCATTGAATGACGGGACAGACTCAAGGGGCCGAATGGCCTACTCCTGTTCCTATGTTCATATCCCAAGAAACACAAGAAATGTTTTAAAGGATATTGAAACTTTGCAAACATCCTTCAAGAAAAGGAAACACATAGAAGGCAAAAAATCGCATCACTTTTACCCACACACCATGTTGACCAGGTTGTCACCGAGCGAGTTTTAGATGAGATCATTCTGTCATTGGGACCTCAATGAAACTGAAGTATGATTTTACAAGAACACAATGTTCTTCTGGAACAGAAGTAGACCGTACAGCCCATCGAGTCTGTTTTACTATTCAATACCATCACGGATGAACTCAGCCCTCAATTCCACTTTCCGTTGCAGTTCTTTTGATTCTCTGAGAAACAAAAAATCTGTCTATCCCAGGCTTCAATGTATTTAATGATGGAACATTCACAGCCCTCTGTGATAGAGATTCCCAAAGATTCACAATCCTTTGAGTGAAGTAATTTCTCCTCATCTCAGTCCTGAATGATGGGTCCCGTAATTTAAGATTGTGGTTCCCTTGTTTTAAGATTCCCTGATCACTGGAAACACTCTCAGCATCGATTCTATTAAAACCCCTTCTTATACTTTTCAATGAGATCAACTCTTATCCTTCTAAAATCCAGAGAATATAGACCTAATTTGCTCAGCTTTTCATCACAGAACAAGTCATAGTCATACAATTTATACTGCAGAAGGAGGCTATTCAGCCCATCGATTCTACACCAGCCCCTGAAAGAGCACCCTACCTAAGCCAACAGCTCCACCCTATTCCCCTAACCCAGCAACCCCACTTAACTTTTGGACACTTTACGGGACAATTTAGCGTGACCAATCGACCTAACCCGCACATCTTTGGACTGTGGGAGGAAACCGGAGTACCCGGAGGAAACCCACACAGACATGACGAGAACGTGCAGACTCCACACAGACAGCAACCCAAGATGAGAATCGAACGTGGGTTTCTGGCACTGTGAAGCAACAGTGCTAACCACTGTGCTACTGTGCCACCCTCCTCTCATCCTAATGACCAATCTCGTGAACTTTCGCTGTACTACCTCCTATGTAAGTTTAAATGTCCTGAACTATAGAGCTAAACCGCACCCAGTATTCCCGATGTTGGTAACATCAAAGCTCAGTGCAATTGGAGCACAGCTGCTCAACACTTGGAGGGGAATCACCAGGTGGTGGGGGTTACCAGGTATCTGCTGCTCTTGTCCTTCTAGATGGTAGTGGTTGTGGGTTTGGAAGGTGTTCTCTTAGGAACATTGGTGAGTTCCTGCAGTGCATCTTGTAGATGGTACACACGGCTGCCACTGTTCGTCGGTGATGGAGGGTTTGGATGTTTGTGGAAGGGGGAGTAATCAAGCTGCCTGCTTTGTCCTGAATGGTGTTGAGCTTCTTGAGTGTTGTTGGAGCTGCACACATTCAGGCAAGTGGAGAGTATTCCATCACACTCCTGCCTTGTGCCTTGTAGATGATGGACAGGCTTTGGTGGGGGTCAGGAGGTGAGTTGTTCGCAGCCTTTGACCTGCCATGGTAGCCACAGTATTAATATGAGTAGTCCAGTTCAGTTTCTGATCAATAATTGTGACATCTCAATAGGCTCATAAACTGTTAAATTTCAGACAAAAGGTTGCATAATCAGTTTCATGAAAGAAATGGAACTAGAGAATGTTTTACTCACAGGCACATCTATCTAGGACTGAAGGTGGTCGGCCGAAGGAACTGAACATATTTACTTTTTGAAAAGTGTGTGACCAATGGCGACGCCATCAACCAGTAGATTCGACAGGAGGCTGCGGACATTGAATGGTTTGCCCCTACATGGTTACCATGTATGGTAATTTATGAAGGCCATAATGAGCAACAGGATCATGCTAACAGTAATATTGATACACAGTAGGGTGGATTAGTTGAAGTTGCTGTGCGGGTAATTCTTTAATATTCTTGTGCATAGGTAATCTGGGTTCAGGAACCTGGTGACTGATTTTTTTTTTTTTAAATTGTAATTAAGGGGCAATTTAGGTGGCCAATCCACCTACCCTGCACATTGTTTTGGGTTGTGGGGGTGAGACCCAGGCAGACACGGGGAGAATGTGCAAACTCCACACGGAGAGTGACCCAGGGCCGGGATCGATCCCAGGTCCTCAGTGTCATGAGGCAGCAGTGCTAACCACTGCGTCACCATGCCACCTCCTGGTTACTGACGGCTACACAACCCCAATCTCTGGTACTTCCCTTGTTTATCAATGTTGATCGGCTGTTGTCTGTCCTTGAATTTGCTGCTCACTTCTTGTTCTAAAAATGTATACAACAATTGAACATGATTGGTTGGAAGCAAAGAAACCCAATGCTGCCCATTGCTCACAGTCCGTATTCTCTGGAAACCTGTGATTGCATTCTAGCACAGCCAGTCATTGTACCTGAAATTAAATCCAAACCCAAACATTTATAATCAATGTGTGGTGTCATGCGAGAGTACCTTTAAGAATTGGGTGTTTAAAAAATGTACCTTTAAGAAATGGGTGTTTATCAGTGATGTCAGAGTGTGGGTGGAGCTGGGCTGTCTGTCAACTTTTTACTTTTCTTTTAGGCTATTTGCTGCAGGGTGTGTTTTAGTTTAGTTTTGAGAGCTGGATAGCTGCAGTCACAGCCAGAAGGTGTATGATTCTCTCTCTGTAATCTAAAGAATGTAAATCGATCCTTTGGTGATTTAAAACTAATAACTGCTCTCAGTAGCGACTTTAACCTGATGTGCTTCTGTTAAAAGTTCTTTTTCAAGTCTTATGGATGTTAAAAGGACAGTTTAAGGATTACGTAGTATATTCTTTGGGGGTTGTATTTGAATTACCGTATATACTCGCGTATCCTGCGATCTCGCGTATCATGCGACCCCTAAATTTTCGTCCCCAAAACATGATTTTATCATATATCTTATGTATCATGCGAGTCACTTTTTTGAGATACCAGATGACAATAGGCTAGGCTTTCCGCCGTAAACAACCGAATGAGAAACAGCTGTTTTGCTGTCTCTAATCACGATAATAAACAGTTACCTAACACGTAACAAGTACCGTAACACATAACAACGATCGAATACATTCTACCCTTAGCCACAATGGAGAAAAGATCTGCGAAGAAATATACTGCCAAATTGAAGCTGCAAGTTGTTGCCGAAGCAGAACAAAGCAACAACGTTAAAGCTGCAAAGCTGTTTGGTGTCGGAGAAAGCTGTGTCCGAAACTGGAGAAAACAAAAAGAAAAATTGAAGGAAACTCCTTCCTATAAATGCACAAATCGCGGGTCGAAATGCCATTGGCCGCAGCTAGAAGATAAAGTATCAAATTGGGTGTCCAAAAATCGAGAAAATGGTTATATTATTTTTTAAAAAATAAATTTAGATTACCCAATTATTTTTTCCAATTAAGCGGCAATTTAGCGTGGCCAATCCACCTACCCTGCACATTTTTGGGTTGTGGGGGCGAAACCCACGCAGACACGGGGAGAATATGCAAACTCCACACGGACAGTGACCCAGAGCCGGGATCGAACCTGGGACCTAAGCGCCGTGAGGCGGTTGTGCTAACCACTAGGCCACCGTGCTGCCCTTGAAAATGGTTATATTATAACACGATCTAAAATAAGACTTTATGCTTTACGAGAAGCAAGAAAAATGGGCATTCGTGTGTTTACTTGGATGAGGAAGTGGAAGGGTGGGTTAGTAAATTTGCCGATGACACGAAGGTTGGGGGTGTTGTAGATAGTGTTGAGGGTTGTTGCAGGTTACAGCAGGACATTGACAGGATGCAGAGCTGGGCTGACAAGCGGCAGATGGAGTTCAACCTTGCTAAATGTGAAGTGAGTCATTTTGGAAGGTTGAATCTGAATGCTGAATAAAAGTTCAATGTAGGATTCTTGGAAGTGTGGAGGAACAGAGGGATCTTGGGGTCCACTTACATAGATCCCTCAAAGTTGCCACCCAGGCTGATAGGGTTGTTAAGAAGGCGTATGATGCATTTTCTTTCTTTAACAGGGGATTGCGTTTAAGAGCCGCGAGGTTTTGCTGCAGCTTTATAAAACTCTAGTTTTATAACACTTGGAATATTGTGTCCAGTTCTGGTCGCTTCATTATATGAAGGATGTGGATGCTTTGGAGAGGGTACAGAGGAGATTTACCAGGATGCTGCCTGGACTGGAGGGCATGTCATATGAAGAAAGGTTGAGGAAGCTAGGGCTTTTCTCACTGGAGCGAAGAAGGCAAAGAGGTGACTTGATAGAGGTGTACAAGATGAAGAGAGGCATGGATAGAGTGGATAGCCAGAGACTTTTCCCCAGGGTGGAAATGGCTGGCTGCCACGAGGGGACATAATTTTAAGGTGACTGGAGGAAGGTATAGGAGAGATGTCAGAGGCAGGTTCTTTACACAGAGAGTGGTGGGTGTGTGGAATGCACTGCCAGCAGAGGTGGTGGAGTCAGAGACATTAGGGACATTTAAGCGACTCTTAGACAGAAACATGGACACCAGTAAATTGAAAGGGTTTAGGTTAGGTTGATCTTAGATTGGGATAAATGGTCGACATAACATCGTGGGCTGAAGGGCCTGTACTGTGCTGTACTTTTCTATGTTCTATGTTCTAAATGCAACCTTTCTACTGAAGGTCAGGTTGACATTCGAGTTCATATGAGTCTTCTATTGTTCGAAAGAAGGAATTATAGAATAAATGCATACCAGTCCAATGATAAGAATGGATTTTGCATACCAACACTCACTAAAGAATTAACAGATGCAACATGGCTGATCATTCTAAACTAATGTTGCATATTGAAGAATGACAACCCAATCATCGAACCAAATGTATTGAAGACTCATCCAAACCAATCAACATGTTACAGGGGTAGGAATAGATTGAATTAGACTGATAACAAATTCCTTAAAGGTAATAGTTTTAGGCTCTTATTTTATTCTAGAATCATCCTATACTTTTTGCCTAGAAGCTATCTTCTATCTAATATCTAGCGGTCTACAGTCTACGATCTATTTTAACCTATGCAGCTGCCTTGCTTCATGCAAAGAAACCATTACTGTTACTGTATTTTGAATTCAAGTCATCTGTAAGTTACTGAGGATAATCTGATTCTCAAAACAGTTTTTTGCAGGAAAGGGCTGAACTGAGAACCTTGTAAATTCTGGAACAAGAATTTCTGTTATAATCGATCAATAGATACCAAATAAATTATTTGCACCAAGAAGTATAGTCAAAGATTCTGCATTGTTAGTTGCATGGTGTGGCGTCACAGAAATATATGCACTAACAGAAATTGTAGATCTAACACCACTCTGAGGAAGTTACGGGCCAATCTGGTTTCAGTGCCAGAAATGGAACTTCATACACTTACTTATGGATTGACGTACCTCGGAGAGAAGGAGGTCATCTTGAAAAACTGCACAGGTTTACTTTGTGAGGGGAGTGTGACTAATGGAAACAGCACCAACCTGTCGATTAGGCAGGAGACTGCAGACATTGAATGGTTTGCCTCAACATGGATACCTTGTATTGTAATTTGTAAACTGGGTAACTTTGAGGCAGGAAGCTACACAACCTGTTTGAGTGATGGAAATCACGCTGACTGACTCTTATTCTCTGATTACTTTAGGAGTGAATGTGGATGTGCAAAAGCTCTGAACAGCTTTGCTTTGTGAAGGGAGATTGGACAATGGAAATATTGGCAGTCAGCTGACATTCAGAAGGTTGCTGCGGTAAAAGGTTTTTTTTATACTTGTAGCTGAGTCTTCCATTTGACACAACTGATTGGGGGAGCCTGTTTACAGGCAAGGGGACAGCTGGTAAGTGGGAGTCTTTCAAAAGGGTTCAGGGTGAGCACATTCCTCTTAGAGTAAAGGGTAAGGTTGGTAGAAGTAGGGAACCCTGGATGACTCAGGATATTGAGGCCATGGTCAAAAGGAAGAAGGTGGCAAATGACATGCATAGGCATCTGGGTTCAAGTGGATCCCTTGAGTATAGGGCTTATCAGAGTACAGTTAAGAGAGAAATCAGAGGGCAGCACGGTGGCCTAGTGGTTAGCACAACCGCCTCACGGCGCTGAGATCCCAGGTTCAATCCCGGCTCTGGGTCACTGTCCGTGTGGAGTTTGCACATTCTCCCCGTGTCTGCGTGGGTTTCGCCACCACAACCCAAAAATGTGCAGAGTAGGTGGATTGGCCTCGCTAAGTTGCCCCTTAATTGGAAAAAATAATTGGCTAATCTAAATTTAAAAAAAAAGAGAGAAATCAGGAGGGCCGAAAGGGGACATGAGATTGTCTTGGCAGATAAGGCAAAGGAAAATCCAAAGAGCTTTCACAGATACATAAAGGGTAAACGAGTGACTAGGGAGAGGGTAGGGCCTCTTAAGGATAAACAAAGTCATCTATGAGCAGATCCACAAGGGAAGGGAGAGGTCCTAATTGAATATTTATTGTCAGTATTTACTGTTGAGAAAGGAACAAATGTTAGGGAAATTGAAGAAATAAAAAGTGATGTCTTGAGGAGGGTACATATTACAGAGAAGGAGGTGCTGGAGATATTAAAGCAGATCAAGATAGATAAATCACCGAGACTTGATGGAATGTATCCCAGGACGTGGTGGGAGGCTAGGGAGGAAATTGCCGGCCCCCTAGCTGAGATATTTGAATCATTGACAACCAAAGGAGAGGTGCCTGAAGATTAGAGGGTAGCAAATGTTGTGCTCTTGTTTAAGGAGGGCTGTAGGGATAAGCTTGGGAACTACAGACCGGTGAGTCTTACTTCTGTAGTGGGTAAGTTATTAGAAAGTATTCTGAGGGACAGGGTCTACAGGCATTTAGACAGGCAAGGGCTAATTAGGGAAAGTCAGCATGGCTTTGTAAGGGGACAGTCATGTCTCACAACTTTGATTGAGTTTTTTGAAGGGATAACCAAGAAGGTGGATGAGGGAAGTGCAGTCGACATTGTCTACATTGACTTTAGCAAAGCCTTGGACAAGGTACCGCATGGCAGGTTGTTACAAATGGTTACATCTCACGGAATCCAGGGCGAGATAGCCAATTGGATACAAAATTGGCTTGGCAACCGAAGCCAAAAGTTATGGAGGGTTGTTTTTCAAACTGGAGGCCTGTAACCAGCGGTGTGCCTCAGGGATCGGTGCAGGGTCCACTGTTAGAGATCTCGGAGTACAGGTTCATAGCTGCTTGAAGGTGGAGTCGCAGGTGGACAGGGTGGTGAAGAAGGCATTCAGCATGCTGGGTTTTATTGGTCAGAATATTGAATACAGGAGTTGGGACGTCTTGTTGAAGTTGTACAAGACATTGGTAAGACCACACATGGTTCAGTTCTGGTCAGCCTATTATAGGAAGAATATTGTTAAACTAGAAAGAGTGCAGAAGAGATTTATGAGGATGCTACCAGGACTTGATGGTCTGAGTTATAAGGAGAGGCTGGATAGGCTGAGACACTTTTCCCTGCAGCGTAGGAGGCTTAGAGGTGATCTTATAGAGGCCTATAAAATAATGAGGAGCATCGATAGCCAACATCTTTTCCCAAAGGTAGAGGAGTCTAGACCTAGAGGGCATCAGTTTAAGGGGAGAGATACAAAAGAGACCAGAGGGGAAATTTCTCCACACAGAGGGCGGTGAGCATCTGGAATGGGCTGCCAGAGGCAGTGGTAGAGGCGAGTACAATTTTGTTTTTTAAAAAGCAGTCAGACAGTTACATGGGCAGGGTGGGTATAGAGGGATATGGGCCAAATGCAGACAAGTGGGACTAGCTGAGTGATAGAAACTGGGCAGCATGGACAAGCTGGGCCAAAGGGCCTGTTTCCGTGCTGTAAACATCTATGACTCCATGACTGGTGACGAGTGCAGCTTTGGGATAGAATGAAGGTCTAAATAACGGCAGAGCTGAGGGGAGTGAGTGAACAAGTGAACAAATCAGTTTCTCAAATGATCCACCAGAACAGGGCTCAGGATTCAAACCTTTGAAGAATGAGGGGCGGGGAGCTGAAGAAATAATGGTTAGAAATTGGTGATTATTGAGCAGAAACTGCAAAATGGGTCAAATAAGTTGTCAGTCGTCCAACTCCACGAGAGATAAAATCTAAGTTGGCATCAGTAACATTACAAGAAATGAAACAAGCCAATCAGTTTTGCGTCCAGAATCTGTATTCGGTATTTAAGGATTAAATGGTTTTACTGCGTGAGGCGGGGGGGATAAAATATCTGTTGTTGTTCTTGTTGCAATCCAATATTTTCTGCGTCTAATTTCTTCTTCTTCAGGTACTCAAATGGTGTCAGGGTGAGCGAGAGGAAATGGGGTTTTTATCAAACTACTGACAGACTCGTCTTGAGATGTGAAATAACAAAAGCCAGTGAATCTAATACAAGAAACAGCGAATCCCGATTACAAACCAATCGATTGCAGGAGAGGTATCGCAAAGGAGGAAGCAATGCCACTGAAAATCTCTTCCCGCCTTCCCTCTGCGTCCCGCCCATTTCTCAGTGCAAGCTCTACACCCTCTCATTTATTTTTCAATTGAAGGTCAAAAAATACCCTCCCAAAGAACTTCCAAACATTTTGTTACAGCGAATAGTTAAGGCAAAGGCCATTGCGTCTTTTAATGGAAAGCTTGATAATTATAGAAGTCGTGGAGTTTGTTGGTCAGATGGCAAGGGCTTCGCCGAAGCTGACTTCGATCTTTGGGATGGGTTCTGGACGCTAACATCACTGAGACATTCATCTTACCATTCTGCCATGCTTTATTCTGACAGCGGTTTGCAATGTTAATTGTAAACATCTCCCATCCATTCCAGACTGGCACTTCACATCCAACCCTCATTTCCTGCATTGGTATTGGTAACCAACCCTACTCCCAGGTTGGTATTGCACGGTATGAACTGTAATGGTGCAGTTTCGGACCACATCACTAACTGATGTCAACTGGAGAACCGCCTTGGGACTGGACAGGACAAGCTGAACATAGAACATAGAACAGTACAGCACAGAACAGGCCCTTCGGCCCTCGATGTTGTGCCGAACAATGATCACCCCACTTAAACCCACGTAACCCACGTAACCCGTATACCCATAGCCCAACAATCCCCCCATTAACCTTACACTACGGGCAATTTAGCATGGCCAATCCACCTAACCCGCACATCTTTGGACTGTGGGAGGAAACCGGAGCACCCGGAGGAAACCCACGCACACACGGGGAGGACGTGCAGACTCCACACAGACAGTGACCCAGCCGGGAATCGAACCTGGGACCCTGGAGCTGTGAAGCATTGATGCTAACCACCATGCTACCGTGAGGCCCCAAAGGAGAGAAGGGCTTCAATTGTTGCCTTGGTGGTGTTGAGTGAGATGAGTGAGTTAATATGCCTCATCAACCAACCCTTGCATTCCCAGTCCACACCATTGATTGAGACGCCAGCACATATGGATAATCTTTGAGAACTTGTTTATCTCAAACAGTGGCTCTGTCTCGATAGCCCATTGCTGATCAGGATGAGTGGGCTACTTCCAGTAATTCCAAATAGAATATATAATTTAAGAGGATTCCAGCGAAGGAAGATGTTTTGCACATGTGAATTGTGAGGCTTGCTGATGCACCAAATGCTAAGTTGGATGGAGGACCAGGAACGACCGTGCCTGTAATGTTTCAGGATTAGGAGACTGGGAACGGGGTGAGTATTACCGCAATTTGTAGCTTGAGTTTCCATGTTGTTGATTTGACCATCAGAGGAACCATGATTATTGATGTTCTAGCGGGTGACCTCAGAAGTTTCTACCACTCAGTGAGTAAATGTTGGCCATAGTCAGCTTGGTCATGGTGAGCTCAACTGTTCAGGAGATTTCACCACTGGGGCCTTACCCGGCTGAGATATCCCGGCCCTGTTGTGGCAGGGCCCTCTGCCGCAGGAGATTCGGCAACCTACCCAAAAGATCATTGACTTTTGGCAGGACTGGACAATCTGGTGGTGGGAGGGGCTGGAAAACCCTGCCCTCTAGTCAGTAAAGAGTCAACAGGTCACCTTTGACGGTTATTACAGCACCTGAACAGGAGCGGGTGGTTCTGGGAGCACAGCTTTTTCACGGGTTGGTGCTACTGCCATTGAGCTCTTCAAACTAATGCTTCAATACAGGGATGGGAGGATTTATTCAGGTTGAATGTGCTTTGTGCTCAATTGACCTGGTTGAGTTTCCTCACAATCTCAACAGTTTTGAAAGGTGAACCGTAAAGGAGACATTAATAACTTTCAGACACAGGGCAGGGCAAGTGATTGTGTCCGCACACAGACAATATTAGCAATAATAATAATAATTCACCGTCACTGGGTCAAAAACTTGGAGGTCCCTTCCTAACTGCATACTGGGTGTACCTACACCAGTTTGACAAAGTGGTTCAAGAAAGTGGCTGACTGCCACCTTCCTGATAACAGTTTGGGATGAATTAAAATGCTGGCTTTGTCAGCGACATCATATCCACAAAAGAATAAAAAACAAGCTGCGGGATTCTTCGTCAGCGGGATCCTCCGCTTTGCCGACAGAGCACCCGCATCCGCGGGTTTCCCGACGGCGTGGGGTGGCCACAATAGGAAACCCCATTGGCCGGCCGTGGGAACGGAAAATGCCGCTGCCAACAGAGGTGCCCTGTGCCGGACAACGGGGCTGGTGGGACGGAGAATCCCACCCAGGATGTTGCGCGCTCCTGAATCCCTTTGTCAAGATGGCACATTGGGCAGAATTCTATCAGCCGAGGGCTGGTGGATGATGTTCTTGCTGGAGAAAGTGCCATCAGATCAGGAACCAGATGGGAATTTTACCATTTCCAGTTTTAATCCGGCTGGGTTTGCAGGTGAGCGGGAAACCCACCTGGAGCTGTCAGGTTGAGGTTTTCTGATCCCAAATAATCACAGCTTTCATCCCTCCCCCCCCCCCCCCCCTCCACCAACCCGTCCCTTCTATCCACCATTACCACTAACTCAGGCCCACCCATCCAGCAGGACCCACACCATCCTCTAATCGACCCGCACGCTCCCCTTCCCAATATACCCCAGTCACTTCCTCTTGCAACACCTCACCCAGTACCAATCCCCTCCGCCCACTATTCACACCGCTCAGGCCCATCGAAACCTGTCCAGACAGTCCATCGACTGCGGCCCCTCCCATGACCACACTCCCATTCACTCGCCAACCTTTATTTGCCAGCGAGGTGACCCCTGCCAGAGCCCCTCCTCCCAGAAACACAATCAGCAATCCTACCCCTCCATGCCCAAAACTCTCAAAACTCACCACTCCGCACTCCCACAAAAAGTACACATTAACCCCCCCCCCCCACCCACCCGTACAACCAGAGTGGGGAGATTACAACAACAGGAAAATGAAATAGAGAAAACAAACCAAAACCAGTGACAGAATCACGGAAAGAAGATCCCAGTGCACACCATCAAAGTCTAAATCCAAACTCATCTCAGTCCCAGTCCTTCAGCCTTCACGATCGCTTTTGCCCTCCTTCGCTGTCTCAAAATAAAAGTCCTTTGAATTGTGAGTCACTCTCAGCCTCACCGGGTAGACCATTCCAAACCTCACCCCGTTGCTGTACAGTGCCGCCTTCACCTGACCAAAGGCCGTCCATCTTCTCGCCAACTCCACCATTGGTAGACGAGTGCCTTCCCTCTTTACCACTCACTTCTGCTTTGCCCGACTCAAAACCTTCGCCTTCATCTGATAGCTGTGGGAGCAGACTATTACAGCCCTTGGTGGCTCATTCGTTTTAGACTTCGGCCAGAGTGACCGATGGGCCCTGTCCAACATATAGAGGGAGGAGAGGTCTTCCCCCTCCCCCATCAACTTGGCGAACATGTCCGCAAAGTACTCAGTCAGCATCTGGCCCTCCATTCTCTCAGTCAAGCCCATGATCCTCACGTCCTGTCTCTGTGACCTGTTCTCCAGGTCCTCCAATTTGGCTCTTGGCCCTTTATTAATCTCCACCACCTCCTGACACTCCTCACCCATCGAGGTGACCTTTCCGCAATGTTGTGACAATGCCTCCTCCACGCCCTTCATCTTCTCTCCTTGTTCCTGCACCTCCAGTGATGTCTTTGTCAAAGCCACCTTTATCGGGGCAAGCACCTCCCCCACCCACTCCTTGAATGAGATCATCATCGCCCTCCGAAGCACCTCTAAATGTTTGGTGACCAGCCTTTTAAACTCCCCCAATAACCACCTCAGAGTTTCAATCATAATGGAGCAGCCGGCAAACATTTGCTCGCACCTTTCTTCCCTGACCTTTCTTCTAGAGCTTCAACATTCCACTGATTACTTAGGACGTCCCACCAGATCATCCAAAAAGTACCCTGAGACGGGGCATCAAACATCGAAGACTCTGGCAGGAGCTACCCAAAGTGCGATCTCTACTTACCTGCCGGAAATGGCCAGGTGTTTCTCGTTAACCATTTACTGGCCCTGCAAACCGTGCTTCTCACCTACCCATGGCATTGCTGCCAGTCTGAACTCAGGGGCGCATTGGAGAATTTGAAGAGTAAAGACCACCCTCCTTTCATATTGAGATTCTTTATTTTCCCAAACACGGTCCAGCCTTACTCAGGGTGACAAGTAATGATGGAGCTCAGGAAAAAGTATCCACTGAGTGTTCTTCACAGGTGATGGATCCAAACACATTGAATTTCTTGGATCTGGATGTTGCCAGAATCCGATTAATGGCCTGACTGATGAGATGGAAAGTTGACCAGATCATTGTATCCCAGAGGTGTAACAAGGGCCATGGTGGACACATGACATGTGGCTCAAATACACCAATAACATGGAGTGTGTTCAACGTTAACAATGAACAGGAGGCTGCACAGGTTGGGGAAAATGTGGGTTTGTTCTTCAGTGTTTGGACATTTAAGAGAAAAGCACCTTTGAAACTGCAATCATGCCTTCCCAATTTACCCGTGACCCCCTGCGTGTGCCCCTGCCCCTTGATGACCAACTCCACACTCTGCTCCTTTCAGACAGTTGGGGCGAGATTCTCCGCACTCCCGACGGTGCGGAGGATAGCGTGGCTCGTAAAATTTTACGGCCACGCTGTTCCGACGCCCTCCCGCTATTCTCCCCCCCCCCACGCCCAACTCCCGACACGAATCGCTGCCGCCGTTTTTTTACGGCCGGCAGCGATTCACAGCTGATAGATGAGCCGAGTTCCCAGCCCTTTACGGCTGTTTTTACGAACGGCAAACACACCTGGTCTGGCCGTTCGTAAAAACGGCCGTAAACACTCGCATTTTATAACCATGGCATCGATTGGCACGGCAGTACCACGGCCGTGCCAAGGGTGCCATGGGCCCGCGATCGGTGCCCGCGCACTATTTGTCCTTCCGCCGCCCCGCAATATCCATTCGCGGGGCGGCTGAGGGGCATCCCGGCCCGCGCATGCGCGGGTTTCGCGCAAATACGCGATGACGTCATCCGCGCATGCGCGGGTTGGAGTCTTCCAATCCGCGCATGCGCGGCTGACGTCATATGACGCGTCAGCCGGCGCTAACTCGGGCAAGCGGGCTTAACGAAATTCGTTAAGCCCGTGATGCCGGAGCTTACGGCGTCGGGCTGCTAGCCCCGACCGGGGACCAGAATCGGTTCCCGGTCGGGAAGGGGGGGGCTGGCGTCAAACCCGCCCGGATTTGACGCCAGCCTTACGATTTCTCCCCATATGGGAGAATCTCGCCCTTGGTGTTTTGGAGCTGGTGTTTGGTCCCGAGACAGCTGCTTCGGTAACAGTAAATGTCGCTCCAGTCCCATAGGCTGCTCTCCCCTTTGAGAGCCTGATTGGTGGTGATTTAACCTGAGGGTCACCACACCTCATGTGAGGGACAAGGTTGAGAAGGTGGGCCTTCATGAATAACCTCAAGCGGGACGGGAATTGAACATACGCTGTTGGCGTCGCTCCACATCATAAACCAGCTGTCCAACCAACTGGGCTCACTGGATTCCAAATCACTGAAACCAGGACAGCCTCATGGAATGGGATCAAATCCCAGTGAATTAAAGGAATGGATCAGAACCCATTAATTTTTTGATTTATTTATTCAGAATGTGAATGTTACTGGCAGTCGGCATTTATTGTCCATTCCTCGTTTCCGTTTAAAGGGTGGTGTCAGAAAGGGAATTCCAGGTTTTTGGATGAGTGCTGATGAAGGCGCAGTGATAGGGTTCTAAGTCGGGATGATGTGGATCTTGAGGGAGAACCTGGAGATTCTGGTGTTCCTGCACCTGCTGCCCTTGTCCTATAGGTGGTGTAGTTTGCAGCTTTGGATGTGATTGTCAAAGAGACGCTGCAGTGCCATCTCCTGTTCGACGGTACATACTGCAGGACCAGCGAGGAATGGTGCGAATGTTTAAAATGGTGATCACGGCACCAATATACTGAACGGTGTCGAGTTTCTTGAGTGTTGTGGGAACTGTACTCGTCCGGGGAACTGAGGTATAATCCGCCACACTCCTGACTTGTAGGTAGTAGCCAGGCAATAGGGAGAACCCCTCATTACAGAATATTCAATCTCAGATCTGCTGTTTAACAGAGTATTTTTGCGTTTTGTCCAGTTCAGTCTCTGGTCAATGAAAAATGAAAATGAAAATCGCTTATTGTCACGAGTAGGCTTCAATTAAGTTACTGTGAACAGCCCCTAGTCACCACAGTCCAGCACGGCTGGTACAGGAATCGAACTGTGCTGCTGGCCTGCTTTAATAGCCAATGATTTAGCCTTGTGAGCTAAACCAGCCCCAAGATGTTGGTGATGGGAGGGTGCAGAGGATACTTCACTCCAGGAGTGATTTCTCACACAAATGGGGACATGGTATATGAAAACAAACTTTATTATTTTAACAGTATACTAACTTTAACATCATAATGACAAATAGCTCAAAATTACCAGTCAAACAATACTTAACAATGACAATGAAACACTCCTAACTGCTATCTTTTATCCCCACTCAAAAAACCCCTGGGCTGGATTCTCCACACGCCGACACCAAAATCGCGGCCGCAGAATTCAGTTTGACGCCGTAATTGGGACAGGCGCCGGAGCAGCGATTCCCCGGCCACAGGAAATCGGCATCACCGGGGAGTACGCCGCACTGCCGGGGGGGGGGTGGGGGGGCATTGCCAGAGGCCTACTCTGCGATCCTCTCCCCCGCTGACCCAGCTGAGTTCTCGATGGTGTGGAACTAACCTGCTATTGCCAGTCGGGCTGCCCACGTGCCCGGCTGCGAACTCAGTCCGTGGCCGCCCTGGTCGGGGACGGGACGATCGGAGTCCGGTGGGGGGGGGGGGGGGGGGGGGGGGGGGGGACGGCCTTATAGCTGGCCTGGGAATTAATGTGCGGGGTTTGAGGGTCGGGCGCGTGGCTGATCGGGAGTCTCCTTTGTGGGTCTACCTCCGCGGTCCGAGTCCTCCACGGAGCACAGCGCGGGCGCTGGAGGCCGCCGCCCTGCGCTTGCAAGGCCTCTGACCCGGAGGTGTGGGGCCCGTATCTGCAGCAAAAGCTGTGGGATTGACTCCGGGTACCTGCTCGCCCCCTGCAGGGCTATGAATTTGTTTCACTTTGTTACAGGAATTTCAGGAGTAAAACTCCACCGTTTTGGTGCTGACGTGGGAACATAGTCTCAATAATCAACCCAGGTCAAAACTCACTTTTAAAACAATAAGATATAGCAGCAGAATTAGGCCCTACGGCCTGTCGAATCTGCTCCGCCATTCGATCATGATGTTTCTCATCCCCATTCTCCTGCCTTCTCTCCATAAACTCTGATCCCCTTATTAATTAAGAACCTATCTTTCGCTGTCTTAAAGACACTCAGTGACTTGGACTCCAAAGCCTTCTGCGGCAATGAGTCCCACTGACTCGCCATCCTCTGGCTGAAGAAATTCCTCCTCATCTCAGTTTTGAAGGACCGTTCCTTCAGTCTGAGGCTGTGCCCTCGAGTTCTAATGTCTCCTACTAGTGGGAAAATCTCCACATACATTCTATCTCGGCCTCTCAGAATTCCTTAAGTTTCAGTGAGACTCCCCCACCCCCCCCCCCCATCCTTCTAAACTCCCAACCACTCCTCATGTGACAAGCTCTTCATTACCGGGATCATTCTTGTGAACCT
The DNA here is from genome assembly GCF_902713615.1 of Scyliorhinus canicula. Lineage (NCBI taxonomy): Eukaryota > Metazoa > Chordata > Chondrichthyes > Carcharhiniformes > Scyliorhinidae > Scyliorhinus > Scyliorhinus canicula. The sequence goes on along the minus strand of NC_052153.1, from coordinate 21,573,513 downwards.
CCTCTGAACCCCTACCAAGGCCAGCACATCCTTCCTTAGATATGGGGCCCGAACTGCTCACGATATTCCAAATGGGGTCTGTTTACAGCCTTATGCAGCCTCAGCAGTACATCTGTGCTTTTATATTCTAGCCCTCTCTAAATGAATGCTATCATCGCATTGCCTTATAATTGCCAACTGAACCTGCATGTTAACCTTAAGAGAATCCTGAACTAGGACTCCTAAGTCCCTTTGTGCTTCAGATTTCCGAAGCCTTTCCCTGTTTAGAAAATAGTCTACGCTTCTATTCTTGGGGCAGCATGGTAGGTTACCACAATTGCTTCACAGCTCCAGGGTCCCAGGTTCGATTCCCGGCTTGGGTCACTGTTTGTGTGGAGTCTGCACGTTCTCCCCGTGTGTACGTGGGTTTCCTCTGGGTGCTCCGATTTCCTCCCACAGTCACAAAGATGTGCAGGTTCGGTGGATTGGCCATGCTAAATTGCCCTTAGTGTCCAAAATTGCCCTTAGTGTTGGGTGGGGTTACTGGGTTATGGGGATAGGGTGGAGGTGTGCGCTTGGGTAGGGTGCTCTTTCCAAGAGCCGGTGCAGACTCGATGGGCCGAATGGCCTCCTTCTGGACTGTAAATTCTATGATTCTTTCTGTAGTTAGCCAATCCAGGAATACTTGCTGCAAAGAGATCTCTTGGATACACTGCTTTGAAATAGAGAGATTCTTCAGGAAATCGGTTTGCAGATTCTTGCCTGTGTCAAACTGTTGTCTAACCTGCCAGCCTTTTCAAGGTTACCAAGCAAAATCTTTTCAAAGTACCTTTCAAAGGAATCGTATACACATTAACCCAGGCTTTTAATCCTTTTTGCACCAAAGACATTTAATGCAATATATATCTGAAATTCCTTAATTCATCACAATACATGTATTGAATCAATGCAAAACACGCCCCCCCCCCCCCCCCCCCCCCCACACACACACACGTGGCCATTGTTCTTAATGTTGTGACTTTTTGTCACAGTTTCTCTTGCTGTAACGTTCTCCCGCCTTTCAGTTTTGACAAAGAGTCTATGGGCTAAATTCTCCCCTACCCGGCAGGAATTCTACCGGGCCTCCCCAAAGGTGTGGAATTCTTCACACCTTTAGGGGCTAGGCCCGTGCCGGAGTGGCTCCCGCTCTGCCGACTGGCGTCAACGGCCTTTGGCACCACGCACCCGGTGTCGGGATTGGCCGAAAGGCCTTCGTCGGTCGGCGTGAGTCCGCGCATGCGCCGGAGCATCAGCAGCCACTGACGTCACCACCTGCACATGCGCGGTGGGGGGGGGGGGGGGGGGGGGGGGGTCTCTTCCGCCTCCGCCATGGTGGAGGCTGTGGCGGCGGCAGAAGGAAAATAGTGCCCCCGATCGCGGGCCAGGCCTCTGTGGGGGCAACCCCTGGGGTCCGATCGCCCCGCGCCCCCCCCACCCCCCCGCCCAGTACCCCGGGGCCCGCTCCCGCCGCCTACTCCCACCGGCACAGAGGTGGTGTAAACTACGTCGGCGGGAGAGGCCTGACAGCGGCGGGACTTCAGCCCATCGCGGGCCAGAGAATCGCCGCGGGAGGCCCGCCGATTGGCGCGGGGGGCCCGCCGACCGGCGGGGCGTGATTCCCGCCCCCGCCGATTCCCGGGTGGCGGAGCATTCTGGCCACGGCGGGGGCGTGATTTACGCCGGCCCCGGGCAATTCCCCGACCCTGCGGGGGGTCGGAGAATTCCGTCCTATATCTCAAAACATTAACACGGTTTCTCTCCTGAGAGATGCTGACAGACCTGCCGAGATTTTCCTGCGTACTGTGTTCTTGTTTCAGATTCCAGCGTCTGCAGTATTTTGCAAATATTAAGGTACCAGATTTGCTTCTTTAAAAGTCATTAGCAGGATGTTTACAACAATCTGTAAGCTTCATGGTCACCATTCCTGATACGAGGCTTTTCCCCTGAGGTTTATTTGATGAACTGAATTCAAATTGGGAAAATGCCACGGCGAGATTTGAACTCAAATCACTCGGTTCATGACAAACCTCTGGATTGTAAATTAAAATCCAGTAACAGAACCACTCTGTTACCATACCAGAGATTAAAGGAATGGGATACGGTCCCAACGAATTAAAGGATGCCAAAGCTGGCAATGGGAAAAAATATTGGAGCAGTTCGTGTTCAAAATGTGACGACACAAAAATGGGAATCTGGACAACATAACAACAACAGCTTTCACATTACTGAAGAATGTTTGGGAAGTGGCTGCTTTTCCAGAGCTGGAGATGGTGGGGGTGATTCTGAGTCCGTGTTAGCCACGTGTGGGGTCGACGGTGGCGCAAAACCGGGAGAGAAGCGGGAAACACAAATCTCGCCGGCGAGTTCGCGATTTCCGATTTTAACCCTCCTCACCAATGTGAAAAACGCCTCAGGAGCCCGGGGATATCATTTTAATACATTAGCATGTCATTAGCGAGCGCCCACCTAGGGACTCTCCCCCCCCCCCCCCCCCCCCCCCCCCCTCGCAGTGTTCCATTGCCTGCATGGCCATCTTTCCTATCTTAATGCTCTCTTTAAATTTAGAACGAGGGGTACAAAAGCGGTGCTATAAATACAGGTACGGCTTTCGCTATTTTCCGGAATATAAACTTTCGACAGTTTTTCGCAACAAAATCTATCAGTTTTACCATATAACCCTGTTAGTTACGCATGCAAAAACACACTTCCGAATTATGAGGATTGATCAGAACTGCTTGAACACTTGTGATTGTTTCTGTTCCCAATCGGATTTCTAATTTCAAATTGCTGGGTTCTCTTGGAGTGGGGGTGCCACTTCTAGTCGAGTCCCGGCAGAGGTCGCCACTAAATGTTCCTCTTTCTGGTGAGTGTGCTTTACACTCAATTGGCTCTGTTTTATAACCTTGCTCTAGAGTCGCCAGTTATCTTAATGATACCACCACGAGGTTCAAGTTCAAGTTCAGATCAATGACCCAGTACACCAATTAGTAAGGTTCAAATCAAAACACGTTTATTAATACACAGTTAATCGCTACTCATGCATACAATACTAAAAGACTAGGCTATTCCTACCACTAACAGACCAGTACTTACCTGGATAAGGGAACCCGCTGGGTCAGGGAACAATGGCCTCTTGCTCGATCCTGAGTCTGCAGGCTTCCAGCTGGTATGGACTAAGGGGTCAGGAGCGTCTATCTCATAGCGTGCATTGACTGGACACTTACCTGATGGTGCAGCAGTTGGCCAGGCCTCCTTCTTACGGTCAAATTCTTCGAGAGCTGCTAAGATGTTCTTCTGGGAGGGCTGGCTAAGAGCGAACTGACCTTGGGGGCTCTATCTTATAGTCCTCAGGGGCTTCGAGCCCTTTTGGGCGGACCCCGAGCTTACTTCCAATCGATTGGATCCCATACCAATCGATTGGTTTGAATTCCCCAATACTGGGGCAGTTTCCTGATTGCTGGGCGGTCCTTGGGTGCCCGTTTGGTTCTTTTGTCTTGGACTCCTGCTGGCGCCGAGGAGTCTAGCTTTACTTCGATCACCTTTGATTGTTACTATTGTGCCCGGGAATCGCTCATTAATATGCATGGCTGCTGGTTTCAGTGCTGTCTGCTTTCTTTGCAGGCAGAATATACAGGAAAAGTCTGCAAACTGCTTGTTTCTCTGGGATTGTCCAGTTTTCCCTGCGTTCCTTGTGTTTCTCCATTTTAACTTGGGAAGTGGCCAACTCAGGTGGCTACACAGTACAGACTCGATGGGCCAAATGGCCTCCTCCTGCACTATGGGGAATCTATGAATACTGTGAAAAATCCCCTAGTCGCCACATTCCAGCGCCTGTTCGAGTACACTGAGGGAGAATTCAGAATGTCTAATTCACCTAACAAGCACATCTTTCGGGACTTGTGGGAGGAAACTGGAGCACCCGGAGGAAACCCACGCCGACATGGGGAGAACGTGCAGACTCTGCACAGACAGTGACCCAAACCAGGAATTGAACCCATGTCCCTTGCGCTGTGAAGCAAAGTGCTAACCACTGTGCTACCGTGCTTTCGGCCCCACGCTCCTGATCTATGGTTGCCCAGTGAAGAGGGGCGGGGAGGGAGGATGATCTCCTTGAGAACCTGCTCCTGGGTTGGCCAAACCCATCATAAACAGGTACAGGCAGCGGGCGACCGAGAATGTAATCGAACTCGACTCTCTGCCCCCTTCCTCGGCTACATTCGAGGCCAGGTGGAGACGGAACATGCGGTGTCCATGGGCACCATTGAAGCCTCCCCTACCTGGTGGGTCCCGCACACTCTTGGGTGCTTTATTGACCCTTTTAATCACATTTGGTTTGATATTTTAATTTGCTCTTTGTTTTTGTTTAAGGCAGTATCCCTTTAACGGGCATCTTTCACTTTGTCCCTCAGTTTTAGTTTAATTGTTTTCCATCACAATAGTTGGAGTCATGATTTTCACCCTTTGGAAGCATAGGCCCCAGGAATTGCCCTCCAATGCTCATACTAATGTCTACTCTTGAGAGAGCACACTGTTGTGGACCCCAATGCGAGGCGTTATGGTGAAGTCTCTCATCACTCTCACCCCATTCCAGGTCATGATGCCGGGGGTGGGGCATTGTTGAGGTCCCCTGTGAAGTTAAAAAGGCCAGTCCAATGCATGCCATCAACTAGCCTATCACCTAACACTTGGGCTGGGTGGAGCGGCGGCGGGGGGGGGGTGGTGGGGGGGGAAGAGAATGGCCAAGGGTTAGGTACCACTGAGACTCTCTAGGGTTGCTGCTCTGAATCCATGTCGGTTTCAGAGGAATAACTGTGGGGAAGCGGCCATTGTGTGAAAGGGGAGGGAGTGAGGCTTACCGGAGAGGCACTCACTGAGGGGGAAGCGCAGGAGTGGATGGCCCACAAGCATAGAGGGCTGAGGGTCAGGGAGCTGTCAGGAATACTGATCACTCCCTTTGATTGTCCTGTCCTTTCAGTTTATGATTCTGGAGAATCATGGAGCCAGTCGAGTTGGCTATTCTAATGATTGCGATCGCCCAGCAGCAGTGACATTGACGTGCTGCTGGACACAGCCAGGACCAGCGCCCTGCGGTTGATGAGGAGACAGGGCCTGGTGCTCTTCTGGGAGCAGGAGCATAGATAGTGGAGCCGTGCAGGAGACAATACCGGCCGAGGGTATTCCGATGTCGAACATCCTACCTCCAGATATCAGAGCTGCAATGCCGGAGAAGACTGCGTCTGTCCCAGGGGACAGTGGACCATCTGTGCCAGTTTATGCAAGAGCTGACAGCACATGGAATGGGAAGTCACCCATTGCCCCTTCAAGTTATTGCAGCTCTGATCTTCTATGCAGCAACTCTTTTCGGGGCTGCACGGTTGACCTGTGCAGCATTTCCCAGTCTGCCACACACAAGTGCATAAGGGAGATCACAGATAAACTCTTTGTGAGGGCCAACATGTACATCAACTTGGACCTGGAGTAGGCTAGCAGGGCCAGGGCCATGGGATCCATAGTTCAGATAGAAGCTGCCTGCACCCCCCTGTTGCCTGAGGTCACCTTAGTTGACCTCCCCTTGGCAGCTTCGATCTTGAAGGTATCGGCCAGCTTTCGTGCTTCACACATCCTGTCGTGTGGTGTGCGGGGCCTGGGGGCCCCTGTGCTCCTCCATGAGACAGAGGGGAAGCTGCAGTGAGATCCAGAAGTCCCACCGTCCTCTGGCACTGACACTCGTGGATTCCCACTAGTTCCCGCTAGATCCTGCACCATGCAGTTGAAGCCCTGCACCGTTGAGCTCATGCCCTCAGCCATAGAGGTCATGAGCTGAACCATGGAGCGGACATCCCCTACCAGGGAGTGCAGGTCCTGCACCAAGGCCTCCACTGCAGGAACCACTCTCGCAGTGTTGGCCTCAGTGCATTGGAGTGACGACACCATCTCCTCAGACAGAAGTCAATGGGATTCCTCCAGACAGCCTTGCCGTCCGAGGGGGGGATGCTGCCATCCTTTTCTGATGCTCACAACTCTGCCTTTGTAGTCCCAGCAGCTCTGGGATGACCGGACCCAGGGGCACGTCATCAGCCAGCGGCTCGACCGAGTCCTGGCTCCAATATCCCTCCGAGTTCCGCTTCTCTGGGATGTCCCTGCCTCTGCCCTGTGTGGATAATCAGACGTGAGGTGTTCACCTGTGAGTGACTCAGAAGCCTGCCTACTAGTGATTCCCACTGAGTTGCGAACATCTCTGTGCTGGTGGAGAGTGACTGTGACAAATGTGACGCCTCTTCTATGCTCATCTCTGAGGTGTCACCCTTGGAGCTGCTCGAGTCAGTGATGTCCAGGGGGCGCGAGGATGGTTGAATGATTGTCCTGCAAGGAAAGGAAGATGGCATTAGTGCGTCACAGGGGTAAACTGATGGGGGAACGCTAACGCACATGAAGCTTTAATTATGAATGCATTTCTTGAGGGCTGTCACTTTTGCCTGCTGCCCCCACCTCACTCTCTGCACAGGTGCAGTCCTATTTCTTGCCAGCCAACTCAAGGGGTCATTCCTCAAAAGGCAGGAGGCATCTGAACTCAGGCATGACCCCAGCAGGCTGTGCCCACTCACGCTGGTTATGCTCAAGGAGGGGGAGAGTGCAGGCGAGAGTGCTGCCAGTTCAGACGGTGATGAAGTCTGGCGTGGGTGGGAGCACGGGTGTGAAGAACAGATTATCTACAGGGGGGATCATGGGGAATAGGGATGTGCGATCGGTGTTGGGAACCTGTGAGGTGGCTGGCTGAGAGATCACTGTGGAGGTGTGAAGGGTGTGTGACGGAGTGCAGCAGGGAAACTGGGGGAGGCAGACGTACCTTGGCCGTACGAAGAAGCTCATTCATCTTTTTGCGGCACTGTGCGATTTCCCACCACCGGCAGGATTCGCACCGATTTTCTCACCGGAACCGGCACTTCGCCAAAATTTAGTAAGATTCTGCCTGGTGTCTGCAAAGTCAGAGTAGAAAAGCAATTGCCTTGTTAGTTTTGACCTGAATAGGGCCGGAATGGTCCACTGAACTAGTTTTCAGTCCCCGATGGACATCGGAGAGGAACCTCCCAGAAATATTTTCTCTGAAATTAATACAGTGTTTTTTTTTACTGTTTTTCCAACTCTCCCTGGAGATAAGGCAGTCTTGATTGAGATTATTTTTTTGTATTGTTTAAGAGACCACGGTTATGTGGGACAGGCTGGGTGGACAAGAGCATCTTTTCGTATTATTCATTTTTCATATGTTCTTTACTACAATGTCTCAAATATGAGCCACACATCTGACAGAGTCCAGATACAGTACACAGTCTACATATAGAGATATCTGAAAAAGAATGCAAGAGAAAACTTATTTTTATTTGTTAATGGGTTGTGGGTGTCGCTGGCTTGGCCAGCATTTCTTGCCCATCCATAATTATTCCTGACTGTCAGGGCCATTCAGCTGGTCCCATCCTGGAGACATCATTAACTTGCTGCCCTACCACCTAGAAATACTGTCTCTTAGAAAATGGCCATTTTTCATCCCTCCTCCCCCCGACAATGCTCAACTCCCCCCACTCCCCACCCTCACCAACAAGAACATATCTGGGTCACTGTCTGTGCGGAGTCTGCATGTCCTCCCCGTGTGCGCGTGGGTTTCCTCCAGGTGCTCCGGTTTCCTCCCACAGTCCAAAGATGTGCGGGTTAGGTGGATTGGCCAGGCTAAATTGCCCGTAGCGTCCTAAAAAAAAAGTAAGGTTAAGGGGGGGGGGGGTCGGGTTACGGGTATAGGGTGGATACGTGGGTTTGAGTAGGGTAATCATTGCTCGGCACAACATCGAGGGCCGAAGGGCCTGTTCTGTGCTGTACTGTTCTATGCTCTATATATATATATAGAGAGAGCATATTACATACAGCGCAGAAGGAGGCCATTTGGCCCATCAATCTGCAACTACCCACTTAAGCCCTCACTTCCACCCTATCCCTGTAACCCAATAACCCCTTCTAACCTTTTTGGACACTGAGGGCAATTTAGCATGGCCAATCCACCTAACCTGCACCCCTTTGGACTGTGGGAGGAAACCGGGGCACCCAGAGGGAACCCATGCAGACACGGGGAGAATATGCAGACTCCACACAGACAGTGACCCAGCAGGGAATCGAACCTGGGACCCTGACGCTGTGAAGCCACAGTGCTATCCACTTGTGCTACCGTGCTGCCGATTGAACCAGGTTGAACCATTGATAGTGGGGTCGGGAATCTGTATCGGGAGCAGAGCTGTGTGTAGAGACTGAGCTGTGTTGGGGGGCTGAGCTGCATTGAGGGGGTACTGAGTTGTGGGGGGGCGGTGCTGGGTTATGGAAGAGTTGCTGAGCTGTGGGTGGGGGGGTGTCGAGTTATGAGATGGGGGCGCTGAGCTGTATGGGTATGCGCTGAGCTGTATGGGTATGCGCTGAGCTGTATGGGTAGGCGGTGAGCTGTATTGGTATGTTCTGAGCTGTATGGGGGTGTGCTGAGCTGTGGGGGTATCGCTGAGCTGTATGGGTATGCGCTGAGCTGTGGGTATCTGCTGAGCTGTGGGGGCGCTGAGCTGTATGGGTATGCGCTGAGCTGTATGGGTATGCGCTGAGCTGTATGGGTATGCGCTGAGCTGTGGGGGCGCTGAGCTGTATGGGTATGCGCTGAGCTGTATGGGTATGCGCTGAGCTGTGGGTATGCGCTGAGCTGTATGGGTATGCGCTGGAGCTGTATGGGTATGCGCTGAGCCTGTATGGGTATACGCTGAGCTGTGGGGTATGCGCTGAGCTGTAGGGGTCTGAGCTGAGCTGTGGGTATGCGCTGAGCTGTATGGGTATGCGCTGAGCTGTGGGTATGCGCTGAGCTGTATGGGTATGCACTGAGCTGTATGGGTATGCGCTGAGCTGTATGGGTATGCGCTGAGCTGTGGGTATGCGCTGAGCTGTATGGGTATGCGCTGAGCTGTATGGGTATGCGCTGAGCTGTATGGGTATGCGCTGAGCTGTGGGTATACGCTGAGCTGTATGGGTATGCGCTGAGCTGTATGGGTATGCGCTGAGCTGTATGGGTATACGCTGAGCTGTGGGTATGCGCTGAGCTGTATGGGTATGCGCTGAGCTGTATGGGTATGCGCTGAGCTGTATTGGTATGTTCTGAGCTGTATGGGTATGCGCTGAGCTGTGGGTATGCGCTGAGCTGTATGGGTATGCGCTGAGCTGTGGGTATCTGCTGAGCTGTGGGGGCGCTGAGCTGTATGGGTATGCGCTGAGCTGTATGGGTATGCGCTGAGCTGTATGGGTATGCGCTGAGCTGTATGGGTATGCGCTGAGCTGTATGGGTATGCGCTGAGCTGTATGGGTATGTGCTGAGCTGTGAGTATGCGCTGAGCTGTATGGGTATGTGCTGAGCTGTATGGGTATGCGCTGAGCTGTGGGTATGCGCTGAGCTGTGGGTATGCGCTGAGCTGTGGGTATGCGCTGAGCTGTATGGGTATGCGCTGAGCTGTGGGTATGCGCTGAGCTGTGGGTATGCGCTGAGCTGTGGGTATGCGCTGAGCTGTGGGTATGCGCTGAGCTGTGGGTATGCGCTGAGCTGTATGGGTATGCGCTGAGCTGTATGGGTATGCGCTGAGCTGTATGGGTATGCGCTGAGCTGTATGGGTATGCGCTGAGCTGTGGGTATCTGCTGAGCTGTGGGGGCGCTGAGCTGTATGGGTATGCGCTGAGCTGTATGGGTATGCGCTGAGCTGTATGGGTATGCGCTGAGCTGTGGGTATGCGCTGAGCTGTGGGTATGCGCTGAGCTGTGGGTATGCGCTGAGCTGTGGGGGCGCTGAGCTGTATGGGTATGTGCTGAGCTGTATGGGTATGCGCTGAGCTGTATGGGTATGCGCTGAGCTGTATGGGTATGCGCTGAGCTGTATGGGTAGGCGCTGAGCTGTATTGGTATGTTCTGAGCTGTATGGGGGTGTGCTGAGCTGTATGGGTATGCGCTGAGCTGTATGGGTATGCACTGAGCTGTATAGGTATGCGCTGACCTGTATGTGTATGTGCTGAGCTGTATGGGTATGTGCTGAGCTGTATGGGTATGTGCTGAGCTGTATTGGTATGTGCTGAGCTGTATGTGTATGTGCTGAGCTGTATGGGTATGTGCTGAGCTGTATGTGTATGTGCTGAGCTGTATGGGTATGTGCTGAGCTGTATGGGTATGTGCTGAGCTGTATGGGGGTGTTGAGCTATGGGTTGGCAGGGTGCTGAGGTGTATGGGGAATGGGCCGAGCTGTGTGGAGATGCTGAGCTATGGGTGGGGGGTGCTGAGCTGTATGGGGGCGCTGAGCTATGGGTGGGGTGTTGAGTTATGGGGTTGGGGTGCTGAGCTGTATGGGGGATGGGCTGAGCTGTGGGGGTGCTGAACTGTGGGTGGGAGGTGTTGAGTTATGGGGTGGGGTGCTGAGCTGTATGGGGGATGGGCTGAGCTGTGGGGGTGCTGAACTGTGGGTGGGAGGTGTTGAGTTATGGGGTGGGGTGCTGAGCTGTATGGGGGATGGGCTGAGATATGTCAGGGGGTGGGGTTGTGCTGTGTTGGAGTTGCTCTGGGTATTGGAGGCTCTGACACTCCAGCTGCCTTCTCAGCAGGCTTTACAACAGCTATGAAAACCTAGCAATTAAATCAGTGTAAAAGATGGTGGAAGTATAGGGAAAATAGCCCATGGCCGGGATTCCCCCCTACCCGGCGGGGCGGGGTGTCCCGGCGTATTGGAGTGGCGTCAACCACTCCGGCGTCGGGCCTCCCCAAAGGTGCAGAATTCTCCGCATCTTTAGGGGCTGAGCCCTCACATTGAGGGGCTAGGCCCGCGCCGGAGTGGTTGCCGCTCCGCCGGCTGGCGGGAAGGGCCTTTGGCGCCATGCCAGCCGGGGCCGAAAGGACTTCGCCGGCCGGCGTACGTCCGCGCATGTGCCGGACGTCAGTGGCTGCTGACGTCATCCAGGTGCATGCACAGGGGAGGGGGTCTCTTCCGCATCCGCCATGGTAAAGACCATGGTGAAGGCGGAAGAAAAAGAGTGCCCCCAAGGCACAGGCCCGCCCGACGATCAGTGGGCCCCAATCGTGGGCCAGGCCACCGTGGGGGTACCCCCCCCCCCCCCCCCCCCCGGGGTCAGATCGCCCCGCGCCCCCCCCCAGGACCCCAGTGCCCGCCGCGCCACCAATCCCACCGGTACCAGAGGTGGTTTAATCCACGCCAGCGGGAGAGGCTTGTCAGCAGCAGGACTTCGGCCCATCGCGGGCCTGGAGACTCGCCGCGGGGACCCACCGACCGGAGCGGCGCGATTCCCACCCCCGCCGATTCTCGGGTGGCAGAGAATTCGGGACACGGCGGGGGCGGGATTGACGCTGGCCCAGGGCGGGATTGACGCTGGCCCAGGGCGGGATTGTCGCTGGCCCAGGGTGATTCTCCGACCTGGCGAGGGGTCGGAGAATCTCGCCCCATGTCTGTGTGGTTCTGGCATCTCATCCCACTGTCGTAAATAGTGCAGCAACCTGGGTAAAACCAGTAATTAGAAGTTTAAACTTCCCGCATACGTAGCATGCTTGTGTACCTGTCAGGACGTCTTCCTCAGGACCCTCAAGTGCAGTGTTCTTCAAACTTGTTTTCCGGAGACCCATTTTTATCAACCAGCCAACCTTCAGGACCCAACCCGGTCGACCTTCGCAACACACGCCGGCCGACTTGCGCGACCCACCATTTTCTCTTAACCTTGTTTGCTGCTGACAAAAATGGAGGAAATGGTTTGGGTCCCTTTGGCCCTCGTACACCCTCCTCCAATGGAACCTGTTGGATGAAGGTGAAGCCTTCCTGTGTCGGAAAGTATGGAGTCTCCATCTGTCCAAAGTTCTGCATTTTTTTCCTGTAAAATTTAATCAAATAAAACCCCCCCCCCCGAACTTGTAAAAAAAAAGAAAAAAGAAAATGAGTAAAATAAATTTTAAAAATGAATAAAACCCCCCCGAACTTGTAAAAAACATAAAATGAATAAAATAAATGAAAAAAATGAATAAACGCCCCCCCCCCCCCGAATTGTAAAAAAAAAATGAATTAAATAATGAAAAATGAAATGAAAGTCGCTTATTATCACGAGTAGGCTTCAATGAAGTTACTGTGAAAAGCCCCTAGTCGCCACATTCCGGCGCCTGTCCGGGGAGGCTGGTACAGGAATAAATGAAAAAAATAAAAATTAAATGAATAAAATAAATGAATAAATGAATAAAAACCACTACAGAACTTGTAAAATAAAAAGCTGCAACCGTTAAAAAAAATAGCGGCCGCTCTGCGCGTGCGTGTCCGATGATCGGCGGGCATGCGCAATGCGGCCAAATATTTTTTTTCCACATGTTCGCGGCCGCTTGCAGCCGGCGTTATGAAAAACCGGCTCCTGCGCGAGGATTTGCGTGATCGGGAGCGCCGCGGACGACGGCTCTGCGACCCTCCCGACACCCGCCCGCGACCCACCCGTGGGTCGCGCCCCCGACTTTGAAGAACACTGCTCAAGTGCATCAGCAACTGACGTTAAGTCATTCACCATTCGCCATACCAGAAGATTCCGGCCCATGTACACTCCACTGGACCGTAACACTTGGACATTTAAATAGAAAATCCCAGGTTGTCACCAGGCTCCCTTGAATTTTGATTGACAACAGTGGAAACTCCTATGGAGAAGACGGGATTGTGAGAAATGACCTGTGAATGCAGTTACTGAGTTCAGCCGGGCATCTCAAACAATGGGAGGCAATGTATGTTTCTGAGGGGTTGACTGTTTATGTCGATATGCGTTGTTATATACAGACCCGTATTCTGTGTTCTTGACGAGTGTCAGCAGATCTGTGCACAATAGTCTCTGCACAATAATTTGTGCACCGTTGAGATTATAGTCACGTGAGAAATTTGTACCTCCTTATCTCATCACTCGATAGCAGTTCCAGCATTCAACTTCATCACATTTACAATAGAATGCTCGAGAGCCCTTGAAACTTAATGAAGTCCATATCTCCGAGTTCTTTCTTTACATTTACAAGAACACTTGACGATAATGTGAGAGCTGCTTTCATTTCAAAGCAGTGATTTTGACTATCTCTATTGCCCAAGAAATCATAGAATCCCGACAGTGCAGAAGGAGGCTATTCGGCCCATCAAGTCTGCACCAACCCTTCGAAACATCACCCCACCCAGGCCCAATCCTTCACCCTATCCCCCGTAACCCCACCTAACCTTTGGACGCTAAAGGGCAATTTAGCATGGTCAATCCACCTAACCTGCACATCTTAGGGAGGAAACCGTAGCACCCGGAGGAAACCCACGCAGACACGGGGAGAAAGTGCAAACTCCATACAGTTACCCAAGACCGGAATTGAACCCGAGTCCCTGGCGTTGAGAGGCAACAGTGCTAACCATTGTGCTACCGCGCCGCCCTGTGAATGCAAATTTGCAGATTTGAGATACACTCCATTCAGGAGGTGGCAGTGTAGGGGGGGAAAGCATCCACCGCTATGTAGTGCATTGACCCTCTGTGTTTTTGCAAGGTTAGTTAATTAGCATAAAGCAAGTGAGTTTCTGGCATTGATAACACCTGGGATTGTCATCTCGCACGGGAGGTGCGAAATCTGGTGGGACTGCCAGAATTAAAAGTCCGGAGCAACTTGGAGGAAGGTTTTGTGGATTTTGCTTTGCTTGTGTTGGCTGACATCACAGACTCATATCCATATTCCGCTAACATTTGCCTGGGTACCGTTAAGCTAAACCCAGGCCTGACCTGCTGAGATGGTAATCCTGATAATGAAATCTTTATGATGGAAATAAACTGAAGATGGGTCTTGAAGATTTCCTTTGAAGGGGGTTGTGACAATTTGCAGCCTTTTCCATTGTGGGATTACAATTGGGAAAAAAACTTTGATGCACTGACTTAAAAACAAATGGGACAGAGTTTGACAGCCCTGATGCTGTGTGTCTCCCAGGGGATGCGGCGAGCCATTAAGTCTCCATTTAGTTCACTGGGTTAGCTCACTGGGCTAAATTGCTGGTTTTTAAAGCAGACCAAGCAGGCCAGCAGCACGGTTCGATTCCCGTACCAGCCTCCCCGGACAGGCGCCGGAATGTGGCGGCTAGGGGCTTTTCACAGTAACTTCATTGAAACCTACTCATGACAAAAAGCGATTTTCATTTCATTTTCATTTTTCAGTTCAATGGGACTGCAATATCCCACCGTGAAATCCAAGTAAAAAGTGCAAAATTCTGGCCTTTGCAGTTTGTGTGGATGGCCTCCTCCTGAGGAAGGATCTGCGCTCCGAAAGCTCGTGTTTGAAACAAACCTGTTGGCAGCATGGTAGCATTGTGGATAGCACAATCGCTTCACAGCTCCAGGGTCCCAGGTTCGATTCCGGCTTGGGTCACTGTCTGTGCGGAGTCTGCACATCCTCCCCGTGTGTGCGTGGGTTTCCTCCGGGTGCTCTGGTTTCCTCCCACAGGCCAAAGATGTGCAGGTTAGGTAGATTGGCCATGATAAATTGCCCTTCGTGTCCAAAATTGCCCTTAGTGTTGGGCGGGGTTACTGGGTTATGGGGTTATGGGGATAGGGTGGAGGTGTTGACAATGGGTAGGGTGCTCTTTCCAAGAGCCGGTGCAGACTCGATGGGCCGAATGGCCTCCTCCTGCACTGTAAATTCTATGATTCTATGACTTTAACCTGGTGTTGTAAGACTTCTTACTGTGCTCCTGTTTTGGCATTGCCTGAGGGCAGCAGGTACTTGTTTCTGTCGATTCCCACCAGATTTTATACAACACGGTCAGTCCATTTCTCTCCCTTCTTTATCGTAATGATTCTGATTCCAAGACCCTCGTCGCTAATGTCCAATGAAATAATAAAAAAACATTGACCGTGAATGCTCATGATTTCACCCTTCACCAGGAGGCATACCTTCTCTCACATCCACAGTGAACCCACTCGCACGATTCATACGGGAGTCCGCACTGATGCTAAAGTTGCCACATAGTTCAGTGCACACATAGATCAGCGAGGGCGGCGGGGAAACGGAGGGTGGGTGGGGGTGGCGGCGGGGGGGGGGGGGGGGGGGGGGGGGGGGAGGGGGGTGGCGATGTACAAAGGGAACACAAGCCCACACCCAGCTGAATGTGAGAAAGTTTGATAATCGTATAATTGTTACAGCGCTGAAGCAGGCCATTCGCCCCATCGTTTCTGCACAGACTCTTCAAACGAGCATTGTGACTTAGTGCCATTCTCCTACCTTTTTCCCATATCCCTGCATTACCTATTACCCTCTTGAGTGCTTCGATTAAACCTGCCTCCGCCACATTTCCAGGCAGAGCATTCCAAACTCAAACTGCTCGCTGGGTGAAAGTTTTTTTTTTCTCACTTCACATTTGCTTCTTCTGCAAATCACATTAAAGCCATGCCCTCTCGTTTTTGATCCTTTTACGAGGCGGGGGGGGTGGGTGGGAAGCAGTCGCTCCCTATCTATTCTGTCCAGCCCCCACATGAGTTCATTGCTGGTTACAAGTTACCTTAAACCAACTGGCACAATGAATAAAGGTTCACAGAATGTCTAAGTAAACCTCATTTGACTCTAGTTAGTCGCAGCGCACGTCTACCTCTGTGGTATTAGAGTCTTGACAAAGTTGGCCTGGTGTATAATGGCAGTAATTGACATTTACTTCAGTTCCGCAGGCAATCCCATTTATTCCATCCCTTGAAGGCAGAATTTCTCTCTCAAATAGAATCTGTCACATGCCCTCTGTCACGGTCCAGGTGTTGACAGATGGACACTGCCCCAGCAATTATGTCCACATCAAGCCTGATTGATTTGTAATTTGTGGATGGTAGGTGGCACAGGAGACCAGCAGAAGAGGGAGGAAAATAATAAATACCGTAAATATTGTTTCCTGAAGCTTTCTCGAATTCCCTCAGATGGCACGGTGGGGGGGGGGGGGGGGGGGGTAGATTCATTCAATGGAAATAGAAATGGGAATGCATTTTGCATTATCAGGATCCAGCCCAGTTAGTGTACTGGGAGTGGTTAGCCCTGCCAATCAACCAGTAGGTGCTGTGCTGCGGGTAGTAAGATGGTACCAAAACCAGTAAATCAATGCGTGTGCGCAATAATATTTACGGCTGTTTGCAACAAACACCAGCGCCTGCCTCAAGCTGCTGCACTGGCGACGAGGATAAATCCGACCAATGCTGCATGCTTCACCGTGATTACCACATGGGTCAAACAGCGGCAAAGAAGATTTTTAAGTTTTGCAGGCTTGAAGAGGATCCCAGAAAAGCACTGGGCAAGAGAAAAAGAAAAACAACTGCAGATTTATAAAAACGGAACAAGGAGTTGCCATGAAATCCAACAAATTACTGCAGTGTTTGCTTTAAGTCAGGACGCAGTTTTGAAAGCTAAATGAAGGAGCGTATGTATTGCTGCAGAGCTGACAGCTTGCAACTTTTTTTAAAAGCATACCTTCCGTGACTCCAAAGCACAGGAAGATCAAAGACCTTGAAAGCTGACAGGATTTAAACACACCCCGGACCTGCGAAGAAAAAAAGTTCTCTTACCGTAAAGGTTTGGCCAAGAAGGCCCACGATTACTGGGGACTTTGCCTAGCTCAGAGAAGGACGGGAAACGTACAAAGATGCAACCTACAAGCTGCAATGATAGCTCTTAAAGGGGCAATACTCTTAAAGTGGTAAACACACATACACATCTGCATCTGGATTGGATTGGATTTGTTTATTGTCACGTGTACCGAGGTACAGTGAAAAGTATTTTTCTGCGAGCAGCTCAACAGATCATTAAGAACATGAAAAGAAAAGGAAATAAAAGAAAATACATAAAAGGGCAACACAGGGTACACAATGTAACTACATAAGCACCGGCATCGAATGAAGCATACAGGGTATAGTATTAATGAGGTCAGTCCATAAGAGGGCCGTTTAGGAGTCTGGTAATAGCTTCTCCCTTCCCCTCCCCCCACATCTGCAGTTCATCCTTTAAATTTTTTTTTTTAGAGTACCCACTTTTTTCCAATTAAGGGCCAATTTAGCGTGTTCAATCCACCTACCCGTGCACATCTTTGGGTTGTGGGGGCAAAACCCATGCAAACACGGGGAGAATGTTCAAACTCCACACGGACAGTGACCCAGGGCCGGGATCGAACCTGGGACCTCAGCGCCGTGAGACTGCTGCAGTTCATCCTTGATGTTAGTTTCCCTGCTGTTTGACCTTTCAGACCTTTTGTCCTCTCTGGGGACGGCCATTAGCACTCTTTCCCCTTGGTTTCTGTGGCCTAGCACCCGGTTTTCCCTGGGTTTCTGTGGCTGTGACTCATCTTTCATTCTCACTCCACAGTATAAATATTTCCCACTTTCTCTGTCTTAGTTTTGACAAAGAGTCATCGGACTCGAAACGTTAGCTCTTTTCTCTCCCTACAGATGCTGCCAGACCTGCTGAGATTTTCCAGCATTTTCTCTTTCGTCATCTATAACTCCCCTCACTTTCACGATATTCTGAAGAATTCTGCTGTGTTCTCATTAATAAGTATTGTCTTGCTGGATAATGGGTGGCATGAGTGGCAACAATAATACTGAGACCACAATAATAAAACTACAGTAACAGGGATGAATAAAACAATTTCTATAAATGTCCCTGAGGGCCCAATGATTAAAACCAATAATCTCAACAGCAGAACCTATTTGCAGTTTATTGAACATCTTTAATTTCTGCCCTATAACTCCACTCAAACGTTACGCTCTCGATAATCATTGAGTAACTCACCCAAGCATTGCCCTGATATTGATTTGGAATTCTAAATTCTAAATGATCCAGTTCCTGAATCGCATCTATTTCACTTATAAGTTTGTGTCATGAATAGGTTAGATCGATGTCAGTGTTTTGCTCCACATTCTCTACAGCAGACTAACTAATGAAGTTTTCAGCAATTGACGTGTGCTATTGAACAACACCTCGTTGTGGCTGCTTGTGAATACTTGAATGATTTTTAAAGGTTTCGGCTCCGGGTATGTTGTCAGATAAAATTGACGTGCAAAGTTGAGATTGATGAGTGATAAGTGTGAGGTGATGCATTGGGTGGGGGGGGGGGGGCAGGTCAAACAGGGCAAGGAATACATGATGAACGGCAGGACCCTGGGAAGCACCGAGGATCAGAGGGACCTTGGTGTGCATGTCATCCGGTCCCTCAAGGTAGTGGAGGAGGCAGATAAAGTGGTTAAGAAGGCATATAGTATACTTGCCTTTATTAGCCGAGGCATAGAGTTTAACAGCAGGGAGGTTAGAGCATAGAGCATAGAACAGTACAGCACAGAACAGGCCCTTCGGCCCTCAATGTTGTGCCGAGCAATGATCACCCTACTCAAACCCACATATCCACCCTATACCCGTAACCCAACAACCCAACCCCTTAACCTTGCTTTTTTTTAGGACACTACGGGCAATTTATCATGGCCAATCCACCTAACCCGCACATCTTTGGACTGTGGGAGGAAACCGGAGCACCCGGAGGAAACCCACGCACACACGGGGAGGACGTGCAGACTCCACACAGACAGTGACCCAGCCGGGAATCGAACCTGGGACCCTGGAGCTGTGAAGCATTGATGCTAACCACCATGCTACCGTGCTGGAACTGTATAAAACTTAGGTTAGGCCACAGCTAGAGTACTGTGTGCAGTTCTGGAATCCACATTATAGAATTATAGGGGAGGCAGTGGCGTAGTTGTATTGTCGCTGGATTAGTAATCCAGAGACCCAGGGTAATGCTCTGGGGACGTGGGTTCGAATCCCACCATGGCAGGTGATGGAATTGAAACGCAATAAAATATCTGTAATTAAATGTTTAATGATGACCATGACACCAATGTCGATTATTGTAAAAACCCATCTGGTTCACTAATGTCCTTTAGGGAAGGAAATCTGCCATCCTTACCTGGTCTGGCCTACATGTGACTCCAGACCCACAGCCATGTGGTTGAATCTGAACTGCCCCCTCAAGGGCAATTAGGAATGGGCAATAAACGCTGGCCCAACAAGCGAAGCCTACTTTCCATGAACGAAGAAAAAGGAAGAAGGGAAAGGAAGAGAGGAGATTGACCAGGATGTTACCTGGACTGGAGAGCTTTAGTTATGAAGGGAGATTGGACAGACTGGTGTTGTTTTCCTTGGAGCAGAGGAGACTGAGGGGTGACATGATGGAGATATATAAAATTATGAGGGGCATAGCTCGAATAGACGGGAAGAAACGTTTCCCCCTGGTGGAGGAGTCAATGACTGCAGGTATTGGCGATCACTGGGAGGCCGGTCGACAATTTTAGAAGGGGAAATAGATTTGCTTGGGGGCATGTGAGGGTTTAAGGGGAAGCATCACTGCTCCTCCTGGACCACAAGCCGTGCTGGAAAGACCTGTCCCATGCAGCAGTGTTGCCTCCTTTTAGCTGATGGACTTCCCAAGGCCTAGCCCTAGGCCAGAGTTGAACTGGGAAGAAGGCAGCCTCTTTATAATATATAAATGAACCTATCCTTCTCGTGAGAGTGGGTTGGTTGTCGTGCTGCCTCAATTAAAACAGGAAGTGGCTAAGCTGGAGGTAGGGTAGGTTTGTGGTTTTTTAAAATGTTCACATTCCATCTACCTACCCTCATCCCACCCTCCAGTTTTTGGGAGTTACATTTTCCCTCCCTAACTGATCAATGGATCTGATAATAATCAAAACAACCAACATTTCACTTGGACAGTATAAAATCCTTTAACATAATGGCCCAAGGCTCTTCACAGATTGGCATCAGAAATAAGTGGGCTTGAGGGAAGTGACTGAAAGTACAGTTGAAGAGATGGTTTTCAGGAGGCTTTGAGGTGGTGGATGCTTAACAAGGCCAGAAGGTAGGGCAGCACGGTGGCCTAGTGGTTAGCACAACCGCCTCACGGCGCTGAGGTCCCAGGTTCGATCCCGGCTCTGGGTCACTGTCCGTGTGGAGTTTGCACGTTGTCTGCGTGGGTTTCGCCCCCACAACCCAAAAATGTGCAGAGTAGGTGGATTGGCCACGCTAAATTGCCCCTTAATTGGAAAAAATAAATGAGTAATCTAAATTTATTTTTAAAAAAACAAGGCCAGAAGGTTCAGAGAGGGAGTATCGGAGTCCCATAGAATTCCTACAATGCAGAAGGAGGCCATTCGGCCCATCAAGTTTACAATGACTCTCTGAAAGGACACCCTAGCTAGGCCTCTCACCCCTGCCCTATCCCCATAACCCCACCCTATCCCCTCAACTCAGGGGCAAATTAGCATGGCCAATCCTCCTAACCTGCACATCTTTGGACTGTGGGAGGAAACCCACACAGACACGAGGATAATGTGCAGACTCCACACAGGCAGTCACCCAAGGCCGGAATTGAACCCGGGTCCCAGGAGCTGTGGGGCAGCAGTGCTAACTGCTGTGTCGCCGTACTGTCCGTGGTTGAAGTTCTTAGTCATCATTTGTAAAATGGGGGTGGGGCAGGATGAGTTAAATTGGAGCAAAGTTGGTTGGAAGGTTGGAGCTAGGCGTGCAGAGGCGCGGGGCTGTTGAAGAAAGGAGCCTCGCTGGGGAATGATTTCAAAGGAAAGATTCTGAAATCACTGCCAACGGAGGATTGCAAGGATTAGAATAATATGTAACAAGGATTTTGAGTGGGATTAAGGACTGGAATGCTGGACGCATCGAAATTCATGTAAAATGGAAAATGTGGTGGTGGGCGGGAGAGGGGGATTTGCGGGTACAGGAAGTATAAAAAGCTGGAAGAGCCATGATTGCAGGGTCCAGCAACAGTGGGGTTTGGATAATAGGTGGTCTTGGTATTGGAAATCCGAGATTTGAAGCTCAGCTCAGCATCAAGCAACACAATTACTTTGTGTCATTCTCTGATGTGTGTTTATTTTGACCGAGACAAGCTGTCTAGGTGCTGGTGTGGATTACAATTTACTGTGAAACACTATAAACTCTTTTGACCATGTGTCCCGGCTTAGAGCAGGTTATGGGGCAGCACGGTAGCATGGTGGTTAGCATAAATGCTTCACAGCTCCAGGGTCCCAGGTTCGATTCCCGGCTGGGTCACTGTCTGTGCGGAGTCTGCACGTCCTCCCCGTGTGTGCGTGGGTTTCCTCCGGGTGCTCCGGTTTCCTCCCACAGTACAAAGATGTGCGGGTTAGGTGGATTGGCCATGCTAAATTGCCCTTAGTGTCCTAAAAAAAAAATAAGGTTAATGGGGGGGGGGGGGTTGTTGGGTTACTGGTATAGGGTGGATACGTTGACTTGAGTGGGGTGATCATTGCTCGGCACAACATCGAGGGCCGAAGGGCCTGTTCTGTGCTGTACTGTTCTATGTATCTATGTATCTATGGGCATGGGAAATGGAAACGTGGAGGATGAGGGAAGGGCAGAGGGAGCAGACGAAGGCTAGTGGGGAGAGGAAAACGGGACGGAATGAAATGGGGTGTGGTAGTATGACTAGGGGTATTACGGTACCTGGGGGTGTGAGCTGCCATTGGTGCAGAGGGCTCGCTGCCCATTGGCCCCCGTATCGTGTTCTCCGTATTCCTATTGGCTAAGAGGAAGGTAGCTCCGCCTACGAGGCAGGGTATAAGAACCCGTGTGCCCCAGCAGCCAAGCCATTTCTGTACATCTGCTGCCGGGCTCACTTCTTGCTGATTAAAGCCTTTTGTTTTGGACTTCACCTACGTTTCGTGTCCATTGATTGTGCATCAATTTAATCAGCAAGATTTTAAAGGATGGAGCTCCGCATGAATCCGGAGTGTCTTCGACTCAGCCCTCACGCAGCGAATGCAACAGCCGCATTTAAGCACTGGCTGGCTTGCTTCAACAATTACCTTAGCACGGCGGAAAACGTCCCGACGAGGGAGCAGAAATTGCACATCCTCCACTCGTGCGTCGGCACCGCCATATACACGCTCATAGAGGACACGACAGACTACGACGCGGCTATGGACTTGCTCAAAGGACATTTCATACGGCCGGTGAACCAAGGCTACGCTCGGCACTTACTGGCCACAAGGCAGCAGATACCTGGTGAGTCACTGGACGATTTTTACCGTACCCTCCTCGTGCTGGGGAGGAACTGCGGCTGCCCACAGGTGTCTGCTGCTGAGCATACTGAACTCCTGATCCGAGACGCCTTTGTTGCAGGCATGCAGTCCTCGCAGAGAAACTTTAAGCCTCACGGGGGCACGGGCCCTCGCCTTATCCCTAGACGTCGCGAACCGAAACGCTCGCTCGTACGCCCCCGACCGCGCGGCGGCCCCCTGGGCAGCGTGGAACTCGGCCTCTCTTTCCGCCACGGACTCGGACCCCCCCAAGCAGGACGCCCCGAAAAACCCGCGGAGCCCCGTTGCTATTTCTGTGGCCAGGCGAAGCACCCCCGTCAGTGCTGCTCGGCCCGTTCCGCAACCTGCAAGGGCTGCGGGAAGAAGGGCCACTTTGTGGCCGTTTGCCAGGCAAACTGTGGTCCTAAGCAGCGACCGCAGGACTTCCCCTTCACTCTCTTCAAGGGCCCCGTGCAGCCAGCGGACCTCGCTGCCCCCATCCCCCAACCATTTTACGCCCCCGACGTCATGTGCGACCCCTGGGAGCCGCCATTTGGACCTCCGACTCCACGTGCGGGGTACAGGCGCCGCCATTTTGTCCACCCCTCACCATGGGCGGTCAACAGGTGCCGCCATCTTGGATCGGCTCCGAGGACCCCGCGGGTGACTACTCCCTGCCTGATGAAGACTCCGACTATCTGCCACGACTCGCTTCAGTCACGGTGGATCAGTCTCGGCCCCGTACCCACTCCACAGCGGCCACGAAGATTTTACTCAACGGCCACGAGACGAACTGCCCGCTGGACTCCGGGAGCACAGAGAGTTCTGTCCACCCCACCACGGTAAGATGCTGCACTCTCCCTGTTTACCCGGTTAAGCAAAAAATCGCCCTGGCCTCTGGCTCTCACTCAGTACAGATCACGGGGTGTTGCATAGCGGACCTCACGGTCCAGGGGAGGGAGTTTAAAAACTACAAGCTATTCGTCCTCTCTCACCTCTGCGCGGCAGCACTCCTGGGGTTAGACTTCCAGTGTAACCTCCAGAACCTAATATTCAAATTCGGCGGCCCTGTGCCCCCCCTCACTGCAGCCTCGCGACCCTCAAGGTCGATCCCCCGTCCTTGTTTGCAAACCTCACCCCGGATTGCAAACCTGTCGCCACTAGGAGTCGAAGGTACAGTGCCCAGGACCGGACCTTCATCAGGTCCGAGGTCCAACGGCTTCTGAAGGAAGGGGTCATCGAGGCTAGCAACAGCTCCTGGTGAGCACAAGTTCTGGTGGTAAAGACCAGGGAGAGAAGAATAGGATGGTCATAGACTACAGTCAGACCATCAACAGGTTTACGCAGCTGGACGCGTCCCCTCTCCCCAGTATATCTGATCTGGTCAACAGGATCGCGCAGTACAAGGTCTTCTCCACAGTGGACCTCAAGTCCACCTACCACCAGCTCTCCATCCACGTGAGTGACAGAAAGTACTCGAAGCGGATGGGCGGCTCTACCACTTTTTAAGGGACCCCTTCGGTGTCACAAACGGGGTCTCAGTCTTCCAAAGGGAGATGGACCGAATGGTCGACCAATACGGTTTACGGGCAACCTTCCCGTATCTCGATAATGTCACCATCTGCGGCCACGATCAGCAGGACCACGACACCAATCTCCGTAAATTCCTCCGAACCACAAAACTCCTGAATCTGACCTACAACAAGGACAAATGCGTGTTTAGCACCGACCGTCTAGCCATCCTCGGCTACGTAGTGCGTAACGGAGTGATCGGCCTCGACCCGGAACGCATGCGCCCCCTGATGGAGCTTCCCCCTCCCCCACTCCCCCAAAGCCCTCAAGCGCTGTCTTGGTTTCTTTTCATATTATGCCCAGTGGGTTCCCAATTATGCCGACAAAGCCCGTCCCCTCATCCAATCAGCCACATTCCCCCTGTCGACGGAGGCCCGCCAGGCCTTTAGCCGCATCAAAGCAGATATTGCAAAGGCCACAATGCGAGCTGTCGACGAGTCCCTCCCCTTCCAGGTCGAGAGCGACACGTCCGATGTAGCTCTTGCAGCCACCCTCAACCAAGCAGGCAGACCCATGGCCTTCTTCTCCCGGACCCTCCACGCTTCCGAAATCCGCCACTCTTCGGTTGAGAAGGAGGCACAGGCCATAGTAGAAGCTGTGCGACACTGGAGGCACTATCTGGCCGGCAGGAGGTTCACCTTCCTCACAGACCAACGGTCAGTGGCCTTCATGTTCGACAACGCACAGAGGGGCAAGATAAAGAACGACAAGATCTTGCGGTGGAGGATCGAACTGTCCACCTACAACTACGACACCTTGTATCGTCCTGGGAAGCTAAACGAGCCTCCCGATACCGTGTCCCGCGGCACCTGTGCCAACGCACAAGTGGACCGCCTTCTAACCCTCCACGCGGACCTCCGCCACCCGGGGGTCACCCACTTCTTTCCCTTTGTAAAGACCCGCAACCTGCCCTACTCCATCGAGGAGGTCAGGACAGTGACTCGGGAATGCCACATCTGCGCGGAGTGCAAGCCGCACTTCTACCGCCCCAAACAAGCGCATCTGATGAAGGCTTCCCGCCCCTTTGAACGTCTCAGCATGGACTTTAAAGGTCCCCTCCCCTCTACCAACCGCAACACATACTTCCTCACCGTGATTGACGAGTACTCCCGCTTCCCTTTCGCCATCCCCTGCCCCGACATGACCACACCCACCATCATTAAAGCCCTACACACCATTTTCTCCCTGTTCGGATTTCCCGCTTACATTCACAGCCATAGGGGGTCCTCCTTTATGAGTGACGAACTGCGTCAATTCCTGCTCAGCAGGGGCATCGCCTCCAGCAGGACGACCAGTTACAACCCCCGGGGTAATGGACAGGTCGAGAGGGAGAAGTGTACGGTCTGGAAGACCGTCCTGTTGGCCCTACGGTCCAGAAATCTCCCAATCTCCCGCTGGCAAGAGGTCCTCCCAGACGCCCTCCACTCAATCCGGTCACTTCTTTGCACATCCACTAATCAAACGCCCCACGAACGCCTTCTTGTTTTTCCCAGGAAGTCTTCCTGAGGGACCCCGCTCCCGACCTGGCTGGCTACCCCCGGGCCCATCCTGCTCCGGAAACACGTACGGGTGCACAAGTCGGACCCATTGGTCGAGAGGGTCCAGATGCTCCACGCGAACCTGCGGTACGCGTATGTGGAGTATCCCGACGGCCAACAGGACACGGTCTTCCTACGGGACCTGGCACCTGCCAGATCCCGACCATCGCCCCCGGCGCCAGCACCACCAACCACCCCCCAACCGCAACTGCTCCCGGCAGGCACTCCCCTCCCTGCCCTGCCGGCACTCTTCCACGCGCTGCCTAGAGGACCGGACGACCCTCCCCCGGCCTGGCCCTCACCAGCTCCGACTAGGGGTACGGACGCAGCCACAAGGACCGGATCATCGCTCCCGGAGCCATGGACGCCTGCACCTCCAACGTCTCCAGCGAATCTCTGCAGGTCGCAGAGGACGTCCAAGGCTCCTGATTGGCTGATCGTGTCTATGTGAACTGTTGATGGACCCTTGTTCTTACTTGTTCTCTCATTTTCTTTTTCTCAAACCTGTATATAGTTACTGTGTTCTGACTCGACTCTGTACATAGTTGCAGGCCAGTGGGCAGCCACCGTTGAAGAGGTTTGATCCAACATCACTCGTCATACTACCAGTCTCTTACCCACTCGCACGACACCCCCCCTCTCTCTCCATGTCCGCATTCCCCATACACGCCCCCCACCGGTTCCTTTCTCAACAAGGGGTGAATGTGGTAATATGACTAGGGGTATTACGGTACTGGGAGTGTGAGCTGCCATTGGTGGAGAGGGCTTGCTGCCCATTGGCCCAAGTATCGTGTTCTCCGTATTCCTATTGGCTAAGAGGAAGATAGCTCCGCCTACAGGGCGGGGTATAAGAACCCGTGTTCCCCAGCAGCCAGGCCATTTCTGTACGTCTGCTGCCGGGCTCACTTCTTGCTGATTAAAGCCTTTCGTCTCGGACTTCACCTACGTTTCGTGTCCATTGATTGTACATCATGGGGCAAAGTGGGTTGGGACGCAGGCGACACCCCACAGGCAGAAAAGTATTGAGCACAGGAAAGTAGAAAAGAAAGAGGCTCGAGAGGGTAAGGTAACAAGGACAGCGAAATAAATAGGCTCGGAGGAAGGTGAGTGGGCCTCAAGCAGTCATGGTGTCTGTTGTCTCCCATCAACTTCTTCACAGATGTACATTAAAAAAAAAACACTCCTCCTACCCTAGTCTCATTTTGCTCCCCCCTTTCCTCACTGTCCTCATTCTCTTGTCATTAAAAGGCTGGGGGGGGGGGGCCTCATCGCGTTGTACAAAGAACAAAGAACAAAGAAAAGTACAGCACAGGAACAGGCCCTTCGGCCCTCCAAGCCTGTGCTGCCCGTCTAAACTAAAATCTTCTGCACTTCCGGAGTCCGTATCCCCCTATTCCCATCCTATTCGTGTATTTGTCAAGATGCCCCTTAAATGTCACCAAAATTAGGAGGGATGTGATAGGGTAGGTGGGAAGAAACCTTTGCCTTAGTAGAGGGGTCATTAACCAGGGGGCATATATATATGGCGAGGGCAGGATATTTAGCAGGGATTTGAGGAAAAAACCTTTTCACCCAGACAGGAGCGGGAATCTGGAACTCACTGCCAGGAAGGGTGTTAGGGGCCCTCAATATTTAACAAGCATTTAGATGAGCACCTGAAATTCCGTAGCTTACGGGTCAAGTGCTGGAAAAAGGGATTAGAATAAATAGGTACTTGATGGCCAGCACAGACACGATGGACCAAAGCATCTCTCTCTGTGCTGTAAAACTCTTATGACAATGACTATTCCTCTGGTGGCACGGTGGACCTGGGATCAATTGCAGCCTCGGGTGACAGTCTTTGTGGAGTTTGCACTTTCTCCCCGTGTCTGCGTGGGTTTCTTCCAGCTGCTCCGGTTTCCTCCCACAGTCCAAAGATGTGCAGGTTAGGTGGATTGGCCATGATAAATTGCCCCTTCGTGTCGAAAAGGTTAGGTCCGGTTACGGGGATAGGGTGGAGGCGTGGGCTTAAGTAGGCTGCTCTTTCCAAGGGCTGGCGCAGACTCGATGGGCCGAATGGCTCCTTCAGCACTGTAAATTCTGAGATTCTTTGCATGGGGCAGCACGGTAGCATAGTGGTTAGCACAATTGCTTCACAGCTCCAGGGTCCCAGGTTCGATTCCCGGCTTGGGTCACTGTGCAGAGTCTGCACATCCTCCCCGTGTGTGCGTGGGTTACCTCCGGGTGCTCCGGTTTCCTCCCACAGTCCAAAGATATGTAGGTTGGGGGGATTGGCCATGCTAAATTGCCCTTAGTGTCGAAAATTGCCCTTAGCGTTTGGTGGGGTTACTGGGTTATGGGGACAGGGTGGAGATGTGGGCTTGGGTAGGGTGCTCTTTCCAAGAGTCGGTGCAGACTCGATGGGACAAATGGCCTCTTTCTGCACTGTAAATTCTATGAGATCTATGAGATCTATCCAACGTGGTTCTTCAGTTTCTGAACTGAAGTTTTCATTACCCCTGTGAGGCACTCCATCTAGTGGCCAGGTAGAGTATCACTAATACTTCTGCCATGGTTTGAAAAGCGAAAAAGGCGTCTAACATTCCAAGTACAGACCAATCATCAGAATTCTTCTGAAAATTATCTCACTAATAAATTAGCCCTTTTGTTGAGCCTCTTATCAGAAGAAGGTCGATCTATTATGTATTTCCAAATTTCTACCATTTGTTTTTTAAATCTCAAGGTTGATGATGCATTTTGTCGCGTGTTTATGGCGATTTCCAGATCTTTTGGACGATGGCTGCTACCAACTACTTTCAACAGCTGTACTTATTGAGTGCAAGTTATCTGTTCAAATCACAAATAGGGTAAAACTAAGGAAGAATGTGAAATCCTGCAAAACGATACCCAGAACGATCTTAAATGCTGCATTACAAAGCGAATAATTATTGCTTCAGTGAATTGAAGTTGTCTCACAGGATCTCATTTCAATACCCTCCTTCAGAAAGGATGACATTCAGGAAGGTAGCTGTCCAACGACAATACAGAAACGCGCTTACCAGCCTAGCTTGCTCTCAAAGTGCTGAGTTCCTTTAGTAAGGACACATCTAGTTTTGAAGTGACGTGGTTTTTTAGAGAGCAGCTTTGTAAGTCTGCAAAAATGGCAAGTCCATCCTTGACAATAAATGACCAAAACCGCTGCCCCCTGATACTACCTTTGAAATCCTCTCCTCTCTCACTTTATTTCCATACCCGTGTTCATAATTCTTTATGATCTTTCGTTGTCTGTATTCCTCTCGGACTTGCGTGCCTGTGCTGCAATTCTATGGGCTCTGACCCTGCCTGCCTGTACTCCACTCTCAGTCATTCTGTGTGCAAATGATTCTCTCTGGTTCCCCAGTGTGGCTGTGGTTCTGTCGCTTTGACCTTCACGTCTGTGATTGTTTCCATAGGTTTGATTTTTAGCCCCAGCCAAGGCTGGGTAATGGAAGGGGTTGGCCAGGAATTTCATGCTGCCGGCCAGAGCGTTCCAGTTCCCTGCTCCGTCCTACCCTCGACCATTTTCTTGGAGGTGGGATATGCGCAGTGCGGAGGTGGGGGGGGGGGGGGGGGGGGGGGGGGGGGAGAGAATGAGTGGGGGATTGTGTGGGTCTGGCAGCGCACCCCACCAAACGTAGTGGGTGGCCAATTGTCCCAAGGAAAGCCATATTACGGCCTTTTAACTGAGGTCAACTGGGATTTTCTAGGTCGCTTTCCAGGTTCTTGAGGCAATGGGGGTGAGGGAAGGATTAAAGTGGGGTGCCGGGGGTGAGGGAGGTCAGTACTCCAGGCGGCCTGCCACGCCCTCCCTGCCCGCCTGGGTGCGGCATCAACTGAAGGCCACCCTGTGCACAGGTTCCTCCCACCCTCTCAGTGGTGGCCAGGGTACAAAGGCCATTTTTAATTCAAAGATGAAAAGGGTTTGAAAGAGGCCACCTCCATTTTGGAGCACCTTCTCTATTGATGCACAATCAATTGCACAAAAGACACATATTGGGTACAACTGTGGCTTTATTGCAGTCGGATGCGTGGCCTCCTACTGCAGCTGGCGAAATGGCAGATCAGAGGAGGACACGCATATTTATACGGCTCCTTGTGGGCGGAGCTAGCTGGCAGGTCCTACCTTACATCCCCTAATACAGGTGCACACAGTGGTTCACCCCCTGTTAAAAATGAGTCCGGTGGGGATGGCGTGGAACTATATACAATATTGCAAATTATGTACAGTGGGGAGGGAAAACAAAATGTCCATTTTGACGGTCCGGTGCCCGTCAGAGGTTCAGTCGATTCGGTGCTTTGATAGTTCGCTGGGAGCGACGTAACGGTGGCGGCGATGTCGGTGCTGGCCGTGTTGGTGTTGGCCAGTAATCGGATGACCCCGGGAGCCAAAATCTTCATCGGCCTCTTGCGTGGGCAGGGGAAGGAGGGATGAACCTGGTGGAGTTAATATTGGGAGTGCCGGGGGAGGGGAGGGTGGCACGTGGGTGGGGGAGTGTGTTGGAGTGGAACCTGATGGAGCCAGGTCCCTGAGGGAGACAGTATCTTGGCGGCCGTCGGGGAACTCCATGTAGGCATACTGGGGGTTGGTGTGGAGCAAGTGTACCCTGTGCACCAAGGGGTCCGCCTTGTGGAGTCGGACGTGCCTATGGAGCCGGACCGGTCCTGGAGCTGCGAGCCAGGTCGGGAGTGACACCCCGGATGTGGACTTCCTGGGGAAGGTGAAAACACGTTCATAGGGTGTGTTATTTGTGGCGGTGCACAGTAGTGACCGGATGGAATGTAGTGCATTGGGGAGGTCCTCCTGCCAGCGAGAGGCTGGGAGATTCCTGGACCGTAGGGCCAGCTGGACGGCCCTCCATACCGTCCCGTTCTCCCTCTCTACCTGTCCGTTACCCCGGGGGTTGTAGCTGGTCGTCCTGCTGGAGGCGATACCCCTGCTGAGCAGGAATTGACGCAGCTCATCGCTCATGAATGAGGATCCCCGTCACTGTGGACGTAGGCGGGGTATCTGAACAGAGCGAAGGGGGAGCTCCATGAGGAGGTGCATGCGGTCGGGATCGGGCCCCAGAAGTCTGTTCTGGACTACATAGCCGAGGATGGCCAAGCGGGTCGTGCTGAACACGCACTTCTCTTTATTATATGTAAGGTTGAGAAGAGTGGCGGTGCGGAGGAATTTAGCGAGGTTAGCATCGTGGTCCTGCTGATCATGGCCGCAGATGGTGACATTATCTAAGTACAGAAACGTGGCCCACAAACCGTACTGGTTGACCATTCGGTCCATCTCCCTTTGGAAGACCGAGACCCCGTTAGTGACGCCGAAAGGAACCCTAAGGAAGTGATAGAGCTGACCGTCCGCCTCAAAGGCAGTGTATGGACGGTCCGATTTACGGATGGTTAGCTGGTGGTAGGCGAATTTCAGGTCAATCGTCGAGAAGACCCGGCACTGCGCAATCTGGTTGACCACATCAGATATGCATGGGAGGGGTTAGGCGTCGAGCTGCGTGTACCGATTGATGGCCTGGCTGTAGTCCACGACCATTCTGTGTTTCTCCCCCGTTTTTACTACTACCAGTTGAGCTCTCCAGGGGCTATTGCTGGCCTCGATGATACCCTCACGAAGCAGCCGCTGGACTTTGGACCTGATGAAGGTCTTGTCCTGGGTGCTGTACCATCTGCTCCTGGTGGCGACGGGCTTGCAATCCGCAGTTAGATTGGCAAAGAGGGAGGGGGAGTCAACCTTGAGGGTCGCGAGGCCGCAAACGGTGAGTGGAGGTAGGGGCCAACCGAATTTCAGGGTGAGGCTCTGGAGATTGCACTGGAATTCCAGGCCCAGTAATAGTGCAGCACAGAGGTTGGGGTGGACGTAGAGATGGAAACCGCTGAATTCTACGCCCTGGACAGTGAAAGTGACCGTGCAGAACCCTCGGATCGGGACAGAGTGGGATCCGGAGGCCTGGGAGATCCGTTGATTGGCGGGGTGGACCGCGAGGGAGCAGCGCCTTATCCGGGTGTATGAAGCTTTCGGTGCTCCCGGAGTCCAGCAGGTAAGAGGTCACGTGGCCGTTGATTTTCACCGTTGTCGAAGCAGTGGCCAGGTTGTGAGGGCGAGACTGGTCCAGTGTCATCGAGGCGAGCTGCGGGTGGTCCTCCGAGATTTCAGATGGAGAGCGTCGGCGACCCAGATCTGGCGTTCCAGCCCCGTGGGGAAGACAAGATGGCGGCGTCCGGAGGCCCTGTGGGGAACAAAATGGCGATGCCCATGGGGCACACATTGCAGGGGCGGCACATTGGCCGCACGTGGTCTGAGGGGGGGAAGATGGCAGCGCCCACTGGCCACACCTGGCCCTGGGAGGAGGAGATGGAGTACAGATGGAGGGTGAGAAGGTCAAATCAAACACTAGTGTCCAATTTTATCGAGCCTAAAATCCAGATCACCACACAAAAGGAAAGTGGCAGCATGATTACACTTTCGATACAAAAGACAGGCGAAAGACAGAGGTGTAAAATTAGGTGTTACTCTGACACTCTGACACAGGGCAGCAGGGTAGCATGGTGGTTAGCATAAATGCTTCACAGCTCCAGGGTCCCAGGTTCGATTCCCGGCTGGGTCACTGTCTGTGTGGAGTCTGCACGTCCTCCCCCTGTGTGCGTGGGTTTCCTCCGGGTGCTCCGGTTTCCTCCCACAGTCCAAAGATGTGCGGGTTAGGTGGATTGGCCATGCTAAATTGCCCGTAGTGTCCTAATAAAAGTAAGGTTAAGGGGGGGGTTGTTGGGTTACGGGTATAGGGTGGATATGTGGGTTTGAGTAGGGTGATCATGGCTCGGCACAACATTGAGGGCCGAAGGGCCTGTTCTGTGCTGTACTGTTCTATGTTCTATGTTTTGTGCTTAAACAAAGGGGATTACAATGGGATGAGAGAAGAGCTAGCTAAGGTAGACTGGGAGCAAAGACTTTATGGTGAAACAGTTGAGGAACAGTGGAGAACCTTCCAAGCGATTTCTCACAGTGCTCAGCAAAGGTTTCTACCAACAAAAAGGAAGGACGGTAGAAAGAGGGAAAATCGACGGGGGATATCTGAGGAAATAAGGGAGAGTATCAAATTGAAGGAAAAAGCATACAAAGTGGCAAAGATTAGTGGGGGACTAGAGGACTGGGAAATCTTTAGGGGGCAACAGAAAGCTACAAAAAAGCTACAAAGAAGAGAAAGATAGATTATGAGAGTAAACTTGCTCAGAATATAAAAACAAATAGTAAAAGTTTCTACAAATATATAAAACAAAAAAGAGTGGCTAAGGTAAATATTGGTCCTTAAGAGGATGATAAGGGAGATTTAATAAGGGGAGATGAGGAAATGGCTGAGGAACTGAACAGGTTTTTTGGGTCGGTCTTCACAGTGGAAGACACAAATAACATGCCAGCGACTGATAGAAATGAGGCAATGATATGTGAGGACCTTGAGATGATCGTTATCACTAAGGAGGTAGTGATGGGCAAGCTAATGGGGCTAAAGGTAGACAGGTCTCCTGGCCCTGATGGAATACATCCCAAAGTGCTAAAAGAGATGGCTAGGGAAATTGCAAATGCACTATTGATAATTTACCAAAATTCACTAGACTCTGGGGTGGTCCCAGCAGATTGGAAATTAGCAAATGTGACACCGCTGTTTAAAAAAGGAGGTAGGCAGAAAGTGAGTAATTATAGGCCAGTGAGCTTAACTTCGGTGGGAGGTAAGATGCTGGAATCTATCATCAAGGAAGAAATAGCGAGGCATCTGGATGGAAATTGTCCCATTGGGCAGACGCAGCATGGGTTCATAAAGGGCAGGTCGTGCTTAACTAATTTAGTGGAATTTTTTGAGGACATTACCAGTGCGGTAGATAATGGGGAGCCAATGGATGTGGTATATCTGGATTTCCAGAAACTTTTGACAAGGTGCCACACAAAAGGTTGCTGCATAAGATAAAAGATGCATGGAATTAAGGGTAAAGTAGTAGCATGGATAGAGGATTGGTTAATTAATAGAAAGCAAAGAGTGGGGATTAATGGGTGTTTCTCTGGTTGGCAATCAGTAGCTAGTGGTGTCCCTCAGGGATCAGTGTTGGACCCACAATTGTTCACAATTTACATAGATGATTTGGAGTTGGGGACCAAGGGCAATGTGTCCAAGTTTGCAGACGACACTAAGATGAATGGTAAAGCGAAAAGTGCAGAGGATAACTGAAGTCTGCCGAGGGATTTGGATAGGTTAAATGAATGGGCTAGGGTCTGGCAGTTGGAATACAATGTTGACAAATGTGAGGTTATCCATTCTGGTAGGAATAACAGCAAAAGGGATTATTATTTAAATGATAAAATATAAAAATATTAAAACATGCTGCTGTGCAGAGAGACCTGGGTGTGCTAGTGCATGAGTCGCAAAAAGTTGGTTTACAGGTGCAACAGGTGATTAAGAAGGTGAATGAAATTTTGTCCTTCATTGCTAGAGGGATGGAGTTTAAGACTAGGGAGGTTATGCTGCAATAGTATAAGGTGTTAGTGAGGCCACACCTGGGGTATTGTGTTCAGTTTTGGGCCCCTTACCTGAGAAAGGACATACTGGCGCTGGAGGGTGTGCAGAGGAGATTCACTAGGTTAATCCCAGAGCTGAGGGGGTTGGATTACGAGGAGAGGTTGAGTAGACTGGGACTGTACTCGTTGGAATTTAGAAGGATGAGGGGGGATCTTATAGAAGCATACAGTAGTCCCCCGTTATACCGCGCTCCGCAATACCGCGGTTCGCGATATACCGCGGGGGGGATTATGGACCCCAACTGTCAGTTGTGTCAATTTCAGCGGCCGGCTCACTTTGATCCGGAGAAGGAAGCTGCTCTCACTGAAATCAGCCGGCCGCTGAAATTGACACTGCCCGCTGCTCTCTCCCTCCAATCCAACTTTTAAGTTTTAATGTTTCTGATTGGAGGGAGAGAGCAGCCGGCAGTGTCAATTTCAGCGGCCAGCTGATTATTTCAGTGAGAGCAGCTTCCCTCTCCGGATCAAAGTGAGCCGGCCGCTGAAATTGACACTGCCGGCTGCTCTCTCCCTCCAATCAGAAACATTAAAACTTAAAAGTTGGATTGGAGGGAGAGAGCAGCGGGCAGTGTCAATTTCAGCGGCCGGCTCACTTTGATCCGGAAAGGGAAGCTGCTCTCACTGAAACAATCAGCTGGCCGCTGAAATTGACACTGCCGAGGGGGGGGGGCGGGTGTTTGGGGGGGGAGAAGGGGGGGGGGGGAAGGGGGGGGGGGGGAAGGGGGGGGAGAAGAGGGGGGGCGGGGTGTTGGGGGGGGAGAAGAGGGGGGGCGGGTGTTGGGGGGGGAGAAGGGGGGGCGGGTGTTGGGGGGGAGAAGAGGGGGGTGGGTGTTAGGGGGGGCGGGTGTTGGGGGGGAGAAGGGGGGAGCGGGTGTTGGGGGAGGAGAAGAGGGGGGGCGGGTGTTGGGGGGGGGAGAAGAGGGGGGGCGGGTGTTGGGGGGAGAAGAGGGGGGGCGGGTGTTGGGGGGGAGAAGAGGGGGGCGGGTGTTGGGGGGGAGAAGAGGGGGGGCGGGGGGTGGGGGGAGAAGAGGGGGGGCGGGTGTTGGGGGAGGAGAAGAGGGGGGGCGGGTGTTGGGGGGGAGAAGAGGGGGCGGGTGTTGGGGGGAGGAGA
Source organism: Scyliorhinus canicula (assembly GCF_902713615.1). Lineage (NCBI taxonomy): Eukaryota > Metazoa > Chordata > Chondrichthyes > Carcharhiniformes > Scyliorhinidae > Scyliorhinus > Scyliorhinus canicula. The sequence continues at coordinate 21,538,524 of NC_052153.1, read as the reverse complement.
AGAGGGGGGGCGGGTGTTGGGGGGAGAAGGGGGGGCGGGTGTTGGGGGGAGTAGAGGGGGCGGGTGTTGGGGGGAAGAAGAGGGGGGGCGGGTGTTGGGGGGGAGAAGAGGGGGGGGTGTTGGGGGGAGAAGAGGGGGGGCGGGTGTTGGGGGGAGAAGAGGGGGTGTTGGGGGGGAGAAGGGGGGTGTTGGGGGGGAGAAGAGGGGGGGTGTTGGGGGGGAGAAGGGGGGGTGTTGAGGGGGAGAAGAGGGGGGGTGTTGGGGGGAGAAGAGGGGGGGTGTTGGGGGGAGAGGAGGGGGGGCGGGGGTGGGGGGAGAGGAGGGGGGGCGGGTGGGGGGGAGAGGAGGGGGGGGCGGGTGTGGGGGGGAGAGGAGGGGGGGTGGGTGTGGGGGGAGAGGAGGGGGGGCGGGTTGTGGGGGGAGAGGAGGGGGGGCGGGTGTGGGGGGGGAGAGGAGGGGGGCGGGTGTGGGGGGGAGAGGAGGGGGGCGGGTGTGGGGGGAAGAGGGGGGGCGGGTGTGGGGAGAGGAGGGGGGGCGGGTGTGGGGGGGAGAGGAGGGGGGGGCGGGTGTGGGGGGGAGAGGAGGGGGGGCGGGTGTGGGGGGGCAGGAGGGGGGCGGGTGTGGGGGGCGAGGAGGGGGAGAGCAGCTTCCCTCTCCGGATCAAAGTGAGCCGGCCGATGAAATTTTAATTGGATCCACGATGGGGGTTTTAAATTTATTTAAAAATCTATGCTAGCGCTTCCCATTGTGAGTCTACGGGGGTCTGACCTCTCCCCCCCCCCCCCCCCCCCCCCCCCCCCGTAGATTCACAATGGGAAGCGCATGCATAGATTTTAAAATAAATTTAAAACCCCCATCATGGATATCCGCGGCTCGGATACAACGCGGGTTGGGGTCTTGGACCCCAACACCCGCGTTATAAAGGGGGACTACTGTATAAAATTATGAAGGGAATAGATAGGATAGATGCGGTCAGGTTGTTTCCACTGGCGGGTGAAAGCAGAACTAGCTTCAAAATAAGGGGAAGTAGATTTAGGACTGAGCTCAGGAGGAACTTCTTCACCCAAAGGGTTGTGAATCTATGGAATTCCTTGCCAGTGAAGCAGTTGAGGCTCCTTCATTAAATGTTTTTTTTTTTTTTTTTTTTTTAATTTAGTGGAGTTATTTATTTTCACACATTCAAACATAGTTGAGGGATAGTTAAAGAAAGATTTCCAGGGCAAAGGCCAGAGAGCAAAAACTTAGGGCGGGAATTTTCTGGCCCTTCCTGCTTGCGGGATCTTCCAGTCATGTCAAAGGCGACCCACTCTGCAGCGGGTTCACCGTGGCGAGTGAGCCATACGAAACGCCTTCGACCTCAGCAGGTCCAGAAGATCCCACCAGCAGCCAGTGGCAAGCCTCTACCAACACCGTCGGCAAACATGTCACTGGGGATGGGGTGGGGTGGAGGGGGGGTAGGGCGGGGGGAGCCTTGGTCTTTTTGCTTCACGGGAGTCCACAATGTAAGTCCAATGGTGTATTCTTTCACAGAAGTTGGTAGGTTGTTGACGGATGCTGAATAATTAACTTTTCCAGTAGAGATGACTTCCACGATAGGAGAGGCACATCAAGATGAATTAGTCTTCTATGCACCGGTTCAGAAGTTCCAGTACAAACAAAATCCATTTGCTGCAGTCTTGCCTATTCACTTAATCTATTAAAGTGTCTTTGTGATTTTATGCTTCCATCAGCACTGTTAACAATACTGCCTATCTGTGTGTCATTGGCAAACTTCAATATGTGGCTGCTTGTCTCATCATCAAACTTGTTAATAAATACAGGGAGTAGTTGAGGCTGTAATAATCCCTGTAGGATTCCACTGGTCACATACTGCCAATTAAATTACCTGACTATTATTCCCACAGCATGTCTCCTGCTGTTCAGTCAGTGTGGTGAGATAACCACTGTAGTTAGGTGAGTCATGTGTACTGCAGTAGGGGGATGTATGCCTGTACCTGTAATACAGGTTCCTCCGGTCAGCCCCTGCCGGCTAGCTCCGCCCACAGGGAGCTTATGTATAAATATGTACGAGAGCTGCTCAGTCCCTCAGTCTACAGTTGCGGATGGAGGGACAACATCGTACAGGAATAAAGCCTCTATTGTACCTGTCTCTCGGCTTTATGTATAATTGTTAGCGCCACAGTCAGTTTCCTAATCAGGTCAATAATGTTCACACAATTCCATGAGCTTCAACTTTAGCTAACCTGTAAGTGGCTTTATCAAATACTTTCAGGAATTTCATATAAATAACATCCATAGACATTTCAGTCCATAACGTCAGACACCCCCTTCAAAAATTCAGTCTGGTTCGCCAGGCGTATCCTCCAATTAAATGCTACTTGTGGAGCCAAGTAAAAGTCCTCAGTGGGGCAGGTTTGGATCCTTCACCATCTTCCTCCCCAGCCAAAGAGGCCGACTATGTTTGTGTTGGTTCTCTTTGAGCCACCCGAGTGATACGCCCTGCACAATAATGGTTCCTGCTCCCTCCTCCATGACTGAGTTGGTGCATTCTGCTCCTGTCTGTGCCATCTCCTGGGTGTTGTGAGATCTCCTGTTCTCGCCTACTTGTGACTCCAGGCCCACAGCAATGTGTTCGATTGTGAACCATCCTCTAAAATGGCCTGGTGAGCCACTCAGTTCAAGGACTGGTAGTGATGGGCAAATTACGTTGGTTCTCCAGTGGTGCCCAGATCCTGTCTGTGGTCGTTTTCTGAATTTTCGTAATTTCATTTGTACATGTTCATCATTCTTTTTTTCTTCCTGGCTGCATTTTGCATCCCGAAGACATTGGAGGCTTTCCAGTGGCAATTGCAAGGAATGCAGGATCAGATTTATTTTTCAAATATTGTGCTGTGCATTCTTGTTGTCTTTTGGACTCCTGATGTTGGTAGTGATCGCACTTTAACCTTAGTTTATTACTTGCCGCGCTGCCTTGGACAAAAGAAGGGCCTCATTAAATGTTTTTAAGGTAAAGATAGATAGTTTTTTGAAGAAAAAAAGAGATTAAGGGTTATGGTGTTCGGGCCGGAAAGTGGAGCTAAGTCCACAAAAGATCAGCCATGATCTCATTGAATGGCGGAGCAGGCTCGAGGGGCCAGATGGCCTACTCCTGCTCCTAGTTCTTATGTTCAGAGTGGTGACATTAAAATTCCACTTGATTTTGAAATTGTGGATGACACAAAATCCTGACTTATTGGAGTAGATGCCTGTATCCAGCTAAACCTGATGCAGAATCACACTGCCAACTCTTTCCCTGGTCCGAGAGAATTAGTACTTGTGGATACGTTACCAGAGCAACAATGAGGATAACAAAGCTGTTGACTTTGTACTCCGTACTGAAACACAAGCCAACTTCATCACAGCAATGCTACCTGTGACAGATGTTAAACTACAAATAATTAAGGCAGAGACACTATGAGATACGACACTTCAATAAGTGATACAATATCTACGCACTGACTGGTCTAAAGAGAAATGTGCAAACCTTTTTTTTTTTTAAATAATTTTTATTGAGAAATTTTGATTTTATACAACATTGACGCACCTTAGTAAAATACCGAAAATAACAATAATATTAACAATCATATGCATTCGCCCCATCCCCATGAACAACCCAGCATTTTAACAACAACGCAAATTAATACACTATAAAGTTACAGAATAAACACTACAATAATGCACCCCCCCCCCCCCCCCCCCCCCCCCCCCCCCCCCCCCGGGTTGCTGCTGCTATTGACCCAGTTACCTATCTCTGAGCCAGGAAGTCCAGAAAAGGCTGCCACCGTTTATAGAACCCTTGTATTGATCCTCTCAGGGCAAATTTGACCTTTTCCAATTTTATAAATCCCGCCATGTCACTGATCCAGGTCTCCACACTTGGGGGCCTTGCATCCTTCCATTGTAACAGAATCCTTCGACGGGCTACTAGGGACGCAAAGGCCAGGACACCGGCCTCTTTCGCCTCCTGCACTCCCGGCTCGACCGCAACTCCAAAAATCGCGAGTCCCCACCCTGGTTTGACCCTGGATCCAACCACCCTCGACACCGTCCCCGCCACCCCCTTCCAGAATTCTTCCAGTGCTGGGCATGCCCAGAACATATGGGCGTGGTTCGCAGGACTCCCCGAACATCTGGTGCACCTGTCCGCACCCCCGAAGAACCTACTCATCCTAGTCCCGGACATGTGGGCCCGGTGCAGCACCTTAAATTGGATGAGACTAAGCCTCGCACATGAGGAGGAAGAGTTGACTCTCTCCAAGGCATCCGCCCAAGTCCCGCCCTCTATCTGCTCCCCGAGTTCCTCCTCCCATTTAGCCTTCAGCTCCTCCACTGACGACTCCTCCACCTCCTGCATTACCTTATAGATGTCAGACACCTTCCCCTCTCCTACCCACACCCCCGAAAGCACTCTGTCCATCGTCCCCTGCGAGGGCAGCAAAGGGAATCCCTCTACCTGTCGCCTAGCAAACGCCTTTACCTGCAGGTATCTGAACATGTTCCCCTGGGGAAGGCCAAATTTATCTTCCAGTTCCCCCAGGCCCGCAAACCTCCCGCCAATAAACAGGTCCCTCAATTTGCTGATGCCCGCCCTTTGCCACCCCCTGAATCCCCCATCCGTGTTCCCCGGGATGAACCGATGGTTGCCACCCAGTGGAGCCTCCATCGAGCCCCCTGTTTCCCCCCGATGCCGTCTCCATTGTTCCCAGATTCTTAGGGTCGCCGCCACCACCGGGCTCGTGGTAAACCTCTTAGGGGAGAGCGGCAACGGTGCCGTTACCATGGCACCCAGGCTCGTACCTCTACATGACGCCATCTCCATTCTTTTCCATGCCGCCCCTCCCCCCTCCATCACCCATTTACGCACCATTGACACATTGGCTGCCCAATAGTACCCCAGAAGGTTGGGCAGTGCCAGCCCACCTCCATCCCTTCCTCGCTCCAGGAACACCCTCCTCACTCTCGGAGTCCCATGTGCCCACACAAAACTCAGAATACTGCTAGTCACTCTCCTAAAGAAGGCCCTGGGGATAAATATGGGCAGGCACTGAAAAAGGAACAAGAACCTCGGAAGCACTGTCATTTTGACGGACTGCACCCTCCCCGCCAACGACAATGGCAGCATGTCCCACCTCCTGAACTCCTCCTCCATCTGATCCACCAGCCTGGCAAAGTTATGCTTGTGGAGAGTCCCCCAGTCCCTGGCCACTTGCACCCCCAGGTACCTAAAGCTCTCCCCTGCCCGCCTAAGCGGGAGCCTACCAATTCCTTCCTCCTGGTCTCCAGGGTGCACCACAAACACCTCGCTCTTGCCTAAGTTTAATTTATAACCTGAGAAGGTCCCAAACTCGGCTAGTAACTCCATCACTCCCGGCACCCCTCCCACCGGGTCCGCCACATACAGTAACAGGTCGTCGGCATACAACGACACCCTATGTTCCTCTCCACCTCGCACCAAGCCTCTCCACCTCTCTGAATCTCTCAATGCCATCGCCAGCGGCTCGATTGCCAGTGCAAACAACAAGGGGACAGGGGGCAACCCTGCCTGGTCCCTCGGTAAAGCCAGAAGTACTCCGACCTCCTCCTATTCGTGGCCACGCACGCCATCGGGGCCTCATATAGCAGCCTCACCCATCTAATAAACCCTTCACCAAATCCAAACCTCCCCAACACCTCCCATAGGTACCCCCACTCCACTCTATCGAAGGCCTTCTCCGCATCCAGTGCCACCACTATCTCTGCCTCCCCCTCAATCGCCGGCATCATAATGACATTCAGCAATCTCCGCACATTCGTGTTCAGCTGCCTTCCCTTCACAAAACCTGTCTGGTCCTCGTGCACAACCCCTGGCACACAGTCCTCTATCCTGGTGGCCAGGATTTTTGCCAGCACCTTAGCGTCCACGTTGAGGAGAGATATGGGCCTGTATGAACCACACTGCTGGGGGTCCTTGTCCTTCTTTAAAATTAACGAGATCAGCGCCTGTGACATCGTCGGGGGCAAAGTCCCCCCCTCCCACGCTTCATTGAGTGTTGGCACCAGCAAGGGGCCCACTAGATCCACAAACTTTTTATAAAATTCCACCGGGAACCCATCCGGCCCCGGTGCCTTCCCTGACTGCATCTGCCCGATCCCCTTAACTAGCTCCTCCAGCTCAATCGGCGCACCCAACCCCTCCACCTTCTCCTCCTGCACCTTCGGGAAAGAAAGCCTGTCCAGGAACCTCTCCATTCCCCTCCTCTCCCCCGTTGGCTCCGACCGGTACAGTTCCCCGTAAAAATCCTTGAAGACCTCATTCACCTCTACCCCCTTCCGCACCACATTCCCACTCTTATCTCTCACTCCAGCAATCTCCTTAGCCGCATCCCGCTTACGCAGCTGATGAGCCAGCATCCTACTCGCCTTTTCACCATGTTCGTACACTGCCCCTTGTGCCTTCCTCCACTGTGCCTCCGCCTTTCTAGTGGTCAGCAAATCAAATTTAGCCTGCAGGCTGCGCCTCTCCCCCAACAGTCCCTCCTCTGGTGCCTCTGCATACCTCCTGTCCACCTCCAGCATCTTTCCCACCAGTCTATCACTCTCACTCCTCTCGCTCCTCGCCCTGTGTGCCCGGATGGATATCAGCTCCCCACGAATTACTGCCTTCAGGGCTTCCCAGACCATCCCCACCTGAACCTCCCCCGTATCATTCACCTCAAGGTACCCCTCAATACTTGCCCGGACCCTCCTACACACCTCCTCCTCCGCCAACAACCCCACATCCAACAGCCACAACGGACGTTGGTCTCGCACCTCTCCCATCTCCAACTCTATCCAATGCGGAGCGTGGTCGGAGATTGCAATGGCCGAATACTCGGCCTCCTCCACTCTCGGAATCAGTCTCCTACTCACCACGAAGAAATCTATCCGAGAGTAGACCCTATGTACGTGGGAGAAGAAAGAGTACTCGCGTGCCCTCGGCCTCACAAACCTCCATGGATCCACTCCACCCATCTGATCCATAAACCCTCTCAGTACCTTGGCCGCCGCCGGCCTCCTACCCGTCCTAGAGCTGGACCGATCCAGTGAAGGATCCAACACCGTATTAAAGTCCCCCCCTATGATCAGACCTCCCGCCTCCAGATCCGGGATCCGTCCCAACATACGCCTCATAAAGCCCGCATCGTCCCAATTTGGGGCATACACACTAGCCAGTACCACCTTCTCTCCTTGTAGCCTGCCCCTAACCATCACATACCTACCCCCCTTATCCGCCACCACCTCCGATGCCTCAAACGACACATTTTTCCCCACCAGAATCGCCACTCCCCGGTTCCTCACATCCAACCCCGAGTGGAAAACCTGCCCCACCCATCCCTTCATCAGGCGGACCTGGTCCGCCACCCTCAGGTGGGTCTCCTGAAGCATTGCCACATCCGCCTTTAGCCCCTTCAGGTGAGCCAGTACCCTCGACCGTTTCACCGGCCCATTCAACCCTCTCACATTCCAGGTGACCAACCGGATCAGAGGGCGTCCCGCCCCCCTCCCCCGTCGACTAGCCATAGCCCGTCGACGGCCCGCCCAGGGCCAGCACCCCCTGCTCGACCCCGTCCCCATAGCGACAACCCCTCACCTCTGTCCCCCCAGCCCCCACCAGCTCCTTCTTGACCCTACCAGCAGCAACCCGGTATTCCCCTTTCCCCCCCTCCCTTCCCCCCCAGGCTAGGAACCCTCCCAGCCGCGAACCGTCCTCCATTGTACTTCCGTGGGTCAGCTAACTTCTGCTGACCCCGGAAACTCCCGCCAATAACTCGACCCCTCCCGAAGTGGGATCATCCCCCATCCTATCCCTCCTCCTGGCACCGCTCCAGCGCGGGGAAGAACCAGTTAAGGCCCCGCCTCCCCCGTCACCATCTCCACCCCCCAGCCCGCAGCACGGGAAACCAGAGGAAAGCCCGCGCTTTCGCACTGCCCCACCACACCCTTCTGACGCAGCTCCCAAATATCAGCCCCCCTCCATACCCCCACTCCGACATAGAATACAACATACCCCCCCGACCCTCCCCTCAAGATACACAGACCAAACAATGTCCCACAGCACAAAAACAAAAACATAGCAGAACAACCCCTCCGTAAATAACCATATCAAAATTGCAAAAGTACTAAAACAAGAAGAAAACAACAGAAGAAAAAGAGAACACAGCAACAGCAGAATCCAGCACTAATATATTACAGCCGACCTCGCAACCCCCAACCCCTAGTTCAAGTCCAGTTTCTCCGTCCGCACGAAGGCCCACGCCTCCTCCGGGGAATCGAAATAATGGTGCCGGTCCAAATAAGTTACCCACAGGCGCGCGGGCGGCAACATTCTGAACTTTATCTTTTTTCTATAAAGCACCTCTTTCGTCCGATTAAATCCGGACCGCCGCTTAGCCACCTCCGCACTCCAGTCCTGGTAGGTCCGCACTACCCCATTCTCCCAATTGCTGCTCTTCACCTTCTTGGCCCAGCGCAGCACGCACTCCCGATCACTGAACCGGTGGAACCTCACCAGCACCGCACGCGGGGGTTCATCTTCCTTGGGCCTCCTGGCCAGCACCCTGTGCGCTCCCTCCAGCTCCAAGGGCAGATGGAGAGATCCGGCCCCCACTAGCGAATTCAGCATTACAGCCACATAGGCTGTCAGGTCCGATCCCTCCAGCCCCTCTGCAAGGCCCAAGATCCGCAGGTTTTTCCGCCTCATGCGGTGATCCAGCTCCTCAAAGCGTTCCTGCCACTTCTTGTGGAGTGCTTCGTGCCCCTCCACCTTACTCACGAGGACCACGGCCTCCTCCTCTCGTTCAATGGCCTGCGTCTGCAACTTCTTGATGGCAGCACCCTGGGTGGACTGAATCTCTGACAGCCTTCTGTTCGTTTCCTGCAGAGAGCTCAGTACTTCATCCTTGAATTCTTTAAAGCAGCGCAGGAGATCAGTTTGTTGTTCCTGGGCCCAGAGTCTCCATTCCTCTGGAGCTCTGTCGGCGGCCATCTTGGATCCCTTCCCCCGTTTTTTCTGAGGAGCTGCTGCTGTTTTTTCCCCCTTTCCACTCCGAGTTCGAGTCATGGACTGCAGGGAAAGTCGTTCAGCACACCTTCCCCCACCGGGAGACGTCGAAAAATTTCCGTTTTGGGCTCTCAAAAGAGCCGAAAATCTCTTTAAAACTGGGAGCTTCCAAATGTGTGGCTTACTGATCCATCACAGCCACCGGAAGTCAGAAATGTGCAAACCTTCGCAACACTCAGAGAAGCCATAACAACAATAGACGACTTTCTTTTGAAAGGAGACTGCATTGTAATTCCACCATGTCTTAAACAAGACATTATTACACAAATCCTCGAAGGACATCAAGGCATTGAGAAATGTAGAAGAAGCGCAATCGGTGTATTGGCCGGGAATCAACAAAGATATAGACAATTACATTCAACAATGTTGGATATGCCAAATACACCAATTGGCACAATGTAAGCAAACCTTGGTGGAAAGCGAACGAGTTATTCAACCATGGACAAAAGTCGCCATGGACGTATTTTACTTTCAAGGCTGTGATTATTTGATAATCATTGACTATTACTCAAATTTTCCGGAGTTTATCAAATTCTCCGACTCAACAATGTATTCATTTGTCAGGGCAACGAAAAATGTGTTTACCAGACATGGCATACCAGTCACTGTTATCACAGACAACGGACCATGTTTTAGCAGCCTGGAGTGGTTACAATTTTCCAATGATCATAACTTCACACATATAACTTTGAGCCCACTATACCCACAAGCAAACGGGAAAGTTGAGAAAGGTGGGAATTGTGAAGCAACTTCTCAAAAAAGCTATGGAGGACAGAAAAGACTGACGTAGCACTGTTAGCATACAGGGCTACACCATTGTCATCGGGGCTTTCTCCAGCACAACAACTGATGGAACAAAGAATACGTACTCTGTTACCAACTCTAATAGTTCCAAACAAAGATGAACAAGTCGTGCATAAAAAATGCAGCAACTGAAGAGTAGGCAAAATAAGTATTGCGATAAAAACTCCAAACCACTATCCACACTCAAAGAAGGTGATATTGTATGCATTCGTAACCCTGAACGTGGATGGATGGACATTGCAAAAGTACTCAATGAACTCACACCAAAGTCATACGTGATCAGAACAGAATCTGGAAATATTTTCTGTAGAAACAGAAGAGAACTCTTGAAACTCAAACAACTTTTTCACAGAATCAGCTACAATGAGTCAACAACTCATATTTCCTATAAATGACTTTCCAAAACCTATATTGTCAAATGTACCTGATAATTCAAATAACACTATTGTAACATTAAGAACTTCTACAAGACATAGGAAACCTCCAAATAGATTAAATCTGTAAATCTAATATTAGTTCTATAATTTTTGATATGCTGCATAATACTGTAAACAAGAAAATATATAGCCAACATTTTTCTCAAAGAAAAAGGGATGTGACATTATACCAATGTACAACATGTGAAGAGTTAATGTTATCTTGGCAGCACGGTAGCATAGTGGTTAGCACAGTTGTTTCAGAGCTCCAGGTCCCAGGTTCGATTCCCAGCTTGAGTCACTGTTTGTGCAGAGTCTGCACGTTCTCCCCATGTCTGCGTGGGTTTCCTCAGGGTGCTCTGGTTTCCTTCCACAATCCAAAGATGTGCAGGTTAGGTGGATTGGCCATGATCAATTGCCCTTAGTGTCCAAAAAGGTTGGGTGGGGTTACTGAGTTACGGGGATAGGGTGGAAGGTTGGGCTTGGGTAGGGCGCTCTTTCCAAGTGCCGGTGCTGACTCGATTTGTCCGAATGGCCTCCTTCTGCACTGTAAATTCTATGATTCTATGTTAAGCCTAGCCACTAGAGGGAGCTAAGGGACAGTACTATAAATTTCACTGGTTCTTAAAATAAGGGTAGGAGATTAGACTGGAGTCGACGAAGATAAGATTCATAGTGTATTGCAGAGCTAGTTAAGATATAACAGTTAAAATTAGCAGATAGAGATAGTGTTAGTGAGTGTAGTTTACTTCTTACATATATGTTTGCCATTTAGAATAAATGTCAAACTCAAATATAGTAGTGTTAATAAAATTAGTTTAGTTCTTCAAAAGAGCTTTGTGTGTCTTTGTGATCAGTATGCCTTCCAGCCTGGAAACCCCATCACAAAGATCACCACACAGAGGTGCCGGCACAGTGGCATAATGTCAGGAGGGAGTTGCCCTGGGAGTCCTCAACATCAACTCCCAACCTGATGAAGTATCATGGCAACAGGACGGGCATGGGCAAGGAAACGTCCTTCATGATACCACCTACTGTTCCTCTCCCCCCCCCCCCCCCCCCCAACCAACGGATAAACAATATTCCATGTTGAAAACCACTTGGAGGAAGCACTGAGGGTGATATGGGCACAGAATGTATTCTCGGTTTGATTGATTGATGGATTGATATTTATTGTCACATGTACAGAGAAAAGTGAAAAGAGGATGATTTCAATGTCAATCACCAAGAGTGGTTCGGTAGCACCACCCCCAGACTAAGCTGGCTAAGTCCAAAAGGACATAGCTGCTAGACTGGGTCTGTGACAGGTGGTGAGAGAACCAACAAGAGAGAAAAAACCTACTTGTCCTCATCAGTCTGCTGCTGATGCATCTGTCCATGCTAATATTGGGAGGAGTAACCACTGCTCAGTCTTTGTGGAGACCATGTCCCATCTTCACACTGAGGATTACCTCCATCGTGTTGTGTGGCACTACCACTGTTCTACACGTAATCGTTTTCAAACATATTTAGCAACTCAAAACTGGGCATATCTGGGGCACTGTGGGCCATCAGCATAAACAGAATTGTGTTCAACCACAATTAATACCCTGAAGATCTGGCATATCCCTGTAGCCAGGGGATCAACCCTGGTTCAATGAAGAGTCATGTCAGGAGCAGCACCGCACTCACCTCATGGTGGAGATGCAGGACTGCTTGCATGCAAATCAGCGGAAGCAGAATGTGATAGGCAAAGTTAAACGATCCCGCAACCTTCAATCAGATCTAAGCTCTGCTGTCCTGCCGCTCCAGTCAGGATTGGTGGTGGACAATTATTGTCGGCAGATATTCTCATCCCCAATTATGAGGGAACCCAGCACATCTGTGCAAAAGACAAGGCTGAGGCATTTTCAACAATCATCAGTCAGAAATGTTAAGTGGATGATCCATCTTGGCCTACTCCTGAGGTCCCCACGGTCACAGGTACTAATCTTCAATCAATTTGATTCACTTCATGTGATATCCAGCGCACTGGATACTGGAAAGGCTATGGAGCTAGCTGTGCCCCTGACCAAGCTGGTCCAGTACAGCTACATTACTGCAATCTAACAAGCATTGTAGAAAATCGACCAAGTATATCCTGCCCACAATCCAGCCAATTACCACTCCAGCAGTCTACTCTCGATCATCAGAAAAGTGATGGAACGTGTCATCAACAGTGCTATCAAGCAGCACTTAGGGCGGCACAGTAGCACAGTGGTTAGCACTGTTGCTTCACAACACCAGGGTCCTAGGTTCTATTCCCGGCTTGGGTCACTGTCTGTGCGGAGTCTGCACATTCGCCCCGTGTGTGCGTGGGTTTCCTCCGGGTGCTCCGGTTTCCTCCCACAGTCCAAAGCTGTGCAGGTTAGGTGGATTGGCCATGCTAAATTGCCCTTGGTGTCAAAAAAATGTTTAGCACAGTGGAATAAACAGGTGGTTTGTAATGCAGAACAATGCCAACGATGTGGGTTCAATTCCTATACCGGACACCCCAAAAAGACACCGGAATATAGCGACAGGCTTTTCACAATAACTTCCTTGAAGCCTACTTGTGACAATAAGCAATTATTTTCAAATGAATTAATAATCACCAACTCTCCATCTAAGTTACGATAACATAAACATTGTGTAAATATATAGTTCTGAATGTAAAGTTAATCAGTCTCCTGGTAAAGAAACTTGCATGAAGTTAAATTGCATAAACCAGCAAGGGCTGGTTTAGCTCAGCAAGCTAGATAGCTGGTTTGTGATGCAGAACAAGGCCAGCAGTGCGGGTTCAATTCCCGTACCAGCTTATCCAAACAGGTGCCGGAATGTGGCGATTAGGGGCTTTTCAGAGTAACTTCATACTTGTGACAATAAAAGGTTATTATCATGAAATGTTGCCAGGGTGTGTCTGATATAGTGATCACTGACAAGATTGGCGATGTGAATGGTTTTATCTTCCTCTTGGTTGAAAGGTAACCCTGTACCCTGCCCGTTGAATACCTCAGCACATGGCACCTCCCATGGGCATAGAGCACCATTGCCGCAGCTGTAAATGCAGCCATGCAGCTGTGCAGGCCGCTGACTGCCCATTGTGAACTTCGGGTCACGGGTCGTGTGGGTGTCCCCTCAGGCCACCACCCTAGGTCTGGGCCCAGCCAACCATCAGCTGTATGGGTGCACTGCAGCATAACTGGTGCCATCTTGTTGGCTGGGTTAAGTGTGCGTGGGGATTGCAATGTGTATCCGCGGCTGCAGCTTGTCAGCCTCCCGAGTGTCAATCACGGACCTGGCGAATCTTGCACTGTTTCTCATTGGAATTGATTGTGTTCCATGTGGCGCCGGTGCTAGCCCCTCCATGGTCACCAAATCGGTCCAGATTCGGCATCAATTTTGCTCTCAAGAAAGACCACAATCCTGCCCAGACATCAACACTTCATCTCAGGAAAGGAGAATCCAGCCCTATAGGTCCATGCCAGAACTGAATTGCACCTGATTTGTACTTCCAACACAGGAAGCGATTCCCAATCCTTAGCCACGCAAATGTTTGCATGGTGAGGATTGCGAGGGATTCCCTGGGGAATCCCGCTATCAAGACAGCGGTGGGTGGCCTTGTAGCAAGGTCCTGTAGCTGGGTCCCAATCAACCCACAATGCAATTCAGCAGCCCCAGGATGTTCTGGGTCACACCCCTCCACCTCCCCCCCAATACACGGTTGACACGACCACCACCCCCACCACCCCCCACAACGACATCAAGCTTTTATCGAAAGCTCCTGGACCACTTCAAACAGATGAAGTGTTTTCCATTCATCTCCCTTCACGGTTAATAATAATAATAATAATCTTTATTGTCACAAATTGGCTTAGATTAACACTGCAATTAAGTTACTGTAAAACGCCACATTCCAGCGCCTGTTTGGGTACACAGAGGAAGAATTCAGAATGTCCAAATGACCTAACAGCACGTCTTTTGGGACTTGTGGGAGGAAACCGGAGCACCCGGAGGAAACACATGCAGGAACGGGGAGAATTCCACACAGACAGTGACCCAAGCCGGGAATCAAACCTGGGACCATGGCGCTGTGAAGCCATAGTGCTAACCACTATGCTACCATGGTTGAGTGACTTTGAAGCAGTCACCTGTGAAACTAACAGAAAGCAATTAACTCTGAAGTGGTCCGGGAGCTGTCAATCAAAGATTGATGTTTATAAACATTGCTGTTGGTTCACAGCTGACCACTTCAAAGTTACTCAACAATGAAGCGAACAATGCTGACTGCTGGGCGTGTGTGGAAACTGTCAATCACAACCTAGTAAAATCAATATCAAAAATCAATTAATGAATGGCTTGCAGGCCAATGATCTCAGGGGTTTTAAACCTAGCTGACTGGTTTTCTGGTTCCAGCAATTGACAGGTGCTGCTTCCTGTAATGCCCAGGTAAGTTTTAAATCAGTGGTTTATTTTCACTGCCTGTGTATGGACAGCCGTCTAGCTTCCTGACAGGGGTCTTTCTCCTGGGGGGCTTCTAGACAGAGTGTCTCTTCTGGGGGGCTTCCAGACAGTTCTTTCTCTTCTGCGAGGAGTCTCTTTATTTAGAGGGGTCTCTTTAATTAGGGGTGCCTGGTTGGTGGAGTGGTGGGGGTGTGTGGTGGGGCGGGGTGGGCAGGTCTTGCAGTGTATGGGGGGAGGTGGCCTTTAAAGAGTTACTCCCTTCGCCTACCGCGTCGTTACACGCTTGTCAAGTCCAGCGACAATTCTTGCCCACATGATTCACAGCCCAGAGGACCGGCGAATCACGAGGGCCTGGAGAATGGGCCTCTTAACGACCCATTTGTGTCCTCCTGCTGGCACGGGGCACAAGCCTCAATCCCAGCGGCAGCAGTGGGCCGGAGCATCGGAAGCAGACCCTTGATTCTCCGATGCATCAGGAACTCTGCTATTGGCAGTGCGCAGCTGAGAATATTTTTTTTTAAATTAATTTAGAGTACCCAAGTCTTTTTTTTCCAAATAAGGGGCAATTTAATGTGGCCAATCTACCTGCCCTGCACATCTTTGGGTTGTGGGGGTGAAACGCACACAGACACGGGGAGAATGGGCAAACTTCACACGGACAGTGACCCGGGGCCAGGGTGGAACCCAGGTCCTGGGAGCCGTGAGGCAGCAGGTGCAAAGCACTACGCCACAGTGCTGCCCATTCTGGCGTTTGTTGAGGGTTCTGAGCATGTGCGAGGTTTGGCGGACTTTTTCAGTCTGCAAGAGGTGACCTGTAAGCAAGCCGGGTTTTACTAGAGCTCCCGTTTTCACAATTATTATTGTTCTGCTGAGTTAATGTTATATTTCGTTATTTAATTATATAAAGAAGATCCTCTTTTAAACAATACATTTGACTACCTTTATGATGGTCTCAAGTTACCACACTTGGGCACCTTACTTTCACCTACTTCTCTCAATGCCAACAGGTTTTAATCTTTCAGCAGGACATAGGGAGAACTGGGAACTAGCACAGAAGTAGATAGAGTCAAGGCCAGTTGACGAGAACTGAAATACAGAACCAATTCCAACTCCTGAATTCCATATTCAGATAGTGTCGCCAACCCTGCAGGATTGGAAAGAGCCTCCAGGAATTGAAGATCGAGCTTCAGGACACTGCTGGTGTGTTGTGGTGGTATGATTAACATAGCTGCCTGCCATTGGTGCAGAACACCGGCTTACCATTGGCCCTGGTCGGTCATGTGCCTCTCGACTGATTGGTTGAGACCAGTCATGTGACGGCTCCCCGATTGGTCGAGAGGCTGAGTTAACCCCGCCTCCAGGTGGGGGTATAAATACCCAGTACGCCCGGCGGTCGTCCATTTACTATAGTCGACCGCAGGGCTAACATCTAGCTCATTAAAGCCTTACTTTTGTACAGCAACTCGTCTCGCGTTCAATTGATGTATATCATGTGCCTGTATACCTGGAGGAAATCATCGGGACCTTCAAAAAGATTGTTTCTCTTTGAACATTTCCGTTTACCAGTTATAAACATACTGGAAAGGGGTGGGGGGAAGGGTTGTTTGGCCGACAGTTAGGAATCATCCAATTGGGTGATGAGTCTTTTTCCTTTCCAGCTGATGCAGGAAGGCAGTGCGTCACAAGGATGGATATGTTGGCCGACCAATGACTCAAGGCTTTGGTGATGAGATCTCCAGGAATACATTTAATCACAGTTGGCAACCATAAATGCAGATAGTGTGCTTGCCTTACCCGGAACTCTTTAAAATGGAAAGCAAGCTTGGCTGACCGTTCTTGAACTGTATTGCCCTTAGAGGTACTTCATTCCTGGACAGATATAATCCACAGGAAAAACAGAAATGTATTCCTAACAGTAATTTTATCTCGTTGGTCTTTTCAGGATTTGCTGTCTGAAACTTGGTTGCCATGTTCCTGTACATTATATCGGTGATGACATTTAAAAAAAAATCCATTACCTAGAAGGTGATTTGGGACATCCTATGGAGAGAGGAAGCACTATGTGGATACAAGTTCTTAACAATATTTTCTCTCCTTCCATGACTGGTCTTGACTGGGCCACTACCTTTTGCCAATTGTTAGGTGGAGGAACGCCAGTGCAATGTGGCCAGCTGGCTTTAGATTGGCACTTCCACGTCCATTTTGTGACTCAGACGTGCCTTACTCAATTTATATTCGCCCAATGGAAACCCATGAATTTCGTGCTGCACTCCTGCATTGGAAAAACAAACCAAAATGGGAGGCCAGTTAAGCTAAAACAATCAAAAATAGAGAGTTACTTCAGTATCGGCACAAATTATGCAGCCTCACTTCACCCCCTCCTGTCCCACCCAAACAAAGAACAAACCAGCACAACCCATGTCCTCAGCCACATCATCTCCACCACTTATGAAGTAATGTATACTGTATTGAGGGGCTTGAGGGGGGAGGGATGTTGTAGTGCGGCCTCTTTAAGGGACGATCGTTTGCAGACCATGTGACCAGCACAGGGCCTATCGTACAGGAGAGCATGAACCTTGTCCAATGTGAAGAAAATGGAAGGCCCCGGAGAGCAGGGGCCCAGTTAATGTGGACACGGGGGTCAAGGAGTAAAGACCTGTATTTCAGCTGCTGTTCCTGTACATAGTTTAAGCTCGTTGTTTGTTCCAATAAATCATTTTGTTCCAACTTTCTGTAACCCAACAGATCAACTTTAAGATCCTTGTGCTGGCCTACAAATCATCCTTGGACTCCTCCTTCTCTGCCACATCATCTAATTTACAAATATGCCCCTGGATGGACCTCCTGCTCTTCTGGCACTGGCGCATTCTTCATTTACACCTCTCTCCTCTGCGACATTGGTAAATATTTAGCCACAGTCACAACACCAGCACTCCCTTAATCTCCTTTCTTCCCTTTCAGTGTTAAAAAGCCTCCTTACAAGTCTTTGGATCTGCTCCCCCCCCCCCCCCCCCCCCCCCCCCCACCCTGTAGCCGATAGCTATCTCTTGCTCAGTGTCTAATATTTGTCTACAGCCTCTGTAAAACACTTTGAGGCTTGAGGGATTCCACAGAGAAGCAAGTTGTTGCGTAGTCACTTGGTGAGGTACTGGGGATTAATTTGATTGGCCTCCACGGAACTATGTCCCAGCAAGCGATCAAAGTCTACAGCAAAGGAGGAATGGGGACAGGAGAAGATTGCTGAGAAAATGAGGCAAACATAATTCTTCTCACAGTGATTGGGTGGGATGGTGAGAGGTTTCTGCTTCACTCCGGCTGTTCACTAGAAGGAGCAATGGCATATTTCAAACCTTCAAGTAACATGCCCACAACAACCTTACTCATACTTTCACATGCTTCCGCTTTATGACACTAAATGCCTTTTCTTGAGTCTTTTTCTTCCAAAGTAACAAATATGTTTTGTCTTCCAATCTGGTTACAATTCATAAGTCCATCAAAGTGGGAGGACAGGAAAAGGAAACAAAGGAACTGGGCTTTTAATATATCCTGATTTGTACGACAAAGGAAGTTTTTTTTCGATAAATATAGAGTACCCAATTATTTGTTTCCAATTAAGGGGTAATTTAGGGTGGCTAATCCACCTACCCTGCATATCTTTTTGGGTTGTGAGGGTGAGACCCACGCAGACATAGGGAGAATGTGCAAACTCCACACGGACAGTGACCCGGGGCCAGGATCGAGCCCAAGTCCTCAGCGCTGTAAGGAAGCAGTGCTAACCACTGCGCCACCATTCCACCCAAATGGCAAAGAAAGTTACATGCATCGTGGTAGCTCCCAAAAATTCTAGGATTTGTTTGTGGTTTGTCACATCATGACAAATCACCAGCCTAACTCAGTGGGCTGGAGCCTGTTGGAAAAATAACAGCGTGTTCATGGTGCGCGCTGTAAAAGCACGAGGTTCCAATGAGGAGGCTCCGTGAATAACAAAGTGATTTATTGGAACAAACAACAAGGTTAAACTATCTACAGGAACAGCAGTTGAAATCAAGGTCTTTACTCCTTCACCCCCATGTCCACATTAAGTGGGCACCTGCTCTCCGGGGCCTTGCACTTTCTTCCCATTGCCCAGGGTTCACGCTCTCCTGTACGTGCTGGTCACGTGGCCTGCGAACAATCAACCCTTAAAGGGGCCGCGCTACAACATCCCTCCCCCCTCAAGTTCCTCAATACTGTATACATTACACGATAATAACAGATAACTATTTACAACAAGGGCAGAACTGCAAAAGGGCTGGTAGAGTACAATCTCTCATAAGGTCAACCTACCTAATCAGGTGATTTCTGAGATCTGGTGGAAGGCCTCAGCTCTCTGACAGGTTCTTCCACCATTGAGGCAGTGATGTCATTAGCAACAGAAGGTTGTTTAAGGTTTCAGTTGGTGCGTCGCTGTGGCTCCCTCTCCAGTTTCCTCAGGCGTAGCAAGAAAGACCTCTTCTGAAACACCCACTTCCCTTATTTCTGATGAAGAAACTGTAGTAGCTACCACTGGATCCAGTTGTTTTGCTGTTGGATCATAGCCTCTCTCCTTATTGTGTGGTCCACGTGCTTTCACACCCATCTCCATTGTAGGTCCGCCAGATAAGACAAAGGCCCAGACCTTGCTACAATTTTCCCAGGTAACCATGTTGGCCCAACCCTGAAGTATCCGACAAAAACTAGATCATCGGCTTTGAAAGATCTGCTGCATTTGGTTGAGACATGGTATTTCCTTTGCGTAGCTTGCCTCGCATCCTCCCCGCGAAATTGGGCAACACCAGGTTGAGCCGTGTTTGGAGACGACGACCCAGCAACAGTTTCGCTGGTGTGACCCCGGGGGTAATTTGGTGGGTGTTGTATGAAAGGAGGAATTCCTCTCCCGTAAAGGCCCTGCCATTATCCAAAATTATAATTCCGCGAGGCCGTGAGTCACATTGGATTGGATTGGATTGGATTTGGATTGGATTTGTTTATTGTCACGTGTACCGAGGTACAGTGAAAAGTATTTTTCTGCAAGCAGCTCAACAGATCATTCAGTACATGGGAAGAAAAGGGAATTGAACAGAATTCAAGAAAATACATGAGAATACATAATAGGGCAACACAATATATACAATGTAACTACATAAGCATTGGCATCGGATGAAGCAGACAGACGGACATAAATCCGTTTCAAACGGGTCAGCAAAATCTATATGAAATCTTGTCCACAGGGCGGGCTGGCCACTTCCAGAGATGAGGTTGAAACACAGGCGGCAGGGTCTGCTGTGACTGGCAATCGGTGCACTGGCGGACCAGATTCTCAATGTCATTGTCAATGTTCGCCCACCATATGTAACCCCTGGCCAACATTTTCATTTTGCTTTAACCAGGATGTGCAGTTCTATATAGACTCTCTTGCTGGGGGTGGTACCACCACCCATGGACCCCAGAGTGATACCCTGTCTTCACGACTGAGTTTGTCTTTCCTCAGTGGGTGGGGTCTGAGCTGCTCTCAGTTATCATAAAGTCAGCCACATGAAACCATCCGCTTAACTTTTTATACGGCCGTGCCCCACTGAATGCAGTTCCTGATGTGACCTGCCGACACCGCAAGGTATCGGCAAGATTTAAAGCCAGAGCAATTTCCTGTGGGACAGGTGGTGGAGCCGCACTCTGAGAGAGTGGGAGTCGGCTCAGAGCGTCAGAAATGGAGATCTGAGCCCTCCCCCCCCCCCCCCCCCCACCCCGGTGGATGCTGAAAACATAACTATATGCAACCAATAGCAGAGCTCACCGCTGTACCCAAGACGAAGCAATGGGCGGAATGGGCTTATCCTCACGGAGAAAGCCCAACAACGGTTTCTGATTGGTTGTGATGGAAAAACGGCGACCGTCAACATATTGATGAAACTTCGCTACGCCGTATACCACTGCCAGGCCCTCTTTCTCAATCTGTGAATATCTTCTTTTTGCATCGGTTAACGTCCAGATTAGAAATGTTGCGGATCGATCGGTGCCGTCTTGATTTCTGTGTGACAGGATGCCTCCTATCCCATGGGATGAGGTGCCACATGTTAAGATGATTTGTTTGCCTGGATCAAAGAGAACTAGTAACTTGGATGACTATAAAGCAAGCTTGACGTGTTCGAAGGCCCATTGTCGCAGGTCTTTCCAGCACCAATGTTGATATTTTATAAGTAGATGGTGCAATGCTGCTTATGTTGTTGTCAGGTTTGGATGTAACGGCCGTAGTAATTGGCCATGTCCAGAAACGATTTTCATTGCATGATGATTTTCGATAAAGAAACCTCTCTGATTGCTTTCACCTTATCTTCGAAAAGATGTAGGCCTTTGGCATCAACTCAAAACCACAATATGTAACTTCACTGACCTGAAAGGTGCACTTTTCCCTTTTGAAGTTTTATGCCTGCATCCTTAACCCTCTTAAGAACTTCCTCCAGGCTGGCCAGATGTTCTTCCTGTGAAGACCCTGTTACCAAGACATCGTCTAAGTACACCACAACTTTTGGAATTACTTGTCGTACGTTCTCCATTGTTGTGGGATTAAGTAATGCGCCGTGAGTTGCACATCTTTGCACAAACAGCAACTGTCTTTAGCCACCTTGTTATCTTTAAGAACTTGCTGGATTTGAATACTAATTGCCCATTGAACTCACTGCAGAAAGTTCAATCTGGCAATTAAACCCATCTCCTGTAAGGTGGCATGTGGCACAGTGGTTAGCACTGTGACTGCGGCGTTGAGGACCCGGGTTCGAATCCCGGCCCTGGGTCACTGTCCATGTGGAGTTTGCACATTCTCCCCACAAGGAGAGTCTGCGTGGGTTTCACCCCCACAACCCAAAGATGTGCTGGTTAGGTGGATTGGCCGCACTAAATTGCCCCTTAATTGGAAAAGAAAAAATAATTGGCTACTCTAAATTTATAGAAGAAAAAGCATCTCCTGTGGTGAGTCCCAGGAAAATCCTGGAAAATCCTGGCCATTATCTCACATGGACAGTAACCACTTGGGTGAGGCACTTATGAAATGAAATGAAATGAAAATCGCTTATTGTCACGAGTAGGCTTCAATGAAGTTACTGTGAAAAGCCCCTAGTCGCCACATTCCGGCGCCTGTCCGGGAAGGCTGGTACGGGAAATGCCTGCTGTTGCTAAATTAAAAGTAGTTGAGCATTGGCGAGGAAGGGGGGAGGGGAACACACAATCATTAAATATGTGGTCTAAAATCTCCTGCAGTCTCTGGTCTCACCATTTTTATTACTTGATTGAGCATTCATACCAATACGTGTTCATGTTCTGTACATATGCATAGCCTTGGGGGGGGGGGGGGGGGGGGGAATACATGCTGGTTTAAAAAAAATTGTGCTTAATTTTTCATTCTTACATGTTGGGAATAGAAGATAGGCCGACAGTAAAACAGAGAAAATGCCATTTTGTCGATGAACAGGTGTCAATTTCCATTGAGCAGGGGTATTGAAGGTTCGAGTTGAGAGTTTCTGGGTGATTTCTTTTGAATATAAATATGTTTATTTTATTCTGGCAGAATACTAGACAAATCCGGATCTGAAAAGTCCTAGAATGAACCTTGAACTCATCTGTTTTCCTCTGACTGTATATGATAAATCTCATGAGGGGCCTGTGAAAGAGGTACAACACTGTCCCATTAAACAATAGCCTCCCAAATGCCCTCATTTTGAATATTCTTCATCGGGTTCCTTTTTCTTGCCGAGGGTTGGATGCAATGTTGTGTCAGTCGCTTCCACTGTAAGCAGCTGTATCTTTGTGGCTAATTTTAATTACTAACTATGGGATGATGCTCGGTACGGTCCCAAATACTTTGTGAGGTGATTGGCCGCAAGGCCGCATGATGGGCAGAGTGCCCTGGATGTGTCACACATCCTGCTGGTGCCCACCTTCAGGGCCATTGTCCTCTTGCTCGGGTCATCTGTCTCTTCCATTGTTCCAGACTTCATTCACTTAGAGAGGTGGCGTCCCCTCTCTACACCAGGTGAGGTTGATGATACATTTAGTTTAGCTCCTCAGCTGAGGTGAGGTACCCCATTAGCAGCTGCTTGGAGGCATAAGTGAGAGCTGAGGACACTGTATGAAACCATTGAGCCTTCTTCACATTCAAAACCAGAGTATGCCGGCAACGATTCAGCAGAATTATTCTTGTCAGAATTTAGAACAGTTCTCCAAACATTCACCTTCTGCTGGAAAACAAAGTGAGAGTTGAAACAAAAAGATGTAAGCATACAAAGGAGAGAAGATAAAGGTTCAGATCTGGTTGTATAAGAGAGAAGAGAAGAGTGTTAATTAAAAAAAACAACCTCCAAAATTTCTAAATGAGGTTGGACAGGTACAAACAAACAAGGAATGTAGTAATGGTAATCTCTGTGGGAATTTGTCAGACCTGGCAGGTCACTAGAAAGACAAATTATGCACTAAAGCCAAAATAAAATCCATAATTTTCTTAAAAGCTCAAACATCTGTCAAAATAAACAAGCCCACATTCTCATTGAGAGCTGTGCAAACAAACCCTGCTGAGCAAAATCCATTAGTGGGTTGGAAGGCAGTTAAGCATTCATAATGACATCCCACTGAATAATTGTTTAATCAAACCCTTGTGAGTAGAATCTATCAGAGCATTTGAACACAGCCAAATATTTAGTCATCTGTCAAAATAATGTAACAGCCAAACAAATGGCTGACCTGAACTTCAAGGTAATAATAATAAGTTAAACATCTCACAAATCAAGTCTGACTTTCAATATTTTACTATGTAGAATAACACTTTACCCAGTGGATAATGTACTCTAATGCAACTGGAAACATACCACTTTCACAATGCTGTTCTTTCCCTTGACAGATTGCCAGTTGTTAGAAGTGACAACCAGACATCCATGTTATTTAATGGTTGCTTACCTTTTCAAATACAAAGCACGATAATTAATCAATGTAGTAAAATCAGATATAATTAATGCTACAACATTTCATTGTGACATGTGAAATAGATTACATCTTTTGTACTTACCTTTCACATGGTTCCTGCCTCAAAATCATGGTTCACCTTTGGCTCACGGCATTTCAGTGCTGCTGTGATTCATATCTCCCACCAAAGCTCGCCCGCCTTCTTCAAAATTGTGGAAGATCTCAAATGCCCACTTTACAAGCGTTTTAGCAATATTGGGAGAGCAGAATGTAGGCCCATACCCTTAATCCCACGCCAATGAAAATTCCTGGCTTTGGGAATTCGGGAGAGATCACGGGTCCGGGATGTTTAAAGCCCATCTGAAGCACTTTGGGCCTGTACTGGGTCAGGAAAACCCTGCCCAGTTTGTGCAATTCTGGAACCTTGACCAGAAGCATGGAAGTGGCTGAACTGGGAGTGATCCATTACTAACTCCTAAGCCTAGTCTTGCTGCTAAACCTTGTCTGGTTCCTTCATGAGGAGCTAAGGTGAAGGGGTTAAGGATTGGTCTGATGCCTTGATGAATATTTTTGTCACAGTATTAATATAATTTTCCTTACATTTTGACGAAGAGACCAGACAGCTAACACTGGGGGAGGCTAACAGAAAAGGGATGCATTCAGGTGGGACAAGAAGAAAGCATACCACCAAAGTACTTGAATGAGGTTTGGCCCTCATGCATATCACGTTGTGAGGAGGAAGATTGGATTCTCCGGTCCCCCAGCTGCGTGTTTCTCAGCGGCGCGCCATTCACTGGCGGCAGGATTCGATCTTCCCGCTGCTTGTCAATTGGATTTCTCATTGAAGCCACCGTACACCATCAGGAAACCCATGGGCGGGGGTGTGGTGCCAGCAGGAAAAGAGAATCCCTACGACCAGAGAATTCTGGCCATATATTGACATACTATTCATATATAGTCCCTTAGCTATGTGGTCACAATCTAGGTTAACTGACATGCCGCATTATCCCTTACCATTTTGAAGTCCTATTTTAGTGACATTATCTCCACAGAGGACCGAACTGTAGCCAATCTGGATTTTGGCATATTTTACATCTCAGTCTCTGATCCAACCGAGAATTTGCTCTGTTGATGTACCAATTGTTTTGCTTTGAAGGAATGGTTTCTGATCATCATATGGACCTGCAGCCCATTCTGAGCCCTGTAACACATGTGATCTACTTGTTTCAATTCATTCACCTCTACACTCAGAAAGTGCCAGATAGGTGCAAATTGAATAATGCTATGGTAGAATGTGTTTATATCTGGACTAATATCACTGATGCTGCTGCTGCTTGCATGGTATTACCTAAATCTGACTTGTGATGTTGCTGCCATTACTGTTTTGTGGATACATGTCCTCGGAGGCCATGAGCCATACTTCGCTGTAAATATTAATATTGAATAGAATTATATTCCCATCATTACAATTATTAGGTTAAAAAACCTATCTCTATTGACACAATCATTTAGGATGAAATAATGATTCACATTTATATTCTTTAATATACTAATGTTATTTGCAAAGAAGCGGTTTGATATTTGCTAAAGAAATGTAAATGCTAGGAAAGCAATAACCAGAATTAATTTGCCCCTACCTTCCTTTAACAAAAACTGGCCAACATTCTCTACAGCAGTCATTTTCAAACTCAGAGTAACAGCCAGCAGGTGGATCGCGGGTAAGTGTCGGGAGAGTCATTGAGCGATTGGTCGCTGCGTTAACGATCGTGCAAAGAGATGTCCTACATCCGTGACCGGTTTTAAAAATGCTGGCTGCAAACAGCTTTCAAGAATGCCATCCGCCCCGCGCATGCGTGCCCCCTCAGCCAGATGTAGCAGTGCACAGGCGGACCTCATCTGGATGTCAGTACGCTGTCCTAGGAGCAGATTTTTAAAAAATCAATGGAGTCTTCCCACCAGAAATGGCGGCAGAGAGCAGGTCACGCGCCGTACACTGATGACACGTGTTCTGGGCGCAAAATCATTGAAGGGAGATGTAGTGATCATCGCCTGAGTATGTACAGAAGGGGCTGATGGGAAATGGAAGTACCACCAGGGGGCAGCACGGGGACATAGAAGAGTGACGCCGAAGGCCCGCCCTCGCTCACTTTGGCTGGAGAGACGGTGGAGCAGGACAGGGACGGAAGTTGAGCTCAGGGCTGCGAGTGTGGTCAGGCCTAGTTGCAGAGCATAGAAAAGCAGTATCTTTACAAGTGTTATTCTGTAAGTAAAAAGTTAACAAAGTCATTTATTGTGGAGCACAATAAACCATCCTTCAACTGCTGAACGACTTCTAGCATTCATTTAAGAAACATAACAGGAGATTCCTCCATTTTATAGCTGCCCGCAAGCAAGCAACAGGATTGAAGAATTTCAAATGGATCGTTTTTTAAGAAGAAAGAGAAGGCCAGAGACACAAACAGGCCAAGATCTCACAACTAAATCTCCTGGAGAGAGGTGGGCAGGAGAGTCCACAGCAGGACACAGCAGTGGTGGTGTGAGCTGCTCAAGGGAGTCCACAGCAGGGTAAAGTAGTGCTGGTGTGAGCTACAAGGCCTTTGGTGAACAAGCCATTGAGAACCTAAAATCAGAAACAAAGCAGTATAAAGCCGATTTCTTACGGTTTGGTTTATTAATTGTGCCAAAGCAAATCAGGATGCAAACCCCCATGTATGTTATATGCGGGGAAGTACTGGCAAATACAAGTTTAAAACCCTCAAAATTTCAAAGGCATTTCAAAACTAAGCATGGTGAATTTGAGGACAGACCTCTTGATATTTTGCAAGGGTTGCAGCGAGAACTTAAAATGTCAGCCGGAGTCCTTAACAGAAAAGTAACATTGAATAACAAAGCAAGTGAGATTGTACAAAGCAAGTGAGATTGACAAGGTCCAAGAAAGCTTGTGTCACCTGACACATTACAAAGTTAGGTGAAAAAGGTGGGTCGCGAAGGTCGGCTGTTGGGTTCCCGAAGGTCGACTGGTTGGTAAAAGTGGGTGCCGGGAAAATATTTTTGAAAAAAACTGCACTGCAGCCATCAACTTTTAAACTGTCTGAGGCACTGTAAATTCTATGATTCTATTCTATGAATCTTTTGAGTAAGACCTTTTAATAATAATTAAAAAAAAAAAAATCTTTATTATCGTCACAAGTCGACTTACATTAACACTGCAATGAAGCTACTTTGAAAAGCCCCTAGCGCCACATTCCGGCGCCTGTTTGGATACACAGAGGGAGAATTCAGAATGTCCAATTAACTAACAAGCACATCTTTCGGGACTTGTGGGAGGAAACCGGAGCACCCGGAGGAAACCCACACAGACACAGGGAGAACGTGCAGACTCCGCACAGACAGTGACCCAAGCTGGGAATCGAACCTGAGACCCTGATGCTGTGAAGCAACAGTGCTAACCACTGTGCTACCGAAGCACTCCCTGCGTCCCAATTTGTGAAAAATTGCATTAAGTAACCTCTTGTAGTTCTTTTTACAGGCAAGATTTGTTTATAGGTGGATGAAAAATTCTAAATATGGCCAGCTTCACTGCAGGCGAAGCTTTCGAAAGCATTGGTTTCCTGCTTGATTTTGCCATTGTAACTCTTCATTTAGTTGTGTTTTAACAATTCTAACTGCAGACACACAGGAACACTGCCACCTGCTGGTTCTCCCCAGGACACACGCCACCCTGACTTGGAAATATATTGTCATTCCTTTGCCATCACCAGGTTAAAGTCCTGGAGCTCCCTCTCTGACAGCACAGTGGGTGTGCCTGCACCACATGGACTGCTGCAGCCCGAGGCATTGGCTCACCGTCATCTTTCAAGGGCAATTGGGAATGGGCAGCTCATTCTCGCCTTGCCAGTGAAGCCACGCCAACTAAATGAATAAAAAAAAACCTGTAAGCAATCTCTTTTTTAAAAAATAATTTTAATTGGAATTTTTTACAGAAAATATAAAAATATAACAACAAGTATAGCAACAAGCAGTAATATGCAACTAACAGCCCCATAACACCCACAATTCCCCCCAAACCGTAACATCACATGTATCACACTCCCCCCACCCCCCCCCAACAAGAGAACTTAACCATAAATTAAAATTAAATAAATCAAATTTAAATAAAATAAGCAAACATAATCAACGTCTCCCCCCCCCGGGTTGCTGCTGCTACTGTCCCAGTACCCTATCGTTGAGCCAGAAAGTCGAGGAAAAGTTGCCACCGTTTAAAGAACCCTTGTACCGACCCTCTCAGGGCGAATTTGACCTTCTCTAGCTTAATAAAACCCGCCATGTCATTGATCCAGGTCTCCACGCTTCGGGGCCTCGCATCCTTCCACTGTAGCAAAATCCTTCGCCGGGCTACTAGGGACGCAAAGGCCAGCACACCGGCCTCTTTCGCCTCCTGCACTCCCGGCTCTACCCCAACCCCAAAGATCGTGAGTCCCCATCCTGGCTTGACCCTGGATCCCACCACCCTTGACACCGTCCTCGCCACCCCCTTCCAGAACTCCTCCAATGCCGGGCATGCCCAGAACATATGGGCATGGTTCGCTGGACTCCCCGAGCACCTGACACACCTATCTTCACCCCCAAAGAACCTACTCATCCTCGTCCCAGTCATGTGGGACCTATGCAGCACCTTGAATTGGATGAGGCTAAGCCGCGCACACGAGGAGGAAGAATTTACCCTCTCCAGGGCATCAGCCCATGTCCCGTCTTCGATCTGTTCCCCCAGTTCCCCCCCCACTTCGTTTTCAGCTCCTCTACTGACGCCTCTTCCACCTCCTGCATAAGCTTGTAGATATCGGATATCTTCCCCTCCCCGACCCAGACCCGCGAGAGCACCCTGTCACTCACCCCCCTCACGGGGAGCGCAGGGAATCCCTCCACCTGCCGTCTAGCAAATGCCTTTACCTGCAGATACCTGAACATGTTTCCCGGCGGGAGCCCAAATTTCTCCTCCAACTCCCCCAGGCTCGCAAACCTTCCATCGATAAACAGGTCCCTCAGCTGCCTAATGCCCGCTCTATACCATCCCCGAAATCCCCCATCCATGTTCCCCGGGACGAACCTATGATTCCCCCTTAACGGAGCCTCCATCGAGCCCCCCACTTCTCCCCTATGTCGCCTCCACTGCCCCCAAATCTTGAGGGTAGCCGCCACCACCGGACTCGTGGTATACCTCGTGGGAGGGAGCGGCCACGGCGCCGTTACCAGGGCCCCCAGGCTTGTATCCCCACAGGACGCTCTCTCCATCCGTTTCCATGCTGCCCCCTCCCCCTCCATCACCCACTTCTGCACCATCGACACGTTGGCCGCCCAGTAGTACCCCAAGAGGTTGGGCAACGCCAGCCCCCTCCCATCTCTACTCTGCTCCAAGAAGACCCACTTCACCCCCGGGGTCCCATGCGCCCAAACAAATCCCATGATGCTGCTGGTCACCCTTTTAAAAAAGGCCCTAGGGATAAAGATGGGCAAGCACTGGAAGAGGAACAAGAACCTCGGGAGAACCGTCATTTTGACGGATTGCACTCTGCCCGCCAGCGATAGCGGCACCATGTCCCATCTTTTAAATTCCTCCTCCATTTGTTCCACTAGTCTGGTGAAGTTAAGCTTATGGAGAGTCCCCCAACTCCTGGCCACCTGCACCCCCAGGTACCTGAAACTCTTCACTGCCCTACCTGTAAGCAATCTCAACAACATAAATTTAGAAATAAGCTTAGACTCTTCAATATCTGATTGTGTGAGAGTACAAACCAGACTATAACAATAGAACCCTTCTGTGATCTGTAGATACATAGGCATTAAGAGCAGAAGTAAGCAATTCAACGCCTCAAGCCTGCTTCACCATTCAATCAGATCACGATTGATCGCTCCCTGGTCTCAAATCCACCTCCACCTTGAAACCATTTAATGATTCAAATACACCGCACTATGGGGGCAATGAGTTCTACCAATTCACCACCCTCTGCGAGAGTAGTTCCTCCTCATTTCAGTTCTACATCTACCACATTTCAACCTATATCTGTAACTTCTCATTCTAGATTGCCTCACAAGGGGGAACATTTGGTCTATGTTTACTCTATCAATCCCTCTTAGTATAAGACCATAAGACATAGGAGCAGAATTAAGCCACTCGGCCCATCATGTCTGCTCTGCCTCTTAATCATGGCTGATATTTTTGTCATCCCCATTTTCCTGACTTCTCCCCATAACCCCTGATCCCCTTATTAATCAAGAACCTATCTATCACTGTCTTAAAGACACTCAGTGATTTGGCCTCCACAGCCTTCTGTGGCAATGAGTTCCACAGATTCACCACCCTCTGGCTGAAGAAATTCCTCCTCAGCTCTGTTTTAAAGGATCGTCCCTTGAGTCTGAGATGGTTTCCTCTGGTTCTAGTTTTTCCTACAAGTGGAAACATCCTCTCCACATCCACTTTATCCAGGCCTCGCAGTATCCTGGAAGTTTCAATAAGATCCCCCCTCACCTTTCTAAACTCCAACGAGTACAGACCCAGAGTCCTCAACCGTTCCTCATACGACAAGCTGTTAATTCCAGGGATCATTCTAATAAACCTCCTCTGGACCCTTTCCAAGGCCAGCACATCCTTCCTTAGATACGGGGCCGAAAACTGCTCACAATACTCCAAATGGGATCTGCCCAGAGCCTTATGCAACCTCAAAAGTACTTCCTTTGTCTTGTATTCTAGCCCTCTTGACATGAATGCTAACATTGTATTTGCCTTCCTAACTGCTGACTGAACCTGCACATTAACCGTAAGAGAATTGTGAACAAGGACTCCCAATTCCCTTTGTGCTTCTAATTTGCTAAGCATTTCCCCATTTAGAAAATAGTCTAAGCCTAAATTCCTTCTTCGAAAGTGCATAACCTCACACTTTTCCACATTGTATTTCATCTGCCACTTCATTGTCCAGTCTCCTAGCCTGTCCAAATCCTTCTGCAGCCCTCTTGATTCCTCAATACTACCTGTCCCCCCACAGATCTTTGTACCTCTTACATTCCACAATCAGATCCCCTCTCATCCTTCTAAACTCCAGCAAGTATAAGCCCAAACAGTTCAATCTCTCCTAATACGTCAACTCTTTTCATCCCCGGAATCTATCTGGTGAACCTCCTCTGAACTGCCTCCAATGCCACCACATCCTTCCCCAAATAAGGAGACCAAAGCTGAACACTAGACTCCAGATGTGGTCTCACCAACACCCTATACAATTGCAACAACACTTCTCTACTTTTATACTCCAGTCCTTTTGCAATTAACACTAAAATTCTATCCGCCTTTTTTATTGCATGCTGTACCTGCATATCGACTTTCTGCGATTGATGAACAAAGACACCCAGATCCCGCTACCCAGATGCAGCTTGAATCTGCTTTCCAGTTAGATAATAATTTGGCTTTCTATTTTTTCTCTTGTATATGTCCTATTCATTTCTTTAATCTTTCCAATGGCACATTTAGACATGTGGTGAGGCGAGGCCAGAAATAAATCATTAAGCTACTTTATTTTACAGATAATGAGTGAAAGCAAGTTTCATTTAATTCACTCAATCTACATAAATAGGAAAAATTAATAAGCAACATGCTCATTCCATTTTGTGGTATGACTTACTTGTTTTTGACTACACTTTCTTTCTAGACGACTTCTAACTTCTAAAAAGGTATACTTTTATGATATGGCAACCAGAGCTGTACACAGTACTCTTGTGGTCTTCATAAAATCATAGAATTGACAGTGCAGAAGGAGGCCATTCGGCCCATCGAGTCTGCACCGGTCCTTACAAAGAGCACCCTACTGAAGCCCATGTGTCTACCTGCTGGAACCATCAATTCACCAGACACGTGTTTTCCGATATGAATATAGGCTTTAATCTACTTACTACAGAACCAGCCTGTTACCCGTTGATGAACTCTCGGTGAACTGCAGGCTGACTCTGGACAAGGGTATTTATACAGCAGCACAAGGGGGAGGAGTCATGGGCGGAGCCAA
The DNA here is from genome assembly GCF_902713615.1 of Scyliorhinus canicula. NCBI lineage: Eukaryota > Metazoa > Chordata > Chondrichthyes > Carcharhiniformes > Scyliorhinidae > Scyliorhinus > Scyliorhinus canicula. Next base: position 21,506,710 of record NC_052153.1, on the reverse strand, counting down.
GGGTGGAGCCCTGTACAAGCTCCTGAGCATTCCCAGAGCTACTCCCCCTAGTGGCCAGATAATGCTACTGCGCTTACAAAGATACAGTGTGAATTACCATGTTACATTCACCACACTACCCTACCCCCATAACCCATTAACCCCCACTTAACATTTCTTTGGACACTAAGGGCAATTTAGCATGGCCAATCCACCTAACCCGCACATCTTTATACTGTGGGAGGAAACCGGAGCACTCGGAGGAAACCCACGCAGACATGGGGAGAACGTGTAGACTCCGCACAGATAGTGACCCGTGACCCAGTCGGGAATTGAACCTGGGACCCTGGAGCTGTGAAGCAACTGTGCTCACCACTATGCTACCGTGCTGTCCTTTAAGGGGATCAAGGTTCTTATCAAGGTTCGATACATGTTTAGCATAATGTTAAACAAAACGTCCCTTCTTTTTAACTCTATCCCTCCGGAAATAAAGCCAAGTGCCTGGTTTGCTTTCTTTATCATCTTCCGAACCTATGAAACAACTTTTAGTGATTGGCATATTTCTACTCTGAGATCCCTTTGTTCTTCAAACCCACGGATAAACTTGTGCCGTCTAAGTAATAAACCACCTCCCTATTCTTCTTACCAAAATGTACTACCCCAAATTTTTCTGTGTTGAACGTCAGTTGCCAATTATTTGCCCTTTCTGCAATTTTGTTAATGTCCTCCTGTAATTTGTTGCAATCCTCCTCAATCCTGGCTAGCCCCGCCCAATTTGGGGCCACCCACTAATTTAGAAATGTTATCTTTGATTCCAAGGGCGCGATCGAATTGCCTCATTGCACCCGACTCGGTGACACCTCGAGGCCGTTTAATCTCACAAGATTGTACCAGTATAATTCAGAGAGTTGACAATTTGACTTTCAAACAAGATTTGCGACGCTTGGAATGCCTCCTGAGATCTGACGAGACGCATGAGACGTCGCAACCATTCAGCTCATTTAAATGTGTCAACACCCGATTCTCCCAAGGCCCTGTAATGAAAGCCCATGCCTGGGAGACGTTGCCATGGCGCTGTTTACACTGGTCCACATAAACTGCCGTGGTGCCGAGGTGGCGCTGTCAGGGTGCCTGGGCGGCAGTCAACCAAAGCGGAATCGAAGCCAGCTCATTGGCGCAGTGAGGCGGCAGAGGCTGGGGCCTGAGGGGGGCCATGCCCATGAAATGAGAAATGGGGGTGAGGTGGGGTATGAAGGGTGGGGGATGAGGGGGATATGAGGGGTAGGGAGATGAAGGGCAGATATGAAGGGTCCTCCTAAAGGTGTGGAAGTTCTAAACAGGGCAGCCCGAAAGAAGGGGTCCAGCAGGTAATTAGAAAGGTAAATGAAACATTGGCCTTTATTGCAAAGGGGGTGGAATATAAAAGTAGTCAAGTCTTACTACAATCTTACAGGGCATTGTCCTTTCTCTTCAATCCACATATTCACCTCAGCATCCACAAACAGTTTTGGTTTCCCTATCTATGGAGGGATATGCTTCCATTGAAAGCAGTTCAAAGAATGTTCACGCGGTTGATTCCTGGGATGAAGTGTTATCTTGTGATGAAAGGTTGGGCCAAGACTCAGCAATTAGAAGAACGAAAGATGGTTTTATTGAAGCAAGCTGTAAAGGGGCTTGACCAGCAGAGTAGATGCCGAAAGAGTGGAGTCAAAAACTGGGGGCAGAGTTTGAAAATAAGGGATCACCAATTTAAGAAAGGTTAGAGGGAACCTCTTCTCTCAGGGGGACAGTATTGTTTGGAATTCTCTGCCTTAGAGAGCTGTGGAGGCTGCAGGATCCATTGAATATATCCAATCCTGAGATATAGACAGGTTTCGAACTATAGGAGAGCCAAAGGGTATGGAGAGCAAGCAGGAAAATGGATTTGAGTCCCAAGATCAGATCAGCCCCACGATCTTATTGAATGGCAAAGCAGACTCAAGGGGCAGTATGGTATATTCCTGCTCCTACTTATCACAGAATCACAGAATACTACAGTGCAGAAGAGGCCCTTTGACCTATCGAGTCTGCACCGATGCATGAAAGGCCCTGACCTGCCCACCTAATCCCACTTGCCAGCACTTGGCCCATAGCCTTGAATGTTATGACGTGCCAGGTACTTTTTAAAGGATGTGAGGCATCCCGCCTCTACCACCCTCCCAGGCAGTGCATTCCAGACCGTCACCACTCTCTGGGTAAAAAGGTTTTTCCTCAAATCCCCCTAAACCTCCCACTCCTCACTTTGAACTTGTGTCCCCTCATTACTGGCCCTTCAACTAAGTGGAACAGCTGCTCCCTATCCACCCTGTCCATGTCCCTCATAATCTGTATACCTCGATCAGGTCATCCCTCAGTCTACTCTGCTCCAGATAAAGCAATCCAAGCCTATCTAACCTCTCTTTATAGCTTTTAAAAAATATTTAGAGTACCCAATTTTTTTTGTTTTCCAATTAAGGGGCAATTTAGCAATCCACCTAAACAGCACGGGCGGAATTCTCCGCAGGGAGCCGAACTCGGCCGAGGTTCACGACGGCCTCGGAGCCCGCTCCCCGCACCTAATTCACCCCCACCCGGGGGCTAGGAGCGGGCCTCCGTCTTTCCCGGCAGCGACCTCGTCACGCCGAGAATGTGAAGTCATCCACGCAAGCACGGGTTGCCGGTTCCAACCCGCGCATGTACGGATGACTTCATCGCGCAGACGGCACGAACCCGTGCATGCACGTGGCCATCTTTCTCCTCAGCCGCCCAGCAAGACGTGGCGGCTTGATCTTGCCGGGCGGCGGAGGGGAAAGAGTGCGTCCGTTTTGGACGCTGGCCCGATGATTGGTGGGCACCGATCGCGGGCCTGTCCCCTCCCGAGCACAGTCGTGGTGCTCCGGTCCCAATCGGGCCCCTAGATGCCCCAAACGCATCTGGCGCCCATTTCACGAATGCAGCGACCAGGTGTGTTTGCCACCGTCGTGAAACGGGCGTGAAGGGCCGGCCGCTCGGCCCATTGGGCTCGGAGAATCGCTGTTCGGCGTGAAAAACAGCGAGCGGCGATTTTTCCGAGGCGGGGGGGTGGGGGGGGGGGGGAGAATCGCGGGGGGAGCCAGGGGGACATAAAAAATGTCGGGGGACCCTCCCGCGATTCTCCCAGGCGCGGAGAATCGCGCCCCACATCTTTGGGTTGTGGGGGTGAAACCTACGCAGACACGGAGAGAAGGTGCAAACTCCGCACGGATGGTGATCCAGGGCCGGGATTCGAACCAAGGTTCTCAGCGCCGCAGTCCCAGAGCTAACCACTGTGTCACGTGCCAGCCCCTCTCTTTATAACTTAAATGTTCCATTCCAGGCAACAATTTTGGCTGTTGTGGACGATAAGGTCAAACTTCAATCCCATGAAATATTTTGTGAATGACAGACTTTCAAAGCAGTTATGGAATGGACGGGCCAGCAGACAGCAAAGGGACAGACTCGTAAAGTGTTCAGTGAAGGGACAAGTTAGTGAAGCAGTCAGTGCAGCAGGCATGGAGACTCATACAGTGTTCAATGAGGGGACGAATTCAGACAGTACACAGTGATGGCACAGACTTGTACTGCTGAAACCGACTGAGTAGTCTCAAACCAAATGAGAAATGTGTTGGAGTAGGAGCCATATTTTAAAATTTTTCACTTTCTTCAACCATCTCCCAAAAGGCATTATAAATCTGAAAAAGTGACATCAGAGGAAGGTGGAGCCTGCTAACTTCAGATAAGTGATTATTTTATAAATGCGCTCGGTGTACAATAATCCACAATTAGGTTGAGCAATTAATCAAGTTTAGGGGGATAAAATTGGAATTAACAAAATAAAACATACTAACAGCTATGGGTTCCAAACTATCATTAAATTAAAATGAGGTAGATATAAATAATGAGTTAAACAATCTGTAAAATAAAGGCGCTGATAAACAAAAACAAGGAGCATCGTGGTGGACTCGGGGAGGGGTAGGTACGTTATGGTGAGCGGGAAGCTAGAGGGGATGGCGGTGGTGTTAGTGAATTTCTATGCACCAAACTGGGACCATGCGGAGTTTATGAGGCGGGTGTTGGGGAAGATCCCGGACTTGGACTCGCACAGGCTGAACATGAAATGAAATGAAAATCACTTATTGTCACAAGTACGCTTCAAATGAAGTTCCTGTGAAAAGCCCCTAGTCGCCACATTCCGGCGCCTGTTCGGGAAGGCTTGTACTTGGGGGGGCGGGACTTTAATACGGTTATAGATCCGAGGCTGGATCGGTCGAGTTCAAGGACAGGGAGGGTGCCGGCCGCGGCAAAGGGGGGGGGGGGGGGGGGGGGGGAGGGGGGGGCAGATCCGTGGAGGTTCAGACGACCAAGAGCGAAGGAGTTTTCTTTTTTTTTCCCACAATCCAGTGTACTCCCGGATTGTTTTTTTTGTTTTTGACAGGGCTTTGCTGGCAGGGGTGGTGTATGCCAAGTATTCGGCAATTGTTGTGTCAGACCATGCCCCACACTGGGTGGATTTACCGGTGAGCAAGGAGAGGGGGGGGGGGTGTGTCAGCGCCGCAATGGAGATTGGATGTAGGACTGTTAGCAGATGAGGAGGTGTGTGTACGGGTGAGGGAGGCCATCCAGAATTATGTGGAGATAAATGACACAGGGGAGGTTTCGGCAGCAACAGTATGGGAGGCAGTACTGAAGGCAGTAGTTAGGGGGAGCTGATTTCATAGAGATGGGCAGAGATGGATAGGCTGGTTAGGGAGATCCTCCAGGTGGACAGAAGGTACTTGGAAGCCCAAGAGGCGGGGTTGTTGAAGGAACGGCAGAAACTGCAGATGGAGTTTGGTCTGATATCCACGGGGAAGGCGGTGGGGCAGTTGAGGAAGGTGAGGGCGCAGTGTATGAATATAGGATGAAGGCCAGTAGGATGTTAGCACACCAGCTCAGGAAATAGGAATCGGCCAGGGAGGTAGGAAGAGTGAAGAATAGAGAGGGGGTTTACGATTTCGGACCCAGCAGGGGTGAACGGGGTGTTCAAGGAATGTTACAGTCGGCTGTATGAGTCGGATTCCACCAGTTGGGGTGGAGGGGATGAGGCAATTCTTTTTTATTTTATTTTTTAATTTTTAAAAATATATTTAGAGCACCCAATTCATTTTTTCCAATTAAGGGGCAATTTAGTGTGGTCAATCGGGGCCTCACGGTAGCATGGTGGTTAGCATCAATGCTTCACAGCTCTAGGGTCCCAGGTTCGATTCCCGGCTGGGTCACTGTCTGTGTGGAGTCTGCACGTCCTCCCCGTGTGTGCGTGGGTTTCCTCCGGGTGCTCCGGTTTCCTCCCACAGTCCAAAGATGTGCGGGTTAGGTGGATTGGCCATGCTAAAATTGCCCGTAGTGTAAGGTTAATGGGGGGGATTGTTGGGATACGGGTTACGTGGGTTTAAGTAGGGTGATCATTGCTCGGCACAACATCGAGGGCCGAAGGGCCTGTTCTGTGCTGTACTGTTCTATGTTCTATGTTCTAATCCACCTGCCCTGCACATCTTTGGGTTGTGGGAGTGAAACCCATGCAGACATGGGGAGAATGTGCAAACTCCATACAGACAGTGACCCACAGCCGGGTTCGAACCTGGGATCTCGGCGCCGTGAGGCTGCAGTGCTAACCCACTGCGCCACCGTGCGGCCCTGGGATGAGGCAATTCTTCGAAGATTTGGAGTTTCTGAAGGTGAAGGAAGGATTGGTAGAGGGGCTGGGAGCCACAATCGGGATTGTTGGATTAATAGAGGGATTGGAGGCCATGCAGTTGAGCAAGGCCCCAGGACCGCACAGATACCTAGTGGAATTTTACAAGACGTTTTCTGGAGTGCTGGGTCCGCTGCTGTTGAGGTCATTTAATGAGGCTAGAGAGCGGGATGTTCTTCCCCCAACAATGTCATAGGCTTCGATTGATCTCCACAGGATCTCCATTGATCCTGAAGCAGCAGCAGGACCTGAAACAATGGGGGTCATACAGAACAATCCACTGACTAAATGTTGACGCCAAATTGCTGGCCAAGGTTTTGGCCTTGAGAATAGAGGATTGCTGTTCCGGGGGTGATAGGGGAGGATCAGACGGGATTTGTCAAAGGTAGGCAGTTAACTGCCGCATTAGGAGGCTCGTGAAAGTCATCATGATGGCCTCCGAGGGAATGGATGTGGAGATGGTGGTCGGTATGGATGCGGAGAAGACCTTCGACCGGGTGGAGTAGAAGTATTTGTGGAAGGTTGTGGTAATCACTGCTGTATATTAGGAGATGTGTGGTAAGACCCTGTACTACAGGTATGGGAGTAGTCCCTGCCTGCTGGCTCCGCCCAGTAGGCGTAGTATAAATATGTGTGCTCCCCATACAGCAGCCATTTTGTCAGCTGCTGTAGGAGGCCACACATCTTAGTGTAATAAAGCCTCAGTTGTATTCAACTCTCTTCTTTGTGCAATTGATCGTGCATCAGAGGTCCTGGGGCGGTTTGGGGTTGGGCAGGGTTTTGTAGACTGGGTCCGGCTGCTGTACCAGGCACCGGTGGCGAGTGTGCGGACGTACCAAGTGAGCTTGGAATACCTTAGATTGAGCCGGGGGATGAGGCAGGGAAGTTCCTCTCCCCACTGTTGTTTGCCTTGGCTACAGAGCCATTGGCGATGGCGCTGAGAGCCTCAAAGGACTGGAAGGGGTGGAACACAGGGTCTCATTATATGCGGGTGACCTTCTCCTGTATATTTCTGACCCGCTAGAGGGGATGGGAGAGATTATGCGGATCCTAGGGGAATTTGACCGGTTCTCGGGGTCTAAATTAAATATGGGGAAAAGTGAGGTTTTTGTGATCCAGGTGAGAGGGCAGTAGAGGAGGTTGGGGGAGTTGCCGTTTAAAGTGGTGGGAGGGAGTTTTAGGTCCTTGGGAATTCAGGTGTCATGGGGATGAGAACACTTTTCCAGGAGACTCATCCGGAGTGAGACTCATACAGAGTGGGAGATTGAAACTTGGTAATTTGGTGCAGTGAGGTAAATCAGCAAAGGTAAGTGGAAAATCTAATTCTGCTGTTTTTCAGTTAAAAGTGCAGTGTGGAGCTTAGTGTCTGATTGGTTGAAGCTGCCCCCACCCTAATTGCTGAGAGGCAGTTATCTGTCAATCACCTGAGGCCTGTTTAGGGGCACATTGTATTCTTCTCTTTGAAGTTTAGGTATTTTTTGAGTCATCAGTTAGCTGAGGTCTGTATAAAAGACAGACAGACAGCGCGCAAAGTAAGCGAGCACTTTTCCAGGAGATCATCCGGAGTGAGACTCATACAGAGTGGGAGATTGAAACTTGGTAATTTGGTGCAGTGAGGTAATTCAGTGCAGAGTGTGAGGAGGTGCTTTTTAACCCTGGTAAGTGACTGGTAAGTAGTCTCTCTTTTTCTTTTCATTGTCGAATTTATTTATTTTTATTTTGAAATTCTAGTTGTTTAAGTTTACCAAGGGTTTAAGACATGGCAGGAGATCCCAGACCCGTGTCATGCTCCTCGTGTGCGATGTGAGAGCTCAGGGACACGTCCACTGTCCCTGGCTCCTTCACGTGCAAGAAGTGTGTTCAGTTGCAGCTCTTGTTAGACCGCTTGACGGCTCTGGAGCTGCGGATGGACTCACTTTGGAGCATCCGCGATGCTGAGGAGGTCGTGGATAGCACGTTTAGCGAGTTGGTCACACCGCAGGTGAAGGTTACTGAGGGAGATAGAAAATGGGTGACCAAAAGAAAGAGCAAGAGTAGGAAGGCAGTTCAGGTGTCCCCTGCGGTCATCTCCCTGCAAAACAGATATACCGCTTTGGATACTGTTGAGGGAGATGGCTCACCAGGGGAAGGCAGCAGCAGCCAGGTTCATGGCACCGTGGCTGGCTCTGCTGCACAGCAGGGCAGGAAGAAAAGTGGCAGGGCTATAGTGATAGGGGACTTGATCGTAAGGGGAATAGACAGGCGGTTCTGTGGACGCAATCGAGACTCCAGGATGGTATGTTGCCTCCCTGGTGCAAGGGTCAAGGATGTCTCGGAGCGGCTGCAGGACATTCTTGGGGGGGAGGGTGAACAGCCAGCTGTCGTGCTGCACATAGGCACCAACGATACAGGTAAAAAACGGGATGAGGTCCTACAAGCGGAATTCAGGGAGTTAGGAGTTAAACTAAAAAGTAGGACCTCAAAGGTAGTAATCTCAGGATTGCTACCAGTGCCACGAGCTAGTCAGAGTAGGAATGTCAGGATAGATAGGATGAATGCGTGGCTCGAGAGATGGTGCAAGAGGGAGGGATTCAAATTCCTGGGGCATTGGGACCGGTTCTGGGGGAGGTGGGACCAGTACAAACCGGACGGTCTGCACTTGGGCAGGACTGGAACCGATGTCCTAGGGGGGGGTGTTTTCTAGAGCTGTTGGGGAGGGTTTAAACTAATGTGGCAGGGGGATGGGAACCGATGCAGGAAGTTGGAAGGTAGTAAAACAGGGACAGAAACAAAAGGAAGTAAGGGAAAAAATGCAAGGCAGAGAAGACATAGTCAGAAATCCATAAGGGCGACAGTACAAGGTACAGTGACTGAGGGGAGCACAGTGAATAGGCCCAGTAATAACAAAAGGAATAAAACTGGAGATGTTAAGATTCAAAACAGAGGTAAAAAAACCAACATAAGTGTACTTTACCTGAATGCTCGTAGTATTCGGAATAAAGTAAATGAGTTGGTGGCACAAATCATCGTAAATGACTATGATTTAGTGGCCATTACTGAAACATGGTTAAAAGATGGTCACGACTGGGAGTTAAATATCCGAGGGTATCAAACTATTCGGAAGGACAGAGTGGATGGTAAGGGAGGTGGTGTTGCTCTGCTATTTAAGGATGACATCCGGGCAATAGTAAGGGATGACATCGGTGCTATGGAGGATAAGGTTGAATCCATTTGGGTAGAAATCAGGAATAGTAAGGCGAAAAAGTCACTGATAGGAGTAGTCTATCGGCCACCAAATAGTAACGAGATGGTTGGGCAGGCAATAAACAAAGAAATAACTGATGCATGTAGAAATGGTACAGCAGTTATCATGGGGGATTTTAATCTACATGTCGATTGGTTTAACCAGGTCGGTCAAGGCAACCGTGAGGAGGAGTTTATAGAATGTATCCGCGATAGTTTCCTAGAACAGTATGTAATGGAACCTATGAGGGAACAAGCGGTCCTAGATCTTGTCCTGTGTAATGAGACAGGATTGATTCATGATCTCATAGTTAGGGATCCTCTCGGAAGGAGCGATCACAATATGGTGGAATTTAAAATACAGATGGAGGGTGAGAAAGTAAAATCAAATATTAGTGTTTTGTGTTTAAACAAAGGAGATTACAAGGGGATGAGAGAAGAACTAGCTAAGGTAGACTGGGAGCTAAGACTTTATGGTGGAACAGTTGAGGAACAGTGGAGAACCTTCCAAGCGATTTTCCACAGTGCTCAGCAAAGGTTTATACCAACAAAAAGGAAGGACGGAAGAAAGAGGGAAAATCGACCGTGGATATCTAAGGAAATAAGGGAGAGTATCAAATTGAAGGAAAAAGCATATAAAGCGGCAAAGATTGCTGGGAGATTAGAGGACTGGGAAATCTTTAGGGGGCAACAGAAAGCTACTAAAAAAGCTATAAAGAAGAGTAAGATAGAGTATGAGAGTAAACTTGCTCAGAATATAAAAACAGACAGTAAAAGTTTTTACAAATATATAAGACAAAAAAGAGTGGCTAAGGTAAATATTGGTCCTTTAGAGGATGAGAAGGGAGTTTTAATAATGGGAAATGAGGAAATGGCTGAGGAACTGAACAGGTTTTTTGGGTCGGTCTTCACAGTGGAAGACACAAATAACATGCCAGCGACTGATAGAAATGAGGCTATGACAGGTGAGGACCTTGAGAGGATTGTTATCACTAAGGACGGAGTGATGGGCAAGCTAATGGGGCTAAAGGTAGACAAGTCTCCTGGCCCTGATGGAATGCATCCCAGAGTGCTAAAAGAGATGGCTAGGGAAATTGCAGATGCACTAGTGATAATTTACCGAAATTCACTAGACTCTGGGGTGGTCCCGGTGGATTGGAAATTAGCAAACGTGACGCCACTGTTTAAAAAAGGAGGTAGGCAGAAAGCAGGAAATTATAGGCCAGTGAGCTTAACTTCGGTAATAGGGAAGATGCTGGAATCTATCATCAAGGAAGAAATTGCGAGGCATCTGGATAGAAATTGTCCCATTGGGCAGACGCAGCATGGTTTCGTAAAAGGCAGGTCATGCCTAACTAATTTAGTGGAATTTTTTGAGGACATTACCAGTGCAGTAGATAACGGGGAGCCGATGGATGTGGTATATCTGGATTTCCAGAAAGCCTTTGACAAGGTGCCACACAAAAGGTTGCTGCATAAGATAAAGATGCATGGCATTAAGGGTAAAGTAGTAGCATGGATAGAGGATTGGTTAATTAATAGAAAGCAAAGAGTTGGGATAAATGGGTGTTTCTCTGGTTGGCAATCAGTAGCTAGTGGTGTCCCTCAGGGATCCGTGTTGGGCCCACAATTGTTCACAATTTACATAGATGATTTGGAGTTGGGGACCAAGGGCAATGTGTCCAAGTTTGCAGATGACACTAAGATGAGTGGTAAAGCGAAAAGTGCAGAGGATACTGGAAGTCTGCAGAGGGATTTGGATAGGTTAAGTGAATGGGCTCGGGTCTGGCAGATGGAATACAATGTTGACAAATGTGAGGTTATCCATTTTGGTAGGAATAACAGCAAACGGGATTATTATTTAAACAATAAAATATTAAAGCATGCCGCTGTTCAGAGAGACTTGGGTGTGCTAGTGCATGAGTCACAGAAGGTTGGTTTACAAGTGCAACAGGTGATTAAGAAGGCAAATGGAATTTTGTCCTTCATTGCTAGAGGGATGAAGTTTAAGACTAGGGAGGTTATGCTGCAATTGTATAAGGTGTTAGTGCGGCCATAACTGGAGTATTGTGTTCAGTTTTGGTCTCCGTACTTGAGAAAGGACGTACTGGCGCTGGAGGGTGTGCAGAGGAGATTCACTAGGTTAATCCCAGAGCTGAAGGGGCTGGATTATGAGGAGAGGTTGAGTAGACTGGGACTGTACTCGTTGGAATTTAGAAGGATGAGGGGGGATCTTATAGAAACATTTAAAATTATGAAGGGAATAGATAGGATAGATGCGGGCAGGTTGTTTCCACTGGCGGGTGACAGCAGAACTAGGGGACATAGCCTCACAATAAGGGGAAGTAGATTTAGGACTGAGTTTAGGAGGAACTTCTTCACCCAAAGGGTTGTGAATCTATGGAATTCCTTGCCCAGTGAAGCAGTTGAGGCTCCTTCATTAAATGTTTTTAAGGTAAAGATAGATAGTTTTTTGAAGAATAAAGGGATTAAGGGTTATGGTGTTCGGGCCGGAAAGTGGAGCTGAGTCCACAAAGATCAGCCATGATCTAATTGTATGGCGGAGCAGGCTCGAGGGGCCAGATGGCCTACTCCTGCTCCTAGTTCTTATGTTCTTATAAATTAAATCTGGCCCAGTTAGTTGAGCAAATGAAGGAGGACTTTCGGAGGTAATACATGTTCCCGTTGTCACAGGTGGGGAGGGTACAGAATGTAAAGGTGACGGTTCTCCAGTGATTTCTGTTTGTTTTCCAGTGTCTCCCCATTTTTATACCAAAGGCCTTTTTTAAGTGGGTTAATGCGGTGATCTCTGGGTTTGTGTGGGCGGATAAAACCCCGCGAGTAAGGAAGGTGCTGTTGGAGTGGAGCCTAGGTGGTGGGGGTGTGGTGGGGGGGGGGGGGGGGGGGGGGGTTGTTAGCCCTGCCGAACTTTATTAATTATTACTGGGTGGCAAATATAGCCATGATCAGGAAGTGGGTAGCGGGGGAGGGGTCGGTATTGGAGCGGGTGGATGCGGCACCCTGTAAGGGCACAAGTTTAGGGGCACTGGTAACGGCATCTCTGCCGTTCTCGCCAGTCCGGTACTCCACAAGCCCGGTGGTCGTGGCGGCTCTGAGTGTTTGAGGACAGTGGCGGAAGCGTATGGGAATGGAGGGACCTTCGGTGTGCTCCAATTTGTGGCAATCACCGGTTTGTCCCGGGGAGGTTGGATGGGGGGTTTCTGAGGTGGAAGAGAGAAGAAATTGAGAGGCTGGGGGATCTGACTGGAGCTTTCCTTGTTTGGAGGATTTGGAGGAGGAGTTCAAGTTGCCGGGTGGGAATGGGTTTCGCTATCTGCAGCTTTCGACCTTTCCGCTTCTACCGCCACAGGTGATACAGGAGAAGGTAGTTTCTAAAATGAGGGTGGGGGATGGGGAAGGTCTCGGAAATTTAGATAGAGCTTATGGAGTGGGAGGGAACCCAGATAGGGGAGGTAAAGCGCAATTGGGGAAATGAGCTGGGTAATGAGCTAGAGGCAGGGCTGTGGGAGGATGCTCTGAGTAGAGTCAACACGTCCTCATCATGTGCCAGGCTCAGCCTGATGCTATTCAAGGTGGCTCACCGGGCACACATGACGGTGACCCGGATGAGCAGGTTTTTTTGGGTAGAGGACAGGTGTGTGAGGTGTGCAGGAGGGCCCGCAAATAATGTCCACATGTTTTGGGCATTCCGAAGCTGAGAGGATTCTGGCAGGGATTTGCTGGGGTCATGTCCACGGTGCTAAAGGCGAGGGTGGCGCCGAGTCCAGAGGTGATGGTTTTTGGAATGTCGGAAGACCTGGGAATCCAGAGGGTGAGAGAGGCTGACGTTTTGGCCTTTGACGCCTTGGTAGGCCGGAGATGGATCTTATTAACGTGGAGGGACTCGGAGCCCCCGAAACCGGGGGTATGGGTTAGCGACATGGCCGGGTTTCTCAGGCTTGAGTAAAGTAAGTTCGGCCGAAGAGGATCAATGTTAGGGTTCGTCCGGAGGTGACAGCCGTTTATCGACTTCTGCGGGGAAAACTAAACTGTTAGCAGATACAATAAGGGAGGAGGGGGATAGAGGGAGTTAGTTCAGTTTAGTTTAGGAGGGATCAGCGAGAGGAGATGGAGGGACTGGGGAATTGCGTGTATAAGCCATGTTGGCTGGGTATGATTGTTGGTTGGGGGGTGTAACGTACTGCATTACGTTTACATTTGTCTTTGTATCTCATGTTGTTATGCACCCATAGAAATGCCTTCATAAAATGTTTGTTAAAAAATACAAGGAGCATAGCAGAGTAAAAACAAGAATGGAGCCCCTTAAAAAGACCCTCTAGCTTTACTTTTATTGTCCATTAAATAATTAAACAAATAAAGTAAGGTTATATCGGGAAAGCAGTGCAGGTGATGTTTCACAATAGCACCATGTGGGATTCATGGAGAGAATTACGATCCTGGACATTTATATCTTCAATGGACATCTGCAAATTGAGGAAATTTAGCTCAGAGTTGTTGAGCTGGAATCTGGGGTACAGACTTTATGGTGCACCAGGGAGGCAGAGAGCTACCTGGACACTAGATCCAGGAGGAAGTCATACCTCTTAGGTTAGATTGTGGTGCATGTCTGGTCAGGGTGCAGGGACAGATGGGTGTGACCATAGCTCAGGCAGATGATGGGGACGCCAGGTGTAGTGCTTGAGAAGCCTCAGCCATTTCCCTTATTGAGGAGGTCCCTTTAGCTCAGTTGGCTGGACAGCTGGTTTGTGATGCAGAGCGAGGCCAGCAGCGTGGGTTCAATTCCCATACCAGCTGAGATTATTCATAAAGGCCCCACCTTCTGAACCTGCCCCTTGCCTGAAGTGTGGTGATCCTCATGTTAAATCACCACCAGTCAGCTCTCCCCCTCAAAGGGGAAAGCAGCCTATGATCACCTGGGACTACTATACTTTTACAGTGAAAACCGTTCCAAGCTGCAAGAAATTATAACATCCATCTGAAAGCCTACGACTGCAGAAGAATCTAACCGGAAGGCATTCATCTGAAACAAAGATTCTTATTCTTTTACTTTCATCATTATTTTACACCTCTCTTTCCCCTCTGTGTTTGTTTGTCTGTGCCTGTGTATGTGTGTATAGAGGGTGGGGAGAGTTAAAAGTGGGGGGGGGGGTTCGAGATTAAAGAGCACTTAACCTACTGTTGCCGATTTAATTATAGCTACTGTTAATAATAAAACGTTAATTGTGTTTACATTTACAAACCTGGTGACTGTAGTTATTGGGCAGCAGAAGACCTCAGGTATTTTAAAATAAGAGTTAATTTCAACCATGTTGAGACTCTGAATCAAGTGGTTTGGAATTGATCGCGGACTGGCCCAGGTTGTTGTAACCACTCACTGGCCCAGGGAGCTGGGATACTGCAGGAAGGCAGGTGACAGCCTCATTGTCTCCATTAATTACAACCCATAGTATTTCCATATCTTTCTGCCCGTAATGGGAAGGGAGAATAGAGAGACACCATTGTTATCCTTAAAGTACATACTTCTGCTTTACTAGAAAAATACATCAGTCCCTCTGTTTCTACACTGTCTGTTAAAATAATCTCAGCGTAATCCATGAAGACGGCTGACTTTCACGCCTCACCTTTTCACTCAATCAAACTAAAGAATGGAATTCTGGGCAGTGAAGCAGAGGATAGTTTGTTCAGCAATGATCTAATCTCGGCTGCAGCACTGTTCTTCGTGCTTTTTTAACAATGGGTATTTTTATTTTCTTTAGCTCCCAGACAGTTTCCCCTGGATACGTACCATTCTTGGCAAAGTTGGTGAACTTGCTCCTAGCTCTCGGCCAATCGCATTCTGTGCTGCCTTCCAAGCAAAACACAAGAGCAGGACTGTGCTTCTGGATTTGCCAGTATTTTATTTTTGTCCACAATTATGGAATTTAATACGACACACTGTAGGGAGCCATTAAAAAAAAAACAGTTAATGCAAAAGCAAAATACCACAAACGCTTGAAATCCGAATTAAAAACGGGAAGTGCTGGAAAGACTCGGCAGGTCCAGCAGCATCCGTGGGGAGAAGCTCAGAGTTAATGTTTCAGGTTGACGGCCTTCCGGCCCTTCATCGGACATGGAAAAAGGATAGCCGTGTATCAGGTTTTATGCAAGCACGGCGAAAGGATAGGGGGGAGGGAGGAATGAACCAAAGGGATGGTGTGTGATAGGATGGAAGGCAGGGGAGATTAAATAACAGAAGAGTGCGATGCAAGGCAAAACGAGATGGTAAAGGGACAAGACGGAAAAAAAAACATCATTCACATAGGAATGACAGAGCCAATGTTTGGACAGGAAATCGCGACCAATTATCTGAGCTGCCTTTCCAAAGAATTAATAACAATTTTCAGGTGATTTTTGAGCAGCGGTGCTGGAAAATGAGGCAAGCAGGGTGTCAGTGCCAGATCCCTGACCTCCACCAAAAAAGGTCATTGTTGCTCGGGAATCAGATGTACAATTTTAAGATTTTCTTTGAGCAGCAAATCGGAGGACATAGGATCTCCACAGTGCAGCAGGAGGCCCTTTAGCCCTTCGGGTCTGCACTGACCCTCCGAAAAAACATCCTACCGAGGTCCACTCCCCCGACCCATCCCCGCAACCCCACCTAACCTGTACATCTTTGGACACAAAGGGGCAACTTGGGCATGGCCAATCCACCTAACTTGCGCATCTTTGGACTGCGGGAGGAAACCGGAGCACCCGGAGGAAACCCACGCAGACACGGGGAGAATGTGCAAACTCCACAGAGACATTCAGCCAAGGCTGCAATTAAACCCGGGTCCGTGCCGCTGTGAGGCAGCAGTGCTAACCACTGTGTCGCGGTGCTGCCCACATAGATAGAACATAGAACAGTACAGCACAGAACAGGCCCTTCGGCCCTCAATGTTGTGCCGAGCAATGATCACCCTACTTTTACACATAGTTTTACTGAACTTGCATTTTGGGAGGTTGAAGAGAGGGATAGAACTGGAAAATAGAGATGTGTCAAAATTGTACAGCATTTTTGTTGGGCCAGACTTGAGAGTACCATGCACAGTTCTATCTCCATATTATAAGAAGGATGTAGAACAGTAATGGGCAAACGTTTTGCCCATTGGATCACATCCAGGTATGGAAATGCTATTGGGGCCATAAATGTCCAAGAAATGAACAATTGAGATAAAGCTAATTTTTGTACAAGTAAATACAAATCCGTTATTATCATAGTTTTACCATTTTATTTTATTTAGCCAATGCAAATCCTCAAAACCAAACAATCGCCTCATTTTTCAGGCACTTAAGTCTGTAGAGGGGACACACCTCGGTAATTTTTTTTGTGTTTAATAAGGGGGTTTGTGCACCCAAAGGGGTTTATACTGAGGCCCCAGAAGTGGAGTTTGGCTGCAGAGAGGCCTTGGCCTCTCCTGAACCTATTTATCACAGAGCACTCGAACTCTGGTAGTACAAAGCCTGCCATTTAGCATGTTATACCGTCAATTCACTGCAAGACTGTGAGAACAAGTGAATATAAGGCTTTATTATCCAGGAACACGCCTGCCAGTGTCTGCTGTACAAATGGGTGCCACCCACAGGTGGCCGATCTATATATCGCCGCAGGGAGGGTGGAGCCAGAGACGGAGCCCACCGGGGTTCCAGTACAGTACCTGGAAGTAGACCGTATTATCATTTCCAGGTCATAGGTCACAGCACTATACAGACAGTTCATACTTAGGTGAATACATTCACCACATAGCAGCTGAGGTTTGTCACAAGGAACTTGTTTGTGGCTTCTCTGGTTTCTCATATCTTGATCCAAAGGATGTTGGCTGGTAGATCTTGCTCAGGGAGGGTCCTCCATATGGTGTTCCGTATTGAACCAACATAACAATGCATTACAATCATTAAGTCAAACCTTTTTCAGGCCCTCTTGTTTTAACGTGGGCAATGCAATCTTAGAATCATAGAACCTTAGAATGCAGAAGGAGGCCATTCAGCCCATCGAGTCTGCACCGACCCTCTGAAAAAGTACCTTACCTGGGCCCAATACCCAACCCTATCCCCGTAACCTCACCTAGGCGCAATTTAGCATAGCCAATCCATCTAACCTGCACATCAAAGACCGCTGTCATTCTTATTGTACAAATCTGCAATAAAAAGCTGTGGCGCTGGTCAGTTATCTGGGACTTATGGTGAGGTTTGGGATATTCCAGCATGGAAACGTGTTTGCACGCATGTGTAGAGCCAAGGACCTTCTGTGCCAGCAAATATTTACAAACTTAGGTCGCTCAAATTCATCCAGTTTTTCTGGTTGCATTTTTCTTTGAAGTTGCTATCTTAATGTTAGAAATGCTCTGTTACGTTTGTAGTATAGGGATCTGGTACAGAAGGGGCAAGGTGGAACTGAGTACAGTACCATCAACACAGTGATGTAAGAGAACACATGACCTGCACCTAGCGGTCACCCTAGTGTTGGACAGAGCTGTGAGTACAAGCCAGCATGGAGACAGCTCCTAGCATGGACATTTCCTGTACCTATGAAAATAGTTCCTAGTAGTTAATGAACTACTGAATATTAGACCATAAGGCATAAGGGCAGAATTAGGCCATTCGGCCCATCAAGTCTGCTCCGCCATTCAAACATGGTTGATATGTTTCTCGTCACCATTCTCCTGCCTTCTCCATAACCGCTGATCCCCTTATTAATCGAGAGCCTATCTATCTCTGTTTTAAACAAACTCAATGATTTGGCCTCCACAGCTTTGTGTGGCAAAGACTTCTACAGATTCACCACCCATCTCATCTCAGTTTTAAAGGATCGTCCCTCTATGTCCACTCTATCTGGAGCTCTCAGTATTCTGTAAGTTTCAATAAGAAACTTCTAACTCCACCAAGTATAAACCTAGAGACCTCCACCACTCCTCATATGACAAGCTCTTCATTCCAGGGATCATTCCAAGGCCAGCACATCCTTCCTTAGATACGCAGAGCAAAACTGCTCACAATATTCCAAATGGGGTCTGCCCAGAGCCTTATACAGCCTCAGAATACATCCCTGCTCTTGTATTCTAGCCCTCTCGATATGAATGCAAACATTGTTATTTTAGGCTGCATCGGGGGACGAGACAGGAATGCCCCCTCTCCCCACTGTTGTTCGCGTTAGCTATAGAGCCGTTGGCAAATTGCACTAAGAGCTTCAAGGGGCTGGAAGGGGCTGCGTTCAGGGGGGAGTGGAACACAGAGTCTCGCTCCACGCAGATGACCTGCTCCTGTGTGTATCAGACCAAGTAGAGGGGATGGAAGAAATTATGAGGATTCTGGGGGAATTTGGCCGGTTTTCGGGGTACAAACTAAATATGTGGAAAAGTGAGATGTTTGCGATCCAGGCAAGGGGACAGGGGAGGCGATTGGGGGAACTGCCATTTAGAGTGGTGGGGGAAGCTTTCAGTATCTAGGTATCCAAGTGGCACGGGAATGGGAACGGTTGCACAAACTTAATCTGGCCCGACTAGTAGACCAAATGAAGGACGATTTCTGAAGGTGGGACGCGCTCCCATTGTCATTAGCTGGGAGGGTCCAGACGGTGAAGATGACGGTCCTTCCGAGATTCCTGTTTGTGTTCCAGTGTCTCCCCATCTTTATTCCGCGGTCCTTTTTTAAACGGGTCAACAAAGTGATCACTGGCTTTGTATGGGCGGGTAAGACCCCGCGAGTAAAAAAGGGGATGCTTGAGTGGAGCCGGGGAGAAGGCGGGCTGGCGCTGCCAAACTTCATTAACCACTATTGGGCGGCGAATATAGCCATGATGAGGAAATGGGTGGTGGGGGGTGGGTCAACATGGGAGCGTGTGGAAGCGGCTTCATGTAAGGGCACCAGCTTGGGGGTGTTGATAACGGCGCCTCTGCCGTTCCCGCCGGCGTGGTGGTGGTGGTGGCCCTGACAGTATGGGGGCAATGGAGGAAGCATGTGGCAGCGGAGGGAGCATCGATCTGGTCTCCAATTTGTCATAATCACCGGTTTGCCCCGGGAAGGATGGACGGGGGGTTTCGGAGATGGCAGAGGGCAGGAATTGAGAGGATGGGGATACGTTTAAAGAGGGGAGCTTTCCTAGCTTGAGGGAGCTGGAGGAGAAATTGGGATTGGCGAGGGGAAACAAATTCAGGTACCTGCAGGTGCGGGACTTCCTACGTAGGCAGGTCTGATTCTTCCCGCTCCTACCACCAAGGGGGATACAGGACAGCGTAGTATCCAGAGTGTAGGTGGGAGAAGGGAAGGTCTCTGACATCTATAAGGAACTCATTGGGTCAGAGGATATGCAGACTGCGGAGCTGAAGTGCAAGTGGGAAGAGGAGTTAGGAGGAGAGATGGAGGATGGTCTCTGGGCGGATGCATTGAGTAGAACGAACGAGTCCACAACATGCGCCAGGCCCAGCCTGATACAGTTTAAGGTCGTTCACCGGGCTCACATGCATGGCAGTGGCCCGGATGAGGAGGTTCTTTGGGGTAGAAGATAGGTGAGCAAGGTGTGCGGGGGTAGGGAGCAGCGAACCATCTCCACTTGTTTTTGACATGCCAAAGCTCAGGGGATTATAAGAACATAGAACATAAGAACTAGGAGCAGGAGTAGGCCATCTGGCCCCTCGAGCCTGCTCCGCCATTCAATTAGATCATGGCTGATCTTTTGTGGACTCAGGGGTTTATGACAGGGGTTTGCAGATGTCATGTCCACGGTGTTAAAAACAAGGGTGGCACCGAGTCCAGAGGTGGCAATTTTCTGTGTGTCGGAAGATCTGGGTATTCAGGAGGAGAAAGAGGCAGATGTTCTGGCCTTTGCTTCCCTGGTAGCCCGGAGACGGATACTATTAGCTTGGAGGGACTCAAAGCCCCCAAAATCGGAGACCTGGCTGTCTGACATGACTAGCTTTCTACGTTTGGAGAAAAGCAAGTTTGCATTGAGAGGATCACTGTTAGGGTTCGCCCGGAGGTGGCAACCGTTTGTCGACTTCTTCACGGGAAATTAATCGTCAGCAGAATGGTGGGAGGGGTGGGGGGGTTAGTTTAACTTCAAGTAGGGGGTTAATAAAGGTGGGACTTGTAAGGGAGGAAGCAGACTTTTTGCATTATGTTTATAGACTCATGTACATTGTTTATTTTGTCATTGTTGCAAAACAAAAAATACCTCATTATTAAAAAAAATGAATGCGAACATTGCATTTGCCTTCCTAACTTCCGACTGAACCTGCACATTAAACTTAAGAGAATCGTGAGCAAGGACTCCCAAGTCCCTTTGTGCTTCTGATTTCCGGTGCCTTTTCCCATTTAGAAAATAGTCTATGCCTCCTTTCTTCCTAAAATGCATAACCTCACACCTTTCCACATTGTCTTCCATCTGCCACTTCTTTGCCCACTTTCCTAGCCTGTCCAAGCCCTTCTGCAGCCCCCCTGCTTCCGCAATACTACTTGTTATTCTTCATATCTTTGTATCATCTGCAAACTTAGCAACAGTGCCTCCAGTTCCTTCTTCCAGATCGTTAATGTACATTGTGAAAAGTTGTAGTCCCAGCACAGACCCCTGAGGCACACCATTAGTCATCGGCTGCCATCCTGAATAAGACCCCTTTATCCCCACTCTCTGCCTTCTACCTGTCAGCCAATCCTCTATCCATGTCAGTATCTAGACCTTAATGCCATGGGCTCTTAACATATTTAACAGTCCCTTTTATGGCATCTTGTCAAAGACCGTCTGGAAATCTAAATAGACCACATCCACTGGTTCTCCTTTGTCCAACTTCCTCGTTATCTCCTCAAAGAATTCTAACAGATTTGTCAGACATGACCTCCCCTTGACGAAGCCATGCTGACTCAGTCCTATTTTACCATACACTTCCAAGTACTCTGCAATCTCATCTTTAATAATGGACTCTAAAATCTTACCAATGACCAAAGTCAGGCTAACCGGCCGATAATTTCCCATCTTCTGCCTCCCTCTCATTTTAAACAGGAGTGTTACATTAGCCATTTTCCAGTCCTCTGGGACCCTTCCTGCCTCCAATGATTGCTGAAAGATTACCACCAATGACTCCACAATCCCCTCAGCTATCTCCTATCGAACCCTGGGATGTAGTCCATTCGGTCCAGGTGATTTATCCACCTTCAGACCTTTCAATTTCCCCAGAATCTCTCCTTATTGATGGCCACTACACTCACCTCTGCCCCTGATTCTCCTGAAGTTCTGGTATCCCATTGGTATTTTTCACCGTGAAGACTGATACAATGTAACTATTCAGTGCTGGTTTAGCACACTGGGTTACCAGGAGCACAGAGGATACATTCAAACATCCTCAAAGCCTTGTTATGCAAGGAAGATATTAGGAAATTGGGTCCAGAAATGATATCAAAGATGTAACAGGAAATTTGGGGGTAAACCAATAGAGGAAAAATAATGCTAGCTAAGAGTCAGAGGGATACGCCCACACCTGGCCAAGTTACATTGTCCCAGTCAGAGTTAAACCTGGTGGTAATACACAGGATGCCCCAGATCCATTGTTCTTTGGGACACTCATGTCTGACCAGCTATTAGCCTGTTACAGAAACTGATGGCCTCTTTGTCTGTCAACGGGAAGTTAGTTACATATCATTAGCATGGCTCTGTGTAAACAACAAGGATAATGATGATAGATTCAAGTCTGGAAACCCCAGAGAACCTTTGTTTAAGCAGCTGGGCGGAGCTTAGAGAGAGAGAGAATACTGTTTTAAATAGGTAGAGGAAAAGGCTTTGGAAATCAACCGCAACAGGTAATGAAATTTGATACCCAGGCATGCTTTGGAAAAGGGTTCTGAACGAATGTTCCCAACAGAAGAAACATTGCTTCGTAAATGCAAGTATTGCCTTTGTCTGTCTGTGTAAGTGGCATGAGAGCTGCATGTTCTCTTACAGTGTTGTTTAATGGGAACTAGTGTCATAAGGTTAAGAAACTGCATGCAATCGGTTATTGTTAGGTTTGAAGTCTAAACGTTTAAATATTGTTTACTTTTCTTCTAATAAAGTTTGTTTATAAAATAACCAAGCGCTATTTCTGATATTATCACCCCTGGGAGAAATCGATCCTTCCACACAAACTTAAAACTTAAAACAGTTATGGTTCTGGTCCAGCTTCTTAGCCACTGTTGAGAGCTGACCAGGCGTCCATAACAGCCGCCCTTAAAAAATGCACCAACCCCATTGACTTGCTCGAGACCACAAAAACTGGAGATGCATCCATAAAGGTGCAAACCATTTTGAACATTCCCAACAGGCCCAGGTGGAGGAGCGTACCAAAATCTGTGCATCTCATCCACTCGCCTCATTAAACATTAGCTGCCCCACCGATGGCAGAGCTTGCGGATCCAGTATTGGACTTTTTAGTCACCTCAGGACCCTCAGCCCCAAAGTGGAAATAAGCCATCCTCTGTCTCGAGGGACTGCTTCAGAACAAAGAACGGCTCACGCATTTCAGTCTCCCATTGATCACGCCAGATGATGAGGATGATTAAGGAGGCAGGGAGCTCTCCACTGGTATCTTCACAGTGGTGGAGCAGCCTCCTGCTAAGTCCAGAGGCACACTGGAGGTAGCCTCCAGGTAGTAGGCCGAATGGCCATCAGAGCCGCAGGCTGTTGGCACGACCGACTGTACATACAGCCCAAATAAATCCACCTGTGGGGCTTACCATCCACTTGGCAGGGGCCTATTGGCTTCAGATTTCTCATCACCTTTAATAAAAACAGAAAATGCCGAACAATCTCAGCAGGCCTGACAGCATTTGTGGAGAGAGGACGGACTCTATGTCGAATGGCGACAAGTCGCCCAGACTCGAACGTTAGCTCCATTCTCTCTCCACAGATGCTGCCAGATCTGCTCAGATTGTCTGGAATTTTCAGTCTTCGTTTCAGATTCCAGCATCCGCAGTAATTTGCTTTCATCTTTTCTCCTCGTTTTTAATTTTGTTTCATGTCTCCAGGTGCATCTCAGCGATGATGCTCTTTCCTCACTGCCTGACCTGCACTCGCCTCTCTTGTTGGAAGCCTTAACGGCATTGGAAAAAGCACAAAATACTGCAGATGCTGGAAATCCGAAATAAACACAGGAGGTGCAACATAAACTCAGCACATCAGTGGCAAGAGAAATAGAGTTAACTGGAAGAATCTAATACACCCTACTCTGGCATAGATAATGGCCACAATTCTCCGCCCATTGTGATTCTGTTTTTTCCGCTGGCAGTGCATCCCCATCCGGGTATTTCCAGGTGGCATCATGTGCCTTCAATGGGAAATCCCATTGACAAGTGATGGGAAGAGAGAATCCTGCCGCCAGTGAATGGAGCGTTGCTGAGAAACACACGGCTGGGGACCGGAGAACCTTGCCTACAGTCTTTGACATGTCAACTCTGTCATTCTTTTAAGTGGTCTAATGCTATAATTGATCAACACTGCCACCAGTTCCCATCACTCCCTTCTTTCTGTCACTATCATTTCTGAATGACTTGTAGCCTATTTCTATCTCCGTAACTTTACCCTTTCTGAGCTCATCTGCTGCTGAAGCCCTTTTTCATGCCGTCGTTGCCTCCAGACTATTCCACTGCACTTCTGGCTAGTCTCCCACATCTTCCAAAACTCTGCTGACCCTGCATTAACTGGCAGTAAGTCCCATTCGCCTATCACCCCGAAGTTAATCTGACTTAATGGGCCAGATTCTCCGATTTTGAGGCCACACCGGAGGAACCGTGGCGGTTTACAGTGAAAAAAAATTGGTGGCGCCCCCTCACCGATGCTGCGACCGGTGAGGGGCTGGTAGCCATGCCATAAATCACCCAGCCTCCACAAAATAAACGGCCGGAGAATTGCTGGGTTCGTGGCCGCACATGGAGACAGCCTGCAGCGGTCGCGCCATACAACCTGCCGCTGGCCGTAAGTGGACCCGACCTGCCAGATAGTGCCCCCCTGGCCACCCCCCATTAATCCCCCCGACCCTCATGGAAACCACCCCCTACCCCCCCCCCCCCCCCCCGCCCAGCCAGCAGCTCGGTTCCTGCCCGACTGTGGCGGTGCTGGACACAGTCCCCAGCCACCACACCGCATTCGCACACAGCTGGACCACACTGATGCACGATCAATAACTCTCGAAGTGCGACTGGAGTACAATTGAAGGCTTTATTGGAATAGATGTTTCCCCAGCAGCGCAGGTACAGAATGCAGCAGCTAGGGAGACACAGACTCTTATACTCTGCTCTACTGGGCGGACAGGCAGGCTTCATCAATGGTTTTACAGTATCAGGTACCTCCAACACCAATGGTCTTACAGCATCGGGTACCTCCAATCTAGGTACCATAATACCCCTAATACCGACTATCACATTCACCCCCTGTTAAAAAAAGAATCCGGAGTGGGTGGTAGTCTCACGTTATACAGCGGTGGAGGTTATGGCGGTACCTGTTGGTGGTACAGTGTCTTGCCTTATCACATGTCACACAACTATTTGCAGTATTCATTTACAAGTACATTTCACAATGAAACAATTAGTCAATCGGGGGCCCTGGTCGTCCTCTGTGATTGTCGCAGTTTCGGCGGCGATGCAGGCTCCGGCTCGGGCATCCGTGACTCCGGGAGCGTGACCCCGGCTTCTTCAGCTTCATCACCCCTGGGTGGGACCAGTGGAAGGACCGAGCCACCTGGGAAGGGGGCCACTTTGGGGTCCGCGCCGGTGGGAGGCAGGGTGGCGTACTGAGGGTTAGCGTGAAGGAGGTGGACCCTCTCGACCAAGGGGTCCGATTTGTGCGCCCGCACGTGTTTGCGGAGCAGAATAGGTCCAGGAGCTGCTAGCCAGGTTGGGAACGAGGTCCCGGAGGAGGACTTCCTAGGGAAGACAAGGAGACGTTCATGAGGTGTTTCGTTGGTCGTGGTACACAGCAGTGATCGAATGGAGTGGAGTGCATTGGGGAGGATCTCCTGCCAGCGGAAGACTGTGGATTTCCTGGACCGTAGGGCCAGGAGGATGGTCTTCCAGACCGTTCCGTTCTCCCTCTCCACCTGCCCGTTTCCCCGGGGGTTATAACTGGTTGTCATGCTCGAGGCAATGCCCTTGCTGAGCAGGAATTGATGCAGTTTGTCGCTCATGAAGGAGGACCCCCTATCACTGAGTACGTAGGCGTGGAAACTGAATAGGGTAAAGATGCTGTGGAGGGCTTTTATTTTTTTTAATTTTTAAAAAAAAAAATTTTTATTGAAATTTTTACAAAATATAAACAACTCAACTCTATTAACAAAACAACCGCGGTAACACCCCAAGAACAATTCCCACCCAACTTCAAAAGCAACTACAAACAAAAGAAAAAAACAAAAGAACACCCAACAACAAAAGGGAAAGAGATAACACCCGCCATATCCCACAAACCCATTTACACAGTTCTCCCTCCCCCCGATCCAAACCCCCCCCCCCGCCCTCCCTCCTCCCCCCCCCCCCCCCCCCCCCCCCCCCGCCCCCGGGTTGCTGCTGCTGCCGGCCTATTTCCCTACCGTTCCGCCAGGAAGTCCAGGAAAGGCTGCCACCGCCTAAAAAACCCTTGTACTGATCCCCTCAGGGCAAATTTCACCTTCTCCAATTTGATGAACACCGCCATATCATTGATCCAGGCCTCCACGCTTCGGGGCCTCGCATCCTTCCACTGAAGAAGAATCCTCCGCCGGGCTACTAGGGACGCAAAGGCCAGAACACCGGCCTCTTTCGCCTCCTGCACTCCCGGCTCCACTGCAACCCCAAAAATTGTGAGTCCCCAGCCTGGCTTGACCCTGGATCCCACCACCCTCAACACCATCTTCGCCACCCCCCTCCAAAACTCCCCCAGCGCTGGGCACGCCCAAAACATATGGGCGTGGTTCGCTTGGCTCCCCGAGCACCTAGCACACCTGTCCTCACCCCCGAAAAACCTACTCGTCCTCGTCCCAGTCATGTGGGCCCTATACAGCACCTTGAACTGTAAGCCTCGCACAGGAAGAGGAGGAATTCACTCTCTCCAGGGCATCCGCCCATGTCCCCTCCTCAATCTCCTCACCCAGCTCCTCTTCCCATTTACCCTTCAGTTCCTCCACCAAGGCCTTGTCTACCTCCTGCATCACACGGTATATGTCCGAAATCCTCCCTCCTCCAACCCACACCCCCGAGAGCAACCGATCCCGCACCCCTCGTGGGGGCAGCAAGGGGAACCCCTTGTAGAGGGCTTTTATGACGGTGGCCGCGGTCATGTCGGGACAGGGGATGGCAAATGGGAACCGGGAGTACTCATCAATCGCGTTCAGGAAGTACGTGTTGCAGTCGGTCGAAGGGAAGGGCCCTTTGAAGTCCATACTGAGGCGGTCAAAGGGGCGGGAAGCTTTCACCAGGTGCGCTTTCTCTGGCCTGTAGAAGTGCGGCTTGCACTCCGCGCAGATTTGGCAGTTCCTGATGACGGTTCTAACCTTCTCGATGGAGTAGGGCAGGTTGCGGGTCTTGATAAAATGGAAGAATCAAGTGACCCCCATTTCATAATATACACCAGTATATCATGGTGCAGACACACACTGATGGACATACACTAGGACCAATCAACATGCACAAACACCGCAGTCAATCACCAGTTAGAACACACGTACTATAAAGATAGAGGGCATCACTTTTCCCGCTCATTCTGGATGCTGCCTCTCAGAAGCACAAGAGCTCATCAAGTACAGTACAAACTCACACCGCGTGCTGAGAGATTCAACTGATTCGGACAGGCACAGGTCTCTAGTTAAACTAGCATCGTGTAAACCCACAGTTATAGTATGTCTAGTATTTTATAAGAGTTAACAAAATAGTGTTGAACCTTCTTCAGTGTTGGTGGCATATGTCTGCTTCACAAGTCCACAGTGCCCAACACTTCATAGTACCAGTAGTTGAGGGATGTTAGTAATTCTGAGACCTACCTACCAATGATCAGCCTTCCACCAATCTTCAGCCATCCTACAGTATGGACACTGTTTGCCGGCCGCCGCCCCTCCGCATTACCGGGAACCTGGGCTCCTATTGGAAGATTTTTAAACAGCGCTTCCAGCTATACCTTGAGGCCATGGACCTGGAAGCTGCCTCGGATGCACGGAAAACTGCTCTCCTCCTCTCCACAGCCGGGGACCATACCCTCCACATCTTTAACTCGCTCACCTTCGCTGACGGGGAGGATAAATCAAAGTTCAAGACGATCCTCCTAAAGTTCGACAGCCACTGCGAGATCGAGGCAAACGAGAGCTTCGAGTGATATATATTTCAGCAGCGCTTACAGGGTAAGGACGAACCTTCCCAGTCCTTTATCACCCACCTCCGTGTCCTTGCGCAGTCCTGCAACTACGGGTCCACCTCTGACTCCATGATACGCGACCAGATAGTTTTTGGTGTGCAGACGGAGCCCCTTCGCCAGCAGCTTCTTAAAGTCAAACAGCTCACCCTGTCCACTGCCATAGAGACCTGCGTGTTCCACGAGCACGCCTCCACGCGATATTCCCGCATCCAGGCCGCTGAAACGGCGCAGCAAGCTCTCCACGAGGCAGAACAGGTCCAGGTCATCAAGTCGCTCCAGGGCCTAAGCCTGGATGAAGACAGCCATTTTGCGCGCTTTTCGTGGGCTCCCGCGCTGGGATGCAACGAATGTGGTGACGTAGAAGAACGTACTGCGCAGGCGCGCACCACGCTGGATCGTACCGCGCATGCGCGGTGGTGTAACGAACGCGCCGACGCAACAGCGTGTGGCAACTGTGGCTCCGCCCACTTAAAGCGGCAATGTCCCACGAAGACCCAACAATGTTTGCAGTCTGGCAAACTTAGCCACTATGCTGCTTTATGCAGGTCGACTCAGCCTGCTAGTTTCCGAAGATCCAGCCAACCTTGCAGGGTTGTCCGGGCCATTCAGCCCACAATCAACGAGCCTGTCCCAGACCTGTCCTCTGACTTTGACAGCGATGACCTGCAAGCCCCTTTCCAAGTCAGCATCATAACCAAGAACAGGATGTCTCCTAAGTGCAGCACCAAACCCATTCCGATACACAGCATTGATCCGGATGATGAGTGGTGTGCTACCCTTACGGTCAACCAGAATTCTTCGCCCACCTCAGAGACTGAATTTATGAACTTTGATAATTTATGGACTCTGAGATGTTTCCTTCCTTGTTAGATCATTTTCTATTGGTTTGTATATAGCACTGTTCTTGTTCAATTTGGTGCATACTAATTATCTGCACCAGGCACCTTCCCTTGTATATAGCTTTGTTTCCTGTATATAGATCTGTACATATGTCTTCGCACCTCACCTGTAGTTAGGAACATTCTTCACACACCCACAGTATTTATTGTCACACATTCACATCAAATTTTTTTTTAAAGGGGGAATGTCATAATATACACCAGTATATCATGGTGCAGACATACACTGATGGACATACACTAGGACCAATCAACATGCACAAACACCGCAGTCAATCACCAGTTAGAACACATGTACTATAAAGATAGAGGGCATCACTTTTCCCGCTCATTCTGGATGCTGCCTCTCAGAAGCACAAGAGCTCAACAAGTACAGTACAAACACACACCGCGTGCTGAGAGATTCAACTGATTCGGACAGGCACAGGTCTCTAGTTAAACCAGCATTGTGTAAACCCACAGTTATAGTATGTCTAGTATTTTATAAGAGTTAATAAAATAGTGTTGAACCTTCTTCAGTGTTGGTGGCATATGTCTGCTTCACAGGTCCATAGTGCCCAACACCTCACCTCGGGTGGCAGAGATCCTCGTGGAGGGTGCGGAGTCGGTCCGCTTGTGCGTTGGCACATGTGCCGTGGGATAGGGCATTAGGAGACTCATTTAGCTTCCCGGGACGATACAAGATCTCATAGTTGTAGGTGGAGAGCACGATCCTCCACCATAAGATCTTATCGTTCTTTTTTTTTTTTTTAAATTTAGATTAGCCAATTATTTTTTCCAATTAAGGGGCAATTTAGCGTGGCCAATCCACCTACTCTGCACATTTTTGGGTTGTGGGGGCGAAACCCACGCAGACACGGGGAGAATGTGCAAACTCCACACGGACAGTGACCCAGAGCCGGAATCGAACCTGGGACCTCAGCGCCGTGAGGCGGTTGTGCTAACCACTAGGCCACCGTGCTGCCCCAGATCTTATCGTTCTTTATCTTGCCCCGCTGTGCATTATCGAACATGAAGGCTACCGACCATTGATCAGTGAGGAGCATGAATCTCCTGCCGGCCAGGTAATGCCTCCAATGCCGAACAGCTTCAATGGAGGAATGACGGATTTCTGAAGCATGGAGGGTGCGTGAGAAGAAGGCCACGGGCCTGCCCGCTTGGTTGAGGGTGGCTGCCAGAGCTATGTTGGCCGCGTCACTCTCGACTTGGAAGGGAAGGGATTCATCGATTGCGTGCATCGAGGCCTTTGCGATGTCTGCTTTTATGCAACTGAAGGCCTGGCGAACCTCTGCCGACAGGGGGAAAACCGTGGCTTGGATTAGTGGGCGGACCTTGTCCGCATAATTGGGGACCCACTGGGCATAATATGAAAAAACCCCATGCAACGTTTCAAGGCCTTGGAGCAGTGTGGGAGGGGAAACTCCATGAGCGGGCGCCTGCGTTCGGGGTCGGGGCCTATGACTCCATCGTGCACTACGTAGCCGAGGATGGCTAGATGGTCGGTGCTAAATACGCACTTCTCCTTATTATAGGTCAGGTTAAGGAGATTGGCGGTGTGGAGAAATTTGCGGAGGTTGGTGTCATGGTCCTGCTGGTCGTCGCCGCAGATGGTGACGTTGTGGAGGTATGGAAACGTGGCCCGCAAACTACTGGTCAATCATTCGGTCCATCTCCTGTTGGGACTAGATGTTTCCCCCAGCAGCGCAGGTACAGAATGCAGCAGCTGGGGAGACACAGACTCTTATACGCCACCTTACTGGGCGGAAGCAGCAGGCAGGATTCACCAATGGTCTTACAGCATCGGGTACCTCCAACCTAGCTACCGTAATACCCCTAATACCGACTACCACACAAACATTCCCCGCGCCATTGTGAACTTGGTTTATCGAGGGTGGAGAGCCTTATGGTGATGTCCTGAGGCTGTTCCAACAGTGCGCGCCGAGCTCCGCAATGATGCAGTTTCGGAGGGGTCGGAGCGAAAATAGGCACCGCCCCCAATTCCATTGTAAAAAAGGGATTCTCCGCCCGATCGCCGATTACGATATAGGCATTGGCAGATATTCGCCAAATATCTCCTTCCACAACTCAAGTGTCAACACTTTGTTTAATGTCAAAGGCGCTGCCGAATCAGAGAATAGTGACTGCAAAAGAGACCACTCGACCCATCGAGTCCATGTCAGCTCTCTGCAAGTGTAGTTCAGCTAGTCCCACTCCCTGGCAATTAGTTTTTTAAATCTTCAGGTGTATCCAACTCCCTTTTGAAAGCCACAATTGGGTGTTCCCCCTCGCCACACTCAGGCATATTTATTCTACATCCTAACCGCTTTCTCGGTCAAAATAAAATGTTTTCTGATGTTGCCTTTGGTTCTTTTGCCAATCTCCTTAAATGGATAATAAAAACAAACGGAAAGGGCTGGGGCAACAACAGAAAGAAAGATAACGAGCAAGTGTGGCAACTGGGCTTCCACCCGAATCAGCTTTCGCGGAGTTGGTGGAGCAGATCTTCAATGACAGCTCCCCCAGACCTGGAAGGTTTCTTTCCAAAAGGCACCTCTAGAGATCAGCCCAAGGCGATATAATTTAAAGAGGCGGAACTGAAAATTGCTGGATAAAACTCAGCAGGTCTGGTGGGGGGGGGGGGGGGGGAGAGAGAGAGAGAGAGAAACAAGTAAACTTTTTCGAGTGCATGCAACCCATCTGCAGAACTTTTAAAAAGTTTGTGGGAGATCATTCCCCAGATGCAGGGCAATCTGGAAGGTGCATAATCGGGATGCAGAACGTGGCAATTCAAATTGATAATATTTATAATAAGTCCCCTGGACGAGTGGAACTCGAATTCGTGCAACAAGCAGCATTTTTATCGAATCCTACTTCTTGCAATCAGCTTTCTATTTGCGTGGATTTAATGCTGCCTGTTGCAATGAAGCTTTCAAGCCCTGCGGACAGGTTGCAAAGCTCTCCCGGCGCTTCCAGTGCGCAGCCTCACCCCGCGCGGCCGCCGCCGCCTTTCCGCGCGAGCACCGTCTCGTCCAATGGGCGCGCGGCCTGGTTCTGGCCAGCAGCTGTCAATCAAACCGGGGAGCATCTCTCAGCCAATGGCGTGCGGCCCTCAGCGGGACGACCCGCCCCCGTCAATCACGCAGCCTCAGCCAATGGCGTGCGAACCGTCGCTGTCAATCAGGCGGCCGCCAGCCAATGGGAGTAGGCGGGACAGCTGAGCGGAGCCAGGCCCGCCGGAGCCCGCAGTGTGGTGAGGGAGAGAGAGAGAGAGCCGGACAAGCGAGCCCGGGGCGAGAGGCCGAGTCAGGAGACCCAACCCCCCCTCCTCCCACCCACCCCCACCGGGACTGCGGAGAGAGGGGCTGGGATCGAGAGCCCGGTTCCGGGGCCTGAGTCAATCCGCCCTCTCTTCCCCCCCCCGGCTTCACTCCCCAAGGCCAGGGCGGCCTGGGGGCCGGGATGGAAGCGGCGGCGGCAGGTGAAGGTGGTGGAGGCCCGACCGCAGCCGCCCTCCGGCCACCGAACAATGAGCCCGCGGCCGACCGCGACGACACGGGGCCCGAGGCGGGCAGCAGGAGGAACAAGAGGCCGAGGCCTGCGGGAGAGGAGCGGAGCGGCCCCGGGGAAGAAGAAGCGGCGGCGGCGGCGGACTCGAGTTCAGGGGAGTTACCGCGGGACGGAGGCCCGAGCGGCGGCGACGACGACCAGCGGCGGCGAGCGCCCCGAGACGGGGGCTGCAGCAGCCGGCCGGGCCCGGAGGCCGGGGCTGGAGGAGAGGAGCCACGGGCCGAGGTGACGGGGCCCCGGACGCGCTCGGCCAGCGGCCGGCTGCCCAGAGCTAACGGACTGGCCAGGCAGCCGGACGGCGCAGCGGCCGCTCCCGGCGGCAGGTGTGTGAAAGCGGCCGAGCCGCCGCCGCCTCCCGAGCTCGGGAACCAGCAGCAGGACGGCGGCGAGAGCGACCGGGAGCAGGAGGCCGCCGACCCGAGCTACGAGGTGCAGCAGGGCCGGCGAATCCTGAGCGAGTTCCTGCTCGACAAGCACAAGAACCTGACGGCGCCGTTCGCCCGGCCCGAGGGGGAGGCGGCCGAGGGCGAGCGGCCGCCCGTCTGGCTGCACAAGATGGAAGAGAAGTTCGAGCAGAACCAGTACGGCGGCATCACCGACTTCGTGGCCGACTTCAGGCTGATGCTGGAGAGCTGCTACCGGCTCCACGGCGTGGACCACTGGCTCTCCAGGCAGGCCCAGAAGCTGGAGATGATGCTGGAGCAGAAGTTGACGCTGTTGTCAAGGTGAGTGAGCTCCAAGGGAGGCGAGCACTCTGCCCCACGTTGGGCACGGACATGGCAGGGCTGGGGGCTGGATTTAACCAAGTGATGAGGACCAGCATCAGTTCACATGTCAACATGAAAAAGCCCCATCTAAAATCCATCCTCCTTCGGATGGCCCGACGCTATTTCTACTCAGACAGCGACCCCATTGGGGCCAAGCTCTCTCCCACTTGATATGATCCAAGTCATGTCAGACTGGAAACTTTTAAAAGTGTCTGTCACTCACTCTTTGAAGTGCGTCTGTCCCTCACTTTCTCTCTCAAGTACACCTGTCCGTCCCTCTTTTAAGTGTGTCTGCCCCTCTCTCCAGTGTGTCCCTCACTTTCTCTCTCTTTCCAGTGCGCTTGTCCCTTCACTCTTAAGTGTGTCTGTCCCTCACTTTCTCTTTTCATCGCGTCTGTCCCTCACTTTCTCTCTCTCTCTTCGTATGTCTGTCCCTCTCTTCTCTCACCCCCCCCCCCCCCCCCCCCCGACAGAGGCTGCCAGACCTGATATTTTCCAGCACTTTTTTTTTGTTTCAGATCTCCAGCCTCTGCATGCATGCAGTATTTTTATCTATCTGATTTCTACACATGGGCTACGAGTGGGTGGGAGGTGGGGCGTGAAATAATCCCATGTGAATACATGCGAGCGGCCGACAAGCTTCCTCCCACCCATAACCAACTCTGCCCACTGCACTGATTTACTTGTTTCCTGCCCATTCTTTCCTCCCCTGTGAGGATGTATGGAGCAAATGGGTCCAGGAAGGCAGCAAAAGAACCATGAAAACTGTATGCTGGACCGGTTGTATTAATTAGTATGATAATGCTCTATCCATACTGGTTTAATCATTTGGACGTAATCACTGCGGCATTATTAAGAAACATTGGATCGCTGGACATGTTCACTGACAGAATCACAGGTGGCCATTTGGCCGAGTTGGCCTGCTCTTGCTCGCTGAAACAGCACTCTACCTAATCTCACTTCCCTGCCTTATTCCCATAACGTACACATTATTCCTTTTCAGAAAGCAATCCAATTCCTTTTTGAATACCTTGGTCGAACCTGTCTCCACCATCCTTTCAGGAAGTTCATTCCAGATTCCATCCACCCTCGGGGTGACAAAAGTTTCCCTCCCATCACTCCTATTCATTTTGTGCACTATTTTGAATCTGTGTCCTCTAGTTCATGATGTATTCTTGAGCGGGAGCCATTTTCTCACTATTTACCCTATTCATACCCCACCGATCTTGAATACTTCTATTAAGTATTTTCTCCAAGGGAAAACAGACCCAACCTCCAGTCTATCCTCCTAGCTGCAGCTTTTTTTATTCCTGGAATCATTTTTGTGAATCTCCTCTGTACTTTCCAATGCCATCATGTCCTTCCTGGTGCCCAGAATTGGAGGCAGTATTCCAAATGTAGTCTAATTGGTGTCTTGTACAAGTTCAATACGTATCCTTGTAGTCGTGTCTCTATTAATAAAACTTAGGATGCCATATGCTGTATTAACTGCTCTATCTACATGCCCAGCCACTGTCCATGACTTGTGTACGTATAAACTGAGTTTCCTTTGTTCCTGTCTTTTATCCTTTGTTTTATATTATCTCTATATTCTTCCTGCCAAAATGATTCACTTCATTTCCCTGCATTGAACTTCATCTGCCACTTGTCTACCCAATCCACCTTGTGAACTATTGACTCTTTGATGCCTGATATATCATAATCAAAGAATCCCTACAGTACAGAAAGAGGCCATTTGGCCAGTCGCGTCTACACCGACCCTTTGAAAGACCACCCTACCTAGGCCCAATTCCCCTGCCCTGTAACTTCACTCTAAGGAGCAATTTAACATGTCCATTCCACCTAACCTGCATGTCTTTGGACTGTGGGGGGGAAACCGGAGGCAGCCCATGCAGACATGGAGAGAAAGTGCAAACTCTGCACAGTCAGCCAAGGCTGGAATTGAACCTGGGTCCCTGATGCTGTGAGGCAGCAGTGCTAACCGCCGCGCTGCCCTAAAATTGTGACCCACTCGTTACTTTCTCTTTGGAATTGCAGTCAACAAATGGAAATAAAATAAATCTATATATTGGAATTGTTTGCCTGTGCAAGGAAAATCAACTGTAGTTGTTTCCAAACACTCAAATATGCAAACTATTTTGGTACTGCTCTGAAATCTGTCCCCGTGAAGTAAACCAGATTGTTTCTAAAATTTTGGAAGTGGAGCTGCTCCTTGAAGTAGTACCGTTTGTGTGGTGGGAACGTCGAGAGGGGGAAAAAAACATTATTTTGCCTCAAATGGCCAACTGCAATTTGTGTGGTGACGGAATAGCCAGCTTGCACTCAGCAGAATGTCCCGTTAAGGTGATGTGTTGAGGTTGCTTGAGGGGAGGAATGTTGACCTGGGGACCAGTAGAATTCTGTTCTTTCTAAGTGCCATGGGATGTTTTAGATTGACCTAAACAAGCAGATAGAGGTTCTGTTTTAAGAATTGATGCACTTTTTCCTTCTGTACTGCACAGAAATCATAATCTGTTTATATACCAATGTCTTGTAGTGCGTATTGAACCCATGGCTCTTTGACTCAACTTGAGTGCTACCAGCTGGGCCAAGTTGACAAAACTTTTGATTTGTGTTAATTTCAAACTGTATATCACCAATCCACAGCATCCGCTTTCTCCAAAGGTTCTGTAAACATATAACTTTCTGAATAAAGGAGCATGTCTGATTAAGCAACTGCTGCAATAAAGACTGAAGAATTGAATGCATACTTAAGTGCAGTATTGCTTTGTCCTTGTAAACATCCTTTCACCTAGCATTTTAACGCCCATTTAACTTGTATATTCTGTACTGTTCCTGTGAGTTCATGAGTGCAACCTCAATGGCTATTGGTGGAATCTGAAAATATTTATTGTTGAATGAATAGGTGTCTGCTCTTGAAGTAAGCTAAAGGTTTTCACCTGAAGGGCACATCTTCACCCACTCATTGTAGTGAATTTTAGACCGTTCTCTCAGGTGCTGAAGTGTTTTTTCAGTAAGTTGCAGGAGCAGCAACCACTGAAAATACCATCACAACTAATTTTCTACGTGTTTTTTCATGGGATGTGGGCTTTAATGCCCTTGTGGTCGTGAACCACCTTCTTGAACTGCTGCAGTCTACCTGGTATAGGTACATCCACAATTCTTTTAGGAACCGAGTGCTTGTTTGTTTGTTTTTTTTGATCGAGCGAGAAAGCATAGTGATTAGCGTTCCATGTCAAAATGGTGAATAACATGGGGGGCATGCAGGTGGTGCACTGCAAAATATTTTATGGAGGTCTCTTGATCCAAACTGTATTTTTGAGTCCGTTTGGTTGAGATCTGTTGCTTGACCTGAATGTATAACTTAGTCAAGTTCGACTTGTGTTGCAGCATAGAACAGGTGTTCACTTTCACCAAGATCTAGATAAATCTGTTTTCAGTTTGTTAGCCTTGTCCTACCTGTGCTTTTTAGTGCTCCACAGCACTTGATGGTCTTCTTGATTTGTCGTCTCTTACTCCTCCCCGGGGTACTTTCAAAATGTTGGCAAAATACAAGAGATAACCGCTTTCTTTTGGCCATTCTCACCCTAGCATCATTTCTCACTCTGCATTTGGCTCGATAACTAGTTTCATTTGATAGATTTTATCTTGTCAAGTCCATTTCTTACAAACTTCATTTCTTGTTGGCATTGCATAGTTGTTTTACAATTTAACCTTTTGTGACTTATTTCATTTTGTTTAGCTTATGCCAATTTTATTTTTATTCCAGTGCAACCCAAAATTTATTTATCTATTTTCTCTCGATTCTAACATTTCTCTACTCTTCATTGGTTAGACTTAAAGCGCTAACTTAAAATGCATTGACTCTCCAAATAATGAATTTTGGAGCACTTGGTCTAACTCCATATTATGCCATGTATATGTACCATAGGTAATGAATATGTGCCATGTCACAGAGCAGAAAGGGGAGTAATAGTAAAGCATGTAACTTAAAGACTTTTGCCAAAATTAACACCCTGCAACTATACATTCAAATGTTTTTGTAGCACCTACACCCCAGAACTGTCCCTTCCACACATTCCCAGCTTCTTGAATATGAAGTATTTTCTGTAAACTGTGCCTGTCTCCTTTTCAGTGTTCAGCCTGTGTCCCTTGAATCTGAAGTTTCTTACAATCAATGCTGACAGGTTGTAAAGTGTTCTAGGTCAGGACGTACCTTCGCAGATTCACTTTTTATTGACACTGATACTAGTTTTAATGAGCTATTTACCAATTGACTCATCACTTTAATGTTGAGCCCTGTACTTTCCTATGGCCATTTAGTTCATATTCCCACCGTGTTAGTTTTGCCGTTCCCATTGGATTGTCTCTTCCCAATTGTTTAAATCCTCCTTCCTCTGATTTGGTGTAATGTGTAAACTTAAATAACATGCTTCTGTTCCTATGTGTTTTGTGACTGATTTTGTGAATAAGCCTTTGATTTTATTCACACAGGATTCCTTTATCTTTGTTCAGTCAGTTTCCTCTGCCTATCAGTGGCTTTTTTATCTCATCAATTTGAATGCAATCCCAGCCTGTGTTTGAGTTGATAAGTTAGTTGGGGTAGTAATTGATATCCTGGAGTTTGCTTCAGAAAGTACTAACCCAGATAAAGGCTAGTAGGTCTGACTGGGATACTTTCTGTGGCAAAATAACTTGTTGTCTAGACTAAGCATTAAAGAGTGGCCACTTGGGTAAGGTGCCTGAGGAGCCATGTCTCTAAGGTTGGCACCATCAAGATAGCAAGCAAGAAATTGGAGGTTTGTGGGAAGGGGCAATATTATACTGGTGTGTTCCTTTATGGGGAAAAAAAGTCCACAAAATCTCTACCCTGCATTCACTAATGTATTTCAGTTGTTGACCCATCTCTTAATTTTGGGGCATGAATACAAGTTCAAACATCCTTCCTGGGTCCATCTCCATAAGTGGTGAATATTTCAAGGATGCTCAAAATTTGAGAGGCAGTATATATTAACAATACCTAATATGATTCATACAAGTCCATTGGGGAAATGTATTTTATGATCAAGAGCAGCTGATTTTACCACCATCTTTACACCTCGCAGTTTTGGGATGCAGATATTGTGTCCTGATTACTGCCAGACAAAGATCTGACTTGGCAAAGCACAAAGATCCATTAGGAGGCTGGTACAAACATGGAATGTTATATATTCTGCGTAATATCTTTCTTTTGTGTGTAATGCTGAGGAGCGATATTTCTTGGCCATAATGATGGTATCAGTGGAAAAACTCTAAAACCTGCATATCTGTATCTGAGTATAATGTTCAAAGTTACAACACACGATAAATTACGGTCATGTAGATCATGATTTCGCTTCTCGCCTTGCAACACTACAGATGTTAATATTTTGCACCGTCTCATTTTAGTTTTTTATTGGGTGGCAGTGGTTAGAACTGCTACCTTATGGGGCTGGGGACCCAGGGCGCTGGATTGGATTTGTTTATTGTCACGTGTACCGAGGTACAGTGAAAAGTATTTTTCTGCGAACAGCTCAACAGATCATTAGGTACAAGGAAAGAAAAGGGAATAAAAGAAAATACATAATAGGGCAACAGGTATTCAGTGTAACTACATAGGCACCGGCATCAGATGAAGCATACAGGGGTGTAGTGTTATTGAGGTCCGTTCATAAGAGAATCATTTAGGTGTCTGGTAGCAGCGGGGAAGAAGCTGTTTTTGAGTCTGCTCGTGCGTGTTCTCAGACTTCTGTATCTCCTGCCCGATGGAAGAAGTTGGAAGAGTGAGTAAGCCGGGTGGGAGAGGTCTTTGATTATGCTGCCCACTTTCCCCAAGCAGTGGGAGGTGTAGATGGAGTCAATGAATGGGGGGCAGGTTCGTGTGATGGACTGGGTGCTGTTCACGACTCTCTGAAGTTTCTTGCGGTCCTGTGCCGAGCAGTTGCCATACTGGGCTGTGATGCAGCCAGATAGGATGCTTTCTATGGTGCATCTGTAAAAGTTGGTAAGGGTTAATGTGGACATGCCAAATTTCCTTAAGTTTCCTGAGGAAGTATAGGAGCTGTTGTGCTTTCCTGGTGGTAGTGCCAACATGGGTGGACCAGGACAGATTTTTGAAGATGTGCACCCGTAGGAATTTGAAACTGCTAACCATCTCCACCTCGGCCCCGTTGATGCTGACGGGTGTGCACAATACTTTGCTCCCTGAACTCAATGACCAGCTTTTTAGTTTTGATGGCATTGGAGAGATTGTTGTCGCTGCACCACTCCACTAGGTTCTCTATCTCCCTTCTGTATTCTGACTTGTCGTTATTTGAGATCTGGCCCACTGGTCCTATCGTCAGCAAACTTGTAGATGGAGTTGGAACCAAATTTTGCCATGCAGTCACGTGTGTACAGGGAGTAGAGTAGGGGGCTAAGTGCGCAGCCTTGTGGGGCCCCGGTATTGAGGACTATTGTGGCGGAGGTGTTGTTGTTCATTCTTACTGATTGTGGTCTGTGGGTCAGAAAGTCGAGGATCCATTTGCAGAGTTGGGAGCCATGTCCTATGTTTTGGAGCTTTGATATGAACTTGGCTAGGATTATGGTGTTGAAGGCGGAGCTGTAGTCAATAAATAGGAGTCTGATTAAGGAGTCCTTGTTGTCGAGATGCTCTAGGGATGAGTGTACGGCCAGGGAAATGGTGTCTGCTGTGGGCCAGTTGCGGTGGTATGCGAATTGCAGTGGATCAAGGCGTTCTGGGAGTATGGAGGTGATGCGCTTCATGACCAACCTCTTGAAGCACTTCATTACGACTGAAGTCAGCGTCTTCACGACTGTTCAGATGGAGTTTGCACATTTTCCCTGTATGCTTGGGTCTTGCCCTCCTCACAACCCAAAGATGTGCAGGGTAGTGCTCCTTAATTGGATAAAAACAATAGTTTTCTTATTTTTCAGTTAAAATCTGGTTCTCTTGCACACAGCCTTGTGTTTGGGCTATTTCTTCTGTACTGATATAACCCAATTGATATTGTTGAGTTTTCCTTGACTGTATAAGCATAAAATTGGAACAGATTTGAAGAGGCAACTTCAGGTCATATCAGGAATCCAGCTTTACTTCTGAATTTCTGCATTTTCAAATATTCACAGCTTAATTATAGAATCGCGGAATGGTTGCAACGCATTAGGCCATATGGCCTGCCGTGTCTGTGCTGGCTCTCTGCAAGGCTAGTCCCTCTCCGTAGCCCTGCAATTTCTATCTATTCAGGTGCTTATCCAGCTCATTTTTGAAAGCCACAATTGCCCCAGCCCCCCTCTTTCATTCCCAGGCACTGCATTCCACATTCGAACTCCACCCTGTGAAGAGGTTTTTTCTCTTGATCTCTTTGGTTCTTTTGATAGTCATCTTAAATCAATGTCCCCTGATTCTTGACCCTTTTGTCATTGGGAGCAGTTTCCCTATCTACTCAGACCCCCCTCATGATTTTGAACACACATCTCTCAAATCTCCTCTCGACTTTGTGTTTTCCATGGAGAGCCCAGTTTGTCCAATCTACCCAATTAACCAAGTCCATCATCGCGAGAGGCATTCTCATATATTTTATGTACCCTTTCTAATGCCATTGCACCCTTCCTAAAGTGTGGTGCCCAGAATTGGACCCACACTCCCACTTGAGGCAGAATCAGAATTTTATTAAAGTTCACCATAACTTTTGTACAATCTACTTCCATTAAGTGGAGATGTCGGCGTTGGACTGGGGTGAGCACAGTAAGAAGTCTGACAACACCAGGTTAAAGTCCAACAGGTTTGTTTCAAACACGAGCTTTCGGAGCACTGCTCCTTCCTCCGATGAATGGAGAGGTATGTTCCAGAAATATTTATATAGACAAAATCAGAGATTTGTCTATATGCTTGGAAACAGATCCAGAGAGAGTGGTAAGTTAAAGAGGTGTGAATTGACTCAAGCCAGGACAGTCGGTAATATTTTGCAAGCCCGGGCAGCACGGTGGCCTAGTGGTTAGCACAACCGCCTCACGGCGCTGAGGTCCCAGGTTCGATCCCGGCTCTGGGTCACTGTCCGTGTGGAGTTTGCACATTCTCCCCGTGTCTGCGTGGGTTTCGCCCCCACAACCCAAAAATGCGCAGAGTACGTGGATTGGCCACGCTAAATTGCCCCTTAATTGGAAAAAATAATTGGGTAATCTAAATTTATAAAAAAAAAAAAATTTTTTGCCTGCCCAAGCCAGATGGTGGAGGATGAATGTAATGCGACATGAATTCAAGGTCCCGGTTGAAGATGTACTCACGTGTGCGGAACTTGGCTGTAAGTTTCTGCTCGGCGATTTTGTGTTGTCGCGCATCCTGAAGGTCGCCGTGGAGAACGCTTACCCGGAGATCAGAGGCTCGAGGAAGAGGAGTGCGCGAGCTCGAAGCTGGCCTAAAAAGGGTGATAGCTAGTCGGAGGGGGGGGGGCGTTGTTGGAAGCCCCCCCCCCGTCCAGGCTGATCACATGGAACGTGAGAGGACTGAATGGGCGCGTGTTCGTGCATTTGAGCGAACTGAAGGTGGACATGGCAATGCTACAAGAGACGTACCTAAAGGTTACAGACCAGACGGGATTGAAGAAGGGGTGGGTTAGCCAAGTGTTCCACTCAGGACTGGACAGGACTGGGTAGTGATCTTGATCAGCAAGTGAGTGGCATTCGAGGCAGGGAGAATCATGTCAGACAAGGGGGGTAGGTACATAATGGTGAGCGGGTGTTAGATAAGATCCTAGACTTAGAGTCACATAACCTGGTCATGGGAGGGGACTTCAGCACAGTCATTGATCCGGAATTGGACCGCTCAAAATCCAGGACAGGGAGGAGGCTGGCTGCGGCAAAGGAATTGAAAGGTTTTATGGAACAGATGGGAGTAGTAGACCCATGGAGGTTTCCGCGGACGAAGGAGTTTTCCTTTTGTTCACATGTCCACAAGGTATACTCTTGCGTCAACATTTTTGTTCTGAGCAGGGCGCTAATACCGAAGGTGGTGGATACAGAGTACTCTGCAATTGCAGTGTCTGATCATGCCCCGCACTGGGTGGATCTACGGTTAGTGTGGAGAGAGGGCAACCCCCACTGTGGAGACTGGATGAGGGGTTGCTAGTGGATGAGGCGGTCTGTGGGTGGGTTAAAAAGTCCATCCAGAACTACCGGGAAACAAATGATATGGGGGAGGTCTCTGCAGCGACAGTCTGGGAAACTTTGAAGGCAGTAGTCGGAGGGGAATTAATCTCTATTATGGGCCCACAGAGGAAAGGTGGAACGGGCTGAGAGGGATAGGTTAGTGGAAGAGATACTCCAGGTGGACAGGAGATACGTGACAGAGCTACTGGGAGCGCGGCACAGGTTACAGGTGGACTTGGGGCTGTTGACCACAGGGAAAGCAGTGGAACAGTTGAGGAAGACAAGGGGGAGGGAGGGGGGCGATCTATGAGTACGGGGAAAAGGCAAGCAGAATGTTGGTGCACCAGCTCAGGAAACGAGAGGTGGCCAGGGAGATAGGTAAAGTAAAATGTAGAGACTGTAATA
Organism: Scyliorhinus canicula; assembly: GCF_902713615.1. Taxonomy (NCBI): domain Eukaryota; kingdom Metazoa; phylum Chordata; class Chondrichthyes; order Carcharhiniformes; family Scyliorhinidae; genus Scyliorhinus; species Scyliorhinus canicula. The sequence continues at coordinate 21,464,566 of NC_052153.1, read as the reverse complement.
CTGTCCTGGACCGGGTGGGAGGGGGGGAGAGAGAGATGAGATGTTTAAGGACTTTTATAGTAAATTGTGTCGGAACCCCAGGCTCGGGTGGAGGGGATGAGGCAATTTCTGGATCAGTAAAGGTTCCTGAGGGTGGAGGAGGAACTGGTGGAGGGGCTGGGAGCCCCAATTGAGATTGAGGAAATGATCAAGGGGCTGGATGGCAGTTGAGCAAGGCCCGGGGCCTGACGGCCACCGGTGGAATTCTGTAAGAAGTTTTCAGAGATATTGAGCCCACTGCTGGTGAGGACATTTAACGAAGCAAGAGAGAAGGGAGGTGCCCCCCCCCCCCCCCCCCCCCACACATATCGGGTGGAGTGGAATTACCTGTGGGAGGCACTGGGAAGGTTTGGGTTTGGTGAGGGCTTTATTGACTGGGTGCGGTTGCTCTATCAGGCACCAGTAGCGAGTGTGCGTACGAACCGGCTGAGGTCGGGTACTTTGAGCTACACCGAGGGACGAGGTAAGGGTGCTCACTCCCCATTACTGCTTGCTCTGGCCTTGGAGCCATTGGCCATGGGGTTAAGAGTCTCTAGGAACTGGAAAGGGCTGGGGGGGGGGGGGGGGGGGGGGTGGGGGTGTTGGGTGGGACACCGGGTCTCGCTCTAAGCAATTGACCTGCTCTTGTACATTTCGGACCCGTTGGAGGGGATGGGGGAGGTAATGCGAATCTCGGGGGAATTTGGCAATTTTTTGGGGTATAAATTCAACATGGGGAAAAGCGAGATGTTTGCAATCCAGGCACGAGGGCAGGAAAAGAGACTGGGAGAGCTGCTGCTTAGAATGGTAGGGAAGAGCTTTCGATATCTGGGAATACAGGTGGCCCGGAAATTGGAGGTACTGCACATGTTAAACCTATCCTGGTTGGTAGAACAAATGGAAGAGGACTTTAAGAGATGGGACATGCTCATGCTATCACTGGTGGAGAGGGTACAGGCTGTGAAAATGACAGTCCTCCCCAGATTTCTTTTTGTCTTTCAGTGCCTCCCCATTTTCATCCCAAGGCCTTTTTCAAGCAGGTGAATAAGATTATTTAGGGCGAGTAAAACCCAGCGAGTAAAGAAAGTGTTGCTGGAGTGCAGGGGGGGGGGGGGTTGGCGCTGCCGAATTTCTGCAATTACTACTAGGCGGCTATAGCCCTGATCAGGAAGTGGGTTTCATAGAATTTTTTGATCGCAGTGCCTCCGCGTATCTCCTGTCCACATCCAGGAGCTCCCCCACCAGTCTCTCCCTCTACTTCCTCCCTCCTTTCCCTATGGGCCCGGATGGAGATCAGCTCCCCCCGGATCACTGCTTTCAGAGCCTCCCAGACCATCCCCACCCGGACCCCCCCCCCCCCCCCCCCCCCCCCCCCCCCTCCGTGTCATTGGTATCAAGATACCCCTCAGTACTTCCCCGGACCCTCCTACACACCTCATCAGCCAGCATCCCCACATCCAGGCGCCAGAGCGGGCGCTGGTCCCGCACCTCCCCCATCTCCAGATCAACCCAGTGCGGAGCATGGTCTGAAATAGCTATGGCCGAATACTCGGCATCCTGCACCCTCGGGATCAATCCCCTGCTCAGGGCGAAAAAATCTATTTGGGAATAAACCCTATGGACATGAGAGAAAAAGGAATACTCCCGCGCTCTCGGTCTACCAAACCTCCAGGGATCCACCCCTACCATCTGGTCCATGAATCCCCTCAGCACTTTGGCCGCCGACGGTCTCCTACCCGTCCTTGAACTGGACTGGTCCAGTGGGGGATCCAGCACTGTGTTAAAGTCTCCCCCCATGATCAGGCCCCCTGCCTCCAGGTCCGGAATGCGGCCCAACAAGCGCCTCATGAAGCCAGCATCATCCCAATTAGGGGCACATACATTAACCAGCACCACCACCTCTCCCTGCAGCCTACCCTTCACCATAATATATCTGCCCTCCTTGCCCGACACCGCCTCAGCCGCCTCGAACGCCACCCTCTTCCCCACCAGAATCGCCACCCCCCCCCCGGTTCTTCGCGTCCAATCCTGAGTGAAAAGCCTGCCCCACCCACCCCTTCCTCAGACGAACCTGGTCCGCCACCTTCAAGTGGGTCTCTTGGAGCATAGCCATGTCCGCCTTCAACCCCTTCAGATGAGAAAATACCCTTGTTCTCTTAACCGGCCCATTCAGCCCCCTCACGTTCCAGGTAATCAGCCGGATCAGAGGGCAACCCGCCCCCCTCCCCCGCCGGCTAGCCGTAGCTTATCGACTGCTTGCCTCAGGCCAGCTCGCCCCGCCCGACCCGTTCCCCATGGCGATAACGCCTCTCCTCTACCCCCCCCGGCCCACACCAACCAGCTCCTTCCTGGCCATTCCAGCTCCTTCCTGGCTATTCCAGCAGCAACCTGCTACCCCCCCTAGCTGCGGCGCACCCTCCATGGTACTTCTGTGAGTCAGCTGACTTCTGCTGACCCCGGCAGCTCCCGCCAGAACCCATCCCCTCCCGGCATGGGGTTCATCTTCCTCTTACCACACCTCCTTAGCACCGCTTCAGCTTGTGAAAGAAAACCAGTAGAGGCCACGCCCCCACTGCCAGCTCCACCCCCCATACCCCGCAGCGCGGGAAACCAGAGGAAAGCCCGCGCTTTCACACTGCCACACCCCACCCTTCTGACACAGCTCCCCAAAATCCAGTTTCACCCCAACCCCCAGCCCCGTACAGAAGAGAACATATAAAACACAAACCCCCAACATTCCCCACACCCATACCCAACAGACAGACCCACCCGGAAACAGAGCAAAAAGAAAACCAGCATAAAAAAACACACATTTCAAAGATTAAGAACAGCAACAGCGAAAACAGCAACGGCCATAGTGTGTCCCCAGACCCTAATTCGAGTCCAGCTTCTCCGCCTGTACCAAGGCCCACGCCTCCTCCGGGGACTCAAAGTAGTGGTGCCGGTCCTTGTATGTCACCCACAGGCGCGCAGGCTGCAGCATTCCAAATCTGACCTGCTTGGCATGCAGCACCGCCTTCGTCCGGGTTGAACCCGGCCCGCCGCTTAGCCACCTCTGCACTCCAGTCCTGGTAGATTCGCACTACCTAATTCTCCAACTTGCTGCTCCTCTCTTTCTTGGCCCAGCGCAGCACACACTCCCGGTCGCTGAATCCGCACCAGCACCGCCCTCGGGGGCTCATTTGCCTTGGGCCTCCTGGCCAGCACTCTGTGAGCTCCCTCAAGCTCCAGGGGCAAATGGAAGGACCCCGCCCCCATCAACGAGCTCAACATCGTGGTCACATCCAGCCCCTCCGCCAGGCCCAGGATCCTCAAATTGTTTCACCGCGTGCGAACGTCTAGCTCCTCCAAGCGGTCTTGCCACTTTTTGTGAAGTGCCTCGTGCAACTCCACTTTCCCCACGAGGACCACGGCCTCCTCCTCCCTCTCAGCGGCCTGCTGCTGCAACTTCCGAATGGATGCCGCCTGGGTCCCAAGCAGCTTGTTGGTAGTCGCATTCAGGGAGTCCAGCAGCTCCGCCTTCAGCTCCGCAAAACAGCGCAGAAGAGAGGCCTGCTGCTCCTGCGCCCACTTCCACCAGTCCTCGGGTGTTCTGCCGGCCGCCATTTTGTCCTTCTTCCCCCGCTTTTCTTGGGGAGCTGCTGCAGCTTTTTCTTTTGCCCCACTCCGGGTGAGCACCATAAATTATAGGGAATGCTCCTTTAGACACCTTCCCCCACCGGGATTCGTCGAAACAGCGCCGTTTGGGGCCCTCAAATCGGCCCAAAAGTCCTTAAGTAGCGGGAGCTGCCGAACGTGCGGCTTAGCTCCGCATAGCCGCAACCGCAAGTCCGAAACCTATAAAATTCTAACTGGACTCATCCGGCTAGATGCAAGAAGGATGTTCCTGATGTTGGGGATATCCAGAAACAGGGGTCACAGTCAGAGGATACATTAAGGACCGAGGAGACATTTCTTCACCCAGAGAGTTGTTGATCTGTGGAATTCACTATCACAGAAAGCACTTGAGGCCAAAACACAGTTTTCGAGAAGCAGTTAGATATAGCACCTGGGGCGAAGAGGATCACAGGATATGGGGCCAAGGGGGATCAGGCTTTTGAACTGGATGATCAGCCATGATCATAATGGTGTAGCAGGCTCAAAGGCCGAATGGCGGCCTCATGCTCTTACTGTCGATGCTTCTGTGTAATAATTTGCTAAAAGCCTATGTGATTGCTCTTAGATACATGTCTGAGGCACCAACAACCTGTCTCTTTAAGCCTTAAGTATGCGCGATAATATGCCCACAACCCTCTGAGGTGGACTATTCCAAAGATTTACAACCCTTTGCGTAAATACATTTCTATTCGGTTCTGTCCTAAATGATCAGCACCTTACCCTGAGACTGCCCCTGATTCTCATTGACTCCAGTTTTGCTAGAGCCCCTTGATGCCACACTTGGTGCCAGTGCAGCCTTGATATCAAGGGCACTCACTTTTACCTTGCCTCTGGAGTTGAGCTTTTTTGTCCATGTTTAAACCAAAGCAGTAATGATGTCAGGAGTGGAGTGGCCTTGATGGAATCCAAACTGAGCATCAGTGAACAGATTATTGCTGGAACTGTTGACACCACCTTCCATCACTTGATTGTGTGTAGGATGATGGTGTGGTGGCAATTGGATGGATTTGATTGGGCTGCACATTGTTTAGCACTACTGACTCTCAGTTTGCTACCTGCCCTGGGTGATTCTGTGGAGTTTGCAAGTTTTCCCCGTGTCTGCGTGGGTTTCCTCTGGGTGCCCCAATTTCCTCCCACAGTTCAAAGATGTGCCGGTTAGGTGGATTGGCCATGATCAATACGCAGGGTCACGGGGATAGAGGGGGGGAGTGGGCCTTGGGAGAGTGCTCTTTTGGAGGTTTGGTGCAGACTCGATGGGCTCTTGCACTGTATGGATTCTATGGATTTGTTCCTCTTTTGGGGGACAAACTTCATTTTCCACATTGTTGTAGATGTACTGAAAAAGCTTAGTTAGGAGGGTGACTTGTTCTGGAGCATAAGTCTTCAGCACTGCTGCCAGACTCTTAGCCTTTGCGTGGTGCAGTGCCTTCAGCCATTTCTTGATATCACCTGAAGTGAATCAAATTAGCTGAAGACTGGCATTTGTGATGCTTGGGACCTCGAGAGGAAGCCAAGATGGATCATCCATTCAATACTTTCTGCTGAAGATTGCGGCAAATGCTTCAACCTAGTCTTTCGCAGTTCTGGGCTCCCCTCCATTCAGGATGGGGATTTTAGTGGAGTTTCCTGTTACTGTTAGTAGTCGACCACCATTCGTGACTGAATCTGACAGCACTGCAGCGCTTTGATCTAATCCGTTGGTTGAGGGATTGCTTGCTTCGGATGTTTTGCATGCAAGTAGTCCTATGTTATAGCTTCACGAGGTTGGCACCTAATTTCAGATATATTGGGTGTTGCTTCACTCATTGAACTAGGGTTGATCCCTTGGCTTGATGGTAATGGTGAAGTGAGGGGTATGTTGGCAGAGGTGACCGATTTGAATGTGGTTGAATACAATGCTGCGGATGACCCGCCGCCTCGTGGATGACCGTGTTTTAAGTTGTTAGATCTATTGTGAATCCATCCCATTTAGTACAGTATTTAATGTCAGGCCACATGATAGAGAGTTTTGTGACATGTTGTGCATGTATCTCTAAAGAGAGTAAATTAATCGCTACCACTTTGACAGGATGTGATGTATTAGTCCATGACAGGTATTCAATCTACAGCAACAGATGGTAGAAGTCAGACATGTTAACATTATTCTTCAAATAAAGAACCCACATTATTGTTTTACCCAATCCTATTTGTGTGATTTGTATTATGTTGTTAGAATGTAACTGAGGGTGTCTTTACTGTGGAGATGAGACTTTGTCTTCACGAGGACCATGTGGTGGCCAGTCCTACTGGTATGGTCAGGGACAGATGTACCTGCGATGGGTAGATTGATGAGGGCATGTTTCAGTTGTGTTTTTCCCCCTTGGTTCCCTTACCACCAGCCAAGCTTGGTCTAGTAGATCTGTACTTCAGGGTTCTGCGCATGTGGTCTGTCATGGTGCTACTGAGCAACTCTTGGAGATGGACATTTAAGTCCCCATCCAGGTTTCCCTCTGCCCTTGTCACCCTGAGTGCTCATTCCAAGTGGTGTTCAACATGCAGAAGTTTTTTTTCTGTATTCTTTCATAAGGGTGTCACTGGCAAAACCAGAATTTGTTGCCCATGTCTTATTGCTTTTGAAGTGAGTAGGTTGCTTGGGCTTTTTAATGGGGCACTCGAGATTCAACTACATTACTGTAGGTCTGGAGTCAAGTTGGCATTAATTCATCAGCCGGGAATGAATGGCAGGTAGTAATTAGCTTCTCATATTTGACTTGATGCTGCCCTTGTTGACGGACACTGAACTCCACCGCCAAGAGTACTTTCTGTGCCTTTTCCTGCCTCGGTGCTTCTTCCTGGTAGTGTTCAACATTGAGTGGTACTGATTCCTCAGCTGTGAGTGGCAGGGGTAGGGGGACAATATTTGACCTGATGCCCCAAGTCTTTGTGGGGTCCAGAGTCTGTTGAGGAATCCTCAACAGTAGGTTGAGGAATCCCAGGGCATACCACTGACTGTATACTTCTATGACACTACCTCTAGTGGGGCTGTCCTGCCAGTATGACGAGGCATATGGTGATGCTTGGGATATTGGTTTAAGGTGTGATTCGGGGAGCATGCCTACGTAAGGATAATGTGGGGTGTGATAATGTCACCGTACGAGTAATCCAGAGGCCCAGACCAATGCTCTGGACACATGAATTTGTATCTCACCATTGCAATTTGTGGAATTTAAATTTAATAAAATCTGGAATTGAAAGTTAGTTTCAGTAATGTTGATCATGAAACTACAATTGATTTATAATTAAAAACCCATCTTGTTCCCTTTAGGGAAAGAAATCTGCCATCCTTGCCTGGCTTATATGTGACTCTAGATCCATAGCAATGGGATTGATTCCCTAGCTGCCCTCTGAAATGGCCTCACAAGCCACTCATTTTAAGGGCAATTAGGATATACAATAAATGCTGGACTGCCAGTGAAACCCACATCTCGTGAAAGAATAAATAAAAGTTAAATGCCAGCCTGTTGGTTGACTGGTCTATGAGGCAGTCTGGAGTTTCCCCAGTTTTGGCACAAGGCCCCCAGATTTAAGGTGCACCTTGCGAGTTGGCTGTGCTATTGTTGTTTCTGGAACCTAGGTGAATGGCAGAGTGTCCATTAGTTTTCTTTTTTACTTTTCTGAGCAGTTTGATGCAACTCTGGCTTGCTTGGCGATTTCGGGGCAGTTAAGCGTCAACCACATTGTGGGTTTGGAGTTGCATTAGGTTAGACTGGGTAAGGGCAAAAGCCTAACCTAAAGAACATTAGTGAACCAAAGGTTGTTTAAATTCTGTACAACCAAAGTGGCTGAATCAAATCACCTGGCTGGTGTAAATATGGTAATTAATGTAAAGACAAACTAAGCTAAATCTGTCGTGATACAGGAACATTGTTTTTTCTTTTTGTGAATGTTCTTTCTGAAGGCATTGAGTACTTGGGGTGTGCTATTTTTCATGCCTTATTGCTTTGGTGGTGAGAGTTGGCAGGCTATTTGACCATGAAGTAGAACATAATTTTTATCATGTCTGTGCATGTGTATACATAGAACAGCACAGTACAGCCCCTTTGGCCCACGATGTTATTTCATAGAATTTACAGTGCAGAAGGAGGCCATTCGGCCCATCGAGTCTGCACCGGCTCTTGGAATGAGCACCCTACCCAAGCCCATACCTCCACCCTATCCCCATAACCCAGTGACCCCACCTAACACTAAGGGCAATTTGGACCCTGAGGGCAATTTAGCCTGGCCAATTCACCTAACCTGCACATCTTTGGACTGTGGGAGGAAACCGGAGCACCCAGAGGAAACCCACGCACACACGGGGAGAACGTGCAGACTCCACGCAGACTGACCCAAGCCGGGATTCGAACCTGGGACCCTGGAGCTGTGAAGCATTTGTGCTAACCACTATGCTACCGTGCTGCCGTTATGCCGACCATTTATCCTGACCCAAGATCAACCTAACCTACACCCCTTCAATTTACTGCTGTCCATATGCCTGTCCAAGAATTGCTTAAATGTCCCTAATGATTCTGACTCCTACACCTCCACTGGCCGTGCATTCCATGCACCCACCACTCTCTCTGTAAAGAACCGACCTCTGACATCTTCCCTATACCTTCCTCCAATCATCTTAAAATTATGTCCCTTCGTGACGGCCATTTCTGCCCTGGGAAAAGTCTCTGGCTATCCACTCTATCCCTGCCTCTCGTCACCTTGTTGACCTCTAGCATGTCATCTCTCTTCCTCCTTCGCTCCAGTGAGAAAAACCCTAGCTACTTAAACCTTTCTTCATAAGACATGCCCTCTAGTCCAGGCTGCATCTTGGTAAACTTCCTCTGCACCCTCTCCAAAGCATCCACAACCTTCTTATAATGAGGCGACCAGAACTGGACACAATATTCCAAGTGTGGTCTAACCAGGGTTTTATAAAGCTGCAATAAAACCTCACTGCTCTTAAACTCAATCCCCCTGTTAATGAAAGCCAACACACCATATGCATTCTTAATACGCCTTCTTAACAACCCTATCAACCTTGGTGGCAACTTTGAGGGGTCTATGTACTTGGACGCCAAGATCCCTCTGTTCCTCCACACTTTCAACAATCCTGCCATTAACCCTGTTTTCAGCATTTAAATTCGACCTTCCAAAATGAATTACTTCACATTTATCTAGGTTGTACTCCACCTGCCATTTCTCAGCCCAGCTCTGCATTATGTCAATGTCCTGTTGTAACCTGCAACAGCCCTCGACACTATCTACAACTCCACTAACCTTTGTGTCGTCGGCAAACTTAGTAACCCACCCTTCCACTTCCTCATCTAAGCCATTTATAAAAACCAAGAGCAGAGGTCCCAGAACAAATCCCTGTGGGACGCTACTAGTCACCGACCTCCAGGTGGAATACTTTCCATCCACTCCCACTCGCTGTCTTTCGCCAGCCAATTCTGTATCCAGACAGCCAAATTTTCCTGTATCCCATGCCCCCTGACTTTCTGAATGAGCCTACCATGGGGAACCTTATCAAATGCCTTAGAAATCCATATAGACCACATCCACTGCCCAGCCTTCTTCAATGTGTCTCATCACATGCTCAAAGAATTCAGAGCTCAAAGCTTGTGAGGTATGACCTGCCCCTCACAAAGTCATGCTGACTATCTTTAATCAAACTGTTTTTATAAATAATCATAAATCCTATCTCTCAGAATCCTTTCCAGTATTTAGCTCACCACAGGCACAAGACTGACTGGTCTATAATTCCCAGGGATTTCCCGATTCCCTTTCTTGAACGGGGGCAACATTCGCCTCCCTCCAATCATCCGGTTCTACTGCAGTGCAGAGTGAGGACACAAAGATCATCGCCAGTGGCGGAGCAATCTCCTCCCTAATTTCCCGTAGGAACCTTTGGTATATCCCGTCTTGCCCAGGAGACTTATCCTCAATATTAATCTATTTGAGTCTACTAACCTGGTTCACTCTGTTCTCATGAGCAACAAGGTCCCTCTCTCCAGTGAATACTGAAGGAAAATATTCATTTAGGGCTTCCCCTACCTCATCAAACTCTAGGCACAATTTCCTTCCACTATCCCCGATCGGCCCTACTCTCACTCTGATCATCCTCTTATTACTCAAATGTAGAACTGCCTTGGGGTTTTCCCTAATTGTTCCCACCAGGGCTTTTTCATGCCCCCTTCTAGCTCTCCGAAGTCCATTTTTGAGTACCTTCCTGGCTACCTTATACCCCTCCAGAGCCATGCCAGATCCTTGCTTCCTCAACCTTACATAAGCTTCCTTCTTCCTCTTGATGAGAAGCTCCACTTTTCATCCAAGGCTCCTTCACCTTGCCATTCCTTCCTTGTCTCTGTAGGACAAAACTGTCCAGCACTCGCAGCAAGTGCTCCTTAAACAACCCCCACATTACTGTTGTGCATGTCCCAGAGAACAGCTGTTCCCAAATTATGCCCCTTAGCTCCTGTCTAATAGCAGTATAATTTCCCCTCCCCCCAATTAAATACCTTCCCATACTGTCTGTTCCTATCCCTCTCCATGAATATGGTAAAGGTCAAGGAGTTGTGATCACTGTCACCGAAATGCTCTCCCACTGTGACATCTAACACCTGGCCTGGTTTGTTGCTGAGCACCAAGTCCAATATGCTGCCCCCCCCCCCCCCCCCCCCCCCGGTCAGCTTATCTATATTGAGTCAGGAATCCTTAATGGATGCACCTGACAAAATCTGCTCCATCCAAACCATTTGCACTAAGGAGGTTCCAGTCAATATTAGGGAAGTTGAATGCACCCATGACGACAACTCTTTACGTCTACACCTTTCCAAGATCTGCCACCCAATCTGTTCCTCTATCTCTCTGTTGCTATTGGGGGGTCTATCAATAGCAATAGAAATACCCAAATAAAGTGACTGACTACTTTCATGTTTCTGACTTCCACCCATACTGACTCAGTCGACAAACCCTCCTCGACTACCTTCTTTTCTGCAGCTGTGATGCACTCCCTAATTAACAGTGCCACTCCCCCTCCTCTTTTAGCTCTCTCACTGTTCTTAAAACATCTAAACCCCGGAACATCTAACAACCATTCCTGCCCCTGTGAAATCCATGTCTCCGAAATGGCCACAACATCGTATTCCAAGTACTGATCCATGCTCTTAAGTTATTCTCCCTTATTCCTGACAATCTTTGCATTGAAACAAACACACTTTAACCCATCCCACTGAGTGCAACTTTCCCTATCAACAGTCTATCCTTCCTCGCAGACTTGTTGCATACTATTTCTACCCGTTCAACAGCTACCCTATCCTCTGATCCATAGCTCTGTTTCCCATTCGTATGCCAAACTAGTTTTAACCCTCCTGAAGAGCTCCAGCAAAACTCTCGCCCAGGATATTGGTGCCCCCCCAGTTTAGATTCAACCAGTCCTTCATGTACAGGTCCCACCTTCCCCAGGAGGTATCCCAATGATCTACATATCTGAAGACTTCCATCCTGCACAGCCCTGTAGCCACGTGTTCAGCTGCACTCGCTCTCTGTTCCTTGCCTCACTTGCACGTGGCACCGGGAGCAATCCTGAGATTACTATTCTGCTTGTCCTGCCCTTTAGCTTCCAACCTAACTCCCTAAAATCACTTTTTAGATCCTCATCCCTTTTAGATCCTCATCCCTTTTTTTTTTAGCTATGTCATCGGTGTCTATGTGCACCACGACTTCTGATTGCTCCCCCTCCCCCTTAAGAATCCTGCAGTCTCGACGCAAGACATCCCTGGCACCCGGGAGGCAACATATGTTCCGGGAGTCTCGTTCACGTCTACAGAATCTCCTATACGTTCCCCTAACCATTGAGTCTCCTATCACTATCGCTTTTCTATTCTACCCCCCCTCCCCTTCCCTTCTGAGCCACAGAGCCAGGCTCCGTGCCAGAGATCTGGCTGCTATGGCCTTCCACTGGTGGGTCCTCCCCCACCACACACACCCCACCATCCAAAACAGTATACTTGTTTTGCAGGGGAACAGCCACGGGGGGACCCCTGCCCTGTCTGCTTGTCCCCCTTCCTTCCCCTAACTGTAACTCTTGTCCTGAACCTTGGGTGTGGCTACCTCCCTGTAACTCCTCTGTGTGTCCCCTCTGCCTCCCAGATGATCCCAAGTTCATCCAGCTCCAGTTCCTTAATGCTGTCTCCGAGGAAGTGGAGTTGGGTGCACTTCCCGCAGGTGGAGTCAGTAGGGACACTAATGGTGTCCCTCACCACCCACATCCTGCAGGAGGAGCATGCAACTGCCCTAGCTCCCATCCCCTCTGATCTGAATTCCCAAGGAGATGTAAAAGGAAAATACACCCATTAGGCTCTTGGGAAAAAAAAATATATATAAAAAAAATATTACTCTCTTGAGTGAACCCTCTAAAATTGGTGATTCTGCTGAATGATAGAAATATAGCTTGCTGACCCCCCCCCCCCCCCCCCCCCCCCCAATAAAAAACAAAAACAACTCTTACCTTACAGAATGTAGCTGAGATTCTGGCCTGTGAATCGGCTGGAACTCCGCCCTCTGACTCTGCTCCCAGTCAGCTGCACTCTTTGTAAACTCCGGGCTCCCCTCACGTTCTTTGGGGGAAACGTAGGAAATAAAAGGAGCAAGTATAACATGATTTGCTGGATAGTAATTGGGAGCAGGAGCCCCCTCTTTTTTTTAAATCCCTGCCGCTCAATCCAGGGTAATTGAAATAAAAAATAAATTCAACTTGCTCCATGTTGATTAGGGATTAAACCTGGAACCTTGCTGATCTGAATGGCTCAGTACTATCCATCCACATTAGGTTTCTAAACTTTTCGGGAGCGTAGGAATATGTGCATGTTCACAGAAACATCTCTGAAAATTGTTCATTTTTGCAGAGTTATTAACCAATTATTAAATATTCAATAACCAAAGATCATGGGATTAGAATCATTGACAAAATATGTAGAGAATGAGATGAGAATCTATTCAGAGTTGTCAGAATCTGGAATGTACATCAAAAGGCAGCGGAAACTGATTCCATAATTTTAAAAGGGAGTTGGACAGTTACTTGGTGAGAAACTTGTAGGGTTACGGACAAAAATAGAAGTTGGACAGGGCATGACTGCTCTTTCAAAGGTCAAATAGCAGCTTTCTGATCTGTAAGCTTCGATGATTCTGTAACATATTTGTTTCTATTTGGATGATACAAAATCAGTTTGGTGTGTCAAGAGCAGATTACCTGAATTTTTGTTTGGTCGCAATGGCAGCAGTTAGCGCCAGTAAACAAAAGCTATTAAATCTATACTTATCTGTATTTTGTGTGATGACCAAATTCAATTTTGTTTGTGACAAAGGTCAAATTCATCTTTTGAGCTACAATGGTTATGAGGTGTTGATATGAGAGGGGGGGAGGAGATGCCTTACTCAACGTCTCAACCATCACATCGCTACTTCATAATCTGAAAGACGTTTTGTGAAATTTTAACAAAAACTGATCAATCTCACCAATGGCGATGGTTATCTTCCATTGAAAATTAATGCACAATGAAAACATATGTTGAAATGCACGGTGGGAGACTTGCTGTTGCCATATTATTTATTCACCAGTTCTGTACATCAAAAACTGAGGAGGCTATTAGTCAATCTTGCTGAGAAAGGGGAGCTCATTGAAGGACTGTAGAATTAATAAATAGCTGTAGTCCACTAAGGACAAAAGGCATCTCTGTCCATGAGAAATAGTTGTTATATAGCTTGTGCATCACCACACATGTGTAGAACAGGGCAAGGAAGCAGGCCTCCCATGAACAACCATGACTGGCACAGGGATTAAATCTGCAGTTGGTGTCGTTCTGGATCCGACTGTAATATTCTAGTAAACTGAGTTTAAGGCGCGGTGACACAGTGCTTAGCACTGCTGCTTCACAGTGCCATCGATCCGGGCTCGATTCTGGCCTAGGGTGAAGTTTGTATGTTCTCCCCATGTCTGCGTGGGTTTTCTCTGGGTGCTCTGGTTTCCTCCCACAGTCCAAAGATGTTACAGCGATTGGGTCAGGGAGTGGTCCTCGGTACAGTGTTCTTTTGAGAGTCGGTACAGGCACGATGGGCTGAATGGCCTCCACCTGCTCTGTAGGGATTCTATGGCAGTAGGAGAATGTAATTAACTAAAACCTTTATAATCCAAAATATATCTCAAATTAAGAAATGGACCTTTGTGGCCCTCAACGTTATTAAGCATTGCTTCTCAGGTTGTTTGTAGTTCAAAAATTCTTTTAAAATTTCATCAGTTTTTGATTGGCAGTGCTAATTTGAAAGGGTTACTAATCTTGTCTTTGCGTAGAAGCTGAATTAATCAACAGTTAATGCTGAATGTCCTTGGGTGAATGACTATCTGTCGCGGGTGTGTTAATTATCTGCTCATCTAAGTAATTCTTTCAAACCAGTACTTGACTCAGTACTGCACTCGTGTCAGCTTGATTTCTGTGCTCAAATCAAGAACAGAACTTCAACCTGGAACCTTTTGACTCGACTATCAATTGGGCCACAGCTGACATTGACCATTTGACCATTCCTATCTCTCCCCACTATTATTCCTGTTGATGTCTACTTCCGGTTGTCTCCTTCCTTGCTGCCTGAAGTTTGCCTTTCATAAACTTAAAACTCATACACTGTTCACTTACTGCTCCTATTGACCTCCTGTTCCCCACTGAATTCAAAATGCTTGTACTCGCCTTCAAATCTCTCCATCACCTTGCTGTTCCTTACCGTGGCAAGATCCTCCAGCCCTAGTATTTGCCTGCAGCCTAGATTTTCTTTTTTTTTTTTACAAATTTAGATTACCCAATTATTTTTTCCAATTAAATGGCAATTTAACATGGCCGATTCACTTACCTTGCACATCTTTGGGTTGTGGGGGAGACCCCCACGCAGATACGGGGAGAGTGTGCCAATTCCACACGGACAGGGGCCTGGTCCCAGGATCGAACCTGCATCCTCGGCGCCATGAGGCAGCAGTGCTAACCATGCCGCCCTTCATTTTCACAAATGGATCTACTAATTATTGTTCTGAACCTTCTTTCTCTATCCTCTTACCTCATCCCCAATTATGTGCCGCCATCCTTTCTATACCCCAGTTGGGTAAGGCCACCAGTCTTACTACTTATTTCTGCAAGAAGCCTTACAAAGGAGCAGATTTGAATCACGTATGAAGTTTGAATCTGTCTTTGTCTGAATCTGCACACGTCTCAATTTGTTAATGCAATAATTCTTGTGTTGATTTATCCATTTAAAATCAGATCAACCAACAAGATACTTGTACGTAAAGAGCCCTGAAGTTGCTTGAACCATTGAAGCTTGCCATACTCCAGGCACTGCTAGTGGTGCATTCTGGGACCGTTAACAGCTGCTGAACAATACCACTGGTGAAACCCCAGTGCTGTAATTGGCTGTCTCGGGTACATAAGCGCCCATTTTCTTCAATACTTGTAATTTACCTTCCCAAACCTATTACTCTTAATGCTAATGCTTTGGGTTTCTCCAGTTCGAAGCAGAGTTATGTATTTACTTGATTTGAAAAGGCTACTGCATAATATTGACAACAGACAAATGCAAGGTACAATGTGTTTGGGCAGCCTCGACCCGATTCCTAATCGGCACAAATCCACAGCACACAATTGCGTGTATCTTGGTGGTAACTGTGTTGCTCAGGCCACGCAATGTGAAACCAGTGCATTGCTGTTCTTGAGGTGGATTTGAGTCTTGTCACTAGGCAGTGTAAAAGGAGCTCTGTAAGCTTTTCTGTGCTATGCTTGACTTGGTAATTTATATTATGGTGATGGTGGTTATGTGTTCCATTCTTTGCCATTTGTAGCAGTAGCATTTAGTCAGCACAAAAAGGAGTCACAAAAATATTGGCAGAGTACCTTTTTGTTTACTTTTCGAAGTTTTTCAGCCTCCTATTTAAATTGTATAGTACTTGGCATTATATTAAATCAGTAGGATTGGATTGGAAATAGCTTTCATCCCCGCACCCCAATGTTCTGTCAAGGTTATTTGCTGCCTAGTTCTATCTTTGAATTCTGTATATGCATGCTTTTAAGCGGCTTGTCTGAGCGCAGATGTGGAAATTTTCGCATCAGTATGCGTTGTGTGTATGGGAACTGGAAAATTGCACCCAAAGCTATGCAGAAGTTTGATTTAATTTGTTCTGGGAAGTAACAGTGAATATTTCTGGGCACTTGCTACAATTTACTGATTTTGAACTTGAAACATTTACAAAGTTACTGTTGTTAAGTGTCCCAGACACTCAAATTCCAGAACCTCTGCAGTTGTCTTCGTCAACTGTCATATTTCACTGATTTTCTTACCACATAGGAACATCGATAATAGGAGCAAGAGGAGGCCATTCAGCCCTTGGAGCCTGCTCCGCTATTCATTAATGATCATGGCTGATCATCCAACTTGATAACTTGTTTCCGCTTTCTTCCCCCCCCCCCCCCCCCCTCTCTCTTTAATCACAAGAGTTATATCTAACTCCTTTGTGAAAACATGATGTTTTGGCCTCAGCTGCTTTCAGTGGTAGTGAATTCCACAGGCTCACAACTCTCTGCGTGAAGAGACTTCTCCTCAACTCAGTCCTAAATGGTGTTTTATCTTGTATATCCTTAGACTGTGATCCCTGGTTCTGCACTCCCCTGCCATCAGGGGGGAGCACGGTAGCACAAGTCGATAGCACTGTGGCTTCACAGCGCCAGGGTCCCAGGTTCGATTCCCCGCTGGGTCACTGTCTGTGCGGAGTCTGCACATTCTCCCCGTGTCTGCATGGGTTTCCTCCCACAGCCCAAAGACGTGCAGGTTAGGTGAATTGGCGGTGATAAATTGCCCTTGTGACCAAAAAGGTTAGGAGGGGTTATTGGGTTACAGGAATAGGCTGGAGGTGAGGGCTTAAGTGAGTCGGTGCAGACTCAGTGGGCCGAATGGCCTCCTTCTGCACTGTATTTTCTATGTACTCTATGTAGGTACATCCTGCATCTACCCTTTCTTAGTCCTAGACGTTTATAGGTGTCTGAGATTTTCCCCATATTCTAAATTCCAATGCATATAACCAATTCAATCTCTCCTTGTATGTCAGTCCTGCCATTCTAGTAAACTTTTGCTGCACTCCCTCTATAGCAAAAACACCTTTCCTCAGTCCAAAGATATGCTTGCTAGGTGGGTTGATCATGATCAATGCGCAGAGGGTGATGGGGATAGAGTGAGCCTAGGTAGACAAATTAAACAAAAATAGCTTATTGTCACAAGTAGGCTTCAAATGAAGTTACTGTGAAAAGCCCACATTCCGTTGCCTTTCGGGGAGGCTGGTTGAACCGTGCTGCTGGCCTGGTTGGTCTGCTTTCAAAGCCAGCAATTTAGCCCTGTGCTAAACCAGCCCCTGCTCTTTCGGAGGGTTGGTGCACACTCGATGGACTGAATAACCACCACCTGCACTGTAGGAGATTCTGTAAAGGGACCAAAAGTGCACGCAATATTCCAGGTGTGGTCTCACCAAGGTCTTGTATAATTGCAGCAAGAGATCCCTGTTCCTATACTCTAATCCTCTCGCCATGCAGGCCAACACACATTGTCTGCACCTGCATGCTTTCAGCAACTGGTGTGTAAGGGCACCCAAGTCTTGTTGCACGTTTCCCTTTCAATCTATAGCCATTCAGATAATCTGCCTTTCTACTTTACTACCAATGTGGATAGCCTCTCGTTTATCCACGTTATTCGGCAACTGTCATACATTTGCCTATCCCACTTGTCCAAATCACCTGTTCGCTGTTGATTCCTCAATGTATTGGTCCAGAAAATCATCCTGTTATACATTCCAGGAATTCCTCCTCTATTGTTACTCATTTGATTTGCCCAATCTATATGCAGAATATCTCCCTTAATGTCAGCAAAACTAAGGAGCTGGTCATCGTCTTCAGGAAGTGAAGTGTCGTCCACGCCCCTGTTTGTATCAATGGTGCCAAGGTGGAGATGTTGGACAGCTTCAAATTCCTAGGTGTAAACATTAACAATCTGTCCTGGTCCACCCACTTGATGCTATGACCAAGAAAAGCACAACAGCGCCTATACTTCACAGGAAATTAAGGAAATTTGGCATCTCCACGACTCGTACCAAGTTCTATGATGTACCACCAAAAGCATCCTATCTGGCTGCATCACAGCTTGGTATGGCAACTGCTTGGCCCAAGACTGTAAGAAACTACAGAAATGTGAATACAGCCCAGTCATCACGTCAACCTGCCTCCCATCCATTGACTCTGTCTACATCTCCTGCTGCCTTGGGAAAGCGGGCAGCATAATCAGAGCATAATCAGAGCATAATCCCACCCAGGTTATTCTCTCTTCCAACTTCTTCCATCAGGCAGAAGATACAAAAGTTTGACAACAAGCACTAACAGATTCAAAAACTGCTTCCCTGTGTTACTATGCCTACAAACATATATAGAAAATAGAAGCAGGAAGATGCCATTTGGCCCTTCGAGCCTGCTCCGCCATTCATTGTGATGGCTGATTAAGTTCAATACCCTGATCCCGCATTCCCCACCCCCCACAACATATCTCGATCCCTTTAGCCCCAAGCGCTATATCTAATTTCTTCTTGAAATTGCACTATGTTTTGGCCTCAACTACTTCCTGTGGTAGCAAATTGCGAATTCTACAGATTCACCACTCTCTGGGTGAAGAAATTTCTCCTCACCTTAGTCCTAAAAGGTTTACCCCTTATCCTGAAACTATGACCCCTAGTTCTGGACTCCCCCACCATCGGGAACATTCTTTCTGAATCTACTGTCTAATCCTGTTTGAAAAGTTTCTGAGATCCCACCTCACTTTTCTAAACTCCAATGAATAACTGATTTAGTCTCTCCACATATGACAAGTTCCACCATCCCAGGAATCAGTGTGGTAAACCTTTGCTGCACTCCTTCCATAGCAAGAACATCCTTCCTCAGATAAGGACACTAAAACTGCACACGATACTCCAGGTGTGGCCTCGCCAACACCCTATACCATTGCATAGAAATATCCCTTTTCCTGTACTCAAATCCTCTCTCTATGAAGGCCAACATACCATTTGCCTTCTTTACTGCCTGCTCTACCTGCATGCTTACTTTCAGTGACTGATGCACGAGGGCACTGAGGTCTCGCTGATTATCCACCTCTCTCCATTTGCACCCATTCAAATAATCTGCCTTCCTATTTTCGCTATTGAAGCAGATATCCTCACTTTTTAAAAAATAAATTGAGTACCCAATTATTTTTCCAATTAACGGGCAATTTAGCGTGGCCAATCTACCTATCCTACACATCTTTGGGTTGTGGGGGTGAAACCCATGCAGACACGGGAAGAATGTGCAAACTCCACACGGACAGTGACCCAGGGCCGGGATTTGAACCCGGGTCCTCAGCGCCGAAGGCAGCAATGATAACCATTGTGCTGCCCTGATATCCTCACTTTTAACCACATTATACTGCATCTGCCATGCATGTGCCCACTCACCCAGCCTGTCCAAATCCTGCTGAAGTATCTCTGCATCTTCCTCACTTCTCCCTCCCACCCAACTGTTTCATCTGCAAATTTGGAGATAATACATTTAATTCCCTTGTCCAAATCATCTCTACAATTGTAGCACTATATACTGTATACTTCACCTGTCTGTTTATGTATTTTCATTATGTATTGTTATGTATTTATTGTATGTTCTAGTTTTCATGTATGGAGCAATCTGTATGGACTGTACGTAGAACAATACTTTTCACTGTACCTTGGTACACGTGGCAAACCTAATTACAGATATTCCTTTATCACATGCGTCTCTAATTTCCTGTTTAATGTCGTTCCTAACATCACCACTAGAGTTTGGGGATCTATATACAACCTGCACTAATGTTTTTTGTCCCTTGGTGTTTCTCAGCTGTACCCATACAGATTCCACATCGTCGGAGCTAATACTCTTGCTCACTATTGTGTTATTTACTACAATTCAACCCCACCACTTTTCTTTTTTGTCTATCCTTCCTAAATACTGAATACCCATAAATGATCAATTCCTATCTCTGGTCACTCTGCAGCCATGTTTCTGTAATCCTGACTATATCATACTAGTTTGCACGGTTAATCCATCCCCTTTATTGTGAATGCTTTGCAAATTAAAGCACAGAGCCTTGAGATTTTTCTTTTTATCATTCCTTGTTCTTTTCCCATTATTTTTCACTGCAGCCACATTTTATTTTGGCCCTTGATTTCTTTGTCTACAGCTTTTCTTATTCCCCTTTCTGTCTTTTGTACTTGTCTGTGTTTCCCTCTCCTCTGACTCCTTGTAGAGGTTTCCAGTCCCCTGCCATTTTATTTTAAACCCTTCCCAACCACTCTAGCAAATAGATCCCATAGGACATCAGTCCCGGTCCTGCCCAGGAGTGACCCAGTTTGTACTGGATCCCAATGTGCGAAGAACCTGAAACCTTCCCCCTTGCACCACCTCTTCAGCCACATATCAGATATATCTGCTATTTCTGCTCTGTCTAGCACGTGGCACTGGTAGTAATCCTGAGATTACATAGAACATAGAACAGTACAGCACAGAACAGGCCCTTCGGCCCTCGATGTTGTGCCGAGCAATGATCACCCTACTCAAACCCACGTATCCACCCTATACCCGTAACCCGACAACCCCCCCCCCCCTTAACCTTACTTTTTAGGACACTACGGGCAATTTAGCATGGCCAATCCACCTAACCCGCACATCTTTGGACTGAGGTTCAACTTCTACTTTTAGGATCTTATTCCTTTTTTGTAACCAATGAGTACCACCAGCCACTGGCTGTGCACCCTCCTCCCCAGAATGTCCTTTAGCCGTGCTGAGACATTTTTGGCCCTAGCGCCAGAGAGGCAACATACCTGTCTGGAGTCTCATTTGCAGCCACAGAAAGACCTATCTATTCCCCTTACAATTGCATTCCCACACTTTTTAACTCCTTCCCTGTACAGTAGAGCCAATCATGATGCAATTACCACACTTCACTTTTGAATCATGACGTCACCTCAGGAATTCCAAACTCCAAGCTAGACCTCCGCTCTCAGTCTCACTCTTTCTTGCGCTCTTTTGTCTTCCTGGCTCCACTCTCCATCTCGCTCTTTCTCATGCTCTTTTATCCACTCGGCTCCACTTCCTGTTGCTTCGTGCCTAACGTGACTCAAGAATTCTGATCAAATTTGAAGCAGCGTTTACCACTGCCACAGCAAAGGCAACTCTTGCTCCGATTTGATCTCTGGTGCCCTGTGAGTTGTGGTCCGATGTGAAGCTCGGGATGTTTCAAGCTGGAGGAAGTAGTGGACAAGAAAGCAGATGGAACATCTCTGTAGTGCATTTGTAATATCAGCTATCATCTGCTCTGATTTAAAATGGGTATGAGAGTTTTGAACAGAAGTCGCCAAAAAGTTATTCAAATGAACTGCCGGGATAAATGGACATGTTGTTGACAAATAATTTGTTTTAATAGGCTCCATTATCCCTTTGATGTGCAATCAATAAATATTCAGTGGTTTTAAATTCCTCTTGGTTCATACTTTCCAAAAGGCATTTATATAATATTTACCAATTCTTTAGAGTGAAACTAGAGGCGACAAGCAACCATGTGCTTGGTCCCTTGTTTTCTCACCAGCATGTTTAGAATTCTCTTGGGCGCTTTTCTTGAAATAATATTTTCTATTATCCCTTTCAAACACTTACAGCGCATGAAAAGTATGAAATTTTGAAGCATGTAACTCAAAAGAATAGTTTTATTTGCCCATAATTATTTCTAACTGACTTGAATGTTCAATTGCTATGTATTGTAAGCATTATTACTCCACTGTAATCCTGTAGAAATATATTTTCAATATGCAGGATGAATTTATTGTCCATTTGTAATGAAAATCGGCATCATAAAGAGCATTGCTATCGGCCTCAGTACTTGAAACCCAGTTTCATGCTAATCCTTAGAACCTTGGTATCTTGCTACATACACCTCCCAAAATATTCTGAGCAATAATTCCAGGTAGCACGCTTGTAACAATCTAGAAAGATCTTTAGAAAATGTGAAATAAAAATAATAAATTCTATTCATTGTTCATGAGATTTGCTGTGTTATTTTGTTGTGTTAACGTACAGTACTAATAAGCCTGATCTGCTTGGTTCTGGTTAATTGTGAAGTTGGATTGCTTTGAGGGCTGTACACACACACACGTACATGCACACACACCCCCAGGAGCTAAAGTCAATCCTGGAGGCTGCATATCAAAGTACTGAAATGCAAACAGCAAGTTCAATACATTGTAGTGAAGGTCTAATTTATTACAAGTTTAGAAGTGCGAGTATTCCAATTACTTTCAACGTTGAGCATCTAGAACTGCTCTGTTATAATGTGTGGCACTGACTCTTGGCTTCAGTCAAATTGTTAACATTATGAATCGTGTCGGGAATAGCAATAAATAAAATGTAGTAAAGAAAAAGAAGTGTTTCCTCTGTCAACATTGACCGGTGGTGGATTATTAATCTTTGCGTTGTGCAGCTGCTTCTGCCAGAGTCTTCAAAGCCTTCCATTTTTTTTTGGAGTCCGCAGATGCACATAGAGGTTCAGCAGATAAAAGCTTGGAAGATATCCTGTTTTATTGTTTCTTCTTTCCTTATTGATTCACAGCCTCTTAATCTGTGCTTTACTGGCTGGACACCAGTCTGTGTGGCCCCATTCCAGAGTTGGACAGACTGAGGCTGATGAAATTTCAGAGGCTGACTCTTTCTCTGGCAGCTTACAATTTGTCAGGCTGAGCTGCTGCCTGGCAAAGGAGTTGTTCGTGCCAAGCCCAACTCGTATTCCTGTAAGGAGCTGTTCATACTGGAGGGTTGTATTTTTAAATACAGGCCAACTGAATTGGGAGGTGGGGGATTTGAAAATAATTTCTTTCTATCCTTTACTTTATTGCATTAATTGAGCAGTATTCTTTATATTCCTACTTTGTATACCATTGTGATAATGCATTATCTATTAAAATACATATAATCTTACTTTTACCGAGCATGACCTCCAGCTTCCTTTGAACAAAGGCACAATAGATTAACGGTGTATGCAAAAAAATCCATCTTCAAAGTTATGTACTTTTCACCGACCTCTACATTTCTGCATATGTTGTCACAGGATGTGTATACATTTGTGTGTTGTTAGTGCAACTCAGTAAGTTTTA
Source organism: Scyliorhinus canicula (assembly GCF_902713615.1). Taxonomy (NCBI): domain Eukaryota; kingdom Metazoa; phylum Chordata; class Chondrichthyes; order Carcharhiniformes; family Scyliorhinidae; genus Scyliorhinus; species Scyliorhinus canicula. The sequence goes on along the minus strand of NC_052153.1, from coordinate 21,441,603 downwards.
AGTAGCTACAGATCTACTGCTGAAAGTAATCATGTGGGAACAACTTATGATGGTCAACTGAGTGGCAGATAAAGTTTAAAAGGTTTTAGCACAAGCAATTTCCATACCCCAATCTATGTATCGATACTAATGTGTTAAATAAGCCTAATGGGAATACTTTATCCATTAATTCAACTCCTCGAATCAACTTTGTGTTACCATTTTTATGTCATTGATTATAGTTTCTTTTGTGCATGCAAGGCCATTAAGAGAGAAGACGACCATCGCGTTAACATCAAAAGGCCGTTATGGTTTAGAAGAGGAGCGAGGAGCAGTGTGCACTTCCACTCGTCGACGTTCCATGCCCCGCAGTTTAGGAGGCATGTCGACAGGCATTACTGAGTCCATAATGATTCAGGCTTTGCGACAAGAAGAACAGCAACGGGCAAGGGAAGAAAAGAGGTGAGATGTTCAACCAAATGTTTTAAATTTAAGCCAGCGTAGTATCTGCCCAAACGTGCCTCCTTGCTTTTTCCTATCATTTTATATTTCTTTTCAAATACTTTAAAGTTCACTTTTCAACTGAAGCCTCTAGCTCATTAACCAATTGCATGTACTCGCTGAAAATTATACCTCCGCGCTTAATTTTTCTAATACCTTTATCCGAGTTATGCTCTTTTTGTTTTGTCTGCAGCCAGAAAACATTTATCTCTATTTATCTTCTTGCCTTTCTTAATTTTGATAACCAGATCGGTCACCTTTAATACTCCGTGTTGCACATTGGGCGGAGATTTCCAGTGGCGGTATGTAGAGAGTAGAAACACGAGATGGTTCCCACGAGGGTACCTTTTCACCCAGTTTCTGGGGGTGCTTTTGCTTAAAATCCACCTGATCGATGGTGTAAGGTGCCCACATAAGGAAATGCCCAGAAGGACCAGGACAAAGACGGTTGAAGAAAGAAATTTGTCGACTGACTCGGAGGCTTTTCAGGGCTCTTTGGTGGAGAAAATGGAGGAGGATGCTGCTGCGGCCCCGTCCACTCCACTCTAGCTGCCGAGATACCAGAATCTTGCCGGCTGAATCGAAGGAGCAAAGGCAGTCAATGGAGGTGGCCCTGGCTCCCACTTGGACGGTGTTGGAGAAAACCAATAAGTTGGTAGGAGCGCTTGGTGCTGGAGTCAAGGGACTCGAGGCCTAGCAATCAGACTGCCTCTATGGAAGCTGAGCTGTTCAATATGGCCAGGCTGAATAAAATCCTGAAGGTCAAAGTGGACAATCTAGAGAATCATTCTACGAGGCAAAATATCAGAATCATCGGGTTGCCAGCGGGAATGGAAGGCCCGACTCCCGCAGAATAAGATCTTTGGGAAGCTGGTGAGGAGGGTGGATTCATATTCCCTCCCGAGTTGGATAGAGCACACTGGACACTTGGTGGAAGCCCTGTCCCAACGAACCTCCACAAGCTGTTTTTGTAAAGTTCCATAGCTTTCAGGAAAAAGAGCCGATCCTGAGATAGGCTAAGGAACGTCATGACTCTTGAGTGGGAAGGCCACGCCATCCGTATGTATCAAGATGTTGGTGCAAAACTAGCAAGGAAGCGGGCAGCATTTAACAAGGCTAAGGCCGGTTGAATAAGAAGAGTTTGATTTGGCGCGATGTATGTGGCTCATCATGACTTTGCGTTGAAAGACTATATTTGCTGTGCTGGGGGATGTAGAGGCTTTTGTAAAAAAAAAAAAAATGGGCTGAGTGCGAGTTGATTTAGATTTATGTGAGGTATTTGGATGTTGCCAGTAGGTATGTGGTTGTGGGGTGTTATTGGGGTTCATGTATGTGTTCGTATTTCTTTGGTCTTGTGTGAGATGATAGTTTTTTTTTAAAAGGTTGGATTATAATTGTTACGGGAAATATATGGCTCCCTGTTTGAGTACGTTGTAAGGGGTTTTGATCTACTTCTGTTTTTTGGATCCGTAGGCGGGTGCCGCCCTGCTAGCCGTAGTGCTAGCTAACTGGAACGGAGCGATGGGGTAGCTGAAGCTCACTATCTTAGTTTAGATTTGGATAATGAGCTTAGTGTTTTTGTTTTTTTGGGGTTAGGGTCAAGTATCATTTCGGGCTTTTTGTTTACCTCACTGTTCTGTATATGTAGGTTACGATGTGGCTTTGTTTGGGGGCGGGGAGTTAGGGGGGAGAGGCGTGAGGGGTAGGACAGATTTTTCTTTGTTTTTGTCATGCTGGTGGGTTTGGAATCCATCTTCGGTGGGCCTGGTGTCTGTACACGAAGCAGTAGTTGGATGACCCCTCTTGGTTGACTCTGGTTCAGGGAGGGAGGAGCCCTTAATTTGGTTGATCGCCTGGAATGTAAGGGAGTGAACGGCTCTGAAAAGTCGAGGGTATTTGCACACCTGGAAAGTGCTGATGTGTTTCTGCAAGAGACTCTGTGGACGAGACTAGGTTGCGGAAGGGTTGGGTGAGTCAAGTATTTCACTCGGGTGGGGCAGCACGGTGGCACAGTGGTTAGCACTGCTGCCTCATGGCGCTGAGGTCCCGGGTTCAGTCCCAGCCTCGGGTCTCTCTATGGTTTGGATATTCTCCTCGTGTCTGCGTGGGTCTCACCCCCACAACTTAAAAAGATGTACACGGTAGGTGAATTGGCCAAGATAAATAACCCCTTAACTGGGTACTCTAAATTTAAAAAAAAAATTTCACTCTGGCTTCGACAGTAGGATCCGGGGGATGGCAATTTTGATCAATAAAAAGGTTAAATTTTCGGCCGCAAAGATCTTGGCGGATCCTAATGGTATGTATGTGATTGCTGGTGGATCCTTGGTGGACATTTAAGTGGCCTTCGTCAATGTTTATGCGCCAAATCGGGATGATGCCGATTTTATTAACAGGCCTCCATCCCTGATTTGAACTCTCAGCTAATTTTGGGGGGTGACTTAGATCAGAGAAAAGATCGATCGAGGCCCAAATCGTTGGTTCCATCAGGTGTGGGAGCGGCGTTGTTGGCCTTTATGGAACAGATGGGAACGGCAGATCCGTGGTGTTTTTGCACCCGAGAGAAAAACATTTTTTTCCTTCTCCCTTGTCCATCAGGTTTACTCTTATATTGACTTTTTCGTGGTGGAGAGATCTCTCCTCCACTGGGTGATGAGAGCAAGATATTCGATGATTGTGATTTTGGATGATGCTCAACATTTTGTGCATTTGATCCTCGAGTCAGGTCCCTCCCAAACCCTGCCATGGAGATTGGATACGGCGCAATTGGCGGTCAAAAGATTTTGCCATTGGGGAATATATTAAATTTAATAAACGTGAGTCTGTCTCGCCTTCTATATGTGCACAATATGAAGTCTGACAACACCAGGTTAAAGTCCAACAGGTTGTTTCAAATCACGAGCTTTTGGAGCGTAGCTCCTTCATCAGGTAAGTCACTCACCTGAGGAAGGAGCTGTGCTCAAAGCTAGTGATTCAAAACAAACCTGTTGGACTGAAACCTGGTGTTGTAAGGCTTCTTACTGTGCCCACCCCAGTCCAACACTGGCATCTCCACATCATGGCTTCTATGTGTGGGCAGCACTTAAGGTGGTCATGAGGGGGAAGGTAATTTCCTACAAAGCACACTTTGAAAGGACTGTGAGGGTGGAATGGTGGAGGCTGGTGGATTCCATCCTTAAGGTGGGCCATCAGTACTCGCTCATCCCTACCCCAGAGTTGCTAGCCAGATGCAATTTGAATTGTTATCGGGGGATAAGGTGGTAAGTCAGCTGCAACGGTCAAAGGGGACGTTTTACGAACACTGAGAGAAGGCCAGCTGCCTTTTAACTCCTAAGCTGAGGCGACAGACTGCTTCCTGGGAGGTTATGCAGATAAGGGACTCTGGTGAGGGTTTAGCTTCTGCCCTGCCTAAAGTCAGCGCGGTCGTTGAAGCATTCTATCAGGATCTCTGTAGGTTGGAGCACCCGGAGCAAAGTTCGGCCATGGAGGAGTTTTGGGTTATCCTCCCCATTGGCGGGGAGGGAAAGGTGGGAGGAGTTAGAATTCCCGTTCGGCCCTGAGGAAATTATGAAATGCATTGGGGTAATACAGACAGGCAAAGCTCAGATGGATTTCCCATTGGGTTTACAGGATGTTTGCGGGTCTGTTGATCCTGTTGATATTGGGTATGTTCAATGACTCCTTGTCCTGGGGTTCATTGACCCTTGCGCAGGCTTCTATTTCCCTGATCCTGAAGAAGGACAAGGACCCCACATTGTCTGGGTCATTTCAACCCATTTTGCTTTTGAATGCAGATGCAAAATTGCTCGGAAAGGTATTGGGAGTCCTGCCTCCCAGAGGCGATCGCGGAGGACCAGAGAGGCTTTAAGGGTCGGCAATTGTCGGCCAAATTACGTCAGCTGTTAATATTTCCCTTTCCTCTCTCCTGTGCCTGAACTGGAGGTGATTGTATCTATGGACGCCGAGAAAGCGTTTATAGGGTGGATATTTCTTCGAGATTCTTGGGAGGTTTGGTTTTGGGCAAATGTTCATAACCGGGATTCAATTATTATACAGGGCCCCCACTGCCAGATTTTGCAATAATACCTTAAGCTCTGATTCTATTCCGTTAAATAAGGGTACACGGCTTGGATATACTTTGCCAACGCTTCTATTTGCTTCAGCAGTTGAACCGTTGGCCATGGTGTTAAGATTTTTTGAGTAAGTTGAAGGGGATAAATTGGGGATAAAGGGAACATAGGGTGTCCTTGTATGCAGCAGTTCATTTTTACATTGCAGACCCAATCTCCACTGGATGAGATAATGAAGCTACTTGTGTATTTTGGCTCCTTCTCTGGGTATAAGTTGAATTTGGACAAGAGCGAATACTTAATCAGCCAGGGAGGAGTGTCTATCTGGGGATGTTTCCTTTTTGCCTTGCCAGATCTAACTTTCAATATCTGGAAATTAGGGTGGCCCATGATTGGATCTCGCCCCATAAATTAAATTGTTACTCTGGTGAATCGGAGCGACATGGTAGCACATTGGTTAGCACAGTTGCTTCACCACTCCCGAGTTCAAGGTTCGGTTCCCAGCTTGGATCACTGTCTGTGTGGAGTCTGCACGTTCTACCCGTGTCTGCGTGGGCTTCCTCTTGGCGCTCCGGTTTCCTCCCACAGTCCAAAGATGTGCAGGTTAGTTGGATTGGCCACGATAAATTGCCCTTAGTGTCCAAAAGGTTAGGTGGGGTTACTGGGTTACGAGGATAGGGTGGAGGTGTGGGCTTAAGTAGAGTGCTCTTCAAGGGCCGGTGCAGACTAGATGGAGTAAATGGTTTCTTTTGCACTGTAAATTCTATGGTTCTATAAATTTAACTTGGAGAAGTGGGATAACCTTGCCCTGTCCGTGGTGGGCAGGGTTCAGACTATTAAAATGAATGTCCTCCCGAGGTTTTATTTATTTTTCAATGTCTCCCCGTTTTTCTCCCTAAATTCTTTTTTGTCAAAGTTAACAAAGTAATGTCCTCTTATTTGGTGAGGAGGGGTGGGGTGTAAAACCCGAAGGATCTGTAGGGGGTTTCTCCAGAGGGATTGACAGGTCGTTAATGGCTCCTATCTGTCATAATCTTTATGTGCCAGCTGGGCTAGACTCTGCAGCGAATGTTTACCAGGCTGATTCCAGGGATGGTGGGACTAAATCAGTTAGGATTATATTCATTGGATCTTAGAAAGTGGATCTCAGAGAAACTTGTATAATTCTAACAGGATTAGACAGGGTAGATTCAGAAAGAATGTTCCCGATGGTGAGGGACTCCAGAACTAGAGGTCATAGTTTGAGAATAAGGGGTAAACCTTTTAGGACTGAGGTGAGGAGAAATTTCTTCACCAAGAGAGTGGTGAATCTGTGGAATTCATACCACAGAAAGTAATTGAGGTCAGAACGTTGTGTAATTTCAAGAAGGAATGAGACATAGCTCTTGGAACTAAAGGAATCATAAGAACTAGGAGCAGGAGTAGGCCATCTGGCCCCTCGAACCTGCTCTGCCATTCAATGAGATCATGGCTGATCTTTTGTGGACTCGGCTCCACTTTCCGACCCGAGCAACATAACCCTTAATCCATTTATTCTTCAACAAACTCTCTATCTCTATCTTAAAAACATTTAATGAAGGAGCCTCAACTGCTTCACTGGGCAAGGAATTCCATAGATTCACAACCCTTTGGGTTAAGAAGTTCCTCCTAAATTCAGTCCTAAATCTACTTCCCCTTACTTTGAGGCTATGCCCCCTAGTTCTGCTTTCACCCGCTAATGGAAACAACTTGCCCGCATCTATCCTATCTATTCCCTTCATAATTTTATATGTTTCTATAAGATCCCCGCATCCTAATAAATTCCAATGAGTACAGTCCCAGTCTACTCAACCTCCTCGTAATCCAACCCCTTCAGCTTTGGGATTAACCTAGTAAATCACCTCTGCACACCCTCCAGCGCCAGTACGTCCTTTCTCAGGTAAGGGGCCCAAAACTAACAAAATACTCCAGGTGTGACCTCACTAACACCTTATACAATTGCAGCATAACCTCCCAAGTCTTAAACGCCATCCCTCTAGCAATGAAGGACAAAATTCCATTAGCCGCCTTAATCACCTGTTGCACCTATAAACCAACTTTTTGCGACTCATGCACCAGCACACCCAGGTCTCTCTGCACAGCAGCATGTTTTAATATTTTATCATTTAAATAAATTTGTTATTCCTACCGAAATGGATAACCTCACATTTGTCAACATTGTATTCCATCTACCAGACCCTAACCCATTCATTTAACCTATCTAAATTCCTCTGCAGACTTCTGTTATCCTCTGCACTTTTTGCTTTACCACTCACCTTAAGGTCGTCTGCAAACTTGAACACATTGCACTTGGTTCCCAACTCCAAATCACCTATTGTGATTTGTGAACAATTGTGGGCCCAACACTGATCCCTGAGTGACACCACTAGCTACTGATTGCCAACCAGAGAAACACCCATTAATCCCCACTCTTTGCTTTCTATTAATTAACCAACCCTCTATCCATGCTACTACTTTGCCCTTAATGCCATGCATCTTTATCTGATGCAGCAACCTTTTGTGTGGCACCTTGTCAAAAGCTTACTGGAAACCCAGATATACCACATCCATTGGCTCCCCGTTATCTACTGCACTGGTAATGTCCTCAAAAAATTCCACTAAATTAGTTAGGCACAACCTGCCCTTTATGAACCCATGCTGCGCCTGCCCAATGGGACAATTTCCATCCAGATGCCTCGCTATTTCTTCCTTGATAAATTCCAGCATCTTCCCTACTACTGACGTTAAGCTAACTGGCCTATAATTACTCGCTTTCTGCCTACCTCCTTTTTTAAACACTGGTGTCACGTTTGCTCATTTCCAATCCGCTGGGATCACCTCGGAGTCTAATGAATTTTGGTAAATTATCACTAGTGCATTTGCAATTTCCCTAGCCATCTCTTTTAGCCCTTTGGGATGCATTCCATCAGAGCCAGGAGACTTGTCTACCTTTAGCCCCATTAGCTTGCCCATCACTACCTCCTAAGTGGTAACAATCATCTCAAGGTCCTCACCTGTCATAACCTCATTTCCATCAGTCGCTGGCATGTTATTTGTGTCTTCCACTGTGAAGACCGACCAAAAAAACCTGTCAGTTCCTCAGCCATGTCCTCATCACCCATTATTAAATCTCCCTTTTCATCCTCTAACGGACCAATATTTACCTTAGCCACGCTTTTTGTGTTATATATTTATGGAAACTTTTACTATCTTGTATTCTGAGCCAGCTTACTCTCATAATCTATCTTACTCTTTATAGCTTTTTTTAGTTGCTTTCTGTTGCCCCAGTCTCCCACTAATCATTGCCACTTTGTATGCTTTTTACCTTCAATTTGACACTCTCCCTTATTTCCTTAGATATTTCCCTCTTTCTACCGTCCTTTTTGTTGATAGAAACCGTTGCTGAGCACTGAAAAATCGCGTGGAAGGTTCTCCACTGTTCCTCAACTGTTTCACCATAAAGTCTTTGCTCCCAGTCTACCTTAGCTTCTCTCATCCCATTGTAATCTCCTCTGTTTAAGCACAAAACATTAGTGTTTGATTTTACCTTCTCGCCTTTCATTTGTTTTTTAAATTCCACCATATGGGGGGTGTGGGGGGGGGGGGGGGGGGGGGGGGTCGGAGAGATGGAATGAGGGTATTGAACTTAATGATCAACCACGATGATCAATGGCAGAGCAGGCTCGAAAGGCGAATGGCCTCCTCAGGCTTCTATTCTCAATGTATATTTCTATGTATGAAATCTTAGAACACAATATTACCCAAAACTTTAAATTCTGAGGTTAAACAGCTTCAAACAACTATTCAACTTTATGAACAAAGATGGAATTAAAACCAGTCATTTTCATAAAACAATTAAACTTCAAACACGGTTATAAATGGCTTTGCTGATTTTGTACTTTGAGTTTTATGTGATCGAAATTTGCTTTGAGTAAATTTCTGCGGGTTCTTGATTGCCAAAATGCTTTTTTGTTGCGTGATTCACTCTTGAAATCTTACATAGGTTTCAAAGATATTTTGGTACTGGAGAGATCATTTAACCCATTGTGTCTGTACATATGCTAGCTTGCAGCAGTTAATTCCATTCCCTGGGAGTATTTTTTGTTTCAAAAAATGAATGGAAAGCACAGCAGAAAACTGCAAGTTATATACCAGCTTGTAACTTTTTGTGCAGTTTATTGACCATACTATTGACATCCAGATTTGAGATGTTAAACTATTTTCAGTTACCCTCAGTATCCTTAAGACCTAGTAGAACCATTTGCAGCTGACCTGGAGTTGGGTAAAGACGTCATACAGATGAAGCCCTTTTGCTTGAGGTGGAAAAGCCCTTAATGTCCTGAAAGTGCCAACAGCTGCTGAAGTTTAGTCCTACGGCTCTGCCAGACTTCACCTGAAAAGTAAAACCTGTATTTCCTATTATTGGCAATTGGTCAGACAGGGAAATTGGAATTAGAACTTAGAACATAGAACAGTACAGCACAGAACAGGCCCTTCGGCCCTCGATGTTGTGCCGAGCAATGATCACCCTACTTAAACCCACGTAACCCGTATACCCGTAACCCAACAATCCCCCCATTAACCTTGCACTACGGGCAATTTAGCATGGCCAATCCACCTAACCTTTTGCATACTCTTAGAATCATAGCTTCCCTATAGTACGGAAGAAGGACATTAGGCCCATGAGGTCTGTACTGACCCTCTGAAAGAACACCCTACCTAGACCCAATTCCCTGCCCCATCCCCGTAACCCTACTGGACACGAGGGGTAATTCAGAATGGCTAATCCACCTAAATTGCATATCTTTGGACTGTGGGAGGAAACCGCAGCATCCGGAGGAAACCCATGCAGACACTGGGAGAACGTGTAAACTCCATACAGATAGTCACCCGACGTCAGAATCAAACCTGGACCCCTGGTGCCGAGGCAGCAGTGCTAACCACTGTGCCACCGCGCTGCCGGGTGCAGTGATTGATCAAATAGGAAACAGCTATGTTTCAATAATTTATGGAGGTTTGAGGAGGAGTGGTGATTATATCTGATGAATTTGGAAGTAGAGGACTACCTGCAGAGGGATGTCAAATTGTGCAGGAGAGTTGCTCTTGTGCCTCCCAGCCAGTACCTGCACACAGACAATTAGTGCATTAATGGTTGGCTTCTCTTCCCAAAGTAAGCTGAAGCAACAGACCCCATAGCAATACAAACATATTTGACTAACCATAATGTTACTTCCTCATTATCCCTGTTACGCAGTGTCAGTAAAGTAGATATGCAAAGTGACCAGCCAGCAGTGCTTACCTGCCAAGACACCACCAATCAATTTGGCAGCTCCTGGTACATCTACCTCACAAGAACTAAGGAAAACTGGCTCCATGGGGATTGTCAAGAGAGTTGTCTTATTCGGAAGGACAGCTGAAACTAATGTGCGACATGGCCGTGACACATCATGGCAGCGATGGTCAGTGTGGCCTTCAGCTTGGTTCCACTTTCTTGTAAACATCCAACAATGTTGATGTGTGGGGATGATGCTATGGAGTGCTACAAAAGGCAGCTCTCGTTGAAACGCGTAATTTCAATACCTCCTCCATATCAGCCATCAAACAAAAAGACAGGTGGTGTGCTGCTTGGTAACATGCCTGTAGTCTCATTGTTGCACATTGGCTTATTTCCCTGCATTTTTACCTATTTTAGTCCCTTGCTTTTTCAACCTTGGTAAAGTTTGCTCATGGGTTGAGGTGTCTTTTGAGGCACATTCTCTTTATTTGTCACTTTATTCTGATTACCTCAATTTTAGTTGGATGCAATTTTCTGCTCTTACAGTTAGTATGTTCCTTTACCTCAAGTGCTATTTCAAGCAGAAATAAAGGAGCTGACCATTGAGAATTGCCAAGAGCGATGTGAATTTAAACTACCAAAAATAAAGGTTTGAGGGTGGCATGCCAGTATGTTTATTTCTATGGAGAACCTTATCCTGTTGTATCTAAATCTCTCTGTATTCACTATTGAGCACAAGTTGCTGATCAGAAACCTATGGATATTATATCATGAATCATTTCATAGAATTTACAGTGCTGAGGAGGCAATTTGGCCCAACGGATCTGCACCGGCCATTGGAAAGAGCACTCTACTTAAGCGTACGCCTCCACCCTATCCTTGTAACCCAGAAACCCCACATAATCTTGACACCTAAGGGGCAATTTAGCATGGCCAATCCACCTAACCTGCACTTCTTTGGACTGTGGGAGGAAACCGGAGCACCTGGAGGAAACCCACGCAGACACTAGGAGAAAAGTGCAAACTCCACACAGACAATCACCCGAGGCTGGAATTGAACCTGCGACCCTGGAGCTGTGAGGCAGCAGTGCTAACCACTGTGCCACCAGGCCACCCCTTTCCAAGCTGAGGCCAATTATACCTTTCTGACTGGGTTTCACTAACACCACATAGAACAGGATCACGTCTGGGAGCATCCTGATCTGTACAGCTCAATTCCATGCTGGCCAGCACATTACACAGCTGGAGAACCATTCAAATATAATCTTGATTTCACATTAAACAGATATTTCACCTGTGTGAAATAGATTGCATTCAAATATCAAATATTAAATGTAACTACCAAAGTGGTATATTAGTCTCTGGCTTTAGCATTTCCCAGTTCAGTTTTGTCTCGTACAAGAACATCACATTTGGGTTTGCACTCCTGACACTTGTTTCTCTATACTCAGTTATCCTGAGATTGTAACCTAGGTATGCTTCCCTATCATAGATTGCATAGCAGCATTACATATTGATGTCCAAGTTCATCGTTTCTGTCAACTTTGTATGATCAATCAGGGCAGGATCTTGAGTGCAATGGATCACAAAATCCCCAATGACTTGCACAGCTTCTTCACAGTCCTACACCGGACTATCCTACATCTCTTTAAGCCTTTTAACCTGTGCGGAACGCAGGTTGTTTCTTACTCCGACATAACTAGACTGCCATCAACTCATGGGGCAGATGGATGTTTTTAAGGGAAAAAGTGTGTTTAAAGAGGAACGTCAATATTTTTGCCACTTGTTGCAGCTCTTAATCACAGTGGGAGTCCCACATAGTTGAAACAGGGTGTAAGTAATATGGCAAAAAACACGTCATTTTATGATCTTGCGAACAAAATAAACTAAGTAAATATTGAATAGGAGCACAAAGGGATTGCTTCTTTACCTTTGCATAAGCTTAATGGTCTCTCTTGGTATCTGAATTTCTACATTAGTGTGCCTTGGAATACAATCCAAGTTCTCAAATGACACCTAATGGCAGAAATCTAGTATTGTCTGCCGTCTCTGTAACGTGGTTCCAAAATTTGGAAAAAATTCAAAGATTATCAATTGTATTTTTTTAAACTAAAGTGTAAATTTATAGAGAACTTTTGAATGATCTAGTTGTAAACACTGCTGGTGTAGTACAAAGCCATACAGCTCAGTATGGACTTAAAAGGGCTCACTAGTTTAGTTCTTCACTGCAATTTCAAGGTTATCTGAATTTTCCTTCAGAGTGCAATGTGAATGCAACCGAAGATGTTCAAATTACATCTAGGGCTTGGTATTCAAGTGAAGGTTGTAAAACACGTGTACAACTACTGTCTCAAGACCATGGTCATTTGGAATATAATAATTCAGTTAGTTCTGAAATAGGTAAATGTATTTACATTAGTTTTTAGTTAATTCAATTAAAAAATCACACAAAGGTATTCTGCTGTGAATGATTAACAGGAAAGTAAATGTATTGGTGAGCAACATTGCAAAATTCTTGCTGGGGTGGCATGATAGGACAGTGGATAGCACTGTTGCTTCACAGCTCCAGGTCCCAGGTTTGATTCCCGGCTTGGGTCACTGTGTGGAGTCCTCGCGCTCTCCCCGTGTCTGTGTGGGCTTCCCCCAGGTGCTCCGGTTTCCTCCAAAGATGTGCAGGTTAGGAGGATTTGTCATGGTAAATTGCCCCTTAGTATCCAAAAAGGTTAAGTGGGGTTACTGTGTTGCGGGGATAGAGTGGAGGTGTGGGCTTAAGTAGGGTGCTCTTTCCAAAGACTGGTGCAGACCCGATGGGCTGAATGGCCTCCACTGTAAATTCTATGATTCTTGGTTTTTGTGGCCAATCAAAGCTGAGAGTTTGAAATATCCTATTCAGGCCAGAGGTTGTGGTGTGCTTTAGTTCTTGATTGGAAGAGTAAGGAGAGAGAGTTGTGTGCAGGGAGTTGATGAAAAGGTGGGCTTTCTAATGGGGGGGGGGGGGGGGGGGGGGGGGGAAACGACGACGAGCACCTACCTACTAAAAGTAAGGCATTTCTGATTGGCAGGGTGAAAAGAAAACTCAGGCAAACTCAAGTGAGTTGCTTGGAGTTCCATTGCAGTCAAATTAGATCTGGAAAGAAGTGGATTTGAAAAGTGGGAACATTTTATTTTTCATTTTATAAATTTCTCACCTGTTTAATTGGTGTAGTATTTAAAGTTTTTCTTGATATATGCGAGATTTTTTTCATATCCCAAGCTACTTTCATTTGCTAATTCATTAAGGTTGTGTCTTCTAAAGCATGAATTATTTCTTAGGCTTCCATGTTGGTACAAATCAGATAGCGATGGAGAAAAAAATTACTTTTATAAATTAGTGAGTAATGAGATTGGCATTGAAATTTCCCCAGCTCTGTCTGCTGCAAGGAACTGTCAGACAGATTGCCTGCTCCGATGTTAGGTTGGCCTCCAGCTCCATTTTGCCAATCGCAACCTGCTGTCTGCTTGGGGCCACTTCACCAACACAATACTGTAGTGACATTCCAGTATCGGCCTTCTCTCTTTGAGTGCTTATTTGCATAACCCGTAATATTTATACTGCATAATTTATATTTGAGTAGTATTCGTGTTCTAAAATTGGTCAGTTTTGCTTTATTACATCTTCAAAATTTGAATGATTGATTGTAGCAGTGGTGGCAGATAGACAAGGAAGGAGGTACTTGCTAAAAATGGGCACTTAGCCACAAGCCATAAATCAATAGAAAAGCAAACTTCTAAGAACCCCATACTTAGATGAGTAGATCATTTGTTTAATTAACTAAAATATATACAATTCGGTCTATTTATCAGACCATTGTTGTGTACTCCGTGTTTTTGGTGCATCCTCACAAGCAGCCTTGTAGCTGAACAGGGGTCCTATTTAAAATTAAAAAATGTTTACGCAACATCATCAGGATCAACAGTTTGTGCAGGCAAATGGGCAGTCTAACATTGTAGCCTGTAGTGTTAACATCTTCTAAATAAAGCTCTGCATTTTGGTTGAACATCCAAGGCCTGCAGACTCTATCTTGAATCCACCACAAAAAATGGCGACGGGGTAAGCGAACAGCATTTCTCGGCACCCACAGAAATAATAAATAATTGAAATCATCGCTACACGAAAACTGACGACAGGGGAACCGAACAACGGTTGCAGCCCCGGAGGAACTGAAAAATCTAAAGGAAACAACCTTGCCGAGAAGCCCACCAAGTGCTCTGCCCGAAATGAAGTGGGGAAGCCGTGAGTAGCAAGTACCTTGCAACAACACATTTACAGCTGGGGGTGATGCAAAACAGAAGGGAAACGGGCTGAGCTTGGGTTGTGCCTGGTTTTGGGGAGAAAGGAAGGAAGTAGTGCTAAACATTTGTGGCATGTTGTGCGCACGTAGGTCCTTCCCTAGAGAAAAGGGTGTTTTTGGTGCCGTGGGACAATTTGAGAATACCGAGCGAGGAGTTTGTATGCAGAAAGATTCAACTATTTTGTTTAAGCTAACCAGATGGCAGCAAATAGAAAAGTCCCAATATTCCTGAGCCCATAATGATTTTGTGTGTGTGGGGGGGGGAGGGGGGGTACATTTAACCTCCTTGGGAATCTGGTACAGCCAGAAAAGCCAGCTACAAAAACATAGTGGAACTTTTGCAGGGCCACTATTCACCAAAACTTTTATTAATCACAAAGGGGTTTAGAATTCATAAGCGCAGCCAAGAAGAAGGTGAATCCATTACATAGTTTGTAACTACTCTGAGATGACTGGCTGAACGCTGTGAATTCGGGGATGTGTTAAATAATACCATCAGAGATAGATTAGTCTGTGGTTTAAGGAGCAATGGTATTCAAAAGTGGTTGTTAACCGAAAGCAACCTGATCTAAAGAATGCTGTGTCCACACAATTAACAGCGAAAGAAGCTCAATAGTTGAGTTCAAGTGCAAGAGTTCACAAGATGTCGGCTGAAACATGAACGCAGACACAGACTCGCACGTGCCATAGGTGTGCAAAAACCAGGTGCTCAGCAGCTGATTGTTGGTGCAGGGACATCATGTGCAGAAAATGTGGCAGAAAGGGCCATGTTGTGCCACTTGTTGGAAAAAGAAACCAGCTTCAGGCAAAAGTTGCAGGAAGCAAAAGGCAAGTTAAATCAAGGAAAAAGAGTCCATGTGTCTGCGTGATTTTCCTCCGGGTGCTCCGGTTTCCTCGCATGGTCCAAAGATGTGCAGGTTAGGTGGATTGGCCATGCTAAATTGCCCCTCAGTGTCCAAAAGGTAAGGCGGGGTTACTGGGTTACGAGGATAGGGTGGCGACGTGGACATAAGTAGAGTGCCCTTTCCAAGGGCTAGTGCACACGCGATGGGCCCAATGGTCTCCTTCTGCACTTTAAATTCTATGAGAAGGAATTCTATTCACAGTCTGAAAATGAACTGTCATTAAATGTACTAGGTAGAAACCGATATTGAGTCACTCATTACTGGAAGGCTAACCGGTGAAGATGGAGGTGGACATTGGAATTAGGAGCAGAATTAGGCAATTCAAACTTTCAATCAGATCATGGCTGATCTCTTCTAGGTCTCAAATCCACCTCCGTGCCTGTTGGCCATATATCCCTTTAAATCCAGTTTTCAAAATCAGAAATCAATCTATCTATCTTCTTGAAACCATTTAATGACTCTGATTCCACTGCAATATGGGGTGGCGAGTTCCACAAATTCACCACCCTCTGCGAGAAGTAGTTCCTCCTCGTCGCAGTTCTAAATCTACTGACTCTCAATCTATATCCGTGACCTCGCGTTCTAGATTGCCCCACATTTTGGTCTATGTTTACTTTTTCATCCCCGGAATCAATCTGGTGACCCTCTTCCCTACTGCCTCCAATTCCACCACATCCTTCCTCAAATAAGGAGACCAAAACTGGAGACAATATTCCAGATGTGATCTCACCAACACCCTGTACAATTGCAACACCACTTCTCTACTTTGATACTCCAGTACTTTTGCTAGAAACGCTAGCATTCCATTTGTCTTTTTAATTACATGTCGTACCTGTATACTGACCATCTGCGACTCATGAATAAAGACATCCAGATGCCTCTGGGTCAGCTGTCACACTGATACCAGAGACTTTTTTTTATCTAGAGAAGTTCTGAAATATTGCTCCGCAACCTTCTATGATGTTTAAAAATCTTCTTCAGTGGAGAATCTGGTGTACTGGCTGTTGATTGCTCATGTTGCTAATTGATAATGTTATGTTGTTTATTGTGGCAGAGAACTTTGATTTCAAGGGGGAGAAAACGTTATGCATTCATTGTGTCTTTAGTGTTTCCTCATCAGCCTTAAAGCTGAATAGGAGCACTTTAAGAGAATGATAGCATGATGTCCTCTTATCAGCCGTTTGTGCGGGCAAATGGGCAGTCTAATATCGCAGCCTGTAGTGTTAACATCTTCTAAATAAAGCGCAACGTTTCGGGTGGGCCTGCAGACTCTATTTTGAATCCATCACAACCACGTGTTTGAATAATTATTTTTGTGATAATTTTAAATGCAAACATTTACAAATATTTGAAACTTCATAGTATTTCACAACTGTATTTGTCAGCTACTTAACCTATTTATGTAACTAAGGTCTATTTCAAAACAATATATCTATTGGAAATACCAGGATAATTTATAATCTGAAAATTAAAATCCAAGTATTACTGCAAGGGTAATTTCATGGTAAACATGATGGACAAGAAAGGTGGGGAATAAAATTATATCACTTTTTCTCTGTCTCTATTCTTGATTGTCATGATGGTAAAAATACAATGGTACCTGAACCCAGCCATTAGAAGATTTATGAAACAAATCTGCATTGACTATTAGAAATTTTGCCCAGGTGCAGAAGTGCTTGTTTACTGCTTTGCCTGATAGCACGACTAAGTGCAGCATTTTAATGGGGGATTTTCAGCTCAAACCCACATCTATCCCTCCATTTTATGGTGTAAACCCACAGCAACGCTGATGCTATTTCATTATTTTCATTTTTATTTTAACTTGTGGATTTGTGGGCACGTGTTATGTGGAGAAATATGCAACTTGTTCTTTAGTCTATTTTGTGACGCCATCTGTGAATATAACCACTGCTAGGGTTGTGGGGCATACGTATGGTTACATCATGTGATAGCACTTAATTTGCAAAAGAAATGCTGGCAGTATTTAAATCGGGGGAAAGATTTATAAGTGCAACAATATAAAGTTTTAAAATTATTAATTAACAATCATGCTGACTAAAAATTCAGAAGTTTGTTTGCCGGAGTGTGGCGACTAGGGGATTTTCACAGTAATTTCATTGCTGTGTTAATGTAATCCTACTTGTGACAATATTGTTATTATGGGATGTGGGTGAGGCTGACGAGGTGAGAATTTGTTGCCCATTTCTAATTGCCATTGGGAAGCATGGGTGAATCAGCATACATTGAGTAGATTTACCGGAATCACTGATTAAAAATCACACAAGAAATGTTGAACCTTTTTTAGAAGTTAACTGACATACGTTTCCTGAATTTCTGTATGACAGTAATATGCATATTATGGGACTGTAGATATTACAATGCTGACAAGAGACCTGTCAAAGCTTTTCATCTTGCACTCATCAGGAAACCTGCAAGAATGCCAAAATTCAAAGGGAGCAATAGTGAACACTACATGACAAAAGAATGCTGATTGGTAGGCAAGTTGACTCCGTCAAGGCATTACCATGGGAATGCGCCAGGAAACTATTGACGCCCATGCTTTTGTTTAATTCAAAAAAGCACGTTGCCTGGCACGTTCTTCCTTTTTGCAGAGGACGGGTCCTTGTGTATGAATATACGTAGCGCCTAGCAAGCATAAGTGAGCCACATTGCGAGCCAGACTGATGATTAGTGCATTCTGGATAGCACTTAATGAACAATGCCATCTCGGAATCATGTTACGCACTTGAGTTTTGCTAGAAGCTATAAATATATTTATAACATTAGTGATTTGTATTTTAAGCAGAAAGAACCTGACCAGCTAGTGCGCAATTTTTGAATTAAACAAAAGCATGTGGAACAACAATTGCCTGGTGTATTCTCTACGGCAACGCCTCGACCAGAAACCTTCCAACCAATTAGCACCCTTGACTCATTCAATATAAATTATTGCTCCCTATGAATTTTGGCATTCTTGTGTCTGCTCTAATGAGTGCAAGAGGAAAAGCTTCAAGAGCAATGCCTTTTTATTTTTTCAGTATTATTCAAGTTCTGTACTACCAAGTAACAAACTGCAGGTATTTTCATTTGTTCTAATGTGGTGGTTTTGTATTTCCAGATTGCGTGAACAGGAGAGGAAAGAAGCAGAAGAAGCTGTCCAAAAAGAGATTGAAGAATGGGAGAAGAATTTACGAGCCCTTGCTGAACCTACTCGCATGGAGACACTTTGGGAGATCCCTGCCATTGGTCATTTTCTATGTCTGGCTCAGCAAATCCTTAATTTGCCTGAAATTGTCTATTTTGACCTTGAACGCTGCCTTCTCATGCCCCAGTGCAGTGGTTTTCTGGCAAAGATAATGACTTCTTTACTGAGCCCTCACCATCGCAGAGCAACTTTGCACCGGAAACCACCATTGCCCTATAAAATGTGGGAGGCTGCACTGAAACGAAGAGTACTTCATTGGTATGCTGTGGTCAGCCAAGCAGAAAATCGTAATCTGCATGCTGAGAAATTGGGCCTTAGTCCACAGTTTTTCTCTGTTCTGGGGGAGACTAGCCCTTTGGAAATGAAAGCTTTCCACCAGTTAACATTTTACAAACGAGTTTGGCTACTGAAAGGCTTGTGTGATTATGTATATGAAACTCAGAAAGAGGTCCAAGATGCAGTTTTAGGGCAGCCCATCCACGAATGCAGGGAAGTGATACTGGGTTATGATTCTCATGAAAATGCCTATGTCCATTTCCCGCAATTTTGTGGTGCAGACCTGCGGATTTACAAACAATCTCCTCTTCCACCCCCTGAATTTCCGATTCCGTCTATCAAAATCTGCAGGATGTCGCAACCGAGATCAGGGGTGGCAAATAGTGGGCTTTCTCCTGAAAACCTTGAGAAACCAAAAAGTAATAACAAGGAACCCACTACCAAAACAACACCGGATTCTAAAAAGTCCAATGAAGGACTTGACTCTAGTGACCTGGAGGATTTTTATTTAAAGGTAGAATCTGATCCCCAATTTGTTTCTCAAGAGGGTGAAGAAGAAATCAAATTCAACTGTGAATGTAAAATCCATAGAACTTCAGCAGTGAAAAAAGAGAACGTTGGTTCTTGTAAAGAAAACTTAGTGAAGCCTGCTAGCCCCGGAGAGGTTGTGGGTTACGGGGAACCCCTCAGCCCAGGAGAAATTAGAATAACTGAAAATGGGGAGTTTTGTACAGATGATCCTGAATTAAGAAAGGGTGTGAAACCATTGACTGAGAAGGCAATCAAAAGTTGCAAAACACTCATTAATGGAAGCCATACTGAAAATGTGGATGTAAGCTGTCTGGTTGGTAAAATAAATAATATTCCTGCCAAACATTTCTTGGGGAAAATTGAGGAGCTTGAGTTAGTTAAGCTCCATGTCAAGAAAAAGAAGAAGAAGAAAAAGAAACTGAAAGATGCTATGAACAAGATTTCACCGTTTAGGCCCGATATGGTTTGTCAAAATCCAATCAAGATTCGGAAGCCAGGAATTCAGAAGAAATCCCTATTGATAAAAAAGAAAACAAAACACAAAAAGCACAAGTCTGGTTAGTGGCCTCTCTGGTTTTCTATTTTGTAGGTAAATTAAAATATAAATGAAACTAGTAAAAGTACAAAAGATCTTTAATGTTTGGCATGGTGTGTCTTGGAATCATTGCTATAACCATGTCTCTTTCATTAGTCCATCCCTCACCAATAGAAAATAGGCATTTGTCTTTGTGAATGTATTTATTCAGTGAACTAACTTGTGACAGCTGCAAGTGCAACATTTTGCTGGCTGGTTCCAGTTTATCAGCAGGTAGCATATTGAACCAGTGTTTGATCATGCTTTTAGATACACTGTTGGAATGCTTTTCTGCATTAAATGTATGCTATGTAAATGCTGCAATTGTATAATCAGTTTAAAAGTGGTTGACTTGGCTAGTACCATGAAGAGGCAAAACCCATAGCTATTTTGAGTTTTTATTTACTAGTAAGCTCTCTCTTATGCGGGTTTGGACATTTTCATTAATGTTCAGAATGTTGGTATTGTGTGTATTTCTGGATAACAGGATGTGGCTGGTGACAGTTCTAAGCAGTAGAAAATATTGCCTTCAGTTAGGATCCTTCAGGTACTGGATTGCTTGACAATTTCTGCTCCCAACTATTAAAAATTCAGCTTGGCAGAATTTGGAGATGACATCAAACAGCAAGTGACAGATCCATAATGGTCCAAAGTTCAACCATTTGGATGAGGTGCCAGAGGTTTGCTGAAGCCTGTGGAATATTAACTCAGCACAAGTTTCACTTCAGAAAAGAGACATTTGAAAAGAAAAATTATTTGGCACTAAACCACTAACAAATTCTAGCTGTATTCACGGGTGCAGAAATAGACTATTCGGTCATTGCTGCCTCCTTTGCTATTTTGTTTGGCATGGTAGCTTTTGTTTTTAAATCTGTTTTTTGTGTTTGCTCCATGTTTTTAATATATTTAATGTTTTTAAGTCTTGTATCTCCATTTTAAAGATGATTAATTTATTGTGCTTCTGTGACCCTCTGTTGCACTGCATTTCACATAGCAACCCAAGACGACTTTTATGGATTTACCTTTACGTGCCAATGTGGTAGAGCTCTTCAGAGGGTTTCAACTTCTGTAATGGAGTTGGGAGCGCATCTGGGCTGATGTTTAAGTGCAGTGCTGAAGAAATGCTGCATTGTGGGATGTGCCACCTTTTGGTTGAGATGAAATGTCAGGTTTTGTCTCCAGATTGATTGGTTGGTATAAGATCCTACTGGAAGAAAAACAGGACCACATTCCTCGCTGAACAATCGGCATGAACATTGGGGGGAAAAAGGTTACCTGATCATGCCCGTTGATTATCGGACTGTGCGCATACTGGCTACTATTTGTCTATGCAACAGTGAATGCACTTCATTGGGTTGCGTGGAGGACCCCAGAAGACACTTAAAATGTCTGTTCTTATTGGTTATTTTGTATCCCAAGGTTTATTTCTTTGTTCTGAGACAGAATGGTGACGGTGGTTAGCATTGCTGCCTCGCGCTGCCGAGGTCCCAGGTTCGATCCCGGCTCTGGGTCACTGTCCGTGTGGAGTTTGCACATTCTCCTTGTTTGTGTGGGTTTCGCCCCCACAACCCAAAGATGTGCAGGGTAGGTGGATTGGCCACGCTAAATTGTCGCTTAATTGGAAAAAAATTAATTGGGTACTCAAATTTTAAAATAAATAATTCTCTTTGTTCTGGAGAGTGTTTGTGGCAGTTATTGACAATTATTTAGTTTGGTTGAAAGAACTCAATTATTCACTGATTCAGCCCCTCCAATTTGAAAATATGATGGTGTATCTTCAGAACCAAGCTGTTTCGTTCCAGATATGATCTGAATGAATTATGTCTGCCAGCCTGTTCCACTTTATTTCATACTCCTGGTTTTGTATTGGTCTTAAATATGTTTGATTACTCCTAGTGGAGACCTAAGTTTCTATGATTTTGAGTATCTTTAGCCATGTTCTGTCATACTTTTTTAGAAATTATCTCTCAATATGTTACTTTATTTGGCTGCATGCTCTTCACAATCACAATTGTTACAGCACAGAAGGAGGCCATTCAGCTAGTCATTTCTGTGCCAGCTCTCCTAGGAGCAATTTACCTAGTCTTACTCCCTGCTTTCTCCCTGTAGCTCTGCACATTCTTCTTTTTCAGGTAACAATCCAATTCCCCCCCTTGAATGTCTGTACTGAACCTGACTCCACCACACTCTCACGGCTTTGCATTCCACATACTAACTACTCAACATGTGAGAAGCTTTCCTCGTGTCAACATTGCTTCTTTGCCATTGCCTTGAATCAATGCCTTCGTCCTCGATCCTTCCACCGCTCTCAATTTTGAACACTTCCATCTAATCTCTCAATCTTCCCCTCCGAAAACAAGTTGCAATTTATTGACATAACTAAAATTTCTCTTCCTTGGGACCACATTCATGAATCTTTGTTCTCTCTAATCCCTTCACCTCTTTATTGAAGATGCAGTACTCCAGTTGAAGCTTCATCAACATTCCCTACAAGTTTAATATAGCCTCCTTGCTTTTATACTCTGCCCCAAATATAAAGCCTGGTTTGCTGTATGCTTCATTAACCGCATTCTCAACTTGTCCTCACCTTCAGTGATGTATTCACCCAGGTCCTTCTCCTGCACCCCATTTAGAACTGTACTCTTTATTTTGTATTGTCTCTCCTCATTTCCTCCAACCACAATGAATCTCACCACTCTGCATTAAACTTTACCTGCACTTGTCTGTCTGTTCCACCATTGTGCCTGTGATTTTGAAGTTGTACGCGATCCTTTTCTGTGCTGTACTGTTCTATATTCTATATTTTCATAATTTACAAAGCTTCCTGGTTTCGCATTGTCTGCAAATTTTGAAATTGTATCCTGTACGCCAAAGTCTAGGTCATTAGGAAGAGCAACGGCCTCAACATCCAAGCAGGGAAACCCCCCCCCGCCGCAGACATTCCTCTAATCTGCAAAAACATCACCCATTTTAAAAAAAATTATTAAAATGTTTTTTTCAATAAAACTCTATAAAACCATATTACACAATAAATAACCCCCCCCAAAGAAAAACAGCTAAGACAAAACCCAAACAAATCCTGGACCCACCTCGCAAAGCATCTGACCGTGACCAGCTCCTTGAAATAGGAAATAAAAGGCTGCCATCTCGAGTAGAACCCTTCTGCCTCACGCCTCACGATATATGTGACCTTTATTAAGTGCAGAAGCTCCATAAAGTCAATTAACCATGATGAAGCACTGAGCAGAACTGAAGTCCTTCATCCCAGCAGAACTTGTCTTCAGGCTATTAGCAAGGCAAAGGCCAGAGCATTCGCCTTCACCCTTGTTTGCAACTCCAGCGACTCTGAGACCCCAAAGATAGCCACAAAGGGCAAGGTTCCAACCCAATCCCAAGAATTCCTGACATGGTGCTGAAGAAGGAGACCCAAAAACTCAGTTTAGGACAAGACCAGAACACGCGCGTATGATTCGCCAACCCTGTAAACATCGCTCACATCTATCCTCCCCTTCCAGAAAAAAAACACTCATCTGTGCCCTGGTCAGATTTGTCCTACGCATGCACCACCTTGAACTGTATCAAACAACCTAGCACATGAGGAAATGGAGTTGACTTTGTGTAGAGCCTCAGCTCCAGCTCCCTCTCACATTTTCCTTTTAACCTCATCCAATAGAGCCTGCTCCATCGATATGATAACTATAAATATCTGATATCTTCCCCTTCCCTATCGAAATAACGCAATCCATCAACAAGGCTGAGGGTGCTAAGGGAAAGGAAGAAATCTCCTTGTGCAAAATGTTACGAACCTAATAATAGCTAAACAGATTGGTTCTTGGAAACTGGAATTTAGCCAACCACTCCTCAAAATCAGCAAACCTCCATTCTATCAACAAAAACAGAAAATAGTGGACAATAACAGCAGGTCTAACAGCGGAATCAGTGGCGAGAGAAGGGAGCTAACGTTTTGAGTCTGGATGATTTTTTGTTAAAGTTCGAGAAAAGTGGAAATAGGATCAGATTGGTAATGTTGTGGGGGCATGGAGTGGTGGAAAGATTTTTGAAGGAAATCCAGGAGACTGAAACAAAAATAGAAACCGTGAGAGGATATTCATCTTTACTGACTGAACCCTGCCCCACCCTCCCAGGGACAGAGGGAGGTTTTCCCACTTCTTCAAATCTGACTTGATCATATTTACCAGATCCACAAAATTTAGTTTATGGAGCGATGCCCAATCACGGGCCACTCAGATTCCCAGATAACGGAAGCTAGACCTAACCGGGTGAAAAGGAAGATTCATCGGAAAGCACTCTCTTTTGCCCAAGTTCAATTTATATCCCGAGAAGGAGCTGAAACTACTAAGCAGCTTCATTATCTCCTCTGCATTGGAGAGAGGATCTGTCGCACACAACAGCAAATGATCTGCATACAAGTGCACCTAATGCTCCCTCCACCCTGTATTATTTATTTTTAACCTCAATGCTATGGCCAGAGGCTCAATTGGCAAGACGGGCAATGGACAACCCTGCCTCATTCATCTCTTCAGCTGGAAATATTTTGAGGTCCAGGCATTCATATGAATGCTCGTGGTGGGGCCCTATATAAAATTTGGATCCACACTATAAATCTAGGTCCAAAACCAAACTTTCCAAGGACCTCAAACAGATACCCCCACTCCACCCTATCAAACACCTTTTCAGCATCCACTGAAATAATTACCTTTGGCTCATGGACTGGAGTGAGGGACAGAACAACATTAAACAATCGCCGAATGTTGGCTGATAGCTGCCTGCCCCTAACAAATCCAGTCTGTTCTTCCGATATAACCCTGGAATTGCAGGGCTCCATGCACATTGCCAAAACCTTCGCCACATTGCCAAAACCTTCGCCAACATCTTTGCATCTAAATTCAATAATGAAACGGGGCAATATGACCCACACTATCTGATCCTTATCCTTCTTTAAAATCAAGGAAATGGATGCCTGCGCCAATGTGGCCAACAATATTTCCCCAAGACGTGCCAACTGACCCACAAATCTCTGATAAAATCCGTACAGGCCCGGTACTTTACCTGACTGCATCAAACCCATGCATTTCATAACCTTCAGGGTCAGCGGGGACTCAATTCCTCTATGATTAAAAAGCCTCAAGCCTCATTGATCGTAACTGGGGTGGAGACCAACCTGCCACTCGTCCTTAGTCTACACTATTTCCCGAGGGGTCATCTGCCACCTGAACTGGTGTACTAACAGTTGACTGGCCTTCTCCCCATGCTCTTAAGAAGCCCCCTTCAAGTGACGCCGCCCTGCCTGCCGAAAGCAGCCCAAAATTCCTGCTGCAATTTCTTACTGCTTGCCAACCATTCTGGCATCGGGCAAGCGGGTTTTGGCGATTTGCCTCGAGAAGGGCATCCACCAATCTCTGCCCCTCCACCCTTTCACTTCTCTTTGTGCCGATAAGAGATTCTCTCTCCCCATCCCCCTAATGACCACATTCAGAGCCTCCCACAAGGTAAAAGGCAAAATCTCCGCACTCCTATTAAAATTAATGTACTCCCCAAATGGCAGACAAAACCCTCTCACAGAATCCCCTATCTGCCAACCCAACCGTCAAATCGAAAAAAAGTGGAGCATGATTCAAAACCACTATTGCTGAATACCCCACCCCAACCACTGCTGAAAGCAGAGACCAACCCACCACAGAGAAGTTGATCCCAGAGTAGACCTGATGTGCATGAGGAAATTCTTTTTAAATCCTTCTATTTGAATGTAAAAATCTGAGTCTTCTCTTTCTTGCCCCCCCCCCCCCCCCACCCCAATCTGCTCCATAAAGGCCCAAAGTGCATTTGCCACCCCAATAGGACTTAATTTTCCATAACTAACTTAAATCTTCTGATCGCTGTCCCCTAAGTGCTCACTGCTGACACTTGATCCCCTTGCCTCACCTCATCCCCAAGAACCAGGTGGAGCAGTGCCTCCTTCCTGGTTGAACTGCAGAAAAGTTTCCTTGGTAGACTCTTGGAACTCTGCTCTTTACACCACTGCTATCCTTGGAAAGCGTCGCGGTTGCGGCAGCATCTGGTGGGCTCTCGCTGGCCCTTGAAAATACGGGGGAGATGGTGTAAATATTGTGCCGGACCGTACCCATATCCGCAGCAGGTCTCTAAGGTGAACAGCCTCTGGCATGTTGGAACAATGTAGGCAAGGGAAGTTGCAAGTCAGATCCGGAACTTTGGGATAAGGATTGACTCTAAGGGCTGGGGTGGGAAGTGGGCCTGGCTGCTGCTAGACGAGGATCCTATGATCCTATGAAAAGGACGGTAAGGTAGCACAGTGGTTAGCACAGTTGCTTCACAGTTCCAGGATCCCAGTTTCGATTCCCGGCTTGGGTCACTGTCTGTGCGGAGCCTGCACGTTCTCCCCGTATCTGCATGGGTTTCCTCCGGGTGCTCCAGTTTCTTCCCACAGTCCAATGATGTGCAGGTTAGGTGGATTGGCCATGCTAAATTGCCCTTGGTGTCAAAATAAATGTTAGGTGGGGTTACGGGGATAGGGTGGAGGTGTGGGCTTAGGTAGGGTGCGCTTTCCAAGGGCAGGTGCAGACTTGATGGGCTGAATGGCCTCTCCTGCACTGTAAATTCTATGATTCTACGACCCTAGTCTTCACATTAATAATTAAGAGTCACATTTTAACTTCTAATTCTTGGCCCTCGGAAATTTCCTTGCAAGTTTGTTCCTCTGTTCACTATAACGCCTAGCTTAATATAATTTGCAAACTTAGATAGATTTCCCTCTTTTTCAAAATCCATTTTTATTTTGTGTGAATAAGTGAAAGAACCTGGGGTACCAGTGCTGGTCCCCAGGGAATATTGCCCCTCAATCAAGAAATTATATTTTTATCCCAACTTGGCCTCCAACCTTCTAAACAGTTTCATATCCATATCAAACTGTTGTATTTCCATTTCCTGTATCTCCTTGTAAGCTCGCAAGAAGACTCATCAAATGTATGCTGAGAATTCAGTATGACATCTATTGATAGTTCTTTATTCACGATCACAGTAACTCTAATTGCTTTGTTAGGGATGGTGTTGTGTAACAAAAATGTACTTTTTATCTGTATTGATATTTCAATTTGGATTAATTATTGCTAGAAACAGCATGTAAGGCACCTAAGACCAGCATTGCTTTCTCAACAGGAAGACCACAAGCTTCAACCAGACAGGTTGGTTGCTGAAGATTTCACATTGTGCACCCCACAAACTAGCACCTTGTGTACAAAGGGCTGCATTTGGGGTGGGGGAGGGCAGTGTTTTGCCGACGAACAATCTGAATTCACTGGATTCTGGATGGGTAAATTAGTATGGAAATAGCAACATTGTGGCCTGTCGTTGCCTACTCCTCGATCACCCTTTGTTGTCAATCATTGAAATTAGTGAGAATTTTAACTTTTTCACTCCCAGATTACTGTTAGAAATCCTACCAAAAATTGCACCTAGTTCAATTGAGTGTAACTGGGGTGCTAATGGAAATGTAATTAAGAAAATTTGAACAGAACTTGTCCTGAAAAAATAATTTTGTAGTGCTGTTAAAAGATTAAAGTCTTTTTAAAAAAACTTTCCTTTAAGGTTCTTTCAGAATACTGGTATTTTAGCTTGCACCTCACATGATGCTGGAGGTGATATTCCCATTGAAGTCAGCCCACATTTTGCCACTAACCACAATCATTGGCCAAGGTTTTCAGTTTTATCTTGAGTGGGAATTATTTAATTGATTGGGTCTATCACATTGAAACATAAACTAGACTGGCTGATGTTTTAGTGCTGTTGAGAGGTAATTGCAAGACTTGATTTGATTTGTGGCACATGTACCGAAGTACAGTGAAAAGTATATTTCTGCAGCCAAGGGAATGTACATAGTGCGTACATAGTCGACACAAAGAATTATCGACAGAGTACATTGACAAATGGTACATCGGCAAACCATGATTGGTTACAGTGCGGAACAAAGGCCAAACAAACAAAATACATAAGCAAGAGCAGCATAGGGCGTCGTGAATAGTGTTCTTACAGGGAATAGATCAGTCCGAGGGGGAGTCGTTAAGGAGTCTTGTAGCTGTGGGGAAGAAGCTGAAATGAAATGAAAATCGCTTATTGTCACAAGTAGGCTTCAAACGAAGTTACTGTGAAAAGCCCCTAGTAGCCAAATTCCGGCACCTGTTCAGGGAGGCTAGTATGGGAATTGAACCATGCTGCTGGCCTGCCTTGGTTTGCTTTAACAGCCAGTTCTTTAGCCCTGTGCTAAACCAGCTGTTCCTATGTCTGGATGTGTGGGTCTTCAGACTTCTGTACCTTCTGTCTGATGGAAAGCTCTGGAAGAAGGCAATGCCTGGGTGGGAGGGATCTCTGATTTTTTAAAAAATTAAGTACCCAATTTTTTTTTCCCAATGAAGGAGCAATTTAGTGTGGCCAATCCACCTAACCTGCACATCTTTGGGTTGTGGGGGTGAAACCCACGTAGACACTGGGAGAATGTGCAAGCTCCACACACAGGGCCGGGATTTGAACCCGGGTCCTCGGCGCCACAGTCCCAGGTGTATACAGAATGAATGTGAGGGTGGCAAGCTTGAGTGATGCGTTGGGCTGAGTTCACCAGACTTTGCAGTTTCTTACAATTTTGGGCTGAGTAGTTGCCATACCAGACTGTGATGCAGCCAGATCTGTTTGGCACATCTTTAGAAGTTTGAGAGTCGATGCAGACATGCCGAATTTCTTTAGCTTCCATAGGAAGTAGAGACTTTGGGCTTTCTTAACTGTTGCATCAGTCTGAGTGGACCAGGACAGACTGTTGGTGATGGTGACCCCCAGGAACCTAAAGCTATTGACTATCTCTACTTCGGAGCCATTGATGCAGATGGGAGTGTGTCGTGCTACGTTTCCTGAAGTCGATGATCAGTTCCTTGGCTTTTCTGACATTTAGAGAGAGGTTGTTTTCGGTACACCGTACAACCAAGTGATTTATCTCCTTTCTGTAGTCTGATTCGTTGTTGTTTGAGATACGGCCCACCACAGTCATATCATCCACAAATTTATAGATTAAGTTGGAGTTAAGTGAAACCAATGATCTACAGTATTGTGCTTTTGTAAATTAAGAGGTTATGCATGACTTTGCACCAAATCACTAGGGATAAAAATATAAAATGCTGGATAAACTCAGCAGATCTGACAACATCTATGGAGAGAAACAAAGTTAACTTTTCGGATCTAAATGTGGCCCTTCTACAATAATTAGGGAGCTCTGTTTTCTTTACTTTTGTACAAGGCCACCATGGGAGATGGATTAGATTAAAGCCGTGGTAATCTAATTTCTCTAAGAGAAAAAGCCATATGTGTCACTGACATCATTTAATGTTAGTTACCTGTAATTAGAAAAAAAACAAATCTCTTATTGGCTTGAAGCCATCAATGTATATTCAATCTTCTTTTCAAAGAGTGGGCAATCAGCTGGTAGCACATGCACTCCAGTAACCATTTTGCAGAGTAAATATTCTCTTATGCTGGTTAAGGGGCTGGTTTAGCTCACTCGGCTAAATCGCTGGCTTTTAAATCAGACCAAACAGCACGGTTCGATTCCCGTACCAGCCTCCCCGGACAGGCGCCGGAATGTGGCGACTAGGGGCTTTTCACAGTAACTTCATTGAAGCCTACTCGTGACGATAAGCGATTTTCATTTCATTTCATTCATTATGCCAGGGTTGTGCTAGTATCCACCTAGATATTGGGTAGGGAATATTCGTTCTAGATTCTAGGCGATGAGCTATGGCTGGCGATGCAGAACCCAAGAAAATACAAGAAAACCAGAAATAGAAGCAGGAGTGAGGCCCATTTGAGCTTGTTTTGCCATTCAGTACGATCACAACTGATCTTGGGCTTTAACCCTATGTTCTCGCCTGCTGTCCATATTCCCTAAGACCCTAACAATTGGTCTGTTTCTTCAACAATTGAGCATCCATATCCTTCCAATGTAGAGAGTTCCGAAGATTCCCCATCCTTTGAGAGTAGAAATTTCTCCTCCTCTCCAACCTAAATGTTAGCCCCTTATCAAGAAACTATGCCTCCGGTGCACGCGTGCACGCTCTGAGTTGCTTTCACTGGAAAGATTTTGGGGTCAGCAAATGACGGCACCAACAAAGAGACTGAAAGTAGAAAATACAGTTTTGCGAATCAGATAAATATTTACTCTGAAGAAAGAGAACATTGTGCGAATGGTGAGCTGTACATGTGCAAAGTAATCAATCCAGTTCCTCAGGACAGGAAGAATTTATTGGGAGGGTGGAGTTGGTGAGATGACACAATGTCTGGGTGGGGAGGGCATTTACGGATCAATAAAGAATTTGACAGAGAAGTCCAGACCTGTGTTTACCCACAAACTGGTGCTGCTGTGCTTCTTGAAGGAAAACACACTTGATCCCTGTTGAAGTCAGATTTAGAAAGAAGGATTTTAGACAAAAGGTACCCATTGGCTTAGATGCCTGAATGCGAGTCAATTTGTAGGAATAGATAGTGTATAAAAAATGCATGTGATTTTATAACCCAAGAATTACTGATATCAGAAAAGACACATAATGGCTGTTAGCAAACGAGCAATACTAAAGACACAAAATGGCTGTTAGCCGATCTGGCAATACTAAAGACACAAAATGGCTTTTAGCTGAACTACCACATTCCTGAACAACCATTAGCTGGGTTAAGTTGCAAACTGGTATAAATAACAATTTAATTACAGACAGCAGAGTTTGTCGGGGACAAGAATGATGTAAACAGATCTGGGAGTTTCTAGGAAGTACTTCACCAGCGAGCGATAACAGCTCCACAGGACAAAGAGCTGGTTTAGCTCAGTGGGCTAGACAGCTGGGTTGTGATGCAGAACAAGGCCAGCAGCGCAGGCTCAATTTCCGTCTCAGCTGAGAATTCTGAACTCTTCCTCCGTGTACCCGAACAGGCGCCGGAATGACGACTAGGTGGTTTTCACAGTAACTTCATTGTAGTGTTAATGTAAGCCGACTTGTGACAGTAAAAGATTATTATTCTGTATCCTCGCCTGCCCAAGGTCCAGGTGCAGGCAGGAGACATAACTTTAACAGGAAGTATGAGTGACTTCTTCATGTAGTCAGCAGCGCCGGCCCTAGGGTTGCTGGCGCCCCGGGCAAGCTGAACTTCGGCGCCCTTACAAGTATAATTTAAAAAAATTTTCACAAGGAGAAAAACTGAAAATGTAGAATAAAGAGTTTATTACAATATTACAAAATCGAGGCATTCAAATCTGTACAGAATCTGAACAAACTGAGAAGCATACTATATTCCGTAAGTTCACGATGATAAAAACTGTAGCTGTAACAAATTTTCTCCTAATAAAAAGTATGAACAAAAAAAAAAAAAAAAAAACTATGCCTCCTTCGCGTGAATTTTGTAGGGTTCAGTGAAATTGCCATTCGGTCTCCTAATAATAATAATCTTTATTATTGTCACAAGTAGGCTTACATTAACACCGCAATGAAGTTACTGTGAAAAGCCCCTAGTCGCCTCATCCCGGCGTCTGCACGGGTACACCTGAGGTAGAATTCAGAATGTCCAATTCACCTAACAACATGTCTTCCGAGACTTGTGGGAGGACACCCACACAGGCACGGGAAGAACGTGCAGACTCCGCACAGACAGTGACCCAAGCTGGAATCGAACCGGAGACCCTGGTGCTGTGAAGCAACAGTGCTAACCACTGTGCTACCATGCCGCCAGAGTACAAGCCCAATTTCCTCATTTACAGTAATATATTTCCAGGTCAGCATGGTGTGAACCTTGGAGGGGAACCTCCAGGTGGTGCTGTCCCATATGCCTACTGACCTTGTTCGACTAGATAGGAGTGGTCGGAAATTGTGAAGATGCTGTCTGAGGAGCTTGGTGAACTGTGTATCTTGGTGATGGTATACACTGTTGCCGCTGTGTGGGTGTGGAGGGAGTGACTGTTTGTAGAAGAGGTGCCAATCAAGTTGGGCTGCTTTGTCTTGGATGGTGTCAAACCTCTTGTGTTGTTGGAACTGCACTCAGGCAAGTGGAGAGCATTCCATCACTCAATCCGGCTGCGTTTAAGTCTTACCATCGCACATTTCCCTCTGGTGTTAAGGCTTCTTCCTCTTGCTTCCTGGCTGTCCCATCTCCATCGCTCTCCTTACCACATTTCCTCCCCCTCTCCGCCACAGGGTGACCAGAACATTTCAATCTGTTCCTGGCTACTTCCTTTGATTCTGCCCCTATCTTCACTGACCTCCCGATGTGCTGGTTCCTGATGCTGTCCCTTCTCTTCACTTCACACATCCATCTCCGTATTGACCTCTCATTAGTATCTAGTCGATGTTACCCTTTTTGGTGTTGCCGAGGTTTCTGCTCAATATAACCAGGCCGGTCAAGCTACTGTCCTGGTGATTCTCCCTTTCAGTTTCAGTAATACCTTTCTATTCTCTAACACTCCATAAACATGGCAGCCGGTGAAATTTAAATTCAATTCATAAATCAGGAATTAAAAATTAGTCTAATGGTGACCACAAAATGATTTTTATCTGGTTCACTAATGTTCTTTAGGGAACAAAATCTGCCATTACCCAATCTGGCCTACACCAGCGCCACGGCACAGTGGTTAGCACTGTTGCCTCAGCACCAAGGACCTGGGTTCAATTCTGGCCTCAGGGTGACTGTGTTGAGTTTGCACATTCTTCCCGTGTCTGCTTGGGTGGATTGGCCATGCTAAAATTACCCCTTAGCGTCCAGAGGTATTCAGGTTAGGTGGGGTTATGGGGTGGGGTGGGGGAATGGGCTTGGGTAGAGTGTTCTTTCAGAGGATCAGTGCAGGCATGATGGGCCCAATGGCCTTCTGCACTGTAGGGATTATATGGTTCTATCTGAAAAAGCCTGTACAACTGTAGTGAGACTTCTTTATTCTTGTGCACCAATCCTCTTGCAATAAAGGCCAACATGGGCAGAGAGATAGTTTTGAAATCTTTGAAGTTGTGAAAAGAAGATCAAAGTATAAAGGTTTATATTGGCCCCTTCCAGAATCCAGTAGAAACTTGCAGTATTCTGGTGACCCAGAAATGGACCATTCCTGTTACAATGTATGTTAGGACAGGCAGTTGTGTAGAGGACAGGATAGCCTTGTTAATAAATGAAATTAAATCAATAGGCAGAAATGATATAGGGTCGTAAGGCATAGAATCTGTACGGGTAGAGTTGAGGAATCGCAAAGAAAAAAGGACCTTGATCGGAGTTATGTACAAGCTCCCTAGCAATAGTTAGGATGTGAGGCAGAAAATAAATCAGGAGCTAGAAAAGACATATAAGAAAGGCAATATTATAATAATATATGGGACTTCAGTATGCAGGTGTACTGGAAAAATAATTTGTGGAATATCTAAAAGATGCTTTTTTTTTTGTGGCAGCTTGTGGTAGAGTCCACTAGGGAACGGTCGATGGTAAGATTTTAGAGTCCATTATTAAGGATGAGCTTGCGGAGTACTTGAAGTGCATGGTAAAATAGGGCTGAGTCAGCACGTCACTGGGAGGTCATGCCTGACAAATCTGTTAGAATTCTTTTGAGGGGATAATGAGGAAGTTAGACAAAGGAGAACCAGTCGACGTGATCTATTTGGATTTCAAGAACGCATTTGGTACTGGAGGCTGCTGTATAAGATAAGAGCCCATGGTGTTAGGGGCAAGGTACTGGAATGGATGAGGATTGGCTGACTGGCAGAAGGCAGAGAGTGGGGATACAGGGGTCTTTTTCAGGATGACAGCCGGTGACTAGTGGTGTGCCTCGGGTCCTTTTTGGGACCACAACTATTCACGATATACTTTAATTATCTGGAAGAAGGAACGGAGGGCATTGTTGCTAAGTTATCAGATGATTCAAAGATATGTCGAGGGACAGGTAGTGTTGAGGAGATGGGGAAACTGCAAGAGGACGTGGACAGGCTCGAGGAGTGGGAAAGAAGTGGCGGACGGAATAGTATGTGGAAAAGTGAGGTTATTCATTTTGGTAGGAAGAATAGAGGCATAGACTATTTTCTAAATGGGGAAAGGCTTCAGAAATCTGAAGCACAAAGGAACTTGGGAGTCCTAGTTCAGGATTCCTAAGGTTAACGTGCAGGTTCAGTTGGCAGCTAGGAAGGCAAATGCAATGTTTGCATTAATTTCGAGAGGGCTAGAATAAAAGACCAGGGTTTTCGGCTGCGGCTGTATAAGATTCTGGTAAGACCCCATTTGGAATATTGTGAGCTGTTTTGGGCACCGTATCGAAGGAAACTTCCCCATCCTCTGGCTTCCCACTAATCCCCGCCACATTCTATGCTGCTTTTCCTTTTGTTCTGTCCCTGACTTCCCTTGTCAGCCATGGTTGCCTCGTCCTCTCCTTAGCATGTTTCCTCCTCCTTGGGATAATTTTCTGTTGTGCCTCCAGAATAACCCCTGGCATGCCCCCTCAGAATTTTTTTTCAATAAGATCATCTCATTCTTCTAAGCTCCAATTAGTATGTGTCCAACCTCAATTTCGTAAGTTGTAAACTCTTTGTGCATTGAAGGCAGCCCTTGGTTTGAGTCTCTGGATTCGAGAGACAATTTGCATCTATTAGTGTTTCTGGACTGTCGCCTCTATAGGTTACATGTACCAGCCTCCCCGGACAGGCGCCGGAATGTGGCGACTAGGGGCTTTTCACAGTAACTTCATTGAAGCCTACTCGTGACAATAAGTGATTTTCATGGTATTATAATTTTATCATCCCGGATTGATGCAGAAGGCTCCTAAAAGGTGTAGGGTTGGAAGTTTAGAATCTAAAAATTCCACAATACACAGATATTTTAAGTGGAAGTCATCAAGAACAATTGGATCATTGACTATTTTTGAATATGAATTTGAATTTGACAGGCTTGTTACTTTATACTTAACATTGGTCGTAACATATGGGTGTTGAAGAGAAACATTTTAGTTGTGGTTTTGTTTTGTTCCAGCAGATGGAGCCATCTTTGTACCTATGGTATCTGTAAAAGAAAAGGGTTGTTTTCTCCTTTCTTCAGGGTTACCAAAATTGTATATGCAAGACCAAATTGTTCTTGTCAAAAACTGACAGGACCCACATTTTAAATCACTGACAACTTAAAAAGAAATCCTGGGAACTTCATTGAACTGGTCTTTGAAATTAGTCTTTCAGGTCATACATGGCCCCAAGCTAATAATAACAATCTTTATTGTCATAAGTAGGCTTACATTAACACTGCAATTAAGTTACTGTGAAAATCCCCTAGTCGCCACATTGCGGTGCCTGCTCTGGTGCACAGGGAGAATTCAGCATGTCCAATTCACCTAACAGCATGTCTTTCGGGACTTGTGGGTGGAAACCTACGCAGACACTGAGAACGTGCAGACTGCGCATACAGTGACCCAGCGCTGTGAAGCAACAATGCTAACCACTGTGCTACTGTACCGCTTACAGAACACTAGCGCAGCCCGTGAATACACAAATCTGGATAACATTGGAGTTGCACATCTTTTCGCTGAGGTAGCAAGGGGACCTGCTTTAATGTTGCTTTTGGTCTTAAATATCTCTACTTCGAATGTTGTTCAGTCTCGAGCAGCACCCCTGCAGTACGATGTGTGTGCAGCTGCACAGCAATCTGTGCACCAGCCTTGTTCCATGCTAGCACATGTGTGGGATCACACAAAGCTTAAAGGTGCTGCACCGAACAGTTAGATTTTGACGGGAACATTGGTCTTGTGTAACATAGAGGTTCAAGTACACCTGAAAGAGCCAGTTGCTGGTGTAGTTACAGCTTAGTGGAGTTACAGCAATGTGGCAAATGCAGTCTGCCCTAGATACACAAGGTGAAAATCTGAAACGTGGTTAGTATTGACGGTAGTAATTCAGATTTCATAACTTGTCAGGCAACCTACTTTTTACATAGCCGTGCACAAAATCCTACACAAAGCATCTTGTCTGCTATTTAAAGATATCAGAATTGTTTTTGCACAAAACGTACTGCAACTTTCAGCTATCGGCAACCCATGAAGCCCAGCTGAATCTACCTCCTGTAGTCCAGTCTGTATTTTATTAGAACATGAATTTACCTGTTTGAACTTGACCACTTGAAAGAGTCTGTTCTGAATAGTGTTTTTCCTTTGCTGGTGTGTCCTTTCTCGCAAAGTGTTCATGTGCAAAATGTGTTTAGTAGCCAAAATTATTTTATCTGTGAATATAAATTAATTGACTTTGGTGCTTTTGTACTGTAATTTTACCAGGCTCGATCAGGCTGCTGCTAGAAGGTGACTAGATAGATACTGACCGTTTATTGTCTAACAATTCCTCTGTGGTCCTTGGGGCTCTAGTACTCAACTCAGTGGTCAACTACACAAACATTTGGACATGCCTGGTCTGAGATGGAGCAAAGAGAAAACATGTTTACCTTCAACGTGACAGCCCCAGAGGAAGAAATTCTTGCTGAAGAACAACTTGATTGGCAAAAAGGACAATCACTAGTTGAGATTGCAAACTAACAAGGTTTATTGGACAATAAATATTGATACTTAGCATTTCACTCGTTGAAGTATGGCACAGAACACATTCAACATGTATTGGTCTGTCATTCCTGTCGGTCACAGGGCTTTAGGTCATCTCCTCGTCTGGTTTTTTACTCAGTCCTTCAAGATTTTAACCGTCAACTTAACTCTAGCATACAGGTTTAAGACTTTAACTCTAGTTTCCCAGTTTATCTTAACTGCTAAAGCTTTCAGTCCACCTTAACTGCTGAAGCTGCGCACTCATAAATTGCTTGCTGAGCACTTCTTTCTCTCTTCACCCTCTCTCATTCAAGCTGCCCTTTAACTGACAACAATTCCTTGGTAGTTCAGTGACTGTACGTTTTCTATTCACTCATATCCCACCAATAGTGACACGCTGAGGCAAGTGTTGGATGATCAGTGAAGCAATGCAGAGGAGAATTGAGGCCGCAGAGTGTGGTTTTTGATGTGAATAATGAAGATATTTTGGGAAACACACTAGCAATGAAGAGGTGCTGGTGAAATCTGAGACGAAAAGAATTCTGCTGACCAAGATCAGGAGCGAATGCTGGAATCTATTGGGCACATAAGAGAGCATGATTTAGAAAGTCTGATACTGATGGAAAAGATCAATGATAAAAGAGATCAACAAGGTAGACCGAGAATTACCTTTCTAAAGAGTCTCACAAACTAAATGAATGTACCCTCAATTAGTTTGATCCATTTCACCAGAGCAAGATTGACATGGAGGTCCATGATCACCAATTGCCACTTCTACATGGTACCTGAAGAGAGAGAAATTCACTCGCGAGGCAAATTCCTTTAGCCCTAATACTGAATTCTAATACTGATCTCTTTACACCGAATTCTCATACTGATCACTTTACACTGAATTCTCATACTGATCTCTTTACACTGAATTCTAATACGGATCTCTTTACGTGATTCTTTTTTTTTGTTAACTTTTCCAATTTGGGTCAATTTTAGCTTGGCAAATCCACCTACCCTGCACATCTTGGGATTGAGGGTGAGACCCATGCAGACACTAGGAGAAAGTGCAAACTCCGCATAGACAGTGACCCAGGGCCAGGATTGAACCTGGGTCCTCAGCAGCAAGAGGCAGCAATGCTAACCACTGCACCATCGTGCCGCCCCCCTTTATTCTATTCTTAAGGCTGTTCTCAACCTCAATTACTTTGTCACTGCTAACCTCCCAGCGAGTGGTCTACTCCTAGCTCCCCTGACAAATGACCTGTGACGAATGCTAGTGTTGGCAAGTGCAGAAATTTTAAGTGATGCATTTTTATGCTTTCTTTGCGGGTATGTGCACCTGTGTCAACATAACTAACAGCTTCTAGCCAAATATTTGACCAGCTTCCCCACAATATAAGCTTTGCAGTCCCGGCCTCCCTTCTAACTGCTATCTATATAACTTGTATCTTTTGACAGAAGGCCCTGGAACACCTGGTTCTCTGACCACTGTTCCCACCATAATGTCAATGTTTTTAAAGCTACAAAATGACATTTGGCACTCTGTGGTGCCAACATTAATATTGTATAGAAGCTTAGTTAGGCCACACTTGGAGTATAGTGTTCGATTCTGGTCGCCACACTGCCAGAAGGGTGTGGAAGCTTTAGAGGGTGCAAAAGAGATTTACCAGGATATTGCCTAGTATGGAGGCATTAGCTATGAGGAGAGGTTGAACAAACTTGGTTTGGTCTCACTGGAACGAAGGAGGTTGAGGGACGACCTGATAGAGGTCTACAAAATCATGAGGTGCATTGACAGAGTGGATAGTCAGAGACTTTTTCCCCAGGGTAGAGGGGTTAATTACTCGGTTTAAGGTGTGAGGGGCAAGGTTTAGAGGAGATGTTTGAGGTAAGTTTTTTTTTTTTACACAGAGGGTAGTGGGTGCCTGGAACTCGCTGCCGGAGGAGGTGGTGGAAGCAGGGACGATAGTCACATTTAAGGGACATCTTGACAAATACATGAATAGGATGGGAATAGAGGGATACGGACCCTGGAAGTGTAGAAGATTTTAGTTTAGACGGGCAGCATGGTCGGCGCAAGCTTGGTGGGCCGATGGGCCTGTTCCTGTGCTGTACTTTTCTTTGTTCTTTGTTCTTGTATCCCAAAATTCACAAATTATCCAAGTAATACATATTAAGACTTTACGCCACTAAGCTTATGTACAGTACAATTTGGGGATAACGTGAGCCTTCTTAATTACACACATTCTAATAAAGTGCAGCCTAACATTGCTATTCATGAAGGGAATGTTTTTGAGTATTGTGATTTTTAAAAAATCACAGGGTTGAACATTCATATTCGTTTTCCCGGTTTTGCAATGGTTTGCAGAGTTCCGATTCAGAATTCTAAAATGTTTCTACTCGCTGCCAATGTGCACTAGTGTGTTTTAATAAAATCGTGCCAGTGGTACATAGCTCTGTAAATTGTTCTCGACTAATTAAAGATTAAGGTACTATGATCTTGGATACATCAGTTCATGGTTTGTAATTGGTCACCCGTGATGATGAATTTGAGAATGTGTGGATTTAGCAAACGCTCTGAAGTATCCTTCAACCGTTCCTATTTCTAGGGATGTAAACTAATTGTATTAAACAACTTGTAGATCTGCTAACCAGTTGGTATATTGCAATTGCCTTGAAATGAAAATGAAATGAAATGAAAATCGCTTATTGTCACGAGTAGGCTTCAAATGAAGTTACTGTGAAAAGCCCCTAGTCGCCACATTACGGCGCCTGTCCGGGGAGGCTGGTACTTGATTACATAGTGTGTTTTAAAAGCTGCAGCAATAATACTGTATATTCTGTATTACCAGGTTTTTAAAGAAACTTTCTGGCAGAGATGCATAAAAGGCAGCTCTTGTTAAATTTTTAGACTTAAGCTCAAGGGAACTCCTGACCCTCTTAGGTGGGCAAAGGTTCTCTGTCACGTGCTATTATTAGAAGCTATCAATGCTGTTAAAAGGCTGCTTATAGCTTTGGGTAGCTTTGGTACCACTGATCCAAATTAAAGTACTTTCACCTACAAGATTGAGTGATGGACGTGCCATTTTGTTTCCCCAACTGATCACTCTCCACTCTGCTTCTGTGCTTTTAGTTCTTTCCACATTTTCCACACACTATTGAAGAGTACTGGATTTTCGTGAAAAAAGGATATCAGCATGTAGTTAGTTGCACTTCTATTCTCCCTTCAGCTCAAAATTGTGTCCTACAGTATAAACTGCTGATGGTGTGGCAAGCGATGCGGGGCATCTAAGGCCTTAGATAATGACAGGACTGTGGTGTATCTCTAAGTATGAACAATGGAGAAGGATATTAGGTCATATTGGGGACACAATAAATGGAAAGATTTGATTGAGAGGAAAAAGAACAATGGAAAAGTAAGAAAATAACATAAATCTTAAGTACTTCTTGTAAGACGGAGACTCTGCAGTTTGTTATTCCCTTTCTGGCCCAGAGAGGTTCAATAGCACTCTAAGAAGATGCATTTTTTTGTTAGATACTTGTACTGTTAAGTAGTCTGTGGTGAGTTTAATTGGCAATTAATGCACCAGTGCAGTAACATCATGAAACTCCATATATGTTGAGGGTGAACTCATATTTTTTGCAAGGCAAAAGTTGTCCAGCAACGTCTCGCCCAGTATCCCTAGCTATTATTTACTAGACCTGTGTTTTTCAAACTTTTTTGCCCGGGACCCATTTTGTATCAACTGGTCATTCTTGGGGACCCACACCAGCCGAGCATCGTGACCTATGCCAGCCGATCTTCGCAACCCACCATTTTCACTTACCTTTAATGTGACAAGTGAGCCTGCTTGGTCCTCATGATCTTACTTACTTTGTTATTCAATATTCTATTTCTGATAATGACTTCAGCTGATCTTATTGCATCTGTTCAGAAAAATAGAGGTTTGTCCTGGAACTCGCCATGTTTAGCCTTCACATGTCTTTGAAGTTTTGAGTCTTTTAAACTTTCATTTGCCAATGCTTCCCTGCATATATCACACACGAACTTTGAATCCTGATTTGCAGTGGCACAATGAATTAACCCATACCTCAAGTAATCATTCTGCTGCTTTGTTCTTGTTTTCAGCTTCTTTATGGGTTGTTCACCAGAGGCCCTAGAGCTAACGCCAGCGCCGCTGGCAGCTGCAAAATGGAGGAATTTCTCAGGTCCAGAACACATGATATCAGAGTTTGGGGCACGTGACCTCTCCGCCGCCTCTTCTGAGGGATGACTCTTGTTTGCTGAAAATAACTGGCCCTGTCCAGTGTGCTGACGTCAGGAGGAGGCGATCCACCCCACTGACCTTGCACACTGCTTGATCCGGCACGCATACGTGGTATGGCCGGCAATCACAAAATTGGGCGTTCTCCCCGCGATCGGGAACACCGCGACCTATCCCACATGACCCTCCTGAAACCTGCCTGTGACCCACCTGTAGGTCGCAGCCCTGAGTTTGGAAACCCCTGTGAGAGACAATTTACACAATAACAGATGCCAATAAACTCCCCGTTATTTTGGTAGGACAATCCAATCTGGATCATTAATTGATCACATATAAGCTTTCTGTTGCATATGGAGTCCCATTCCTGTTTCTTTTCTTTTCCTCAGTTGCAAGTAGTAAGTACTTAAGAGGTTCCTTTCCTCCGATAATTCCTCTGCCTCAAACTTTGACCAGTGGTCTGACACGATGGATAAAACCTCAGCTTCATTATAGGACTAGGTATCTCTAGACCCATTATCAAATCTTTATTTTACTTAATCCAGTATTATTGCATCCAACTTAACTGTAGTATACCAAATGGTGAACCTCTCCAGAAAATATCTTGCAAGGCTGACCTTTTATAAAGGAAAATAAATCTATTCTCTAAGTCAGTAGTACAGACACTCATTCTTAGAGCAGGATAATCAAGCTTTCACGTTCATGGGCTATGTAGATGTGCATTATGAAACCTCAGGATAGGTGTAAAGTTGAAATCAAAATTTCAGCAACATTCACTTAAAGTTAAATTGTTTATTTTAGCAAATGCTGGTGTTCCGATTAGGACTTATTCAACAGTGCATAATACACCCATAACATTCAAAAACTGCAGGCCAACAAATGAATTGAAGCGGAATTCTGATCAAAGATCAGAATGTCCTGCCCTGGGATACTTTCCCAATGGTCACAGGTTGAACACCCTTGGCCTGCTCTTGATGGCCAGATAAGGGAGTAAATGAAGCAGCAGAAACAAATCCACGTCAACGGACAAAGTCTGGAATTTTGTACTCTGTGTACCTCAGTTGCATTAATCAAGGATCTTTTGAGACTAATACAATACATTTTCTACATCAAAGAAGTATGTGCCTGCTTCTCAGCACTTGTCAAAGACTTCAAATACTGTATAAATTACAAACCACATGCAAGTATTAAATGCAACCTGGTAAATTGTGTGACATATATTATACCAGTTGAAGCACTTGTTTTCACAATATATACTCTTTAGTTTTCTCCTCTCTTCGCACACATACAAGATCAAAATTTTTGAAAGCTGGGATCAAATACTCATTTCTTATTATCAATAAAAATTACAAACAAAATAGTAATTTGTTAGTCTAGAACTTGAATATTGCCAAGAGACACATGTTGCCGAAGCTTTTCATCTTGCACTTGTCAGGAAAATACAAGAATGCTAAACTTCAAATGATCACACTTTATACTACATGAGAAGATGGTACTGATTGGTTGGCAAATTGACTCTGATTTGCCGAGGTGAGGCATTGCTGTGGATAAAGCAATAAGAGAACTATCGGCTCCCCAGGTTCCTGAATTATTCAAATAGGCGCAAGGCTTGAACATATCCTTTTGTTTGCAAGCAACAGGTCCCTGCATATGAATAAATGTTACTTCTAGCAAAAGTAAATGAGCCACGTTTATGAGCTCAACTAATTATCTATTGCACTTTGAGTCATTCAGCAAGTGCTGCCCAATCGCAGAATCACATCTAACAATAGGTTTTTGGTTTTGCAAGCGCAGACCGGTTGAGTGCGGTCTGTACTTTTATCTATTACAACCAACTGAAGGAATGTGCCGTTTGATTTGAATTGACATCTTGAGCAAGACCAGTGCTAACAGTTCCTTTTCTATCCATCATGGATCGATTGTATGTC
Source organism: Scyliorhinus canicula (assembly GCF_902713615.1). Classification (NCBI taxonomy): domain Eukaryota; kingdom Metazoa; phylum Chordata; class Chondrichthyes; order Carcharhiniformes; family Scyliorhinidae; genus Scyliorhinus; species Scyliorhinus canicula. The sequence goes on along the minus strand of NC_052153.1, from coordinate 21,399,166 downwards.
TACAACAAGAATAGATCCATGGACTGACCTGAGAAGGTTTGTCTACTTGAATGCGATTGAACACAGGATTTTCTTGACCTGGTGCATGAGGAAGATTATGGCAAATTGCGCACACTGCATACTCAGATTAAAGCTCCTCTAAACACTGCTAAGCACAAGAATTGCCCAAAGTCTCAAATCTACTTTTACTGAATAGAACTCTTCCAGGTCGTGCATAAATCAGAGTCGTGTTGTAATTCTAACTGCTGTATACCTATGGAGACAAACGCATGGGTTCGAGTGGATGTATGCAAGTTGTAGCCATGAATCAGACTGAACGTAGCTGTGGGATGCATATGTTAAGAGAGGTTTGGTTTTTATTCCGATCACTTCTCTGCTCTTTTCCAAAAACTTTAAGATTTTTCTATGTTAATTTCATTTCCTTTTGAATAACTAGATTAAGGGACAACCATTTATTGTGAAGCATTCTATATTATAATAATACCGTGGCAAATTCATCTCCCAAGCTTGTTTCCCTTGTTGATATTTGCGGACTAATAGAAATAATACAAACGATATGCTGGCTGGCTGTGAATTGCAACCCAATAAATCATGCTTTTAACTCCAGTATCTGGAAATGATTTATTGAAAACATTTCATATTTGTGACACGACGTGAGGCAATATATGCGCCTTGACTGTTAGTTTTATTTTCAGCATTCATTTTATTTTCAGCATTCATTTGCGAGAGACAGCATCTATATAATATAAAATATTAACAGAAAATGCTGGAAATACTCAGCCGGCCTGGCAACATCTGTGGAAAGATAAACAGAGTTTTGAGCCCGTATGGTATTCGGGGATGCTACTAGACCTGAGTTTTTCTGGTATTTTCTGTATGTATTCCAGATTTCCAACATCCATCGTATTTTTCTTTTATTAAGATGTATAATTTATCAAGGGAAATGCTGCAATTCCTTACACAGCACATGTCTCTGGTATAGAATGCCCGTGAAATAGATGTGTTAGTTGGTAAACGTAACTTCTCATTAAGTTCATAAGAACAATTTTTGCTTTGACATGTAAACTTCAAATTAATTGATGCTTAATATTCTGAAGAGCTCTAGTCACTTCAATGTGTTTGTCTCATGCATGTTCCCAGCAAAGAAACCAGATTCTGAAAAGGCGGACGAGAAGAAGAAGAAGTTGATTTCACCACCATTGCCTACCGCACCACAGTTTCAGGTGGGTTTACTAACAAATTAACAATATTTTAGGAAGCAACTTGGGTGAACTTCAAAACATGAAATTAATAATGTCAGAAACTGTAGTTGTAGTAATTAGGATGAATAATTATGTAGATTTAATGCAGCTTTGTTCAAAAGAACAAAGTTGTGCTCCTATACAAATTGTTAATTCATTATTATGTTGGGCAACATTATCTAATATTTGGCATTATGCACGAATTGCTTTCACGTTGTTGTTGGATTTACTTTAAGCATTGCCTACCATCCGTACCTATTTGTTTTTCCAGTATGTTGCATGTGCCATCACCTCAAGCAGCTAGGGTACCGTACTAGAGTGCATGGTTGGATATAGACTGTGTTTACTTCTAGTTAGGGTTAGGGTTCGGGACCCATTTGGTCTTGATTTCATGTGTTATAAATGGAGTTTGGTATACCATGTCTTAAAGCCTGTAGTCTCTTAGGGACTTGAATCTAGAATTCTGCAAGTTGACGAATTGTCACATCATTTAACTTCTTCTTTGGGAAATGGTCAACGTTATTGTCTCAATGTGAAAATTCATGAAATTAGTTCCTATCACTCGTCTCCTTTTAAGACACAAAAACAGGGATGTCTTAGAACCATTTGAAATTTATCGTGAAGTCTTCAGAAAGCTCGCCTTTATTATTTTTAACTGCATGTCATGAAAAGGCCAGGATGCTGGGCAAAGTAAAAAAAATGGTGTTTAAGTAGAGGGCAAGCGCTGTGTGAGGGGTTTGACAAAAACTAATTTTACTCGTGTTTGTCATCTAAGAAAAGAAAGCATAAACTATTTCCTCTTTGAATCTAGTTTACTTTTGGTGGAAAGTGCTGATTTGTGCCAGTGTTATTGTAAAAGCAATGGCTCTTTGCACACCATGCCAACCACCGCCATCCCAGCCCAAATTTCAAGAATGTTTGTGGAAGGGATGAAATGTTTGCACAACCCTTTGGGCTAACCAAATGAAGGTATTCGGTGTTGTTGGTTGGAATCCTCAGTTACAGGGAGTCACAAAATAGTGTTAGTCAGACAGTACTACCTTTTCTCCTTCATTTTTACTTTTAACGCTTACGATTTATGCTACCAATGTCTTTAATAGGAGCTGGGATTTTGGAGTGGCCAGAGAGCCAATCTGGAGCTACTCAATGGCAGAAGCTCTCACATTGTCCAAGCTATGTACTTAGAAACAGCTAATGCTGATTTATGTTTTGTTTGGCAGTTTTGGATCAAATCCAGTATTGTGATTTACCTGATTAAATCAGTGACCAGTTAATCTGTACAGATTAGGAAGATACTTCCCTCAAGCCCCAATTGATACATGGTGAGACGGTGGCCTAGAGGTAATGTTACTTGACCAGAAAGCCAAGCTAATGTACGGGTTCAGATCCCACAGCGGCAGCTGATGGGATTTAAATCACATTAATAAAAATTGAAAGTTGCTCTCAGGAATGGAGGCCATTAAACTGTCATTGATTATAATTTTAAAAAATCTAGTTCGCTAACGTGCTTTAGGGAAATAAAAATGCTGGTCTGGCCTAGCCTACACATAACTGCAGACACACCGCAATGTGCCGTCTCTTCACTACTCTCCGCTCAAGGGCAATTTGAGATGGGCAACAAATGCGGGCATTGCCAGCAATGCCGACATCCCAATTTTAAAAAACTGGATCTCAGCCAGAGGTATGTTTTAGCAGTTGAGGGGAAATTGACCATGGTTCCTCCTCTTGATACTCAAAACCTGCTGGAAAAAAGGTATTTGTAGCTTTCTGGCAAACATGTTCTGATTCAATTAAATTGTTTGTCAGCGCTCACAACGTGGAAGTTGAAATCTTCTCACGTCTGTTAAACGCCGGGTACTCATCAATGATGGTGGAAACCCTCTCACAGAATCTCTTGTCCGCCAACGACGTCTCCAACCTCCACTAGGAAGGCTGAACGTAGAATCCATATTTTTAGCCTTCCAAAAGTGGACAGGAAAGCTTGGCAGGTGGACAGCCCGAGTGCGGTGTATCCATGCCACCTTGTAAAGATGTAAACTTCAGTTCATGGGTATGTGGATGTGCTTGTTGAAAATGCTTTTCTCGTCAACACGAGATTGTGTTGAGAGCCTGCATTCAAGCAGCACGATGCTGAAAAGGTGATAGCCCATTCTTTTCTATTACATAACTCGCACCTTACTGAGTTCTAAGTGCATCTAATTTCCCCCTCTTTGTCAATTTGTTCCTCTTCTCAGCATATTCTTACTATGATTTCTTACTTGGATACAGTTCCTTGGGAGGGGTGACTGGCTGCCTCTACATCCCTCACCATAGCAGGCATTCATGTAATGAGCTTTTTTGTGATGAGCCTTGGTCGGCTATATGAGCATTAACAGTAACTAGTGGTCCTGTCCTCATTAGCTATCCAGATATGTAGCACTGACTATCGTTTGAACCTAGGATCACTAAAGACCGTTTCAATGCCGCTTTTCCTCCTAATTAAGAAGATTGGCTAGCTCAGCAAAGGCTCTGACGCAACCCGTGACTTTCTTGATATGAGCAATAATTTGCTGCTTTAATCAGCTTAGCAGTCTGAGGACGCAATGACTTGTATTGGTTTTTAAAAATTAGTTTCATTTTCTCAATGTATGTAATTCAGTGTTGCTTACTAATTTTAGCTGTTCAGCGTGGACAAGTGTTCACACACATGCTTTCTTTAACCTTTCTGTGAACGCACAATTACTTTACACAGTTGCATATGTTTTCTTATTGTGATCTCAATATTTTCAAATGACACATTGGTTTTGGTTATTTCTGGCAAGAAAAAGTTATGGAATGTAAGGAATTAGTTTGTCTAAAATTGTAAGATGCCATATGCTGTAAAGTACTTTTTGTAAAGTTTGTTCTTTGTACATCCTGAGGGTGGCATGAGAGCTCTCAAATCAATATTTTTCTCTTTCGCTGTATAGCTCATTTGCACTAGTCTTGATGAACTCAGGGAACTCATTGCCAAAATGGAAGGAGAGCTGAAAGAACTGGAAAATAACAAGAAGAAATCTGTAAGTAGCTGATCTCTTTGCTCTGGATCAAAATTTGAAAATCAAAATATGCTCCAATGAATTGTACTTCCTGCATTTCATCATCTTTTGGATGTTGCTGATTCAGAATGGCTGGTGCACTTTACCTTGTAAGTCACAAATTCCAAAATTAATTTGTATGAAATGTTTTTCAATCTAGTTTGGAAGTTTGAGTATTTTAAAACTTATGTTTGTGTGGACCTTGAGTTTTTCCTATATAGAAGGGAACTACATAATTGCATATCTAAAACATGGCAATGTAAACTGTTGCCAGATTACTTATTCTGCATTTAACATCCACCATTTTATATTGGGACATTAAATGAAAACTCTAGTTCTGTGCAAACCTCTTTTGAGACTATCGAAATTGCATGAAGTGTACGTTGCACACAATTTAAGGATTTCATCTGTTTTCTTCAGTTTTGACCCTGTCCCCATGTTTCTAGATCCCTGCTAATGTTGCTTTTGTTGCTTGCCTTGCAATGATTTTAGAATCAAAATTGACCCTTGTGATATAATTTGTAAAAGTTGGTACCAACACAATGCTCCTTAAATTGATCTCCTGGTATCCTGGATGACCACATCTACAGGAAGTGTCGCCGGCAGCAGAACGTTAAACTCCGGATTTTGGAACTCGAGCAGCGGCTGGAATCACTACAGTGCATTCGTAAGGCTGAGAGCTACCTGGATATCATGTTCAGAGAAGTGGTTACACCGCAGCCTAGGAGCCTGGAGCTGAAATGGGTGACCACCAGGCAGTCCAAGAAAACTAAGCAGGTGGTGCAGGAGTCCCCTGGGGTGCTGCTCACCAATTTGTTGTCTGTGTGGGCATTGGTTCCTCGGAGGAGTGCAATTAGAGTTTGGTTTGTAGCATCACAGGTGGCTCTGCTGTACAGGAGAAGAAAGAGCTAGGGGCTGGTTTAGCTCACTGCGCTAAATCGCTGGCTTTTCAAGCAGGCCACCAGCACTGTTCGATTCCCGTACCAGCCTCCCCGGACAGGCGCTGGAATGTGGCGACTAGGGGTTTTTTACAGTAATTTCATTGAAGTCTACTCGTGACAATAAGCGATTTTCATTTTTCAAAGAGGAGGGAAAGAGCAGTAGCAATAGGGGATTTTGTTAGTTATGGAAACAGGCAGCCGTTTCTGTGGCCATAGATGTGGCTTCAGGTTGGTCTGTTGCCTCCTTGGTGCCAGAGTCAAAAATGTTACTGAGTGGTTATGGGACATTCTTCTGGGGGAAGGTGATCAGCCAGAGGCCGTGGTCCACTTTGGTATCAATGACTTGGGTAGGAAGGCGGTGAGGTACTGCAAGCAGACTTTAGGGAACTAGGAAGGAGATTTAAAAATGGGACCTCTAAAGCAGTAATCTCAGGATTACTCCTAGCCCCACGTGCAAGCGAGTATAGAAACAGGAGAATTGAGTGATTTTAAACACGTGGGGGAAAGCTGGTGTATGAGGGAGGGCATCAGAATACTGAGGCGTTGGGACCGGTTCTGGGGAAGGTGGGGATCTGTACAAGCCGGAGGAACAACACCTGCACAGGACAAATATATTCAGAGATTTAAACTGGTGGTGGGGGTGGGGGGGGGGGGGGATGAGGGCAAGTTTAAAGCAGAGAACATGCTCTGAAGCAGGTTTTAATAAGTGTGCAGCACAGGAATTTGACAGTGTTCAAAGGTATGTATGTAAATGCGAGGAACATAGTAACCAAATCTCATGAGGGCCCAGATATATACATGGCAGCATGATATTATCGCTATAATGGAAATTTGACTTAAGGAGGGACAAAAATGGCTGCCCAATATCCCTGGATATAGTTTTTAGGCAGGATAGGGAGGGGGATAAAAATGTTGGGGGTGTAGAATTATTGATTAAAGAATCAATTACAGCTGTGAGGAGCGATGATGAGTGAAGCATCAAATGATGCCCTGTTGAGCTCAGAAATAAAAAAAAAGGCAGGCAGCCACATTGCTAGCACTGTACAATAGACCCACAAATAGTGGAAGGGAGAAGAGCAAATATGTAGGCCGAGTTCTGAGAGTAAAGACAATAGGGCAGTAACCATTGGGGACTTCAACTAGCCTAATATTAATTGGGATGTGAACAGTGTGAAGGGCACAGAGCGCAAAATTCTTGAATTGCATTCAAGAGAACTTTTTTTAGCCAGCCCAACTAAAGTGGGTGCAATTGTAGATTTAGTCTTGGGGATGGAAACTGGGCAAGTGGATGAAGTAGCAGTGGGGAACCATTTTGGCGAGATTGACCATAACATAGTTAGATTTAGCATCGTTGTGGAAAAGAACAAAGATAGAACAGGAGTAAAAGTTTGAAATTTGGGGAAGACTTTTTTTACAAAGCTGAGAAATGAGCTGGCAAGAGTGGACTGGATAGAGCTGTTGGAAGAAAAAACAGTGCCAGTGCAGTGAGAGACATCTAAATGTGAAATTATAAGGGCACAGTATAAACATGGTCCAACAAAAAAAAAAGGCGGTACTGCCAAATCTAGAGCCCCCTGGTTATCCATAAGCATACAGGGCAAGATAAAGTAGAAAAAAAAGCTTAGAAAGTCTAGACAACTAGAGAAAGGGCAGGCATGAAGTAAAAATAGAAATTAGGGAAGCAAAGTAAGGATACCAAAAATGTTGGCAGGTAAAATAAAAGAAAATCTTAAGATGTTTTATCAATACATTCAGAGCAAGGGAATAATTAAGGAAAAGGTAGGGCCTATCGGAGATGTACATGGTAACTTGTGGGCTGACTCAGAAGATGTGGGCAGGATTCTCAATGAATACTTTGTTGATGTCTTCACTAAGGAGAGGGATGATTCAGATATTCTAGTTAAAGAGGAGGAGTGTGAACTATTAGGTACATTAAGCAGAATGAAAGAGGCGGGACTGGCATCTTTGAAGGTGGATAAATAACCAGGTCCCGATGGATTGTATCCCAGGATGATGAGGTATGGAGGAAGTGACGGATGTTCTGAGGGAAACTTTCCAGTCCTCACGAGATACAGGTGAGGTACCAGAGGATTGGAGGTCTGCAAGCATTGTACCATTATTTAAAATGGGTACGGGGGATAAACCAGAGGCCAGTCAGTCTGACTTCAGTGGTGGACAAATTATTGAAAACAATTCTGAGACTCAGGATAAATTAGTGTCGTATTCAATATTTTCCCCGCTTCTTGACTGTGATAGAGAAATTCAAACAGCATTCATTAGGTAAGCAAAACTGAACTTTATTTACGAATTAGAACTGACTGCTAGCAGTAAATGGCTGAGACTTGAATTCGGAAGGCAGTCAGTACAAACTGCTGAGTCCGTCCCAAGTCTGCGATATTACAGAAGAATAAGGCGATTTTTATACATTATAGGATCAAGATAAAATGAATACAACTTGGTCAGGAATTTAATCGAAAGTAAAACATAAGTAATAATCGTTACAATGGCGTCACCTTGCTGACCTTTAGGGGAATGGAGTTTCATATCATTATCTTGTCTTTGTTTTAAGAAAGAGACAAATTTGTTTACGAACAGGAAGAGACAGCTTTTCAGCTTGGTATTTATTGAGACTGCTTCTAGGTTCATGACGAACAAGCCTTATCTTAGAATTTCAGAGTCACCCAATTATCAGGTCATGTTGACCTCGGCTGTATCTGTGTATTTTGTATCTGTGTCTTAGGTTAAATTCAGTTGTACCAAGAAGACTTGACTAGTTTTCCCATCATGCCATTATTTGCTTCACACAATACCACACTAGCACTTGGAAAGACGTGGATTGATCAGAGATAGTCAGTATGGTTTTGTTAGGGAAAGGTCATGTCTCACTAAATAGAATTTTTTGAGGAAGTAACAACAAGGAGGATTAATGAGGATAGTACAGTGGACATTGTTCGCATGGAATTCAGTAAAGCATTTGACATGATCTCACATGGCTGACTGGTCATAAAAGTAAGATCTCATGGGTTACAGGGACAGGTGGCAGGTTAGATGCAAAATTGGCTGAGTGACAGGAAACAAAGGATAATGGTCGATGGGTGTTTTTGTGAATGGAAAGCAGTTTCCAGTGGTGTTACACAGGGCTCGATATTGAAGCCCTTGCTGGTTGTTGTATATATTAATGAGACTTGTATATGGATGACATGATTTGCAGATGACACAAAAATTGGCTGTGCAGTTGATAGTGAAGAGGATAGCTGTTACCTCCAGAATTATACCAGAGAGTGACAAGAGAAGTGGTAAATGGAATTCAATCCGGAAAAATATGTGATAATGTATTTGGGATTGGCAAACAAGCTAGGGAATATTTAAGAATTGGGGGATATTGGGAAGGGTTGAGGAAGTGAGAGACTTTGGAATGCATTTTCTTGAAAGTGGCAGGACAGGTGGACAAGGTGGTCAACAAAGCATATTGAATGTTTTCTTTTATTGGGAAAGATATTGAATACAAAAGCTTGGATGTAATGATGGAACTGTATAAAATGCTGGTTAGGCCACAGCTGGAACTTTGTGTACAGTTCTGGTCACCACATCACAAGAAAGACAAAATTGCTCTGGAGAGAATGCAGAGGAGATTTACAAGAATTTTGCCAGGAATTGAAAATTGCAGTTATGAGGAGAGATTAGATAGGTTAGGGTTGTTTTCCTTATAACAAAGGAGGCTAAGGTTAGACCTAATTGAGAAAATTATGATGGACCAGACAAGATGGAGAGGAAAGAATTGTTTCCCCTGACTGAGGGATCAATTATCAGGGGCTATGGATTTAATGTGATTGGTAGAAGGATTAGAGGGGGCATGAGGAAATATTTATCACCGAGAGTGATGGGTGTCTTGAACTAACTGCTCAGTTTGGCGGTTGAGGCTAAATCGGCTCCATTTTCTCTGTTCAACTTCTCCATATAAATTAAGTAATTTAGCCATAGTAAATCTCCTGATGAATTACTAATACATTATTTAGCTTCCATCTGAACTAAGACGATCACGGGCGTTTAAGATTTAACCACTGTTTTTCGATTCGAAGAAAAAATGCCAGATGAGCAATACGGCATGGTGGCACAGTGTTTGTACTGCTGCCTGGGACCCGGGTTCGATTCCGACCTCGGGCGACTATCAATGTGGAGTTTTCACATTCTCCCCGTGTCTGTGTGGGTTTCCTCCAGGTGCTCTGATTTCCTCCCACAGTCCAAAGACGTGCAGATTAGGTGGATTGACCATGCTAAATTGCCCCCGAGGGTGATTTTACAGGGGAGGGATTGGGCCTAGGTGTTGGGTGATCTTTTGAAGTGTTGCTGCAGACTTGATGAGCCAAATGGCCTCTTTCTGCACTGTAGGGATTCTATGTAAGGAAACCTGAACTTTTAAAACAAAATTCATTGTGACTTAATACAAGGGATTAATACTGGGCAAAGCTTGTAGATTGTGAACTGAGCATTAAGAGCAAAACTGACTCGATTTTCCAGGACCGCCTGACTTAAGGTCTGGTACCAGACCAGATATTGGATTTAGATTGAATTTGTATCAATATGTACTTCAAGCTAGCCACTGTAACTGTGCTGCAAATGCACACTAACAGCTTTGTTTTTTCAGTTCTGTCTAAAATGACTCTTGCAATCAACTATTTCACCTGTTTCCATATGTTTTGGGCGTGCCCAGCGTTGGGGGAGTTTTGGAAAGGGGTAGCAAGGACGGTGTCGAGGGTGGTGGGATCCAGGGTCGAGCCAGGCTGGGGACTCGCAATTTTTGGGGTTGCAGTGGAGCCGGGAGTGCAGGAGGCGATAGAGGCCGGTGTTCTGGCCTTTCCGTCCCTAGTAGCCCAGCGGAGGATCTTGCTCCAATGGAAGGATGCGAGGCCCCCAAGCGTGGAGGCCTGGATCAATGATATGGCGGGGTTCATTAAATTGGAGAGGGTGAAAGGGTGAGGGGGGGGGGGGGGGGGGGGTTGGATTGGGGGGAGGGAGAACTGTGTACATGGGTCTGGGGGATGTGGCGGGTGCTATCTCTTTCCCTTTTGTTGTTTGGGTGCTCTTTTGTTTTTTTTCTCTTTTTCCTTTTGTTTGAAGTTGCTCTTGAAGTTGGGGGGGTATTGTTCTTGGGGTGTTACCGCGGTTGTTTGTTAATAGAGTTAAGATGTTTATATTTTGTAAAAATTTCAATAAAATTATTTTAAAAAAAAACTATTTCACTATTTCACCTGTTTAATAGCTGGGTTATTTGTGCTTTTATATGCTGCAACATAAAATGCATATGACTTTTACAGATGCACGAGTCAGTTATTAAACCTATGTTGACCTATAACAACATTGGCCTCTGGATCTCGAGGCATGCAACTCGGGGGAATTAAAGGCTAGGAGAAAGACAAAACATTGACAATCTCATCAAAACTGTGGGGAATTTAGGTGGCGCGGTGGTTAGTCTGCTGTCTCACTGCGCAGAGGACGCGGGTTCGATCCCGGCCCCTAGTCACTGTCCGTGTGGAGTTTGCACGTTCTCGTGTTTGAATGGGTCTTACACCCGCAACCCAAAAATATGTGCAGGGTCGGTGGATTGGCCATGCTAAATTGCCCCTTAATTGGAAAAAAATTTAATTGGATACTCTAAATTGAAAAAGAAAAGAACGGTGGGGAATTAATTGGTTTGCATGCTTTCCTTTCACTTTGAGGATCTAGATGTAAATCTAGTCTACACTGATGAGTTAGAAGTTTCTTCGACCATAAGGTTTCTACATGAGATTATTTTGGTAACCTCAGATCATATCGTAATACTTCTTGGCACAAAGCCAACACTAGTTTGATAGTGAAATGATAATCTTGCTGAAAGGTCACACACATATGCCTGGTGTCAGAAGGAAAACGGCCGTGCTGTGTTCTGGCAAAGGCTGTTCACAATTTGGAGTTGAGGTGCACAATTGGAGGCTGACTCTGAAGCCAATTGTATTATACTCTTAACGTTGGAATATTTGATTCCCGGGCGCACCAAGTGAGGAAGAATGAACCATCCCCTAATCAGAAAAAGTACCCAGGAAAAGTTAGCTATAATACAAAAAAAATTTGATTGAAACAATTACCCCTTGATTTGAGATTTTATTTATGTGAAGTTTGTTTTTCTTTTAATCTTAAGGTGCCAACACCATACATAGTTCTCAGCTTAGTAAGCCAGAAGGCCAATGTCAGTTTGATTATTCTTTTTGCTTTGGGGGACAAAAAGTTGACTGGTCGAGTCTGAATAGAATGTTGCATTATAACATTCGTACTGTACATTTTTATCATAATATAAAAAGCTTTTTTCTTTTTTATTTACAGGAGAAATGGTTTTTCAGACGGCAAGCTTTAAAAGATTTACATGGTACCCTCGGACGACTGTTAAATGAACTGTTGCCATGGGAACAAAAACTAATCAAGGCTTTTCAGAGAAATCGGTAATTTTTGCACTAGCGGGCCTCTTTGTCCGCCTGTCCTCTCCCTTGCGAACCCTTTTAGTACAGTTAATAGTGTTGTGGAACAGTTTTGTAGTACTTCATTAATGTGTCCAAGTAGCTGAACTTTGCTGCATCGAAACAGATTATTTCTCCCTCAAAGTATCTTGCTCCATGAAGTACCTTGGATAATCTTGTCCGTACTGCTTAATGTTCTTTTTCAACCAATTGTTTTGTTTTGTTTTGTTCTGAAATAATATACAGCCTCTGCTTGAATAACATTTGACATGTGTTAATTTCATATTCTTGGGAAAAGCTTTTTTTTCCCTCTAACCTGTCCTTTAATTCCTCTTGCGATCATCTTAAATCTGGACAGCATACCCCTTCATTGCTGGTCTTGTGCCATCATCATGCATTGTGCATCATCAATAACCTTCCTTCCATCATAAGGTCAGAAGTAGGGATGTTCGCTGATGTTTGCACAATGTTCACCATTCGTGACTCCAAATACTGAAGCAGCCCGTGTCCAAATGTAGCAAGACTGGGATAATATCCAGGCTTGAGCTGACAAGTGGCAAGTAACAGACACACCAAGCAAGTGGCAGGCAATGACCATATGCAACAAGCGAGAATCTAACCATCACCTCTTGACATTCAATGGCATCACCATACCTGAATCCCCCACTATTAGCATCCTGGGGGGGGGGGGGGGGGGTACCAATGAGCAGTACTCAACTCGACTAGCCATATAAATACTTTGACTACAAGAGCAGGCCAGAGGCTCGGAAACCTGCGGCAAGGAACTCTCCTCTTGACTCTCCAAAACCTGTCCAAAATCTGCAAGTCAGGAATGTAATGAAACATTGTCCTCTTGCCGGGATGAATACAGCTCCAACAACATTTGAGAAGCTTGATGCTATCCAGGACAAAGCAGCCCACTTGATTGGCATTTATTCCACAACATTCACTCCCTCCACCACTGATGCACAGTAGCAGCTGTGTGTGCCATCTACAAGATGCACTGCAGGAACTCACCAAGGCTCTTCAGACAGCACCTTCCAAATCTATGGCTTCTACCATCTAGAAGGACAAGAACAGCACCACCTGGAAGTTCCAGACCACTCACCAATCCTCACTTGAAAGTAAATCACTGTTCCTTCATTGTCGCTGGGTCAAAATCCTAGTCCTCCATTCCTTACAACACTGTGGGTGTACCTACATGCACCACATGGACTGCAGTGGTTCATCCCCCCCCCCCCCCCCCCCCCCCCCCCCCCCCCCCCCCCCCCCCCCCCCCCCCCCCCCCCCAAACAACACAACCCAAAAGATGTGCAGGCTAGGTGGATTGGCCACATAAATTGCTCCTTAATTGGAAAAAATGAATTGGATACTCTGAATTAAAAAAAAAAAAAATACTGGCCTAGCCAGTGACACCCAAGTCCCATGAAAAAATTTAAACAAAAGTGTTTACCGTGAATGCTCATGATGTTGCCGGATATACGTTGCATCCTTCACAAGGGATAATTCACCCCTCACTTTTCTCTCGCGTCCACACTGAGCCCACATCCCTTGAATGAATTGAAAGATAAACAGTTACAGAAGGACTGTATGGGATTCCTTTTCTGACCAGATGTTTTTCTAACTCTCTTTTGCACTCAATAACTTGCCTTTTATATAGCATCTTTAATGTAACAATAAAAATGTCTTGAGGTAGCCCACTGGAGTACTATAAAACAAAATTTGACATTGAGCTTTGAAGCAACACTAGGGCTAATCGTCAAAGTCTTACTCAAAGACTAACTTTAAAGAGGCTCTTAAAGGGGGAAGAATGGTGGAGAAGTTTAGAGAATTCTAGAGCTTGGGGCCCGTGCAGCTAAACCCCTTCGCAACCCCGCCTCGAATGGAGTGATTACATTTGGAATGCTTACATAACCAGAATTGGAGCAGTGCAGATTTCTTGGAGTGTTGTGAAGCTGGAGGAGATTACATAGATGGACATGTACTCCTCTGCGAAGAAGTCAATAAATGGCTGCCACCTTCGGGCGAACCCTAGTAGCGAACCTCAAGTTGAACTTGACTTTCTCTAGGCCAAGAAAGCTCGCCATGTCCGATAGGCATACCTCAGCCCTCGGGGGCTTTGAGTCCCTCCATGCTAACAGTATTCGTCGCCGGGCTACCAGGGAAGCAAAGGCCAGAATGTCGGCCTCCCTCTCTTCCTGGACTCCCGGGTCCTCCGAAACCCCAAAGATTGCCACCTCTGGGCTCATTACTACCCCAGTTTTCAATACCCGGGACATGACATCTGCGAATCCCTGCCAAAAGCCCCTGAGTTTAGGGCATGACCAGAACATGTGAACATGGTAAGCCGGCCCTCCGGCGCATCTAGCACACTTGTCCTCCAGCCCGAAGAATCTGCTCATCCAGGCCACTGTCATGTGGGCCAGGTGCACCACCTTAAACTGGATCAGGCTGAGCCTGGCGCATGTTGCGGTCATGTTTACTCTGCTCGGGGCATCTGCCCAAATACCATCCTCCAGCTCTCTCCTCCTCCCACTTAAGCTTCAGGTCATCGGTTTGCGTATCCTCAGCTCTCATTAGCTCTTTGTAGACGTCTGAAACTCTACCCTCTCCCCTAGAAACTACCCTGTCCTGCCTCCCCTTCGGTGGGAGATGTGGGAAGGGCGGCACCAGTCTGCGTACAAAATCCCTCACCTGCAAGTATCTAAAGACGTTCCCTCTCGCCAGCCCAAACTTCTTCTCCAGCTCCCTCATGCTCGGAAAGCGCCCTTCCAGGAACAGATCCCCCATCTTCACAATCCCTGCCCTCCTCCACAGTCGATACCCCCCCCCCGGTCCATGTTCCCCGGGGCAAATTGGTGGTTGCTGCAGATTGGGGTCCACACCGATGCTCTTACCTCCCCTACATGCCTCCTCCACTGGCCCCATATCCGAAGAGCCGCCACCACTATAGGGCTGGTGGAGTACCGTGTCGGCAAAAGTGGCAGAGGCGCCGTGACCAGGGCTGCCAAGCAAGTGCCCCTGCACGAAGCAGCCTCCATCCGCTCCCAAACCGACCCCGCACCCACCATCCATTTCCTTATCATCGCTATGTTGGCCGCCCAGTAATAGTTGCTGAAGTTTGGCAACGCCAGCCCCCTTTCTCCTCTGTTCCTTTTAAGCATCACCCTCTTCACCCGCGGGGACTTCCCTGCCCATACAAATCCCAGAATAATTTTATTCAGCCTCTTAAAGAAGGACCGCAGGATAAAGGTGGGGAGACACTGAAAAACAAACAGGAACCACGGGAGAATCATCATCCTAACAGTCTGCACCCTCCCCGCCAATGACAGCGGGAGCGCATCCCACCTCCGGACCTCCTCCTTCACTCGTTCCACCAGTCAGGATAGGTTGAGCTTATGCAACCTGCCCCAGTCCCGTGCTACCTGAATCCCCAAATATCGGAAACACTCCCCCAATAGCCTGAACGGCAACCCCTTCAACCTACTCTCCTGCCCTCTCGCCTGAATTACAAACAACTCGCTCTTAGCCATGTTCAGTTTGTATCCGGAGAACTAGCCAAATTCGCTCAGGGTTGCCATAATACCATTCATCCCCACCATTGGGTCCGATACATATAACAGCAGATCATCCGCGTATGACAAGACTATGTTCCACTCCTTCCCCCCCGGACCAGCCCTTTCCAGCCCCTAGAAGCTCTCCGTGCAATTGCCAGCAGCTCTATGGCCAGCAAAAACAGCAGTGGGGAGAGAGGGCAGCCCTGTCTTGTCCCATGGTGCAGTCTAAAGTAGTCCAATGTTGTTCAGTTTGTCCTTGCACTCGCCTCCGGGGCCTGATACAATAGTCTAACCCAGTCGTTGAACCCCGCCCCGAACCCGAACCGTCCAAGTACCTCCCACAGATAGTCCCACTCGACCCGGTCAAAAGCCTTTTCAGCATCCATGGCTACCACTGTTTCCACCTCCCTACTCTCCGGGGCATCATAATCGCGTTGAACAACCTTCTTATGTTGGCCACCAGCTGCCTCCCCTTTACAAACCCGGCTTGGTCCTCCACAATTACATCTGGTACACAGAACTCAATTCTGCTCGGCAGTAATTTGGCGTCTGCATTGATCAAAGAGATCGGCTTGTATGACCCACAGGCCTCCGGGTTCTTATCCCGTTTCAGAATGAGCGAGATGGTGGCCTGTGACATCGTCGGGGGGTAAACTCCCTCTGTCTCTTGCCTCGTTAAAGACCCTGACCAGCACCGTGTACAAATGTTTTGTAAAACTCCACCGGATATCCGTCCGGCCCCGGGGCTTTACCCGACTACATGACCTTCAGGCCCCCCAACACCTCTTCGATCCTGACCAGGGCCCCCAGTCCGTCCACCAACCCCCTCCCCACTCTTGGCAAAGTCAGTCCGTCCAAGAATCGACTCATCCCCCCCCCCCCCCCCCCCCCCCCCCCCCCCCCCCCCCCACCCCCCGGTCCCCCGGGTGGTTCCAAAGTGTACAGCTCCCTATAAAAGTCCCTAAAGACCTTGTTCAGCCCTGCTGGATCAGCCACTAGATTACCTTCCCCATCCACTACCCTCCCTATTTCCCTAGGCGCTTCCCTCTTCCTCAGTTGCTGCGCAAGCATTCTACTGGCCTTCTCCCCATGCTCATAAATCGTGCCTTTTACCTTTCTAAGCTGCTCTACAGTCTTGCCTGTAGTCAGCATCCCAAATTCGGCCTGCAGCCTCTGTCGTTTCCTGAGTAACTCTGGCCTCGGGATTCCGCGTAACTCCTGTCTGTCCGTACAATTTCCTTAATCAATCGGTCCGTCTCTGCCCTATCCGTCCTGTCCCTGTACGCCCGGAGTGAAATCAGCTCCCCTCACCACTGCCTTCAGTGTCTTCCCAGAGCACCGCTGTCGAGACTTCTGTATTGGTAATTCTGCATGCATTTCCTCAGCCTCTCACACACTGCCTTGTCCGCGAGTAGTTGCAACTTCCAGCCTCCATGGTGGGTGCTGAAAGCTGCCCTTACAAAACTGCAGGTCTACTCAGTGTGGAGCATGGTCCGATATGCCAATTGCCGAATATTCTGCCCCCATCATTCCGGCCAGCAGGTCCCTACTCACAACAAAGTAGTCAATTTAGGAATACACCTTCAGGACGTGGGAGTAGTACGAGAACTCCCTTGCCCTCGGCCCGCTAAATCTCCACGGATCTGCTCCCCCCATTTGCTCCATGAACCCTCTCCGTTCCTTTGCCATCGCTGGCAACCTGCCCGTTCTTGAGCATGACCGGTCCAGGCGCGGGTCCAGGACTGTATTAAAGTCCCCGCCCATGATCAACTTCCGCGAGTCCAAGTCGGGGATCTTCCCTAGCATCCTCCTAATAAAATCCACATCGTCCCAATTAGGGACATACACACTGACCAGGACTACTCTCACCCCTTCGAGCTTACCCCTCACCATAACGAACCTGCCACCCCCATCCAGAACTGTGCCCTCCGCCTCAAATTGTACCCTTTTATTAATCAGGATCGCAACCCCCCTCGTCTTAGAATCAAGCCCCGAATGAAAGACCTGACTGACCCAGCCCTTCCTTAACCTAACCTGGTCTGCCACTTTCAGGTGCGTCTCCTGCAACAAGACTATGCCCGCCTTCAGAACCTGCAGATGCGCAAACACACGCGCCCTCTTCACTGGCCCGTTTAACCCTCTAACATTCTAGGTGATCAGCCTGGTTGGGGGGGGCACTTCGGCGCCCCCCCCCCCCCCCCCGGATCAGCCATCCCCTTTCCTTGGCCAGCCCCCCAGCCATGTGTCGTGCTTCTTGTGGCCGGCTCCACCCGTGGCCTCCTCACTGTTACCATGCCCTGTTTCCATCAGCAGAACAATTACCCCCCCCCCCCCCCCCCCCCCCCCTCCCGGCAATAACATCCTATTCCTGCTCTAATCTAACTATATGCCCCCCCCCCCCCCCCCCCCAAGGTTCCCAGCCTTGGCGCCAGCCCGTCTCCCACCCATTGTTCCCAGTCACCCCGATCCCTCCACACCACTTCCCCAGATCAGCCCTACTTAAGCAAACACTCTATACAAGTCATAAACAACCCCTACAATAGCACAATTCAAGTTAAACAAGAAAAAAAGAAATAAGAAATAACAGGCACTCTTCAGTCCTTCCCATACAGACACAGAAAAAGATTGCACAAAGTTCCCCTGAAGTATCCATTTTAACCCAACCCTTTTAACTGTTTTCTTTATTAATTTCCCCCCCCGCCAAACTCCAACTAAGCAAAGAGCCCAAACAGGAAACATTTAGGTAAACCGCGCAAAAAGCACACAAAAACAACAAACAAAAAAAAAGATACATCCCAAAACGAGAGAGACACCACATATACTTAAAAGCTCTAACATGAGTCCAAACGTCCTCAGCTCAGGGCCAGCCCTTGCTTCTTAACGAAGTCCGTTGCCTATAGGCCTTCAAGCATGGAGGATGTGTGAATGGGCAAAAGGAGTTTTAGATGATCTTGGGAGGCCAGCAAAGAGTATGTTTGAATCGTTGAATCTAGGGGTAACATGCACAGACAAGAGTTTGAGCAACAGGCAGGATCAGAGTTGGTATGTGGTTGGAAACTCATTTTTGGGCATATATAGTACTATGCCAGCAATCTGGTTTAACCTAAGGGAGTTGCCAGGGAGAGGGGTGGAGTCAGTGGCAAGGGAATGGAGTTTGCTGCAGGGACTACAGACAGGGACAATTGATGCTAGGTCAATTGCTACTTTTAAATTTGAGATTGATAAATTTTGTCAACCAAAAGTATTAAAGGATATGGTCCAACAGTTAGATTACAGTCTCGGCATGATCACATTAAATGACTGAACAGGCTCAAGGGGAGGCGTGGCCAACCCCTATTCCTATGTTCCAAATCAGCCAAGAAATAATGTTTTAGCTATCTATTTGGGTTAGAACTGGCGTTCTCAACTAGAGATCTATAGCCTCCCAGATGGCTGCAAGGAGCTTTCCAGGGGTCTACCAAATCTTCAGAATAGTTCTAAAATTATTTTGTGTTAATTTCTTACTGCTTTATATTTGATGATCTCCAGGAATATTACTGTCAATGGCATTTCTCCCTCAAACCAATTTTTTATGGACAGACATCCCATTTGGTAAGGGCAAAGGTCTCAGACAACCTTTAGTGCGTATAGAGAAATGGTGAAGGGATTTGTTTGCGCAGAGGCAGCCTATGTTTTGGTGGGTGAAGGGTGCAATGTTGCTGGCCTAACCGTATCTTTGCCTTTTGTGAGGCCATTCCTGTGCCATTGTGAGACAGTCTTTCAGGAACAGTAACTATTGCTCTTGCAACTGTCTTAATAAGATGACAAATTTCTGAATATAGAACATAGCAAAATACAGCACAGAATAGGCCCTTCGGCCCATGATTTTGTGCTGAACTTTTGTCCTAGATTAAGAACAAATTAATCTATACCCCATCATTCTGGCAAGCACGGTAGCATAGTGGTTAGCATCAATGCTTCACAGCTCCAGGGTCCCAGGTTCGGTTCCCGGCTGGGTCACTGTCTGTGCGGAGTCTGCACGTCCTCCCCGTGTGTGCGTGGGTTTTCTCCGGGTGCTCCGGTTTCCTCCCACAGTCCAAAGATGTGCGGGTTAGGTGGATTGGCCATGCTAAATTGCCCGTAGTGTCCTAAAAAAAAGTAAGGTTAAGGGGGAGTTGTTGGGTTACGGGTATAGGGTGGATACGTGAGTTTGAGTAGGGTGATCATTGCTTGGCACAACATCGAGGGCCGAAGGGCCTGTTCTGTGCTGTACTGTTCTAAATTCTACCGTAATCCATGTACCTATCCAATAGCTGCTTGAAGGTCTCTAATGTTTCCGACTCAACTACTTCCACAGGCAGTGCATTCCATGCCCTCACTACTCTCTGGGTAAAGAACCTACCTCTGACATTCCCCCCTATATCTTCCACCATTTACCTTAAATTTATGTCCCCTTGTAATGGTTTGTTCCACCCGGGGAAGAAGTCTCTGACAGTCTACTCTATCTATTCCCCTCATCATCTTATAAACCTCTATCAAGTCGCCCCTCATCCTTCTCCGTTCTAATGAGAAAAGGCCGAGCACCCTCAACCTTTCCTCGTACGACTTACTCTCCATTCCAGGCAACATCCTGGTCAATCTCCTTTGCACCTTTTCCAAAGCTTCCACATCCTTCCTAAAATGAGGCAACCAGAACAGCACACACTACTCCAAATGTGGCCGTACCAAGGTTTTGTACAGCTGCATCATCACCTCACGGCTCTTCAATTCAATCCCTCTGCTAATGAACTCTAGCACACCATAGGCCTTCTTCACAGCTCTGTCCACTTGAGTGGTAACTTTCAAAGATCTATGAACATAGACCCCAAGATCTCTCTGCTCCTCCGCATTGCCAAGAACCCTACCGTTAATCCTGTATTCCGCATTCATATTTGTCCTTCCAAAATAGACAACCTCATCCTTTTCAGGGCTAAACTCCATCTGCCACTTCTCAGCCCAGCTCTGCATCCTATCTATGTCTTTTTGCAGCCGACAACAGCCCTCCTCACTATCCACAACTCCACCAATCTTCGTATTGTCTGCAAATTTACTGGCCCACCCTTCAACTCCCTGATCCAAGTCATTAATGAAAATCACAAACATCGGAGGACCCAGAACTGATCCCTGCGGTACGCCACTGGTAACTGGGCTCCAGGCTGAATATTTGCCATCCACCACCACTTTCTGACTTCTGAGTTTGTTATCCAACTGGCCAAATTTCCCACTATCTCATGCCTCCTTACTTTCTGCATAAGCCTACCATGGGGAACCTTATCAAAAAACCTTTACTAAAATCCATGTACACCACATCCACTGCTTTACCTTCATCCACGTGCTTGGTCACCTCAAAGAAGTTAATAAGACTTGTGAGACAAGACCTACCCCTCACAAATCCGTGCTGACTATCCCTAATCAAGCAGTGTCTTTCCAGATGCTCAGAAATCCTATCCCTCAGTACCCTTTCCATTACTTTTCCTACTACCGAAGTAAGACTAACTGGCCTATAATTCCCAGGGTTATCCCTATTCCCTTTTTTTGAATAGGGGCACGACATTCACCACTCCAATCCCCTGGTACCACCCCTGTTGACAGTGAGGACGAAAAGATCATTGCCAATGGCTCTGCAATTTCATCTCTTGCTTCCCATAGAATCCTTGGATATATCCCGTCAGGCCCGGGGGACTTGTCTATCCTCAAGTTTTTCAAAATGCCCAACACATTTTCCTTCCTAACAGGTATCTCCTCGAGCTTACCAGTTGTTTCACACTGTCCTCTCCAACAATATGGCCTCTCTCATTCGTAAATACTGAAGAAAAGTACTCGTTCAAGGCCTCTCCTATCTCTTCTGACTCAATACACAATCTCCCGCTGCTGTCCTTGATCGGACCCACCCTCACTCTAGTCATTCTCATATTTCTCACATATGTTCCTTGATTCTACCCGCCAAAGATTTTTCATGCCCTCTCTTGGCTCTCCTAATCCCTTTTTTCAGTTCCCTCCTGGCTATCTTGTATCCCTCAAGCAGCCTGTCTGAACCTTATTTCCTCAACCTTACACAAGTATCCTTCTTCCTCTTAACAAGACATTCAACCTCTCTTGTCAACCATGGTTCCCTCACTCGACCATCTCTTCCCTGCCTGACAGGGACATACATATCAAGGACACGTAGTATCTTCCTTGAACAGGTTCCACATTTCAATTGTGTCCTTCCCTGACAGCTTATGTTCCCAACTTATGCACTTCAGTTCTTGTCTGACAGCATCGTATTTACCCTTCCTCCAATTGTAAACCTTTCCCTGTTGCACGCACCTATCCCTCTTCATTACTAAAGTGAAAGTCACAGAATTGTGGTCACTATCTCCAAAATGCTCCCCCACTAACAAATCTATCACTTGCCCCAGATGTATCAGCATGATGAAAAGACAGTCAGTGAACATCTCACTCTGACTAATGCTGTAACTATTGTTGTATATTTTGACAACTTATTTAAATTCTGCACTCGGTCTGTGAAATGATTCTCTATTCAGTCTGTGTAATGTGTTAGTGAGCTGCCTAGCTTTAAGCAAGATTGCAATCTTGAGAGTGTGATTTGTGAGGATTTATGACAAAGGAATGCAGTTCATTTGATCTCTACTTGGATCCTGCAGCTAACTCGTATGCTATTGTCTCTTCAAGCGGTCAATCCTACTTTTGCATCATACCGTTTAGTTTTCAAATAGAATGTTGAGATGTTTGATTCACATGTCTTGTTGTTTCACCAAGTTTTCAAATGTGAAAAGTGAAATCCCCATTCATCGTTGTGAAACCACTTCAAAGCAAGGAGATTTAAATATTTATCTAATTGAGAAGATTTTTTTTATAAATTTAGAATACTGAATTCATTTTTTCCAATTAAGGGGCGGCAATTTACCCTGGCCAATCCACCTACCCTGCACATCTTTGAATTGTGGGGGCGAAACTCACGCAAACACGGGGAGGATGTGCAAACTGCACACGGACAGTGACCCAGAGACTGGATCGAACCTGGGGCCTCGGTGCCGTGAGGCTGCAGTGCTAACCTCTGCGCCACCGTGCTGCCCATAATTGAGAAAATTTGATCGTTGTATGTTAGTTATTAACTCGTGGAGCTGAAGTTGCTAATGCACATGCCCCATTTAGCTCAATAACACTGGCACAAGTAAGTTTACAGAGACGAGGGAATTTGGTCATTAGTTGCTTTCTTGCTATATTTTCAATAAATAAGCATGGCCATGAAAAATCCTGTCAAACCTGTTGAGACCTTTTTGCTTTTAACACCGGTTTATAAGTAACACCGGTTTATAAGTAAAACTTATGCGTGTTAGGCAGCACAGTCATTTAATCATATGGGATGTCAGGATTGAAAAGAGATGGACGGAACCGGGCTTATATTCTCTCGAGATTCAAAGAAAGATCAAAACTTATAAAATTCTAACAGGGCGTGATATAGTGGCTGGTGCGTTTAGAGCCAGAGGACTTAATCTCAAGATAAGGGTCAAGCTATTTAAGATCGAGATGATGGCGGACTTTTCGCTTCGACAGTGTTGAATTTTTGGCATTCTCTTCCCAGAGGGCTGTGGAAGTGTAATCATTGAGCACGTTCAATACAGAAATCAATAGATTTCTGGAGATAATGACCAAGGGCTACGGAGATAGTATGGGAAAATGGCGTTGAGGTAGACGATCAGCCATGGTGCAATTGAATGATGAAGCAAGCTCAACAGGCTGCGAGGCCTCCTCCTGTCCCACTGTTCCTATTTATCAGCTGTTTGGGTTCAGTGATTATATCCTGACCATGACACACCAGAATCCATCAAATCTCTGCATAAATTTGTTCTACCTAAAAATATAGTTGGTTGTTTAGTTCTAATGACGCTGGGAATTTTGGTGCTTGGCATGGGGCATATTCCAGGGGCTATTATTAAATGCCAATATTCTGGTCGAGTTTCTGGGTGTCTCATTTCTATTTTGAGATCTGGGTGGGCTACGGTTTCTGTGCATTTGTGCCACAATCCTAGGCTTGCTTTTTATTCATGGATTCATGATATTGTTACATGAAGTACAGAGGGTGTGTTTCTTCCAGGTGAGCAGTTTGAAGGATGATGCCTTTCAGACTGTACAGGACTTTCATAGAATCATAGCACATATAAAAGAGGCCAATCGGCTACTCATGCCTACCAACATTTTGTTTACTTGCATAACTATTTGTATACAGGAACAATGCTTGTCTTACAGGGGTCTGTGGAATTCTTATAACATGGGAAGGGCCCTCACGCAAATTGAGAACCCCCTAGGTTAGTGTGCTAATCTGACGGGCATTTGCATGCCTGTGAGAAACTACCTGAAATACCCCATGTGGAGGAAATGGGAGCCAAGCATATCTAGTAACCAATTGTATTTATTGGATGAGATGTTAAACTGAGATCTGGCTGTTCAGGCAAACATTAAAGGTTATCACCGTTTGAAGAGCAGGGAGTTCTCCCAACATTTTGGTAACAACACTCCCTCGATTGTTAGCCAACAACAGAAGCTTATTTTCTTTTTGATGTTGTGGTCTTCTGGCTGTTACGTCAGTTCCTGAACTTCAATAATCATAGTCTGAAAATCTCCGCAGTGTTTGAGAGATTTATTAAGGTACTTAATGAATGCATATTTTTTTCATTCCTCTGTTAAGTGATTTCATTGAAAACTGCTTTACAGGTGTGCTAGCAATCTG
The DNA here is from genome assembly GCF_902713615.1 of Scyliorhinus canicula. Lineage (NCBI taxonomy): Eukaryota > Metazoa > Chordata > Chondrichthyes > Carcharhiniformes > Scyliorhinidae > Scyliorhinus > Scyliorhinus canicula. Next base: position 21,375,131 of record NC_052153.1, on the reverse strand, counting down.
GAAGCTTATTTAATGAAACTGTTCACTTTGTTTTATCTTTTAAAGAGCCCGAATGAAGAAAGACTTTGATGACTTTAAAAACCAGCCTGATAATGATGTGTTCTTTAGAGATATCTTGCCAAGTGACGAAATGGATGGAGAGTTTATAAAAGACATAACTGAAGCAGGGTCCTCCGATTTTGCTGACCATGAAGAAATAGCGAAGAAAGAATGCTCTGATATAGGTATCTGCATCTTTTCAACTTTGAGTTTAGAACATGTAAAATAAGCACGGTACACATTCTATGTGAGTCAGTTGCACTTACTAGAGTTCTGTTCCTTTGTAGATAATAGTGGGCCTTTTGTGACATTCAGAGGTTATTTGGATCAAAAACAAGCATTAGCAAAAGCATGCACTTCATCCTCAGTATCTAATGACATTAAAAGGGACAATTATATAAGCAAGTAAATTCTAGTTCTGTTACGTTGTCATCAAGAGTTCAGAACCGTCTTTGAAATTGTATACAAAAATGTTCAAAAAATAAACTCAAAGTGGGTTACTGTGCTCAGAATCCCACAGGTCATGTGTCTTAGTGGCTGACTAGCTGGAGCAGCTGACTGATTTTCATATCACCATGAGCAGTCCTATTATTCCTCTTGGAAAGTTAGCATCAGTGGCAAATTACTGAAAATCTAAAGGTCTCTCTCGTTTCCAACTGAAATTTTAATTGTAGCACTTGTTCAAACCTCGCCAAATGTACTTTGTGTGCAGAATAGCATTGTTGTCATTTATATTTAGCCCCTGAAGTTGGTGAATATATATCTTTATTGTAGTCTGATAGGATGCTCCTTGGGATTCGCTCATTTGAGTCATTTCATTTTTTTTTCTTTTCATTTCATTTCATTTCAAGAGACCACTCAATTGTTTTAACTTCTTCCACCAAAGTCAGAAGTAGAATTTTATTTAGATGCTTGAAGAGCCCTACCAAAGTTTATCTTACAGAAAACTTGTTGGAACACACTTGATAGGAGGTTTTGGCCCTCCCAAGGCTGCTTAGTTCCATATGGTGCATATGCAAAGCTGTCATTGGGAGTAATCCTGATTCATTGCTACCTGTAGAGCATAACACCTTTTGATTGTCTCTTCTGACTGCTGGCACGTTGACCTTCTAACTTAAAATTACTTGGGTTCACTCTTATTGTGTTTGGAGTCACTTTAGCATGGTCGATCCACCTAACCTGCACATCTTTGGACTGTGGGAGGAAACCGGATTACCAGGAGGAAACCCACGCAGACACGGGGAGAACGTGCAGACTCCGCACAGACAGTGACCTAAACGGGAATCGAACGTGGGACCCTAGTGCTGTGAAGCAACAGTGTTAACCACTGTTACCATGCTGCCCCTCAGAAGAGTGAAAAGGGAGTTTTTCTCTGTGTCTAACCCCATGCTACCTGAACTGCGACAGTGTAGAAGGGGCTTTACTCTGTTTCCAGTTGTCTGTGGTATGACTATGCTCTGAAGAGAACTATCTAGAAATTCCTTCCTCTGTTTTGAGCAGAGACATTTCTTTCCAATGAGGCAATCTGGACATTTAAACATTTCCCAAATTGTCATATACTTCATATTAGTACATTACCTTTTCTCCATATCCCTCCTCTTTGTTTATTTATGTATTCCATTGTTATATATTTATTCTGCCCCGGTCCTTTTGTTTCCAGTCTTCTGTTACTCCTGATCCTCCAGATTCTGATTTTTTTCATCTGAGTGTTGACCTGTGCTTGCTCTGTGCATTCAGAGATAGCACTTTTAGTTGTAACTTCTTCACTGTTTTTCCCTCCTTAGTTGCCCTATCGCCCTTGCCAATCTCTCTGACCCCGGGCCCGGCCCTACCGTCCAGAGGCCCAATGGCTGGAACTGAGGACAATTGCCACTCCTGCCTCGTTCCATGCTGTAAAGCTCTGTGTCTCTATAACCATCAGTTTCGGACATTCCCAGATAAGACCATAACATGGGTGAAATTGTGGGCAAAGCCCCATGGACAAACGGAGAAAAAGTGTTTCCAGTTAGACAATTTACCCCCTAACCAACCATCTTTATTATAGGATATGAAACTGGTGTCACTTTGGGGGCAGTCTTATTTGTTGCACATGCATATTAAAATAAGAATAAGCAGGAGAAAATGTGGCTCATCAGACTCTGATGGAAACTGAGCACCAATGCATAATTGGAACTCCAGGATAAAGGTCATAGAGTCATAGATGTTTACAGCATGGAAACAGGCCTTTCGGCCCAGCTGATCCATGCTGCTCACTTTCTATCACTAAGCCAGTCCCACTTGTCTGCATTTGGCCCATATCCCTCTATACCCACCCTGCCCATGTAACTGTCTGACTGCTTTTTAAAGGACAGAATTGTACTCGCCTCTACCACTGCCTCTGGCAGCCCATTCCAGATGCTCACCACCCTCTGTGTGAAGAAATTTCCCGCTGGTCCCTTTTGAATCTCTCTCCTCTCACCTTTAACTTATGCCCTCAAGTTCTAGACTCCTCTACCTTTGGCAAAAGATGTTGGCTATCTACCTTATCGAAGCACCTCATTATTTTATAGACCTCTATAATATCCCCCCCCCCATGCCTTCTACGCTCTAGGGGAAAAATCCCAACCTATCCAGCCTCTCCTTATAACCCAGACCATCAAGTCCTGTAGCATCCTCGTAAATGTCTTGTGCACACTTTCTAGTTTAATAATATCCTTCCTATAATAGGGTGACCGCAACTAAACACAGTATTCCATGTGTGGTCTTACCAATGTCTTGTACAACTTCAACAAGACTCCCAACTCCTGTATTCAATATTCTGACCAATAAAACCTGGCATGCTGAATGCCTTCTTCACCACACTGCCCACCTGCGACGACTCAAGGAGCTATGAACCTGTATTCCTAGATCTTTGTTATTTTTCACAATATTGTGATAACTAATCACTAACTGACCTTTGTGTTGGGCTGATGCACATTGCGCTATTGCTTAAACTGCTCGCAGCTTTATTCTCTCTCTGCCTACATTTTGGGAAAAGCTGCACAGTGTTTTCTACTGCACATATGATTTTATGGTGACTGTATATCATCCACTTTAATGTTATATCTAAATAAGACCTGTATACAGTAGTTGGAGAACTAAACAGAAAATGACTAATTATGAAGATCTACACCTTGCCTAGATCAAGAAAAACATGACAAGAATTCTTGGGTGTATGTCACAGCGATCATGTAAAAAAACTGATAACTTATATACAGAAGAATATCCATTCAAATTTAGATGAATTACTTAAATATGCTTTTAAAAGTAGAGCTTTAGTAAAAAAGAATACATAGAACAGAATTTTAATTTAGCTCAAGTATATCTGAAACAAAATATGCAGTTTAAACCTACCTTCAATATCTTCAAATAAGTTATGAATTGAATAATAGTTCTATTAATTGAAATATGTGGATCACTGAAAGGTTTTTGCAGGATTACATTTTTATTCATTTGAAGATATTTGTAATATTTCAAACTCTCATCATGTAGTAGGCTATTGAGAATGCTCACAGCCTTCACGTGCACTGCACCTTAGCCACCCAGTTAAAGATCATTAATAGCTTCTTTGTCTAATTCATTGCCAATTAATGATAAATAATCATTCCTGCATTCTCATAGTACTATATATGCTGCAGCTGTAAATCACTTCCTGTTATTGGGTTAGTCCAGTTGTTACGGTGAAAATTCTGCCTCGTCATCATTTTGAATATCTATTTTTTTTTTATAAATGTTTTTATTGGGTTTTTGAACAAGATATAATTACCTTTATGTACACAGAATAAGAAACATATATCTATATATATATATATATATATATATATACACATATTTAGAAGAGAAGGGCACACCCCAACATAGAATACAATAAAATATGAAATAGACTAACTGGTGGGGTACTGTGCACCAGCTCGACAGCGGCAGCTCTGTGCATCTGGCTGAATTATTTACACCACGTAAGTACGCAACTGTTTGTGGTGGGGTGGGGGGCAGGGGTGGCGGGGACTGGGGGGGGGGGGGGGGGGGGGGCAAATATACATTTGGGTGCCGGGGAGATAACCACAGTGTGCGACACCTGGCCGGGTCGCGTGCCGCTGTCGCCTGCCTCTCCCGGACGGTTCTCACCGCCGTCCCCCGCTCGCCTCCGCTGCTCCACCCGTCCTCCATCCCCAACCTCCTCGTTCCCCGCTCCTGGAGATGCCATGCACGTTTTGGCACCCCGTGCCTTCCTTCCGGCTCCCGTTTCCCTGCCCCCCGCCCCATCCTGCTGGTTCTCCTCTCCTGTCCCCCCTCCCTCCACGGTTCACCCCTCCCTCCTCAAGTTCAGCTGTCTGCCCACCGCCCCCCTGTGGTTCGCCTTTCTTTCTTCAGGTTTAGCCCCCCCCCAAGTCCCTCTCTCCCTTTCATGCCTTGGCTACCCTCCCAATTCTTGACTAAGTTCCCCTGATTCTTGGCTACCTGGCTATTCTTCCTCTTGTTCGTTGGCCACAAACAGGCCCCGGAACAGTCGCGTGAATGGCTCCCACGTTCTGTGGAAGCCGTCATCCGACCCTCGGATGGAGAATTAGATTTTCTCCATTTGGAGAAATTCCGAGAGGTCGGACGGCCAGTCTGCAGCTCTGGGCGGTGCTGCTGACCGCCAGCCAAACAGGATTCTACGGCGGGCGATCAGGGAGGTAAAGGCAATGGCGTCCGCCCTCCTCCCCAGGAATAGATCTGGCTGGTCGGAGACCCTGAAGACTGCCACTTTTGGGCATGGCTCCACCCTCACTCCCACCACCTTGGACATTGCCTCAAAGAAGGCTGTCCAGTACTCCATGAGTCTGGGACAAGACCAGAACATGTGGGCGTGGTTGGCCGGGCCTGCTTGGCACCGTTCACATCTATCCTCCACCTCCGGCAAGAACCTACTCATACGGGTTCTTGTTAGGTGGGCTCTATGTACCATCTTTAGCTGCGTCAGGCTGAGCCTTGCGCACGTGGAGGTAGAGTTGACCCTGTGCAGTGCTTCGCTCCAGAGTCCCCATCCTATCTCAATACCTAGGTCCTCCTCCCATTTCTTTCTTGCGTCCAGTACGGTGTCGGCCCTTTCTGTCAGTTGGTCGTACTGCAGTTCCCTTTATCTAGGATACTTGCGTCCAGTAGGTCTTCCAGTAGTGTCTGTCGTGGCGGTTGTGGGTACGTCCTTGTCTTCTTTCGTATGAAGTTTTTGAGCTGCAGGTACCGTAGCTCGTTCCCCCAGGCTAGCCGAAATTTCTCTGTCAGTTCGTCCAGTGTTGCGATCCTGCCGTCCGTGTATAGGTCCCTGACTGTCAGTGTCCCTCCGTCCTGCCTCCACCTTTTGAAGGTGGCGTCAGTCAGTGCTGGTGTGAACCTATGGTTGTTGCAGATGGGAGCTTTGTCAGACATTTTGGTCAGGCCAAATTGCTGCCGCAGTTGGTTTCAGGATTGGAGGGTGGCCGAATATCTATATTTTTAACTGTTATTTAAGATTAGTTAAAATAGTCCAACTGTCTGACACCGGATTTTAACACATCTTTATGATTAGCTTAAAATTACTACCATCTCTAGCGTTTTCTGAAACATGTGGCGGTTAACATAGCATAAGTATTATCTGTTGTACAATACTGTGTAGACCTCCTGAGCTATTTATATTATTGACGTTATAGTCTAGCCTGTGTTTCACTAATGTTCATCATTAACTGTTTTCTATGTTTCAGATGAAGTGATGCAGCCAGACCTGGAAATACCTGTAGGTAAACCAAATCCCATTAGAAGAGAATGTTCCATTAAAGAAACACAAAAACAAACTTCCAAGAATCCCAAAAGGCAAATCAGAGGTAGTGATCTTGATGAATGTTGGAAAGAATCTCCTCCGTGTAAAATGACTAAACTAAGCACAAATGAAGCTGCTGCAGATCACAACTTAGTAAATGTGTCATCTGGTTCTGAGCCTGGCAATCAAGATATTGAATCAAAATCTGCAGCAGTACGGCTTCCAGTTGAATCAGTTGCCAACTTGAGCAAGCCAGATGAATATTCTGTGAAGTTAGATGTTTCAAAAGGCGAGATAACAAGTGTATCAAGATCAGTTGTACAGAAAGGGACCAAACCTATTCAAGCCTTACTTGCGAAACATAATGGGAACAAAGTGACCTTAACCAGTCAGATATCCTCCTCTGTGAGAGAGGCAAGCAATCCAGAAAAGAAAATAACTGCAGTTGCATCACACCCAAGTCCAGCAAAGTCCTGTTTGCCACCTCTTGCATCTTCAAAAGGGCCACTACAGATGGTTTACAAAATGCCTGACGGATCTTGTGTGCCAATTGATTTGAGTAGCGGCCAGATTAAGATTGCTGTCCAACCTGTTATTGATGCAAAGACTGGAGAGAGGATCATGCAGCAGGTACTTATTGTACCCAAAAACTTACTGGCCCAACAACAAGATGGCAAATCTGCTGAAAAAGAAAGTCCACCCAAGGCACGCAAGGAGTTGGAGAAACGAGCTTCGGTTGGCTCTCAAACTACTGATTTGGGACATTCTCTTGCAGTAGACCTTCAGTCTCTGTCACCTGCTCAAGTTCAGTCACAAATTTCTAACTTAAGGCAGGGTAGGAACACTGCTGGTTTAACAACAGTATTAACTTCAGTTAGCCAGCCAACAAAAGTTCTATCATCTTCATGTAACCTTTTAGCATCATCAGTCATTGCGCCACAAGGAAGGATGGAAGTACCTGCAGTTATGACACCTTCAGTTACGCCATCAAATACTAGAGGTGGTCAATCAACTATTCAGCCAGTAACACCAACAAAAACACAGAGCAGATCCATAAGTAATACTGGAACCGCTCAGAGCTTCAACTTGCAGCAGTCAAATGAATTAAGTGAAGCAAAACAAGAACTTAAAACCGTCTGCATACGCGATTCTCAGTCCATTTTAGTCATGACACGTGGTGGAAACACGGGGGTTGTTAAGGTGCAAAGCAGCTCTGACCAAAACTCACCTAATTCTATTACTCCAAGACCAATATTTACTTTTTTACCGGAGGTTCAGAACCTTGTGGTATCAAAAACGCAACCATTGTCACCATTGACCTCTTTTCTTGTTCCAGCACAGACATCCCACACAAACATTGGTCAGCTTCCTGTTTCCAGTTCCATTTCATCAGTTTCATTAGGGCTAAACCAGTTGGGCGGGGAGCCAATTAAATTAGGGTCTTGCAATACTGTGAATAATGCAGGAGTTGTACCTGTTCATGTGCCTCTGCCCACAGTTTTGTCAACTGTTTCAGAGAGTTCAACTGTGCGCACCAGTACCCATAATGCCTTGAATTTTGTTAGTGGTCCTGTTGGTGGATTGTCTAGTGATGGTCCAGCCCAAAATAAGGTAACAGTAGCTCAAGCGCCATCATTGCAATTCTCACTCGATACTACAAGTGGCAAACAACTATTTCTGACACCACCAGAATGTAATAAGTCTGGAGGTAGCACGTTCTTGGCTGGAACTGCAATGCCGAAACTTTTATTGGTTCCAAATCCTCCTGCTACACCTTGTGGGACAAGTCAAGTCAACATGGCACCCACAAGCGCGCAGCCTCAAAAATTGGTCCTTATGAGTCCATCTGTGACTTCAATGCCCTCATCTCCCAACTTAGTATTAACCAAACCACCCCAACAACAGCTTGCCCCACCTTTAAACACAACACAGATGGCAGTGAAAAATGCAGACCCTTGTCAGGTGGTGCTGGTACCTTATACTGGGGAAACACCAATTAAAGCAAATCCGTTGCCTGGTCCGTTTCAGGTAAAAGAAGTTACAAAGGGACATCCAGCCCACATTGTAAGAAACAGCATCCAGAAAATCCCAGGAATCAGTGTTGTGCCAACTATGTCTGCAAAGAGTGGGGAAGGATTGTCAATCAAGAACACAATTTTACCAACAACTTGTGTTAGTACTTCAGCAATTCCTTCAGTTGTGATGGGAAACCCGAGCTCTACATCTTTTGGGAGTCCAGTTGGAATTAAAATGTGTGTTCGGAATGCATATACAGTCGCAACAACAGCTACAGGTGCAACCCTTCCAACACCAACTTTTGCAACATTTGGTTCACTTCCCACTGCTTTGCATAAAGGAAATGACAGTATGTCTGGATCTAATCAAGGGATGTTATCAGCGAGACTCCCTGTTGCTATTTCAACGGTGAAAGCTGAGCACCTTGCTTCCTCAATGCTTCTTGCATCTGCACAGCCAAAGATGTCACATCAGTCACTGACTCCTTCTCTTTCTTTGCCAATTACAACTGCTTTACCAAACCCGATAACAATCAATTCAAAGATGGTACCAACAAACGCTCAACCAATAAGTACAGCCTTTTCCCCACAAATTGCACATTTTTCAAAAGACAGTTGTCAGACAGTCATCCGTTTTCCAAGTCCAAACACAATAACATCGCCAACCAATATAGGTACTGTTCCAAGGTTTGCAGCTGTGCAAGCTGCTTCTCGCCTGAGTACATCTATTGGTAATGTATTGCCTCCTGCTGGTCTGGGTCTTAATTTGGCGCAGCCAACAACGGTACACAGTTTAACAAAACATCCAGTAAGTACTAATACAGTTACAGCAGCTACTTCACGAATACAGCCAGTAACAACTGTACCATCTTCTGTCAACAAAACATCAGGACCATTGAACGAATCTTGTATACGGCAGAAAATAGTTATCAACACGAGTACTCCTTTGGCACCAGGGACACAAATAGTCATCAACAATCATCGATTTGTCGTTCCACCTCAAGGCCTTGGATCTGGTAGCCATGTCCTGCTGATTTCCAATACACTGAAACCGAGTAGTTCTCAAGCAGTAAATTTAAACCCAGGAACTCCTGCAGGAACTGATGTTACATCTGCATGTCAGAAGGCAAAGATTGTATCTGCAATGTCCAACCGTTCCCAATCCTCCCCATCTCCTTGTGTTGTTCCACCTGAAAAGTTGCTTCAAAACCTCTGTGCTCAGTCTGCTGCGCAAACAATAACTCCTGTTTCTAGATCTGTTCAGCTTACAACAGGATCAACGCTGATGAATAGCCCTACAGCAAGACCTCAACTTCAGACTGCGGTATGCAAATTCCAAGCCCCTACCAGCCAGAGTGCCACAGCTCTTCCAGTGGACACTTCCTTCAGTAAGTTATTGGTCAGCCCAGAGGGAGCTGTTTTAAATGCTATTAATACTGTGGTTAATCCTGTTGCGAAAGTGGTGTCACAATCCTCTCTGACTCATGTTCTGGGGAGTTCAAGTGTAAATGCTGCTGCAGTCTTCCCTGCATTTAAAGCATCTGAAGTAGGTGACCCTAACAGATCTGTTTCAGCATCTTCCAATCTTTGAACTACAACTGCCAGATATCCAAGCCATGGGGATTGTGAGAATCTTCAGTAGAAGTGGAATCATTCTCCGATTATGTTTTGGTTGTTTGGGGTCGAGGCACAACTTGCAAACAGTAACTGAGATGTGTGAGAGGCACAAGTATTTATTTAGTCTGCAAAGATGTTTTCCCTGTGTTGTATCTGTGAAATCTGTGTATTTCAATGTACAAAACCAATGTTAAAAATTGTACGGCAACAAATTTGAATGGACTTGTAAATTTCCTCTGGTTTATAATTTTAAAAAAGCATAGCAATTTTAGTGATTGCTTACTGTGCACTCAAAAGCTTCTTGCACACTTGCAGTACGACCTGTATCAATGTCTACATCTTTGGTGTGCTGCATTGTTCTACTAAGTGTGATTTTTTTAGTGCAGTCAAAAAAAGCATACAACCTGTTTATATGCTATTGCTTCCTTTTTAAGTATTTAATATAGAAAACTTCAGCAGTCTGTTGTACAGTTGTAAATACTTTTGAACTCAAAGTTGTACTAAAGTGAATGTATAAAAGAATTTTGCTAATTTATTTGTTTCTTGTTTATATAATGTATAGGTTTTTAAGCTGTTTAGTAGCTTTTACGGACCAGTGTTTAGAAAAATGCAGACAAATCTGCATAATTAAAAACGTGTGCAATTGTTACTTATGTGTTTCTTATATTGTTTTTATTTAAATACAAGTTCCCTCCCCAGCTATAATTCTCCCCAGCTATAATTCTATGTTAATTCATTTCCAAATCTGCAGCAGCAACTGTTGGCTTAGAATTTGACTAAGTACGTAGGGCCATGCCTCTCACTTCTTAGTAGCTGGAGATTAGAGGGGAATTCTTCTAACTTTTAATAAAGCTGTGCATTTTTTTTTTTCTACCCTTATCATAATTTCTCAAAACTACTCTAACAAGTTAATGGGTGCAGGCAATTGTCAGGGTGTGAATATTGACAAGGAAAGGAAGTGCTAGCCGAGGGAAGTTGGAGCTCCAGCAATCTATAACTTCAAACTGTTAAGTGGGGGTCACTGGGTTACAAGGATGGGGTAGATAAGTGGGCTTCAGTGGGATGCTTTTGTAAGGACTGGTGCAGACTCGATGGGCCGAATGGCCCCCTGCACTGTAAATTCTATGAAAATATCGGGGACTACTAATGCCCCATTGAAGACGGTTATCCACTTATAGTGTGACGTGGCAAATGCTATTGTAGGAAGGATTCTCGCTGTTCTATATATTCTGGCAAGTACAGTGTAAGAAAACTATCTAGTTATGTCCTGATTTATAAATGCTTGTTCAAAATTGTCCTTCTGTTCCTCAATTTGTTCTTACCTAGTTTTAGGTTCTTGCAAGCTGATATCATAACTTTTAATTCAATAATCTCCTGTCCTTATGAACATGATCTCTTCATTTTCCCTAATATAGAAATGAAGGAGTGACTGCACATTGCTAGTGCACCCATTTTGCCTCGTTTGGCAAAAGAATCATTTTGTACTGTATAATTTTATGTAACATTGCTCTTGTCTTCCACCACTCAGGAAATCTAGTCCCAAAGTTTTATTCTTCATCGCATAACCATATCTATGGCATTGGCATATTATGTAGGTATAATAAAAGTTTTGGATTTTGTTGTTTCTTTTGAATCTACACTTTGGGCACATGAGTTACTGGACAAACCTTAGTTTATGAATTAGCCATTCTGCTTCCTGGCTTCTGCAAGGTGGAGTAGTGGGTTACATCCCCTACATGTGTCTCCTTAATAGATCCTGCCCTGGTGAGTTTGCGCTATTTAAAGCGTAGCTGCATCTTCAGCCCAGTTTAGCAACGCTACTGTCTCGGAGCGGTTTGCATTATTTGACATTGTAGGATTAGTTTGACTTGACAACTCAGCATAACATGTGCTTCACTGTTTCAAAATTGATCTAAATTTGTCCTTAATAACTTGAGTATATTTATTGTATAGAACCTTTTTTTATAATGAAGATGAATGCTGGATTTTTTTTCTTCAGTCCCAAAATACATTTGGCATTGCATCTGGAAATCTTCTATTCTGCTAACCTAATTTGATTAATGATGTGGAGATGTCAGTGTTGGTCTGGGGTGAGCACAGTAAGAAGTCTTACAACACCAGGTTAAAGTCCAACGATAAAATATTAAAGCATGCCGCTGTGCAGAGAGACTTGGGTGTGCTAGTGCATGAGTCACAGAAGGTTGGTTTACAGGTGCAACAGGTGATTAAGAAGGCAAATGGAATTTTGTCCTTCATTGCTAGAGGGATGGAGTTTAAGACTAGGGAGGTTATGTTGCAATTGTATAAGGTGTTAGTGAGGCCACACCTGGAGTATTCTGTTCAGTTTTGGTCTCCTTACTTGAGAAAGGACGTACTGGCACTGGAGGGTGTGCAGAGGAGATTCACTAGGTTAATCCCAGAGCTGAAGGGGTTGGATTATGAGGAGAGGTTGAGTAGACTGGGACTGTACTCGTTGGAATTTAGAAACATTTAAAATTATGAAGGGAATAGATAGGATAGATGCGGGCAGGTTGTTTCCACTGGCGGGTGAAAGCAGAACTAGGGGACATAGCCTCAAAATAAGGGGAAGTAGATTTAGGACTGAGTTTAGGAGGAACTTCTTCACCCAAAGGGTTGTGAATCTATGGAATTCCTTGCCCAGTGAAGCAGTTGAGGCTCCTTCATTACATGTTTTTAAGGTAAAGATAGATAGTTTTTTGAAGAATAAAGAGATTAAGGGTTATGGTGTTCGGGCCGTAAAGTGGAGCTGAGTCCACAAAAGATCAGCCATGGTCTCATTGAATGGCAGAGCAGGCTCGAGGGGCCAGGTGGCCTACTCCTGCTCCTAGTTCTTATGTTCGTTTCAAACACTAGCTTTCGGAGCACTGCTCCTTCCTCAGGTGAATGAAGAGGTATGTTCTAGAAACATATATATAGACAAATTCAAAGATGCCAGACAATGCTTAGAATGCGAGCATTTGCAGCTAATTCAGTCTTTACGGATCCAGAGATGGGGTAACCCCAGGTTAAAGAGGTGTGAATTCCTACCAACTGTCCTGGCTTGAGACAATTCACACCTCTTTAACCTGGGATTACCCCTATCTCTGGATCTGTAAAGACTGAATTAGCTGCATATGCACACATTCTAAGCATTGTCTGGCATCTTTGAATTTGTCTATATACATGTTTCTGGAACATACCTCTTCATTCACCTGAGGAAGGAGCAGTGCTCCAAAAGCTAGTGTTTGAAACAAACATGTTGGACTTTAACCTAATTTGATTAAGACAGGCCTTGAGAGTTTTTATTTTTGTTTCCCTCTTAGCCCACTACAAAGTTCTTTCTCTGTTGGTTTTAATTTTGCTCCTTGGTTGTTTTAAACATCAGAGCTTTGAGTGTTTGTCCGTTGTTGGGAGGGGGGTGGGTTTGGGGGGAGAACTGCTTTGCGGAATAAATTGGAGGTTTCACCTGTCTTGGGTGCAGCGTTTTCTATTTTTGTGCAATAGTGACCCTAACTGCCCCTAGTCCCTTCGTCCCCACCCAACCCCTTCCTGGCTCCTTTGACAGCACTTTCCAAACCAGTGACCTGAAGGACATTGGAACATCACCACCACCTGCTAGTTCCCCCTCAGTCACACGCCATTCTGACTTTAAAATATATCACTATTCCTCCACTGTCACTGCCAAAATCCTGGAGATCCCTCCATAACAGAACTGCGGGTCTATCTACATCACAAGGACTGCAGCGGTTGAAGAAGGTGGCTCACCAGCATTTTCTTAAGCAATATTGGATGGGTAATAAATACTTGCCTTGCCAGCGATGCCCACGTCCCATGAATAAATCTAAACATAACTAGCTTTGACAAGGTATCCAGACTTGAAACGTTAGCTCCCTTCTCTCTCCACAGGTGCTGTCAGACCTGCTAAGATTGTCCAGTATTTTCTGTTTTTGTTAAAAATATCTTCTACTTACTGTCGCCCCCCGAAACACAAGTTTATTCATTCATCCAGATCGTTAAGTGTAAAAAGCCAGTCTTGGTATAGTTTCCAGTGGAATGCATCTTGCCAATCAGAGGGCATGCTTTTAGCCATACTCATCTCTGATCTCCCAAGCAATTTCCAAGCTTGCCTCCAATTTTTGTTTTAATTTTTTGCTAATCTCTTGGGCCATACCTTATTAAATGCTTTCTGACAGCCCACAAAATTAACATCCATAGACATCACCTACCCATCATGTTAGTGACCTACTCAAATGTTGAACTCGGTGAAACACGTATGACTTGTCCTTCACAAATCTCTGTTGCTTCTGATCTCATTTGTCCAGGTAATCGGTCACTGTCCCCAATGACAGATTCTATTCACTCCCCCAGAACTGGTGAGCAGCGAGGAAAATAATTCACTGATCTTTACTTTATATGTACACCACTGGTAGTGTAACCCAGTGTTTTGCTACTCTGTACAGCATGTTTTGTTTGCCATGCTGGCCTAACATCATCATCATTGTGTGGATAGAGCCCCAGCGATTTCCTTACCTGATTTTTAAAAATATTTTATTTTATTTGTGCCCAAATATTTAATGTATGATTGGACTGACGCCACAAAGTAAAAAATAATTATAGCCTCAATCAACAACCAATGTCCCATAATTTTCATAGAACTCGTTATTGCAGAAATCTGCTACATTTTCCTAACAAGGTGAATCTTGTTTGCTCATCTTTTAATTCTAGCAGCAGGGAATATAATGCAAAAATATTCACTATTGGACAACTACCATTTATTTGAAGAAAAACGAGCTCACTGAAATCAAGTTTGGGCTGTCTATACACATTGTGCTTACTTTCTACAAAACCTATGTCTTAGTGTGCATGATACGCCATCAGCCCAGCAACAAATATCAACCTTTACTCTGATGAACGTTTTGAAGAATTTTCACTGCTGAATACAATCCTCAGCTCAGTGTATAATGATTAATGTTGGTTTATTTCAGCACACACAAATATGACATCTGTATGTAAGCAACTAATACATAGAAAGTGAAGATTACATTGCTATTTAACCATTCTGGGGTCATGATGATGATTCATCAGAAGTGCTGGATCAATATGCATTCGCAATTTAAGGAGAATATGCTGGTGGCAATTGCTCTGAAGCAATTTTCTCATAAGCAGGAGGGGCATTTGGAATCTGTTAAGAGAAAAGAATATAAATCAATTCCTTTTAGGCTAACGTGCATGCTTAATCTAAGATGCAAGAATTGATCTATGGTTTGTTAATGTAAACCATATGCACAACACTTAGCAATTCTTTTACAATTTTTAATTTGTACAGTTATCTGGTAGCAGAGTAATCAAGTAAGTCCATTGAATCATGCAGTACAGAAGAGGCCCTTCAGTCCATCAAGCTTGCACCAGCAAAATATTACCCTAAATTTACACTAATCCCACTTTCCAGCACTTGGCCCATAGCTTGAATGTTACGGCATTTCAACTGCTTATCCAAGTACTTGTTAAAGATTGTGAGGTTTCTGCCTCCACTACCCTCCCAGGTAATGCATTCCAAATTTCCACCATCCCTTTTCCTCTAAACCTATCTTTCACCTTTAAAATTATGCTGCCTTGTTATTGATCCTTCATCTAAGGGGAGCAGCTGCTTTCTATCCACCTGTCCATGCCCTTCATAATCTTCTACAGCTCAATGAGGTTGCGTCTCAGCCTTCTCTGCTCCAAAGAATACAACCCGAGCTTATCGAGCCTCTCTTCATAGCTAAAATGCTGCATCCAGGCAACATAGTGAATCGCCTCTGCACCCTCTCTATTGCAATCACAATCCTTCCTGTAGTGCGGTGACCAGAACTGAACACACACTCCAGCAGTGGCCTAACTAAAGTCCTGTACAGCCCCCCTCCTTGCCCTTATAATTTATGCTACAATCCTGTATGCCTAACTATCCTATTCACCTGTCCTACCTCCTTTAGGGATCTATGGACAAGCACCCCATGATCCTCCTGTTCCTCTGATCTTCCTGCCATTCATGGAGTACTCCCTTGTCGTGAGACTCCTTCCAATGTACCACCTCACTTCTCGGTTAAATTCCATCTGTCACTGATCTGCTCATCTGACCAATACTTCTATATTCTCCTGTAACCTAAGATTTTCACAATCAACCACCCAACCAATCTTCATGTCATTGCTGTTCCCTGTGGTATGTCACTGGCCACCAGCCTCCAGTCACACAAACAGCCTTCCACCACCACCCAGTGTCTCGTATTTGGATCCAACTTGCCAGGTCACCCTGGATCCCATATGATTTTTACTTCCTTTATCAGTCTCACATACGGAACCTTGTCAAAGGCTTTGCTGAAATCCATATAAACTATGTCAACTGCCCTACCCTCGGCTACACACCTGGTCAACTCAAAGAAAATTGAATCAAATTTGTTTGGCGTGACTGTCCTCTGACAAAGCTATGCTGACTATCACTGATCAAACCTTGCCTCCCCAGATGGAGCTTGATTCTGCCCTTCAGAATTTTCTCTAATAGTTTCCCTACCACTGATGAGACTCAGTGGTCTGTAATTTCCTGGTTTATCTCTACCATCCTTCTTGAAAAGTAGAACCACATTAACAGTCCTCTGGTACCTCCCCTGTGGTCAGAGAGGAATTAAAAATATGGACCAGCGCCCCTGTAGTTTCCTCCCTCATCTCCCACAGTATACAGCAGCCTGGGATACAATTCATCCTGACCTCGGGATCTGTCCACTTTTAAGCCTGCCAAAACCTCCGGTACACTCTCGATGTCAAACTGTTCAGGAACCTCTCAGCCCATCTGTCTGAATTCTGCACCTAAATCATCCTTCCCCCAAAGTGAAGACCGATGTGAAGAACTCGTTTAACACCCTAACAATATGGTTCGGCGCACAGATTACCCTCTTGGTCCCTAATGAGTCCTACTCTTTCTCTGGTTATCCTCTTCCTCTTGATATACTTATGGACTATCTTGGGAATTTCCCAAAGCTTACCTGCGAGTGTTATTTCATGCCTCCTCTTTGCTCTCTTAATTGCTTTTTTGAGCCCCCCACCTCCTGCACTTTCTGCACTCCACAAGAGTCTCTGTAGATTTGATCCCTTTGTATCTGTTAAGGCCTCTTCCTTTCTATCCAGTCCTGAATATTCCTAGGTTCTCTGGACTTGTTGCTCCTGCATCTCACCCTAAAGGAAACTTGTTGGATCTGTGCTCTCACCATTTCTATTTTAAACACCACCCCTCCCCTCTGAGAGGTAGCTGTTCCCAGTTTACTTTGGCAATTACTGCCTTTCTCCCAATCCAAAACCTGTTTTCGCAGACAGCTTTTTCCTTTTCCATGACAAATATAAAACACAGTGCTGTGATCACTATCACTAAAATGCTTCTGCATTGCTACCTCGAATGTACGGTACGTTCCCCAGAATTGGGTTGAGCAGTGCACTTTCAACATGATATAAAAAACTCTCTTGAATACATTTCAAGAAATCTGCTGCTTCTAAACCCTTTACGATATGGCTATCCCAATTAATGTTGGAAGTTAGCGGCGACACAGTGGTTAGCACTGCTGCTTCATGGCACCGAGGACCCGGGTTCAATCCCGGTCCCGGGTCACAGTCAGTATGGAGTTTGCACATTCTCCCCGTGTCTGCGTGGGTCTCATCCCTACAACCCAAAGATGGCAGGGTAGGTAGATTAGCCATGCTAAATTGCCCCTTAATTAGAAAACAAATTGGGCATTTAAAAAAATATATATACTTTAAAAAAAATATTGCAAGTTAAAATCCCTGAATATAATTACTCTAGTATTGTTTTTACATACCATGATTTGCCGACATATCCGCTCTTCTATTGTCCGCTGTTGCATTAACACTGTCCCCTCCCTCTGCCGAATCTGTTTAAACCCCTCCCAAACAGAACAAATAAACCTACCTGCAAGGATGTTGATCCCATTCTGGTTCAGGTGCAGACCGCACTGCTTTTACAGGTCCCACCTTCCCTGAAACCATCTGTGATTCAGGAACCAAAATCCCTCCCTCCCTCCTGCATTAACTCTTGAGCCACGCATTTATTTGCCCTATTCTATTTCTGTACTTGCTAGCACGTGGCACCAGTAGTAATCTGGAGAGCGAGACCCTGCTCTTTAGTCTACTGCCTAGCTCCCTAAATTCTTGATGCAAGGCTTCATCCCTCATTCTATCTATATCGTTGGTACCAATATGTAGCACAAAAGTGGTCTTATGACCCTCTCTCCTTAAGGGGGAGTTATTGAAAGTACACAGGCATTTATAATGATTCAGCATATTGCTTTTGAATTTGTTAGAGTGCTTGGAAGACATGCCATAGATTTTTGTGCTGTCTTAACACCAGGATATAAAATTTGAATCTTGAGCTTACACAAAATGTCACATCTTCAACCTTGTAAGGGGTCTAGTTTGAGGGCTATGGTGACGCCAGCGTTGCCAATAGCTCCGAGTAGGTATTCAGGGAGCCCAGTCCACAGTGAAGATATGAATCATCTGAGGAGGCATTTTAGGATGGAAGGGGTATCAGCGCTAACACACCTGTGCAACAATCATGGTTTGAGCTGGTCAAGGTGAGGGATTTGTATCTGGAGGAACAAAGGGAGAGGGTAGAGCTGTCGAGGGGTAGTGAGTTCAGGTATCTGCAGGTTAGGGACTTTACATGAACGGTTTGGAAGGGGTTCCCTAGGTTGCTGGGATACACCCTGCTGGAGCGACTGCTGCTTCTGGATGTGGAAGGGGAGGGAAGAAATGGGGATATAAACAAGTGGCTGGGGGAGCAGGGAGGCGAGCAGGTGGTGAAGATCAAGAAGAAATAGGAAGCAGAGTTGGGAGGGGAGATCAATTGGGGAGTATGGAGTGAGGCACTGTGAAGGGTAAACAGGACCTCCTCTTGTGTAAGGATGAGCCTGATACAGTTTAAGGTGGTGCACAGGGTGCATATGACTTGGGCGAGAATGAGTGGGTTCTTTCCGGAAGCAGCAGATGAGTGTGAGAGGTGTGGGCGGGGGCCAGCGAATCATGCGCACATGTTTTGGGGTTGTGAAAAATTGGGAAGATTCTGGGTGGGAGTGTTTGTGGTCTTAGCCAGGGTAGTGGAGGAGGAGGTGGACCCGGACCCTTTGGTGGCAATATTTGAGGTTTCAAACAAGCTGGTGCTCATGGAGAGGAGGACGGCTGATGTCGTGGCCTTCGCCTCTCTCATTGCACGGCGGCGAATTTTGCTGGAGTGGCGGTCAACATGGTTGGGTGACCTGTACGACTTCCTGTGGTTGGAGAAGATAAAAGTATGAGTTATGGGGCTCAGCAGCCGAGTTTGAGAAAAGGTGGGGGATGTTTGTGACTGTTTGAGGAGCTGTTCGTCGCCAGGGGGAGGGCGAAAAAGGGGAAAAATCTGTACAGACTGGATAGTTGATTATGGGGGAGTATGTTTATTGGCTGTAGCCTGCTTTGATACATGTTTGTAATAAAATACAGTTAAAAAAAGTCGCATCTTTAATTTTCAAGAAAGCTGCGTGCAAATTTCTACCTTTGGAAAAATATAAATTCATCAATTAGATAAATTTGGGGAGGCAAGTACAATTTTACCAAATTTGATTGAGTGTAATCATTCAGAGAAGCTTTGGTCTCCAAAGGGTTTCCTTCTTCGCTGTGATGATAGCTTGCCAGCAAAGAACCCATGGCGGTATTGGACAGATGTCGGTTCTGAAATTACAAGGGTATTACTGAATACACATCAAGGCAATGACGTGTCAATCCACCCAACACCACTCAAAAATGGTGTGCAATAAATAACACACGGTATAAATTAACTGGTACAATTTTCAAACTTTGCTACTAATTAGTTGCCATTTCCTTTGCTACAAAACATTCAGGTTAATTATAATACAATCCACAGGGACAATTGCGAATGCCAGTCCAAACTGCAAAATCTATATACTAGACTGCACACAGTTCCAGTATAATGGTTATAAGCTAATAGGATTTGGGGTTGCTGAAACCTTGAGGCTGAAGTCACATTAGATCTGACCTAACCATTAAACAATTAAAATCAGGTATTTTTCTTTAAATTCTTGAGGATACACTCTTCCACTTCACATCTCCCCAACAATTTGTACTATTGCACTCTTAGTTAAACACACCTGCTGAGTCAAATGTTATTTAGAAAAAATATTACCTGGAGGATCACATATCCATTACGCTTCTTGTAGTACCAGCACCCAATGATCAATAGAGCTGCAAGTATTATAACCAGAAGAGCAATGCCAATAGCCCTGAAAAATAGAAAAAAGGAAGCTACAATTCAAATATCTGTATTACCTACCTTACTCGTTTATTATATTCCCAAAAGTGCACCCTTACCAGTAATTATTAGGAAGGGCTACTGCAGGCCTGCTCTTGCATAATATTTTGGAAAATTTCAGATGATCCCTAGCCTCAATAGCTTTATTTTCTGGTGGAGGGGGGGGAGAGGTGTGAAAGTTTCAGATTTCCACATCCTTTTGTAAGAGATGTTTTTATGGTATCCTGAATGATCTTGGTCTAATTTTAAGGTTATGCCCACTTGTTATGGGCACACTCAACAGAGGAGATAGCTTCTTTCTCTCTCTATCCTATAAATCCTTTAATGATATTGTAAAAGTAAAGTCACTATAGTCCCAGATGACCATAGGCTGCTTTCCCCCCTTTAAGGAGAGAGCTGACGTGGTGATTTAACCAAAGATCACCGTACCTCAGGCGAGGGGAGAGGGCGAGAAGGTGGGGTCTTCATGAATAACCTCAGCTGGTGTGGGAATTGAACCCACGCTGTTGGCCTTGCTCTGATTATGAACCAGCTGAGTAAAACCGGCTCCCGAATAATCTTAAACATGCCATTTAGATCACCCCATTCTGATAAACCTGTGCAGCAACCCCTCCAAAGTCGAGATACCAAAGCATGACCTAGGAACAGGGAACAGGTGGCCATCGTGGGGTGGGGGGACGGGAGACGGCGGTGAGGGAAAAATGGATGGAAGAAATGAGAATCACAGAAAAACACAGTTCAGAAAAGGCCCTTTGGCCCATCCAGTCAGCACCGTTGCATGAAAGGCACCTGATCTTCCAAACCTAATCCCATTTGCAAGCACTTGGCCCTGAACCTCAAATGTTATGACATGCCAAGTGCTCGTCCAGGTACTTTTTAAAGGATGTGAGGCAACCCGCCTCTACTACCCTCCCATGCAGTGCATTCCAGACCGTCACCACCCTCTGGGTAGAAAGGTTTTTATTTTGGGTAGACAAATCCCCCCTGAACCTCCCGCTCCTCAAAATGAATTGATAGAAATAAAAATGGGGTGAAGGCGGAGGTGAGAGTTCACGTCGGAAGTTGTTGAACTCAATGTTAAGTTCGGAAGGCTGAAATGTGCCTAATCAGAAGATTAGGCACTTTCCTCCAGTTTGCATTGGGCTTCACTAGAACATTGCAGCAGGCCAAGGACGGAAATGAGGACATGAGAGCAGGACGGTGAGATTAAATGGTAAGCGACAGGAAGGTCTGGGTCCTGCTTTAGATCGGACCGAAGGTGTTCTGCACAGCGGTCACCCAGTCTGTGTTTAGTCCTCTCCAATTAGAGTAGGCCTGCCGAGATTGTCCAGTATTTTCTGTTCTTGATTCAATATGGTGTTTAAAACAAATGTGGGGAGCGGGACTGCCGAGGGTGGAGTGGAGGAGGGTGGACAAAAACAGCTTAGAATACTTCTGCAAATGGTGAGGAAGAGAGCATTTAAATGTTGAGTTCCGACAAAAGCTAACTACATAAACTCTACAGAGATATTGGCACAAGAGTGGCATTTAAACCTGGTTAATAGAGATAACTTTGCCTGTTTCAGAGCTTTGCCCATTTAAAGTTTATCTCGTAATCCTCTTGAGATATATTTTTAGTGCTATGATATAAACCATCCAGGTCGTCGCTTGGAGTTAAATTACTCAAACACTAAATTCGTGATTTTGTTTTAAATTTCGAACAATAAATTGCAGCTCAAAGGAGAATTGCCTTCATGGAAAAACAACCTTTTTTTTGAAACGTGGAGGAGAAAGAGGCACCAGACCACAACGTTATATTGAGGCTTTGTGTCGCAATGACATGAATAAACATGTAGCTGTAATCTTTGTTTTCATTGAAATTTAACTTGAGGGGCTCAATAGGTCTCACATTGAGTGCATAGACTTGGTAGATCCAATTGCATAGTTTTATTTGTGAGCAAAAATCATCCTGAGTAATTTTCCTCAAAAGGCAGAAATCTTAACTTCAGAACCAAGTAGAAAGTATCAACAATTCCCGTGGATGAAGATCATATCCGACAGAATAATGGGAATAATAATCAAGGGAAAATTGAGTAAACTAGGGACAGTCAGGATGGACGTGGAAAAGGTTTTTGATTAATCTAATTGATTCTTATGTTGATGAAGTAACTATTATGGAATTGCAACGGATGATGTCCAAATGTGTTTTTTTTTAAACGCCCTCTTAGAAGTGCCATATAAAAGGCTGGTTAACAAAACTAAGGTTCATGGAATGGGATGGTCAGTGCCAACTTGGATGAAAATCTGATAGGAGGAAAGAAAATAGCGAGTTGTGATAAATGCATGTTTTTTCAGACTGGAGGATGGTAGTCTGTGGTTTTCCCTGGGAATCAGTGCTGGGATCAGTTCTCTTTCTGATACTGGAATCCAAAGTAAAACATCAAAATTTGCCGAAAATTCCAAACTTGGATTGGATTAGATTGGTTTATTGTCACGTGTACTGAGGTACAGTGTGGAAGGGAAATTAACATAAATGAAATACTGCTGAAATATTCTGGTTTCGGCCTTATTATGAAAACACATTAACCTCTGAAAGGTAACAAAGCCAAGGGCAAGAACATCCGTACTACGTATTTCATCGTACGTACTTTCCAAGGTCTATTTAATATTGACATGCCTGTTTACTTCAGATTATAAAAACATGCTGTCTTCCATCGAATCTCAGAGTGCAGTGCACTAGCTTTTGCAGCTGGAACACTCTCTCTCATCAAATATATTTGTGTAAATAAATTTCCTTAAATCGAACCTCGAGGAATTTGTCTTTATTATGATTTCCACGACAAATAGTGAAAAGTATTTTTCTGCGTGCAGCTCAAATAGATCATTTAGTACATGAGAAAAAAATACGTAATAGGGCAACACAAGATACGCAATGTTGGAGGTTTGGCTGATAATGAGGGTGATGCCAGTTCAATGCAGCAGGACATAGCCAAGCAGAATGGAGAGACAAGTGGCTGATGGAATTTAATAAAAGGAAGTGTCCCAAAACGAACAGGGAGAGGAAATAAACTAAGTTACGTTGTTCTATTAAAGAGTTGCAGGGAGTGGGGGCTTCATGCATATATATCTTCGAATGTGGTAGGAGATAGAGGTTAGCAAAGCTCATGGGATCTTGGGTTTTGTTAAAGGGCTATTGAGTACAAAAGTAGAGAAGTTATGCTGAGCTTGCATACAGCTCTCGTTAGGCCACAGCAAGTGTATTGCATCAAGTGCTTGTCACTGCACTTCAGGAAGACACTGGAGAGGGTGCAGGGGCAGATTTACCAGAATGGTTCAGGGGTGATAGATTTTAACTACAAGTTTAATTTGGAGACGCTGGGTTTGTCATCCTCGCAGGAAAGGGGATTGATAGATTTGATGGACGGGTTGAGGATTATAATAAGGTCAGCAAAGAAAAGTTATTTGAATTAGTTGATTGTACACGCGGGCATCGATTTATGGTTTTGGGCAAGAGATGCAAGAGAGCAGCACGGTAGCATTGTGGATAGCACAATTGCTTCACAGCTCCAGGGTCCTAGGTTTGATTCCGGCTTGGGTCACTGTCTGTGTGGAGTCTGCACATCCTCCCCGTGTGTGCGTGGGTTTCCTCCGGGTGCTCCGGTTTCCTCCCACAGTCCAAAGATGTGCAGGTTAGGTGGATTGGCCATGATAAATTGCCCTTAGTGTCCAAAATTACCCTTAGTGTTGGGTGGGGTTACTGGGTTATGGGGATAGGGTGGAGGTGTTGACCTTGGGTAGGGTGCTCTTTCCAAGAGCCGGTGCAGACTCGACGGGCCGAATGGCCTCCTTCTGCACTGTAAATTCTATGGTAAATTCTATGACGTGAGGAAGAGCATTTTTACACAGCGAGTGCAAATAAACAAACTCCCTGCCTATGAGGGTGGTGGATATGACCATGAATCATATCAAAAGGAAAGTAGATGGGCACTTGAGGGATATTAACTTACATGACTATGAGGATAGAGTGGGGGAAATATGGTTAATTGGATTGCTCCACAGTGAATTAGCATGAATTTGGTGGGCTGAATGGTCCCGTTTTGTGCCCCCTTCATAACACCACAATTCTAATTGCAACACACAATTGGCCTGCTTCTGCATTGCACAAGATCTGCGTTCATGTTACTGAGTCATGGGAACAGGTCTTCACTGAAAACGATTTCCTGGAAGGCCTGCTAAATCTGGGTTTGCGGTGGTGAGGGGCATGATATTCTAAACTAGTGTAGGTTTCTAGTTTAGCTCCGTTTGCTGGACAGCTGGTTCGCGATGCAGAGCAGGTTCAATTCCCATACAGGCTGAGGTTATTCATGAAGACCCCACCTTCTCAACCTTGCCCTTCGCCCGAGGTGTGGTAAACCACCAGGCAGCTCGCCCCCTCAAAGGAAAAGTAACCTAAGATCATCTGGGTCAATGGCGACTTTACTTTTACGCAAGTGCAGCTTTAGAAACTGAGAAAATGCCAAAAGCTCCATGGTAGGATGTCATAGAATTTACAGTGCGGAAGGAGGCCATTCGGCCCATTGAGTCTGCACTGGTCCTTGGAAAGAGCACCCTACTTAAGCCCACGCATCTACCCTATCCCCGTAATCGAGTAACCCCACCTAACCTTTTTTTTAATCACTAAGGGCAATTGATCATCGCTAATCCACCTCTTCTGCACATCTTTAGACGGTGGGAGCACCCGGAGGAAACCCATGCAGACACGGGGAGAGCATGCAGACTCCGCACGGACAGTGACCCAGCGGAGAATCGAACCTGGGACCCAGGAGCATTGAAGCCATAGTGCTAACCGCTGTGTTACAGGAACTAGTTACTTTCCAATTCAACCTCCACATCTGACTATCTCTCTCTTCATGTAGCATCTTTGTTGATCAAGATTGTTTATCCCGGCTTATGCCAAGATATGTCAATTGGACAAGGCAAGGAGGTAAGCTCAAAGATCTACCTCGGTGAGTAAGGGGTTTGAACCCATGTTGTTGCCATTATTCTGCACCACACTCCAGCCATTAAGCCAACTGACCTTATTGCCCTCCCCGCAGCTGAAGTTCAGATCTTTCATTTTTTTATAACCATCTTTCACATGGAATTGCACAGTGTTCACAGGCCACTCAATCTAAAATGTCAATGTCATTGCTTACGCTCCATCTGAACCTTCTGCCAGCTTGCTGCATCTCATATTTGCTCTTAAATGCCCCCTTTAGTGGAGCGGATTCTGTCAGTTCAAAGTACAAAGTTTTATTTACCAGTAAATTATAGAGCTACAACTAATTATTTAGAATTCAATACAAACTTATTTAAACTATACCAAATTTACTGGACATGGTCCATTTAAGATTGCACATTATCACTTCAATTCTGCATGCAGGCTAGAGGAAGGTATTTTACAACAGCAAAACTTCACTATAACATCTGTCCTATAAATCCAACAATGTCTATTTCCATACAGCAATCGTGGAAATTTCTATCAAGTCAGATAACAATCAACCAACAAAGAAAATTAATGTTATATCAGCTCAGTCGGCTGGACAGCTGGTTTCTGATGCAAAGCGAGGCGAACAGCACAGGTTCAATTCCCCGTACCGGCTGAGGTTATTTATGAAGGCCCCATCTTCTCAATCTTGCCCCTCGCCTGAGGAGTGGTGATCCTCGGGTTTAACCTCCACCAGTCAGCTGTTCCCCCTCAAAGGCGATAGCAGCCTATGGTCATCTGGGACTTTACTATTATATCAACTACTGCTTTACACAGCAGAAAGTTCACTCATTGTGACTTATTGCTCAACATAAACCAATTTTAATTGAAGGAACACATTAATTTCATACCTAAACCAATTTAGCAGCGGATAGACTGTCATAAGATAATGCCAATGATAGTGACAGAATAACACGACAATTGAGAAGGTAATCAATATATAATAATAATAACAATAATAATCTTTATTATTGTCAAAAGTAGGCTTACATTAACACTGCAATGAAGTTACTGTGAAAAACCCCTAGTCGCCACACTCCAGCGTCTGTTCGGGTGCACTGAGGGCGAATTCAGAATGCCCAAATTACCTAACAAGCACGTCTTTTGGCACTTGTGGGAGGAAACCGGAGAACCCGGAGGAAATCCACACAGACACGGAGAACGTGCAGACTCCGCACAGACAGAGACCCAAGCCGGGAATCGAACCTGGAACCCTGCCGCTGTGAAGCAGCAGTGCTAACCACTGTGCTGCTGTGCTGCCTGTCAGCTCTCCCCCTCAAAGGGGAAAGTAGCCTACAGTCATCTGGGACTATGGTGACTTTACTTTTATGCAAGTGAAGCTTTAGAAACAGAGAATATGCCTGTGTTTCCAACTAAGGGACGCTCCAACTTACTCTTCTGATTTGATGTAAGATCCTCCTCGCACAGGACCAATAACCCCTTGCAACGTGTGATCACCTTTTGGCATTTCTGAGGTTTGGTGTCAGTTTATCTAAATGCATAAAAAAAGTATAAGCATTAGCGCACATCCAAAAAAAACAAGTAAAACATCAGATAGAGTCATAGAATTACACAGCACAGAAAAGGCCCTGCGGCCCATCCCGTTTGTTTATAAATCAAATCTTTCCACCATTTAATTCACAATGACCATTACAACAGAACTCAATGAAGATTAAACTCTAGAATTTTTCAATCGCATAATGAAATAATTTAATTTATATAGTAGCTGCAATCACATCATTGAATACTGAACAAATTTCAAACATTTAAATGTTATTCAATTGAATTAAAACTAAAACCAAACACAAACCAATTTGATTGCCCCAATTATGAGCACCAGCAACTTTACCCGTGTTAGAAGCTTGCGCTGACGTCTGGCAGACTCTCGATTCCTGAACTGAATAGCAATGGGACTACACATATAATTCCTTGTTTTTCTTCTCTCCTCCTGTGAACTGAATTCCCATGACTATCATGAGACCTAGTCGTGACCATTAGACATTTCTCAGTGCTAATTGGCATGAATAAGCGGCATACCAGCATGCAAAAAATCTCAGAAAACCATCAGCAGCTTCTTCCAATTCAATATATTGTTTGTATTAATAACATCAAGTAGGCATAGGACTGAGACTCCGTTCTGAGTCCATACAGGACCGTCTTGTTGCTTCTCGGCATGTGACTTTAATTGCTGCTTGCTCGCATTAAAAAGGGACAAGGTTCCATTTAATAGTTGTTGAAGCAGATTCACCTCATTCATGCATAACTTATCAATTATTATTTCTGATTATCATACATAATAGAATTTACAGTGCAGAAGAAGGCCATTCGGCCCATCGAGTCTGCCCGGCTCTTGGAAAGAGCACCCTACCCAAGGTCAACACCTCCACCCTATCCCCATGACCCAGTAACCCCACCCAACACTTAAGGGCAATTTTTGGACACTAAGGGCAATTTATCATGGCCAATCCACCTAACCTGCACATCTTTGGACTGTGGGAGGAAACCGGAGCACCGGAGGAAACCCACACACACATGGGGAGACTCCGCGCAGACAGTGACCCAAGCCGGAATCGAACCTGAGACCCTGGAGCTGTGAAGCAATTGTGCTATCCACAATGCTACCGTGCTGCCCTACAATGCTACTGTGCTGCCCTGCAATGCTACCATGCTGCCCTCCAATGCTACTGTGCTGCCCTACAATGCTACTGTGCTGCTATGGGGTTGTCCCCCCCCTACCCTTCCCCTTTGAGCCTCTCCCAGCCCCAGCTCTTGATGACCTTGACCCATGTTCGGTATGTTTTTAGTATTCTGGTATTTTTTCCGTAAAAAGGGGATTCTCCAGGCGTGAGCCGAGGCTGGGAGTGTTATCAGGACGTTCGATTGCAGAGGACATCTTGAACTGATAGCCACATTCCATTTAAAACTAATGTTAATTTATTTATACTGCTAGGTCCAAAAGGGAGTTTATAATGCATGTCAATGCTTGGAAGCCACAATTAAACTTTAGATGAACTGAAGCCATGGTCCTAGTACCCATGCTGAAATAAATGCCAGGTAAGTAATTAAGAGGCCCAAAGGAAACCTACTGCATTAGAGTTATATTCCATCTGGGGCGGCAGGGTGGCGCAGTGGTTAGCACTGCTGCCTCTGGGGCTGAGGACCGGGGTTCGATCCCGGCCCTGGGTCACTGTCTGTGTGGAGTTTGCACATTCTCCCCATGTCTGCATGGGTTTCATCCCCACAACCCAAAGATGTGCAGGTTAGGTGGATTGGCCACACTAAATTGCCCCTTAATTGGAAAAAAAATAATTGGATACTGTAAATTTATCAAAAAAAAAAGAATTGTATTCCATCTAATATTGAATCCAAGGGGCATGAGTTCACATTGCTCCATTCCCACTTTTCTGGAGCCAACAACAGAATTTTAATTACAGGGCGTTTGTGGAGCAGAAATCGCAGTGCAGTGTATGTATACGGAAGACGTGCAAAGGATAACAAAGATTGTAGAGTTGTTGCAAATAATGAAGTTCAATGGATTGACCATACTGTACACAGCAAACTTTAAAAATGTTCTTATCACCCTGATGTGAAAATGTTTGTGCAATTTGCACAGCAATTCTTTGAAGACATTTGCCCGTGTCTTTATTGGGTGTGTTCACCTGAAGCAGGTATTTCCCATCCATTTTTCTTTTTTTCCCCCTTGTCCCCTCCCAATATCCACATATACAGATTTTCCCCATTATTCTGCTGAGTGTGTGGAGAATGCATTTGACATTGAACATATATTTATTCAGCGTCTGAATCACATTCAGATAGAATTCTCTGGGGTACACAGAAACAATGCCTGAAAGGGCCCTCATCTTAAATTTCTCTTCACATATAACTCATCTACCATTGATAAGATGTGGTCCACACAAAGCTGAAGCTACTGGCCTTCTCGAAGACACTATTTTCTTTTGCTCATGAGCTGTTGACATTACTGGTAAAAGGTCAGCTTTGTCCATCCCTTGGTACACCCACAATGCTGTTAGGTCAGAGTTCCAGGATTATTTTTTTAAAACAGCAGTATATTTTTTTCTTCTTTAAAAAATTAATTAAAAATTAGAATGCCCAATTCTTTTTTTCCAATTAAGGGGCAATTTAACATGGCAAATTTACTTACCCTGCATTAGGTGAGTGATGAAGGGGCTGCACTCCGAAAGCTAGTGATTCCAAATAAACCAGTTGGACTTTAACCTGGTGTTTTAAGACTTCTTACTGTGCTCACCCCAGTCCAACGCTGGCATCTCCGCATCATATGGTACAATTGAAGGACTCTGCGATCAGAACCTTCGTCACCAGACTGAAACATTTTGTTACGAAGACAATGCTTTCTCTTTGGTTAATAGCTTCCTCTTCTTCTTCAGAGTCTTCTGTCTCGTGTTTTGTTTCAAATACCCAACTATATGGGTAGCATAGTGGTTAGCACTATGGCTTCACAGCACCAGGGTCCCAGGTTCGATTCCCGGCTTGGGTCACTGTATGTGCGGAGTCTGCATGTTCTCCCCGTGTCTGCGTGGGTTTCCTCCGGGTGCTCCGGTTTCCTCCCACAATTCCCGAATGACGTGCTATTAGGTAATTTG
The DNA here is from genome assembly GCF_902713615.1 of Scyliorhinus canicula. Lineage (NCBI taxonomy): Eukaryota > Metazoa > Chordata > Chondrichthyes > Carcharhiniformes > Scyliorhinidae > Scyliorhinus > Scyliorhinus canicula. The sequence continues at coordinate 21,345,694 of NC_052153.1, read as the reverse complement.
AACATTCTGAATTCTCCCTCTGTGTACCCGAACAGGCACCAGAAGGTGGCGACTAGGGACTTTCACAGTAACTTCATTGCAGTGTTAATGTAAGCCTACTAGGCGTCATGTGGCGCAATGGTTATCACTGGGACTGCAGCGTTGAGGACCGGGGTTCGAATCCCGACCCTGGGTCACTGTCCATGTGGAGTTTGTACATTCTCTCCATGTCTGCGTGGGTTTCACCCCCACAACCCAAAGATGTGCAGGTTAGGTGGATGGGCTACACCAAATTGCCCCTTAATTGGAAAAAAAAATTGGGTACTCTAAATTTATATTAAAAAAATGTAAGCCTACTTGTGGCAATAAAGATTATTATATCTCTTAGGACAGTTTATTACATCATGGAACTTTGAATCACACCTTAAACACCAATTGACCACACGTAGGGCATTTCTGGGTTCATTTTTCCGTTTAAATTTCCCAATTCAATCCTCCTGCCATAATTGTTAAAGATGTTTCTATCCTCGTTATTTTTAGTTATAAATCTTCTTTCGTATTGACACCTGTGGCCCGTTTATAGACCACCACTCCATCCTGTTAACATTGTGTCTTCCATAGTCTGTCTTATTGACGATGGGCACATTTGTGTCATGAAGGCTGCTGGGAAGGAATGTTTGCCTACGAACCTCTCAGGAACCTCTGACACTTGTTCGAGCAGATTGTGTCTTTCTGCAGCCTATTAAACAATAATTGCAGTGTATTAAACAATCAAAACCCCAATTATTTTTTTTTAAATTTTGAGTACCCAAATATTTTGTTTCCACTTAAGGGGCAATTTAGCGTGACCAATCCACCTACCCTGCACACCTTTGAGTTGTGGGGGTGAAACCCACGCAGACACTGGGAGAATGTGCAAACTCCACACGGACAATGACCCAGGGCCGGGATTCGAACCCGGGTCCTCAGCGCTGTCGTCCCAGTGCTAACCACTGTGCCACGTGTCGCATTTCCCCCCATCCCGCCAATACATCTTTTGCCAATTACCTTATATCTGTACCATCTGGTCCTTATACCCTTCCACACTTGGGAACAATTTCTCTTTGTTTACTCTTTACAGACCCCACACGATTATGAATAGCTCTATCAAATTTCCTCTCAACCTTCTCTTCTCCAAGGTGAACAGTCTTAACTTCTCCATTCCATCAACGTAATTGAAGTTTCGCACCCTTGAAGCCATTCTTGTGATTTTTTTCTGCACCCTCTCTGATGACTTCCTGAAGTGTGGTACCCAGAACTTGACACCATACTCCAGTTGCGGGTGAACCAGTGTTTGCTCAAGGTTTGTCATAATGTTTTTATTCTCAATGCCCCTATTGATAAAATCCAAGGTCGCATACACTTTTATTAACCGCTCCCTCAACCTTCGCTTGCTACCTTCACTGATTTATACTCTGAGGCCCCTTTACTCCCATACCCTCTTTAGAATTATACCATTTATTTTTTTCTGTCTCTCATGTTTTTCCTATCAAAGTGAATCACGTCAATTTCTCTGCATTAAATTCCATCTGCCACTTGTCCAATCAGTCCACCAACCTTTCTATGTCCGAGTTCACAAGACTTTCAAGATCTGTGCCATCCACATATTTTCAAATTGTGCTCAAGGATCTTGAACCAGAGTCAAGGTCCTTGATATATACCAGGAGCAGCAAGGCTCCTAACAGCCATCCCTGGGAACTCCACTATAAATCTTCCTCCAGTCCAAAAAAACAATCATTCACTACTCCCTGGGCTGGATTCTCCGTCGGCGGGATCCTCCGTACTTACGCATGGCCGCGGATTTCCCAACGACGTGGGGTGCCCACAATGGGAAACCCCATTGGCCGGCTGCTGGGGCGGAAAATCCCACTGCCAGCGGGGGGCGCCACACCAGAAAATGATGGGACGGAGAATCCCGCTCCTTGTTTCCTGTCACTTAGCCAATTCCATATCCATGTTGCTACTGTCCCTTTTCCTCCATGAGCGCTAACATTGCTCACACTCTGTCTGTTACATCTTTATCAAATGCCTTTTGGGAAATCAACAATATCACCCTCAACAACCCTGTCTACTACCTCATCCAAAAACTCAAGCAGATTAGTTGACCACAACTTGCCCTTAACAAATAGTTGTAGACTTAGTTATTATATTTGGATTAATAACGTAAAGTGAAAATGTATTCAGGACAAACTGTTAACTTTTTGTTAACCTTATTGTGGAAAAAGACTTTTTCCAGAATTAAAAGTAGAACCCCTGATTAAGGCGTGACGTGACTCCCGAGTACATAACACCTGGAAGTCAATTTCATGGCCAAGATATTCTCTTCATTCCATAAACTATGTACATTTTGGGATTGTATGCTAGACAGTGGTTGGCACTGTTGCTTCATAGCGCCAGGTACCCGGGTTTGATTCCCAGCTTGGGTCACTTAGGTCACTGTCTGTGCGGAGCCTGCACGTTCTCCATTTGTCTGCGTGGGTTTCCTCCGGGTGCTCCGGTTTCCTCCCACAAGCCCCGAAAGGCGTGCTTGTTAGGTGAATTGGACATTCTGAATTCTCCCTCAGTGTAACTGAGCAGGCGCCGGAGTGTGGCGACTAGGGGCTTTCCACAGTAACTTCATTGCAGTGTTAATGTAAACCTACTTGTGACACTAATAAAGATTATTATTATTGGGAGTAGTGGAACCAAACATTCCTGCAAACAGCCCTCACATCCTCTATGATCTGAGTGTGCCATTTCTTTGTGTGAGTTAAAGTTATTTGGGGTTCTCATTTGTTACTGTTCTCACACTCTCCCTTTGCTCCAATCTCCTTTTTCAGTTCCCCATTGCTTCATCATCTCTGCCATATCTAGTTCAACATGCATAGTGCACAGATCATCCCCCAGTGTGAATTGGATTGCCCAGTAGCAGCATCATTGATTTCATTCTATTATCCAGCAATACTGAAGTGATATATTGAAGCTCCGATAAGACTTGTCTCCTGATCAGTGTTGGTCTCACAACCAAAAATACCAGAACTGAATAACCAGCCATTCGTCTCATTGTTCTTTGTGGACTGGGCATATTACCTGCTACGTCTTCTCACGCAAACAAGAATGGCTGCTCTTCCAGGAGTAACTTGCTGTGAAGGGTGGAAAAGGAGGTGAATCGAAGATTTGTTACAGCGCAGGAGGCCATTTGGCCTCTGCACTGACTCTCCGAACGAGGATCATGACCTAGTACCATTCTCCTGCCTTTTCATATAATCATAGAATGCCGGCAATGCAGAAGGATGCCATTCGGACCATTGAGTCTGCACCATCCCTTGGAAAGAGCACCCTACTTAAGCTGTCTGTTCGGAGTCTGCCCGTAACCCAATAACCCTACCTAACCTTATAGACACTAAGGAACAATTTAGTGTGGCCAACCAACCTAGTTTGCACATCTTTGAACTGTGGGAGGAAACCAGAGCACCTCGAGGAAATCCATGCAGACACGGAGAGAAAGTGCAAACTCCACACACACAGTCACCTGAGGCTGGAATCGAACCCGGGTCCTAGAGCTGTGAGGCAGCAGTGCTAACCACTGTGCCACCATGCTACCCCACTCCTGTACATCTTCCCCGTACTCCTGCACATTTGACATTTCAACTCAGCAACTTGTTCTCAAGCCCGTATGTCTGTTCTTAGCCTGCTGCAATGCTCCACTGAAACCCAATGAAACGTGAAGGAGCAGCACCTTATCTTCCAATTGGACACGTTACAGCCCTCAAAACTCAACATTGAGTTCAACAACTTTAGGCTGTGATCTTTCTCCTTCACCTTGACCCTTTTTTAATATCCAAAATATGTTTTTTCCAATTCAACCCCACTCCACCCTCCCACCTCCAACTGGGCCACCTGTCACTTGTTCTTTAATTTTGCTTTCACTGACCGCTGACCTTTGATTTCCAATTAACACTCTCTGATGCATTACCTTTATGTCTCTACTAGCACCTTCTATTTCCCTTCACAATGCCATCCACACTTGCCCTATCTCGTGATTTGCACGTCTTTGTTGCAATCTCTCCTAGCTCCCATTTATCACTGGCCTACTCTGCTCCAGCTACTCCACCTCTCTTATGCAGTAAGTAATCCATCACATTTATCTCTCTCTTTAGCTCTGAAGAAGGGTCATAAGGACTCGAAACGTTAACTCTGTTCTCCCTCCATAGGTGCTGTCAGACCAGCTGAGATCTTCCAGTATTTTCTGTTTGAGTTTCAGAGTCCCAGCATCTGCAGTATTTACGTTTATATAACTAGGACCCATATGGTTCTGTTATAGAACTTTATAGTAAGAATCTTTCTATTTGAATATATGTATGGATGGCTTTAGCAAGTGTGAGCATGCGCGAATGATGTCTTCGGTAACATGGGCTTGTGTGAGTTTCAGTATTTGCCACAAGGTGATTGTGGATAGTTGCGTATAACAGTTGCTAGTTTCTGAATCCATGCTGTATTGTTATTTTGATATTTTGTGAGTAAAGATTTAATTTTCACAATGCATTCCACTACTTTTTTGTGGTCGAATTACCACGTCTTTTTGGTGACAAGGATTAAACAGGACAAGAGAAACACGAGGGGCAGCACAGTGACACAAAGGCTTGTCCAGTGAGTAGGTAGTTTGCCACATGAAAGGCGGTCGAAAACTCTCATGGTTCTTGTTCCAGTATTGTATCACACCACAAACGACAACAGGACTTTCACTGGCTGAAATACTGATGGGTAGGAAGCCAGAACCTCACCTGGATCTGCTACATCCAGATGTCACAGTGAGCGTGGACAGAAGACAGGAAAAGCAGAAGGAGAGGCATGACTACCATGCGAAGGAGAGGCATTTCAATCCGGATGACTGTGTCCATGTCATGAATTTCGGCAGTAACCAACAATTGCTGCCTGAAGTTAATCTGAACCAAAGTGGTCTGGTATCCATAGTCGTGGAACTAACTAATGGTGGAATCACCCACAGACACAAAGATCACATTCGTCTACACCACGACTCTGAGACAGCTACGTTTCCGGATCACACAGCAATAGGAAATGCTGCTGTGGAAATTCGACAGGAAGTGGTTTCTGATGTTCGGGGCATCCAGTAGGCTCTACTCCGGGAGAGGTTGCAGGACATTCATTCACAAACACTCAATCTACTCCTGCGCTCACAAGTTCAACTCAACTGAGCCAAACTTCACCAGAGTCTGCTGAGTCACCAGTGGTTCTGCAAAGATCACAGCAGAGACACAAAGCTCTTGAAAGACTAATGTACTGTATAGTAGAGACATGAGTGCTATTATGTTTCTTTCCCAAAGGGGTATTCAAAATTAAAGGGCCTGCTTTAAAAGCCAGTGATTTAGCCCAGTGTGCTAAACCAGCCCCTTGCACATGCGCAAACAGACCTTCCCGTTCTGTGCGCTCTTCACACAACTGCGCATGTGCAGCACCTTTTCCAAGATGGCTGCCAATCAAAACTGCAGATTTCTTCAATGGAAAGCCTACCTTCGCCTCGTGTTGAGTTCTGGCGCCTCTTTTACTGTTTTTTCTTGTATGTTCCTCACAGAAATTTTGGAATTTGTCCAGGACTGCCTGGAAGTTGCTCTTGTTTAGCCCCTTTGAGTATTTGAAGGTCTGGAAGAATTCAGCTGCTTCTGGACCGACGATGGTAAGTAGAAGCTTTATTTTCTCTGAATCCGCCACGCCATCTAGGTCGGACGCTACCAGGTAGATCTCGAATCTCTGCCTGAACCAATGCCAGTTTTCACTGAGATTGCCTTGGTAAATGAGCTGCTGTGGAACCGGAATCCCAAACATCATCTTGCCTGGCTGCTGTTGCTGGTTGTCACTGTTTGCTGAGTTGTAACTATATGGATTGAAACAGGTCACTCCTGGGTGCCATGTTTTGTTATACTCTTGACGTAGCATAAGCTGCTTCCTAGATGTGCACTCTGACAAAGGAAGGTTCAGACTTGGAGATAGCTTTAACACATTTATTTAAACTGTTAACAATTCTCCTACTTGGATTTGACTCTCCTGTTAATCCTGCTATAGCTACTCAGACTGACGAACCAGTCTGCTACAATCCACGTGGTGGGTGTGATGTGTTTCAAATCAACCCTGTGTACTCACTGAGTGTCTCCACTGGAAAGAGGAAGATCATGTGTGCTGTGTCCTTTTATATGGGTTGGTGTAATGCCCTCCTGTGGTAGTGTCACCCCTGTGTGTGTCGTGAATGCCCATTGGTCGTGTCCTATCTTACTGACCCATTGGTTGAATGTATGTGTGTCATGTCTCTGATGCTCCCTCTACTGTCTATCTAGTCTACGCGTATTTACATTAATCCCTTGTGTATTTACAGTGATGCATATCACCACAGTGAGTTTCTTGCTTTTTTTTAATAGCACACAAACACTGCCTCCATTTTGCAGCTTTGCCAGTTGTTGGGACTGTACATGAACCTGGTTTTGAGTTTGTTTGATTTAGTGTGACTAGAACAGACCCCAATTTATCAAACCGGAGCTTCGAGATCAGATTTCTGAATGTACTGAGTCAGTGTAAGCATTGCATTTGGGGACTAAGTGCGGCAGCAAGATTAACACCCCCCCACCCCATCCCACTCTACCCCCCCCCCCCACCCCATCCCACTCTATCCCCCACCCCCTTTAGCCTGAGCTTCAGTCTTTCCAAGTATCAGGAGGAAAATAAAGAAAAGTATAAAAGATGGAAATCTGATTTAATGGACTTGCTGACCACCTCCGCCATGTTTGGTTCACTTTCAGAAAGCAGTCTTTATTGAGTTTGATTTTTCTGAAGTTTGGTTGGTGAACAAGCAGAAATCAAAGCCTTCCTGACCCAGTCACAGTGCAATGCCAACAACAGAGAACACTGTCACTGTTCCTGTGCAGACCACCTCAACTCTATTCAATGCTGATATCACTAACTCAACACTGTTGTAAATACAGGTGTAAATGGCTGTCCTACCATCCCCTGGCATTGAGTTTTGTGCAATAAATGGACAAACAACGATCGAGTTAATTATATAAATATTTTTTTTAAAGACAACTTAAGTAATTAGTCCTAAAATGTCTCAAAGTGCTTCACTCACAATTATTTTTGAATTCAAATATTTATTTCTTGTCAGCAAACATGGCAGCCATTTTGCCCTTTTGTCCAAAATGGAATCCAAAATGGGAGAACTCACTTCTCTCCTCTGAGTAAGATGGTGGAATTTTTATCTTCCTTTTGAAACACTGGAACAGGCAGCCAGGGACTCATTTTGATAACGCAACTGAAATACAGCTTCTTTTCTAATTCTTTGAGGCCATTGAAAATTAGCTGGAAAATACATCGGGTGCGATCTAACGGCCTCATCATATCCGACTCGGGACGTGACAAGGCCGGTAAATCTCGCGAGAAGCTTCTCGCGAGATTTATGATGCTCGTTACACCTCGCGAGATCTAATGAGTAGTTAGTCTCACTTGAATATGTCTGCGCCGGGATTACCAAGGTGTGGGATGGGATCCAGCAGCTTCACCTTGGAGACACTGAGGGAGTACCATTTAGCAATGGCTACATGGCACTTGCAGGGGGGTGGGGTGGTCCACCAGGCGATTGGTGCCCAGGTGACACTGCCAGGCTGGAAGGTGCACTGCCAGGGTGCCAGGGTGCCAGTACCAAGGTGTCCAGTTGGCATCTTGCCCTTTCCGGTGATCCAGCCTGGGAGGGGGGGTTCTCTGCCCTTCTGAGGTGGGGTGCGGGCGGGGGGCGGGGGGGGGGGGGCTCGATGACCCTCTAATTGGTAAGTTTGGGGGTGCGGAGGTTGCAGTTGGGGAGGTCCAGAGTTAGGGTTAGGGTTAGGGTTAGGCTCTATATTCCGATCTCCTCCCGCACTGAAATGTCGCCTTGGAGGGGCGTTCCTCATCGAGGTCCTGAAATGAAGCAGGATCCCGTTGTAATAGCGGGGTTGTTCTTGTCGTTGAAACCGCTGGGAAACCCCCCGTTAAACGTTCCTAACATGGGACTCCGTTTCATTTCCATTAAATCGCACCCATAGACTGTCAAATACGAAATACCTCAGCAGTGCAACACTGGCCCCTTCTCTCCAGGATGTCATTTTTCAAAACTTCCGACATTATTTCAACAATATATACCAATAGCTGTCAACAATTATGCACTTATTTAAAAAAATTGTAAATACAAACAAAACTCGATCAGATATGGTCAATTGTGGCAGCAGCCAAAAATGGATTCCACGTGTTCTGCTTGCGCACCTTGTAACAGGACTCCTTTGAGAATTCCAATTAAGGAACTGGTTAAGCAAGTGAACATTTTTTGCAGTGACCCACCCTGATTGAAGGCAACTTTATACAGGATCACATCATGTAATACTTTACTCAGAATTTGGAAACAAATCAATTGGAAAGAAGTAGCATTCCAGTCACAAATACTCAACGAATAGTATTAGAACATAGAACGATACAGCGCAGTACAGGCCCTTCGGCCCACGATGTTGCACCGACATGGGAAGTCAAAAACTAAAGGCCATCTAACCTACACTATGCCATTATCATCCATATGCTTATCCAATAAACTTTTAAATGCCCTCAATATTGGTGAGTTCACTACTGTTGCAGGTAGGGCATTCCACGGCCTCACCACTCTTTGTGTAAAAAACCCTACCTCCGACCTCTGTCCTATATCTATTACCCCTCAATTTAAAGCTATGTCCCCTCGTGCTAGCCACCTCCATCCGCGGGAGAAGGCTCTCACTGTCCACCCTATCTAACCCCCTGATCATTTTGTATGCCTCTATTAAGTCACCTCTTAACCTTCTTCTCTCTAACGAAAACAACCTCAAGTCCATCAGCCTTTCCTCATAAGATTTTCCCTCCATACCAGGCAACATCCTGGTAAATCTCCTCTGCACCCGTTCCAAAGCTTCCACGTCCTTCCTATAATGAGGTGACCAGAACTGTACGCAATACTCCAAATGCAGCCGTACCAGAGTTTTGTACAGCTGCAACATGACCTCATGGCTCCGGAACTCAATCCCTCTACCAATAAAGGCCAACACACCATAGGCCTTCTTCACAACCCTATCAACCTGGGTGGCAACTTTCAGGGATCTATGTACATGGACACCGAGATCCCTCTGCTCATCCACACTGCCAAGAATTTTACCATTAGCCAAATATTCTGCATTCCTGTTATTCTTTCCAAAGTGAATCACCTCACACTTCTCTACATTAAACTCCATTTGCCACCTCTCAGCCCAGCTCTGCAGCTTATCTATGTCCCTCTGTAACCTGCAACATCCTTCCACACTGTCTACAACTCCACCGACTTTAGTGTCGTCTGTAAATTTACTCACCCAACCAGGGCCGGCTCAAGGCACCGGCAACTCGGGCAGTCGCCCGGGGCGCCATGTGCTAGGGGGCGCCACAGACTCGGGTCCCGCGCATGCGCAGTTGGGCCGGTGCCAACCAGCGCATGCGCGGTGGCCGCCCTCCCCCAGGGCGGCCCCCCTCGGTCCGCTCCCCCCGCCCCCCCGGGTCCGCCCCCCCGCTTCTCGGGTCCGCCCCCCCCTCGGGTCCGCCCCCCCGGGGTCCGCCCCCCCGGGGTCCGCCCCCCGCCCCTTGGCCCCGCCCCGCCTCGGCCCCCCCCCCAAGGGCGCCGAAGTTCAGCTTGCCCGGTGCGCCAGCAACCCTAGGGCCGGCGCTGCACCCAACCTTCTGTGCCCTCCTCTAGGTCGTTTATAAAAATGACAAACAGCAACGGCCCCAGAACAGATCCTTGTGGTACGCCACTCGTAACTGAACTCCATTCTGAACATTTGCCATCAAACACCACCCTCTGTCTTCTTTCAACTAGCCAATTTCTGATCCACATCTCTAAATCACCCTCAATCCCCAGCCTCCATATTTTCTGCAATAGCCGACCGTGGGGAACCTTATCAAACGCTTTACTGAAATCCATATACACCACATCAACTGCTCTACCCTCGTCTACCTGTTCAGTCACCTTCTCAAAGAACTCGATAAGGTTTGTGAGGCATGACCTACCCTTCACAAAACCATGCTGACTATCCCTAATCATATTATTCCTATCTAGATGATTATAAATCGTATCTCTTATAATCCTCTCCAAGACTTTACCCACAACAGACGTGAGGCTCACCGGCCTATAGTTACCGGGGTTATCTCTACTCCCCTTCTTGAACAAAGGGACCACATTTGCTACCCTCCAGTCCTCTGGCACTATTCCTGTAGCCAATGATGCCATAAAAATCAAAGCCAAAGGCTCAGCAATCTCTTCCCTGGCTTCCCAGAGAATCCTAGGATAAATCCCATCAGGCCCCGGGGACTTATCTATTTTCACCTTGTCCAGAATTGCCAACACTTCTTCCCTACGCACCTCAATGCCATCTATTCTAATAGCCTGGGTCTCAGCATTCTCCTCCACAACATTATCTTTTTCCTGAGTGAATACTGACGAAAAGTATTCATTTAGTATCTCACTTATCTCCTCAGCCTCCACACACAACTTCCCACCACTGTCCTTGACTGGCCCTACTCTTACCCTAGTCATTCTTTTATTCCTGACATACCTATAGAAAGCTTTTGGGTTTTCCTTGATCCTACCTGCCAAAGACTTTTCATGTCCCCTCCTTGCTCGTCTTAGCTTTCTCTTTAGATCCTTCCTCGCTTCCTTGTAACCATCAAGCGCCCCAACTGAAACTTCACACCTCATCTTCACATAGGCCTCCTTCTTCCTCTTAACAAGAGATTCCACTTCTTTGGTAAACCACGGTTCCCTCGCTCTACCCCTTCCTCCCTGCCTGACTGGTACGTACTTATCAAGAACACGCAATAGCTGTTCCTTGAACAAGCTCCACATATCCAGTGTGCCCAACCCTTGCAGCCTACTTCTCCAACCTACACATCCTAAGTCATGTCTAATGGCATCATAATTGCCCTTCCCCCAGCTATAACTCTTGCCCTGCGGGGTATACTTATCCCTTTCCATCACTAACGTAAAGGTCATCGAATTGTGGTCACTGTCTCCAAAGTGCTCACCTACCTCCAGATCTAACACCTGGCCTGGTTCATTACCCAAAACCAAATCCAATGTGGCCTCGCCTCTTGTTGGCCTGTCAACATATTGTGTCAGGAAACCCTCCTGCACACATTGTACAAAGAACGACCCATCTAATGTACTCGAACTATATCTTTTCCAGTCAATATTTGGAAAGTTAAAGTCTCCCATAACAACTACCCTGTTACTTTCGCTCTTTTCCAGAATCATCTTCGCCATCCTTTCCTCTACATCCCTAGAACTATTAGGTGGCCTATAGAAAACTCCCAACAGGGTGACCTCTCCTTTCCTGTTTCTAACCTCAGCCCATACTACCTCGGAAGAAGAGTCCCCATCTAGCATCCTTTCCGCCACCGTAATACTGTCCTTGACTAGCAGCGCCACACCTCCCCCTCTTTTGCCCCCTTCTCTGAGCTTACTAAAACACCTAAACCCCGGAACCTGCAACAACCATTCCTGTCCCTGCTCTATCCATGTCTCTGAAATGGCCACAACATCGAAGTCCCAGGTACCAACCCATGCTGCCAGTTCCCCTACCTTATTTCGTATACTCCTGGCATTGAAGTAGACACACTTCAAACCACCTACCTGAACACTGGCACCCTCCTGCGAAGTCAAATCTGTGCTCCTGACCTCTATACTCTCAATCTCCCGTACCCCAAAACTACAATCCAGGTTCCCATGCCCCTGCTGAATTAGTTTAAACCCCCCTAAAGAGCACTAACAAATCTCCCCCCCAGGATATTGGTGCCCCTCAGGTTCAGATGTAGACCATCCTGTCTATAGAGGTCCCACCTTCCCCAGAAAGAGCCCCAGTTATCCAGAAATCTGAATCCCTCCCGCCTGCACCATCCCTGTAGCCACGTGTTTAATTGCTCTCTCTCCCTATTCCTCGTCTCACTATCACGTGGCATGGGCAACAACCCAGAGATAACAACTCTGTTTGTTCTCGCTCTGAGCTTCCATCCTAGCTCCCTAAAGGCCTGCCTGACATCCTTGTCCCCTTTCCTACCTATGTCGTTAGTGCCAATTAGGACTACGACTTGGGACTGCTCCCCCTCCCCCTTTAGGACCCGGAAAACACGATCCAAGACATCACGTACCCTTGCACCTGGGAGGCAACATACCAAACGTGAGTCTCTCTCGCTCCCACAAAATCTCCTATCTGTGTCCCTGACTATTGAGGATCCAATTACTAATGTTCTACTCCTTTCCCCCCTTCCCTTCTGAGCAACAGGGACAGACTCCGTGCCAGAGGCCCGTACCCCATGGCTTACCCCTGGTAAGTCCCCCCCCCCCCACAAGTATCCAAAACGGTATACTTGTTACTCAGGGGAACGACCGCAGGGGGTCCCTGCACTGACTGCTTCTTCCCAGTCCCTCTTACAGTTACCCATCTATCTCCAGTCTTTGGTGTAACTACTTCCCTGAAGCTCCTATCTATGACCCTCTCTGCCTCCCGAATGATCCGAAGTTCATCCAGCTCAAGCTGCAGGTCCCTAACACGGTTTTTGAGGAGCTGGAGTTGAGTGCACTTCCCACAGATGAAATCAGCAGGGTCACTGACGGCGTCCCTCACCTCAAACATTCTGCAGGAGGAGCATTGTACTGCCTTCCCTGACATCACCTCTAGATTTAAAAAAAACCCAAGAAACATAAAAGAAAAAGAAAGGAAGAGCTTACCTTACATTCCCTCAAACCCTGCTCCCGCTGAAAGGTAAGCAAATTTAAAGGCACTCACTCACCTTCACGACAAGCCCCTGCTCCCGCTTCCCAACAACCATGGTTTTTTTTTGGTTAGAGGAGGATGTAGGGTGGGAAACACTGACGAAGTGTTTCGGGTTTAACTGTCACTTGACAACAGCCCCTCCACAAACCACGTTCAAATTAGGCTGACCGCATTGCACGTATGCAAATTTCCCCAGAACAGCTGACCAGTAGCTCTGCTCTGCTGCCCTCTGCTGGATGTATTGTACTGTCCAATTCATGGTGAGGAGGACAGAGATCTCAGACTTTTCTCAGCACTGACCATGCCCGACAGAGCAGCCAACAGCGTGCTCAGCCATATTGCCAATTCAACATAATTTAAGTCTGAGGCCTTCATGTTGAAGTTACATAAGACTCTGGTCAGGTTGCACTTCAACCACTGTGTTCAGGTGTGATCATCATGGTGCCAGCGTTCTGAGCCATATGAACTTGGTCCCTAATAGCTGAGGACTGGGTTTTGAGGATAGGCTAAAACAAATCCTTGGACCCTTCAGCTTTGAAATAGACAAATTAGAAGGGACTTTAGTCATGGAACATAAAATAAGCGTCTCTAGCCAATGGAGTATTTTTGAATTGTAGTCACTGTTGTAATGTCGGAAACATGACAGCCAATTTGCGCGCAGCAAACTCCCATAGACCCCACTGTTATAAGCGCCAGATAATCTGTGTTTTATGATGTTGATTGAGGAACTGGTATTCTCCCAGAAAACAGGGATTACATCCTTGCACTTCTTTGAAAGTAGTGCTGTGGGATCTTTTACAGCAACCTCAGAGGGTAGATGGAGTCTCAGTTTCAAGAGAGCACATGACAACATGTTGCAAATTCACCCTTCCCACCCCCCAAAATAATGCAGCATTGCAGCAGGTCCTGACTTGGATACATGCATGAGGCAACTGAAACCACAAATTTAACTTGGCATCCAGTTTGTTGCAAACTTACACATGATCCTGGGAAGTAAGTTCTGTTTTTTTTTTCTAAAAATAAAGGGGCCATTGCTTAATCGTTGAATAGAATCAGAGAATGGTTGCAGTGAACAAAGGAGGCCATTCTGCCCATTGTGGCCGTGCCAGTATCAGTGATTTTCCAAGTTTTTCCTTCTGGGGGAGCAGGCTCCATGAGCTGAATGGCTAATTTCTATTTCTTGTGATCTTGTGATTCCCACACTCTTAAGTGGTGTATTTATAAATGTTATGTATATATATATATATATATATTAGGCTGTCCATATTTAAATATTTATAATCAGGCAGAGCACATATAAATATTTTAAACATATTAAGTTGTGCATATATAAATAAAAATGTATAAATAATATATAATAATGTATATATATATATATTATCAGGGTGTAGTGTTGCCAGAGTGCACTAGATCACCACCAACCAGGGCTCAGGAGAGGGGTGGGGGGGGGGGGGGGGGAGGGGAGGGGGGATGTAGACTGTTCCAAACACTGGGCCTGGGCTTGGTGTTTGTTTTTTAAATTTAGAGTACCCAATTAATTTTTTCCAATTAAGGGGCAATTTAGCGTGGCCAATCCACCTAGCCTGCACACCTTTGGGTTGTGGGAGTGAAACCCACGCAGACACGGGGAGAATGTGCAAACTCCACACAGACAGTGACCCAGAGCCGGGATCGATCTTGGGACCTCGGTGACGTGAGGCTGCAGGGCCAACCCACTGCGCCACCGTGATGCCTGGCCTTGGTGTTTTAACTGGAGTTATCATCATCCACAGTGAGCAGCCAGAGCTTCTGGCCTTAAAAATCTGGTCAGATAGGTCAATCACTTGTTGCTGCTATGCTGCTGGGGAGTTTGGTGGGGGGAAGATGTTGCAGGGGGTTGGGATGGAGGGGGAGCAGTAATCATTACTTGGTTCCGTAAATGTCAACTTCACAATGGACAAATCACAGATAAACTAAATGTGGTTAAAAGTATTGAAGTAATCTTTTTAAAGATGGAATTGTTTATTTTGTTATGTAAGAGTGCACAGTAAAGACTTGAAGTGGAAGACTTTTAAAATTAGCTTGTCCTTTTAAACACATTTAAACTTGTTGTGTATTCATGTTTGTTCCCAATTGGAACAAGGTCACTTTTAAAGTCCAATCAGGTGACATATTGATGATGTCACTGTCCGTCCACGCAGGCAAATGGGCAGTCTACCCTGGCAGCTTGTAGAGTAAACACCTTTCCAATAAAGCTTTTGTTTGTATTTTTGTGGTCTGCAAGCCTACACTTTAAAAATACCACAAAGAAAACTGGCGACGAGGAGGTCAAAATAGGCTGCCAGTCTCCCAGAGAAGTAAAAAATACAGAAAAATCATTGATCTGTGTACGGACACCCAAAAAATATTAAGTAGTGTAATGGACAATTTTAATACTTAATATTGAATAACTGCTTAATAGTGTGATTAACCAAAGCTGCAGGCGTGTGTGTGTGTGTGCAAGGTTAGAGAGAGAGAGAGAAAAACTGATATCCCAGCTGTCTGAAGGTCGAGAAAGTAAAGTTAGGAGAAAAACAACTCCTTATATGGAATGGAGATTTACTTGTATCTTTTGAATGAACAAAGACTGAAGGTTGAGGCGCTCGGCGCGCTTCCCTCTCTCTCCTGTAGAGAGAGGAGGGTGTCCTCTACAGAGCTAAGAAATAAACTAAACTTGCTCTTATTCATGACTAATTATTTCTGAGTTTTCCTTTTCCCACCACAGTAGTTAAAAACTTTGCTACACCAACACTGTCGACAGAGGTGTGCCTAATATCGGTTGCAGACATCGAAGGAACTGAAATTTAAACCTAGATTTTGGAGGAAACAATATCGAAAAGAAGCTTGCCACGTGCTCTGCCTGGAAAGATCTGGAACAGTACAGGGAGCACTGTGGCTAGCAAGGACCTTGCAAAAATAGTTTAGAGCTGGGGTGGTCCAAAACTCAGAAGGAAACAGGATGAGCTCAGGCGTACATTGTTTGAAAAAAGAAGTGAGGTTATGCTAAATGGCACATCGTGCCATTTCAGGGAGATTTGGTGCTGTGGGACCTTATGATGAGAACATTGAGCGGTGGAGCTCAAATACCGAAAGATTTGATTAGTTTGTCCAAGCGAATAAATTGTGGCAAATATTGTAGTCCCAACATTCCTGAGTACAATTGAGGGGGAAACATTCATCCTCCTGTGAAACCTCGAAAACCTGTGATTTAAAAAAAATTTTGAGTACCCAATTCATTTTTTCCAACCAAGGGGCAATTTAGCGTGGCCAATCCACCTACCCCACACATCTTTGGGTTGTGGGGGCGAAACTATGCAAACTCCACACAGTCGGTGACCCAGAGCCGGGATTGAACCTCGGCGCTGTGAGGCAGCAGTGCTAACCACTGCGCCACCATGCTGCCCGTCGAAAACCTATGATAAGATTGTGTTGATTTTGCAGGGCCACATCTCACCTAAACCTTTGGTCATTATCAAGAGGTTCAGGTTCCATAAATGTAACCTGTAAGAAGGTGAATCCATCACAGAGCTCGTAGCTACTTTGGAGAAATTAGCTGAATACTGACTGGGGCGGCACATTGGTAAGCACTACTTCCTCACAGCTCCAGGGACCCGGGTTCAATTCTGGTCTTGGTTGCACTTTCTCCACGTGTCTTTGTGGGTTTCCTCCGGGTTTTCTCCCACAGTCCACAGATGTGCAGTTAGGTGGATTAACCATGCTAAATTGTCCTCTAGAGTCCAAAAGGTTAGGTGCACTGTAAATTCTATGATTCTACGTGAATTTGGAGATGGCTTGAACGACACCATTAGAGACAGACTCGTATGTGGGTTAAGAAGCAAAGCTACCCAAAAAAGGCTGATAACAGAAAGCAACTTGAACCTAAAGAAGGCTTTAAAAGTTGTGATGTCTATGGAATTAGCAGCTAAGTAGGTTTGAGCACTAGAATCCATAAAATATTGGTTAAGACCCATATGCAGATACAGATTCGAAATTGCCACCAATGCGTAAAAACTGGGCACGCAGCAGCAGACTGCTGGTGCAAAGATGAAAAATGCTGGAACTATGGTCAAAGGGGGCACATCAAACATGCGTGTTGGGGAAAGAAGCAACAAGTTCCAAACAAGAACTATAAAAAGCAGGAAAGAAGTGTATCTAATGGAAAGCCGAATAGAGGGGAAAGGATCCATGTGACACAAAACGGGTGCAAAAAAGAACCCGAGTCACAGTCAGATGATGAACTGTCATTGAACTTGCCGGCCATTGCCGGCACAACAAATCAGTACGAGGTCACTCCTATACTGGACTGACGACCGGTAAAAATGGAGGTGGCCACTGGAGCAGCAACTTCATTGGAACCAGAAACTGTTTACCAAGAGCAACATCATCTTAAAACCCTGAAAGATAATATTAAATACCTATACTGGGATAGTGGTTCTGTTGAGGAGCTGTATCGATGCAACTGTGAAGCTAAACGGACAGACCTTGTCCGGACATGCCATTAAAGGTAACTACCCGGCCCTAATTGGGAGAACCTGGCTGGAGAAAATCAAGCTAAACTGGGCTGAGGTGAATCTCGTGTCTGAAGCAGGTCTACCGATGGTTTTAAAGAAAACTGCCATTGTCTTTAATGGAGAACTGGGAAGCATGAAAGAGATCTCAGTAAAGCTAAAGATTAATGACAAATGCTAAGCAAGATGCTTAAAGTCTAGGTCAGTGCTGTACTCCATCTGGCCTAGGGCTGAGACATTATAGAGGCTGGTCCGCAAACCTGTTAATGTAAGAGATTGGGCCATGCTGATATTACCCATGAATGAGGAAAGATGGTTTGGTGCGTATGTCACTATCAATCCGGTATTGTGTACAGAACAAACTCCTCTGCCTTTAATTGATGATTTATTTGTTGGGCTGACCGGAGGCCAGCAACTAGGGATAATGTCCAAACTAAGCCAAAAGTACTAGAGGTTGCAATGAGCACGAAAAAGCAGATGCCTGAGGTACGCTGACATACACACAGAAATTGACATTCTCCAAAACGTCTGATTTACTGTTGTGTTTATTAATTGTTCATATTGGAAAGGGTGTAATTGTATCATAAGGAACCTCTGATGTAAAGGGTGAGGAAAGCGTTGTGTATTCATATTTTCTCCTAGTTGGAACAGGGTCATTTTAAGAGCCCGATGACTCGCCGCATTAATGATGTCATCTGGCCGTTTGAGCAGGCAAACGGACAGTCGATCCTAACAGCCTGTAGAGCAAACACCTTTCCAATAAAGCTCTTGTTTGTTTGTACCTTTATGGTCTGCAAACCTACCCTTTAAAATACCACAAAACTACAGATAACAAATCCCCAGTAGTTAATTATTTTTCAGACTTCTGGGCCATTTATTTACTGGTGATCCACTGAGTCATTCTTCTAACTTTGCTCGGGCTATTAAAACAAGAAGTTGGAATCTGCAAAAATTGCAGGCACTGCCCGCTCTTCACAACATCAATTTACATTTGGGTGGCCCGAGAAAAAATGATAAAGGGTCCCAAACCAGATAAACCACATGAACAAACATCGTAATGAAGGACGGAACAAAACCTAATTCTGAAGTCATTGTCATTATCAATACAAAGTTTCTTAATATAAATCAAATGTGTGTCAGTATTGAAAATAATTCCTGCACCATCTACCATGTCTTCTCTCACGGTGTGTCACGCTTTGAGAAATCACTTTGCACTTGTTTTGATGTCTCGGCATGTTTTTTTGTGCAGCAGTGATGTTAGCACATTGAGCAACATCCAAGTGGGAGGAAAGCTACAACAATTAGAATGTATAACTGTTGTGTTATGCTTCTTCGTGTAGCATAAGCTGCTTCCTTGATGTATGCTTGGACAAAGGAAGGTCCAGACTTTGTAATGAGTTCAATATGTTTATTGAACTATTAACACAGTTCTTAAATGAGTTTGACTCTCCTGCTAATCTAACTGTAGTAACTCAGTCTAACTAGACCAGTCTGTTCTAAGCCACGTGGTGGGTGTGATGCTTCTGATCAACCCTGATGTACTCTCTAGTTGTGGGTCTGTGGAAAGAGACAGAGCATGTGTGCCCTGTCCTTTTATATGGGTTGTGTAATGCCACCTTGTGGTAATGCCACCTCTGGGTGTCTTGACTGCTCATTGGTTGTGTCCTATTCTAAGTGTTCATTAGCTGCATGTTTGCATATCATGACATCTCCGCTGCTCCCTCTAGTGTTTACTTAGTTGTAGTGTATTTACATTAACCCCTTGTGTATATATGGTGATGCATATCACCATATAACCATCCAAAATGTGTATCAAGAGTGCAAATATCAGGGACCTGAATGTAATTTACATGTTTTAAGCAATTGAAGAAACATTAATGACCACAAAATACATAAAGACTATGGTGCCAAGTACAAGACTATCTGTATGTCCCCTGGAGTGGCAGGAGGCAATGCAGCTACTTAATCTAATGTTAAAACCAGTGTTCATATATTTTTTGTGCACTCTTTCCCCCCGCAATTTTACACTGTTTCAAAACATTGAAAAGTGTTTGCGAGTATCCTGATTGGTGAAGAGGTTTCACTGGGGTAGGGTCGCAGGGCAAAAGGAAATGAACCTCACTCCCCTCTTTTTTCAGTATTTCAAATTCAGGAAGTTCCTGTGTAACTTTAATTGGGAGCATTTTGTTTTAAAACAACTTGCAGGATTGTTTAATCATGGAAAGAACATTAACAGTTCAATGGAACTATTTAAATTTCCCTCTTATCACCACCATCAGAGTAATGAGTAATTAACAAGAAAAGTTTGTTTGGGGATGGCTTTGAAACAAGAACAAGTTTTACCACTTTGTTCCATGGATTCTGAGTCCTTTATTAAGACAGGAAAACAGTACTCGTGGGGATAATCTTTCAGTACTGTAGTTCTTTTTGAATTTAAAGGGTTCTTTGAGTACCATATACTGCATATGTCCATCACTCAGAGAATGTTGTGTGACTGACTGACTACATGGCCAAGATCAGGCAGTTCTGGAGATCTGTTCACCCAAGTCCAGTCTTGGAATTTTTTTGGGTCAGTTTAATACTGAGATGTATCCATTAAGCATGTTTGTAAAAGCTTAACTTAGCTCAGCACTGATATGCCGTTAACCGTTGCATCTCTTAAGTATTTTCCAGTACTGTACTTAGGAAAGATCATGGACCTGAAGCCACTGTTTCCCTCTGCACAGACCTGCAGAGTACTTACAGCATTTCTGTTTCAGAATTGCTGTATCTATTTTGCATTGTATTTTATTTTTGCTGTTGGCTCTGGTATTATTAAGATGGAAAGTTAGCTCTAAGAGAGGCAATACTTTGCACTGGTCTGCTTGCATTTTGTTCTTTCAGCAAATGATGGAAGTCTATTATCTGAGGATTCACCAAGGGTGTTTGCTTGATGACAATCCCTCAGCCCTGGCTCCTGCAGGATTTACACCCTGTAATCATCCCCGTTCCTGTCACCTGGGGCAGCGGGTCAGAATCCAACCCCCTCTTTCCTCACCGCTGACCATTTCTCCCTCAACTCCCACCCTTCCTCCCTTCTCCATTTCCGCAATCCTCCAATGCTTCCTCTCCTCCGTCCAAATCCTTCCCTTATATGCTATTCCTCCCAGTCTCATTCCTCTCCCATCCAACATTCTTTCTCTTCCCCCTTCCATGCTCCATTCTCCCCTCATCCTATCCCTACATTAAATTTATTCTGCCACCTGTCTGCCCACTCCACCAGCCTGTCTACATCCTCTTGAAGTCTACCACTATCCTCCTCACAGTTCAAACATCCAGGCCTTGCATTACCGTCAAATTTTGAAATTGTGCCTTGCACACCCAGGTCTAGATTGTAAATATAAATCAAGTAAAGCAGTGGTGTCTCTGTATACCCCCACCCCCCCCCCCCCCCCAGTCCGAAGTAAGTAAAGTTTTCAGTAATTCATGTTTTTAATGGGCTTGAATTAAATATTCAAACTGTTGTATAATGAAATTCTAGCCATGCTAAAGACGAATGATGCAAAATGCCTACCTGCACAAGAAACATGATTTTTCTGACCTTTGGGGATTCAAATGATTAATACATGGTAAAGCAATGTAATAGTAGATTTAGAAATGTTATTGCCAACATATTTTCTTATCCTGCCCCTCAAATATCACCAACATATTTCCTTAGAGCTCCTTCACCTCAAATGCCATTATTTAGAGCTCCTGCACCTCAGTTGATATTGCTGACACGGTTCTTGGGGCTCCTGCACCTCAGATGACATTGACAGACACCACATTTTCTTATAGCTTGTTCACCTCAGGCGACATTATCGTAAGAGCTCCTGCACCTCAGATGACGTTGACAACAAGTTTGCTTAGAACTCCTGCCCCTCAAATGACACTATCTTAGAACGCCAGCACCTCAAATTATATCACCAGCAAATTTACTGAGGGCTCCTGCGGCTCAAAGTTTGGCGCCCTTTCATGATGTTTGCAATATATATATGCCTTTGCATTGCCTCATTCCCAGGGCGTTAAGGAAAAACGAACGGTGTGGTTTGCAATCTGAGTGGAGGTGGGTGTGCACTGATGAAAGGGTTGCTCCCCTCCCCAGCCCCAGGAATGCTGCAGCCGGGGGCGGGGCCAGGCCAGCCTGCAGCCCAGCCTCGAGCCAGCGGGTTGCTAGGGCCGGCGTTCCAATGTCGGCGGTCTCCGGGGAGAGTCAGGCGGTGCGGATCCGCGGCGGCCGGGTGGCCGAGCCTCGGGCCGCCGCCCCGTCGCCCCTCAGGAAAGGCCGGGGCGGCCTCGGCGGCGGCGGCGGAGGAGGACGGGCCGCCGGAGCGCTGGCGGAAGCGGCCGCCTTGCTGCTGGTGGCCGCCTACCTGCTGCTGCTCTGGGCTCTGATCCGGCTCTCGCTGCAGCAGCTGCTGGCCGAGGGACCCAGTCACGAGCGGGACGGTTTCGACGCAAAAACGGCAAGGTAATAAATAACAACAATAATAAACAGATGAAGGGTATCCCCGGCCTGGATCTGACTGCTGATCCGTGTTTGCGTCGAGAAGCCACCAGCTGCTCTCCCTCCCATTGATTGACCCTTCCTTCCCCTGTGGCTGAGTGCTGGACCAGTCTGCCTGTGCCACTACAGGGAGGTTATGATGGAGCTGTGTAAAAACACTGCTTGGGCCACAGCTAGAGTACTGTGTGCAGTTCTGAGTACCGCACCATAGCAAAGATGAGATTGCACTAGAGAGAGAGGGTGCAGAGGAGATCCACCAGGATGTTCCCCGGGCTGGAGCGTTTCAGCTATGAAAACATTTCTATGGGGTGGCACAGTAGCATAGTGGTTAGCACTGTTGCTTCACAGCTCCAGGGTCTCGGGTTTGATTCCTGGCTTGGGTCAAGTGCGGTTACTGCACGTTCTCCCCGTGTCTGTGAGGGTTTCCTCCCACAAGTCCCGAAAGTCGTCCTTGTTAGGTGGATTGGACATTCTGAATTCTCCCTCAGTGTACCCGGACAGGCGCCAGAGTGTGGCGATGAGGTGATTTTCACAGTAACTTTATGGCACTGTTAACGTAAGCCTACTTGTGACGCTAATAAAAGATTATTATTATGAAGAGAGCTGGGGTTCATCTCCTTCGAGCAGAGAAGGTGAAGAACCTGGTCGAGGCCTACAAAAGTACTAGGCACGTGACTGGGAAGGAACTTTACCCCTTCGGAGAGGGATCACTAGCCAGAGGCATAGGTTTGTGGGGGGGGGGGGGGGGGGGGAGTGAGGTTTAAGGTGGGGGGGAAGTGGCGTTTAAGGTAAGGGGGGGGGGGGGGTGGGATTTGAGGGAAAGGTTTTTCACCCCAGAGGGTGGTTGGAATCTGGAACCTCCTGCCTGACAGGGTGGTAGGGGCTGGAACCCTCACAACATTTAAGAAGCTTTTAGATGAACACTTAATGCCATTGCCTACAAAGCTATGAGCCAAGTGCTGGAAAATGGGATTAGAATAGCTGCTGCAGATGCGATGGAGGAAGGGTCTCTTTTATAGATGAAAAAAAAAATGATATTACTAAGTATTAGTTTAAATATTTATAATATGTGACATTTGTTTGCAGTTGAATAGAACCAAATAATAGGAATGTACAGTATGCGAACTGCTTTAATGTGAAGTTTTATTTCTGCCTAATACACCTATTTTCTTTAATTATGATGAGTTCTAAGATAACAGCAGTAATTGCGCAGTGAGGCAATGACGAAATAGTAGTTTGCAATTGCTAGTAAGTAAGTTTAGTTTGCATTGGCTTGTAGTGTGTTCTTTATTAATGGTGGGCTGATTTCTGGCAGTGCGTCAATCGGTTTATATCAGATTTACCAGCCCAACCCAGGGCTTTTATTACCATTGGTTCATGTTTTGTATTTTGAGCCCTGCACCAAGATGCAAGGTCGCCATATTTCCTTCTATCTGAAGCTCAACCATCAAACAAACTCTTATAAAAGCAAAATACTTTTGGATGCTGTAAATCTGAAATAGAAACAGAAAATGATGGATAAACTCAGCAGGTCTGGCTACATCTGGGGAGAAAGAAAGAGTTAACAATTCTGATCTAAATAATCCTTCCACAGAACCAAAATCTTACCAATGCCAGGATCTTTGTGGTTGTGGGCAGCACGGTAGCATTGTGGATAGCACAAATGCTTCACAGCTCCAGGGTCCCAGGTTCGATTCCGGCTTGGGTCACTGTCTATGCGGAGTCTGCACATCCTCCCCGTGTATGTGTGGGTTTCCTCCGGGTGCTCCGGTTTCCTCCCACAGTCCAAATATGTGCAGGTTAGGTGGATTGGCCATGATAAATTGCCCTTAGTGTCCAAAATTGCCGTCAGTGTTGGGTGGGGTTACTGGGTTATGGGGCTAGGGTGGAGGTATTGACCTTGAGTAGGGTGCTCTTTCCAAGAGCCGGTGCAGACTCGATGGGCCGAATGGCCTCCTTCTGCACTGTAAATTGTGTGTGTGTGTGAGATGGGTATTGGGAGTTGGGCATTTGCTCAATCCCTATCTCCACCCTGGAGGAGCCAGTCTGCCCAGTTTTTGTGCTGGGCAGGTAGACATGCGCTGGACCCGGGCTGCCCGCCTCTGGAGGCAGGCCAGAGGTGGAAATAAGCCCAGAGACCGAGGCAGCCAGGTTTCCAGGGCTGTTTTCATGGATGAGAATATTGGTTGCTTGAAACAATAAATAAAGCAATGCAGATCATTTTAATGCCCCCACACATTTGTCCAAG
This sequence comes from Scyliorhinus canicula, assembly GCF_902713615.1. NCBI lineage: Eukaryota > Metazoa > Chordata > Chondrichthyes > Carcharhiniformes > Scyliorhinidae > Scyliorhinus > Scyliorhinus canicula. Next base: position 21,321,544 of record NC_052153.1, on the reverse strand, counting down.
TGTTCATTTTTGGCCCTGTGATCACAAATTGAGATCTCTTCAAATATCTATAGAACTGTCAAAATGAAAAAAAGCCAAATAACCCATTGGGGAAATGAAAACAGGACCCTCCCCCTCAAAGCCTTGCTTATTGTGACGATGCTTGCCACAGACACACCTCAGTTTGCAGCATTTCTGCCCTCCAGAACATTATGGGGGAATCTGAACTGACCATCTTTAAAATAGTGCCGGCAACTTTAAACAGCAGGCAACTGGGAGGTCACAACCTGCCTCCTTTCCTGCGCCGGTGAAAATCGCTGATGCTGCAAATGGAGGGAAGGCTTCTGGATCCAGGAACTGGCTGACATTTTAATCCCGCTGTGTCTCCATTACAATCCTGATTGGGACCGTGAAAATCAGTACCCAAGTTTGTGTCACTCTGTTGATTTTTATTTCATCCTTTTTGTGATCCCCTGCAATAGAAATAAAAATACCTGGTAATTGTAAAGTGGTTTTATGCCAACAGGACATCCCAAACATCTAGTCCAAAAGTTACTAACTTTCACCAGTGAAGCACTCTCTTGATAATAAATTAAAGTCCCAGTCGCTGTTGTTGTGCTACTACTGGAAGACTGCGACCAACCTAGAGCAGGTCTGAAAGAGTGATTGATTGGTGGTCGGTACTCCAAGTTTTCCATCATTACTTGGCTGCTGTTCAGGTTGAGAAACTGACTGAACCTGTATGGTGTGCAGGTTTCCCACTACAGTGATCACTGATGGAATGTGTGTGGACACGTGCTTGGATTTGGCTATGATGGCTTTAAGAGTTTAAAGTAGCTCGAAAATGAGCAATGGTCATGTGTGCAAAGTATCTTTTAAGGGGCTGTTTAGCACAGGGCTAAATCGCTGACTTTGAAAGCAGACCAAGGCAGGCCAGCAGCACGGTTCAATTCTCGTACCAGCCTCCCCGAACAGGTGCCGTAATGTGGCGACTAGGGGCTTTTCACCGTAACTTCATTTGAAGCCTACTTGTGACAATAAGCGATTTTCATTTCATTTCATTTTGAGCTACATCCTAGTGTAAGCCACTCACTCCCTCTCAGAAGAGAAAGAGGTTTTTGTTAGTGCTTTCTAGTTTTTTTTTAACCAGTTCTCAATTAAAAATTTACGAAGAGGTAAGAATTGTGAATGATCTTGAGAATAACAAAGAAAACCAGTTCAACGGTGGGGGAATGTCTTGTATGATGCAGTGGGTTTGAACCCTTCCTTTTTCATCTGAGCCTTGGGCTGATATTCAGTTAAGACTAGTGGGATATACATGTGTGAGATCTCCTTCACACTTCTGCTTATGATTCAGTATAAGTGGCAATATAAATTGGAGCCTTGCTCAGAATAATTTTGGAAAATGTAAGATCCAAACCAGTGCATTAAAGAGTGGTACTCTGAAATTAGAATGTGCTGATGTCTGCGTTCATTTTGGGCATACATTATGGGAATAACTGAAAGCAGAAATATTGAGGTTGGTGGAATTCAATTTAAATGTGCAGTTTAAGATTGCAGTTAAAGACGCTAAACATTGATGTCTATTCTAATCAAAAGATGGTCAGAATAAAACTGTTGCATTTAACAAGGTGACAAAACCTTTGTTTATCTTGTTAGGAAGCACCTCCAGCACATTACTGACTTTGGGCCCAGGCCTGTGGGGAGCCCTGCCAATGAAGTCCTGACTGTGAACTACCTGCTACAACAGATCCAGAAAATCAAAGAAAATGCAGTAACAAATAGCATTACAGTGGATGTCCAGAGACCAACTGGCTTTTTCACCATTGATTTTCTGGGAGGTTTCTATAGCTACTATGATAATATTACCAATGTTGCCGTGAAGCTAGAACCAAAGAATGGAGCAAAGCATGCAATGCTTGCAAACTGCCATTTTGATTCCGTGGCCAACAGTCCAGGTAAAAAGTTCTTCCTTTTTATCCTTGCCCTTCACCCTGAGGTAATCTGTAATGTGTTTCTATATTTGGCAATCCAGTTGCAACTGATGCTTTAGGTGTGTACACTATGGCCTAAGTTTCCCAAGACAATATGTGAGTCAATGATAAATGAGGTGGGCTAAGTTTTTGTGTTTGCCAGCTAATGTGGAAGGCCAGGACTGCTAGGCTATCGCTAAACAAATAAAGTTTTTTCAAATGATGTTGCAATACTCAAATTGCCTTTAATTTAAAACGTAAGGTTGTATGAATTAAAGGAGCAAAATCTCATCTTGTTCTTTTAGGGGTATTTAAGGACCAAAGTGTCTTTACTTCTGTTTGCACGCAGTTCTTTATTCAACTTGGTCAATCCCATCGCCCCCCAACTGTCTCCATAACCCTGTAACATTGTTGTTCTCTGGAATCATGCTGGCTCTATATTAAAGCCAAGCACATGGGACTGCCTCCCCATGCTGGCATTACTAAATCCACAAGCTTCCTTATCTTGAAAGCAGCATCAGATTACAGTTGTAGTGTGCCAGAAGATTTGAGTGTAGCTGCGAGAGAGAGACCTGGGCATTTGCAGTTGACTGTATTCCCGAAATGCCAGTTACAGATAGATTGCAAGTGATGAGGGTAGTGGAACTTTGGTACAAGGGAATGGGGGCCACAGTGTGAGGAGGTGAAACCATAGATGGAACAATTTGGTGTGGAGGGGAGAATCTCTGGAGGGATCTTGGGATGTTTATCGACTTGAAGCTGAAAACCGCATGTTTTGTTTTCTCTTGACAACAATCTGGCTTGTGTGTAGTGCTATATGGTTCCCTGGACAAATTGGTAAAGTTGATGCGATATTACAATCACGAGGAAAACATACTTAATAAAATAGATATGAATAAGGTTGAAAGTTTAAATAGGAAGAGACATGATCGATACTTCAGAGATAATGGGATGCAAACAGAAGATTAGAAAAGCGATGCAATGAGCCCCTTTAGAAATTAATCTCTTAAACCGATTTCTGATCTGATTACATTAGATTTCTTTTGTAACTATGTAGGCAGTTGTGCAGCATGCATTAGAATGGCTTTAAGAGCTGATATAAGTTTACTTTTAGAGCTCTTTGTGTGAGAAGTTTAGTTTGCTTTTAATTGAAAAAGAAATATGGATATTGGCACTCCCGAACTTCTGATACCTGCCAATACAGAGGATGTCTTGATTTTTCACTGACATTTATACTTCTCATCCAAATTATCCAATACATGTTAATTTGTATTTGGCAGAGTTGTTTGTTTTTTGACAGGTGCCAGTGATGATGCAGTCAGTTGTGCAGTTATGCTAGAAGTTCTGAATGCGCTGTCAAATTCATCAACTCCCTTGCAGCATGCGGTCATATTTCTTTTCAATGGAGCGGAAGAGAATATTTTGCAAGTAAGTTCTAAACATTAATATGTTGAATTGTCAGTGACACGAAAATAACAGCATTATCCTTTCTAACCTTCGTTGCACCATTCTGTACTTGTTTTATGTTTTGGCAGGCGAGCCATGGATTTATTACACAGCACCCTTGGGTTAAATTAATAAGGGCATTTATTAACCTGGAAGCTGCTGGCGTAGGAGGGAAGGAGCTTGTTTTTCAGACAGGTAACCCACTGTTTTGTTAACAGCCGAGGCTATGGTTGTTTTATAATAGTTACTGTGTGTATGCTCTGTTTAATTAGAAATATCATGAAGGAAATTATGGACAAGGACAGCATCTCAAAACTTCCTACTGTGTTTTTAAATCCTCATTCATGTAGTCTACTTTATCTCTGTTTTAGGTTTATTTCTATTCCCAGTCTATGCTGTTCTGTAAGCAAAAGACAGCTGATGGTGACCTGCATTAATTTGTGCTGGTGGCTGTTCGTGCTCTCCCCCCCCCCCCCAATGGTTTTGCCTCAACATCTCACTATTTCTTTTTTTTAAATAAATTTAGAGTACCCAATTCATTTTTTTCCTGAGGGGCAATTTAGCGTGACCAATCCACCTATCCTGCACATCTTTGGGTTGTGGGAGCGAAACCCACGCCAACACGGGGAGAATGTGCAAACTCCACACGGACAGTGACCCAGAACCGGGATCGACCCTGGGACCTCGGCGCCGTGAGGCAGCAATGCTAACCACTGCGCCACTGTGCTGCCCTCGCATCTCCCTATTTCTACTTCTTACCTCAACCTCAGCAGCTGATTAAGGGCAGGAAATTTGAGGCTTTGAGTCTGCATTTCGTGACACATGTAACGAGCAGATTGCATCTTTTCCCATCAGTGAGTTGCTGTAAATATAATCTACTATAAACAAAATTCACCCATTTCGTAAATCTAACCGTGGCATTATTCCAATTTACAGTTTGATTGCAATTATTTTGACCTGTGAAAGGGGGCCTTCGTAGATAAGTTTCTGTTTTTGGACTGAGGTGGGAGTTATGATCCTACACCAGACTCTTAAGGTTTTGGTCACATCAAGTTAGGATCTAGTAATGTTTTTGTTTTAAGTTTACAAAATCTATGATTCAAGACTCTTCCTGAGAGAATAAAGCCGCAAGATTTCATGTGTTTTCAACCAACAAAAATAAACTTAACTGTACAAGGCCAGAAAGTTAACAATTTACAAGATCTACCTTATGCTCTAACGGATATGAGGTACATGTGAATGAATAGACAAACTGTAGCTGAATACGTCATACTCTACAATAAACAACAAATTTGACCAAGACAGATCTAATGGATTTCTGAGCAACCCACCCAGACATCAGAGTCAACTGATTGTTGAAATTGTCTCCCTCACAAGGGATCTCAAGTTTTCCATATTTCTAGGATCGAGCCTCTGAATTCCCTTAAAGCTTCTCCAACTCCGACTTCCTCAACGACTGCATACCTCTTCAAGGTTTCAATCTCCTCTCCCGAGACTCCTTTCCCCTAGATTTCTGAATTCGCACTTCAACCTCTACTCGCAAACGCAATTCCAGCTTTTAATATCTTGTTAGCTTCACTAGGCTGGCTTGCCCCTGATTTTTATCGCGCTCCAATCTCCCCAGCTTCATCAGCAATGAATGGCTCCCAGTGCTTCTATCCTTTCCAGCAGGGAGCCATTGAATTTCTGCCACCTTCTCCAGAACTTCTCATGAGCCTTAACTGCACAGAGTCATCGAACAACAGCACCTTTTTGCTATGTCCTTTTCCACTCGGCTGAACACTCACTACCCCAGCAAACATAAAGTTAATTGAAACATTAGAACTTTCTTTAAGCTTTGCCCATTTCCATGACCAAGTGGCTTGCCAGGACGCACTGAGTGCTTTAAAATGTAATTGTCGCTTTAAAATTAATTGTAACTCTAACTCCCAAAATAAAATGACACTCTGGGCGTAATTTCTTTGCACGCAGTGTAGACAGCTTGTCTCCGAATCTCCAGCTAAGTAATCCTACCTGCTGCTTTATGATCTTCCTTTTTTAGCCGTTAACCCAATAGTCAACAGAATGGAGCCCTAACTACTTTAGTTGCATTAATCCTATTTTCTACAGTTAATCTTCTCAGAATTAAAATTTACCTCTAAAGTATAGCTGTTGTCAGGAAACGGAGATCATTTTAAATAATTTCTATTTGTGGGGGTAGGTTGTGGAGGTATAGCTTTAAGTAAATTAAATTTTGTGCTTGTGTAAGAAAGTGTTAAAACTTTAGTTGGCGACTTCCGGTTGCGGCTATGCCTGGGTAGGTCGCACGTTCGGCAGCTCCCGCTGTGAACGGACTTTTGGGCCCTTCTAAGGAGCCCCAGCGGCACTTGGACGACGATTCCCGGTGTGGGAAGACGGCAGTGAGGTTCCCCCAGCACTGTATGGAGTGGACCAGGAGCAGTGCGGTCAAAAAAGTGGCATTAGAGAAGAGAGGAGAACGGGCGCGAAAAAGCAAGATGGCGGCGGGCGGAGACCAGGCAGCGTGGGCTCAGTGGTCGCGGGGAGCAGCAAGAGTTTCTGAGAAGCTGCTTTGCGGAATTGAAGGCGGAGATGTTGGCCCCTGTGAAGGCATCGATCGAAAGGCTGGTAGGGACCCAGAGGATGCAGGGGACAGCGATTAAAGCAGTGCAGCAGAAGGCCTCTTAACGAGGACGAGATCCTGGGCCTGGCGGTGAAAGTGGAGGGGCACGAGGCGCTACATAAAAAAATGGCAGGATAAGTTCGAGGATCTGGAGAACAGGTCAAGGAGGAATAATTTGTGGATTCTGGGTCTCCCTGAAGATGTGGAGGGGTCGGATGCTGGGGCATATGTAGCTACGATGCTGAGTACGCTATTGGGCGCGGGAGCCTTCCCGAGGCCCTTGGAGCTGGATGGGGCGCACAGAGTCCTGGCAAGGAGACCGAGGGCAAATGAGCCGCCGAGAGCTGTGGTGGTGAGGTTTCACCGTTTCACCGACAGGGAGTGTATCTTGAGATGGGTGAAGAAGGAGCGGAGCAGCAGGTGGGAGAATGCTGAAATCCGCATCTACAAGGACTGGAGTGCAGAGCTGGCCAAGAAGAGGGCTGGATTCAATCGGGCCAAGGCCTCCACGGAAAGGGGGTGAAGTTCAGGCTGTTGCAGCCAGCGCGACTATGGGTCACATATCAGGACCGACACCACTATTTTGATACGCCGGACGAGGCGTGGACCTTTATCAAAAATGAGAAGCTGGACTCAAATTAGTGGTCTGTAGCATGCTTTGGGGGATGTTGGGGAGTGGGATGGGACGATATTTGTGTTTTTTCTGTGTTTGGGAGGGGTTGTTCCCCGCGTTCGATGGGGGGAGAGTGGGCTGGAGACTCTGGGGATTGGGGCGAGGTTGCAGGAGAAAGGAGCTGCGCCATAGAGGGAGGGGTCGGCCTAGACAGGGAGCGCGGGTTTTCTTTTCCCATGGAAAGGGAGGGGACGGGGCCTGACGCGGAGGGCGGTACTGGATTGGAGTCCATATCGGTTTGTAGGGAGAGTGGAGGGGGGGACTTTGGGGGGAATCCAACGGGGGGATTGGTGGCAGAGGCGGGAGTGGCCGGGGTCAGCAGGAGTCAGCTCACTTACGGGAGTGCAATGGGGGGAGCGGGGGGGGTAAGCAATTGCTTGGCCGGAGGAGGGGGGGTGGGGGGGGGGGGGGGGGGGGGGGAACTGGGTTGCTGCTGTACTGACCGAGGGGGAGCTGGAGATTAGAGGGAGAGTCTGGGTGGGGAGCCTCCGCCTGGGGGGCTGGAAGGAGCGGGAGGCGTGTGCACGTGGCTGGCCTAAAAAAGGAGATGGCTAGTCGGCAGTCCCCCGATCCGGCTGATCATGTGGAATGTGAGAGGCCTAAATGGGCCGGTCAAGAGGGCCCGGGTATTTGCGCACTTGAAGGAACTGAAGGCAGACGTAGCCATGTTACAGGAGACGCACCTGAAAGTTGCGGATCAGACCAGGCTGAGGAAGGGATGGTTGGGGCAGGTCTTTCACTCCGGGCTGGACGCGAAGAACAGGGGGATAGCAATCTTGGTGAGTAAGCGGGTGACTTTTGAGGCGGTGGGTATTGTGGCGGATCAAGGGGGCCGTTATGTGATGGTGAGTGGTAGGCTGCAGGGGCCCCGGTGGTGTTGGTGAATGTATATGCCCCAAATTGGGACGATGCGGGGTTCATGAAGCGAATGTTAAGTCGGATCCCGGATCTGGAGGCAGGGAATCTGATAATCAGGGAACATGATAAGCTCCATGTTGGGAAGAGCTAGCTCTTTGTGGTGCACACGAGGTGCCAGGAAAAACAGGTTGGAAGAGCTGCTGCTCTAGATGGTGGAGAGGAGGTTTCGGTATTTAGGTATCCATGTGGCCAAGAGTTGAGGGGGTCTTGCATAAGCTCAATTTGGCACGTTTGGTGGACCAGATGGAGGTGGACTTTAGGAAGTGGGACATGGGTTGGCGCTGCTGAATCTGTGCAGCTACTACTGGGCAGCAAACGTGTCGATGATTCGGAAATGGATAATGGAGGGAGAGGGAGCGGCATGGAAAAGACTAGAGGCGGCGTCTTGTGTAGGTACTAGCCTGGGGGCACTGGTGACGGCACCGTTGCCGCTTCCGCCGACGCGATATACCACTTGCCCGGTGGTGGCGGTGACGCTGAGGATTTGGGGGCAATGGAGACGGCATGGGGGGAGACGGGGGCCTCAGTCTGGTCGCCGATACGAAGCAACCATAGGTTTGCTCCGGGCAGGATAGATGGTGGGTTCCAAAGCGTGCACCGGGCGGGAATTAGGAGGATGGGGGATTTATTCATTAACGGGACTTTTGCCAGACTGAGGGCACTGGAGGAGAAATTTGGGTTACCCCCGGGAAATGCCTTCAGGTATATGCAGGTTCGGGTGTTTGTCAGGAAGCAGGTAGGGGAATTCCCTCTGCTGCCTGCCCAAAGGATACAGGACAGGGTGATCTCGGGCGTGTGGGTCGGAGAGGGTAAGATCTCAAGAGATATACCAGGAGCTGCAGGAGGTGGAGGAAGCCTTGGTGGAGGAGCTGAAGGGCAAGTGGGAAGAGGAGCTGGGTGAGGAGCAAGCTGAGGGCCTGTGGGCTGACGCCCTGGGAAGTGTCAATTCCTCCTCATCTTGTGCCAGGCTCGGCCTGATTAGGTTTAAAGTGGTATACAGGGTGCATATGACGGGGGCGAGGATGAGCAAACTTTTCGGGGTGGAGGACAGATGTGTGAGGTGTTTGGGCAGCCCAGCAAACCACGCCCTTATGTTCTGGGCGTGCCCAGCGCTTGCGGAATTTTGGAAGGGCTTTGCAAAGGTTATGTCCAAGGTCTTGGATACTCGGGTAAAACCGAGATGGGGGATAGCGATATTTGGCGGATCAGATGATCCGGGAGTGCAGGAGTCGAAAGAAGGGCAGCATGGTGGTTACCATAAATGCTTCACAGCTCCAGGGTCCCAGGTTCGATTCCCGGCTGGGTCACTGTCTGTGCGGAGTCTGCACGTCCTCCCCGTGTGTGCGTGGGTTTCCTCCGGGTGCTCCGGTTTCCTCCCACAGTCCAAAGATGGGCGGGTTAGGTGGATTGGCCGTGCTAAATTGCCCGTAGTGTCCTAAAAAGTAAGGTTAAGGGGGGTGGGGGGTTGTTGGGTTACGGTATAGGGTGGATACGTGGGTTTGAGTAGGGTGATCATGGCTTGGCACAACATTGAGGTCCGAAGGGCCTGTTCTGTGCTGTACTGTTCTATGTTCTAGTTCTGGCCTTTACCTCCTTGGTAGCCCAGAGAAGGCTCTTGCTAATGTGGAGGGACGCAAAGCCCCCAAGCGTAGAGGCTTGGGTCAACGACACGGCGGGGTTTCTCAGGTTGGAGAAGATTAAGTTTGCCTTGCAGGGGTTCTCCAGGCGGTGGCAACCGTTCCTTGACTTTCCTGTGGAATATTAGGTGGAGGTCAACAGCAGCAGCAACTTTGTGGGGGGGCTGATTTCTTTTCCTTTTTGAAAGGGGTGCTTGCCCTATTTTTGTTTTGAGTTGGGTGTTAATTTGTTAAACTGTTTATCGTTTAGAGGGTTAAGTTCTGTTTGGTTGGCATGTTGCCCTTTTTTTTTCTTTATATTATTTTCCTTTTCGGAGTGTTTTGCAAAATTATTGAAAAACTTCGAATAAATACATTTTAAAAAAAAAACTTTAGTTGGCTTAATGTTATACAAAGTTGCCTGTGTTGTAAAGGGTTTATACCGTGAAAACCGAGTTTAAAGTAAGACTAGGTTGTTGCTTAGCAATTGGGGGCCTACACTGAAAAGCATAAGCACTTGTGGTTCAGCTGGAACCAGGTACCTGAGAAGAAAGCAGCTCTCACAGAAACTGCCAGCAGCGAGGCAGGACTGTGGAGTAAGGGGCAGAAAGCAAGTTCCAGAAGCTAAAGAAAGGGAAGTCCCAGGAAGAGCAAAGTCAGGACAAAGAATTGGAATCTGGCCAAGGTAGTATTTATGGGGATTAGATGAGAAATCCACAGCGGTTGCATTGGGTGGCGTTGCCACTTGGTTTCAGAGTGTGGTGTGTCTGACCATTATTGGCCTGTTGGCTTGCATGGACTGTGTACTTACTGATAGTATAAGATACACTTTGTAATTTGTGTTATCCTTTAAAAAAAATTTGTGTATAACTGAGATGATACAAGTGGTATGAAGGAGTAGAGTATTGTAGTCAATCTTTTTTAAATTCCTTTAGTTACAAAGCCAGAGTGTGGACCGGGGCAAACCCCTAATCCAGCTCCTTGTCTGCTGCAAAAAACAATTCAAATTGAATCCAATTCATGGTCCCTACAAGAGAGACATACCAGATCCAGGCATTACACCTGACCTCACGCTCATCTTAGCCAAAAGGCCGAGAAGCAATTGTAGTCAAACTTTTAATGTTTAATAAATGTTTTATTCTTTTGTTAAAAGTTTTTTTTTTTTTTTTTTAAATCATTTTTATTGAAATTTTTCGATACAAACATTTACCCCTACTACATTTTAAATTATACCACAACAAATCCCCCCTGGAAAATCCTCCCCACGCCCTCCTCCCCCCCCCCCCCCCCCCCCCGCGCTACCAGTCTAGCAACCAAACCCTTTTCCCCTTTCTGCCGATGGCCTCGGGCAGTCATTGCCCGCGACCCCCCCCGCTGACGTGCTCCCTTCGTTGCTATCCCCCCCCCCTCCCTTTCCCCCCCCCCCCCCCCCCTTCTCCCCGGGTTGCTGCTGTTTCGGCCTCCAGTTCCTATCTCTGATCCAGAAAGTCAAGGAAGGGCTGCCACCGCCGGAAGAACCCCTGTACCGACCCTCTCAGGGCGAATTTGATTCTTTCCAATTGGATGAAGCTTGCCATGTCGTTTAACCAGGTGTTAACACTTGGTGGCCTTGTGTCCCTCCACTGAATCAAGATCCTTCTCCGAGCTACCAAGGACGCAAAGGCCAATATTCCGGCCTCCCCTGCCTCCTGTACTCCTGGCTCCACCCCAACCCCAAAAATCGCTAGCCCCCACCCTGGTTTGACCCTGGTTCCCACCACTCTCGATACCGTCCCCGCCACCCCCTCCCAGAACTCTTCCAGTGCCGGGCACATCCAGAACATATGTACATGGTTCGCAGGGCTTCCCGAACACCTAACACACCTGTCCTCACCCCCGAAGAACCGACTCATCCTAGTCCCCGTCATATGGGCTCTGTGCAGCACCTTAAATTGGATGAGGCCCAACCTTGCGCACGACGACGACGAATTGACCCTCTCTAAGGCATCCGCCCATGTCCCATCTTCTATCTGCTCTCCCAGCTCCGCTTCCCACTTGTCTTTCAGCTCCTCTATCGATACCTCCTCCACCTCCTGCATTATTTTGTAGATGTCCGAGACCTTCCCTTCTCCGACCCAGACCCCTGACAGCACCCTATCACTCACCCCTCTATCCGGAAGCAAGGGAAATCCTTCCACCTGTCGTCTGGCAAATGCCTTCACCTGCAGGTATCTAAACGTGTTCCCCGGGGGGAGCTCAAATTTCTCCTCCAGCTCTCCCAGGCTCGCAAACCTCCCCTCTATGAACATGTCCCTCAGTTGCCTGATGCCCGCCCTGTGCCAGCTCTGGAATCCCCCGCCAGTGTTCCCCGGGACAAATCTGTGGTTTCCTCTCAGTGGCGCCGCCATCAGACCCCCCACTTCCCCCCTGTGTCGCCTCCACTGCCCCCAGATTTTCAGGGTGGCCGCCACTACCGGACTCGTGGTATACCTTGTGGGGGGGAGCGGCCATGGTGCCGTTACTAGCGCCCCAGGCTTGTATTGCCGCAGGACGCCCTCTCCATACGTTTCCAAGCTGCCCCCTCCCCCTCCATCACCCACTTGCGCACCATCGATGCGTTCGCCGCCCAGTAGTATCCGGAAAGATTGGGTAGCGCTAATCCTCCCCTGTCCCTACTCCGTTCCAAGAAAATCCTTCTCACTCTAGGGGTGCCATGTGCCCACACATAGCCCATAATGCTGCTAGTTACCTTCTTGAAGAAGGCCCTGGGGAGAAAGATGGGCAAGCACTGAAACAGAAACAAGAACCTCGGGAGGACCGTCATTTTGACTGACTGCACCCTCCCTGCTAGCGACAGCGGTACCATGTCCCACCTCTTGAACTCCTCCTCCATCTGCTCCACCAGCCTTGAAAAGTTCAGCTTGTGGAGGGTCCCCCAGTTCCTTGCCACCTGCACCCCCAAGTACCTGAAGCTCTTTACTGCTCTCTTAAAGGGGAGCCGCCCAATTCCCTCCCCCTGATCTCCCGGGTGTATCACAAAGACCTCACTTTTACCCACATTTAATTTATATCCCGAAAAGTCCCCAAACTCCGCTAGTATTTCCATTACCTCCGGCATTCCCCCTTCCGGGTCCGCCACATATAACAACAAATCATCCGCATAGAGTGATACCCGATGTTCCTCCCCTCCCCTTGTCAGTCCTCTCCACCCCCCTGAACCCCTCAGTGCCATCGCCAACGGTTCGATCGCTAATGCAAATAGTAAGGGGGATAGGGGGCATCCCTGCCTGGTACCTCGATGGAGCCCAAAATACTCTGACCTCCTCCCGTTTGTAACCACACTCGCCATCGGGGCCGAATACAGCAGCTTCACCCACTTGATAAATCCCTCCCCAAACCCAAACCGTTCCAGCGTCTCCCACAGGTATTCCCACTCCACCCTATCGAATGCCTTCTCCGCATCCAGTGCTACCACTATCTCAGCCTCCCCCTCCACTGCTGGCATCATAATCACATTCAACAGTCTCCGGACATTTGTGTTAAGTTGTCGTCCCTTTACGAACCCCGTCTGGTCCTCATGGATTACCCCTGGCACACAATCCTCTATTCTGGTTGCCAGGACCTTTGCCAACAGTTTGGCATCTACATTCAAGAGGGAGATAGGCCTGTAGGACCCGCACTGTACAGGGTCTTTGTCCCGCTTCAGGATCAAGGAGATCAGGGCCTGTGACATTGTCGGGGGCAGAACCCCCCCCTCTCGCGCCTCATTGAAGGCTCGCACCAGCACTGGACCCACCAAGTCCACATACTTCTTATAAAATTCCACCGGGAACCCATCCGGCCCCGGCGCCTTCCCCGCCTGCATCTGGCCTATCCCTTTAACTAGCTCCTGCAGCTCTATCGGCGCCCCCAGCCCCTCCACCCGTTCCTCCTGGACCTTTGGGAACCTCAATCTATCGAGGAAGTTCTCCATTCCCCCCCTCCTCCTGGGCGGCTCAGACCGGTACAATTCCCTGTAGAAATCCCTGAAGACCCCGTTCACCTCTTGCCCCTTCTGCACTACGTTCCCTCCCTTCTCTCTCACTCCCCCAATCTCTCTGGCTGCATCTCGCTTGCGCAGCTGGTGTGCTAGCATCCTGCTCGCCTTTTCCCCGTACTCATAGACCGCGCCCTGTGCCCTTCTCCATTGCGTCTCCGCCTTCCTAGTGGTCAGTAGGTCAAACTGGGCCTGTAAACTGCGCCGCTCCCTCAACAGCCCCTCCTCTGGTGTCTCCGCATATCTCCTGTCCACTTCTATAAGTTCCCCCACCAGTCTCTCCCTCTCCTGCCTCTCCTTCCTTTCTCTGTGTGCCCTTATGGAGATCAGCTCTCCTCTGATCACTGCTTTCAGGGCCTCCCAGACTACCCCCACCTTCACCTCGCCCGTGTCGTTCGTGCCCAGATATCTCTCAATGCCCTTCCGGACCCTTCCGCACACCTCATCGTCCGCCAGCAGCCCCACATCCAGGCGCCACAACGGGCGCTGGTCCCGTGCTTCCCCCAGTTCTACCTCTACCCAGTGTGGTGCATGGTCCGAAATCGCAATGGCCGAGTACTCCGTGTCCTGCACTCTCGAAATCAGCCCCCTGCTCAGTACAAAAAAGTCTATTCTGGAGTACACCCTGTGGACGTGGGAGAAAAAAGAATACTCCCTCGCCCTTGGCCTGCCAAATCTCCAAGGGTCTACCCCCCCCATCTGCTCCATGAACCCCCTTAGCACCTCTGCCGCTGCCGGCCTCCTATTCGTCCTGGAACTCGATCTGTCCAGCCCAGGGTCGAGCACTGTATTGAAGTCCCCCCCCATGATCAGGCCCCCTGCCTCCAGACCCGGAATGAGGCCCAACAGGCGCCTCATAAAACCCGCGTCATCCCAATTCGGGGCATACACATTCACCAGCACCACATTCTCTCCCTGCAGCCTACCCTTCACCATCACGTACCTACCCTCCTTATCTGCTACCACCTGCGCCGCCACGAACGACACCCTCTTTCCCACCAAAATCGCCACCCCCCGGTTCTTTGCGTCCAAGCCTGAGTGGAACACCTGTCCCACCCACCCCCTTCTCAGGCGTACCTGGTCTACTACTCTCAAGTGAGTCTCCTGCAACATTGCCACATCCGCCTGCAGTCCCTTTAGGTGTGAAAAAAACCCTTGCTCTCTTGACCGGCCCATTCAGCCCCCTCACGTTCCAAGTAACCAACCGGGTCGCGGAGCGACCTGTCCCTTTCCCCTGTCTATTAGCCATGTCCTGTCCCCCGTTCGCCCCGGGTCGACCCTCCCCTTCTGACCCGTTCCCCATGGCGATGGCCCCCCCCCCCCTCTCCTCCCGTTCTTCCCTTCCCGTCCTCGGCCTTTCCAGCAGCAACCCGGTATCCCCCCCTAACCCCCCCCCCCCCCCCCCCCCCCCCCCCCCCCGGCTAGGACCCCTCCTAGCCGCGGTGTATCCACCATCGTACTCCCGAGAGTCAGCTGATTTTCGCTGACCCGGCTGCCCCTGCCACACTCCGACTCCTCCCGATGTGGGGGGGGGGAGGGGCCTCCCCCCCCCCTTGCCATCCCTCTCTGACCCCGCTTCAGCGCGGGAAAAGCCGCCATTGCTGGCCACACCCCACTCTTCTCTCCTCCCCCTTCCTCCGTCCCGCGCGCGGGAAACAGGGGAAAGCCCGCGCTTTCGCCCGGCCACACCCTACCCCGCCATCTTCAATTCCACCCCCGTCCCCATCCAAGCCCATAAAAAAGCCCCCTTAAAACGAGAGGAAGAAAAAAGAGAAAAAGAAAACCCGCATAACCAACTTGCACCCCCCCCGTCCCGCCTCCCCAACTTAACAATATAACAATATAAATAACAAATCTCAAATAAATACATAAATACATAACTATGCCTGCATAACTAAATAACTACCCAATAATAACGTATTTAACCATCACCCTCCATCGAACAGAACAGTAACCATAACCCTTAAAGAACAGATCAAAAAACAGTAAAAAAGCCCCCCCTACAACAACAATAATTAAGGGAAGTTGGCAACGGGAAGAGACACACAAAAAGGAACAAACAAACCCCCCATAACACAAGTTTCAAAGAAACCAAACGATCCATCAACTTTAACCAAGTTCCGTCCTGGCCTAAGAAAGACATGGGCCACTTGATCAGTCAAGGGTACTCGGGCGGCCTCGACCGCCGGCGTTCCCAAGTTCTAGTTCAGGTCCAGCTTTTCCTCCCGAACAAAAGTCCATGCCTCCTCTGGGGTCTCAAAGTAATGGTGCTGGTCCTTGTAGGTGACCCACAAGCGCGCTGGCTGCAGCATTCCGAACTTGATCCTCTTTGCGTGCAGCACCGCCTTCGTCCGGTTAAACCGGGCCCGCCGCTTTGCCACCTCCGCACTCCAGTCCTGATATCTTTTGTTAAAAGTTAATTGGCACCTGTGACTGTTCATCTGTATCTCTAAACCAAAAAAATAAAAGTTACAGTGTATTGAGCCAGGGTTCCATTCCGTGACCTGACTGCCCAGGAGTAACAGCTGCTGAGCTCGTACCGCTATGAACAGTGAGCTAGGTTTTTTATAACATGGGGCAGTGTGTTATCCCTCTAAATCTGCCACAGCTGGGCGTCTTTGTGTCACTAACTGAGTTAGTCGGATGTTAACTCCCAATGAGATGTGGGTTGGCTTGTTTGCGTTGTGTTTTCACTAGGGATCCATGTCTTATTTAGGAAGGTTGCTCAGTACCTGATGCAGGTTGAGTTGTTTTTGCCTCCCGAGTGTAGGTGGTGGAGGTGGTGCCGAGAGGGGGGAGTTTGCAAACGAAAGGCAGATACTGTACCACCTTCCAACTGCCTGTATGCTTTAAGCTGCTTTTATGTCATCAGGGAACAATGTTCACCGCTCACAATGGCTGGATCTTGAGCAGCTGGCAGCAACTTGAAGGCAAAACAGAATTCTCTTTACCTGGTGGCTGAGAAGATTTAAAAAAAATATATATTTACTGGTGTTTCTTGATTTGCTTTAGGCAGGTTTACCTTTGATTTGCAGCAATCTGTACGATCTGGTGGTGCTATTGCGAATATTCATATATGAAAGCAGTGTCAGGAGATGTGGCAACTTGGGCTAACTGAGCAAGTATGCTTTTGTTTTTTATGCTGCAGTATGTATTTTTGGCAGGCTTTAGATTTCTCCCAGTACAGGTACTTGGTGCACACCTGCGTTTTAAGGGTGTGCTTTATATAAAAAAAACCTGTTTGAGTGCCGAGCAATAATTTTAATGCCCAGTCAGCGCTCTGATGGATGTTGGAAAGCCTAGTGTAACTGTAGTAGAATAACTAATCTCTCGTCCGCTTTACTGAGAACACTGGCTTTGTGCTGCATCCATTTGCTGATTCTGCATTGTGAGTGCTTTTCTTTTACGGTTTTTGATGAGCCACATCTTCTTCTGTTGCATTAAAAGCCGTGTATGTGCGTGGGTCACCTCTGATCTCGACGACACAAATGCTCTTTTTGCATTGACTTCCTGGGTTCTGCCTTCCATAAAATTTCCATTATCCCAAACCTGGCTGCACATGCTCTCTTTGCATTTAAGTCAGTGCATTCTCTCACTCAGTCACGCTAACACATGGCCTCATGTCCTGGTCACCTTAAATTTACTGTTTTTTGTTTTGGTTTATAAATCCCTCCGTGACTTCATCCCATTCTGGCTCCAGAACCTCCTGTAGCACCAGCAGCCCCCCCACATCCCCCAGACTCTGGCCTCTTGTGCACCCCCTTCCGTCTTCATCTCTAAATTGGTAGCCGGACGTTCAGCTTTGTGGGTCTTACTTTGTGGAATTCCCTCCCTGAACCCCTCACTGTCATTCTATTTTTAAAATAAAAGTTCCTCAAAATGCATCTCATTGGTTACTCGCATGCCTCTGGGGTGTTTTATTGACTGTCAGATTGGGGCCCAAGTCTGGATTTCTACAAAATTCTGGCATTCACGTGAAGTGAGATTGCTTTGATCAGACGCTTGTAGTGTAAATGTTCACATTCCAACATAAAACATTGTCTACAGACCAAGTTCTATCCAGTTACCAAATTAACTGAGCACATTGGGCAGCTATGATATTGAATGATGTTCTTCAGATGAATGTCGAGCTTGAACTGTACTAGTTGTATAATAATAATCTTTATTAGTGTCACAAGTAGGCTTACATTAACACTGCAATGAATTTACTGTGAAAATACCCGAGTCGCCACACTCCGGGTAGATTGAGGGAAAATTCAGAATGTCCAATCCACCTAACAAGCACTCTTTCGGGACTTGTGGGAGGAAACCCTCACAGACACGTGAATTTGCTCTTTTTTTTGAGAGGTGCCTGCTGGAAAATTAGTGTAATTGAATAGAATGGAAAAATATTAAAAATCCACAAATTGCCATCAGCTGTGTTCATGCACCGATCAAGCAAAGTTGTTATCGAAAATCTGAAGCCTCCCACCACATCGATCCTCCCACCTTCAAACTTGATGGATTAAGAACTTCCCAGAGTGATACAGCACTAAGAGGCATTGTGGCTCATTGTTCCCTTCCATAGAGCTATCCAATTGGCCCATTCCCTTCACCCATTTACACAATTTCATTTTGAAAGTTACAACTGAATATGATTGCAGATCATCAGAACATACTTTTTTTTTCTTAAAGGTTTTTACATATCACCTCTAATTCTTTGCTAATCACTTTAAATCTGTGCCCTCAAACCCTTTTCCCACTGGAAACAGTTTCTCCTTCTTATTCCAGCAAAATAATTCATGATTTTGACCACCTCTGCAAATCTCCTCTGCACCCAGGGTCACTGACCTGTTACTTTGCCGCATCTGCTGAGTATTTCCAACATTTTCTGTTTTTATCTCCACTTGACCTCTTTTGCTCCAAGGAGAGCAATTCTAGCCCCTTCGCTTAACTGAATGTAGCTGTCACAAGTTAGAACGTAGGAAGGTAACAAATGGGAGCAGGAGTAGGCTGTCCATCACCTTGAGCCTGCTCTGCTGCTCAATAAGATGGTGGCTGACCTGATTATGGCCGTACTACCACTTTGCTGCTTGCCTTCCCCCCCATAACTCTTGACTCCCTTGTAAATCAAATAAGCTGCCTAACTCAGCCCCAAATATATTCAATGACCCGGTATTCAATGCTCTTTGGGGAAGAGTATTCCAAATGCTAATGGCCCTCTTGAGAGAAGTTCCTCCCCACCTCTGTTTTAAATGGGAGACTCTTTATTTTCAAATTGTGCCCACTAGTTACTGATTTATTGAGAAGAAGCATCTAGCCTGTCGAGCCCCTCACAATCTTCTGTTTCAATAAGCTCATCTCTCATCTGAGGGTAGAGTAGAAAGGGGTGCTGAGCCAGCAAGAAAAGTGAACACTTTTGCCAAATTTTTTGTTCGGAGGCTTCTAAAAAATGTAGTTGTTTGTTTATTTCTATTTTTAATTAAGTGCCAATTTAATGTGGCCAATATACCTACCCTCCACAGCTTTGGGTTCTGGGAGTGAGACCCATGCATACACAGGGAGAACGTGCAAACTCCACACTGACAGTGACCCGGGGCCGAGACTGAACCTGGGTCCTCAGTTCCATGAGGCAGCAGTGCTAACCACTGAGCCAACCTGCTGCCCCTTTGTTCGGAGGTTAATAATAAAAAGAACATTTTTTTTTCAATTTACCTTGTATTGACTGCCTGCTCAGTGCTGTGTTTTGAGGTTAGAACTTTGACTTCATGATATAACACTATCAACGACATTCACAGCCCTCCACACCTTACCAAGTAAGGCTGAGCTTTGGACCTAGCAGTGTGAATTAGCTGCCCAGGCCTGAAACACACACTGTGGAGCAATTTGCTCCAGTTCACTAGCTGGAATGAGCGTTCCATTTGCCCGGTGATCTTAAAGATCTGCTTTTTACCTCCTCAAGGTCCTGAAAATCCCTGGCTGGTTCAGGCGTACGTTCGTGCAGCTAAACATCCTTTTGCATCCGTTGTTGGGCAGGAAGTATTTCAGAGTGGCATCATTCCCTCTGACACAGATTTTCGAATCTATCGGGACTATGGCAACATTCCAGGTACTTTATTGATTTAATTTTAAGTAAATTGATTGCAGTTCACACCAGGTAGTCCTGAATTCCTTAAAATATTCAATTTCCAGAAATGCTTATTTTTCAATGTTTAAAAAAAACATTTAACTTCAATGCTTAACATTGCTTCGAGGAATCTGTTGGGCGGCAGTTCACATTAGTGCACTGATGCAGAATGTCAGGAAATAGAAAGGCACAGGCTTTCCTAATTCCTAATCTGAGCCATTCCAATTGGAAGTTTTGGCATCTCCTGGAGGGAGTAAATTAATTGAGATGGCTGTGTCGGTGCTGGGGAGCCTATTGTGCACCTTATGTTCACTATCCAAAGAAGGCATTGCCAGTTCAATTCGATTGCCCGCCCTCTATACGCTGATGATACACGACTTGCAATATTAAGAAAAAACATGATGTTTGCCATTTTTAACTACTTTCGGCCAAATAAGTTGCCCAGAACTGTGGAAAATGTTTCTTTATTGACCAGTTCTTCAAAAGAACACAGGGTTTTAGCACCAAATCAATCTTGGAAGAATATGCTGGAACTTTAATGCGTATTGTAATGGAGGGTTACTTCACTTCCTCCCCACTGATGCACTTTGTAAGTAGATGATAATTGAGGTTCTACTGTTCATTTTGTTTTTACTGCTGCTTTCATTCCGTCAGATTGCAATGAGTGTTACCTATGCTTGTCTTTCTGGAACGGTCTTGGAGCTTTCATCACTGAAATGAGGATTCAGGTTTTCCCTATTCACCAATGTGCTATGGCATCTGCTCTCATCTGCGACTTGAAAACAGCTACCTGAACACTTCGAAGTTAATCTGTAAAAGTACCCCCACTGTGCTGTCCACAAAAACTGGATTCCATTAAAAGTTCTAGTAGACAATGCAGGTGCAGATAATTGAGGTTGTGCTCTTAATGGGTTTCTGTGTTTTCTGATGTTTTTTTTTCAACACAGAGATGATACAAAATTTTCTGTCACTAATTTGCCTGGGAACATCTTATGATATGTATTCTTTTTCAGGAATAGACTTGGCTTTCATTGAAAATGGTTATATTTATCACACAAAGTATGACACAGCAGATCGAATTCCTCTGGACTCCATTAAGAGGGCTGGTCGGTAGCCTTTTTTCTCTGTACACAAAGTGCTTCTTGTTCTAATAATAATGTGTATGTTTGTTTTGGAACCAAATTCTTCAAAATGTGTAAGTCCTATGACTGTGAAAGCAAATTAATCGAGCCATCAATTTTAATTGATGTGGTTATGCCTTTGGGCACTTTTTTACTATTGTGGACTGTTGAATTCAATTAATTCCTTACAAGTGTAAACATGGATTAGCTTAATTTAGAACCATAGATATTACATCAGCTCAAGTGCTCATCACCTTTGCCCTGATTTATTGCCCCTTTCAAAAATCAAATATTTATCCTATTATTTTTAAAAAGCTGTTGTGGATTGTGCTTCCATCACAGATTCTGGATTCATGCCTTAATAAGCTGTGTGTAGATTTAAAATAAAAAGAGAACATCAATTCTATTACCATTTTGGTGATTAAATGTATGCTTCTAGTTACCTGTGGAGAATTTGTTTCCTTTCAAATGGTGACCCTTTTTCCATCCTAAACTTTTTTTTACTGGGAAATTCTTCCCTAGTAGTTTGTTCCTAACTGAAGCCTCTACCGATTTTCCAATGCTGTAGATTTAAAAACATTTCTGTTAATTGTAAATAGTGCAAAAAAGAACTTAATATTCACTGATAATTCTCTGTGGAATATATCATTAAATCGTGCAACATCGATTATAGTATTTTCACAATCACTGAGTGGTAGCACAGTGGTTAGCATGTTGCTTCACAGTGCCAGGGTTGATTCCCGCTGGGTCACTGTCTGTGCGGTGTCTGCACGTTCTCCCTGTGTCTGGGTGGGTTTCCTCCAGGTGCTCCTGTTACCTCCCACAGTCCCGAAAGACGTGCTGTTAGGTGAATTGGTGTTTCAGAACAGCTGGCGGAGTGTGGAGACTAGGGGATTTTCACAGTAACTTCATTGCAGTGTTAACGTAAGCCTGCTTGTAAAGGTTAAAAAATAAAGACTTTTATTTCATGGCACTAATGCTTTACTTAACAGAAGTAGCGTTTTTGTGACATGAGGAAATAATTCAACACATTACTCAAGGTTACAAAATCCTTCTTATTTTTAATTTCTAAATTTCCCCCAAGTATTCAATGTACTGTTCTTCTGTGCTCTAGATGTGTACCTTGCTAGGTGATTAAACATTTTTATTCCTATTTTTCCCCCAAGCACATGGAATACATGTATTATAAAGCTTCTTTATTCTGCCTCAACAGTTTGTCCGTGCCCTTCTATT
The DNA here is from genome assembly GCF_902713615.1 of Scyliorhinus canicula. NCBI lineage: Eukaryota > Metazoa > Chordata > Chondrichthyes > Carcharhiniformes > Scyliorhinidae > Scyliorhinus > Scyliorhinus canicula. Next base: position 21,299,844 of record NC_052153.1, on the reverse strand, counting down.
CTATTGAGTTGTTTGAGACTTCACAGTCACAAGCTTATCAGTTTGAGTTGGGTTTGGTCCCAGGTGCCTCATTTCAGAAGTTGAAGGATAGCCAGAAAATGCATTGAACCTCCTGGCTCCCAGCCAGTCATTCTTCCATGACAAAATATCTGCAATTGAGACACGTCTGGCCAGGTGTACTTGTTTAGGATATTGTTATAAAATTGTAGTGACATGGTAAACTTAATCTTGTTTTTAAACAACAACTTACTAACGTGGGTTCAAGATGGCTAGCAGTTAAAAAAAAAGAACTTTCATCAGTGAAGCTCACCAGTTTTTACATGTGAGAATAATCCACTGTTATATCCAAATTGTTCCAGTCGGTAACAGGGACTGCTCAGAAAAATGGGTCCTCTGCAGGAGATCTTGTTGCAAATGTTTGTTTTCTTTGGCGGCTTTTAAAACACTGATGTTGATGCAGGTGTAAACAAGATGTCTTGGATATGTAAGCATATGAAAATGACAGGCAGGAAAAGACCAGATGGTTTATCAAGCCTTCCCCACCATTGGCTGCTCCATCATGGCTAAACACTTCTTTCCACCTCCTTTGCCCATAACCACACTAAATCGCCTGGGAGGTGCGATGAAATCCAGGACCAATAAGTAAACACAAATACAGTGGAATTCCCTTTATAGTGTTACCTATGAAAATCGTTACCTTTTTATGTGACAGACTTTTTTACCCCATTCAGCAAACCTCTTCAATGCATTAGAGGGTCAGGCCTCAGCGCAGTCGCTGACAATGTGTTCCAAGAAGCTATCAATTCTCAAGGAATGGATAAACTGTCAGTCCAATAAAACTTGTACACAGTTAAACCTCTTGCACCAGCTCTCCCCATTGAGTTCATGTCAATTTACAGAAATCTGCTTCGAATTATGTTAGAATTTGTTCTTCATCTTGAAATGAAATGAAATGAAAATCACTTATTGTCACGAGTAGGCTTCAAATGAAGTTACTGTGAAAAGCCCCTAGTCGCCACATTCCGGCGCCTGTTCGGGGAGGCTGTTACGGGAATCGAACCGTGCTGCTGGCCTGCCTTGGTCTGCTTTCAAAGCCAGCGATTTAGCCCAGTGAGCTAAACAGCCCCATGTCAGGGAGTGGTTCCGCCACCATATTTGTTTATTCACTAAATACACAAAGAATTAGAAAGTGGAAGTAGGTAATTGAAACAGTTTTTAAGCTATTATTCTAAACTGTTTTATGGTATTTGTAGGTGACAATATCCTGGCTGTACTGCAGTACTTGGCAACATCTGAGGAGCTAGCTGACTCAACACAGTATCGCCATGGGACCATGATATTTTTTGATGTTCTTGGATTGTTTGTTGTGGCCTACCCACAGCGGATTGGTGCTATAATAAACTATTTGGTAGCTGTGGCAGCTGTTGTCTACTTAGGAAAAAAATTCTCAATGTCGATAAATCGAGGCAAGTCTCAAATTCCTAACTGTTTTTTGCCGTGGTAATTTTTAGTCCTAAATATATTAGTCCTTTAACAAACTGTAGTAACACACTACTTGAGATAACATTGCAATATCTAGCAAAGAACATTTGGTTCATGTCACATTTGAGCTCTCTTGGTTATACTGGCTCCAGGTCAGAAGGATGCCAGGTGTAAGTCGTAACCATGATGTGGAGATGTCGGCGTTGGACTGTGATGAGCATTCACCTGAGGAAGGAGCAGTGCTCCGAAAGCCAGTGTTTGTAACAAACATGTTGGACTTTAACCTGGTGTTGTAAGACTTCTTACTGTAAGTCGTAACAGGTCTTGAACGTGGAATATTGACTGATTTAACAGAGGACGCTTTGCATAATCAGAGATGCTGTCCTTTGAGATATTAATCAGTATCTGCAACTGTTTCATTTTGACTTTAAGGATCCTGCATCACCGTTCTAGGAGGAGCAGTAGTTTCTCCTAGTGTACTCTACAACAATTCTACATCAACATCACCAATAACAACTTAACTGGTTATTAGTTTCACTAATATTGGTAGATTATGTTGTGTGATAGTGATTCAAAAGAACCCTGTTGGACCTTAACCTGTTGTTGTAAGACTTCTTACTGTGCCCACCCCAGTCCAAAGCCGGCATCTCCACATCATTTTAAATATAAGTCTTCGTTTTCCTTTTAAGTGTCTGTTATCACAGTGAGTTCCGGATTATGAAGGTGTATTCGCACTAAATTCAAAATCATTGTTATGTCATTCAATGTGACAATTGTTTTCATTCAACAGAGCAAGATTATGTGATGTAGAGGAGGAGTGTAGAAAATGAGTAGATTTTTCTTTTGTTCTTCTATATGTTGAGACGGCAGCCCACACTTCTGTTACAGGCTTGTGGGTTGGTGTTTTGTAGGTAAATTTGAGCCAAATTTATTTTGATGCATATTTAAAAAGTTGACAACTATTCTCATATGTTTAGGGATGCTAATATGTTGAAATTTAGACGCTGCTTTTTGAGAATTTGAATGAAGTACTAATGTTCCTAATGTAAAATGGATAATTCTGGTGCTCCCAACAGTGACCTAATGATAACATTATTCCCTAGGCTGTGCTAAATTAGCTGATCTCAACTGGGGCAGCAGTGTAGGCACAGCTATTGGCTCTGTTCTCATCCAATATAGAAGCTAAAATGTTGCCAGTGTTCCCACTTATCATTATCTGAAGTAAAGCATGTCCGTGATGGCCTTTGGCTGAGGCCATTAACGGGCTGGATTGTAAATGAATAGATTGCTAACTTCTGCTACTTAAGAGTTTCCCATGGAATGGAAAAAAGAGGGGTAAATAACTAGAAGGGCACCAAGCTTGAGTTCATGAAAAACTCACTGCTCATATCTGAACTTTTACCGAGTTTGCTTCCCTCATATGTCTACGGATCTCTTTGACACTTTGTTTGGCATCACCTCATCCTTGTTTTTAAATCCCTCCATGACCTCACCGCTCCTCCAGCCTTACAACCCCTCTCTTAGATTAATGTGGTTCTCCAATTCTGGCCTCTTTAAAGATCCCGATTTTTACCACTGTCCAATGTCGCCATGCCTTCCGGTGCCTGGACAGCCAAGCTCTGGGATTCGCTCCCAAAATCTTTCTGCGCCTCTCCTCCTCCTCCTCCTTTTGATTGCTCCTTAAAACCTAAAACTTTGGTCAAACATTTGGTAGCTGTTCCAATATCCCTGTATCAACTTCTGCCTCCCATTGGTAAGACAGTGGCACCGTGGTATTGTCACTGGACTAGTAATCCAGAAACCCAGCGTGATGCTCTGGGACCCTGGTTTCAAATCCCACCACAGCAGATGGTGAACTTTGAATGGAATCAAATGTCTAACAATCATGAAACTACTTTAGATTGTCGTAAAAACTGATCTGGTTCACTAATGTCCTTTAGGCAAGGAAATCTGGTCTGGCCTATAGCAACGTGCCCTCTGAAATGGCTAGCAAACCACTCCGTTTAAGGGCAATTAAGGATGGGCAATAAATGCTGGCCCAGTCAGCGACGTCCACATCCCATGTAATAAAAATGCTTGTGGATATTTTTGCTACATTACGTGAATGTATGTTTTGTTCTTAGCACCCAATTATTAGATGTCAGAAATTATGTTTTTATTTTTCTTGCACAGTGTAACTGGTGTGATTATTTACAGGATCGCACTACAGGAGGGATCTCCTTTATGGAATCGGTATCACAATAATCTGCTGGTTTATCATCTTTGTAACCACCCTTATTGTAGCAGTGCTTGTGTCTCTAACTGGGCATGCAATGTCTTGGTACTCCAACTTCTACGTTTCCGTTATATTGTATGGATCAATAGCCCTTGCGAAGCTCGTACTGATTCACACACTTGCAAAGAACCTTTACTATGGAGTAAGTATATTGTTCTCCTTTCAGTTTGTTATTTGTACTTTATGTATTGTGAATTGATGCCTAATATTTTTCACTTCTATTTCCTCTACCTGTACACTTCTTCAGACCCTCTCAAAGCCTAATTGGCTAAACTAGCACTAGGGCATTTGAAAATTCTGTGCGGAGGGATGTATATTCCCTCATGGCTTTTAAAAAAAATATATGCTTTTATTAAATTTTTATTTAAAACATACAACACAACAAAGTACAATAACAAAAAAACCCAAATCCCTTCCATCCTCCAACACCCCAGTAACTGAAAACAACCCCCCCCCCAACCATCTCCAAGTACAGGAACCCCAATCAAGTCCCCCAGCCACACTGAGGCACAGGGCAGAGAGGATGACCTCCACCCCAACAGGACTTGCCTGCCAGCAATCAGTGAGGCGAAGGCTAGAACATCTGCCTCTGCTTCCGCCTGCAGCTCTGGCAAGTCCAACGCCCCAAATGTGGCCCCCAGAGGACTGGGCTCCAAATCCACATGCAGGATGGCCGACATGGTGCTGAGAAAAACACCTCCATAATTTCTCCAACTTCGGGCAGGATCAGAACATATGTACACGATTGGCTGGACCCCTCCCACACCATTCACAGGTCCTCCACCCCCTCAAACAACGGGCTCATCCACAACTTCATCAGGTGCACTCTGTACCACCTTCCGCTGCACCAACCCCAGCCTCGCAAATAAGGCCCTCATGGCTTCTTGATTCTGCAAAAGCCAAGCATAGGTGTAGGGAGGAGAATGGGGTGGGGAGAGAATTTGCAACCACCTTTTGACAGGCATAGTTTGTGAGCATTTTTATGACCAAGCCAAGTTCTAGTGAGCTCCCAAGGAATAGGCTAAACGCTCCTGTTAATGTACATGAGTGCAAATTAACCAGAACTGCTTTCCCCAAACTCCAACTCTAGATCATATGTTGCATGCTATGTCCAGTTCTGGCCACTAATAATCAGGGGAGCCATTTGTGTGCTGAAGGTTCTGTGGAAAAGCTCAACAGGTGGATCTCTTGTGTTTGGGGTATGCGTTATGAATGATTTTCAGCTTCCTAGATTTCTGCCTTTTTCATGGCAACAGTGAATTCACCCAACCCCAGTAGCTGCTCTCTGTGGTAAGTCAATATTGTAATTTGATACTCCCAACATTCCATGCATTTGTCTTCAGTTGCGTTGACCAAAGAATATGGTTGCAACACAAGACTTGTGTAAACAATGGTTTGAATGTCTAAACAAAACTATATTTTCTCGTATTCCATTTTGGATATGATTAGATTGTGGCTAAGGTAAATAATGAGATGGTCCTTTCTTATTTCCTGTTACCCACCTGACCAAGCAAGATGTGGGAATGTCTGTCTGTGGCATGCACCTTCCGATATAATCATGACCAATTGAAAAAAACATATTTGCTCTTTTAAAAAAAAAAAGATTGGTCAAATTTTTCTAGCTTTCTAAATTAGAGTGTATGTGCCAGGTATTGAATCTTCACTCTGTTAAAAGCAGCTTGTGTAGACAATGCACTATGCTGCCGCAAATCTTTCTTCTTTATAATGAATAGACTATGAAGAAACCAAACTTGATTATTGCTGGCATGTATCTGATCACCTAATTATCATTTCGTTTGTGCACAGAACGTGAATGACTTTTACCTGGCAGAGCTGTATTTTGATGTTTCATTAACAATCTGGTGCTGCACTTTGGTTTACTTAACCCAACGAGGCCTCTGCGCAGCCTATGTGCCTGGATTGTGGGTGGCTTTTCCTCTTTTGGTGAGATTACTGATTGGGAAGGAGCTTAATGAAAAAGGTATGGCTCAAACAAAAAGGTAAATTCTCATATCTTGTACAATTATGTAAAAAGTAGAGTATAAAATTAATACGAAATAATTCAAGAAATACTTATTCGGTTTGCTTTTCCTTTAGTTAACCTTCTGTTGGGTGGCACAAAAATTATCTTGTGTCCCTGTCTCTGCTTGTCTTCCATTCCCCAATGCTCACTGTGTTCATCTCTGTCTTTCACTTTCTGCCGATCTCTGTCACATTTTCACTTGCCTTTCATGTTGAGCTAGACTTGGGGATGCCCTACGAAGGAAGGATTGTGAGGGGAGAAAGCAGGTGTTGGGGGTCAGGCACTCAAATTATTGCTATATTTTAATACTCATAATCTGACCAATGCAGATTTTCGGTCGAGGAATATTTGGTTACTTATTTCATAGATCTGTCAACCCTTGGCTTTCACTATATCCCAGCTTTCATATTATTCCCAATATCCCATCTGATGTCAAAAAACAACAGCAAAACTTCACCAAGGTGCAGGAACTCCTGTTCTTGTGCAATTTAATGGTATAAGAACAGGAGGTGAAGAGGAAAAATAATCTTTTCTATCACCAGAGGTACCAGTGGAATCAAAAGTTGAAAAAAATAATTGTGATCAACTTTTTGTGCCATTCGAGAAAAGCAGATTTGTTGCAGGTAAATGAGTGTATCACTGCTCCTTTTGAGACCAATATTTTTCAAAAGCTGGTCCTGTGCAGATTTGTTACCTACAGTTGCATCATTTTTTTTTCTCTCTCCAGAGAGTATATGCAAATTGGATGTCACTAATAACTGGGGAATAGAAGCCAAGAATTTCCCCAATCATTAAAAATCAACTGGCCAGTTCATTGGTGAGGCTTTCCATGTTGGCATTTGCAACATCAAGGGGAAATATCTTGTTCCTGATACCCACCTCACCAATGGGAATATCTGTCTGTGGCATGCACCTTCCGATATAATCATGACCGGTTTAAAAAAACATATTTTCTCTTTTTAAAAAAAAAAATTGTCAAATTTCTCTAGCTTTCTAAATTAGAGTGTATGTGCCAGTTATTGGATCTTCACTCTCTCAAAAGCAGCTTGTGTAGACAGTGTACAATGCTGCCGCAAATATTTCTTCTTTATAATGAATAGACTATGAAGACACCAAACTTGATTATTGCTGGCATGTCTTCATTTTGTTCATTGATGGTGTTACATTTTTTAGCCAAATTGCGAAGTGAAACTTATTTAAATTGGGATGGATTTCAGGAGACATAGAATTACTTTGGATTGTGGTTCATTCAAGGAACTCATTCAAGACTACCTTGAAATCTTTCTAACTCTTGGCATAAACTCTCTCACAATTGACACTGGCCAACACATATATCAGACGTCGAATGGACTGAAATGTGGATGCTTTTCCTCCCTCAAAATCTCTTATGTTTGCAGACTTGCACTGAAAATATATTAATGAAAACACACAAAGTAAGTGGCACAGAGTGCTTAGCTTGGAGAATTTGGTGAGTGAGGGAATTGAAGGGCTCATTGTTTTCTTAAATGTAGTTAAGTTTGCATTTGGCATCTAATTTAACTTTAACCTTTCCTTATAATATATTTCATAGTCTGTGGTAAACACACTGTCTCTGCCTAGTTAATTAGGTAGCAAAACATCAGGGTCTGCCTCTGGCCTTTGTAATTCCTGCTAATACAAATAAGCGATTTTATGAGCGATTGGCCATTCACCTGAGGAAGGAGCTGGGCTCCGAAAGCTCATGTTTGAAACAAACCTGTTGGACTTTAACCTGGTGTTGTAAGACTTCTTACAATACAAATAAAGGAGTTTCTTTGCTCGCATATGTAGTACGAAGTCCATCATTCTGATAACTATTAAGGAATCCAGTGGGAAATTCAGAAGAAACGTTCACTCGCAGTGGTGAGAATGTAGAACTTGAAATGAAATGAAATAAAAAATGAAATGAAAATCGCTTATCGTCACGAGTAGGCTTCAATGAAGTTACTGTGAAAAGCCCCTAGTCGCCACATTCCGGCGCCTGTATGGGGAGGCTGGTACGGGAATCGAACCGTGCTGCTGGCCTGCTTGGTCTGCTTTTAAAGCCAGTGATTTAGCCCAGTGTGCTAAACCAGCCCCTCTTGCTACCATAGGGAGAGGTTGAATTGAATTAAGATGCATTTTAGGGGAAGTTAGACCAGTATATGAGGGAGAAGGTTATGATGGCATATTTAGATGAAAGATGGCAGGAGATTTCAGCAGAGCATAATAGAAAGCGCCTGCTCCGCCATTCATTTTTTTTTTTTTTTTTTTATAAATTTTAGATTACCCAATTATTTTTTCTATTAAGGGGCAATTTAGCGTGGCCAATCCACCTACTCTGCACATTTTTGGGTTGTGGGGGCGAAACCCACGCAGACACGGGGAGAATGTGCAAACTCCACACGGACAGTGACCCAGAGCCGGGATCGAACCTGGGACCTCAGCGCCGTGAGGCGGTTATGCTAACCACTAGGCCACCGTGCTGCCCTATGCTGCTCCGCCATTCATGATGAGCACGGCTGATCATCCCACTCAATACCCTATTCCCATTTCTCTCTCTCTCTCTTCCCCACGCCCTATATATATATATATATACACACACACACACACACATTCTTTGATCACTGTCGCCCCAAGTGCGATGTCCAATGCCAAACATAACACGTTTTGGCCTTGGCTGCTCTTTGTGGTGGCAAATTCCATAGGCTCACCACTCTCAGTCCTAAATGGTTTACCCTATATCCTTAGACTGTGACCCTTGCTTCTGGACCTATAATTTTATAGGTTTCTATGAGATTCCCCCTCATTCTAAACTGCAGCGAATATAATCCTAACGGACTGGAGCTCTCCTCGTACGTCAGTCCCGCCATCCCAAGAATCCGTCTAGTAAACCTTCGCTGCACTCGTTCCCTGGCAAGGACATCTTTCCTCCGATAAGGAGACCAAAACTGAACACAATATTCCAGGTGTGGTCTCGCAAAGGCCCTGTCTAATTACAGCAAGTACTCTAAACACTTGCTCTAAGGGCCAACGTACCATTTGCCTTCTTTACCGCCTGCTGCACCTGCATTCTTACTTTCAGCAACTGGTGTACAAGGATACCCAGGTCTCGTTGCACATTCCCCTCTCTCAATCTATAGCCATTCGGATGATCTGCCTTCCTGTTTTTGCTACAAAAGTGGATAACCTCATATTTATCAACATTCTACTGTATCCGCCATGCATTTACCCACTCAAATTGTCCAAATCGCACTGATGGATTTCTGCATCCTCCTCACAGCTCACCCTCCCAATCAGCTTTACGTCTTCTGCAAATTTGGAGATATTACATTTAGTTCCCTCATCTAAATCATTATCAATATATAGTCAATAGCTGGGGTCCTAACACTGATCCCTGCGTTACCCCACCAGTTACTGCCTACCATTTGGAAAAAGCCCCGTTTATTCCAACTCCATTTTCCATCTGCCAGCCAGTTTCCCATCCATCTTAATACACAGCCCCCAATCCCATGCATGATAATCTCTTATATGGGATTTGTCGAAAGCCCTCTAAACCACATCCACTGGTTCCCCTCGTCAACTCTACTAGTTACATCCTCGAAGAATTCCAGTAGATGTGTCGAGCATGATTTCCCTTTCATGGATCCATGCTGACTCTGTCTGCTCCTGCATCAGTTTTCCAAGTGCTATGCTACAAAATCTTTTGTAATGGACTCTAATGTTTCTCCACTATTGATGTCAAGCGGACTGGTCTATAATTCCCTTTTTTTTTCTTCTTTGCCTCCCTTTTTAAAAAAAATAGTGGGATTACATTAGCTACCCTCCAATCTGTAAGAACTGTTCAGAGCCTATAGAATTTTGGAAGATGACTATGCATGTATTATTTTGGGGGCCACTTCCTTAAGTACTCTGGGATTTAGATTCAGGCCGTGGGGATTTATCGGCCTTCAATCCCATCAATTTTCCAACACTATTTCCCTACTAATACTGATTTCCTTCAGTTCCTCCCTCTCCCCAAACCCTGTGTTCCCCAATATTGCTTGTACTTTATTTGTGTCTTCCTTTGGGAAGACAACCAAAGTATGTATTTATTTGGTCAGCCATTTCATTGCCCCCATTATAAATTTCCCTGTTTCTGACTTCCGGTGACAGCATTTAAGCAGAGGTTGCATGTAGGGGGAAGCTCCTACTCGATATTTTGGGGTTTTTTTTGTACTTCAATGCCCGATCCCAGGGACAATTTTTATGAAATTGGTGTAGGAAGATATTGTGATGTCAAAGGCCCAGAAAACGAATGACAGAAAGAAGGGGACAAACAAATATCTGTTGTCGAGTGAGTCGATGTCTCGAGCAGAAAAAAAAGATGGTGGGAGAAGGAGCACAATGTGGAGCCGCTTCCCTCACAGCGGATTCACTGATTGAAGTGGTGTCCAGAGAATTTTAAAGGCTGTTCACCAAGCATATTTGAGGTGATGCGAAAGGAACTGATGGCTGTGATGAAAACGTGGCTGGAGGAGCTGAAGGCCCCAGTAAAAATGGCTGTGTCGAAGAATGCAGTCGAGATAAAAGAGCAAGGAGAAAGTTGAAAGGGCTGGAGGAGGAGAGGTAATGTCGCAGCACAGCAACCAGATCACTGATGGGTGAGGAGTTGTGGAGGATGGTGCAGGTGAATAAAGGGCTCAAAGCTAAGGTGGAGGACCTGGAGAACCGGTCAAGGAGGCAAAATCTTCGGATCATGGGTCTGGTGGAGGGACGGAGGCCGACCGAATACTTCGCAAGGATGCTGGCGGAATTGATGGGGGAGGGAGAACAGCCCTCTTGTTACGAGCTAGACCGGGCACATCGATCGCTGAAGTTGAAGCCGAAAATGAATGAGCTGCCAAGAGCAGTCATCCTTTGCTTCCACAAGTCTTGTACCAAGGAAAAGGGCCTAAACTGGGTGAAGCAGAGGTGTGAGGTGAAATGGGAGGGTGCTGGTATATGGATTTACCATGATTTAACGATGGATTTGGGGAAAAGGCTGGCAGCTTTCGGATGGGTGAAGGTGACACTCTACAACAAAGGCGTGTTATTTGGAGCGGTCTGTTCCATGAAGTTGAGGGTGGCGTACAACTCGAAGGATCTCTACTTCGGAGTGGCGGAGCTGTTCGTGAAGGCCAAAGGATTGCATCTGGAAATGAGACCTGGACTTGGGGGAAGGGACTGGGTTTAGTCTTTGTTTTTCGTTTATAGAGTTTTACATTTCTGTACTGGGTGGTGGGAATGTAGGGGTCTTGGGGTTGGTTGACTGTGGGAGGGTAGTCCAGCTGTGTTTACAGTTTGTTATAAGTGCTTTGGGCTTGGGTGTTATGTGCACTGGCTTTGGTGGGGTGTTTTTTTTTCCTGGGATTGGGAGGAGGAAGGTTCAGGTAGGGGCCCCCCGCAGTAGCAAGCAAAGATTGGCTGGTGAATAGCAGTGAGGTGGGTGGAGGGGTCACGGCTGTCAAAGTCTGGTTGAGCAGGTTTCGGTGGGCTTTGGAGGCGTGAAGGGGGATGTTCACCAGTGTTAAATTTTGTACTTGAGAATAAATGAGAATGAAGAGATTTATTTTCACTAAAAGGTGGAACTAGAAATCTGGGGGAGTCATTGCGTAGATAGTGCATCTTTGGTGTTGAAGATAACAGTTGTTCTCTTGTCTGGAAGCACATGTATGTACTATCAAAAAACTGTGTGCCTCTGGATGATTGTGCAATGATTTAACCTTTTTTATGTGCTGCTTGTTTTTCCATGTAATTTTGTTTCTTTGGTAAATATATGGAAATATTACGTTGTGTTTTAAAATTGTGGGCACAGGATTTTGTTTTATAAATCCAAAAATTCTACTTGAAGTATTTGCCAATGACTGTTATATTCCTGCCTTGATGATATATTTTTGTGTATCTTGACCTCTGTCACAAGCGTTCTTTTTTCTGGCTTTTCCAATTGGATACAAGAAATTCCCACAGGTACTGAAAGCTACAGTAGGTAATCTGGTATCAAAATGTTCAATTGTTTAATAACTAGATAAATGTGTGTTGGGGCTGGGGGGAGAATTAAATATTTATATATCCATTTATTTAAGGTTTTGGAAGTCATCAATGCTGTAATTGTTTGATGGATTTCTGTCTCTTTCTGTTTAACCTAGGTGCTACAGTGAAGCTGACGGCAATTTATTTTCTGGGCCTATTTATTCCTCATCTGCTGACCATGTATCTGTTTTGGGGAGCATTTGAAATGTTCACTCCCATCCTAGGTCGCAGTGGCACTGAAATACCTCCTGACGTTGTACTGGCTTCTATTATTGCCGCATACACTATCATTATAACTACCTACTTTGTAAGTGGTCATGTTACATTAGAGCGGTACAAGGAAAAGTGTTTTGAGGAACTGGGATGAAAGAAATAAACAACACCCTTTTAATTGACTTGTTTTAAGATTGAGGTTCTTTGCGTCCCTTTGCTGCTGCCAAGTTCGACTTTGACCTATGATACATTTGTGCATGGGTGTCTACACTTTCACTACTGCCGGGTGTAAACTAATAATTTGGTTAATGAAATGGATCATAGGAACACAGGAACAGGGCATTCTGCCCAACAGGTTTTGCCATTGCTCATGATTTGCACGATCCTCCTTGCATTTTCCTTCATCTCACCTGACCAGTATATCTTCCACTTTTGTCCCGTGCATCATGTAGCCATGATACATTAAGATAGTTGCTTGTGATACCCTCTGAATAAACCTGTTTGTTACTCCGTTAGAGCCTTGGTTGGTGGACATTCAGGTTCAACTCTGCATGATTCATTTTTGTTCCCCCCCCCCTTATTACTCTGCCCTCACTTTTGTCTCCAACATCAAAGGGGTTCTTTAAATTATGAAAATATCCAGTTTATATTTTGTGAAGGCATTAAACAGTTAAAAGTGATCATTTTTACTATAGCTTGGGTGCATTATTATTTGATTGTTCACCATTTTAGAACATCACCATCCAATCCAATTCTGCTGTTCCTTGACCAATGTCCATGTGCCCAGGCAAGTTATCAGGAGTGGGAAATCAGGCCGATTATCACCCGCCCTTCCTCTACCCGGGACTGCTTTAATTTTCAATTGGAGTTGTACATCTTTAGCCAAGTTAATGTGCTGTAAAGTTTTGTCTGTTTACTCACAAAATATTTTCTGTTTCCAGGTGAGCCTGATTTATCTGTGTAGAAGTACAAAATGGACTCTGTTGGGTTTAGTGACTGTGTTTCTGGTCTCAGCAACTCTAGTTTGTAGCGGAGCATTTTTTCCATACACATCAGACCCTGCTGGACCACACCCCAAAAGAATCTTTCTTCAGGTAAGAGACGCTGTAAGATTACAGTATAGTTGCTAGGTCGAAAAAAGAGGCATTTTAAAAATGTAGGCACATTCTGTAGGGAGTGTGCCTGGAGCAAGATCCCACAAACAGCAATGTGATTATTAGTGAAGGGACGATGTTGGTTGAGGGATAATATTGGTCGGGACACTGGGGAGAACACCAAACCCCATCTTTTGCATCCACTCGAAAGGACAAATGTGCCATCTGAAACACAGCACCTCCGACATTGCAGTGGTGCCGCACTGGATTGTCAGCCTTGATTATGAGCTGGAGTGGGACTTGAAGCCATCTTCTGGCTGAGGTGAGAGTACTATCATTGAGGTTAAAAAACAAATGGAAAATGCGGTGAATACGCCAGTAGGTCTGGCAGCTTCTATTGAGAGGGAGAGAAACAGAGTTAATATTTCGGGTTGATAACCTTTCATAGAATTTACAGTGCAGAAGGAAGCCATTTGGCCCATCGAGTCTGCACCAGCCCTTTTGGAAAGAGCACCCTACCTAAGCCTATAGCTCCACCCGATCCCCGTAACCTCACCTTACCTTTTTTGAACACTTAAGGGCAATTTAGCATAGCAAATACACCTAACCTGCACATCTTTGGACTGTGGGAGGAAACCGGAGCAACCGGAGGAAACCCACGCAAACATGGGGAGAATGTGCAGACTCTGCACAGACAGTGATCCAAACCGGGAGTCGAGCCTGGGACCCTGGAACTGTGAAGCAACTGTGCTAACCACTATGCTACCGTGCTGTCCCTTTGTCAGGACTGGAAGGAGATGGAAGAGGTTTTTCAGAGGCAGAGAAAGGGGCAGAATGTTGGGGATGAACAACATACAAGGTCTGTGATGCAGAAGGCAGGAGATTAAATACGTTACGGACACCTAGACAGATCACAACCATGGCTACGATACTGCACCAAAGCTTTAATACTTTTTTAAGACTGTGTTTCAGCAGTGATTGCACAAGAAATAAGGCATTGTTATTTAAGAAACAAAACTTTATTAAAACAAAAGAAAAACTGTATTTAAACTTCAAACCTAAGACCTAACAAGAACAGCTGACATGTATATTTTAACCCTAACACACGATTTCCCATTAACACCACGTAAAGTGACCATACAGCTCTAAGTTCCACTTACATAGACAGGCAAACTTGATACTTGCATGCACAGAACGCATCTTGCTGGGAGTGAAGCTCTTTCAGACCTCTCTCCGAAATCCTGTCTCAGTGGTAGCTTCTCATAAACTTTCCCTGTCATTTTCCAAATCCTTCTGCCCCACCTGTTCGAACAGGATCCTTTTTTTCTCGCTGAGAAATACCCAAGCCCAGCCCCCCCCCCCCCCCCCCCCCCCCAACAATGGTTCTGTCCAGGGGTGTCCAGACTTCAATTCATCATTGCTATCTGGCTTTTGGTTGCCTGTTCCCGTTCACACAAAAGAACAGGGCCATGCTCTGAATAAGCAATTAACCTCCAATTTACAGACAAAGGAGCTCATCAGAATGATGAGTGAAATAGTCACCAGCAGAATGAAAATAGTCCTATGTCGAGCATGTTTAGCCGGGTGATTCCCAGCTAAACGCCCTGCCGAGACTGCACTTAGTCTCATTTCCTGCACGGAGGAGCTCCACTCACCAGTGCAAGAAGAGTAAAAATGGTGCCCCAATCTTGAGATCCCCTAATGTGACCCGGCCCCCCAATTCACCTATAATGGTGCCATCAAGCCACCCATGCCCCACCTGATGAGGGAAAGGCACATTTGGAGTGGGCAAAATCCCCACTGGGCACAGGCTGGCAATGCCAGAATGCCCAGGTTGCATCGGGGTGCCAGGGTACCACCGTGCAACTTTGCACCGCACCCAGCTAACAAACCCCCTGGGAGACCCCCCCCCCCTCCTTCAAAACCTGGACGTCTGGCCCCCGTTTGTGGAGACCAGTACTAACTGGCGCCTGCTCGGGGTCTCCCGAAATGAGAGGATTAGATCCCGCCACTTGGTAATTCCAGCGAGTGCATATAAAAGTCTGCCTGACTACAACATACACAAAATATGCAGTTTGGTTGGGATCCAGATCACGATATCCTGCAAGATCCTTTTAGATCTCGCGAGGTGAGGAATGGCGAGCTGGGTAAATCCTGGAAGAGGTCTCTCCCAGGATCTAGTCATTTCTCAATTCTGCCGAGACGCAGCCAGCAGATTGCGCCCAATATTTGTAATATGGTATTGGATATGAAACTGGATTTTGGCAACATGTTCACTTCTTTCCCCTTCTTCACTTCAGCATACAACAAGGACATTCCATGACCTTAACAGGGAAGTAATTAAGAAAGATTCTGGGATATGGATTAATGGATTTGACTACACCCTTATGTCCCATGTTACTCCACATATACCTGAAATAAACCATACAATAAGAAGTTCATGTGAGAATGCACCTTTTTGTGGATTTCCTTGGTTCTTACCTGTGAACGGCATTATCAGGTGAGGATTTCTATCTCTTGGGATGTTGGCTGTCATTGGGACAAGTTGCTCTGCGTCGCCCACCCTTTGTGAAGTTTGACGTTAAATGTCAGCAGTTTGTTTGACCATAGGGGACTTCATGGCCACGTTTTGGTTCACGATTGGCTTATATTTATCTGATGGGCCAAATGTGTAGAACCCATCTCAGAGAGAATTGAATGGAGCAGTCAAGCATGCTAGTGCAATAAAATATTTACCGCTGATGAACAGCAGCAGTTGTTAATGCTCAAACCGCCTGATTTGAAGAAATTTTTGCTCTATTTTATTCATCGGCTTTTTGCTGTTTTCTAGGAAGAACTGGTATCTGCCTGCTGCAGAATTTTCGCCCAAAACACCGGTTACTTTCAAACTGATTTCCAATAATAAGATGCCTTCAGAATCTAGGAGATTGACCTTTGAGGTGACAGGTATGAGAATGACTGAATTTTAGTTTCTGCATCCAAGTGTTGCCTGCGACTGATCCTAGTGTTCATGGACATTTTGCATTTAATTAAAATGACAAACGAGAATAAAAATTCAAAATCCAAAAATTATGCACGGTTATTATGAAGAAATGCAGAGGGACAGGTAGTATTGAGGAAGCAGGGGGGCTGTAGAAGGCCTTGGACTGGCTAGGAGAGTGGGAAAAGAAGTGACAGATGGAATACTGTTATGGGCCAGGGCTTAGAGAACAGCAAAGTCTATCATGGAGTTCACCTGACTCACAACTTATAACATATTTTGGTTATGGGGAGCACAAGTGACCACTTAACAGGTGTGATGCAACAGAGATCTAAAGAATAAAAAAAACAATGTTTATTCTATGAATCCAGTTAACATTTTATAAACACACAGTAAACATCTTGCCAACTACCAACATTGATAACCCCCCCAAAAGGTACAGTACTCTATAGGTAACCCTTAATAAACTTTCCTAACAACATCCATAAGCCAAAACACTTTTTAACAAAGACAGTAGGTTTAAATTCTCTACAGAGAACAGTTATCACTTTTAAATTATTAAGTGATGTAAACACCTTGTTTAACATACAGAGAGAGACCAGTATACATCTGCTTGGTTTGAATGCAGCTCTCCAACTGAAAGTGAAAGTAAACACAGAGCCAAAGAGAGCTTCCAGCTCAAAACAAAAGTAAAAATCAGAATCACATTCCAGCTCCACCCACACAATGACATTTGATAAAACACACTTTTCTTAAATGGACTCTCACATGACAATACAATACAATGTGGAAAAGTGAGAGGTTATGCACTTTGGTAGGCAGAATGGAGGCATGGACTATTTTCTAAATGGGAACAGGCTTGGGAAATCAGAAGCACAAAGGAACTTGGAGCCCTAGTTCAGGATTCATACAGGTTCAGTCGGCAGTTAAGAAGGCAAATGCAGTGTTAGCATTCATATAGAGAGGGCTAGAATACAAGAGTAATCATGTAAGTCTGAGGCTGTGTAAGGCTCTGGTCATACCCCATTTGGAGTATTGTGAGCAGTTTTGGGCCCCATATCTAAGGAAGGTTGTGCTGGCCTTGGAAAGGGTCCAGAGACGGTTCACAAGAATGATCTCTGGAATGAAGAGCTTGTCATATGAGAAGCAGTTGAGGACTCTGGAGAGAAGGCAGGAGAATGGAGGTGAGAAACATATCAGCCATAATTGAATGATGGAGCAGACATGATGGCCTAATTCTGCTCCCAGGTCTAATTGAAATCTTGAGTTTCTAACTCCAAAAATGTTTTTGCACAATTTTGTGGGTTTTTTAATTTAAAATTTCCAGTATGTTTTAAATCCGAGCCTGGTCACCATATTTTTCTTTAGCTTTAGTTTTGCCCCATATTGACGTCTTTATCTAGGCTTTTGGGTGTATTTTGTTGCTGTGTTAATATTGTCCGTCTATTGTGTCACTATGAATCAGTTCTTATATTTCCAATTTTAAACTTAATTCAACAACAGTTTCATCTTCAGTATTTTGCTAAAGCTATAGCAAGTAATAGCTTTAGCAAGTAATAGCCACTTAACTAGCGAAGTTAATGTGGCAGCAGTAATGTGATGTATGTCAGATACATTCCTCTGTCCCCTCCATCAATTTTAGCTTGCTGTATAGAGCCACCTCATGGCTGATCTGTGTACTGCAATTTTACCGACTCTCAAGACTATGATTATCAAAGTATTTTTTTTTAATTGTAAAGCTAATTCCGTTGCATTGCTTGTGAGTCCCTGAGTCACAAATTATTTCATTTCTCCTCATCTTTTGATGTACATACAGACCCAATTTAAAGTTGTATCACAGATATATTTATTTTAAACCCCTGAGGTACTTTAATCTGTTACTCGTGGTGATGAACATGTTAAAACTGTGCAGGTACAGAATCTGAAATCCAGCAATCTGAAGACCACTTGTATATCCGGAAGTTAGACATTTCTTAAGCTGCCATGCATGATTTTCTATTATGGTTAGATGAGTGAAATAACTTGCAGCTTGTTGGGCTAGGTGCTACACTGGTGTAGTTTTTGGCTCTGCACACCTGTATTTTCCCTTTTTCGTGTGATCCTAGCGACTTTGGACCCAATCCGTCCCATGACCCAAAACCCGGCAAGATCCTAAATCCAGTACGGAGGGTCTAAAGGTTGCTGATTTTCAGACACTATCTGCCTTGTGTAAATAAATTTTAAAAAGGGAGCATAGTGGGAGGGAAGAGTACTTGAAGAGAGCATCAAGGGTTCTGTAATTTTGTTTAGAAAAATTGTGAGTATTAACCAACCACTGATATTTGTTCATGCTTTGTGTAGGTCCCAGTCACATGACACTGTACATTCGGGCACTTGAAGGAACTCGCTTGATCCAATCATCTTTTGGGGATGTGTCTTTGTACAATAATTATGGAGATTATTTTGTTTTCTATTCCCACGGACTACAGGCTCCAGCTTGGAAATTTTGGTTGGAGATCCAGGTAAACCAGTTCATTCCCAGCAGCCTGTATGCTTTGCCTTTCGGTGGTCAGGTTGTCTGTGGCCCTGCAGATCCTCTCCCAGTCTGTAAATTTGCAAGCCTAGTCAGTTGGTAGCACTGTTCAACTGAAGAGCCAAATACTAAATAACAATGGGAGGTGGCGGCTTGGTTAACTAACTGAACTGCTGCCTGCTAACTGGGCTAGATATAGTTGCCCTTTTACAGTCTACATTTGGAATGAATGTCCTCTGCTTAACTGTGATCTAAAAGTGAAGTAGGTCAAGGTATCTGTCACACAACATCAACTCCTTTGTCACAGACAGAATGAGGATATATTTATTGTAGCAGCAGATCGGCCTATTCAAGTAATGTGCTGTATAACTGACTAAAAAAATACATTGGTGGATAGCAGATAATTGATTAGAAAAACACTAAATCGGTTTGCTCAGCAGAACCAGAAATATGTTTAGTCTGATGTGGTTCAAACTGGATATATTGTATCAAACTTTCTGTCGAACACCTCCACACATTAGTATAAAGCATTCTATCGGTGAATGTACAAATTTTTTAATGAACAGGTATTTTTCTTAATAAAGTAATTGAGTAATTCTGCAGCTGCCAGTATTCATCTGAACATTCCTGCACCGTGTTATGTTTTTCAGACTCTTGACCTGATGCCCGATGGCATGGTTGTTATTGCTGTCGCTTCTCATCATTTTTTTGGAGAAGATCAAAGAACCGCCGAATTAATTGCTCTGGAAAAGAGATTTCCAGAATGGTGCGTTGTATCCAGCTGGTCCAGCTCTTATAACTTGTTTGTATTCTAACACTCAGGGTCAAATAGCTACCACCAGGTGGGATAGATTTGAATAAAGTATAGCACGGTTGGGTGTGAGACATAGAATACTCTTAAGGTGGTGCACATGAATGAGGGACTAAAATGTCTAAATAATTTGGTGACAAAATATCCCAAAAATTTAAGGTTGCTCAGTGTAATTGTCAGTGAAGCTAGTGTTTCACATGTGAAGAAAGGTTTGAGCAAGCTGCTGCGAGGATCTCCTGGTCATCAGACCATCTGTTTGTTGATCAATTTGATTATTGTGACGATGGCTGTAAAATGGTCATGTACAGTACTTTTTCCCCCGCTGATGACCAGCACATTCAGTCCCTTAGTTGGACCTTGGGATTCTTTGATGTGAATTGAAGATCACTTCGATGGGTAAAAGATTCCAAATGCCTGTGTGTACACATGCACAAGCAGCCACAGTTATTTTAACTGTGTACCATAGTTTTCAAGATGTATAATGAGCACTCTGAAATAATGCACATTTAAAACTTGATGTGGAGATGCCGGCATTGGACTGGGGTGAGCACAGTAAGAAGTCTTACAACACCAGGTTAAAGTCCAACATGTTTGTTTCAAACACACGCTTTCGGAGCACTGCTCCTTCCTCGGGTGAATGAGGTGAATTCACCTGAGGAAGGAGCAGTGCTCCGAAAGCTAGTGTTTGAAACAAGCACGTTGGACTTTAACCTGGTGTTGTAAGAGTCAGGTATAGTGAATATGAGCAAATGAGGTGAAGTAATGTTAATATAAAAAAAAATCAACTGTGCACCTCTTTGTTTTTTCTCTCTCCCTCCCCTTCTCATGCAAAGAATTTGGAACATAAGAGCCTATGAATCAAATAACAAACTGGAATATTTTCAGCTAATTGTTTTCAGGGAAATTCTGGGGAAACCCAGATGATTTAAAAGCTGCCCCCTGCGATGTCAGTGGGCTAATTGCAAAGTTGATGTGCAGGGGGATAAGTTGCTGCTTGTGGCAGTATTAAACATGAGACCATTCTAAAGATGTTCCATATCTGGACCTGGGATAATTGCTTTCTGTGCCAGCATGAGGCTGCCTTGGTGTTACCGTGCAGCAGGGCTAGCTTTCTCTCCCTTTCTTTCTGAGCAGGGCAGAGTAAGCAGGCCATAGAAGTGGGCTTGAACTCATTCTCAGCCACTGGTGCTGTGGATAGTTGAATTCACTAGCTGCAATTGAGCAGGCCAGAATGGAGACCATCTCAGCAGCAAGCAGCTGGACTGCTTGGAATTTTGAATAGAATTTAGCATGGCACAGTAGAAGTATGTTGAAGAGTGCACATAATTCAAATTCCGAAGAGCTTATTGGAATTGGTTCCCTGTATGGTCTGGAACCACACTTTCTTGAATGCTGCGTAATAGGCATCATAGTGAAACCAAAATACAGATGTATGGTAGCACTGGTTTGTTCTGATGTTTCACTTGTTTGGATGTTGCTGGGGACTCCTTAGCATAACGTTCCACATTGATTTTACGCTGAGCACTGTTTGGTTTACATTAACGTCTACACGGGGGTCAATGGAATGATTTCC
Organism: Scyliorhinus canicula; assembly: GCF_902713615.1. Classification (NCBI taxonomy): domain Eukaryota; kingdom Metazoa; phylum Chordata; class Chondrichthyes; order Carcharhiniformes; family Scyliorhinidae; genus Scyliorhinus; species Scyliorhinus canicula. The sequence goes on along the minus strand of NC_052153.1, from coordinate 21,278,833 downwards.
AATGTTATTTCAGTATGAAATTTATTTTGCACTAATTTTTCACTCAGGTTTGAATCAAGTGCTTTGCAATTTACGGGAGCCGAAATAATGAAAATGGCACTGATGATTTAGGTGTAAGTTAAACAAAAACAACTTGGGTTAAATTGGTGTTAACGATAGTCTTATGGTGTTGATGACTTCCATTTTTTAGGTGGTTTTGTTAAGGCGATGTACGTTCATAGCAACTGTTAAACATGATTTTAAAAATTGGCTGGTTTCTAGGTTTACGTACTTGATTGATTTCTGTAATCTTTTCCGGATGAAACAATAGAGTGAGGAAGGATAAGTGGGGAAATTGTTCAAGAGCACATTGGGATGTGTCATTGAATACATTAGAAAATAAAATAATTTTGTGAAAATGTTTTTTGAAAGCTTGTGGCATCATTTAAACCCATTCAAAAAATTCATTATTTCCTTCCAACTCACCTAGATTATTCTCGTTATCAAGGTAGTAGTTGACAAGAGTGTGGCATAAATCAGCCCCGGAAAAATTTAAGTCAAAGGGAATTGAGGGGAAACCTCTACTTGCTGGAGTTAGATTGGGCACAAAGGAAGGTGTTTGTGGTCATTGGAGGCCAATCGTCGCAGCTCCAGGACATCACTGCAGATGTTTCATGGGCAGTGTCTAAGGCCCAGCCACCTGAAGCTGCTTCAACAATGGCCTCCTTCCATCATAAGGATAGAGCTGGTGATGTGTGCAGATGATCTGAGTTTTCGGTTCCATTTGCAATTCCTTTAAGAAATGAAGCAATTTTTACCACATGCAGCAATACTGGGCAATATTCAAGTGGCACTTAGTCAATCATATTTGCCAAATATCTCGAACAAGAAAGTCTCCACTTGCCGATGACATTTGCTAGCATCACTATTGTTGAATCGCCTACCATCTAAATCCAGGGCAATGGTCACTAATTGACTAAGATTTAACTGGACCAACCATATAAATATTGTAGCTACAAGAACAGATCCGAGGGTAGGTCACCTCTTTACTCTCCCTAAAGCGGTTCTACCACCTACGAGGCATAGGTCAAGAGTGTGATAAAATACTGTCCATTTGGGTGGCACAATGGTTGGCACTGCTGCCTTACAACACTGAGGACCCAGGTTTGATCCCAGCCCCGGGTCACTGTCCGTGTGGAGTTTGCACATTCTCCCTGTATCTGCGTGGGTCTCATCCCCACAACCCAAAGATGAGCAGGGTAGGTGAATTCGCCATGATAAATTGCCCCTTAATTGGAACAAAATAATTAGGCACCCTATTTCTTTAAAAAAAAAAAAATTTAATGTCCATTTGGCTGGATGAGAACAACCTAAGAACTGCGGCACCATCCAGGACAAAACAACCTGCTAGATCCATCACATTAGACTCTGAGCTACCTCTGTTACCTGGAATACCTGGTGGCAAGAGTGTCTGGGAATACCACCACCTTCATTGCTCCTCAAGATCTCACACTAGCCTGACTTGGAAACATACTGCCCTCCGTTCATTGTTGCTCGATTAAAATTCTGAAACCTCTAAGGATGCTGAGGGAAGTGAGGGTAGAAGTTGCAGAGGCTCTGAGGTTAATAAGCTGGGCTTTGTAAATAGCGCAGAGTACCAAAGCAAGGAAGTTATGATGAAGCTTTGTTTAAAACCTTGGTTTGGCCTCTGCATTGTGGCCAGTTCTGTATGATAACGTGATGATATGTGTCAAGTACAGCTGCGTGATCGGCTGGCTAGCTTACTGCGAAGAGGGAGCAAAGTGTCTAACCTTCTCCCACCACTACTCAGTCTCTGGATCACCAAAATCTCCTGTGTGCCTCCTTGTGGCAACCTACACCCTTGGCTGAACTCCCAAGAGCTCTCAGGAACAGTGGCCCCCAGATATGCAATATGCAGGCCCACTGCCATGTGAACACGTCAAAGAACAATACAGCACAGGAACTGGCCCTTCGGCCCTCCAAGCCTGCACCGACCACATGTCGTATCTAGCCCAACTGCCTGTATCCTTCTAAACCCCATCTGTTCATGTGCCTATCCAGATAAGACTTAAAGGTCGCTAACGTATCTGCCTCAACCACCTCTCGAGGCAGTGCATTCCAGGCCACCACCACCCTCTGTGTAAAAAAAAACTTGCCCCGGACATCTCTACTGAACCTTTTCCCCCGTGCCCCCTTGTAATAGTCATTTCCGCCCTGGGAAAAAGCCTACAAGTGTTTATCCTATCTATACCCCTCATGAACTTTATAAACTTCTATTAGGTTGCCCATCAGCCTCCATCGTTCGAGGCAGAACAATCTCAGTTTATTCAATCTCTCCTCATAGCTAACACCCTCCATACCTGGCAACATCCTGGTAAACCTGGTCCCAGTTATGAACGGTATGCACTGTACTATCGCTTGATGAAGAGCTCGGCACAAGCATTGCAAAGACAGCTAACTTTGGCCAGCTAAACTGGCATGGGAAAACAACAAACTGATCTGCAGGAACAAAGGTACTAAGGCCTGTGTCCTTGATGCATTGCGACATGACAGTGCAGCCTGGGCAACATACATATATCCATCGAGGAAAAAGGCTCATTAATTCCCATCTCCTGTCACATGGAAACACTGAATCAGCTATTGTCGGGCAGCCATGCCAGCTCTAATCAATAAAAAAATACTTTGTTGGCTTGGGCATGTGAACAGGGTGGATGTTAGTTGCAGCCTCGAGGATATGCTCTCGGGGGATGAAGCCCATGTCCAGAGTCCAGCCCAAAGCTCTGATTCAAGGAGACTGTCAAAAGAGGCATGCAAGCCCTCAACATCAATCATGACAAGTGGGGACTTGTGAGCGGACAATTAGTGCAAATGACACCAGCTGTGGGTGAAATTCACCATGACGAGACCTGGTTTCAGAAGCTCCAAAGCAGATGCCAGCCCCGTAAACAGGATATCGGCAGAGATAATCCAGCACCGTCAGGAAGGGACCACTTCCCGTAACAGACTTTGTCTTTTCTGAACTGGCTTATTCATGTTTTTCCTGAACTGGTTTGTTCAGTCATAAGTACAGCAGATAATTTTGAGCTTGCATTCCCATCCTCTCTTGCAGATGGAAGGATGCCAATGTGGGCACCCCACTTTTGAAAGAATGTAAGGGAAGAATAAAGGGCTTTATGAGCACTCTTCCAGATATAAGAAACTTTATGGATAAATTGAAAAAGCTTGGAGAACATAATAAGAACATAAGAACTAGGAGCAGGAGTAGGCCATCTGGCCCCTCGAGCCTGCTCCACCATTCAATGAGATCATGGCTGATCTTTTGTGGACTCGGCTCCATTTTCCAGCCCGAACACCATAACCCTTAATCCCTTTAGAACATAGAACATAGAACAGTACAGCACAGAACAGGCCCTTCGGCCCTCGATGTTGTGCCGAGCCATGATCACCCTACTCAAACCCACGTATCCACCCTATACCCATAACCCAACAACCCCCCATTAACCTTACTTTTATTAGGACACTACGGGCAATTTAGCATAGCCAATCCACCTAACCCGCACATCTTTGGACTGTGGGAGGAAACCGGAGCACCCGGAGGAAACCCACGCACACAAGGAGAGGACATGCAGACTCTACACAGACAGTGACCCAGCCAGGAATCGAACCTGGGACCCTGGAGCTGTGAAGCATTTATGCTAACCACCATGCTACCCTGCTGCCCTTCTTCAAAAGTCCAGAGTACTTTTCTTCAAAAAACTATCTATCTTTACCTTAAAAACATTTACTGAAGGAGCCTCAACTGCTTCACTGGGCAAGGAATTCCATAGATTCACAACCCTTTGGGTGAAGAAGTTCCTCCTAAACTCAGTCCTAAATCTACTTCCCCTTACTTTGAGGCTATGCCCCCTAGTTCTGCTTTCACCCGCCAGTGGAAACAACCTGCCCGCATCTATCCTATCTATTCCCTTCATAATTTTATATGTTTCTATGTATCCATGAGTGGTCTCAACCTCAAAGATTTGGAGAAGGTATCCATGAGGGGTCTCAACCCAGAAGATGGGGAGAAACTGTCCCTGTTAGTGAAAGGGTTAAGAACTGGGGTTCATTGTTTTAAGGTGATTGACAAAAGAAGCAACAGGAAAATGAGGGAAAGCTGGGTTAAGATATTAAGAATACCCTCTGAGGTGGAGGCAGATTCAATTGGGACCTTGAAGACAGCTGGATAATTCTCTGAAGTGAAAGCACTTGTAGGGCTACGAGGAAAGGTGGCAGAGTGGGACTAGGTGAGTTGCTCTTCCAGAGCGCCAGCATCAATTCTATGATTCTAACCACAACGTGGATGTACCTTCATCACATGGACTGCAACAGTTCAAGAAAGCTGCTTGTTTTCACCTACCCCAGGGAAAGCTTTGAGCCAAAAGAGATAGAATGCAAGTAGTTATAACTATCTGTTTACAGTAGTTTAGATCAAAACATGGAACTGTGAACTAGAAGCAACAATAAATGGCCAATGTTTTAAAAAAAATTTAGTTTACCCAATTATTTTTTCCAATTAAGGGGCAATTTAGCGTGGCCAATCCACCTACTCTGCACATTTTTGGGTTGTGGGGGGCGAAACCCACGCAGACACGGGGAGAATGTGCAAACTCCACACGGACAGTGACCCAGAGCCGGGATCGAACCTGGGACCTCAACGCTGTGAGGCAGCTGTGCTAACCACTGGGCCACCGTGCTGCCCTAAATGGCCCATGTTAAACAATATCATGCCACTGCAGCGGGTGGAGGGCCACCCATTGCCAAAGACACGTTTGCTCGCGATCACTGCAAAATGCAGTTCACATTCAAAAGTGATTTCCGGCAACGCGAGCATCGTAGGCATGTCGAGGTTCAAAATGCAAAGCGGGTGGAGGCTCACGCAACGAAAAGGAAACCTGGCAGGAAAGACTAAGTGGGCGAAAGAGGAAATGGATCTCCTTGTAGAGATGGAAATGTGGTATCAGGGCACTACAGCATAAAGAAACCAATAGCAGTCTACATTCCAACAAAACCAGTGCACAAATCATACCTTAGAATATGTTCATTGACCAGCCTCCATTACTCTACCTTTTCTCATCTCTGACTCAAAGGGGAGATGCTGAGGTCAATATTGGTACTAATATATATTTCTTTTTAAAAAATAAATGTAGAGTACACAATTCATTTTTTTCCAATTAAGGGTCAATTTAGTGCGGCCAATCCACCTACCTGCACATCTTGGGGTTGTGGGGACGAAGCCCACACAAACGCGGGGAGAATGTGCAAACTCCACATGGACAGTAATCCGGGGCCGGGATTGACCCTGGGTCCATGGTGCTGTGAGGCAGCAATGCTAACCACTGTGCCGCCATGCTGCCCTTACTAACATGTTTCTGTTTCAAAAATGGGTCAAAGGGATATGGGGAACGGATAGGGAGGTGGATTTAGGTAGGGGTTGGTTTTGCACAGGGCTAAATCGCTGGCTTTTAAAGCAGACCAAGGCAGGCCAGCAGCACGGTTCAATTCCCGTACCAGCCTCCAGCAAACAGGTGCCGGAATGTGGCGACTAGCGGCTTTTCACAGTAACTTAATTTGAAGCCTACTTGTGACAATAAGTGATTTTCATGTCATTTCATTTTTCATTCATTTCATTTTGAGAGCAGGAAGAGATCAGCCATGATCTGATTGAATGGCGGAGCAGGCTCGAAGGGCTGAATGGCCTACTTCTGCTCCTAATTCCTATGTTCCTAATGATGGAGATAGAAAGAAGGATGAAGTCCTGTAGGCAAATTTAAGGGACATTAGGAATAAATGAATAAGCAGGAGACTATGTTTCATAAACCAGACCTGGCCAACCAGAGCCAATTAGTTTGCTAGGACAAAGGAACCTGCAACCTCCCTTTTAGACTTAAAATGTAATAATTTCTGGATTATTGATGCTTTCATCTCTTGGGGTGTTGGGACCTGTAATAAACAGGTTGCACCTCAATGGACCTGGAACCAATATCATTGTGGGAGGTTTGCAACTGTTGGTTAGGGTTAGGGAACCTGAGAATAGATTCAGAAGGGGGAGAAGCATTGCTGCAGGTGGAAGGTAGAAGGTTAATGACTGAGTGTAGAAGGCAGAGGAAACAAAGGCTAACCTGTCGACCACTGTGTTCAGTCATTAGTGTTATTTATTTTCAATTTAAGGAGTCTAGTGAATAATGCAGTTGAACTCCACACAGTGACCCAAGCCGGGAATTGAACCCGGGTCCCTGGCGCTGTGAAGCAGCACTGCTAACCACTGTGCTACTGTGTCGCCCTTGATGGTACAGAAGTTCCAGTCAAAACAGTGTCGATGGGCTCCAGGAATTCAAACCTGGACAGATGTCCTTTGCTGTGTTGCTGCTGCATGGTAGACTGAAGAAAATGGCTGTCTGCGCTTTGCAGCTCCACAAGGCATTATTGCTGGTTCCACCAGCTAAGGATTCAATTTGCGTGCCTCTCACCTATCCACTATCCCTTTGTCAGTTTCTTACAGATTTTCATTCTTGTATGGACATTTAGCCACAACAATTCTTGTTGGTGAAACGTAAGCATGAACTCTCTACTTCTATCACAGGACAGACGGTGGCACAGTGGTTAGCGCTGCTGCCTCACAGCGCCAGAGTCCCAGGCTCGATTCCAACCTCGGGTGACTGTCTGGGTGGAGTTTGCACTTTCTTCCAGTGTCTGCGTGCGTTTCCTCCGGTTTCTTCCCACAGTCCAAAGATGTGCTGGTTAGGTGGATTGGCCATACTAAATTGGCCCATAGTGTCCAAAAGGTTAGGTAGGGTTACTGAGATGGGGTGGAGGCGTGGGCTTAAGTAGGGTGCTCTTTCTGAGGGCCGTGCAGGCTCAATGGGCTGAATGGACTCCTTCTGCACTGTAAATTCACAGAAAAGAAAATACTTGATATAATTGTTGATGGATCTTAGATGGTGTCAAACGTAAGCCCTAGCTATTTACTTCAAATATAAACATCCTGTGAGGTTTTATTAAACATTTTTCTAAAATTCAGTATACAAATTTGAGCTGATATTTCAAGTTATGGGTCCTAACCAATTTCTGAAGCTATTTATCTTCATTGAGGTGCCTTGGGTATACAACAGTTCCTGTCTATTCCCTGTTGGCAATGTAAGAATAAAAGCAAATTGCTGAAAAGCTGGAATGAAAATTATGAACGCTTATTACAGCTATCACGTTGCAAACTAGTTTCTACTACAAGAAGACCGTGCCAAGTTCAACTACGATAAAAACCTTAATGCTTCTTTGCTTGTTCTATAATCGATTAATAAAGTGAGAGGTTAAAAATCCTGGCTGCCTTCCAGAGCCAAGAAAAAGCGAGTGCGATCACTGTCAGGAAGTTCCTCTCTCCCCCCATTTGGCAATGAGTTTAAGGTAAATGTGGGAGGCCATACATTCCCCACCGGACCACTCCCCCTCCACCGCCACCCCCCCAAAAAAACCCACACATATAAACCCCCCCCCTCCCCCCACCCAGATAAGGAAATTCCTGGTGGAATTGTTAGAACCAGTAGAGTAAATAATTTGAAGAGGACATAGAAGATAGGGATGAAATGGTTAAAGCTGCTGCACCTTGTGGAGAAGCAGGGTAGGAATGGTGGACTCAAACCCAAACTGGTGACCTCCACTACCGTGAAGGACGAGGGCAGCAGATAAATGGGAACAGAACCTCCTGCAAGTCCCCCCCGCAAGAACACCCCATCCTGACTCAGAACTACAATCATTTTTCCTTCACTGCCGCTGGGTTAAAATCTTCAAACTCCCTTGCTAACAATTCAATGGGTGCACCTGCCCCACATGAACTGCAGCAGTTCAAGGTGGCTCACCAGCACCTACTCAAGGGCAATCAAGCATGCTGGCCTCGTGAGCACCGCCTGGACCCTGTGAAAAAAAGAAAAAAAGCTTGTGCGCAGGAACCCCTTGCAATTATGTCAAGGCATTGAGAATCTTAAAAATTGATACTGCAAGGTATAAGGAGCTGGTGGAGTTTGTAAAGTAAAAGGTATTAGGGATGCAGGCTACAGATATTTAGTGACCATCATGGGAAGATGTGCCGGCTGCAACACAAAAGCTAACCAGAGTCCGAACAATGTTACTTTTATTTATTATTCAGAGTTAAAGATGAAGGAGCCAGACTGTCATAGTAAACATGATCATGTGTCATCAGATTTCAGTTCAAACATCTGGAGGGTGCAGAAGGAAGAACCGACAGAGGGGAATGAGGAAATATAGAATTAGCTAGAATCAGGGGCTACGATGAATCTTGCTCTGGGAAATCCCTTGGTATAAACAAGTCCAAAAGGAACACTAAATCTATCAATAGAGAGTTGACAACTAGCCAATAGTCTTTCCTTAAACACACAAATTTATTTTTAACATTTTAGAGTATCCAATTCATTTTTTCCAATTAAGGGGCAATTTAGCTTGGCCAATCCACCTACCCTGCACATCTTTGTGTTGTGGGGGCGAAACCCACGCAAACACGGGGAGAATGTGCAAACTCCACACGGACAGTGTCCCAGGGCCGGGATCGAAACTGGGACCCCGGCACTGTGAGGCAGCAGTGCTAACCACTGAGCCACCGTGCTGCCCGCCTTAATCACACAATTGTTTCAGCATTGAAGGTGTCAATTTGGCCCATCGTGTCTGCACCCGTTCTCCAAGCAAGCATTATAGCTTAGTGCCATTCTCCTGCCTTTTCCCATACCCCTGCACGTTGTTTTTTTTTAATGAATTTTATTCCAAACATGTTCAAAAGTACAAAAACATGAATCAGAAACATCAACACTCCCATAGTTCATAGTTTGTGCACTTTCTTTTCCCTTTTCACCCCTTCCCACACCCCCACCCCACCCAGACACAATTCCTGAAACATTGTTTTGAACAGTGTCTCAAAGCCTCCGCTGATCCTTTCAACTCAAACTTGATATTTTCCAGCTGAAGAAAGTGGTAAAGGCCCCAGCCAGGCCTCCGCACCCACACACCCACAGCCAGGCCTCCGCCCGCCCCCCCCCCCTACCCAAGCCAGGCCTCTGCCGCCCCCCCCCCCCACCCCCAAGCCAGGCCTCTGCCGCCCCCTCCCCTCACCCCCAAGCCAGGCCTCTGCCGCCCCCTAACCCCCAAGCCAGGCCTCCGCCCCCCCCCACCACCCCCAAGCCAGGCCTCCGCCCCCCCCCCCACCACCCCCAAGCCAGGCCTCTGCCGCCCCCCCACCCCACCCCCAAGCCAGGCCTCTGCCGCCCCCCAACCTAGGCCTCTGCCGCCCCCACCCAGGCCAGGCCTCCGCCGCACTCCCAGCCAGGCCGCCACACCCCCAGCCAGGCCTCCGCCCCCCCCATCCCAAAGCCAAGCCTCTGCCACCCCACCCCCTGACCCCCCCCCCCAGCCAGGCCTCCGCCCCCCACCCCCAGCCAAGCCTCCGCCCCCCCCCCCACCCCCAGCCCCCCCCACCCCCAGCCAGGCAGCCACCCCCCAGCCAGCCCCCCCCCCAGCCAGGCCTCCACCCCCCCCCCCAGCCAGGCCTCCGCCCCCCCCCAGCCAGGCTTCCGCCACCCCCCCCCAGCCAGGCCTCTGCCCCCCCCCCCCAGCCAGGCCTCCACACCCCCAGCCGGGCCTCCGTCCCCCCAGCCAGGCCGCCGCACCCCCAGCCAGGCCTACGCCCCCCCCACCCCCCAGACAAGCCTCCGCCCCCCCCCCAGCCAGGCAGCCACCCCCCCGCCATGCCACCGCCCCCCCCCCCCCAGCCAGGCCTCCGCCCCCCCCCCCCCAGCCAGGCCCCCGCCCCCCCCCCCCCAGCCAGACCTCCGCCCCGCCCCCCCAGCCAGGGCACCACCACCACCCCCCCCAGACAGGCCTCCCCCCCCCCCCCCCCCCCCCCCCCCCAAGCCAGGCCTCTGCCGCCCAACCCCCAAGCCAGGCCTTCTGCCACTTCCCCCCCCTAACCCCCAAGCAAGGCCTCTGCCGCCCCCCCCCCCAAGCCAGGCCTTCTGCCACTTCCCCCCCTAACCCCCAAGCCAGGCCTCTGCCGCCCCCCCACCCCACCCCCAAGCCAGGCCTCTGCCGCCCCCCAACCTAGGCCTCTGCCGCCCCCCACCCAGGCCAGGCCTCCGCCGCACTCCCAGCCAGGCCGCCACACCCCCAGCCAGGCCTCCGCCCCCCCCATCCCAAAGCCAAGCCTCCGCCACCCCACCCCCTGACCCCCCCCCAGCCAGGCCTCCGCCCCCCACCCCCAGCCAAGCCTCCGCCCCCCCCCACCCCCAGCCAGGCAGCCACCCCCCAGCCAGGCCTCCGCCCCCCCCCCCCCCCAGCCAGGCCTCCGCCCCCCCCCAGCCAGGCTTCCGCCACCCCCCCCAGCCAGGCCTCTGCCCCCTCCCCCCCCAGCCAGGCCTCCACACCCCCAGCCGGGCCTCCGTCCCCCCAGCCAGGCCGCCGCCCCCCCCACCCCCCAGACAAGCCTCCGCCCCCCCCCCCAGCCAGGCAGCCACCCCCCCGCCAGGCCCCCGCCAGGCCACCGCCCCCCCCCCCCCAGCCAGGCCTCCGCCCCCCCCCCCAGCCAGACCTCCGCCCCGCCCCCCCAGCCAGGGCACCACCACCACCCCCCCCAGACAGGCCTCCGCCCCCCCCCCCCCCCCCCCAAGCCAGGCCTCTGCCGCCCAACCCCCAAGCCAGGCCTTCTGCCACTTCCCCCCCCTAACCCCCAAGCCAGGCCTCTGCCGCCCCCCCCCCAAGCCAGGCCTTCTGCCACTTCCCCCCCTAACCCCCAAGCCAGGCCTCTGCCGCCCCCCCCCCCCCCCAAGCCAGGCCTTCTGCCACTTCCCCCCCTAACCCCCAAGCCAGGCCTCTGCCGCCCCCCCCCCTCAACCCCCAAGCCAGGCCTCTGCCGCCCCCCCCACCAACCCCCAAGCCAGGCCTCTGCCGCCCAACCCCCCCAACCCCCAAGCCAGGCCTCTGCCGCCCAACCCCCAAGCCAGGCCTCTGCCGCCCAACCCCAAGCCAGGCCGCTGCCGCCCCCCCCCCCCCCAACCCCCAAGCCAGGCCTCTGCCCCCCCCCCCCCCAACCCCCAAGCCAGGCCTCTGCCGCCCAACCCCCAAGCCAGGCCTCTGCCGCCCCCCAACCCCCAAGCCAGGCCTCTGCCCCCCCCCAACCCCCAAGCCAGGCCTCTGCTGCCCCCCCCCACAACCCCAAAGCCAGGCCTCTGCCGCCCCCCCCCCCCCCAACCCCCAAGCCAGGCCTCTGCCCCCCCCCCCAACCCCCAAGCCAGGCCTCTGCTGCCCCCCCCCCCACAAACCCCCAAGCCAGGCCTCTGCCGCCCCCCCCCCCAAAGCCAGGCCTCTGCCGCCCCCCATCCAGGTCAGGCCTCCGCCGTCCCCCCCAGCCAGACCGCCGCACCCCCCCCCCCAGCCAGGCAGCCACCCCCCCAGCCAGGCCTCCGTCCCCCCCCAGCCAGGCCTCGCCCCCTCCCCCCCCCCCACCCCCCAAGACATGCCTCCGCTCCCTCCTCAGACAATCCTTCGCCTCACCCCCCCCCCCCCCAGCCAGGCAGCCACCCCCCAGCCAAGGATCACCACCATTCGGTTCTGCCCAACCTCTACCCCCACAATCTTAGATAGCGTCCCGAATACCGCCTCCCAGTATCTCTCCAACTTCTCATCGCCCCAGAACATGTGTGTGTGATTTGCCCACACTTCTCACACTCGTCTGCCACCCCCTGGAAGAACCCACTCATCCTCACCTGGGTCATATGCACCACCTTAAATTGAATCAAACTCATCGTCGTACACAAGGAGGTCGAAATTTTCCTACGCATCGCCTCACTCCACACGCCCCATCCTATATCCCCCCCCATTTCTCATTAATCCTCACCACCTTCACTCCCCCTTGCTCTCCCAGCCATTAATATATCACCAATCCTCCCCTCCCTCTCCACATCTGGGAGGATCAATCGCTCCAGCAGGGTATACTCCAGCAGCTTGGGAAACCCTTTCCACTCCTTCCGTGCAAAGTCCCTCAATTGCATATACCTGAACTCGTTTCCCTTCGGCAACCCCTCCCTCTCCTGCAGCTCTTCCAGACCCTCAAGCCTCACCTACCCCACCTCCTTCCACTTCCTATACATACCATCCATCTCCCCCAGCTTAAACCCGTGGTTCCCACACAACAGTGTCAGCACCGACAGCCCCTCCATCCTAAAGTATTTCCTCAACTGGTTCCACACCCTGATTGTGGACTGCACCACTGGGCCCCCAGTGTACCTCCCCAGCATCGTCACCATGGTGCTCAGGCTGGGCCCTCAACAGGACACCTCCTCCATCCTAACCCACCTCCTATCCACCACTGTCTCACCTTCTCCACGTTCACCACCCTGTAGTAATGCAGCAGGTTTGTTCCGTTTGTTCCTCAGCGACCACCTCCCCAAACACATCCCTCCATCCTCCCCGCCTTGCGCCAGCCCCACTTTCTGCCTCCGCCTCTGTATTCGGACCCACTTTGCCCTGGGTACCTTCCCCACCCATATCGCTCCGACCAGTTTCCGGAAAATGGTCTTCGGGATGAAGATCGGGAGGGTCTGGGAGCTCTGCAGAGCGTTCATCTTAATACCCTGGCCCCTCCCTGCCAATGTCAGGTGTAATGCATCCCATCTCCTAAAATCCCCCCCAACCTCCTTCACCAACGAGACCAGGTTCCACTTGTGCATCATCGGCCACTCCCTTGTCTCCTGGACCCCCAAATACCTGAACCTGTCCCTGGCTACCCTAATGGCAAATCCCCAGATTGGCTTCCCGACCCGTTGCACCTCACTCTGTTCGACTTTCAACTAATAACCCAAGAAGGCCCTGAACCTCTCCAATATGTCCATTATTCTCCCCGCACTCACCCGATGGTCCGTCGATCGACTCCCGGTGTTCCCTACTCCCCCTCACAAATCTTTGCCACTCTACTGACCCCCCCCCTCTTCCCCCCCCCCCCCCCCCCCCCCAGGGCCATCGCCAAGGGCTCTATCACCAGTGCAAACAACAGCGATGACAGCGGACACCCCTGCCTCATTCCCCTGTGCAACCCGAAACTCCATGAACTCATCTCATTTGTCCATACACTCGCCACTGGGGCCACATACAACAGGCACACCCACTCCACAAAGTTCGGGCCAAACCCAAACCTTCCCAGAATCTCAAACAGGTACCTCCACTCCACCCGGTCGAAAGCCTTCTCCGCGTCCATAAAGACCACCACCGTCAGTACCTGCCCCTTCGACAGGGTCATAACCACCTTTAATAGCCTCCTGACGTTACTGGAAATCTGCCTGCCCTTTAGGAAACCCGTTTGTTCCTCAGCAACCACCCCCAAACACATCCTTCCATCCTCCCCGCCGCTACCTTGGCCAACACTTTCACATCCGTGTTTAGCAGTGAAATGGGCCGGAGTGACCCAACACTCCAGCAGATCCTTTCCCTTGGATAACAAGAGATATTGTAGGCCTCGCCAAAAAGAAAAAGGAGGCATTTGTCAGGTCTGGAAGGCTGGGAACAGATGAAGCCTGTGTGGAATATAAGGAAAGTAGGAAGGAACTTAAGCAAGGAGTCAGGAGGGCGAGAAGGGGGTCACAAAACGTAATTGGCAATAGGGTTCAGGAAAATCCCAAGGCTTTTTACACATACATAAAAAGCAAGAGGGTAGCCAGGGAAAGGGTGGGCCCACTGAAGGATAGGCAAGGGAATCTGTGTGTGGAGCCAGAGGAAATGGGCGAGGTACTAAATGAATACTTTGCATCAGTATTCACCAAAGAGAAGGAATTGGTGGATGTTGAGTCTGGAGAAGGGTGTGTAGATAGCCTGGGTCATGTTGAGATCCAAAAAGACGAGGTGTTGGGTGTCTTGAAAAATATTAAGGTAGATAAGTCCCCAGGGCCTGATGGGATCAGCCCCAGAATACTGAAGGAGGCTAGAGAGGAAATTGCTGAGGCCTTGACAAAAATCTTTGGATCCTCAATGACTTCAGGGGATGTCCCGGAGGACTGGAGAATAGCCAATATTATTCCTTTATTTAAGAAGGGTAGCAAGGATAATCCAGGGAACGACAGGCCGGTGAGCCTTACGTCAATGGTAGGGAAATTACTGGAGAGAATTCGAGTCAGGATCTACGCCCATTTGGAAGCAAATGGATGTATTAGTGAGAGTCAGCATGGTTTTCTGAAGGGGAGGTCATGTCTCACTAACTTAATAGAGTTTTTTGAAGAGGTCACAAAGGTGATTGATGCAGGTAGGGCAGTGGATGTTGTCTATATGGACTTCAGTAAGGCCTTTGACAAGGTCCCTCATGGTAGACTGGTACAAAAGGTGAAGTCACATGGGATCAGGGGTGAGCTGGCAAGGTAGATACAGAACTCGCTAGGTCATAGAAGGCAGAGAGTAGCAATGGAAGGGTGCTTTTCTGATTGGAGGGCTGTGACTATTGGTGTTCCGCAGGGATCAGTGCTGGGACCGTTGCTGCTTGTAGTATATATAAATGATTTGGAGGAAAATGTAACTGGTCTGATTAGTAAGTTTGCAGATGACACAAAGGTTGGTGGAATTGCAGATAGCAATGAGGACTATCAGAGGATACAGCAGGATTTAGATCGTTTGGAGACTTGGGTGGAGATGGCAGATGGAGTTTAATCCGGACAAATGTGAGGTAATGCATTTTGGAAGGTCTAATGCAGGTAGGGAATATAGAGTGAATGGTAGAACCCTCAAGAGTATTGCAAGTCAGCGAGATCTAGGTGTACAGGTCCACAGGTCACTGAAAGGGGCAACACAGGTGGAGAAGGTAGTCAAGAATGCATACGGCATGCTTGCCTTCATGGCCGGGGCATTGAGTATAAGAATTGGCAAGTCATGTTGCAGCTGTATAGAATCTTAGTTACGCCACACTAGTGTTCAATTCTGGTCGCCACACTACCAGAAGGATGTGGAGGCTTTAGAGAGGATGCAGAAGAGATTTACCAGAATGTTGCCTGGTATGGAGGGCATTAGCTATGGGGAGCGGTTGAATAAACTTGGTTTGTTCTCACTGGAACGACGGAGTTTGAGGGGCGACCTGATAGAGGTCTACAAAATTATGAGGGGCATAGACAGAGTGGATAGTCAGAGGCTTTTCCCCAGGGTAGAGGGGTCAATTACTAGGGGGCATAGGTTTAAGGTGCGAGGGGCAAGGTTTAGAGGAGATGTAAGAAGCAAGTTTTTTTACACAGAGGGTAGTGGGTGCCTGGAACTCGCTGCCGGAGGAGGTGGTGGAAGCAGGGACGATAGTGACATTTAAGGGGCATCTTGACAAATACATGAATAGGATGGGAATAGAGGGATACGGACCCAGGAAGTGTAGAAGATTGTAGTTTAGTCGGGCAGCATGGTCGGCACGGGCTTGGAGGGCCAAAGGGCCTGTTCCTGTGCTGTACTTTTCTTTGTTCTTTTTTCTTATTTGGGATTAGTGTGATTGACGCCTGGGTCTGTCTCTCCAGCAGCTCCCCCTTCTCCAGCGCCTCACTAAACCCCCTCAGCAAAATGCAATGCCAATTCCGTCGGGAATTCTATATAGAACTCCGCCGAGGCCTTCCTCGACTTCAACCCCCTAATGCTATCCATCACCTCCCTCAACCCTAACAGTTCCTCCAGTGCTTGCCTCCTCACTTCATCCAGCCTTGGGAACTCCAGCTCATCCAAAAACAGCCCCATATCTCCCTCCTCACTGCCCGCCACGGCTTTGTACAGCTTATCGTAATACTCCCTAAACGTATCATTAATCTTCCCCGGCTCCCTGACCTCAGCCTCAGAATTTCCCAGGATGCGTCCTGCCTCCATAGCTGGTGGGCCTGTATACTGCTTGCCTTCTCTCCATATTCATATTGCACCCCACCCCCCCCTCGCCCTCCATAGCTGCCCCACTGCCTTCCCCATTGTCAGCCTGACCCAGTAACCTATTTCTCTCCGCCAAACCCTGGTGGGAGCTTTCGAATACTTCCTGTCCACCTCGACTATCTCATCCAACAACCATCCATTCTCCTCCCTCTTCCTCCTATCCCCGTGCATCTTGAACAAGATAGCCTCCCTCTGAACTACTGCCTTCAACGCCTCCCAGAGTGTGGTCGCCGGCACCTCCCCATTCTAATTCAGCTCCACATAATCTCTGATGACCGAACGCACCTTCTCAGAACCCCTTGTCCGTCAAAAGCCCCGAATCCAACCTCATCCCGGCCTCTAGCTGAGTCTTCGAGCTCAGTCTAACCTCCAACCAGTGTGACGCATGGTCTGAGATCACGATTCCCACGTACTCCACCCCCACCACCACTGCTCAGCTCACAATGAAAAAGTAAATTCTGGAGTGTACCTTGCACACGTGCGAGAACCCCTCTCCCCCTGGGTTCCTAAACCTCCACTGATCCACCATTCCCATTCGTTCCATAAACCCTCCCAGTTCCTTTGTCATCCTCAGCCTTCCCATTGACTTAGGACTTGACCTATCCTCCCTCGGTTCCAATACACAATTAAAATCAGCCCCCCTCCATAATCAACTGATGCATGTCCTGCTGAATCCCCCCCCCCCCCCCCCCCCCCCAACTCTCTATTTTGTGAATCCCCCTGCCCCCACCCGAACAAAGACTCACCTCGAACCACAGGTCTCCTCCCCCAAAGACAAACAGAAAAAACACAGCCCCAGGCAGCAGCAGGAGGAGGGTAAGGGGGACGGGGGCGATTGGGGCAGCAGGACGGGGACAGCCATCCCCTTACAAACCTTTCACCCCTGCTACCCTTTCTCAACCACACAGTAAAAAGAAGAAAAACCCTCCACATCGGCGGAAAAGAAAAAAAATCCCCCTCTCCTTTCAACCCCCACTCTATCCATATTCTCAATTACTTCAAAGTGCCAGCACCTCCGTCTCCCAAAATTGTTCAGTTCAGTTCTCCCCCAGTTTATGCTCCTTGATAAAGCCATTGGCCCCTTCTGGGGTCTCAAAATAGTATTCCCGGCCTTCATAGGTCACCCAAACCTGATCCACTGTCGATACAGTACTGCCTTGGCCCTGTTGCACCCCGCACGCTATTTTGCCAGCTCATATTCAAGGTCCTGGTATATTCGGATCTTGTTCCTCTTCCATTCGCAGTTGTGCTTCTCCCTAGCCCACTGCAGAATCTTCTCCTTCTCCACAATCACCGCCTATGGCTACTCCCCTGCTCTAGGCCTTTGCCTCAGAAACTGTGCACTCTATCCACCTCAGGGGCCTTGTCCAGCACCCCCTCCACCACCGGCCCCTCCAGCATCCTCAAAACGTACTTCATGGCACTTGCACCTTCCATTCCTTCAGGCAGACCCATTATCCGCAGATTCTGCCTTCTCAACATATTTTCCTGTTCCTCCACCTTTACTGTCAACGTCGTGTAAAGGTCTCCTAAGAGCCCACCTCTGCCTCCAGTGCCGCCACCCGATCGCTGTGGCCCGACATCACCCTCTCAATCTCTCAGATCTGCGACCACTGTGCCTCTGAGCATTTCTCCACCCTCTTCATTGATCCCTTCAGGGGTGCCACAGCCCCTTTGACGGCCTTCGATCGATCCTCCTGCATCTCCTTCCTCTGCTGGCGGAGCTCTTCCTTGATGACGGCCATGAACTGCTCCATCTGGGGCTTTGCTACTTGAGCCAGGCCTTCCCCCTCCGCAATCCCTCCACTGGCTGCTGCGCCACATGTCTCTTCCACCTCTTGGCCAAGTCCTCACCTTCTGCCGAGTTTGGTAACCAGCAGACACATCACTCCCTGGGCGAACTTCTCCTCCGACCTTCAATTACAGTCTTCCGTCAAAGTTGCACCCTATTTTGGGTAAAAAGAGCTCTTTTCTGTGCCTTCAAGCAGGAGCTACCACTCACACGATGGCCACCACCAGAAGTCTTCCACTCAACTTCCTGATTTGTAATTATATCGCCGTTCCTTCACTGTCACTGGGTCAAAATCCTGGAACTCCCTCCCGAACAGCACTCACACAACATAGATTGCAGCGCTTCAAGGCTGCAATCCAGCACGGTAGCACAGTGGTTAGCACAGTTGCTTCACAGCTCCTGGATACCAGGTTCGATTCCCGGCTTGGGTCACTGTCTGTGCGCAGTCTGCACGTTCTCCCCATGTCTGCGTGGGTTTCCTCCGGGTGCTCCGGTTTCCTCCCACAGTCCAAAGATGTGCAGGTTAGGTGGATTGGCCATTCTAAATTGCCCTTAGTGTCAAAACAAAAGGTTAGCTGGGGTTACTGGGTTACAGGATAAAGGGGATAGGGTGGAGGCGTGGGACTTGGGTCGGGTGCTCTTTCCGAGGGCCGGTGCGGAGTCGATGGGCCTGTAAATTCTGCACTGTAAATTCTATGAAAATCTATAAGGCTCACCACCCCCTTCTCAAGGGCAATTAAGGATGGGCAATGAATGCCAGCCCTGTCAGCAACACCCACATCCTGTGAAAGAATAAAAAGTTACAATACATTTTAATCCCTTTTATTTGTGGTCATGTACGTTTTGGAAAATGACCAGGCAGGCTTGTAATGCTTTATGTATCCACTAGATGGCACTTAACACTTAGAAATTGCACAGCCATCACATCACATCTGCAGAAGACATTTCACACTCACATTCACAGTGAAGAAACACCCTCATCGTTGGCTCAGTGATGCGACCATCAATTCATGCGAAACAAGGAGTTGAAGTAAACTGTGGCTTTAATCGACTAAAGCAGTGCCTGCCTGCGACTGCTCTGCTACTGAGAGCCGTCTACAGGGCTACTGCTCTTTATACCTCCCCTCAAGGGGAGGAGCCAGGGGCGGAGCCCACAAAGGCACCAACATGATACATCACAGGTAATACCTTACAATGGTCCAAAGGTGGAGCCCTCATGGGCAACAGCGTGATGCAGTGGCATACATGGTGAATGGTTAATGCAATACATTCACCACATTCACCCTCTGTTAAAAAAATGAAGTCCGGCGGGGGTGAAGGGTTCACAAGTTCAGCCTGTCCGGCGCCTGGATCGTGCGCTGTGATCGCCGAAGCTCTGGTATCACAGCTGGCCCGGGTGTCGAACTCATCCGTGTGGGCATGGGTAGTGAAGTTGCCAGTGCGGGTACAGACGCGGACTCCAAGAGCGCGTCTTCTGGAGCTTCGTTCCTGTGGGTCGGTGAAGGGGGGATGGGGGGGCGGGAGGGGGTGCGGGTGCCATGTAGGGGCGGGGGCGCTGGTCAGCGTAGGTTGGGTAGGGTAAGTTGGGGTGGCGGTGGTAGTGGAACCTGCGGGTGCTAGGTCCCAGAGAGAAACCATATCCTGTCGGCCGTCGGGGTGTTCTATGTATGCGAACTGGGGGTTGGTGTGTAGGAGCTGGACCCTCTTGACCAGGGGGTCTGACTTATGGCTCCTGACCTGTTTGCGGAGTAGGACAGGCCCCGTGCCTTCAGCCAGGATGGAAGTGAGGCCCTGGAGGTGGATTTCCTGGGGAAATCAAACAGGCGGTCATGAGGGGTCTCCTTTGTGGCCGTGCAAAGGAGGGACCTAATGGAGTGGAGCGCATCGGGGAGGACCTCCTGCCAGTGGGAAACTGGGAGATACCTAGACCATAGGGCCAGGAGGACGGCCTTCCAGACCGTCGCGTTCTCCCTCTCCACCTGCCCGTTTCCCCGGGGGTTATAACTGGTTGTCCTGCTCGAGGCGTTGCCCTTACTGAGCAGGTACTGACGCAGTTCGTCGCTCATGACCGATGAGCCCCGGTCATTGTGAACATATGTGGGGAAACCAAACAGGGTGAAGACACTATGTAGGGCTTTAATGATGGTGGCAGCGGTCATGTCGGGGCAAGGGATTGCAAAGGGGAAGCGGGAGAATTCGTCACTGACATTGAGGAAATATGTGTTGTGGTTGGTGGAGGGGAGGGGCCCTTTGAAATCGATACTGAGGTGCTCAAAGGGCCGGGATGCCTTTACCAGGTGGGCCTTATCCAGACGATGGAAGTGCGGCTTGCACTCCGCGCAGATCGGGCAGTCCCTGGTCATGGCTCTGATCTCCTCAGTGGAGAAGGGCAGGTTGATGTAGTGGAGAAGTCGGGTGACCCCCGGGTGGCAGAGGTCATCGTGGATAGCCCGGAGTCGGTTATCTTGTGCGCTGGCGCATGTGCTGCGGGACAGGGCATCTGGGGGCTTGTTGAGCTTCCCTTGGACGATATACTATGTCGTAATTATAGGTGGAGAGTTCAATCCTCCACCTCAAGATATTATCATTCTTGATTTTGCCCCGCTGCGTATTATCGAACATGAAGGCTACCGATCGTTGGTCGTTGACGAGGGTAAACCTCCTACCAACGAGGTAGTGCCTCCAGTGCCGCACGGCTTCCACGATGGCTTGGGCTTCATTTTCGACCGAGAAGTGTCAAACTTTAGAGGCGGCGAGGGTACGTGAAAAAAACGCTACAGGCCTGTCTGCCTGATTGAGGGTAGCGGTAAGGGCAACCTCTGATGCGTCGCTCTCCACCTGGAAGGGGACGAACTCGTCCACCACGCTCATCGCAGCTTTGGTGATGTCAGCCTTGATGCAGCTGAAGGCCTGGCGGGCCTCAGCCGCCAGTGGGGAGATGCTGGCCTTGATTAGTGGGCGGGCTTTGTCCGCATAGTTGGGGACCCACTGGGCATAATAGGAAAAGAACCCGAGGCACCTTTTCAGGGCCCTGGGGCAGTGGGGAAGGGGGAGTTGCAGGAGGTGGCACATACGGTCAGGGTCGGGTCCTAGAACTCCGTTTTCCACGACGTAGCCGAGGATCGCTAGTCTGGTTATGTGGAAAATGCTTTTCTCCTTGTTGTAAGTGAGGTTAAAGGTTTGGGCAGTTTGGAGAAATCTCTGGAGGTTGGCATTGTGGTCCTGCCGATCGTGGCCACAGATAGTGACGTTGTCCAAGTACAGAAATGTGGCCCGCAGCCCAACTGGTCCAGCATTCGGTCCATGGTTCTTTGAATGACCGAGAGCCCGTTGGTGATGCCGGAGGGAACCTGGAGGAAGTGGAAGAGGCGGCCGCCTACCTCAAAGGCGGTGTCGTTGCGGTCCCGCGTGAGGATTGGGAGCTGGTGGTACGCAGACTTCAGATCCATGGTGGAGAACACCCGGTAGTGCGCAATCTGGTTAACCAGGTCTGCGATCCAGGGAAGGGGGTACGCATCAAGGTGCACGTACCGGTTTATGGTTTGGCTGTAATCTACAACTATCCGGTTCTTTTCCCCGGTCCCGACGACCACCACCTGAGCTCTCCAGGGGCTATTACTGGCTTCGATGATCCCCTCCCGCAAGAGTCGCTGGACCTCGGACCTGATAAAAGTCCTGTCCTGAATGCTATACCGCCTGCTTCTGGTGGTGACTGGCTTACAGTCGGTGGTGAGATTTGCAAAGGGGGTTGACTTTTAGTGTCACGAGGCTACATACAGTGAGTGGTGGTAGGGGCCCCCCGTACTTCAGGGTCAGGCTCCTGAGGTTACACTGGAAATCCAGTTCCAACAGGAGAGGAGCGCAGAGGTCGGGGAGTACGTATAACTTAAAAATCGGCATGATGTGGAGATGCCGGCGTTGGACTGGGGCGAGTACAGTAAGAAGTCTTACAACACCAGGTTAAAGTCCAACATGTTTGTTTCAAACACTAGCTTTCAGAGCACTGCTCCTTCACCTGAAGAAGGAGCAGTGCTCCGAAAGCTAGTGTTTGAAACAAACCTGTTAAAAATCGGCGTACTCGGTGCCCTGTATTGCTAGGGTTGCGATAGTGTACCCCCGGATCTGCACCGAGTGCGGCCCAGAAGCGAGGGAGATGGTTTGGTGCGCCAGGAAGATTAGGAGCGATCAGCGTCTTACCATGTCTGGGTGAATAAAGCTCTCCATGCTCCCGGAGTCGAACAGGCAAGGTGTTTCGTGCCCATTTACCCGGACGGTCAGCATAGAGCTCCAGAGGTGTTTGGGTCGCGACTGGTCAAGGGTGACCGTGCTGAGTTGCGGGTAGCTGGCGTGGTCGGAGGTGCTGGAGTGGTGCCAAGATGGCTGCCCCCGTCGGTCGCATGTGTCGGGCAGCGAGTATGATGGCGTCCAAGCTGGAGGCTCCCACGAGTTGCACGTGGCAGGCCCCGTGGGCAAGGATGGCCAAGATGGCGGCCTACGTTAGTCACGCACGTTGTGCAGGCTTGGAGATGGCTGTCCACATGGACAGCACGAGGCCGATGACGCGTCCGGGGGCGGAGCCGGCAGACATGCTGCCACACTGCGGGATCTGCGGGCTTGTGAGTCTGAGGGTCGGGCCTGCAATTTTGAGGGTTTGGACCTGGCCAGACAAACCTTAGCAAAATGTCCTATTTTTCCCCCGCAGTCGCTGCAGTTCGCATTCCGGGCCGGGCAGCGCTGCCTGGGGTGCTGATGCTGGCCGCAGAAATAGCAGGATAGCCCCCCCCCCCCCGTGTTGGGCGGGCAGCCGCGCGGCACAGACCTGGGGCACTCTTTGGTCGGGGGTCCACGAGGGGGTCGTGTGATTGGACGGGAACGCGCTGAGGCTTTGGAGCGCTACTTCTAGGGAGGAGGCTAGCCTTACCGTCTCTTCCAGGTCTAGGGCACCCTTCTTGAGTAGGCGCTGTCTCACATAGTTGGGCCTGACTCCAGCCACGTAGGCGTCCCGGACTGCGAGGTCCATATGTTGAGTGGCCATAATGGCCTGGTAGTTGCAACTTCGCGCAAGGATTTTGAGGTCGCGTAGGTACTCCTCCAGCGATTCCCCGGGGCATTGGCGACGAGTAGTGAGCAGATGCCGCGCGTACACCTCGTTCACTGGCCTTAAGTATAGACGCTTCAGCATCGTGAGGGCGTCTGCGTAGTTGGAGGCTTCCTCGAGTTGTACAGAGATTCGATGGCTCACCCGGGCGTGGAGGAGGCTCAGCTTCTGATCGTTGGAGATGGAAGGCGAGGAGTCGTCGGTGAGGTAGGCCTTGAAACAGCCGAGCCAGTGCGAAAAAAATCCCTTTCGCCTCCGCGGCTTGCGGGTCGAGTTCCAGTCGGTCAGGTTTAAGGGCTGATTCCATAGTGGTGTTGTAGTCGATTAAATTGATGTGACCATCAATTCACGTGAAACAAGGAGTTGAAGTAAACTGTGGCTTTAATCGACTAAAACAGTGCCTGCCTGCAACTGCTCTGCTGCTGAGAGCCTCCTACAGGGCTACTGCTCTTTATACCTCCCCTCAAGAGGAGGAGCCAGGGGCGGAGCCCACAAAGGCACCAACATGATACATCACAGGTAATACCTTACAATGGTCCAAGGGTGGAGCCCTCATGGGCAACAGCGTGATGCAGTTACATACATGGTGAATGGTTAATGCAATACATTCACCACACTCAGTCAGTGGTGCAATGATGGCGCTCGCAGCTGCTAACACGAATAAATATACCCAGGAGCCTACCAGGGTATTGAGCCTACCATGGCGAGAATTGTCCTGCTTTGAGGGAGGACAGAGTTTGGCTGGGCTGCATTGAGGCCCTGCAGCACTGTGCATCCTGGACATAAAGCAGCTGGGAGGGTCGCAGACTTCACTGCATCATAACACGGAAAAATCTAACTAGAGGTTAGTTTTACCAAATTAAATATTTCTAAAAGTACATAACTTTGATACGGTTGATCATTTTCAAGTGTGTTGTTTAAAAAGACTGGTTGCCATCTTAGGTAGAACCTCTCCACCCATTTGTATTGATTATGGAAAAATATTTTTATAAACATATATTTAAAAAAAAAAAATCTGATTTTACCTTTTTAGCAAGACTGACTTTTAAAAGATTTGTGACTGGGTTCTCCTTTCCTGAGACTGACGACGACGTTGTTGACGACGGGCCAGGATTCGCGGGTTTCCGCGACAGCAAAACTGGCGCCGATTCTGGACCGATTCTGCTACTGTGGAGGGGCAGCACCGGCGCCGCGTGGAACACAATCGATTCCAATGAGAAACGGTGCCGGATTCGCCAGGTCCGTGATTGACACCCAGGAGGCTGATAAGCTGCAGCCGCACATACACATTACAATCCCCACACGCACCATCCCAGCCAACAAGATGTCGGTGGTTGCACTGGAGTGCGCCCATCCCACTGATGGATCGGCTGGGGCACGAGGGCACTAAGGGGTGGATACCCATATGACCTGTCACCCTGGGTTCACAGTGGGCAGTCTGCGGCAGGTGCACCCCACAGCTCACTTCCTGGCCAACCCCCGCTCTCCCCCCCCCCCAGCCAGCGACACAACTGTCAGCAAACTATGGCGATGTTGGACATTCTCTGTACCCCCCTCTCTCTCTCTCTCCCTCAGCAGCCACGGCACCAGTTTCACGATTTTTAAAAACACAAGTGAACCTCACCATCGGAAATTCGCCCCAGTGGAGGCGGAGAATGGCCGACGCCCTGGAGAATACCGGGTCAGGTTCGCTCGTGATATCCTAATTATTCTGCTAACTCTGTGTGTGTTCTGGAACGCATTGACGCCGCTGTCGAGGCGACCGAGAATTGCGATTTGGCGTCAAATCAGCGCCCATGATTTCGGCGTCCAAACCGAGTCTCCACCCAATCCTGTTTCCCGATTCTGCCGTCAGCCAATGGAGAAACCTGCCCATGATGTTTTAAAAAAAACATTCTTATTTTTAAAAGATCCCTTTCCGATGTGGACCCCTTGATGAATTACTTGCAAATTCATTGGTGGCGCTTTCATCTGGAACTGCAAGTGATAAATTGTGAATTGCAGTTAATTTGGAATTAGCAGGTAATTTGCCCAAATTCGCATCGATTCCATACCCGCCATTTGAAGCAGTGAACTGGCAGGAGTAGCACAGGTTGGTTCTATCCTCAAAGCTGTGGCACCTCTCCAACATCTGGCCACAGCAGTGCAGAATCCTTTAGGAACACAAAATCCAACCCGCTCCGACTGGTGCAAGAAAAAGTTCATGTGCAACAAATTCAGTGGTATGAAATATAATTTGATTATATAGAAGCAAAATAACTGCGGATGCTGGAAATTCGAAATAGGAAAACAGAAGATGCTGGATAAACTCAAGCAGGTCTGGCAGTATCTGCGGAGAGAGAAACAGAGTTAATGTTTCGGATCTAAATGATCCTCCTGCAAAACTGAAGAGTAAAAATGTACAGAATTATACACTTGGAAAGGGGGCGGAGGAGGAGCGATAGAGTAGAAGACCAGGGATAGGTCGGGGCAAAGGGGATATGGACAAATTTGCCATGGGACATAAGGCAAAGGGGAGTGTTAACGGTGCTTTTTAGGGATGAAGACTGTTAATAGCGGCAAAAGGTGAGAATGTGTTAATGGGAGCGACTGAACAGCAAGGAGCAGGTGGTCAAGTGGGGGAAGGGTGGGGTTGTGTTGGGGCATGCCGGGGAGCTGAAACCAAGGAGGGGAGTGGGTACGGTTAAGTTGGAAAAGAAAGTTTACTGTCTAAACTTGTCAAACTCAGTTGAGTCCAGAAGGCTGTAACGTGCCTAATCGGCAAATGAGGTGTCGTTCTTCCATTGTTCTTCGATTCTTCCCTACCTCCTCCCCTTTTCCTATATATAGTTCATTACCTTTCTACCTTGTCTCAGTTCTGCAGAAGGATGATTTAGACCCGAATCATTTACTCTGTTTCTCTCTCCATAGGTGCTGCCAGACCTGCTGAATTAATTCAGCACCTTTTGCTTTTATAGATCATCCATCATAAAATTTATAGTGCCGAAGGAGGACATTCGGCCCATCGAGTCTGCACCGGCTCCTGGAAAGAGCACCCTACCCAAGGTTAACACCTCCACCCTATCCCCATAACCCAGTAACCCCACACTAAGGGCAATTTTGGACTCTAAGGGCAATTTAGCATGGCCAATCCACCTAACCTGCACGTCTTTGGACTGTGGGAGGAAACCGGAGCACCCGGAGGAAACCCACGCACACATGGGGAGAATGTGCAGACTCCGCACAGACAGTGACCCAAGCCGGAATTGAACCTGGGACCCTGGAGCTGTGAAGCGATTGTGCTATCCACAATGCTACCGTGCTGCCCTGCCCTTATCATTTAGTTATACACTGGTTTGACTTCATGCGAGGAACCCATGAAATATTGACGTCCAAGCATATAAAACAGCGCAGGAAATAAAAGTACAATTATTTGCAAATGTGCTTTTAAAAAAAAATGTTAAGAACCCAGCCTTTAGACAAATAACAGTGCAAAACGACACACAATGGAAACAGGTATTCAAATATTTGATACAAAGATGTTTGCCATCTTACATTGTTGTAATAAAGATTCATACAAAAGTGCACTCACCCACTTGCCAGAGCCATACGATGCTGCACGAATGTGGACTTGGTACAATCAGTTAATGGGTGAAGTATAAACAGTGAACAGCCCAATCAGATGGATTTTGCAGTCAGCAGCAAAGTAAAGGACCCAACAGTTCCCACACACCTCCACTGACCTCTGGGGTGTGGATTTCCCATTTCCCGACGGCAGTTGCCACCGAGTCAAGGGGATCGCCAGGCAGCCGGCAGCAGTGATGTTAGCAAACAAGGTAAGCAGCCAATCACATTGGAGATTTTACACAGACAGCAAACCAGCAGGTTGAAAGCACCATCGCTGCACAAAATGTTTTTAGGCAGCAAAACAAATGATTGGATTAAGACAGAAACTAGAATATCATAAATTAATATTAAAATTGGAAAACTGTGGAACCATCATATTGGGAGAAATCGGACCTATATAATCTCGAATAGGAACAAAGTCTTCAGGACAATGAGGGCCTTTAACAGTAATTATGAACTTAGTAAAGAGCTTAAAAACTTTGACACACATCTCTCAACAAGGATTTTTGCAACAAGACTAACAGTATTAAAGTAGAAATTGTCACCAATTGACTGATTGCTTAGGGATTGCATATTGACGAGAAGGTTCAACAATGTACCCTGTGGAAGAGTTTAGAACGATTATCTGGATTTCTGCATTACTCTGGGAATATATAGACTCCCAGATTTGCTAGGAAAGTCAATGATGGTGATCACAGACAGTTGCGCTGTCTTGCCGCACAAAACCTGGGCTGATAAATGTCTCAGAAATAACTAATCTTTTAACGTGCAATGCTGGTTTTGCTGGGGATTCCAAGCATCTATATGGTTACCTGTCCAGTCAAATTTCTAACTGTAAATTTTGTTAATTGCGTCAATGTAGTGAGAAACTCGACAAAGCAATAGTGACGCAATCGTTAGAGTCAATAACTCTAGCTAAATACATTACAGAAGCTACAAAGGAAATCGCTCAGGAGAAGAGGACTGTGGAATTTTTGTATGCTAGCACAATGAAAAAAAGGCTGCTCAAAATGTATACATTTAGGTTGAATTGAAGAAATGGAGGGAAATATGATGCTCGTGTCAATGAAATTAAGGAACTGGTGAAAATGTCAATGTGGAGAGCGTTATGGGGCAGGGTTTAGAGAACCCCAAAGTGTATCATGGAGTTCAACTGACCCACAACTTTTAATAGATTGTGGTATGGGGAGCACACGGCCCACTCTACAGGTGTGGTACAGCAGAAATGGAAAAGTACTTTTCAAAGCAAAACAATGTTTATTCCATGAATTCAAGTTAACCTTTTTAAAACATAGAGTGAACAGCTTAGTAACCATCAATTCAAATACAACCCCCAAAGAATACAACACAAAGTAATCCTTAATAACTTCCCAAACAACATCCAGAAGACAAAAGAAACACCTTTTTAACAGAAGCATATCAGGTTTACATTCACTACTGAGAACATTTATAATTCTGAATTCACCAAATAATCAAGAGATAGTCTTTTCATGGCAGAGAGAACAGCAGCACATCTGCTTTGTCTGGCTTCAGCTCCAACACTATAAACGAAACCAAAAAGACACAGACAAACCCAAGCTTTTCTCAAAGTCAAACTAATAAACAGAGCCAGAGCTCAGCTCCACCCACACTCTGACATCACTGCAGTAACACGAGCAGCCCAACATTTCTTAAAGTGACATTATCATGACACCTCCCCCCAAGAAAAAAAACCCATCAACTTCATGATGGTTTCATTTTCAATTTCTCGCTATCCCTTAAGAAATGCACACAGTAAATATACATTTTTGTTTCAAAAAACACACGCAAACAGGTATAATAATATAGTCCATTTTGTTTTGTTCTTCTTCCTCAAACTGGAATACTTCGCGATTGACAGTCTCTTTGAACAAGGAGGTCTCTGCACGATCCATACATTTCTCTACACCTCGGCATTTCTCTTTAAAGTCAGATACTTTAGTTCAATCTGATCACAGAGTCCCTTGTAATTCTCCAACACATGAGCATTGGTTATCACAGCTTTCAGGCAGTCATATGCCTATTGAAAGTCCGCTGTCCACCAGAATTTTTAATGTTTCTTCAGCAAGTCCATCAGTGGAGCAATCACGTTACAAAAACTTTGCACAAATGTTTGATCAAATCCACTCATGCCAAGAAATTGCATTATTCCCCTTCGTCTTGAGGGTATCGGAAACTCATCAAAGAAAGTGACTTGGGCTTTTCCAAATTCATTTTTGGCTAGGTTTATCATCAAACCCACCTCCTGAAGTCGATCGAATATCTCCACGAGATGTTTTAAATGTTCTTTCCATGTCTGGCTGAAAATCACTAGATCGTCGATGTATACCACACAATTGGGTAATCCTGAAATGACTTTGTTAGTTAACCGTTGAAATGTGGCTGGGGCGTTTTTCATACCCAATGGCATAATTTTGAATTTGTATATACCATCTGGAGTCACAAAAGCTGAAATCTCCTTCGTCCTTTCGGATAAAGGTACCTGCCAGAAACCTTGAAGTAAATCCAGTTTGGAAATAAAAGCCGATTGTCCCACTTTCTCAATGCAATCCTCCAAACATGGGATAGGATAAGTGTCCGTTCTGGTAACTGCATTAACCTTTCTATAGTCCACAAACAACCATTGGGTACTGTCTGGTTTAGGTACTATCACTATGGGTGAGCTCCAGTGGCTGCAACCCACTTAAATTGTACCATTTTTAAGCAGATTTTCAATCTCTTTGTTTACCTGTGCCAATTTTTAAGGGTTAAGTCTATATGGATGTTGTTTGATTGGAACAGCATTTCCCACATCTACATCATGTGAGCCATTTTAGTGATTCCCAATTTATCTCTACAAACTTGCCCACGTGATATCAATAACTCTTTCAGGTCAGTTTGTTTTTCCTCTGGAAGGTAACTCAACAATTTATCCCAATTTTTAAGAACATCCTCGTTTTCCAATTTAATTTGAGGTATGTCAAATTCAGTCATCTGGATTTGGTTCGTCACTTTGAGATAGAATCATTAAAACCTCCTCCTCTTTCTCTCCTTCCCTTTCAAAGCAGATTTTAAGCATATTCACATGACACACTCGGTGAGTCTTCCTTCTATCTGGTGTTTGTACCACATAATTCACCTCACTTCATTTACTTTCAATCTGATAAGGCCTACAAACCTTGCTTTTAAAGGTTCACCTATCACTGGTAACAACACTAAAACTTTATCTCCAATGGCAAAACTACGAACTTTGGATTTCTTGTCCACTACCCATTTCATCACATTTTGTGCAACTTTTAAATGTTGTCCAGCCAATTCACCTGCTCTATTTAATCGTTCCCTAAAATTTGACACATAATCCAATAATGTAATTTCCGATTTCTCACTCACCAATTTTTCCTTAATCAATTTAAGTGGTCCTCTTACCTCATGACCAAAAATTAGTTCAAAAGGACTGAATTTGGTTGACTCATTCGGTGCATCCCTAATTGCAAACAGTATGAATGGAATTCCTTTATCCAAATCCTCTGGATAATCTTGACAATAAGCCCTAAACATTGTCTTTAATTTCTGATGCCACCGTTCCAATACTCCCTGCAATTCTGGATGGTACGCAGTTGATTTAAATTGTTTTATTCCTAAGTTATCCATAACTTCTTTGAATAACCTCGAGGTAAAATTTGATCCTTGATCCGATTGTATTTCTGTGGGTAGTCCATATCTAGTAAAGAATTTAAGTAATTCCTCCACAATCTTTTTAGCTGTAATATTACGTACAGGAATGGCCTTTGGAAACCTAGTAGACACATCCATTATAGTCAAAAGATATTGATTTCCACTTTTTGTTTTAGGAAGCGGTCCTGCGCAATCAGTTAGGACCCTTGTAAAAGGTTCCTCAAATGCTGGAGTGGGTATTAAACGCACTGGTTTTATCATTGCTTGAGGTTTCCATGTCACTTGACATGTGTGACATGATTGACAACACTTAACTACATCTTTATATAGTCCAGGCCAATAAAAGTGTTTTTGGATTTTAGCTTGAGTTTTCCTTACTCCCAAATGACCTCCCACTGGTACGTCTGTGCAACTCGCAACACCTCCTTTCTATACCCTACCGGCAATACTACTTGATGAACTTCTGCCCACTTTTCATCTGCCTGCATATGTAAAGGTCTCCATTTTCTCATCAAGACATTACTTTTACGGTAATAACACTCTGGTATACACTCAGATTCCTCTTCCGTGTATGCTTTCTGATACATCCATTTAATTTCTACACTTTTCTGTTGTAACTCCGCCAATTATCCTGAACTAAAAATATCTGCCTCATCCTCCACCTGTTCTTGTTCTTTTCCAACTATCTGATCAAAAATCGTTTCTGATAATTGCACTTCAACTTCATCTTCACTCTTTGATTTCTCCTCTTGTCTTAACATGTGACTTTGCGATCTTGTTACTACACAATCTGGAAAAATCCCAGGATATTCGTCCTTCAACACTTCAGTTGTCTGATTTTTCATTGGCTTATTAACCACAGTAAGCAGCACTCTCACCTGTGATCCAGCTATATCATTACCCAAGATAACTGTATTCCTGGACAAGATAGTTTCTCTATTACTCCTACTACGATTTCACCATTCCACTGGACTTTCCAACCTTACCTTATATAGTGGAACACTACTCCTCCCACCCTGAATTCCACATATTACCACCTTTTCTGGCAACATTCTTCCCAAATTACATAACTCCTCATCTCTTACCATCAAAGATTGACTATCTCCTGTATGTCTTAAAATTGTGACTTCTTTACCTGCTCCTCCTATATACACGAGTAAACTCTACCCACACAAGTAAATTTGTTAAAGAGATCTGACACCTTCTTATCTGATCAGGCTGTACAATCTTTTACACCTTCTTTGCTTCAGTTGGGCTTTCCTTTCCCACTTTAACAAATCGCACTGCCTTATCCTGATTTTTCATATCAGCCTTCCCTTCCCAGTGCTTTTCTTCAACCACCAACACTGTGACTTTACATGGCCTAGTTTATTACAGTGAAAGCATTTGAAACTTTTCAGTTCTCTTCTACCCTCCTGGATTTATTTTTTAATCTGAGGTACACTCTCCTTATTATCTCCCATCAGATCACCTTAACCTTTACCACTTGAGTATTTCTCATGTCCCCAGTTTCTATCCCTCACCGGCTGAAACTGATGTCGGAAACCAAACTTTATTTATGAACTAATTCATAATCATCTGCCATTTCTGCTGCTAATCTCACAGTTTAAACCCACTGCTCTTCCACATGAATTCTCACTACATCAGGAATTGAATTTTTAAACTCCTTCAAAAGTATAATTTCTCTGAGAGCTACGTTTGGTCTATTTTCAAAGCCCTTATCCACCTATCAAAATTACTCTGTTTGAGCCTTTCAAACTCCATGTATGTCTGACCAAATTCTTTCCTTAAATTTCTAAACCATTGTCTGTAGGCTTCAGGCACTAGTTCATATGCACCTAAGATGGATTTTTTCACCTCCTCATACGTCCCAGATACCTCTTCCGGTAGTGATACAAACACTTCACTAGCCCTACTTATCAGCTTTGTTTGAATCAGTAATACACACATGTCCTGTAGCCATTTCATTTGTTTAGCTACCTTCTCAAATGAAATGAAAAAGGCTTCTACCTCCTTCTCATTAAAGCTTGGCTATGCTTGGTCATATTTAAATAGATCCCCACCAAGCCTTTGACTGTGATGCTCTTTCTCACTATTCTCATCACTATCACCCAACTGTGTTTCCCTTTATGCCTGCCAATTTTGTCATGTTTCATGGCCATTTTTTGAAGTTCAAACTCTCTCTCTTTATCTTTTTTCCCTGATCTGTATCCCCTTTCTCTTTCCTCACTATCTCTTTTGTATTCAAGCTGCTTTAATTCTTTCTCGTGTTCCATTTGTTTAATTTGTAACTGAATTTTTGCCATTTCCAATGAGTCAGACTGTATCTCTAAATACTTAGCCAGCGCCACAATTACCTCACCTTTTTGCATTTTGTCAGGTAGTGTTAACTGCAATGTTTTTGCCAAATCTAACAGTCTGCTTTTAGTCTCTGTCCATAAGGTACTGCGTGCGACCGTCTCCACCCCCAAAAACTTCGGAGCTTCTGAAAGGGCCATTGTCCACAACACACTCCCTACTTAAACTAGAATACCGCACCTGAAAAGCAACCACAATGTGCTCACCCCTCACTGTCTATAGGTTCACTAAGCCAATCCAATAGATAGACTTTTATCCCCCTCGAGCCCCCAATTTGTTATGGGCCAGGGTTTAGAGAACCCCAAAGTGTATCTTGGAGTTCACCTGACCCACAACCTTTAATAGATTGTGGTATGGGGAGCACAAGGCCCACTCTACAGGTGTGGTACAGCAGAAATGGAAAAGTATTTTTTAAAGCAAAACAATGTTTATTCTCTGAACTCAAGTTAACCTTTTTAGAACATACAGTGAACAGCTTAGCAACCATCAATTCAAATACAACCCCTAAAGAATACAACACTAAGTAATCCTTAATAACTTTCCAAACAACATCCAGGAGACAAAAGAAACACCTTTTAACAGAAGCATATCAGGTTTACGTTCACTACGGATAATTCACCAAATGATCCAGAGATAGTCTTTTCATGGCAGAGTGAACAGCAGCACATCTGCTTTGTCTGGCTTCAGCTCCAACACAGAAAACGAAACCAAAAAGACACAGACACACCCAAACTTTTCTCAAAGTGAAACTAAAAAACAAAGCCAGAGCTCAGCTCCACCCACACGCTGTCATCACTGTAGTAACATGAGCAGCCAAACATTTCTTAAAGTGACATTCTCATGACAAGAGATACATGCCAGAAATCCCAAGGAAACGAATTTTGAACCAGGGACAGGAGGTCATCAAACTTAACACAAGTAACAAAGCAATTAATGTCCGTAAGTGAAACAAATCATGAGGGCACAATGGTTTTTGAGAGGTTTAAAGGAAAATGTTTAGAATGTTGCAGATGCCATAAGTACAATATTCCAAAGTCCTCTTGATTTGGGAGCTGTTCATTTTGACTGGATTATTGTGCATGTCCTTCCATTGCTTAAGAAAGGGAGTGGGCAAACCAGGGAATTATAGACTAGTTAGCCGAACATCTGTTGTTGGGAAATTGCAGGAGGCCAAGGACAGGATAATTTC
Organism: Scyliorhinus canicula; assembly: GCF_902713615.1. NCBI lineage: Eukaryota > Metazoa > Chordata > Chondrichthyes > Carcharhiniformes > Scyliorhinidae > Scyliorhinus > Scyliorhinus canicula. The sequence continues at coordinate 21,245,161 of NC_052153.1, read as the reverse complement.
CAGGTGATCAGAGAGAGCCAACGTGGATTTTAGAGCCATGGATTTATGCAACATTCCTTGTTCCAGTCTTACTTAAGCCATCTGCCACATCCCTTTTTATGTTACATGGATGACTATAATCGCTGTTGCTTCATGCTCCCATCTGGACCTGAAAAAATGTACCGATTTTGCTTCCAATTCGCACCCCTCTCTCACCTTCGCATGGTCCATCTCTGACACTTCGCTACCCTTCCTTAACCTGCCTCCATTTCTGGCAAAAGGATGACCACCAATATTCATTACTAACTCAACGACTTCCACAGCTACGTTGACAACAGCTCCTCACACCCTGCTTCCTGTAAACACCCCATCGTATTCTCCCAGCATCTCCACCTCCATCACATCTGTTCTGATGGTGACACCTTGGAATACAGTGGGCGTAATTCAGCGGGCTTGAGTTAATGTTCATTGAACAGCATATTTGGTGGGGTGCTTCTTGCCGTCCACAGCTCAGAGGAACATTCCCCTACTCAATGGCACTTTGCCATTTTTTATGGCCATGGGGAGATTATCTCTGTTAAGGTCGCACTTAGGAGACATTTCCATTAGAGGGCACCATTTTGTCTGTCTGCCCCCCCCCCCCCCCCCCCATCATCCTTGGGGAGACTGCCGGGACCCCTCTCTACCTGGCAAGGCCTCCCTAGGGCCTGATCCCTGGCAGTGCCACTCAGGCACCTTGTCAATGCCAAAATGGCACTTCCTGGATGCCAGGCTGGCAATGCCAAAAGGCCTGTGTGCCAGGGGGAGAGCCAAGGTGCCACCGTGCCCTACCATCCAGGAGTCTCCAGTGGCCTCAGACGAACCCCACCCCCCCCCCCCCCCCCTCTTTAGGTGTTATTACGCCTGGTCTATGTTTGTGTGGACCAGTACTAAAGAGCACCCTGGCGAGGATTCCCAGGATGGACGTCGAGTCCCGTATGGTTCATTTAAATATGCTGATCCGGATCACATCCATTGAGGGTGAGATCCAGATTTGGGTGTCTCGTGATACTTTGCTGAATTTCACAAGATGCTTTGAGTGGCGCAAATCTCGTGAGAGGGGCCCTCTTGCGAGATTCAACGGCCTTATCCTGACACCAAGTTGGGCGCAACGAGCCCCCCCACCCCCCCCCCCATGGTTGACGGGACACTCAACCATGTCAGATTAATCTCCTGCACATCTGCTGTTACCACTTCCTCTCTGTCATAGAACCATGTTGCTTCCCTCTATTCCTCATTTTTTATCTCCATCAGCCTCCGCATCCTCTGCCATTTCCAGTCTGATGTGACCGCAAAATAGGTTGGTTTAGCACAGGGTTAAATCGCTGGCTTTTAAAGCAGACCTAGGCAGGCCAGCAGCACGGTTCAATTCTTGTACCAGACTCCCCGACCAGGCGCCGAAATGTGACTTCATTTGAAGCCTACTTGTGACATTAAGTGATTTTCATTTCAAAATGCATCTTCCATTCACACTCCGTTTACATTCTGTAGTGACCACTAACTCATCGCCCCAACTCCCAAAGCATCTTCTCATACAATCGCAGAAAGTGTTACACCTGCCCTTTTACCTCCTCACTGTCCAAGGGCCCAAACACCTTCAATTTGGTTTACTGTATTCACTGCTTCCAATGTGGTCTCCTCTACATTGGGGAGACTAGTCATAGACTGGGTGAATGCTTTGCGGAACACCTTTGATTAGTCCACTAGCATGACCTCAACCTTCCTGTCACATGCCATTTCAACTCTCTGTCTTGCGCTCATGCCCATATGTCTGTCCTTGGCCTGCTGAAATATTCCAGTGAAGCACAATGCAAACTGAAGGAACAGAACCTCATCTTCCTATTAAGCACATTAGTCTTCTGGACTCAACACCGAGGTCCAAGAACATACGACAGTGAACTTTCTCCTACATCTTTTCCCTTTTTTTGTCCCCAATGCAACCCCCATTCCCCTTCCCTCCCCCCCCACAGGTCCATCTGTCACTTGCCCTTAATATTGACCTTCTTCACCTATTAACATATTCAGCTATCGTCACTTTTTGTCGCTTTCAGCACCTTCTTCAGTCCTTAATGCGGCAGTGAACACTCCCTTGGGCTTGTGTCCATGACGTCTTTGTCAGTCTCCCCTTGGTTCTGACCTTTTATTCTTTTTTAAAAACAAATTTAGCATGCCCAATCATTTTGCTTTCCAATTAAGGGGCAATTTAGTGTGGTCAATCCACAGGTTCAGGTACATACATCATCATAATGGCAGGAACAGGTACAGGAAATAAAAAGGCTAATGGAATTCTGTCCTTTACATCTAGAGGAGAATGAGATGAACGTTATGCTACAGCTATAGCTATAGAAAGCATTGACCAGAGCACACCTGGAGAACGGAGAGCACCAGTTTCAGAAGAATACATTGGCTTTCGAAAGAGTGCTATGCATGCTTAGCAGACTTCAAAAAAACAAATGATCATGGGAGTTGTGCATCGCTGGCAATGTCAGCCCTAACTGTCCATGAAAAGCTAACAGTGAGATTCTTTTTTGAACTGCTGCAGGGGAAGAGCTGTTAGGGACGGAGTACGCATCTGCTGCCCTTGTTCTTCTGGATTGGCAGAGGTCCCTTGTTTGTAAAGTGCTGCTGAAGGGATGCAAAACAAGCAGGGCTGCTTTGCCCTGGAAGGGGCCAATTTTCGAGTGTTGGAGCTGCACTCATCCAGCAAATGGAGCGTATTACATCACACTCCGGACTTGTGCCTTGTCGATGGTGGACAGGCTTTGGAGGAGCTACTCGCTGCAAAATTCCCAACTCTGACCTGTTCTTAGACATCATACTTATGAGCTCATGCAATTATATTTCTCATTGTTGCTGACACCGAAGATGATGATGGTGGGGAATTAAATGAAGGCACTGTTGTTTAATGAAGAGTTTGATTCACTGTTGTTGGAGATAGTCATTGCCTGACAACTATGTGGTGTATATGTTACTTACCACTTGATTAATACCCGAAATCCAAGGGTTAAATTACGAAAAGAGATTACACAAACTGGATTATGTTTCCCGTAATTTAAAGTTAAAGAATGACTTGATTGAATGAAAAGGAACAGATAGGAACTATTTCAGCAGGTTGGGGAAATCTATAACGAGTGAGCTTAGTCTAGAAATTAGAGCTAGATCTTTTAGGAGTAAAATTAGGAAATATTCTAAACCTAAAGGGTGGTCAAAGTCTTGAACTCTCTTCCACAAAAATGCTAAATCAATCCAGAATTTTATATCAGAGATTGATAAATTTCTGTTATCCAAGGGCATTAAGGGAGAAGTGCAAAGGTGGGTCCATGGAGTTAAGTCTCAGATCAGTTATGATCTCATGGATTTGCAGAAAAGGTTCTCAAATTCTCAGAGGTTATAATCGCCTCAACTTGCTTCTATAGTTGGCATCATCTAAAATCAACATTCGGCATCCCACAGTTGACAATATGTTGTTTAACACTGAGTTTCTGCAGGTTTTGATATGAATCTCTGCAATTTTCTTTTAAAAAATGGAACTGCATAGGTTTTTGTGAAACTAGAGACAGTTTGCAGATTAAATACTTGCTGCCTTACTGCAATATACACACACACACACAGAGTAGTTAGCACTGTAGCTTCAGTGCCAGGGTCCCGGGTTCGATTCCCGCCTGTGTCACAGTCTGTGTGGAGTCTGCACGTTTTCCCCATGTCGGCGTGAGTTTCCTCCGGGTGCTCCGGTTTCCTCTTACAAGTCCCAAAAGACGGGCACGTTAGGTGAATTGGACATTCTGAATTCTCCCTCGGTCAACCTAAACAGGCGCCGGAATGTGGCGACTAGGGGCCTGTCACAGTAACTTCACTGCAGTATGAATGTATGCCTACTTGTGACAATGATAAAGATTATTATTATTATTATATGTGCCAGGAACCAAGCCAGAGATAAAATTAGCATTCCTCTTTAGGAACCACCTGGAAAGAAAAACGCTTACATAATCAAAAATGTTTATTGCTGTGAATTTGTACATGTGATAGGAAACAAGAACAGCAAATAATTTCTGATAGTAGTACAGATAGGAACTGTCACAAGGTAGCATTGTGCACTGAAACTCCATCAATGATTCTTGCAGGAATAACCATAGGTTCACGCCCATGTTGCCAAGACATTGATGAGGTTAGGCTAAGACACAGAAGATACTCAACTGGCAAAACATGCCATGGTTAACCATCTTGTCTGTGCATTTAATAGGTGTCAAGAAAAATAAAACTTTACAGGGAAGAAAAGATGTTCTACCGTTGGATTTTAAAAACTTTTATTTCATTTATAAAAATGACTTTAGATCACATTTGTAACACTTAGGACCTTGGTGAAAATTTCTTAACACTGGTATTACTGTGTCAATTTAAAGGTTCTTTGGATTACTCCCAATTAGATCTGCAGTGTGCTTCCAATTAGATTGGTGGTGTTGTCAGAAGTTAATGCTTCAGTTATTTTATGGTCATGTTAGCAACTTTTGTAAATATATATATATATTTATGACTGAATATCGAGTACATTAGTGGAAAAGAATTACAAAAAATTACTTTCAAATGTTAAGCAATTTTAAACATAATACTACAATTAAATATGATGGTATTACACAGTGCATAGAAACATCACTGCTCAGAAAACAGACAAGATAGTCCAGAGCATAATTAACCTTGTTGTGTGTGTACTAATGATGACCAAATAAACTTCAAATTTAGTTAACAATCTGGCCTCAGTTTAGCCCAGCCAATTCCCGGGGTGCTCATTTACCAATCAATGCCCACTGTTTAATATCTGTATTGCAACAGGCAGTCAGTCTGATTGTATGGTACATGTACAATATGAATCCAGTCTCAACTCTTCCTTTCTGCATTCCTCGAGTCACTAGGATTACATTAATCAAAATAAAGTATTTAAAAAAAAATCCCTTTTAAAGGAGATAATTACCCTCTTAAATAATTCTGTTTTTAACCCATCATTAACCTACAGGCCTATACGGAGGTTGTGATCAATACAGTTACAATTAGTATGCTAGTTACGGTTTTAGGGCGAAGTTACTAATTTGGTCCACATCAAAAATTCAATTAAATTCAGTTTAGCTACAAAAATAGACTACTCAATTTTTGTTGTATAAAATTAGCAACATTTTTTGTTCAAATTGCACTGTAACAAATATATGCTATCTTTGTCCTTTAATACTGCTTCAGGTACTTTTTTAAAATCTGCATTAAGATGCAAGAAACAGCTATGAAGGCAATACCACTACGTAAGATCATACACTGCAGCACTGTTCAAACAGATTACTGTCCAACAGTTCAGAGTAGGAAATTAATCAATGTGCGGGTTTGTTCCCTTGAAAATGGATCAATATCTTAATCAAGCTTTAGTTATGACAGCTTTTATTAAAAGCTATTAGAAAGAATGTTGCTTGTTACTGTTCATATATTTAATGTACACCTTGCCAGATCCTAACTAGCAAGTATAAACACATGATTACATAGCTTTAATCATATTTACATAAAAATACCTTTTGCATCTAGCACAAAAGCTCGAGTTCGTTTTTGGAAAGCAATAAATAAAAGCATTTCTAAACTCAAACCTGTTAAAATAGTCTGACGATGCATAATTTTCATAAAAAGGGTCTCTTCCAGCCCTTCCCCGCTACAAAGCCATGGTATTTTATTTTACAATTAAGTCACACAAAGATCTTGCAACAGGGATCTTACAACAGGGTACCAAGGTCAGGTTCAATCAGCATCACAGTTTCTAAAGCCTGACAGCTACTGTGGGCTCATGCAGCACATGCATAAACAAATAGTTCCGCTTGAACACTGTACAATATAAGCAGCTCCTGCAAGAACAGCTTGGTTAGTGATTATACATCAAACTGAATCCGAAATGTACTTTTCATTTTTAGAAAAAGGTCTGTACAAAACACTTGGGAACAGAAGATCAATTCCAAAAGCACCAACACAACAGGTTTCAAATATTAGTTGAACACAGAGTCTCGCATACATGTTGTGCACATGTCTTATGCCATGTAAGCAGTGATTGTTTTTTTAATTAAGGAGACTAGTAATCTGTCACAGTAAATCATCCAGTGATTGGGGAACCAAAGTTACCAAGCGGCTGCGTCAAATAGCACGAGTTGTGGAAGTCCCTGCTACTTGCAGCTGTCTTGCCAAAGACCCGAGGAGGGTCACGTTAGGACTATTGTACACCCTACTTCGAAATCCACCAGTTTCGCCAAACCACCGATGAGTCAATAATAGGAGCTTCTGCTTGCCCAATATGAAGGCACATTTTTGCCTTGGAGAGCCACATTCCACTTGCTCAAGCCCAGAGAGTCCAGCGACAGCCAATGATTAGGGACCCTTCCATGTAAGCAGGCGAATTGCTGGTCACGAATGTCAAGAAATATTGATAAACATCCACTGCTTTTCCAACCAGGACCATAAGAGCATTCATTGGCTTTTCTGAACACAAGTGGGAAATATTCTCAGCCCTTAATTCAATTAGTAAGACAGGATACCTGGTCAGTCTTCAACATTCCTTTGGAGCACCGAGATCCACCTGGCTCAGATATTGGATTATGGAATCTGATGAATCATCACTATGGAAACCGTCTTGGGAGTCATGCCAACCTCAAAGAGACTCTGCTTATGTCTTCCAACAGTGTTCCAGGTGGATAATCACCAAATGGACTACGAGTGCAAGGTTGAACCCTTGTTAAGGGAATTGCAGGTACCAGGAAGTTCTCGTGAATGGCATGGTGAGAAACTAAATTTGCCATAAAACATGCGCACTCATCCACCCGAGTGTAGTATGGAGGAAAACATACAGCACTGGTGGTCTAAGTGGTTGCAGCTTTAACAGCAACTTGTTCCTTCTTTGCAGGCCCATTAAGGCAAGCACCAACCCCTGGACATACAAGCACCCTGCCACGAGGAAATGCCATCAAGGAAATATACCCAGCCACGCAAGTCCCCAACAACCCAGCCAGCAGCTTGAGATCAGCAGAGTGGATATTGCCACTTTGAGGCGAAGGCATCGTCACTGGTAGCATGCGCCTCAGCAGCTGAAATCTGTGGCGATTAATCCGATCTAAGTGAAGTGAAAATTAAATATCTTACACAAGAGAATTGCATTCTACAAATATCCCACTTCTCACTGAGGAAAGAGCTCAGCACCCTACAGGGGAAACTGAGAAAATGTGCATGCACTTCTCTTTCAAACGTACTTGTGACACTTAAAAAAAAAAATAGTAAAAAAAAAATAAAAGCAAATTGTACTTAACGGGAGTAATACTGTCCTTTCAAACTAAATTTCGTAGTTTCCTACCACTTTACAACAGCTCTGCAATTTACAAGTTCCTGTGACAAAGCACGAGTCTTAGTTATCCTTCCAAACATCAGAATGTCAAAATACAGAATGATGCAAAGGGCGTTTTGTGGTTAAACATATTTACTAGGGTCACTACATTCAGCCTTGGAAGAATTTCTAAGTTGCTATGGGCACTGAAAAATCACGGCAGATGAACTTGCAATTATATTTAGACTCAAAATTTACACCCGCTTAAAAATTAAGTTATTTAAATATAAAAACACTGCAGCACTTCCAACTGCGCAGCTATTCAATCTCTCAAGTAACAGTCACTGAATAAATCTGTCAGCATTTTGTCCCTTTACCCAACTCACGTGCACTTTTGTACAGCAACTATCCTTCATGCTCTCTGGACTGATTTTAAAAAGAAATGAATGCAAATTTGGGGCACTTAGTTCCGTTCTGTCCTGAGAACGCACCTTTACAAGACTCCCCCACTCATGCCAGAACAGAGGCATTATCCAAACACACCTAAAGCACAGCAGAGCATCTTGCAAAGGCACTTGTGGCACAGAGTCAAGTACCTGTAAATGCAGCAATAAAAGCTAACTGCTTTCAGAGGCTGTTCATTTTTCAATGAAAACTTCACCGTCGTTAATTGATTTTTCCCAAGGATTGTAACAGTTTGTTGCATTGCATTAGGTCAGGGAGCACAGGAGGATAATCCTGGTATTTACAGAGATAATCTCAGGGTTGGTGATCCCTTACTGAAGAAAGTGTCTGTGCCAGTGATCAAAATGTCACTTTTATTTTTGGAAGTGTGAAACACGAAGGCTGATTTTGTATCCTGCACCCGAGACACAATTCTCCACAATTCTGCAGCAAGACATGTGCACAACACTTGACACAAGGCAGCACTGATCCATTTGTCACTGTAAAGTTTGGACTGCAGTGGTCTGAAAACAAACATTCACGACAGAGAACACTCGTAACTCCCTTCATCCTCAAGTTGCTCCTCTTCCTCCTCTCCTGGACCATCATCTTCCTGCCTGCTGATACTGCCACCACCATCGCCCTGGCTATTAAGGTGACCGGCAGCATTTCTACTGTCCTCTGCCCATGAGCTGGGGGGCTCCACTGCCTTTGATATGCTCAGGCGGCTCAAAGGCTGAAAAGCTTCAGGCTGAATTTGCTCCTCTGTGACCTCGTTCAACTTCTCCAGCATGGGTTTGATGCGGTTGAGAAATGGCTTGTATCCAGGGCTGACGGTGTTAGATCAGCATTGTTTGGGGGGGGGCGGGGGAAATGAGAAGGGAAAATTAATTCAATGTGTGATAAAACAGTAATACAGCTCTGCTCTCACTGCAGTGACTTCTACCGATCAAAAAAGACCCACTATCCAGCTTTGAAAGCTCAGTAGCAAAGATAGAAGGCCAATTGTCATTTCATACATATTGAGATCACAGAATTAGTAAATTACTGAGGTCATCTGTAAGTTTTACCGCAAAATTTTACTGATAATACCTGCATATAAATAATCTTTGTCAATGCTTAATCGAGGCTTACTTGACCCAATTTAGCATTAATCAATTCTCCTCATTTATTCCCATTAAATTTCGCCTGCTTCCAAATAACATGACCATAGAACTATCCTGTAAGATGGTTCGAGAGGATGACAAAGCACCTGCACTCATTGGCAGTTCAGGATCAGCAAGAAAGAGGCGAATATGATTGCTTCAGCTGCTTTGCCTCTCTCCCAACCAGGAGTGTGTTAAAGTGCAGAGGGGAAGTGGAGTTGGACCTGAACATTCCAGATAGGAGATAGATTGAACAGTACAGCACAGAACAGGCCCTTCGGCCAACGATGTTGTGCCGAGCATTGTCCGAAACCAAGATCCAGCTATCCCACTCTCTGTCATTCTGGTGTGCTCCATGTGCTTATCCAATAACCGCTTGAAAGTTGCCTCTCTATGTTGCACCAGGGGGGGGAATTTGCTATTTTGTGTTTTTTTTTCCCCCGGCATCTTTTTAATAGGAATGACTTTTGTCTATTTGCAACTGGCCATTCGGACCGCGCGGCCCACCCCTCCTGGACATAGTGGACCCCGCCAGTGAACGTCCTACCATGCACCCCATCAGTGACCGCCCCCAGCCAACCCCAGGCCTGCGCCATGCAGCAACCACACAACCCCGGGAGACCCAAGTGCTAGTTCTGCGGACAGTCAAAGCACCCCCGACATGAGCATACCCGTCACTTAATCTGCACTCGGGTTTCTGGAAGAAAAACCAATTGATCTATCAGATTTTCTTGGAGTGAAAATAGCCTGTTTAGAGGGAAAACTGAATGACATATTGAGCCTAGTCAGTGAATACCTGAGCAAAACATCTTAATTACTACTCATAACCTCAACTGAGCAATGGCAGTAGCGAGAGAATAACCATTAGTACCAATGGGAAAATCAGCTAGGGTGTCCAACTTCTAACTGAGATGCAGCCATAACTCCAAGCCACTCACCATCCCGACTTGGAAATATATCGCCGTTTCCTCACTGTCACTGGGTCAAAATTCTGGAGATTCCTCCCCAACAGCATTGTGGGTGTACCTGCATCACATGGACTGCAGCGGTTCAAGGCAGTAGCTCATCACCACCTTCTCAAGGCCAACAATTTGACTTAATCAAAAAATTATCTCTGGTGTACTACAGTAAAACTAATATAAGCAAAAGCACATCCTGAAATGCAGCTATGAACTGGTCGTGTTGAATCTTACAATACTTCACTTACCAGTCTGCAGAAGCCCATCCATCCACAGCTAGCATACCGTCTTTTATACCCTGCAAAATATCCATGGGAATCTCGGAGTGTTGGATTGAACTGATTATCTGGTTTATCACTGCAGAATCTCGGAGAATGAGTGCTATAATTATACACCATTCCAAACAGCCTGCTTCCATAAAAATGTGCATCAGATACCTGAAGGAACAGAACAATCCAGTCACAGAGCTGACACAGGTAGCTGCAGAAAGCTACCCCCCAAACCCCAGGATTTCCATCACTTTCAAACAACCTACAATTCAACCAATTATTCTAGAATACATACGTAAAATATTGCTGAAAATGCATTCTTTAAGACAAAAATCTACCATTAAAAAATATTAAATAACAGTTATTCCCAGAGCTTCAAAAGTAATTTTATTCTTCCTTTTATGGCCCTCCTTGCATTATTCACTGCAAGTTGGGATCCACTCCCGATACTCTGCAAGGCCATTAAAAAAAAAAAATTTAGATTACCCAATCATTTTTTCCAATTAAGGGGCAATTTAGCGTGGCCAATCCACCTACTCTGCACATTTTTGGGTTGTGGGGGCAAAACCCACGCAGACACGGGGAGAACGTGCAAACTCCACACGGACAGTGACCCAGGGCCGGGATCGAACCTGGGACCTCAGCGCCTAAGGCGGTTGTGCTAACCACTAGGCCACCGTGCTGCCCTTGCAAGGCCATTTTTGATTTAGGTCAGAAAACTGTGTGGCATTCTTGAACATTAATTTATCATATATTCCCATGCAAAAATGATTTTTTATAGACCAGATAATCTTGACAGGTCATGTTTTTGAGGGACCATTTTTCAACTTATGCACATCCACCCGGAACACTTAACTTGGCTTTCAAAAGAATGGGGTAAGGCGCGCCCACACCAGCTGTTTATTCCATTTGTGACTCTCTCTCTCCATTTTAATTACTCCTGGAGAAGAGGCGTCAACATCAGCTGCCACTGTGGTTTCAATGTTACACGGGAGCCAAGTAAGTGTGGGGATGGGCAGCACAATGATTAACACTGCTGACTCAACGCCGGGTACAATTCTGACCTTGGGTGACTGCCTGTGTGGAAATTGTACATTCTCCTCGTGTCTGCGTGGATTTTCTCCAGGTGCTCCGATTTCCTCCCACAGTCCAAAGATGTGCAGGGCAGGTGGGTTGGCGATGATCGGGGTTACAGGGAGGGGGCATAAGTACGGTGCTCTTTTGGAGGGTTGGTACTGACTCAATGGGCCAAATGGGCCCCTTCTGCACTGCAGGGATCCTTTGATAGCCCCCAGGCGTTGGTGCGGGGTTGGGCTGCTGGACTGAGTCAGCATTCACAAGGGCTCGATAGGTAAGGCTCCTAAAGTCTCCCCTCCCCAGGAAGGCTGATGGTGATGGATTTGGATACCAGGTTTGGCTCTCCATTCATTTCATAGTCATTTTTGAAGTTGGCTCCTGTATCTTGTTTCCACGAGTGCTGTTTAATTCTCTTCTCTGTCAGTTTCACCCCTGAAAAAATTGATCAAATTGGGTTTCTGATGTGATTGTAGGGATTATATTTTAATTGAATTTTGTGGGTTCTGAAAATCTAGGGTTGGCTTTTACAGGAGTATTTTTGGTATTTTACATACAGATAGATACCGGAGTCTTTACCTGTAATAATCTCCTTTAATCCTAATGGGGGACAAATCAGGACCCTGGCATATGAGGAATTTAAAACCTCAATTACATTTTGTGATGGCGGAGTCTGACAAAAATACAGCCTCGCATCTCGGGTACCTGCTTTCACATGGAGTTTGGGAAATGCTCTTACAGTTGATGGATTTGGACTTACCTTAACTGAACCTGTGACTTGCGAGGGCCTTTATTGGCCAGTTCCATTGATATATATTCTAGTTCAGACTGTGTAAGACTGAGTGTGGAGAAACCTTCATCGACCATAGTCCAGTCACCATCCACCATAGAACTGGTTTCAGTGAGATCAGTAGCTGACCCAATACTGCATTCATCACCTAAACATAAAAATGATATAACTTAACGAAGCATCAGGGAAGTTTGAAGACTTACAAAATTTGAGATTATTTCCTACATCTGCAGAATTGCAAATGCTAATCAGTATAGTTAAGAAAACAGAAATATAAAGCTCGCTTGTTCTCATCACTGCACAGGTACAGCACACGAGAAGATCTCTTAACTAAATCACAGACTAGGTCATGGGCTAGGAGGGCTTTCTGTACAACCGTTACCCAGAAGTTACGACCCAATACAAATTTGAAATAGTTGCAAACGACTTTAAGGTTCCATGAACACCACAGATAAGTCTGATGAAGTATGATTATCTGAGATCACCCCCAAATAGCCAATTAAATTTAAATTCAACACCACAGCGTTGTATAAAATTAATAAATTCCACAAATTAGCTACCCAGTAATAAAATAACAAATTAGATAAAGCTAAGCCACCTAATTGTCTCTCTAAGAAACCTCAGGGTCTTTCTTGCCCATCCAAATGAAGGAAGCTATTATCTTGTTGACACTGGCAAAGAACGATTTGGGGAGTAAAGTGGGGAGACACTAGAAAAGAAATAAAAATCTCGGAAGGACATTGATTTTAACCGTCTAAACCCTGCCCACCAAGGACAGGGAGAGGTTATCCCACTTCCACAAGTTAGCTCTAACCCCATTGATGCCCTGTCATGGGCCACTTGGGATTCCCAGATAACGAAAGCTAGATCTGGCCATGCAAAAAGGCAACATCCCCAGATAGGCTCCCTTCCCCGGGGGACTCACCGGAAAGTATTCACTCTTATCCAAGCTCAACTTATACTCCAAGAAGGTGCCGAAACTCTGAAGTAGCTTCATTATCTCAATTATGATGGAGACTGAATCCGTAATATAAAGATAATCATCTGCATTCAAGGACATCCTATGCTCCCTCCCCGCCTTAGCCCCCTCCACGCAGTTGAAGAACTTAAACGCAATGGCCAATGGCTCAATTTCCAAAGCAAACAGAAGCGGAGACAATGGACAACCCTGCCTCGTACTCCTATTTAACTGAAAGTAACCTGAGCGCAAGACGTTCGTATAAACACTAGCAGTGGGAGCCCTCTAAATCAAGCAAATCCAAGATACAAACTGAAACAGATCTGCTCCCCCAGCTGCTCTATAATGCATTTGGAAACCTTCATGAATTCAGACTTAGACTGGTCCACTCGAGGGTCTAATACAAAGTAATAATCTTTATTAGTGTCACAAGTAGGCTTACATTAACACTGCAATAAAGTTACTGTGAAAATCCCCTCGTCGCCACACTCTGGCAACTGTTCGGGTACACAGAGAGAATTCAGAATGTCCAATTCACCTACATAAGGGGCGAGATTCTCCGCAAATGCGGAGAATCGTAAAGGCTGCCGTGGGACAGGCCGTGACCCATGGCAGCCTTCACGTCCACATCCGGGGCAGATTCTCCTCCCCCCGGGCGGGGCTAGGAGCGCGGCCCCGTGTGTCACGGTCTTGACGACAGTCGTCAAGGCCGCACGCCAAGCATCACGCCGGCTGACGCGGCCGATGATGTCAGCCGCGCATGCGCAGTTGCCGTCTTTTCCCTCCACCGCCCCACAAGACGTGGCGGCTTGATCTTGCGGGGCGGCGGAGGGAAAAGAGTGCGTCCGTTACGGACGCACAGCCCGCTGTGGCTGTGGTACTGTCGTGCCAATCGGGCCCCCAGATGCCCCAAACGGGCATCTGGCGCCTGTTTCATGACGGCAGCAAGCAGGTGTGTTTGCTGCCGTGTTGAAACGTGCGTGATGACCCGGCTGCTCGGCCTCGGAGAATCGCTGCTCTCCGTAAAAAACGGTGAGTGGCGACTTGTGGCGTGGGTCGTGCGTGGGGTGGGGGAGAGAATAGCGCGAGGGCGTGAAAAATGTCGGGTTGTGGGAGGAAATCGGAGCACCCCGGAGGAAACCCACGTACACATGGGGAGAACGTGCAGACTCCACACAGACAGTGACCCAAGCTGGGAATCAAACCTGGGACCCTGTCGCTGTGAAGCAACAGTGCTAATCACTGTGTTACCGTGTTTAAGTCCCCCCTCCCCAAAATTAGCTGGTGTCAATCCTAATCAGCATTAGAAGACAGTAAATTGTTAATAAAGGCCATACTATCCCAATTTGGAGCATTAACTAGGATCATCGAGGTGCCCGCCAAAGACCCACTTATAATCACATGCCTCCCATTCAGCTCCGCTGGGATCTTAGCAGACGAAAAAGGAACACTTTTATTAATCAAAACTGGAGCCTTCCGAGCCCTACTAGTGAAGCCCGAGTGGAATGCCTGTCCCACCTAACCCTTCCGTAAAGCTGTCTGGTCCCTGACCCGCAAATGGGCACTCAAACACTTCAGATGAGTAAATATCCTTGACCTTTTTACTGGGCCGTTCAACCCTCTTAAATTCCATGATACCAACCAAAAATTGAGGGTGATTCACACCCCAACCCCCTCCCACATAAGCCATTTCCACCAAGAGAAATAATCCAGCAACTAATTAGAAAGTTCAGGCATCGAGGCAACACAAGTAGCCACCCCCCCCCCATCAAGACAAAACAAAGAACAAGCTGTAGTCACTGTCAGCAAACCCTCCCTTCCCCCATCCCCCTCCCAAATAAACACTCACAACCAAAAGGCGAACAAAAATTCCTAACCCCAAACAAAAACCCGAAGCTCATTATCTAAAACTAAACGAAAATAACGAGCAGTGGTTACCCTCACCACTTCGCTCCCGTTAGTCAACTTTTCAGGTAGCAGGGTGACCCCCGCCCGGGATGAGGACAAATAAATAGCCATAACAACCAAACCCACAATTGGAACCAAGTTAATAAACAAAGACAAAACTCCCATCCCACAGCACGGGAGCACAAGTGATTAGCACTGTGGCTTCACAGCGCCAGGGTCCCAGGTTCGATTCCCTGCTGTGTCACTGTCTGTGCGGCGTCTGCACGTTCTCCCCGTGTGTGCGTGGGTTTCCTCCCACAGTCCAAAGATGTGCAGATTAGGTGGATTGGCCATGATAAATTGCCCTTAGTGACCAAAAAAGGGTAGGAGGGGTTATTGGGTTACGGGGATGGAGTGGACATGAGGGCTTAAGTGGGTCGGTGCAGACTTGATGGGCCGAATGGCCTCCTTCTGCACTGTATGTTCTATGTTCACACAAGAACACAAAAACGCAAATTGGTACAAGATTCCCCAACAAGCCCCCATAATCACAGGCCCTCCCCAACCATTGCAAGCCATGACTGCCAGGGCTATGGGTGGAAGCAACACTGGCACCCAAAGAGACTTTCTCTTGAGTTGCCAGCAGTACTGGCAGACCAACTGTGCATTCCAGTTGACACCTTCTCAAAGGGAGTGTGTGTCAGAAAACTCACCTATGATTGTAACAGAATGGAACCAAGTGAGAGCATTGAGCTAGATTGCAAGAAAGAAAAAATCAGATGCAAAAAATTATTTCTGAAGACAAAATGATTGATGCTCTAGGAATCGAAGAAATCAGTGGGCAGAACAAAGGGAACACATCTCAAAGCTCTATGCGGCTCCAAGACCCAGATGTGGTGCACAACAGATAACCAATGAAAACACACCATTGTTCTGATCAAAAGTGTCCAATGATATTTTGAAACAGTACGTCTACAATTATAGCGGTCTGTGCACTCCCAGCCAGTTGACTTTTTCTTCAAAGTTGCAGATTAATGAAAGAAAATAGACATCAGTTTCAGTTTATAACAGATAAGTCATTGGGGGGGGGGGGGGGGGGGGGGGGGGTCAGTGGCATGAGTTTGTGTACCACTCCAACTCTCCACCGATCAGATGTTTTAGCGAAATAGCAATGCTTGTGATGCGACTCTGTAGGGTTGGGGCAAGTCGCATGGAAAAAAGAAAAGTGCGTGTATGGAAGTGGGGTGCAGAGAAAAATCTGAGCAGCCTTTATCAGCAGCCTGGGAGCTTGTGCGGTTTGTAAAGAAGGAAGAGATGCAGGAAGAATTTCAACCTCAAAAATATTCCCCATGAACTCTGAAACCACTAGTGCCAATAATTCACCGAGAGCCAACATTGCCAGAAGCACTGCAGAGGCAATAAAGCTATATTCACTTCAATATTATTTCATTACAGAACAAAAAAAACCTTGGATTATATAATCATTGTCTTCCGTTTTGAGAGTTGCAAGGTGCACACTTATCAACAGGTGATGTTGGTAGTGCACAACTCCCATATTACAAGTACATACTTATCATATCATACTTATTATATCATGTAAATTAAAAGCGGAAAACAAGTGAACAGCCTGGCAGCACCCGTGGAGTGGGAAAGAGAATTTAATGTTTCAGGTTCTTACAAAAGGTCTTCAACCTGAAATGTTAGCCGTGTTTCTCTTGCCACGAATCCAACAATACTGCTGAGCATTTCTATCAAGTTCGTATTTATTTCCAAGCTCCACCATCTGCATCACTTTGCTCCTGAATTAGGCTCATCATATAGTTCCCTTTGCCACATTGCCTTTTGGACAGCAAAGTAAGCTAATAAACTTATAGTCCAATTTCTTGCTCTAACCATACTCCAATATTATTCCAAGTCCTCTGTGTTGAATTTATTTTTGTCACAGATTCAGTGTACTATGATTTGCTATAGATTATTTTCTTCTGCTTTCATTAACAAACGACTTTGTGAATTGTATGTAGGAAATATCAAGTACAAACGTTGTTAGGATGGCTGCATGTGTGTGCTTTTATGAATATTTAATTAATATAGTTATAATAGCAAGTAAACAAATGCTTACCTTTGGAAAGTAAAGGCGACAGAATTGCATCTTGTGTCTGAGGTCCTTGTAATGAGCCAGAATCCATTTGAGTGTGTGCGGCGTTGAGGCTAAGGCAGATATGGCTACCATGCGCATTTATGACTCCACTCTCCAAATCACTGTTTACAAAAGTCTCCGTTGACTGTGATTTAAGAAACTGGTCTCCAACTGCAGAAAAATAAAACAAAAGGTGTTAGTAGCATCCATCAGTTAATTAAAAAAAAATTCATTTAAATTAGGTTCATCACTGGATCCATTTTTCCTTTACTAACAGTTAAGGACTGTAACCCTAGTGAGATTCACAATTGTTCCTTACTCAATGTCACAATGATAGGAGTGTTTCCTCTAGCAGGGAGGGGCCACAGATTTACGGTGATTGGTGGAAGGGTCAAGGGGAATATGAAGAAAAAATGCCAGCACCAACGTGACAATGTGGAAAATTGCTAGGTTAAGTCCAGTGGGAAATAAAGGGTGGCATATACAACCCAGCCAATTGCTACACAATCAACCTACACCCAATCATCAGCTACACGATGGAAGACATCGTGACGGTATCATCAAGCGGTACCTGCTCAACAACAACCTGATCATGGATACTCAGTTTGGACTCCTCTAAGGCCGTTCAGCACCCGACCTCAATTCAGCCTTTGTCCAAACATGAATAAAATAACTTAATTTCATACAAGAGATGAGAGTGACTGTGACTGTCCTAGATATCAATGCAGCATATGAGTAATACTGGAGTCAGTGGGAATTAGGTGGAAAGTTCTGCACTGGTTGGAGTCCTACCTAGCAGAAAGGGCGATGATTATGGTTGTTGGAGGTCAATCATCACAGCTCCAGGACATCAGTGCAGGAGTTCTGCAGGGTGGTAAACCCCGTTCAACCATCTGCAAGCTGCTTCATCAATGACGTCCCTCCATCATAAGATCAGAAGTTCATCAGACTGATTCCAGGGATAGTGGCATTGCGTTATGAAGAGAGATTGAGGAGCTGAGCCTGTATTCTCTATTTCAAAGAATTAAAGATCTAATTGAAGCCTACGTGGCTCGACAAGGTAGATGCAGGAAGGATGTTTCCCCCAGCTTGGAGGTGGGGGTGCAACCAGGGGACACAACCAAGGCTCACTGATGATTGCACCATTTTCAGTACCACTCGCAACTCCTCAGATCCTAAAGCTATCCATGGCTCCATCTATACAGCAAGACCTGCCGAACATAGAACAGTACAGCACAGAACAGGCCCTTCGGCCCTCGATGTTGTGCCGAGCAATGATCACCCTACCCAAACCCACGCATCCACCCTATACCCGTAACCCAACAACTCCCCCCCTTAACCTTACTATTAGGAGCTAGGCTTGGGCTAGTAAATGGCAAGCGGCATTTGGAGTGCATAAGTCATGGCCATCTCCAACAAGAGAATCTAACTATCTCCCCTTGGCATTCAATGGCATGTTCATCGCTGAATGCCCTGCCATCAACATCCTGGGGATTGTCCAGAAACAAAACTGGACTAGCCATTTAAATATTGTGGATACAATAGCGGGTCAAAGGCTGGAGTTCTACAATCAGTAATACACCTCCCGATGCACCTCCAAAGCAATCTATCATCTACTAGAGTGCAATAGAATTCTCTCCACTTACCAGGGTGAGTTTAACGGCAACGCTGAAGAAACTTGACACTACCCAATAGAAAGGAATCAACTTGATTTGGACGCCATCCGTTACCCGAAATATCCACTCTCTCCACCACTGACACACAATGGGCAGCAATGTGTACCATCCACAAGATGCAGTGAAGCAACTTGCCAAGGCTCCTCTGACAGCACCTTCCAACCACCAACTACCATCTAGAAAGAGGAACGCAGCAGGCGACTGTGAACACCACCATCTGCAAGTTTCCTTCCAAGTCACACACCATCCAGACGTGGAACCATATGGTCATTCCTTCACTGTTACTGGGTCAGAATCTTGGATTTGCTCCCTAACAGCACTGTTGGTGTACCTACACCAGATGGACTGCAGGTGGTCATTTACCCCATGTCCCACTCTGTCATTTAACTAGATCACCCACTTCAAGGCCATGTTCCGCACTATCCCCTTGTTCTTTAATGTCTTTCAAATCTATCGATCTCTATCTTGAATACTCAATGACTGAGCATCAACGGCTACGAAAATTTCAAAGATTCACTACCCTCCGAGTGAAGAAATTCCTCTTCAGCTCAGTCTAAATCGCTTTCCCATTATTCTGGTTGCACCCCCACATCCAAGCTTGAGGAAACATCCTTCCTGCATCTACCTTGTCGAGCCATGTGAGCTTCAATTAGATCTTTCATTCTTTGAAATAGAGAATACAGGCTCAGTCTCCTCAATCTCTCTTCATAACGCAATGCCACTACCAGGAATCAGTCTGATGAACTTCCATTGCACACTCGCTATGGAAAGTATTCCCTAAAACTGTAACACAATATTCTAAGGCTCCATACACTTTGCCTTATTGCTTACTTAATCTGCACTTCAGTTTTCAATGACTCATGGCACTCAAATTTTCTGATCAAAGTTGATAAAACCACATTTTTCTACATTATCCTGCATTTGCCATATTCTTGTCCATTCACTGTCTAAATCCCTTTGAAGCCTCTTTGCACCCTCGTCACAACTCACATTCTTATCTACTTTTGTGTCATCAGCAAACTTGGAAATATTACTTAGGTTCTGCATCCAAATCATTGACATATATTGTGAATAGCTGGGGTCCAAGCACTGATCCTTGTAGTGTCCCACTAGCCACTGCGTGCCAACTTGAGAATGACCCATTTATTCCTACTCTGTTGACCAATTCTCTGGGGAGGGGGTGGTGCAGTTAAGCATTCATAGCCCACCATCATGGCAAGGGCTTCATGTGAGCAGGCATGAAAAGTAGAATACTGCCAAAGGATGCCAATACATTTTGCACATGCATAAAAAATAAATAAGGGTTTTCCAAACGTTAGAATTAACTCAAGGTTATGAAAAATCACTCCTAGATACAAGCGTCATGTCTAATAATTCTGTAGAAACGTTCCGTTGGGTGGCTATGAATGCGATTTTCTAACATTACTATTCCAGTGCTTCCATAATATATAATTGTGAAATGCTGCTTCAAGTTGCTAAAATAAAAAATGCTCAATATCCTTCAAATTTTTATTCATATTACCTGTTTTGTATTTGCCATTTTTAAATGGTGAATTTACTAAACAGCTGGAAGGAATAACAGGAAATGGCCAAAGAAAGTCATTGTGGAGTCTTTTTAAAGCCTTAACAAAGTCCTCGATTCGTGCCACCCGAGTCCTTTCTTTGCTGAGCCAGCTAATAAGCTCAAAACCCAGTTGTGCGGCAAAGTTGCTGAGATCTTTCAGCCTAATTTCTTCCAGGAGTCTTCGTGCGTGACGCCAAAGCATCTCATCTATGTACATATTTTCATTACTGTCAGCATCTTTACTCCACCTAAAGACAAGGACACAAAATTATACTCAATTCAAATAATTAAAAAAAAATACTTGTAAAGAATAAAGGGAAGTCTTTAAAAAAGCATCCGTTACTGAACACCAGGTTCGTAGAGTAGGCTGGTTTATTAACATGCTCTGACATGGAAGTGGGTGGAAGAAAGTTTACATTTGCAATTTGGCACACAGCAAGTTCATGATCTCTGATGGTACAAGGGTAACACCAAGCAGGAGCTTTATTACATATGTAGGAGGGAGTGAAGGAAGGAAAGATTGGAGAAGGAATGAGTCAATTTGCACTGCTCCTAAGCAGCTAGAGAACTGTGTATGCAGAGGTCTTGGGGCAGGGAATAGTAAATAGTAAGCAGGAGGAGATAATAGTGTGCTTCAGAATGGTTTACACAAAGTTTTGTCAGGCTGCAATAACGTTTAAAACAGATCTACAGGGTAGGTAAATGCAAATTATTGCACAACCAAAATGGGTTTGTACAGTGAATGCATTCACTGAAACAATAAGAATTTTAAAGGTTTTTGAGCACTTCTGAAAACATTTAGTAACATTTCTCTTGAATGCATCATGAAAAAAACTTTTGCCAATTTTCCAACATTTCTGGATTGTGTAATCTTCTGCTACTTTGCAATAATTTTGATGAATTTTTCACTTGTTTGTATTTTGTAAGTCAATACAACCCATTAGTTTAATAAAGCAAACAACCAGCAATGATTTATGGCGTACAATTTTACATAGAACATACAGTGCAGGAGGCCATTCGGCCCATCGAGTCTTGCACCGACCCACTTAAGCCCTCATTTCCACCCTATCCCCATAACCCAATAACCCCATCTAAACGTTTTAGATACTAAGGGCAATTTATCATGGCCAAACCACCTAACCTGCACGTCTTTGGATTGTGGGAGGAAACCGGAGTACCCAGAGGAAACCCATGCAGACACGGGGAGAACGTGCAGACTCCGCACAGACAGTGACCCAGCGGGGAATCGAACCTGGGACCCTGGCGCTGTGAAGCCACAATGCTATCCACTGTGCTACCGGGCTGCCCTAAATTTAGAACGAGACTCCAGTTAGAAAATTATACAACATAATTACCTCTTGGCTGAGGGACCTGAAGGCATGCTTAGCGTCTTTTGCAGGTTAAATTTACCACCATTGGGACCTTCTGCTGACTGTGAAAAACTGATGCTCCTATGTTTGAAAAACTCAAAGCCTCCAGATGAGCTGGGTTCCTGTAATAACATTAAAAGGCACAATACTTTAATCTAGAAAATATATACACAGCACACTGTCTTAACACCTATCACCATGGGAAACAAGTGGAAATAGACTATATCAGGTTTTGCACCGAGAAGGACCCTGAAACCAATTTTCCATTCCAGTTGCTGGAAATTGGGATTTCGGAGTAAAGGTAAAGTTGTCATTAAGTACTGTGTAACAGCACTGAAGCGTGAAGCAAAGAAACAGCCCAGTTCTCTACCATTTCATCGACACGCTGAAGTGTTTGAACTGCTATTTCTTTCAAGTAACTCAAATAAACTGTTATATACCCGACAACTTGCAGTCCATTATAAATGCTATGGGATTTAAAAATATCTTAATGTTTAATTCTGATTGTGTTTGCAGTGCTAACCAAAAATGTATCAAATGCAATCTGAGAATCAATTACAATCAGTTTCTCGTTTCCAACATTCACGTCACCAATATGTTATGGTGAAGTTGAGAGTATTACGATTCTGGACCAGACCCCATCAGTTGGTGGGATAGCGCACAGAAACCCTAATATTTAATTTAATTTGTATAACTGTGAAGAAAGGATCCTTCGTTCCAGGAGTGACTCAGTGCACAATTAGGGATGTGGTATATTAAGACAAATTTTATGTAACTTTATCATAAAGAAAATAGCCTATAATTACCAGGTAAACAATGCTTAACAATGAAATGAAACACTAAATTTTATCTGCTATCTTTATCTCCACTCAAGCAAACCCATCTCAGGTCCAAATTCACTTTTAAATAGTTAGCAGACCCCAGGAATACTTGCAGTAAAGAGATATCTCAGATACACTGCTTTGAGAGAGAGATTCTTCAAGAATCAGCTTGCCGATTCTTGCCTGTGTCAAACTACCATTTAACCTTCCAGCCTTTTCAGAAACTGCTGTTCAGTTCACAGGCGAAATCGTTCAACTAAACTGCTTTGAGAGAAATTGGTGATCTGTCCACATCCCAATCTTTAATTGAACTCAATACTGAAACTCAACACCAGACTGCTTTAGTCCCTGGCTCCTCCCATTAACTACATCATCATATTAAAGCTGAACACAATGGGCTGGATTCTCCAAAAATGGGGCCATGTCCCCACGCTGGTGTAAAAACGCTGGCATTACACTCCAGACTTTCCTAAAAAAAAACATACGGACCAATTCACCTACCTACAGGGGGCTGGCAGGTACCGTCGTGGTTCCTGCAGCTTTGGCTGCGGATACGGGCCCCGAACGTGATGGCGGACCTGGACCCAACAATCTGCCTCGCGCTGCTCCATCTATCCCACCTGATCGCCACCCTAGTCGCCCATAAGGCCCTCCCCCGGTGTTCGATCCCCCCGCCCCCCACCAGGGCAGCCGCGGGCCGAGTCCGCAGCCGCCGCACACGAGTCCCAACCAGCCAGACGTGGTTAGAACCATACCGTCGGAAATTCGGCCAGTTGCGACCGGAGTATAGCTGGGAGGGAATCTGGCAACGGCACCCCACGCTTAATTCGCGCGCGGACGATTCTTCGGGGACTGGAGAACCGCGGGAGCAGTGCCGGGCCTGATTCTCGCGTAAACTTTGATTCAGTGCCCCCGCGCCGAAATCTGCTGTGAATCCAGCCAAATGTCTCTGATTATCTACTCCCCAGGAAACCTTCTTCATATAAACAAAATTCCACTAGCCCAACTTTTATGATGCTTTAATTGCACCTCTGCAGCCAAAGTGTCTCGTGGTCTTGTAAACCAGGATGTTTAAAAAGCATTACTGCAGCATTCACATACTAACCCGGGCTTTTAACCCGTATGCACCAAATACATATAATACAATATATTTCTGAAATTCCTACATGCATCACAGGTGGATGACTTAAGAGCAGTTCTACTGTATGTTAGAGTTTGGCTTCACCTGTGCAATGCAAAAGCAAGGAGTTTTATTTCTCAATACTTAATGCAATCCATATTTTTCCATGGTTTAGATTGTCGGAAATGAGTTGGGTTTCAAGAAGCTCAAGATGGCAGAGTGTGAAGGTTGAAGTTTATCTGCATAAGTGGCGCTCTTCACTGTGAACCAGCCCAGAAAAAACAATACTCCACGACTCATATAATGTATGTGTAAAAGTTAAATACTGTGGATGGCTGGCAGTAAGAAGCAATAATTAGCCAGGTTCAAGTTACATTGTCATACACAAGAACAAGCTAGAGGAATTGTTTGCTATGCCTGCAATTGAATTACTGCCAGAGACTGCGATAAACTTAGAACAATTGATAGTAGCTGTGGCTTTTGAGTATCACGTTAGCCTTAAGCAGTATAGGACCTCAGGCCAGAAAGGCTACAAAAACCACATTTTTTCATCTTCCATCTTTGCAATCAGAAGCTGTTGCAAAGTTTACTACACTCACATCACACACAGAATTACAAGTGCTGCGATGCCAGAACAATATGTAGTGATGTATGAACAGTTTAGTTGGTAACATTATGGGACTATAATCACCACATATTATAACAAATTGTTTTGATGTTCACTGGAAGATGAGTTATTTTCCCAGGTACCTGAGTGGTAGGAGTAGGTGGAGGAGTCTCTAATTCCCCGGCACCAATGGCTTTTAAGAAACGAATCATGTGACGGCAAAGGTCCCACTTTCCTCGTTCCAGGGCTGTGCTGAAAAGCAGTGTGGCGTGCTGTCTGCTCACTGCAGGAACCTCCATGTTCTACCAGAAGAAAAACAGTTGTAAGAAAAACAGTTGTAAGAAAATGCAATCAAATTCAATTTTGCAGTAGATTTCACTCCATTTTGTTATCCACCTTTATCAAATTTGATCAATACGAGGCCATCAATTTGTGACTGAACATTACATATTCAGGTAACCAGATTTCCATACCAAGTCTCGATTTTGGCTAGACATCTTGCATGCATTGAAACAAAGGCATAAAGTGGTCTTGCTTATTGCTTGGTGATTCAGAGTGCTGCGAGAACAGTGCAAGATCTGACGGCATAGCTGGGATATAGCAGCAGCATGGAGGGTATATGGGTGGAGTGGTGATGGGCAGGAGAAAGAGCAAACACAAGAGTGGTGATGCACTGCAAGATTGGTGGGAGGTCTGACATGGCACAAAAAGTGGGGTTAAACCAGCGGTACAGAGAGAGAAAAAAAATCAAAAAAATGTCATTGCAAAAATAATGCAGCAGCATCACAGTACAGCGGGGAGGTGGCTGTTTGCCAAGTGTTAAGGATTCTCTTTTCCCTGAAATTGGGCGGTGGCTTAAACTACGTGTGGGAAACTGTCAAGTATTACAATGTAGTTATAGCATAACTTGTTAAACTTAATAAAAATCTTAATTAATTAAATAAATAAGACTAGTCTAAGGATATGACAAAACAAGTGTGTCTCTGGACTGCAGAACGTGGAAGTTTACAGAAGGAGTTCTCCTCAATTTGCCACCTTAGGCGAGGTTTCAGGGAAAGGGCAGGGTAGTGGACTTGGGTAGGGTGCTCTTCCAGAGATTCAGTGGACACTCAATGGGCTGAATGGCCTCTTTCTGTACTGTAGGGATTCTATGGAAGACCAAACAATTAGAAATGCAAAGAGGAACTATGAAATTAAATTGTTAAAAAATATCAAAAACAGTAATATATTTTACAACACATCAATAAAAAAAACAGGCTGCGATGGGAAAGAGAGGATAATAATCACAACAAACGATAGAGTGATTGCAGAAATGTTAATTATTTTGCGTTGAAATTTACCAAGCAGATAAACAGGTGGACATGACATTGAAATGATGAGATGAGCAAGGAAATTTGTACATTTAAAATAAAAATGGGGTGTATCGAGTAAACAAAACAAACTCAAGGAGGATCCGGATGGAATGAATCAAGTATTTAAAATAATATCTATGGGAGAGTTTATTTAATATTGTTAGAAAAAATTGTTAGTGCCAGAGGATTGGTGGATAAATTCCTGTATTTAAAACATGTCTGGGGGAGGGTGCCTCATGTAAAAACAGGTGTCAATCCCCTTAAATACTAACTACAGTCTTTAAAAGCTGTTAACAGTCAATTATTTCCTGTACCAGTGATTTTGACCAACAGTATGCTGTACATAATTAATAACGGCAATCTCAACAAATCTGATGAAGACAGTTGTTTGTAAATACCAGATAAAAAGGAGCCGTTTTTAAAACTGGAAAACAGCCAAAAAAAACATGTCCAGGGAATTCTAGACCAGTCAGCTTAACATCGATGGTAGGAATAATACGGGAACCTCGACTAAAGGAGAGAATAGAAGAACATCTTGCAATGAGAAATAGAATAATGAACAGTTAGCATGGATTACAAAAGTGAAAATCTTGCTTGACCAACTTTTGTTTTTGGAAGTATGGAAACAACAATGACAATGGTAATGCAGGGGATGTAATTTATCTGGGTTTTCAAAAAGCCTTTTGAGTTGTTTGATCCATAATAGACAAATGAATAAGGTCGATAGACAATGAATAAGGTCAGAGAATGCAGAGTTAGGAAAGAGTGGCATAATGGTTAGCGATCTGGCTTTAAAACAGAAAGCAGACCGTGGGAGTCAAGGGCAGTTATTCAGAGTGGCAGAAGGTGGAAGTGGTGTTAGCCCATAAGACGTAGGAGCAAAATTAGGCCACTCGGCCCATAGACTCTGTTGCCCCACTCAATCATGGCTGATATTTTTGCATCCCCAATCTCCTGCCTTCTCCTGATAACCCTGGATCCCCTTATTCAAAACCTATCTTATCTCTGTCTTAAAGACACTCAGTGATTTGGCCTCTACAGCCTTTTGCGGCAAAGAGTTCCACAGATTCAGCCCTCTGGCTGAAGAAATTCCTCCTCATCTGTTTTAAAGGAGCGTCCCTTTAGTCTGAGATGGTGTCCACTGGTTCTAGTTTTTCCTACAAGTGGAAACATCCTCTCCATGTCCACTCTATCCAGGCCTCGCAGTATCCTGTAAGTTTCAGTAAGATCCCCCCCCCTCATCCTTCTAAACTCCAACAAGTACAGACCCAGAGTCCTTAACCGTTCCTCATACGACAAGTTATTCATTCCAGGGATCATTCTTGTGAACCTCCTCTGTGCCCTTTCCAAGCGAGCACATCCTTCCTTAGAAATGGGGCCCAAAACTGCTCACAATACTCCAAATGGGGTCTGACCAGAGCCTTACACAGCTTCAGAAGTACATACCTTTTCTTGTATTCTAGCCCTCTTGACATGAACTCTAACATTGCATTTGCCTTCTTAACTGCTGACTGAACTTGCACATTAACCTTAAAAGAATCATGAACAAGGACTCCCAAGTCCCTTTGTGCTTCTGATCGCCTAAGCATTTCCCCATTTAGAAAATAGTCTATGCCTAAATTCCTCCTTCCCAAGTGAATAACCTCACACTTTTCCATATTGTGTTTCATAGAATTTACAGTGCAGAAGGAGGCCATTCGGCCCATCGAGTCTGCACCGGCTCCTGGAAAGAGCATCTCACCCAAGGCCAACACCTCCACCCCATCCCCATAACCCAGTAACCCCACCCAACACTAAGGGCAATTTTGGACACTAAGGGCAATTTAGCATGGTCAATGCACCTAACCTGCACATCTTTGGACTGTGGGAGGAAACCGGAGTACCCGGAGGAAACCCACGCACACACGGGGAGGATGTGCAGACTCCACACAGACAGTGACCCAAGCCGGAATCGAACCTGGGACCCTGGAGCTGTGAAGCGATTGTGCTATCCACAATGCTACCGTGCTGCCCACTTCATTGTCCACTCTCCGAACTTGTCCAAATCCTTCTGCAGCCCCCTTGCTCCCTCACGATTACCTGTCCCTCTGCCGATCTTTGTATCATTTGCAAACTTCGCACCAGTGTCATTAGTTCCTTCTTCCAGATCATTAAGGTATATTGTGAAAAGTTCCGGTCTCAAACACTGACCCGAGGCACACCACAAGTCACTGGCTGCCATCCTGAAAAAGACCCCTTTATCCCCACTCTCTGCCTTCAGCCAGTCAGCCAATTCTCTATCCATGCCAGAATCTTACCCTTAAAACCATGGGCTTTAAACTTATTTAACTGTCTCCTATGCAGCACCTTGTCAAAGGCTTTCTGGAAATCTAAATAAATCACGCCCACTAGTTCTCCTTTGTCTAACTTCCTTGTTACCTCCTCAAAGAACTAACAAATTTGTCAGACATGACCTCCCTTTGACAAAGCTGTGCTGACTCAGTCCTATTTTACCATGCACTTCGCGATTTCATCGTTAATAACAGACTCTAAAATCTTACCAATGACCAAAGTCAGGCTAACAGGCCTATAATTTCCCGTCTTCTGCCTCCCTCCCGTCTTAAACAGTGGGGCTACATTCACCACCTTCCAGTCCGCTGGGGCCCTTCCGATATCCAGTGATTCCTGAAAGATCACCACCAATGCCTCCACAATTTCCTCAGCTATTTCTTTTAGGACCCTGGGGTGTAGTCCATCTGGTCCAGGTGACTTATCCACATTCAGAACCTTCTCCTTAGTAATGGTCACTGCACTCACCTCTGCCCCCTGGTTCTCCTGGAGCTCTGGCATCCCACTGGTGTCTTCCACCGTGAAGACTGATGCAAAGTAACTATTCAGTTCGTCTGCCATTTCTTTGTTTCTTATTATTACTCCAGCCACATTTTCCAGTGGCTCAATATCTATTTTTGCCTCTCTCTTACCTTTTATATATTGGAAAAAAACTCTTCCTATCTTCGTTTATATTACTAGTTAGTTTGCACTCATACTTCAACTTCTCCCCCTTCAATTACTTTCTTAGTTGTCCTCTGCTCGTTTTTAAAGGCTTCCCAATCCTCTGGCTTCTCACTAATCCTCACCACTTTGTATGCTTTTTCTTTAGCTTTTATGCTGTCCTTGACATCCCTCGTCAGCCATGGATGCCTTGTCCTCTCCTTAGCATATTTCCTCCTCCTTGGGATCAATTTCTGTTGTGTCTCCTTAATAACCTCCAAAAACTCCTGCCATTGCTGTTCCACTGTCTTCCCTGCTAGGCTACTTTTCCAATCAACTCTGGCCAGCTCCTCCCTCATGTCTTTGTAGTTACCCTTATTTAATTGTAATACCGTTACATCTGATTGCAGCTTCTCCCTCTCAAAGTGCAGGGTAAATTCTATCATGTAGTGGTCACTGCTCCCTAAGGATTCCTTCACCTTAAGTTCCCTAATCAAGTCTGCCTGTTCTGCAAGGATCAGGTAATGGGACCAGTGTTGTCACAGTTTACATTAATAAATCAAACTTTAGAACAAAATAAACAATTTTTAAATTTAAATTGAACAGGGGATTGCTGCAGAGTCAAGACTGAAGATTTGCAAATAATAATAATCTGAACATTAATAATCTTACAGAATGGGCAAATGATTAGCAAATAATGCTCAACACAGTTAAATGTTAAGTAGTACATTTTGTTGAGAAGAAAAGGGCAGTCACTTGTTGGAAGTTATTGCAAATCTAATTGGGGTACAGGAACAAATTGCCGAGTACAAATACACCAATCGATAAAAGTTGTACGACAGGTTAGCAATGCCACATAAAAAAAAACAAGCACTAAGCTTTGGTTTTAGAGAGGGTAGGGAAGTTATGCTAAACCTGTCTTTTCTTAGACCACATGTGGAGTACTGTGTGCAATATCATAAAAAGGATATGGGGCACTGCAAAGGGTGCAAAGAAGGTGCACGAGAATGATACCGTAAGTACATGGGTAGGGTGACCTCTTTTAATTTGGTAAAAGGAAGGCGGAGGGATCATCTATTACAGGTATTAAAATTATGAAAGAGTTTGATAGAATACAGAGAACATTTCCTTGTCTGGGGGAAGAAGAGCCTAACTAGAGGCCATGAATTTATGAAGTCACCAATAGGGAATTAAGAAGTTCTTTACCCCAGGGGTGATGAGAATGTGGAACTTCCTACCACAGGGAGCATTTGAAGTGAATAGATGAGATGCATTTAAGGGGAAGCTACACAATCACGAGAAAGAGAAGGGAATACAGGGTTACAAGGGTAGATTTGGATGAGGAATGATTGTGGGTGGGGGGGGGGAGCTCGAGTGGAGCACATCCTTCAGCATGGACATTAGACAGAGCATAGATCTGTGCCATAGATCCTGTGCAATCGTACATACTACAATTTGATTAACAACAATGGCACTTGTAATCAATAGGTTATCCAGGAGAGCACCAGTTAATTTCACTCAAATCAACACATCAGGAATGCCACTCAATTTCTTGAGGATTCCAAACCAAATAGTTTTTGTTCCATGGCTCCAAATCGAAAACAATTAAAAAAAAATTTCAATGAAATCAATCTGGCAAAATCTCAGCCAAGACCAAAATGAACACTCATTTTGAGAACTGCAACAGACATTTAGCACTTAAAGGTTAAATGCACCAGAACGGATATTTTTCCTTTATTTTAATCATGTTCTCTGACAGGCCATGTTTGGAAAAGCCAAATATAGATTTGATTTTTTTGCTCCCTAGTTTAATACCGAGGAAACCAACAGCAGTCAAGACACCAGTGCAGAAGAAAGCCATGATTTTCCACATAATTTCATGAAGAAAAGTGGTTACATGAGTATCAGGTTTAAACAGTGTAATGTTGGCAAAAAGCCACAATTGAATGGAAACCGGATTGCTAATTTCACTGATGTAAAAAGGTTCACACAACTGTTATGGATAACAAGTGTACTCATGTCATTAAAAAAAAAAATGTGGTTTTGGTATGTGGACATCGCTGGCTGGGCCAGCATTTGTTGCCCATCCCTAATTGCCCTTGAACCGAGTGGCTTGCCAGGTAATTTCAGTGGGGGGCAGTTAAGAGTCAACCGCATCGCTGTGCGAGTCTGGAGTCACATGTAGACCAGATCGGGCAAAGGTGGCAGATTTCTCTCCCTATAGGACATTAGTGAACCAGGTGGGTTTTAATGACAAAACCGGCAATGGATTCATGGTCATCATTAGACTTTTAATTCCAGATTTTTACTGAATTCAAATTTCACCATCTTCCATGGTGGGATTCGACCTGTGTTCCCAGAGGATTATCCTGTGGTGGGACTCTTATTTTACCTTCTAATAGGAGTCGGTAGTCCAGTTGGTTGGAGGTGTCAAAAATATGACTTTATTGCTAATTACTCACTTGAATAAGAACCAAATCAAAAAACTTAGAAACAAAACATCAAACAATGCAGGTCAGGCACATGGTAAAAAGCATAAAAGAAATAAATCACTTTAAACACAAGCAAACAGATGATTCAATAAATCAAGAGTTCGGGTATTCAAGAACAAAGACCTCGGCCACAAGGTCCTACTTTTAAGGGAATTCTCATCCCTGGTTTAACCCCTCATTTACTTTCATTGGCTTCTAATTCTCATTCTCAGCTGAGACCTCCTGGTTTGTTTAAATAAATGTCTGTTACTTAGATGATGATTTGTGAATCAAACATTGGACATTACTTAAGATTGACTGGTGCCTATCAAAACTAGCTCAGCGTCTGTGTGCGCAGGAAAATTACTGGATATGTTTCCCACGCTTGTCATGTTACACAGCTTGGCGAAGACCTTGATGTAACTGATTAGCTGATTAGACCAAGAACAATACTTTTTAGTCTGGCCTTCACTGGAATATAATAGTTAATACATTAAGTGAAACAATGACTGGATTCCCACAGCCAAGATACTTTTAATAATTTTACCTCTCTTTTAGCTATATGCATTCAACTAGCCCCTATATGAATAAACTATGAATAAATCTATTCCAGTGCCCTGGGTCTCTGGATTACTCATCCAGTGACAATACCATTATGTTATTGTCTCTCTGATTACAACATATACATCACAGTGCCACACAACAAACTTTAAACAAAGGACCTGTAAAACACTTAACAACTGAATGGTTTAAGTCTGGAAAACAGTTCATCTACAAAGGAAGGCAACTACTTTCACCTTACCAACTGGAGAAAAAAAAAGTACAGTAAGAGATAGTTTCTAAGAGTCAGAGTTTCTGCCAGATTATTGCCAGAAGGTTTGTGTGCCACTAGACACACATACTTGCTAAACATCACAACACTTGAGATTTTAGCTTCTGAAGCAATATTCACACCAAAACAATCTAATTTTTCCCAAAAGTACTCGAACGCTAGCAGCTGGAGGTGAAAAGAGGCTCTAAAATGCCACTGAAATAGTTACAAAGCGATTTTTATACCAACAAAAGTTTTATTTGTAAATTGCTCGGCAAAATGGATTGAATAAATTGGGCCAAATTTGGTGAGTGGAGCATCTCACACCACTTCCAGACAGTTAGGCTTTTTCCTATTCTCTTCTGCTCAATTTTACTTTGTTTTGTATATTGCTGGAAATGCAAACAGATAACAGTGCAACAAGCAACATGACATTTGCTACTTTGGTGAACAATGGGTTTGTCTTATCCAATGAGATTAAAGGATTGAGAACTAAATCAGGAAAGGAAGAGTGGTTGGATTCAATGTTAAATCAGAGACAGGAAGAGAAATAAAGAGGAAATTAAAGATTAGATTGAGAGAGAAAAGTGAAAAAAGCCGTCAATAACAAAAGCATGCAGGACAATCATTCCCTGATGCACTCTCCATGGCAGCACCTTGACCAAAATTGACTTGCGAACAAATCATTGCCGTTTCCCCTCAATGTAACACAAGGTTTTGTTGCCTTTGAAATTTGGTATTCTTGCATCTGTCCTGGTGAATGCAAGATGAAAAGCTTTGACAATTTGTCTCTTTTCTCAGCAATACTCAACCAAGCGGCTAAATATCAAGCCTTTTTAAATGGTACTTAAACAATTAAATTTCTGTAGCCAGCTTAATGGGCAATTAAGTGTGCAAATTGAACAATTTCTTGGGGAGGTGAATGTCTTTGTGAAAACAGCAAGTTGCCGGGACATTCATGGGATATTCAAAGTTGCTAGCCAATTTGCACATTAGTATCGGGCTATATCGTTCATTTTTTCAGTATTTCTATGCCAATAC
This sequence comes from Scyliorhinus canicula, assembly GCF_902713615.1. NCBI lineage: Eukaryota > Metazoa > Chordata > Chondrichthyes > Carcharhiniformes > Scyliorhinidae > Scyliorhinus > Scyliorhinus canicula. Next base: position 21,212,347 of record NC_052153.1, on the reverse strand, counting down.
TTCAATACAACAAATCCAGACTTTTGTAAATCATTTAAACGTATTCGCAATTAACAATTAATAAACACTCATTCACTTAAACTGGAACAAAGTTCACTGTAAAATACAGAAGTTATTTTCGCATGAAAATTTTATTCTGAAATGCTTTACTTGTTTAAATCATTTGTTCATGTAAATCATTTATTCATGTAAATGAGTGTGATTGCATTTTATTTTGAAATAACAATCAGAGCAACACAAAAGCTAATTTTAGGATAACCATCCAAATAAGACTTTAATATTTAAAAAATCTTATTGCATGCCTAAAAATAGAAACAGTTGGAAATACTTAGGTCAGACAGCTTCAGGTCGATAATGACAATTCATCAGAATTCACTTAGATTGTTCTGATGAAGAGATATCCTCAACCCGAAGTGTTAACTCTGTTCCTTTCCACAGATGCTGCCTGACCGGCTGAGTATTTCAAGGAAGAACAAAGAAAACGAGAGCACAGGAACAGGTCCTTCAGCCCTCCAAGCTTGTGCTGATCATGATGCACTAACCAAAAAAAAATTCCTTCTGCCCATACTCGGTCCGTATCCCTCTATTTCCTCCATATTCATGTACTCATCCAGATGCCGCTTAAATGTTGCTCACATGCTTGCTTCCACCACATCCTCTGGCAACGCGTTCTGGGCACCCAACACTCTTATCCCTGAAAACCGTACCCCGCACGTCTCCTTTAAACCTTTCCCTCTCACCTGGAACCTGTTCCCCTTGTACATGACACTTCCACCCTTGGAAAAAGCCTTTGCCTATCCACCCTGACTACACAGGTTTTGTTTATATTTCTAATATCTGCAATATTTAGCTTCTGCTCTGATTACTTGCACTTAGCTCTGCACTTAGATCTTATGCTCTCATAGCAATAGTGCAAGATGCACACTAAAATAGCCACTCACGTTGAAATGCTTCTCATGCCACAGAGTGGAGCCCATAAATGACCAGGAGTGCCAAAGGGTGGTTAATAAAGAGAGAAGAACTGCCCTTAAAAAATGAATTAAACCATCTGTGCAGCAATGCACATTATTCATAATCAATCAGGGGACACAGCACACCACCAAGTTGGGGCAATAATACGGAAGAGGACTGCCACAAGACAAGAATAGACCTGCAGAATGGCAAATATCCGTAAAGATAAGTGCAAGGCTTGGCAAGCAAAGTAAGAAGGTCGCACATTCTTTGGAAAATGAGAATATAAACTGAAATGAAAGAGCGTTTAATATAAACTGAATAGAGCAGTAAAGGGATCTGGTTGTTCAAAAACACAAATCGCCACACATAACGACCCACATTAATAGGCTATTAAAAAAAGCTAAGCCAAGCCTAGAGGTTTATTTCTAGATGGATGCAATTGAAAGGCAGAAGTGTTATGTTACATTTGGGGCATGTAGCATTATGTTAAAAACCTAGTAATCGAAAGGCCTAGAATAATGACCCAGAGGCATATTCAAATCACAAGGCAGCTTAAATAAAAACTGGAATAAAAATTGCCAATATCATCAATGTTGACCACATTAAAAAGAAGCACCTACTTCATTAATACCCATAAGGGAAGGAAAGCTGCCGTCCTTACTCGGTCTGGCATCTGTGCGACTTCAGAACCACTGAAATGGGTATGACCCAACTATGGGTATGGCTCAGCAAGCCATTCAGTTGGGGTTCAAGAAGGCAGTCCACTGCCATCTACTCAACGGCAATTAGAGATGAGCAATAAAATTGCAACTTGTACAAATGCATGACTTTTCGATCTTCCCCTAACTTGCGCGTTGCTACATGTTCAATGTTTTAATTAGAGCACACCTCACAGCAGAATTCCACTGCAACCTAAAACAAATGCCTTGAAGGGTGCTTTTCTCTGAAGATTATTTTACGATTTGGCGCCTGTCTGTTTCTTACCTGTAGGATGATGAGGTAAGATGCAGCAGTGTCCAAGTCTTGTGCTAACAAACACTCTTCAAACAAATCTTTAGGATTGCCTACAGCAGCGAACAGGTAATTCCACAAGGCATATTCAGTCTTTCTAGCACAGTGAACTACAGTCTGCAGAAACAGAGGGAACTCGGTGATGAATTTTGCCACCGTTGGAAGCAGTGGATCAGGAATAGGTTCCCGGGAGGTAGCTTCTTCTTCCAGTACTTCATGAAGCATCAGTTCCAGTACATGAGGGAAGTATGGTAAAGTGGCACAGGACTGAGCTAGGAGCAGAGCCTGTTCACCAAGGTTTCTGACCAGGAGCTGGCGAAGAATGTGATGGAGGTAGATTTGGGAGGTCCTCTCAACAGTACAGAAAGGGAACAGGACTTCCAAAGGTTCTCTTTCATTGTTATGCACATATAAATTATCATACAGGACAGTCTCGTTCACTGCACCAAGGACCAAGGCATCCTCAAACAGGACAGCCAGGGGATAGATATTGATCTGGAAGGGCAACATAATCCGCCTAGAAAGGAAGGAATGTGGTTTGCGATTGTCTCTTGGAAAAAGTGGGAGCCAGACTTTCATTCCTGCTTCTCCACAACTAAGCCAGAGAGCCTCCAGCAAATGACGCTTCTGTTTGTTGGTTCGGCAGGTAGTCCATACATTTTCAACACACTGCGCAAGTACCACTGGAGCACAGAACGGGAGCTAAGTGACAAAACAAAATTCTTGTCATGAGGTGAACTAAAATCAGGCAGCATCAATTGATAAGTTAACCAATATCTATATTTCAGAATATTTTAAAAACATTCGTGCAACTAATTTTTTTCTAGCAATCCGCTTGGAAATTATTCTGGTGCATTTGCTTACCAGCTTCTTTTGTTTGGAAATGCTGTCCTTATCTCGTACCTGAGGACCTGATCGATCCCTTTGGAGCATGATAAGCTGGCCTGCTAAATTAAGCATTATGCTCTCTGCAGCACAGGCCTGAAAGCAATTGGTAAGAATCACTCAATAACTGTAACAGACTTGTAATACAGGCACTGCAATCAATTCAAAATCACACTGAAAATAAAATGCTATTATTGGTTACTAGTTATCATTCTCATGCATGTCAAATAGTCAGAGACAATTTTAAGTACATAACCAACTGTGATGGAATGAATACAATCCCAAATAATGTAGAGAAGGACAAGTTATACTTTGGCAGCACTATCTTTATGTGCACCATTTTTGATTGAATAGTTAATAGGACCTCATTCCCAAGCCACTGATTTGAAGGTCAATGTACAGAATTCCCACATAACCCCAGCTAGAAAGAAGTGTCACTGCACAGTTAGTAGCATCTCAGACATTCCTCATTAATTTTTTGTATGATTTATAACTGCTGGATAGTTTCACTGTGGGAACAAGATGGGGTGGCGGGGGAGAAACCTTTACAAATCATTGCTCTTAAGATGACCATAATTGAACAGTTCTGAAGCAGGAAACAGGGAATAGGTAACCCAGAGTCACGCGGAAGCATACTGCAAGCTCCTTCTCTTAAAGTTATAATTACAGGGTCAGTAGGTAATTATCCAGTTTTCTAAAAGAGCAGCAAGTTCAAGAGGTCCTGGGTTCCTTTCACCTGCTACTTTAAGTTAATAGAAGGAAAATGTTTAACATTGGTCTATTTAACATTCATGCATATTACTTACTTTCTTGTTTAATAAAAACTTATGGTACATAATTTTTGTTTTGCGTATATAACAAAATCTCATTTATATGTGCATCACATCCAGTTATTTCATTATCAAAATTGTTGGAGGAGAGAGGATCTGGAGAGTCAACATGGCTCCATCAGAAACTGCTGTTGCAACAGCTGATTTGCAGCATCGCAGCTCCCCAATGCATTCAAGTCCAACTTTATTGCTGGATGCGGCACAGACTTTAGGGAGTAGACCAAGATCCTTTGCTCAATGCCAATTACGAGTCAAGCTACGGGAGTGAGTGTCAAAGGCAGTATATAATTACCTCCAGCAACTCAGTACTGATCTTCGAGGAGCTGCCAATTTTAGAAATGAATACATAGCTACATATTTTAAGTGTTGGAGGTGCAGAAGGTTGCAGGTCGCAAATCACTTGACTGATCAGCTGATGTGAAAGCACTAAATTTCCTGAGGGGTATAAATGAGTTTGACGCCAAGGAGCTGGCTACAGTCTGGAAGGACCGTTTGGTAAAACGTGCTCTCTATCAATTTCTATTATCCATTAGAGAGTTCTTCTCCATCTTCTCACACATTTAGTAACATAGAAAACACAATTAATATTGGAGCTTTTAAAGATACAGCATGTCCTATTTCAAAGGCTAGTGAATCAATCCCAATATTAGAAACCCAAATGGCTTAACAGAAATATATATTTTTTAAACCCTAACCGTAGACATCTTGGTCTGCCCTGTGCAATTCTGGTAGAACTTTATGAATTAAATTGCTGGCTGTAAAACGGATCTGAATAAATGACCATACAAAATATTGGCATCAGAATTGCATACATTTCAACTGGTACCTGCTGTGGCATTTTGAAGGTGATACCCGTCTCTGTTCTCACAGAGGTCAAAGTTACTGATATCACGAGTGAAGGATGCGGGATGTAACGTGACATGGATACCTCCTGCAGGACCTGAACATTGGCAGTGGGGTTAGGGCTAAATTTAAGAAAAGAAAACATTAAAAATCAGATAAAAAGCAACCAGTGTAAATTTTATCAACTTAAGTCATACTTCTAAATGGATTGATTTTTCCTAAATACTCTATGAAAGGAGCAAATCCAAGTTTAAAAAAAGTACAAGTTAGTATCAGATGAGATGTTTTCACCTCACCCCTCTTTAAAGGATGCAGCAATTTTCATTCCTCAATGCAAACTTCACGCAACTTAAAGTGTATAAGCACTTCTCTAACGATAAGCTGCAGAAACAGTTTCAAGAGAATTTGCTGAATCAAACAAAATTCAGCTGAGTTTAATGTGTAATTTGCCAACAGGAAACTAGCCAAGCGAGGTGTTCTAACCTTCACGGTTCTCTACCCCCTGAAGAAAACACTTCGAGCTTATTATTCTTTTCCATTTAAAAAACAGGAATGCCTATTCTTCGAACTACAAGTCCTTCGTTGCCGTTGTTGCTTCTTCTTCCAAACGTTGCAGGAAACATAGAACATACAGTGCAGAAGGAGGTCATTCGGCCCATCGAGTCTGCACCGACCTACTTTAGCCCTCACTTCCACCCTATCCCCCCCGTAACCCAATAACCCCTCCTAACCTTTTTGGTCACTAAGGGCAATTTAGCGTGGCCAATCCACCTAACCTGCACGTCTTTGGATGTGGGGGGAAACCGGAGCACCTGGAGGAAACCCACGCAGGCACGGGGAGAACGTGCAGAATCAGCACAGACAGTGGACCCAGCGGGGAATCGAACCTGGGACCCTGGTGCTGTGAAGCCACGGTGATCTCTGGAATGAAGAACTTGTCATATGAGTACCGGTTGAGTACTCTATGCCTGTACTCGTTGGAGTTTAGAAGAATGAGGGGGGAATCTTATTGAAACTTGCAGGATAGAATGAACGTAGGTGAGGACATTTCCACTGGGAGGAAAAACTAGAACCGTGAAAAGACTAGAAACTAGTCCATGCAGGGATAGAGAACAGTATGATCTCAGCTCATCCATTATGTTCGACTTTAAGACATAGGAGCAGAATTAGGCCACTGGGCCCATTGAGTCTGCTCCACCATTCAATCATGGATGATATTTCTCTCAACCTCATTCTCCTATCGTCTCCTCCTAACCCCTGATCCTTTTGTTAATCAAGAACCTATCTATCTGTGACTTAAAGACCATCAGTGATTTGGCCTCCACAGCCTTCTGCAGCAAAGAGTTCCACAGATTCACCATCCTCCCATCTCGGTTTTAAAGGAGCGTCCCTTCAGTCGGAGGTTGTGTCCTCTGGTTCTAGTTTTTCGTCCTAGTGGAAATGTCCTCTCCACGTCCACTCTATCCAGGCCTCGCAATATCCTGCAAGTTTAAACAAGATTCCCCCCTCATTCTTCAAAACTCCAATGAGTACAGACACAGAGTCCTCAACCGCTACTTATATGACAAGTTCTTAATTTCAGAGATCATTCTTGTGAACCTCCTCTATTCGCTTTCCAAGGCCTGCACATCCTTCCTTAGATACGGGACCCAAAACTGTTCACAATAATACAAATGGGGTCTGACGAGAACCTTATACAGCCTCAGAAGTACATCCCTGGTCTTGTATTCTAGCCCTCGTGTCATGAATGCTAACATTGCATTTGTCTTCCTAACTGCCGACTAAACTTGCATGTTAACCACGACAATCTTGACAAGGACTCCCAAGTCCCTTTGTGCTTCCGATTTCCTGAGCATTTCCCCATTTAGAAAACCAGTCCATTTCTCCTTCCAAAGCGCATAACCTCACACTTTCCCACATTATGAAATGAAAAATGAAAATCGCTTATTGTCACGAGTAGGCTTCAATGAAGTTACTGTGAAAAGCCCCTAGTCGCCACATTCCGGCGCCTGTCCGGGGAGGCTGGTACGGGAATATATTCCATCTGCCACTACTTTGCTCATTCTCCTAGCCCATTCTCCAAGTCCTTCTGCAGCCCCCCTGGTTCCACAATACTATGTGCCCCTCTACCTGTTATAGACATCTAGCAATGCACGAGCTATTTGAGCGAGATATCCAAGAACTGGTTTGTTAATTCATTTACTACCAGGCCAACATGCTTCGACACAGACTGCAAACTAGCACCCATCCAATTTCAATTGGACTATCAGGAGGAGGAGCAAAGATGAGAACATTTAATTAAAAAGTAGAAGGAAATTCTTAAAATGTTGCTAATGCAATATCTACATTGCTGGAAACTAAGAAAAGACGGTCCCTTATTACTCTCAGAAGTACAAATACGGGCTGGAGAAAAAGGAGAGCAGTTTTTTTCCTTTTTGCTTGTGGCAATGGACTGTTATATGTTGAAATGACTGGCTGTGTCTCAATTGGCTTACTTGTATATAATCCTTGATTCCATCATTTCATGATATACATGCTTCCGTGTATCATGCCATTTTGAGTAAGTTATTTTAATTCATTAGCAATTTGCAAATTGCAGGCATACTCCACTTGGATTTTATTTTTCATCTATAAACCACAGAACATGTCCCATTTACTGGCACAACTGTGGTTTTTGCCAGTTACATGTTGATGCAAGTTATTAGTGGAATGTAAACACTTCTTTAAAATTGAATTATTACTATTATAAACTGCACTTAAAATGCGTGTTTGCATAAAGATGAATGCAAATCCATAATGTGAATTGCAAATGGGAGCTTATTTTCCTTGAGTACAAGTGCAAACTCTTTCTCTTGCAACTCCCCTGGCTCATGTGGCACTTGAAAGCAGATGAGTGATCCCCTCAGAGACCTCCAGTAAAAAGCACTCTTAGGTGACCTGTAACTTCCTCGGAGTGACAATCAGTGGCGATTGCCACTCCATACTGACTATCAGCATTTAAAACAGAAAGCGTCCAACTTGCCAGACCTTCCTGACTCAGGCTGGGCGTGACTTAGGAAGCAAAGTGCGTCCCCAATTCCAGGGACGTATCACAGAATCCCTACAGTGCAGAAGGGGGTCATTCGGCCCATTGAAGCTGCACCAACGCACTGAAAAAGCAACTCTACCTGAGCCCACTTTCCCACCCTATGTCCCTAACAATATTGAACCTTTGGAAACAAAGGAGCAATTTAACACAGGCCAATCCACCTAACATGCATATCTTTGGACTTTGGGAGGAAATCCATGCAGGCATAGGGAGAACATACAAACTCCACATAAAGTCACCAAAGGCTGGAATTGAACCTGGGTGTCTGGCGGTGTGAGGCAGCAGTGTTAACTAATGCTCTGCCCTCATGTAAAAGGAGCGGAGCAATGGAGGACATGTCCCTTTTTACAGTACTAGGTGGTAAAACAGGTGAGTTTAAAGGTCCCATCAAAAGGGGTACTTTCTTATGAAAGTGAATGGGATGTGGAGGTGGGGTGGGGGTAAAGGCTGTGCACATCAGGCCAGGCGGGTGGGAAGTGTCAGACATCTGGGGAATTTGTCAGGAATGTAGCAAGTGGGGGTGTTCGGTTGGGCTTGATTGAAGCATGCTGGTTGGCGGAGATGGGGGGGGGGGGGGTGGGATCTTCTGAGCGGGGCTCAGTCTGGGTCTTTAAAAGTTTTTACTCTGCTGAGTGCAAAACAGACAGAAACATCTGAAGTCAGCAATTTAAATCACTTTATCATATGATTCCCAGCCCAGCTGTCCAGGGGAAGTTAGCCCTTCTGGACAATCGTCAGGTAAACCCTCACCCTGGAACTTTCAAGAGGGATTCCCCAGTGCATCTATAGGGCACCCACTAGATCCAACGCTGGGGAGCCAGGAAGCTACGGACCAATGTGTAACAATGGAGTGTCCCTTTTTTGAGCATTTTCATGCACCATGGTTGAAAAAAAACCACTTTTACAATCTACATGGCTTCAAAACGTGTTTATTTCAGCACCAATAAATATAAATTTCTATTACTCATTATAAAGACTGATAAGAGCAAGTACTATTCTGGGGGGAGGCAAGGAATATTTCACGGAGTAGAGATGAAAGTTAAATTTATTGGCTAATCAAATTAATACTGTAAAGATGTTTACAATTCAGTTCAACTAGATTCTTTTCTGTTTACACATTGTGTAATTATGCAATAAATTATGCATAGGTTAAAAGCAGGGAATTATAAGTTGGAGATGGTAAATGCCTGGTGATGTGACACCAGTAATTGCTCTAACAGAGATATGCCCTAACCACAAAACCAATGTTTCAAAGGTCAAGCTTTAACCTACTTCCCCTGGGAGATTAGCACTAAACAGGAGCAGAAACCTGGGAGAACAAAGCTGGCTACTCACCCATCATCTCTCCGATCAATGCTGTATAAACAGATAGAGCAGTCTACTCTGAACAATATTACCATGTCCCTGAAGACATTTATTAACAAAGTCTCCGATTGCACCTTGGTAATATGAGCAAAAACATTGTCCAGGTTGGATGACCGGAGATAAAGTCTCAGCTGGTTTGGAAGAAGAAAGTGGGAAAAAATTACAACACAATTTCAATACGAAATGTTTACATTAATTCTAACAAGAATGATTTTTGTACAAAGGATAGTTTCAACAATTAAAAAGTGGCTAACTCCTCATCTCCCATATCCAAATCAGTATGTCAAGGCAGGCATATGCATTTGTAAAACTTGCAAACTTTGAAAATTGAGCAAAATGTTACATTTTGTACAAATAGGTAGAGCGGCAGACTTACTCCTACCAGACCTTTAAATTGTTACATCATTTCTAATTCTTATTACAAACAGCAATGATTACATTTGTTCAAGATACGCAGGAAAAATATCCCCATCCCCCCCCCCCCTCCCTCCCCCCCCACGCTCCTTTGGGTGGACATTCTTCTCTTAGCTCCTCTTGCTGGTCACCCATACCAGGCAAGTGGTAGAACTATACATTGAATGCGCTTTGTTGAAAATTTCGATATCAATATGGAGGTGACAACCCTGTTGTAATTCAAAGTGCAAGACAGGAAACAGGTTATATTGATTGATTTGTAGATTAGTTAGGATAGTACAAATTTGGTTATCAGCTGTCAAGAGTTTTGTGAAGCGGCGGACCAGACAGCACGTCACTAATTGTTCGTTAGCATTCTACCCAGTCCCTGTAGAGATTGTGCCATCGATTATAGGCGACTGCTAGCATCACCTTCAAAGGCTTTTGGATTTTGCAAGACTGGAATTCTCCAGTAATCTTCATCTTTGGCATTAGTTCTGATAGACATGCGGGTTAGCTGAAAGCTGTAGGAAACATGTTGTCAATGTATTCAATGAATGGCATGACACTTGCAAGTTCCAAGGAACTAAGGGACCTTGACGTGTTTGTCGATAGATCTCAGAAGGCAGAAGGGCAGGTTAATAGGGTGGTGAAAGAGGCATATGGGACACTTGCCTTTATCAATTGAGGCATAATTACATAAGCAGGGAGGTCATGTTGGAGCTGTATAGAACTTTGGTGAGGCCACAGCTGGAAAACTGCAATTCTGATCGCCTATTATAGGAAGGATGTGATTGCACTGGAGGGGTGCAGAGGCGATTCATCAGGTTGTTGCCTGGGATAGGATATTTAAGTTATGAAGAGAGGTTGGATAGGCTTGGGTTGTTAATGCTGGAGCTGAGAAGACTGCTGCCTGATCGAGGTGTACAGGATTATGAGCATGGACAGGGAGCAGCTGTTCAGTTACAAGGGGACATGGTTCAAAGTGAGGGTCAGGAGGTTTGTGGGGGGATTTGAGGAAAAATATTTTTACTCAGAGGGTGACGACTGTCCGGAATGCACTGCCTGGGAGCAGGGGTAGAAATGGGTTGTCTCACATCCTTTAAAAAGTTCCTGGATGAGCACTTGGCACATCATAACATTCAAGGCTATGGGCCAAGTGCTGGCAAATGGGGATAGGTAGGCCGGTCAGTTGTTTATCATTAGTTGGTGCAAACCCGATGGGCTGAAGGGCCTCTTCTGCACTGTATGATTCTGAGATTCAATGTTGGCACAGCAAGCTCAAACAAACAACAATGTGGTTATAACCAGATCATTTGTTTTTTTGTTCAGTGATGTGGGTTGAAGCACATGTTGTTTGAAGTTGGTTGGTCAGATCAGGGATAGTTCCGCTGTTCTTTTTCCAAACTGTGCCAAGGATCTACCCGAGAGAGCAGCGAGGTCATTGGTTTAACATCTCACGTGAAAGTCTCGAAGGAGACATCATTTCCCATTATGGATTTCAGAGAACAAAAGAGTACACAGATACTAATTGTAGAAGGGACTTTAGTTGGCGGTTTAGTTGCCTTAATACCCTGTATTCATTTTAACCAGCTGCTTGCCTGTATTTCATGGAAAAGGCATTTGGCAAAGCATGATGGATATTTAGCCTTATTTCAGTCAAGAGCTCTGTATGAAATAGTCAGAAGGTCATACAATGTAAACAAGCAGACAGCTGCACATTGTTTTTGCTGACAGCATAGTTATTATTTTTCTTAGGCAAGGAACCCAAGGCCTCTTATTAAAATCTAACTCTGGCCTGCTCCGTTTTCTGTCTCCTGCTAATCTAAAGAAAGCTTTCTGCCTAGATATTGCTTACTGTATCATTTAAATTGCCTGCCTTTACCTCTGTAAAGTGGGGACAATTGGAATGAGTTCTCTCCAACCCCCCCCCACGAACTTAGTGTTAATTTAAAAGGACCTTTGGCAAAAACCCGAAGTGCTGACTTATAATTTCTTCGACACTAGTTCTTTGTCATTGTGTATTCTTGTACTATTTGCCAGACACCTTTTTATTTCCAGTGAATAATGAAACAGTGAAATAGCTTTACCCTGCAGATGCTAATTTCGTAATATATTTTTGGTCTGAGGACTGGAAAAAATAGTGGGCACGTAATCAATTTTCAAGTAAAAGTTTTACTGCAATTGGGAATCAATTTAAATCTGGGCATGCTGATGAAAATGCCTTTCACTTACCTCTTCTTGATGGTCAATCAAATTATAACAGGCTAAAACAATGAAGTCATTCCACCATGCCAAGCCACCAGTTACAGCCATGTTTTGTTCCTAAAAGTAGAAATATATATGGATGGGGGTTACCCTCAAGATTCCTGAATGCACATGTTCCAATGCATTACTATCTACATCAAATTTTGTCTAGATTATTATTGCTCCTTATTCACATAGTAGATTGTTTTAACACAGAATTAAACTAGCATAATTTATTAACTTTTTGATTGTGTGCAACAGAATTGCTAGCAAACTCAGCAAAATAATTTTTCTTTCATTTAAAATTATTACTTCATAATAGGTTCAAAGAAATTTCAAAACAGTAGATAGAAAAAGCCAATTATTACAAAATTTACAAATTCAAACACCTTTTTAATAAGTCACAATACTTTTTAATGCCCGGACACAAATAAATTAGCTATCAATCATCAATCGATCCAGAATCAAATCAATTGTATTTGTGAAGAAGAAATGGAAACTCAACAGGTTAAAAAAAGAAGCTATCGGAGGCTGAAAGGATGAACTAAAAATTAAACAAAGAGAGTAAATACCAAAAAAAAAGAGGAAGAAAGGAGTCTCAATCACAGGTAAAAAGTGTAACTGTAACTAAAAACCTGCTACGATAGGCGTGGGGAGCTGCAGGAGAGGCGGCAAGGCAAACAAACAGACAACGGTACTCCTGAGGTGACCAAAAGGGAACTGTAACCCCATCAAACAAGGGCATCTCCTCATAATATAATGGAGATGATTTGGCAAGTTGGGACAGACCCATTTCCACATTCTGCATCCCAATGGGGCATTCAGGCATTGAGCACAATAGAAAAACGCACCCAAGTTACCAGAAGAAACGATGAGCTGTTATGTTCGGTCCTCTACATAATTTAAAAATAATGCCCGTCATATTAAATTCTGAGCATTCCCACGCTTTGAGAGAAAGCTGATCTTATCCGACCGATCTCCAAAACATTATTCATGTTGATGCTACTTTTGATGCTCTGTAGATTGCTTCAACAGAAATCTCAGACAAAGCAGCGATCATAGTAGACATTCTTGTGCTTGTAAAACACCATGTCATACCCACCCACAACCATTTCTACTGTTGGCAATACAAGGAAAAGGCCAAAGCATCACCTCATTCAGTCTTATCTGCTGTCTTTAATATGTCTAATTACTGACAGTTACATTTCTAAATTTATCCAAGCATATAAAGACAATGGGTGGTTACATCCCTGTGATTCACTGGAGCATAAAGTGGCTGATTATTCAGACAAAAATATCAAAAATTCAAAAATAAAATTTCTGAATGACTTGCGAAATGCAAAAATGCTTTGCTACATGAATAGATTTTAATGTTACTTTATCTTGTTATTAATAAAGATGTTAAGATCGAAGTTAATAAGTATTTTATGAAGGCATTTATGGTTTTATAACAAAAATACAAATGTGAACATAATTCAGTGCGTAACCCCCCCACCCCCGACCACACACAATTCCCAAGTCCCTCTATCTGCTCTCGCTGATCCCATCTAGCCTAAACTAAACGAAACTATCCCCCCTACTCGCATCATTCCCTAACCCCCCCCCCCCTCTTATTGTATCCAACAACAGTTTAGTTTTCCCCGAAGAAGTGGATAAACGGCTGCCACCTCCAGATGAAACCTAACATTTAAGTTCGCCCTGAGAGAATCATTTTCTCAAGCCTGTGGAACCCAGCCATGTCGCTAACCCATACCCCAGATTTTGGGGCTCCGATAATTAGATCAGTTTCCGGGTTACCAAGGAGGCAATGGCCAAAAATTCAGCCCCTCTCACCCGCTGGACTCCCGGATCTTCCGACACTCCAAAAATCGCCACCTCTGGAATCGGTGCCACCCTTGTTTTTAGCACCGTGGACATGACATCGGCAAATCCCTGCCAACATCCCCCAAGCTTCGGACATGCCCAAAACACGTGGACATTATTTGCGGGCCCTCCTCCATACCTCGCACACCTGTCCTCCACCCCAAAAACCTGCTCATCCGGGCGACTGTCATGTGTGCCTTTTGAACCACCTTGAATTGAATCAGGCTGAGCCTGGCACATGATGAGGACTCTACACAGAGCGTCTCCCACAACCCTGCCTCTAGCTCCTTACCCAGCTCATTTCCCCACTTGCGCTTTATTTCCCCTATCTGGGTTCCCTTCCACTCCTTAAGCTCTATATAAATTTCCGAGACCTTCCCCATCCCCCACCCCCACCCTCATTTTAGAAACTACCTTCTCCTGTATCACCTGTGGCGGTAGAAGCGGAAAGGTCGAAACCCGCAGATAGCGAAACCCATTCCCACCCAGCAACTTGAACTCCTCCTCCAAATCCTCCAAACAAGGAAAGCTCCAGTCAATAAACAGATCCCCCAGCCTCTCAATACCTGCTCTCTGCCACCTCCGAAACGGCTATGCAACCTCCCCAGGACAAACCGGTGATTGCCACAAATTGGAGCCCACACCGACACTCCCTCTACTCCCTAATTTAATATATAATATATATATATATATATATATTATACATAAAATTTAAGCAGGGGTATAAAAAACAACAAAAACTGCAGCATTCACAAATTATATAGAAGAGTTTTGTAGGTGAAAGCAGTGAAGTGAGCAGCAAACACCAGTCACCCCTTTGATTAGTGTTATGCAGGCTGGCGTCATTAAATTTATCTGAATGCAAACCATGGAGTCTCTCACTCTGTACTCTTCTCAAAATAGCCAATAAGATCATTCACATTAATCTTGATCAGACCAGCCTAAATTCCAAGAAACGTCGTGCTATCAAAATATCAAACTGCAATCTCAAACGACATCCAAAGTCATTTTCAGGAGTGTGTAGGGAACTACATTTATCATAAAATAGGAAAAATTTCAAACCCTTTGATAGCTTAAAATAATCCGTCCATTAATCAATAAAGCTTCCTTCACCAGCCCTCATCTCCAATTAACATCAATCATAAAATATACAACATATAGAAGGGGGAGATGGAAATGTCAACAGATTTATGAAGTACATTCTAGAGAGTGGGTTCTAACCTGCAGGAAATAACATTGCGGCGAGGAGAAGGGAGAGAGTTCAGGAAAGACAGGAATCAGAGGGCAGCACAGCTGCTTCACAGCTCCAGGGTCCCAGGTTCAATTTCCGGCTTGGGTCACTGTCTGTGTGGAGTCTGCACGTTCTCCCCGTGTCTGCGTGGGTTTCCTCCGGGTGCTCCGGTTTCCTCCCACAACCCAAAGATGTGCAAGTTAGGTAGATTAGCCATGCTAAATTGCCCTTAATGCCCAAAAAAGGTTAGATGGGGTTACGGGGATAGGGTGGAGGTGTGGGCTTAGGTAGGGCGCTCTTTCCAAGGGCCGGTGCAGCCTCGATGGGCCGAATGGCCTCCTTCTGCACTGTAAATTCTATGGTTCTATGACTCTATAGCATAAGCAGGTTGGCAGGAAATTGTCGGACTGGAATAAAATACAGAGATAGGGAGGAATGAGGATGAGATTTTATATCTGAGGCATGGTGGCTGTAAGCCAAATGTAGTCTGTGAGAACAAGGTATTGGGCAAGTGGATGGATTGGAGATTGTATGTAGATTGGGCAGAGTCAGCAAGAGTTTTGAACAAATTTAAGTTTCCAGCAGGTGAATAATGGTATTGTTGAGTCTGAAGCTGGTAAAAGCTTGGATTAAATTTTTAAACAGTAAATGGCCTGATGTAGAGAGACAACGTTGTGAAGATTTAAAAAAATTCATTCACAGAATATGGGTGTTGCTGGCTAGGTCAGCATTTACTGCCCATCTCTAATTGGCCTAGAGAAGATGCCTTCTTGAACTACTGTAGTCCCAGTCGAGTAGATAAACCCACAGTGCTTTAAGGAAGGGACTTCCAGGATTTAGATCCAGTGATAGCGAAGGAATGGCAATATATTTCCATGTCAGGATGGTAAGTGCCTTATTTCAGGAGACAAAGGTAGTTTTAAGTAATCTATATTTGTATTTTTGGATATTAGAAGCAAGGTGTAGATTTAAGCAGGTTTAATTTTGCATTGCCACGTAAGAAAGGGTTAAAACGTTAGTTAGCTTCATATTAAACAAAAGTTTCTGCATGTCTGTGGGCTTTGGTTTCATTTTAAATTGTGCTTACGTTATGACTGGAGGGTTTACAGTGGAAAAACAACAGAATTCAAAGAAAGGCTGGGCTGTTGCTACTTTAGGAAATTAGTTTTAAGATGAACCCAGAAACAGTTGGAACCAGGTACCCGAGAGGAAGCAGCTCTTACTCCTGCCACTCTTTCAGTTTCTGTAAGGGGCAGAAAGTAAATCCCAGAAGCTGAAGATCAGATCTAGAAACCAGGGAATGAAAGAAGTCCTAGGATGACTGAAGTCAAAGGAACAGGAAATTGAACAAAGAATTGCTTACTGAAGTTAAAGGTGCAGAGGAGAGATACTTTGAGTTAAAGACAGAGCTGAAAGATGCAGGCCTGGAAAAGTTGGCTAATGAGAAGCCAAAGATCTGAAGTAATTCTAAGGCTAGTGATCTTGGTACAGCCTGTGAGGCCGTGCGTTCTGGTTGCATGTCTGGGTACGTGAGGGATTGTGTGGAAGCTTGAACACATATGGCAATCGAGGGCAGAGGAATCTGAAAAGGAGAGATTGAAATCCTGGAAGTAGATCCTTGGTGAAGACATTGGAGAGAAGGCACTGCTTGAGAGACGATTCCAAAGTGTATTATTTTCAAGAGTGAAGCTTGTAAACACACATGTGGAAGCCAGAGTTGCAGTGAGACCAGTTGGCTCACAGGGTGATAAGCATCTGGGGGAATCGGATGAGAAATCCAGAGATTGCATTGGGTGGCATCTGCTACTTGGTTTCAGAGCGGGGTGTGCCTGATCACAGTTAGCCTGTTGGTTTATTGGGACTGCATACTTATTGAGAACAATATAGCACAAGATATATTCTGTAACGTGTTATCCTTCAAAATTTGAAGACATCTGTGAAGATATAGATGGGGTGAAGGAATATTGTATTATAGTCAAACTATATATTCATGTTTAATAAATGGTAATGCCATTGAGAAGGGTGATGCTTATATTCTCTCTTGTTAGAGATGGTCATTACCTGGCACTTATGTAGCGTGAATGCCTTCAATGAAGCGAGAAAAAAAGTTAAATTGGTAAGCCATGTAATTGCTCAATGGGTTTTGATAGTTAGAAAAGATCGGTGCTAGCAGCTTATGCCTGTGAGATAAGAGATTCTGAATGAGTGCACGTGAGGGTTTGGGTAAGAGAGAAAACAGACAAAAGCAGCACGGTCTAACAGTTAATTTCTGAAGTTGCAATGCCTAAGAATTGAAAATAGCAGCACAAACAGGTGCAATACAGAGCCATGGGCATGATTCTCCGGTCTGCCAGTCTCGTTTTCCTGGGTGATGCGCTCTCGCTGGCAACGGGATTCTCCTTTCCCGCCCCTGCTAATGGGATTTCCGGGAAACCCGTGAGCATAGAGCAGGAGCAACAGAGAATCCCACTCCAAATCCTTCGATATACAATGTTTAGCACCAGTGATTGACTGTGATAAACCAAAGTACTAAAAATAAAAGTTAAAACAATATAAAAATTAAAAATGAGGACAGAATTACACCTCCAAGTCGTATTTAAGTGATCCCTGCTTAATCTAATGGGTACACTTGATCTCAAATCCATTTGCAGCATCACAATAGATTGAATAGTCAATAAGGCCAACTAAACTTAAATTTGACTTGAAAGGCTATCTGACTTTAAACATATAAAAGTTAAGCGTCCATACCTTAATTTTCACACCTCTACACTCTTCTCCTGGGGAACAAGTGTGAAACAATGGAAGGATTCACAAGTTGATTAACAATCTAACGAGTTGTGAGATGAATACTTTTCTCTGGCTGAATCCACTCTACACCAGCCTATATGATTCAATGGGCCTGCACCTTTAGGTGGAAGGGTCCCCCACACTGACCACATGTATCTCGTTGGAGGTTAACCCAGAATTCAGAGTGGAATTCCAGTCTTCACTTGTCAGGATGGTCAGAAATGGGATTGCAACTTCTAGAGTAAACAAAATGGGAAAGCTACCACTAAATCATAAACTTCCTCCACCATCCATGTCTATAGCAGCATTCATTTTCATATTTTGAAACTCATGCCGCTTTTAGTTTGGACTTAACATTGTAAGTTTGCTTCGTGGCAATTACGATTATAATTTAAGTGTCTTTGGGGAAAATATTTGATTGCATTGGGTTTCTACTGGCACCCTGTGGTACTGCCTGCCTCTGGGAAATCAATATCAAGTATTGGAATGCGAATGAATTTTGCACTCAGTTTCCAGAATGGTCAACAAGTTCCTGCTTTAAATTTGAAGTGCAACTGAACTGCCAAATGGGAATTCATTTAGTTCTTCCAAAAAGCTGCTCGTCAGGATATTCAGCTAGAAGCCCTATGACTGCATCTAAGTTATAGCATACTACATATTAGGATACTAGAGAATGGAATGGACTGAACTCTCACCTCTGCAGTGAGCATTCAAAATGCAGCCCCCCCTGGTGGGGTGAAAGTCTTTGCCATCTACTGAGCTAATGCTCCTTTGTGAAATTAGGCTCAATGTAGTAGGTCAGGATCCAGAGTTAAATACTTAATTCATTGCCAAGTTTGCAAACTTACTCAAATTACACAGGATGGTTGATATAAAAATGGAAAAGTATCACATTATTGCAGTCAAGGAGCCCTCCACTTGGGTTGGGGAATACGTAGTGGCAGGGTGAAGGAGTTTTATTCTACATCTGATCATATTAGCGCTGCATTGGAAGTGACTGATGCAGCAGGAAATGCAATGCATTCAATTCTCCAGCAAGAAACATTTCTCGCCGTAAGCACATGAAAAGTCTCAAAAGATATTAAAATATATAGAAATACTTGAATATCCTTTGATGATTGGTTGATGCTGGGATCAGCTGAATCAGAGATGAATATTTCAGGTCTGATCCTTGCTGTGTTCTGCATTACCTATTCTCAGCTGGCCTCCGTGCTTCTGAATTCTCTCTCTCTTTAGGTGCCATGCCTGAAAGATATTTTGTTGGTTCATGATTATGCAACGGTCTTCTGTTGCCTTCTGCAGCTGGTTGACCTGGAACTCTCCTATTCTTGTGGCCTGCCATTGGTGTATGTTGGAAAGAATTACAAGTTGATACTCAACATGTTTTGCGGTGCTATGAATGCACCTTTCCTGGCCATCAAGTCCTCGAGTGGGACTGCAAACTGGAGCTTCTGCCTCAGAGGGAGGGATGCTACCCATTGCACCACAAGACCTCCCTTACCACCAACCCCATCCCATGCCCTAACCACTTGTCTCAGATTGAAACAGCTTCTGCTCTCCCAAGTTCTCCATCGCAAATACTGCCCAGCTGCACTTCATAATATTTCTTCCCTACCTCAGTCTATCTGCTGTTTCTGGATGAGACAGGTCAAAATCTGCCCAAACATGTGCTCCTGCAGACAGGTGACTGTCAGGCAAAGACAGGTCTGGACTGGAGTGTTTTATGATGGTGATCAAACTGCTTGCTGACAACATTATCAAGGCTCATCTCGTGAAGAATGCCACAGGCTGAAATATCTGAGGCGACCCGGGAAGCTATATCTCAACAAGGAGTCAACACTTCAAGGGGACAGGGGGGGAAAGTGGAGAGAGAAACCAGCAGAAAAAAGGTATTTAAACAAAAAAAAAAAAATTGCAAAAACAAAACTGAACCTTAAAGTTCAATATTTCAATCAAGCCCACTACCTACCTGGGTAATATTTCCAAAAAGCTTCCATTTCCTCGTAAACAAAGCATAGTGTGCAATTCCATATCTGCCTGCCACTGCAACACACTGGCCCAGCTGGTCTACCGCTGCAAACTGCAGTAATAGTGAAATACAAATTAAATATCATCAATTCACTAGGTTTTAAAAAAATAATTCAGTTTGCTAACTGTGGAGAGAAAAAAAAAACTCACCTTTATTGGCCAGTTACTTTCTAGATAGGTACTATGGATCTACAGAAAGAGAGACAAACAAGTTATATTATTCTTGGTGTTCAAAAGCAGAGATTGACAATTAACTACATTTGGTATTGCCTTCTTTTATAAATGCTCCCTCCCCAGACCATACATTGCACTGCTCGCCACTGAATTTGTTGCTGGGATGCAGCTATGTAAATCACCTCGTACGTCAGAAGCAAGAGATTTTTAGAATGTCAATTCCTATTTTTAAAAAAAGTTTAGATTACCCAATTATTTTTTTCCAATTAAGGGGCAATTTAGCGTAGCCAACCCACCTAACCAGCACATCTTTTGGGTTGTGGGGGTGAAACCCACGCAGACACGGGGAGAATGTGCAAACTCCACACGGACAGTGACCCAGGGCCGGGATTCGAACCCGGCTCCTCAGCGCCTTAGTCCCAGTGCTAACCACTGCACTGCCGTGCTGCCCTATGTTAACTCCCATTCTGGGGATAAGAGAGAGGTGAAGGCAACCGTGTCACATCTGCCTGAACAGTGCCCAAAAGGCTATGGAGCGGTCTATTGTGAAATAGACTAAAGCAAAAGTGAATTTCTGTCAATTGCATTGGAACAGATTTAGTTTCTAATTTCTATGCTGCATAAATCTGAAAGTTTTTCTTAGATGAAAACCAGCAAAATGGAGAAGTTGAGCTAATTGAAAAAAATCTTATGTGCACCAGGTCAAAACTATTTCAAAGGTTGAACGTCAAGTGGCAGTTTACCATAGAAACACAATTACAACAATCACTTCATATCCGACAGTCACACGATTGAAAGCTTGCACTGACCAACACTAAACTACCAGCCATGCAGCTGCTGAATCTTGTCAAATAGCAAAGCATTTTAATATCAAATCCATGTGACTGCACTGGTTCCTAATATTTAAAGGAGTTTGGCAGTGGTAGCATTAAAATATACAACCAATAAGTTCTCTTCAACAATATATCTTGCTGTCAACAAATGAAAAAAATGCATGCAAAAGCCATCACCTGTACAACATGCCAGTGCCTGTGTCCTAATAAAGTGCTTAAACCCTGAGGAACTAGAATGCCTTTGTACAGAGGGTTCTTTTCCCTGACAGGCTGATGGCCTGAATTTGCTGATGCGGTACTTGAATTTTGATTTTGCAATGTGTCACCACAGTTCAAATACAGTCGATCCTCTCCTTGTAGAAGTACTTGCTCCTGATTATTCTGGAAGGGAAGAAGATTGTAACAATTGCTCAACATCTTAATTCTCAGTTTAGAAAATTTAAATGTATGAAAATATTAAGTCTTATTAGTCAGAGGTGTTTTGTTAAAACTGAAATCAAACTAACATTCTCCAATCCGGAATAATTTATTTTGGGGAAAGAAATATGACCACTGAATTTTCCCAAGAAGGTTTACTCAAGACTCATTCCTGGAATGAGGGACTTATCTTATGAAGAAAGGTCGGACAGGTTAGGGCTGTCCTCATTGGATGTAGAAGAAAAGGAGCTGATCTTATTGAAACATATCAGATCCTGAGGGATTTGATCGGGCGGATACCAGGAGGACGTTTCCACTTGTGGGAGAGACTGGAACCAGGGACCACAGGTCAAGAGAGAGATAAAGAGACTTTTGTTTTCCCTCAAAGGATGGTTAGTATATGGATTTCTCTCCCCCAGAAAGCAATGGAGGCTGGGTCATTAGGCAGAGTTCGACAGATCTTTGATAAGTCTGATATTATGGGTGACAGAAGGCAACACAATCAGATCAGCCATGATCTTGTTGAATGGTGAAGCAAGCTCAAAGGTTTGAATGGCCTACTCCTCCTCCCAAGTCCTATATTCCAAGACCCTGAAAACCATCATAAAGCAGAGAGGGTGCAATAAACTGAAGAGTGACAATTTCTACTGCTATGTAGGCAAGTCCAAAGAGGGAAAAAACTGTTTATGATTCTCACAGGTAGGAGGAATAGGTTCAGAAAGCCTCTGCTTTTGATAGCAACATAAATGAATAACCTCAATTAGGTGAATAGAAGTAAAAGAATAAGTGTACAATTTCACTAAACTGACATGCGGGCGACTATCCAGCTTTTGGGAATGACGTTACCGTTGAGAGTTTGCAAAATAATTAAACCAACGTGAAAAAACAAACATTTTATTATGAAAAGAAATTAAACATGTTGGAAATACACAGGCAATTATTTTAAAAAAAGAGACAAGACAGATTTCCATTACAGGGTCCTTTTCTTGGAACATAACCCAGATCATCAAAACTCTTTTTAAAGTGGGAGAGAGTGATAAACACCTCAATCACACAAAAGTTAATGTGTTATGACTTGTGAGCTATGTACACGTAAAGCATCAACATGCCTCCTACTTCCTGCATGTCAAAAGACAACCTCCTCTGGCACCTCTTACTAAAAAGAAAATGGAGACAGCTAAGAAAATCACTATATTATCTTTTCCAACTCAGTTCTTGAGCCTTTTCTCTTTGCAGGTGCCAGCTGACTTCCCGTGCGTTCCCAGAATAAAAAAAAAATCTCCAGTCTTTTCTTTTTACTTGTATATTTATCAATTTGGTATTACAGCTGTCCTTAAAGAGTTAACAAGGCATTTTCTATCTACGCAGGAACACAGCAATCATTACATACATCAAAAGCTCACTACTTAAAGAGGAATAAATTGAAACAATAGGATTGTGAAAGGTATAATTATGGCTGTATTGTAAACATGTGCAGGCAGAGCACTTTCTGGTCATATTATGCAGAAGCACCATTCGGCTTACAAGATAGAATTAATGGAAAATGCAAACTCAAAGTGCTGTCCAGGTAAATTCAGAAAGGAAAGCAAGGAAGCACTTTGTTCGACAGAATTATTTCAGTATTGTTTCAGGAGGCAGTATGAAGATTGAACCTATAACATTAAAAAAAAATTGAACACTGCAAATCAAATACGAATTGCAAGCAATATTCATGCCACACAAGTGCCAGACAATGACCATCTCCAACAAGGGAGAATCTAACCATTGCACTTTGACATTCATTGACATTACCACTTGCAACTGAAAATATGTGTCATTTGAAACATGGAAGTCTGGCAATATCTGGTCTGAGAGAAACATGAGAGGATACAGGGAAAGATCGCACGAAGGGTTAACAGCAGCAGCAAAGAGCAGGATTATAAAATGCAGATTCCTTCTCCCAAACAAACAAAACAGGATTTTTGTATGAAGCTAAAAACAATGGCTCACACCTTCATTAAAAGTAACTATCTTAGTAAGCATCTGGAAAAGCATGGATGAGGGTTTCAGTTGAGCTAGGTGATAAATGTAAACCTTTCATGTTATAACCAAGTGGATTTTAGCATACCGCTAAAAGCAATGTTTCACACCTTCATTGAAAGTAACTATCTTAGTAAGCAGCTGGAAAGGAAAGGATGAGGTTCAGTTGAATTTGGTGACAATTCTAGGTGTGAAATTCTGCTAACACCAAGTAAATTGAAAGAAAATTGGAGACTATCAGTCTACGAGAAACATAATTTAAAACCAAAATCAAAGTCAAAATTATGAGCTGGGGACACAATTGGAAAATAAAACTATAGAAATGACAGGAACCAAACCAAAACTCACACCTCTATTGAAACCAAAGCATTTTTGAATATCACAAAGGAACTTTGAACATCACAAAGGAAACAATGTAATCAGAGACCCGAGAGGAAAGGTCATGTCAAAATGAATACTTAGATGTATTAGAATGTTTAGATCAAAGATACTTTTTACAATCAAAGTGAAATAAAAGTTACTTTACAATAAAGTCACAAAAACTTAATAATTGTTAGAAAGAGAATATAAACTCAGAGACCAGAGCAGGAACAACCAGAACTTAGAGAGAGGAGAGAAGCAGAGAAGGGACAAGAGAAGCAAGCAGAGTCAGCTTACAGTCAGCTCGGTCATGGGAAAGATAAGACATAGCAGCCGAGCTAAAACAGCTAATATATCCAAGGAAGACTAGAATTTAAAGAGGAGGCAGAGTCAGTTCAGAGATAGCCAGCAGAGCCAGCTCTCACAGCTCGGTACATAGGAAAGATAGGACATAGCAACCGAGCTCATCAGCGAATACATCTAAAGAAGACCAGACTTTAAAGAAGATCGATTGTCAAGGTGGGCCTGAAGGTCCCTACAACCAACCAGAAGGATCTAGACGCAACATTTGTTTTACCTTTCTGTAAAGACAGTGATTGCAGCTATTAAAATAAAAAATATAATAATAAAATAACTTAAAAGTTTTAACCTGAAACAGTGGTTATTCCCAAGTCTACTTTACTTACTTAGCAATGCGGGACCCAGGATCGATGCTACTAAGTGGTAAGTAGATGAAATCTTTGGTGAAGGTATGGGTTATACAGAGGGATAACTTGAAAATATAGTTTGACCTGAATAGCACCCACCGAAGCCTGCATCGGAGTCAGGGAGTGAGAATCCCTGTTCACCATTTAGAATGTTGGCCCTTTTTGGTATAGGGGGACTTCTAAGAATAGTGGTGAGTTTTCAACAACACACTGCCAAATTCCCCAATATCAACATCCTTGGGTTATAATTGACCAGAAACTGAACTGGACCATCTATATAAATACTATGGCAACCACAGGTCAGAGGCTGGGAATTCTGTGGTGAGTAACTCATCTTCCGAGTCCCCAAAACCTGTCCACCACCTACAAGGCACACGCCCGTGTGATGGGATACACTCTTCACTTGTCTGCATGAGTGTAGCCCCAACAACATTCAAGCTCATCTTGGATGGTGTCAAAGCAGCCTGATTTATCGGCACCCCATCCACTGCCTTAAACTTGCACTCCTTCCACCACAATGGCAGCAGTTGCACCATCCAAAGGATGCACCATCCACAGGATGTACTGTAGCAACTCATCACCGGTCATGAAGGTTCATTCGACAGCCCGTTCCAAACCCATGACCTCTACTACCTAGGACGAGGACAGTAGATGCATGGGAAAACCATGATTTGCAAGCTCTCTGCCATGCCCCACACAATGCCTGCTGTTGCAGGGTCAAATTCCTGGAAATCTTTTTTTATCTGTTCTGGGTGTACCTACACCACATGGACTGCAGCGGTTCAAGAAGGCACCTCACCATCTTCTCAAAGGCAATTAGGGATGGGTAATAAATACTGGCCTAGTAAGTGATGCTAATAAAAAAAAAAGAGAGCAGGATCATATAACAACTGGACACTTATTACACAGATTGCAACAGTTCTAATAATTTTTTATGGCTCTGATTTATGAAAGCTAAAAAATCTGTAAGCTAATATATATTAAGTGGCTTTATTAGCAATAATGCACTTCCTGTGAAGGAGTCCACAAAACAAACATTTCAAAAACCATGGTGAATTTGTAAAATTTCCCATTTTGTATATCTGTGACCAAAAATCACTGCCAAGAGAGATAAAATAGAAGATTGAAGAATGAATAGTTGAACAAATGTAATATTATTGGTCTGCAATTACAAAATAAGAATATCGTTGGGAGTTCAAGCTTGGCTTGCAACCTACCATGCAGGGGTTGACAGTTAAAGCGCTTTTGATGAATTGGAACTGCAGAATTTCTGCCTGTTGTAATACACTTTTGTTTTCCAGATCATTTCCAATTTGGTGAGTGCCATCATTGGAAATCACCCAAAGATGGTAGCCTTCAGCGCCCCAGCTCTGTAAAGAAGAAATAACTTTAGCAAAATATAAGATATTACAAAGCACAATCAATCAAGTTATTTTAAACACAGAGTATCAAAATAATTTTTTGTCTTTTACAACTAACAGGCAAGATGTTCCCATAATTTGGTCAAAATGATTAGATGACCAACTTTCAACCCACCGAGCATTGTTGCCAGCTAGGAGCTGTACAATTAAACGGATTCACACGTCTTTAAGTTTGGTGTGTGGAAGAGCCCAGTGTCTGTTCTTTACTTCCCTTAAACACGTATGGCTGAGATTGAGTGTACAATGTAAGGATTCGTAACCATGAGTTAATTTACTACAAATGCAGATTACTGGTACATCATCGTTGAACACAACAAAGTTACCTTCACCACTGAAGGATGGCAATGGTGAATTTTTTGCCCTCGTTTATTAGTCTGTTTGTAAACAATAGTCGCAAAACCTAATGGACAGATTTCAATAAAACTTGATGCATATCAAATGAAGAACGGATTAAATTTTAGCAAAGATCTAGATCCAGTTTCTAAAAGTATGCTTATAAAATAACTCAATAAAGTTAATCATAAGCAAGGAAGGGGAAAACCCCCCAGAAATGGCTTAATCTACACGAGCACAGCATGGAACGGAAGAACAACATCACAACCACCTTAATGGCATCATTAGACAAAACTAGATACCCATTCCACCAGAGACCCAGGAAGAAACAGAATAAGATCATGAGGACATGACAGCATAACAGGATGGCACACACCCTCTCATACCGCACAGCCCCACAATCATCATGCAAGACCAGAATAAACCTCCTGCATCATGATTGGGCACGCACCAACATGCATCTCCCTCAACTCCAGTGGCGCCATTGGCGCCAATGACCCAACACCACCGTCTCTTTTTTAAAAATAAATTTAGAGTACCCAATTAATTTTTTCCAATTAAGGGGCAATTTAGCATGGCCAATCCACCTAACCTGCACATCTTTGGGTTGTGGGGGTGAAACCCACACAGGCATGGGGAGAATGTGCAAACTTCACACGGACAATAACCCAGGGGCGGGATTCAAACCCGGGTCCTCCGCGCCGACACCACCTTCTCTTTCCGGATTCTAGACTATCTCCACCCACGGAGCAGCCAGGAACAGATTCATCATATCCACCCTTGCAAAAACAAAAGGAAATACATGGAAATCCCAGATCTACAGGGAGTTACATACTGTCACTGTCCCCACTGTCACGAGACTCCTAAATGACCCTCTCATTGACTGACCTCATTAACACTACACCCTGTATGCTTCATCTGATGCCAATGCTTATGTTGTGCATTGTATATCTTGTGTTGCCCTATTATGTATTTTCTTGAATTTTGTTTAATTCCCTTTTATTCCCATGTACTGAATGATCTGTTGAGCTGCTTGCAGAAAAATACTTTTCACTGTACCTCGGTACACGTGACAATAAACAAATCCAATCCATACTGCACAACTCAATTAAACCCCAGAAACAGGTCCAAGGCCGAATCACAATTAAAGGGAGAGGACCGGCAATAGTAACATGTTCAGACTATGGTCGAGCAGTAGGGCCACCCAAGGTACAAAGAAAAGAAAAAAAGAGGAAAAAGAACGAAGAAAACAGACCCACTAGGTGATGACACCCATCAGCGAGGAGAACGCAACCTATCCCCAGGCCCTTGTGCACCACAGGGGCAGAGAAACAAAACAAAACCCAGCCTCCCAGGACCTCCCGCCCCCTAACAGGACAACAGACACGTCACTTGACCTGGCTTGGCCCAGCACTAACGAGCACGAGGAACTACAACCCCAGGGCCTCCAACATACCCAGAGGACCTTTACTCCTGTTGAGCCTGCACCTTTCCAACAACATCCAGGGCACGATGATGATTATTCTGGGACAAGCCAAGTAAGGGGGGGGGAGGGGGCGGCACTTTCGTCAGAGGAGAAGAGCAGTACCGTCAAGACACCCACCATCAAGTCCCCAAAACCAATGGGCCAGATCAGGGTAGGAATCAACACAATGTTCATCCAGATGGAGAGGAAAGAAAGAGAGAAAAGAATAGGACCCCCAAGGAGGGGACACCCAGCCAAGCTCAACATGATCACCCTCACAGAAAGGATATCCAGAGCAACCTTCCTCTTTAACAAGTCAACCATCATAATAGGCCTGGGCGGAATATGAAGAGACCCAAACAGAAGAAAGGAAAAACTCAACCTCAGGGAAGGGACAGAAGGAATCCAATCATCCCCAGGATACAAACTCTGCCCAGTCCAAAAAAAGGATGAAGACACAAATTCTTAATTAAAAGAATGAATCTACAAATCCAAAAGAGAAGCATGAAACTGATTAGTTTTAACTGGGAGGGGAAGCTATCAATCTTAACGAGGACTGAACTAACCCACCCTGCCTTCACCTCGCCCCAGCTCCACTTGCCTTCTTCATAACCAAAAGGAGTAAAACTACACACAAGTCACACTTCCCAGAATTGGCACAAAATTATCTTGCTAACACAGGTTAACAGGAAAAGGATAAAGGTAAGAACAGCACTGGCCATCATGCTCACATTTTTCATTCTCCAACACGAAACCAAAAAAGTAAAAAGTCAACACGATGAACAGGGAGTAGCGATCGGGATTATTGAAGAAACACAGAGCGGAATCCAGGATAAAGACGACTTCCACGTCACACGAGAAGGCAAAGGATAGGGCACTCTCCAGGATTCCATTGATTGAAGCATGATAGGGGCTGGTTTAGCTCACTGAGCTAAATCGCTGGCTTTTAAAGCAGACCAAGCAGGCCAGCAGCACGGTTCGATTCCCGTACCAGCCTCCCCGAACAGGCGCCGGAATGTGGCAACTAGGGGCTTTTCACAGTAACTTCATTGAAGCCTACTTGTGACAATAAGCTATTTTAATTTTTTTTCATTTTCATGAGACAGCACCACTTCCATCATGCCATCGCTCCAACATGCAGGCAGTCCACAGCTTAGGCCATGGCTGGGGCCGGGGGGAAACATGACCCACTAGGCCATCTCCAACCTTTCACAACGAGCATAGAGATAAGGCAATATAGGACAAGCGATCAGTGGGCCGACCAACCCCTAGCCTCTCAGACAGAATACGCTGTGTTCCATCAAATCTGATGCACCCAGCCTCTAAATCAAGATTACCAAACCATGGAAGCTGATTCTCAAATTCAATCGGGAACTTGCGTCCCATCTCTCGCCAGGGACTGTGCTCCGGGGGCATCCTGCTCGGTCCCAATCTCCCGAAACCACCAAGATACACATCACAACCAGGGGCTGGTTTAACTCACTCGGCTAAATCGCTGGCTTTTAAAGCAGACCAACAGCACGGTTCGATTCCCGTACCAGCCTCCCCGGACAGGCGCCGGAATGTGGCGACTAGGGGTTTTTCACAGTGGGAATGGGACTATTTGGCGCCGCCCTTTTGGCGCCGACCTTTTTGGCGCCGCCAACAGGAATCCAACAGTCCGGGAGCTGGTTTGTTTACTGAGTTCATTTCTCTCAGTTTGTTGCTGACGGTCTCTCACCATCCGGCAAGTTCCCGCAAACTCATACACTGCTCTGTTACAGACGTCATGATCGGTCTGACATTGTTTCCTTACGAATTTGCTATTATCTTTAGCCCTTGGGTTCAATCGTATAACGTTGACTAAGTGTGTCATTATTTGCCATACGTATAGCGGTAATGTACATACGTTAATATGCAAAGTACGGATCAAATAGTAAATCAGCAGATAAGACTAGATTCGGGAAAAATAACAAAATGCCCAAACTAAAGGTTCTGTACCTAAGCAAGTCTCTCACCATCCGGCAGGGGCTGCAGTGGCTAGTTTACTACTATACCTCTTCAGACAAGCTTTCTCTTATTTTATAATTTGCCCAACCCTGCAGTTACAATTAGCACGGCGGCATACGAGTGCTGTGTGTGACCTCTTGCCTCCTTATATTTCATCTTAACGCTAACTGTAATAGTGGTCTCCTTAACATCTGTCTCGTCTGATTAATGTGTTAAAATAAGCATTAAGTAACAGAGTCACCCCTCCATATGTTCCTTATTTTCTAAATTCTACAAACCGTTAACTGTTAAGGTCTCAATGCTTGTCGCTCTGTAGATATGTTCCTGTAATGGCTGTCAGTTCGTACTTGCTAATTTGTATTTGCACAATGCGTTCAACGTTTTTAATGCCTTGGTGTGTGCTTAGGTACAGAACCTTTAGTTTGGGCATTTTGTTATTTTTCCCGAATCTAGTCTTATCTGCTGATTTACTATTTGATCCGCACTCTGCATATTAACGTATGTACATTACCGCTATACGTATTTTACTGGTGCCTTACACGATAAACGGTGCTACAATATAAAATTACATCAACCTACCTATGGAGGTTTTAAAGAAAATGATGACACACTTAGTCAACGTTATACGATTGAAGCAGTCTCTTTTAATATGAAATCGAAATTGATTCGAGCTGTCAGAGAAGTACAGAACATAAGAACCCGAGGGCTAAAGATAATAGCAAATTCGTAAGGAAACAATATCAGACAGATCATGACGTCTGTAACAGAGCAGTGTATGAGTTTGCGGGAACTTGCCGGATGGTGAGAGACTTGGACAATAAAAACTACTCACGGGATAAGAAAGTCAGCAACAAACTGAGAGAAATGAACTCAGTAAACGAACCAGCTCCCGGACTGTTGGATTCCTGTTGGCGGCGCCAAAAAGGCCAGCGCCAAAACAGATGAGCGCCAAAAGATCAGCGCCAAAAGGTACCCGACCCTTCACAGTAACTTCATTGAAGCCTACTCGTGACAATAAGCGATTTTCATTACAATTTTCACATCATGCAACAGGACTTCGACAACACTAAGGCGGTCCCTAACCACTGTTCTTTTGAGTGAAGAAACTCTCTCGTATGCCTCCATCACTCTTCTTAAGCCACCTGCCGTCTCTCCAAATGAGCTATCTGCCCTGCAGATCTGAAATTATCAGCCAAGGCAACATCTTCGACGGCAACCATCATTCGATGCACACAGCACAGCCAAGGTGAGGGCCTGCTTAGCAGCGATTGTGCCACTTCAAGCTGGGCCAACCCCAGTCCATCCCATACGCTTCGACCGAATGAGGATGTTAGCATTTTATCTCAGCTCTTCCTTGCAAAAAGATCAATCAGGAAATTCCAGGGATATCACAAGAAAAAACAAGTATGAAACGTGCATCAGGACGAAATGATGGATTAAATGATGTGCAGACCCAAAGCTCATGAAAACACAATCACTCCCAAGCCCACATCTCGTGACCCTGTTTTTTTCTTTAAAAAGAGAGACAGGATTGTCTTTATGAATGTTGTGGGTTACTTTGTTAATATTTTAAAAATGTTGTGGCTTGTCTCAGTTGCTGCAGTGCAATTTGTCACAGCTGTCAAAAATGTGCGCAGAGATTTCAGAGCTGGTTGTTGGATGTGGCCTCACCAATGAGATGGTAGCTCTTAATAAAAATTATAATTTTCCAATTTTGGAGTTACAGAGCATCAATCAGAGAAAAGGCTCAAAGAGCTTTTTAATTGCTATAATGTTGAGTTAAAACATCGTGGTAGAGGTATGCGCTTTATCGAGTGCCCTCTTCACTTGTTTACATTGCAATGTCAGCAAACTGATCAACCTCATTCTTGTTAGATTGCAATTTCATTTATCTGAAGGTCTGCATTTTCAGCACAACTGCAGTTGCATTCAATGTGCATCTTGTTGGAAAACTGTTACATCACTTCTTAAAAGTACTCACCATAGAGCTGATTTTTATAGGTTCCTTTTTAGTGCCATCAGAATAATGCCTTAAAATCAAGAGAATGAAATAGTTAATTGTAATCTGAAGTTTTGTTAATCATCAATAGCTGAAAATTAGCATTTCCACCCCAGTTATCTATGATTCAATTGAAGATCCTTAAACAATGTACTTTTTGAATAAATGGATTCTGGTTTTATAAAAGTACAATTCTTCCTCAATTCAAAAAATTTGGGACTGCAACACATCAGATGTTGGTTGGGTGAAATCTGAATGATCAGCTACGATAGGACAAAGGACACTATCAGCCACAGGACAATTTTTGCTTGCCCGAAAAACATCCAAGTGACATTTAGATGATTAGATAAGATTAACTGAATAAAATTAGCTGCAGGGGGAAAAAAAAAATATCCCTGCACGTCTTTGGGTTTTGGATGCGAAAATTCCTCCAAAATTCTTATCTACTCTCATTTCCAAACCTCTGCGCGCCACTGCACCGTAATAAGATAGTGCCTTTCTTAAATATGGTGCCCTTCCATCAACGTTTGGTTCTCGTAATACGAGCCTTCAGCTGTCGGAAATTCCCTCCTCATTTTTAGCTTCACTCCTCACCTTCTTAAAGTCTAATAAATAAAATCTCCAGCAACAATAAGATTTGAGTAACTTCCAACTTTGCACCATGGTTCAGTGCACAAACTAGGAAAATGAAAAATCCCTTTGTCAAGTGTATCTCAATCTTAAAAATGTTTTGGAAGTACAAATTGTTCCAGACGAAATATATTGCAGCCTAAAAATGATGGAGGATTGCCTAATCTTGCCATTGGAATATGCAGATAGCACACAGGAAGCAGTTACAACGTGCTGTTAAGTTCCAAAGACAATTGCAGAAGCATCATTTTGCTTTTAATATCAGGTCGGAGAGTTCAGTTAAAGTTGAAATAGTGGAAAATAACACGTGACATGGGACAAAATCAAAATAATTTCAGAAAATGGTTTACTTTCACTCCAAGAACTAGCCCCCAGCCTGAGATATATAAAATGGAGTAATGAATGCAGTTTCTGTACTACAGACTGTTATATGCAATTGTACTGCAGACCTTGAATTTCTGAAGGAAATACTCACGCAAAATCTCCACCCAGTGTGCAAAACAGATGAGCACCAAAAACACTCCACAGGGATAAGCCTCCACATTCCCATGTAACCATAGCAACGCTACAATCAGGTGACCATCTGACCAGCTTCACTGCCCCAGTCTTGTTCCAAATATCTGTTCAAGAAATAAAAAAATAATTTGGCTAAGTATTGAAGTACTGAACTGGAAAAACTCAACACAGTTCTACAGAATGAAAAAAAGTGCCATAGTGCACATAAAATAGGCGTTAACTACGTGAAAAATACTTTCTGGCACTGCATTTCTCTCCAGCTGCAAGATCATTACCAACAATGTAAGGCTAGAAGTTTTATAGGCGCTTCCAATTTGGATTTCTTTTGGTTCTTTCATGTTATATAACAATGAGCCATAATATCATATTGCTGATTACACAACAACATCTGCCATTAGGCTTGCCCATACAGTTGTGCCTGAAGTATTTTTGCAAAGCAAGTTGCTGAGGGTGTAATCTGATAACAATACAGAGGGGAAAACCAGGCATCTGGGACCCAAGTGGATGGAACAACCAACTATGCATCGCCTTACACTTGACAGAAGGATAGGGGAGTTGGCAACTCGAGAGCTAAGCGGAAGCACCAATTGGAATATATGAATTTGTAGAAAAATATTCAAATCATATACTGAGTTGAGAAAGAGGGTGGGGGAAAAGAGAGAAAGAGGGAAAAAGAATAGAGTAGGGCAGCATGGTGGCACAGAGGTTAGCACTGCTGCCTTACAGCGTCAGAGACCCAGGTTCAATTTCGGCCTTGGGTGACTGGGTGGATTTTGCACGTTCTCTCCATGCCTACATAGGTTTCCTCCAGGGTTAGATGAAAAGAAAGCGAGGGGGGGAGGGGGGAGGGGGGGGAGAAGAGAGGGAAAAGAAGTGGGGAGGGGCAAGGCCAAGAAGGGTGCGGCTTGAGGGCGCGAGGGCAAGGGGGGGGGGGGGGGGGGGGGAATAGAGAGAGACAAGGGCGAGCGGGGAGTAGGGTAAGCGAGAGAAAGAGAAAAAAAGAAACTAAGGTAAAATTTAAATAAATAAAGTCGCCAACAATAATCAATATTATGCATTTTGCAAAGGGTGGGAGTGCTCTTCAATGCTGATAAAGTTATAGTGACAAGGCATTTCACTCGGATGAAGTACCTACACAGGTGAGCCATGACATTTCAGACTTACCAGGGTAATGCTTTGGAGTTAATTCCAGCTTGTGGGACAGCTGCATGGCCCCTGTAGTTGTATCCATTGTGTAAACTAAAACTGAACCACTGGCAGAATAGGAAAATAATCAGTTAATAACCAGTTTCAGAAAACCAATGTTTCAACATTTGTTAGCAAGTTATGGAATTATAATACCCAGAAATGGAAGACAAGCCAATTTCGAGATCGAGCACAGCCTCAAACATCAAGAGTACACAAGGGCAGCACGGTAGCATAGTGGTTAGCACAATTGCTTCACAGCTCCAAGGTCCCAGGTTCGAGTCCGGTTTGGGTCACTGTCTGTGCGGAGTCTGCACATCCTCCCAGTGTGTGCGTGGGTTTGCTCCGGTTTCCTCCCACAGTCCAAAGATGTGCAGGTTCGGTGAATTGGCCATAATAAATTGTCCTTCATGTCCAAAATTGCCCTTCATGTTGGGTGGGGTTACTGGGTTATGGGGATAGGGTGGAGGTGTTGACCTTGGGTAGGGTGCTCTTTCCAAGAGCTGGTGCAGACTCAACGGGCCGAATGGCCTCCTTCTGCACTGTAAATTCTATGAAACATGATTATAATTGACGACAATGACAAGGAAGATGCTCAAGCTCCCCTTGTTGCAGCATTCAATTGTTTCTTAAATAAGTCCAAGTGTTTTCCACTCCACTATGCTCTCTGGACGTCTATTCCATGTGCTGATTGCTCCATATTGCTTCAGGATATCAGTTCTAAATTTGGCTTTTATAAGTTTGAACCGGTGTTCCTTTTCCTATGGTCTCGTCCAAAGTAAGTTGCCAGATTTACCTTTCCTTTGCATACTACCATTATATTTTATATATATTTTTAAGATCACAACTGGCTTTTCCTTTCAGGGATAAAACACCCAAAATTATCCAATATTTCTTCATATAGACCTTTGGCAAGCAGAATCAATCATAGGACTCTTCCCATAGTTGATTCCAGTGCTAGAAAGTCTCACTTGTGCCTTAGTCACCAGAGATTAATGCAGTATTCATAATGACCGTGTATGACAGTTCTTCAGAGCGAAATCTGTTAGCTCAGAAGAGTTGCACGTTACATGGATTCAAAATGTTACAGTGCTTTTCTCCAGATGCTGCCAAGTGAGAGGGTGAGGAGATTTGGAAGGGGGGGTAGAAAGAGGTAAGAGAGACAGCGCGGAGGGGGGGGGGGGGGGGGGGGGGGGGGGGGGGGGGA